>NC_086385.1:52743303-55269331 GCF_036588685.1 Mytilus trossulus | reverse complement strand
TGACTTTTTTCTGTTAAATTAAGATTTGGAACTTTTGGTTTTAAAAAAACATTATTTTAAAAACCATTTGACTGAATTGATTCTTAAAAAAAATATGAATTAATTAACTCAACAGTAGCAGATTCAGATTGGAGGGGGCTTAAAGGAAGAAGACCTAGTTTTGATTGGACATTTTTTTCCTGTCAACTGACTTTAACAGGTCAAATTATGTTCTGACTTCAAAGAGTCAGTCAAAAACTTCACTTTAGCTAATTAGTACAACGTTTTAGTCTGGCATTGTCATATGCATTTAAGAATGTATTGGAAAATCAGAATATATTAATTTTAAACGATTTGACTGAATTGTTTCTAATAAACCTATCAATTAATTAACCCAACAGTAGCAGATTCAGATAATGGGAAAAGGGGGGGGGGGGGGGGGGCTTAGAAGAAGAAGACATAGTTTTCATTGGATTTAATTTATCTCTATAAACTGACTTTAACAGGTCAAATTCATGTTCTGACTTCAAAGAGTCAGTCAAAACTAAACTTATTTCAACTTAATTAAGTCTAGGATTTTCATATTGATTTTAAAATGTATGGGAAACCAGATAAAAGACTGATGAAATAAGGTCCCCTAAAGTCACAATAACAAGGACTATAAAAAAATGTATTTGGTATATTTTATATTTAAATGTATTTTATTAACAAATTTCATCAAATTAATATCTTAAAAATTTATTTTATTTTTGTATTTTCATGACTTTTTTTCTGTTATGTTAACATATAAAACTTTTGATTGTAAAAACATTATTCCAAAAACCATTTGACTGAATTGTTTCTTAAAAAAAAATATCAATTAATTAACTCAACAGTAGAAGATTCAGATAAGGAGAAAAAAGGGGGGGCTAAGATGAAGAAACCTAGTTTGATCGGATTTTTTTCTTCTTCTGTAAACTGACTTAAATAGGTCAAATTATGTTCTGTTTTAAAAAAATGTTGAGGAGAAAATACTTAGAAAATCAGACTAAGTTTGGTGACTTTGTTGTCCTTCAAGAAGCGGTACATATAATACATAATATTTTCACTGTTTTTTAAATACATGTAAAAGTTGAAAGATAACTATCTATTGGGTGTTTTTAAATAGATTTTTTAGCAACATTTATAACTTTGTAATTATGTTCAATTGTACACTTGTTATTTTTAATATATATTTTTTGGGAACAAAATCTTGTCAGGATTTCTTATGGTACTAGCATGACAAGAGCATTCATATTCTAAAATACTCTTAACATTAAAAACAAGTCAGTATCTTCAGATCATTCTGAGTCTTATTGAATTAAAGTCAGAATAGTTATCAAAAGTACCAGGATTGTCATTTAGTATGCCAGACGTGCGTTTCATTCAGACTTTTATAAGTCAGAACATACTGACTTCCAATGTTCTTCTCACTTCTGTAGAAACAAAGACTATCTATATTTTAAATAAAAGGTTAATGCTTTATGTGGCTATGCATCTGGGGTAAGAATTATAGATGTGTACGGTAACTTCATAGGAAAACATATATGCCATGTAATTAATAAGAAGTGATTCATGTGAGAGGAAAATAATACTGAATAGACAATTCTGTTGTTTGCTGAAACACTGATCAATATAATATGTAAAGGTGGTCTCTCAGCAAATAAAAATAATTGTAACAGGATGCTGTTGGGAGGTCTCTCAAACAAAGCTCCAATAATTTGTCATTCCCATGGTCGCCTGACATTGAGCAAGTTCAAGTAAAAATTGGTTTGGTCTAGTAAAGTGATATGCATACATGTAGGTAACTTCTAGGGATTGACCCTGTACATGCTGTATGTCATTCAAATCTTCTTGAAATGACGAACAGGAATATTATACGGTTAAGGGGTGGTGATCCAGACCATTTCAGAAAGGTGGATGGGGATGACCCCCATGGACTTTCCCTTTATTTTATTTGATTCGTTGTATTGTCCCATATAATAATATATAGGCTTAAGGGGTGGGGATCTCAACCGCTTACAAATTTACAAACATAAGGGAGTGGGGTGACCTCAAGGGACTTTATCTTTATTTCATTTGATTTGTCTTGTTGTCACTTACACTTATATATATGGTACAGTTGTGGGGGTCTTGACCATTTACATGTTTACACACAGGAGGGGTGGTGTGACCCCCCCCCCCCCCCCCTCCAAGGGACTTCCCCTATATTTCATTGGGTTTGTTTTATTTTCCCATACAAGAATATATATGGTTTATGGGTGGGGATCTCGACCGTTTACAAAATATGAGAACATTCACAAATGGCAAAGGGGGAAGGGGGGGGGGGGGGGGGGGGGGGGGGGTTAAACCCAGAGACTAGCCCAGTATATTTCATTCAAATCAATTTGACATTATAAAAAGGAATATATATGGTTTAAAGGGGATCTTATCATTTTCAAGATGTAAGATTTTTCTCAAATGACAAGGGGTGGGGCGACCCATAGAGACTTGCCTGGTATATTTCATGATACTTTACAGAGAGAACAGAGAGTTTAGGGGGCAGGATTCTCGACTGTTCACAAGTTAAATGACAGGGGTAGGGGTTATCCCTTTGAGACTCACCCTACATTTCATTTGATTTATTTTTAATATCATATTCCATAATCATAACTGAAAACCCGTTTTGTGAATCTTTTAATGTTCTCAAGTTAAAATCTTTTTTTTTTTTTAAATAAAACTAAAAAAATATTTGGTTCTTTAGTTAAACCCTCCCTTCCTTTTTCCTTTATTTAAATTATTCCGATTTTCATTTCATTTTCATGAATATCAATATTCAAAAGATCGTTTTTCTCATTGGGAGAAACGAAAAAACAAATATATTTAATAAGCCGCAAACTCGGAAAGGTTTAAAAGTCAATTCATGATTGAGTTTAAAAATAGAAAAATCACGTGACGATGTTCATCTTGAAGCAATAATTTCACTTTTAAAATTGCACTGACTGTTTAATAATGTTAATACTGTTTAAGACAACACAAGTTGTCTCCCGAAAATAACAGTTCATTATCATAACAACATTTTCTGACCTGAACAAGTCAGAATTGTCAGACACCAGGTCATCTCAAAGGCCACCCGTCCGTATTTACAGGTCACGCGCCTTCATGAAACAGCAACAAAATCACTTGCAAAGACCTTCTTTACAGGTAAAAAATATTAAAATGGCCATGAAAATACGGAGGTAATATGAATTACCATCTGAAAATGACCACATTGACCTTGATTTTCACTAAAAAAACGTAAATAATCACTATATTTTCAATAACTTCTCGTTCGAGAAACTCCCAAAACAACGACTCTCAAACACGTGATCTCTCGCAAAAAAAACACGTGATCCTATGTGTCTTAGATCGGCGGCAAATTCAAAATAACTTCTGGTTTGACGGACTCGATGGAAAACTACGCAAAACAAAAATTGACCCGTACAGGTCAGAATTTCAAAACATTTTCTGACTTGAAGAAGTCTTGTTTATGTCAGAGCTCTGACTGCATAGTAAATTTATTTATTGAAACAGTAATTGTTTTATTCGGTATTACAGAGAGAATACAATGTATTTGATTTGACCAAAACCAAAATTACTTCTTATGTTTACCATAATGTTACATGTAAAAGCTTTTTACATTTAGCACAATGAATTTCCTGTTTCATTTAAGAATTGAATGCTTTCTTTTATAAATTCATTTTGGTATAAAAGAGTTGACCAGAGTACATTTTCTAAAAAAATGTGTGCACTGTCACCCCTATTACAACCCTATGAAATTACTAAAAGACGCATCAAATAATTACATTTTTATCAAGTTTTTCTTCTATTTACCTGTAAACTTTATTGTGGGAGCTCAATACTGAGACCAAAAGAACAAAAACTATCTTCAAGAATAACAAAACACTGTGACAAAAAGTTCAAAAGTATCTTCAAGAAAATACAAACCCTGAGACATGTGAGATATGATATTTATTTAGAAAAAAAATTTAAAGCTTAAAATCTAGCATTTACTTCCATGAGGGTTTTTTGTTAAAACATTTTCATTATTTATAAAAAAGAAGATGTGGTATGATTGAAAATAAGACAACTCTCCACAAGAGACCAAAATGACACTAAAATTAACAACTATAGGTCACAGTACGGCCTTCAACAATGAGCAAAGCCCAAACCACATAGTCAGCTATAAAAGACCCCGAAATGACAATGTAAAACAATTCATACAAGAAAACTAATGGCCTTATTAATTTCAAAAAATGAACGAAAAACAAATATGTAACACATAAACAATCGACAACCACTGAATTACAGGCTCCTGAATTACATGCCAGTGACGGTATCTGACAAAATTTTAGAAGACTTTGCCTTTAACTATTTATGATTTGTTAATAGTTAAATTTATCAAAGTTTCATCTTAAAAATTCACTATATCTGTCATTATCTGAACTTTTGAATTTTGCTTTATTCCAGAAAGGCAATAGAAATCATAGAACAAAGATTTGTTAGTTATGCTGCAGATAAACAAGATTTTCTTGGTGACGAGGAAAAACAGAGAAAGGTCATGGCTCTATGTACAGAGGAAGATATCCTTTATCAAACAACATAAAAAATATCACCTTTTTAGCTCACCTGGCCCAAAGGGCCAAGTGAGCTTTTCTCAACACTTGGCGTCCGGCGTCCTGCGTCCGTCGTCGTTAACTTTTACAAAAATCTTCTCCTGAAACTGCTGGGCCAAATTAATCCAAACTTGGCCATAATCATCATTGGGGTATCTAGTTTAAAAATTGTGTGGCGTGAACCCGCCAACCAACCAAGATGGCCGCCACGGATAAAAATAGAACATAGGGGTAAAATGCAGTTTTTGGCTTATAACTCAAAAACCAAAGCATTTAGAGCAAATCTGACATGGGGTAAAACTGTTCATCAGGTCAACATCTATCTGCCCTGAAATTTTCAGGTGAATCAGACAACCCGTTGTTGGGTTGCTGCCCCTAAATTGCTAATTTTAAGGAAATTTTGCTGTTTTTGGTTATTATCTTGAATATTATTATAGATAGAGATAAACTGTAAACAGCAAAAATGTTCAGCAAAGTAAGATCTACAAATAAGTCAACATGACCGAAATGGTCAAATGACCCCTTTAGGAGTTATTGCCCTTTATAGTCAATTTTTAACCATTTTTTGTAGATCTTAGTCATCTTTTACAAAAATCTTCTCCTCTGAAACAACTTGGCCAAATTAAACCAAACTTGGCCACAACTATCATTGGGGTATCTAGTTTAAAAAATTTGTGGCGTGACCCGGCCAACCAACAAAGATGGCCGCCACAGCTAAAAATAGAACATAGGGGTAAAATGCCGTTTTTGGCTTATAACTCAAAAACCAAAGCATTTAGAGCAAATCTGAGAGTGGTAAAATTATTAATCAGGTCAAGATCTATCTGCCCTGAATTTTTCAGGGGAATCGGAAAACCCGTTGATGGGTTGCTGCCCCTGAATTGGCAATTTCAAGGAAATTTTGCTGTTTTTGGTTATTATCTTGAATGTTATTATAGATAGAGATAAACTGTAAACAGCAATAATGTTCAGCAAAGTAAGATCTACAAATAAGTTAACATGACCGAAATGGTCAGTTGACCCCTTTAGGAGTTATTGTCCTTTATAGTCAATTTTTAACAATTTTTTGTAAATGTTAGCTATCTTTTACAAAAATCTTCTCCTCTGATACTAAGTGGCCAAATTATACCAAACTTGGCCACAATCATCATTTGGGTATCTAGTTTTAAAAATGTGTGGTGTGACCTGGTCAACTAACCAAGATGGCCGCCACAGTTAAAAATAGAACATAGGGGTAAAATTCGGTTTATGGCTTATAACTCAAAAACCAAAGCATTTAAAGCAAATCTGACATGAAGTGAAATTGTTTATCAAGTAAAAATATATCTGCCCTGAAATTTTCAGATGAACCAGACAACCTGTTGTTGGGTTGCTGCCCCTGAACTGGTAATTTTAAGGAAATTTTGCTGTTTTCGGTTATTATTTTGAATATCATTATAGATAGAGATAAACTTTAAAATGCAATAAATGTTGGCAAAGTAAGATCTATAAATAAGTCAACATGACCGAAATTGTCAGTTGACCCCTTTAAGAGTTATTGCCCTTTATAGTCAAGTTTTAACCATTTTTTTGTAAATCTTTGTAATCTTTTACAAAAATCTTCTCTGAAACTCCTGGGCCAAGTTAATTATAGATAGAGAAAATTGTAAGCAGCTAGAATGTTCAGTAAAGTAAGATGAACAAACACATCAACATCACCATCACCTAAACACAATTTTGTCATGAATCCATCTACGTCCTTTGTTTAATATTCACAAAAACCAAGGTGAGCGACACAGGCTCTTTAGAGCCTCTAGTTTTTGTCCCATTTATGTGCAGTATGTTTTCTGGTCTGTGCGTCTGTTTGTCCATCTGTTCATCTGTCTGTCCCATTTCAGGTTAAAGTTTTTGGTGGAGATAGTTTTTGATGAAGTTGAAGTCGAATCAACTTGAAACTTTGTTAAAATGTTCCATATGAGATTATCTCTCTTATTTTAATGCCAAATTAGAGATTTTATCTCATTTTCATGGTCCACTGAACATAGAAAATGATAGTGGGGATGGGGCAGCCGTTTACTTGGGATACTTTCTTGTTTAATAGTGGTACCTAAAGGGTTGGTGATCAGTTTACTTGGGATACTTTCTTGTTTAATAGTGGTACCTAAAGGGTTGGTGATCATTGGATTGATAAGATGCAAGGTAAGATCAATGAGGCCATACAAAATGATTGTTTCTTACCCCTACCAATGTGGGTACTGTTTATACTGAACATATCAATTAAACATTCACTTGCATGTGGAAAGCAACATTCAATTTTCCCTACTCTGACTTAAAAAGTTGATATTTGATGTTATCCCTTTATTTTGAGATTGTCTTAATATAAAGTGTAAATTTATGTTTTGATATCATAGTTAGTTTTCCTTAACTTTGTTACGCTTCAAAGATATGTGGGAAAGAAAGGATGTCTTCAACAGGTTTGAAACATCAAATAAAAGATGGCAAGCACTTTGTAAAAAGGTAAACTATTTTAAAATATTAGAATAAGAAAATTTGGTATGATTTCCAGGGAGACAACTCTCCACCAGAGACCAAATGACACAGAAGTTAACAACACATGGTCACTGTATGCAATTTGAACAATGAGCAAAACTCTTACTGCATACTGTGGATTCATTTATTTTCGTGGGTACCAATTTTCGTGGATTATAGAAAACTTGCATGTTTGTGGACACTTAAGTTCGAGGTTTCGCCAATGTCTGTATACATGCTTATAGAAAATTTGGTATTCGTTGGACATTTTATTTCGTGGTTCGGCTGTACCCACGAAAGCCACGAAATTTGGTATCCAACGAATAATAATGAATCCACAGTAGTAAGCTATATCAGGTCATGACAATGTAAAACAATTCAAACAAACAGACATATTCTATATGAACAAGACAAGGAACAAAAAACAATTATGATATATACAGCAAGAAACGACAACAAAAAATCAATCAATTGGATGTTATCTATATACCAACATGTACCTTAAAATGTATAAGACCATTTGTAAGACATGTTTTAAAACATTTTTATGCCTCATTTATGGGCATTATGTTTTCTGGTCTATGGGTTCGTTCGTCCGTCCCGCTTAAGGTTAAAGTTTTAGTTTAGGTAGTTTTTTGATGAATCAACTTGAAATTTGGTAAACATGTTCTCTATAATATGATAGTTTTAATTTTAAAGCCAAATTAGAGATTTTATCCAATGTTCATAGTCCACTGAACATTAAAAATGATAGTGCAGGTGGGGCATCTGTGTACTTGGAACACATTCTTGTTTTTCCTGGCCTCAATATATGTTTATAACGGATAAATAAAAATTCCATGTGTCATATAACATCATTTTCATATCTAAAGTAAAGTAAAGTAAAGTAATCTTTATTTATAGTTGGGTTGCATGTATACATAATAACAAAGAAAATGAGCTCTTAAGAGCTCTTTAACCGACTGATATTTAAAACAACAAAACATACATGTAATAACATCAGATACACACACAACACAAACATATACACAGACAGCACATATATATATATATATCAATGCATAGATAGCACATGTAGAATAAAAGCCAAGCAAGATATCATATATATTAAATTCTACTCAATTTGCAGTAAAGATACCTGTCTGTCACATTCAGTTCTATCAATTTATCTAACTTGAAAAAATATCTGAGATTTGTCCATTTATGTCATATGTTAGTAATTTAAAAACATGTTATTGCATGGATTTTTACTAAAAACAGATTATTTTATTTAGAGTGAAGAAACTTTAGAGTCACAGAAATACCTGAAGGAGGAAGTAATGCTACAGTACGTTTACCCTCGTCTGGATGTCAACGTCAGCAAGGGAGTTAATCATTTACTAAAAAGTCCATTCTGTGTTCATCCAAAAACAGGTTTGTAATTCATGTGAAATATAAATACTTCCTGCAAAATTTCTCTCCATGTCTCACACTTCAACCACCAACTAAAACTGGATGTTATATATGGTAGTTTAAAGTGGTGTGAAACAGCAACAATTAAGAGTTAAAAGTATTACAGTAGACTCCGGCCAATTGGATACCCAAATTATTCGATTATCCGATATATTCAGTTAGACGATGAATGTAAATTCATTGAATATTCTGTAATAATGAGTATATCTAATAGTGAACTTTATATATAATAAATAAATATTTAAAAAAACCCTGATCTTCTATTTCGTTTCTATCAAGTAAAAATGGCTATGATGTTATAGAATCATTAACAAAAAAGGAAAATATGCATTTTAAACACCTAAAAACCATTGCGTATGTTGATAAAAATGTCGATAAAAAATCTCCAGTTATGAGGCCCAAACTCCAGCTGAAAATTTTCAAATCTCCAGTTGTGATTTGACAACTCTGTCACATGTCTGCAACTGAGTCTTGTAAATTCTAACAATTTAAAGTATAAGGGCACCTTATTCACATGGTAAAGAAAGATGATAGATAAAGACAACAATTTATTAAGAAATAGTTCCTTTTTAGCTCACCTGACCCGAAACTGCTGTATCAATTTCAGCCAAACTTAGGCTAAATGAGTTTCAGAGTATCTAGTATAAATTTTATTAACCGGATTTTTGTGACAAAAATGTCGGTTATTAAATTGGGGATGCTCGGCGGGCGGGCGGCAATCAATTGTTGTCCGTGCATTAACTTAAGAACCGTTCAACCAATGCTTTTAAAATTTTAATATGTTGTTACTGACAACTAATTGAAGGTCAAGTTCAATAATGGCCATTTTGACTTATACAGTTCAGGAGTTATGGTTCTTGAAAGATTGAAAAATGGCGTTTCCAGTCGTGTCCGTGCATTTACGCATGAACAGTTCTACCAAAGCTTCCCAAATTTTAATATGTTGTTACTGGTGACAAAATGGAGGTCAAGTTCAATGATGACGATTTTGACATTTACCGTTCCGGAGTTATGGTTCTTGAAAGATTGAAAAATGGTGTTTCCAGTCGTGTCCGTGCATTTTCTCATGAACCATTCAACCAAAGCTTTTCAAATTTTAATATGTTGTTACTGATGACAAAATAGAGGTCAAGTTCAATAATGACGATTTTGACTTTTACCGTTCAGGAGTTAGAAAGATCTTAAAATGGTGTTTCCATTCATGTTGTTGCATTTACTCACAAACTATTCAATCTAAGCTTTTCAAATTTTAATATGTTAATACTGATGACAAAATAGAGGTCAAATTTGATATTGACAATTTTCACTTTCACCAATCATCAGTAATGGTTCTTGTGATATTGCAAGGACACAAATAAATGCTAATAAATCCGGTTTGCTGTCGTTGTGACAGCCTCTTGTTTTCTTGTATGTCAAGAAACATAGCTCCTATGGCTAAAATAGAACATAGGAGAAAATGATTATTTTTTTTGGCTTTTGAAGAAAATAGGACGATCCAAAGAACATTTAAATAAATTGAAAAGCCAAAATAATCATTGATGAGAGATTTAACCAAAAGAATTAAGGTGAGCGATTCAGGCTCTTGAGAGCCTCTTGTTATTCATTAAAAACGAAATCTTTTTGTCTGCAAGATTGTAAATTCCCAACTTCCAGTTCCATTTCCTGTCGGACAAACATTGAAAATATCGGATTGCGCAGGATTTGAACAGATTTACCTGAATATTCTTTTCCGATTTGCCAATATATTCTTTAATCCGATATTTGATTACATGATGAAATTAACATTAAAGATATAGGGAAGGGTTTGGTGTTTTGGAATAATATTACAATAGACGATATATTCGTTTAGCGGATATCCGATTAGGTGGAGTCTACTGTATTTACAACTTTATTTCAATGTCTTTTTAGCTGTATCTTGAAGAATTCAGTCATTATGGAAATGTGGATATACTGAAAATTACTGTTAGATATACTGTATGTTATTAACATTATTCTGTAAACCCTCTCCTGGGTCATGGTTTTGAATTCAAGTAATAATGATTTTACTGTTTATAATTATAGGAATTATGATTTTACTGTTTATAATTACAGGAATGATGGTTTTACTGTTTATAATTACTGGAATGATGATTTTACTGTTTATAATTACAGGAATGATGATTTTACTGTTTATAGTTACAGGAATGATGATTTTACTGTTTATAATTACAGGAATGATGATTTTACTGTTTATAATTACTGGAATGATGATTTTACTGTTTATAATTACAGGAATGATGGTTTAAAATAATTACTGGAATGATGATTTTACTGTTTATAATTACAGGAATGATGATTTTACTGTTTATAGTTACAGGAATGATGATTTTACTGTTTATAATTACAGGAATGATGATTTTACTGTTTATAATTACTGGAATGATGATTTTACTGTTTATAATTACAGGAATGATGATTTTACTGTTTATAATTAGTGGAATGATGATTTTACTGTTTATAGTTACAGGAATGATGATTTTACTGTTTATAATTACTGGAATGATGATTTTACTGTTTATAATTACAGGAATGATGATTTTACTGTTTATAATTACTGGAATGATGATTTTACTGTTTATAATTACAGGAATGATGATTTTACTGTTTATAGTTACAGGAATGATGATTTTACTGTTTATAATTACAGGAATGATGATTTTACTGTTTATAATTACAGGAATGATGATTTTACTGTTTATAATTACAGGAATGATGATTTTACTGTTTATAATTACTGGAATGATGATTTTACTGTTTATAGTTACAGGAATGATGATTTTACTGTTTATAATTACAGGGCGTGTATGTGTACCTATAGATCCAGACAACATCGATAGTTTTGATCCATTCAAAGTTCCAACTATAAGGTAATGTCTTAAGTACCTATTTTTAAAAGATAATTGAATGCGAGTACAGGGACTCTAGTTTTTGGCCATGCGAGTCCAACAGTGAATAGATGAAATCTTATTGATAATATATAGTTGGCCCCAAATTTAGTGTAAACATTTAAAATATCAAACATTATATAAAGTTTGCCCTATATAACTTAGCTGATAGGTGCTTAGCAAACAAACCATGATGAAATTTATAGTAAGTTTTTGTAAGATTTCTTTATATTTCCTGTATCGTATTTAAAAATAACTTCTGTTTATTTTGGATGCATCATAACAAAATGTTTTGTTATTTTAGTGCAGCCATAAGCCCAATAATTTCACCCTAAAAATATGGATGGAAAAACTCTTAAAATCACCTCTTTTCTTCATTTTTGTTAGAAATTCTCATATTATGGCAGAATTATAATGTCATGATGTTTAAAATCTTAAATTCTTAAATCTTGTTTAAATCATTAATATTTCTCCGTTTTATGCATTTCCTTATGTTTTGAGAAAATTGTATTAAAGTGGTTCTCAAAAACTTGATGTTATTAAAACAAAATATGGGCCTTAATGCTCCTTCATCCGTAGTGGTGTGATTGCTGTATTTAAGGATTACAATTTGTTTAACCTTTGTTTTCTGAGATACCATTTTTTGTGGAGTTTTGTATAAAGATGGCAAATTTCCAATGATTATTAAAACACTTGAAGTTTTAAATTTCATGTAAAAGTAAAAGAAATCATTGTTAACATTGTAACATTCTTTTTAAGTAATAGTGATATAATCATTTTTATTGATTTTTTGTTTCAGTGCAATAATAGAAGAACTCAACACAACAGAATCGAAAGATGAGGACGGTAAAAAGATTAAAGGTAAGATTTCATACAGAAGATTGTTTGCCAAACATTTTTAAAATGATAAAAACATTAAAAGCAAGAGTCCAACAATGAAATTTAAGGCAACCAACTTCTTATATAATATATAAGTGTATGATTTATTCAAATTACTTGAAATTCAATGCTAATTCTATTGCCATCATAGAGAACATATTGTATACTTAACATACAGACATTGTCAGATATAGAAATCTTATTTTCCTGCTGGTCCTTAATATAATTTCTATTGAAAACAACCTAAATTGTGTTGGTCCTTTGCAAAATTTTGGTTGTTTTCTTTCTGTAGGCATCTCAGCAAAATAAAGTTGACCTGTTGAAATATATATACTATAATTGAAAATAAAAGTTTTTCATAAAATTCTGATCATAAACGAAGTAGAGTTATCTCCCATATAATACAAAAAATTTTGTATGGAATTTTTTTCAAAGTATGAAAAATTATGGAAAAATATGACAGACAAAGGAATGAAGACAATTTCAAATTGTTTTATTGAGTTTTGTGTTATTTTAGTTTTCTATGTTGTGTCATGTGTTCAATTTGTTTGTCTGTTTGTCTTCTTTCATTTTTAGCCAGGCGTTGTCAGTTTATTTTTAATTTATGAGTTTGACTGTCCCTTTGGTATCTTTCGTCCCTCTTTTATGGGCTATTGAGAGAAATAAACTCATCATAGGTACCAGGATTACAATTTTATGTTCATGCCAGACACGTGTTTTGTCTACAAAAGACTCATCAGTGACATTTGAATCAAGAAATTTCAGATCCAGATCCATGTTGGAATGTCTCAACTTACTTTGCTAATCAAACAAATGGAACTATGTCCTTTTTGATCTCTGGCATTGTTCAAAATACAACTGAAAGTTGAAATTACAATTGTCACCTCAATTGCTTGCATTGCACACTATGTTTTATTGAAATTCAAATATATGGCTTTCTTTACAAAAAAGAATCATATTAGAATCACACTTTTACCATAATGTTAAAGCATTAAACATGGAAAATTATTTACTGAACAATTTTAGCCTTAGGTTATCTTCAACCATTGTAAATAAAATAGAGTTGAATTAAGCACCATCTTAATATAATTACAGACTACAAGAAGACTTCTCTAGCTGGCAGTATGGTCGTGTTTGAAAAGTTTTTAACATCTCTTGAAAATTCGTGGAAAGGAAAGAAACTGGAGGAAAGTGGTTAGTATATCAGAAAACTTTCCATGTGTCCATTTTTGTTGGAAGACGTTAAATAACACAGTTTATCCGTAATTCATATATTTTTCCTTTGATCTTACTGCCTAATACATTTTAGGTATCAACGTACTGGCTGTATCACTGAAAAAATTTGACAGTACATTGTGTGCCGTCATAATTACCGATAAACAGAATAATAGGTAATTTCGTTTTTGATACTGACTATATCATGTGGAATATCTCAACTCGCCCTAACAGGTTCGTCTAGATATACCACACGATATAGTCAGTATCAAAAACAAAACTACCTTTTATTCTATATTTATTCTTTGTGAATGTTTCAATGTCTATATACATGCAAGGTCTGTGTTGAAGGTCATACTTTGGCCTATGATGGTTTACTTTTACAAATCATGACTTGAATGTAGAGTTGTCTAATTGGCATTCATACCACATCTCTTTATATCTACATAGCTCTGAAATTGGAAAAATGGACATAGACAAATCTAACACAAAAATAACTTCATACGAATTTAAAACATTTCTATTTTCTCTATAATAAATAACAAACTAATATAGGAAAGATTGAGATGGCACACAAACCAGTTAATTAAGTAATATATGACTATAAATTTTGATACACAAACCAGTTAATTAAGTAAAATATGACTATAAATTTTGATACACAAACCAGTTTACACAAACCAGTTAATTAAGTAATATATGACTATAAATTTTGATACACAAACCAGTTTACACAAACCAGTTAATTAAGTAATATATGACTATAAATTTTGATACACAAACCAGTTTACACAAACCAGTTAATTAAGTAATATATGACTATAAATTTTGATAAGAGTCCAAAATTACTTCCTTAATGAACAGTAACATGCATCTACAAAATAAAAGACAAAATATTAGAAAAATTTAAATCATGTTGCTACATGCAAATTGTTTCAAAAATATACCTGTCCAACTGGCATTAATGATTTTTTTTTTTCCATTTTCCTAATCGCAATATTAAATACATGCAATAATTCCTGAACAAACACTTTACCACCCACTTGTCAATTTTACAACACTGCTGAGATAGACTAACCTAGGCCTATGATATATAGTCACAGTTTTGTTGATGTTTATGTTATTACTGCAGTATATTTAAGGTGGTACCCAACACTTTTGCTAAAATTGATTTAGCTCGTTTAATTTTCATGAAATTTTAACAAAGTGTTTACTTTGACCCTTTGACAAAAATATAAAAGTTTCAAAAAATTTGAACCAACAATTTTATCAGTAAAATTACACTGGTTATATAGCAGTTTGACAAACACTAATTTTGATCATTGAGAAGCTTAATATTCCCTTAACAACACAACGTAATTAAAATGTTTAGCTGATTTTACAGAGTTATCTCCCTGTAGTGTTAGGTTCCACCTGAAGTTTTATTAATTACTGTTTTATTGCTTTTCAGATAAGAAGATGGAATTCTAGAAAAGAGGAAGAACATATATAGACATTGTATAGATGATAAGGATCTAATAAATTATTCATATTTAATTTGTACCATTATATTTGTCTACTGTGGATTCATTTATTTTCGTGGGTATCAATTTTCGTGGATGAGGAAAATTTCCATGTTCGTGGATATTTAATTTCGTGGTTTTGCCTATAAGCCTATAGAAGCAAATTTTATTAGTTGAACATTTAATTTCGTGGTTCACATTCAACCACAAAAGCCACGAAAGTTGGTATCCAACGAATAAAAATGAATCCACAGTTTTTGCCTCATGAAAAAAAATATGTGAGTTTTTAAAATGCAAACTCTGTGGGTTAATGAACAAATGGGAATTCTTGTGAGGACTTCAACAAGAAACCTCAGCTCATTTTATTGTTCATACAGAAAAAACTTAAATTAATGTAAAAATATGAAAATAAGAGGACATGGTATGATTGCTAATGAGATAACTCTCCACAAGAGACCAAATGACACAGAAATGTTATTGTCAAGGCTCAACAAAATCCAAAAGACTTGGGCATGTTGTTTCTTGCATTGGAATCAACAATGTTTTAAGGTGGTACCCAACACTTTCACTAAAATTAATTTGGCTCGTTTAATTTTCATAAAATTTTGTAAAAGTATTTACTTTGATCCTTTAACAAAAATATAAAAAATTTTGAACTCCTGTTTTGTCAGAGAAATTACACTGGTTATATAGCAGTTTGACAAACACACCAATTTTGATCATTGAGAAGCTTAATATTCCTTTTTTAACATAATGTAATCAAATTGTTTAGCTGACTTTACAGAGTTATCTCCCTGTAGTGTTAGGTACCACCTTAAATTAAGATAAGGTCAGTTTAGTAAAACAACTAGTAGGAGGTCAATTATGTTTAGTATGCAGTTGTATGTGCATCTCTTTCATGCAGATTATCTTGCCTTGCCCCCTCAGTTATGGTCTATTGACTTTAAAAGTTTTGCATAGTTTACATGTTAAAGATTGTGATTACATCAGTTTAAGTGTAAGATCACTCACTTATGATGACTTCTGATATGCAGTTGTTATGCCCAACTAAGATAGTAAAGGGGCATTATGTTTTCTGGTCTGTTTTTCTGTCCATTCATCCATTCCTTTGTTCGTTCGTCTGTCCAACTTCAGGTTAAAGTTTTTGGTCGAGGTAGTTTTTGATGAATTTGAAGTCCAATCAACCTGAAACTTAGTATATATGTTCCTTATGATATGATCCTTCTAATTTTAATGACAAAATAGAGTTCTTACCCCAATTTCACGGTCCACTGAACATAGCAAATGATAGTGCGAGTGGGGCATCCTTGTACTGGGAACACATTCTTGTTCTATGAAGTTGTTATAGTATCAGTAAATATCAGATTGATGACAAGGGTTGCCCTCTAGGTCATATTCCAGTGACTGAATTTACTATTTCAAGGGTTGCCCTCTAAGTCATATTCCAGTGACTGAATTGATTAGCAATTTTCAATGTTAAGGTTTCTGCTTCAAGGGTTGCCCCCTAGGTCATATTCCAGTGAATGAATTGATTAGCAATTTTCAATGTTAAGGTTTCTGCTTCAAGGGTTGCCCCCTAGGTCATATTCCAGTGAATGAATTGATTAGCAATTTTCAATGTTAAGGTTTCTGCTTTAGTTAGTTTGATAGAAACTTCTTATGATATAACTGGTACAATGATATTTTCTGTAAAGTTTCAGTATTTCTTTTTTGACATGCTGCCCTCTATATAATGGTCCAGCAACTTTAAATAAAAAAAACATCTTCTTTTTCTTGATTATCTGAATATTTGGCCTACTACCTTATCATGGTTCATTGACTAGGAAATTTAAGAATAATAGTTAAGTTTTGTGTAGGCTTATTGGGTACCATATATGTAAAGTATGCAGTTGTATAAACATTGTAAGGAAATTTCCAAGAGCCTGTGACTACTGTTGTAGAAAAGCTTGACACAGGGATAGTGATCTGGCAGCAGTGTTGGCTCACTTCTTTATATTTTAGAAGGTGGAGGACCTGCATGCTTCATACTTTTTATATTTTATAGATGCATTATGTTATGAAGTTTCTTTCTGTCATATGTCCATTGTCCTTAACCTAATTTTCAGAGACTACTTGAAAAAAGTTGAGTTTTTCGAATATTAATTTCTTTTTTATAATGAGTAGTAGTAACTATATTTCATAAGTAAGGACCTCATGCCCATCAGACAGTTTTCACTTGACCTCAAACACATTTCATGGATCAATGAACAAGGTTAATTTTCAAAGACCATTCCATATCTCAGATACTATAAGCAATAGGTCTACTATATTTGGTATAAGTATTTGTCAGGTGTACATATCCAATTGACAGGTATCATCTGACCTTGACCTAATTTTCATGGTTCAGTGGTTAAAGTTTTTGTCTTTTTGTATTTTGCTAATACTATATGAAATAGATCAACTATATTTTAACCCCGCCACATTATTGAAGTATGTACCTGTCCCAAGTCAGGAGCCTGTAATTCAGTGGTTGTCGTTTGTTTATGTGTGACATTTGTTTTTCGTTCATTTTTTTTACATAAATAAGGCTGTTAGTTTTCTTGTTTGAATTGTTTTACATTGTCTTATTGGGGCTTTTATTGCTGACTATGCGGTATGGGCTTTGCTCATTGTTGAAGGCCGTAAGGTGACCTATAGTTGCTAATGTCTCATTTTGGTCTTTTGTGGAAAGTTGTCTCATTGGCAATCATACCACATCTTCTTTTTTATAATTAGTGTATGGAAATATTTTATGATGTAAATGTCAGTCTAGCAGCTTTTATTTGACCTTGACCTCATTTTCATGGTTTATTGCTCAGATTAAGATATTATGTTATGATCCGTCTCTTTTTAACTGTATTTGGTGAATCCGGTGATTGGAAGGTGTATATATGTTCAACTGGATAGTATCATCTGACCATGACCTCGCTCATTTTCATGGTTCAGTGGTTAATGTTAAATTTTTCTTGTTAAGTTTAGTTTGTTAGAAACTATTGACAGTTTGGCAACTATTTGGTGTATGGGATTGTAAGGCATACATGTCTTTTGGTTTGGTTTTTCTGACCGTGACCTCACTTTCTATAGGTCAATGTCAGAAAAATATGAACTTTTTTATACTGGCATAAAACTGGGGACTGGCTCGTAAAATTTTGTTATTGGTACATGTCAGGCTAACAGGTTTCATCTGACCTTAACCTCATTGTCATATTAATTGGGCAATGTTTAGTTTTTGTGGTTTTTGTCTGTACTATAAGTAGAAGCAATAGGTCTGCTATATTTGATGTGTGGATTGTAAGGTGTACATGAAATTGAGAATAGAAAAATAGAAAGTGCCAAAGAGACAACAACGGCTACCAAAAGAGCAGGAAACAGCTCAAGGCAAACAATGGGTCTACAAAACTGCGAGAAAATACTGCCAGCAGAGGCAGGCTCCATCTGGCCTTAAACACAATGGTATGCCGATTGTAAGGTGCACATATCTGTCTTGCAGGTATAATCTGACCTTGACCTCATTTTAATGGTTCATTGGTCGAGTTTGAGTTTGTGTTTTAGCTTTGTTTTTTTTTAATTAACATATGGAATAAGTCAACTGTATTCGTTGTTTAAAGAATTGTAAAGTACAAACACATGTATGTCTGTTTAACATGACTTATCTGATCTTGACCACATTGTCATAGACCTTAAAAATGTTAACTTTTACTTTTTTAACTTTTACTTGTAAGCGTTTACTTTTCTACAATGTCTAGAGGTATAGGTGGGGGGGGGGGGTTGAGATCTCATAAACATGTTAAACCCCGCCGCATTTTCGCGCCTGTCCCAAGTCAGGAGCCTCTGGCCTTTGATAGTCTTGTATGATTTTTAATTTTAGTTTCTTGTGTATAATTCGGAGTTTAGTATGACGTCCATTATCACTGTACTAGTATACATATTTTTAGGGGCCTGCGGGTGCAGGAGTTTCTCGCTACATTGGAGACCCGTTGGTGGCCTTCGACTGTTGTCTGCTCTATGATCGGGTTGTTGTCGCTTTGGCACATTCCCCATTTCCTTTCTTAATTTTAAGTTTCTGTAATGCTTTTAGTAAAACCTTAATATTTAACACTTTCAACACAAAAATCAATGGTCAATAAAGCATTTCATCGTGTGCACTCTTGTTGTTAACTAGCGACTCACCTGCATCTTTAAGAATGCCCACAGTTTAGTTTTGATCATCATTAAAGCAAAATAACTCTACAGTACTAGCAGAAAACTTCAATCATTAGTCAATAAGCAAAGCCCATACCGGATAGTCAGCTAGCCCGAAATGACGCTTGAGTGATTCCCTATATAAGCAACCATTTTTTTTTCGTAAAATCCTTAAAACTCATTTATTTGAAACGGGAGAGGCATTAGCTAAGATTTCAACAAAGCATTTAGTATAATAAACTTACTGGACCTTTTTTTTTTAATTCGAAGTATCATATGACCTTATAGCGCTGGTTGTACGTCAGATTTTAAAATCGATGTCTGCATTGTAATCTGACAAAACCGGTTCCTGCTTCGATAAAATTAAGCACAAAACATGGTCGTGCACACTTTCAAAACCGAGTCCTTCGATTTTGACATCTTTCTTTCCGTGCTTTTCTCTTTCGAACATCGAACAATGTGCCCAATTGAAAGGGAAAGTAAAATAATGGCGAGGTCGGGGTCATTCAACTCATCCTTATTTTTAATCTTGAACTGTTGTAGAAAATATTACATTTCATGATCGAATAATATAAGCAATGAGTCTTTATATTATAAAATTGCATAAAAAACCCAAATAAGTACATTGTATATTTTATTTAAGCCATCGCGACATTATGACATTCACGATTTGAATTTATTGTCAATCACGATTCACAGAAAATAAATTTCCAAGATCACGGATCACGGAAAAAAAAAGGTCTGTACAAAGGATAACGATAGCGAAAATGCGCCGATCACGAAGAACGAAAATAACCCATCTGGCCTCTCATGCATTGTTGATTGTTTCTTTCGAACCTTTTGTACTTTTGATAAACGTTTTAGTATATTACAAATCAGATATGCGAATTTGAGTCAAATTGGTGAACATGAATTTGACATCTAATGCCTTTTTAATCACGGAAAAGCCTTTGAAAAAAAAATATAATTATGAATGTAAAACTTGATCGTTTAATTAACCTATCTTGGTGTAAGTACCTTATAAATCACACAATTGAAATATAACTGTTCAAATTATTGCTTTGAAGTATTTGACAAATATTGTGTAAGAGTATACTATGGAACGCCGTAGCTGCCTTATGTGTACTTGTTTTTAGATACGCTTATACTTTTCAATATATGCACATAGTTTTTCTATATATGCACATACTTTTTCTCTATATGCACATAGTTTACTTTATATGCACATAGTTTACTTTATATGCACATAGTTTTTCTATATATGCACATAGTTTTTCTATATATGCACATAGTTTTACTATATATGCACATACTTTTTCTCTATACGCACATACTTGTTCTCTATATGCACATAGTTTACTTTATATGTACATAGTTTTTCTCTATATGCACATCTGTTACTTATTCGTTTTTAATGCGCGGAGTATACGGTTGCACTTTGAATTAAATCGTTTTTCAATTGTGTTCATGTCTCTGGTGGTAACAATGTGTTCTTACAGATGAAATGACCCTATAAGCGCGATTGCAACCGTTCCAGTGCTCGGTTAATACCCTGTTAATTATTCGCGTATAATACATTTTTTTATACGTTGCACCTGTTAGGAAAGGATTTTCAATTGTGTTCATGCCTCTGATGGTATAAACAATGTGTTCTTAAAGAGGAAATAACCCTATTAGCGCGTATGTACCCGTTTCCAGCGCTCGGCTAATACCCTGTTACTTTGGATAACTTACATAAATTCTTAGGACCGATCTTAGGATAGTTTCGATAAACAGGCCCCTGGATATTTTACTATGAGGTCAAAATTTTCTTTTGATTGTTTTTTATGGTCTTATGTGTGAAACAAGCACACACATTATTTAGATAATATGTTAAAATATTTACACGCAGACAGATATTTCCTTAATGTTTCCGTATATGATATAATGATTTTTTTCTGCATGACTGGCTGGTAAAGTTGTGCAAATTTAACTTTACCAAAATTTAAATAGAAAAAATGTTAACCAGATATTCATTTGCCATATATATATTATTGTTTGTTTCACACATTTGACCATTAAAACATGTAAAAAAACGTCCAACTCACTGACATTTTCAGAATATCTAAATAAAAAATAAAAAATAAAATAAAAATCATGTGTCCCTGCACACATACATCATGTGTAAGAAACATCCTATAAAATTATACTGTTGTACCTACAAGACTGTAGGAGGAGATTGCCGGACAAACATTTTATCCTTATCCGGAAAGACGAACGGACAGGGATAAATTGTTATGCTCCTTTACATTTTGTCGCGGGGGCATAAACATACCTACACTACCTACAATATATGTCCGAAAACAAATAATGCAGCATGAATAGACAATAACAAATACTTTTCCACGCGTTACCATATATCCGATTTAATGATATTGATTTAACTATTTTCAATCTATGCATGTTGGTAACTTTGGAAAATATAACTTTATCCAAAACAAATTAAAAAAAAATGGAGACACGGTTCACAAAATATGTTTGAAAATAATTAATGCTGTATGCATAGACAATTTTTTTTTTATTTATTTCAACACGTTTATATAGATACAATTTGTTTTATGATATGATTTTTTTTTTATTCTTGGTTTATTGTTGATAGGTTTTGTAAATTTGATTTCATCCAAAAAAAATGAAGAAAAAAAATGGAGACATGGTCTGCAAAATATCTACGAAAACAAGTACTGAGGTATGCATAGACAATAAAACATATTTTTTCCTATCGAGTTTCCGTAAATATGATATAATGATATGATCTGGAACTATTACAAATGTATACAATAAATAATAGTCCAGATATGATTTAAATTTTCTTATCTTGACTAATTGGCAGGTTATGAAAATTTGACTTTTAAATATCCAAAACAAATTAAAACATACACGTTTCCGTATATATGTATTCAATTCAATTCAATATTTTATTTATGTAACAATGAAATGATTTTACCTTTCTAATCTAGGCTTGTTTTGAAAATGTGACTTTAAATTTGAAAAAAATTTTGACTTATTGGCAGGTTTTAATATTTGACTTTATCAAAAACATTTAAAAACAAATAGACACGGTCTACAACGTGTGTATGGAAACAACTTAATGCAGTATGCATGGCCAATTTAAAATATTTTTCACCACGTTCTCGTATATAACCTTCTACAACGAAATTTGTTTTACATGCACTCGTATAAAAATTGCGGTTTTCATCCAACACAATCATAGGTTTGAACGTAGTTTTTAATTTAGACTCGTTCATGATACATCGTGTATATTGATATGAACTTTATCTTATTTTTATTCTTGACTTGTAAGGTTTTGAAAATTTGACTAAATCCAAAGTAAATTATAAACAGAGACACTGTCTGCATAATATGTTCGTAAACAACTTAACGCAGCATGCCTGGACAATAAAACCTATTTCCCCACGTTTCTGTATATATGATATATCATGTATAAGGATTTTTTATTTTTAACTTATTGGTAGGTTTTGAAAATTTGACTAAATCCAACAGAGACAAGGTATACAAAATATGTTCGCAAACAACTTAATGCAGCATGCCTGGACAATACAACGTATTTTCCCCACGTTCTCGTGTATCAGTCTGAAACCAGGTTGAAATAGAACAAAAGAATCGAAGCTCTTTGTTAGAGAAGGCGATAAATGTGTACTGTATTGTTTACTATAGTGACAATTTTTTTTAAAGTTAATAGAAACAAACACAATTGCAATTTTCTTCTCAATTACGAGGTGTTTTATTTTAAAAACATCATTTGCATAAGTTTTTAATTTATCTAGTACATAGTTAAGCAGAACAATTAGATATCAAGTCGACGACATGAGTTGGATGAAGAAAATGCATAACCTCCGATTTTTGTGAAAAAATTACCACGGACGGAAAGCATATCAATCTATTAGTTCAGTAATTTTCGTGTCTGCCCTTCCATTTTGTGACTGAAGAAAAAATTCCAAAAAATGGGTAACAATTGTATCAAAAAGAGAAAATCGAGTGCACCTTTTTATGTTAGGGCGTGTTTGAGTTGAGTATTTTGACTTGATATCGTACAAAGTAAGAATATTTCATACATCGTCTCGCTTCAGATTCTATCATTTTTATATATTAAAGCTACAGGTTGACTTTATAACACAAAAAATTCACAGTACTAAAATATGAAATATATGCGTCAAGTGAAATACCTATCTAATGAGTCACAAAAACAGAGAAGGTGTGTTAGAATAGCTATTTTTTTTACTGAAAGTACTTGACGACAGTCTTTCAAGTTGGATGATGAAAATGCATATCTTCGAAAAATTCTAATTTTATGTGTGTGATAACTATAGTTTACAGTCTTCATACACTAAAAAAATCTAGTCTGCCCTTCCACGAAATATTTAAATAGAATTTTTTTAAATGTTTATGAATTTTCGAAAATTCCCTCTGACAACCGATCAGACAATAGTTTTAAGTTGAATCAATGCAGACAAGATTATTAACTGATGCTCATTAGCTAGTTGATATATTTGTCTTTAAAAATACAACTGACATATAAAGATCGTAATTGTGCAATGTGGATAAATTTATCGGTTCCCAAGAGCAAAATTAGTAGCGCGTCATCCCTACAATGGCTTCCGTTTCTACGATTGTGAAAATGAACTGGCATAATGGGGAGATAATTTTGACGAAGTAGAATCCTGACCGGTTTATGATATAACATGAATATTACTGATTACTGATTTTTTTTTTGATTCTTGGCTTAGTTTTAGATTTTGAAAATTTTTCATCCAAAACAAATTAAAAAAATGGAGACATGGTCTACGTAATATGTTCGAAAACAACTTAATGCAGCATGCCTGGATAATAAAACCTATTTTTCTACACGTTTCCGTATATATGATATAATGATATGTATTCCATGTGTCTGTCAATCTATCAATGTGAGAGCTATTGGAGAAAAACAAGTAATAATAGGTGTCAGAGACGGCAACCTTGTCGAATTGTTTTTTCTGTCATAAATGGGATCGACTGTATTCACGTCACCTCGTTAATGTTGTCAGATCAGTATACTATACTGGTTTTGATGGGAGTAATTGTAGTGGTATCGCACTGAACGGATTATATAACACATGTACTATGTTTGAAGGTAAATTGAACGGATTTTACTTTTATAATAATAATAATAATTATAATAATAATAATAATAATAATAATAATAATAATAATAGGGTTTAAATTATCTTGATTTTTTGTTCTTTTTTTTCTTCAAAATTTTGATATTCAAAAATAGCCTTTACTACTTACTATACGTCACATCGTTAATGTTGTCAAATCTTATACTGTCCTCGATAGGAGTGACAAGCATAATAGTTTTGTGAACGGATTTATATAACGCATGTACTATGTTTGAAGGTAATTTGAACGGATAATTATAATAATAATAATCGGGTTTTAGTTTAATTTTTTTTTTAATTTTGATATCTATATGTAGTTTAAATGTAGAATTATTGAGTAGTTCCTTAATTTTTGCACGACGTGAAAAGAACGGATTCATATAACACATTTACTATGTTTGAAGATAAGTTGAACGTATTATGCTATCATAATAATAAAAATATGGGTAAATTATACTTTTATGTTAGAAATTTTGCCACATCCTCTTTTTGTGTATAAGTATTAAAGTATTGAATATTTCTACAATGTTACACACTTTGATAGTTTCAATACAGCATTTGTACTATAAACAGATTTATCTTACTATCCTGTACATGTATTCATTTAAGATAGTAACACATTCTCTATTGCACTAGTATCTAGTTAATTGTAAGCAACTTCCCTTTAAAGTACAACTTTTCTATTATGTTTATCCATGTGAATTAGTCAAAGTTACCGCACATAGTTATACACAGATGTGGCATGAGTGCCAATGGGACAACCCAGTCTATCCATCCAAGTTACAATTTGTAATTTAAAAGTATTATTTATATAATTAAAACTATAATTATCATTTTAAGAACGTAAACATTGTGAAACTATATGAAAGATTTATCGTCGGTTGTTAACCACACGTATGTTAAAGTGGTTCGGAAGACCTCTTGTGGTTAGGAATGACAAGGTTGTTATATTTTTAGAATGTAAATAATGTCCCAAGGACACAAGGAACGGTTTGACAATGCATCCTGCTTTTAAAATACAATATATGAGGGTGGTAATGCCCTTTACCGTCAGGCGCCAAACGGTATTTTCGGCTACCGTTAGCGTCAAATTGGTTAAAATTTTGCCGTGATTCGTCAAAATATCCTTATCGTGATTCGTCAGATGTCTCAAATAATTATCGTTACTGTTTTTTTTGAAAAAAAAATATATAGCGTAATTCGTCAAATTCACTGAAATTACCGTTAACGTCATTTGGCAAGAATTTTTACCGTTACTCGTCATGAAGGTACCCCATTTCTACCCTCATATATATAATTTAAATAACAACTTTCACAGCACAGATTCGTAAAACAATCGTCTTTATAAACAGAGTTATCAATCTATAGTAACTATCAAGCCGAGGGACTTTCTATACTAATTAGTATATTAGTATACAAAGTTCCTGTCAAGCCTCATGATTCTTACGTAAGGAAAATAAACAGAAATTTCGAAGTCTTTTTCCGCATATTAGACGAAGGTAAACATACTATAAAGCTTGTATCAGGCTTTCATTCGGATGATTCTCTTCAGAAGGGCTATTTATAAAACCAATGATGTGAAGTCAGTGTTTTTTCAACACATGGATACATGTCAACAAGCTTGCTGTTCGGTTTGAGTCAAGGCTCCGTGTTGAAACAGCAATTTGACCTATGTAATGATTTACTTTTACAGATTGTGACTTAGATATAGAGTTGTCTCATTGGCACTCATACCACATCTTCTTATATCTATGTCAACACTTATTGATTTACATTTACTTAAGTATTACATGCATGCAAAAGGTCAACATCAAACAATACACAAAAAATAACTTGTCACTTTAATTGACCTATGACGTAATAAAACATACAATGTACATTAATTAATATGTAGATCCACGAATGTTATGATATTTTTGTATAATTAAAACGGAAAATTCAAGATAGTATATGTGGACCTAACATTGCCGTTTGATAGTAAATGTAAGTAATATTCATGTATTTCATTTTCACACAAAACATGACAATACACATCGTTTAAGAAACTGGTTCAGTTTATGAACAGGCAATCACATATTTGGGATTACTTACAGATATCACAATAGATATAAGAATATGAGGTATGAGTGCGAAGGAGACAACTTTCCATCCGTGAAATTCACAATTTATAAAAGTAAAACATTATAGGTCAAAGTACGGGCTTCGATGTACATCATGTATATAATCAATTTGATCCCTTTGTTGTAAACAGGTACTTATCCAGCAGTGGCGGATCCAGCCATTTTAAAAAGGGGAGAGGGGTCCCAACCCAGAGTAAAGGGAGGGTTTCAACTATATGCTCCCATTCAAATGCATTGATCGTAAAAAAAGGGGGGGTTCCAACCCCCAGAACCCCCTGGATCCGCCACTGTCCAGCCCTCTATTTATTTGCGTTTGTTTCAGTTTGCGGTCTTTATTAATGCCAGTGGCCCTATGAGGGTCTGAATGAGGAGTCTTCCATTTCTCTGTTATTTAATATTCTAGGTTATTTTTCCCTCTTCTTTATTTTTTTTTTATTCTCTATTCTTTAGCATGTCATTATTCTTTACCTTTCCCCTCACAGACCCTCAAATAGGAGGCTGGCATTAGTCAGACTCAATGTCTATTTATAAACGTGTATTTCAACAGGATTTGGAAGTATGTTCTTATGTATTACTGTTTCACTTATTTTCCAGGTTAGGGGAGGGTTAGACCACCTTCTGTATGTATGTGTCTGTCCCAAACCAGGAGCCTGTAACTCAGTGGTTGCATGTCGTTTGTTGCTTAGTTGTCAGTTTTCTATCAATATTTTTTGGTAATAAATTTAGCCGTTCGTTTTCTCGTTTGATTTGTTTAACATTTGGCATTTCAGGGGCCTGTCTATGCGATATAGGCTTTGCTCATTGTTGAAGGCCGTAAAGTGATAGTGATAGTTGTTAATTCCTATGACATTAAGTCTCTTTTGAAGCGTTGTCTCATTGGCAATCATATTATATCTTCTTTCACCGCAGCGGCCACATAAATCCATCTCTATATTGAATAATGATCAATAATTCGGTAACACCTGATAAGTTTATGTTAAAGACAAAATACGTCAGTTCATTTCTTTTAATTTACAGATATCAAAAGCCATTAAACCAGAGTCAAATATAAAATCTAGAATGGCGGTGTCTGTTTTGAAACATAACACGTCATCAACAAAAGCACAATCAGTGGCGGCGGCTAATAACATTACACCGTCGGAACTAAATACCAACGACTCTCATGGAAGAACTGTTTTATTTTATGCATCACGATATGGTAAATTAGCTGCTGTTAAAAACTTGATAAAAGCCGGAGGAGACCCGAACATTTCCGATGTGGATGAAAGCTCTCCGCTGCATGAAGCTGTTGAACGCTGTCATCATGATATTGTGAAAATATTACTCAAACACCGTAAGTAAACACAGAATGTTATTGTACATTTGTAACGAACACAATTGAACTATATATTAGAAATAAAGGATATGGGGTATTCATTCATAACACAAAATCAGTAAATGTACAGCAAATAACACACCAAATATAAAAAAATAATTATATGCACAGTTGTGAAAATTCGTGATCCTACACCCCGTCCATACTGTTTACAAACATTTTCGCATTGTACAAGATCATGCGTTTCTAATACTGTTTATGACGTCTCTGCACTAAATCCATTGGATGTGTACCGATTGATACTTTAAAGTTTTATCCGAGTTCATTTTAATGGTGAACTATTTCCAATTTTATAACCTGTTTACATACAAACATTGACATAGACATAAACTAGTTCCTGTAGACGAAATAATAGCCGATATTTGTATCCTTTCAAACGTTTTAGAAAAAATATCCAAATTAAGAACGAGGAATTACGTGGCCATATTACTATCTAACAAAATTCGTGAATTATTAATTCAAAATGTGACTTAAATACTTAATTGTTTTGTACTGTTGTATCACCATGATTTGTAATTTTAGGATCCATAGACGTGAACACAAAAAATAAACATGGACAAACTCCTCTCATGAAGGCTGTCATTTATGACGATGAAGAAATGGTCAAGTTACTTCACAAATCAGGTAACTACTTTATGTTTCAAAAGCGATGGCGTAGTGTGAATCTTTCATTTCACACATATTGTATTTATCACAATGTTATTCATTTCACACATTGTTATTCATTTAACACATATTTTTAGTGGAAGAAGACGTCAAGTCTTCTGAAGACTTAAGGGGCCGACCCTTGGCATTGAGTCTCTGTATGCCGCATTCGTTTCTGTGTATTACAATTTCAAAACAACTTAGATTCCTGACACCGATTTTTACACATGATTAGGCATCTGAATCATTTAATTTGTAAATTATGATTGTAAAACAATCACTATCGTAAATATGACCCTTTTATTAATGTAAATTACTAGATTTCATCTCATCCACATGAACGTTATTTGTTTACTTGTAACAGGATGTTTTAACTGTAGATATTTGTATTACGCATGCGTGAATTTGGTATCGGGACAACTCGCCCTGTTTACAAGTTCGCCCTTGAAGTTACGAATTTTCAATCCTGCAGACAAGAAGATTTTGTTTTTATATAAATAAAAAGGATATATAAAGTGTTGTCTTTATTCATGGTTTTCTTTTGTCATGTGAATTAGATGCCCTTCGTAACATACAAGTGAACCTCCCGTTTAGGAGCAAAAACTCCCGTGTATGAAATTTTTCAGACTCCATATCCAGGTGTAATGATAAGTCGTTATACTAAGGCTATTTTTTCTTATTTTTTCTGTAGACTTAGCTTTAATTTTTTATAACCATGCATTGGCAAGCTTGATAACTCGTAATTGTTTGTCAGTAACTAAATGTACGATGATGTCCCATACAGAACCTTCTGACCTTGTTTGTTTACATTAAAATTTCAATGGCGTCAAAATCACGTGATGTCAATTCGTTATATCCAATCAAATTGCTCTACTGTCAATTAGGGGATTTTTCAGTCTACAGCAATTACGTTATTTCTTTCTGGGATATTGCTTCAAAATATTTTGCAATAGTTCTGGGTTTTATTCAAAAGGAAAACTCTTTTTTTGCCATCCCTTTTGACATCAAGGGAATTTTGTATGAATATTTACCTACAGTCATGATGGTCAGAATATCGATCTTTTTTATAATGAATTAAAAGAAAATTCTATGAAAAATAAATGTAAATTGTTTCTTATTAACCAACTCTATATGCCTGTTCAAAATTATGGCATGGACATCGTTTTTTCATATAGTTTTCCTTTCATTTTGGTTGGGCTTTTTTCGCGGGAAAATCGAGAAAGAGGTAAGGAGCATGTCATTTTTAAATTCCTAAAAATACGATTTGCTTGACCTGTATTGCCTGCCACAAGATTGATGACGCTGAATGGAATGTACACAAAGCAATGGAGGCCGGAAATGGGATTTTGTGAAGTTCAAGAATGTTTTTAAATATTCGGAAGTTGGGATTGAAACGGGCATTAGAAAATTGGCATTTTTTGGCAATAATTGAGAACAACAATGAAAACTTACCTTTAGAAATGTTTTTTTATTCAAAAGTGCAGAAAAAACGTATTTTGCACTGTTTTTCTACGCCAGAAGTACCGTAGTGACATCAATGCGGAGTTTCCCCGTGTGTTAAGTTCAAACACAAATACCTAACGAACTGACAAGATGAACGATCTTAGACTACGGTAGGATATTTGAACATTTACTACTGTACGGGTGTAATTGACACCTGTGTTAAATTTTACCTGAACATCAAAGAAGATGTATAATTATATGGCTTCACTTGACAACTTGGGTGTCAAACATACTGGTAATCAACGATGTTTACCTCCGGCTAACTGCCGTTGTGTTATCAAAACGATGTGTATTGGGAATATTGAAATACTTTTTTGTTACTTCCCTTTGTTTTATCCTGTTTTCAGTTATTTTGCTTTTAAAATTGTAAATTGCAAAAAGACTAAAAATGATTAATATTTTAATCAAATAATCATAAAAGGATGTTGATTAAATGAATTTAAATGATTTTGGACAAATAAAAAAATTAAAATTTGTAAATTATTTTAGCAAACTAGACCTCCTTTCAAGGATTAAATTGAAGTTTATATAATAAATTTGTTTACATCTGATTTGATTTAACATCTTCAGAAGAAGGAATTTACTTAAAAATTTAAACAGTAATGTTGATCTTATTAGACTATTTAAATACACTGTAAAACATTATATAACTTACCTGTATGAATATTTGTGTGATGCAAGATGTATGAGAAATATTTTTGAGAAACACTTTTTAAAGAATAATATTCTGGTACAAGAAACCGAAGGTGTAATAACATTTAATTTCTAAATATTGTGCTGATTATATATGATTATACTTAAAAACATTGCCTTGTGATATTTTGTGTAATATGTAATATATCTGTTGTATATATATGTTGAAGAATTGAATAAAGATAAAAAAAAAAAAAAAAAAAGACTAATAAAAGGTCTAGTAGTTGGATCCTAGTAAAATTTTGAAATTTAAATTTGTAAATGTTAGTAAATAGCAAGACATTTTACACTGTTTTTAAGTCTTTTTAAGCTTTCTACAAATATGACTTTCATAATGCTTAAAATCCATGCAGTACTAGTGTTAGTGTATGTTATTTTTTTAATTAATTTACGATGTTGCAAATATACATGTGGAGCTTATTTCTTTCTTATTTGTCTATACATTTACAAATGATAAGGAGATGGAAACACGAACAAAAATATATACAGATAAGATATACAAATATAATGATTCATTTGCAAGCAGTGAACAATCATTTGTCAAAAACAAAATAAAACAAAACAAGAAACAGATTCTTCTTATTATTTTATTTAATTCAAATAGAGAGGCAATAAGGGAACTATAAACATTACAATTTGATGGAAATTTGATGAAAAAACACAATTTCTACATCATTTGGTTACATTAACGACAAAATTTATGTCGATAAAAAAACATGATGTTTTGACCATTCAGTACTTAATAGATACATAGTTCTTGGGGAAAAGTTTCATCAAATAATATGAATATAAATGACTTTTTTTGTGCTCATTTTTTTCAGTGGGTTGTGATGATCTTCCAGTTAGGTTACCCTCATTTGGAGTGTTGTTCCCAACTTGTTGAAAGGTCCATCTTTGTGCATAATTCAAAATTGGAAATTTCAACAAGCATCTAATATTCTTAATCTGGAAAATAAACCCTGGTCTGCTAGCTTCATGTATATTTTTTCTACCGATTTAATATATAACTAGAATCATGCAAACAGACTTAAGGAAAAGGCATGTAAGATCATCATACAAATATGACACTTTTTCTAGACAATCCAGATCTTGCAAAATACGTCGCTAAAAATTGTAACCTTTAAAATTGTTGTTGTGCAGTAAAAACCAATATGGAAACTTTCAAAAGTTATGTAACAAGTCTTACTATTTTTATGCTCCATTTATGGGCAATATGTTTTCTAGTCTGTCCGTCCGTCCTGCTTCTGGTTATAAAGTTTATGGTCGAGGTAGTTTTTGATGAAGTTGAAATCCAATCAACTTGAAACTTAGTACACATGTGTTCCTCTTGATATGATCTTCTTAATTACTGCCAAATTAAAGATTTTACCTAATTTTCATAGTCAACTGAACATAGAAAATGATTGTACGGATGGGAAATCCATGTACTTATGACCTTTTCTTGTTTGAAGAAAAAAAATACATTTTAACGATAATGGAACAAAGCAGCCTGGGTAAGTGGGGGCTGCTTTTATGGTAATTCAAGTTACCTTTTATTCACCTTCTTCCACTTCAGAGCTATCAGCTCTTTGATTATTTTACACATTGTTATTCATGTCACACATTGTTATTCATTTCACACATGTTTTATTTTACACATTTTTATTCATTTCACACAGTGTTATTCAATTCTTATTTGCGGAAGGCGTAGCTTATGATACTGAAATTTATGTTGTTTTTGAAACAAGAGGAACATTAAAAATCATCAGGTCAAACAACTGGATCACAATAGAAAGAAAGCGAAAAGAAATACAATAGTCTATCTAGTTTTGAATGGGGGCATTCCTTAGTCTTGAATTGAAGGCAACATTGATTGATTAATTGATTGATCGGTTGACTGATGTTTAACGCCACCTTCAGCGCTATTGGCTATTTCGTGGATTTTGATTTTGCCATTATTTATGATCTTTCTATTTTGATTTTTTTTTGTTATTTCACCTCTTTTTTATGTCTTCATAACAGTACCGTCCACTTTTTCCACCGAATATGACTATAACCGGGTGTGTAATAACATGAGCCACATGACAGGTGCCACATTTGAAGCTAGATGTGCTAACCCTTTCAGTGCAGATGAGATTACTCGCAGATTTTGATGGTATTCGTGTTGCTCAGTTTTTAGATTTCTATGTTGTTTTTTGTATACTTATGTTTGTCTGTTTTAATTTTTGTTTTTTTTCATGACGATGTCATTTTATTTTTGATTTATGAGTTTGAGATTTTTACATTAGCCGTATGTGGCACAACTTTTTGGAATTTTTGATCCGAAATTCTCTTCAACTTTGTATTTGTTTTGGCTTTATAAATGCTTTGATATGAGCGTCACTGATGAGTTTTATGTAGACGAAACCCGCTTCTGGCGTACAAAATTATAATCCTGGTACCTTTGATAACTATTGAATGTTGCTCTGATATCTTTCGCCCCTCTTTAACAGACATTTTTTCCTTCTCTATAAATACTGTTATGTGTTAAATATTACCATACAATTCCGATTTATAAGTATATATATCTAATTTGTATATATAAATATATTCAATAAATTTTGTTCATGATGATTACAGATAAAAATAAATCAAATTTTGGTAAACAAACTCATTAAATATGAGGCGTAAGTGGACATCCCTGGTCAATACCCTGATAAGCAGTCTTCAATATGACAGGAATGATTGATACGTATAATAATCGACTAATAATAGACATAAAAACAAACTTTACGTATGTACAGGTGATAGATATATTAAAATATATTATTGAGAAATAGGCTTCCTTTGTTATAAGAACTTTTTGTTATAAATATTCATACAAACTTCAGTACTTTATTTTAAAGCAAATTGAAATATAACTGTTGAGAAATAGGTTTCCTTTGTTATAATAAGTTTTTGTTATAAATATTCAGTTCTTTATTTTAAAGCAAATTGAAATATAACTTTTAGTGCAAACTTTATTACTTAGCATAGCAATTGTATATAACTTTAGAAAAGAAAAGAATTAATCAAATTTACATTTGTTTTAAAAAAACGCCAAAATTTCATAAACTAAAAAAAGTCTTAAAAAAAAGTATAAAAAAAAAGATAACCGCTGCAACAGTATATATTCATGAGTTTCTTATTCTGTTTGGTGAGGAGTATTCTTTTCCGTGAATGGACGAGTGTTCCCCTTGCCTAGCGATATATTTATTTTACGGGGGGAGGGGGTAGGAAAATAGGATTCATGATCACAGAAAAGTTGCAGAGAAGAAAATATTTGTTACAACATTATTAATAGTTTCTGTCATTCAATGTGATATGTTCAAGACTGGGATTGGTATACGAGTATTATAGTATAAGGTTAAAAAAATATAGCGAATTATTTTACCCCTAATTTAATTCTAAGATTTTTTAACCGAATAACCAAATCTTTATTTTTCTCTATCTCTCGTTTCGTTTTGTTTCGTTTCATTCCATATCAAACATATTCATCCAATGAAATGCAATTTGGGAAAGAATGCAATAAAATACCAAAAGCAAACAAAACAAAAAAAAACATGTTTATTACAGAAATAAATTATAACATTTATTATGACCAGGACCTGTCATTGGCTGACAGAAAACAAACATTTAATAATGACCATTATGGTCAATATTATATATAGTATTGCAGTCTGCTTACTAACTGACCAATCATAAAAATGTATGAGTAATGGTAGTTTATCGATATATATGATTATAAAAGTTGTTCCGTGATAACAAATAAAAATAGTTTCCACCACCCATACAATAAATATTGACATATAATCACTTAAGATCTTGTACTTGCTGACTAATTAGAATAACTGCTTAAAACCGTGTTTAAGCCTTTTTCAACTGATTTTATAGTTCGTTCTTATGTTGATTTGTTATACCACTGTCCCAGGTTAGGGGGAGGGTTGGGATCCCGCTAACATGTTTAACCCCGCCACATTATTTATGTATGTACCTGTCCCAAGTCAAGAGCCTGTAATTCAGTGGTTGTCGTTTGTTTATGTGTTTTTTTACATGAATAAGGCCGTTAGTTTTCTCTTTTGAATTGTTTTACATTGTCTTATCGGGGCCTTTTATAGCTGACAATGCGGTATGGGCTTTGCTCATTGTTGAAGGCCGTACTGTGACCTATAGTTGTTAATGTTTGTGTCATTTTGGTCTTTTGTGGATAGTTGTCTCATTGGCAATCATACCACGTCTTCTTTTTTATATTTATACAGAAGGGTGTGATCTGAATTTTAGACATGCAAATGTAACATGTAGACACGACGCTTATAACTAAGACAAGTGAAACTATATGTAGGTGGATTTTGTTTAGTTCTTACCCAACAATAGAAATTAACTGTTTTCAATAAAGGTAAACACGACCATGATGACATATTTGGCATTAACACATAACATTTTATGATCTTGTACTGACTGACCAGTTAAAATAACTGCTTAAAACCGTAACACATATAGGAAGGAGGGTGTGATCTGACGTTTTTTTCTCTCATAGAAATGACAGTAGACATTATAAATCAAGCATGTAGACAAGTCTAAATATCTCATAAATGAAATCGGAAGAGCTTATATGTGGGTAGATTTTAAGTTCTAATAAAACGGTAGAAATAACCTGTTTAAATAAAGGTTGACATAACCAGAATAGAATACTTGGCTTTTAAGTGGTCCAGCGAAAAAAATCATAATTTTGAACTCTTGAAAAGTAGAAAAGTCTAAATTTGATAACACCCAAGAACTTTCATTTTACTTTAATGTTAATTACAGTCAATAGTAATTATAATATACTATACATATGTGATGCTCCTGTAGCGCAGTTACTGCGTCTGAGTTTGATTAATAAAGTATGAATAGTTGAGTCCAGTACTTGTTTGTTCACCCATTCCAGATCTTGTTGTACCTAGGTATAGGAAGATGTGGCATGAGTGACTTTTCATAGCTTTATCATTGACAAGTTTAAGTCCTCAAAACTATTAAAAAATATTTTTTTTTAAGACTTTAACAGACAGTTTCTCATTATATATGTAAACGAATTATAAAAAGAAAAATGGGGGTCACCGGGCAAAATTTGTTAAAACATTCAAATGGATAAAACCAGAGAATTCCGAAAATTTGACCAAAATTCCAACACATGACAAGCGAGCTTCCTTAACTCTTGAATGCGTTACGTGCAGCGGCAAATATATTTGATTTTATCGTCAGACAATCTATGTAGAAGTGCTATTTCAGATGGTTATCATGCAGATAAAGACAATGCGTCATGCACTTACACGTTCATCCCACTTTGAGTAGGGACGAGATCGCAACCTTTTAGAATTCCGATTCGGTTCGACCCACGTCACATAACAGGGGCGGATCAAGCCATTTTAAAAGGGGGGGGGGGGTCCTAACCCAGGACAAGGGGGGGGGGGGGGTGCAATTACATGTCCCTTTTCAAATGCATTGATCGTCCAAAAAAAGGGGGGTCTAACTCCCGGAACCCCCCTTCCCCTCTGGATCCGCGCCTGCATAACAAAATAGTTGAATTTACTCCACATTTGTTTTAAATTTAAAGTTATCTCTCTTGGCATCGAATGAACAATTCTCTGTTGTAACCATTGAAACCATAGCAAATGATAGTAAAGCGTGAGGCAACCATCATCGTGCTACAATGTCTTGAAACGACCAAGCTAATTTTTATCTATTTTCAAGCACAAAACCTTCCTCATATCGAATAAATTGATAAATTTCAATACGGTAAGTATAGGATTTGTTAGTCAGTTACAAAGAGTACCGGTACCTCGTTAAACATTTATTTAGATTGTATATTTAAATAGAACTAGTTAGTAATTGTTATATCAGTATTTGAAATTCTTAAATATACATTGTCATATCATTGTATGTATCCATTATTTCCAGAATATTTAAGGAATGACTGTAATATTTTATCTGTCTATGAAGAAATAACATACACAAATTGGTGCACACTGAATAACGCGCGTAGCGGGTTATTTAACAGTGTGCACCACATTTTTTATGTTATTTCGAATAGACAGAAGAAATATTCCAGTCATTTCTTTTAATTTAATTCTTAATTCCAATTTAAACCGTAGAAAACCGTGACAAAACGTTGATGACGTCACGGTCAGCCAATCAGAAGACGCGTTACATCCAAAATTAAATTATTGTTGAATTAATTAATGAGAGAACTATATTTCAGAAAAAAGAGGAGACAGAAGAGAAAATAATAAATGAGAAAGTAATTATAAAAAATTAACAAGAGCGTTTTTTGTTTTTATCAGGTGCTGATCTTGATGTTGAAGATTCGACTGGTAAATCTGCCTTTCTAATAGGTATGAGCGAAGGCAGAGAGAAAACTACAGAATACCTGATGAAAAATGGATGTGATATAAACAAAATAGATCGACTTGGACAAACAGCTCTATACTTAGGAGTCATATCGCCGAGCAGAGCGAGTAAAAATTCAGAAACAATAAGGAAAATGCTGAAATTGGGTATGTTAGAATAGTCAAAATGTTTAAAATATTGATTTATTAAAACACCTAACTATCGCATACAAATCAATTTGATGTTGAAATATCCTGAATATATAGAAATAAGAAGATGGGGTATGAGTGCCAATGAGATAACTCTCCATCCAAGTCACAATTTATAAATGTAAACCATTATAGGCACAGGTACGGCCTTCAACACGGAGCCTAGGCTTACACCGAACAGCAAGCTATATGGGACTCATCAAATTACTGGTGTTATACCATTCAAACGTGAAAACTAACAGTCTAATCTATATAAAGAATGAGAAACGAAAAACACTTATGAACCACATAAACAGACGATCAGCACTGAAAATCAGATTCCTGACTTAGGACATGTGCAACCAATTTACATGTTTACTTCCCAAACTCTAAAACAGTGGTAAGTCTATCAAAGTGACAACGCCACTGTTTGTAAGTCCGGTATATTTGATGTAATACCAATATGAAAAAGAGGAACTTTACTGCAATTTCAATAAGTTACTCAAAGGGATTAACTTTAATGAAATTAATTGTATGTTCAAATTGTCCTGCTGCGTAGGATAAAATGTGGTAATAAGACCGAAATGTCGCAGTTAAAACCCATGAAATTATTTTTAACATTTGAATTGCTTGAAGACCTTTATATACAAGTTTGACTGTATTATAAATATAAATTATATTATTTTTGCAGGATATACGCTAGAAAAGGATGAATATTGGCTCGTCAAAGCGGGTGTAGACATTGATACTTTTACCCACCAAAACTTCTTCCAAAAACTAGCATCTAGATTCATGCGAAACACACAACGTAGGCGCTTCAGTGAGGGTGGACCGACCGATCGCCAAAGGAGCGCAACTGTTGTCTACAACGATAAACACGAACAAAGGTTTAGCGCTAGGAGTAAATCCTTCAACATTTGAAACATGACTTTGTTACTGTTTGAAACTGTTGTACATGTGATAACTTAGATGTCAATGCAATCAGAAATATCCATATCGCCACACACTTTGATTTGTAAATATACATGTATTGTGTGAAATTCTATCATGATCATTCAAAAAAGTCATATAGTGTCATTCAGTCAAAATTGAACTTGCGTGCCATCTATTCATAATCCGATTATGTTGATACTAACACACTACCACGGTGCAACACCTTTGAATACAATCGGCAATCTTCGGGTGACTCCGCTACTCTCGGAATCGGCCGAGTTGTGTCGAATGCTCTGAATAAAGACACAGCTTTTACCAAGGATCATCCGCGACTAAATTCTGCGAAACACCGTAGATGGCCTCCAAGGCAAACATTTGGTCGCACCCAATCATTACACTATGGACGTATCCATATTTTTATTCTACTAACCTCATTTTAACTTGTACATAACATTTTTTCATCGTTCAATTGATTACACTGTGGGAAGCACTTGATGACACAACATAAGTGTGATGAACTTCTTCTTTGGCTGATTTATAATAGAAAGAAGAAGATACTTATATAGAGGTTATGACATTTTACACATGTCGTCTATTTCTGTCACGCATGAAACCTGACCCAATGCAAGAATTTGCGATATTTGAACATTAAAAGTCATACATCTATCGCTTTTCTTATGTGGCGTAAGACTTTTTTTCCTGTGTATGCCGTCAAAATGTAACTTCTATGATGTCATGTGATGACGAAAACCCCCAGCGAGAATGTGTATTAAATACTACCATTATCTTGGATAGATTGTTCTATTTTGCATCTCATCTTCATCATAATAAAACATAATAAAAACAGAAGTAATATATTCTTAATATGCGTAACGTATTGACCTGAATGACAGGTATTTTTCTCCCTTGGACATTAGGTATTTCGGGTTTTAGCCTTTAGAGCGCTCGTACTTGTATTATGGTAAAGACATTTTCTTATGTAGAAATATCTCGTATTTTTTATTTTTTATTGTTGAAATAACGTTTGTCTGAGTTACTTTAGCAATATTGTAGCTTAGATACAGCATATATATATCAGTGTCTACCTTTCCAAGTTTTCTTTGTCTTTAAGCATTGCATTAGGATTTAAACCGTTAGCTACGTACCAATGTTTGCAACTTTATTCACGCTGTCGTTACCTGTGATGTTTTTATAAATAATAAAAAATGCATCGTTTGTGATGTTATATTAATTTCAAAATTGGACTATTTGTGATTTTTATATATTTTTCTGCTTTTGGTAAATATAGCCAGATCTAAATGAAAATGTCTATAAGTAACAGTATTACATAAGTTGTATAATGGTGTGTTGTATTATAATTAGTGTTATCGTTAGGTTTCCCCCCCAAAAAAACTGAACTCCGCGGAAATTAAAATCGGAAAGTCCCTAATCACATGTCAAAATCAAATGACAAAACACATCAAAAACAAATGGACAACAACTGTCGTATTCCTGACTTGTTACAGGCATTTTCAAATGTAGAAAATGGTGGATTGAACTTGATTTTATAGCGCTAAACCTCTCACTTTGGTTAGTTTTATAGTTCCCAAATTTGACCCTAATATTCTTTGTTTTATTTTTGTGTTTTGTTTGATTACTTAGTCTTCATTTGTCTATGAAGCTATATAGTGTTATATAGAGTATCTGAATGGCAAGTCTGTATAAAAAAAGAAGATGCGGCATGATTGCCAATGAGACAACTATCCACAAAAGACCAAAATGACACAAACATTAACAACTATAGGTCACCATACGGTCTTCAACAATGAGCAAAGCATATACCGCATAGTCAGCTATAAAAGGCCACCGATAAGACAATGTAAAACAATTCAAACGAGAAAACTAACGGCCTTATTAATGTAAAGAAATGAACGAAAAACAAATATGTAACACATAAACAAACGACAACCACTGAATTACATGCTCCTGACTTGGGACAGGCACATACATCAATAATGTGGCGGGGTTAAACATAATAGCGGGATCCCAACCCTCCCCCTAACCTGGGACAGTGGTATAACAGTACAACATAAGAATGAACTGTAACTGTAACTGCTTTAAAACAAGTTGAAAAAATAAGACCAAAATCAAGTTTTTTTGTTTATCTGAATGTGTTAAAATCAATCAGAAAACGTGCACATATGAGGCCCCTCATGGGGATGTCCAAGTAATCACCTAATTACAATTCTTTTTCAAATATAACCCCATAATCATTTATGTTTTGTAACAAGATAATCAAATAATCAAAAATAACGTTATATATTATCAAATAATCATGAACCATTTGGTCTGATAATCATATACTCACTATAGAAATATAGAATTGACCAAGATATCATATAATTAAAAACCCAATGAGGAGGCTCACATATGGACGCATATGTACACTTGCATACGGCGGTCAATTTCTGTAACGCAGCTCAGATGATTGTTTTAACAAATTCATCTAAAGCCAAATTTGCCCGAGGGATATGAAACCTTAGTTTCTTTTAATAATTTCAAATGATTGTTGAATTGTCATTTCAATATACTGTTTCTGATTTCCCAGGATGTTACTGACTTTAATATCACACATTGACAAAAAAGCTCCAATCCATCCTAAACTATCAAAACAATTTACAAGTATTGAAATCACATGATTTTAATATCATACATGGACATAAAAACTTCAATCCTTTTATAAACTATGTAAACATTTTAAAAGTTTGAAATCATATGATTTTTAAATTGAATGTATCTCCTAATGGATTCCATTCTGCAAATATCAATAATCTGACGGAGAACCGTTACAATGTCCAATCCACTCAGCAGCAATCTATCAAGTTAATAGTTTTCTATTGACTAATTCTTCTAAACCCATAAACTATATTTACACTGTGCTCTCATATCAATGGAATCTGTTTATTCTAAGTAATACATTCTTATTCTTTCTATCAACAGACTCGTGTTTTAAAATAACATTGTATGGACAGTCATCTGAATCATGTGATTAAAAACGATGTTTGTTTGGTTTTTAAAATAGTATTGAGAGCCATCTCCAATATAATTGATAAAGTTGCAGGCAATGACATATACAGAAATTGCGCATTGATTTCATTTATCCATGATTTTGATTGGTCGATGTTCTGCATAAAAGGATAAAAACAGATTATTTGCTTTTCTGGGTTGTAACGTGATTCTGTCTAATCTGAACAGAAATGAATATTTTACAAACTTTATTGAAGTTCTACAAATTAAGAGATATTACTTGTTTGTACTTTCGCATATTGCCAATAATATCATAATGAACCAGACTGCAAAATATGGATGTAACTTTCAACTATCTGTAAATTTGGACATATATACTAATATTGACTAGCAATCAGTTGCCAATTGAAGTTATAAAAATAAAGAGATATTTATACTTGTTTGTACTTTCGCATATTGCCAATAATATCATAATGAATCACACTGCAAAATATGGATGTAACTTTCAACTATCTGTAAACTTGGACATATATACTAATATTGACTAGCAATCAGTTGCCAACTGAAATCTTGCTGTTTTAAGCAATCATGTGTTTAATTAACATATTCTGTATTACCGTTTGACAGTGACACATCATAGTAAAACTAAAACAAATAGAAGATGTTTGTCAAACTAAAAATGTTGTTCGTGTGCCTAGCATCCATTTTTTATCTTGTTGCATTTAGTTTATGTGCAACATTTGACGATGTGACAAAACTAGAACAACGATTTAAAAATATCTCGCCGAACATTCGCCCTCGATTGAATCAAACAGATTCTGTGGAGATTAGAGTTCTTATGACACTAGAATCGATCAAAGATTATGATGAAGTTTCTGGTACCCTTACAGTAGTGGGTACATACGTACTTTACTGGCACGATGAGCTGAGGAATTGGAATGAATCTGACTACGGAAATCTGTCGGTAATGAGAATCCCAATCTTAGAAACGTGGATTCCGAAAATTCTAATACGAAACATGGTGAGTAAAAGATCTGTTTTCTTATTCGACAATGATGTTGATATTCGTACGACATTTGTGAGGTACAATTCTTCCGGACGTGCAATGTTTATGGTGGAATCTATGCACGAGTGTTCTTGCAGTGCAGAAGTCATGTATTTCCCATTTGATAGCCACGGGTGTGCAATTGAGCTTTTAACGGTTGAACATAGTAATGAAATTCAAATTCGTCCCCAAATGAAAGAAATCTACATGGCATACACTCGATCGAATGCAGAATGGTCAGTTCAGAGTAATCACGTATTTAATGAAATTTCAAGATTCTATTCATTGGTAAAGATTAACATTAAATTGTCTAGAAACCCTAGATTTTTGTTTCTAAATCTTGTCGTTCCTGTGGTGTTTTTAAGCTTTGTTAATTTGTTAGTGTTCTGTTTACCGGTAACATCGGGTGAACGCGCATCAATGGCGTTTACTGTTTTGCTAACGTTTGTGGTGTTTATTTCTATGGTAACACACATACTTCCAGCAAGCAATGCTATTTCTCTTTTCAACGTATTTCTGCAAATACAACTTTTCTGCAGTATCTTAATAACATTTTGTGCTGTGTGGAGTATTTCTCATTACCATAAATTGAATGAAAAAAACACATGCGGTGTTATCGCAAGAATTTTGATCAGAGCTAGTCGACTATACCAGAAGACGTGCACAATAAAGCAAAACCAAACCGAGGCACCAAGAGAAAAACGAATGTCCGACGATGAAAATAAAGATACACAGCATTTGGCGGCCAATGTCAATGAAAATAACAGTAATGAAGTGACTTTGCCAGAGATTCGATATAGCCTGCACTTTTTTGATGAGATGTGTTTTAAAACATTCACTTTCATTCTTGTTTTACAATTGATCATATATAGCATCATGGTGATGTATAAAAATTAAAATCTATGTTTCGTGCAATAAAATCTGCAATATAATACTAAGATGTTGGTGTTTCTGTAGAAGTTTCTTCACTCAATGTTTCGTGTAATAAAATCTGCGATATACGACTAAGAGCATGTAGTTATGTACAAGACAAACTATATGTTTCTTCAAATAGAATATGCGAAATACTACAAAAAGCATGGAATAATGTTTCATACTACTCTTGTAAGGTGTATATCATGTATATGTCACGTAGGGTAGTCAGCTTAGTCTTTAGTCTTCTTTAGACTAATAACAGACATAGAAGAGAGAAACGAAAGATACTAGAGGGAGAGTCAAACTCATAGCGTGCGTCTGATGTTTAAAAATATTTTTTAACCTGTTATCTTTGGATGGCTATTATTCGTTTGTTTCTCTGGCCTATATTTTCTCCCATTTATCTGTTTATTATTGTAACCCTGTCGTGTAATGAAGTCATTTTAATGTTATAATTAACACTGCCACTAAAGCGGGAGGTTTGGCATGCCACAAACCCAGATTCAACCCACAATTGTTTTCATAGAATGCCTTGTACCAAGTCAGGAAAATGGCCATTGTTACATTATAGTTCGTTTCTGTGTGTGCTACGTTTTGGTGTTGTGTCGTAGTTCTCTTATTATATGTTATACGTTTTCCTCAGTTTTAGTTTGTAACCCGGATTTTTTTTCTGTATCGCTGAATATTCATTGATAAAAATAAACTGACATGTCTAAAAATAAAAAGATAAACAGACAAATAATAGTACAGAAGACACAACATAGAAGACTAAAGACCAAGAAACACGAACTCCACTAAAATCTTGAGGAGACCTAGCATTCATGCCGAATACGTCCGTTACACTTTTTATCTAAAAAGGACAAACAGGATGTTTACTTTTTGTGCTGACATGAATTGTCATTGATACATGTATGGTTATATCTATACATTTTTGAATGTTTTGAAATACTAAGGCTTTTCTACCTCAGGCATATATTAACTTAGCTGTATTTGGCAAAACTCAAAGAAGTAGTTTTTTACTCATTCTATTCCAAACTCTTTGTTGTTGTCTCGGACAGCATCACAAGTTGGTTGATCGTTATGGAATATCGGTTTCAAACATAATAATGTAGTCTTGTTTCGTGGCAAATGATTACACCAAGACAATATAAAGTTATGGATTCTTTATTTCGTTATACATTGTAATCCAAAATAAACACCCTGTAATAACAATTCATTATATTAATGGATGTAATATAATTAAGTAACTATATAAAAGATTTAAAATATTATGTTTTAACAATTGTGAACAAGGAAACTGTTTACTTTTCCAAGCATTTCAATAATAAAAGAATACTATATAATTTCATTAAGTCGATAATAGTGATCTCCAATTATATTGTCTCATGAATACATCTAAATACCAAATCTAATCATAATGCATATGTCGATGCATTAGTAATACATTATAACAGTAATGCAATGAACTGTTAAATACCAAATTTAAATAAGCATATTTAAAAATAACATATACATGCAAAGCAAGAACATACGTGCTAACAAAGCATAAAGCACTTTCTAAAGCAGACAATACAATAAGCAAAACGCACATAGATTCAACATAACATAAACTACCTCACAGGTATTTGTGAAGGCTTGAATACAATAAGAGTACGATCACATCAGGTCGATGCCGACATGGTGGGTCATCAATATGGAATATACCTGCAGTACAAATATTAAATTCATAACTAACCTAATCTGCATATCAAAAATAGATAGTTATTATCTTTATCAATTTATGACTTTATTTAATATCTGAAATTATTATAAAACATTCATTCCATAAAATCCAATAGTTTAATCCATTTACTGAAATTTGGCTGTTTTATATAATTTACTGTTTTAACCATAAAAGCACAATTATTAAAGAGATTTAAAGTTCTTTTAAGTTTTCTATTATTACACTTACATATCACATCTTCACATCATTCAAACATGCATTTATTCATAACATTCGTAAATCATGCATACATATAATTAAAAGGATAGATAATTAATATATTAGTATAAGAAGAATAACTGACCTTATAAATAGGAAAACCAAACTCCAAATAGAATATAATATTACAATTTACTAGACAATGAAAATGGTGTCCATTACACAAAGTGACCATGTAGAAATGTAAATGAAAAGGGCTTGAATCATTAGATGGATACAAAAAAAAAAATATTCACTAGATAGAAAGATAAAGAAAAGACAAACAAGTGCACATAAAGTATATAGTAATTGTTGCATTGCTATCGTATTTTCATTTAAAAAAACTCAGAAATGTTCAATATCAAAGTCTTGGGTTAAGTCTACATTTGGCAAGTATTAAAAATGTTATGCTTATTAATCTTTTAATGCAACAGTTTATTCTTGATGGTTAGATTAATTTTTAGATAAACGGAAACATAATCGTTGTTTATGTAGAAGTGCAATAATTTGTCGATTATGCTCGTTTGATTTCAAACAAGGGATGCACAAAGATGTAGAAAAGTTACAATAAAGAAGATTTAAGCAGATAATATTTTCTGATCTATGGGAAATTTCATATTGGACAAGTGGAAGTCTTTACCGGATGACGGGTGCCTGACGTGCAGCAGGATATGCTTACCCTTCTCGAGCACCTGAGATCACCCCAGTTTTTGATGTCTGTGTTACTTACTCTTTAGTTTTCTATGTTTTGTCTTTTGTACTATTATTTGTTTGTCTTTTTCTAATGAGCCATGGTGTTGTCACTTTATTTTCAATCTAAGAATTTGACTGTAACTTTTTCCTCTCTTTTAAAAAAGTCAGAATTATTTTTGTTTTACAGTTCATGTTTCCGTGTTTTAAGACTACAACCTGTTCCGTTAAATTGGTTTCTTTTAACGTTTCTATGTATTTTTACATACCTTGTTTTAAATCAAAGAGTAATAGTGTAATAATTTCTTGACGTTCAATTAATCTTGATTCATATAATAAGCTTGAATTACCTTATCTAAAGTGGATTAATCATCTTGAGGCCTTTTCAATTAAAAAAATTGTAAGTTCTAAAAAGATAAATTATTATGAAGAAATATTATGTACCAATTTCAAAATATAGCATTTTTTTGTTTAATTGTAAGTACACTATTCTTCCTTCTGTTCCTGATTTCCATGGACATAATACCAACGTGAATATAAATATGGACAATTATTTGTCTAAATTCAGTTTGTTTAAACAGTTTAAAAGAATTGAAATCATAACATGTTTAGAATGAACGTATGGTTTTCATTCTGCAAATGTCAATAATCTAATGTAGAAGCAAAACAATTCACAATGGCTAATACACTCAGCAGTCTTTAAGGTTAATAGTTTTCTATTGACGAAAGCATCTCGATCCATAAACTATATTTACACTGCACTGTCATGCCAATGGTATCTTTGTATTTCAGGTGATTCATTGTAATTCATTCTGTCAACTAACTCGTGCTTTTAAAAACAAATTGTGTATTATGTGAACGAAAACATTGTATATTTGGTTTGTAAATTAGAACTGAAAGCTATCTCAATTATGAATAACATAAATAAAATAAATGTGTAATCATTCGCTTTATTCTTGAATGTGATTGATCTATGTTCTTCATATAAGATGAAAACAGATTCTGAAATTGCGTTTCTCGGTAAATGAAATGACGGAGTTCCGATTTCCCCTGATGTCAGATATTTTGTAATTCTTAGGGGCATAACTCTTATAAAAAAGTATATATTCGATGCCTCTGCTGGTGGACTATTAGTCCCCGAGGGTATCACCAGCCCAGTAGCCAGTTTTTTGGTACTGGCATGAAAATACGGATTTTTTGTGATATTAAAATTTGCTGTTACAAAGTATAAGAAATTATTATTAATTAAGGAATGTATCTCCCTCATGCAAAGCTCTGATTCCTTTCACGAATTTGACTATACTTTTTGGACCTTTTGGATTATAAGTCTTTATCTTTTATATAAGCTTTGGAATTCAAATATTTTGGCCACGAGCATCACTGAAGAGACATGTTTTGTCGAAATGCGCATCTGGTGCAACAAATTTGGTACCGTTGATTTTATCCCACCATTATAGAACATGTCCAAGATATTGCTGTTATCAACCTACAGAATAAGTTTTCTAAATATCTGGCAAGAATTGTATCTGTTAGAGCGCTAACGAGGCCATTTTATGTGAATTTTATATTTTAAAGTTGCATAACTGTTAAAATAGGGTTCATTATCAACCAATATAGAACTTTATAAAAATATTTCTGACATCAATCTGAATGTGTCTTTCGCATGTTTTAAAATTGGGTCATAATGGATAAGAAATCATAATATGAATATAGTTTTATAATCTGTCCGTTGTTCCTTACGTGAACATATGTAATGATATCGAGTAGTAATGCATGTTCATCGCTTTAGTTGCCAACTGATTTCTTAGCGTTATAGCAATCCCGTGTTTAAATGAAATATGCCGTAATACCTTTTGACAGTGACATTAAATCGTTAAAACTCAAAAAAAGAAAACGTTATTCAAACACAACGTGTGGTTCGTGTGTGCAGGGTCAATTATTTATTAACTTTAAGAGGAAAACAACGAGACAATAGACATACTGAACTAGTACAAAAAGACAATTAAACGCCAACATACAAAGAACCAAACGAATTTTCATGACTTGGTATAAAACATTCTAAGAAAAAAAGTGATTGATTACACCTGGATTTATGACTAACAAAACCTCCCGCTTATATGGCAATATAACAAAACAGATAAAAGGACAACACTACGTGACAGGAATACAGTAAAAACAAACACAAGAATAATCAGCTTACGATACTGACATGATTTAACAAACTTTTTTAAAATCGTCCTTTTAGAAATCTTGAAATCATTAAGATACTAAGGTTTTAACTCCCTCAGGCAAAATTGACTTTATATAAATTTAGCTATTAATTTTATGTATTTTTGACATGTAATATAAAAAAGAAGATGTTATATGATTGCCAATGAGACAACTATCCACAAAAGACCAAAATGACACAAACATTAACAATTATAGGTCACCGTTCTTCAACGATTTCGGTACTTATATTCATTGGATTTCAAATGTTTGCCTTTGAGCGTTCCTGATAAAGGTAAACTAGTATCCAGAAAAGCGCTTCGGACGCATACAATTAATTAAAGTGTTGTTTTTATTTTTTTGATAAATAATATAATAGTAAAATACAAATGTAAACCATTGAATGGCATCGGTTATATCCCATGAATATGCAACCACGCAGGACATCACAGACTGGGCATCACATTAATAAATCAATGCAACAACAGGTGACGTATTTTTGAGACTTACATATTACCAAAGGTAATCTTGAAGTTAAAAAAGTGTGAAAGATTCAAAGTACCTTTAAGACTTCAATAGAGTACGTTTAAGACTTCAATAGATATGATTAAGATATAAGATAATTTTCATAATAGAGTGAAATGAATAAATCTGAAAGATAATGATGTCTTGTGTAGTTATTGAATGGTTAAGGTTTTGTGCTACTGTCATATAACATGTACAAGTGCGAGTTTTGTAGCTAGCTTTCAAACCGGGTTACATCCACCATTTTCAACACAAGACAATGCCTGTACCAAGTCAGGAAGATGAAATTTCTATCAATTCGTTTTATAAGTTAAATCTTTCAAACAGAACAAGACTGACAATATGATTTTACTTAGAATACTATACACTGCAGGTTACAATACACCATTAGATTTTATGGGCGCAGCCATTTTATGAGCATAACATGGTATTCAGAATTAAGAGTATGGCGAATCCTGATTGGTCGATATGTGCGCCCGTTATTTTTTATTATTAGAGACTTCGTGCACTCTGCTTTATACAAAAGGCAAAATAAAAATTATTCCGTAGCCCTAAAGGCACTGAGATGACTTTTCAACGCTACGACAAGACACGTATTTTTAAGGGTAAAATTGATAGGCATGGGAGATAAGTACAAAATACGCTAAGAAAAGCAACGCGAACCTATATTTTTTGGACCAAAAAATACTGTCCTAATAACTTTTCTTTGATTCTAGCAAGGTTTCGTTAAGAAAATCAACTTTCTAAAGTCTGTATCTCGAAAAAGGCTACCATTGTCGCCTATGGGGAAATTAATTGTTTATTTTAACCTATACAGCATCGACATTTCTTTATCATAGTGCTCAAAAAGTGTCAAAAACAGTCATTTTACTTGACATTTGATGTGAAACCGTATTTTTTGGTGACAAATGAAATATTGATTATCTAGTTTTTAAGCTATAGTCTGTTTCATATTGGTATTGCGTTTTACCTTAGAAACAAGGGTGGGCTCGACTTTTGACTTACTGTGGAACGAATATGTCATTTTCTGAAGTTCTGCTGATTTGTTCGAAAAGAGCAAGTACACGTCTAGAGTTTGTGAATATAAATCGATTTTTAAACATAACAATCTCGACCCAAGTGCTGTTATCGAGATTACCAAATTCAGCGAAAATGTACGGAAATGATCTCCTTCGAACATTGAAATGTTCACACGAATAACAAACTAAAAGAATAAAAAAAGCACGCCATTTTGTAGTTAACAAACAGTTATCGATGTCAAAACACAAATATTAACACATATTCTATATTTTGAAATGCTATAGTCTGTTTCAAAAATGTACTTTTATACGAAAATGGTTTCATTTAAAACTGTTATTCAAAATTCACCGTAGTAGTAATATATTGGATTGGTTTTGTTATCAATACAATCAGTACTTAATGATATATAAAGAATCATCGGAGAAAGTGGGCATAATCTTCAGTCCTTTTTTAACAGAACCGCATTTACTAAAAAAAACAGATTTTTTTTCTTCACATTTTTCGACTGGGGTCACCTCCGATAAAAAATTGTGAAAATTCAGAGAGTAAAGCCAGAACGGTTTGAAGATGATTTATTTGTGGCATATATATTTGTGCATCTAACGCACTATGAATTGCACGATACAAGAAAGTATTAAATACCGTATAGGTTACAATACACCATTAGATTTTATGGGCGCAGCCATTTTATGAGCATAACATGGTATTCAGAATTAAGAGTATGGCGAATCCTGATTGGTCGATATGTGCGCCCGTTATTTTTTATTATTAGAGACTTCGTGCACTCTGCTTTATACAAAAGGCAAAATAAAAATTATTCCGTAGCCCTAAAGGCACTGAGATGACTTTTCAACGCTACGACAAGACACGTATTTTTAAGGGTAAAATTGATAGGCATGGGAGATAAGTACAAAATACGCTAAGAAAAGCAACGCGAACCTATATTTTTTGGACCAAAAAATACTGTCCTAATAACTTTTCTTTGATTCTAGCAAGGTTTCGTTAAGAAAATCAACTTTCTAAAGTCTGTATCTCGAAAAAGGCTACCATTGTCGCCTATGGGGAAATTAATTGTTTATTTTAACCTGCAAATGTACTTGTTTCTAGACATATAAGAGTTATCATTCTTTGCACAAATATTTATAGTATGTTGTTTTTTCTTTCGGGTCTTTGTATGGGATTAGGATAGTATGCTGATGTCATTTTATACCTTTAAAAAATAACCTACGCATATTTCTATACTCATATCTATTTACATCCGGTTTCAAATACACAATGCAGTCTGAACTGCATCTGTTGTTTCCATCATTCTATGTTCCATGGAATTAATGCGTCCACCATAATCACCAAACTTTGAATTTATATAGTGGTCATCGGGATAGCAGAATGTAAAGCTTTAAGGTAATGTTAGCTTCTTTACATTTTTTCTGTGTTGCATGAATTATCATTGATATTGTCATATTTTCCTTAAATTAAATATTAAATACACACGAATTTCTACCCAAAGAATAATTATCTAAGTCTTAACCATCCGACATTTTTGGTATTTTTTTTTGGTATTTTATCTTTGACCTTTTGACTACTTGATTCAATTGGCCATTTCAGAATCTAAAGCATCATGGGTAATTTCATTGTTCGTACCCCAAGGTAAAAATAACGTTACGTCATTGGTTGAATTTCCATTGTTTATAACGGTTTAAACCAATCAAAACGCTTTGGTGTACGTTTTTGGAAATATTACCCAGGATGCATTAGATGATGAAACGGCCAATTGTCAATGATGGTTGTCTTTTCAAAACGAAATGCCGGCCCTTCTCACTACGAAACGTTCATCTGACTTGTTGCAATACAAAACATTGCGATATTTCGTATATGTCAATTTCATCATTGAACACTTGCTCCACAATCAGGAGTCCATTAAGAGGTGAAAATAAATATGACATTAATGTTACGATTTTAAAAGCTAACAATGTATTAACTTAAGTTGCAGTATAAAAACAATATTTAGAACTTTTTTTTAACCATTAACCAATCGTCTTTATACCGGTACAACTTCCAAGTTGTGTCTGTATGCAATGCTCATATCTGGTAACCAGTAGGTAGACATAATAAAATATCTATAAATATTTAAGGGAAACTTGATATTATGTCTATTCTGTATAAACAGCTCAAATTCACAGATATTAAAATTTATTCTGCTAGATAAGCGATCACCATCGATAACACAAGGGCGAGTCATTCATATCATTTAGATACATAATTATTATCGGAAATTGTTAATTGAAATTTATGTTTCCACCATTACTGATCTTGCAAAAATGCAAAAATAACAAAGAAAATACATAGCAGACGAACAACTAGACGTCTAAACGGTCATGTGACATTGTTTACATAGTGATCGATTTCGATCAGCTGAGAATTAATAAAATTATATTTACTATGTTTACTTCTTATGTTAAACATGCATGATTAAATATATATTAAAACAACTATATAACGTAGCAGTAAAAAATGAAAATTCTACGGCCTTTACTTTGATATGATTGTAAGCTCTTTGAAATTTATGGAAAGAAACAACAAACATGATTAACTTTGAACTATTGAACAAGATAACAAATGGTGAAATTTTTCATAACAATTGCCTGACTTGCAACAAGCAAAATCACTACATATCTTAACATAACAAAGGGCCTTAGTCAAACAGTATCAACAAGAACTTGTAAATTGGTAAAACACGAAAAATAAAAGGAAATGTTGATTTCCAATAATTGAAAAATGTCAGGGGGGTACACTCTACACATTTCAATATATATTTAAATTTTCAATCCTGCCATTGTCACCAGTCCACGTTTTACAGTATATCCATTTATCATTAAAACTTGACAATTCCTACGTTAATTGCAGTTAAGATATTTTGTTATTTCATAGATGTAATTCAATATCTTTAGCTCTATATTAACTGAAGACACGGTCACAAGAAAACAGAGTCAGACTTAATTACGGGCTTTTGACTGGACGAAACATCCCAAAAACAAAGAATTACGCTTCTATAAAACAGCATAATGTTAGTAGTGCATCGCATATTTCATTAAACGAAACATTAAGGTGGTACCCAACATGTTAACTAAAATTAATTTGGCTCGTTTAATTTTCTTAAAATTTTGACAACGTATTTACTTTGACCCTTCAACAAAAATATAAAATTTCTAAAATTTTGAACCAACCGTTTTGTCAGAAAAATTTCACTGGTTATATAGCAGTTTGACAAACACTTATTTTGGTCATTGTGAAGCTATATATTGCCTTCACAAGGCAACGTTATTAAAACGTTTAGCTGATATTACAGAGTTATCTCCCTGTAGTGTAATGTACCACCTCAAATTTACCATCTACATAACATCATGCTATTAATAGTTTATCGTACATTTAATTCACAAAACATTTAGTTTAACGTCTACACATCACCATGAAGCTATTTATCATCAATTGTAACACCAGAACTTTATCGCACATTTAAAGTACAAAACATTTAGTTTAACTTCTACACATCACCATGAAGCTATATATCATCAATTGTTACACAAGAACTTTATCGCACATTTAAAGCACAAAACATTTAGTTTAACTTCTACACATCACCATGAAGCTATATATCATCAATTGTAACACAAAAACTTTATCGCACATTTAAAGTACAAAACATTTAGTTTAACTTCTACACATCACCATGAAGCTATATATCATCAATTGTAACACAAGAATAAAAGTAAATGTTTTAAAACAAATATCGTCAAAAAAGAGTAGACTGTATCGAATGTCTTCCAAAGCCACTTTAAGACTAGTATTATCATTGACATTAACTTCCAATTGCCGTGTATCTTTATAGTCATTGTCCGGCATACGTTTTTCTCCTGGTGCATCGGTTTGGTTTTGCTTTAATTTGTATCTCTTCCGGAAAAATCGACTAGCTTTGATCAATATTCTTGACATAACACCACTTGTGTCTTTTTCATCAAATTTATGGTAATTAGAAATACTCCATACAGCACAAAATGTTATCAAGATGCTACAAAATAGTTGTATTTGCAGAAATACGTTGAATAGGGAAATATCATTACTTGCCGGAAGTATGTTTGTGACCATTGAAATAAACACGACAAAAGTTAGCAAAACAGTAAACGACATTGACGCGCGTTCACCCGAAGCTACCGGTAAACAAAATACTAACACATTAACAAAACTCAAGAAGACTACAGGAACAACAAGATTGAGGAACAGAAATCTTGGGTTCCTGGATAATATTATGTTAAAATTGACCAACGAATAGAATTCATTTATTTCATTTTCTACAAGATCACTCTTTACAGACCACTCTGCATTCGATCGAGTGTAGTTCATGTAGATTTCTTTTAAAAGTGAACGAAATTGAATTTCATTACTATGTTCAACTGTTAAAAGTTCAATTGCACATGCGTGAACATCAAACGGGAAATACATGTCTTCAGCACTACAAGAACACTCATGTACAGATTCCACCATCAGCGATGCGTGTCCGGAGGAATTGTATTTAACAAAAGTTGTTCCGATATCAACATCATTGTCGAATAAAAAAACAGATCTTTTGCTAACCATGTTTCGTATGAGAATTTTTGGAATCCACGTCTCTGTGATTTTGGTTTTAATTGTTGTAAGATCTCCGTAGTCAGATTCATTCCAATATCTCAGCTCATCGTGCCAGCAAAGTAAGTATGTCGCTATCACTGTTAACGTACCAGATACTTCATTATAATCTTTGATAGAGTATAGTGTCATAAGAACTGTAATATCTACAGAATCTGTTTGGTTTAATCTTGGTCGAATGTTTGGTGAAATCAGTTTAAATCGTTTTTCTAGGTTTGATACATCGTCAAATGTTGCACATAAACTTAGTGAAACGAGATAAATAATTGGTCCTGCGCAAACGAAGAACATTTTTTGTTTGTAAAATGTTCGAATTTTGATAATAACGATGATGTGTCACTGTCAGCACGTATTACGGCATATCTCTAATAAACACACATATCCACATTTATTCAAATGTACATATCCATATTTTGAGATCTCATTCATTATGATATTGGTGGCAATAGGCAAGAGCCACTTACACATGTCTATTTCATCTACACTGTTATAGTATTTAGCAACTTGTGTAATATTTATTAAATGTGGCCTGTTTAGATTGCAAGTAGAAAGAATCACTTTATTAACACAGTTGCATAATTTCTTTTTGTATTCTTTTATGGCGAAGATCGACCAATCACAATCAAGAATAAATTGATAATTGCGCAAAATCTGTATATTACATCACATGCAATTTTATTAAAGATATTTGATATACCTCTCAGTTCTAATTTACAAACCAAACTAAGAAGGTTTTTGTTCCCAGGATGCACGTTTCGTCCCATACAATTTCACTTTGAAATACGAGTCTCCTGACAGACAGAATGACAGAAATTCACAGATTCCATTGATCATGATTGATGTGAGAATACAGTGTTTATATAGTTACCTAGATGATTTTGTCAATAGAAGACTATTAACCTTAAACATTGCTGATTGGATTGGGCATTTTAACGGCTTTACATCAGTTTATTGATATTTGCAGAATGAATCCCGTTTGGAATAAATTTCATTTTATAAATGTTGTAATTTCTATAATTTCAAACTGTTTCAATAGTTTATAAAATGATTTGGTCTATTTTTGTCAATGTATAATATTGACACCAATGACGTCCTGGGAAATCAGAAACAGTATACTTAATAACTCATCATAGATACCAGGATTAAAATTTTATATTTCCGCCACACGCGCGTTTCGTCTACAAAAGACTCATCAGTGACGCTCGAATAACAAAATGTTTAATTAAAAGGCCAAATAGAGTACGAAGTTGAAGAGCATTGAAGAGTATCTGGATATTTCATTACATGCAACTTTATTTAAGTCATAAGAAACCTCAAGTCAAAAAAAATAATGCATATGTTTTTTATAAATCAATGGATAGTTTTCATTATAAAACTTATGTACATATACTTTTTTCTGAAGAAAATTCTTTTATTTATTCATATTTAGAAGAAGTTTACTTTATTTGAATTGCTTCCTTCCAGCAAGCAATTCCCCCGACATATTTTCCGTATGCAAGGTGATCTCAGTGTGACCCATCTCGTAAAAAGCCGGTGACCACAATACGCATGGATGTCCTTAAAATAAACTATTATCTGTATTTACATGTTAAAAATGTGCTCAATTTCCATGCATTTTTGTTTATTTTTCGTCAATTGTTGACAAACAGGTGACAATCGTTAAACTTCGGCTTCAAAACACGAACTTTAATTACCTGCCATATTTTCACAACAACACTAACCGATTGAAAAAAAAAATTGACGATTATACGAAATTTACACGAAAAAAATGATAAATTCGAGTACAGAAGACTAAGTTTATGATGTTTGTATGTGTTGGTTCAAGAATTGGAAGAACATTATTTTACACCGGTCACTCGTTTCTTATGACTTTAATTATATTTAAGATATCTCTCAGCTCTAATTTACAAACCAAACAAAGAAGGTTTTTGTTTTATTGTTGTCCATTCGTTTGATGTGTTTGAGCTTTTTATTTAAACATTTGATTAGGGAAGTTCAGAATTTTTGTGATTTTACTTTTTAGGTGAGAGCATTCCTGGTGAAAGTAAAACCGACAGAGCTCTTATTTTGACGCACATAATCAGAAACGAGTTATATTCATTTTGAAAAAATATTATAAAAGTTCATTGTCAATATTTCATTACTGGTCAGCACGTATATCTCTACAAATGACCACATATGTTACCACAATTGTCTTAACCCCAATCCCGTCCCATATAAAGATATTTGAACATAACAAAATAAGCCCCGTCACACAATTTGTATTTATTATGAGAAACAAGAGAGTACACATCAGTGGGTCAGGATCCTACCAATCCTGGAAAAGGGAGATCGTCCTGAAGTTCGGTTCATGGGCGTCGTCTGTTTCAGTTGTGTCTTTAGGGGCCAGCTGAAGGACGCCTCCGGGTGCGGGAATTTCTCGCTACATTGAAGACCTGTTGGTGACCTTCTGCTGTTGTTTTTTTTTTGGTCGGGTTGTTGTCTCTTTGACACATTCCCCATTTCCATTCTCAATTTTATGTTTGACTTTCTGTCAGATTTTACATTTTCCCAGTGAATTGTAAGTTTTTCTTCCACTTATGATTTATGATACTGTAAATTCAGAACTTATTGCGACGTTTTTATTATTGCGGAAAAATGTGTTAGGGTTATAATCGCAATAATTTAAGCTCGTATTTTTGAAATATTTTAACATGAATAAAATAGGAGTTTGTAAATATTGCAAAACATTAAATCGCAATATAAATGAACACAATAGTATCTGAATTTACAGTACTCCAGATGATACCTTTCATCACTTGTTAGGAAATATTAAGAACCAATATTTCATTGTCATAAAAAGTTCATGATGTTTAAGTTTGCTGCTTTGTTTTTTAAAGACATGACTGTTTAAAAATATACCTCAGTCTCTAAAATTCTTATATAAAAACTCATCAGAGGCTTATAATTTGTTACGACGAACACAAGTTTTCTACGATTCATCAGTGATGTTTGCAAAGAAAAAAAGGCCAGGTTTAATACAGAGGTGAAGAACATAACTAACCAAACCTTTCGTAAAGTGAAGATTTGATCTCTGCATTGTAATGGAACAAAAAGCAATTTCATTAGATAAGGTTTGATTAGTTAACCTCTGATCTGTTGAAATATACATGCATTGTACAATGTTTTCCTCTCACATAAATTAAAGTAAACGTAAACTTTAAATTAAAATAATAATATTAATGATAGTGGATTGTGAAAACATCGAAGGCACGACCTTCCATATCAACATTCAAAACAGAAGAAAAAACTAATCACACATCTGAAAATGTTCAAAGGTTAATCATTTTCAATTCGTATTTATAATGGCAATCTTTGTTTCTACTCAAAGTTATATCTGCTAAATAAAAAGAAGAAATTCACATTTGGAGTTACGTTTCTTTGTTTATAAAATGTGATAAGTGTCTGTCTAGCTTATAAGACAGTATCTTGACCAAAAAAAAAAAAAAAATAGTAAACAAAACACTTGTATGACAGTCGCCGAAAATTCCATAATATTGACAATGGCATGCATGTGACAAGACAGACATAATTGATAAAAATATCAAAAATTTAGACAAAGCACATTAAAAGAAACAAAGACATTAACTACAATAGTATAACAAGACAATGGCGGAATGAACAAGTAACGAGCTCCTATATTGCCAAAGATAGGATAAACAGTGGAAGTAATGATTTACAAACTTTAAGACAAATAAAAGAATAGTATAACACGTTATTCTGATAATAAACAAGTCAGTTCCTTTAATCTATACTTTAGCACTATTATGTATTATTTGTGAAGCTGATGCGGAATATTTATCAATGAGGTCTTGGTATCTTCCAATGATTTTTTTTTTAGAAAAAAGACGCGACATTCTTTGACATACTCCTGGTTAATGAAAAATTCAGCTCAGACTCTAGTGACGTTTTACAAAGTCTGAGTAGCAGCTGCAAGCCTTTGAATATCAAATGATTTTAAAGATGTTTATCCCATATGCCTGTGAAGTTTGCCACTAAAGTGAGGGAAATTGATAATTTCTAAATCAAAGTCGTCTCGTTTGTCATAGAGTCTGGTACTTAGGTGACCGCTTATGTCAAAGTCGATGTACAAGTGTAAAAAATGAGGCAAAGAAAGCCGTGTCCATTGTTTCTTTAATTTCCAGTTTAGAAGGATATATTATTTTTTTTATCCAATATTCCTTTTTTTAGCCATGGCGTTGTCAGTTTATTAACGATTTATGAGTTTAACTTCCCTCTGGTATCTTTCGCCCTCCTTTAGTGGAAGCCAATCCTTGTTTTGTACAAGTTTCTGAAGGAACTCCAACTCATATGGAAATAAGAAAGTAGAGGAGCGTTGTTCGTTCCCATCGGAATTTCAATAATTTGTTGAAAAAGTCTACCTCTAACCGCAACCAAATATGTTCTCAATATGAAATTCCAGATTACTGATTACTTGCTCCTCTGTGTAGCATGTTTTACCTTTTTTTTGTTTGATAAAAACAATATGCCGTTTGGTATGACAAAGCAATAAATGTATAGCGCATGCTACCATTTTGTTGTTGAAAAGTATTTTTGATTATTTATTTTTTACTCGATTTTTCAATTTCACATGGGAAATGGTGGAATACAGGGTTTAAAATCAAACGTTTAGATAGAACTGATTTCAGAGAAAGATCGAGATTTGAAATTATCAAGAGTTTATTTTAGAATCGACATATGGTTAATGCCACTACGGGAGTAAACAGTTTTACAGTATTTCTGAAGACCCTCTTGCACTGCGGACAGAACTTTTGTCAATCTATTGGACTATTCTTAAGACGAACATGCAGAAGACCCGACAATGAACCATTGTTTTTGTAGGATTTTGTGAAGTTTAGGTAACCAACACAAACACGATAAGTCCTCCGATTTGTTGTATAATTTAATGTTCATCGAAGCTATTATATGAAGGACTTATGATTTGCAAAATCTCATATTTTTCAAATGATATGTTTTTGTATGTAGGTTCAAATTCATTCCTAATCCTTATAAGGAACACCACTTATTACCTATCGTGTAAACATTTCACAGCCTCTTTGTCTGGTTAAATGTATTATACTTTAGCATAAAGTATATCACATATTTTCTTTCAATATCAATTTCGTTTAACTTCTACAGAACATAGATTTCTAAGAAGTAATTTGCATATTTTATTGCACGAACTATTTAGTTAAACTTCTACAAAACACCATGCTTTTAGTAGTATATCACATTTTTTATTGCACGAAACATTTAGTTTAACTTCTACAACAGATACAAAACACCACGCTATGAGTAGTATATCACATATTTTATTGCACGAAACATTAAGTTTAACTTTCACAACAGGTACAAAACACCACGCTATTAGTAGTATATCGCATATTTTGTTGCACGAAACAATATGTTTAACTTCTACAACAGGTACAAAACACCACGCTATGAGTAGTATATCGCATATTTTGGTGCACGAAACATTTAGTTTAACTTCTACAACAGGTACAAAACACCACGCTATGAGTAGTATATCGTATATTTTATTGCACGAAACATTTAGTTTAATTCTACAACAGGTACAAAACGCCATGCTATGAGTAGTATATCGCATATTTTGTTGCACGAAACAATATGTTTAACTTCTACAACAGGTACAAAACACCACGCTATGAGTAGTATATCGCATATTTTATTGCACGAAACATTTAGTTTAACTTCTACAACAGGTACAAAACACCACGCTATTAGTAGTATATCGCATATTTTGTTGCACGAAACAATATGTTTAACTTCTACAACAGGTACAAAACACCACGCTATGAGTAGTATATCGCATATTTTATTGCACGAAACAATATGTTTAACTTCTACAACAGGTACAAAACACCACGCTATGAGTAGTATATCGCATATTTTGTTGCACGAAACAATATGTTTAACTTCTACAAAACATCATGATGCTATATATCACCAGTTGTAACACAAGAACAAAAGTAAATGTTTTAAAACATATCTCATCAAAAAAGTATTGACTGTACCGAATCTCTTCCAAAGTCATTTCATTACTAATATAATCGTTGACATTAGCATCCAACTGTTGTCTATTTTTATTTACATCGTCAAGCATTCGTTTTTCTCCTAGTGCATCGGTTTGGTTTTTCTTTATTTTGAATCTCTTCCGGAATAAGCGACTAGCTTTGATCAAAATGTTTGCCATGACACCGCCTGTGTCTTTTTCATCAAATCGATGGTAATTAGAAATACTCCATACAGCACAAAATGTTATCAAGATGCTACAAAATAGTTGTATTTGCAGAAATACGTTGAATAGAGAAATATCATTACTTGTCGGAAGTATGTCTGTAACCATAGAAATAAACACTACAAAAGTTAGCAAAACAGTAAACGACATTGACGCGCGTTCACCCGAAGCTACCGGTAAACAAAACACTAACAAATTAACAAAGCTTAAGAAAACTACAGGAATTACAAGATTGAGGAACAAAAATCTAGGTTTTCTAGATAATATCATGTTAAACTTGACCTCAGAATAGTATTCAGAAAGATCACTTTCTACAAAATCACTCTTTACAGTCCATTCTGCATTCGATCGAGCGTACTTCGTGTAGATTTCTTTAGATAGTGGACGAAATTGGACCTCATTATTGAATTCAACCGTTACCAGCTCAATTGCACATGCGTGACTATCAAACGGGAAGTACATGACTTCAGCACTGCAAGAACACTCATGCAAAGATTCCACCAAAAACGTTACATGGCCGGAGGAATTATATCTAACAAATGTCGTTCGAGTATCAACATCATTGTCGAAAAAGAACACAGATCTTTTGCTGACCATGTTTCGTATTAGAATTTTCGGAATCCACGTTTCTAAGATTGGGGTTCTCATTAACGAGAGATTCCCGTATTCAGATTGATTCCAATTCCTCAGCTCATCGTGCCAGTAAAGTACGTATGTAGCTACCACTGTTAGAGTACCAGAAACTTCATCATAATCTTTGATAGATTCTAACATCATATCAACTCCAATCGCCACAGAATCCGTTTGGTTAAATCGCGGTCGGATGTTTGTTGAGATATTTTTAAATCGTTGTTCTAGTTTTGTGACATCGTCAAATGTTGCACATAAACTTAATGAAAAGAGATAAATAAGAGATCCTGCACAAACGAGCAACATTTTTAGTTTGGCCAACATCTTTTGAGTATAACGATGATGTGTCACTGTCAGCAGGTCATACGTTGTTAAAACATATGATTGCTTAAACTATAAGAATTTAGTGGGCAACAAAAGCGACGAACATATGATTATTTTTTTATATCAGTATATTTTCACATATGTACAAATGTACAGATTGTTAAAAAATTTAATCCATATTTTTAGAACTTATTAATTATGATCCAGATTACAATATGCCAACAAAAAATACAACAAATGTTTGTTCCTCTACTCTGCAGTACATACAAGTTATATCACTTGGATTTTTGAACTTTGTTTAATAGCATGCCAAGTATCCCGCTTTGTGACAATGTTAAATAATATCGCTAAACGACTACGTGACAGAAATACAACACAATACACGCAAGAATATTTATAAAATATACAGTTTCCTTACGATTGCAAGTAGATCGAGTTACTTTACAACACAGAAAGACAATAATTTTCTTTGAATCGTTTTATATAGAATATAGACCAATCACAATCAAGATATCATTGATTAATTATATTACGTGCTACCTTTCGTACTTCATTAACTATAAGTAAGATAACTCTTAGTACTAATTTATAAACCAAATATGCAACGTTTTTGGTCATTCTAATCATATGATGTTCTATACAATTTTACTTTGAAGCTTTATTTAGTTGACCGAATGAACTACAATGTATCATTGGCAACACACAGATTCCATTGATAGCGGGGTACAGTGTAAATATAGTTTATGAATCTAGATGCTTTAGTCAATACAAAACAATCAACCTGAAAGATTGCTGAGTGGATTGGGCATTGATGATTGAAACGGCTATATATTTGGTTATTGATATTTGACGAAACGCGCGTCTGGCGTAAATATAAAATGTTAATCATAATATCTATGATGAGTTTATTGCAAAATAGATTCCATTAGAAAAATATATGCTGTCACTTCAACGCTTCTCAAATGTTTCAATAGTTTAGAAACCATTTGATTTTTGTTGCTGAGTGGATTGGGCATTGTAACAGTTCTACAATTGATTATCTTGATATTTGCTCAATTGATTCCATTAGAAAATAACTTCATTTAAAAAATTCCAATATTTTTCAATTGTTTGAATATTTTAGAAAACCATTTGAGCTGTTATGTGATCATTTTAATAAATTTCCTGTTTCAAAATTTTGAATTTTTAAAAAAACTAAGGATTTTCTTATCCCAGGCATAGATAACCTTAGCCATATTTCTATTGTATTGTAACGGCCAGAAATCATTTTTTTAATTGCAACTGTCATACAAGTGAGTGGTTTAGCTAGGTTTAAAACCAGGTTTAATCCACCTTTTTCTACATAAGAAAATGACTGTACTGAGTAAGGAATATGACAGTTTATCCATTCGTTAGATGTATTTCAGATTATGATTTTTGTCATTTGATTAGGGACTCGTTTTTTTGAATTTCCTCGGAAACTAGTATTTTTTGTGATCTGACATTTTGTTTAATTGTATCCATCAAAAGACAAACGTCAATAATGAAATTGAACAAGATTTATTTTACACAAGTTTGCAAGAAATGATATAGAAATAGAAATGTCAACTAAATTAACTGTTAAAACATATGTCTGAATCTTTGTCGTTTAAAGTTAACGTTAATAATAGCGTCAACCAACAACTCTAAAGAACTTCGGAGTATATTAATGTCTAATCTGAAAGTCTTACTTGGGTGTCTGTATACATATGTATATATAGTTGTCACGGTAATTTCAAGGGAAACTACTATGATCAGAATTATTAGGTTAGTTCAATTGAAAATTCAGTATCTTTAATTATTCCGGTTAATTATAAACTGCACAATTATATTTTGTAAACAACTATTAAAGGGAAATCACACTCAAAAGCTATATTTTGTATTAGAAAACTGTTATTTTCTGAAAATATCAATGTATTACCTCACTTAAAGCTTTTTGATGCTTGTGTTAAACCTATACTTCTTTATTGTAGCGAAGTTTGGTCTCTGTATATGATAAAAGATATTACAAATCTAGAGTCAAAATATTGGTCATTGGCTACCATCAAAGTCGAAATTAAATTTGCAAAAACTTTAATTGGAGTAAATAAATCAGCTGTCAATTTAGCAGTACTAGCTGAACTTGGTATGTATCCAGTTTTTATAGAAGCTTTAAAACTGTCAATTGGCTTCTGGTTGCATGTCATAAAATCTGATAACAATTGTTTACTAAAAGATGTATATTGTTCCAACCTGCAATTAACCAATGGATTTGCTAAAAAGATTGAACAGTTACTTGCTACATTAAATTTTTCACATGTTTGGAAAAATCATGATACTATTTCAAAAAAGCGTTTATTATATGCAATTCATACCAAACTTAATGATAGATATCTTAATTATTGGAAAGAAAATATATTTTGTGATAATAAATCAGTACATGGTAATAAGCTGAGAACATATAGACAGCTTAAAGAAAATTATAAATTGGAAACCTATTTATTGTTAAATATAGACAGAAAAGTAATAGGGAATTTTGCTAAAATTCGTATTAGTAATAGTGTTCTTAGAATTGAACAAGGGCGTCACACTAAAACCCCTGTAGAAGAAAGAATTTGTCCTTTGTGTCTCTTAGAAGTAGAAGATGAATTTCATTTCACTTTAAAATGTACAAAATTAAATATAATTAGAGACCAACTGTTTTCCAGAATTAGGGAAATAGTTCCCTCTTTTTTCAATATGACTAATGAAGCAAGATTTAAATTTTTGTATACGTGTGTTGAGACTGATATAATTAGAATTATTGTTAAATTTATAAGCGACATGTACATTTCTAGAAATGCTCTATTAAGCACTAAATAACTTTGTGGTACCACCTCCTCATATAATGTTTATAAATTTGGTATGATATATATATATGTTTGTATGTTTGTGTATAACAAATTGTATTGTCTTGGTATCAATCCTGTAATTTTGGATTTTAAACCAATAAAAATTACTTACTTACTTACTTACTTACTCACTATTGTTTATACGCATCGCTCTCGGCGCCGCCATAGTGTCGTACCTGTATTATGACGTCGCCGTTTTCGATTCCGCCGTAAATGTTGCTAATTTATGAAAAAGCGAACGCTCGAAGTCATGTTCCACTAAACTTTCGGCAGGAGAAATGATAATGGACATATCATATTTTTTACAACTGATATATTGTACTAGCGAGTTTCTAGATTGTATCGGGGTTTACCTGCGGAATACAAAAATGGGCAAATACTGCAGAATAAAAGGCAAAAAAAATATAAAGAATAAAAAATATTGGAAACACGAAATAAACATTAATAAATGAATGACCCACTATCGAGACCAATATGATAAAAAGATCTATCCAATACAAAACACATAATCATCATGCATAATCAACACAAGAACTTTGGAATTGCATAGCATATTCAATGTAACTTATATTTAGTACCATCTCCGACCATTTACTCGATAACGAAGTCGGTGACATATATTGTTTGTTTTTTATTTTCTGATGTATATGTTCAATATCTAATTGAATTGTAAATTTCCAAAAATATTATGGACTTATCTTGATCTTAAGTGCAAAAATGAAAATGCTACTCGAAATGGACAAAATGTATGGCAAAACTAGCCGAAAGTTGTCATGAAATGGCACAACTGCAACTTTGGCAGCGTATCGCAGTGATGTGGTTATGTAGGGTTCAGCGTATATTTTCGGGGGGGGGGGGGGGGGGTACATGTAGAGTACCAGCATGTTAGCGTATAGCAATCGAAATTTTAACTTACAGTTTTCTCATATCACATGCATGCAACGTCATAACTATTATAGTCTTCTATACTACATGTATAAATAATTCATCAATCATCTCGTTTCATATAAGTATTTATCCGGCTCAGCCTGTCGGGTATTTTATGAAGCAGAGTCAAGTTCATATGTTCTAGTTCTGAATATGCATTAAACTTGCAACTGGACGTAAATGTGTGAAGTCCTATTGGAAATCGTTATTTATTTCACATGTGGCGACATAAATGATATAAGTGTCGTCCATCTTTCCCAAATGTTCCTTTGATATCTAACGCCTCTGAACCCTGAACAGTTGGGACAAGTTTGGATACAATATTAAAGCTTGATACGGTCTAAATTTAGATTGTGATACAATTTTTGACATAATATAGGTTTCTGACACAAAATAAATGTGGCCAAAGGTATTAAAAATATATTGTGCAATACTGTGAAATTAGAGATTTCTTTTCGAGATATTTCAAAAAATTTGCAAAACAAATATTTAAAAATGAAACGCCACCCCTCCCCTTTTGTAGTAATTACTACCAAACAATCCCAGCCTTCCCTGTCTGGTATGGAACCTTGAAGTACAATTTTAGATAGATCCATAACACAAGTCATTGTAAAATTATTAATAGTAATTTTAGTAAAATGCTTGTTTGTGGCCCCTAATTCCTGAACGTTTTGAGCAATGTCATATTAGAAATTTATGAAAATCAAAAGGGTATCAACAGATATAAACAATTTATCAAAGCGTTTTTGAACTAATGTCCGACATGTTGACGATGGACGGACGGACAGATGTTTACCATAATATGTTCCGTAACCGGGCGTATAATAATTCAACACGTACTATACAAAATTTGGCTTTACCAGTCTCCAACAAGAGATATATTTAACACTCACACACATGTATTTATGTAGAGATATACACACGTCTCACAGAGTTCTGCTAAACTGTAACAAACACATTAATGGTCCGCCTGATGAAAGAATATTCCACTCATATAGACAAATGTTTTGTGCTGATGTTCATATAATATTTGCCACTGAAAGTTTTGCAAAAATCAAGAAAACAATGGTTAAAAAAAATAATAAATACATGTAGTAATAAAAGTTCAAATGTAGGTTCGAGATGTGATCACTGTCGACAGTGATAAATGTATATTGTCGGAGACCGTGACTGAAAAGGACGTCCAGTTTTTTTACTCTTTATTTTTTTTTGGTTCTTTACACAAAAATAGCCAACATGATATATCAGAGAGTGCTTAAATATTGGCACACAAATTCAATTAATTATTTTCAAATTAACTATGATTAATGAGGGGTTGGGGGCAGAGGGGTCCTGATCCCGAAATCCCGATCTTAAAAACATGAAATCCCGAGGTCCAGAATTAAAAAAAAAAAACTCCTGACATCCCGAACATTGAAAAAGAAGTCCCGGATCCCGAGCTTAAAAACACTTGATCCCGACGTCCCGAAAAAGGTCCAGTCCCCTCATTAATAAGTATTGGCAAAAATAGGTGCATTTACCACTGTGACAATGAAAGATAAATTTGATAAAAGAATATACATTCAAACAAAAAGAGGTGCACCAACAGAAAACAGAAACCACATTCTTACTCTTAATTTCATCGGATATCAAAATTTAAACTCTCAACAGAATTTTTACTCTATCTAACAGAATAACTCAAGAAGTTCTAAGTGTAACTCGAGCTTAAACTAGAAATCTTTCTGAAAAAAATATTCGAAATCAAAATAAAACTTAAACTCGAACTTAATTTGTGTCGATTATGGAGCGTTGTGTAATAACAGAATGATAGACAATTTGAAATTTCTTCCGAAAACAGTGTCATTGAGAGCCTTTCTTTTAAAGTGCCGCGTTTGTGGCTTTTAAACACGGTAATTCGTGTTTTATCTTCCCCGCGGTACAATGGACAAGTAAGTGAATTTATTCTGTTTGTAGTCTAAATGGAACGTGTTACTTTTCAGCCCAGATACCCCCAATCTTCCGAAGTAGAAGATTCTAAATCTGCAAGCCGTGATATTAATTCTTTAATATACAGCATGTGCCACACATTAGTTTTCCTATACAACAATTACAATTAAAAAATTTAGATGACTCCAACTTTGACACTTACTTTTTAACAAGTTCTATATATATACGTCCCTGTTTTAAATAAACTGTTACTGTATGTTTAATAATGAATAATCAAAATACCTTAGAAAAATATGAAAATATGAAAAAACAAGAATGTGTCCATTGTACACGGATGCCCCACTCGCACTATCAGTATCTGTGTTCAGTGGACCGTGAAAAGTGGGGTCAGAACTTTAATTTGGAATTAAAATTAGAAAAAAAACCATGTCATAGGGAGCATGTGTACTAAGTTTCAAGTTGATGTAACTTTAGCTTCATCAAAAACTACCTTGACCAAAAACTTTAACCTGAACTTCGCACTATCATTTTCTATGTTCAGTGGACCATGAAATTGGGGTCAAAACTACAATTTTGCATTAAAATTAGAAAGATCGTATCATGGGGAACATGTGAACTAAGTTTCTAATTGATTGAACTTCAACTTCATCAAAAACTACCTCGACCAAAAACTTTAACCTAAAGCGGGACGAACGGACGAACGGACGCACAGACGGACGAACGAACGAACGAACGAACGGAGGCACAGACCAGAAAACATAATGCCCCTCTACTATCGTAGGTGGGGCATAAAAATATATAATTTTAACCCAATAGTTCCAAGCATTGAAAGAAATGCTGCTATGATAGCAACGTCGTTCCATAACGTAACGTTAGAAGAAAAAGTTATAATTCCCGCCAAAAAATGATAATAAGATTATTTCCACTGTAGCGGATTTAAATTATCGGTGACCCCCCTTTTTTATTAATGCTTTTAAAATCTCCCCTGAAGCTGCAACTAATGCAGAAGTTTGAAGGAAAAAACATTAGTAGATTTTTTTTATTTCAAGAAAAATCTCTAATAAACGGCAATTAAAAATGGGTGGAAATGTAAAAAGGCCTAAACAAATAAGGAAAGTGAGAAAAAAAAAATGTGCATTAGATTAAAGTTACAATTGACTGTTTTTGTTAAACCAGTTAAACATAGGTTTTCAATAATTTTGCCTTCTTTTAGCATTTTTGAGCGCTATTTCTATATTACAGTATAACGCAATTCTTTACTTTTTGATGACGTCATATCTCGAAAACAACATCGGTGACCCCAATTTTTTTTCTCGCCTAAAATACTGAAATAAGTATGATCTGTCTAAATGCGAAATTTCAATGAATTATTATTAGTAGTTTAAATAGTGTGATTTCCCTTTAAATGCCGCACAAAACAAATTAGGCCAAGACATATACACCTGATAGTTACAGTATCGTAACAATAAACATCTGTTATAAAACTAACAATGTTTCATTAATGGAAAGGTATCAATATGATCTATCTACTACTGGTTGATTGGTTGATTATTGGTTTTTTAACGCCAATTTTATGAGCCAGTTCTTTTTTATATTTCGTGGCGGTTAGTTTTTATGGGCGGAGAAAACTGGAGTGGCCGAGGGAAAACCACCGACTTACGATAGGAAAACTGACAATTCTAGTCAATGAAATTCAGAGTCGAGTACACCCGCACTAGAAGGTTTCGAACTAACAAGTTAACTGGCTAGTTACATGTATAACAGTTGTAGGACACCTTAGAACAACTTAGAACACTTGGCCATCGAGGCCACTAATCCTCTATTGAAAACACTATTAAAAGTTTTATTAATGATCATGAATAATGATAAATTTTACTTGTTACGATCGATGTCGTCAATCAGAAGCGATCCCCTTACGCATGAACATTTGTAGTTTTTAGATTTATAAGAAATCTATCAACTTCGGACAGCGTACACGCCGCCCAAAACGACATTCATATCCATTGTCCGAAAAAAAAATGAACTTGTATGTCTGTTAATAGAACCATTCAAAATTTAAATGTCACTTTTTTCGCCAATTTCTAATGGGGCAACAGATTTTGTAGGAGTTTAATTCCATGTACAACAGTAAATGATACATGTATCTCATCGTTAAAGTATTCCCCACAGCATAGTATTCTCAGATTTTTAATATTTTGATCAGTTGAATAAGAAAATTGCGATCTAGAAATGTACATACCTTCTCAAGCGGAGACAATTGCTCCAATCAAGCACAACCATGAAATCCTCTCACTGTTTTCATTGCAGAACCAATTGTTCTGCGTGTGTAGATTACCAGCCGTGCTAGTGTTGTGGACAGGAATGGTTAAAACTTTTATTTTCTATTAAACGATTGATTCATAGCACTTCTACTCCCAAACAAAAAGCTTTTACTGTACGTTAATTTTTTAATAACCCCTGCATTTTTGCACATACAAGATATCTGTACTTATTTGTTCATTCCTTGCTTTTAATTGGTTAGTTATGATCATACATGATTAAATTAAATTCAGAAAAGGACTTTGGACGCTCGCAATTGATAGATAAATTGTTATTTTCATTTTGACAGTAATATTATAATTATAAAAATATAAAAACTCAGTACAAGCAAACGCTGTCTATGATGCTCACAATATGACAGTTGTTTTACATTCGTATGAAGTGTTTGAACTTTTGATTTTGATATTTGAACATGAAAGTCTTGTTTTGATTTTTCCTTTGAGTTTCACATCAATCTAATTAAAATATTGATCTCTGATTACGTTAGTATAACGTAATCAGAGATCAATATTTAACTACATATGTAGTATAACGTAATCAGAGATCAATATTTTAATTAGATTGCGAAAATATTGGGTTCAAAATTAAAAAAAAACCACGGTTTTCACAGGAGAAAACGTTGTCCGTTATGGGCGATTTGATACCAAACCGTACTCGGAAGAGGTTTTAGGCACCACGAATCACCCAGCTGTGATATAGGGGATTGATTTGAGCAATCAACCACTTCTGTACGTCAACAAATGTAAAAAAATCATTACTTTACGCAAGCTAGTTGCCCAAAAATATAGCCAATCGGTACCAGAGTACTGATGGTAACAGGAAGGGGTTAAGCCATGAAGGACTTTTAGTTCGTCAAAATCTCATCCTTTTCAAATGATATGGTTTTGTATGCGGAAATATCAGCTGGGTGTCAATTTATTTACATACAAAACATTGTTATTTAAAGCTTTGTCTGTAGTTATAACAGAATATTCATCGTCAAAATATTTCACACCTTCTTTGTCTCTGAATACAGACTTTGGTCTATCATTCATACAGTTTTTCAACTATGGTATCCAGCATTTTATCAGAGCATGTTTCAAAAAACAAAGCATCGAAACAGTATGGATTGTGCTTGAATTTATCAAATATTAGTTCGTTAATGTATTTGTATTGACATAAGGGGTGATCCTTTGTGGATTTTCTTTTTCATTGCAGTGGCGGATCCAGAAATTTTTATAAGGGGGGAGGCACTGACTGCATAAGAGGGTGCCCGCACCAGTCATGCTTCAGTGATTCACTTTATAATCAACCATTTTCCCCAACAAAACTTTTAAAGTGGGGAGCCTAGCTCCTGAAAAACCCTCTATATCCGCCTCTGCATTGTCATTCATCTGTGTTAATCCTGATAGCTTAATTTTTGGCATCATTCTGGAACCTCCATATTTTCAGAGGGGGTCTCATTGGGGGGTTCTGATCCCGGATTCCGCATACTGTTTTGATTAGGTTCCCATATCCCGCTTACACTATGTACGTACTTAAGCAATTCTCATTTTTTTTGTAATTACCCGTGTCCCGCTAGACTTCATTTCCCGTTTTCACGGCAAAATAATTTGACTTTCACGTGTCACGCTTACAAAAAATCGGCAATCCCGCGTCACGCTTAGACCCCAATGAGACCCACTTCAGATGAAATGTATTTTTATTGATATTTATAAGCGGTGATCTTTTGTTATTTTTCTTTTGAAGAATTGAAAAACACATTTAGGTTACTTCATGTGACTTATTCTATAATTTATATTCAATGTTTGAAAATGTTGACCAAACCATTAAATATAAGAAATTGTATTGTTAGTCTACACATTACATCTATGGTCTACAGTAGTTAGTTTATTTCAGATCAATTCCCCCATTAACATAATAACTTTTACACAATATCATGATATTATATATATGTGATTGTAATATAATAACAAAAGTGATTTATATAAAAGACAATACATCGCAACATTATATATTGTACTTGAATGACGTATATATCCTATATTAATTCGTTAATGTATTTGTATTGACATAAGCATTGTCCTAAGACCTTTATGGATTCTCTTTTTCATTGTCAGTCAACACGTATTTGTATAGACATAAGCAGTGATCCTTCGTGTTGCACAGTCTTACGTTTTCCATTTCGTGTTTTGTGTACTATTGTTTGTATACTGGTCGGTTTTTTTTACCCGTTGCCTTGCGGCAAACACATATGCATATTCTGAACATGTTAATTAATTTAATTGAATGCTTCTTATTGTTATTTTATTGGGGCGTAAAAGAGTTGACCGAAGTACATTTTGTATGAAGCGCGGAGGCGCTTTATTCTAAAATTTGTGCACGGTCAACGATTTCTATATATACAGATTCTATTAAAAGGATTTCCAAGACAATTGTTATCTTCGATATGTAAAGACGACTTAAAGTGTAACTTTAAAAATAAAAATCGTCAAACTAAATGTCTTCCTGATCTCTCAATCTTCATTATATTATGCATATAGTAACATGATATTTAGTACACTTTTCGTCTTTTGTGTTTATAGGTGGATCTGAGCTCTGCATGGTAGGCGTCGACTGAAAAGAGGCATGTAGGATATCTTTTGATTGAAACAGGGCTCTCTAGAGCATATCTGCTCAGCGAAAGAGAGCTCTACAGGTTGGGGAGGGTTGAGAACTTGAGATCGATCCCGTTAACATGTTTAAACACGCTACATAATGTATGTATGTGCCTGTCCCGAGTCAGAAGCCTATAATTCAGTGGTTGTCGTTTATTGATGTGCTACATATGTGTTTTTCGTTCATTTTTTTGTACATGAATTAGGCAGTTAGTTTTCTCGTTTGAATTGTTTTACATTTGTCATTTCTTTTGTAGCTGACTATGTGGTATGGGCTTTGTTAATTATTGAAGGCCGTACAGTGTCCTATAGTTGTCAATTTCTGCGTCATTTGGTCTATTGTGTAGATTTGTCTAATTGGCAATCATACCACATCTACCTTTTGATATCTATATATATACAGGATATTTGTCGTGTGAATCAGGTATGTAGCAAATGAGTTAAGTGAATTGACCTCTGTTGCAAATTTTTCAAGTAAAACAGAGCTTTGTAGCAAATCTGTAATAAAGAAAACTGACATTGAAAACTTACTCAATATACATACAAGCAAACGTGGAATGATTGCCAATAAGACAACTATCTACTAGAGTCCAAAGAATAAGGATGTAAACAATCATAGGTCATCAACAATGAGCAAACACCAAACCGTAAAATCAAGCTTATTTCGGCAGAACTTCGCGAAACACTCTAATTTGTGATAATCTGTGATCAGACAATTAACGTCTATGGTATTTTCAAATGTATGCTCGGAATTAACACTTATTCTCATTTTGTCGCTTCATCGTCTGTTTTAAAGTTAGCATTTATATCTCTGATGATAATTTGTTTTATTTTAGGATTACACTTTGGTTTAATAATAAATAACAAATGCATAGTTATATAAGTTTGAATTGTCGTCTCAATTACATAAACGATTGTACTTTTGACAATGAATGTACAAAGATTTAAAAAATAAAGTTGTTATCCATTTTGATGTGATTTAGCGTTTGAGTTTGCTATTTGTTAAGGGACTTTCTGTTTTGGATTTCCTCCCATTGAGGTATTTTGTGATTAATTTTTTCCAACTGATTTTTTTTCATTTTTTACTGTTGGTTCTGATTGGCTGTTACATAATTTACTCGTATATGCGACTCACTATTACAGTAGAAATTGATAAGTCGTCGATCTTTTTATAATCATTTATGACGTGTTCATAACGTGCAACGTCCAATAGTATTGTATCATTTTTAATTAACCCTAGTACTAAGGAGAGTGTTGGCGCCTTCAAACTAGTTTAACTCCGCAACATTCGGTATGGGCCAGCTGTAATCAAGTGGTTGTTGTTTGTTACTGTCTTACTGATGTGTTTCTAGTACTTTATTTTGTACATGAATTCTGCCGTTAGTTTTCTCTTTTGAATCGTTTTCATTTGTCATTTCGGGACCGTTTATAGCTGACTATGCTGTTTGGGCTTTGCTCCTTGTGGAAGGCCGCACAGTGACCTATTGTTGTTTATTTCTGTATCATTTGGTATCTTGTGTAGACTTGTCTCATTGGCAATCATATCACATTTATTTGATTTTCATGCGTTTGCGCAAAGTTGTATCAGGCAAAAGAAACTACTAGAATAAAAAACATGATGCAATCATTTTGATCAATATCATATGTTTAATAATACCAAACCAAAGACAATAGAAACGAATCATGACTAGAATCACTCATAAAGATTTTATGTCACCTATTATCTTCAGTATATAAACGTGACAATAAATTGATACATAAATTGGAATGGGTTTAAAGAAAAGAGAATATATATATTTAATATATGCCAATACTTCACAAAAGTGCTCCACTCTCCCCCCCCAAAAAAAAAAATAAAGAGAAGAAATCAGGTGAAAAAAATAAATGAAAATTAATTGGGTGCTAAACTTTTCAAAAAAGAGCAAAATTATAATAAACTTGAAGGAATAAAGAAAAGAAGAACCCATGCAAACGGTAATATATATTTTAAGTATAAGAATTTATGTTAAGTTTAAAGAAAAATATCTATAAAACTAATTAACACGAAAAGATGATCCTGCCTGACCATAAAACAGTGTTTTTTCTACAACATATGTTTACATACTTGACACAAATACATATTAGATAAATGCACATACATTGTACATATACACAATATGCTTAACGATGAACAAACAAACAAGACACTAAACAAAAGATTCTTCAGACTTTACGTGTCTCTCACTCAAACAGGTACAAACATAAATACACACAAACTAAATATACTCTCTCTCTCTCTCTCTCTCTCTCTCTCTCTCTCTCTCTCCCTTTGTTCCTAGCTCGCTCTCTTTCATGCGTTATATACAAACACATGCAATGTTTAAATGAGTATTTTAAAGGTACTTATGTGCATTATGTGTTTACATATAACAGAAGGCAAATTGGTTGTAATTTCGTTATTTCAACGTAAATTAACCATTTATGCCCGCATATAAATATATAATTTTTATGTACACGTATTTGGCACGCTGGAATAATAATTACTAGTTCTACAAAGCAAGTGCAATTTTAAAGTGTTTTAAAACTATGTACAATTTTCTAGCAAAGTGCGAAACTAAAACTACATCTATAAATATATCACAATTCAGCTTTGATAAAACCCATATTATCTGGGTAAGACAAACATAAAACATTTTGAGAACATACATGCACGTAGTTTATAATAATTTGAGTTTGAAGTCTACGTTTGTGTTAGAAATCCTTGGCTTTCCAATTTTTGGGTAAGAGAGTTCCCGAACGTAAATACAGGAGAACGCATCGGAAGCATCTTATATACTGTTATTTTTAACTTTAAAACACATTTAAAAAATAGGTAAAAATGAGGAGAATTTGTGTATAATATAATGAAGAGGGACCCCATAGCTATAAATTGACAGATAGCTTCACTGTACGTAAGATATAAGAATAAGGTTCGAGGAAAATGGAGGCGTAAATGCCAGTTAATTGTGAAAATATTTTTTTGACTATTTATGCGCATTTTTTTCTGATTCAGAGTGGGGTGTATTCCCTTTACGGCCCTGAATCTGTCACTGCATCACTACGTTAAGACATTTATAGACACTTATAAAATTATATTAAAATAAATTATACACAAAATAATATATACAACAGTATTGCACATTTTGGCCTTTGTCGTCTTGAATTTTTTTTCAAAACAATTCTAACATACTTTCATAGGTACATACACATAAGAATACAAATGTACATACACACATGCATACATAGGTATATACACACATGCATAAATAGGTACATATACACATGCATACATAGATAAATACACATATGCATACAAAGATACATACACATATGCATACATAGGTACATACACACATGCATACAAAGATACATACACATATGCATACATAGGTACATATACACATGCATACATAGGTACATACACATATGCATACATAGGTACATACACACATGCATACATAGGTATATACACACATGCATACATAGGTACATATACACATGCATACATAGATATATACACACATGTATACAAAGATACATACGCATATGCAAACATAGATACATACACACATGCATACATAGGTATATACACACATGTATACATAGGTATATACACACATGCATACATAAGTACATACACACATGCATACAAAGATACATACACATATGTATACATAGGTACATACACACATGCATACATAGGTACATATACACATGCATACATAGGTACATACACATATGCATACATAGGTACATACACACATGCATACATAGGTATATACACACATGAATACATAGGTACATTTACACATGCATACATAGATATATACACACATGCATACAAAGATACATACGCATATGCAAACATAGATACATACACACATGCATACATAGGTATATACACACATGTATGCATAGGTATATACACACATGCATACATAGGAACATACACACATGCATACAAAGATACATACACATATGCATACATAGGTACATACACACATGCATACATAGGTACATATACACATGCATACATAGGTACATACACATATGCATACATAGGTACATACACACATGCATACATAGGTATATACACACATGCATACATAGGTATTTATACACATGCATACATAGATATATACACACATGCATACAAAGATACATACGCATATGCAAACATAGATACATACACACATGCATACATAGGTATATACACACATGTATACATAGGTATATACACACATGCATACATAGGTACATACACAAATGCATACAAAGATACATACACATATGCATACATAGGTACATACACACATGCATACATAGGTACATATAAACATGCATACATAGGTTCATACACATATGCATTAATAGGTACATACACACATGCATACATAGGTATATACACACATGCATACATAGGTACATATACACATGCTTACATAGATACATACACATATTCATACATAGATACATACATACATGCACACATAGATACATACACACATGCATACATAGGTACATACACTCAAAAATACATAGGTACATACACTCAAAAATACATAGGTACATACACTCAAAAATACATAGGTACATCGGAAATGCATACAAAGGTACATACACACATGCATACAAAGATACATACACACATGCATACATAGGTATATACACACATGCATACATAGGTACATATACACATGCATACATAGGTACATACACATATGCATACATAGGTACATACACACATGCATACATAGGTATATACACACATGCATACATAGGTATTTATACACATGCATACATAGATATATACACACATGCATACAAAGATACATACGCATATGCAAACATAGATACATACACACATGCATACATAGGTATATACACACATGTATACATAGGTATATACACACATGCATACATAGGTACATACACATATGCATACATAGGTACATACACACATGCATACATATTGGTATACACACATGCATACATAGGTACATACACACATGCATACATAGGTAAATACACACATGCATACATAGGTACATACACACATGCATACATATATGCATACATAGGTACATACACATTTGCATAGATAGATACATACACACACTAATACATAAATATTTCCACTAGTACCAGCCTTAAACTATCTAATATTAGGATTTTTTTTGTTAGTTTTGGTTAAAAAAAATAACTAACTTATGACATATACATGTACTTGCCATTAATTATAAAGGATTTTAATAGTTGTTTTATTTTGGATGGTTGGAATTTTGCTCCTAAGCGTTTTATTGGTATTTTGCTCCTTCATGGTATGTTGGTATTTTCTCCTTGGCGTTTTATTGGTAGTTTGCTCCTTCATTGTTTGTTGGTATTATTGCTCCTTAGCGTTCTGTTGGTATTTTGCTTTTTAGGGTTCTGTTGGTATTTTGTTCCTTAGCGTTCTGTTGGTATTTTGCTCCATAGCGTTCTGTTGGTATTTTGCTCCTTAGCGTTCTGTTGGTATTTTGCTCCTTAGCGTTCTGTTGGTATTTTGCTTCTTAGCGTCTGTTGGTAGTTTGTTCCTTAGCGTTCTGTTGGTATTTTGCTCCTTAGCGTTCTGTTGGTATTTTGCTTCTTAGCGTTCTGTTGGTAGTTTGTTCCTTAGCGTTCTGTTGGTATTTTGCTCCTTAGCGTTCTGTTGGTATTTTGCTTCTTAGCGTTCTGTTGGTAGTTTGTTCCTTAGCGTTCTGTTGGTAGTTTGCTCCTAAGCGTTTTGTTGGTATTTTGCTTCTTAGCGTTCTGTTGGTAGTTTGTTCCTTAGCGTTCTGTTGGTATTTGGCTCCTTAGCGTTCTGTTGGTAGTTTGTTCCTTATCGTTCTTTTGGTATTTTGCTCCTTAGCGTTCTGTTGGTATTTTGCTCCTTAGCGTTCTGTTGGTATTTTGTTCCTTAGCGTTCTGTTGGTATTTTGCTCCTTAGCGTTCTGTTGGTAGTTTGCTCCTTAGCGTTCTGTTGGTAGTTTGCTCCTGTTGAAAGGTTTCGTTGGAACTGATGTAATACCATTTCATTCTGTCTAAAGAACAGGGAAGCAGTCTTTATCTGTCATGGTGTTAAGTTACGCATCTGCAAATAATTGAACTAATGTGAGTATTACTATTTTATAACTATGTCGGACAATGTTGGAGTATTAATTGTATACAGAATGTTTATACCTATAAAAATATTTTTGTTTTTTCCTTTGTTAGTTTGAATCAATTTTAGACCTTTATTTTTTGGTTAGATTTAATAGACTTTCATGTACATGTAGGTTATTCGGTGTTATTCATTTTTTAACAATTCGATCCTGACTTATTCTTTTATGGGTCTTATAATATTAGGCAACCATTTTCTCTCTGTGACTTTTAATTGTTTTTGTGCTATTTTAAGTTTTGATGTTTTGCCATTTACATCTTTACTTTGGAGTTTGACGTTTTCACAATTTGTTTAATTTTGTAAGAAAGCGCGAGTTAGTTAATTATTACTAGAGTAAATGCTTTTTGATCGTTAATAGGATATATATGAAAACAAACTTTAATAAGTGACAAACTTAAATGTAGTTTTAATCTATTTTACGTAAGGTGACATTTTAAGTTTCATGTTAGATAAGGTGTACCGCAAGTTATATAAAACTTGAAGAAGATGTGGTATGATTGCCAATGAGACAACTTTCCACAAAAGATCAAAATGACACAGACATTAACAACTATAGGTCACCGTACGGCCATCAACAATGAGCAAAGCCAATACCTTTGCTTATGCACTATATATTTCGAGATTTTCAAATGTATGAACTAAACGTACGAGCATCAATATGATAGTATGAAAGTTCCAGTTGACATCTGTAATTCAGCCAAATTCGAATGAGAAGCATCACCGGATAGCTTTGTACTTTTTGTATACGGACTATGATAAGGCTTTTTTTTTAAAAGCGACGTTGTTTTGATCTGCATTTCAGATATACATGATATAGTTCTTATCTTGTTACTTAGTTTTTTAAGTTTATGATTTTTCGACTAATAACGAACAATGCATGCGTTGGAAATTTTGGTAATCTTTCAATTTGAGCAAACACTCAGTAAGAAAAAGTTTATAACCGGTACGACCGGAGAAAAATACTTGTATTCTGTTTGATATATACACCAATATCATCGGACAGCAATTGATGCCCCCCCCCCCTACCCCCTAAAAAAAATAATCAATTTAAAAAAAAAAATCAATCATTTAGATTAAAAATAAAACACCAGGTGGACAACTTCATGTATGGTAAAAGATTCTATTGATTAATAGGTTGTTTGAGATATACCCCCGTTTCAAAAATCTGAATTGACGTTGAAATAGTACGTTCTCAATTATCAAACACAAAAATAAGAAGATGTGTCACGACTGTCATTGAAAAAAACCCAAGAGACAACCAAATGACGTAGAAGTCAGCAGCTAGAGATTACCATACGGAATTTTACAATGAGCAAAACCCTTGACACGCAGCAAACCAGAAGAATCATAAACATCCCCGGTAACATTGTAGTTTGTGATATAATCTTATTAGATATAAAAAAAAGTAATTATCTTTAGAATACATGGTGTTTTAACTGACTTCATGCAGGAACTTCTTAGGAAGAAAGATAAGAAGTTAGCAATATCCTTTAACTCTACTTTTCGCTATATAGATGATGTTCTTTCACTAAACAATTCAAAATTAGGTGACTATGTGGAACGCATCTATCCCATATGCATCGAACTAGAGATAAAGGATACTACAGATACAGTTAAGTCGGCTTCATATCTTGACTTACGTCTAGAAATTGACAATGAGGGTCGGTTGAAAACAAAACTTTACAAAAAAAGAGATGATTTCAGCTTTCCAATTGTGAACTTTCCATTTCTAAGTAGCAACATTCCAGCAGCACCTGCATACGGGGTGTATATCTCCCAATTGATACGGTATTCCCGTGCTTGCATTTCCTATCATGATTTTCTTGATAGAGGGTTGCTGCTTACAAGCTAGGAAGCTATTAAACCAAGAGTTCCAACTGGTGCAGTTGAAATTATCCCTTCGTAAATTTTACGGATGCCATCACGAGTTGGTTGACCGTTATGGAATAACCATTTCACAAACGATATCGGATATGTCCCTTACGTCGTAACTACAATCCCCTTCCCTTTCATGAATGTGACCTACCGAATTAGACTATTTACCGGATTTGTAATCACACAAGCAACACGACGGGTGCCACATGTAGAGCAGGATCTGCTGACCCTTCCGGAGCACCTGAGATCACCCCTAGTTTTTGGAGGGGTTCGTGTTGTTTATTCTTTAGATTTCTATGTTGTGTCATGTGTACCATTGTTTTTCTGTTTGTCTTTTTCATTTTTTCGCCACGGCGTTGTCAGTTTGTTTTTAGATTTATGAGTTTGACTATCCCTTTGGTATCTTTCGTCCCTCTTTTAAAATGCATACATTGCTTACTTTCTGACAGGATAGACATTACTCTCCTCAAATGGAAAATTTGTCCTCATAATGATGCATTCATCTCCGCAAAGTAACTTCTTCATGGAAGTTATGTGGTATAAGAACCTGTAAATGAGTTAAATAGCGGGTCTAAGTTTTGCAGTGTTATATGTTTATAACATGCTCAAAATAAATGTGCTCTATATATATATATATATATATATATAAACGAGTCTAAATTGAAAACTACGTTCAAACCTATGACTGCGTTGGATAAAAACCGCAATTTTTATACGTATGCATGTCAAACAAATTTCGTTGTAGAAGGGTCTAAAAACAGCACAAACAACATTTTCCAAAAGACCAAAAGAGTGAAAAAGTATATTTAAACAAAACGCATTTGACTAACAGGTCGAACAACTGATGTTCTTTTACCCTGCTGACTGCCATTGGCGATTGCCAAATAAAATTGATCACAGGTTGTAACAAAATGGATCTTATTATAAATTTAATACGTCACAGAAAAAAAAAATTGTTAACTTGTGGACAGGATGTTGTGCCACAAACATTCGGTGTCAATATTTCTTTAGTACACCATATCCGGATTTCGACAATAAATGTCTCTTCAGTGATGTTAGGGATCGAAACGGTATTTGGAAGGCCATATAAAAAGCACCCTCATTTTATATATATATATATATATCGATCCTGAGAAAGTTTAATTAAGTATTCTGACTTATTTGGATACAGCGTATTAAGGTAAACTATACAATCAAATGCAACTTAGCAACACACCGGAATTGACAATAGTAACATTTGAGCTGTACTTTAATCATGCATGTAATGTTAATAAAAAAAACAACAACAAAAAACGGTACGCGTGTAGTTTATTTAACAAATAAAACATGAAAACATGAAACGGTAAATATCGGCATAATATTCCTACTTTTTATAACATGGTGAAGATGAAGAATTGTTATTTAATGATTTCCGTAAACAATAAAAAGAACTGATTCAAATAAAAATACCTTAATTTTTACTTACTTAAGAGCTTTGGCGGAGTTTTACATGGTGTTTTCCGAGATGGGGCGAGCGAGAGAAACCAACAACCACACCACTACCCGGTCTATCCCTCTTACATTATAACTGATCTTCTACATCCCTCATACAAAACAATTATCATACCATATATATATAATTCGTAAAATTAATAAACTTGAACCTTGGTCTCACCAAAGGTTAAAGAATTTATTTGATGAGAGGTGTGTGTTTAATGATTAATTATATTTATCTATATACATGTACATTGTATCTGTAAAGATGTATAAACCTGACTTACGTCTAGGATATTTTACAAGCAATCATTTGATAACCTGGACGAGGGATTGTGGAGGGTTTGGTGGTCGGAGATTAAACCCATCTTTCTAGGATTTTTTGAAATCATGTATAAATTAACGATAAATAGATTGTAATAACAATCGTTTGGGAATGAACCCCCTTTTAAGATGTTTTGTGTGTTCTGTTTTTCTTTAGTAAATATTCTGTGATTATTTAACTTTTTTTCACTCATCGATGTATTTTTGCTCTTATACATACGATATTACAATAACGGTATTTAAGAACGTTTACCTCCTCAGTACTATTAATAATATCATTGACTGAAATACTCCCTTGTACGGTGGAGCTTCGATTGGGTACACTAAGATCTCTCCCCATTCAATTAACTGTATTTGTCAGGTTAACAGCATAGACTTATTGCATGTTTTTTTTCGATGATTGGAAATATATAAACAAATAAATAATGAGATGTTGAATACATTCCGATGAGTCAAATATCCATCAAAGTTTAAATGAAGTGGATATACTTAAAAAAAAAAAAATTCCTATAATTTCGTATATGCTTAATTTGTGTATCTTTTTTAATATATAAAGATAAAGATAGGATTTCCTGAAGTATTGGACTTGTTCAAAGTGTCATTCATTCTCGTGAAGGAGATATGACAGACAATTCATACTTTTAATCTTTATTTATATGCAAACACATCTTAGGGAGCCACCATTTGATTTTTATGGGAGGGCTAGGATGAAAAATTTTGTCCTGCATTGTTTTTAGTTGTAATCTCTGTCCTGCCTTTTTATTTTTCTCTCTATCCGGTCCTGCTTTTTTTTTTTAGTTTATCCTGACTTTTTTTTACATAAATTGTCATCCTGTCTTTTTTTTTTGCAAGTGTCTCATCCTGCCTTTTTTTTTTACTCAGAACTCCTGTCCTGCCTATTTTTTCAAATTTCATCCTGGAACACCCCCCCCCCCCCATTAAAAAATCAAATGGAAGCTCCCTTATGTCTGATTTATTTCACAGCTATGAATCATTCCACAATTCCTTATTGTTCCATGATAATGAAAATAGTAATGCACAACTAGACAAATCGATCTCTTATCTTACATAAAAGTATCATAGCATGGCAAACCAAATAAAATGACAGTAAAAAAGCTTAAAGAAATATTGGATTAAGCAAAAAAGTGTGAAATTTTCATACAAACAATAAAACCGAATAAGACGGAAATTTAACGATTATTTGTTTACTAAGTAGATTATAAGGACTTATCACGTGACAATGACCATTGAACATCATCTGAATAGACTTGTGACTTTTATCTCGATGTACTTTAGATAAGAAATTATGACACAATTAGTTACCGGTATATCTGACTTATGCATGTTATACTGAGATAGGAGTAAAAAAATGAGCTGATAATTATAAAATAGTCACAGAATTGAACTGGAAGCACACAAGACCATGATTGGCTTCTAAAAATATGTAGAATGAGCGGGTCTATGGTCGGGTTGTTGTCTCTTTGACACATTCCTCATTTCTTTTTTCGATTTTACTGGTTATATAATCATTTATATTTTATAGGTTTGGTTTATTATTTCTCAGTATATTTTTGCCCCCCCCCCCCCTCCCCCACCAATTTATACTACCTTATTTCAGAGTACAGTATGGCAACGATTTTAGGTGTTTATGATACGTATTTATATTATGAGGGGACTACCTTTCGTCGTCTTGGATTCTGAATAACAGAGAACCTTATGTATAGATTTTCAATCAAATTTAATAAGCAAAATTAAAAAGGACCAAGTGACATTTCTCATCACTTTGCGTCCGTCGTCCTTCGTCGTTGTCCGTTAACCTTTAGAAAAAATCTTCTCCTCTGAAACAACTGGGATAAATTGAACCAGACTTGGCCTAAATCATCCTTAGGGTGTCTAGTTTAAAAATTGTATCCGATGACCGCGACCACCACCAAAGATGGCCGCCATGGCTAAAAATATATCATGGGGGTAAAATGCAGCCTTTGTCTTATAGCTATGAAACTAAAGCATTTACAGCAAATCAGATATGGGTAAAATGTTAATCAGAACAAGAAATATCTGCCCTGAAATTTTGAGATGCATTAGACAACCTGTTTGTTATTAATTATCTTCAATATTTTAATAGATAGAGATAAACTCGCATACAGCAAATTTGTTCAGCAACGTAAGATCTGCAAATAAGTCAACATGACCAAAATGGTCAATTGACCCCGTAAAGAGGCATAGGGCTTTATCTCAAAAACAAAAACATTTAAAGCAAATCTGACCAGCGATAAATATGTTCAACATGTCAAGATATATCTACCCTGAAATTTTCAGACGCATCAGACAACCTGTTGATGGGTTGCTGTCTTAGAATTGGTAAGTTTATAGACATTTTATAGTTTTTGGTTATTATCTTGGTCATTTTAATAGATAGAGATAAACTATAAACAGCAAAATTGTTCAGCAAGTAAGATCTACAAAAAAGTTATACACGAACAAAATGGTCAATTGAACCCTTTAGGAGTTATTGTCCTATATAGTCAATTTTCTACAATTGTTTACAATGTTATCTTATCCTAACTCCTCTGAAACTACTGAGACAAATTTTACCAACTTTGCCACAAATACCATAAAGGTATATAGTAAAAAGACGTGTCAGAATCCTGCCTACCACCAAACACTGCTGACATCGTTAAAAGTAGAACATACGGTTAAAAGCAAGTTTTGTTTAGTATTTTTAGAACCTTTATAAATCTGTAAGGAAAACATATGTCCAAAATAATGAGCTCTACCAATTGTCCATATATATATATGTCAAAATTGTTATACAAATAATTTTAGAAGTTATTGCCCTTAATTGACAAGTGTTATGATTCATTTTTTCTTTTTTGCAATTTATCATGGAAACTATGATATTAAGAGAGAAACATTTGTGTCTGTTATGCCTCATTATGATAGATAAATAAACACTGTATAAATTAGAGTTTAGTATGGCGTTCATTATCACTGAACTAGTTAATATATTTATTTAGGGGCCAGCTGAAGAACGCCTCGGGTAGCGGGAATTTCTCGCTGCATAGAAGACCTATTGGTGACCTTCTGCTGTTGTCTGTTATATGGTCGGGTTGTTGTTTCTTTGACATATTCCCCATTACCACTCTCAATTTAATACTATGAATCACAATAAACAGCTGCGCCATGAGCGCATGATACGCCCGACGTGTGTGGAAGTTTTATGCAACAATCATAAATAGTTTCTGAGAAAGTTTTAAGCAATAACCATATATTGTTTTTGAGACACGGCGTGACATGTAAAACCCCCAAACCCGTTTTTTTTTTTTACAAAAAACTAAATATCACTTGCTGATCATTTTTATACGCCCTTCAAAATTTTGACGAGACGTATTATGGTAAAAAAAATGTCCGGTGTCCGTCCGTCCGTCTGTCCGTCTGTCCGGCGTAAACATGTCGCACCGTAACTTGAGATCGACTTATCCAAATTTCATGAAACTTAACATAATTGTTTCTTATGATGGTCAAATGATCTGTATACTTTTTGGTGAAAATAAAATTAAAACTTTTTGAGTTGTGGCACTTTGTAACTAAAACAGGGGTGTGTTTTTTTTCACATGTCGCACCGTATCTCAAAAACGATTCTTGATTATGGCTTAAAACTTTAAACACTTCTTAGATATATTAATCTAAATATCTGTATACTTTTTGGTGATGATTCAAAATTTTATTTTTGAGTTATTGAGTATTTTGTAAAAAAGGGGGAGGTTTTTTTTACATGTCGCACCATATCTCAAAAACAATTTATGATTATTGCTTAAAACTTTAAACACTTTTTAGTTATATTAATTTAAATATCTGTATACTTTTTGGTGATGATTCAAAATTTTATTTTTGAGTTATTGAGTATTTTGTATAAAAGGGGGAGGGTTTTTTTACATGTCGCACCATATCTCAAAAACAATTTATGATTATTGCTTAAAACTTTACACATGTCTTTGTTATATTAATCTTAAGATCGGGTGTCACATATAGAGCAGGATCTGCTTACCCTTCCGGAGCATCTGAGATCACTTCAAGTTTTTGGTGGTGTTTGTGTTTCTCAGTCTTTCTATGTTGTTTCTCTTGTGTACTATTATTTTGTTTTTTTCCTTTTTCCATTTTAACCATGGCGTTGTCGATTTATTTTCGATTTTTGAGTTTGACTGTTCGTCTGGTATATTTCGCCCGTCTTTTAATCACACCATTTGCTACATAAGAAAATGCCTGTACCAAATCAGGAATAAGACGGTTGTTATTCATTTGTTTAGGCATTTGGAGCGTTTGATTTAGCTATTTCTTTATGGACTTTCTGTTTAGAATTTTCTGCGGATTTCGTTTTGTTTTGGTTATTTTACTTTTTATCTGTTGTAAAGTGACAACGGGAAACTAGACATTAAAATTGAGAATGGAAATGGGGAATGTGTCAAAGAGACAACATCCCGACCAAATAAAAAAACAACAGCAGAAGGTCACCAACAGGTCTTCAATGTAGCAAGAAATTCCCGCACCCGGAGGCGTCCTTCAGCTGGCCCCTAAACACATATATACTAGTTCAGTGTATAGACATTCAAATCTTCCAAAAATACATCTGAAAGTTTAAAAAGATTAACTTGTATAATGTATCACTTTTGAGGGAATCAACGTGTTTATCAAATTGAGAATGAAAATGGGGAATACATGTATGTCGAAGAGAAAACAATCCGACCAAAAGACGAAACAAACAGCCCATGTCCAAAAACGGGTCTTCAACACAGCGATAAAAATGTAGGCATAACCACTTTTATTAGTAGCCAGGTAGTTATAGTGACCGTAGATTTACCAACTTTGCAAAATAATATTTTTGAAACCAGAGTTAACAATTTGAAATATCATTTAAATATATTATCTTATTTCAGGCAGTTAAAATGACGTCATATATCTGTTTTTCATGCAAGGTAGATGTGAAAAAATCTAAAAATCAAAATGACATTTTTAGTTTTTAGTTTTATTTCCTTACCAATGCAAATACACAACTGCGAATAATCAGCAACATTTCTGTCTATACCCTTCACTGGTGTAAAGCTGATGACCGTAACTGCATTCACGGTCATCCCAAGATGTCGGATGAAAAATTAGGTCAGTTTTTTTATTGTCTGTTAAGGTGTTTCTACATCATTTTCTTTACAAAGCATACTTTGATACGATGTAAATACATAAAAGATTCACACGGAAGTCACAAATCTCTACCGAGGAACGTGTAGAAAACGGGAATTTGGATTTGAAAAATACGCGAGGATGACCGTAAATCGTAATCGAGATGACCGTAACAGGATTAACGATTCATAACAAGGCTGACCGTAATTGGTTAAAAGATGACCGTAAATTGTTAAGGATGACCGTAATTTATAAAGAATGACTGAAAGGATGATCGTCAATTGAAAGAAATATCCATTTTTGTTTGCATTGTTTTTGTTGAGTTTGTCGCAATAGGGGAACGGTTAGTTCTTTTTTAACTATTTGGTTTGTAGTTGGATGCTACATATGACGAACCATGTATTTGAAGCACGTCTTATTTTTGTCTACCTTCAGGATAATGTTGTCTTCAAAAATTACACATTTGTTTAGCCAATTTAGTCTTACTCAAATGATAGATGAACCTACTCATTTTACTGAATCGTCGTCATCATTGTTAGACATTTTTATAACACATGATGCTCACATAATAAATTACTGTGGAGTCGGGCCACCTTTATTAGACCAAATACGTTCTCACTGTCCTATAATTAGTCTTTTGAACTTTCCAAAATGTCGTCAAAAAACTTTTAAGCGGAAAATTTGGCTATATGATCGAGGAGACTATGACAGATATCGTAACATTTTATCTGAAAGAAATTGGGATTCCGTTATTAACTTAAATAACGTTGAACAATTTACAACCGAAATAACAAAAACTATCATAGAAGCTGCTGAAAAATGTATTCCAAATAAAATAAGAACTGTTCGCAAAAATGAACCTCCATGGCTAACAAGTCAAATGATGTTAAAAAAAAGATAAGGAAAACAAAATAGAATCCACAGAAAGGCTAAAAAATATGATAACCCATCAGAGTGGTCAAAATTTAAGAAAATACGAAATGAAGTTACTAGTTTAATAAGAAAATCGAAGGATGATTATAACAACAATTTAATTTAAAAAAAAATCATGAACAGTATCCCGTCCACTACTAACTGGTGGAAAACGGTTAAACAAATATTCGGATTAAAAACAAACGACGCAAGTGTACCCCCAGTAATGGTTAATAACAACTTAATATTTGATGAAATCGAAAAGGCAAATGAATTTAATCGATTTTTTTCTTCCCAGTCAAATATTGATGACTCAAGTGCTGTGCTACCTGAGGAACTTCATAATATTAGTGATGACATTAGTTATATATAGAACTTACTGTTACTGAAGTTGAAGATATATTGAAAGTTGTTAATCCCACAAAAGCTTCTGGCCAAGACCTCATAAGTCCCAAATTGTTAAAAGAAGCATCTTCTGTTTTAAAGTATCCACTATGTAAACTATTTAACTTATCGTTAAGTACGTCTACTTTTCTAGATCAATGGAAAAGAGCAAATGTTACCCCAGTTTATAAAAATAGTAAACCGAATGATGTGAAACACTATAGACCTATTTCCTTGTTGAATGTAATATCAATGTGTATGGAACGATGTGTATATAAACATGTTTACAATCACTTTATGCGCAATAATATTTTAAACTTCGACAAGCGGGCATACCGGGTTCTTTACTAAGATAGTTTGAAAATTATCCTACAAATAGAGTCCAGCGGGTGGTTATTAACGGTTCAAGTTCCGAATGGTTACCCGAAAATGCAGGCGTCCCAAAAGGGTCTATTCTAGGCCCTCTCCTTTTTTTTGATACATTATATTTATAAACGATATTGTAGAAGACATTTAAGCTCAAATTAAGCTATTCACAGATGACACTTCATTATATATTATGGTTGACAATCCAACAGAAACAGCTAAAATTTTAAATGACGATCTAGATAAGACTTATAATTGGTAAAAAAATAATGGCTTGGTAATTTTAATGCCCAAGAAAACTGAAAGTATGATGATTTCAAAAAATTAAATAGACCCTTTCATCCTCCATTAAATATGAACACCAAAGAGCTACAAACAGTAAGTAAACACAAACATCTAGGTGTCTTTTTTTTTCTAACAACGGATCCTGGAACGAACATATTGAATATATAGTCTAAATCTTACAAAAGAATAAATATAATGAGAAAAATGAAAAATGTTCTTGATAGATTTTGACTTGAAAAAATTACATTTCATTTGTTTGCCCAATTCTTGAATATGCCGATGTCGTTTGGGACTCTCAAAATCAGAATTGGATTGCTAAACTTGAAAGTATTCAGCTTGACGCAGCGCGTATCGTCACGGGGGTACTAAACTTACCAGTATAAACAATTTATATGTTGAAACTCGATGGGAAAAATATCTGAAAGACGACGCAATCACAGAATAAGAGACTTATTGCCTAATTCAGTAGGCAGTAGGCATGATCATAATACAAGACAGAGAAATAATATTTCACAAGTCAACACACGGACCCGTTTATATTCCAAATATTTCATCCCTGCAACAACAAAACTATGGAACATTCTTAACTTAAACATAAGAAAATGTGAATCTTTATCATTATTGAAAAAACAAATTAGTACCCAAAATAGTAAGATCCCAGTGTTTTATTATATAGGACATCACCTTTTCCTTCGTAACTTAGTAGACTCTCCAAATTGTCGTTGTGGTGATGTAGAAACAAATTCTCACTTCCTGTTATCTTGTCCTATATATACTAATTTAGGACAAGAACTAATGCATTCTGTTTCAGTTCTTCCTGTCCAAGTTAACACAAAAACTTTGCTTTTTGGATCAACGATACTCTCAGATGAGCAAAATAGTCTTATATTTAGTTTGGTGCAGAAATATATTATTAAAAGTAAACGTTTTAACCCTTGATGTTAATGCCTTATCACTCAAAAGGAACCAAAGCATTTCACGCTGTATTCATTACAACAATCCATGCTTTTTTTTTAAATTTATCATTACATTTTTCTTCTCCTTCTTTCACCTTTTTCATATTCATATATTTATTACAGAGCATGCCAGTATTTATATTTATGTATTGTTCAATAAGTGTATTATTTTTGTTAAGGAGACAGATTTGTAAAAGCAAATTGCTTGTTTCTGAATCCTGAATATTATTTCCTTAGTATAATATCGTATCATGATGAATGATCTGAATAAATATTGTTTAAACTAATGTTGTCTTATAAATACGTCTTACACCAACACGATTAATTTTTTGATACAACAAAGGTAATACAAATACGGATATTTTTTTAGAAATGACGGTTATACTATGAAAGGTACGGTCATCCTTTATAAATTACGGTCATCCTTTCGAAATTACGGTCATCATTTTACCAATCACGGTCATCCTTATTATATGTTACGGTCATCTTGAAAATATTTTAAAGATGATTTACGGTCATCTTAGCGAATTTTTCAAATCCAATTTCCCGTTTTATACACGTTCCTCGGTAGAGATTTGTGACTTCTGTGTGAATCTTTTATGTATTTACATCGTACCAATGTATGATTTGTAAAGAAAATGATGTAGAAACACCTTAACAGACGATAAAAATACTGACCTAATTTTTCGTCCGACATCTTGGGATGACCGTGAATGCAGTTACGGTCATCAGCTTTACCCCAGTGCCCTTTACCTATGAATTATATTTGTACCATTATTTATTAATTCTATCGACAAATAAAAGCAATAGGAAAAAGTCAAGGATGTATAGACATAAACAAAATATATATCGGGAAAAACAAAAACAAGGAAGCAACAAAAAAAATAAATGAAAAAGAGCATATAATTTTGAACTTTTAGAAATTTTGAATACTCAATGCTCTTCAACTTAGGACTTGTTTGGATTTACAAATATTTTGATATAAGCGTCACTGATGAGTTTTATGTAGATGAAACGCACGTATGGCGTACTAAATTATAATCCTGGTACCTTTGATAATTATTTGATCTTACACAAATGTTGAGGCATTTAAAATCTTTTTATTATGTTCGTAATAAACTGATAATCCTTAAAATATATATACTTCAGATGGGAAGTGTAAGGACTAATTTGTCTTCAATCAACAATAAGAAATAATGTCCAAAATTAATATTATTTTTCCTATATCATGCGAATTGAATTGAACACCCAAAATCTGTCTTAAATAAATTCAACATAGATACCAGGATTAACGCACGTTTCGTCTACAAAAGACTCATCAGTGACTCTCGAATAAAAAATGTTTTAAAGGCCAAATAGAGTACGAAGTTGAAGAGCACTGAAGACCAAAAATTCCTAAAAGTTTTGCCAAATACAGCTTAGGTTATCTGTTAGAAAAAAGTAGAAAATGCACATTTTTGTTGTATTACATGTAGTTTTGAACTAGCTTTCAGTTAATGCGATTACCCTCAAATTGTGACTTAGTGTTTAAGATTTTTGTCCATTGTCACTTGTATGTTGTGTCCCGAGCTGATCAGTCGTCAAGCTTTTTCGCTTTTATCTGTATGGTTTTTGCTTATGTTTTACTGTTACAAAACTGTCAAATGTTAGTTGGGGATCGGGCGCCTGCAAACATGTATAACTCAGCAAATATAAAAAAGAAGATGTGGTATGATTGTTAATGAGACAACTGTTCACAAGAGACCAAAATGACACAGACATAGAAACTATAGGTCACAGTACGGCCTTCAACAATGATCAAAGCCCATATCACATACTCAGCTATAAAAGGCCCCGAAAATAATTCTAACGAGAAAACTAACGTTCTTATTTATATAAAAAATGAATGAAAAACAAATATGTGACACATAAACAAATGACAACCACTTAATTACAGACTCCTGACTTGGGACAGGCATATACATACCTAATGTGGCGGGGTTAACATGTCACCGGGATCTCAACCCTCCCCCTAACATTGGACAGTGGTATAACAGTACACCATACGAACGAATCAGTTGAAAAAGGCTTAACTCAATAGATGTATGTTTATAATTTTATTTTACAAAAATTGCGTACTTAAAAATTGGAATAAAAGAGAAGAATCTCATCAGATGTACAAAAGTACAGATGGACGTGGTCGGGTACTTCATCCCAACAACAAAACGACACTAGGAACAGATCTGATAGTACTCGCAGTTACCTGACAGCTAGTTCAAAGCCATACACTAACAAATAACAAAAAAAATCAACCATAAGAAATAATGGCCAAAATTAATATTCTTTTTCATATATCATGAGAATGGAATTGAACACCCGAAATTAGTCTTAAAATGCACATTTATTTTGTACTCGCAGTTGTATTAGTTTTTAACTAGCTTTCAGTTTATGCGATTACCCTCAAATCGTGACTTATTATCTTAAGATTTTTGTCCATTGTCATTTGTATGTTGTGTCCCGAGCTGATAAGTCGAGCTTTTTTGCTTTTATCTCTAAGGTTTTTGCTTATGTTTAACTGTTTCAAAACTGTCAAATGTCAGTTGGGGATCGGGCGCCGGCAAACATGTATAACTCCTCAAAGCTTGGATCCATGAGGTTTGAACATGTTTTGGTATGTTTATACACATTCTGAATGGGACTATCACGAGCCAGTAGACTATAAATCAGTATACTGAATTTTCGGCTCTCCCTTGACACCATTTGCGAGTATGGTCTTGAGGAAACGATGATAGTCCGTCGGAAGGGGACGATAAATGGCTGACCCGTGATAAGAGAGAGCCATATCTTTTGCACGTTTCAGGCACCCTTGTAGACTTCGAAAGAGAGCAGGCTAATGTCGCTACAGGGCAGCACTCGCACCCGCAAAGTGGAAAGGGATTTATATAAGTTGCAAAACTTGTTTTAATCCACTATAATCAAATTTGTTTAAACTAAATCAGTATATGTCCTGTGTTACAGAATAAATATGACTGCGAGTGCCGTCATATCTGTACTTGTATCTTTTTTGTTGTACGGACATGTTCAAGTAATTTTGTGTTATTTAGATTCAACTTTCATACGTATTTTATGTCGATTACTTAACAAACAAAAGTTAGTTAAAAGAACGCACCAACATACAACACAAAAAATGCTTTTCCTTATGAAATATCTTTTTAACAAAAACACAAGAACAAGCATCTGACAAATAAAGACCATATCGCGTTATTCTTAATGATAAACATAAGACGATATGTGGTGTGATTTTCAGTGCGACATGAAAAAAAAATAATTTCAAAGGAGATTACTCTCAATAACGTTTAGAAACAGTAAATTTTGAAAATACATGTATATACATATTGTACCTCTTTTCAATAGAACCCATAATTTTGTGTTTAAAATGTCCTGTACCAGGTCAGAACTTTGGCAGCTATTATCAGAAAGTTCGTTGCTTCCGTGTAGTTCAGTGTTTCTGTTGTTTTGAGGTGGTAATACCTCCGGTGATGAAACGTCCACCAGCAATAGCATCGACCCAGTGGTGAAAGTAAATAGATACCAGGCTTATAAATATACAGAAAGAAGTGGACTGCCTTATAGGTTCTACATTTCTCATGGTATTCTTTTGATATTTTATTCTTTGTTAGCCATGGCGTTGTCAATTAATTTTCGATCTATAAGTTTGACTGACCATATGGAGTTTTTCGCCCCTATTTTTTTCGATCGAATAGATAAATAATCATGGTACTTATATAACTCGCAGTTAAAGTGCAGCAAATATTGTTTAAGATAGTTGACAGACATGTGATTAGATATTTTTTATACAAAACATTTAGAAATAATATATTAATCACAGTTAACTTAAGAAAAACCGCTTGATGACGTATTTGATGCGTCTAAAATAAACACAAGCACCAATAGAAATGTCAATAATTACCTAAGTTGTTATAAAGAAGATTGTTTTCAAAGGGAAAAATTTCTAAGTAGAAAAAACTTATTTATTGGTTATACAAACAAATGGAAAGAACATAGGGTATTGTGTGCAATATAACAATAATAACTTTGTGTGCGTGATCATAGTACCTCAGATGGTGAAAACAATTTTATTGCAAATTAATTAGAATTGTTTTTGGGACTAAAGATTCTCGGGAGGAGTTAAAACAACCTTATTAAACCCTTTTTAACAAATTCTACAAAGAAAGAGAGGAGAAATATTCCAAATAGATATTCAAACATATATCTCAAAAATAAATTGACAAAACAATTGCTGAAAAAGGAAAAAAAAACAATAACGGAAACAAACATACAAATACAAGTACAAAAACCACAACATAAAAAACTAAATACTGAGCAAAACGAACCATAAACAATACATGGGGTAATCGATTGGGCTCAAGAAGAGTAAGCATATGGGGCTGCACATGTAGCAGCCGTCGTGTTGCTCATAAAATAGAAGTCCGTTGATAAGTATAATTTGGTAGGTCAATTTCGGGAATTTTTTGGCGAGATTGTAGTTATGACTATTGCAACCATTGTTATCTGTGAAACATATGTTCCATAAGCATGATAAAAGACAATAATAATCAAAACCAATAAGTAAACAAAGACTCACAAAACCAAGTGATATTGACATCAACAGTTATAAATACATGAAAACATAAATAAGAAACAACACGAACTCCCCTAAAAACCGGGAGTAAAATCAGTGGCTCCGGAAGGGTAAGCATTTCCTGCACCGTATACGACAGCCGTTGTTTTTTTTCTTTGTTCAGTTCGGTAATGATGGAAGGTTATTATGAATGAGGAAGAATATCAGATATGATTTCACAGACCCTTTTGTTATAATGGCCAATCAGCTCATGATGGCGACCATAAAATTCCTTGAGTGATACCTTAATTTGATTGATTCATAGCCCTGTCTCAGCAATTTTTGAGAAAACAGTATTGCTTGTTCAACAAAATCAATGTACTTTAAGCTAGCTCTGGAGTAACGTTTTAATTGCGTCCACATAGTTTCCATATACTGGTGCCGCTGGGATGTTGTTACACAGAAATTGAAAGTTGACTATAGGAAAATTAAAATCATCGAGTTTGTCATAAGTTTTGGTATTCAACCTACCATCAGTAGTCATTTCGAGAAAAAAGGTCTAAATATGAAGCAGATTTATCTGTGTTGGTAGAATCTTTTATTTCGAGTTCACATGAATTTATTAAATGTAAGTGATCACTGAATGTATTATTATTAAGAGACAGCACATCATCAACATACCGAAATTAAAGGCTTGGCTAATTTCTTTTCTCCTTTCTGTACAAGCCCTTGGATACATACTGCTTCATATGGATACAAAAACAAATCTGCAAGTAAAGGAGCTTAATTGGTACCTATTGGGATTTCAATAGTTTGTTGGAAGACCAAACCTCCTAATTCCACAAATATGTTGTCATTAAAAAGTACAGCATGGCAGTGATATCCTCTTCGGTGTATATTTTTTCCCTGGCTCTGTATGATTTTTTCACAAAATAAGCTGAGTTCCTGCCCAAAACTAGATATTTAAAACGTCTAGTGCCCTTTGTGTGAACGAAACATTAGCTGACGAGTTCTTTCAGTCGAGCTTTAAGTTTTTTTGAATACTAAGGCTTTTCTACCTCAGGCATATATTACCTTATATGTATTTGGCAACACTTTTAGGAATTTTGGTCATCAAAAGCTCTTCAACTTCGTACTTTATCTGGACTTTTAAACTTTTTTGGATTCGAGCGTCACTGATGAGTCTTTTGTAGACGAAACGCGTCTGGCGTATACTTAATTTAGTCCTGGTATCTATAAAGAGTTGAAAAATAAAAAAAGTTATAATGTTGGTACAATGTTGTAATGATTGAGGTTGTAAATTTACCAAAAACTATTTTAATTTTTCAGTATCCAAATCTGATTAACACCACTGCTTGAATATGCCGTTTCGGAATATTTCTGAAGTATTTCTTTGACTGCAGTTAGTATGGCAGTACGAACTTTAGAAAGGGGTTTAGTGGAACACTTGGAAGAACCTGCACAATACCTTTCCTAATAAGTATTCTTGTGAAGCGTAGGAATCCAATACAAGTATGGAAGATCCTGGTCTTCATCCTTTGGAATAACACCAAAGGAGATTAAAACCGATTTGTGGTTTCCCAGAATCTCCTGCTTCGTAATCGAACTTAGTGTATATGTAGGATTTCCAAGTTTGATATTTATCTCGAGTTCCTTAATCAGTCAGTCAATGTAGTGTTTCTTACAAACAAAAACAACATTGTTTCATGCTTTGGCAGCTTGAACGACAACATTTTTGTCATGGAGGCAAGACAAATCCATTATGACCAGAGGGTCTTTAAAGATGGAAGGAGCTTTGGTGCTCATTGATCCTTTAAACTTATTTACTCCTATCTGAATCAATGACCTCACTGATTTTACCCACTCCGAAACAGTGTCAACCTCAACCTTCTCTCTTTTTGCCCAGTCTTTTGCTATAAATAGCCTTGTTGCTTCAACTTTAAATTTAAAAATGAACGTTTTTGCAGTTCTTCTGAATTTTCAAAAACGGGTCTGAATAATCTATGGTTAGCAATATCCATCACCATGTCAATTATTTTATACTTCGTAGATCACTATCCATAGTGTGGCATTCTTCACGTGCTTTCAATAGAGAGTTAAGTCTAGAAAGCAAAAGTGAGGACAGTTAACAGCAAATGTGACGAATTCAAAGAGGTTTATTAATATTTTCGGAAAGGCAATCTATAGAAACATCATGCATATCAGGTTGATTGTAGCGACGATCCTAGGATCTAGAACTCTTCTCTTTGTCTGCGAAACGGTGTACTTAATGTCTGATTATTGGGGTGGTGATACATTTTTTCTAAAATGCGAACTTTAATGGAATTTCCTGAATGGTCAATTTGGTTGAATCGTTGGTAAACGATTTGTTGGTTATGAATAGCGTTCACTCTTGACCTATGGCAATTCATTCGGGTGTGTAATGTGCTCTTTGTTTCGCCTACATAAATAAAACCACACAAAGGTACTCTCAATTCCAAATCATCATGACTACGTGTATTATAAGTTTGGTAAGTTAAACTACTGGTAAAACACGTGTCAGTTATTAATATGTCGCACGTTTTACAAAAATATCTAGAATTACACTTAGATATAATACAGTGTTGTTCGTTGTCATTGAAATGTAAAACGTCTGTTAATTTAACATTGCAAGGCTTTATATTGAATTGACTGTAATTTTTGTTCGAAATATCAAGATCTGAATACTGCGTATGTATCTCTATAGAGGTAGTCACATTAGTTTGCACACCTATCAGACCTGACGTAACCGTGTCCATAGCAAACGCCAGTTTCTGATCTTTTTATAGGGGGCGACCTCAAAGCCACTGTAGAATTCCTTTTTTGTTTAGATTTCATGTTTGGTAACAAACTAATGGGCGATCACTATCCTTGGGGACAAATTTTTCACCAGCAGAGATACCGACCCAGTGGGGAAAAGACAATATCAAGGAGTAAACAAAGACTCACAAAATCAAGGGACATTTATGTCAACAGTTATAAATAATAAATAAAAAACAACACGAACTCCACCAAGAACTGAGAGTGAAATCAGGTGCTCCGGAAGGATAAGCATTTCCTGAAGGATACATTTAAGAAATTCAAAAATAAAACTTTTGTTGACTTTTATTTTAACTGTCATTTTAATGTTATAATTAACATTGCCATTAAAGCGGGAGGTTTGGCATGACACAAAAACAGGTTCAACCCACCATTTATTTTTCTTAAAATGCCCTATTCCAAGTCCGGAAAATTACCATTGTTATATTATAGTTCGTTTCTGTATGTGTTACATTTTAGTGTTGTCTTTCTGTTGTGTCGTAGTTTTCTTATATTTGATACGTTTCCCTCAGATTTAGTTTATAACCCGGATTTGTTTTTTCTCTATTGATTTATGAATTTCGAAACAAAGATAACACACAGCGACATACGACTTCATACGATCGGTTCCTGACACTGGTATATCAGTATAGAATAGGAACAAACTACAAAACATTAGTTTCATCAGATTGATGATAGTTATCAAAGGTACCAGGATTATAATTTAGTACGCCAGACGCGCGTGTCGTCTACATATGACTCATCAGTGACGCTCAAATCAAAATATTTATAAAGCCAAATAAGTACAAAGTTGAAGGGCATTGAAGATCCAAAATTCCAAAACGCTGTGCCAAATACGGCTAAGTTAATCTATTCCTGGGATAAGAAAATCCTTAGTTTTTCGAAAAAATCAAAGTTGTGTAAACAGGAAATTTATAAAAATGACCACATTAATAATATTCATGTCAACACCGAAATGTTGACTACTGGACTGGTGATACCCTGGGACGAAACGTCCACTAGCAGTGGCATCTACCAAGTGATGTAACAGAATGCAAAAAGAGCATCTAACAAAAAGCACACATAGTACTTATTTGGTAATACTCACAGACAATACAAACTAATTAACCAATTAGCGTACATGAGCAACTCGAAGAATTCTAAATGGAGCACCTGTGATCGACTTAGATTTTTGTGGGGCTCGTATTGATCAGTCTTTGGTTTCTATACTGTGTTTTGTAAACTATCAACTTGTGTGAGATTAAATCAATGTTCTTTAGAATCTTTGCCTCTTTTGCAAATACTTAAACATTATTATAGGTAGAATATAACATATGTATTCTCGCAGATAAGTGGTATTCTAAATTTTTTTCTAATTTCCAATGGAGTCACTTATCTTTTTCTTTTTTAATGAAACAAATTTTGTTCTAATCAAATAGTTTATAACAAGTAGGAGAAGATCTCGTTCAACAAATGAAAAGTAGTTTCATAACTAACTGTATATGATGTAAGAAAAAGGGCAATAGATGCCAGAGGGATATTCAAACTTATTCATCGTAGTTAAACTGACAACGCCACGGCTAAAAAGAAAAAGACAAACACAAATAGTAGTAAAACAGACACAACAGGGACTAGAGAATAAAGACTAAGCAACACAAACCCCATCAAAATCGTAGGTGATCTAAGATGTTCCGGAAGGGTAAGCAGATCCACATGCAAATTGTTCATTGCGCGTTATTTTCTAACTATATTGTTATATCGCTGATTTTGAAGACGCTTCACTATACATCCTTGACCTTGACGCTTCGCTATACATCCTTGACCTTCTCCTTGTGGACGTTGTTTGTCGATAGAAGTAATCAAATTTAATATAAATATAATTCAGTGTTAAAGAGCAATGCATATTGGTATCTTTATTTCCCAGATGATAGTTAAAACTTATAAGGCAAACGTGAAATACCATTGTGATCTTTCGATATTTTCACAGCTACATTACTAAGCTGTCTGTTTAAGGACGTCATAAAAAGTTTCCGAAATAAAACAAAACAGTTTTGTAATTAATGTCAAAGTCCATTTTCTAAATGCCGATTGGCACTTAATATGAAAATAAAGTATAATAATTTGAATATTAAATGCCTTCCCATCTGTGTAAAACTATTCATCCTGAGGTATGATACTCCAGTATCAACCCAATAAATGAATATCGAACCACGAATTTAAAGATAAAACGAATTACAAATTATGTTTATGAATTTATGAAGATTTTGGAAAAACAGCGAAATTTCATGTCTGTGAAAATGCAAGTTTTCCACAATCCACAAAAATTGGAACCTCCGAAATTAATAAATCCACAGTATATAAGTTTCACTATTTTTAGTATTAGGTGTAGGTTAAGGATTTTCGTATCCCAGGCATTAGTAATCTTTCCCGTATTTTATCAACTTTTTGAAGTTTTGGGTCATAATTGCTCTTCAACTTTGTACTTTGTTTGTTTGGCCTTCTACCTTTTTTTATATGAGCTTCATGGATGAGTCTTATGTAGACACATTTGCGTCAGGCGTATTAAATTATAAGCCTGGTACCTTTTAATTTTTGTCACCTATTTTGTTGACTACAATTGATACCTTTATTATGTTCCTCTTCGATATATGTATCCCTGCTTTCTGTTCTCCCTTTTAACAAAACATAAATAGCCCAACTAAGAAACCTTATACATGTTTAGATGTAATTGCCTATAAACTAGATTTCAATTACTGCAAGTACTCCTAGAATAGTGATTTTATATTTGTTTTTATCAAAAATTCACATAAAGTGACTCTTACGGGTGAGAAAGTTTCCCGCTGTGTTGAATTCCCATTGGTGGATTTCGACTGTTGTCTGCTCTATGGTCGGGTTGTTGTCTCTTTGACATATTCCCCATTTCCATGTGTCCATTTTATCTTGTATGCTTAAATTGAAATCTAAATAGATCAGCAATATCCTACAGATTTTAACTGTTTCTCTGATGATGTGCTTCTGTCCTGGGCCCAAGGAAAGATATGTTTGGTGCTGTTTTTAAGGAAGAACGCTTGCCATGTTTTGGGATTTTTGTCAGATTTTGGAATCCTCTGGTTTTCTTCATTGAATGTCTTTACAAAAATTGCCCATTGACCACCATTTTTCTTTTTATAGATCTTTTACTTGTATAATGATAAGCCATCAAGTCTTATAAAATTTAATTATTTTTTGATAGTTTTTAAGAGCATAAACTTGTCAATGATAAAGCTATGAAAAGTTGAGAGAGAATATTTTTCCGCCAACATATCAATGGCTAATATCTGGAAAAGAAGGACATTGACCTATATACTTTTTTGCCCTTTTGATTCCTTTCTTAATACCCTATCAATATAAAGTAATGTTTTGAAAAGTTAATTATCTTAAAACTGAGATGCGAACTTCCTTTATTTTTGTCAGTTTGTCCTCTTGTAGAGAGCTTTCTCATTAGAAAAATACAACATCTTTATAATTTTATATGTTTTACGTATATTTAACACAACCACATTTATTGTTTGCCTTTCCCATGAGACCGTTATTAGGTGGTTGTAGTAATTGAAATTGTTTTTGTCATAATTTTGGTGCAAAATATTTCACTTTGGTACCTGACTATACAGTAATGAATTTGCTAATTGTTGAAGATCGTATTGTGACCTAAAATATAAGAAATTTGGAGGTCTCTGACAGAATATGTTCTCTCAACCAATCATACCATCTATAAAACATGTTGGTTTGTACTTATATTTAATGCGTGTCCCTCAGGTTTAGTTTGTTACCCCGATATCGTTTTTTGTCCATGGATATATGAGTTTTGAACAGCGGAATACTTCTGTTGCCTTTATTCATAATAAGGTATAAAACAGTAAAAATTAAAATTAAAAACTCGTCTCAGAGTTCAGTATTCAATTTATTGTTAAAAACCAAATGCAACAAGTTATACACGTAATATTACATCACATCGCATGAGAAAATATTGACAGTAACTCAAATCAAATAGAAAGGCTTTATCTGTTGCTGAGCTTTTGATAACTGTTGTGTCGATTGAATGTGTAAATAGTCCAATTTAACGGTCTCGGTCTTCTACCTCGTCAATGTTACATTAGGGAGATGAGCTTAAAATACACTTGATAAGTATACTATATGTCCTTATTATTATAGAATAATTCAGATACAGCGAAGAGGTAGAACTCAATCAAATCCCCAACTACCAGTCTTTATTTCTGCTATACTATATGTACGTCCTATCTGTTCAGATGTCAGTTTTTCATGCTGGTCCACATGTAAAGTAACGACTCGTTCATTGTCATAAATGGTGCACAACATCTTGCGATCTCGTCTGGATTTGCACAGTTCAGGAATCAGATTTGAACTAGCAGGTAATACTACAGACATATTTTTCAAATTTAAATTATTATTTCTTATCTTTTTCAATCCTCGAGAATATTTCGAACACATTCAAATTACCTCCTTTCTGTTTCTTCAAACGGATCAATTACTTCTCCGTTATTTCCAATTTGGACATTTTCAATATAAATTTCTCCCTTTTATGTAAAAACTAAATGGGGCTGGTCACACATAGGCGTGGTTATACTTTAAAGTTAAACATTTTAACTCAGCATAAAAAACGATTTAGATTTATTAATAATAATAGCCAAATGGCATGGTATTATGATGACTCTGTATATTAAATGACAATACTAGTTATCTCCGCGGGTATTCATCAAACAATTTAAGTACACTGTGTTTAGCACATTTACAAGCATATTTTCGTTGTTTCGAAAAAAATGTCGTAAATCATTTCGCTATTGTATCTGTGCGCCAAAAAAGAAAATCAATCACAAAATACTTCACTCAAAGGGAAGGGAAATTCAAAAAAAAGAAAATCCCTTATTGAATACTGTGAACAGGGAAATTTTTGCGGCAGTTTAATTTTCGCTATTTTTGCGATAAGACTTGAAACGCGAAAATAAAACGGCAGCGAAAATTTCTAGGAAACTATATTAATATGATGAAAACCATATACGCATATGAATAAGATATGTAAAGCCCCATCTCAGGCAAGGGGACATTACGGATATTGTTATGTTAACAGCACTCGTTACAGATATGTCATTGACACCTGTCAATCAGTTATAAAAGTATAAAACAGATTAACAGATCAAACGATCGATTATTTGGGCAGAATCAATTTGCACCAATTGCAGTTTTGAAAAGGTATGAATTGCGCCACTATCTTTAGTTTTGATGGTATTAATTGCGCCAATAAATGAAATGAAATAGCGCCACATTTACCTGTAAATAATTTTTACCTATAGCATACCTGTACATGTTTTACCTATATCATATATGTACTATAATTAACCTTTCCACAGAAGATTTACATTGTAACTGTACACTCATCAAATTTAAGAAAACTGACCAAAAAATATTTTGTTTAGTAATAAAATATTTTTTCACGAGTCAAAATGTCTGATATACCATTCAAAAAATAGAGTCTGATAGAGGAAAACCGGTCATCATTGTTGAAGAAAACAATGTCCGTCAGGCATTTGTAAAGAAAACTGGAGAAATAAGGTGGAGATGTACAGTTAAGTCGTGTTGTGCTAGGTTATTCACAGATGAATCGTTTTGAATGGAGAATTAGATCATATTGAATGGAGAATTAGATCATATTGAATGGAAAATTAGATAATTTTGAATGGAGAATTAGATCATATTGAATGGAGAATTAGATCATTTTGAATGGAGAATTAGATCATATTGAATGGAGAATTAGATCATATTGAATGGAGAATTAGATCATTTTGAATGGAGAATTAGATCATATTCATGAAACAAATATCCAGAAATTAGAACGTCAAATTTGGAACTTCGTTCAATAGAAAAGCAACCGATATGTTGTCAGAGCGACCTTCTTAAATAATAAATTCAGAGATCCTCAAAATTGAAGAAGACAATTTAGAAAAGAAAAATTTGAAAAAGAGGATTGTTTTTGGGCTGATGTTACCTATAAATGTTGTCCAAAATATTTCAAACAACTTTAATTATACTATACATGTATAAGTCTTTATTACCACCATTTATCTAAATTTCGAAAATAGTATGCACAAAACAGTAAGAGACATCTTTCCAGACGTCGTTATAAAGTCATGTAGATTTCGTCTTGGTCAGGCTTGGTGGAGGAAAATTGCCGGTCCCAAGCCCGGAAAGAAAGAGGAGGGAAGTCAATCTATATATAGTTGAATGAATGAATGAATCTTTATTGCATTAGCAACAACATTGCTTTAGCATAAAACAAGGTATATCAGGGGCGTGTCCATGATATTTTAAAGGGGGGCCGTAGAATAAAATATTTTTGGGCTTAAAAACATAAAATAATAGAAAATTGCACTAATGTAACGGTTCCTGACTTGGAGCATGTATATTTTATAGTTAAAGTGTCAGGGTGTGACATTTTTTATGCCGAGTTCTCTCCATTAATTGTCTATGGTATATTAAAATGATTGGGCAGTAGACCAATAACGAGAAATTCCAAACTCAAGGGTATAAGGAGTAACCAAGATTTTATGAACGAGAGGCGTGATTACGGTTGAGGGTCCATGGGGAAGATCAGAAGCTCCTGAATTTCAACAATTTAGCATCAAATTATGATTGATTGATTGTTGGTTGCTTAACGTCCAGTGGCAAATATTTCATGCATATTCAGGACGAGAACAAGTTCACAATAAATACAATAGGTAGGTTGAAACAACAGAGGCCATCTGGGATGATGGTCGGGGAAATTTGGACTGCCACCGGAAAAAGGAGGGTATATTGGATAGGGACAGAAATTTTGCCTTGCAACAGGCCGCCTACGGACCCCTCAAAGAGTTGTTGCAAGGGTTCTTAACGTGCAAAGAGCGTGGCACTCTCTTTACACGAGGCATCGGATTTAACGTCCCCCTTCTGACCGGACGTGACTGCGAACTTGGTACATCCCGCACAGCCAAACGGACGCCCCACTTCGGCAAGAGTTTTACTGCCGGTCGGGAGAAGACCAAGTGACCATATTTCTATTCCCCAGTCACCCGTGGGGGCCATCAAATTATGAAGTTATCCCTCTATTTTTGATTAAGTTCGGGTTTCGTTGAACGACACACATGATACAAGACAAATAAACACTGAAGAATAAAGTTCTTTCGTTCTGAGTATTGCTTTCATGTGGAAATATACATATTTCTAGTATAACTAGCAGATTATAACGATATTTTTTATTTTTTTTTAAAGGGGGGGCGTACGCCCATTACGCCCTTACCTGGACCCGCCCCTGTATATACAAATATGACAAATATGACAGAATACAGAGAACAATTAAATAAATTGAATAATGCAGAGATAACTTATAATAATATGAATAATTATATATTAACTGATAATTTGCAATCTTAGTTTCCATGCAGCTTTAAGATAATTACAAAGATTTTTTGTTAAGCTTTTTGACCCAGCTTGTAACAGAAAAATCTGCTTTAGTGTATTTGGCCATGAACAATAATACTTTGGCAAAAAATTACATCTTAGTGTTCTATATGCAGGACAAATCAACACAAAATGATATTCATCTTCAATATTATTCATTTTACAACATTTACAAATACGATTGTCTCTAGGAATATTGTCATAGCGACCTGTTTCTAAATATAATTTTAAGCTTCCACTACGTAGTTTTGTAAGTATATTGGTATTAAAATCATATTGTAAATAATTCTCCATACAAAAATTTAGTTTGAAACATTTATAGATAGACAGTTTTTCACAGGCATTAATATTAGCATACCAGCTTTGATAATATTGATCGTTGATACGTGATTTAATAAGGTCAAATGACACATTTATGTGATCCTGTTTAATCCATATATAATTCAAACCTAAACTAAACAAAAGGTCTCTTACATTGGATGCCCAATTTGTTTTGCCATTATTAGCATCAATACATAAAACTTTATATACATCATACACAATATTTGGTTGGTCCTTAATCAAATGCAACCAATATTTAACAATTCTATATTTTCTTGAAATACACATCGGAAAGTGTCCGAGTTCACCACATAAAAACAAGATTGGAACAGTTTTACCCAAGTTGAGTATATATCGACAAAAACGATTATGAACATATTCTACTTCGTTGGCCCGATGAAATCCCCACACCTCGGACGCATAGTTCAGAACGGATCCAACCATACTATTGAATAAAAAACACTGTTGAATTGGACCAATGAATACTCTTTTCATAGAGTTGATTAAAGATGATAGAGCTCTAGCTCCCTGTTGTGCCATTCTTTTTTGAGTTTGAACAAATTTGCCATTGAAATGTAGCAGCATACCAATGTATATATATGATTTGACGATTTCAAGTTCTTGGCCTTCGAAATAAAAATGGTCAGTTACGGGCTTCCAACCATTTCGAAAAACAACAATTTTTGTTTTGTCCGTATTTACAGTTATATTCCATCTCCTGCAGTAGAATGAAAGTTTATCTAATAAAATTTGCAATGCATCGGGAGACTTTGCTAGCAGAAATGTATCGTCAGCAAATACTATCAAATATATGAGGTAACCATTAAGTTCGAATATGTCACCATTGTTATCAACTTGTATATCACTGATTATATCATTTATGAAAAATAGGAACAAGAGAGGAGAGAGTGGTTCCCCTTGTTTCACTCCAAGAAAGTTTACAAACGCATCAGATAAGCCATCTTTCGTTCTAATTCGTAGACGCACGGTTTCATATACTGCTTTAATAATTGTTATAAATTTCCCACTAACTCCACTTTGTAATAACTTGTACCAGAGAATTCTCCGAATTACCTTATCAAATGCTTTGCGGCAATCGACAAAAGCACAATAAACTTTAGACTTCTGGTGTAATATGATTCCATGTAAAATGAATATGGCATCAACAGTTGACCGGTTTGGTCGGAATCCGAACTGGTTGTCGATAAGCTTTTCTTCGTCATCGGCCCAATTGATTAATCTGTTAGTCAAAATAGATGTAAAAATTTTTGACATCACACTAACTAAAATTATAGGACTGCAATTATTAGGGTAGGATAAGTCTCCACTTTTTGGAACTGTTATGAGGATTCATTCTGTCCAAAAATCAGGGAAAATTCCCCTATTGAATATGAAATTAAATAGCATTTTCAAAATCGGAGCAAAAAAGTTCGGCCCGGCAATAAACATTTCATTAATAATAGTACTGTCACTTCCCGCACTTTTTCCAGTTTTAAGTTTTGAGATAGACTGCAAAATTTCATCTTCGGATATGTCAGTATCCAGTGAATCTATAACAATGTCATTTAAAAACGAGTTAGATTCAATCAAATTTTTAACTTCTTCGCAGATATCAGGAGGGTTTCGAGTTGTTATATAGTTGTTATATATAGATAAAAATAAATAAAAGTGGCGCAATTAGATGATTAATTTATTGGCGCAAATGATACCTATAGTTTTGATAATTAAATGGGTGGCGCAAAAGAAGTATTGTCGCAATTAAGTTGTGGCGCAAATGAGTTACTTTTTGGCGCAAAAAGATATCGCCCGATTATTTAGAAGTAATCCTGACAGTATTTAATTTGCTCTTAAATAGCTCTGCTTTTCTTTTATGGTATATGTGCTTTTACAAGCAGACAAGATACTACGTTTAGTCTCTTTTAACAGTAATTAATTAACCGAACACCAAAAAATACCGATCGATTTTATCACTTGATTTACTATGCATGTAATGCTGTACACATTCTAACACCCTTATATAAAAAAATATCAACATAGGCCAAAAAGAGAAATCGCGAATTTAACACGGCGCGAATTAAGATTGGGTTAAAAAAAACGCAAAATAAAGACGGCCCGAAAATTTCCCGGTTGACAGTGGCAAAATCAAAAACTCAAACACATCAAACAAATGAATAACAACTGTTATACTATGCACTTAGTACAGGCATTTTTCTTATAAAGAAAATGGTAGATAGAATCTTGTTTTTAAGCTACATGTATGTAAACCTCTCACTTGTTTGACAGTGGCATCAAATTTCCTCGAGTATTTTTGATGATATGCGTGTGTCTGTATATTTGATATATTGATTTACAAGACGGCTGCTGAATGCACAGCAGAAGGCGTTTATCAATCGACTTAACGAACTCTAGCATTTTAAGGGACACGTGAATTCCTTATATTTCATTTCTAATGGAATCTTTTTATTCGCCCTCAATAATCTCTTACATTAAAGGCTTATTCGCTTTGTATAACTCTATAACAAAAAAGGGGGGATTTTATAATTTGAGACTCTCGGGTTTTCTCAATAGTATTTTTTAAAAAGAATTTAAAAAACAAAATCTTTAGCAAAAAATTATAAAAATTTTATCAATATTTTAAAACTCATAAGGTTTTTATTTATTTCTTCTTTCTGAACATAATCAATAAAATGCACCACATGACGCAGCTTGATACCAGCTCAGATGTCGAACCCTGAACAGTTTGGGCAAGTATGGACACAACATTCAAGCTTGATACAGCTCTGAATTTGGATTGTGATTAAATAGTTGACAGCATAGGTTTCTGACACAGAATGAATGTGATCTGAGAACTTAAAAATTTGAAATTGGACATTTTACTATTATGGTACAATATTCAAAATCTAAATACCTGTGTTAAATTACTTTATCTCTAGGAAAAACAAAAACTCAAGAACCGGATACATATACACATAAATGTGTCTCGAATATTACATTTTGAATGGCTGTTATTAATACGCTGTAGTTGATTAACAAAACTGTATATTAACCTTTAAATTTTAGAATAATAAAGTTCAAATACACAATATTCATGTTATCAATAATTGTCATTTTGTCGTAAATGTTTTAAACCGATGACAAGATACGATTTATTTTTCGATAATCCATGAGATTAAGTCGTTGGATATGGTAAAGTCCCAACAGGTTCGAACAAGATGTTCCCGGTATATTATCATGTTAAATATTTTTCAGTATTGTGTACATAAAGGTTTTTATCCGACGCACCTGTATATTTATGAAAGCCAAAATAGCGACTACCTTATGAGTTAAAAATCAGTTTGAGTTTGGTACTCCTTTTAACTTAGACAAGCATAGCTGTCGTGATCTTATCATCAAGTAAAACAGCTAAATTAACTTTCGAAAATACTTTTATATTCACTTAGAACAATGTATACCGGTAGTGACATCCTACACTCCTGATGAAATTTTAATGTAGAAGTCACACTTTTTACAATTTTTGTATACCGTCAGGCTAGTTTTTTATGAACCTTTTATCAATGCCAAAATTGTTTTTATTAACTTGTTATCAACAACCTACGAAATTTTAATTTTATCTTCATCATGTTACACCTGTCAATTCGATCAAGGAGGTCTCGAAGACCTGCACAAGTCTTTACATCCTCAAGGCCTCAACTGTGTGTAATTAAAAGTGAAATATTCATACAAAAACACGCACTGAACAAAAGGAAAGTACAGAGAAGAAAATTGAAGCCTCAGATAGGGAATTCTCAGTAGTTGCGATTGTAAAAAAGGGAAATTTAGTTATTGAATGTGATGCCGGATTATTTGAGGTTTTCAAAATTAAACTTAAAAGACATTTAAGTAATCCGTCAGATCAAATGTTCACTCTATAACTTAAACTATTGATAAAGGAAAGTCTGACAGTAGAGGAAAGTAAAACTAGTTAACCAAAAGACAACGGTATAAAATTAATCTCTATAACACAACATCTCGTATACATGTCAATGGATCACAGTTCTTAGGGTTTGGGAAGGTGGACCTACCAAAAGTGTTAGAGACTCTGGTTCAAAATCCTGTACTCAAGGAAATAAAGGAAGGTATCAGAAGTGCATGTCTAGCAGGTCTATCTCAATTAGAAACACACGTATACCATAATATTGAGTATGATACACAGCCTAAGCGACACTGGGGAATTACACTCATATTAAATAAACAGTCAATGTCAGATATATCTTATAACGAATTAACTGAAGATCTCCAATGTGATCATATTCGAGGACCCACGCTCTACTCTCAATGGGTATCTGAAACTCCAGATGTCAGTGTTGTAGACATGTGTTCCCTATCTGTAAATACGTCGCTTATAGACATAGATTTACTTCAAAAACAAACTCTGACATATTTTCTAACGACATTCATTTCCTTCTCTCTCCAACAATCTCTGAACTAGCAAAGGATAACGATAACACACTTGTTTTTGAAATTCATGGTACTGATGTTATTATATCTGAGCCTTTAAATGCAAGTCTAAGTCATTGCAATGTCAATCAACCGTTACATACTGTGTCATCCACTTTTGGTGTTGTTTGACATGCCTCTCTGCTTAAAAGGAATATATATATTTCAAAGTGGAATTTCTGGACAAAGTTTGCAAATCTTAAATAAGTGGTTCAAAATTATGAACTCTGCAGTTCGCTGGGAAGGCAAGTATTCCACTTCGTTTGCTGAACTCCAAGGCGTCCATCAAGTCTTCAAACCTTTCGTTAATCCACTTATAAAGAAGTTAGAAAGTGACAGTTTGGTTTTTAATTGGAAATGTTTTCGTCGGTCCTCCAATGTGCGTAGACGATCTGCTACTGAACTCCGGACTATGATAAGCTATACTGCCCATTTTGCAGAGTCAGAAGAATATAATATACTTAGTACGCAAGGAAAAAAACTAAAGTTTCTCATCTTTAAATTACAACTTTTGGAATAAAATGGAAAAGTTCCACATTGGCTTAGAGCATTAGAAACTGTAGAAAATTATAAACATATAGCAATATTGAGAGAGACTCTCGTGAAGTAGAGGCAGCAAGGACTATTGTTGGAAATCGTCTTAAAACCGCAAGACAGACATCTTACGCACTTGTGGGATCATGACTGCATGGTTTAAATGGACTTTATTCAGAGGTGTCATGTAAACTCTGGTCAACGTATGTGGTTCCACGTTTGAAATTTTGACTTGAAATAGTAAATATTAGTGCAAAAGATATTTCCCGTTTAAATATTTTCTGTAATAACTTTCTGGAGCAAATTCCAAATCTTCCCACTCGAGCCTCCAAAGCTGGAGCTTATCTACTTTTATGTTAATTACCTATAAATGCACTTCTACATTAAAAGGTTCTGATAACGTTTGGTACCATAGCTAAAATCGACCTTGTTGAAAATGGTCTTGCTAAACGTCAACTTTCTACAAAATGAAAAACCCTAAAAAAAACTGGTTTATAAGTGCTGACAAGATTTTGAAACAAGATAAGGTACCGTGTGCCTCAGAGGTTTTACTTCAACCAGAGACAAAACACAAATGGAAATTGAAGGTAACGAAGTCTGTTTTATGGCTTTTGGTTCGAAAAACTGTTAACTGAAGCCAAAACAAAACCGTCACTACGTACGGTACTTGAAAAGTAAAAACTGTAAAATTGGTAATGCTTAATTCTATATGGAAGAGCGCAGGTTCGGATCAAATATATATACGTTAAGTTTGATATAAGACCAAAATGCTTTTGGATACATATATTCTACTTCTATGTGGTTAATCTGAAAGAAGTCGGAAATTCCATAACGCAAATATACTGTGCGCGTATGTCAACCAGTACACGCCAAGTTAAAAATAACATTCTTTGTGTATTTACAGGAACAAAAACAAATAAAATTATGTGATGTTTGCAACAACTGTACAGGGTTAAAATCAGGTATCAATAGTTACGCCAGGAACTGCCACACACAGACCCGGAAGGAGACTTGTAGGAGCTTGGATGGAACATGCAGGTAGTTGGTTCCAGTCAACAATTGTTCTTGGGATGAAACTGTATTTATAGGCATCCGTTGAAGTGCTGACTCTGGAAAACCTGTCTCTGTGGTATTGTCGGGTTGTTACAGTTGGTCTCCTGATGTAATCTGGAATAATGACTGATTCTTCTCCACGTAGGATCTTATAAAGGAGTATGAGCCTGGCTCCTTGTCTGCGTGTTGCTAGTGTTGGCCAGCCAAGTGTCTGTAGGATGTTGGTTACAGTTCCTGGTTCCCGGGAATAGGTTGATGTTACAAATCGGGCAGCTCTTCGTTGTACCATCTCAATTTGGTTAATATGGCACTTTTTATATGGGTCCCACACTACAGATGCAAACTCAAGTTGAGGTCGGACTAATGTTTTGTATGCACTCTCTTTTATGTCTTGTGGGTATTTATTTAAGTTCCTTCTTAAAAATCAAAGTTTTCTGTTGGCTTTTGATGTTGTTTTTGTTATGTGGTGATCCCAATTAATGTCCTCTGATAGTTCTAAGCCGATGTATTGGTATTGCTGAACAGTTTCCAGGTAATGTCCCATCATATGGTAGTTGTGAACGACAGGGTTGCGTTTTCTGGTTACCCTAAGGATGAAACATTTTGCTGATGGAACGTCATCTGCCAGCGTCTTGTCCATTCTACTAGTTGCGTAAGATCTTGTTGTAACTGCTGGCATGTATCTGAGTTGTGGACGCTTCTGTACAAAAGGGAGTCGTCAGCAAACAGTCTTAGACTCGTACATGGCGATATAGTCGTTGATGTACAGCAGGAAACATAAGTGTCCAAGGACAGTCCCCTGGGGTACACCGGAACGTACTGCTTTCTTATCACTCATTTCACCATCTACACAAACTCGTTGATTTCGTTTGGTAAGCCATGCGCTTATCCAACCAAGAACATCTCCACGGATACCGTAGTAGCTCATTTTCTGCAATAGCCGCTGGTGTGGAACGGTGCCAAATGCCTTGGAAAAATCTAAAACAAGGATATCTATTTGTTCTCTTATATCCAGAGATCGTGCCACTGATTCTATGGTGTTCATCAGATGAATTTCACAGGAGCAATGTTGTCTGAAACCGTGTTGGTAGTCCACTAAAATGTTGTGTTTTTCCAAGTGGTTCATTACATGGCGGTAGATGATATGTTCCATTGTTTTACAGCATATAGATGTCAGAGAGACGGGCCTGTAGTTGACTGCGTGTGTGAGATCACCTTTCTTGTAGATAGCTGTGATGTTTGCTAGCTTCCAGTCTGATGGTACTGTCCCAGATGTCAAAGTCTGGTTAAATATGTATGTTAAAAATGGTGATATTTGGTTGGCTGTCTCTTTTAAGATTCTAGTTGGTATCATGTCTGGCCCTAAGGCTTTCATATTGTTCATTAAGCTTTCTCCTTACTGTTTATTATTTCGTTTCCTGAGCTGTTATTCAAGGTTGATATGTTGACAGTGACATATTCTACAATACCACCGCTCATAATTTTCAAATGGTCAAAAAATTTCAATTTGTCCGCTGTGTGAGGAAGGAACTGAAAATTTAGAACATTTTCTTGTTGTGTGCTCTGCCTTAATTAACAAGTATTAGAGACATCTTTATCTCAAAACTTTATACAGTCAATGTACCTTTGGCCGTGTTCACATTGACTTAAATTCGGTGTTGTGTTAGTGTAACTCACACGTAAACTAAACACAATAGCGTGTTAAAGGCAAGAGGGGGTGGAGAGCTATGGATTTTGTTTTGGAAACAAAAAATGTTTCCAGTTTTTGGCCCTGAAAAAATTTTTGTTTCACCCTCAGCTGCCACTATATATAATGCTAAAATTGATTTCGACTTGTCACCAAAATTTGTTTTGAAAAAAATCAATACCCCACGCTCCTCTACCCCTCCCCCCTCGCCCTCCTAAAAAAATGAAGTAAATAGTTGCTGCCTAATTCATTTGAAAAGGTCTTCCCGAATCGACTTGACGTACACAGAAATATTCTCCACTGGTCTTTACTCAAACAACGATTCACGCATAAATGCATGACTAAAAAAAGTGTGGGGTAAATGATATGTTTGTCTAGTATCTCAGATCCGTTAAATAACACTTGAAATAAATAAAAAAAAACGTTACCCTATTCTTTTACCAAATACTCCTTGGAGAAGAAATACCATTTGAAACAAACTGAAAAGATAAAAATTTAGTGATCCCTAATATCTCAATCCTTTTTTCGGCTGTAAGCACGCTGCTGCAGCTAACGTTTTCTAGTGCGTAATCGAGACATCTCTAGTATATTCAAACTACTGCAAATTATAAAAATGGCTTTTATAAAGCAGTAACCACTTAACTTAAAAAGGGGGAGGGTTATTTTTTTTTTATCTGAGTAAGATATTTTTTTCGCGCGTACGTTTTTATTCTTTTTTTTCGATGCTGGTGATCAAATACATTTTTTTTCAATATTTAACACTATAATGTATGGGGAAACTCTTGATTCAGAATATTTTTTTTATCATCTGTATGACCATTTTTTTTTTTATCATCTGTATGACCATTTTTTTTTTTATCAAATAGTGGATCGGAATATTTCCTTGAAAGTAAATAAACATATAAAAGTTGTAAGGTTTACCATACTGATAGGTTGTAGAGGGTGCAATAGGGGGTCCGTTAACATGTTAACAACACCTCGATTTTGGCAAAAACAGTTAACTAAAAATGCAAACATGCTGATAACAGTTAACAAAGTGGATTGAAAACAGTAAACAGTTAAAATTGATCCCAGATAACAGTTAACAACACCTTGAAAAGGGCTATAACAGGTTAACACAAAAAGGTATGGCCCCCTCGTTGTAAATAGATTTAAAATGTTTAAAAATATTGTATAAAAATGTTGTATTGTTAAAAATGTCTCATATATAAAAAAGAAGATGTGGTATGATTGCCAATGAGACAACTATCCACAAAAGACCAAAATGACACAAACATTAACAATTAAAGGTCACCGTACGGCCTTCAACAATGAGCAAAGCCCATACCGCATATAGTCAGCTATAAAAATCCCCGATAAGACAATGTAAAACAATTCAAGCGAGAAAACTAACGGCCTTATTTATGTAAAACAATGAACATGGCGGGCTAGACAGAAGTGGGTAATGGGCGCTCTCACATGAATGTCTTATATTGTGTACTTAATGCAAATTCATAAGGAATGGAGTACCTGAAGTTGAATTATATTGATACAGATATAATATTTCACCTGTAAATAGCAAGTATATACAAAAACGTGATAAATATTGATGAACTGACACTCTCTATTTTGTCACAAAATGGCGGAGACACCAAATCATGATGTAAACAATAGACCTGCCACATGTCATACACCTGTTGGGAATAGTATTCAACAGGCCCGACAAGTATTATATGGTCATACATCACAATATAACGTCCCGTGTAACACACCAGCAGTCGTGGCTTCAAATGTTCAACAAAAACTGTCCTTTTCTGACCAGCCCTCCCCCCTCGACCCAAGACAGATGACCAATCTCGAGGCGGTATTAAATGATATTTATTCAAAATTGCAAAACATTGACACTCTACCAAACTTACTGCAAGCATTACCTTCGATTGACGCAAGACTTGGCGGCATAGAAAATAGATTTTCCAGAATGGAGAATGAAATAGTACAGATGAGAAATGATGTAAACAGACTGGAAAATAGGGTTAAGGGAACGGAAGGTAATAACTCGGAATTAAATGAAAGATTGAACTATATCGAAATGGAACGAGATCAAATTAAACAAGAAAATTATGATTTAAGAGAAAGGGTTGTGGAGATGCAAGCAAGGTCTATGAGGGAGAATCTTTTATTCGGGGGTATAGAGGAGGATACATGTGAAAAAGAGGACCGTGACAATATCCAAACTGAGAAAGTTCTCCAAAAATTCATAAAGGAAAAGCTTAATATCCTTGACAATATCAAATTTCATGTGGTACATCGTCTACGTCCACGACAAGATGGTAAACCACGCACCATTGTTGCAAAGTTTGAGCGTAGGAAGGATCGTTTTAGGGTATTAAAGGCTGCACGCGACAATTTGAAAGACACTCATTACAGCATTTATGAGCAATTTCCGAATGAAATTATGGAGCGTAGAAATATATTATGGCCCATATTTAAGAGGGAACAACGAGCAGGTAGACGAGTCCGATTCAAGGAGGACAAGCTTTATGTGGACGGACGTAGGATTTTTCCACAAGATGTAACCTATCAAAACAACCGTCAAAATCATTCAGCCCCTAACAAACAGATGGACAGAAATGATCAGCAAGACCCCCCTTTTCTGCTAAAACACTTTGGACCTCCTACTGGTGTAAATCAGCAACCAATTGTACAGAATATGTAGGACAGGCATACAAGAGGACAGTCATCTCAGATTAAATTATCTTGTCTAAATGTATGTGGACTTAAAAAAAAGCTTAATTACCCTGAATTTCAGGAACTCATTAAATCTTATGATATTTGTGTATTCTGTGAATCAAAAACTGATGATTTAGATATCTTAAATGTTCCGAAAGGGTATGAATATTTTTCCAAAAACCGCAAAATATTTGACAGAAAATCTGGGGGGATAGTTGTTGTGTTTAAAAATTTATTAAAATCACACGTAAGTTACCTGTCTAGTGATTCGGAGTATGTTCTTTGGCTGAAATTTAACCTAAGACATGAACCAAATTTTTTACTTGGTTGTGTCTATATACCCCCTGAAAACTCGAGGTATTCCTCTGTAGAGGCATTTGATGAAGTAGAAAATGAGCTAATTTTTTTTCAAGAGGAAAATATTCATACTATCCTTATTGGTGACCTAAATGCCAGATGCGGCACAGGTAGAGACTTTATATATCCTAATGATGATTTAGCACAAATTTTGAACTTTGATGGTGCAGATGTAATAGATAATTATTTTCATAGCTTCCAAAAATTGATATTGTATGATATCCCATTAGACAGAGCTAATGAGGATACAGGTAGATGTAATACATTTGGATCAAAGCTATTAAGTTTCTGCAAAAATAATAACATGTTTATTTGCAATGGACGAGTGGGTTCAGATAAGGGGGTTGGTCGTGTATGAGTGGCCGTTCATGTCATTTGCGCGATTATATACGCGTATATAATTTTCAACGCGTATATATACGCGTATATTGTGGTTTTCAACGCGTATATTGTGGTTTTCAACGCGTATATTGTGGTTTTCAACGCGTATATTATCGTTTTATACGCGTATATTGTTAAAATAAACACGTTTATACTTTATTCCAATTTATTTATCATATACGCGTTTTTTAATTATCTGCCCTTGGAAATGAATGGTTGAGTTTTTTTTCTCTCTGCTCGACCTGCCTGATAATTTCAACTTAAACATGGTGAAACAGTGAATTTTTCTGAAACCAACACATAACAAACTTACTTTGATAGTAATGAATAAAGGTAATGAGTGAAAAACAAAATACTCGTAAGCGTGAAAGAGAAATAGAGACAGAAACTTTTAATAGTAAACAAACCACAGGTATAAAAATGGCGGATACTAACATGACGGAGACAGAGAGCTCACTCGAACAAAACCTCGGTGAATACTCTGAGGATCAAACATTTAATAACAAACTTCTAAGTGGCATAGTAGGCATACAACAAACATTAAACAGTCTTATAATAAAATTTGAAAACCAAAATGAAGAAATACATGGTATTAAAAATGACATATACGCCAAAGATGGCATTGAAGACAGACTTCAAGCTGTGGCAACAGAAACTGAAGACCAAACAACTATGATAGCCGAAGTCAGAAATCAAAATACAAAACTGACAACGGAATTAAATCTAATGAAGTCATACGTGGTACATTTAGAAACTAGACTTGATTGTCAACAAAGTCAAATAGCAAACCTGGTTGAACGCAGCATGAGGGAAAATGCTATAGTAATAGGGGTTCATGAACGAAATGACGAAAACGTAATAGCGGAATTAAAATTGATTTTCAAAAATGTTTTGAAAATAACTGAAAATATTAAAATTGACCGAGCCCACAGAATAGGGACCCAGACAAATAAAAACAGCACCCGTCCTATAGTTGTTAAATTCCATGACTACAATGACCGGGAGCATGTCATAAACACTGCACGAACAATAGGCAAACAAAACAAAGAGTTACTAAATGGCATATACATATCTCCACAGTTTCCAGACGATATGCGTGAAAACAGAAAAAGACTAGTGCAAAAACAAAAGGAGTACAAAGAAGTAGATGTGGGCACTAAAATTAAAGGAAACAGTTTATTCTTCATCAAAAGTGGATCTAAATATGTGGAAAAAGTGTCAACACCAAAAGCTTTAGCTATTTTTGATGCCAGTAACAAGTCTAAATTTGGTACATTTGAGCAAACTAGTTCTAATGAAGTTAGTGACAATGGTCATACTTATTGTGTCACAGCTGCTGTCACCACAACATACGCAGAAGTTCGTGAAGCTGCCCGACAAATAATGCAGGGCCCAGTATCTGCATGTACATACAACACATTGGTATATCGGTTTACAGACAAAGACGGACATACACACGACGGGTACGATGACGACAGAGACTACGGAATTGGATCAAGGATACTTGACTATTTAAAAGAAATAGATGCACACAACATAACTATCATTTCCTCACGTACACCTCCATCTGGTACAGCAAAGATAGGTTCAAGAAAATGAAAGCTTGGTTAAAACAATAAGACAAACGAATGTTTATTAACGCGTATATAATATTTCATACGCGTATATTAACACAAATAACGCGTATATTAACGCGTATATTAACGCGTATATTTATGCAAATAACGCGTATATTAACGCGTATATGATAAATAAATTGGAATAAAGTATAAACGTGTTTATTTTAACAATATACGCGTATAAAACGATAATATACGCGTTGAAAACCACAATATACGCGTTGAAAACCACAATATACGCGTATATATACGCGTTGAAAATTATATACGCGTATATAATCGCGCAAATGACATGAACGGCCACTCATAGTCGTGTTACGAGTAGTCAGACGAGTCTTATTGATTATTGTATTGTATCGCCAGATCTATTTCCACTTTTGTCGGAATTCGAGGTCATTGACTTTGACCCTTTATACTCAGATGTTCATTGTAGGTTACATGTTATATTCTCAACAGGTGTTACTACTGATTTGCATAACAATGATTCTACTCCAAACACGGTAAATATACCTGTTCGGTGGAACAATGAGATGAAAGATCAATTTGTTAACATGGTTGAGGACAAAATTTCGACTGAAGATTTGTTCAAAAAACTTGTCACATTAAATGTTGAAAGTGACACGTTTCAATCAGATATTGACAATTTTGTAGATTTTTTTAACAGCATATTTATTGATTCAGCGCATAATTGTTTTGGTGATAAGGTAGTTCGAAATAAACAGCCGAATAGGCAAAACAAGGTGTTTCAACCCTGGTTTGATAAAATTTGTCATCAAAAGAGATCTGAATTCCACAAGTCAAAGAGAAAACATTATCTCTCTAAAACAGACGATTCTCGAGCTGATTTGAAGTATCGCGCGAAGGCTTATAAGATTGCAATGAGCAAGGCTTTTAATGACTTCCAGTTTAAGGCAGAGAAAGACTTGCGCAGTGCATCTGAAGGTGAACCACGAGAGCTCTGGAATATTTTAAATAATTTGAATAAATCTACTTCAAAAAGAGATGAAATTGATCTCGATAACTTGTATGAGTATTTTAAGAATTTGAATATTGATAAACATCCAGATGATGATGATGACGAATTTATCTTGCCAAACTGTGATGATGATTTTGTAAATAATATACTCAATGGTGAAGTTTCAAACGAAGAAATTTTGAATGCTGTGAAAAATTTAAAAAACAGCAAGGCCCCTGGGTTTGATAAGGTCATTAATGAGTATATTAAATCAACCATTAATGCTACTTTGCCTATGTATAGAGAGATTTTTAATATGATTTTGAATACTGGTGTAGTTCTCAAATCTGGACGGTTGGAATAATTATTGCTATATACAAAAACAAGGGCGATATGAACAACCCAGATTCGTATAGAGGCATTACATTAGTGTCCTCACTTGGTAAACTTTTTACAGCAGTACTTAATAGTAGGTTGACAAAGTATGCTGAACTAATAGAAACTATACCAAAGGCACAAGCCGGATTTAGAAAAGGATATAGTACAAATGACAATATATTTATACTACATGTTTTGATAGAATTATACTTTTATAATAATAAGAAACTTTTCTGTACTTTTGTAGATTTCAAGAAAGCTTTTGATACTGTTTGGAGGGTGGGGCTTTGGAAAAAATTTATAAATTGTAATATCACGGGAAAGATATTTAAAGTTATTTATAATATGTATGGCAATATCAAGTCTTGCATCAAAAAGGGGGGTGAGTTATCAGGATTTTTTCCTTGTGAAGTTGGTGTTCGTCAAGGGGAAAATTTATCTCCTTTCTTATTTTCTGTATTTCTCTCGGACCTTGAGACTTTTTTCAGTGAAAATGGTATATCTGGACTCCAAACCGTATCACAAAAAGCTCTTGAACACTTAAATACGTTTTTGTTGTTATTTATACTATTGTATGCTGATGATACAATAATTTTAGCTGAATCAGCAGCTGCATTGCAAAAGTGTTTAAACGTATTCGAACAATATTGTAATATATGGAAACTGTCAGTAAATGTTGAAAAAACTAAAGTAATGGTATTCTCCAAAAGAAAGTACACTATGCGTGATAATTTTAAACTATATGGTTCAATTATTGAAAGAGTGGAGTCGTACCCGTATCTTGGTTTGCTTTTAAACCAAAACGGGAAATTTGTTATAACAAAAAAGAAGTTAACAGAACAAGGACAGAAAGCACTTTATGCTCTATATAGAAAGATTAGGAATATATCTATTCCAGTAGATCTACAGCTTCAGCTATTTGATTCTTTGATTGATCCTATACTTTTATACGGGAGTGAAATCTGGGGATATGAAAAATTAGACATATTGGAAACTGTGCACTTGCAATTTCTAAAAAAAGTGCTCTCTGTCCGTAGATCAACGCCAAACTTCATGGTGTACGGCGAAACAGGTAGATATCCACTAGACATACATGTAAAATTACGTATACTTAATTTTTGGGTAAAGCTACTTTCGAATGATTCTAAACTGTCTAGTATTATGTATAAGTTATTGTATGAAATGCATTGTTCAGCAAATATGCAATCAAAATGGTTATTGAATGTGAAATCTATACTGAATGATGTTGGCTTATCGTTTGTATGGGATAGCCAAGAAATTCTTAGTAAAAATTGTATAAAATATTATGTTACACAAATCTTACAAGACCAATTTGTACAAAAATGGCACAGTATGGCTGAAAGTGCCTCAAGAGGGGAACTTTATTTATCATTTAAAAGGGATTTCTGTCTTGAAGGCTACTTGGTAAAACTAAATAAACAACGCAGAGTACAATTGAGTAAACTGCGATGTTCAAATTTAAAATTCCCTATAGAAACCGGTAGATGGTTAAATATACCTCGTGAGGACAGAATATGCACATTATGTGACATGGGGGTGATAGGAAATGAATTTCATTATCTGCTAGTATGTTGTAACCCTAATATTGCAAGAATTAGAAAAATGCATATACCAAGATATTATTTTTTTAATCCAACAGAGGACAAGCTCTTTGGTTTGCTATACTATTGTAATATAAAAGTACTCAATAATGTCGCATTATTTTTGCAAAAAATCATGAAGTATTTTTGATCAAAGAAACTGTCTAGTACTTACCTAATTCAAGTTGTGTGTTATAATCCAATTGATCATATTAAATATATATATATATGTATGTATGTCATGATATGTGTATTTGTTTTGATCGTTTAAATCACGTGTCAAACAACCGTATGTTACGGTGTGTTTGATGACCTATATTCAATTGACCTGTATATATGTTTATTTCAATTTTATTCTGTTATTATACAAATCTTATACCACTTCTGTCAAGCTGTATATTATGTATATCTGCCTCTTGTAACAGTGTAAACTGTCAGAGTGTACAATAAAATCTTGAAATCTTGAATCTTGTTAAAAGCTCATCAGAGCTTATGTTTGCATACCTTGCCGACTCCAAATAAAGCTCATTTATTTATTTTGTTTATAATGTATAGTGACTGGAAACAGATGTAATAATAGCAAAACAAAATTTACTGGATGAACTCCAAGTTCTCCTGATAGAGGAGGGATTTACAGAAGGTAACAGACAGCAGGTATTAGGTGGTTTCCCTCCCCTTACGTAGAGTCCCCTTAAAAATGGAATTGCCATACGCGATGTTTCCTTCAAGTTCACGTTCGAGTTCTTCTCCATGTCCAGGTTCAGACGATCACGATGTAACCACTGATAGTGATAATGTAAACGAGTTCGGAAGACCAGCTACCAAGCGATTGGCTTCCGGTAACTCTCCAGGAACGAAACAATTTTTATCGGAATGGGTAGGCGATTGGAAAAGACGAACAGTTGAGCATCATTTAAACATTTATTATGAAAAGAATTATTTGGATTGTCCCCTTGATGTGCTTAATAAAGTAGGAAATATTGAAAAACTGTCCGATGGACAAATGACATACGTTTCTATGGTGACTTCTTATTTACATTTCGACGCAGAGATGCCAAAGAAGTATGCACCACCGTATGCCTTCTATAGTCAAGATCTCAAACCAGTATTTGATGACATTCTGGAGAAAGTGAAGACAACACCTGTGGAAGAAGAAATACAATTTTCGTAAGATATTTGATTAAGTTTAGTGTGGAATGTAACTCTTTAGTACTTATCTTTTAGTTTCAGATATAACAGTCAGGTACCAGGTCTGCGAAGTCTCTCATGCATTTAGTGTGAGACTCATGCATGTTCATGCTTTTTTGGCAGCATTTTTCTTTGATCTATTGTTTTTCTGTTTGATATTTTCAATATTGGCCAAATCTCACGCATTTGCTTTATGAACAAAATGATGAAAAGTAGGCAGATCTGGGGTACAGTACTACCTGTGACTCTATCTTATTAATGGTGGCCATAAAAAATATGTTCACCATGGTGGCCCTATATGACCATCATCATACCCCCTGTTGCTTTTTTAATACACAAGGTATAACTAAAAAACTAGTCAAGGATAAAGGGACATCTTGAATGCATTGAAGTGTTAAAATTATATAACTTACAGATCGGGTGTCTCAGGTAAAATATACATGTATGTGTTTATCAAATTTAATAAGTGTGATTATGTCATAATTTATGACAAGAAATTCAAAAATAAAATGAAATAATAAAACTAGTTGGACAAACAGCTTAATTAAAAAATAATGGTCTCCTGACTATTAGTTTGATATTATACCTTTTAAATAATTTTTGATCAATTTAAGTTATTTTTTATATTCAGTTTAATTTTTGGTAGTGAAGAATAAATGAATATCATTTTCAAATATACTGCAAACATTCACAATGCCTGCCTTTTTTTACTGACAAGGTGTTTCTTAAATTAATTTTCTAAAATCAAAATTGCTTATTTTTGTACATGTTGTAGATAGACTGATCTGCATTCAACATTGTTTAACATATGATTAAGATTGTCTTTAGGACTTACGCTAAATAAAATTTAGGCAATTCATTATTTCTTTATTGAATAAAATATTTATAAGTGTTAGAAATATTCATTACAGCAAAATTTGATAATATTTTTATTGTCATATGATATTTTAAACATGATCCATGTTTTAGAGGTTAAGCATTTCTTTTACTTTTTGTTCTTGGGTTAGAGACATTATAATGAGAAGGTAAATAATTTTCAAATGGATTATCTCAAAGTTGTTTTGTTAATTTTACTATCATGTAATAGGTGCATGTGTTCTTCATTGACTTACAAGAGGCACAGTTTACACATTCTATCCTTTCTAGGAATTTTATATAGTCCACTATTTTCTATTTCTAAATTATGACCAAACATTCTCTACCTATTGACACAATCAAGTTTACAGTTACTTTATCTAAAAGGCCTAGGTTGATTGAAATATTCTTTGTAAATGTATACCAAGAATATGTATCATGCCAGTCCAGCACTATCAACAATATAATTCACTGGAAAAAAAATGATTTAATTAATAGGCCATTAAAGTGTCGCCATCTTAAGTAGTGCACTTTATTTTTTGCTGGAGACAAATTTTGAAAGAAATTAACCAAACTGAAGATAACATATTTAATAAGTTTCAAGAAAATTTCTTTAAATAATTTCTTTTCATAAGATTCACTTGATTCAGATATAAAAGAACATTTTTCATTTTGATTAGCATTTTTTATGAACATTTATCAAAATTTGATGATAACTAGGTTGGCATTTTGAAAATAAATCTTTTTGTTAATTGTTTGTGCATAACTCTTGTTTTGAGATTTGAAGACAATTTAGATAAACAAAATTAGTTTTTTTCCTAAACCATATAATAATACTTGTAGTTTTCCTGAATAATATTAGATGTTATCAAAATTTATTGTAAAAGGATTGATATTGATCATCTTATTTTGTTTAGAAACCAAATTGTTTATTTTTTTGGAAAATGACGCGTCAGCGGCATTCTTCCATTACTATTGACCAGAACAACAGGAAGTCGATTATTGCCTCCGCCTACCGCACTTGGTTTCATATTTACTATTTTACAAACTAACTGGTATCTGCTTGTATTCCGCTACACTAGAACAAAGTGTGTTAGTCGGACGGGAACCAGTTTACATACTTTATTTTATTTAGTACAACAAAAAATGTTGACCTGTCCATAGGAAGTCTTGTATAGTCCGCGCTTTTATTCTCAACAATTGGACCTTCCAGTGGGGATGCGCACTAAATAGTACAATTAGCAAGAAATAAGAGAACAAGTTCAATATTCGCGGTGAGGTTGTTTGTTTACATTCTGCCATCTTTGTTATTGATATTGTAGAGGGAGCTCTCATGATTTTTCAAACTAATTATTTTAACTCGTCCATATTAATAAGTTATTTCTATTTAATATCAAATTAAAAGTGATAAATATATAAACTAAACCTTTCATTACAACTTTCTCCTTTCTGTTCAATGCATTTAGAATTTGTAAACTACAAAACGTAATCGGTTATTGTTCATTCCATTTTGATGTTTCATACCGACTTAAAATTGGTTTGTATAAGCTTAGACCATTCAAACATTAATGTGATAGGTATATTAAAGACTGTTTTACAAAAGGATGGAACTTTTTTATTTTTAAAATCGTATTATAGTGATATCTGTCATGTACGGATTTTGACTTTCACCGGTTAATTTCTTCTTTTACACATGCGTTTTAAACTTCCTTTCAAAACATCGCAAAGTTTCAAAATTGTTTTTTAAGTGAATTTAACTTATTTCAACAATCATGAATCATTCTAGAATCATTTGAAAACAGTTTCTACTTCTGTTTTATGATCGAAAACAGGGTTTCTCAAGAAAATACCGCAAACGATCGCAGAGGATTTGAAATGTTCAACTCAAATCGGCACCTGGTTAAATCGGCATATAGTCAAATCGGCACCTATTTGAAGTCAATTTGGCTTTCAATAATATTTGTTATAATATTTTCTATTCAATCAACTTATAACTTTTACAAAGTACATAGTTAATTAGTTGTTGTGTATAAAGGTGAACAACAAAGCCCTTACCCAAGCTGTTACTTAACAATGAAACAATTAGAAAAATAAAATGGAAAACTATGAGTCCCTTTCAATAAATCTAACTTTTATACCAAATAATAGCTAATTTTAGGTGTTTTTTTCGGGAAAGTTTAAACAACATCAAACCAACAATCCTGTAAAATGCTCAACTGGTTAAAAAATACATAAAAAATGAATATTCAATACCTTAAATCCTAAATATACCTCATATATATAATTAAAAATACATGTTCCAGACCATGAGTATTTGGACTGTACGTTCCGGACGGTATACATATACTCGTACAGTCTGACAATACTTGTATGGTCGGACTGTATGAGTAAACCTGTATGGTCCAGTACGAGCTAACCATTTATCACAATCTTTATTTTTTATTTTTTATAAATTTTTATCATTACAATTACTTTTAGATTGATCAAATGAATAATTGAACAATTGAATTTAAATATTTGTTTAATTGAATATCTGAATCCTGTTTTGGTACTCTCTCCCATGGTGACTCTTACTACCACAATTAATGATAAATTATTTACATTTACATGTTTGCAGTTCATTCATGTTCCTTTGCATTTGCATTATTTTATAAAGTTTCTAATATTCTAAAATTGTAGTTCCACATCATGTTAACTTCCGATAATGTAAATTTCTATGATCATAATTCAATAAATGTATTACTGATCGACAAGCTTAATACAAGATATTAACATGATGAACAGATTTAATAAGCGTGAATTTTTGTATTAGTTAAAATATTAAGTTTTTTTTCCAATTACTATTGGAACTTTTACATATTAATTTGAGAGTTTAGTTATACATGTTATAGTTGAGCTATAAATGAACTTTACATGCATTTGTAACTTATAAACTGAAGCAACTTCTTAATGATATTAATCAGATTATTTTGAAAAAGTACGCATACTGTCCAGACCGCACATGTACGGTCCAAATACTCATACGGTCTGGAACATACACATTTAGTTGAGAAAAATAAATCTATACAAAATGTACATGAACCCCCAAAAATGTGAAAGTAAATATTTTCAGACAATCCTTTCCTTAGGTACTTAACTCTTTTTGCTTAAATACTAAAAACAAATCTGGCAACCCCTTTCTTGTTTTTACTCTTTTTGCTTAAAATACTGTTAAAAATATATATTTATTAAACATGGGTGACAAATTGACTATATAGGGTGTCGATTTGACCAGGTGCCAATTTAACCAGGTGCCGGTTTGACTATAATTTTTTTTAAATTACCTGAGTTTCATTAGACCTTTGATAACAGTAACAAAAAGATTATTTAAAATTAATTAAAATTTTCTGAGAGAAAGGACTATGTACCAGTGAGAAATATACAAGCCTTTCTACGGTATTTATTTGTACAATTCAGGTAGTCTTGACCTATTCATTTGTCTTTAAAAAAAACAGTCACTTCACACACACACAAATATATGAATATCAATTAAATGCTTACAAGACATGTTGCATTGTTAAATTGATTACAGTATGTGAAAATCAAGACTTGCATAAAAAATATCCCAATATTAGAGACAGTGGCGTCATTTTTCGTCAGAGCTTTCAGCTCTTTGATTATTTAAAATATCACTTGCATGATTATTAGTTATTATTAATAGTAATAACTCATTAAATATAGATTCTTACATTGATACCAGTGGATTATCGGATTTATCCAATCGAGATAGTTAAATTATCAATTTTAAAGTCCGAGCCGCCTCGGCGAGGACTTTAAAATTTATAATGTAACTATCGAGATTGGATAAATCCGATAATCCACGAGTAAATATGTAAGAATCTGTTTCTCTAATGATTAAAAAGACATTTTCTTTTTTTGTTAACCGAAAATCCCCTTCGAGTGCCTTTCACATTGCACGAAGTTGTCAATTTCATTAACACCTGTTATCAAATTTCGATTCATTCAGTTAGCTAAAAAGGTCATGACCCTTAAAATCATCCAATGATCTTTTGAGATCACCAGCAACCACACGTTGATTAAATTTTTTTTATACAATGGGTTCGGAAAGGGATAAATTTCCATAGAATTAGAGAAATAATGTTAACAAACAATTGAATACAATGTACATCATGTACATTTATATAAACCTTTTACTTAAAAAAAAACAATTATTAAAAGTCTGTTTATTTCAAATGCTAGTCAATAACTTTATCTTTGACTTTTTGCCATTTCTACCCAAGATTCTTACTAAGAAGAAATTAAAAGAATAAGAAACAAAAGATACAAAAATGAAAAAAAAAAACAATTCAAGAATAAAAAAATTAAATAAAATTAAAGACAAAAAAATAATAATAAATTAACGGACTAAAACAATATGTTAATCTACATTTTCAAAAAAAGGTGAAATGTCAATTTTAAAAGAAACCCAAGTTACCTGTACAGGTAAATTTTAATGGTGTCTTCAACCTATGCCAACATTTGATAAAAACATATTCAATCTATGCCTACAAACAAAATACAATAGGTGTTGTTATAGCAATTATTAATTAATAAAAGGTTAAATACAGTCAGTTTATTTAAGCATTAAAAATACTCTTTGAAATTTCAGAAATAAAAATAAAGTAATTGGAAAATTGTGTTGTAGTAAAAATGGATTTTTTTTTCTAAAAATACAACATTTGTTAAATAGAACCCTTGATCATGTTGATACTAGCAAAATTGAGTTGAAAAAAATAAAAAAAGCAAAAATGACAAAAAAAAGGCTATCTTTCTGAAATTAAACACTTAAATATAACAATACTTGAGAAAAAAAAGAGATAAAAAGCTATTTTATTGGTGCAATTTTTTATGATAATATTTTTTCATTATTTTGTTGATAAAATGATGATAATGAGATAATTTGCAAAACTACTAAAAAATGAGTGTAATTTATACAAACAAACTTGTGACTATCCTAAGACCACCATTATAAACCGCTTGTGTAGTCCCTACTTTGTGACCAACTTTAGAAAATGTCAAAATTTAGGACCACTTAGTGAAACCCACTAAGGACTAGAATAAACTTTAAAATCATTCTATGACATGTCTTACTCCTGAGATATCTTTGTGAAACTTGCACAAGAGACCAAATGATAACATGACACCAGTTGATTGTGCAGATGCAGCATCATATCTTATAGTATGACTTTTGAGACAATCATAATTAGTAAATTTTTTCTAATTCTATGTACAGTAGTTGTCTTTTGTTTATGTTATTTATGTTGTTTGGCCCAGTAGTTTCAGAGGAGAAGATTTTTGTAAAAGTTAACGACGACGGACGACGACGACGACGACGACGGACGACGACGACGACGACGACGGACGACGACGACGACGACGACGGACGACGGACGACGGACGCCAAGTGATGAGAAAAGCTCACTTGGCCCTTCGGGCCAGGTGAGCTAAAAAAGGAGTGAGCCAAGGCTCCGTGTTGAAGGCCGTACATTGACCTATACTGGTTTACTTTTATATATGATTGTTGCTTTACGTCGCATTAGCACAAAAAGGCTATATCGCGGCGAACTTTTATAAATTTTATTTGGATGGAGAGATCATGTCTCATTGTCACTCACATCACATCTTCCTTTATCTATATGTTAGAATTCATAGTGAACATTTATAATAGATATTTTACTTAATTCAGTGCTTATTAAATACACGAGTATCAATAGTGTATTTTGCCATTGTATTTGAAGAAAACTATTTTATATAAAATTTAATATTTTGATCAAATATTTTATTTTACATGTATTTATGAGAATGACACTGATATATATTTAATATGACAAGATGCTTGCTTCTTTAATAAAAATCCATAAAATTCTTCTTTTTCCTCATCATTTCATTATATTAATTTTTAAATAGTTCCTATATGAAATAGAGATCATCAACACACACAATTATACCTACATTTTCACTTGTGTTGTACTTGTAAAACCTTTATACTTTAACGGTAGGTTTAAACTGGTTGTAAATTGATTAGCCCCTGATTAATTTATGTTTTTATAACACTTAATCTGTAACAAATTATTCAACCTATGCCAATATTTTTTCATACAATTTTATACCTTAATTTCAAAATGTTGGCATAGGTTGAATGAACCATTTTAATGAAACATACCAGCTGAAAACTTCAACCCTGATTGATTTTAACAGGTAACATAATTAGATAAAAAATCTGCCTATGATTTATGACCCCCAATAAATGGCCAACATCTCAAGATTGAATACCCCAATAAATGTCCACCATTGGATGTTGACCATGCAAGAGGGTGGACATAACTAAGAGGAAGTCACAGGCTGTACTGTACCTCCAATATTCAAACAGAAATCCATACCTCTTAAGCTTGCAAAATGCTGTTCAAGGAAACCTCCTATAGCTACTCTCTATAAAAAAAACCGAATTGTTCAAGAAATCTATTATCATGTATTCTGGACCATCCTTGTGGAACAATTTTTATTTATCGAATTATTACCAACATTTGGCAAATGTGAATTCGTTCAAATACAAAATAACAGATCATTTATTGAAACCAACCAATTGAAAAATAATGAATATTAATTATTTCATCATGTTTATTTTTTCATAACATTTTTTGCAGTTGTAATGAACATTATCATTATACATGTACTTGACTTTTATACTAATGTATGCCAGTGCCTATTTCTTATTGTTACTTTTTGCAGGTAATTGGAGCCAGTGCCTTCAATGTATGCTAGCTGAATATGTTATGCATTAGACCATCATTTTTCTCTTTAAGGTTTGCAAGAATTAAAGTTCATAGATTTATAAAAGAACTTCGAAGACTACTGGAAGTAATAGAAGAAAAGAAGAAAACATATGATGTTACTTTTAAGGCAAACTATTCAAGGCTTCTGTGTACTTTTGCTGAAATGTGTTGTTTGGAAGCAGTGTAAGTAAAAAATACTAAGATAAAATCGTCTTACATGTCTGAAGCAATATCAGTTTGAGCTATTCGGCCAAAATAAAATATATGGGTGTTTCCAGTTGTCTGACCGACCTCATTTTTTCCGCCGCTATGTATCTCAACCATTTTATGAAAGTCTGATAAAAAAAATAAAAAAATCCAGAATTTATCCTGTAGAGTAATTTACATTGATCATGCTGTGTTTGACAAAGCATGTTGTTATTGTTAAAATATAGTCTTTCCATTAATTGTATTTTTTAAATTTATCATTTTTTACCTATGCTTTAAAAAAGTGGGGGTATACTGTTTTACTTCTGTCCTGTCTGTCTGTCTGTCTGTCTGTCTGTCTGTCTGTCTGTCTGTCTGTCTGTCTGTCTGTCTGTCTGTCTGTCTGTCTGTCTGTCTGTCTGTCTGTCTGTCTGTCTGTCTGTCTGTCTGTCTGTCTGTCTGTCTGTCTGTCTGTCTGTCTGTCTGTCTGTCTGTCTGTCTGTCTGTCTGTCTGTCTGTCTGTCTGTCTGTCTGTCTGTCTGTCTGTCTGTCTGTCTGTCTGTCTGTCTGTCTGTCTGTCTGTCTGTCTGTCTGTCTGTCTGTCTGTCTGTCTGTCTGTCTGTCTGTCTGTCTGTCTGTCTGTCTGTCTGTCTGTCTGTCTGTCTGTCTGTCTGTCTGTCTGTCTGTCTGTCTGTCTGTCTGTCCGTCCATCCTTCCTATGAATATTTTTTGTTGCATCTCTCTCAGGAATTACATCATAAGGATTTCTGAAATTTGGTTTCAGGGTTAACCTGGTTTATATAAGTCAGCTATACGATGTGATGTGTTTTCAGATTCATCAGTCAACAACTTCCTGTTTACAAAACACTTACATATTTTTACACTTAGTCTATTAAAATTATCCAGTTTCTTCATTTAAATTTAGTACTTAAAATTGTACTCTGGCTCTTCATGTTACAGAGCTTATGTGTGTGTGATTAATTTATATATAACACTTATTTATATATATATGATTTTCTTTCTTCCTTAGTTACTCATCAACTTCCTATTTAGTTTCTTAAGGCACAGATATCATCAGTAAGCAGTAGCTCACATTTTTACTTGTGTGTCTGGCCTGCTACAAAAATCATAAAATGTGTGACGTAAGCATGATAAGGATTACAATCCAGCGGAGACGGCATACACTATTTGTATAAAGCTTTATATTTAAAAAGCAAGAAGACCTTGATGCTCCATACTTTGTATGCAGATACACAACAGCCCGGGTGGATTTTGCTTTTTCCACCGGCCCACCTGTGCCCACTCCAGCTATAATCTCTTTTTTTGTAAAAATATTGATTATAATTGCTTATCTGCTTTTTTCAATTGATTGTACTTGCAAGTCTTTTGATTAAACAAAAGAAATTGCATGCCCACTCCTATGGGTGGGCAGAGTGAACAAGCTAGAAATTTTGCCCACAAAGCAAAATCCAACTGAGCTGAAGTGTACCTTATGTTATGAAGCTACCGTCTGTCGTACATATGTATGCCCATTGTCTTTTACCTCATTTTCTTGGTTCAGTGCTTGAAAAAAAAGTTTTTTTGAAAAATGAAATACTCACTTATTATGAGTGATATATGAGTTCCTTGCAAGGTCTACACGTCCATCAGGTAGGGTTGACCTGACCTCAACCTCATTTTATGGATTGGATTAAGGTTAAAGTTACGTATTGCAAATATTATAACTATAAGTAATTCAGGAAGTTTGTACCCAAGAAAACTTCCACAGATTTTAACTGAATAGAAAATGCAGCACCAAAGATTAGTTGGACACAGTGGGGACTCCAAGAATTTTGGGGGATCACTGACTGCCTAAGAGAGGGCCCACTCCAGTCATGCTTCAGTGATTCCCTAAATAATCAACCAATTTTTTCCCCAAAAAAGGGGGTGACTGGGCCCCTTGCCCACCCTCTAAATCTGCCTCTGGCGACAGGTAGCCATATATTAAAATAAAAAAAAACAGATATTAGATTGGTTGTTGGTGTTTAATACCACTTTCAGCGCTCTTTGTATTGATGGAGGAAGCTGGATATTTATAAAAACTATAGATTACCTACTAACACCGCTTGGCCACAGAGGCCCAAAAGAGATTAGAAATTGAATTCAACCAAGTTTATCATATGCATATATATTGTATGATCATTGATAGGTATTAGGGGCCAAAAAGGGACCCAAATAAGCATTTTTCTTGGTTTTCGCACCATAACGTTAGTATAAGTAAATAGAAATCTATGAAATTTAAACACAAGGTTTATGACCATAAAAGGAAGGTTGGTATTGATTTTGGGAGTTTTGGTCCCAACAGTTTAGGAAAAAGGGGCCCAAAGGGTCCAAAATTAAACTTTGTTTGATTTCATCAAAATTGAATAATTGGGGTTCTTTGATATGCCGAATCTAACTGTGTATGTATATTTTTAACTTTTGGTCATGTATTCAAATTGGTCTACATTAAGGTCCAAAGGGTCCAAAATTAAACTTAGTTTAATTTTGACAAAAAATGAATCGGTTGGGTTCTTTGATATGTTGAATCTAAAAATGTACTTAGATTCTTGATTATTGGCCCAGTTTTCAAGTTGGTCCAAATCTGGGTCCAAAATTAAACTTTATTTGATTTCATCAAAAATTGAATAAATGGGGTTCTTTGATATGCCAAATCTAACTGTGTATGTAGATTCTTCATTTTTGGTCCCGATTTCAAATTGGCCTACATTAAGGTCCAAAGGGTCCAAAATTAAACTAAGTTTGATTTTAACAAAAATTAAATTATTGGGCCTCTTTGATATGCTGAATCTAAACGTGTACTTAGATTTTTGATTATGGGCCCAGTTTTCAAGTTGGTCCAAATCAGGATCTAAAATTATTATATTAAGTATTGTGCAATATCAAGTCTTTTCAATTGCACAGTATTGTGCAATGGCAAGAAATATCTAATTTCACAATATTGTGAAATAGCAATTTTTTTTTTAATTAGAGTTATCTTTCTTTGTCCAGAATAGTAAGCAAGAAATATCTTATTGCAAGATTTTTTTTTAATTGGAGTTATCTTTCTTTGTCCAGAATCAACTTAAATCTTTGTTATATACAATATACAATGTATATTCACTTTTTACTACCAACTGATAAATTTAAATAATCTTTACCATTCAGTGATAACAAGCAGTTTTTTTACATCTTAATATTTTATGATGTATTTAAATGAGTAGTTATTGTTGCAAACTCCATTAGAATATTTTAATTGAGATTAGCTTTGGAATAAGGGAAAGGGGGATGTGATTAGAAAATTGGGTTCAATTTTTCTCATTTGAAATTTCATAAATAAAAAAAAAGAAAATTTCTTCAAACATTTTTTTGAGAGGATTAATATTCAACAGCATAGTGAATTGCTCTAAGAGAAAACAAAAAAAATAAGTTCATTAGAACACATTCATTCTGTGTCAGAAACCTATGCTGTGTCAACTATTAAATCACAATCCAAATTTAGAGCTGAATCCAGCTTGAATGTTGTGTCCATACTTGCCCCAACCATTCAGGGTTCAACCTCTGCGGTCGTATAAAGCTACGCCCTGCGGAGCATCTAGTTCTATGTTGTTATGTTATGCTATTGTTTCAGAAAAAGGGAGAAGGTTTGGATCCATTAAAACGTTTAATCCCGCTGCAAATGTTTGCACCTGTCCTAAGTCAGGAATCTGATGTACAGTAGTTGTCGTTTGTTTATGTAATATATACGTGTTTCTCGTTTCTCGTTTAGTTTATATAGATTAGACCGTTGGTTTTCCCGTTTGAATGGTTTTACACTAGTAATTTTGGGGCCCTTTATAGCTTGTTGTTCGATGTGAGCCAAGGCTTCGTGTTGAAGGCCGTACTTTAACCTATAATGGTTTACTTTTTGAATTGTTATTTGGATGAAGAGTTGTCTCATTGGCACTCACACCACATCTTCCTATATCTATGTATTATAGTAAAACAATTTAAGTCTTTGGATATCAGTAAATGTAAACTATATATCAATTTTAGGTTGTGTACATCTGAAGATCAGACCATTTGGAAAAATTTAAGAGGGCGGCAGATTACATCAAAACCAGATTTTCGTTTCTATAAATGTGGAATTCTTGAATCAGCATCAGATGTTGTGATATCTGGTATTGAGGTAACAAGACAATAGATTAGGGTGGTAATAGGGGTACCTTCATCACGAATCACGGTAAAAGTTCTTGCCAAATGAACAGTTATTATTGATACATGACAATAAAATGAACTTTCTTTGACGAATCACAGTAAAAAAATAACCAATTTGACGCTAACGGTAGATAAAAATGACTGTTTGACGTCTGACAGTAAAGGGTATTACTACCCTCTTAGATGTGTTCTGTAATAGTTTAACATCATTATCATAGCTTGAAATGGTTGCAAATATCATAAATTTCATATTACTTTTATTTCAGCATTGTGTAGTTTTGAGAATTCATCTAGTCAAAATTAGCATTATGAATCCAATGTAAAATTGTATGCCCACACAACAATGCACAATGAAAAGTCATATTGTAATCAGTTCACTGTCCAAGTATGAGTCCATTGTTTAAGTTAAGAGGAATAGGCATATGCTTTACCAGCTTAATTTTTCACACAGTTTTCAAATTCAAGACACCAAATTTTTATTTTGCAAAATATTTTTTCGCATATAATGTGCATAAGACAATGTACACAGAATTGCAGGAATGTTATGTACCATGCACGATACAAAGAGCTTAAAACTGCACCAAAATAAGAAAATACAAATATCAATAGAATTATTCTGAAAGAAACTGTGTCTGTGTCCAAAGCAATTCATTCTCCATTCACACTTTACTTTCATGTTCATTGAACCAAGACATTATTGATCAATATTGAATTAATTGATACACAATAATATATTGTATATATTTTATAATTTTGAATACTAACAATTACTAAAAAAAAATCTAAATATACAATCTAATTTTTAACGAGGCCGGGATAAAGTACCGGTACTTTCTGTATCAAACTAACAAATGTGAAAGTTTTCAATAAGGTACCGGGTATATATAATTTAAAAAAAAAAAGAAAGAAAAGAAATAGGGATAAAACCATAATTTGTAAAAAACTGAAGCACAGAACAGCTGTGAACCATGATAACTTCATGACACAATTTGCTATGCATACTTTATAGGTAATTGCTTTAAATGCCTTCAAGTATGGTTTATATGCTTATTAAAAACCATCACCAGATCCAGACTTGGACAACAAATTTCTCTTCAGTGATGTTAGGGAACGAAATGGTATTTGGAAGGCCATATAGTTTACCTCAATTTAGGATAGACTCTTGAATTTAAAGAGTTAAAATAGGATGTACAGACCATATAAACTAGAAACAAGTCTAAATTGAAAACTAATACATACAAACCTATGAATGGGTAAATAAAGGTATTGTATAATTTTAATAAATTGATTAAGGGTGCCAAAAAGTAAAATAAAATGTTGTCTAAATGTCTGAGCTGTCTTCATTATACTTTTTGTTCATAAATGACAAATTTTGAGAAATATTTATTTTTCATTTTGATATAAATCAGAATGCAGGTATAATTTGCTACTCCAAATTAATTCTCTGTTTCTAAAATTATAGTTTGCCCACCATTTACACAATTACTGCCAAAAAACATAGTGCCACCATTTTATCAAAACTTTATATTCACTGAGATCACACCCTTGTCTTTGTCTCACACATAAATTGTGTAAGAGGATCCTTGCTGGCATGTCAGTTTTCTATTTTTTTGCCCCACCTATGTTAGTATAGAGGCATTATGTTTTCTGGTCTGTGCGTTTTTTTGTTCTTTCGTTCGTTTGTCCGTTTATTCATTCATTGGATCGTCCGTCTGTTAGTCCTGCTTCATATAAAAGTTTTTGGTAGAGGTAGTTTTTGATGAAGTTGAAGTCCAATCAAATAGTAAATATGTTCCCTATGATATGATCTTTCTAATTTTAATGCCAAATTAAAGTTTATTCCAATTTTACGTTCTATTGAACATAAAAAATGATAATGGGAGTGGGGCATCCATATACTTGGGACACATTCTTGTTCTATTGGCATTGAATTTATCAGCTGTTGCAATCTTGATACAGGCAGGTAGATTCAGGTAAATTATTTAGAGCTACCTTGGGCAAGTTTTATTTTTAGTTGAAATAAAAATTATGTTCTGCATACTTGTTAATGTCTGTGTCATTTTGGTCTCTTGTGGACAGTTGTCTCATTGGCAATCATACCACATCTTCTTTTTTATATTCTTAGGTTAAAAGAGATTTTGAAGAGTCATCAGAACGATCAAAAAGAAAAAAAGAATTGAGTGAACCTTCAAAGAAAAAGATGAGAGTTTGCAGTGCATCATCCTCTTCCTCTGCCAGCAGTAGCAGTACACATTCAAAAACAAGGTCTACAAAATCAAGAACAAGAAAACCACAGGTAGAACTTGTTGAAAAACCCCAAATAGAACTTGATTTAAATAAAAAAGTACTGGGACAGCATGCTGGAGAACTTTTGTTAGATCTTGATAGATATCGGGTGTCTAATGAAAAATTAGCTGATTTAAGTAACGTACTGACTATGCCTGGTATGATACTTGATGGAACTAAGGTGAGAAAACATAGATATAGGAAGATGTGGTATCAATGCCAATGAGACAACTCTCCATCCAAATAAAAATTTAAAAAAAGTAAACCATTATAGGTCAATGTACGGCCTTCAACACGGAGCCCTGGTTCACACCGAACAACAAGCTATAAAAGGCCCCAAAATTACCAGTGTAAAACCATTCAAATGGGAAAACCAACGGTCTAATCTATATAAAAAAACTAGAAACACGTATAAATAACAGAAACAAACGACAACTACTGTACATTAGATTCCTGACTTAGGACAGGTGCAAACATTTGCAGTGAGATCAAAACGTTTTAATGAATCCAAACATTCTCCCTTTTTCTGAAACAATAGCATAACATCACAACAAAGAAAAACACACGATAAAATATCAATTGGTAGGCTTAACTCAATCAAAAACGTAAATTAATACACTATGAAAGAATAAATTTGATCTACGATATCTGAATGCAAATGCACAGTGACTAAAATATATTAGGACAAACATATGTAAATTTTTTCCTGATTTGTTTTTTGTAGGTATTTTTTACATTGTTAGAAATGACTGTAAAACATCACACAAGGTTACATTACAATCAGAAATTAGAGGAGGATGACAGAGCCACAGTGTATTATTCAAGACCCCTTGACATTTTGATAGAAAAGGACAGACAAATCTTGATAGAGAATTTTGTAAGACTCAATAACATTCCTTAGGGAAATAGATGAATTACCTAAAATGACAGAGCCACAGTTTATTATTCACGACCCCTTGACATTTTGATAGAAAAGGACAGACAAATCCTGATAGAGAATTTTGTAAGACTCAATAACATTCCTTAGGGGAATAGATGAATTACCTAAAATGACAGAGCCACAGTTTATTATTCAAGACCCCTTGACATATTGATAGAAAAGGACAGACAAATCTTGATAGAGAATTTTGTAAGACTCAATAACATTCCTTAGGGGAATAGACAATGATAGATGAATTAATTGAAATATGTAAGAAATGTTTTATTTTATATTACTTTACATTGTTGTATTTTTAGCTCACCTGGCCCGAAGGGCCAAGTGAGCTTTTCCCATCACTTTGCGTCCGTCGTCCGTCGTCGTCCGTCGTCTGTCGTCCGTCGTCCGTCGTCGTTGTTAACTTTTACAAAAATCTTCTCCTCTGAAACTACTGGGCCAAATTGAACCAAACTTGACCACAATCATCATTGGGGTATCTAGTTTAAAAAATGTGTGGCGTGACCCGGTCAACCAACCAAGATGGCCGCCACGGCTAAAAATAGAACATAGGGGTAAAATGCAGTTTTTGGCTTATAACTCAAAAACCAAAGTATTTAGAGGAAATCTGACATGGGGTAAAAATGTTTAGCAGGTCAAGATCTATCTGCCCTGAAATTTTCAGATGAATCGGTCAACCCGTTGTTGGGTTGCTGCCCCTGAATTGGTAATTTTGTGGATATTTTGCAGTTTTTGGTTATAATCTTAAATATTATTATAGATAGAGATAAACTGTAAACAGCAATAATGTTCAGCAAAGTTAGATTTACAAATAAGTCATCATGACCGAAATGGTCAGTTGACCCGTTTAGGAGTTATTGCCCTTTATAGTCAATTTTTAACCATTTTTCGTAAATCTTAGTTATCTTTTACAAAAATCTTCTCCTCTGAAACTACTGGGCCAAATTAATCCAGACTTGGCAACAATCATCTTTGGGGTATCTTGTTTTAAAAATGTGTCTGGTGACCCGACTATCAAATCAAGATGGCCGCCACAGCTAAAAATCGAACATAGGGGTAAAATGCAGTTTTTGGCTTATAACTCAAAAACCGAAGCATTTAGAGCAAATCCGACATGAGGTTAAATTGTTTAACAAATTAAGATCTATCTGCCCTACAATTTTCAGATGAATCTGACAACCCATTGTTGGGTTGCTGCCCCTGAATCGGTAATTTTAAGGAAATTTTGGTGTTTTTGGTTATTATCTTGAATATTATTATAGATAGAGATAAACTGTAAACAGCAATTATGTTCAGCAAAGTAAGATTTACAAATAAGTGAACATGACGGAAATGGTCAATTGACCCCCTAAGGAGTTATTGTCCTTTATAGTCAATTTTTAACAATTTTCATAAAATTTGTAAATTTTTATTAACATTTTCCACTGAAACTACTGGGCCAAGTTCATTATAGATAGAGATAAATGTAAGCAGCAAGACTGTTTAGTAAAGTAAGATTTACAAACACATCACCATCACCAAAACACAATTTTGTCATGAATCCATCTGCTTCCTTTGTTTAATATTCACATAGACCAAGGTGAGCGACACAGGCTCTTTGGAGCCTCTAGTTTATACTGCAACTAGCTGTGTGTATTTTTTAAATATAGTAAAAGCATTATTTTGTATCATGTCAATTTTATCATGAAATACTTTCTCAACAATCAGGGGACCATTAATGGGTGAAAATAAGTTTGAAATTTGTGTAAGGATTTAAAAAGCTATCAATGTATTCATTTAATTTGCAGTATCAAAAAAAATATTATATAGCAAACCTAGCAAAAAACTACATAAAAATATGAACTTTTTTGTACTTTGCACAAAACTGGAGAAGGGCATGGTAGAACATCGCACTTCCCTCGTTTCTCAGCCTCATACAAAAAAGTTATATTTTCCAGACATTGACCTAATGTTGTATATATATTAAAATGTGTTTGATGTTATGGTTTGTCTGGAGACAAAATGTTATTTAATTCAATGCAGTACCAACCACAGGTTATAATGCAGCCAAATCAAACACTGTGATTTCGCAATGTTGCTTATGATAAGCATAAAAAATTTGTGAAAAATGTCTTTTGCTTTCAAATCTATTAGGCCATAATAAATAATAGGTTTGTTTGCCCAAACACTACCTACCCAGAAAAAAAGCTGCCTACTCAAATTCTTTTATTGTCCTGATTTGGAGAAGTTTTTTTTTAATCAAATAGACATGAAGACTAATAAACATCTGATACTTCAAATTTTTTTTTGAAAAAAAAAAGAAAATGCCTACCTACCTACCCTCTGTCTCAACCTTTGGGTAGGGTTTGGGCATGCAAACCAAAATATTTTTAAGTGTGGCCTTACATGAATTTGAAAGTATTTGAAAAGGAAAATAAGCATGTTTTATATTTAAGCAACAAATCTACTTTGTACAATTAGAGACAAAAACATTAACAGTAACAATTTTACTAATGAAGAATGTTTACTTTTCTATTATCATGATTATTAATATATGGTATATGACAGTAATTCATTTTAGTTTTAATGTGCGACGGAAATAGATATAATTTAGCACAAAAAATAGGAAATGGATCTTAAGCATTTTAAAAGCTACGTTTTTGTTCTCCTATCGAGCACATGGACCCACATTTTGCAATCAACTATATACTACTTCAAGAATGTTTTACGAAAATTTCAAGAAAAATTCAACTGACAATGATTTTTTCCAGTCACTATATAGATATAGGAAGATGTGGTGTGAGTGCCAATGAGACAACTCTCCATCCAAATAACAATTTAAAAATTAAACCATTATAGGTTAAAGTACGGCCTTCAACACGGAGCCTTGGCTCACACCGAACAACAAGCTATAAAGGGCCCCAAAATTACTAGTGTAAAACCATTCAAACGGGAAAACCAACGGTCTAATCTATATAAACAAAACGAGAAACGAGAAACAAGTATATATTACATAAACAAACGACAACTACTGTACATCAGATTCCTGACTTAGGACAGGTGCAAACATTTGCAGCGGGATTAAACGTTTTAATGGGCCCAAACCTTCTCCCTTTTTCTGAAACAATAGCATAACATCACAACATATAAAAAACATACGATAAAATATCAATTGGCAGACTTAACTCAATCAAAAAACGTATGATTACACAATGAACGAAATACTATGTTGATTAGTACCAAAACGACCAATTGCTGGTTTTACTTATACTGTTTTAATGTGATAAAACTATTCAACCAAATTTTTTAAAAATATGAATATATAAAAAAGAAGATGTGGTATGATTGCCTATGAGACAACTCTCCACAAGAGACCAACATTACACAGAAGTAACATTTATAGGTCACTGTATGGCCTTCAACAATGAGCAAAGCCCATACTGTAAAGGGCGTTAGTAAATAAAGGCTTCAGTACTATACCGCTGCTTGAAACTCATAAATCGATGAAGAAATAACATTATCCGGATAACAAACTAGATCTGAGGGAAACACATCAAATATAAGAGAATAACGACACAACAGAAATACAACATTAAAATGTAACACACACAGAAACAAACTATAATTTAACAATGGCAAATTTCCTAACTAGTGGGAGATATTAGGGACATAATTGTGCAAATCGTGATACAAGCATGAAATTTGGTATAAAGGTTAACTGAATGATACTTATAAAAAATCCGCAGCTGGCCAGAAAAAAAAATCAATTTTTCAAGATGGCCACCACACATTTTGGAAATGGCGTCATTACAAATTAGCCATTATTTGTTAATCCTTTGAAAGGTGTGTTATATATAAAATCCAATGTTAGATTTGATAAAAAGCAAATGACATTTCAAAAATTACTACCAGACAATACATTAATGAAACTTTAGGTGAAAAAGTAAAAAAAACCGATTTTTATACTTTCAAGCAATTTAACAAGGGATTTAAATCCTTGAAAGATGTGTCATAGGTATAATCCAATGTAAGTTATGATAAAACGTCAAAAACAGCTCCTTAGTACGACACAACAACACATAAATGAAGAAAAGTAGTGATTTCCGGTTCCAAATTGGAGGCAAATACGTCGAAAATATTTTTATAATTTTCATCAACTTAATAAGTAATATAGATTAGACCGTTGGTTTTCCTGTTTGAATGGTTTTACACTAGTAACTTTGGGGCCCTTTATAGCTTGTTGTTCGGTGTGGGCCAAGGCTCCGTGTTGAAGGCCGTACTTTAACCTATAATGGTTTACTTTTAAATTGTTATTTGGATGGAGAGTTGTCTCATTGGCACTCACACCACATCTTCCTATATCTAATAACACTCTTTGTTAAGTTTAAATGCCTAGTTTAGTTAGAAAGACAGGTTGCTCGTATTTTAATTATCTGACAGTTGCCTATACAACAACCCGTACAAGGAAGGCCAGAACGGTAGCATTTACATTCACAAACACAGCTGTATATTTGCCTCCGCATTTCAAAAGTTCCTGACACGAGGATGCAACGGCAGTCAAAGAAGTCCATTTCGGTTTCAAACTGTTTCCATTGATTTTTTCTTTCGTCCAACCCCAGTGTTCATGACTTGGTACATTTACCTGTCGAATACATGTATCGGGCTGAGCCCAAACAACTCCCTCTCGATTTACTTCTCTTTTGATGTGTTCTGGAAGAAAACCTCTTGTAGGCGAAATTGATTCACAATGCCGCTACTTCCTGGCAAACATTTCACATCGTGCCTTACTTTAGACTTAAGTCCCAAAAAAAGTCCTTTACATCTGGAAAACCTTTCATTGTTAGCCAAGGTGACCTCTTCCCTTTCCCACGACAATTCGACAAAGTGTCATATCCACTGAATGCATGGACGAAAGAAAGAGCAGCTACACAAGGACCAAACACATTTGATATGCCACGTACAGGAAGGCATCAAAAGTCTTATTTTTTCCATAACCTATCCACAATGTGTTCTTACTAGTTTTGCGATTGCTGCAATTCTTGATACTATTACATGTGTGCCAGTACTACCTAACATCACATTTTACAACACTTTTCATAATCATGCCGAACATGGACAAACATTCGTGTATCTGCTTCTTTATGATTACAAGGGGTAGATAGGAAGTATCCTTATTGAAATTGCAAAGAACATTTTCACCATGAGTAACATACACATTTTTATTAGTGTCTTAAGAAACTTAACAAATTTCGTTTCGTTGTTATCTTCACAGAGAATACTACTCCAAACCCTTGGTGTTCTACCAGAACCAACACCTTTCCATCTGGCACAAACACCTTGTCTTTGTCTTGTCACAGCCTTTAAATTATTCATTTAGTAAACATCAAATACAATGTCTACTCTTGAATACTTATCGATGCAAGATTATATGTCAGGCAGTATGACATTATTTGCATAATCATCAACTATGTTTGCCCAATTTGGTGACCTGGAATGAACCATTGCTGCCCCAACGACGATAAATGCGTCCGAATTTGGATCAAATAATCGGAGGAGCAGTTTGGTTTTTAAGGATAAAGACATATGTCAAGTAAAAGTGTCTACTGTGACTAGAAATGAAAAGTCTAGAAAAGTTTCCCAATCACTTTCAAGGTTCTCTAGCTATGTTTTTGACAAAGTCGTTTCCAGTTTCATTTTGAGGCCAAATAGGAAGTTGTTATTTTGTATTTGGTTATAAAAAGCAGGTTCTCCTTCGTTTTGCTTCAAAAGATTTTCGAATTGTTTGGACCAATATCTTTGAGTTTAATACATATCTTACCTGTACAACAATTTTCTAAATGGAGTATTTTTTTTACAAATCTGACGACTCTTCTAGAAATGAATTTTAAAACTTATTCATCACTTTACAAAGCCTTTAAAGCTGTTTAAGGACATCTTTTTGTGTTTTTGTAGAGTCTTCATTAGGTGGTTCATTTGTTATAGAATGACCCAAACCACAAGATCTTTCAAATTCATCTTCTAGTATACCGACTCCATCCATCCATTTGTCTAAATGGGATCTTCGGTAAATCCTAGAGCACCAATTTCGCCCTTCACAATTGCATTATTCTGTTTTTGTGCATGATAAATTGTGTTATAAGAAAGAGATTTGCTGGTCTAACATACAGTGCAAGTATCATTTTCAAATTCCCTTGCTGCCTTTGGGTGATTTTCGGGAAGGGAAGTCATATCTTTGAGATTGGTCGGGAACGACCGAGCATAATTTACTTTATCAAGACCTAACTAATTACCCTATCATGCTTTATATGGACTGTTTGTAAAATACGAAACCTCAATCATAAAATGAGCACAATACCAAAATGAGAACAAGGAAAAATTCAACTGACAATGAACGCCAGGAAGAAACTGTGGTCGAGATGACTCCATTTCTTTCTTTACACCAGTCTTTAAAATCATTGAACGTCACAAAGTCATGACATAATTATATATTCTGAATTTAGCTTTCATAATCGGAAATTAACAGTGTAAGCAAAAGACATGCAGTTGTCTGATGCGCCTGTCTAGTTCTAGGTACATTTAAATAACATAAAAAGAATCTGCCGTTCTTGGTTTTGCAATATTGGTTTTAGTAAGACAACATGTCCACCCCCTATCACGCAATATATCACCCAGAGTTTTGTAACAAGTCATTTCAATGTGCAATCCACCAAACATGACGAAAAACTTATCTTTTCCGTACAAATCAGACCATTCCCAGTGAATTTGTTTAAGCATTTTCAAAAGTGGCTGATCTGCAGTTACAATTGATGTTTCTTCAGGATTCACCATATTTTCGCCTTATCCATCGAATACCTGAGAATTGCCTGGCAGTACATACAAATCGCCCATGATGTCTATAAATAGTTTGCACATGCGCAAACGTGTTAAACACATGTGTATCAAAACATTGAAAAATGTTAACAAACCAATTCATAATATCATTAGAAATCCAAAAACACAAAATATATAGTAAATAGTTTAAATGATTTCGAAAGAATTTTGTAACATTTTCGCGCATGCGCAAATACTGTATATTTCAACTATTCATTTTTTATACAAAAATGATGTAAGGAAGGTAGCCGACAAACCTGATGATTGTTTTTTGCTAAAAGAAGGCCAAAGAAAAGTTTCTAGAAAAATCATTATTTTCAAACTGAAGAAAACAGCCATTTTAGAAAATGGCCGTGGTCATCTTGAATTTTTTTTTTATAATGGCCAGCAGTTATTTCTTAAAAAGTATATAATAATGATGCTTTGTGGTAATTTTCATGCTTGTATCACCATTTGCACAATTCCCTCTCGATTTTGCTTGCTAATAACTTCCACTAAACTTGGTACAGGACATTTGAAGAAAAAAAAGGTTGGTTGAGCCTGGTTTTGTGGCATGCCAAACCTCTCGCTTTTATGGCATTGTTAAATATAACATGAGAATGACAACAGTACATAACAGAACTACAATACAAATAAATGGGAGAATATATAGGACAGACAAATACACGAATAATAGCTAACAAAAGGTACCAGGTTAACAATAATATACGCCAGACGTGCGTTTCGTCCACACACGACTAACCATTGACGCTCAGTAAAATTTAAGAAGTTAAGATTTCAAATTCATCACCTGTAACATCGGTTTATCAACTTCCTTGTGAACAGCAATCAAGGAAAACATGAAAGGAAATGCATACCTAGAATATTGTGTCAACTGGCAGATTTGTACTTTGTATGCCAGCGACGTTGGATTGTAGCTACATCGAAATTGAAAGTTCACAATAAGGAAGCTGAAATCATCTCTCATATTGATATTGTTTAGTGGACTCAATTTCTAGATGTAATTCAAAATTTAAGCTTTACATATACCCTACTGAGGCTTTTAGATAAATGTACACATATCAGACAATATTATTTACAATTGCTTTAATCCTACTATATCATCATATGCCTGCACTCTTTGACGGCGCAGTTAACAGTATGCTTTTGTTTGGTGTAATATAAATGAGAAGTTTAGCTAGCTATAAAACCAGGTCCAATCCACAATTTTCTACATAAGAAAAAGCCTGTACCAAGTCGGGAATATGATTGTTGTTATTCATGTTTTATCATATGATTTACCATTTCATTGGGGACTTTCCTTTTGGAATTTTCTATCAGTTCAGTATTTTTGTGATTTTACTTTTTACACGATCGTGAGCAATAGTTAAATTTAAGTCAGTAATAACCATTAATATAGAACAAAACAAATATAATCACGGAGCAAATGTTCTAGATGTCACGGGGTCAAACTACTAGAGTAGGTTAACAAGTATAGTCGTATGTTCTTTTCTATATATTATATATGTGTGTGTGTCACCATACATACCATCTGGTGCTGATAAAGTAGTGTTATTAGTACCACTAGTACCCAGGGGGGGGGGGATCACCAGCCCAGTTTCCAGTACTTTGGTCTTGCGATAATATTACTAGTTTTGTGTTATAAAAAAATGTTGTAACGAAATTTGAGAAATTTTTCAAAACGAAAGGAAGTATAAACCTAAAGAACATGTTTTTTTTTTATTGAAACAGTCAAATTTTGTTTTAATTAAAACTCACAATCGCACATATCTTTCTTTAATGTGACAATAATTAACCAATCAACTCAACTCAAATGGTTGAAGACATTTTCGTTCCATTCATTCGGAAAATTTCGACCGCTCTCATTTTGTGTTTTGACTAGACAAATTCGGTCAAGAAAAGAAGTCAACAAACTGAGATTTGATTTTATAATTTCATTGATTAATACTCAAATAGATACAACTGTAGGCATAATTTACTTTCATAGTTGACCTTTCAAATCAGGAGACCATAATATCAGATCACGCGTATGATATTAACTTGGTAAGGTTAAAATCAGAGTAAAACATGAAAATCTAGAAATACCATATGTCTCATATTGTCTCATTAGCGTAAACGTTTTTCTTTTTCAACTTTAATCGCAAATAATTTAATTGGGAACGTCTATTTATTGATAGCATTTTCGTACGAGTTCATTCTTAATCATAAAACGAGCATGGAAAATTTAAGCAAATTTCATCAATTCTACGAAGTGAACATTGAGTACGTCAATGTAATCAGTGGAGCGGAAACTGCTAACCATTTCGAAAGTTTATATTGACCTGGTTTGGGTGTTGTTCTTAATACTACAAGGTAGCAACACAAGGAACCAGGAATATTGATAAAGAAATATCTGGCACATATTTACAAACGGAATGATGGACATTACTCGATTATGAAAAGGATCCATGTCAAAAACATTATTAACAAATAAAAGTTACTTGATAATTCGTTACCATTCTTACGCCAAATTATCAAATATTCATTTAGTCAAAGTTAGATGAAATGGTCTATTTGAAATACGTAGGCTGTCGAGATTATCGCGGGATAACGATGTTCCTCAATTAGTTTGTACATTACCATTGGCCACTATGGCGACTACAGTGACGTCGCCGTGGGCTCTAATGAGTTGGAATAAAAGTTATGGCTTAACAGACGTGTTTGTTTATACTAGTATTAGCGAAAATATCATACTTTTAACCTCCACAAAGGCTTTTTTACCCCAGGAAAAGATTACAATAGCTTTAATTAGCAAACTTTCAAGGCGTTTTTCGGCTTCAATGCTGTGCAACTTTATTTGGCCTTTTCACTTGGTTTTATTCAAGCGGTACAGATGAGACTTTTGTAGACAAAACACGCGCAAAAACTTAATTTCCTTTCTGATATATGACGCTTTTTTTTTTACAGTACTTGGTACATACACCTGTTGGTAGAATTTCAGACCCGGGAGTATTATCGGCTCAGTAGTCGTAACAATCTTTCTAAAATTGTCTTTAAAAAAAAATATAACTTAAATTTAATTTTAACTCACTGAGCTTATCTCTAATAATTGGTGTGTTACTTCAAATTCATCTAATAACGTCATCACACGGACTGCTTAGTTGGGAAAATGAAAATGTTGTTTCAAGTTTGTTTTTTGACTTTCAAATTCAAACAGATAACTGTTAAATAGAAATACCAATATGCATTGCTCTTTCACGCTGAAGTTTATTTGTGTTAAATTTTATTAACAAACATCTTCCGCAGGGAAATTGTCAGGCATGTATAACTTATGTCATGCATGTTCCAAAGGTAAACAAATTAGCAATACAATAGTATACAAAAGTCCGTTAAAAAATGCCTCCCGAGAGGGAAGTAGTAGAAATTTGAAAAGCGACTGAACAATTAGGTTTAACTGGATCGGTACGGATTTGCCCTGCAACAAGTCACCTCAACACCTATCAAAGAGTTTTTGAAGGGTTCTAAACCTGTGGGGAACGTGTCACTGTCGCTACACGAGGCGTCATATTTAACGTCGTCATTTAGACCACACGTAACTGACGTAGGTGAGTACATCCAGCACATTTAGACGGACGACCAGCTTTGCAATTGCAAGAGACTTACTGCCGGTCGAAAGTAGTCCAAGAGTGTCCATATTTCTATTCTTCAGTTAACATTTGTTTTCACTCATCAGAGACATCTCGCTTTCCCTGGAAGCAAGTTTAAAGTACTGTACATGCTAGTATAAAGACACACTTCCTTATTGAATTATAGTTCAGTTAATAGGTAAGACTTACTAACTGAATTATATCTATCAAAAGATATTTTTGTATGAGAATATACAGACATATTGTTGTATGAATATTCCTCTATTTTGCATTTCTTTTTACACTTTGGGTTTAATACATCTAAGAAGTGCATTATTCCTTAAAACATAGCACAACATTCACCTATCTAGCACAGTATGCTACGATTTAGCATAGCACGCTCAGACCTAGCACAGTTCGTTCAGGACTACTACAATACGCTAAGGACTATCACAGCTCTCACAGATCAAGCACTGTACGTGCAAACCTTGCACAGTACGCTCAGAAATAGCATAATACGCTGAGACCAAGCACAGTACGCTCAGAACTAGCACAGTACTCTCAGAACTTGAACAATACGCTCAGACCTAGCACAATACGATCAAACCTAGCACAGTACGCTCAAATCTAGCACACTACGCTCAGGACAAGCCAAGTACTACAGATCTAGCACAGTACGCTTAGGACTAGCATAGTACGCTCAGACTTATCACATAACGCTTAGACCTAGCACAGTACGATCAGGCCTTGTACAGTATGCTTAGACCTAGCACAGTACGTTCAGGACTATCACAATACACGCAGATCTACCACAGTACTATCAGACCTATAATAATACCTCTCCTTTGTAGAAATAAAGAGAAGCTTCATATACATTTGAATCTTTTTCATTCTAGGATTAGACAATGTCGATAATTTGACAATTTACACTTAGTTCTTGAATTTATTTTTCGTCTACAAAGACATTCTAAAACTGACAAATTAAGTGCTAGATTTTGCTGATAATTTGACCATAAAACAACAGAAACAAGGAAATTGTCAAAGGATATTACAAGTGATTATAAGAAAGGTTTACATCAATGTTGCAGCAGCCCATTACGAAAACAGTGCAGCGTGTCTCGCATGCATTCTCGTTCCTTTTTGACTGATCAAAGGGTTTATACTTACACGAGAAACCCAAAGACAATTGCCATATGTGCAGCCGGATCTGCTGACCCTTTCGGATAACATAAGATTACCTCATGAGAATATTCTGAATCGTGTTTCTTAGTATTTAGTTTTCTATGTTGTTTTTTTGTACTTGTGTTTGTCTGTGTGTCTGTTTGCTTCTATTGTTTCTTTTCTTTTTTCCTTTTCGACATATATGTGTTTGATTATATAGTTATCAAAGGTACCCGGATTATAATTAAATACGCCAGACGCGCGTTTCGTCTTTATAAGACTCATAAGTGACTCTCAGATCAAAACTTAAAAAGCCAAACAAGTAAAAAATGAAAAGCATTAAGGACCAAAATTTCCAAAAAGTTGTGCGAAATACAGCTAAGGTAATTTATACCTTGAATAAGGATATCCTTCGTTTTTCCCAAAAATTAAATGGTTTGTTAACTGGAAATTTACAATAAAAAATTACCATATAATTGATATTCATGTGAACACCAAAGTGCTGACTCCTTTGAATTACCCATTGGAATCTATTCTCCTCGTTTTTTTTGTTGGTTCGTATGTTGTAATTGTAAAATTTGTTTAAAGGTCTTACTTAATTTGTTTTGACTTACAATCCTTCCTTTGAGAAATCAGAATTTTAATTTTTTGTTCTACTTCGATGTTTTTGCCTTTGAAAAAAATAATCTTGAAACAAAGTTGGTTATTTAAAAATTGTTATTGACATTTTTTTCGGTTCTTGTGTTTATTTTAAAAGCGTCAAATACGTCACCAAACCGTTGTTCCTAACATAACTGTAAATGATATTTAATTTTTAAATGTTTTGTCTAAATCAATTTAATAACATGTCTGACAAATAGCAGACACAATAATGACTACACTTTTTCTGTGAGTTATATATTACCCATTATTGATTAATTCGATCTACAACAAAAATAGCAAAAAGGATAGGGTCATCCATTTGGGGAATCAGGGCTCACCCGCGGTTTCGATAGGCGTTCAAGTTGCGCAGTCTTTACTGCTCTTTCTTCTGTTTTGTATACTGTCATGTGTCTTGGATATTTGGTCAAATGCACATTATGTCACGAAAGCATCTTACCGACTATCATTATTGTTTTGAATTTGTACTATAGTTGTAATTTGCAATCATACCACATCTTCTCATTCTTATATTAAAGTCTTTAAGTGTTTAATTTTAGGAACCTTCATCTTATTGGTCTGCACAAAACAAACTTATATCAACAATAAAGTTTAATATCAATAACCTTGATATATCAATTCAATATATTAAAACTATTAAACTATGCATTGAAATAAGCCCCGCCCCCTACTAACATAATATTGAGTATACACGGTCTCCAAGCCGACGCTTTTTAAAACCATTCATATTCCTAAAAATGTATAGGAGATAAGAAAAAAAAATGTATGCAGACAATATTAATTATAATGGCTTTAATCTTACTAAATGATCATGTTATGTTATTTCTACCACTGGGTCGATGCTTTTGCTGCTAAAATGATAGTCCTCGAAGGAATAACCAGCCATGTTAAAAGAGGGACCAAAGATACCAAAGGGACAGTCAGTGGCGTAGCTTGACTATTTTTAAGTGTACGCCCTAACCTCGGAGAGTTGGATGAAAGCCCCAATCGGATCCAGATAATAAAACCTACCAGTAGTGGGTTCGAGATGGGAGGGCTCATTTCAGTCATTACAAATTAGTCAATAGCAAGTTGAACATCGACTATTGGTCCGGGAACACAGTTATCGTCCTTTGGAAATAGACCATAGTGTGAAAAATGTGTTACCTGGTTACTTGACAATCTTTTTATACTACTTTCAAATTTATTTCTTCATGTTAAGAGACTAAATAACAAGAAGGGGGATGAAATTACACTGTAAAACAAATTGTTTCATGTATTTCAAAGTAAAGTAGTGATTTAGTCCTGCTAAACAAAGGTTAAATATTAACATTTCGGAAGCTGTCAACAGATTTCAACCATATTTTTACTCAGAGCCGACGAAGGTTATTATGATATGGGATATAATTTTTCAAAAAATAGTACAACACACTGTAAAAAATTATTGCGAAAGCGCACAATTGCAGTTTTTTTTGGGTTTTTTTCGTTTATTATCTAAAAGAAACACACTACGACATACATGTAACTGTGTTATCGGAACAGATAATAAGGTGCGTTATGAAAATTCGTAAAGAGTTCCGATTAACCGGGGTTTTCGGGGCTGGGATTAACGCTTCATTATAGTCCGTTTATGAGTCCATTTCATGATTTTAAATAAACAAATATTTTCTTCAGAATTTTTTTTTTTTATCTTGATTATTAACCTCTGTTTAAGTTTCACGTAAATATCTGAAGGTTTTCAAATTAATCATGTAGAAAATATTTACAACAGGGCGTGAGGCCACCCGTAAATTGCCAAAAGACAAGTCCGTATGCCAAATTAAAAAAAAGTACTTTCAATATTTTGCTTAAGATATTTATCACAAAAACGCTTCTGCCAGATTTCATAAAAATCGATAAAGTTTTGAAAAAAAAATTGAAGTGTAACAAACTTTAACCACATAATGTAAAATTGAGAAAGGAAATGGTGAATATGTCAAAGCGACAACCACCCGACCAAAGAGCAGACAACAGCCAAAGGCAACCAATGGGTCTTCAATGTAGCGAGAATTCCCGCACCCGTAGGTGTCCTTCAGCTGGCCCCTAAAAATATGCATAATAGTACAGTGATAATGGACGTCAATGTATCTACTTGTTAACTGCAAAAAGAAATATAGAATAATAGGTAGTTTCGTTTTTGATACTGACTATATCATGTGGAATATCTAGACGAGCCAGTTAGGGCAAGTTGAGATATTCCATTTGATATAGTCAGTATCAAAAACGAAACTACCTATTATTCTGATTCTCTAATTCTATGGATATTTATTCCTTTCCGAACCTATTGTATAGAAAAATTTAATTAACGTGTGGTTGATTGTGATCTCAATAGATCATTGGATGATTTTAATGGTCATGACTCTTTTAGCTTACTGTCTGAATCAAAATATGCTAACAGGTGTAAATGAAATTGACAACTTCGTGTAATGTTAAAGGCACTCGAAGCGGATTTTCGATTAACAAAAAAAGAAAAATGTATTTTTTATTCATTAGAGCAACAGATTCTTACATAGTTGCTCACGGATTATCCGATTTATCCAATTTCGATAGTTAAATTATAAATTTTAAAGTCCTCGCACAGGCGGCTCGGCCTTTAAAATTGATAATTTAAACGTGGCGAAATCAGACTAACACGGAATCCTTTAATATCTTTAATCCAAATAACTAACAGTTATTTACAGTATGTACAGTTTGTAAAAGTTAATAAAAACCACATTGGAATAATCCGTCTTTTTCTTTCTAGTTCAACTGATATTACTTCTTTACTTCTATTACTACTATTTTAACAATGATTATTATCCATAAAAACCCTTATCTTATATACTAAAATCATAAGAACATTCTAAATCTAGAACAAACTATAATTAACTAGAGAAATGATAAATAATCTATTTTTAGTCACAGGGTAAATTCCGGAAATTGCCAAAGCTTTCTTGAACATAAATATACACAATCCATCTATAATATTCTAGTATGATTCATTTACTACAATTAAAATAACAATGTAATTTTATATACACAGTGGCAAAATAAAAGTCCAATGTCTTTATAATTGCGTACTTTCGCAACAGATTGGTTAAATTCGATAATCCACTGGTATCAATGTAAGAATCTATATTTTTCGTAGTCTCACAATGTATTGCCTAATATTTTCAGTGATACAGCCAGTACGTTGATACTCGAAAATATACGGCAATAAAATCAAAGGGAACATATACGAATTACCGATAAATTCTTTTTATCATTAAAATAGGGGGAACATTAAAAATATGAATTCATCATTATTTTCTGGATACACTCCATGATGTTAAAAATGTTGACCACATACTGAACCTTAATGTTGACGCCATCTACAAAATCTGGGATCGCTATTTCTTGATTTCGCGACATAAAATAGATGTCACATGTTTGGATAAAATTCAAAGCATTCATCGAATCTCAGCTGATTATTAATTGCTTTAAACAAAAGGAAAGTCAGAAGAATTCCAAGTAGATTAAGATTTGACTGACAGAAAGTAAAAACATTATATAATACGGTACCATCTGATTGAAAAGTAAATTTCGTCAACTTTTGTTCGCAGTTACAAGATTTTGAAGAAAGATTTACAAGACGGGTGTGCTTTAAATCAGACCTTTTTGAATTATTGAGATTAAAATATTTTTTTAACCAACAATCAAGTGTACGCCCGTGCGTTTTGACGTAAACGTAGCTACGCGCATGACAGTCAAACTCGTAAATATAAAACAAACTGACAACGCCATGGCCAAAAATGAAAAAGACAAACAGAAAAACAATAGTACACATGACACAACATAGAAAACTAAAGAATAAACAACACGAACCCCACCAAAAACTAGGGATGATCTCAGGTGCTCCGGAAGGGTAAGCAGATCCTGCTCCACATGCGGCACCCGTCGTGTTGCTTATGTGATTACAAATCTGGTAAAAAGTCTAATTCGGTAGGTCAAATTCATGAAAGGGAAGGGGATTATAGTTATGACGTAAGGAACATATCCGATATCATTTGTGAAACGGTTATTCCATAACGGTCAACCAACTCGTGATGGCGTCCGTAAAATTTACGAAGGGATGATTTCAACTTCACCATTTGGAACTCTTGGTTTAATAGCTTCCTTGTGAGCAGTAACCCACTATCAAGAAAATCATGATAGGAAATGCAAGCACGGTAATATCGTATCAATTGGGAGATATATACCCCGTATGCGTGTGCTGCTGGAATGTTGCTACTTAAAAATGGAAAGTTCACAATTGGAAAGCTGAAATCATCTCTTTTGTCGTAAAGTTTTGTCTTCAAGTTTTGTTAACATTACTTCGGTTCTGGGATAAATATATGAATTTTCAATTCTAAAAAATCCTGTTTATTCAAAGAAAAGGTATATATCTCCCTCATTTTCTTTTCAGATTATAGATCTTCACCGAACTTGTTTTTCACAGACGGCTCTCATTTGTTTTACATGTGAAATTTGGTCAAGAATAGAAGTCAACAAACTGAGTTCCCATTTTAACATTTCATTGATATATTTGACATTCTTAAACGACCTTTCAAATTAGGAGAACCATGATATCAAACCACGCGTTTGACATAAATTTGTTAAGGTTAATTAGTTATCAAAAGTACCAGTATAATTTACTACGCCAGACGAACGTTTCGTTTGCATTAGACTTATGTTTGGTAAGGTTAAATCAGACTAAAACAGGAAAATCTAGAAATATCACATGTCTCATTAGCCAAACTGTTTTTATTTTACGACTAAAATCGTAAATACTTTTATTGGGAAATCTCTTTATATGGTTAGCATTTTCTTGAGAATTCATTCTTACTCAAAATGATCAATTGCGCTTATTTCATCAATTCTTTAAAGTGAATTTGAGTACGACTATGTAATCAGTGGAGCAGAAACTTATATTTACCTGGTTTTGGTTTTGTCCTATTGTTCTATTTCATGATATGTTTCTGCTTATCTTCCGTTCTGTCGTCCTTGATTTATTGTTTTCAATTCTTTAAATAAGGTTGTGATTATACTGTAGATGATTACTCGAATGTTCAAACAAGGTTGTGATTATACTGTAGATATTCACTCTATTCTCTAAACGAGGTTGTGAATATACCGTAGATGTTCACTCAATTCTCTGAACAAGGTTGTGATTATACAGTAGATAGCCAAAGAGCAAAGAAAAGATTAAATTAAATTTGAAATTTTTATTGGTCCCTATGTTTATTTTGGAAGCGTCAAATACCTTATCAAGTCATTGTTTCTGAGTAAACTTTCGAATATGTCACATTTGTAAATGTTTTGCATACAAAACTATTTAATTTCATGTTTGTTAAATGTTAAGAACAATATCTACTTACCTTATATTAAATGTAATTTAGATATTTGCCGTAATCTTTGTAAATTCGGTCGACAAATTATTGACTGAAAGAAAAGTTCAAGAATGATTAAAAGTAAATATAAGGTAAACATCACCATCAACAAAGCAACTGTCCAACAAATAAAAGGTCAAAGATGTTCAAAATGATTTAACGTGATATACATGAACACGGTGGCAACACAGTGAACCAGGAACATGGGTAAAGAGATGTCTAGCACATCTTTACAGTTTTAATGACAACCGGAATGATGAATATCACCCGAGTATGAAAAGGATCCATATCAAAATAATAGAAAAAGCTACTTGTCAATTCGACATAATCCTTACCACAAAATTATCAAATTACTTTCAGGAAAAGTAAACCTTAGATGAAATTGGCAATTTCGAAATATTAACTGGCTCTTCTACCTGAGGAATATCAAATCTACGCTGCATTTGGAAAACATTTTAAGGAGTTGTTGGTCCTCAATGCTCTTCAACGCCGTACTTTCTTTTCGCCTTTTCATTTTGTTTTATTCGAGCGGTACAGATGACTTTTTTGTAGACGAAACATGCGTCATGAGCAAATACAAAATTTTCATTCCCGGAAGATGATAAGTTTATTTATAACTTGTTTTTTTTTTACCGTACTTGGTACATACAACTGTTTGTAGAATTTGAGACCCGGGTATCATTAGCTCATTAACCAGTACTTTGGTACTGACATGATTCGTAACAACCTTTTTAAAATTGTCTGTACATACATTTTTAAATCATAACGAAAATCAGATTTGAACTCCATAAGCAAATCTCTAATATGTGGTGTGTTACTTCAAATGCAACTTATAACGTCATTAGACGGACTGCTTCGTTGGATAACTGTGAAACTTGTGTTTCAAGTTTTGTTTTGACTTTTAATTAAAACAGATAACTGTGAAATAAATATACCAGTATGCATTGCTCTTTGACGCTGAATTATATTTGTGTAAAATATTATAAACAAACAACTCCTGCAGGGAAATATTCAGGCATGTCTTATTTATTTCATGCATATTCCGCAGGAAAACCATTTTTTTTCCCAATCAATATAGCCCATTGCAAATTGTGGCTACGTTATAGAATATTTATATGGTCCAGTTTATGATGTGGAGAAAACTTTGGTTGAATATTACAATTTTTTTTAGTTGAATATAAAGGGCAATAACTCCATAAGGGGTCAATTGACAATTTTGTAATATTGTCTTATTTGTAGATTCTCATTTTCTGACGTTATTGCTGATAACATTTTATCTCTATAGGCTTTATGATAATATGAAAGATAATAATCAAAATTGCTAAATTTCATTAAAACTGCATTTAACAGACAAATAACAGTGCTTTGACAGGACAAGCATCTCCTGCTAAAGACACATCACCGGTCATGGGCAGATCTGCGTCAGTCCGTGAAAAGCTATAAGCCAAAAGATACAAGTCAAACTAATCATGATATAATGTACTTTGATCTCGGAAACATACAAGCAAATGTATGAAAAAGAAGATATCGTGTGTGCTTATTGCGAACCACAATATGATGTCGAAAGTCAAGTGTTTGTCAGTAAAAATTATGTAACAGTTCTGTAATCTAACCATTTTGAGAAATGATAAATAATTTTGGAGATCAGTTTTCAAAGCTGTTGAATTGTTAACATTTCCTTCTGTAAAACCATTTCAAGCTTTTTTCTTTCAATTTTTCCAGACATTTTGTAAAATGCCTTGACAAATTTGTCATTATGTATAATGACTGAATCTTGCAGCAATGTTTAGGCATTTTACAAAATGCCTAAACTTAGATAATGCCTGTTACATATATAATAATATTTTTTTACAATTGCAAGAATATGACGAGCACCTATGATGAAATATACATAAAAAAGATTTTCTGCATAAGAATATTAAGCAATATAATTGTACGAATATTTCTCTATTAATGTACGATCCGACATAGCACAGTACGGTCAGACCTAGTACAGTACTCTCAGGACTAACCCAGTACGCCCAGATCTATTTCAGTACGTTCAGGACTAGAACTATACGCTATGACCTAGCACCTTACGCTTAGATCTAGCACAGTACGCCCAGATTTAGCACAGTGGACTCAGACCTAATACATTACGCCCAGATCTAGCAAAGTACGCTCAAAACTAGCACAGTGGGTTCAGACCTAGCATAGTACGCTCAGATATAGCACAATACACTCAGACCTAGCACAGTACACTGATGCCTAGCACAGTACGATCAAACCTAGCACAGTACACTGAGACCTTTTTTTTTTTTTTTTTTTTTTATCTTTTATTTGTTTTTCAATAGTCAGGATTTTACACACCCCATTACACTACCACCTGACAATGGTATCAAGGGGTAAATACAGACAAACAAAAATAGAAATATACAAAAAGAATCTCTGACTAATTAAAAAAATAAATATTTTAGGTTACATAAAAATTGTATTAAATTTATCCCTCCTCTCTCTCTCTCTGACTTACTCACATACAACACTGATACTTTCACTCATCTGTTTTGCTACAATATGTATCATGACTTACTTTTGAATTCAATTTTTTAAAGAAATAAATTTGCTCATAATTTATAAATTGTTTCTTTTCTCTGAACTAAACATAGATTATATGAAAACAACACTTAGTTAAATATAACATGTAAAGGAGACCAACATTTTTTACAGACTTGGACTTTATCATTTTTCTTTGCAATATGGTTTTCAAGAAATTGGTATTTCTTTATTTTATTCTTTAACTCAATCATATTTGGTTTTGTTTCATTTAATTTACATTTGTAAATATAATTCTTTGTAATTATGATTAGCAAATTCAATAAAAAGCTTTCATGTTTGCAACCAAGAAACACATTCTCTTTGTTGAGATCAAAATTTACAAAAAAAAGTTTCACAGTATAAGAAAAAGACTGCCACAATCGAAAAGTTATTGGGCATTCAAAAAACAGGTGTTCAATGGTTTCTTCTCCGAGTTTACACAAAAAGTACATAATTTGGTATCTTTTAATTTTATTTTGTACAAAAAGGTATTAGTTGCAATAATTCTATGTAAAAATTTATATTGAAAAGTTCTTAAATAAGCATCTCTACAAGATTTTTTTGTTATCATGAAATACTATTCTGTAGTATCAATACCTAACAGTTCTTCCCATTTCAAAAATTTGATTGTTGGTAGTTGAATAACTTCATCTACTAAGTACACTGAGACCTAGCACAGTACGCTGAGACCTAGCAAAGTACACTGAGACCTAGCATAATATAATCAGGACTAACACAGGCATAGCACAATACACGCAGACATCAGTACTCTCAGACCTGGCATTATTTACCTCTTGTGAATGTATAAAGAGAAGCTCTTTTTCATTTTTGAAAATCTATAATTTGAGAATTGACACTTAGTTTTTGAATTTATTTTACAACTAAAAAGTAAAATCACAAAAATACTGAACTCAGAGGAAAATCAATTTGGAAAGTCCATAATCACATGGCAAACTCAAAAAACAAAACGCATCAAAAACGAATGGACAAGAACTGTCATATTCCTGACTTGGTACAGGCATTTTCAAATGTAGAAAATGGTGGATTAAACCTGGTTCTATAGCGCTAACCCTCTCACTTTAATAACAGTCTCATCAAATTCCGTTACATTTACATGATGCGTTAAATAAACAGTCACAATCAATAAAATAGTCAAAATATGGGAACATCAGTCATCATCGTATAACAATTTAACAGGACACAACAACATCTACTATCTACGAACACATGGATTGATTTGAGTGTCTGACGTCAGAAAAATTATATACGTCACATAAATTTGTCGTTCAATGTGCATACAATAGTTATCAAAAGTACCTGGATTATAAGCAATTTTAAATTTTACATAGGCAATGAGCGCAGACAGGGTTAAAAAATCAAAAGTATGTAAGAATAAATTACAGAAATCGAACTAGTCCAAAAGTTATACATAGAATTTATGAGAATCCAAAACTTTTAAAAGGAACAATTTAACAGGACACAAAAACCTATCCACGAACACATGGATCTACTTGAGTGTCCGACGTCAGAAAAATTATATACGTCACATAAATTTGTCGTTCAATGTGCATACAATAGTTATCAAAAGTACCTGGATTATAAACAATTTTAAATTTTACATAGGCAATGAGCGCAGACAGGGTTAAAAAATCAAAAGTATGTAAGAATAAATTACAGAAATCGAACTAGTCCAAAAGTTATACATAGAATTTATGAGAATCCAAAACTTTTAAAAGGAACAATTTAACAGGACACAAAAACCTATCCACGAACACATGGATCTACTTGAGTGTCCGACGTCAGAAAAATTATATACGTCACATAAATTTGTCGTTCAATGTGCATACAAACAATTTTAAAATTTACATAGGCAATGTACGCATACAGGGTTAAAAAATCAAAAGTATGTAAGAATAAATTACAGAAATAGACCGAGATTCAAACTAGTTCAAAAGTTATACTAAAGTACATTATAAAACTTACAAATCAAGTGCTAGATTTAGCTGTTAATTTTACCATAAAACAACAGAAACAAGGAAAATGTCAAAGAAGTGACACGTTATTTAAAAGAAAGATTTATAACAATTTTGCAGCAGCCTGGCACGAACAAACGTGCTGCGTGTCATGCATGCATTCCAAGAAAAGCCTATCGACACAGACATTCTCGTTCATTTTAGACTGATCAAAGGGTGTATACTAACATGAGAAACACGAAGACGAGTGCCACATGTGCAGCCGGATGAGCTGACCCTTTCGGATAACATGTGTATGATTTGATTCGAGACTCTTAGTATTTAGTTTTCTATGTTCTGTTTTTTGTACTGGTGTTTGTCGGTGTGTCTGTTTGTTTTTATTGTTTTTTTTTCCTTTTTCAGTCAATGCGTTGTCAATTTATCATCGACATATGTGTTTGAATTACTCATTGTAATCTGTCGCCTTGTTTTTGTAGTTGGTTCATATGCCGCATTTGTAAAATTTGTTTCGAGATCTTACTTAATTTGCTTTGACTTAAAATCCTTCTCTCGAAAAATCAGAATTTGATTTTTTTCTTCCACTTCGATGTTTTTTTCCTATGAAAAAAAATATCTTGGAAACAAAGTCGTTAATTTTGAAAATTGTATTTGACATTTCTATTGGTTCTCCTGTTTATACTAAAAGCGTTAAATACGTCACCAAACCGTTGTTCCTAAGAAAACTGTATAAAATATTCATTTTCTAAATGTTTTGTCTAAAACAGTTTCATAACATGTCTGACAAATATCAGACACAATAATAACTGCACTTTTACTGTGAGTTATATATTACCCATTATTGATTAATTAGACGATGTTCGATCTACAACAAAAATTGCAAATAGGATAGGGTCATCCTTTCAGAGAATCAGTGTTCACCCGCGGTTTTCGATAGACGTTCGGGTCGCACAGTCCTTACTGCTCTATCTTATGTTTTGTATACTGTCATTTGTCTTAGGTATTAGGTCACTACCACACTATGTCACGAATGCATCTTACCGACTATCTTTAATTTTTTGAATTTAGACGAGAGTTGTCTTATTTGCAATGATACCACATCTTCTTATTCTTTTATTAAGGTCTTCAAGTGTTTATTTTAAGAACTTTCTTCCGTTGGTCTGCACAAAACAAACTAAAATCAACAATGACAATTTAATATCAACAACCTTGATATAACAATATTGAACACAACTTTCAATATATTTAAATACTCACATATTGCCAAAGTCGTAACACCGCTACTAACTATGTGTTGAAATAAGCCCTTCCCTCCTACTAGCGTAATATGGAACATACACGGTCTCCACGTTGACGCTTTTAATCATTCATATTCCCAAAACTGTATAAGAGGAAAGATAAAAATGTATACAGACAATATTAATAAAAAAGGCTATAATCCATCTATATCTTGTTATTACTACCAATGGGACGATGCCTTTGCTGATTGAATGAAATTTCTCGAGGGAATAAAAAGCCCTGGTACCATTACTTTTGTTCTGGGATATATATAAGGATTATGAAATCTTATTTATTTGAATTAAAGGAGTATCTCCCTCATGTCCTTTTTAGTTTATAGATCTTCATCTTTTTAAGATAGATCATCGGTATATATGTCTCCTGATAGAATGTTTTAATACTCTACCAAAATTAAGATTTTACTATGTGTTTCTTCTAAAATAAAACAAAAGTAAGGGCAACAAAATGAAATTTTATTTATCATTTCATAGATAAATACTGAAATAGATAGACATAATTTACTTTCACAGTTGACCTTTCAAAATCAGGAGACCATATATTAAACCACGCGTTTGACAATATTTTGGTAAGATTAAATCAGACGAAACAGGAAAATCTAGAAACATCACATGTCTCATGCATTAACCGAAATATTCTTTTTTTACGACCTTAACATGTTTTATCGCGAATACTTTTATTGGGAAAGCTATATATATATTGATAGCATTTTTTTGAGAATTTTTTCTTAATCATAAAACGACGAAGGAAAATTTAAGCAAATTTCATCAATTCTACGAGGTGAACATCGAGTACGACAATGTCATCAGTGGAGCAGAAACTGTTGACCATTTCGGAGAGACTAAGTGCATATGTAACTGTTGGTTTTATTCCTCTTTTTAATAGTTTGTTTCTGCTTATTTTCCGGTCTTTGTCGTGTTTGTCTATCTTGATTTATTGTTCTCAATTTTCTGAAGAATGTTGTCATTATACTGTATAAGTAGATGTTCACTAAATTTTTTAAACACAATTGTGATTTTACTGTAGATGTTCACTCAACTTTTTAAACAAACATATGCTGTTGTGATTTTACTGTAGATGTTCACTCAATTCCCTGAACAAGGTTGTGATTATACTGTAGATGTTCAATTCGAACGTCTGCTAAATTTTGTTGATACAAATAGATTTGGGAATGTGTCTAAAAGACAGCAACCCATCCAAAAAAGTAAACGTTATGCCAAATATGGCAAAGGTAATCTATTCATGGGATAAGGCAATCCTTAGTTTTTTGAAAAAGGAAAAGTTTTGTTAACAGGTAATTTATAAAAATGATCAAACAATTGATATTCTTGCCAACACCGAAGTACTGACTTCTGGGTTGGTGATACCCTTGGGGACGAAACAGCCATTATCAGTGCATCGGCCTAGTGCTGTAAATAGTTATCATGTGTTCCAGGATTATTGTTAAATACGCCACACGTGCGTTTTGTCTACATTGGATTCATAAGTGATGCTCAGATCAAAATAGTTTTAAAGTCAATTGTTCTTATATTGTGTGTAAAACAGTATGATAAAAAAGTACATACAAGTGGAAATGAATAAAAATTTACAAAATCAAAAGGTAGATTTAAACAACAAACGGAAAGAAAGGATTACAAATATGTGTAGTTAGTTCTAAGTATTTCAAAAATATCCTGTCTTACTGTTTTATTCATGAAGTTGCTGTGTAAAATGCTTTTTAAAATCACTAATCATTTATTGTTTCATAGTCTGGCTAAAGAGGTCCTGTCCAATTAAAAAAAATTATTCCAGCCCCTCCCTCCCCATGCTTTAATAAGAAATTATATTCGATAAGTGTCAATCCATTCTACTATGGATTCATTATTTATCGTTGGATACCAATTTTCGTGGATTTCGTGGGTACAGGTGAACCACGAATTTAAATGATCAACGAATTACAAATTTGCCTTATACTTGCATGCAGTCTTTTGTAAAACCACGAAATTAAATGTCCACGAAAGTCCAAGTTTTGTTAAATCCACGAAAATTGGTTCCCTCGAAAACAAGTGAATCCACAGTATTTAACATTATTAATGTAATAACGGCTCCATTGATCATCATGTACCCCCAACATTCCGATAGAAGAAACAACACAAACAGTACATATAAAATTGAGAATGGAAATGGGGAATGTGTCAAAGAGACAACAACCCGACCATATAAAAAACAACAGCAGAAGGTCACCAACAGGTCTTCAATGTAGCGAGAAATTCCCGCACCCGGAGGCGTCCCTCAGCCGGCCCCTAAACAAATATATACTAGTTCAGTGATAATGAACGCCATACTAATTTCCAAATTGTACATAAGAAACTAAAATTAAAATAATACAAGACTAACAAAGACCAGAGGCTCCTGACTTGGGACAGGCGCAAGGTTGATGCACCAGATGCACATTTCGACAATCAATGTTTTATCAGACATGATATAGGGACGATGTATACACTCTAAAGTAAAAGTTTTTGGCCAAATTCTACAAAATGCATCTCGGTCGTTCCAGTCATTTTTTAAACGGACATTGATAAACAACATTTGATCTAAAGAGGTCATGCTGATCTTAAGGAGGTAGAATAAGGTTAAGGGAAATAACTCTTAAAATCATCAGTACGTTTTTTACCACCATTTTCATAAATCTATTCTAAGCTGCTAGGTTACATAGATCAATGTAGATTATGTTCAATCTGTTTCAGGTAAATGCTTAAAATTAAATACATTTATGATACTTGACTTTTACAAACGCATAAATGATATAAAGAGTTATCTCCCTGCACCAAGGTCTACCCCCTTAATAGCTCTTAAAAGACTGTACAAAAAATTGAACCGACGTATCCACTGCGGAATTTTCAGACGGTTCTGACAATTGATTCGATTATGAAAAGGATTCATTTATAATTAAAAAATAAAAGCTAATTGTCAATTCGACATCATCTTTACGACAAGATTATCAAATACTAGTATTCATACAGACAAAGTAAACCCTAGATAAAATGGTCAATTTTGAAATACAAATGTACTCAGGCTTTACTACAGGAGAAAACATTATATAAGCTGTTTTTAAAAGACAATTTTTAAGGTTTTTGGTCCTCAATGCTCTGCAACTTTGTACTTTATTTCGCCTTTTCACTTTGTTTTATTCGAGCGGCACCAATGAGTATTTGTTGACCAAACACGCGTCTGGCACAAATATAAAATTTCATTTCTGGTATATGTGGAGTTTATTTATAAATTGTTGTTTTGTTTACAGCACATGGTGAAATGTAAGACCCGAGAAATATCATTGGCTCAGTAGTCAGGCCTGTTACAAGGCAAAATTTATGTCCCTATCCGATATACCCTCCTTTTCCGGTGGCAGTCCAAATTTCTCCGACCATCATCCCAGATGGCCTCTATTGTATCAACCTATCTATTGTATTAATTGTGAACTTGTTCTCGTCCTGAATATGCATGAAATATTTGCCACTGGACGTTAAGCAACCAACAATCAATCAATCAATCTCAGTAGTCAGTACTTTGGTTCGGACATAATTCGTTACAACCCTTCAAAAATTATCTATTAAAAAAAATTATAACGAAAATTAGATTTTAACTTACTGAGACTTTCTTTAATAACTGGTGTGTTACTTTAAATGCATCTATAAACGTCATTAGACGGACTGCTTAGTCGGGTAACTGTAAAATAGCGTTTCAAGTTTTTGTTTTGACTTTCAAATTCAAACAGATGACTGTGAAATAAAAAATACAAATATGCATTGCTCTTTAACGCTGAATTATATTTGTGGTAAATTTTATTAACACATATATTAACGTATATAATGTAGTTATGTTCCGAAGGAAAACTAATAAGCAATACACTAGTATATAATGTAGTTCATGCATGTTCCGAAAAAAACCCTAATAAGCAATACACTAGTTTACAAAAGTTAAGGCTGGTAACAGAGAGGAAAATATTTAACGTCGCAATTTTAACCACACGTAACTGACGTAGGTGAGTACATCCAGCACTTTTAAACGGACGATTTGCACTTACCAGATATATCTCGCTGCACATGAAAGCACGTTTAAAGTACTGTATATGCTAGTAAAAAGTCACGCTTCCATATTCAATTATAGTTCAGTTGATAAGTAGGACTTGCTAACTGAACTATAACTATAAAACGATTTATGAGAATATTAAGAAATATTGTTGTTTGAATACTCCTCTATTTTGCAATACGTTTACACGTTTGGTTTGATACTACTAAGAAGTGAAGTTTTCCTTCCGACATAGCACAATACGCGCTGACCTAACACAGTAAGCTCAAACCTAGAACTATACGCTCATATTTAGCACAGTAGGCTCAGACCTAGCACAGTACGCTGAGGCCTAGCACAATACTCTCAGAAGTAGCACAGTACCCTAAGACCTAGCACAGTGGGTTCAGACCTAGCACAGTTCGCCCAGGACTAACACAGTCCTATCAGAATACTCTGATACCTAGCACAGTACGCTCAGACCTAGCACAGTATGCTCAGACCTAGCACTGTATGTTCAGACCTAGCACAGTACCCTCAGACCTAGCTCAGTGTGTTCAGACCTAGCACAGTTCGCCCAGGACTAACACAGACCTATCACAATACACTCAGACCTAGCACAGTACGCTCAGACCTAGCACAGTACGTTCAGACCAAGCACAGTACGCTCAGACCGAGAACTGTACTTTCAGACCTAGCACGTGTACGTACGGTACGATCGGGACTAGCACAGTAAGTTCAGGACAAGCATAGAACGCTCAGACGCACAATATACGCTGACCTAGCACAATACGCTCAGATCTAGTACAGTAGGCTCAGACCTAGAACAGTGGGCTGCAGACATTCTCGTACCTTTTAGTATGATCAAAGGGTTTATACTAACACGAGAAACCCAAAGATAAGTGCCACATGTGCAGCCGAATCTGCTGACCCTCATGAATATGATTTGAATCGTGTTTCTTAGTATTTAGTTTTCTAAGTTGTTTTTTGTGTACTTGTGTTTATATGGGTGTTTTTTTGTTTCTTTTGTTTTGTTTTCCTTTTTTCCTTTTCGACATATTTGTATTTGATTATATAGTTATCAAAGGAACCAGGATTATAATTCAATACGCCAGAAGCGCGTTCCGTCTACATAAGACTCATCAGTAACGCTCAGATCAAAACTTAAAAAGCCAAACAAGTAAAAAGTTGAAGAGCATTAAGGACTAAAAATTCCAAAAAGATGTGCCAAATACAGTTAACAGTTTTTCCCAAAATTTAATGTTTTGATAACTGGAAATTTATAATATAATTGACCATATAATTAATATTCATGTGAACACCGAAGTGCTGACTACTTTGAATTATCCATTGTAATCTTTTCTTCTCGTTTTTGTTGTTGGTTCATATGTCGTATTTGTAAAATTTGTTTAAAGGTTTTACTTAATTTGTCTTGACTTAAAATCCTTCCATTGAGAAATCAGAATTTAAAATTTTTCTTCTACTTCGATGTTTTTCACTTTGAAAAGATATTCTTTGAAACAAAGTTGGTTATTCAAAAAAGGTAATTGATATTTCGTTTGGTTCTTCTGTTTATTTTAAAAGCGTCAAATACGTCACAAAACCGTTGTTTCTAAGATAACTGTAAATGATATTTAATTTTTAAATGTTTTGTCTATAACGATTTAATAACATGTCTGACAAATGTCAGAAACAGTAATTACAGCACTTTTACTGAGAGTTATATATTACCCATTATTTATTGATTCGATCTACAACAAAAATAGTATAAAGAATAGGGTCATCCTTTCGGAGAATCAGAGTTCACCCTCAGTTTTCGACTAGGGTTCGGGTCGCGCAGTCTTTTCTGCTCTGTCTTGTGTTTTATATACTGTCATTTGTCTTAGGTATTAGGTCAAATGCACATTATGTCACAAATGCATCTTACCGACTACCTTTATTTGTTGTCTTTGTACTAGAGTTGTCTCATTTGCAATCATACCAAATCTTCTTATTCTTATATTAAAGTCTTCAAGTGTTCAATTTTAAGAACCTTCTACTATTGTTCTGCACAAAAAAACTAATATCAACAATAATAATTTAATATCAGTAACCTTGATATTACAATATTAAAAAGAACTTTCAATATATAAAGGTAATAAAATATTGCCAAAGTCGTAACTCCGCTACTAACTATGTATTGAAATAAGCCTCGCCCCCTACTAACCTAATATGATACACTGTCTCCACGCGGACGCTTTTAACCGTTCATACAACCTAAAAATAGAGGAAAGATAAAAAAGTATACAGACAATGTTATTTATTTAAGAATTGAATGCTTCTTTTTGTAAATTTATTGGGGAGTAAAAGCGTTGACCGAAGTACATTTTGTATGAAGCGCGGAAGCGCTTCATTCTAAAAATGTACGCACGGTCAACGCTTTTACAACCATATAAAGTTACAAAAAGATGCATTCAATACTAATAACTACAATTTTTAGCTAGGATCATGAAAACACGATTTTTATCCAGTTTTTTTAATTCACCTGTGCACTTTATTGTGGGACATCGTGTCATAATGCATGATAAATGTTATTGTCTATTACAATTGTTTACGGAATAACATGTGATGTGCTATTAGCCAATCAGAATAACGTATTATAATGAAACGTACATCTAATGTAATTATAATGGCTATAATCCTACTATATCATGTTATGTTATTACTACCACTAGGTAGATGCCTTTGCTGCTAGAATGGTAGTCCTCGATGGAATAACCCTATTAATATTACTTAGTTCTGGGATATACCACGAGGTAGATGCCTTTGCTGCTAGAATGGTAGTCCTCGAGGGAATAACCCTATTACTATTACTTCGGTTCTGGGAGAAATATACGAGTTTTCAATATTTAAAAATCCTCTTGTTTAATGTATCTCCCATATGTCCTTTTTAGTTTAAAGATATTTTTAAGGTAGATCATAGGTAATCCATGAATCTACCTTAATAAGCTTATATTCCGTATATCGTCAAGTTACTGGAATTCCAATGGGGACTAACTGTGCACCACTTATTGCGGACCTGTTTTTGTATTGTTATGAGTTACAATTTATGACTAAAATTAGCAAAGACCCATCAAAACAACATTTGATACAAAAATTAACAATACTTTTAGATATTTGGATGATATATTGGCTCCCAATAATGACGACTTCAGTATGTATACTAAAGAAATTTATCCTGTAGAACTTACTTTAAATAAAGCTAATGATAGCAATGAACACTGCCCTTTCCTCGATCTTGATATCTATATCATTAGCGGGAAGCTTAATACAAAAATTTATGATAAAAGAGATGATTTTTCATTTCCTATTGTTAATTATCCATTTTTAGATGGTGACGTTCCCTTGTCACCATCTTATGGTGTTTATATATCTCAACTTGTACGATTCGCTCGTGTATGTAACAACGTATTAGATTTTAGCGAGAGAAATTTATGTATTACTGAAAAATTATTACACCAGGGTTTTCGATATCACAAACTAGTCAAAACATTTACAAAATTTTATCACCGGTATAAGGAAATAATTCGTAAATATAACTCAACATGCAGACATCTTATACGTTCAGTTATTTCACATCCAAAATTTTATGGAAATATTCTTTATAAAGCACAAAAATGTCAGTATTCTCCTCAGAAACTAACAAACCTTTAAATAGACTTATTAAAAGGGGATATAGTTACGATACTGTTGTCAGGTCATTAAAGATTGCATATTTTGGCTTAAACATTGATTCACTGATAGGGTCTTTGCATCGGAACTAAACACATTTATTTCTAAAAAAAAAAAAAAAAAAAAAAAAAAACAGTGGTTGGCATGACACGGGTTATGTTCTTCTCATATATTTTATGATAGTATGATACTAAACCCCTAACGGGAGGAATTGTACCTGATATTCATATGATGAAAACATAATCTTTCAATCTGTTTAATTGAGGTCTGGAGCTGGCATGTCAGTTGACTGCTAGTAGTCTGTTGTTATTTATGTATTATTGTCATTTTATTTATTTTCTTTTGTTACATCTTTTGACATCGTACTCGGACTTCTCTTGAACTGAATTTTAATGTGCGTACTGTTATTCATTTACTTTTCTACATTGGCTAGAGGTATAGGGGGAGGGTTGAGATCTCATAAACATGTTTTACCCCGCCGCAATTTTGCGCCTGTCCCAAGTCAGGAGCCTCTGGCCGTTGTTAGTCTTGTATGATTTTAAATTTTAGTTTCTTGTGTATAATTCGGAGTTTAGTATGACGTCCATTATCGCTGTACTATTATGCATATTTTAGGGGCCAGCTGAAGGACACCTACGGGTGCGGGAATTCTCGCTACACTGAAGACCCATTGGTTGCCTTCGGCTGTTGTTTGCTCTATGGTCGGGTGGTTGTCGCTTTGACATATTCACCATTTGCTTTCTCAATTTTATTTGGATGTTCAAATACTTTTTTGTCAATTTAAGTGTCGGTCGGTCTCTCGTTTAGTAATTCTGTATATGAAACCCGAGCAACTTGGTTTTTTTTATGAAACAGTCAACTTTTGTTTTGAAACAAAATTAGCAATCGCATATATTTTTCTTCAATGAATGTGACAATAATCAATCAATCAACTCTCAATCCATCAAATCAACAGAAGGCCTTTTCGTTCAAATTATAAGGAAGACACAGACAGCTCTCATTTTGTGTTTTGACTAGACAAATTCGGTCGAAGAAAAAGGAGTCATCAAACTGAGTTCCGATTTTATCATTTCATTGATAAATACTAAAATAAGTAGACACATTTTACTTTCACAGTTGACTGATACAAGTGTAGGTATATTTTACTTTCATAGTCGACCTTTTAAATATGGAGCATCATGATATCAAACCACGCGTATGACATTAATTTGGTAAGGTTAAATCAGAGTTAAACTTGAAAATCTAGAAAATACCATATGTCTCACATTGTCTTATTAGCCAAAATGTTCTTACTTTACGACAAGTATCGCAAATACTTTTATTGGGAAAGATCTGTTTTTTTATAGCATGTTCTTCAGAATTCATTCTTTATCATAAAACGAGCAAGGAAAATTTAAGCACATCTCATCAATTCTACGAAATGAACATTGAGTACGATAGTGTCATCAGTGTAGCAGAAACTGTTGACCATTTCGGAGAGACCAAGTTCAACAGTTGTTCTTATTCCTAATTTTAATCGTCTGTTTTTGCTAACTGTCAGCTAAATAAGGTATTTGTTGTGTCTGTCGTTCTTAATTTATTGTTCTCGGAACAAGGTTGTGATTTTACTGTAGATGTTCAATCACATCCCCTAAACAAGGTTGTGATGATACTGTAGATATTCAATCACAACGTCTGCTTTATCTTGATGATACAAATAGATAAGCCAAATTATAGTTTACAAATAAAATTAGGAATGTGTCAAAGAGACACCAACCCGACCAAAGAGCAGACAACAGCCGAAGGCCACTTATGGGTCATCAATGCTGCGAGAAAATCCTGTATCCAGAGGCGCTTTTCAGATGGTCACGAAACAAAAATTTATACTACAAATGTAGTTCACGATAACGGACGTAATATCAAACTTCAAACTTTATATCAAAAACTAAAAAGGACAAATTATACAGGAATAACAGCATTGAACAAAGGCCAGAGGCTTCTGACTTGGAAAAGGAAGTATAAATAGTTATCAAAGGTACCGGGATTATAATTAATACGCCAGACATGCGTTTCGTCTACATCAGATTTATTAGTGACGCTCAGATCAAAATAGTTATAAAGACAAACAAGTACATAGTTGAAAAACATTGAAGGTACAAAATTCTAAAAAGGTAGACTGATCAGTGACAAACCAAAAAAGTTCAAAGGTGAAGAGCATTGAAGATCAAAAATTCCCAAAAGTTTTGCCAAATACAGCTAAAGTTATCTATTCCTGGGATAAGGGAATCCTTAGTTTTTTGACAAATTCAATGTTTTGTTAACAGGAAATTTATAAAAATGACCATATAATTGATATTCTTGCCAACAACGAAGTGCTGACTACTGGGCTGTTGATACCCTCGGGGATGAAACGTTCACCAGCAGTTTCATCGGCCCAGTGGTGTTACGACGTACGGAACATATCCGATATCATTTGTGAAACGGGAATGCCATAACGGTCAACCAACTCGTGATGGCGTCCATAAAATTTACAAAAGGGATGATTTTAACTTCAACATTTGGAACCCTTGATTAATAGCTTCCTTGTGAGCAGCAACTTTCTATCAAGAAAATCTTGATAGGAAATACGGTACAAGGCTGAGGACGGGAATATCGTATCAATTGGGAGATATATACCCCGTATGAAAGTTCTGCTGGAATATTGCTACTTAGAAATAGAAAGTTCACCATTGGAAAGCTGAAATCATCTCTTTTGTAGTATAGTTTTGATTTCAACTTCCATCGATTAACAAATTTTAGATATTAGCCAGGATATATGATGCCGACTTAACTGTATCTGTTGTATTCTTTATCTCTTGTTCGATGGGATATATGCGTTCAACGTAGTCACCAAATTTTGAATTATTAAGCGAAAGAACATCATCTTTATATAGCGGAAACTAGAGTTAAATGATATTGCTAACTTCTTATCTTTCTTCCTAAGAAGTTCCTGCATGAAGTCAGCCTCATAACTATAAAGAAACAAGCCGGCAAGTAGAGGGCGCAGTTTGTTCCCATTGGAATGTCGACAGTCTGGTGTAAAACACGTTCTCCAAAAGTAACAAATATGTTGATAATCAAGAAATCAAGCATCTTGATAATATCAGTTTCAGAGAATTTTTTGTTTAAATCAGAGTAATCCTTTAAAAAGCGGGATTTATCCCTCCCTAAGACAAGATACTTGTACCTATGTAGGCCATTTTTTTTATGAAGCAAAGCAATACCAGCTCTTTCAATTTATTTTTAAGATTGGAATGTGGAATACTTGTGTAAAGAGTAGAAAAGTCAAATGATTTTATACTGTTGAAACACGAAAGAAAGTAAGATTGTATGTACTCTTTGGAATTTTTAAGTATCCACATCTGATTCACGCCACCTCTAGAATAGCCAGTTTCACAATAACTGTGAAGCCCGTCTTTGATTGCTGATAAAATAGATGTTAATAATTTAGAAAGAGGTTTTGTGGAGCACTTTGAAGACCAAGCAAAATATACCGTTGTTTGTTAGGACATTTATGATAACATAAGATCACCTCATGAGTATGATTTGAATCGTGTTTCTAAGTATATAGTTTTCTTTGTTGGGTTTTGTACCTGTGTGTGTCTGTGTGTCTGTGTGTTTCTATTGTTTTTTTTTCCTTTTTACTTTTCGACATATATGAGTTTGATTATATAGTTATCAAAGGGACCAGAATTTCGTTACATAAGACTCACCAGTGACGCTCAGATCAAAACTTAAAAAGCCAAACAAGTGAAAAGTTGAAGAGCATTAAGGACCAAAATTTCCTTAAAAGTTGTGCCAAATACAGTTAAGGATATATTCTTTGGATTAGAAAATCCTTAGTTTTTCCCAAAATTAAATGTTTTGTTAATTGTAAATTAAAAAAAAAAAAATACCATATAATTGATATTCATGTGAACACCGAGGTGCTGACAACTTTGAATTACCTATTGGAATCTATTTTCCTCGTTTTTGTTGTTGGTTGATTTGTCGTATTTTCAAAATTTGTTTAAAGGTTTTACTTAATTTGTTTTGACTTAAAATCCTTCCCGTGAGAAATCAGAATTTTAATTTAAATTTATGTTCCACTTTGATGTTTTTCCCTCTGAAAAAAATTTTCTTGGAAAATAAAGTTAATAATTTTAAAATGGTAATTGACATTTTCTTTGGTTCTTGCTTTTTTTTTAAAGCGTCAAATACGTCACCAAACCGTTGTTCCTAAGACAACTGTAAATGATATTTAATTTTTAAATGTTCTGTCTAAAACAATTTAATAACATGTCTGACAAAAAGCAGACACACTTATTACTGCATGTTTACTGAGAGTTATATATTACCCATTATTTGTTGATTTGATCTACAACAAGAATATCAAAAAGAATAGGGTCACTCTTACAAAGATCAGAGTTCACCCTCAGTTTTCGATTGGGGTTCGGGTCGCGAAGTCTTTACTGCTTTTGTGTTTTAAATACTGTCATTTGTCTTTTAAAAATCCTCCCTGTTTTGCCATGGGATTGTCTGCTTGTTTTTGACTCCGAGTTTGAATACCGTTTTCCTATTTCATGGTCGAAGATTTTAACAATTTCAAGGATAAAATTGATATAATTGCACATACAATCTCGATGCAACCCACCACTGTATTGTTGAGGATATGTGGAATAATTAAAAAGACACACGTAATACTCAGCAATTAATTAACAACCTCAAACGAAACAATGGTCCATGATGAAAAGGTTTAACATTAGACGCAATATATGCAGACGTATAGTGTTTATATTGTTTTGATTATCCGAAATGTACCTCTACTGTATCTTGTCTACATATGAACTTATTGCGCGCTTTTAAATATCATTAGGTAGAGCTTAATATCATGTGAAATAAAGACAACATTAGTATAAAGTAAAAACACAAAAATACTGAGCTCCGAGGAAAATTCAAAAAGGAAAATCAAAAATCAAAAGGCAAAATCAAAGGTTCAAACACATCAAAAGAATGGATAATAACTGTCATATTCCTGACTACTAGTATACCGCTGTTCAAAGTCATAAATCGATAGAGCAAAAAACTAAATCCGGGTTAGGAACTATAACCGAGGAAAACACATCAACTATAAGAGAAAAACAACGAAATAAAAGACCACAGAAGTGTAACAAAAAAAAAAAAACAAACAAAAAAAAAACCAATGCAACATTCATAAAAACAAACTATTAGATAACAAGTGTCATATTTCTGACTTAGTACAGGACATTTTAAGAAAATATCATCGCTTTATAGTAATTTTATTTACCTCTAACATGACAACAAAACATGATGGGAACAGAGTACAATTAAATGCAACAGCACTAACGGCAAATAAATACATAAAAACAAAACAATAGTACATATTATGTTAACCACAAAATAACAACGAATAACTAAACCGATTTATATATTTTAAAACAATTACAAGAATATAGAATATGCAACTAACAATGTCTGCCTTTCTTCCCAATCAAACATACAAACCCTCCGCACATAGTTGCTTTTAACTAAAATCATACAAATGAACTGGATGATCAATTATCTTTACTTGCCCATACAAAGAGAAATAAAAGAATCACAACTACAAAGGATAAGACACAAAACAATATCTGATCACAACTTCAAACAAAACCCTAAATACATGAACGCTGGATAAACAAATACCAAAACGCGTCTTATAGCAATGTGACTTAACACTCAGTTAAAGAGTCACTGTTAATTCATCAAAAGAAAACAAATGAAATTGAAATTCCCCAACCAAATGACAAAATCAAGAGCACAAACATGTCAAACGAAAGACTCATAAATTAGTAAAGGTATTACATTATGAAGAAAATGATAGAGACAGCATGTCATATAGTTAGCTAATGCAAGGAGTATAATAGTTCTAAAAATAGTTAATTTTATGATACGAGCCAATCAGCTCTTATACGAATAAATCAGCATGTGCAGTATTGATGACGTTGTCCCGTCGATATAAATCAAATAACACCATAACATTTGGCTATAAATAAATATAAATAGCCTGTATTTGAAGTTTAAATGTCTTACTTAAGGTAAAACCACGCCTTTTTCTGACCACGCCCATTTACTATATTTTACATATAAAAGTGAAATTGAAATAAAAAATGTTTCAAATTGGTTTAAGCTGAGAAGTGATTGTATCGTTAAAAAAACCCAGAAAAGAAGTCATTTGAATGTGTTCAAAATATTATAGAAGATTGGAAAAGATACGAAACATTAGTTTTAATTTGAGAAAGATGTCATTAGTATTGCCGGCTTTGATCCCTATATTTTGCGAATCCAGACAAAATCGCAATATGTTGTTCACCATGTATGACAATGGACGAAACTTGACTTGTTTTATAGACCATCATTCAAAACGGAAACCTGAACAGATGGGACGTTCATATAATATACCAGGAAAGGAGGCTTGTAGCTGGGAAGGTGATTGAGTTTCGCCATATCTTAATTATTCTATAATAATAAGGACATATAATTGGTTCAACTTCTAAATGTAATATACAAATGTAGAGGAACATGAACTTATTTCAAAGGTAGAAACCCGAGATGTTTAAATTATACATTGTACTTATTCAATCTATATAACAGGGATCGAAAGTTTGTATGATTATCACATGTATCAACAGATAAAACCGTTAAATGTGATTTGTGCTAATGTCAAAAAATGTGAGAATGGAAATGGGGAATGTGTCAAAGAAACAACAACCGGCCATTTAAATAACAACAGCAGAAGATCTTCAACGTAATTCCCGCACCCGGAGGCGTCCTTCAGTTGGCAGCAGAAGGTCACCAACAGGTCTTCAATGTAGCGAGAAATTCCCGCATCCGGAGGAGTCGTTCAGCTGTCAGTATTTTCACATGCGATGTGATATAATATTATGTATATAATTTGTTTTATTTGATTTTTGTTATACAATAAATTGAATACTGATAACTGAGTTGAGAGTTTGTTTTATATTGCTGATAACCACCATTTAACTTAACAATAAAAAGTACAATAGACTGCCACCACTGATTAACGGGCTCATAAGGACAGGCACATATAAATGTGGTTGCTTCAAACCTATAAAAATAAGGAGATGTACATTGTAGAATGTTGCTAATGAGACAAATATCAACTAGATGACCAACTGACACATACATTATCAGTTAAAGGTCACCGTATGGACAATAAACAAAGCCCGTACAACATTGTCAGCTATATGTTTGCGAGCACCAAACATACCTTGCCTTGGACCTTAACCAATAAAAGAACAATACACCATAAGAGAAACGTTAAACATCAGTTTAAAAGAGGGACGAAAGATACCAAAGGGACAGTCAAACTCATAAATCTAAAACAAACTGACAACGCCATGGCTAAAAATGAAAAAGACAAACAGAAAAACAATAGTACATATGACACAACATAGAAAACTAAAAAATAAACAACACGAACCCCACCAAAAACTAGGGGTGATCTCAGGTGCTCCGGAAGGGTAAGCAGATCCTACTCCACATGCGGCACCCGTCGTGTTGCTTATGTGATAACAAATCCGGTAAATAGTCTAATTCGGTAGGTCAAATTCATGAAAGGGAAGGGGATTGTAGTTACGACGTAAGGAACATATCCGATATCATTTGTGAAACGGTTATTCCATAATGGTCAACCAACTCGTGATGGCGTCCGTAAAATTTACGAAGAGATGATTTCAACTTCACCATTTGGAACTCTTGGTTTAATAGCTTCCTTGTGAGCAGTAACCCTCTATCAAGAAAATCGTGATAGGAAATGCAAGCACGGGAATATCGTATCAATTGGGAGATATATACCCCGTATGCAGGTGCTGCTGGAATGTTGCTACTTAGAAATGGAAAGTTCACAATTGGAAAGCTGAAATCATCTCTTTTGTCGTAAAGTTTTGTCCTTAACCGACCCTCATTGTCAATTTCTAGATGTAAGTCAAGATATGAAGCCGACTTAACTGTATCTGTAAAATAGCATGTCTCTTCAATTTACACGAAAGCATGAAAGGATCTCTAAACTTATTTGAGATAAATGTCGTTAAGTACAAATCAAGGAGCACTTGCAGTTACTGAAAGTTTTAAGCCTATAAGGTTACAAGAGCGCAATTATTCGTAATGCATTTTCTATAGGGTACCGCTGGTGTTCCGTAATTTTTTCTCGAAAACTACACCAACTAGGGAAAAATGGGTAGAAGTTCCTGTTACTAGAATGCCAGTCTTGCATTACAACCAAAAAAAATATATAGGGTCATGCGGCTCAAATTGACTTAAAATGCAGTTGAAAAAGATCGTCCATTTTTTTCTCTTAATGAAAAAAGCATATTTTCAATGGCTACGTGCAGAAATGGAAGATATTTTCTATATTCGTAAAATGTGAATATGATTTTCAACAACTTTTAAACCTAATTGGATAAGCCTTCCTGTATCATCCAATCAGAAGCCGTATAGGATTCTATTCTAAGTACCATCTGTAAAATGTAAACAAATAATTGGTCTCTCGTTATCATAAGATACTTATCCTAACAAACCTCGTGAGTAAACTCTTGTTGACCCTAGTGAGACATACATTCTGTTAAATTCATATTCACACATTATCGAGGCCCCTCATGGGGGGTCCTAGTAATCACATAATCACCATTTTTTTGCCAATATAATCACATAATCATTAAATATTTGCTTATCTTTAGTAATCAAATAATCATAAACTAAAAATACAGTCCTAGGTAATCAAATAATCATGAAATATTTGGCTTAATAATCAAATAATCATTAAAAAAACGGCCAAGTAATCACATAATCAAAAACCCCATGAGGGCCCTCATTATCGAAGTAACACGGAAATGCAGATATTTTAACATACCAGGCTTGTTATCGAATTCTATCACAGTAGATAAAATGTTATTGAAGTTTCATATTTTATAAGTGTCATGACAGTAAATCGTTTTAAAATAATATTGCTTGCATTTATTACTTTTTAGAAACTAAGTTAAGTTATCTGTCTACTTATCATGTTATTGTTGATAAATCATAAACAAATGCATTTTTCTTTTTTACTTTTCATGATAGTCATGTATTGGTTTGGTAATGGAGTTTTATTTATACCTCAGGATTGATTGATTGACATAAATGGGAACCCATGTAGGTCTTATTATTCTAGTTAAATAATTCTAAATAAAAAAACAGTAGTCTGAATTATATATATGTAAAAAGTAATATCACAAATATACTGAACTTAGAAGAAAATCAATTCGGAAAATCCACAACCACATGGCAAAATCAAATAACAAAACGCATCAAAAACGAATGGACAAGAACCGTCATATTCCTGACTTGGTAAAGGCATTTTCAAATGTAGAAAATGGTGGATTAAACCTGGTTCTATAGGAAATAATAAGCTTTTGATTTTGCATTTAAATTTGGGACTTTCCGGGTTGAATTTCCTCGGAGTTCGTATTTTTTTTGTGAAGAGAATTCTCTTTTACAATCATACAACATCTTCTAACGTCTATTCAATTGAAAAATTATACAATGTCTTTGTATAAAATGTGCTAAGTCTATGTATAGTATTTAGGCGGTGGATACATTTAACAGAAGGTGTTAACGACTTGTCGAAAACAGCAAAAGTCGTTTGGAGTATGAAGCTTTTAACTCAATTTTACCCCTAATCAGACGTGTACAGTTGAGTGCAAACCAAGCAATACATAGACAAGTGCGGAAATAGTTAACGGCGGCGTTAAAAGAGGGACGAAAGATACCAAAGGGACAGTCAAACTCATAAATCTAAAACAAACTGACAACACCATGGCTAAAAATGAAAAAGACAAACAGAAAAACAATAGTACACATGACACAACATAGAAAACTAAAGAATAAACAACACGAACCCCACAAAAACTAGGGGTCAGTGATCTCAGGTGCTCCGGAAGGGTAAGCAGATCCGGCTCCACATGCGGCACCCGTCGTGTTGCTTATGTGATTAAAAATCAGGTAAATAGTCTAATTCGGTAGGTCAAATTCACGAAAGGGAAGGGGATTGTAGTTACGACGTAAGGAACATATCCGATATCATTTGTGAAACGGTTATTCCATAACGTTCAACCAACTCGTGATGGCGTCCGTAAAATTTACGAAGAGAGGATTTCAACTTTGTAATTTCGAACTCTTGGTTTACTAGCTTCCTTGTGAGTAGTAACCCTCTATCAAGAAAATCATGATAGGAAATGCAAGCACGGGAATATCGTATCAATTGGAATATATTTACCCCGTATGCAGGTGCTGCTGGAATGTTGCTACTTAGAAATGGATATGTCACAATTGAAAAGCTGAAATCATCTCTTTTTTGGTAAAGTTTTGTTTTCAACCGACCCTCACTGTCAATTTCTTGATGTAAGTAAAGAAATGAGGCCGACTTAACTGTATCTGTAGTATTCTTTATCTCTAGTTCGATTGGATAGAAGCGTTCCACATAGTCACAACATTTTAAATTATTTAGTGAAATAACATCATCTATATAGCGGAAAGTAGATATAAATGATCTTGCTAACTTCTTATCTTTCTTCCTAAGAAGTTCCTGCATGAATTCAGCCTCATAATAATAAAGAAACAAGTCGGCATGTAGAGAGGCACAGTTTGTTCGTTTACTACTTATATACTTATATACTGTATATATCTGAGTTTAACTTAATAAAGTAATATTTACGATTTCTTGTGATAAGGTGAAGAAATAGTTTTATACTGTCCCTGTAAATAATATAAATTCTGATATTAGATCATACTACAAGTTATTAAAAATTGACATTTCTATTGGTTTTTGTGTTTATTTTGGAAGCGTCAAATACGTCATTAAGACGTTGTTTCAAAAACAGCTGTGGAATATTTAAAAAAAAAATAATTCAATAACATGTCTGAAAATACCAAGAATATTTACTGCACTTTAAATGTAAGCTATATATTTGCTGACATCTATAAATTAAATCGACAAACAATTATGGCAAAAAACGCTTTTGAAGAATGATTCAAGAGATGTATGATAAACACCAACTAGACAGCAACACGCTGGAAACAAAATGTGGAAATATTTTAAGAAAGACATGATGCATTCATTAATCAACGCGGTTCCAAGGCAGATATCAAGGGTCACGATTGGGCAGAATGACAAAGAACACAAGCATAAATTTTTAAAGAGAAAGAGTTTGACTTATTTTAATATTCTGCCAACCCGAACGTTAACCGTGATCAAATTTTGGGCATCTTTTACCATTTGTCAAGCTTTTACCAGGTATATATATACTATTTGTAATTCTTTAATTCAGATACAAATAATACAGTAGAAAACCACGGTTGTGGGGGTCGTGAGACAGATACATATTTGACGGTGGTACAAAACTACTGTTGTGCCAAATACGGATTATGTAATATATGCCTGGGATAAGAAAATCCTTAGTTTCCCGGAAAATGAATGGTATTTGTATACTTTTTTAATCATTGAATTCAGATACAAATTACATAGTAAAAAACCAGGGTCAAGGAGGTTCGTGAGACTGATACACATTTGTGGGTGGTACACAACTTTTTGGTGATCAGCATTCAGTCTCGATCATTCGACTAGACAAAAAGTAAGCAAAAAACTACATAAATTATCATATAAATTCAAAATTTTTATATAACGGTAATTAGTTATCAATGGTATCAGAATTATAAAGGCAACAGTAGTATACCGCTGTTTAAAACTCTCAAAACAGGGACAAAAAACATAATCGGGGGAACAAACTAAAACTGAGAGAAACGCATTAAAAATAAGAGGAGAACAACGACACAACATTAAAATGTAACACACACAGAAACGGAGTAAGCATTAGATAAAATCCTATGAGAATAACAAATATAACATCAAAACCAAATACAAAAATTTGGGATAAATAAGTACCGTGACACGTCTTATAGTAGTGTGAATTCACACTCAAAAATAAGAGACAACATACGACTCAACGGAAACACAACGTGAAAATGTAACACAAACCGAAACGAACTATAATATAACAATGGCCATATTCCTGACTTGGTACAGGACATTTTTAAACGAAAAAATGGTGGGTTGAACCTGGTTTGTGGCATGCCAAACCTTCCTATTTTATGGCCATGTAACATATAACATCAAAATGACACCACAACATTACAGGACTACAATATAAATAAATAGGAACACACAATTGACAAAGAAACACAATAATAATAGCTAACAAAAGGCAACAAGTTTGAAATTTCAATACGCCAGAAGTGCATTTTGACCGCACAAGATTTACTAGTGACGCCCAGATACAAAAGTTTGGGAGCCTAAACAAGTACAAAGTTGAACAGCATCGAGGACCAAAAGTTTAAAAAAGTAGGTTCCAGAACATCCCTATTATTTAAAATAATTTATACTTTTGCAAACAGTAAGTTTTATAAAATGACTATACAAAAGATTTACATGATAAAACTGAAGTATTAACTAATTACAGGAAACAACCGAAATACATTACATAACTCGAAAAAATGCAACACAAAAAATAGACACATCCTATAAAGTCAAAAAATCAACGCCAAGTGACGTCATATTTGAATTTGTAAAAAAATGACAAAAAAAATCTATAAAACAGATCATCAAAAAAATGAAAATGACGTCACATTTAAATGAATAAGATAGAATTTGGATTGATTTAAGATTATATTTGAACTAAATACTGATATCACATTTAATAACAATGCACATTTCAATACTTATTAATAGCAAACTAAGGTAGCAATTAACTATAGTATATAGCTATGTCCGGTTTGTTTTGAAACTAACTTCAAACGTAAAACATCGTACAGATTACGTTGAACAAAATCAAATCTAATAAATGAAGACGGTGATTATTTTTCCTTACCATAACACATAAATATAATAAAAAAGACGTTAACATATTTGACAAAAACCGATGAGAATTACAAATATAACATTAAACATTTAAACTAAATACATGAATTTGGGATAGATAAGTGTCGCAACACATCTTATAGTAATGCGAATTCACACTCAGCAATACAGTCACAATCGGGAATAAGTCACGTTTGGTAATTAAAAGATTAGACTACGTAATGACTATAATTTAGACGCCATCACTAGTTCTCCGTTAAAGCACCCAACGTCAGAGTAAAACATGATAAATTGCAGCAAAACTTTGTTATAAAGAACATGGAACATCTTCATAGTGTATTCTATCCACCCTATAAATTTTAGCATGTAATGTGCTACCGTTAATTTGGTATGATCGAGACAGTTTAGATGAAAAACTATAAAAAAAAACAATTTAACGTCGTTTTATTTCCTTTGACGTCGTGATTTTCAATGCCAAAATGCTAAAATCTTTTTTTATTGATTCACGTAAACTTTTATTTCTTTTTCTTGTTAGCTGAAATTTAAGTACGATATTCAGTCATGTCTGCATTATTATTATATATATAAGTTTTTTATATCTCTTTAACACAAGTTTAGGTGATAAATCTTCAATTTGACCTTTTCTGTGCAAACTAGTACGATAAAAAACCTACTCAGCATTTCAGACTTGTACAAAGCAGGATAAATAATAAAATCGTATAAACATGCTTTCAACCCGAATACGCATATAATTTGCCACTGAATCCATCTCTTTTTCGTCATCATCTTATTTACAAATCTGTGTTACCATGAATTATCAATAATGTGGTCATATTGATATCAAAAACATATATATAAATCTACTATTTTAATTTCAAAATGCACAAGTATGGCGTAGAACGCATGATTGTTTTGCTTTGAACTGTTTGACATTGAAAAATTCCTTCGAAGCCGAAGCATGCACAACCCTTGTATGATCTTGTATCTTTGATGGGTTACTTCCTTTGATATTCCTCAATACTTTTTTGTTCATTGTATCGGAAATTTGAAGAAAAAAAAAAGAAAGACGAGAAGTGTCTATTTAATATATTAACACTTTAATATATTAATAAAAAGATGTGGTATGATTGAAAATGAGACTCCAGTCTAAAATTCAACTAAGAAAGATAGTCGGCAAGATAAATTCGTTACACAGTGTTTTAGTGGCCTAAACGATATATACAGGGTCAGTAAATTCCATATGAGGTTCTATTTTTGCTCAAACCCTTATGGAATTTACTGACCCGGTATTTATCGTATTAGGTCACTAACACACTGTGTAACTTATAATAGCTGACTAAAATTTAAACGAATCACTTATTTTATAATATTTAAAGTTAGTATAATATTACAATTTTAGAGGAGATATGATTTATTGATTGATGTTTTCTGAACGTACAGTGGCAAACATTTCATGCAGATTTATTACATGGAGAAGAATATTCAAAAAATAAATAAAATGTAACATGCATTGTCGTTGATAAAGAATTAAAAAGGTTCAATAAAAATATATAAGAAAAAAACAATGATGAGAGAGACACGACAAAAAAATGATCCAGCAAAATATGAATTATTAAATCATTTTCCATAGATATTTTATTCATTCTCTTTGTTGATAAGTTGTAGCCTATTAATCTCGCAACTTTGATTTTTAGACAACCAGTAACGACCATAGCTTCTTTTTATAGATCCTTTTATACTAATAGTACTATGCATCGTATTCCGCTTGAATATCATTTACTTTTTTTAGTTATTTGAAATAATCCAAGATATAGGAGGTGGTTTATAGATTAAAAAATAATATTGAAACTTAAGAATAAGGTGAATTGAAAACAACAGAAATAAATGATTTAAAGATTAATGAAACTTTACGTTTTCTGCATATTAAATTCATTATTGACAATATTCTAGTAGATCATTTCGAAAGAAACGTTGGTCTTTCGAATTGGTTGTAAACGCCACTGGTCAAATGAAATAAGCGATGCAAATTTTATACATTCATAAGCATCATTGTTTTTCGCCAAAATCATGATCTTGCATGAGTTAACTTATCATCTCGTTTCCTATTGTAGGCAAAGTTAACCTTACATACTTCTCGTGCATTGCAGCAATTATTTTATTTTATTCACCTTAAAAAAAAGTTCGTGACAGATGTCAGATCACGATAATCCGATAAGAAACAAAAAGATCTGCAATAGTGGTCGAAAAAACAAGTTATAAATTCCATGCGTCCGAATCGAGCTGTATTTTTGTATTTATCTTCATTATTTACGCCCAGCGACAAGTATTTGAAATTCAAAAATATGAAAGAATAGAAAGAGTTGATGAGCTATATGACGAAAATGACACACAAAAAATAGTCAAATCAGTTGATGTAACATTAATTGATGGAGATTAAAACCTTAGGTATCTTTATAATTCCAAAATATATAATTGACCATTGATTGGAATTGTAGGGATGTGCAGAACCAAACCATTGTCATAATTCATACTGACTCGAGGACGGAAGACAGTGTCTTAAATTTTTTAGGGTATAACATTTTTTTAGTCCACCGTACATTAAATATATTTCATTATTCACCAAAACAACTGATTGATAAGCATTGTTTCTTTCTATATTTTGTTTGACAAATGAGTAATAAATGATAAAATCTTTATAATGATCAAATTTTTATTTAATCTTATTTCAGATTTCTCTTAATGTCGGTAAGCTACCGGTACTGTCACTGTTATAAATCTGAACGTTCAGCTTCTCATTACTCGTACCTCGAATCACAAGGAAAATATGATAAAATGTACCTTATATCATCTTTACTTTTGTTTATTATCCCAGCTATCCAACTTATTTTGAAGAAATTGAAATGCTTTTTTTCTCCAAGTTTTATACTTATTTCAAACGTGGTATCATTTATGCAGTACAGTGACAGAATAAAAAAGAGGGGTTATACGGAGAAGTATCGTCATACGTATGTTGTTGATACAGACAAGACAATATATATTGTCAAAATGTTATGACCAGCTATATAAGGAAGTCTTCAAATGCAGGAACTGAACCCAAGAATTTTACAGAGAAGGGCACATATTTCTAACTGAATAGAGAAAAATGGCCAAAAGAGTTACAGAATACAGAAATGTAGATCTCCCCCTTTAACACAGACCGTAACATATTTAGACGAGTTGTATATATATATATATATATCATCCTATATTGACCTATATTGACTCTTAAAATTCAAGAGTTTATCTAAAAATGAGGGTACTTTTTAAATGGCCTTCCAACTACCGTTTCGATCTCTAACATCACTGAAGAGACATTTATTGTCAAAATCCGGATCTGGTGTACTAAAATTTTTTTGACACCGTATGTTTGTGGCATTACATTGTGGCCACAAGTTAAAAATTTGTTTCTGTTTAGTATTAAATCTTTATTAAGATCCATTTTGTTACATCTTGTGATCAATTTTATTTGGCAATCGTCAATGGCAGTCAGCAGTGTTAAAGAACATCAGTTGTTCGACCTGTTAGTCAAATGCGTTTTGTTTAAATATACTTTTTCTCTTTTTTGGTCTTTTGGAAAATGTTGTTTGTGCTGTTTTTAGACCCTTCTACAACGAAATTTGTTTTACATGCACACGTATAAAAATTGCGGTTTTTATCCAACGCAATCATAGGTTTGAACGTAGTTTTCAATTTAGACTCGTTTATATTTTTTTGTTTGGGTTTGTATCATACTTTCCCTCCGGTTTATATGATCCGTTCATCCTATATTGACTCTTAAAATTCAAGAGTTTATCTAAAAATGAGGGTACTTTTTATATGGCCTTCCAAATACCGTTTCGATCTCTAACATCACTGAAGAGACATTTATTGTCGAAATCCGGATCTGGTGTACTAAATTTTTTTTGACACCGTATGTTTGTGGCATAACATCGTGGCCACAAGTTAAAAATTTGTTTCGTTTAGTACTAAATCTATATTAAGATCCATTTTGTTACATCTTGTGATCAATTTTATTTGGCAATCGCCAATGGCAGTCAGCAAGGTTAAAGAACATCAGTTGTTCGACCTGTTAGTCGAATGCGTTTTGTTTAAATATACTTTTTCACTTTTTTGGTCTTTTGGAAAATGTTGTTTGTGCTGTTTTTATACCCTTCTACAACGAAAAATGTTGTACATGCACACGTATAAAAATTGCGGTTTTTATCCAACACAATCATAGGTTAGAACGAAGTTTTCAATTTAGACTCGTATAGATATATACAAGTCTAAATTGAAAACTTCGTTCGAATCCCGGCGAGGGAAGAACCAAAAATTTGCGAAAGCAAATTTACAGATCTAACATTGTTGGGTTGATGTTTAGACGAGTTGTATATACATTATGTACACAGCCATGTATCACCATAATTGATGGCGATCCGATCGATACATCTGTTGTAGGGTTGTCACTGACTCAGACGTACTTATGAATATAATTATTTTCTGTGACTGTATCTTACATTAATTTGTAGGATCCTTTACTATAGATAATTTAGCTGATCTGTAACAATAACATCTTCATTCATTATATATCATGTACTGTAGTACGCCGCTAGATTAAAACTGACGTGGAAAGGTAACATATGGCCACCGAAAGCTCTTTTTTTGAGAGCCCAGGTGGTCGTGTGGTCTAGCCGGACGGCTGCAGTGCAGGCGATTTGGTGTCACGATATCACAGTAGCATGGGTTCGAATCCTGGCGAGGGAAGAACCAAAAATTTGCGAAAGCAAATTTACAGATCTAACATTGTTGGGTTGATGTTTAGACGAGTTGTATATACATTATGTACACAGCCATGTATCACCATCATTGATGGCGATCCGATGGATACATCTGTTGTAGGGTTGTCACTGACTCAGACGTACTTATGAATATAATTATACTCTGTGACTGTATCTTACATTAATTTGTAGGATCCTTTACTATAGATAATTTAGCTGATCTGTAACAATTACATCTTCATGCCTTATATATCATGTACTGTAGTACGCCGCTAGAAACTGACGTGGAAAGGTAACACATGCCCACCTAAAGCTCTTTTTTTGAGAGCCCAGGTGGTCGTGTGGTCTAGCGGGACGGCTGCAGTGCAGACGATTTGGTGTCACAATATCACAGTAGCATGGGTTCGAATCCCGGCGAGGGAAGAACCAAAAATTTGAGTGAGAAAGCATGGTGACGGATAGTTTTGTTTAATCTATCTTACTGCCTTTAATTCCAAAAAGAATGTTGCTCAAGGTGTTGTTAATTAATGTAACGGAATTTATATCAGGCCCTTTCAACCGACGTCCTAATTTCGATGAAAGAAATTTAAAGCTTCTCTGCTTGTGCAACACGAAAAAAGAAAGAGCAATTTTTATGGCTTCTTGCAATTGCATACTTGTTAAATCGCCTTGAATTCGGATTACATTTATATTAATCATAAAGCTTCATATCTTGAATATTGAAAACAGGTCTAAATTATTTACATGCATTATAGCGATTGATGTAAAATAATCCGGTTCGTTTTTTCTTCTTCATCTAGATTGGAGGAAGAAGCAACTCTGTAACACTCAAACAATTGATTTATTAAACATGTTACATGTTGTCTTCTTATTTCGTCTGGGTTACAATATATCATTGATCAGTAAGTGATATATCCGCCATCCATTATAACTATTTAATATGTTTATTTGGCATGCCGTACTAGATAAAAGTGCGGACGTGATAGAAAGCACTCTTTACCAAAATGTCAACGGAGGTTACATTCCACGGAGGTTACATTACGACGATTTCGTCATTTATGAACCATAATATGTAATCTAAAGATTGGAGTTGACATCGATATCGAACTGTTGAATGTGAAATTTATTTTCAAAATTGATGTGTTTTCAGAATTTGCCATTCCACGGAGATTTCACACCTAACAAATCTCTCCAGTTTTCAACTTTGCTTCGTTTTGCAGACTGATGTAACTTGGAATTAATGACCATTGTTATAAACAAAATTATTTATGGTAACCTTATGATCAAGTTTAACTCATATTACACTCTATAGTGTACTAAATATTTTGTCCTGCTTGGTCTTTTATCCATCAATGGAAATTTCAGCTTTTCGAAGAAAACATTATGGACGGCCGGTACGATCACGATCGTTGTGCAATATGTACTAAACTTTACAAAAATTAAAACTATAGATATTTAAGAAATATAAAATTATCAGATATAAGTATAACAAGCTACGGGTAAATAACTGGAAGTCGTTAGGTTTGCTTTCTTACGTTGGGAAAAAAAATAACGTCATAAAATGGGAGCTTTAACGGAGAACCAGTGTATACGTGTGTTTCGTCTACATAATGCTCATCAGTGACGCTTTGATCGAAATAGTTATAAAACCAAACAAGTATACTGTTTGTGGCTAGCACATTCGGATTGAACCTGATACTGGCTTATAAACAAACACCATTGACAGTACATCATTTATTACGTAATCGGAAACTCAGCATATTGTATATATAACAGTACAAAAAAAGGAGGGACGAAAGATACCAAAGGGACAGTCAAACTCATAAATCTAAAATAAACTGACAACGCCATGGCTAAAAATAAAAAAGACAAACAGAAAAACAATAGTACACATGACACAACATAGAAAACTAAAGAATAAACAACACGAACCCCACCAAAAACTAGGGGTGATCTCAGGTGCTCCGGAAGGGTAAGCAGATCCTGCTCCACATGCGGCACCCGTCGTGTTGCTTATGTGATTACAAATCCGGTAAATAGTCTTATTCGCTCGGTCAAATTCATGAAAGGGAAGGTGATTGTAGTTACGACGTAAGGAACATATCCGATATCATTTGTGAAATGGTTATTCCATAACGGTCAACCAACTCGTGATGGCGTCCGTAAAATTTACGAAGGGATGATTTCAACTTCACCATTTGGAACTCTTGATTTAATAGCTTCCTTGTGAGCAGTAACCCTCTATCAAGAAAATCATGATAGGAAATGCAAGCACGGGAATATCGTATCAATTGAGAGATATATACCCCGTATGCAGGTGCTGCTGGAATGTTGCTACTTAGAAATGGAAAGTTCACAATTGGAAAGCTGAAATCATCTCTTTTGTCGTAAAGTTTTGTCTTCAACCGACCCTCATTGTCAATTTCTAGATGTAAGTCAAGATATGAAGCTGACTTAACTGTATCTGTAGTATCCTTTATCTCCAATTCGATGGGATAGATGCGTTCCATATAGTCACCAAATTTTGAATTGTTTAGTGAAAGAACGTCATCTATATAGCGGAAAGTAGAGTTAAAGGATATTGCTAACTTCTTATCTTTCTTCCTAAGAAGTTCCTGCATGAAGTCAGCCTCATAATAATAAAGAAACAAGTCAGCAAGTAGAGGGGCACAGTTTGTTCCCATTGGGATGCCGACAGTCTGTTGAAAAACACGTTCTCCGAACGAAACAAATATGTTGTCAATCAAGAAATCAATCATCTTGATAATATCGGTTTCAGAGAATTTTTTGTTTGAATCAGAGTGATTCTTTACAAAGTAGGATTTATCCCTCCCTAAGACAATATACTTGTATCTAGGGAGACAAGCAGTTCACATACATTGTTTCAACATATAACAGAGTTATCTCTCTTTCTATTCTCATATACCAAAAGCATACATAGCAAACACTACATCTCTTCCTTTTTTTTTTTTTGATTTGAAAACATCTTGACATTTTTGTTTTACAAATAAAAATTGAACTACCCTATGTCAATTTTGTTAAAACATAAAAATTCAAAAACAACATTGTCAATAATATGTCCACAACAACAAAAACATTTGTTATTAATACCTTTATAACATAAATCATATATAACTTGTAATTGTTCATAATGGTACACATAATATTTCAAAACCTTTTCACTCTGACTGGTCTATCTTTCTTACTACAAGTTTCATCTTGACTAGAACTTAAACACTTATTTTCATCAAAATTGCTAGATTCATTTAAATTCTCATAATCATTTTTGTGACTTGAAATAATTTCAGACTCTGTATTAACTACATTTTTGTTTGCATCAAATTGTGAGCAAGATAAATCATTATTTTCTCTCTTAATAAATTTCTTTAAATGTGTTACATTTCTCCTGTATTGAACACCTTGGTCAGATTCAACCAATACACTATTACCAATTTTCTCAACCACTTTAAAAGGGGATGGAACAAAAGGTGTAGACATTTTATTTCCACGGTCTTTCCTGACTAGAACTTGATCGTCGACACGAATATCACTCTCGCACGCACCACGACGCTTATCAGCATATATTTTTCCTTTTTCCTTTTGTTCGGCATCTCGGTCGCGTACTTCAAAATCATTAATATTATAATCAATCAACTCAGGTAACTTTGTTCTGATTTTTCGACCAAAAGTAATTCGGACGGATTTACTCCTGTTGTAGAATGAGCAGTACTACGGTACATAATTATAAATTTATTCAATTCTAATTTCCAGTCGACCTTCGGCTTGCGCAATTTTGACACGCTTCATTATCGAACGATTTTTTGTTCGGACATAAAGTTTTTAAATGTTGACTAACACACTGGGGTCCATTATCGGTGTGAATTTAAAACGGCAGTCCATGAGTCAATCAAAATTTTGAAATCAACGACGTTATATTTTCCGACGAAATATTCTTAGTAACGGCGACTTCAAAATAGCGGCTATAAAAATCAACTAATACAAACATATAAAGATTGCTTGGTAACGGTCCTAACAGATCAGCAGCTAAGTGTTGCCACGGGGCAGAGGGCAACTCTGTCACTTTAACGGTTCGGGTTTACCAGGTTGACTAACCAATTGACAACCGTAACAGCTTTGACAAAACTTCTCAATACTTTTGTCTATCCCTGGCACCAGACCTTACTTCGTAAACGCGTTTTCATGACAACAATGCCAGGGTTACCTTCATAAGCAAGCTGAAGTACCTGATCCCGTAGACTAATAGGTATCACGATACGAGTATCCCGAAGTACTAATTGACCAATAGCGCATAGTTCACTTCGAATCGGTAGATATTCTTTGAACTCTATACGGTGCCACTGACTGTGAACAAGACATTCTCGGACAGCCTTTAATTCAGGATCATTTTCGGAAGCTCTTTTTATTTCTCGTGTTGTCATTGCAACCGGTGTTGATTCTTGAGCTACAAATTAAACGTATTCCTCCGTTACATTTTCCCGATTGTCACGTGTTTTTCCTTCTTTGATCAAACGTGATAGCGAGTCGGCTTTATTTTTGTGTCCGGGAATATACCGTACAGTATATGAATATGGTTGCATACGAAGAACCCAGCGCTTAATTCGAGCACATACTTTCGACTTTGTAGAGTAAATACACTCGAGCGTTTTATGGTCTGTTAAAAGCTCGAACTGGCCTCCGTAGATATAAACGTGAAACCTTTCACACGCCCATACTAAGGCTATAGCCTCCTTTTCGGTCTGCGACTATCTGCGTTCCGTATCGCTTAAACTCCTACTTGCGTAAGAAATAATGCGCATCTCACCGTTATGTTCTTGTATGAGCACGGCTCCGAGTCCAACTGGACTAGCATCTGCGATTACCTCAGTCAGTGCCGACTTGTCATTATAACCTAAAGTTTCCGCATTTGCAAGACGACGTTTAAGCTCAGCGAACGACCTTTGTTCATCTTTACCCCATGTGAACGTTGCATCTTTACGAGTAAGTGCACGCAGCGGAGCTGAAATAGTAGCTAAGTCAGAAATGAATCTAGCACTATAATCAACCTAAGAAACTACGATTTTCTGCTGAAGATCTTGGCTCACGTGCTTCAACGACAGCTTTGACTTTGACATCTGCTGGCCCAATACCCCGACCAGACAAAACATGACCCATGAACACTACTTTGGACATATTAAATTCACATTTATCATTGTTAAAAGTAATACCTTTGTCTCTCAGTACCCTAACAACATTTTCAAGACATTTATCATGTTCAACCTGGTTACTAGCATATACAATAATATCATTTATAATGTTATGAACACCCTCACAGCCCTGAAGGAATTGTTGCATGATATTTTGATATAATTCAGGGGCACAACTAATACCAAACATAAGGCGCTTATACCTAAACAACCCTTTATGAGTTACAAAAGTAGTTATTTCCCTAGACTCGGTTTTAACTCAATTTGGTGATAGGCCCAAGTTATATCAAGCTTACTAAACACTTTACTGGAGTTCATATCTTACAATAATTCATCTATTGTTGGAATCGGATGACATACTCGTTTCACAGCTGTATTAGCCTGGGGCATGTCAACACATAGTCTGATGTCATCACCTGTACGTTTTGGTACGACTACTACTGGAGAAATACATTGACTAGGTTCATTGACATGTTCAATTATATCTAAATCTAAAAAAATCATCAAAATTATTGCCAAGTTTATCGCGCAGATTAAACGGTACCCTCCTTATAGCTTGAATAATGGGTTCAACATCTGGGTCGATAGGTGTCTGTAACTGAAATGATTTCAATTTACCAACTTCTGTAAAACATTCTGGATACTTGTCCTTAATTGTTCCAGGTTCACTTACACTGTGAACAAACTGCAGCACACCTAACTGTTCTGCTGTATTAAGACTCAACACAGCCTGACCTTTGCCTTCAATAACAACAAATTCAATATCATTTAAAGTTCTATTGTGTCATTGTACAGTAAGTGTCCTACCTTTCTCAAGTAATTTACTTCTGAGATGGTGACTTAAACACTTATCAATAATTTGATCTCGTTTTCTTTCATCAAATGCATTTTGATTGCCAAAATCACATGTATCAGCTCTCTGTCGAAGACGCGTTATATATTGTTCAATTGTCTCTGAAGAAAACTGAATCATAGATCGAAAAACTGATCGTTCATAAGGGGCATTTGAAAGTGGTGTGAAATAAGCATCTAGCGCACTCACCGCCTTCTCATGCACCTTCTCCGGAACCTTCCGTTAATGTGAAGAAAATGTCTAAAATTAACTGTTTACCAAATTTGAAACTTTTTGAAATACTAAGGCTTTTCTATCTCAGGCATACATTACCTTAGCTGTATTTGGCAACACTTTTAGGAATTTTGGATACTAATGCTCTTCAACTTAGTATACTTTATTTGGCTTTATTTCAACTTTTTTAGATTCAAGCGTCACTGATGAGTCTTTTGTAGACACAATGTGCGTCTGGCGTATATCAAATTTAGTCCTGGTATCTATGATTAGTTTATTTATCTCCTTGTCATATTTGCTTTTACATGTAAATAACAGAGTGATGATTTTACAATGCAAGTCAAAATGTTCAAAAAGTTTTTCAACAATACTTGGTTCTGGAAAAATATATTATCGGAAAACAAAGTCGGTAATAAAAAAGATACACTATAATTTTTTTCTGAGTTTATTTCAAAAGCGTTAAGTACGTCATTCAGCAAAAAGATCTTAATTAGGTGTGGAATATTTCAGGTTTTGCATACAACATAAGTGTCTGTCGAATGACAATAAAAGTATAAATTGCACTTTAAATGTGAATTATATATTTGCAGGTATTTATTAATTCGATCGACAACTGATCTAAGAAAAAAACCTTGTGTAAAATTAAAAGAAGGTGCGAAATAGGTACCAGCAAAGATAAAAATGTGAAGATTGAAGAAAATGAGACATCAAATATACTTCAACGTGGTTCCAACGTTAACTCGACAAGGTCAGGGATGTTTGTAGCATGATATAAAATAAATATTAGGTATACATTATAAAGGTATCAACCTTACGAGAAACGTGAAGGATACGCTACATGATTATATTGGTAAATAGTTATCAAAGGTACCAGGATTATAATTTAGTACGCCAGACGCGCATTTCGTTTACATAAGACTCATCAGTGACGCTCATATCAAAATAGTTATAAACCAAACAAATACAAAAATGAAGAGCATTGAGGATCCAAAATTCCAAAACGTTGTGCAAAATACGGCTAAGGTAATCTATGCGTGGGATAAGAAAGTCCGTAGCTTTTCGAAAAATTCAAAGTTTTGTAAACAGGAAATTTATAAAAATGACCACATAATTGATATTCATGTCAACACCGAAGTGTTGACTACTAGATTGGAGATATCCCCGGGGACGAAACGTCCACCAGCAGAGGCACCGATCCAGTGGTGTAAATAGTTATCAAAGGTACCAGTATCATTATAATAGTACACCAGACGCCCGTTTCGTCTACATAAGACTCATCAGTGACACTCAGATCAGAACAATTAGAAAGCCAAAGAAGAGCATTGAGTACCCGAAAATTACAAAAAGTTGTGCCAAATACGGCTAAGGTAATCTACTTCTGGGGGTAAGAAAATCCTTAGAACTGCCTTTGAATATTATGATTATTTTATTTGGTATCTTAGAAAATGTTAAATTGAATTTTGTTAAAAATAAGATTATTCTTTTTTCAAAATACTACATCTACCGAACAAAACTACAAGAAGTTTTGCCAAATTTAAATGCTTTAAAAAACTATTTAAAGGAACACTTGAATTTAGAAACCTCTTTGTAGAGGAATATAACAAATACTGGAGTCCCTGGGCCCCTATCATAGAATAAATAATAAATGTTAAAATTTGATTGAAACACCACTTATGCATATCGCAAGAACAAGTAAGACTTCAATGTTATAAGATATTTATTTATTTTCAAGCTACTATTGCACCACCATATATATTCAATTGTTGTTTTATTATATAATACTTCTTTTGTGTTAAAATGCCATTCTGTACACCTTTGTTCATACATGTTGTGCTAGTCTATTTGTTACAATAAAGAAAATTCATTATAAAAAAAAAAAAGAAAATCCTTAGTTTTTCAAAAATTTCAAGTTTTGTTAACAGAAAATTTATGAAAATGACCTTATAATCTATGCCTGGGATAAGAAAATCCTTAGTTTTTCGAAAAATTCAAAGTTTTGTAAACAGGAAATTTAGAAAAATGACCATATAATTGATATTCATGTCAACACCGAAGTGTTGACTGCTGGGCTGGTGATACCCTCTGGGACGAAACGTCCACCAGCAGAGGCATCGACCCAGTGGTGTAAATAGTTAACAAGGGTACCAGGATTATAATTTAGTACGGCAGACGCGCGTTTCGTCTACACAAGACTCATCAGTGACGCTCATATCAAAATAGTTATAATCCAAACAAATACAAAGTTGAAGAGCATTGAGGATCCAATATTCCAAAAAATTGTGCCATTACGGCTAAAGTAATCTATGCCTCGGATAAGCGGGCTATACATTCTTGAGTCAGAGTAAAACTTAACAAGAGGCCAACAATAACAAAAGGACATTCAAACTCAAAAGTCGAAAATAAATTGACAACGCCATTGATCAGACGAAAAAGACGAACAACACAACAAAAAAACAGTTGACTGAGCGAATTGAAGCCCAATCAATACTAGCATGATTGCGGTGATATAAGTCCTAAAGATTTATAAGGGGATCATTCCTGACATGTGGCATCCGTCGTGTTGCTCATATTAGTACTTACTCGAGGATAAGTCTGATTTGGTAGGCAACATTCGTTAAGGAGGAGACGAGATTGTTCTTCCGACAGTTGAAACAAATCCGACTTTTCCATAGCGACCAACATAATCGTAATTGCCTCCGTAGAATTTACGGAGGGATACATTCAATTGCATCACTTAAAACTCTTGGATTGATTGATTTAAATTGAGCAGCATACCTTTATCAAAGAAATCATGATAAACAATACAATCATTAAAATATTTTTCACTATTGAAAGGTTACTACAGAGAAATAAGTAAAAGCTGAAATCAGCTTTGTTGTCCTTACGTTTTGTTTTTAACCGGCCCTTACTGTTTTAAAGGTTTAGATATGAGTCAAAATATTTATCCTTTTTACTCAGTTCTATTGGAATAGGGGTTCTACAAACGAGCAAATTTCAATCCTAGAACAAAGCAAGTATATTTCAATTAATGGTAGGTGAATAGGTACTGACAATATATACTGTTATGGTGAGAGTCTTTTATTGCAACAGTTTTTTCAGGAGAAAAAATAAGGGTTAATCAAGCTCATAGAAATAGAAAAAGAAGATATGGTGGTTTGTTTTTAAAACTGTTTACCAGAGACCGAATTGACATAAAAGTTAGTTTCCAATATTGCCTGTAATTATGGAGCGCTATCCTTTCCTGTAATTTAATAGTGGTTTAGCAGTTTAACAAAAATAAAAACTAAAAAAATCAGCAAGATAATTTTTTTTCTTCAGATACAGGTTACATCTTCTCGCAAATATGTCTATAATACCGTTTACCGGATTATTATCGCTGAGTGCAAATTTTCGCTTACTTTCGCGGATAAAACAAAATCGCCTAAATAAAATCCGTTTAAAATTTAAAAGTGCACAGGCAAAGGTATTGAATCTGCCAAAATAATAACCACCAAAATATTTCGTATACATTATTCAATGAAAATTGCCCCGCCCCCCCCCCCCCCCCCCCCCCCCCCGTGAAAATAACCCGCTATGCAATATGGTATATATTCCAGGATTTTACATTTCAAACAAATGATCTCTTTAAAAAAACTGATTTCCAGAAAACTGATCAATAATTTATTCAAAATCGAGTTGCACAACTGCATAATGATATAACAAAAAGCAACAATTTCATGTTTGATGACTATTTTATAATATAATTAAAAACATGTTCAAACATCCTTAATGCAATAATTTAATAAAATTCAAAGCACAACAGAAAATAATCACAATAAAAAACTAAAGGAATGAGATCTTCTCCGACATGTAAGACATCGCAGCTTTTAACATAAAATGCATAGACAAACGCACATCTATAAATAAACATGTAGAGAAAAATATGCAACAAACAGATTTCAGAATTTTTTTTTAATCGAAATAAAGGAAATATCATAATATGATAAACAATGTAAACTTAAATTGTTAAATAAAAAGCCGAGCAACCAATTATAACTGACATCTATATTCACATACTGATATCGTGACATTTTGCTATTAAGTAATTGGAATCATTTATTGATATACTTAACATTTTAAAATTAGAGTAAAACCACGCCTATTTGACACCACGCCTATTTAATTGAAACATATAAAGGAGAAAATGAAATAGAAAATGTTTAGATTAGATCTAACCTAACTGTAAAGTGATTGTTACGTTTGCTACTTAAAAGAAACAGAAAAGAAGAGAAAAGATGTCATTAGTATTACCTGCTAGTTCAAATCTGATTCTTGGACTTTGCGAATCCAGACAAAATCGCAATATGTTGTTTACCATTTATGACAATGAACGAAACTTGACTAGTTTTATGGACCAGCATTCAAAACAGAAACATAAACAGATGAAACGTTCACATAGAATAGCAGGAATGAAGACTGGTGGTTGGAAAAGTGATTGAGTTCTACCTTTTCATCATATCTTAATTATTTCATAATAATAAGGACATATAGTAAGCTCATCTTCTAAATATAACATTGAAAAGGTAGAAACCCGAGAATTTATTTGGAAGGTAGAATGCCGAGATCCTTTAATTGTACTATGTACTCATTCAATCGATATAACATTGATCGTTATCAACAGATTAAGCCTTTCAATGTGCGTTGTGCTTATGACAGTGTTTTCACATGCAATGTGCTAAAACATTACGAATATAATTTGTTGCTTTTGGTTTTTATACAATAAATTGAATACTAACATCTGAGCTGAGAATTTGTTTTATTTAACTGACTAACACCTAATTGAGATGAATAATTATTATATCAATATAATTGTTTGAGTCAAACGCACATGCTTGACAGATGATGTGAGTGTTCGACAAAAAATATTATGTCATCAATATCCAAATCATGTAGAATGCAGGGCATATATATAACGACCTTCAACAATGTGAAAAACCATTAAATTATAGTCAGACACCACAGCATCGGAATGCATTGAAACATATAATGAAACAATAAAAAATACCATAGACTATAACCACTGAATAACGGGCGTGTTGGCACATATAAAAGTGGTTGTGTTTAACATATAAAAATAAGAAGATACAGTATGGTTCCAATGAGACAACTATCAACTATATAATCAGTTAACGATCACCGTATGGACATCAACAAACACAAAGTCCATACTTCATTGTCAACAATATGCATGCAAGCACCAAATATAACTTTGTATCACTGCTGTTGAATCAGTTTCATGATACATCCTTGACCTTCTCTTTGAGGAAGTTGTTTGTCGATCGAATTAATCAAATTTAATAAAAATATAATTCAGTGTTAAAGAGCAAGGCATGTTGTTATTTGCTTCACAGTTGATAATTAAAAATTGTATGGCAAACGAGAAATGCCATTGCTATATTTCGATATTTTCACAGCTTTTTCACTAAACTGTTTGTTAGTGTGCTGGTGGTTTGTTCCACAGGATTGTGCAAGCGTCTAGTGTGGTTAGAGCCATAGGCTCTCTATCACCGCTGGCTAGCCTGCATTGCAGGTGAAAAGAAAGCCGATCGCCTAAGTCTTTCTGCCAGTACATAGCCTCTACACTATTCAAGACTTCTACAATGCCTCCTCGCGACAGCACATGGTAACTAGGATTTAGCATTCTAGGCATTATTGTAGAGGATCTCGGAGCAGCAAGGGCCCCAGAGATGCAGTGTGTAGGCCCATCGGCGTATGGACACGCCCTTACACTCATCAACCTTGTCCCAACTATGGGTAAATAGTACCACTGCCTTGTGGTTTGATCTTGGAAGATCAAAGGCTATGGGAGCAGACCCAGAAAGAAAAGCTGGAAAGATGGAACTCATCAGCCATGGCAGGCAATCATCTATGGGAAAGAACACCCAGACAGCAAAACTCCGCCCTGCAGGAATTAGGTTTCTCGCATGGCTAATCACCAGGCAGAGTAAAAAGAAGCTGATTACGGAAACCACACCAAAAGAAACACTGAATTGCGTGAACGAGGACATACGTCATACAGATGACCCAATGAATGTGTCTAGTGAAAGCAGAAATGCAGCTAGGGGCAAGAAGTGTGGACTCTTAACGCCAAAAAATGTTCTCAGCATAGGGGCATGGAATGTGCGGACCATGTATGAGACGGGAAAAACAGCACAAGTTGTCAATGAGATGAGAAGGTATAACATCAGTATACTAGGTGTCAGTGAATGCAGATGGTTAAACAACGGATCGATCTCAACGGACACAGGTAAGACCATATTGTACTCAGGCCGAACAGACAACAAACACTATGAGGGAGTTGCTTTAGTACTAAGCAAGGAATCAAAAAGAGCTCTTCTAGAATGGCAACCAGTGGATGAAAGGCTTATTATGGCAAGGTTTTATTCAAAATACTCAAAACTGTCAGTGAGTCAATGCTATGCACCTACCAACGAAGCTAGTATTGAGGACAAGAATAAGTTTTATGACAAATTACAATCCCTTATCAGTAAAGTACCAGCACATGATTTATGTCTTGTAATTGGTGATCTAAATGCAAAGATTGGGTTAGATAACTCATGTAAGGAAAGAATAATGGGCAGACATGGATGTGGAGAATGAAATGAAAATGGTGGACTTTTAGTAGATTTATGTGGCTTGAATGATCTAGTTATTGGAGGTTCCTTATTTCCACACAAGGACATTCACAAACTAACATGGAACTCACCAAATGGCAGGGACCAAAACCAGATAGACCACATAATTATAAATGGAAGATGGAGAAAGTCTCTGATGGATGTCTGTGTCAAAAGGGGAGCCGATTGTGGAAGTGACCACCACCTTCTACTTGGGAAAATTAAACTTAAACTGAGAAAGGTAGCCAGACCACAGCATAACAGAAAAATATATAACATCCACCGCCTCAAAGACAATCTAATAAGACAAAAATTCAACATCAGCATAAGAAACCAATACCAAACACTACACACTATCAGTGAAAACCACGACAACATTGGTCCTGATTTAAATGAACATTGGAACAAAGTAAAAACTATGTTTAACGATACAGCTGAAAATGTACTTGGAATTAGAGACAGTACAAGGAAAAGGTGGATTCCAGATACAACCTGGAATGTTATTGAAAAGAGAAGATCTACAAAAAGCAAGTGCAATCAGGCAAGATCAGAAAGGTTGAAAGAAAAGCTTCAAAAAGAATAATCAGAGCTAAATAAAGAAGTTAAGAAAAAAGCTAGAGAAGACAAATTACAATACATTGAAGGATTGGCAAATGAAGCAGAAGAGGCATGCAAACATGGAGAACTAAGTACTGTATATAAGATCACTAAACAGCTATGTGGTAAAAGTAACAACAATGACACACCAGTTTTAAGCAAGAATGGAGAGGTAATAACATCAGAAGCACAGAAACTTGAAAGATGGGCAGAGCACTTTCGGGAAGTTCTGAACAGAGAACCACCAGACAAACCAGCTCTATTTGATAACACTGAAGACAAGATCGAAATTGATATATGAGAAGAAAAAATTGAACTTGGTGAAATAAAGAAAGCATTATGCAAGCTAAAAAATAGTAAATCAGCTGGAGTAGACAACATCAGTGCAGAACTCCTTAAGGCAGATGTGGAAACAACAGCATCAATACTGCAAACACTATTTAGCAAAATATGGGAGGATGAAAATATACCTGAAGACTGGGAGGAAGGACTACTAGTTAAACTTGCCAAGAAAGGTGACATGAAAAATTGCAACAACTGGAGAGGTATATCTCTACTGTCTGTACCTGCAAAAGTTTTCCTGAGAGTTATTGCCAAGCGAAAAGTAGATGCTTTAGATGACACCCTGCGGAATGAACAAGCAGGTTTTAGAGCCAATAAAGGGTGCAGTGACCAGATATTCACACTCAGAAACATCATTGAGCAGTGCATAGAATGGCAACACAACATCGTCATAAACTATGTGGACTTTGAAAAGGCTTTTGATAGCTTGGACAGAGACAGCATGTGGGACATAATGAGATCGTATGGCATACCTGAGAAAATAATTAGCATGATTAAATTATTTTACAACAACTACAGATGCTGTGTCCTACACAATGGAACCAAATCCACCTGGATTAATGTACAATCTGGAGTAAGACAAGGATGCGTCATCTCTCCCCTTCTTTTCCTCATTGTCATCGACTAGTGCACGAGAAGAACACTAGGCAATAGAGTAACTGGAATAAGATGGTCGATGAACACAATCTTAGAAGATCTAGATTTTGCAGACGACATATGCCTTTTATCAACAACTAGAGCAAACACGAAGAACAAAACATCAAGACTACATGACACTGCTCTATCTGTAGGTTTAAAGATAAATGCACAAAAGACAAAGATAATTAGTCTTAATGACAAAACTAGTTAACAACCCATAACTCTTAAAGGAGACAACATAGAAGAAGTGGAAAATTTTACTTATCTAGGTACTAACATCAGCCAGGACAACGGCACTAGCAAAGATATAATGGCAAGGATCAACAAAGCCAGAACTTCTTTCTGCAGATTACGAACAGTATGGAAAACAACATCAATATCCAGGTCCACAAAAATCAAAATATATAATAGTAATGTAAAATCAGTTTTGCTATATGGTGCAGAGTCATGGAGGGTTATAAAATCTGACTTCAACAAACTGTCATCTTTCCACAATACATGTCTTCGGAAAATTTGCAAGATCTTCTGGCCAAAAACCATCATTAATAAAGATCTATACACCCTAACCTTACAACGAGACATCAGAGTTGAAATTAAAGAAAGGCGATGGAAACGGATAGGCCATGTTCTACGGCAAGACAAACATGACATCACAAGGATAGCTCTTCGTTGGACACCAGCAGAGGGGGAAAGAAAGAGAGGGAGACCTAAAGAGACATGGCGACGTACAATAGAAAGCGAACTAAGAGCCATGGGAATGACATGGGGAGAAGCAGAAAGAAAGGCACAAGACAGGCAACAGTGGAGGGCGTTGGTAGTGGCCTCATGTGCGAGTATGCACGAAGAGGATTAAGTAAGTAAGTATGATAAGTGTGTTTAAAGACGTCATAAGAAGCATCAGAAACAACACAAGCATTTTATAATTAATGTCAAAGTACATTTTTCAAATTACCTACTTCGTTTCTAAACTTGTATGTTTTTTCTAAGAAAAGGTAGAACAATTATTTCGGACAAAATGGGTACCGTTTGGCGCAGACGAAGCTATACAAAATTTTAATACACGTTTGCGAAGCGTGCAAGTAATTCATTTTTCCCTCTTTTTTCGCGTTTAATTATTATAACGTGAACAGATGCAAATTCAACATCTACTGGAGTATACGCGCAGCTACTGTGTGCATTTTGTGTAGGTATATAGCAGGCTTTGAAGGTCGTACGTTAACCTATAATGGTTTACTTCCATAAATTGTTATTTGGATGGAAAGTTGTCTCATTGGCACTCACAATACATCTTCCCATACCTATTTACTTCAGATTTGTCTCTTTTACTCTTCCGATTATCTTTTTGTGAAAATTATCAATTAACCATAGAAGATTTCTACGTTGAATTTTTAATATAAAACCATTTTTTTTAAGTACATGATATCCGATTGTCATGCGAATATGTTTAGTTTTACTACATCAATACCGTTTTAATAAAGCCGAACGGGGGATAGCAGAGTGAAATTCAAACTCATAAATAAAAAAAAAAAAGAAGAACGCCATGGTTAAAGAAGACAAGAGAGATACATAATGGTACACAAAACACACTTAATAAAAATAAAGACTGAGTATAATGAATCCCACCAGAAACTGGAAGTGATCTTAGGTACTCCGGAAAGGCAATCAGATCCTGATCAACATGTGACATTTGTCTTGTTTCTCACGTGATTACAAATCCGATTAATAGTCTAATTAGATAGGTCATATTTGTGGAAAGGGAACAGGAGTGTGGTTATGACATTTAACACTTTCATTTTTTAATGGCTTATGCATATGCTCCGCATAATAACTACAATGTAAATATTTTATCGCTAGAATAAACTTCCTTATAGAAATGAGTGGATAATTGAATACTTATAAAATATTTGCCTTAAATCATGTATCGGTTTTAGTTTGTTTTTATTTCACTGCATAGTTGCAAAAGCGTGCTTTCATATAAAAAGGTAGATTTTTAAACGTTTGTTTCTGTTGTGTCGTGGTTCTCTGTTATTGTGTTTCCCTCAGTTTTAGTTCGAAACCCGTACTTGTTTTCTTGTCAATCGATTTATTAATTTCGAACAGCGGTATACTCCTGTTGCCTTTATTTATCTACGCGTTAACGCAAAATAACGCCTCTTCTAATTTTTAAAAGAGTAAACCAAATTTCACGTTTACTGCCGCGTTAACGTGAAGGAAGAAAGGCGCGATATCTGTTTTAGTAAAAAGTAAGTGCACGTTAAGTGTTTGTAGTTTACGTGCGTTAACGCAGATTGTCATCACAATCTTGGTACAGTGACTTAACATAATTCAAGTTTCATTAAAATGGCCAACTGTTTATTTATGATTGACGTATTGGCGATTAGAGTTTATGATATAACATTCCAAGGAATTGAAAGATGATAATAGTAAAGAAGTACAAAGGAAATATTTATCCTGGGACTGTAAAACCAACAAGATTTTCAGTTTATATTTGTGGATGAGTTCAAGAAGATCAGGCAAAAAATGTACTGAAGATAGAAATGAGTTGGTACAATCAGATAATGTTCTAGAAAGGAAATATCATTCTGAGTCGATATTTATATCAGTACTTGTAACTTTTGATTTATTTTTTTATAAAAAATCCCCTTTTCAAACATGTTAAAGTTTTTGGAACTGATTTTGAGCAATTAATAAACGTTAATATTTTGAATTAAAAGTGTTTTTGAATTGTTACAGTTCTATAAACAGATTCGTTAACTATTTAGATAAATGTATTTTTAACAAATTAAAAATAATGTACAAATGTAGCGAAATTATTTCAAGTGCACGTGTCGAATCTGTAGGAAACGCCCGTTTCAAGCTAAACGGACACATAATAAACGCGCGTTAACTGGGGAAAAAATCAAAAATTTCCATTTCGAAAGCATGAACGGAATTATAGTAAATGTGCGTTTACAAGCAAACGCTAAAATTGTTGTATAATAATAAAATATATACAAACGCTGTTAACGTGTGTTTACTTTATGTTATACTTGGTATGCACTCAACTGTAATGTTTTGTACCTCCTTATCATGAGAGTGACTCAATAAAGTATCAATCAAGATTTATTGAGATAAAGTAAAGAAATCGTCTTTAAAATGTCCTTGTATATAATATAAAATTCTAATATTATATCATACCATCAGTAATGAAAAAAATGACTTTGACCTTTTTTTTTGGTTCTTGAGTTTATTTCAAAAGCGTCAATTACGTCATTAAGACGTTGTTACAAATACAACTGTGGAATATTTCTATAAAAGATGCCAATAACATGTCTGCCAAATATCAAAAATATTAACTGCACTTTAAATGTAAGCTATATATATATGCTGACATCTATTAATTTAATCGACAAACAATAAACGCAATGTCAATATCACGCTTTTGAAGGATGATTCGAGAGATGTATGATAACCAATTTAACAGCAACACAAGGAAAAAAAGGTCGACATGTGAACAATTTTAAGAAACACATGATACAATCATTGATTAACGCGGTTCCAAACGATATATCAAGGGTCATTACTGAGTAGAATGATAAAAAACACAATAAAAAAGAAGGAGTTTGACTTATAATCAAAACTCGAACGTAATCAAATTTAAGGCATAGTTTAGCATATAACACCTGTTAAGCTGTATCAAGAAACATATACACTATTTGTTAATCGTTGCATTCAGACACAAATACAATAGTAGAAAACCGAGGTCGAGGAGGATCCAGAGACAGATACATATTTGACGGTGGTACACAACTTTTTGGTGATCATCATTTAGTCTCAATCATTCGACTAGACAAAAAGCATTCAAAAATATAAACAAGTTACCTTTAGTAAATCTTAATTTTGAATTAATGGGAATAAGTTATAAACGGAACCAGAATTATAATTTAAGACGTCAGACGCGCGTTTCGGCTACATAAAACGCATCAAAGACGCTCAGAGGAAACAGTTATAAAACCAAACAAGTAAAAAGTTGAAGAGCATTGAGGATTCCAAATTTCAAAATTCCAAAAAGTTGTGCCAAATACGGATTGTGTAATTTTTCCGATAAATTTATAGTTTTGTAAACAGGAAGTTTATAAAAATTACCATATACTTCATATTGATATCAACGACGAAGTGTTGACTACTAGGCTGCTAAAAACTTTCAATTGTGAAACATAGATCAATTAATTGTTTCGATTTAACTGTAAAGTTGTAAAAGCGTGATTACAGATAAAAGAGTAGAATTTCAAAAATGTTTTTTCTAATCCGTCCTCAGGATATTTTAGACCCTCGTCAAATAATTTTACAGTAAAAGCGTTGTAATTATGTTTAATCCAACTTCTCTGACATTTTATTTGTTTATTAGTTTTTGTATCCAGAATAAAGTTTCTAAATATGCATCGCCATCTTTGCAAACAACAACGAAGAAGAGTAAGAAGGGTGTTGGATCTTATAATACATCCGATCTCGTAAATGATGAGTAGATATGGATTTGCCAGATATGCCCTAATTGAATTTGTATTTTAGCCGTTAGTTAGACATTTCAAACATTGATATTAAAAAAATAATGCCTTTATTTATTATCGTCTTGAAAAGTATATAAAGAATCATCAACTGCTATCTTGTGGGATAGGTAAACTACCCATGCGATCATGTTTCAGCTTTGATTTGATTCCATATGGCTTCCACTTAACAAAGAAAGGCGAAAGATAACAGAAGGACATTCAAAATAAAAGATGCTGACAATGCCAAGACCAAGATAAAAAACTAGACAAATAGACAAACACTAATACTAGTACATAAGACAAAACATAGAACACTAAAGACTGTGCAACACGAACCCAACCAAATATTGGGGATGAGGTGCTTCGAAAGGGAAAGCAGATCTTGGCTCCCGATTATGGTATTTGACTATGGCATGGGAAAGGTCAATATATATGAAACAGAAAACGTATCTTGATCTATAATTATCTACTTTTATAAACTGTGACTTTGATGGAGAGTTATATCATTGGTATTCATACCATATCTTCCTATATCTGTTAAATTATCTGTTTTAATTTCTTATAGTTTAAATCTCGATCTTGGCTTATAAACTAATACTATTGTATAATACAAATCACTCAGCGCAGCATTTCAATCCCCGACATCAGTCTTTTAATGGAAACTTTCATATATGTCTAGATTTGTCAAGATGCGCAATGCATTCATGTATGGGGTAATGCCAGCCATTTACTTAATTCTTTTGCAAGTATCGTTATCTTGTATTTGCAAGATGGGTCTTTTCCGCATTTGTACTTAATATGTGAATGAATTTTTGGGGTTCGAATAGAGATTATTTTACTATAAGTTGGCACAACTTGAAATATAAAAAAGAAAATATGGTATGATTGCCAATGAGACAACTATCCACAACAGACCAAAATGACACAGACATTAACAACTATAGATCACCGTACTGCCTTCAACAATGAGCAAAGTCCATACTGCATAGTCAGCTATAAAAGGCCCCGATAAGACAATGTAAACCAATTCAAACGAGAAAACTAACGGCCTCATTTATGTAAAAACATCAACGAAAACCAATTATGTTACACATAAACGAGCGACAATCACTGAATTTAAAGTCTTTTGTGATGCAGCTCTTCGAGGTAAAACACGTTATTGTAATAACCATAAATTTCCTGAAAAATTAAGTTATTTGCAAACATTTAGTAATTAACAAATAATTAGTTTGTTTACCTTAACTCTATGGTTCTCTGTTCTCAAAACAACACACTTGCCATGGTAAAAAAACAGGTTCACTGCATAGACATTTTCGGTGTACACACATTTTTAGGTTTCCAAAATCTGAGGTACATTATGAATACTGACCCAGATACCCATGTAAAGGGAAACTTACAATACGTTTTGTTCTACATCAAAGCATAATGCTTACTTTAAGTGTGTTTCTATATTAAATGTAGTCCTGGTATCTATGATGAGTTTAGTTTCAACCACTGGGTCGATGCAACTGCTGGTGGAGATTTATTTCCCCGAGGGTATAACAAGCCCAGTAGTCAGCAGTTTTTGTGCTGACATGAATAATCATTGATATTGTTATATTTATAAATAAACTGTTTACCAAATTTGAATTTTTTTGAAATACTAAGGCTTTTCTACCTCAGGCATTTTTTACTTTCGCTGTATTTGGCAACACTTTTAAGAATTTTGGATCTCAATGCTTTTCAACCTAGTACTTTATTTGGCTATATTTCAACTTTTTTGGATTCGAGCGTCACGGATGAGTCTTTTGTAGACGAAATGCACGTCTGGCGTATATATTAAATTTAGTCCTGGTATATATGATGAGTTTATTTATCTCCTTGTCATATTTGCTATTACATGTATATAAACATGTATATAAAAGAGTGATGATGATACAAATCTAAATGCAAGTCACAAGGTTTTAAAAGGTTTTCAACACACAATTAGGCCTACTAGACTTTTTTTTCTTGATAAACATATTATCGGAAAACAAAGTCGGTAATAAAAAAGATACACTTTAATTTTTTTTCTGAGTTTATTTCAGAAGCGTTAAGTACGTCATTCAGCAAATAGATCTTAATTAGGTGTGGAATATTTCAAGTTTTTGCATACACAATAAGTGTCTGTCAAATGACAATAAAAATGTATACTGCACTTTAAATGTGAATTATATATTTGCAGGTATTTATTTATTCGATCGACAACTGATCTAAGACAAAAACTTCGTGTAAAATTAAAAGAAGGTGCGAAATAGGTACCAGCAAAGATCAAAATGTGAAGATTGAAGAAAATGAGACATGCAATATACTACAACGTGGTGCCAACGTTAACTTGGCAAGGTCAGGGATGTTTGTAGCATGATATAAAATAAATATTAGGTATAAATGATAAAGGCATCAACCTTACGAGAAACGTGAAGGATACGCTACATGATAAAATCGGTAAATAGTTATTAAAGGTACGTGGATTATAATTGTGTACGCCAGACGCGCATTTCGGTGACGCTCATATCAAAATAGTTATAAACCAAACAAATACAAAAATGAAGAGCATTGAAAATCCAAATTTTGAAAAAGTTGTGCCAAATACGGCTAAGTAAATCTATGTCTGGGAAAAAGAAATCCTTATCTTTTCGAAAAATTCAAAGTTTTGTAAACAGGAAATTTATAAAAATGACCACATAATTGATTTTCATGTGAACACCGGAGTGTTGACTACTGGGTTGGTGATACCCTCGACGACGACACGTCCACCAGCAGAGGCACCGACCCAGTGGTGTAAATAGTTAGCAAAGGTACCATGATCATAATTTAGTACACCAGACGCGCGTTTCGTCCACATAAGACTCACCAGTGACGCTTATATCAAAATAGTTATAAACCAAACAAAGACAAAGTTCAAGAGCATTTAGGATCCAAAATTCCAAAAAAAAAGTAGTGTCAATTACGGCTTTGGTAATTTATGCCTGGCATAAGAAAATCCTTAGTTTTTCGTCAAAATTTTGTAAACAGGAAATTTATAAAAATGACCACATAATTGATATTCATGTCAACACCGAAGTGTTGACTACTGGAATGGAGATATCTCCAGGGACGAAACGTCCACCAGCAGAGGCACCGACCCAGTGGTGCAAATAGTTAGCAAAGGTACCAGGATCATAATTAATAACACCAGACGCGCGTTTCGTCTACATAAGACTCATCAGTGACACTCAGCTCAGAACAATTAGAAAGCCAAAGAAGAGCATTGAGGACCCAAAATTACAAAAAAGTTGTGCCAAATACGGCTAAGGTTATCTATGCCTGTGATAAGAAAATCCTTAGCTTTTAAAAAAAATCAAAGTTTTGTTAACAGAAAATTTTTGAAAATGACCATATAGTCTATGCCTGGGATAAGAAAATCCTTAGTTTTTCGAAAAATTCTAAATTTTGTAAACAGGAAATTTAGAAAAATGACCACATAATTGATATTCATGTCAACACCGAAGTGTTGACTGCGGGGCTGGTGATACCTTCGGGGACGAATCGTCCACAAGCAGAGGCATCGACCCAATGGTGTAAATATTTAACAGCGGTACCAGGATTATAATTAAGAACGGCAGACGCGCGTTTTGTCTACACAAGAATCATCTGTGACGCTCATATCAAAATAGTTATAAACCAAACAAATACAAAGTTGAAGAGCATTGAGTCCAATATTAAAAAAAAAAGGTGCCATTATGGCTAAGGTAATCTGTGCCTCGGATAAGCGGGCTATACATTCTTGAGTCAGAGTAAAACTTAACAAGAGGCCAACAATAACAAAAGGCCATTCAATCTCAAAAGTCGAAAATAAATTGACAACGCCATTGAAAAAGACAAACAACACAACAAAAAACAATTGACTGAGCAAATTGAACCCCAATCAAAACTAGCCTGATTGCAGTGATATAAGTCCTTAAGATTTATAAGAGGATCATTCCTGACATGTGACATCCGTCGTGTTGCTCATATAAGTACTTACTCGAGGATAAGTCTGATTTAGTAGGCAACATTCGTTAAGGAGGAGACGGGATTGTTCTTTCGACAGTTGAAACAAATCCGACGTCATCTGTGAAAGGAATTTTCCATAGCGATTAACATAATCGTAATTGCCTCCGAAGAATTAACGGAGGGATACATTCAATTTCATCACTTAAAACTCTTGGATTGATTGATTTAAATTTAGCAGCATACCTATATCAAAGAAATCATGATAAACAATAAAATGATTAAAATATTTTTCGCTGTTGAAATGTTACTACAGAGAAATTAGTAAATTAAAAATTTGGAAGCTGAAATCAGCTTTGTTGTCCTTACGTTTTGTTTTTAACCGACCCTTACTGTTTTAAATGTTTAGATATGAGTCAAAAAATGTATTCTTTATACTCAGTTCGATTGGAATATGGGTTCAACAAACGAGGAAATTTCAATCCTAGAATAAAGCAAGTATATTTGAGTTAATGGTAGGTGAATAGGTACTGACTGTTATGGTGAATGTCTTTCATTTCAACAGTTTTTTCAGGAGAAAAAATAAGGTTTATTCAAGTTTATAGAAATAGAAAAAGAAGATATGGTGGTTTGATTTTAAAATTGTTTACCAAAGACCGAATTGACATAAAAGTTAGTTTCCAATATAGCTTGTAATTTTGGGGCGATATCCTTCCCTGTAATTTAACAGTGGTTTAGCAGTTTAACAAAAATAAAATCTTAAACAATCAGCAAGATAATTTGTTTTTCTTCAGATACAGGTTACATCTTCTCGCAAATATGTCTATAATACCGTTTAGCGGATTATTATCGCTGAGTGCAAATTTTCGCTTATTTTCGCGGATAAAACAAAATCGCTTAAATAAAGTCCGTTTAAAATTTACAAGTGCACATGCAAAGGTATTGGATCTTCCAAATTAATAACCACCAAAATATTTCGTATACATTATTCAATGAAAATCAGCCCCCCCCCCCCCCCCCCCCCCCCCGTGAATATAACCCGCTATGCAATGTGATATATATTCCAGGATTTTACATTTAAATCAAAACAATCTCTTTAAAAAAATTGATTTCCGAAAAACTGATCAATAATTTATTCAAAATCGAGTTGCAAAACTGCATAATGAAATAACAAAAAGCAACATTTCTTTTTTCTATTCACATGTGTGATGACTATTTTATAATATAATTTAAAACATGTTAAAATATCATTAATGCAATAATTTAATAAAGTTCAAAGCACAACAGAAAATAATAACAATAAGAAACTAAAGGAATGAGATCTTCTTTGACATGTAAGACATCGCAGCTTATAACATAAAATGCATAGACAAATGCACATCTTTAAATAAACATGTAGAGACAAATATGCAACGAACGGATTTGAGTTTTTTTTTAATCGAAATAAAGGAAATATCATAATATGATAAACAATGTAAACTGAAATTGTTAAATGGAATGCCGAGCAGACAATTATAACTGACATCTATATTCACAGACTGATATCGTGACATTTTGCAATTAAGTAATTGGAATCATTTAGTGATATACTTAACATTATAAAATTAGAGTAAAACCACGCCTATTTGATACCACGCCTATTTACTTGAAACATATAAAAGAGAAAATGACACAGAAAATGTTTAGATTAGACCTAACTGTAAAGTGATTGTTACGTTTGATACTTAAAAGAAACAGAAAGGAAGTTATTTGAATGTGTTCGAAATATTATCGAGGACTGGAAAAGATTATCAATATCAGTTTCAATCAGGAAAAGATGTCATTAGTATTACCTGCTAGTTCAAATCTGATTCCTGGACTTTGCAAATCCAGACAAAATTGCAATATGTTGTTTACCATTTATGACAATGAACGAAACTTGACTAGTTTTATGGACCAGCATTCAAAACGGAAACATGAACAAATGAAACGTTCGCATAGTATAACAGGAATGAAGACTGGTGGTTGGCAAAGTGATTGAGTTCTACCTCTTCATCATATCTTAATTATTTTATAGTAATAAGGACATATAGTAAGCTCATCTTCTAAATATAACATTGAAAAGGTAGAAGCCCGAGAATTTAATTGGAAGGTAGAAGGCCGAGATCCTTTAATTGTACTATGTACTCATTCAATCGATATAACATTGATCGAAAGTTTTGTTTCATTATCAACAGATTAAGCCTTTCAATGTGCTTTGTGCTTATGACAGTGTTTTCACATGCAATGTGCTAAAACATTACGAATATAATTTGTTGCTTTTGGTTTTTATACAATAAATTGAATACTAACATCTGAGCTGAGAATTTGTTTTATTTAACTGACTAACACCTAATTGAGATGAATAATTATTATATCAATATAATTGTTTGAGTCAAACGCACATGCTTGACAGATGATGTGAGTGTTCGACAAAAAATATTATGTCATCAATATCCAAATCATGTAGAATGCAGGGCATATAACGACCTTCAACAATGAGAAAAAACATTGAAGTATAGTCAGACACCACAGCATCGGAATCCAACCAAACATATAACGAAACAATAAAAAATACTATAGGCTACAACCACTGAATAACGGGCTTGTTGGCACATATAAAAGTGGTTGTGGTAAACATATAAAAATAAGAAGAGGCAGTATGGTTCTATTGAGACAACTATCAACTATATTATCAGTTAAAGGTCAGCGTATGGACATCAACAATGCACAAAGTCCATACTACATTGTCAACAATATGCATGCAAGCACCAAACATACATTTGTATCACTGATGGTGAATCAGATTCATGATACTTCCTTGACCTTCTCTTTGAGGAAGTTGTTTGTCGATCGAATTAATCAAATTTAATATAAATATAATTCAGTGTCAAAGAGCAAGGTATGTTGTTATTTGTTTCACAGTTGATAATTAAAAGTTGTATGGCAAATGAGAAATGCCATTGTTATATTTCGATATTTTCACAGCCTTTTCACTAAACTGTGTGTTTAAAGACGTCATAAGAAGCATACAAAATAACACAAGCACTTTATAATTAATGTCAAAGTCCATTTTTCAAATTAACTACTTCGTTTCTAAACTTGTATGTTTTTTTCTAAGAAAAGGTAGAACAATTATGTCGGACAAAATGGGTACCGTTTGGCGCAGACGAAGCTATACAAAATCTTAATACACGTTTGCGAAGCTTGCAAGTAATTCATTTTCCCCTCTTTTTTTCCGTTTAATTATTATAACGTGACCAGATGCAATTTCAACATCTACTGGAGTATACGCGCAGCTACTGTGTGCATTTTGTGTAGGTAGATAGCAGGCTTCGAAGGTCTTACGTTGACCTATAATGGTTTACTTCCATACATTGTTATTTGGATGGAAAGTTGTCTCATTGGCACTCACACCACATCTGACCATACCTTTTTTCTTCAGATTTGTCTCTTTTACTCTTCCAATTATCTTTTAGTGAAAATTATCAATAAACAAAGGCTTGTTAGGCAGTTACATGTATGTGGTACGGATATAGATTGATTTACCGTTATTAGTCTTTTGTGATGCAGCTATTCGAGTAAATTAACTCTATTATCGTAACCAGGTACCAGGATTATGATTAAGTACACAATACGCTCGTTTCGTCTACATAAGACTCATCAGTGACGCTCGTAACAAATTATTTATAAAGCCAAACTAGTTAAAAGTTGAAGAGCATTGAGGATCAAAAAGTCCCAAAAGTTGTGCCAAATACGGCTAAGGTAATCTATGCCTGGGATAAGAAAATCCTAGTTTTTCGGTAAATTTAAAGTTTTGTAAACAGAACATTTATAAAAATGACCACAATAATGATATTCATGTCATTACCGAAGTGTTGACTACTAGGTTGGTGATACCCTCGGGGACGTAACGTCCACCAGCAGTGGCATAGACCCAGTGGTGTAAATTGTACGCCAGACGTGCGTTTCGTCTACATAAGACTCGTCAGTGACGCTCATATCAAAATACTTATAAAGCCAAGCAAGTAACAATGGTTTAAATTCATGTAAAAAGTAAGAAGATATCGACGGGGATGATCAACCATTGCATTATTAAAATATTACGGAACAGAGACAAAAAGTAGAAAAAAACCATCCTATTCAGTCAACAAAACACTACACATATTTATGCACTCTAAAAAGTAAAATCACAAAAATACTGAACTTAGAGGAAAATCAATACGGAAAGTCAATAATCACATGGCAAAATCAAATAACAAAACGCATCAAAAGCGAATAGACAAGAACTGTCATATGCCTGACTTGGTACTTGGTACTTGGTAACATTCATCTATACACATGGAAAAAAGTATTGCAACTCCTTGATTTTTTAAAACTTGAAAAATCAGCCTCTTTTTCTGAATGAAATATAAAAAATATGTGTATAATATTATTGAAACATAGTTTATGATAATATTGGCATTGAAACGAACAACAAATTTTTGAAAAAAAAAATGATTTATATAACCACAATTTTAATACCAAAATGGAGTGTTTTTTGTACAAAAAAAGTCATTTTATAACTTTTACTGTAGTCGAAATTTACAAAATTATTCCTTAGATGACTGTTCATATCATGGTTGATCGTTATACGCCAAAGAATTAGTACTTTGTGCGCAGCCTTGATTCAAACGGATAACCGCATCTAAACGTCTTCTGATTCCTGCCATAAATCGACTAATTTGTCGCTAAGGTAGCAGCAACCATTTCTGAGGAGGGGCATTGTTTATTTCATGATGGTTTTGAACTGGGGTGTCCTTTCACGCACTCTCCGCCAAATAGTGTCCCAAATATGCTCGATATGGTTGAAATCCGGGCTACGATCGTGCCAAGGAAGATGAACCGAATTTCATTTGAACATTGGATCTTCCTCCACGATGCTAATTTCCATCTTTGGCGAGCTCTGCACTACATTGGATACGGAAAACTGTGTGTCTGTTAGTTGGCAAAGGTTTCCGAAAAGGTCTTATCGCACGATAACCAGTAGCGATTAGTCGATCTCGAACAGTTCTTGTTAAAAGGCTGATGTATGGCCACCACTCTCTTTTTAGGACTGTCTTGTATGCAATGGGTTTCCTTCTGACCAACCTCCATTATGCTTGATTTTCCTTAGCAAATGGTATAATGGGTCATCTTTATCTCGGAATGTCTTTAACAGCGTTTATTGCCTGATTTATTCTCAAAACGACTTATAGTGAAATGGTGATGACCAACAATACGTGCAGTTTTTACAGCGACATCCCTGCTTTCCTTATGCTAATAATCTGCCATATTGCTGCAGTTAAGAGTTGTCAAGGACCAGTTATAAGGTGTCAATCACATAACTTTAAAAATGTGGTTGTTTAAAGGGTTGAAAACAATGAGGATAAAAACAACTGTTTTGCTGTTTACGGGTACAGTAGCTGCATGTGCAGATAAAAAATTATCGAGTCGATATTTATTGATTAAACTCAGTTGATACTTAAATAATGTTTAAGTAGTTCTATTTTACCAAATTATATCCCAAAACAATGAAGAGTGTTTTTTTAAATTTCAATTTCAATTTGGTGTTGCAATACTTTTTTCCAGGTGTATATATGATTTTTTTTTTATATCTTTCTAGTATCTTTTCTCAACCTTTATTCTGACAGGTATAGAAAATAAATGGGTGCCTTCTATTCCGTCCTTAATTTTAGGAAAAGTAAAATCTATATTTAGAATCATGGTTGAAACTAAATCTACACATGTATGCAATAAATAGCACATGTTATTTTTGCTTTAAAATCAAAATTTCCTAAATTTCGAAGGGTGTAAAATAAAATACTAAAAAGTTCTATGTTAAACGAACTAGATTTCACAGTATACATGGTATAAGGATTTTTGAACAGTCAGCTCTTTTTCTTCTCTCATGAGCCATGGCTCTTTGCACGAATAGTTTTGTTCTTAATATTTGAATTGTATATTTTTAAATCTGTAGACCAATAAATTGAAAATCTTGATATTGTAAAGCATCTGCCAACTTTAACATGTTTAAAGCGTTTCCCTATGTATCAAAGGTATGTCAAGCTTTTAATTTCAACAGCTCGTATCTAAAATGAAAAAATCAGTTAAATCCTTTTTTGCCCCTACAACTGAAAGTCGGGGGAGAAGGGGGTATTGTTTTGACCCTGTCCATCTGTCCTTCCTTCCGTCCCATAATTTGTATATAGTTATTTGGCATAACTCCTGCTATTGTTTGATCACTTGGAATTTTTTACTTTGTTGTCTCTTAGAACGTACACTGCGCTTCAATAGAAACTATTCTTTTTCACACAATTTTATGTGACTACATGTTTATTATATATTGCGTGTTTATGCAATGCGTTGACATGTCATAAAATGTGTCTATATTGTTGTATGGTCGATTAACGTTTGCGTTATATGATTTTTTAAGGAATATGAATTCATAACTACATAAAAATCATGGTCTGTACAAGTATTTCTTAACAAGACACACAATTATCGTCCTTGAGGTGCAAGTCACATGAAGGTCAAAATTTAAAGAAGGCACAACACATCAGATGTAAGGCCTAGGTCAAAAGGCGAAGAAGTTATGGCCTACATGGTTGTGTTTGCGGTTGTGTTTTCACGAAAAAACAACATAAAGTTGACCTTGAGGTCACATTTGAAGGTCACACAAAGGTTATCATGATGCAAAACACTGAACCCCGTGATGACACATCATCTTGCCAAATATCTAAGGCCTAGTTCAAAAGACGAAAAAAAAAATATGGCCATAATGTACGTTTTGAAAATATTTTACTCTTGTTTAATGAACCAATTTGAGGGTGGGGCGTATTTCAAACTTTAATACCAAAAATTCAAACAGTTTGATTTTAAAAAAATTGCAAGAACAACCGACTAGTACAGCTTTTAAATTCTTAGTTTTAAGAAATATTAAACGACACATAAAATTCTTCTTCAAAAACTAGAAGCACACCATTCATTTTTCGGGGATGATTCGGATACCCCCTATTAAAGTTCGTGCAAAATTTTAAATCCGGAAAAAAAAGTTACAAGAAAAGGGTACCAGTGAACTAATATTTACCTCAGCTATCATTATTAGCTTTGCTATTGTCAATTTAGGTTTAAATTTTAAACTTTTTAATATATTTAACTCTATAAAAATATATCAGTAACTTCCAATTTTTGCCGATACTAGTAAGTAAAAGATGCCATTTTTGAGTTGCAAAAATATTTTTAACCTCTTTTTAATTTTAAATGTAATTGTTGGCCTAGTCTATCAATTTAAAAAAAAAAGAAAAAATAAACGGCAGGATTTTTTTGGGGTATAGTGTTGGGTACCCCTTAAATAACAGAATTGTCATTGTCAGTCACTGATAAATAAAAATCAAGTTCGCTTTCACTTCATAAACATTTTCTGTATACACATTTTTTAAGGGCTCCAAAATCTGAGGTACATTAGAAATATTGACCCAGATACACAATGTAAAGTGTAACTTACGAGACTTTTTTGTCTAATGCTTACTTTAAGTGTTTGCTTTTACATGTATGAAAAAAAAAATGCAAATGAGACGAATCTCCTTTCAAGTCACAATGTATAAAAAGAACAAAATGATAGGTATAAAAAAACACGGTCTTCAACAAACAGCATTGGTCACAAGACTTTCTGCTGAAAAACAAAGTCGGTAATAAAAAAAGTTACATTATGACATTTTAATTTTTATAAGTTTATTTCAGAAGCGTCAAATACGTCAATCAGCAAATGTATCTGAATTAAGTGTTGATGATTTCAGTTTTTTTTCTTCAAATTTTTAGTATAAAATAATCTTGCCTGTCGAATGTAAAAAAAATAAATATTTACTGCACCTTAAATGTGAGTTGTTATTTGCAGATATCAATTAATTCGATCGACAAACAACAGAGATAAGAATATTTTTTAGTGTAAAATCCTTGAAAAAAGGTGAAAAATACGCAACAAAGAAGATAAAAAATGTGTAGATTGAAGAAAATGAGACATGCGATATTCTAAAACGTGGTACCAACGTTAACTCGAAAAGGTGAAGGATGTGTGTAGCATGATATACAGCATACATTAAGTATATAAAAAAGAAGATGTGATATGATTGCCAATGAGACAACTGTCCACAAGAGACCAAAACAGACATGAACAACTATAGATCACCGGGCTTTAACAATGAGCAAAGCCCATACCGCATAATCAGCTATACAAGGCCCCGATAAGACAATGGAAAACAGTTCAAACGAGAAAACTAACGGCCTTATGTATATGAAGAATTGAACGAAAAACAAATAGGGAACACATAAACAAACGACAACTACTGAATTACAGGCTCCTGATGAAGGTAACAACCTTACGAGAAACGTGAAGGTGATGCAACATGATAAAAACGATCAGCGGGATATACATTCATGAGTCAGAGTAAAACCGAACAAGAGGCCAACAATACCAATAGGACATCGAGTCGAAAATAAACTGACAACGCCATTGATAAGACGAAAAAAAAAACACAGCAGAAAACAAAAGACTGTGCAAATTGAACCTTATTCAAAATTGGTATGATTTGATTTAAAGGTTGTATTATATTTGTTATTCTCATAGGATTTTGTCTAAAATCCGGATAACAAAATTAAAACTGAAAGAACGCATTACATATAAGAGGAGAATAGCGATACAACATTATAATATATCAAACAGAGAAACAGACTAAGCATTAGGCAAAATCCTATGAGAATAACAAATATAATACAACCTTTAACAATGAGCAAAACCATTGAAGTATAGTCGGACACCAAAGCATCGGAATGCAACGAAACATAACACAAAACAATAACAAATACTATAGACTTTACAATTATAGGTAATCGTATGGACTTCATTAACGAGCAATACTTAAACCACATTGTCAGCTATATGTTTGAAAGCATCAAACATACTTTTCCGTAGAACTTGTCATGTAGTAAAACAGTACACCATAAGAGAAACAGAAAAAAAAACTGTTTAAATTTGACTCATCATATCTAAACGAAAGCCTGCAAGAATCCCTAAACTTATTTGGAGATAAAAGTAATCAAGTACTAATCTAGCAGTTCTTGCAGTTACAGAAATCAAGTTGTTAGCCTTTATAAGATATACCAACAAACAACATGAAGAAACTCTGCTTCTTGTTGACCCTAGTGGGACATCCATTCTGTTAAAAATCAATATTCAAACATGATCGAAGTAACACTGAAAAGTAGATATTTGAACATACTAGACGTGTTATCTAATGCTATCTCAGTTGATAAGATGCTATTGTAAGCCTTTATAAGATTTACCAACAAACAACGTGAGAAAACTAGGCTTCTTGTTGACCCTAGTGGGATATAAATTCTGTTAAGTATTCAAACAGTATCGAAGTATTACTGAAAATTAGATATTAGAACATACAAAACTTGTTATCGAATACTATCTCAGTTGATAAGATGCTATTGTTGTTTCACATTTTATAAGTGCTATCTCAGTTGTTAAGATGCTATTGTTGTTTCACATTTTATAAGTGCTATCTCAGTTGATAAGATGCTATTGTTGTTTCACTTTTTTTAAGTGCTATCTCAGTTGATAAGATGCTAATGTTGTTTAAAATTTTATAAGTGCTATCTCAGTTGATAAGATGCTATTGTTGTTTCACATTTTATAAGTGCTATCTCAGTTGATAAGATGCTAATGTTGTTTCACATTTTATAAGTGCTATCTCAGTTGATAAGATGCTATTGTTGTTTCACATTTTATAAGTGCTATCTCAGTTGATAAGATGCTAATGTTGTTTCACATTTTATAAGTGCTATCTCAGTTGATAAGATGCTATTGTTGTTTCACTTTTTATTTGTGCTATCTCAGTTGATAAGATGGTAATGTTGTTTCACATTTTATAAGTGCTATCTCAGTTGTTAAGATGGTATTGTTGTTTCACATTTTATAAGTGCTATCTCAGTTGATAAGATGCTATTGTTGTTTCACTTTTTATTTGTGCTATCTCAGTTGATAAGATGCTAATGTTGTTTCACATTTTATAAGTGCTATCTCAGTTGATAAGATGCTAATGTTGTTTCACATTTTATAAGTGCTATCTCAGTTGATAAGATGCTATTGTTGTTTCACATTTTATAAGTGCTATCTCAGTTGATAAGATGCTAATGTTGTTTCACATTTCATAAGTGCTATCTCAGTTGATAAGATGCCATTGTTGTTTCACATTTTATTTGTGCTATCTCAGTTGATAAGATGCTATTGTTGTTTCACATTAAGTGCTATCTCAGTTGATAAGATGGTAATGTTGTTTCACATTTTATAAGTGCTATCTCAGTTGTTTAAAAGATGGTATTGTTGTTTCACATTTTATAAGTGCTATCTCAGTTGTTAAGATGATATTGTTTTTTTCACATTTTATAAGTGCTATCTATGTTGATAAGATGCTATTGTTGTTTCACTTTTTATTTGTGCTATCTCAGTTGATAAGATGCTAATGTTGTTTCACATTTTATAAGTGCTATCTCAGTTGATAAGATGCTAATGTTGTTTCACATTTTATAAGTGCTATCTCTGTTGATAAGATGCTATTGTTGTTTCACATTTTATAAGTGCTATCTCAGTTGATAAGATGCTAATGTTGTTTCACATTTTATAAGTGCTATCTCTGTTGATAAGATGCTATTGTTGTTTCACATTTTATAAGTGCTATCTCAGTTGATAAGATGCTATTGTTGTTTCACATTTTATAAGTGCTATCTCAATTGATTAGATGCTAATGTTGTTTCACATTTCATAAGTGCTATCTCAGTTGATAAGATGCTATTGTTGTTTCACATTTTATAAGTGTTTTCTCAGTTGATAAGATGCTAATGTTGTTTCACATTTTTAAGTGCTATCTCAGTTGATAAGAAGCTATTGTTGTTTCACATTTTATAAGTGCTATCTCAGTTGATAAGATGCTATTGTTGATTCACATTTCATAAGTGTTATGACAGTAAATCGGTTTAGAGTGACAAATAGTTTTATGTGTAGAATTTGCTTATATTACTTGAGATGTGGTATGACTGCCGATGACACAACTCTCCACAAGAGACCAAAATGACACAGAAATTAACAACTATAGGTCACTGTACGGCGTTTAACAATGAACAAAGCCCATACCACATACATGTAGTCAGCTATAAAAGGCTTTTATTACTTTTTGAATACTGAGTAAAGCTATCGATAAACTAGTTGTAGGGATGATCGGTTGTCATGTGTTCGAATTTCGGTCTTCACTTTGCCGATTGACCCCCATTTTTCCTTTGATAGATTTTTGTCATGTATAATAATGAGCCATCTGTAAAAGTACCAAACTCTTAAATTTTTATTATCTTAATAGTTTTTGAGAACTTAAACTTGTCAATGTTAAAAATTAAGATAGAACATTTTCCAGTCCTGCATTTTTTTTGCTCTTTTTAATCCTCATTTTATCCCCTATCAATATAAACTAATGGTTTAAAAATTATTTTGAAACTGAGAAACGAACACCCTTAAGGGCAGATTTTGATTATATTACTTCCATTTATTACTTTTTAAATACAAAGTATAATTAACAGTCTTCTTATCAAGGTATTGCTGATACATTATAAAAGTGCATTTCTTTTAATTTTCATGATATTCATGTAATATTGGTTCGGTGATGAAGTTATATTGATACCTCATGATGCATTAATTGACACAGATAGGAACGCATGATGGTCTCATTTTTCTAGTTAAATGATTTGAAAGAAACAAAACAATAGTCTGAATTATGTAAAAACATTCCACACAAATATTAAAAACAGCGAAACACGACTTTATGTTAATTACAGATGTCTGACTTTATAAAGGCAAAAACATTTGAAAACGATGTCAAAACTAATAAAAACTTAAATAACAATCATGTAAAGGATGCCACAGATATACCTTCACCTGACTTCATCCTTGGGATCGTGTTTGAATCGTGTCTGTTTATCTCTTCAGTTTCTATGTTGTGTTTGGAAACTGTATTTTGTGCTTTTGTCATGGCGGTGTCAGTTTATAATCGACTTGTGTGAGCGGGGGTTCTTTGGTTACTTTGTCACTATTTTCAAACACTAAAGACCAGACAATTTATTTAACTTAGGTAAAGTAAAAAATAAGGGACAACATCAAAAGATCGATGTAGGATAAAACACTTAAATCAAAAAGTTTTGGGGGTAAGAGGGGGGTTAAAATTCTACAATTTGTATATCTATAATCGATTTTTACGTATATCCCTATTGTTAAATCAATTTTCCCCAAATTAAGTTTAGAGGTGGGGTTGGGGGTGATGGGTGTGTGTGTGTGTGTAGGGGTGGGGTGGTGACAGTGAAAAAACCATGTGAATTAAGTTTTTTTTATCCTACATTGGACTTTTGATGTCGTCTCTAACACATGTAGGCTCGAAAATAAGTAGATTGTTTTTTATTGTTTTCTATTCGATGAAATCAAAGTAATATTTTTCCTTTCTTTTCAAATGTGTTTTTTCTAACCAAACTCTTTGTAACAATAGGAAATAATCTCGAACAACACATGAATGATGGCCGGCTTAACTACCTGTATATAATTTTAATTCTATGTTTTTCGTTATGTTCTAGTGAGATTGTTGTATCACTTTCATTTAACCAGCCACATGATACATTTTTGACCTGTTCCTTGAGGACGTTGTTTGTCGAATGAATTAATAAAATTTATTATAAATATAATACAGTGTTATACAGCAATGCACATTGTTATTTTTTTTCACAGTTAATAATAAAAATTGTAAGCATGCAATTGTGATCTTTCGATATTTTCACAGCTTCTTTTAAACGTTAGGACGTCATAAGAAGCATTTAAGATAACATACAAATCTTATAGTAAATGTCAAAGTCCTTTTTTTACCTACTTTGTTTGTTAACTTCTACGTTTTGGCTAATAGGTGAACAAATTGATGTAGGACAAAATGGATACCGTTTGGTACAGACGAAGCTTTGCATAAAGAAAACAAATGTCAACGAATCGTGCACATAATTATTTATTCCCTCATTTTTCGCGCTCAGTTATTATAACGTTAACAAGTCCAAATTCAACATTAATTCAACTCGAGTATACGCGCAGTGACTGTGTGCCTTTTTAGTAGATAGATAACAGGCATTTACACCAGTTTTTTTACTCTTTCTGATAACAAAATAAACAATGTAATGTTAAGACAATTTCTACTCTAAATATTTTTTATGAAACAACATTTTTTTAGTACATCATATTCGATTGTCATGCGAATATGTAAATCTTTACTACATTAGTCCGTGTTAATAAAAGAGGAGTGAAAGATACCAGAAGGGACATTCAAATTCATAGATCGGATATAAAGAACGCCATGGTTAAAAAGGAAAAAAAGACAGACAAACAATGGTACACAAGACACACTTTATAAATAAAGACTTAGCAAGATGAAACCTACCAAAAACTTAGGGTTTATTAGTTGTCCTGGATGGATTATCAGATCTTGCTCCACACGTGGCACCCGATGTGTTGCTCATGTTAGTACAAACTCGATTAGTAGTCTTATTCGGTAGATAATATTTGTGGTAAGTAGTTACGACATAATGATCATGTTCGATATAATCTGAGAAACGGATATTCCGTAACGGTCGACAAACTCGTGATATCGTGGGTAAAAATTGAAATATGTTAAAAGGAAGGGTTTCGACTTCACCATTTGAAATTATTAGTGCAATAGCCTCCTTGTGATCAACAACCTCCTATCAAGTAATTCATGATAGAAAATAAAAGCTCGGGAATATCGAAGGAAATGGGAGATATATATGCTATATGCAGGCGATACTGGAATGTTACTATATAGACATCAAAAGTTCACAATTGGGACGCTGAAAGCATCTCTTAGTGGACGAGTTTTGATACCAACCGACCATTATTGTTAATTTCTAGATGGGGACATTCAACACATTTATTTGTAATGGCTTATATATATGCTGCGGATAATAAATATTATCATGTGAACGCCATGTTAACTCTGGGTAAAATCCGAAATGTCAGTTGACTTAAAACGAAAACGGGTCTAATATCGCGTTTACTTCCGCGTTAACGTGAAGAAAGGCGCGTCATCTTTTGCAAAGAGTAAACGTACCTTTACTGTTTTCATTCACGCGTGTTAACGCAGATTGTAATCGTTATCTGAATACACTGAACTAACATATCAAATGATAAAGTACACCAACATAAACAACTGTCCATTTTCGATTGACAAATTGACGATTAAAGCTAATCATATTACACTCTAATGCCTTGTTCACACATTAACGGATTTTACTCCGGATTGGCTTCGGAAAGATTCGGCATCATTCGTGGCATTTTGTATTATTCCGTAAATTTCCGTATTTTAGCCGTAGTCATACGTAGTGCTACCTGTATATCCTTGACATTTTCTGAACATGCGCAAAATTTGACCAAAGATCAATGACCGTAATATATTCGTTCTAAACCGTATAATACCATATTGCTCCGTTAGAGAACCTAACAAAACCGCATTAATTCGTATTAAATCGTTGGCCCGAATGATTTCAAATATAAAAAAAGAAGATGTGGAATGATTGCCAATGGCTATCCACAAAAGATCAAAATGACACAAACATTAACAACTATAGGTCACCACACGGCCTTCAACAATGAGCAAAGCCCATACCGCATAGTCAGCTATAAAAGGCCCCAATAAGACAATGTAAAACAATTCAAACAAGAAAACTAACGGCCTTACTGATGTAAAAAAATATTAGCGAAAAACAAATATGTAACACATAAACAAACGACAACCACCGAATCGCAGGCTCCTGACTTGGGACAGGCACATAAAGGCTAGTTTCGGGGAATTAAGTTTTATTATGGTTACATCAAGTATTTGTAAGGATACACTACGATTTGTTTCGAATGTGTCATAGAACTGCAAAATTTCATTACGTTGCAATACGGAGAAAAGGGTATCAGTCTGGTTTCTGAAAATCTTTTACGAATCACTACGTCACACAATATGGAATATGACGACGACAAACTGACACAAGGCGTCTGTATGAATGTACTATACTTAATAAGCCCAACTTACTCTGTGTCTTTTCGTTGATGTATACATAACATTATACAACATGAATACTCAACAACTTCTGATTACAATTAATTGGCTTGAATTGGATATTGACATGGCACAAAATGACAGGGCAGGGGTATGGCTACTTGGTGACAGACGTAGATGTGACAGGAGAATAAAAAGTGGACTATGAACTGACTTCCCTATCCATGGCCACTTTGAGCCATTTCAAAGACTGAATATTGTAAGAAAAGTTCGGCTACATTTAAGAACTTTGAAAGAATAGTCTAAAATATGTTTCAAGAACGGCAACATGTATTTGGTCTGAGGAGTACGAAGTACATCACATATGGTTCAGACAGACATATAAATATTTGTTTTATTAACTGTCAACGACGACAAATAATCTACAATAAACTGCTATATAGAAATGATGACTATTTCGTTTCAGACCGTTTTCATTTGTATTAACCCTTACTTATACCATAAGAAACCGATGTTCATATTCAGTACATACGACCTGACCGTATCATGCCGTAAGAACCCGTATCACTCATGTTGCAAAATTCAACCAGTTTTCCAGTTTTCATTGTAAGTGATAGTAAGGTCAAAACCCGTATTCATACCGTTGTGCGTCTGTATCGGATCTGTATCGGACTACGTAAACTGTATTTCCTTAATAATCTATGGGATTCAAGCCGTAGTGGATTCGGCGAAGTGATCAGTTTATGTGTGACCGCGGCATTATGAATGTTAAAGTAATTACAGTAAAAAAGTACAAAATGAATATTTATCTTGAAACTGTAAAACCAACAAGACTTTCAGTTTACATTCAGGAGAGTTCAAAAAGATCTGAGAAAACAAATATGACGATCAGATAATGTTTTAGAAAGGAAATATTATTGTAAGTCGATATAAGTATATGTTCATGTATTTTTTGTACAGACAATATAAAAAATTCCGCTATTTAAAGGTATTGCAACTGATGTTTGCAATCAATTAGAGTATATATGTCGTTTAAATTTTACTCAATGGTCCTCTGCTCCCAACATGACCATAATTGTTGAGGTCAGTCAGTGATTAAAAATTGTAAGAGACAGTTTCATTGCACAAATTTATAATTTCTTCACATTCCTTTTTATTTACAACGATGCATTCACAATTTTGGGTCAAAATACGGCCTTCATTACACAGCATTGGCTTACACCGAACATCAAACTTTAAAGGGTCCACAAAATGACTATTGCAAAACAATTCAAACAGAAAATTAACGGTCCATTATTTATCAAAAACAAGAAACGATAAACATATATAAATTCGAAGCACATCAACAGACGATAACCACTGAACAACAAGCTTTTGACTATGGACATTTGCATAGAAATGCAACGGGTTGGTTGTATTGTTATACTATACTAGACACTTGTTGATACATCTGTAAAAAACACATCCAAGACTTTCTGCTTGAAAAGAATCTTTAAGGAAAACAAAGTCGGTAATAATAAAAATACATTATGAAAAAAAAAAAAAAAAAAAAAAAAAAAAAAAAAATGTAAAAATAATGTAAAAATAAAAAAAAAAAAAAATTAAAAAAAAAAATTAAAGATATACGGGACTTAGACAATAAATCCTTTAAAACTTCTTTTGATATTTTTAACCGTCTTAAAGATAAAAGGAATTGGATTGCACAATATAGCCGCATTAAATCTTCGCTAACACATAAACAAATTGACGTTTTAAAAACAGACTCTAGCATGCAAAGTCACTCTAATAGACCTATAAAAATAATGAATTCTTGTCAATTTATAAAAAATGGAGTTGTCGTTGATGCCAACAAATTATGCCTTAAAGATATTAGATTCTTCTATGAGAATAAAACAGCTCCTAAAAGCCAGTTTAAGTGGAATTTACATTTTTGGAATGAGCTACCATGGATAACCTTGAATAAGAATTTAGCTAATAGGAAAACTAAACAACTTCAATGGAAGTTACTACATAATATAATTTACACTGAAGAAAAATTACAAAAAATGAATCGCTCAAACGGGAAGTGTCACTTTTGCAATGAAAACGAATCACTTTTTCATCTTTTTATTTATTGTAAACTGGTGGAAGACGTTTGGCGGGAAATTTTTGAGAAAATATGGGAATTTTGTTCACAATTAACTATCGAAAAATTACAAAAATCGGAAACAAGTATAATATTTGGGGTCATTAATGCAGATGCATCTTATACCCAAATTTTAGATACGGTACTTCTAATCACGAAATGGGTTATCTGGAAAACTAGAAATATCGCAAAATATCAAAATAAAGGGATAAGTAAATCGTTGATTTTAAATATGATAAAACAAGAAATGCAATTTTTGCTCAAATATTTTAAACCGAATACAAAAAACGAAGCCTTTTCTATCATGTGTGACATTTTGTGTATATAAATATACATTTTGTGTGGTCAGGTCAGTGCAATGACCTCTTTGATACTGATTGAATAATAATATGTTGTATACTGCTCTCAGCTCCCTACATGTAATTTCTATTGTGTATGTAATTCAGGTGTACCATCTAATTGTAACAAGACATGTTGTATCAACAGGTTAATTTTATAAACAAATATTTACTCACCATATCTTTGAAATAAAACCTTTTTGGAAATCAAAAATCATTAAATAATCCCTTTTTTTTATGAATGAACTACGGTAACACATCCCTTTAACAAATCGCACGTGGTAAATGATCACATGACCAGAATTTAAATGTAATTGAAATTAACATAACAAAAGACTTGATGTACGGTTACTTTGAAACTGCTAAATAAATACAGGTAGCTTTTGTGAGAAATAAATAAAGATACAAAACATACTTTATTTAAAAATTTTTATATATGGTGAGAGGTAAAGATATATAGATCGATAATGATTGCAGGTACATGTACATTTGTACAAGGACAGATAATATTTTTAAAGGTTGATGTTAATAATTTATAGTGGGAGTTTTTTTTCTCATTTGATTTTTCACCGACAAATGAGACTGTAACAATTGGGGGCCCCTTAGTTGCTCCCCTGAGCAACTGAGGGTTGATGTAACAGGCGATTGTTAATAAAATATGTTTTATATTTAAAAAAAAAAAAAAAAAAAAAAATACATTATGACATTTTTATTTTGTTGTGAGGTTTTTTAAAAAGCGTCAAATACGTCTTTCAATAAATGTATCTAAATTAACTGTGGAATATTTCACTTTTGTTTAGTGTGTTTGTATAAAAAATGCATGTCTGTCGGATGTCAAAAATGATATTTACTGCACTTTAAATGTGAGTTATATATTTGCAGGCATTTATAAATTTGATCGACAAACAACTGATAAAAAAAAAGTGTCAAATTCTTTGAAGACGGTGCGAAATAAGCACAAACGAAGATAAATAATGTGTTTATTGAAGAAAAGGAACCATGCGACATACAGCAACGTGGTACTAAATCGACTAGTTTGAGGGTGTATGTTGCATGATATAAAATGAATATAAGGTATTCATGATAAAGGTATAATCCTTATGAAGACACGTCATGTATTTGTTACATGGTTAAAACAATGAGCGTGATGCACATTTACGAGCCAGAGCAAATTCAAACGAGAGACAAAAAAATAGTAAAGGGATATCCATAACAACATTGCTAGGACGAAAAAGACAAACAACAATACAAACAACAAAAGATTGAGCAAGAAGAACCCCATTCAAAAATCGAATTTAACCATTAGGTCCTGAAGATTGGAAAGGGAATCAATCCTCACATGCGACACCTGTCGTATTGCTTATGTTAATACTTATTCGGTAACTTGGTACGTACCTTTCGAAGGCCGTAAGTGTAGTCTTGACAGTTGAAACATTTCTTTCGTCATCCATAACGGTCAACCAACTCATGATGGCGTTTGTAAAAGTTTAACTTCAACATTTGAAACTCTTGGTTTAATATGTTCCTTATGAGTAACAACCCTCTTTCGATGAATATTTCGGCTGGAGTGTTTCTACATAGAAATTGGAAAGTTTAAATGTAGGAATCTTTTGTTGTAAGGTTTACTGAACCTTACTGTACGTGTCTTAGATGTAAGTAAAATATCAGGAAGGCTTTACTGTATATGTTGTTTCCTTTATCCTCAGTTTAATATATATATATATATATATATAGAAATTTGGGTGTTACAAACACTGCGGTAGAAGCAACTGTAAGTGCTGTAAAGCCGCCAACACTGACCACTCTTTCAGCAGCACAGTAACAAAGCAGCGATACAACATCTATGTTACATCTAATTGCAAAACGGAAAATAGTATTTATATTCTTACTTGTGGAACTTGCAAGCTGCAGTCTGTTGGTGAAACAGAAACTAAATTCAACATCAGACTAAACAAGCACCGGTCGTTCTATACAAAAGAAAGAAACTGTCCAATTAAGAGACACCTCTTAAAAACAGGACATACTTTTAATGAAGAAATTTTGTCAAATTTAGATTCAAAACTTGCACATCTGTCTTTTGATCGTAGAGAAGAAATAAAAACTTTGGTATTTTCTTTTAAAAATCTTTTTCCAGATGTGCCAAACAAAACCACTGCTGTTTTTCATGATGTTGATGTAGGAGATGCTTCTCCAATTAAGCAACATCCTTATATCACCTTTCAAATAATTGAGGTAAACCAAAATTGGGACTCCGAAATGAGAAAACAGAGAGAAAGGTTCTGGATGCATCAGCTACGTACTCTTGAACCTGATAGACTTAATGAGAGGGATGAAAAACAGTTCTACCCGAAACCAAAGGAATAAATCATGAATTTTAATTCTATTCAACTTAAACAACTATTTGTTTTAATTTAAAAAAAAATGTTTATGTACAGTAAACGGCAAATATTTGTTTTAGACAGACCATCAATCATTATGTTAAACTTTTGCGTAGCCCAAGCTACAAAGATATTTCTTGTCATTCATCCGATTTCACCTAGATAGATGCACACGCCCGATGAAGCTTATTTGTTTAGCGAAATATTGCGTGAATAATATATAAAATATAACACCTAATTTTATAACACTCATTAGTGTGTTAAAGTTACATTCTTAGACACTTATATAATTTAATTTAGTAACTGCATCAGTTTATTTACAAACTGACCCACACCTAGATAGATTGAATGTTGATTGTTGCTATTTTTAGTCCAGGTGGTCGTGTGGTCTAGCGGGACGGCTGTAGTGCAGACGATTTGGTGTCACGATATCACAGTAGCATGGGTTCGAATCCCGGCGAGGAAAGAACCAAAAACTTTGCGGAAGCAAATTTACAGATCTAACATTGTTCCGGTGATGTTTAGACGAGTTGTATATATAAATGTATATATATATATATATATGAATATATAAGGGAACGTACATTCAACATACGAGAAAATGACAAATTTAGAGCAGTTTTTAATTGAGTGCAGGTGATGAGGTAATGACAATTTATATTTGTTTGTGTAGAATGTCTTCAATTGAAACAGTTCTTTTACAGAAATCATATTCTGAAATGTTTGCCTTATTTAAAAAAAACAACAGTAGTGGCTCCTTTGCTAGAGATAACCAAAGACAGAAATTTCCAACATCAAAGGTAAGGTATCAACCCGATTTTGTAAACAAACCAATCTTAAGTAACCAGGTTTACATTTTCTGCGACAAACGTGAGTTAACAGATTTATCAGTAACTTTCAAATAAAAATTTAAAAAGCAAAAAAAAAAAAAAAAAGAAGAAAATACAGATCAACACGGAACTCCCGATCTTTCCAGAGTTAAAGTTACATTTTTTAAGTACAAAAAGGAGCATTATAGGCACAATTATACGCACACCAATTTAAAAAGCTATACAAACAAATAGTCAGATTCTTATGACATTTTACATCTGTCCAGTTATAACATTGTAATCAAATTACTTCATACTAATACTTAAACAATATGTTTCCGATACACTGTTGACATTGTTGATCTACACATTCACTTCAAGAAATAGTAAACCGTGTTTAAATTTACCTCGCAGGTTCTAAATTCAAAATTAAAGTTCTACAAATCCACAGAACTGTTTTTATATTTGGTTGTTTTACCTCGAGTTAACCTTACCATGTTAATATCATGGTCGTTTTTTGATAGTGTGTGTCTTCGTTTATGGATATATCACTGTGATATATATTAAAATTTGCTAATCTCTTCATGGTTCGACCACTGCTGTCGTATAAAGCTGTGCAGTCAGATAAAGCAGAGTTATCTACTGCGCCAAGTGTAGGGTAGAATGATTTTGCACCAGTGTATATGTCATAATGTTTTACTTTACTGTACTGTCAACTGAACTTTTGTTGTTGGTGACTGTTATATTTCTTTGCTTGTGTGATTTTTTTGTGTGTGAATTTTTTGTGTGAATTTTTTGTGTGAATTTTTAGTGTGCGAATTTTTTGTGTGTGAGTTTTGTGTGCGTGAATATGTAGGTTTTCATCAATGAAATTATAAAGCTAAGTTAATAAACTCAACTACATGACCGAATTTTAAAGGATCAAGGACAACATGATATTCAACAAGAAAATGTTTGAATGGTTAAAAAAAATGACAACAAAGTTTAATGGTTACGTTAGTACCCATGTATTTATTTGATTTTATATCATGTAATACTAAACATTTGATAGGGAATGTTAATAATTTCAAAAGATATAGGAAGATGTGGTGTGAGTGCCAATGAGACAACTCTCTATCCAAATAACAATTCAAAAAAGTAAACCATTATAGGTCAATGTACGGCCTTCAACACGGAGCCTTGGCTCACACAGAACAATAAGCTATAAAGGGCTCCAAAATTACTGGTGTAAAACCATTCAAACGGGAAAACCAACGGTCTTATCTATATAAAAAACGAGAAAAAATTACCATACATCACAACTGTGTGTAATTTATCCAATCATGTTTACTAAATGAGGCAAAAGATGCAAGGAAGACAAGTCGTCAACGCCATAGCAGTCAACTTACTTTTGATGGCGTCCTTAACATTAACAAAGGGATTCTTTCAAATTAACCAGTTACTATAGATGTATTAGCTTCCTTGTGATGAAAATCAGATGTGGATACTTAAAAATTCCAAAGATCTTTTAGAGTACATACAATCTAACTCTCTTTCATCTTGGAACAGTATTAAAACATTTGACTTTTCTACTCTTTACACAAGTATTCCACATTCCAAACTAAAAGACAAATTAAAAGAGTTGGTATTACTTTGCTTTATAAAAAAGAATGGCCAACGTAGATACAAGTATCTTGTCTTAAGGAGGGATACATCCTACTTTGTAAAGAATCATTCTGATTCAAACAAAAAATTCTCTGAAACCGATATTATCAAGAGGCTTGATTTTTTGATTGACAACATATTTGTTACGTTCGGAGGACGTGTTTTTCAACAGACTGTCGGCATCCCAATGGGAACAAACTGTGCCCCTCTACTTGCTGACTTGTTTCTTTATTATTATGAGGCTGACTTCATGCAGGAACTTCTTAGGAAGAAAGATAAGAAGTTAGCAATATCCTTTAACTCTACTTTCCGCTATTTAACGTTCTTTCACTAAACAATTCAAAATTTGGTGACTATGTGGATCGCATCTATCCCATCGAATTGGAGATAAAGGATACTACAGATACAGTTAAGTCGGCTTCATATCTTGACTTACATCTAGAAATTGACAATGAAGGTCGGTTGAAGACAAAACTTTTCGACAAAAGAGATGATTTCAGCTTTCCAATTCTGAACTTTCCATTTCTAAGTAGCAACATTCCAGCAGCACCTGCATACGGGGTATATATCTCCCAATTGATACGATATTCCCGTGCTTGCATTCCTGTCATGATTGTCTTGATAAGTGGTTACTGCTCACAAGGAAGCTTTTAAACCAAGAGTTCCAAATGGTGAAGTTGAAATCATCCCTTCGTAAATTTTACGGACGCCATCACGAGTTGGTTGACCGTTATGGAATAACCGTTTCACAAATGATATTGGATATGTTCCTTACGTCGTAACTACAATCCCTTCCCTTTCATGAGATCACCCCTAGTTTTTGGTGGGGTTCGTGTTGTTTATTCTTTAGTTTTCTATGTTGTGTCATGTGTACTATTGTTTTTCTGTTTGTCTTTTTCATTTTTAGCCATGGCGTTGTCAGTTTGTTTTAGATTTACGAGTTTGACTGTCCCTTTGGTATATTTCGTCCCTCCTTTTCTGATAGAAAATACAAGACTTGGAATATCGCATCAATTGGGAGATATTTAATTCGTATGTAGGCGCCGCTAGAATGCTGCTCCGTTCACATTGAGAGAATAAATAATCCAAAAGTTTAAAATTTTGAAAGAAAAAAACTTAAAGGGAGACCAAACAGCATGACAATTAGTGTTGTTCGATCACGAGTTTTATATTTGTCAATGGAATAATAAACCGATTGAACCGTTTCCTCCCTGATAAAGCCATTAATGATTGTTGTATGGCAGTCCTATGACAATCCTTTTCTTATTCAATCTTTTCTATTCATAGATTAAAGTGAAACAAAGGTTCTAACTCTCTATAGGCAAAATTTACCTCAGATGAATTTAGCATTTTTTTTATTTAATGTCATATTTTGAGTACTGTTGTACTATTTTACGCATTTCAACTTGCATTTGTAGAGGTTTGAATACTTCCTTGATTTACGTGTTGTTAAATCACGGAGTTCCGCTGTTCAAAAGTAATAAATCCATTGAGAGAAAAACTATCCGGTTTACAAACTAAAACCGAGGGAAACAAATCAACTATAAAAGGAAAACTATTTTGAACTACTAGATAACAACTGTTATGATTTCATTGTGATATATTTATGCGTGATACACATGAAAGGAGTCCTGGAGTTTCTGAAAGAAAATTCCATTGTTTGGATTAAAAAAATCCATGCAAAATATAAAAACCACAAAAAATACCAAGGAACAATTAAAAAAGAAAATCTATTATATTAATTGCATAATGAAATAAAAAAAACAAAAAAACAATACCATTTCTTTTTTTCTATTCACATATTTGATGACTATTTTAAGATATAATTAAAAACAAACAGGTCTTTTTAATACAGGCAACAGTATTTAATCGATGTGCAAATTTTATCAATGCAATCGATAAATAAAATTCAAAGCACAAAAAAAAAACCCACAAAAAAAACACAACAATAAAAAAAAGGAATCACATGTTCTTGCAACAGATTCGAGACCGTAGCTTCGACATATGGTACCAATAGTACTGTATGCATCCCAATTCTTTTAAACCCTGAAACAGACATAGGCACACCTTGTAATAAACTCATAGAGAAAAAATAAAACGAAACGATAAGGGACATTTTATTCGAAACAAAGGAAATATGTTGACAAATACATGTATGTTGATGTAAAGTTAAAGGCAACAGTAGAAGACCGCTGTTCGAAATCCACCAATCGATAGAGAAAACTTAAATTGTTGAATACATTGCCAAGAAGATAAATTATTATTGACATTTATATACACAGACTCTTCCCAATATCATGACATTTTGCTATTAAACATTTGGAATCATTTATTGATGTAGTTGACATTTTCAACTTAATAGTAAAGTCACGCCTGTTTAGCACCACGCCTATTAACTTTATATAAAAGTGAATATAGAACAGAAGTGTTAAATATTAGATCTGTGAAGTACGTTACGGGAACAGATAGAAAGTTATTTGAATGTTATTTCAAAACATTACCAGGATTTGCAACAACAAATACATATCAGTTTAAAACGGGAAAAGATGTCTCTAGTATTACCAGCTACTTCAAATCTGATTTCTGGACTTCGAGAATCAAAAGGAACTTGCAATATGATGTTTACAATTGGTTCAGATGGACGGAACACGATTATTGATATGGACCAGGAGGAAAAAAATATTCCTAAGCAGATAAGAAGTTCATGTAGTATATTAGGATTGAACACAGTCAGTTGAAGACCTGATGGCGTTTTACCTCTAACGTTGTGTATTCATTATTCTTTAATAAGAAGAACATAAAGAATCATCATCTTCTAAATGTTACCTTGAAAAGATGGAAGCCTGCATTCGTTGTTTAGTACAATGACCTCAGTTAATCGATACAACAGTGATCTAAAGTTCGGTTTCATAATAAGCAGATGATGCCTATAAACGAGGGACGAAAGATACCAAATGGACAGTCAAACTCATAAATCAAAAACAAACTGACAACGCCATGGCTAAAACTGAAAAAGACAAACAGAAAAACAATAGTACACATGACACAACATAGAAAACTAAAATGTGCTTTGATGTACTGACAGTAGTTATGAATGCACTGTGATATAATATTATATATATAATTTGTTCAACTTGTTATACTACAATAAATTGAATACTTACATCTCAGTTGACTTTTTGTTGATATATTTTACTGTTAAACAACAAATATGTTTTAATGATGTTATGATTGTCCGAGAGAAAATAATCTGAAATAGACGTTCAATTTATGTAGAATTAAGGTTACAATATATATGAGGTTAAAAGTTGATTTTGAAATCAGATATCATAGTTCCCTCTATTTATGGACATTCCGGTGCTAAAAAATAAGTTTGCAAATTGTTTATGTTAAACTCATAGTAAATTTAATCGAACTGTCGATATCGCATTATTGAATTTTTTTTTTTATAAATTACGTTTGACTTTTTGAAAGACTAAGGCTTTTCTACCCCAGGAATAGATTAACTTAACTGTATTTTGCAAACATTTTTCGGAACTAGTGGTTCTCAATGGTATTCCTCTTTGTACTTATTGTGGCCATTATAACTGTTTTCATGCAAGCGTTATTGAATAGTCTTTTTGTGGACGAAACGTGCATCTGACGCAAATACAAAGTTTGATTCCATAAGTTAAAATAAATTTTAAAATTCAACTTTGTAATTTCGTTTTAGAGAAAGACACAGAGAGTATACGTTGAATCTCTTATGATCTTAAAACGTCAAAGTGTTGATTTGAATGAACTTTTAACTTGATACGTAAATTCAATATGTATACGGAACATTAATGCACATGCTAGAATTTTTTGTTATTTCATATTATTTTCATTTTTTTTTAAACTTAATTTTAACATTTACAAATGTAATATGCAATTCAATGCATTCCGCTGCAAGAGTTATTGTAATATAATGCATTTCTTTGTAAGAGTTATTGTAATATAATGCATTACTTTGCAAGACTTATTATAATATAATGCATTACTTTGCAAGAGTTATACTAAGATAATGCATTACTTTGCACGAGTTATTGTCATATAATGCATTACTTTGCAAGAGTTATTGTAATATAATGCATTACTTTGCAAGAGGTATTGTAATATAATGCATTACTTTGCAAGAGTTATTGTAATATAATGCATTACTTTGCAAGAGTTATTGTTATATAATGCATTACTTTACAAGAGTTATTGTAATATAATGCATTACTTTGCAAGAGTTATTGTAATATAATGCAATACTTTGCAAGGGTAATTATTATTTATCATATACTTAGCATGTATATGATAGCTTTTGCATATGTGTAACGAACGGAAGTACACAAGCCATAATTTCCCACCCAGGCTAATAACCCATATTCAGCCCGGTCTGATAACCCATATCAGGGGCGTCTTGTGCAAAAACCCATAACAGTGCTTCTCGCGCAAGTTACTTCCGGTGTTTCCGGTATCGGTTGTTTACTTTTCCATTGTAACGTCAGATATTTTTTATGACGACGTGAACTTTTGTGGGGATAGTTAAGTACTTGCCGACAGATGCCATTGGTAATTATGAATAATTTTATAGTACAACAAACCTGGAGTAATAATGATCATAAAACTCTTCCAAATTTGCAATGTTTCAAAATGCCTCTATACTGGAAACAGTATATATGTTCCTGCTCTATAGGAAATATTACCAAACATATATGGAGGTAGTGATGATGTTGTCGGACAATTATAGTATATTTGATTCATAACTTAACTTCTTTTTAAAGTTTTTGACTGTTTTAGTTGTTGCATTTGTTTATTTGCCTTACATAAAACTATTGTCGGAAGTATATGATAAAGTAATTAATACATGGCCTTTTCCATATCAGCCTATATTTATTCGTCCAATGACTGGTGTACGCGGCGTTAACGATTGTTTACCGTATTCTATGGATGGTCTACCAATCGGTACCCAGTTGAGAACCAAAGTAAGTAAACTAACAATATACTTTGACATTTATTATTGAATTATGGTGTTATTTTGGATGCACCTGATGACGTCTAACAGAAAGTTTAGTAAGGTAGCTGTGAAATTATTGAAAGATCAAAATGGCATTTAACTTTTGATTTTACAATATTTAAAAAATTATATGCATTGCTCTTTAAAACTGAATTATATTTGTATTACAATTGATTACTTCTATCGACAAACAATTTTCACGAGGAAAAGTTCAAGGATGAAGCTGGTCAATTACATACCAGAAACAAGAAAATAACGAGAAATCTTGTACACATGGTTAAACAACTTTCATGCATGTGTTGTACGAGATCATCTCATAATTGATATAAACTGTTTGATAAAAAAAAATGTTTAAAAAAGGAAGGATAAATTTAAGTTTGATTCTATGGGAAATTAAAAAAAACAATAAAAACAATCCACTTATTTTTAAAAATACATATGTTATGTTATTCCTATAAAAATATTTTAAAGGACATTTATTCTCATATAAGTTGATAATTTACTGACACCATCATGCCTAAAAAAACTCCAAACACACAAAAGACAAATTATGATGTAAAGAAAACGTGAAAGTAGAGACCGAGTAACACGAACCCCACAAAAACCGAGGTGTTACATAAGGGAAAGTATATCAAACTTGACATGGTGGTTTTTGTTGTTGTTATTATCTTTGGATTACTTTTCATTTTGCAGTCAAGACCCTGTTGTTCACATAAAGTCGTTTTATATTGTTTAAAAGATTTGTTTTTCTTTTACTGTTTTTACATAATTCTGACTGTTACATTGTTTAGCTCCTCATTATTTATTCAAAAGTCCTTGTATATCATTCTTGTGAGAACAGAGGGATAGTCTTAGATTTTAACTGAAAGTGTTCTACTTAGATATAGGAAGATGTGGGGTGAGTGCAAATGAGACAACTCTTCATCCAAATAACAATTTAAAAATTAAACCATTATAGGTTAAAGTACGGCCTTCAACACGGAGCCTTGGCTCACACCGAACAACAAGCTATAAAGGGCTACTTGTTAATTTTAGCTCTTATTGTTGCAGATGTGAATATCTTTTCTCCCTGTTTTACTTATTTTTGTCCATATACCATCTTCTATTTCATAATAATATCACACACCTTACAATTTAACTTTTTTGTAGTGTTTTTGGTTTTATCAAATTTATATGTCGTTTTCTGATAGAAGCCCATAAAACCAAGCTTTTTGCATTGTCATAATGTATTTTAGTGCCCGTGGTTTAATTTTCAAATCAGGACAAAGTCGTGAATAAATGTTTTTAAATAGTTTTCGTTCTTATTAGAAACCTGGGTTTCAGGTGCAAACATGCATTGTATATGTTGTACAAATGTATATCATTTTGTTTCTATTAAGTTCCCACACGCCTGGAAATTATAAAGAATTTATTTAAAATTCATGTCAGTTTGTATGATTCAGAAACGAGACGCCACTGTCCGTCCATGCTCAGCTGAGCGATTATTCGAAAAGTATCTTAATACAAATCCATTAGTATACACGAAGAAAATTGTAGCATTATATATAAGCATTTTTATCCACACTGTCAGTCTCCCTCCTAATCTACTTTACAAAATCAACCAATTCAACCCTATCGAACGCTTTTTTGTCGATCCGTAAGTAAATTATTACTTCAATATATGCGCTGTATTGTCCAGAAACATTTGGGTATCCTCGCTAGTATTGTGACCCGTGTTAATTGACCATTTCTTAATTGTAAACATAATTTGTGTTTAAACTTTTTTTAGACTTTCTGATTACATTTTTGTTTATTACGTAAATCTTTTAAAATAATAGGTTTCTTTACTTTTACTCTAAAGGCCTCTGTCCCCAAAATCAACACAATTGTTAAGGTCTGGCACTGTTTAAAAATTGAAACAAGTTCAGTTTTACTGCACCGAGATTTTCCGTGTCCGCACTTTTTTAGGGTTCCACACTCTGAGATGCATTATAAATATTGACCACGATAAACAATGACAAGTCTAACTAACAAGACGTTTTGTTTCTACATCGCAGCTTAGAGCTTTTTTAAAAAAGTTTGTAGTTTATTTTTCTCTTTCATGTTTGCCTCTTTATAAGAAAGTGTGCCAAAGACCAACTCTGGAGTTATAAAAAGTTCACAATTACAGGTCAAAGAACGGCTTTCAACGCACAGCATTAATTTAATCCGAACATCAAAGTTAACTATCAAGGACCTTAAAATGACGATTGTAAAACAATTCAACTACATTTGTAACGGTATTTCAAAACGTCCATTTCAAAAATGAGTAACGAAAAATACATATAATGCCGAGCAACAAACGACAACCACTGAACAAAAGTTCTTGATTAAGGACATGTGTATAGAAATGCAAGATGGCATACTATACCATTGTCGTTCCATCTGTTGTGTAAATAACAACATCGACGATATTCTTCTTAGAAAGAATCTTATCGGAAAACAAAGTCGGGATTAAAAAAAATCTATGATATTTAAATTTTTTTGATGAGTTTATTTCAGAGGCGTCACACACGTCATTCAGCCCATGTATCTAATTTAAGTGTTGAATATTTCAGTTTTTAAAAATGTTTTTGCATAAAAAATACATGTCTGTCGGATGTGAAAAAAAATAATATACACTACACTTTGAAGTGGGTTTATGTGCAGTTATGTTTTAATTCAATCGGCAAAGAACTGAGATAAGAAAAAAAATGTAAAATTATTAAAAGAGGTGCGAAATACGCACCAACGAAGATAAAAAATGCGTAGATTGAAGAAAAGAGACATGCAATATACTACAACATGGTACCAACTCGACAAGGTCAAGGACGTGATATAAACCTGACAAGATGTATACATAATAAAAGTATCAACCTTAGGAGGAAAAGTCAGGGATCGATGTTTTACATTATAAAACATTGGCGGGATGTACTTTAAGGAGCCAGAGTAAAACTAAACGAGAAGGTCCGGGAACACAGTTATCGTCCATTGGTTTTCGTTGTCCACTAGTATAATTCCTAGTGTGGAAAGTTTTGTTACCTGGCAATATGTTTTATACCTCTTCTTAATATGGAACGCCAACACTGTCTTATTATGCCCATTTTTCATTATATGTTGTGGATTTACCTTTATATGATGTGCATTTACCATTATCTGATGTGCACTTGCAATCATATGATATGCAAACACCTTTATATGATATGCAAACATCCTTATATGATGTGCAAACATCATTTTATGATGTGCAAACATCATTATATGATGTGCAAACATCATTATTTGATGTTCAAACATAGTTATATGATGCGCATATATACTTATATGATGTGCAAATATACTTATATGATGTGCAAATGTACTTATATGATGTGCAAACATTCTTATATAATGTGAAAATATACTTATATTATATTGAAAGATCCTTATATGGTGAGCAAATATACTTAAATGCTGTGCAAATATTCTTATATGATGTGTACATATCATAATATGATGTGCAGTTTCCCTTATATTATGTGCAGCCATCTTTATATGATGTGTGTGTGTCATTATATTATGGGCTTGTAATCTTATATTATGTGGTTTTATTTACTTCATTATATGATGTCGAAACGTCATTATATGATGTGCTTTCATCGTCGTTATGGTCAATGAACATGATTACGATTAGAATGATTACTGTCTACGTCATAACTGATTCCGATCTGCTTCTGCAGAGTTACCGTTACTACTAAATAAATTAGGATCAAATCTGTAGCTACTGTTTGGAAAAAAGGTTGAGACTTGAGATAAACCTTGGCATGTTAGTACCTCGTTTTAAGATGCAAAAAGTTATATCTGATATTGTTGGAAAATTGTAAAAATATATATGAATTGCAAAGTTTTGTTTAAATCGACGGGTCTTTAAGGAATAAACATACGGAGTTACAATACGGTTCAGGTTATTAAATTAAAAAAAAATAAAATTATGTCATCATGCTCTATGATTGTTTTAACGAGGGAAGGCATTATATTTGTCAATTTCGGTATACCTAACGTTAGCATTTTTCTCTATAAGAAGTTAATACACGAATTTTAGTATTTTCATTTATGTTAATATACCCTTGCTGATCATTTCAACTGTTCGAGTTTCTCATTATATATTCTCAAGATAGACATAAACAATTGGGAAAAAAATCAGACTCTGGTAGAGTAACGGCTCATATAAGGAACCGGTCATTTGTAACCAAAAAAAGAGGAGATAGGAAGAAAAAAAGGGGGCCTTTAATTTTATCATTTTTGGAATGGAAAAGTGGCATTCAATTTTACATAGTTATAAATTTGCCGCGGTATAATGCTATGGCGAGTTCTTTGTCAACCGTAGGCATCAATATGTTCGTCTCGTTCCGCTCACCTAAATTGTCAAAACCTGAAAATTTAGTTTCAACAATTTCTAATAGCAGAGAATTTTTCATCTGATGCTATTATTGAATGAAGGTGTGTTAAATATTAATGAAACCACAAAAGGCAAATCCAAACTTAGTTCCCTGAAGTCGCAAACAACTGTCATACTTCAGTTCTTTGATTTGACAAACTTTACGCACGGTATTGGGGCCACTTAGTGTTACACGACGTTCGTATTAAAACGACGATTTTGACATTGTTCCACGGAAAGTTTCAACGTTGATCTCATATTCTACTCATGTGAAATGCCGCTTAAAGTACAGAGATTTTCGAAGTTGCTTCTTTATATGGTTTTATTTTTTCAAGCCGGTGCAAATACAAAATTCCATTGAATTTGAACAAAATTTTAATTACATGAACAATTTTTAATTTTTTAGAAGAATTATAGAAGCAACAATAACACAACATAACAATTTGATGTCTTGTTAAATGATTGAAAAAAAAAGAAGAAAAAGATGTGCTATGATTGCGAATGAGACAACTCTCTACAAGAGACCAAAATGACACAGAAATTAACAACTATAGGACACTTCAAAAGCAATTTCCATACCGCATAGTCTGCTATAAAAGGCCCGAAATGTTAAACAATTTAGACGAGAATACTAACTGCCTAATTTGTTTTGGCTGATGAGGATAATTAAGAAGGTCTGACTTTTGTTTGCATTTCCTTTTTCAATGTATCTTGCCTTTATAAAGTGGGTGTGTGGTCATTAGTAAGTTTTCTGTTTGTTATAGCCCCGGGGCCATGTCTTTATGGAGTATCCAAGTTAAATATTTCGACATCTTTTAACCTTTTTTTTCAGATCTATTATGTTTCCAGGATAAACGCAACATATAAAAAGCCGCTGCCGTAAATCTTCAATTTGAAAAAATCAAAACACCACTCTCTATCTGTAAGAGAACAACAGGTCTTAGTAAAATATAAATAAATAAATGCAGTGTTTTAAGTTCATTTAGACACCAGGTAACAGATATTGTCTGATTAAGTCGATCTAAAAACGATCAATTCTCTGGTTTTGTCGGATTGATACACACCTTCAAAATTGTGAAGGCTGAAATTTCATTGGCTGAATTAATATATACAAGGACAGAAGGTAAAATGTCAGATTCTTGTATCCAAAGCTTAAACAGATGATATGTACATTATATATTAATACATATTAATAAAAGTGTTAGACATTGACTCTAGTGTACATGTGAGGGAAGGAGCACGTGTTTTTCCTTGTTAGAAATTTTTTTTCTTTCTAAAACATGGTTTATGTTTTTTTTTAAGTTTCATCATTGTTTTATTTTTTCCTCGTTTTAAATGGAAACAAACTATTTCGCTTCCCTTCTGATATAGATAACATCTCTTTAAATTTAGAATCAAACATTTACAAAATAACTCCCCCCGCCCACACACACATAAAAATATCAATGGTCGGTACGTTAGCCCTGTTTGATTGAGTCTAGAGGTGTATACTAGTATACGAGCGGCTACCCACGAAACCTTTTATATTGCGGGTTACTGCATGTCTAGTGGTGGTACTTTCGTAGTAGCATGTTCTCCTAAAGTGAGGGAGGTCGTGGGTTCGAACCCCGGCCGGGTCAAAACCAAAGACTTTAAAATTCGTATGTACATGCTGCTTCCCAGCTAAGCACGCGGGATTAAGGAGTAAGAGCAAAAGCTGGTAGGCTCAAAATTAGAAAAATGTGTCCGGGTAAGGTGACATAAATGTCTTCCTTCGGAATGCTACCTTTTGAACTATCATGTTAAAAAATCCGGCTCAGGGTGTCGGTCTAGTACTAAACAGGGATAATATTCATATCACATTAACATGTTCTTGTACGAATATGCATATATCAATTTGCCGCTGGACCTCATGAATCCACAATAATCATATATTATAGTTGAAACTGTGAAATATATGCACAAAAACATGATAAAAAGCTGCACGTGAATGTAATGCACCGAGTTCAGGTTCATTCCATATCTCCTTTAATCCATTTCGGGTGAAAGTGATTGGCGCTAGGCGTTCGAGTGGTTACATTGTCATTTCGGGGCCTTTTATAGCTGACTATGCGGTATGGGCTTTCATCATTGTTAAAGGCCGTACGGTGACCTATAATTGTTAACTTCTGTGTCATTTTGACCTCTTGTGAAGAGTTGTCTCTTTAGCAGTCATACCACATCTTCTTTTTTATAAGTAGTCGAACTGCTGTATCACTACCATGTCAACACTTAGGTGTGCAATTTAAAATTCAGCACGTGGCAGGTAAGCTCGACTCCAATCTTAATTGACCAAAATTGTTTGTTTTCTAAACGAAGGTCAGGCGGTCTCTCCAGGCACCTCGGCTTTCTCCACCAGTATAAACTCACCGCCACAAAATAGCATGAAAGTGTTGAAAGTGGCGCTACATAACAGTCAATCAATCATCCATGCCGGTATACTTATGGCCTCTAAATCTAAATATTTAAGCTCACAAAGTCACTGTATAACATCAGTATACAGAGATAAAAATAAAAACTATTTACAGTATATACAAAACAAGAGAGAGAGGTTTCAAAATTACTAAGCCAGCTGGAGGATAAACGCACGTGTTTATATATTTTTTTATAAACGAACAAGCTGAAGTTGACATTTTAGAGAAATCTTATACATCTTTCCTGTTTTTAAGTTTTCGTACATGGCTTAAGGGCTTATCGGATAAATGTTGTTTGTCATATTAAAATTTCCCATTAAAATTACAACAATTCCCAAATAGTTATATTGTATTATCATCTCAATGCTAGTATCATTGTAAGAAAATCAGAGATTTTTGGCTTCCGTCATAAAAAAAACCCCACTAAGACTTTAATTTTGTCAACTTTACTTTCAAGTTCCAAGCGTTACAATAATCATGGTAAGCATTGAGATGAGTCTGCAGGTCCTTTGCTGTTTCAGCCAACAACACCGTGTCATCTGCAAACAATATTACAAAACACTGAAGATATATTTATGATTCTCTATTCAGATCTTCTGGTATAGACCTGTTAAGTCCTGTAATATTTTTAGTCACTAAGTAATTATTTTAGTTAATCAAAAGTAAATAAAATAGGAAAGGTGATAAGTTTTCTCCTTGTCGAACACCATTGTCACAAGCAAGTATTCCGAATTATAATAACCACCATGTATCATCGGTAGAGAGAATATAGCTTTATAGGTACTTCGAAGCGAGAAAAACTATATACCGTACATTCATTTAATTATGCACCGTACAGAAGGATTTATGTGGTCATCTATACACAACGCTTCTTGTCGGAATACAATATCGAAAACTAACATATGTATAAAATATTTCAATGCCAATTATTGAAACAGCTATACTTATTACCCACAAACAGTGGCCTTATTTCATAAAAAGAGTTATGAATATAGAATCATATTGGATGAGACGAGCGCCAACTTCTTTGACAAGTATTTGCACATGTTTGTAGTAAGGGTTCTTGTTTTGGGCAAATAGTGAGACTTCTCTAATAACCAACCTACGTCTAAAAACAATTCTTAAAACAACAAATATGTTTAGATTGAAGTATACATTGATATAAAGTAAACAAAACAAAGATGTGTGTACCGTGTCAGAAGAAATATCGATCACGACCCCTTGGTTAGTACCTATATCCGCTGTACCGATGACACACGGAGATGCCACCGAGTGGGCAAGTGTTGAAACAAAGAGTGATGACACAGTAATAAGGTGGACACAGTGATGACAAGGTTAATAGTTTTTATTCTTTTTTTTTTTTTAAATAGACGAAAAAGACGAACAAAATGCAAAAGACGGGCGTCATCCCGTTCATCTCGGTTGGAAAATAAAAGTATTTAATAACTTAAATTTGAAAAAGTGTTGCAAAGTGTGATTTTCAGTGGTTTTCCCCCCCCCTTTTAACTCAATAACTCAAGTCTGTATCGTCTACATAAAAGCCGTTACCATTACCGAAAAGGATCAAAATAAGTACCACAATGGGGAAAATCCGATCTAGTCGGACGAAAAATTCAATCTTAAACACTTCATCAGGAATTACGCCCTTGTATCTCAGAAATGTTGACCCTTCTCCAAATCTGTTGACATACTAGTACTCATGTTTCAGAATTTTATTAGCAATTAAAACAATCTCCATTAAAATAAGTTGAAGATAAACAATCTGTATATGCCAATGTGTGCTCATTGTTAAAGACCGTACGGTGACCTATAGTTATTAATTTATGTGTCATTTGGTCTGTTGTGGAGAGTTGTCTCATTAGCAAGGATACCACTTTTTCTTTTCTTTTTATAATATCCACATAGCCATTTTGCATTTCGCGGGCACTACGTCGACTAAGCTTACAGTCTTCGAAATTTGATAAATATTTTCTCACATAACTGGCCAGGCGTTTTCTGTGAAAAAAGATTGGTTCAAAGACAAATCAAAGGTAAAAAAACACTACGTGTAAACGTCATATCACAAATATTTCCGACTTTGTATGGTTTAAGAGGAGTTGCGGCTCAATGAAATCGGTCTCTTCCTTTAGTAGCATAGATTATATTATATACCAGATCTAATATATATCATTGTACATACTCAATACTACATTATACATCTTACCATTTACAGTTAAATATTATTCAATAACATTTTATAAAACAAACCATCTCGCCATATTATGCATCAGTAGTTAATTTTATAGCTATTGTTATGAAATATTTTTGAAACTGACTAAGATTTTAATGGTGTCTTTTGCAATGAATAGAAAAAAGCAGATGTGGTTTGAGAGCCATTGAGACAACTCTCCATCTAAGTCATAATTTGTAAGAGGAAACAATTATAATAGGTCATAGTTCGACCTTTAACACGGAGCCTATGCTTAAACCGAATATCAAGCTATAAAAAGTTCTTAAATTTGTTTTATCATTTTCTCCACAGCCGGGAATCTCTTCAACTAGCTCCTGTATTAACTGATCTTAATCTTCAACCGAAATGTTTTAAACGTTGATTTTGTTAAATTGCTTTGTCTCATTTTTCCTATAAATTGTACTTTCGCTATCGATAGACACATATTTGAGCCGGGTTAATAGTTTACAGAAGCAGATCGGACTCAGCTATGACGTAGACAGTAATCATTCTAATCGTAATCATGTTCATTGACCATAACGACGATGAAAGCACATCATATAATGACGTTTCGACATCACATAATGAAGTAAACCTTACCACGTCATATAAGATTACAAGCACATAATATAATGACACAACCACATCATATAAAGATGTTTGCACGTAATATAAGGGAAACTGCACCTCATATAATGATATGTACACAGTACATAAGGAGCTTTGCACATCATATAAGTATACTTGCACATCATATAAGGATCTTTGCACATAATATAAGTACATTTGCACATCATATAATAATGCTTGCACATCATATAAGAATGTTTGCACATCATAAAAGTATATTTGCAAATCATATAAGTATATTTGCAAATCATATAAGTATATATGCACATCATATAAGTATGTTTGCACATAATATAATGATGTGTGCACATAATATAATGATGTGTGCACATCATATAAGGATATTTGCACATCATATAAGGGTATATGCACATCATATAAGGATATTTGCACATCATATAAGGATATTTGCACATCATATAAAGGTGTTTGCACATCATATAATGACAAGTGCACATCATTTAAAGGTTTAGGCACAGCATATAAAGGTAAATGCACTTCATATAAAGGTAAATGCACATCATATAATGAAAATGGTCATAACAAGACAGTGTTGGCGTTCCATATCTTAATGTAATTTTTATGTTTTATACCTCAAATAGCAAGTTAAGGAATTAAAAAAATATACAAATTGGAACTTCTGAAGCTGTCAAAAGATTCCAAGACCCCTTAACATAAAATTGTCCACTTTTTGAGTTAGAGCCGATGACATTTTCTATAATTTTGATATAATTTGTCAAAAAAGTAATACAATACACTGTAAAACATTCTTATTGAGAAAGCACAGGTGAGATCTTTTGAATTTTGATTTATTGTCTAAAAGATTTGCACTACGAAATAATTGTGTACCTAATATTACCAAATTGCACATTCAAACTCATAAGTCAAAATTAATATCCATGGCTAAGGAGATACAGACAAGCAACACTACACAAAATCAAAAGACTGACCAAAAATTACCCTATTCAAAGTTTTGTGATATCGGTGATATGTCTGAATTTGTAGGTCACTTTAGAGGTCTGTGATGAATGTTTTGACAGTTTGAACATATCCTTCTTCATTCATAACAGTCAACGAACTCGCGATGGCGTCCGGAGTAATGAAGAAATTATTTCAACTTCACCACTTGGAAATCTTGGTTTAATAGGTGTAATATGTTCCTTTTGAGCAGCAACACTCTATCGAGGAAATAATGATCAACATACAAAGCCCTCGAATATCAACTATGAGATTTATATGAACTCCGTGTGAAGGCCTGCTGAAATGTTTCAACATAGAAATGAGAAAGTACAAAATTGGGTTGCTGACGTTTTTGATACAATATTTATGTCATTAGGGCGTAACAAGCAGTGTTTGTCTTAGTTCGCAAATCACCAATCTCCATACGGAATGAAAAATACATTGATTGGCGTATAAGAAAACAAAAAGAGCGAAACAAACACAGTTATGGTCTCAACCATAAATAGAACCACACTAAAAGCTGAAAAACGGAGAAAACCAACCCTACATAAACTGAAATTGTGCTGGACCGGTTAACAGAAATTTAAGTAAAGCACAAACTAACGGGTTGTTTTTAATAGTTATCAAAGGTACCAGGATTATAATTAAGTACGCCAAACGCGCGTTTCGTCAACATAAAACTCATCAGTGATGCTCAAATCTAAATATTCATAAAGCCAAACAAGTACTAAAGGAAGAGCATTGAGGATCCATACTTTCAAAAAGTTGTTCAACAATACATTATACCACAATAACTTTACAAACACGTAGCAACGACAACCACAGTATAACAGACTCCTTGCTTGGGACAGACGCTTACATGTGTTGTGGACAACACCTTTGTCCAATGCTCAATACGTCCATTTATAGGAGATGTGGTGTAATAGTTATAAAGTATAACAAAAACGCAGGACTCAAAGGCAACTACAAAATCAGGATAACATAATATGAAACTGTTTAACTAAGTTGATTTAAAACAAATATTGATTCAACCACACTAACAACAAACACTACAGTGAGTAGACAAAAGTTACAATAACATAAGAATACTCACAGTAACTGAAAGCTGATCAATTCATTTGACATCGATAGATTAATTAATTTAAGCTAACAAGTTTAACTATTAGTCTTTTGTTGTGACACTCGTCACTTAATATTTTATAAGACCCTGACTTCAGACTTTCAACAACAGATTTTTTTTTATCTGACATATACATAAAGGTTTGTTAAATATTTTTCTGCCAAAAAATATATAAATTTTGCTAAATGCAGCATTTTACATTACAAATTTAAAAAAAAGAATATCTTTATGACTTGTAATCAAAGGTTCCAGGATTATAATTGTATTCTACATAAGACTCATCAGTGACGCTCATAAACAGGAAGTTTATAAAAATTACTACATTATTGATATTTATGTCAACCCAGAAGTTTTGACTACTGGGCTGGTTATACCCTCGGAGACGAACGTCCACCAGCAGTAGCATCGACCCAGTGGAAAATTTGTAAATTCTGAAAATCTGATAAATAAGGTTAGCATTATCAGTAATGCATGTGACACCTTGCACATGCAATGAAATAAAATAAAACTGCACAGATACATGCACATCTTAAAATACAAATGTATGCACAAACACTAATGATCTTTTATTTGAAATAAAGAAAATATTTTGGAAAGTTAGATAAACAAACTGAAAATTGATTGTTTTATAAAAAGCCGAGGAGATAATTATTATTGACATTAATATTCACAGACTCATCATAATATCCTGACATTTTGCTATACATATATAAAAATATGTATTGAAACAGTTTACATGTTTAACTTAAAAGTAAAACCACGCCTATTTGGAACCACGCCTGTTCACTATATACATATCAAGGTGAAAAAAATGCAATAGGAATTGTATATAGCTAGATCTAACTGTAAAATAATTATCCCATTTGATACTTAAAAGAAACAGAAAGAACGTTGTTTGAATGTGTTCAAACTATAATCGAGGATTGAAAAAGATTATTGATATCAATTTCAATCAGGAAAATATGTCTGTAGTATTACCTGCTAGTTTTAATCTGAACCCTGGACTTCGCAAATCACGAAGAACTTGTAATATGGTGTTTACTATTGGTGACAATGGATGGAACATGGCTATATTTGTGGACCATGAGATAAAACTTATGCCTAAGCAGATAGGATGTTTATATAGTATATTAGGGCTGGACAATGGCATTTGACAACCTGATTGAGTGTTATCTTTAACGTTGCATCTTAATTATTCTTTAATAATAAAGACATAAAGTAAGCTCAGTTCATATTGTAACATTGAAAAGAAAGAAGACCAAAGTCGTTCTATTTTACAATTACTTTATTCAATTGGCATACAAGTGTTCGAAGTTTTACCACTGTAGGAAAGAGTTGAACGTGACTCAAAGGCTGTAGGTTCCATGATAAACAGATAAAACCTTTCAATGAGGTTTAAATTACTTTGTTGCGTTTATTAACGTCAATAAACTGAATACTAACATCTGAGTGTTTGCTTTCTTTTACTTTTTAACACATGTCAAATAATTATTTATAATATATGACTAGTACATGTGTTAATTATGTCCATACGACTTTTTTCAGACAAAGATATCTCAATAACCTATATATTAGCATCTATAGATACTCAAGTGACCGTCAACACTAGTCAAACTGTAAATTCAGCACTAAAAGGACACAAATGAAGTCAGAGAAGGCAACTATAATTTGAATGCTCGAAATAGTAAAATTATAAAAATTAAGTATACATAAAACGGTGCTTAAAGTGAAAGAGCACGACCAAAGTCAAGAGACAAGCATGACTACACTGAAAAAAGATGTGTGAAGCTTTTACCAGACATGCACACGCTACAAATTAAAAGTGAAATCACAAAAATACTGAACTCTGAGGAGAATCAAATAACACAACACATCAAACGAATGGACAACAAATGATATGAGAAATCTAAAATATGTTCTACGCATAAGTCGTCAAAATTAAACCTTTATTTACTGTTTAAATTTTTTTTAATTTTTTGAAATACTAAGGCTTTTCTACCTCAGGCATAGATGACCTTAGCTGTATTTGGAAAAACTTTTAGGAATTTTGGTCCTCAATGCTCTTCAACTTCGTTATTTATTTAGCCTTCTTAACTCTTCTGGATTCGAGTGTCACTGATGAGTCTTTTGTAGACGAAACGGGCGTCTGGCGTATATACTAAATTTAGTCCTGGTATCTATGATGAGTTTATTCATACGGGGCGAAAAATTGGCAAATATCTACACACATCGGATACTTCCCTTATCGTTAATGCCAGAGCCTTTTTTAAAGAAAGAGTTGGACACGCTTAGAATTGTTTAAAAGTGATACAGTCCCTAATCAAATGGCAAAATACAATATCAAACACATACAAAAATTTGGAGTAAATTATTCAAGTTAAATTGAGGTCATTGGAAGTATTTGTCTATATTTGACTTATTTCTATAATATAACGTATCAGCATTCTTGTATTTCCCTTTAGGCCTAACGAAACGCATTTGTGTTGACACCGAGGCTTTTTATTTAAATACAATAACATTACTATTGCAAAATCCTTAAAAAAAGTTATTGTCATTACAATCATTATGCTTTTCTTTATCAGACTCATCTTATAACAGAAGCAAAGAATACCACAAGAAAATTGCAACTCATTTAGAAAAGAAACTGACATGATATGAAATTACCCCGAGGAAAACGAACAACATGGACAAGTAACAAACACCCGTATGCAAAAACACAACAGGAAACTCTAATGACTGCGCAAAACAAACCTCATAAAAAACGGAGGAGGATAGCAGGTGCTTGCTCCAGTACGGAACACAGATCATGCTACACATATGACTCTGTCGTGTTGCTAATATTAGTAAAATCCCGACTTGTTGTTAATCAATAATGTTTTCAACATATTGGGTGTGTTTTCGACAATATATTGTTGTTTTCTACTGATTTAAATAAAGGCAACAGTGGTATACCGCTGTTCAAAACTCGTAAATCAATGGACAACAAAACAAAATCGGGGTAACAAATTAAAACTTAGGAATACGCATTAAATATCAGAGGAGAACATTGAAACAACATCAAAATGTAACACACGCAGAAACGGACTAAGCATTAGACAAAATCCGATGAAAATAACAAATAAAACATCAAAACCAAAAATATTTAAAGTACTATTTCACTCTCAGATTCTAAATCCGCGTCCTTTGTAATTTTACAAAGGTACTTTAAAGTTTAAAATTGAAAGGAAACCCAATTGTATGGAACCATAGCGTTCAAAAAGTTTAATCTAAAAAAAGCAATACGGACGACCGAGATTTATCAAATGTTTATGTCAAATGATACCATGCATAAAGATAAATAGTTCAAATATTCACTGGAGCAAAGATTTTAAATACTTACATTAAATTTTACGATAAATTTTCACATGGTTTAAGTACAATATCTGAACATTGCGTAATGACGATAATTAAAGTCGGTCAGTTGACAACTATTTAATCATTTATAAAAAAATATTTGTTAAATAAAAACAATTCCCCCCCAAAAAACATTAGTAATGTTATCTGCATCAATTAGTATGTGAAATGTAAATAACTTCACACAACACTTCATCTTATAGATAACTAATTACATATTATTGGAAAGTAGTTTTGTGACTTCACTTAGTTGTATAATATTAAAAAGAAAATGTGGTATGATTGCCAATGAGACAACTATCCACACAAGACCAAAATGACACAAACTTTAACAATTATAGGTCACCGTACAGTCCTCAACGATAAGCAAAGCCCATACCGCATATAATCAGCTATAAAAGGCTCCGATAAGACAATGTAAAACAATTCAAACGAGAAAACTAACGGCCTTATTTTTGTAAAAAAATGTATGTAAGTTTGCCTGAGGAAAACAATGATCTTTTTGATCCTAACTTAATAATGACCTCAAAATGTCATAATATACATATATGTGATAACATTTACGAAACCAATTTATCTGCATTAGATGCGCATTTTGATAATAAATGTATATTTAGTGATGCTCCAGGCCATACGTTCTGAAAATAAACAGCTTATAAAAGGGAATACGGAGCCATAATACAAAAAGTGCAAAACGTATAGCCATAAAGTAGTAGTTAACGTGCCAATAGTAAAATTACAAGCAACTCATGGCATAACCCCGATGAACTGTATTCATTCATTCAGGGGAGGGAGATAAACATATAATAGAAGAGAACCTTAATGTATTCTGCCTCAAAATGTCATATAGATGCGTAATTGACAGATCGATTAATACATGAACACTATGAACCCTTAAACAACACGACAGAGATGTAGGAAGGGATGACTCAAACATATACAATATGCATGATGCGTGATTACCATGTTAAATGTGATACGACTATACATAAAAACTATAATCTTCGGCTTCGGCGTGGGATGTAAATGGATAGATAAGGTAGATTCTAAATATAATGTGTAACTTGCAATAATAAATGAAGGCTACATTAAGATATTTAAGGTCCTGTACAGAGGTGTATGGAGTGTAGTTTTGGATAGAGAGTTTTTGGATATCCGTTTGGTCAGAGTGAGCTGGGATGTAGACGAATGTAATTGGAAAAAGTCAGACGTAATTGAACATCTAATAGAAAAGTATAATCATGTAAATTTGTGCAAAAAATCAAAAAAAAATCATCATAGATACCAGGAATAAATTTCGTATATGCGCCAGACGCGCGTTTCGTCTACAAAAGACTCATCAGTGACGCTCGAAACCAAAAAAGATAAAAAGCCAAATAAAGTACAAAGTTGAAGAGCATTGAGATCCAAAATTCCTAAAAGTGTTGTCAAATAAAGCTAAGGTAATCTATACCTGATGTAGGAAAGCCTTAGTATTTAAAAAAATAAAAAATTTTAAAACAAGAGTGCTACATCATCTTCTAAACAACAGGCTACAGGTTACATTTGTAAATGAAGAGTTTAGAAGCTAGCTATGAAATAGACGTTAGGCGTAAAGGTGTTACTTTAACTTTCAATTAAATCTTGCATCAAAGTTTACCAGCGTGATTTATATATAGATTCTTATATTGGTACAAGTGCAATGTCCAATTTAACCAATTAGGATAGTTAAATTATTGAATTTCTAAGCCCGAAATTGGATAAGCTCGATAATACACGATCACTATTTGAAATTGTATTTCTCTAATGATATAAATTTAAAATTTGATTAACTATATCCCCTTCGAGTGCCTATCACTAGCCTGTAGAAAAATATTTTTTAGTCATCACGTAAAATATTTTTTTTTGTAATGCTGATCATAACCTTATGTGAAAAATGTCACATGATATTCGTGTTAATTTCAATTGACCTAAATGGATTTCACTCAATTCAGACGACAGTTTTATACATAATCTCGTTTGAGGTGAATCTCGCATGAAATATTTCATATGTGTGATTCATTTAAATTTTAAGTGAGTAAATGTTTCATGTACAGTGTTTTAGATGAAGTTCACGACGGAGTCAAACATTGAATTCCAACAGAAAGAGTTTGTTGAAGTTATTCCTATCACAAAATCGATAAGGTGTGTATGAAACGTTAACATAGTGAATGCATAACACACGCATTTTGTCCCTGGTCATGTCAAACTCCAGCAGAGGCTTGAACGAAAATAATTAAAAAAACAATCAGTTTGCTTCATACACGCATAGAAAAATAACTATACGGGAAGGTACATGTACCATCAAATTAGCAATCATGATCATGACAGATTATCGTGTTCTAGAACAACATCGTATTACAAAGTCACTGTTTTAACTTTAGGCTGAGGTTAAAAGTCCTCTTGAAAGGATGTGACATTCTTTTGTTTTAAAACTGGATCAATCGATACCAGAGAAACAGTCAAAATCATAAATAGAAAATAAACTGACAACGCCATAGCTAAAAATAAAACAGACAAACAACCAAATAAAAGTACACAATAAACATCATAGGAAAATAAACACTGAGCAACACAAAACCCATCAAAAACTGGGGGTGCTCCAAAAGGGTAAGCAGATCCAGCTTCACATGTGGCATTCATCGTGATAATCATGTTATTAAACATTCGGTAAATAGTCTTATTCGGTAGGTCACATTCATTAAAAGCGAAGGGACTGTTGTTACGACGTAGGAAACTTATTCGATATCATATGTGAAACGGTTATTATAAAACGGTCAACCAACTCGTGATGGCGTCCGTAATATTGACTATGGATGATTTCAACTTCTCAATTTGGAACTCTTGGTTCAATAGCTTCATTGTGAGCAGCAACCCTTTATCAGGGAAATCAAGATTGGAAATACAAGCACGGGAATATCGTATCAATTGGGAGATATATACTCCGTATGCATTCGCTGCTAGAATGTTGCTACATTGAACGTTTACAATTTGGAAGCTGAAATCATCTTGTTTGTCTTTCAGGTTTTTTTTCAACCGACCCTCATTGTCAATTTCTAGATGTAAGTCAAAATATGACGCAGAATTAACTATATCTGTTGTTTCCAATATCTCTAGTTCGATTGGATATATGCGTTCAACAACGTCACCAAAATTTAATTCTTTAGTGTAAGAACATCATCCTTATAGCGGAAAATAAAGTAAGAAGATACAGCTAACTTCTTATTTTTCATCCTAAGTAGTTCCTGTATGAAGTCGGCCTCATAATAATTCAGAAACATGGCGGCAAGAAGAGGATCACAATAGGTTCCCATTGAAATTCCGACAGTCTGTTGAAAAAACACGTTCTCCAAACGTAACAAATATATTGATGAAGTCATTTTCAGAAATTATTTTTTTAATGAGTGTAATCGTTCACAATTTGTATAGAAAACATAGAAAACACATATAAATCGACCAAAATATACTTTTTGAGTGATACATGATACAAGTATTTTATTCTTTTGCCCATTACTCCGTTGCGCAACTGTTATGACTTCTCAGAAAGTCGATGTTTTGTCAGGTGGTGCATTTTGCTGGAATATATAATTACATATTAGATAATACACGGATATCTGCTAAATGGTTTTGATATATTGCAAAAGTGCTCAAAGCTGAACACTACTTACTGTGACTTGGACACTTGTAATGAAAAAAAAGATAGTTCTGTCTAGAATTAAAACAGCGGAGTAAAAGAAAGGTGATTTATCATGTTGTGTTACATATTTGATTTCAGGAGAGTAAAAAAATGTTGTCGCCTTTTTTTCTGTGACTACTGTATTGTTACATGTAAGCAGTAGTTTTGTGAATATCCACATTTTTCTTTCTGGACATTTTACAGCTTTCTTAATGATTCTTGTTTTTATATTTTGAACTGTTAATCGTATGTTTTTGAAACATTTCCTATGTTAAGTCTTTGAAATGTATGGAATCCATTTTATAGTTTGCTTACGCTTCGTTTAACGCACTTTATTAGGTTTACATTGAATCATTACTTTCAAACACATTACACAGTTTTTGTTCAATTAAAATTGTTTATTGCATTTAAATTATAAATGTTATTTCCTTAGATACAACATGTAAACAAACAACGTTAATGTTTGTTGGTAATTTAAGGTAGCACTTTATTAGGTATTAAATCCCCAATAGGATTATTGAAGCAATACTGTCGAAAGTACAAATTAAAAATAACTGTGAAAAATTAAAAATAATTTATGTAAATAAGGTAAGTTATCTAGTAGTTTTGTATATAGGTTTTACATCTGAAGTATATAACCGGATTTCAACTAATTTGACGATCATTTTGATTTTAACACTTTAACAACACATGTTCTGGTAAGTGGAGTTTGTATTTTGTCTTTGCATTAATTATTATTTGTTTTTATTGAATCTGTTTCACACATGTTAAAACGATAAAATGATATAACAGAGGGGCGAAAGATGCAAGTGGGACACTTAAACTCAAAGATCCAAATTAACTGACAACGACATGACTAAAAAAAAGGAACAAACAGAAAAATAATAGTACACAAGGCAGAACATAGAAACTAGAGACTAAGAAACATACGATGTATAAGACAGGTGATTACTGGCGGCATAGTATTTCAAAAAATGACAATTAGTTATAAATTTGGTACATCTTTGATCTTGCCTTACGTAAAAAAATATTCGATTGTCATACATTACAAGATGTATTTGAAGATGACCAACTAAAAAGTAAAATCGCAAACATACTGAAATCTGAGGAAAATTAGAAATAAATTATCATGTTTATATAAGAATTGTCTTGTCCTTCTATAGTTTTTAAAGGTTATAATTTGATTTGCCAATTATACACATATAGTCATAATAAATGAATTGCAAAAAGTACCTATCACAAAAGAAAATTCAAAGCGGAAAGTCCTTTCACAAAGGGCAAACTCAAAAGCTGAAACACATCAAATGAAATGAAAAAAGGTCATATTACTGACTTGGTTCATGCGTTAATATTGTCATGCATTATATTCCTGTTCAGAACGGGGCAGTTTAAGACGAACATCTATGTGTTAAGGATGCAAATATCACTTATATTGAGTAGACTTTAATAAAAGTACTTTAAATATATTTCATTTACAAGTAACAAATATGTATCATTAATATTAATGGATGAAAGACTGTTAATTGATCATGTGTACTATATATAAATCATACAAATGGACCGGATTCAATTGAGAAAACGACATTTGTTAGTAATCTATATTTAGCCAAAATAGATGAAACAATTTGTAATTTTTTGTATAGTTGTTTATGCTTGCTTTTAATCGAGCTTCTGTCTAGTTTGAATGTTCTCATTTCTTTATATGTATATATACATATCTTAGTGGGTATACTCATTATTGATTGATGATCGAATACCTTTAGTATTACTTAGAACTACGTTAACATATAAGGTTAAGTAAAAAAAAGCGAAATTCAATGTAACCTTTTTGTAACATTACTGCAATAAAACACACATATAATATTTGAAAAACACGACATTCCTCAATGTTACCTTAACATATTCTTTTATTTTTCGAACTCATTATTTAAAAGGAGTAGGTTCGGTTATAGCTGATTTTGACCTCAATTTCGAGTGCATCTGATAAAAGATTTTAGACACTTTTTAGACCGTAAAATGTCTACTTCAGTCGATTTAATTGGTTTATGTGAAAGATTTGGACTAATTTGATCATTAAAGACGCTCGAATTCAAGCTTAGGTATTACAAATCTGTCATATATGCCATAATGTTTAACTGTTTGGATGTTTTTTTTTTTACAAAAATGAATGTGGCCGCATCCGTGTTCACTCTCAACCTTTATATATGTTATATATTATCATTAAATACAACTTCTAAGAATGTTCACAAATGAAGCCACTTCCATTTAAGACGGACACCGTTTAAAATGTAACTAAAATGCTGAAATTTTGATGATTTCAGTAATTTCGCATGACTTAATGATGCTAATAGTCGTTAAATGTGCATTGTTTTGTCAAATAAAACAGCCCATATTTATGTAGCAGAAGCATTATACTTTCAAATAAATATCCTAACAGTTACATTTAAACAATTAAGTACAACTGCTATAGTTTGGGGTCAAAAGAGGGTCTTACTGAACCTATTCCTTTTCCTATGATATACATAATCGCTTGACGAATAACGTCAATTCTGCTCAGTAATTAATAATCATTTCAAATTGTTCATTTATTAAAATAACTTCTCATCTGCGATTGACTAAATTGATAGACATACACATCACGCTGATATATAATCTCAACATGTTCCGTGAATTGTTTGTCTTAAACTATTGTTTTATTCACATTTTGATTTCAGACTGTAACTTGAAATGGGTTGTGGGACATCATCACAGGCGGTAAGCTGTAATACAGTATTACAAAACTAGTATCTCAATTGATTATAAGTTATATTATCCATTTGCAACTGATATTGTTAAGAAAGCTTATCAAGGGTGGTTTAAAATGATTTTTTAAGAAACAAAACGAAATATATTATGTGATTTCGGGTGTCATGTTTATGTTGTAAAAATCAACTAAAGGCGCCAAAGTAAGGATAACAGCATCATATTTTCAATTAACAAGCCAAATTAGACATTTAAAAATAACTGGGTAATGTTTACAATTGATATTCTCGACAAAAATATATCATACAGTTGTTTCCGTAGTTTTTCTTCGATATTTGTTGTTAAAGGAACTGAAGTTGGAAAATCACGTACATGAAAATAACACATCCGAATGAACGTAGTTTTGTATTTATATCTGAAAATGATCAATTGAGTGTGTCTTTCTTATTGCAGGTTCATCCTGCAGGTGTTGAACATGATAGACCAAGTGATAATGAACAACTAAAAAGCTGTTTGAAAAAGGCACTAGGGGAGAAAAAGATTGCTCTACTTGAACTAGGCAACAGAGACAATGATTGGATGAAAGATGCCAAATGTAATGACAAACAAATCGTCATGGTTGACTGCAAAGCTTTGTATGAAGAACAGGTATTACCATTTTTGTTTGGTATCATTTTGCTTTTTGTATACGTACTTGTTCCGGTATTCTTATGTTTCTCTATCTCACGGAATCTTGCGTATTTTATCAACAACACACACACACCAAACACAACTTTACAGGCATATCTTTACCTTTTGTAATGCCTTACTATTTGGAATCACACTATTTGATACACGTTAATATTTCCGATAAGTGATACTGTGGATTCATAATTATTCTTGAGATACCCAATTTTCGTGGATTTCGTGAGCACATTTAAACCACGAAATTAAATGTTCAACGAATGATAAATTTTCAATGGGTCTGTATGCCAAAACCACGAAAATAGGTACCCACGAAAAAAAAAATTCACAGTATATATTTAAAAAAAAAAAAAAAAAAAGTTAAAACAAGAATATGTTATAAACAATCATTGACGAAATAAACGAAATCATTGTTCTCTTCCTCAAACGTATATGTAAAACGTTCGGAAAAATACGAATTTAATTGAAAAGAGGGAAGATGATCTTGTTATCTAAAAGTATCCAATTCTCATTACGAGTTACCGGTGGCATGACCATCTTTCTACAGATTGTAATGCAGTTATTATGTCTTATTATAACTGTTTATTCATTTCCTACAATGTATTTACTTCAGATGAAGAAACCAAAAGCGAAACAAATTCAACCAGATTTGTCTGACCAGGTCAGTTTTTAATTCCAATGCAATAACGTCTCAATATGTGGAGAATATGAACAAAAGAAGCTAAGCAAAATGACAATGATACATTAATACATGTTTTTGTATATTGTTACGATGATAGTACATTGTGAGTGAGGACAGTACATTGTTATTTTAATGCTTTTCGCTCAAAGGTGAAGTGTTTCCCTAGATCTTAATTTGGAACCCGGATTTTCTTTACCTTAATCGATGTAAAAGTATTGAACAGAGGTGTACTACTGCTGCCCTCATTTATCACTATAAATAATAAATAGTTTTTGCTTTGAATCTAATCATTTTAGGAAAAAAAAGTAATAACAAAAAGTATCCAAACGAACCACTTGCATTATAAATGTTGAAATTGGCTGAGTAGGCGAACAAATAATTAGTATGTGTAAGATTGAAAGAACCATACATTGGTTTTGCTTGAATGTTCGGCCGATGAAGATCTCTACACAAAAAGTTTTATCAGTTACATGTAGGTGTTTTTTTTTCCAATTGAATGCATAGAAATAAGCGGAAAACAGGGCAACTGTAATATGTCGAAGACATGAGCGATGAACGATTATACCCTGAAAAAAAATGCTCTCATATACCTTTGAGCACTTTATTTACATGGTGATTTGTATTGTATCGGAAAATTACATTTCTGCTCGTACGCAAACAGATATATCATGTTAAGGAGGGGTATAAGCAAAAAATACCCGTCGAAAGAATGTTAAATTTCGCGAGCCTTAAGGCGAGGGAAATTCATTCGCAAGACTGGTATTTTTCGCGAACACCCCTCATGAACATGATATATCTGTTTAATTGCACCAAATGTTTAAGTTCAAAAACGTATTGATGATCGTGACGTTAAAAGCGTCCAGTCGGTTAGAGTATTTTTTGGCAAATACCACGGCAGAGCCGGTGAAAAAGGCATATCCTTTTATCAAATACCCCCGCGGCGTTAAATACTGGCTATCATCCAATCAAAATCCAGGATTCTTACATAAGGTGTAATTATATTCTGGACATTATGTTGAGTCTGATAAAGTTTATAGCATAGATGCATGTACGAAATATACATTTTAAATCTTTTGTTCGGACTGTTCGTTCTTTGCATATTACAATTGCAATAACTTATACATATTGATTCGTAGAAAAAGAGAGGCAGTGGATACCGTAGTGTAGTAATTTGTGCATCGTACTACTAATACAAAGTTTCTTTGTTCGATTCCCGTTAGGGATGAAAATTTCAGGGAGTGAATTATCGGCTCTCCCTTGACACTATTTGCGAGTAGGGTCTTGAAGAAACGATGATAGTCCGTCGGAAGAAGACGATAAAAGGCTGACCCGTGTTAAGAGAGAGCAATATCCCTTGCACGTTAGAGACACCCTTGTAGATTTCGAAAAATAGCAGGCTAATGCCGCTACAATGCAGCACTTGCACCCGCAAAATGGAAAGGGATTAATATAAATTGCAAAACTTGTTTCCCAATCCACTATGAACAAATATGTTTAAATTAATACCAAAGGGACAATTGAATAATCATGATCATGAAAGCAAACTGGTAACGTTCAGTCAAAACAAAATTAAAAAAGAACAAATAAAGAAACAACGCCAAAATGAAAAACAACAGTCTGCAACTTGCATAATTTTACACTGAATACTAAGCCAAAGAAACCACCGAAAACGTGTGGGCGAAAAAGTATGCATTTGAAAAGTAATGTTGACTTTACAATACAATAGCATCACATTTAATAATGATAATGATGTGATTACGCATGTATACGTATGACCATGAAAAGTAATTTGAAGTTGTTTTTTTTTTTTAGTAAATATAGTCCACGAAAAACCTACACACGAGATAGGATAAAGGCAACAGTCCTTAGTCATAAATGTATATATTATCTGATCAATGAACTATATTTTATTGCATGGGATACACCATCTGTTTCAGGGCGATATTGAAGATAGATTACAAAAGTTACAAATGATAGTTGGGAGTTCTCCATCTTTACAAATAGAGACGTTTGAAAACTGGGGAGAGACACAAGCTATTCAAGTTATTTCTTCCTCTCCAACTACAGAAAAGGAACTGAAGAAGTTAGTGTTAGCAGCATCTGAACAAGGATTGCGTGTAAGGTGTGCTGGAACTGGACACAGCTGGGCACCAATTTTTGCAGACAGCAAACAATTACTTATTTATGTAAAAGATATGAAAAGCGACTACAAGGATGGATCAAGAATAAGAATATCTAGTGTTAGTCGTGATATATAAAACAGTATAATTAAGAATATTCAAATGTTTTATGTAAATTATGTTACATTTCATTTGTTAATGCAATGGCAAGAGAAAAATTAATTATATATTTATACCATCTGGTCCGTGACACATCACCTCTCTGTTGGTCTTTTTTTAGCAATTAAAAGTTCGGTTTCTTCTTGCGTGAAACCATAGAAAAACAGCTTCAGAATAATGTGTCCAAATTATGTTTTCGAGTGAATGTATATCTTGTGAACTATAAGAATCTAAAATCTGGCACAGCAGGTCAGACTAAGAAGATCTCAAACGCAAATTGCAACAAGACAAAAATATTATACAATTTATTATACATAACAATGTGACTTTACCACTACACAATGTCTTCGGAGGTTGGGTTGGTGATAACCAAATTTGATATGCTATATAATATGATCCTCTATGTATAATTTTGAATTGTAGCGAAAAAAACTTGAAGTGGACATCATGACCGGAGTGACAACTGGAGACTTTAAGAAGTTCCAACTAAAAAACAAACTGCATATTCCTGCTAATGTAATTTTAGATGTTGTTCAGATGGTCAGTGTTGTAGCAACTGGTTGTCATGTGAGTTTTCATATCAATATAGTTGTGTTGATAACGACCCTTATCTTAAATGACTTTTTTATTATCAGTTTAACCTTGCATTGCACTAAGATGTCTAATTAGTTATCAAAGGTACCAAGATGATAATTTAGTACTCCAGACGCGCGTTTCGTCTACATAAGACTCATCAGTGACGCTCATATCAAAATATTTATAAAGCCAAACACGTACAAAGTTGAAGAGCATTATATTGAGGATCCAAAATTCAAAAAGTTGTGCCAAATACGGCTAAGGTAATCTATGCCTGGGATAAGAAAATCCTTAGTTTTTTGAAAAATTTCAAAATTTTGTAAGTATATCATACACTTATGAGTTAAGGTCGTGACTTTATGAACTGATTGGTATAAAGTGAAATAATAAAATCCGAAATCAAAGGTAAACTGAAATACAAACTCTCCCTTTTCAAATTATTTTCTGGGAATCATCGTGTATTTAGTAGAAATTGGGACTTGTACTACATGCAGTTTTCAATATCTTCAATTAGATCTTTGAGTAAGTTATGGTTTAGCTATGTATTGATTTGATTTGATTTGAGTGGCCCCTTTCAAATATGTGTTACAATTTGTTCTTTTGTTTTTATATTAAAGAAAGTTGGACAGAGAAGGGATGAATACGAACGTTAAGCGCGCAAAAACAATACAAAATCCGACCTAGTTGGTTGTCCCATACAAAGAACCTTTAATATATTGATAGTTTTGTAAGGGTTTCTACTATAGTTTGTTTTCTTATATTCCTAACGAGAGTCAGTTGATATCCTTTATGTGACATTTTTAATCTCTTGGCTTTTAAAACTCCCTTGTGTTGAGAGCGATTCTAAATTCTACTGCCTCACAATTTTCGTCATCTTTTTAAATCATTGCCCTTTTGTTAATCATGTTAATGGTAGATACATGTTTTTTGTGCCAATCGTCACACTCCTCAATCATTTGTCTATTTTAAATGGTTAGAAAAACATTCAAGATACAAATATTTATTCATTAATTATCGAGGGGGAGAGGGGGCATTGTAAATATTCTAAAATCCAAGGCATATTTTAAAATGATGAGCTTAAAAACCATATTTTCAGGTCAATACAGGTCAATACAAATCACTAACTGAATTCTTGCACACTTTTTTCAATACTACGAGAGAAAAGCTAATTGTTTATGACGAATTCAATTTGTATGAATCTATATTTTGATTTCATTTTTACATACAGGGCGTAGGAAAGGATGCAAACACACCAAGTGACAATGTTGTGAAAATGCGCATAATCGGAAGTGACGGAAAACTACGCACCTATGCATCTGACGACAAAGAAATGATGGGGGCAATAAGTGCAAACTTTGGATGTTTTGGAGTTATATTTGATATGACAATAAAACTAATTCCCGAAGTTATCGTCAAAGTAGAAAATCGATACATGGATCTAGATGATTTATTTTTCAATGCAGAAAATATACAAAAAATATTTGAGGAAAACTGGTCAATTGAGATTTTTTGGTTTCCCTACAACTCACTGAGTTTGTTTGATTATAATCCAAAAAATGATGATGTTTGGATCCGTGTTATTAACAAAGAAACGAATAAAGTTAAAACTGCCACTGAAACCTACTACGACTGGAAAGAAGTGAAAGATTATCTTACACAAGAAGCCATGGCGATCATGTCACCAATCATAGCAGGAAACCCTTCATTGACTCCATTGTACGCATGGTCAACGTTTGGTGCGATAAAGAACATCATTTACCCGAGCGGTACCCAATATCAGGAACTTCCACATGCTGTTCATTTTAGGTAATCTATATAAGTGACCCACGCTCATTTCTCCAAGTATTTATGACCTTTGAGCCCCGATATATGATGTACTATTGATGCTTTTATGTATGTACGGTTACAATATTGGAGGTCGAACATAGAAAGGGAATTTAATTCAAAAGAACTTCACATGCATTTAAATTGATTTGAGTTTTACCTCAAACGAGCTTATTCTTGAATCTGAGATTCACGTAAATCTTATGTGAAACGCATAGGAGATTCACGTTAATCTTATGTGAAACGCATATGAGATTCACGTTAATCTTATGTGAAACGCATGTGAATTTATCGTGACAATAACTTAATTGTTTCCATGTGAAATTAATGCAAATTAAATGATCCTATAAAAACCATTAAACAATACCAAAATAAAGTAAACATAAAAAAGTTCATGTGAGTTTCACATGTTTTGTGTTTAAGCTACTTTGAGTTGAATCGGAAATGAAAGGTGTGGAAAGAAGTTCACGTAAGATACATATGAAATAAAAGTAGGCAAAATTTTCTTGTGTAGATGGTATGATACAAAAATCACCGAGATTAACGAAAAAATTCTTAAATAGAACTTAAATTATGATGGTTCTAATTAATAGCTCTAGCTCTAGTTTTGTAAAGTGGTTTCGGAAACTTAGTTATTGACATACACTGTCCATAACAAACGAATATCATTAAAAACGTGTAATGTTAATGTCAATTTCAGTTACACATGTTACAATCAACAGAATTAACTGCATAACTTTGGATTCTGAAAAGACAAATTACTTATAAACAATGCTGCAACACTTAAATATAAACAATTTGCTCGCACTATGAGCAAACAAATACTAAAATATCAAATGGTTTTGAACAAAACATTATTTGTTACGATTTTTTGGTTAAAAGTTCTAAAATTGGAATAAAGCATGGGAACTGATATAATTTTTCAATTCAATCATATCGTTTTAATCAAGATATAAGCAGATTTATGTTTGATTTTTATATGAATTTTAGACAATACATCGAGAAAGCTCCTGTATATGACATGGAATTTGCCTTCGATTTAAAGGGAGATTTTCATCGACTCTTGAAGATAATTCAAGTAGTAGTGAACAAAGTGGATCATTACGAGGAAAAAGATGAGTATCCATTGAACATTGCTCTGGAAATGCGCATGATGGGTTATAGGTAAATTAAAAAAAAAAAATAATAAAAGAAACCAGACGTATAGCTTTGTGATGCGCCGTTCGTCTACATTATAGTTATAAGTCACGCTCGAATCATGGCACTTAAAATCAAAATGAATACAATATAAAAAAGAAGATGTGGTATTATTGCCAATGAGACAACTATCCACAAAAGACCAAAATGACACAAACATTTACAACTATAGGTAACCGTACGGCCTTCCACAATGAGAAAAGCCCACACTGCATAGTCAGCTAGGGAATGCCCCGATAAGACAATGTAAAACAATTCAAACGAGAAAACTAACGGCCTTATGTATGTAAATAAATTAACGAAAAACAACATATCTGTCAAATATGCCAATATATTTCCCTTTCTTGATAGTTTTTGACAAAAATGAAAGTTGCCGCATCCGTGTTCACTCTCAAACTTTAAATATGTTATGAATTATCATCAAATACAACTTACATTTAGATACTAAGAATGACCACAAATCCAGCCATTTTTATTTTAGACGTCGAAATGAAACTAAAATGCTAAAAGTGTGAAGATTGTGAAGAATTGAGCATCACTTAATGATGCAAGTACCCGATAAATGTGCATTGTATTGTCAAAACAGCTCATATTCATGTAGCAGAAGTATTCTTCTTTTACCGTTTTAAGATTTGAACTGATTTTATCATTAAAAACGCTCGAAATTCAAGATTAAATATGCCAATATAAAAAAGAAGATGTGGTATGATAGCCCCGATAAGCCCGATAAGTTCTCTGAAATGATACAACACTGGTACCATTTATAAGGCTTAAAAACGAAACATCTACTGGCAGTGCCATAAAACGATACATGTACTCAATTATGCTATCAAACACAAATGCAACCTAGATTATAAGATGTATGTAAATATGTCAATCAAACTAATTAGTAGTAACATGGAGTGTATTTATACCCTTTCTTTTTTATTAGATTTTGTTGTACTGTTCTATTAGAGATTATTGGTATGGATGCACATACGAATTTGTCACACATTTAAGTTCATCAGTGATTTTATCAATCTCAGATTTTCCTTTTCAATGAATGAGAACCATCATCGGAAAATAAGCATATTGAACAAAGTCACAAAATCGTATTAAATGTTCTATGATGTATGCGTTTTGATTGTAGTTTAGATTAAAATTTATTCGGCTTTTTCAGTGATACTCTTCTGTGTCCTGGTATAATCGGAAATCCTGCCTATGGCGGATCTGGTCACGTGGTCTATATAGAAATTTTAAGTCTCGTCGACACTAAAGGATGGGAAAAGTTTTGTATTGATGTAGCAAAAGAATGGATGGCTTTAGATGGTGTTCCACATCTAGCTAAGCAATGGGATTTTATTCCCGATGTTGAGGACCATATTTACAAAGTAAGAAATAAAACACTCGTTTATAATACATTTGATCATTACTTTTATTGAAGTATGCAATTTACGAAAAATAAAATATAAACCTATGACAAACTAGGAATGGCAGGCTCATCGTTAAAAAGAAATAAGAGTAATATGGCGGATTTATATATTTGTTTCAGGACGTACTATTGGTGTAACAAAACAAGGAAGGGCAAAAATCGTTCTTAAGAGATAAAACAGAAAACATAATGCAACACACAGCACCAACATAAAAAGTTATTGCAGCTACTGGTTGCTATTTCAAAGCCTTATACAGCTAAAATACTAATATGTTCTCCCAGACTAAAGTATTAATGTAATAAACACATGAAACTTTCTTAGACAAAATTCATTTATAATTTAATTAAGATATCTTGTATTCAACCGTTTGTAGTTAACAAATTTAAAACGGACATTGAATATGTTTTTTTTTATAAACAACTTCTATGTCTACTTTATCTCGCTATGGGACATTTCTTTAACAGTGATTCCTTATTATGAAGCAAATCCTTCATATAAGACTGGATTTTGCAGAAAAATTAATCGAATACAAATTTAAATTGGTAGAATAGTAAGTTTTTCTACCGGATTCCATCTTGGCACTCTGGCTCCTCTTATTCATGAAAACTGACCACCACTTAACATCACAGTAGTGCTGAATAAAGGCAACAGTAGTGTACCGATGTTTAAAACTCATAAATCGATAGACAAACACAATCCCGGGTCATAAACCAAAACCGAGGGAAACGCATTAATTACAAGAAAATTAAACTGTAACACACACAGAAACGAACTAGGCATTAGACAAAATCCGATACGAATAACAAATATAACATCAAAACTAAATACACGAATTTGGAATAGAAACGTACCTGAAAGTAGGGTAGTTATCCATCAATCAGTTATTAGTGTTGTGCAATCTTTCAGCATATGGGACAACATATCGAAGCATTCAAGGAGCAACTGACGAAGTCTGGCGCTGATCCAAATGGAATGTTTCTCAATAAAAGCATCCGAAAACTGTTACGATTATAACATGATGACAAATTGTTCGGAATAAGCAAGTTGTGATATCTGTGAAGTATCCGTCCAATTACTATAGCTCAAATTGTGTTTGTTATTATGAATACATTCATGAATAAATGAAAAAAAAAGAATTTTCATTTTGGAAAGTTATCTTTATAGAGGTGACTCGATAGCGTGTTTTACTTAAGCATGTTTTTTTTAATGTATAATGGGTTATTTAAATGAAGACATTTAGAAATATAATAAAAATTGTTTTAATTTGATCAAATGATAAATTTAATTCATGCGGCAAATGTCTGTATAAGATAGATATTATTATTTATTGGTTTGTTAAATTTCAGTCCTGTTCAATCATATGATTATAAAATTTAAAATAACAACAACAAAAAATGAACTCCGAGGAAAATCAAAAACGAATAGTCAATAATCAATTGGCAAAATCAATAGCTCAAACACATCAAACGACTGAATAATAACTGTCATATTTCTGACTTAGTACAGGCATTTCGTTATATTTTATCATTAAGAGAATATAATAGATATTTGGCACACTTACTTTTATTAAAACTATACTAAAGCCTTAATTGATACTCTAACCAATCACAGCAGGTCCGAGACCACAATTGTCGTCCCTTGATTTTAGTTGTCCACTAATGTAGTCCCTAGTGTGGACAGTGTATTACTTTTCAATTTTGTTTATACCCCTTCCAAATGTATTTCTTCATGTTTTATGCATCAAATAGTAAGTCAAAGGATAAAATGACACTGTCAAAAAATTGGGTAATGATTTCGAAAGTAAAGTAGTGATTTGGTTCAGTTGAAAAAGGTTGAAAAGTAGCACTTCGGAAGCTGTCAAAAGATTTCAAGACCCCCTTAACATAACACTGTTCATTTTTGAAGTTAGAGCCGATGAAATGTTCTGTAATTTTGATATAATGTGTCCCAAAAGTAGTACAATACACAGTAAAAATTTTATTGAGAAAGCGCAGGTGGGATTTTTAAATTTGCATTGATTGTCTAAAAGAAATGCACTACGAAATAATTTTAGGTCTCGGACCAGCAAATGTGCATAGATAGTGGTTATCAATGCATAGTTACTATGTACATTACATAATAAACATTACGTGGACAATGCATGCGATTTGATTGAACAAAGATTTGTGAAATATAAAGTTAATTCTTGGTATCACACAACGCAGTGATTATATTCAACATGCAAACTATAAGTCACTTTTAATATTGGACTGAGGAAATTTGTACATTTCATTTCAATTTTAACGCCGAAGCAAAACGTTCAAGACGACTTGTGGATTGATGTCCTTGTCAATTGTAAGTTAATTCTAATGCATATATCTTAAGTTTGCTATTAAGTTTGAGCCCATGTTCCGTGTTTAAGTCCGTATCTTGACCTATACAATGTTATAATGGTGTACTTATAAATTGTTATGTGAATTTGAGAGTTGCCTCATTGGCACTCATTCCACATCGTCCTATTTCTACTCAACATAAGAATTCAATCGAGAAAATGAACGACTAATTTATATTACAACCATTAACAAAAAACTACTACGGAACTACATGCACGTCACTTGAGAGAGGCACATAAATCATGTGGTGTGGTTATTCATGATTCACCAAAACCATAATCTTGGAGAGTGGCGTAATATAACAACATAAGAACAAACTTTACGAATCCGCTCAATTCATCAGAATTATAGATACAAACAGTCTTTAATTACAGATCTTAGAATACTCATTTAGTACGCGCTCGTTAAATATGTACACATGTGTAGGTTTATGAAACACATTTGTGGATCTATGACATAGTGAAAAACCTGATCTTGAACCGTATCATTTGTTATTAGAAATTTGCCTGTGACGTCATTTTCGTGGCGTTGATAAAGCCATGTGAAAGACAGTTCGTGTTTCTGTTGAGCTGTTTTCGTGTGCTGACATCTATTGTTTAACGTGTTTGTGTTCGGTTTTAAATGATTGGCATGACACAATGTGATATTGTTTGTTTGTGTATGTCTCTGTCTTGAATGTGCTTGCATTTATTTGTACTGTATTCCTGTTATATGCTGGTGGCATTTGAGTGTTATATGGTTCGCTTCTGTGTGTTTCATTGTCGTTTGTTTTTCGTTCACTTAAGTGTTTCTATTGTTTCATTGTTTTCCTGTTATAGTTGATGTATTTCCCTCAAGTTTTAGTTTGTAACCCGTAATTGTTTTCTCTCAAACAATTTATGACTTTCAACATAGCCAGAAATTAGTACGTGGGAACCTAAAGTTCAACGACTACACATACACGGTTTGGACTTGCTTATTCTTTGGAAATTCAAGTTTCTAATTTCACCCCGGCAACCTGTTTTTGTAAAGACCTTGTAAGCCAATTTTCAACACGAAGTTTGCAAATTTGACGTTTCAGCCATTTTAGCCGGTATTTTACACTGCGATGTTGAAGGCCTCTCGCTTCGATTTTTAAAATAGCTCAGGAACCTGAATTTTTGCAACAACAGTCATTATGTTTCGTTTAAATGGGTATATTGTTGTGTATATTTATTTTTCAGCCCCGGCAACCTGTTTATCACTTAAATTAAAATTAAAACAGACATTTTTTCAAAATTCCCTATCATTTTAATGTAATTTCCGTGACCCGTATCCGATTTCTTTAGTATAATATTCAAATAAGCAAAGTGGCGTTGATTTCTGGATATGAACAGCGGTATTCTACTGTTATTTATTTGATTGTATAATATATTGGTTTTAACACAACGTTCAGTACTACTAGTATTTCGTGAAGGTGAGGTTATATTTGACCGATTCCCTTGGTTGTAATTATAGTGAGTTTAGAGGCGTTCGAACCTGTCAAGTGCGTGAAGAACCCAAAATCATTATCTTAATGTTGGAAGGATAGCGAAACAGAGGAAATATTTATCATTTAAGAACCTTAAATTTGTTCAAAAACCCCCAGTCCCACTAGACCACGATCGCACTACGCTCACCACGATCTAAAATAAATTTAGATCGTGGTGAGGTCGCGGTATGAGCGGCATGAAAATGTACATTTTCGTTGCTTTCACGATGCTACTACGTCGTCATTACGCTCATACAACGATCTCACTACGATTATACCACGTTTTCAGCACGCTTATTCTGCGACCTTACTACGCTCATCAAGACCTTTCTACGCTCTTCCCGTTCTCACTACGACCATACCACGATTTATGCGACTGCAACACGATCTTACCACGCTTCTACTGCGATTATAGCACGCTCGTCCCACGACCTTACTACGACCATACCACGATCATACCCTGATCTTACTACGGCTCTCAACAATAATCTCAGCACCGAACTCCAATAAATACTGTTTTATTTCTTCTATTTCTCATTTATAAGAATATTTTACGGAAAAAACACAGACATGCCACCATCAAACATCTCTGGAGGCATTCTTGAAAAATTTAAGAAGGAAGTATAAAAAAGAAGATGTGGTATATTTGCCAATGAGACAAATATCAACAAAAGACCAAAATGACACAAACATTAACAATTATAGGTAACCGTACGGCCTTCAACAATGAGCAAAGCCCATACCGCATAGTAAGCTATAAAAGGCCCCGATAAGACAATGTAAAACAATTCAAACGAGAAAACTAACGGCCTTATGTATGTAAAAAAATGATCGAAATACAAATATGTAACACATAAACAAACGACAATCACTGAATTACAGGCTCCTGACTTGGGACAGGCACATACATAAATAATGTGGCGGGGTTAAACATGTTAACGAGATCCCAACCCTCCCCTAACCTTGGACAGTGGTATAACAGTACAACATAAGAACGAACTATACAAATCAGTTGAAAAAGACTTAACTCATCAGATAGACAAAAAATACAAGTGGACGTGGCCGGGTACTTATACATCCCGACACAAAAAGACACAATGAATTCGAACAGATATGAGAGTACTCGCAGTTATCTGACAGCTAGTTCAAAGCCACTAACAACTAATAAAAAATCATGCATCTAAGATTAAACAATCATCCTCAATTCTTAACTCGTTCATCAACTGATCATAATGACCAAACTGGAGTCTCCTATCCGTTGCTAACCAAAGACCTACGCCGTCTAAATGTTCTTCGAATCCTTCTTCTTCGCTCTCACAATAACAATATCATGGCTTGGTCGTTAAGATTTTGTATCTTAGTTATTGATTGAAGGAGCATTACTTCATGTACATGGTCTTATGTTTCCATGGTTCAATTGAAATTGATGTTTCAAACAAAACCTGGAGAGCTTTTATACATTTATGTGACAATGACAATGAGCATGACAAGAACTCGAAATACGTAGTACGAACGTAGACAGGTCGTAAGAAGAGCGTGATGAGGGCGGCATAAGCGTGCTAGAATCGTACTATGGTCTTGAAAAGCGTGGTGTAAACGTGGAATGGTCGTAGAGGGAGCGTAGTTGGGTCGCGGTGAGAACGTGATGGTTGTAGAGAGGTCGTAGAAACGTCGCTGTGAGATCGTAGTGTGGTCTCGCTACGCTCTCGCTACGATGGTACAGCGACCTTTGCGATCTTATCACGATCCTTCTGCGCTCTCACTACGCTTCTACTACGACCTGATTTCGCCACGACCGCACATCGCTTGTTTTGAACATGTTCAAAGTTGGCCACGCTCACCACGATCTCCAAGACCTCACCACGACCGTATTACGACCTCACTGCGATCTACACGATCGCACTACGCTCGTCAACATTTGCATTTTTTTCACAGATTGTAGTGCAATCGTGGCCTTGTGGGACTGGGGTATAAGCTTTGAAAAATCACAAGCTTTATAGTATGGTATATAAAAGTTCTGTTACTTTTAAAACTTGAGCATCTCATTTTAAGATCATATGCTTCTTGTTATACTTTACTAAGATAACATATTACTTCTGTAATGTTTAAAGTTGTCAGTAATTATAGAAAAAAGTAAAATCACAAAAATACTGAAATTAGAGGAAAATCAATTCGGAAAGTCCATAATCACATGGCAAAATCGAATAACAAAATTGAAGGAGTCGATATTGTCAAACATTAGTCACTATGAAATCTCGTATTAAAATAACTGTTTGATATTATAATACTTTTGGGGTCTGATATTCAAACAGGAGATGTATTGACACAGTGCTGTTAACACGAGTAAGATTCAGTAAGCTTGAATGGTGATGTAACATACTATGTGAAAAAAAACACTGATTCTTATTGCTTAAAAAACGGCCATTCTCTTCAAGAAAGAATCAGAAAAATCATATCATCTAACAAAACTGATAACAAGTCAAAGACAAATCACCAAGAATTAATAAGTTAACTTGTTATAATATGTTAATATACATTAAAAATAACCTGCCATGAGAACGCTGACATAAAATTACCTTCTATTATTTTCTTGTTGAATCATATCACTGTCGAAACATAATTAGTTATCAGGATTTCGATTTCTTAAACTCATAGTTTTCTTATTCAATGGTACCATATAATTAGTGTTATGAAGACGAATACAATGGCAATATCTCTTCATGAAAAGATGAATCATGCATTGGCAAGAAAAAGGTCCGATACAATCTTTTCATATTGATGGATGTATAAAAAAAGAGGCCTATGCCAATGATAGACTGTAAAAGAAAAGTCAGGATTGTCTACAGCAACTGTTGCCCGAAGAAGTTTGGAAATGTTTCAATAATATTTTATTTGGATTGTAATAATTACAAATCAATATTAAAACTCAATAGAGAGTCTATGCATAGACTACGTGATTTATGATACTATGGAGAAAACCTTCTTTTTTCTGTAGGTATAATAGGTGCAAATAAATTGTTTTAAAAATCAACAAAATCAATTTTTATTATTCGAAGCCGTTCTTATATTGCACAGTTGAGCTAATCTTTAGATTGAATTAGTTTTTGATAGCATTAAATAGATTTTATTCTTAAAAACATTGAATCTCAATTTGTTATACAAGGATATTCATAAAGAAAGAATTACACAAAGGTCAATCGACACGAATAAATATTAACCGATCCACAAAATATGGTTAATAATAAGCAAGTTAAAAAAAACCCCGTATCATGATAAAATCATGAAATTTTTGGCTATGCAAGAACGAAATGTGAATAATTGTGTGCATGTCAAGCCTATGTGGGTACGATCTTTGTTTTAAGTGTCGTTACAATTACAATACATGAAATTAATGTAACGGAAGAACTGAATGTTATTTAAACAAAACACTCTTTTTCAAAATCATAAACATGAAACCATACCTCAAGTATGCTATTGTGTGTCTCTTTGAATTTGAAATAAACTTTTAATATTCCTGTTTCTGTAACATGTGTAAGCGTTATAACAAAAAATAAAATTATAAAAATGCTGAACTCCGAGGCATTTAGCGAAAAATGAAAGACAAGAACACAAAAATTATTCTTTTCATTTAGCATATGATTGATTCTCAGATAATAAACATTGATGACCGAGTAATATAAGTTGGATTTTAATTAATTGTGATCACCGATGTTCCTGCCGGGAATCGGGTTTCCTTCTTGGTTATTTCGGATTATATGCCAACAAATCACATAGCCGACATGATATATCAAATAGCGTTAAAAAGGGCGTTAAAAACTGTCAATGAGTCAATTAAAAACTATGAATAATGGGTATAATCTAATCGGTGTATATACTAAAATATGTATTACATGTTTTACGGTGTACATGTTTGCCTGGCTGAGTTGATCGGTAAACTTATCGATCCTTTAAATACACGTATTATAAAAGGTTGTCAATTCACCATTGTAATTAGATCATTGAATATTGTTTTTATTGGTATAGATGTTTTTTTTTTAACAGTAAATAAAAGCACCTAAATATTATTGTTATATACATATCATATACACCTATTTATAGATCTACAATTTGTCGATTCTTGTATCTTGACATAACAAAATGTAATGCTTTTCTCTGACTGTTTATGAAATCTTTACACTTAATCTATAAGAAGTTGAATGTTAAATGATTGATAATTTTGTCTTATGATTATTTAAATTAGTTGCTTGTGGCTTTGAGCTAGTAGTCAGTAACTTCGAATACTCTCACATCAGTACTAAGTGCGTGCTTGTTGTTTGGAGATACTAATACTCCGTGTGTGCTACATGTATTCCTAATCATATCCGTTTGATGGGTTATGCCTTTCTCAATTTATTGTCAGTACCAAATCTACAATTACTGAGCTGATGATACCCTCAGGGACTGATAATCCACCAACAGAGGTATCGACTCTCAACGTTTAAACAGCTCATTTCTACCAACTTCGTAGAAGAAAACAGTTTAACACAAAACAAAAACCAACACATCTGAGCTTCTATGTTCCTTGCAAATATATGATGTCCTCGGGAAAAAAAAATTCCACCATCAAATATATTTTTCTACAGAGATACCTTAAACGATCTTGGTTGTAGCAAAAATGCGTAACATGATATGTATATATAAATAAAATATGTAAAACAACTCCATGCCTATTTTCATTTCAGATTGTAATATAAATAAAAATGGGAAGCGGTAACGAAAAGGTAAGGTATAAGTCATTTTACCAATTGTAAGTAACTCTATTGAATTGAAAAGCTAAATTCAAGGTTAAACGAAATACCTTATTCATCCAAAATATATTAAAGATAAATAACTTTTATAGATTCCTTAAATCATATATGGTCATTCCATTTTTTAAAAGTCAGAATTATTTGTTATTTGTTGTTGTCTGCCAATGGCATAGTTTGGTTTTGTCAATTTGTACGGACTTCCCCTACCTTTAGTTTCGCTTATAATTCAGAGTTCATATCTAAAGTGAGGATGGACTTAGGGAATTTGTCAAAAAAAAATCCTAACAACCTAATCAGACAGAGGATAACGACCGACGCCCACCAATAGGTCTACGACGCATCGTGAAAACCCTCTGTAGGAAGTGGGTCTCAGTTGGCTTGTTATAGATATAAAACAAACATTTCAATTGAACATCTCTAAAGACACTGGATGAAATACATATCTTATATTTTCTGATCCCATGAATAGATTACCTTAGCCGTATTTGGCACTACTTTTGGGAATTTTGAATCCTCAATGCTCTTCAACTTCGTACTTGTTTGCCTTATAAATGTTTTGATATGAGCGTCATTGATGAGTCTTTTGTAGACGAAACGCGCGTCTGGCGTACAAAATTATAATCTTGGTACCTTTGATAACTATTTGGGCTTATGCAACGCTCCTAATTACAATGGGAATGCACAAGCAAACTAAAATGGAGAATAGCAATTGAGAATATTTACATGGGATGTTCATTACTATGATATACGACTGATGGGTGTCATGCATTATAAAATTTGTCAATACTAGTTATTAACCAAACGACATTGGGAGGGAAGACATCGGTACAGTAGTTGTCTTTTCAGGACATTTATATTTTCATAATTGGTGTCAATAATGAAAAAGACTAAAATCATTTTCGTCAAACATGATATAAAGCTACATATTTACATGTATTGTGAATATATCAAATGTAAGTCCGCTTATAGACCTTGGAGTCTTTTTTTTTATATATCAATAGAAATTTGTAGCTCAAACAAGGCTGATCAGGACAAGTATTTTGAAACGATATGTATAAGACAAAAAAATCCGAAAACCTTTGCTATCCATAAGTATGAAATTAACACTTCACAAACATAGGTAAAATTAAAAACCAATTGTTCAGAGAACAATTGAAGGTCTTTCCATCAAAACAATGTATTTTGATATGAAAAGTTGTGAAACTAAGTCTAAAATGTCATTTCAATCGTCAAATGATAGCTTCTAGTAAGCTGATTCCAAAAATATATTGTTTCCGTACATTTTTTTTAAACAAGGGAGATAATTTGTTACTTCCGGTTTGAAAAATGTTACTTCCGATTATATTTGAATATTTACTTGACACTGATTCCAAAAATATCTGGTTCTATATACTTTTATATTAATAAAGTACAAAAAATAGCTACTTCCGGTTTACAAAAAGTCACTTCCGGTTGTTTTTTTCAAGGTTAAATGGTTTGATACCTTTTTCTAAAAGTTGTATATCTTTATCATGTATACATATAGCATAAAAGCAAAGGTCAAAATCTAGAACGTCAAATTAAGCTATGACCTTGAGATCAATTTCAAGGTCATAAACCAAGGACCTCAAATCAAAAGACCATAGGTCTTAATTATATTTAGTTAATGAGTTATATCACCAAACGCGTATTTTTAAATACAAGAGGGGAGAAAACTCCCTTTTACGTTTAACGTACGCTTGCAATCAAAATTTACATCTTACGAAATGTCGCAACTAACAATTTGTTAAAAATAATTTGTTGATATCTTATACAGTCTTTGGATATAAGTGAAAATAAGACAAATTCAAATATTAGAATATGACCTTGACCTTTGACCTTGACCTAATTTTCATTTTTTGGGACCAAGGACCTCAAATCAAAAGATCCTAGGTCTCTATCACTTATGGTTTATAAGATAGAAATTCATATCACTTATATCAGATGCATAAGGGGAAATAACTCTCATATGGAGCGGTCATATCGCTTCGGTCAAAAGAGGACAAATCATGCGAAGGATATAACGAGCAATTTTGTAAAATAAATTTGTCATAATCTTGAACGGTTGCGAAGGAGATACGATAACAAGGAAAACAGTGTTTGGGGAGATAACTCCTACAAAGAAAAGTATTCGTTTACGCAGGGTTAATTTCAAAAGCGCATAAACTGTTCGATATCATAAACAAAATATCTAAGCGACATATTGCGAAACAAATGTTTATCGCAAGAACAAAATTAGGCGGAAGAAAAAAAAAATAATCAGAAGAAAAACAATAGGTCTTTCCACAGAAAAGTGGAAAGACCTAATAAAATGGCACGAGTCCCAAAAATATTCGAGTTTGAGTATTTATGTTCTGTGAGTGTAACAAAATTTTCCATCACAACTAATCTTGCAAAAAAAGACAAGTTGAAGCAAAAAAAAAATCATATAAGAAACAAGTTATTCTGACTTATTGACATGGTGAACAAGCTGAATACTTAAAGTCTGCTATTATTACAATTTTCACATTGCTTATATTCTACTTTTATACTTATTTCGTCGCTTCGTATAGTGTCAACCGGAAATTGTTGACCACGAAAAACCTGATGATGGTGAACAGCTGAAAAAATGTTTTAAAAAGGCGATGGATGAGAAAAGGATGGTTTTAGTGTCATTAGGCGACAGAGACAAGGATTGGATAAAACATGCAAGGTGTAATGAAAAACTAGTTATGGTTGACTGCAAATCTTTGTATGAAAAACAGGTAACCATTTTTAACCATCTTTTATGGATATGTTAATATAACACAAGAACATTAAAGTTGTAAATATTACTTTTCACTTACAAAATATTACGAACAACTGTACAATTGACCTTTTAAAGCACTGTTTGGTTTGCAATAAGTTACATGCATTATTGTTGACTTTCTTTATAGTAGAATACATTACAATACATATGCAATGGACGTGACAATAAGTTGAACCTATCTCACCAAACAGTCATAATTATGCTAAAAGAGACATTTTATCTTGTGAGACAATTTTTGTTGAAATGGTCAACGTATTTGACTCTAATCTTGCTGTCTATGCAAACACATATACATACTGTTCGATTTGCTTGATTTGACAGGTATTGTTTCTCAGAGTTGAGTTATAACTAATATTAAGAACTTTAAATTCAGATACTGTCTTTGTTTCAGATGAAGCGTTCACCGTCACAATCTGTTTGTCCCGATTTGTCGGAAGAGGTAAGCATCTGACAATATAGATGGCAAAAAAAATGAAGATGTGTTCATTGTTAATACATGCTATTTCTTGTCATTATGTTAATGTTGTTTGTGTTACAAATCGTATAATTTGGTTTATATGGCAATAAATTGTTTTATTTGATATGATTTGTTAATACCAATTTCTGTAAGAAGTTTTAGATCGAAATGCTCTTCAACTTCGTACTTTTGTTTGCTTTTATAGTTTTTTTTTGGATCTGAGCGTCACTGATGAGTCTTGTGCAGACAAAACGCGCGTCTGGTGTTTATATAAAATTTAGTCCTGGAATCTATAAGTTTATTTATAGGCCAAATTTATCTAAAAAACAAAGTATTTCTTATTAGTATTAACCTGTTCTGGAAATGTTCAAATTTAAAGCACAAGGATCATTTATGAGTTCACGTTCAATTATATAAACGTCAAATTTTATGAACAAGTAAGAAATGTTCAATGCAGCAGTATTACTCGGTTAATATGATAATTGGGCATACTAAATATAGAATTTAAAACTGAACAGTTGAAGACTTGCTGAAAGAAAAAAGGTCATTGCAGCTTTATAAAGGATACAAATGAACAGAACAATTTGTGATTGTAATTTTTAGAAAAAATGTCAAAATACACACATATCATAAAAACACATATAGGAAAAGCTTATATTGAATAGAAATATCACAAAATAAATTAAATGAACACTATGTTAATGATTAAATATTCGTTGGAATGGACTTGTAATGTTGAAAAAGTTTGGCTTCAAGAAATGAAAGTTTAGCTGATAAATTGAGGTAACAGACAATTACCTATTTTCAGAAATAAAAATAAAAGTTTTCACACGCATAAAGGAGTCACAAATTGTCTCTAAACTTAAGAAATAATAGACATATTCATATATTGTTATTAACGATACATGTACATGTTATAGACACAATGTGTTGAAGATGATATTGACAAAACATTAGCTAGTTTAAAAACACGGATTGGAGAGACACCAACTGTTCAGAAGGAGAGGTATGTGAATTGGGGCAAGACACAATCTATGGAGGTTATTTCGTCTTCCCCTACAACAAAAGAAGAACTTCAAAAGTTGGTGTTAGCAGCATCTGAGGAAGGTCTGCGTGTAAGATGTGCTGGAAGAGGACACAGCTGGGCTCCATTATTCGCCGACAGTAATCAATTACTTATTCATGTAGAAGATATGAAAAGCGATTACAAGGATGGGTCCAGTATAAGAATATCTGATGTAAGCGTTATGACACATGTAAATATAAAATGTTTGCTTTGAAGACGTTAATTAGACAAACAAAATCGAAATGATATTCTGAGGACAATAATCGGTCCCTCACACTAGGTTTCTTTCAATATACCAAAAGAAATTTAGTATATTGTGGATTATATCAAAAAGACAAGAAAGAGAAGATAACACCTACATGGATTGGATGTGTTGTGATAAATAACAGCATCAAGGATACACGGCTATACAATTGGACGTTAGTTGCGAGTATTGTCTAACCAAGGCTGATGGTGATTCTTGATTCATAATTTTTTTACAGTACAAATCAAGTACAATTACTATTTTATAAATCAAGTATGAATAAATGAATCTATAACAACACCTATTAAAATTAAACCTGACACGATATCTTGATTTCCAAAGAAAAACAAACCTCCTTATATATATAACCAGACTGATTTTTTTTTAAATTGTCTGGGCATGTACGTTTATACGCTTGTTATAAAAATGAAAAATAATATTATATTAACGGCATTTCAGCGTGAAAAAGGAGAAGTGGACATTATGACCGGAGCAACGACTGGAGAATTTAAAGAGTTCCAACTAAAACACAAAGTGAATATACCTGGTAATGCTGTTTTAGATTGTGTTCATATGGTCAGTGTTGTAGCAACAGGCTGTCATGTAAGTGTTTTTTTTGTGTTTTTTTTTTTATCAAAGTGTTGAATATAAAAGGATTCCAATATTAACTTCTTACAGAAATATGTTCCACGTATTGCTTAGGTTATATTTAGAAACTGAGAGGGGACATGACATGACCCATTATTCGGCCCCAGAAAAAAATTGATATAAAAAACAAACCTCATTATTATACGTTACATATATTTCAAACAATTATATCACGTGACATTGAATAATTCAGTTAATTTCATTCAATTGCAAGGAAGGACGAATAACCCTGAAAAAAATCCACTAGCGGTGAATGACCCTATTTATCACATTTTATCGTTTGCTGATTTGTTGCCGTTTTTGGCACAACTTTTTTTTTAACTTTTGTTCCTCGATACTGTTCAACTTTGTACTTGTTTTGGCTTTCAAACTTTTGTATCTGGGCCTCACTAGTAAGTCTTGTGTGTGGTCAAATCACACTTCTGGCGTATGAAAGTTTAAATCTGGTGCCTTTTGTTAGCTATTATTCGTGTGTTTCTTGTCAATTGTGTTCTCCTATTTATTTGTAAAGTAGTCCTGTAATGTTGTGTTGTCATTTTAATGTTATATTTAACATGGCCATACATGTGGGAGGTTTGGCATGCCACAAAACCAGGTTCAACCCACCATTGTGTTCTTTAAAAATGTCTGTGCCAAATAAGTAATATGACCATTGTTATATTATAGTTCGTTTCTGTGTGTGCTACATTTTAACGTTGTGTTTCAGTTGTGTCGTTTGTTTTCTCTTATATTTGAGTTTGAATTCATATTACTATAAGACGTGCCACGGTAGATTCCTATCCCAAATTAATGTATTTAGTTTCGATGTTATATTTGTTATTCTCATCATATTTTGTCCAATGTTTGGTCCGTTTCTGTGTGTGTTACATTCTATTGTTGTGTCGTTGTTCTTCTCTTATATTTAATGCGTTTCCCTCAGTTTTAGTTTGTTAGTTTGTTGAAAGACATAAATTCTACGTGTATTTTTGAACGACAACTTGTGTTTGGTACTAACGCAAGAACGGGTAAGGGATTTTACAATGATTCAAAATCCCGTTCCACTGTTAGAAATTATGAGTATCCAAAGTTGAATCCTTTAAAGTTATTTTACTACGGGCTGCGCCCTCAATAAAATTACCCTCTCGTGTTGACAATGTTGGATATTCATCTTCTCAACGGGCGAATATTGTATATTATATTCACCTTTTTTAAAGTATCTGTCCGATAATTGCAGTATTTACAGCTTCAAGAGGTTATCGTGTCTTTAATTTTCTAAAAGTGTAAGGGTCTATGGTCAAACAGATGTAATCAGTAACAAACTTTTTTATTTGATGAAATACGAGTCGATTACAAACACTTTTCTTCAATTATGTGTTCACAAAAAGTCTGCTCTACAAGCTGAGCAATACTTTAAGTGTATCAGTCATGCTGTGGGGCTTTAAGCTAACATTTAATATATGGTATGAATGTATAATGTGATACATTTTGTACAATGCCTTTTGTTTTACGAGGCCTCTTGTTAAAGTCTAAACAGTTCGATCATTATATAATTTTTTTTTTCCGGCGTACATTTTCAAAATGTCTGTTACAACCAAATTGTTTGTATAGTGAGCAACATGGAATGTTGACCTCTATTCTTAATTGATATCTAAACGAAAGTTCTTTTCAATGTCAACTTATTTTTGCGTCTGATTCATCTAAAAGTGAGATACAGAAATAATAAATTGCGTTTAAAAGTTCATATAAAAACTATATACAGTTGTGTTGCACTCGAATTGTTGGATAATTATGTCTGATTTTATCAGTTTTGTACGACTCTTTTTTTGAAATTATCTTAGAGTTCGGGGTTTTTGTTCTACGTTTAGACATATACTGTATACATATACAGTTCGTACGAAATTTACTTAAACAGTGTCAGATCTGCAAATCTGCTAATCTTAATTTTTTACCCTTCCTTAAGCAGGTTTCGAATTCCTGTTTCTTTGACATTGTTACGCTGCTTTTGAGATGAAGAAAACACAAATTATGGTTTAAGCCCTGTATTACCACAGGTGATGACATGTAATGTATGCCATACAGTTTGTTTTAATTTAAAAATGGTTTTTCGCATAACAGTTGTTTAATTTACAAATGGTTATATGTATTACATATTACATAGGGTGTTGGAAAGGATGTGAAGACACCAGGTGATGATTTAGTGAGAATGCGCGTAATCGGAAGCGATGGTAAACTGCGAACCTATACATCAGACGACAAAGAGATGTTGAAAGCGATTAGTTCAAACCTTGGATGTTTCGGAGTTATATTTGACATGACAATAAAAGTCATCCCTGAAGTTATCGTAAAAGTAGAAAATCGGTACATGACACTAGAAAATTTAATCTACAAACCTGATCATCCTGATAGCTTACAAAACCTTTTTAAGGAAAACTGGTCGGTTCAGATTCTTTGGTTTCCTTACAACTCACTCAGCCTTTTTGATTACGATCCAAAAGATGATGAAGTATGGATTCGTGTAATTAACAAAAAACCGAAAGACACAAAGAAAGTAAAGACAGAAACCCAAACATACTACGACTGGAAAGAAATTAAAGATTATTTGACAGCAGAAGGATTGTCGATCGTGTCATCAGAAGTAGTTGGAAATCCTTCTTTGACTCCATGGTTTGCGTGGTCAGCCTTTGGAAGTTTGAAGCATTTCGTATTTCCCAAAGGTCCACTGTATCAGGAACTTCCACACGCTGTTCATTTTAGGTAATACTGTTACATATTTATGATAAAACCCATAGTTATGGATAAGTTAGTGCACTAACATAACCTAGGCTCCTAATATTAAACGAGGGATAGACTAGAAAAAAGTAAAATTACAAAAATACTGAACTCCAAGGAAAATTCAAAAAGGAAAGTCCCCAATCAAATTACAAAATCAAAAGTTCAAACACATCAAACGAATAGATAACAACTGTCAAATTCCTGACTTGTTAAAGGCATTTTCTTATGTAGAGAATGGTGGGTTAAACCTGATTTTATAGCTAGCTTAACCTCTCACTTGTATGACAGTAGCATCAAATTCCACTACATTGTCACCGATCCTATCACAATAGGAAAGACTTTCAACATTACAATATTTTGCACAAGTTATCCTTTACATGCCTTTTCCCACGAAAATCTAATTGTAAAAAATGTACAGATATAATTTGTTTGGTAGAAGCTGACTGCATGTTTTGTAATATTTTATGATAATACAAAATATGTAAAGTAATTTGAATATTTCAAAAACATTTCTTGAATAAACAGTTTATAACATTTTTGTGTTTCTATCATTTGTCTATATTTATTCTTCAAATCAATGTTAGTTCTTTCATTCACCATACACGTATGTGTGTGTAATGGCAACAATGTCGGACGCATGCACGGTAATTAATACAAAATCACCTGTTTGATTAAATATAATGCATCTTTGCTCAATAACATTTAGTACATATTTGTAAGTTTGAATTATGAGTAATTCGTTTCAAAGTGAACTGTATTTTGCTATGATATTCCAGTAAAAAGTACTTATAAATTGGTAAGTCATTAATTATTTGATACCTTAAAATTACTTTCACAGGCAGTATACTCATAAGGCCCCTGTGAATTGCATGGAGTTTGCTTTCGATTTCAATCCTGAACGATTGCAGAAAATTATTCAAGTCGTAGTGGAAAAAGTAGATCATCACGAAGACAAAGATGAGTATCCATTGAACCTTGTTATGGAAATGCGCCTGATGGGTTACAGGTAAATAAAAACAAAGAAATAGCGTTCATTCTTTTATATAAATAAGACCGTTAGTTTTTTCATTTGAATTGTTATACATTGTCATATCGGCTGATTATGTGGTATGGGCTTTGCTCATTGTTGAAGGCCGTGCGGTTACCTACAGTTGTTAATTTCTGTGTCACTTTTGTGGGCAGTTGATTCATTGGCAATCATGTCACATCTTCCTTTGTTTATATTTAGTATTTATATAAACAGGTTTTCAATATTTTGTCAACATAACACGAAACAAGTTATTCGAATATGTACTATTAAATTATAACCTTACTATTTTACCACATACAGGAACACCATTGAGGCAAAATAGGCAAATGTTTCTTTTTTATATGTGATGTTGTATTGTATTTTTCAAAGGTGTCTTTTAATTATAAATTCTTAATTTAATTACAGTGACTCATTTCTTTCTCCTGCTATAATCGGAAATCCAGCATATGGTGGATCTGGTTGCACTTTTACAATAGAAATTTTAAGTATTGTCCACACCAAAGGATGGAAGAAGTTTGCCACAGACGTAGGAAAAGAGTGGATGGCTTTAGATGGTGTTCCACATTTAGCAAAGCAGTGGGACTTTCTTCCTCGTATTGAGGATCATATCTACAAGGTAAGAAATAAAGAGAAGCTATATGTTTATAAAGGTAAAATTAAAACTTGAATTAAAGACCAGAAAATGTATCTGGTCATCAAATTAGTAATACAATCAATCCGCCAGCAGCTACATTAAGTAAACAATTATATTACTGAATTATTCTGACAAAACTTGTTTGAATCCATGTAAGACACAAAGTCCTTTATATTAGTTTTTGACACTTACATTAAATGTTAATTCAGCTTTTGGTCATTTAATGTAGAAAACAAAAACACCGTTTTTCGCACTGATTATCAATGGATCAACACAGCAATTTATCGTATTTTCTACCCTTTGACACACTGGACTATTTTTTCGTTTTAATTGTTTTCATTTAGTATTGATCATTTCGAGGCCTTTCAAAAATGCTTATGCGGTATGGGCGTTGCTAATTGTTGAAGGCAATAAGGTGACAAATAGCTGGTAATTTCTGTGTCATTTTGGTCTTTTGTAAGGAGTATACTTTTTAATATATTGGTCATATAATTGCATTGTCATCCAATCACTGTTGCCACGATTTCTTAAAAGGATGAAATTACATTCCGCGAAAAGATGAAATATTAACAATGCTACATCTTGCCCCTTTAGCAGTTTTGTTGTCGTATCTATACTATTAAACGAGAGTACCTCAATTTTGGTGTCGCTTCTCTTCCTTCCACAATAAATCAATCATCATGCCTCTGTGTCCTATAGGTAACATGCATAGTCGCATTTGTCATCCATTCTTATGATTATTCAGATTGAGTTATTTTGGGAGAAAAACGACAAAAAAGGAGTCCAGAAATGATTCCGTTATCAGACTGACTTTTCGTCATAGATAAGACTTCCTGTTTGAAACATGCGCAAATACAACCAATCGTATGAAAAATAACAAAAAAGAAAATTAGATAAGCTAATCAGAGCGTTCTCCATTTAATGGTGTTTAAATTGCATGAACCACAACTATTATACCTCCCTAGAGAGGACAATTATTGTTCGCGTTTATCTACATGTAAACTACGATTTTACTTCTTTAATATATGGAGAATCTCTGTATTCTGTCTACTGTTTTTTTTGTAAATGTTTACTATTCAGGGGGTCATACCAGTTGCATTTATATTAAAATAAGTAAAACATGTGACACAAGTACTACCAATCGTAGAGCGTTCTCAATATCACTGTGTTTAGATCGCAAAAATCACAACTTTTATATCCTTTAGAGAGGACAAAATTTTTTTCGCGTTTACGATTATACTACTTTAATATATAGAGACTCTCTGTATTCTGTCAGGGAATTTCTATATATAATTTATTGTTAAAAGGGAAAATAGTGATTTGGCAAAAATTAAAGTAAGGTAGAGATTAAAGGGAGGCAGGACCTTTTTCGGGGCGTCAGGATTGGGTGTTTTTAAGCTCGGGATTTGGGGATTGATCCTTACGGGATCCGGATAAGCCCGGATTTTCGGGATCAGGACCCTCCAATCGACAACCCCTCAAATTAGCCTTAGTCGGTATTAGTCATTTATACATGATTCAAATACTTCCATTGGCATATTAATAAGGCTCTAAAAAAGCACTGATGGATTGTCATAGAAGCATATTTTTAAGACTAATAATGGTCTATATATAAGCAGTTACATTCATTTCATGTTTGAAACGGTGCAAATTTTCAATTTGATTTGACTTTATCAAAAGAAGCATTGTAGCAAAGGAAAAGAATAATTGTGGTCGTAACAGAAACACGAATATAATTGAATTTAACAGAAAGGAAACAAATATCGGACTTTGGAAAAAGGGAGATACCTTAATGTAATTCTAATACATAATATCTTTAACAAAACAATCATCCTACAACAGTTCACAAGCTGAATATGCCCGCGACTTTGCGGGTGTTTTCTAGTAAGAATATAAAAAGAACAAGGTGTGGTAAGATTTAAAAAGTAACAACTCTGCACCAGACTAAATGTAATCAGCTATAAGTCACAGTATAACAATAAATAACTCGACGAATAATGTTGGTCCTATAACGTTTTACGCTAAACATTCATTATTATATATCAGCATTAGGGGCCTTCAATAACTGAAATGCAATATATATTTTGTTCATTGTTGAAAGCCTTACGGCCTTATGGAGAGCTGTGTTATTGGCAATCAAATCACATCTTCTTTAATATATTGAAGTTAATTTCTGTTATCGTCTTTGGCATTGACGTTATATTAACTCTAGAAATATGAAATATTTTTTTTATTGATCAACCATGTATGTACATAAACTATTCTTTTATAATCTTGCAGCATATGGGACAACATATCGACGCATTCAAGGAGCAGCTGACGAAATCTGGCGCTGATCCAAATGGAATGTTTCTCAATAAAAGCATCCGAAAACTATTACGATTGTAACCGGTCTGAACTGAACTTTTCGAAAGTGTGTGCTGTGAAAAAATGAAGTAGTTCGCCAAATTATAGAAAATGAGCCTTTTTTTGTTGTTATGAATACAAATCTTGATGGAACATGTTGAATGAAAACAAAATATGCATTTTGAAATGTACAAAATAAATTTATGAATATAAAACACACTTTATAACGTGCATGTATTGACCAGACATACTTCTGCTTGAATACTTTAATCTAGTGTTTTTTATTTATTGCTTTATATTTTACATAATGCTTAGTTTTTTATGTGTGTGTTATATTTTAATGTTTGTCGTTGTTCTCCTCTTCTATTGAATGCGTTTCCCTCAGTTTTAGTGTGTAACCCAGATTTGTTATTTTCTACCGATTTATGAGTTTCGAACAGCGATATACTACTGTTGCCTTTATTTATATCCTTCTTCCCTTTCGTTCAATATTTTAATATACATTAGCTTTTTGTTGTCATTTCAATGTAGAATAGTTTCAATTTTTTGTCATCGTCATACATTCATACTTTTATACATTATTGTTGTTGGGTTACTGGCTTTTGAATGTACGTCTGTATGGTAACGTAGTTGTTTTCCCTTGTTTTCCTTTTTGTCATTTAGTGGTGAAAAGAATAATGTTAATACCTAATAGGTCCAATGCGTATGTAATGTATACGAAATACAAAATATATAAACGGATAATACAACTTTTAAGTCGAAAACGCCATGGCGAAAAACAACAACTAACAACAATTTTAAGAAAAAAGCCATACAAACTTAAAAAAGGATTTGAACGTATTTAAACTAAAACATTTCAATTGGTGATATCCGTTGTCCGGGATATTACACAGATACCATGTGGTACCTGTCGTGGTGTTCAAGTTTTATTCTTATACTCATAATCGAGGAAAAGAGCACATATTTGCTTTCGATAATTGGAACATATTCGTTGGTATCTGTATATCTTATATTTCATAATCGTTGAAGGTTTTGAAGAATGATCCCTACTTTATCTCTTGGAAATCTTGATATCTTTGTTTCAAAGTTGTTAACAGTTAGTTTTATTTTGGATAACATGTGATGCCATTCCACCATTCCAAACAAAATGTTGCCTGAAAATGAAATCTGAACCGTTACAAAATAAAAAAGGCAGGTAAAAAATAAAAGCATTGGCAAAATTATTTCAATAATTACAATATATAGCAATATATCAAAATGATAAGAAACATTAACCAATTGTATTCAATACATCACAACAAATAAAAGCTGTGTAAAATATTTAGTTATATGGTCTGTCTTGTATTACCTTAAAGTTGATTTTTTATAATTTTGAAAATCAAATATACACCTATATGCTGTAACGTTCTATTAGAAAGATTGCTCGGTTTTTCATTTGTGTATACTCTCAAGCAAATTGAGTAACATGTATTATATATATATGGAAAATGATAGTTAAATATTTTTACTGGTGACTGATGAGTGTGATGTGACCTAAACGTTGACATTTGGGCGTGGTTCACCTCCGTGCATTTTACACTTAAATGAACGGTAGAAAAGGATACAATTTCTTGCGAATCTGTGTTGAAATCTTGCTGGCCTTGCGGTCATATAACTTTCGAGCACGATTTTTGTACTCAGACTCAAGAATCAACCAATAAAAATACTGGATTTAGTGTTTCGAGCACTCATTTTGTACTCGGAGTACTGAGTAAAGTTTAATGACCGAAGGCCCTGAAGAAAGTCTGACTCAGATAATTCAAATGTCAGGGGTTTATCGATCATTCATTACATTCTTTTATCAATGTTGACTACACTCAGTAAATGTAGCACTAATAAACTAATATTTGGATGAATCATATTAAAAAAATGTTACATGATTGAAAATAAGACAACACACTACAAAAGACCACATGCCATAAAAATTAACAACGATAGCTTTACGAACATCCTTCAATAATGAAATAAATTCATTTGGCACATTCTTATATAAAAGGCCCCGAAATTTGAATTACAATTTTAAAGAGACAATGAGCATATGCATGTATATGAGTGTGCGATCAGAATTTCGGAATATCTAAATGTAGTATGAATCTAATAATTGTCAACATAACCTACAGTAGTTATTTAGAATCAGGCCGCGATATTTTACAATATGTTGCATATATTTAAGGTAATTAAATTGTGTTTATCCAATACAATATATTTGTTCAACAATAAAACCTTTCAATTTAGATACATTTTATCGAGTATTTGATAATTTAATGGATTATTTATTAGTATAAGTTTATTAAATGGGTTAAGTACAAAAACGTTGACAATCACGTGATAAATGAATCTTTAAATCGGGGTCATCAATTCCCTTGAAACAATAATCGTAAGATATATCAATTTACATGTTTGTTTCCATTGCAACAAAGTCGGTCCGGTTACTTTACAGATTTATTCTGATGAGAAGTCACCTAGAGGGGCAATGGTATACTACAACATGTGCATCACTAGGACATGAACAGTTTTACTAATCTGCATTAACAACATAATTACAAGTGAACTACTTTCGACATCACATATTTGTTACATACATCTGTCACAGTTTCTTTAAGTGACTTAAGACGACATATTGCATACCAAAATTTAATTTCCTCATAGTCATTTACGATACATAACATACATTATCGAGTTTTTCAAAGATATATAACAAAATAAACAACTGTGTGAGTTTCCTTTTCCAGAAGGTAGAGAGGATATATAGCAAACAACATTCGTCCAATGTGAGTTATTTGAGACGAAATATTAAGAACAATTTTTACAGTGAGTGATTTGACAGAAAACAAATAATCCTACATGATGTTTTACTAGAATCGGTCCAAAAACCAACGGTGGACAGTTTTATTTGAAACTGTAAAAGAATAACAATTGTGTTAAGAGAGAAACACACATACGTGTTGACAGTCAACATACATGGATTTGAAATACCATTTTCTGTTTTATTTGGTTATTTGTATGTTTTGTGGACCAGCTCTTTCATATAGACGTCATAAGAATACTGTTACAAAGAAAGGCAAGTAATATAATTGCTAATTGTACTATAGTTTTATGTCATATGATTTTTGTATCACAAATACCTTACAAACTTCTTTTTAAAAGGTGTAGAACAGGTTGAAGATACCCCATTGACAATCACAATTTACAATATTTACATCTATTATACAGTCAAAAGTAGTATACTGTTGTCCTATAGTCATGAATCGATTAAGTGCAATCAAATACCAGTCACTAACCAACACCGAGATGATGAGGAATAGATGAAATACCATTCCGCGCATGTATTTTTAAAGATACATGCCAGTGAAGTATCTGTATTGTCTACAAAAGACGTAATACATATAAGTCAGATAAAGAGCAGACATTAAATACAATGCTAAAAAGGATAAATATAAAAAAACAAGAACAGGCTAACCAAAAAATCAACTTTATACATATATCGATGACTTTTTGTTTTTTTTAATTTTTTTACATGCAGAAAAAACTCAACACTTTTAAATTTTAGTTTTACAAACTTCTCATGTAAATATATCAATTGACAAAACATATACACTCAAAATCGCGTTTTAAACAAAAAACTGAGGGCTATGATTGCCAACGAGACACGAGTAAAATAAACATGTTTTATTAGGTGCCTTCTTAGGGAGTGATTTAAGTATGTCAACTACCATGAGGTCGAGTCCAAACGTAGCAGACGCATTCGACTGCAACCTGAATTGACTAGGATTACAATTTTCGTACCGAATGTCTGTAGTTTTTCCAATGCTCTCTTGGTGCCCCATTAATACACATTAATCAATCTGATATTATTATAAAGTTAATTGAATGCCCGCCTAGATTGTTCTGATGTAACTTCAATCTGTGCTATCCTAAATTATCGTAAAACAAGTGAAGTGATTGGGTATGTTTCATGACACTTATTTCAATGAGAATATTTTGCATTCCGTCATAACAATTTGCTGCACGGAATTTAAGGAAATCATTTGAAATCTATAAGTTGTAATTTATCTTCATAGTGAATATCTTTTTTTAGTATTAGCTATAGCCAATTAACATAGATTTAAGAGTTTGCATTTCCAAAGTTTAAGGGTTTTAACATAAGCGAGGAGACATTAATAGCTGAATGGAGCATCAGTTGAAATAAAACTGGTAGGGTTTGGTTTTATTGGTTTTTTTTCCATACATAAAATTGAGAATGGAAATGGGGAATGTGTCAAAGAGACAACAACCCGACCAAATAAAAAAACAACAGCAGACGGTCACCAACAGGTCTTCAATGTAGTGAGAAATTCCCGCACACGGAGGCGTCCTTCAGCTGCCCCCTAAACAAATATATACTAGTTCAGTGATAATGAACGCCATTCTAATTTCCAAATTGTACAGAAGAAACTAAAATTAAAATAATTCAAGACTACAAAGGCCAGAGGCTCCTGACTTGGGACAGGCGCAAAAATGCGGCGGGGTTAAACATGTTTGTGAGATCTCAACCCTCCCCTATACCTCTAACCAATGTAGAAAAGTAACACATAACAATACGCACATTTAAATCAGTTCAAGAGAAGTCCGAGTCTGATGTCAGAAGATGTAACCAAGTAAAATAAACAAAATGACAATGATACATAAATGACAACAGACTACTAGCCTAGCAGTTAACTGACTTGCTAGCTCAAGACTTCAATTAAACTGACTGAAAGATTATGAAATCATCATATGAACATCAGGCACAATCCTTCCCGTTAGGGGTTTAGTAGATTACCATCATAACAATATGAAAAGAACATAACCCGTGTCATTCCAACAACTGTTTTTACAATAAATGTGTTTAGTTCCGACGCAAAGACCTTATCAGTGACTCAATATTAACGCCAACATATGCAATCTTTAATGACTTGACAACAGTATCGTAGTTATATCCCTTCTAATGCTTATATTGTACATGCATTTACTATTTTGATCGACTAACATTACTTTAATGGAAACAACCCTTAGTTTTCAGTATGAACTGACTGTAGGACTGAATATCTGTACAAACTGTTTTACCTAGAACAATATGAAGAAGAAGTGAAATGAAAAATCACACAAATACTGAACGCCAAGGGAAATTCTAAACGGAAAGTCCCTAATCCCAAATAAAAAGGCTCAAACACATCATACAAATGGATAACAAATGTCATATTCCTGACTTGATACAGTCATATTCTGATATTGAAATGGTGTGTTGAACCCGGTTTTATAGATAGCTATGACAGTCTCATAAAATTCCTTTATGAATACAACAGTGTGTGAGTAAAACAAACATATACTAAATGTAAATATGTCAACAATTGGAGTTCATACAGTATGTGAAGTGTTGCATTATTGAGGCCACTGTTATGAAATATTTGTCATATTTCTATCTTTTATTTCCATTCAAATAATTACTTATGAAATGGGAAATCCTCTGTAAATTTCTTATTTATGTTGATACTTCAAATACATGACAAATTGTAGCAAAAACAAGAAATAGTGATACTACACATTTTTGGGCAGGTTTCTTAAGCGTTTCTTATGTTGTAATAAGTACAATAAGACTAATTGCAATGTTTTAACATTTTTATATTTCAGAGAAGTTGCTGACACCACAAAGACTCGTTGGTGCAATTGGTGTTTGCAGCTTCTGTAGAAGGCTGTGTTTTTGTAAATGTGTCCAGAGATCATGTGTAGATTCATCATGCTGTGGCATTGCTGGAAAGCCTCCGAAATCATTTCTCATCTCTAAAAAATCTAAAAAAGAACAGAAAATGGTAAACAAGTTACACGACCAATATGTAGAAGTATTTGAACAACTCAAATCTGATTGATAAATGATTAAATTGTTCGTAAGTTATTTTTGTGTTTTTGGTTGATGTTGGTGGGTTATGGAGTTAATCATGAAGTTAAGGTGTTGTTTATCTGTATCTTGTAAACCAGATTCTTTTATCATATAATAACAACTGGAATATGTATACCTTTTTATATAGTTTAACAAATTATTGAATAATACGGATGGGACATTAAAAACTCACGAGTCGTAAGTTTTTAACTATGATGAAATGACAAAACTGGAAAACTACTAAAATTATCTGCTACACACATTATAAAAAAGAAAATCTACATTGAAAAACAAGCAGAGACAGAACCATGGACATGCATCCAAAAGGCCTACCTTTCCTTGATGACCGGATAATTGTGTATGTTTATGATATTTGTCTCCTCAGTTTTATTATTGGAACCATTGTTATAATCAATCGTTAATAAAACACAATTTTTGAACGAATGGAATTATTACTAGTCGAGGCCACTAGATCTAAGACTTCAGAATGACTTCACATCGATATTTTGCAAATTTAAAAATGTATACATGCCATGTTAAATCGGCCACTTAAACTTTGGTGATTAGAAATATTTCTCTATTATTTAAGAACACGTGATACTTGTTGAAAAGCATTTCTTGGAATCTCATTTTCATTGTTTCCATGTACTGTAATACCTGTATTGTATATACACTTGAACTTGCATGCTCAGTTTGAAAAGAAGTTTTGTTCACTGGCTGTAGCGATCGAATTCTGATTTTTTCTTGTAAAAGTACGAAATATCATGGTGTGTCTACTGTTTAACATTGTATCTCTCAAGTGTAACTTTGTTCATTGTTAACGAATCACTTCCCAATTCCGCCTTCTAGTTTTAGTGTGTTTTTGTTTGCTTAGTTATCGTTTAATTGACATATAAGTCCTACCTTCTCAATTTTAAGTTGACAATATGAACAACTCATATATACAACCAAGGAAATCACTTGGCAAAAAAAACTGAAATACTTACTAGTTTTTTATAGTAGTTATTAATGTGTTATTCATTATAAAAAAATCTCTGATGTTTTTGGTTTGACAAATGCCGTTTATAAAGTTGTACTTGGAAATACCAGACGTAGGTTAAGCAATTTATTCTCTACAACAACACAAATATTTATCTTGTATTAAATCCTAACTGTTTTCAATTTTACGAGATAATTACATATTTAGCTAAGCACTGAACTAATACATTAATGCATTGTCTTTTATTATGATCATACGAGTAGAAAAAAGAAAAAGAAAGATGAAATTAGGTGTCGGCAAGCAGTGACACTTTGCGTTCACAAAGAATGGTGAACATGTGGTAGTCCATAGTGCATCGAAACTCCAATGTTTCAATGATTTAACAAAATGTGTATGGTGCAAACTAACAAAAATACTGACGGAAACATGGATATGGTTACATGTAATTCTGCATATTCGTTTAAGACAATTTACCGTATTTGTTCTAACATTTTACTTACTATACCATTACAAAAATACGTAGTTACAGAAAATTGATGTTGCCTTAATGATCACATGCAAAAATGCCATGGTTCATTTAGCTGCACAAATGATAAACAGCTTACGTCCGTATAGATAAATGACTAAGCATCATTTTAATACAGGAAACACGACATTATTGAAGCATGTGATACTTTATCTTTACACCTTGTTTTGTAATTAAGACACATATACGCCTTTAACCACTAGAGTTCATTTTTTATCTTTATATTTATGTTTTCACATAGTTACACAAAAAGTAAAATTACAAAAATAGGCTAAACTTAGCGGAAAATCAATTCAGAAAGTCCATAATCAAATGGCAAAATCAAATAACAAAATGCATAAAAAACGAATGGACAAGAACTGTTATATTCCTGACTTGGTACAGGCATTTTCAAATGTAGAAAATGATGAATTAAACCTGGTTCTATAGTGCTAACCCTCCCACTTTAATGACGGTCTCATCAAATTCTGTTATATTTACATTGATGCGTTAAATAAACTGACACAATAAATAAAATAGTCAAACTAAGGGTACATTAGTCATCATCGTATAACAATTGAGTTCTTTTTATTATTTGTAACATGTAATTTTTTTTAAGGATAAGACATTACGCAATCAATGCCGAACGATGACTGAAAAAAATCTGCCCGAATGTTTTCCTTCAACGTTTGGCACAAAGTCATTATTGGCATACAAGACTTAAAAAAAGAAGCAAAATCACAAAAATACTGAACTCAGAGGAAAATCAAATCCGCAAATCCCTAATCACATGGAAAAATGAAATGACAAAACACATAAAAAAACAAATTGACAACAACATGAAAGACTGTCATATTCCTGACTTGTGCAAATGTGCAAAAAAAAATCTGCCTTCATGACATACTTTCCGTGATATTCCGATTTCGATTTTGCATGTTTAACATTAAAACGATAACTTTAATTTTCTATACTTTTCCTGGAAACATCAAGCAAATTGTATACCTAAAAAAGTGTTCTTTGATGTAAATGTTGTTCTGTGATTGAAGGCTTACAGCAATACTAGAACTGATTTTGAAAAATCTTTAAATATAAGAAAATATAAAAAGCTGAAAATAATTGTCTGGTCAGTACAAATTTAATATGTGCCCTTTGCGCTTTTTTTTAAAACAAAGTAAAAAAAGAAAACCAAGTTTTTTAAATACCAGATATTGCTTATCCGAGAATGGCGCATAAACACTTCACAGTGTATTATTATTACAGCATCGCTGTACGCGTTCAGCGTGCAGGTCGTAAATTAAAACGTACTAAACACGACACAACACGATGATGACTATTAAAAAAACTAGGGGTGATCTCAGGTGCATATCCCCTTTCATTTGAGAAATGCATATTCCTTAACGGTCAACCAGTTCGTTACGATAAAATGATTTTATCTTCACTACTTGGAACTTAAAGTTTGATAGCTTCTTTGTGAGCAGCAACCCTTCATCAAGGAAATCATTACAGGAAATTCAAGAAATGGAACATCGTATCAAATAAGAGATATATCCCGTATGTATGCGCTACTTGAATGTTGTTACATAGAAATGATAAGTTCGCAATTGGGGAAACTGAACTCATCATAGTACCGAGATCATATCGAAGTGATATTGGCATCACAGTATTGACTTTTCTTACGAATATTGAATGAGGTACAGAGAATTTATGATTTTTTTTAGGGTTGACGAGCGAGCCCACGCCAAGCATACACATGAAGGTGATGTATGCTGCCCATTTTCTGATTCTCCTAGAAATATTCAAGAGTTCCTAATATAATACACTGGCCACGCCTATAGTTGTAACTTTGTCGATTTTGAATACCTATCTCCGCTTCAGGTTAAGAATTGACCATATTTGTTCCTTTGGAATCAAAAAGATTCGTTTGTAAACTTACACATGGCCGACGCTATGTGTAAATTTCTCACAAAACTCTATAGATGCCATGAATCAATTCTTAATAAGAATATGGAGGTATACAATATATACTCTAAAAATAATCGATGACATCAATGGCGCACCTAAAAATCGTACGACTATAATATATTAATAGCAAAGGGGAAATATTAATATATTAATAGCAAGGGGGAAATATTAATACATTAATCATTTAATAACAGATGTGAATGGAAATTTTTTAATACAATTTAAGAACATATTATTTTCATAGGATCATTCGTAATAATAATTAAAAAAAGGACACACACGGAAAGACGCGTATCTTGGTAGGTAAAATATTTTAAGATGGTTTTAAGTATGTCATAAAATTAAAATCCTGGTATTAAGAATGATTTTATTTACAACCACTGCTGGTGGAGATTTATTTGCCCGAGGTTTAGTACGCACTTATGTGTTAACCTGAGTTATCATTGATATCTTCATAATTATAAATTACTTGTTAACAAAACTTTGAATTTCTAAAATACTAAGGCTTTTCTACCGCAGGAGTATATTACTTCAACTGTTTTTGGCAAAACTTTTAGAAATTTTTGGCCACCAATGCTCCTCAGCTTCCTACTTTATTTGGCCTTTTTAACATTATTTGTTATTTGAACGTCACTGATGAGTCTTTTGTAGACGAAACGCGGGACTGGTGTTAATATAAAATTTAAATCCTGATATCTATGCTAAGTTTATTTAATCTATTTCATGTTATTTTACTTTATGTTGACTTTTCATTAAGTTTACTATACTCATCTGATATCAATTAAGGCAGAATTTGTTAAATATAAGAACAAATACGTCAACATAATACGCAACAATCTTAATCAACTTAAAATTTTATTAATAAACAAACATATGTATTTAATGAAATGCAATACATATGTATATAATGAAATGCAATGGTTTCCTGTGACACAAACAGAGTCGTCTTTAAAAAATGTTGACTAATTATGAATAAATCTATTGCGATTGTTTGCTGTTTGAACTAGATAAATGTTTCTAGTGCTATGGTCTAATATTGATTTTGAATATTGTGGCCACATTCGGTAACAGGGAATGGGGATGGTATTATTAATAAGAAGAACATGTTCGCTATAATCTGTGAAACTGATATGCCATAACGTTTATTCAACTCGTTATGGCGTCTGCAAAAAATACGAAGGGATAATTCTAGCTTCACCACTTAGAAATATATCACAGACAATTGTGCGAAAATAATCCACAAAACAACAAACAAAAAGCAGCGCTTCATCTGGAGGCCATAATGATACCTTGATTACTGCAAGTTTAAGGCAACGTTTAGCAACGGATTTTGTAGATTTTCTACGTGGAATAATAGGTAAGAAGTCTTTATGAAGGCTCTACCCATCTTCATGATGCATTGATGTCCAATTTCCTTTGGTATTTCTATCATATAAAAAAAAATGATATTTTGTGTGTAATACACATTAAACAGATCAATGCAATAACTATATTGATAATAAGTATTTGAATTGATTGTAGGAAATGATGATTAACCTGGTCATCTACATAATATTGGTATCAGTGTCCTCAGTACAACAGAAACCATTTGATTATAAGGATAATTATGTGTTTAAATTACCAAACAATGAATGGAAAATAAAAGAACTAGACGTGCAGCTAAACAAACAGCCTACCCAAAATATTGCAGTAACAAGACTTACAACAAAGCCTTTCATTTTGTCTTCAAAGATCACGAGTCAGTGGATATCCACTCCTAAAACATTCGTTGATGCAAAACAAGTTATTACTGTGTTGCAAGATTGTACAATTCTTGGAAGCAGGACAAACGCGTCTGTGGCAAATCTGTCTTATATAAGTTCTATTTTCACTATTATAGGAGCTGTTTTTGCAACTATTCTACTATCATAAAACGAGGAAGATTATTGGCTATGAGACAACTGTACCACCAGAGCCAATATGACGTACGTATTTGGACTATATCGGAAATATAAGGAGACAGAATCTCTTTGTTCTCGTCACATCTCAGGGCAACGTCCGTATTCACAGATATATTACCGAGATCAGATCGAAGTGATATCGATATCCCACTATTGACTTTACGTACCGAAATATCGCCACGCATACACATGAAAGGTGATGTATACGATACATTTTCAGAATCTCATAGAAATGATAAAAAAGAAAAATTCAACAGTTCTTAATCTAATACAATGACTGCGCCTGCCGTTTTAACTTTGTCGATTTATTTTCTGAATGGTTTTATACAAGTTCAAACTTGAAAGTCTTTTATTAAATTTCCTAAGAATTAATTTGTATGTTACTACAATCAAGATGTAGACTGAAGAGACTGATCTAAATACCGAACGATTCAGTTTCTAGACATTCGTACCAGACAATAACCGGGAAATTTAAATCTGAAGAGACAAAATTTTTCAATATGATGATTAGAAAACTTGTTATGCGAAAAAAAGTCATAAAAACTAGATTCTATCAGACCATTAAAGGAAAGTGATGTCAGATATTCAATACACAAGGAGAAGATTTAAACAATTTGATAAGCTGTGAATGGAAAAAGAGAGGTTACAAAACATAAGTGGTGGTGGTCTATAATTAAATGGTTATTTCTAAACTGAGCACTCAAGATAATTGTCAATAAACCGTTGGCGTTTTTCGAACTGCTGGAAAAAAAGTGGAAAGAATATGTACACACGATATTAAAAAAGGAAACACAGCGCAAATGAGTAGGATGGACAAATATATCGGTCTTCACTCAAATTAACTGCTTTTAGAGTCAGCTCATTTCTTTACACTCATTTGTAAATAGTTTGAATTAATTTATTTTGAGATAAAAATGAATAAAACCTCAAAACTTTGCTTTTTTAATTGTGTATTATAAATTTATATTTGCCACAGAATCACATACCAGTAGACTTTCCTGTTAACAAAAATTCTGGAATAAGTCATGCTCTTATAAAGTCAACCAATGAATCATGATTTAAAAAAAAACTGAACAAAATATTGAACTTCACAAAGCTCACAATGCCAAGGTATCATACGAAAGAAAATACAAAATAAAATATGTGGTACATGTATATTTGGGTAATGAGAAAACACCTTAACAAATACCAAAGGATGTCCAAGCAATGCATGCCAAACACCTACTTATTACAAAAACATCATCATCCTGTGGTTATTTGCAATTATTAAATGACGCTACAAAATTGAAAAAAGCCTATAAATGCGCAACATTAAATGTAAACACATTTCATTAACATGATTAAGGAAACCTATTTCATAACTGTTTTTGGACTTTAAGGCAGATTTGTTTGATGCCTGACAATAAAAGAGGGACGAAAGATACCAAATGAAAGTCAAACTCATAAATTTAAAACAAACTGACAACGCCATGGCTAAAAATGAAAAAAAAAACCCAGACAAACAATAGTACACGTGACACAACATGAAAAAAAAAGAATGAACAACACGAACCCCACCAAAAACTAGGGATGATCTCAGGTGCTCCAGAAGGGTAAGCAGATTCTGCTCCATATGTGGCACCCGTCGTGTTGCTTATTTGATATCAAATAAAGATAGCCCATGTTTTTTCACAACCCTCTCTTCAGCAATACAATTATTTCCTTGTATTACATTGTTCACATTTTGAAATAAAAAAAGTTAAATTATTCAATAGTTTTCAAAGTAGATTTGAAAAAAATTGTGATTTTCAATTGATGGTGCAATCCTTTTGAATGACATTATACCACTTGAGATATATTTCACAAATGATCTTACCTTTCCTGGTCATACATTTGTATTAAGGATTATTCAGATTTATTTAATGTGATGTAAAGTTGATTTTAAGTGAATGTGTCAAAGCCTACGTACTTATTGGATACTTATAAATTGTTGTGAAAAACAACAAGGAAGACAGCACGTCACAATAAAGGACACACCTTATATGACTAGCAGAGATATTTAGTGTTTATAAACTTCGTATTGATTTTTACGTCTTACTGTTTTCATTTAAGCGTCCCTGATTAGGACACTTCGAGCGAATCTGATAATAATAAAAAAAATGTATTTTTTAGTCTTATTTTATTCTTTTAATGCAAATGTTATCATTATAAATGTTTCAATATAATTATACAAATATTTCATCATATTCAATTTAAAAAAGCAGTTTGATTTTCTAAGATTTAAAACATGAAGGTGTTGCAATACTTTTTTTTCCATGTATGTAATATATATAACAATCAGATAAAAACCACACTTGACGTTGTTTCACTGAATAAAACTACACACAAATATCCCGCTGTTGTATTGATAAATAGATAAATTATATTCTAATGATATTTGTTTTTGCAAAATATATATGCCAGATGTTTTCTGTTTAAGGTGTTTTAGACTTTGATTTTGATCTTTGATAAGACACTTACCTCTTTGAATTTTCTTTGGGATTCGGTAATTTTAAGTCAACGTTGTCTATTATTACAAGGGTTTGATACTATCTAAGTCACGTATTTCATTTCGAAAGATTGAGGTTCAATTCTAGAGTGTCTTGTACAAAAAACGAGTATTTGCAGCTTTTCCCTACGAATTTATGACTTGACTGCATGTAAAGTCCATATACTTTTCTACCAGAGAGACACACTGATTATAGAATTTTTGTGAAAGACATTTGCGTTTTATAAGTATAAAAATATACATCTTGATTTGTCTCTTTTTTCAGTATGTTTGCTCTTTTTATATCATTACACTTGGAAATTCCATAATTCATAATACACAGTAGTATGAAAGGGTTCATTAACCTCAACTGGGTGTATAATCATAGCAAAGTAATAACATATATAACTGATAACATTATTCAACAAATTTCCTGAATAGTTCTTCGTATTTTGTGGGGGAAAAAATATCATTCAGATGCATATGGCGAAAAGACAGTTTTGTTGAATAAATCAAGATTTGGGTGTAGAGTTTTCTCAATGGCACTTTTATTACATCTTCTTATTCATATTAATGAGTTGTATATAAGTAAGTAGGCTATGACGTATTCTTATAATATTCTACTTAACAATAAACCTCAATAGTATTGTATATGATAAGGAAATGTAAGATATCGTTTAGACCTCCAGTGATATCCGTTTGTTGAACTAGACTGTATGCGCCATCAACATGCTTCATGGAAAGTTACAGATTTCCTTATTTTTTTTTTTTTAAATATGTATCATGCAATACAGAAAACTTATTTTATTGTTAAAAAAAAGTTGGCCAATAATAAATAATTGAGGCCCTCGTTAACTGAAAGGAAAATATCAAAACCTTCCTGATATTGATCGATAAAGCAAAACCTTGCCTATATTGTAAAATAGTTATGCTAAATATCGATCAGAGTAGTGTGTTCAAATTTGTTTCCAACATTATTACGCAATTAATGATTGCAGACTTGTAAAAAAGATATTGTTGAGTGTTCAAAGCAATCAAATGGAATATGTCCATTCTTAATTTAACTTGGCATTGTAAACCTTGTCAAATTGAATAATATGTTTCAAGTTAAGCAAATAAATATAATATATACTGATAAAGGGATAAAAAAGTTTAGAATGGAGAAATTGTCAAAGAGACAATAATCCGACCAAAGAGCGGAAAACACCCGAATGCATCCAATGGGTACTCGACACAGCGAGGAAACCGCGCATCCGGAGGCATGCTTCAGCTGGCACCAAGCCACAAATGTGTACAAGTTGAGTGATAAGGGACAACATACTAAACTTGAAAATATGTAAATGAGCAAAAAGAACAGAGGCTCCTGAATTAAGACAGGTGAAAATACAAGACGGGGTTACACATTTGAGAACTCTCTATAATAAGGGAACAATAATAGGTCACAGAACTGCTTTAAGCACGGAGTCCTGGGTCACATCTAACATCAAGTTATAAAGTGGCCAAATTTTGTTGTCCATTTTCAAAATACTTTTGTAAAACAATTTAAACAGAAAAACAAAATGTTATAATATCTTTATATTAAAAAGATACGAGAACGTTCCTGAACCACATCCACAAATAACTAGCACTGACCAACGAGCTCCTATCTCATGACAGTTACAAACAAATACAGAAGGTTTAAACTATCAAGATGGTACCAAACCCTCCCCTGACCTAGGATAAAAGTGAAATAGCACAACACAAGAAGAAGAACACACTATACAAAACAATAAACGAAAACAAAAAGGTTAAACAGAAACAACTTACAACCTCTGACATCTGCACTACAGATTCCTGACTCATGACAGTCGCATATACAATACAGATTGTTTGTTTCTATAACAAAACCCCGCATATACTATTAAATATTTCGATGTGCGCCAAATGGTGATCATGGTTAACACTATGGTCACTACGGGTCTTCTTTTTATTGACAGTATAATAATGTCAATGTCGAGCGTCTGTTTGACAGTACGCGATGTACGCAGCCACCTCAGGTTGGAATTGGCAGGAAATATGATGTCCCTGAGAGAATAAATTTCACGCTCTTTAAAATGGCAAGATCTCATTAACATTTAACTCTATGGGAGGGGCTTAGTTGGCCAGTTGTAAGGCAAAATGTTCTGTCCATATCCACTAAAGCTGTATCTATTAATGACATTCTACAGTTTCAAACCTTCATCCAGAGCCGTCTATATTACAGGACCTACCTATTGTTTTTACTATTATTGTATTCCTGTTCTGAACATGCATCAAAAATTTACCGTTGGACGTAAAGCCACAAACAATCAAATAAATGATAGTAATCACATGATTGTGTTTAAGCTCAAATAACTTATAAAACTTTCAAATTCTATATTCAGTCTACACTAACACATTGACTGAAGAATAAACTTATTCTACCTAGTCCGAGACCACAGTTATTTCGTATTTGGACAATATACTCAAATTAAAAAAATCCCATCTGCGCTTTCTCAAAAAAAACCTTAACAGTGTGTTGTATTACTTTTGGGACAAATTATATCAAAATTATAGAAAACTTCATCGGATGACAATTTTATGTTAAGGGGGTTTTGAAATCTTTCGACAGCTTTCGTAGTGCTACTTTTTAACCTTTTTCAACTGGACCAAATCACTACTGCACTTTAAAATTCATTATTAGTGTCATTTCATCCCTTGACTTACTATTCTAGGCATAAAACATGGAGAAATATATTTGGAAGGGGTTTACAAAAAAAATGGCATGTAACACACTGTCCACACTAGGGTCTACATCCTTATGACCCGTGTTTTAAAAACAAAATGCGTTAACACTGGTTCGAGATGGAAACTCAAGGAAAATGGTTATTTAGCTTTAAACTCTAGATTCTAAAATACAAGGAAAACAATAATGAGTAAACAACATAAAAATAAATTCTAAAAATCACATAAATCTACTTGTAAATGTTGTAATATTTCAAAAACTAAACAAATAATATACACACGGAAGATACAACTCATTTATATTTCAATTACAAGGGATATTTATGTTATATATAATTGTTTGTAACTGAAAATTTTCTTTAACATGTTTAACCTTGATCTACGTATCGATATAAATAAACTCATCACGGCCATGTAGTTCATATAAAATTTAACTGTACTCGTTAGTTCAGAAATATAATATAAAAGCGTGCATCCTCTATTAGAATTTCATCGAGATCCATACGACGAAAAAAACAATACTTCGCAAAGATATCGAATGTTTAACTACTACAGATAAATAGTGTATCTGTTATTTCTTGGAAGAATATTCCCATCTTCATTGTAGTTCTGGTCAATGCTTCAGTAATGTACCATGTACAAGTCATTACAAATTCATTATTTTTCCATCTCTTAAGTTTTACAGACTCAATGGTGTTATGTTTTTATTACGAAACTTTAGCATAGCTACATTGTACTTAGGTGTAGAAAAACATTTTAGAAGAAAGGAAATAATTATACACACGTTGTACTCAACCTATGAACTTGTGTTTCATAAGTCTTAGAGAGGGATCAATCTTGAATAGTAAGATTCAAACAAAATTTTCTCTGAAACTGACATTTTAAAAATGCTTGATTTTCTCATTTACAACATATTTGTTACGTTTTGAGGATGTATTTTTCAACAAACAAAAGGCATTCCGCATGAACCAACTGTGCTTCCATTTTTGCCGACTTGTTTCTGTACTCATATGAGTCTTTCTTCATAAAAGAACTTCTTAGGAAGAAGAAAAAGAAGTAAGCACGTTTTGGTATATCAGTTTTACGTATACTAGTGAATATGTTTCTGATGTTCTTACAAAAATTTCGTTCTCTTTGGCCGAATGTGACCTACCTTATTAGACTTATTTATGTTTTTCCTTACATTAGCAACACGACGGTTGCAATATGTGGAACAGGATCTGAGAACTTTCGGAGCCCCTGAGATTAGTCCTGGTATTGTTGGGGTTCGTTTTGCTCTGTCTAGTTTCCCTTGAAGTGTTCACTGTAGTATGTTTGGCAAGAACGCTTTGTGATGTAGTTAAAACTCTTAAAACTGACCTCACTTTTTTTAATCGACCAAATATTCAAAAACAAGTATACCATAATTATTTCCTTATGTTGCATTGTACCCATTTTAAAAGTAAAAGTAAATTCACGTAAATGAGAAACAAAATTCTATAAATTTTCATTGATGATGCAATCCTATCCAACAAAAACGTACCACTTCAGATCTCAGAAATATCTTTTACTAATGATTTATTATAATTATTTTACAAACTTATAGGTTTACTGTTACACCACACCACGTGTTCAATACAAAATTATTTGATTTTAAGAAATAGATTAATTAATAAGTTTTTTTGAAAAGAAAATACCATGAAGTAAGTGGACTACTATGGTTTGTCGCTTGACTTTTACTTTATTAAGCAAGGTGTTGTCTGTTTAATTTCTACTTACGATTGTGATTGTCACTCCGGTATCTTTCACCTCTCTTTAAAATTATCAAACACGTCCTCCCCATGCAGAAAATGAATCGGTTCATGCTGCTGCACTCAGATCTGCATTTTTGAATCTTTTTTATAGCGCAATAATACATCATCAAATCTGAATAATATAAGTAGTTTCTATAGATTGTTTTTTTTTTGTTTTTTTTTTTGTTGTTGTTTGGTTGGGGGGAGGGGGGTATATTCGACATTTAAAATATCGGAATAATGTTGAAATTGTAGAAATTTAATCTATTTTTATCCGGTTTTTAATCCTTGCATGTTAAGATTTCACCAGTTTAACCTCAATTTTTCTTTACCTGTAAAAGGATTCAATCAACATAATAGGCAGTCAGTCATATACATGTAAAGTACGATGTAAATTGTTGCAGTATATGCCATACCGTGGTCCAGTCTAAAGAACCTCCATTTCCTTGGTACAGAGTAATGAACTACGTTTTATCTTTTTCTCCCTCCTTTAAAGTCATATTTCTATGCTTCTGTCACTTCTAAATCTTCACATGTGAATATTGATTTTACTAATTATTGTCGTTTAATAGCCTCTCGTGGCCGTGCCACCACTATTTTCACAGAGTCATTCATTTGAAGTTCCACGTGTTGCAACGACTGCTTGATGTTTTTAGGTGGAAACTTATACACTAATTCAACATCTTTATGATTTTTAATATCTGTTATCCGGTGTTTCACAAATATGCCTAAGTTCTGTTTTGTCGAAATCAATTTTAAACACATTGAGAGTCTGTCTAACGATACATCGTTTATATGGTTTACTTATGATTTCGGTAGATCATGTTTAAGAGGTCTTTTTTGCAACAAGATATGTATATCTATTTTTCATAGTGTTCATGGTTTTAGAAGAAAAAAGACCATACACGGGTTATATCGTGACAATAATGCAAAAACAAATGGTTCATACGTCACTAAAATGGCAATAATTCCGACATGGGGACGTCAGACAGTTAAATAAAGATAAATAAAGCCATCTAGTTTTTCGGTAAATGATTTTAAAACAACGCACGTCTGGTAATGAGAAAATCTCACTTGTCACTTTTTAACAAAGGCAACAGTAGTATACCGCTGTTTAAAACTCGTAAATCTATGGATAAAAACAACATTCTATATATAAACATATAACAGTGGAATAAATTATGTTAGAACAGAAGACATTTCCGTCACAAAGGAAGAGAACAGTACGTCACTTCAACCTTAAAATTACAAATACCGACATACATGTATAGTTGAAAAAGAAAAAAAGGAGGAGACATATGTATGAGTATGAATGAATTACAGGCAGATATGAAAGAAGCATGATAATGAGTGACGGTATTTATGCTTATATGAAAACTATTAATTAATACTTATATTTGGAACCATTATTTGTTTTTTAGAGGGACCCCATCATTTTAATCATACAAGAAGATACAAGAGCAGGAATATTACACAATTTTTGGAAATGTGTTGACCATAAAACACAAGAAAGATGTATAGTTCTTTTGGAAAAGTTGCTTTAAACAATATAAATATGTACTCTTTTGTACATTTTTTATTGTTGGTTTTAACAAAAACAATGGTTTTAAACAATTGAAATGTACCCATATTAAAAGAGATATTTATTACATTGAAGGGTTCTTCCCAACTTGTTTTAGGTTGACAATTTATTTTCTCACTAATAAATGAAGAAACAGACAAGTTGTATCTGTTTTATCTAAGTTTGAACTATTCGTTTACCATTTTAGGACCTTAAAACTAACTAGGATTATTACACTCGCATGATCATATTGAAAATGTAAACGAAGAAATTGTCGTACATTAATCCCATCTCCTAAAATCGATTATTTGGAAATTTTTAGAATTAAATATATAAACATGATATAACAGAGAAGACCATTACCTTTTTTTACGTCACCAACGTTCAGTTATAAGGTTGGTTCCCGTAAAATATTCAGTCTGCTTCGGAATATACAAATATTAACAGATCTTAACTTTGTCAAACTTGTCAAATAGCACATCCGGAGGCATGCTGGCTTCTAACAAAAAATGAGTACTAGTTAATTGATAATGGACAACATACTAACATTGAAAATATGTAAATCAGCTAAGATTACAGAGGCTCCTGAATTGAGACAGTCACAAAAAATGCGGCGGGTTTAAAAATTTCAGTCAACTTTCTATCTAAGTCCCCATGTGTAAAATGTGAACAATAATAGGTCACAGAACTGCCTTAAGCACGAAGCCATGGCCCACACCCAACAACAAGTTATAAAGGGATCAACAATTACTATTGTAAAACAATTCAAACAGGATAACCAATAATATAATATCTTGATATAATACGAGAACGTTCTTGAACCACATCCACAAATGACTAGCACTGACCAACGAGCTCCTAACTCAGGACAGTTACAAACACATGTAGAAGGTTTTAACTAGTAAGATGGTACCAAACCCTCCCTTGACCTAGGATAAAAGTGAAACACCACACCACACGAAGAAGGGCACACTATACAAAACAAAAAACGAAAAACAGATAGGTTAAACAGCAACAACCAACAACCACTGACATCTGCACTACAGATTCCTGACTCATGATAGTCGCCTATATAATGCAGATTTTTTTTCTATAACAACTACCCCGCATACTATTAAATCTTTCGATGAGCGCCAAAAGGTGACTCATGGTTAACTATTTGGTCACTACAGGTATTCTTTTAATTGGCAGTATAATGCTGTCAATGTCGAGCGTCTTTTTGACAGTGCGGGATGTACGCAGCCACCTCCGGTTGGAATTGGCAGGAAGTATGGTGACCCTTCAAGAAATAATTTCCCGCTCTTTAGGACGGCGAGATCTCTTTAACATTTAACTCTATGGGAGGGGCTTAGTTGGACAGTTGAAAGGCAAAATGTTCTGTCCATATCCACTATAGCCGTATTTCTTAGTGACAGTCTACAGTCTCAAACCTTCATCCAGAGCTGTCTATATTACAGGACCTACCTATTGTAGGTATTATTATTTGATTCCTGTCCTGAACATGCATCGACTAATTGCCGTTGGAAGGTAAGCCACCAACAATTAATAAATAATATCAATCACATGATTGTGTTTAAGCTCAAATAACTTACAAAACTTTTAAATTCTATATTTAGTCTACACTAACACATTGATTGAAGAATAACCATATTCTACCTGGTCCGAGACCACAATTATTTCGTTGTGCATTTCGTTTAGACAATAAATGCAAATTAAAAAATCCCACCTTTCTCACTAAAAGTTTTACAGTGTGTTGTACTACTTTTGGGACAAATTATATCAAAATTATAGAAAACTTCATCGACTCAAAATATGGACAATTCTATGTTAAGGGGGTCTTGAAATCTTCCGAAGTGCTAATGTTTAACCTTTTTCAACTGGACCAAATCATTGCAATACTTTACTTTCATCACTTAAATTTGTTGACGGTGTCATTTCGGTGTCTTCCTCGAATGCAAACATTTTATATGTTACTTATTCCTTGAATGCCAACAAAAATATTTCAATGGATGCTTATATAATAACAATAGGTGTTTTTATAAGTATTTAACTGTAAAAAAATAATAAGTGAACTTAATGAAATTGCAACATTTTATCACTTTGTGATAAGAAAAAATAGCAAAATTTAAATTATTATGAATCTTGAGAAAGAAAGAAAATTCAATCATCTTTACTATTTATTGAAAAAAAATATTTTGGGAACGAACATTTTTATTAAGATAAGACATGTAAAAATATAAGATATAAGTTAATTACAAGTATTTCAAACTAATAGAGGATATTTGAGATTTATTTAATTCCAAATCATTTTAAATATTATTTTATTAAGTATATACATGAACTTTATGAATATTATAATTGAACAATTAACTTTTTTTTAACTTTAAAAATCATAAGAAATAACAAGTGTAAATTTGATAACTTCCAAGCGGGCACTCTACAAAGTTTTAAGAAAATCCATAAAATAGGGTAACAAGAATTTTGTCTAAAGAGCATGATTTTTTTTTTTATTAGTTGTCAGTTGCTTTGAACTAGCTGTCCGTACTTTTGTCAGAGGCTGTACTAAAAGGTGTCTTTTTGTTGTTGTGATATACAAGTACCTGGGCACGTCCACTCTGTGTGTATCTATTTGTGTCCATCTGATGATTTAAGCCATTTCCTACTGATTTTTATAGTTATTATGCGGTATGGGCTTTCGTCATTGTTGAAAACCGTACGGGCAACTATAGTGGTTAATTTCTGTGTCATTAGATGTTTTGTGAAAAGTTGGCTCAATGGCAATAAAATCACATCTTTTTTATAAGAACACCGATGAGTTGTGAACACGATAAACCCCTTACCAATATCATTTTATGAATCACTTGCAAAACATGTTGAAGTATTATTAACAAGAAAAATATCATGAACAAACTGATTATAATAAAACATAGATGTCTAACACGTGATACACAATTTCAAGAAATTCGATCAAGTAAAATGTTAGGATATTAAAGCACACACAACTAAAGACATACTGAAGAAAAAAAACATCAAAGTTAAAAGAGGCTGCTGTAGGATTTTGTAAACTGACATTCCTGACAATATGCACATGTTGACTTTGTGATGCAACACTTTTCAAATTGTCATTTTAAGGACGCCATATTCATTCAAGCTGTATCAGCAACAATTTTTTTTTAACAAGTGACAAACATAAATAAGATTTTACCTATCTATTTAATTAGTATGATTGTTTTGATAAGCATGCACCTTTGTTGTGATAACTTCTTGTACCTATTCCTTGAACGCCAACATTATTTTACAGGTAAATTGTCGATAAATCAAAGGATGTTGGCATTCAAGGAATGAACTGTCATTTCAACCCTTGACTTACTATTTGAGGAAAAAAACATAGGATTTACATTTGGAAGGGGTATAAAATAAAATTGGCAAGTAACTTACTATCCACAATAGGGACTACATCCTTTTGACCTGTTTTTTTTTTTAAATAAGGCGTTATCACTGGTTCGAGATGGAAACTCAAGGAAAATGGTTATCTAGCTTTAAAACCTAGATTATAAAATCTAAGAAAAAAAACAATTGAGTAAACAACATAAAACATATTAAAAATCACATGAATCTACTTGTACATTTTGTAATATTTTAAAAACTAAACAAACAATATGCACAAGGAAGTTTCAACTCATTTATGTAATTACACGGGATATATATATATATATATATATATATATATATGTTATACATAGTTGTTTGTAACTGGAAATTTTCTTTTACATGTTTAACTTCAATATACGTATCGATATAAATAAACTCATAACACGGTCATGTAGATAATTTTATTGTAACAGACGCGCGTCTGCAAATGTTTCATCAGTGAGACTTGAAAAATTTAAAAGACCAAATAGAGTTAATAGTTGAAGAGTATTGAGGACCTTAATTTCCTTTAACGCAGATATGTATATACTAGAGTTTCAGTCTTTTACCAGTAAAGGGTCCAGTGGCAAGTATTTCATCAATACAAATTAACAATACATACATAGGTGGGTCCTGTAATATATGCAGTCCAGATAGAAGACCTTTAGTGACAATACTTATATTCAACTTTTCTAAAGTCAGTCTTATGGAGGGGGAGGTTTCATATATGAATGCGTTTGTTAAGAAAGAGTATATGTAAGAGTGCATCCTCTATTAGAATTTCATCGAGATCCATACGACGAAAAAACCAATACTTCGCAAAGATATCAAATGTTTAACTACTACAGTTAAATAGTGTATCTGTTATTTCTTGGAAGACTATTCCCACCTTTATTGTAGTTCTGGTCAATGCTTCAGTAATGCACCATGCACTAGTCATTACAACATGCACCAGTCATTACAAATTCATTTTTTTCCATCGCTTAGGCTTTACAGACTCAATGTTGTTTTTTGTTATTAACGAGGCACAACTTTAAGCATAGCTCCCTTAGTGTAGAAAAACATTTTAGGAGAAAGAAATTAATTATATACAACTTTGTACTCAACTTATGGGCTTGCGTTTCATAAGTTTTAGAGAGGGATCAATCTTGATTTGTAAGATATCATTATTCAAACAAAATTTTCTCTGAAACTGACATTTTCCAAATGTTTGATTTCTTTATTGACAACATATTGGTCTCTTTTTGGTTGATGTGTTTTTTGACAAACAAAAGGCATTCCGCGGGAACCAACTGTGCTCCCTTTTTTGCCGACTTGTTTCTTTGCTCATATGAGTCTGCCTTCATAAAAGAACTTCTAGGAAGAAGAAAAAAAGTAAGCACGTTCTGTTATATTAGTTTCACATATGATAGTGAATTTGTTTCTTATGTTCTAACTCAACTTCCGTTCTCTTTGCTTGAATGTGATCTTCCGTTTCAGACTTACTACCGTTTGCTTCCCTTACAGAAGCAACACGAAGGTTGAAACATATAGAACAGGATCTGATAACTTTTGTAGCACCTGAGATCAGCTCCGATTTTTGGTGGGGTTCGTTTTGCTCTGTCTATTTTTCCATGGAGTGTTCTCTGTAGTATTGTTTGTCTGTCGGTCTTGTGTTTTATTAAGCAAGGCGTTGTCAGTTTATTTTCGACTTATGATTGTGAATGTCCCTCCGGTATTTTCACCTCTCTTTTGAATGATCAAATACGTGAAGTCCTCCTCAAGTGGAAGATAAAACGGTGTTCTGGTTGCTCTCATCAGATCTGCATTCATTTGTTGGATAGTACAAGAATACAGGCACAAGTTGATTCTGTAAATTTTCTGGTTTTTGTTGTTGTATATTGCACTTTCAATATCGCAAAAGTGTGTCTATTGTAGAAACTAAATCCATTTTAATTCGCCTTTTTTTTATTCATCGCATGTCAAATTTTCACCAGTTTCACCCAAATTTTCTTTATTCGTAATTTTTAGGATTCGATCAATCCAAGCAGTCGGTCGTATAAATTTGAAATACGATGAAAAATATTGGCACTTTATTCCATACGGTGCTCCCGTCTAGAAAGCCTCCATTGCTTTGGTACAGAGCAATAAACTACTTTCTATCTTTTTGTCCCTCATTTAAACTCATGTATATGCTTCATTCACGTACATGTATAAATCTTCAAATGTGAATATTCGTCACTAATGTATGTCGTTCAAAAACCACTCGTGGGCGTGCCACCGCTATTTTCACTAATTTGTTGCAACGTCTGTGTGTTCTTTTAGGTGGTAACATACAAGAATTCAACATCGTTTTGATATTTAATATCCGTTATCCGGTGTTTCACAACTAGACCAAGGACCTGTTTTGTCGAAATCAATTTTAAACACACTGGAGTCCGTCTAACGATACATCGTTTCCATGTGCACATTTGATTCACATTTAGCGAATGCTAAATACCTGACCCCTTTCGAAACAACCATCAATTATATGTCGTTTAGTTTTCTATGTTGTGTCTTTTGTACTATTAGTTGTCTCTTTGTCTTTTAATTAATTAGCCATGGCGTTGTCAGTTTATTTTCGATCTATGAGTTTGACTGTTCGTCTGGTATCTTACGCCCCTCTCTTTTCCAGCCTCGAAAAAATATCATGAAATGAATAATAATATAATTGTTTACTTTTATACATTGCTCAGGATGGAGAGTTACATGTCTCATTGGCACTCATACCACACCCTTATATTTTTAAATAATATTTTCTACATGAGTAAATTATTCCGAATACACTGGTATTTTGTACAGACCAAATATACACCTTTTACAATGGACCACCTAGGCCTTGCATGAACAATGTGAAGAAAAATAGTATTCATAATTTTTTTGTTGATCGTATACTCGTGCTCATTATTTCTGTTTACAGCTTCTATCTAGATATCTTCTTAAGTTTTGTCAAAAACACAATAAAGGTTAAAAAGCTGCATTAAGGGCAAATGCTCTTGATTTTCTGTAAAATTTTACTTATGTGAGATCTTGTTTTACAGGACATTTTTGCAACCAGAAATATCTATCTATCTTTCATAGTTTTCAAGGTACTTATGTAAAAGAAAAATGACTATGAACGAGTTATATCGTGACAAAAATGAAAACAATTGGTATACACGTCACTAAAAGGGCAATAGTTACGACAAGAAGACGTCTGATATTTAAAAAAAAAACGATAAATACAGCCTACTAGTTTTAAAGAAAATGATTTCTAACGGATGACGATGTCAAACGACGCACGTCTGGTGATGAGAAAATCTCACTTGACCCTTTTGGCTCGGTGAGCTAAACATATAACAGCGGAATGAATTATGTTAGAATGGAAGACATTTCCGTCAAAAAGGAAGAAAACAGTACGTCATTTCAACCTTAAAATTACAAATACCAACAAGCGGACATAAATTGAAAGAAAAAAAAAAGAGGAGTTACATATGACTGATTGACAGGCAGATATGGAAGATGCATGATAATTAGCCACGGTCTTTATGCTTATATGAGAACTAATAATTAAGGGAAATTCATTATATTTGGAACCATTATTTGTTTTAAAGAGGGACCGCATCATTTTTGTTAGTAAAGAAGAAACAAGAGCAGGAATAATACACAGTTCTTGGAAATGTCTTGACCATAAAACACAAGAAAGATGTATAGTTCTTTGGGAAAAGTTGCTTTAAACAATATAAATATGTACTAATTTGTACATTTTTTGTTGTTGGTTTTAACAAAAACAATTGTTTTGAACAATTGAAATTGTACCCATAATAAAAGGGATATTTATTACATTGAGGGGTTCTTCCCAACCTGTTTTAGGTGGACAATTTATTTTCTTATTAATAAATGAAGAAACAGAAAAGTTGTATCTGTTTTATCTAAGTTTGAACTATTCGTTTACCATTTTACGACCTTAAACATACTGAGGATAATTACACTCGCATGATCATATTGAAAGATGTAAACGAAGAAATTGTCTTACGTTAATTCCATCTCCTAAAATAGATTATTTGGAAATTTTTAGATTAAATATAGAAACATGATATCATAACAGAGATTCACATATTTCACTTCAATCACCAACGCTTAGTTCTAAGGTTGTTTCCCGTAAAATATTCAGTGTGCCTTCGGAATATACAAATATAAACAGATCTAAACATTGTCAAGCTTGTCAATAACGACCATATGTGTACATTTTGTACCTGTCATTACAGTTATATACAGTAAGTAATTAAGCAATCAATTTCAAGCATATTCTAATTTAATGTTCACGGATTTATAAGTATTTAAATTGGCATATGGATTATCATTGCTCCTTCTGTATCAATTGAGAAGCGTTTAGAAAAATTAACATCACAACCAGTTGATAGATAAACTATTACACTGTTTATATTGATGCGATTAAATTATTTGATTGAGATAACATGTAAAATTTGGCATGTTTAATTTTTGGACATGGAATAAAGGCATTATACATGTAATTGTAAGCTACTACTATATATTGATTTACAAAGAATACAAGTTTTAAATATTATTTTTCGCAGTTTCAAGACTGATCAACGATATGTATAGATTATACAGAAAAAAACATGTAATACACACACAGAGTTAAATTTAGATTTTTAATTTCCAATCCTTATGCTATAAATAGCACGTTTACTCACTTCAAATTGAAAATTCCCTAAAAAATTATAAAATGCTATAACACGTGGAAATTCGTCTGTAAAACAATGATATCATCTATTAAAACACATAAGAAACATTACAAAAATAAACGAGACATTATGAAAGAAGCATATATATTTAACAACAAGGTAAGTCGAATATATCCTAGATAATATTTACTCTTTCGTTTTTTCTTCGTTATAGTAAATATGCAATTATGAGAAATGATATGTAAAATACTTATTTCTTTTAAATCGTTAAGAGAGTACATTACAGTTACATGTATTGTCTTTTTTTCAGGCGCAACAAATAAACATGACAATTCAAAGCGAAAGTAGGATGGTGGGGAAAGGGGAGATGATGACACTACATTATTTTAAGAATAACAAATATTTATAAAAAAAAGACAACGGTAATATGTTGGTGGTGGTGTCTGGGAATGGGAAGGGGAACACTTCATACTTTTTTGGTGGAAGGGCAGACATCTAGCGGCGCATCCAATCCAATTTGTTCATATATTTTGAATAACACAAATCAAAAATACAAAAAAAAATGAAAGACAAGAAAAATAAACCAATAGCTATCATGATTATGCTTTTCGTGGAGAAAAAAATCAGATCTTTGCATTTCACAATGTGATACAGACTGTGGTTAAAAGTCTAAATCCAAATAGTTTCAGGCACTGATGAATCAATCAGCAACCTGGTCATATAATTTATGAAAAGACTTTAGACATAGACATAGTGAACAATTACTGCGACTTATCCTTATTATACGCATTCAATATCAAGTAGTCCGTCCTAGCTTATAGTAGCTCACATACTCTTAACCTTGCGAAAGACTGACTATAGTAAAATATGAATAACGTTAACGTAGATACGCATGTATGCATATATTTGCAGTTTAATTAAATGCCTCTAGCCTTTGTTAGTCATGTATGATTTTTAATTTTAATTTCTGATAAATATTTTGGGGTTAGACATAACGTCCATTATCACAGAACTTGTACATATTTTTGTTTAGGGGACATATGAAGCACACCTGCGGGTGCATGATTTCCTCGGTGTTGTGAATAATGGTCTTGTGCTGTTTAATCGGGTTGTTGCCTCTTTGCCACATTCCCCATTTTCATTCTCAACTTCATCAATGATAAATTATATGAATACATTATGATGAGTGTTTATATTTATTACAGGAAATCATGATAAGAGAGATCATTTGTATCGTCTTGTTTTTTCCTGTCACCCAACAGTATCCATTAGAAAAAAAAGAAACTGGATTATCGGAATCAAGATTACAATACGCATCTCCATTTAGAAGAAACTTTATACTAAATACTACACCATATCATTTGACGAAAGCACATCCCTTGAGACGAAAACCCCGAAATGTATTTAAACTACCAAACGATGTTTTTGATGGTAGAGAAGGACACATCCATAAGTCAGAAGACTCTTCTAAATCTAAATTGAATAAACAAGTGTCTTCTAACGGCATATATAAATCCAGGAATGCATTCAAGTTACCAAACAATAATAGGAAAACAAAGAGGCCAAACGTGTGGAAAACCAGAGGACCAATCATTCATACAACAAAAGAACCAAACATTTGGAAAACAAAAAGACCAAACGTGTGGAAAACAAAAAGACCAAACGTGTTGACAACAAAAGGACCAAACGTATGGAAAACCAGAGGACCAAATATATGGAAAACCAGAGGACCAAACGTGTTGACCACAAAAGGACCAAACGTATGGAAAACAAGAGGACCAAACGTGTTGACAACAAAAGAACCAAACCTATGGAAAACCAGAGGACCAAACGTATGGAAAACAAAAGGACCAAACGTGTGGAAAACAACACAACCAATCGTGCAGTCAACAGAAACGTTCACCCATGATAATATCAAAACAACATCTTCTACATCTTCAAATGTTTTGAATACAAAAGTACCAAATGTGCAGCCATATGATAAAATCCGCAATAACGAATCTGCACTGAATCTATCTCAAACAATTGATTATGAAAAACATAATATTGGTATGGTTGCATGTTCTATTGTAATTGTTGTAACATTGGGTGTAGCGGCATTCGTATTATATAACGTTAAATGCCTTAGACAAAGAATGCACGTATGTTCAATTTGTACATCAAGAAACGAACAAAGTCGAACCATAGCTAATGAAATTCCTTATCAGAACGATACTGAACGACAATTGATAAACGGACAAATAGAACCGATCAGTGTTGGCATAGAGAACGGTTCTGATTAGCATACCTGGAACTATGATTTTCAGGCATTATCAATGTAGTTCTCAAACTGCGGTCATTACCTGTGTGTGCGAGCTAAGGGTATAGATTCCCAAAGAGAATCTCGTTAATATGAAATTAAAAATCGAGTTTCATAGAGCATACCGCAGTACTACTGCCGCCTAGATGAACCGCCTCAACAACTATGAGCTTTGCGAGGAAGAGGCAATTAAATCCGAAGATTCAATACGGCTGTGTTGTTCAATTTGGATAACCCTGCATCTTATAATTGATTGTAAAGTGAAGTAAGTCAGTCGCTTTACTTACAATTATAGATTCAGATCGTACGAAATCTGTCAAACATTAGAAGTGACCAATTTAGGACAATACGACACGACAGTTACCGCACAAACTTACTTATAACGATTAAGCATTCGTCGCTACTCGGCCGATGCCGTACCTTCATCTAATTAAACGAAAAGAAGATTCACCCGAGCATTGCCGATTGAGCGATTAAGCTGCCCTGTGAGAATAAAAGAGGTCCAGTCATGAGGAATAGGAACCAAGTTATCAGAAGAGCCAAGAAAAGGGCTACTGATTAGTCATAACTTTAAAAAGAAATGATAGATTTAAACATCGATCATATATAAGACCGAACGAGGTTATACTTCCGTGCTTGTTTTAGGAAGGACGAACAAACAACTCAAGATTGATAAGTGTTTGTATTACGCCGCATTTGTGCAACAAAAACAAACTATATCGAGCAGAGAAAAATAATAAATTTTGAAAAAAACACATCAATATGAATGCAAAAGAAAAAACTGCATTAGACAAAGACTTTTTAACGTATTTGTAAATAGTTTAACACATGTTAGAATATAAAGAATTATAAGATAAAACAACATTGTGTTATTCTTTTACTTTTTTTCATTTTGAGAACGCATTTTTCCTTTCTTATAAAAGTAAAAATGCAAAATTAGGAATTTACAGTTCTCAGGTTTTTTCGCAAAGTTTGGTTTATATATAAATGCATTACAAGATATAAAGCAGTTCTTATAATGCAATTATTTATTGTACAAGGATCAGAACACAAAGAAAAACATGCAATTCATTTTGCTGAACTATAAAAAGATGACGTTGTATGATTGCCAATGAGACAACTATCCACAACGACCAAAAATGACAAAGACATTAACAACTATACATGTAGGTCATCGTACGGTCTTCAACAATGAGCAAAGTATACATTAGCTGACTGAAGGGCGCCTCCGGATGCGTTTTTTTTTCTGCGTGACCTTAGGCTGTTTTAAGCTCTATGGTCGTTTTTATTCTTCATTTGATAACAGCATTATTGTTTTTACAAGAACGCTCTGTACGGAAGGTATGTGTTCTGTCTTTTAAAACTGACCTCAATATATTTTTATCCACCAAATATTTAAAAACAATACAATAATTATTTCCTTATATTGCATTTTATCTATTTTGAAAGTTAATGTAAATTCATTCAGTGTAAAAGAGAAACTGTAAATTTCCATTGATGACACAATCCTATTCAACAAACTACTTCCACTTGAGATTTCATAGATATCTTTCACTAAATTAAATGATCTACTACATGTATTACATTCAACAAATTTATAGGTCAACTGTTACATACCACACTTTAGACGTGAAAAATACAATTTCAATACAAAATTATTGGATATTCAAAAACACATCAATTTATAAGTTGTTCAAAAAAGAAAATATCATTAAGTAAGCATGTAACAACACAGTGTACGTACAAAGTAGAGATTTTAGACCATTGCTTTGCTACAAAATTCGAGAGAGAAAATTAACGGGACACAATAGTCAATTAACATGTGGACAGTAGACATTAGTGGCGGAAAAATTAGGCCATTGATTCCCATCAGAGCATAAATATTGATTGGTGGTTGCTTAACGTCCAGTGACAAATATTTCATGCATTTTCAGGACCAAACACATAGTTCAAACTTCATCTGCGATAAGTCACGCATTGAGCATGTCAAAGGCGTTTGTTGGTATTGTGTCGATTTTTTATGGTCGATTTTGAAATACAAACGTGGAAATAAAACCATCGAAAATAAATGCAATGCCGAAATAAAAAGCGGAAATTCAAGATTAACAAAATATAAATATGATTGTTATTATGTCCATTTTAATGTTATTAACGAAAAGGATATTATTATACCGCGAAACTTATTGATGATTAAATAATATTATCTCTAACTAAAACATTCATCCTCTCAGATCTGTACCTAGTGTCTTTTTTTTTTGGGGGGGGGGGGTTGCAAGTACCCGCCCACGTCCACTTGTACATGTATGTTTGTCCATCTGATGATTTAAGACTTTATCAACTGATTTTTATAGTTCGTTTTTAATATATTGTACTGTTATACCACTGTCTCAGGTTAGGGAGAGGGTTGGGATCCCGCTTACGTGTTTAACCCCGCCACATTCTGTATGTATATGTCTGTACCAAATTAGGAGCCTGTAATTCAGTGGTTGTCGTTTATTTATGTGTTACATATTTGTTTTTCGTTCATTTTTTGAACATGAATGAGGCCGTTAGTTTTCTCGTTTGAATTGTTTTACGTTGTCTTATCGGGGCCTTTTATAGCTGACTTTGCGGTATTGGGCTTTGCTCATTGTTGAATGCCGTACAGTGACCTATAGTTGTTAATTTCTGTGATATTTTAGTCCCTTGTGGACAGTTGTCTCATTGGCAATCATATACCACATCTTCATTTTTATATATATTATCATAGAGAAAAAATAAACAGAAAGAAATAGTATTTTTGTCAGACATTTGAACACTCCTTCATCAGATAAAAGATCGAGTGCGTCCCAATTAAACGGCACATGATGGTATTAAGTGAAGTGTTCCGAGTAGTCCAATTAGATAACACTGCTGTGAATAATTGAGGTTTTCCGATTAGTTTCGTTAGACAACCCTGCAGTAAGGTAGTACAGGAAATAAATAGATTCTGATCAGTTAGCGGGAGTGATTTAATAATTTATTTACAAAAAGATACACAAGAGTTGTACTGGATGCATGATTTATAAATTGGTACCATTGTCCTCATATTTATTGGTTTTTTGCTGTAACTGAAGACTAGTTTGGTTCAAGACATAGTTTCTTTATATATGTAATCATAATCTCAGATCTTTCGCATGAAAGATTAGCAATCATCCTAGTCAATTAAGATTGGAGTGGAAAGGACCTGCAACTAGCAACGTTCAACTCACAACAACAGTGACAGGCTACAATAGCTGCACTTCTTATTATATAAAGCACTCGGCCAACCAATCTCTTCAGATTGAAGGTGGCTGCGTATTTATACATCCCGCATAAGTAAAAGGAAATCCTTTAATTTCACTGGTTTAACTGTCGTTTAGACGAGGACCCGTCAACAATATTTCTATGGAGGAATTTAGAGATGTGGTAAACTAAACAACGAGCATGAAAGTTTTAGCATATCATTAATACTACACCAGTCGAGACATTAAACATATTATATCAGGTGCTTCGCCTCCCGCATGACATGTGTCCATGTTCGAGTACAGTGTAAAGAAAAACTTCATTTTTTTTAATTATATAACACAGGCCGTTAGTTTTCGCATTTGAATTGTTTTACATTGTCATTTCAGGGCCTTTTATAGCTGACTATGCAGTATGGTTTTTTCTCATTTTTGAAGGCCTTACGATGACCTATAATTGTTAATTTCTGTGTCATTTTGGTCTCTTGTGGACAGTTGTCTCATTGGCAATCATACCACATCTTCTAAAGCTTAATGGTAATATAATTGATCGATTGTCGAATTCAGTTGATCTACTTGCAGTGCCTACTTATTCTAAGGGTGCTCGTTCTGAAACATAAAATTGATAACTGGTGGCCATATGCGATTTTCTGCTCTTGTATTTGGTTTGTTGTACATTTAACACATTCATCGTTTTCTTTATCTATACTGTCATGACTGAAATATTCACATCTCGATGTTCAGCAATGAACATTTTCCATCATTTACAGTTTGATCACATTTCGTTGAAAGGTTTGTGTGCGAAAACCCCTTAATAGACGAGAGAGTCAACCTGAAACTAAACTACTTTGTTTAAAAACTAATACTACAGTAACATACAAATTATATAGCTGGGTTTTTTCCAGCATGAGTGATTCAAGCTATTTCAGAAACCTGTATTTTTCTAATGTAAGCTTGGTGTAAATAAACTCATCATAGATACAAGGACTAAATTTTAATTAGTATATACGCCAGACGCGCGTTTCATCAACAAAAGACTCACCAGTGACGCTCGAATCCAAAAAAGTTAAAAAGGTCAAATAAAGTACGAATTTGAAGAGCATTGAGGACCATCCGGTGTGTCAACTCACAATCTCAGTGAGAGCCTATTACTACACTAAATGTACTGCTGTAACTACTCAGCTAAGGCCAAGCTAACAATTATCAGTAAACATTTGTTTTTGCTAAACTTGCCAGTATAAAATCACATGAAAAGAATAGACCTTAAAGTCAGATTCCTCAACCCTGCATGCGCTCAAAATCAGGCACCATACCATTTAAGACATGTCTTAGTATTTGTTAGTTTCTAGCCGGTTGATAAAACTCGTATCTTAAACATGTGTATTTAAATATAAACATAAAATAAGGCGATTAAAATAACAAAGGATTTGTTTTTGTAAAAGATTAAACAAAAGTCTGATATTTGTTTGTCTTTGTCGATTGTTCGAAACCTCTACTTTTTGTCGATCTAAATCGATCATTGTTCGATACATTTACTTTTGGCCGGTCTTTGTCGATTCTTCATACGACGGTGGTCCCGGATACGCTGGTGGTAGCCCCTGATCACGTTCCATCACTGGAGCCGACGCTTCCAGGAATGTAGAGTATTGTGCGCCTGTGGGATTTTGCAATACACTATACGGTGTAGATGTCGTTTTTGTTCTCCTACGAATACAAGCAAAGTAAATAACAGCACTTATTGAAATCCCGATACCCAGTGGCATGATAAAGAAAAGTCCCACGAAAACTCCGGCCCGTCTGTGACAGGTTGAATCCACTTCTATGTTTTCAGTATTGATGTGGGGTATTTCAACGACGACAGTTTCACTATAATCGTCATTGGTGTATGACACATCACACTCGTAAGAATTCATACATTTACGGACGGCAGACGACAAATCATAGTACGTTCTTTGTAGTTCGATTGTAACAGTCACACTTACTGGGCCCGAATAATCCAGATGGTTTGCAAACACAAAGTAATATTCGTCAGATGTATATGCAATATGCAGGAAAGTAGAGTTGCCATAGTTACATGCGTCTGTTGACTTATGATATTCAAAGCACGAGTCACAATAGTTATCGTTCTTCCATCTTTGTAAGTTCTGTTTTCCTTTTATAAAATAATAATCAACTCCTTTTCTAGAGTAACTAGAACACGCTTTAATTGTCACAAACGAATTTTCTAATAGGTAAAAGCCCCAATATTCAAACATCTGACTTCCTAAACTGGAATATTTATTGTATACAAAGGTAGTCTTGTTTTTAGTATTAACGACTGGTTTGTTTGGTAACATGTATACAGATACTGGGTAATTCTGACTTCTGACATTAACCCCAGTACAAAATCTCGGTGAAATCCCGTTAGAGATATATCGCATGTCACTTGAAGATGTGTCGGTTGTACGCGTTCCATATGTCCCAAATGAGACGGACAACGAAGTAATCAAAGTTATTGCAATAACCAGAAACCAAAGAAATCTCAATCGTGACTTTGGTTTTAACGAAACACACGTGATTGCCAGACAACACGATTTACAGCAAGTACAGTCACAATCATCTGAACCTCCGGATCTGCGACCATAACTCCGCGGGGACGAATAATAATTATTTGAGTAGACTGTCGTTCGGAATCCCCCGCCCCCACTGAAACCTCCTCCTCCACCACTAGAACAATGTCCGCCTCCGTGAACCATATCAAAAGCTACAATGACATAAGCAACAGATAAACATAGCAAGAATGCATGTAATACATACTACAAACGAAAATTAGAAGAAAAAAAGAGAAAATAAAACAACAATATAATACGGAATTTAAATAATAAAAAAAAGTAGACTGGAGTGAAGGGTTGTTAAGTCGAAATTTAGAATGTTAATTGCTTGTTTTAAATCTTTGTGTTATTCTGATATAAGTTAGACGGACTCAAAAATTTCTTTGTTTTGCTGAAAAAAAAGGTCACCAGCACCAGCCAATAGAAGCTCAATAGATATGGCATCTTTTTCTAATTTTGAAAATAGTATTTCTATTGCTTTGTTGTGAAATGCGCACTCTAAAAATAGTGGCGTAAATTATTAACAGGTACAATTGTTAAATTTCTATTTAATGATTTTATCTGACGCACGGTTATTTCATTTTATATTTCGTCCTGAAAACAAAACTCAAATGCATTGACCGATAGCACGATGACAAAAGAAAGGAGAAAAAGGCCAAACGACTAACAAGGGTATACAAAACACAACATGGACAACTGTAAACTGAGCACCACGAGCCATCGAAACCAGCAGTGATTTCAGGTGCCCTAGAAGGATGTATAAGCAGGCCCTGATATGTGTCACCCTTCGTGTTGCTTATAAGTAACTATAGTGAATTTACTTCATTTTATCAGAGGGTATGGAAGCATCATTTTTATATCTTTTGTATTTTGAGCCATTTTTCCTTATGCTTTATTTATTTATTTATCTCCATATCCCAATACACTCTGTTCTTTATTTTTAATACACAAAAATTCGAAATTCTTGAACTAATATTCGTCTTAGTATTTTTCTGTTTTACTTTATTTAAACCTATTCTTCTGTATTCTCTATTTTGTTAACTCCATGAAGTCCGTATTATGTGCCCATAACGTACGTAACCTTTAGGTATACTTTAAACAAGTGTACGTACTAAAGTTGTTATTGGGTGGTGGTACGAATAAAGTCCTCAGTGAGAACAGTGTGTTACTTGCCAATTTTTTGTATACCCCTTCCAAATTTATTTCTCCATGCTTTATGCCTGAAATAGGGGAGGTGGGTATGCCACTGTAAAAAAATTGGGGTCGTGGATTTGATTTGGTCCAGCTAAAAAGATTAAAAATTAGCACTTTCTCAACAGATTTCAAGACCCCCTTAACATAAAATTGTCCATATTTTGAGTTAAGAGCCGAAGTTTTCTATAATTTTGATATAAGTTGTCACAAAAGTAGTACAACATACTGTAAAACTGTTATAGAGAAAGCGAAGGTGGGATTTATTTTTCATTTATTGTCAAAAAGAAGTTCACTACGATGTGTACTGGGACCAGATGTGTCAAGTAATTAATAGTAAAACGGCGCCTAGGTCATATCAACTAAGGACGTATATACATGTATAAGTAATAACTACTTGTGTAAACACAGGAAGTTTTTTTTCTTTTCCCGTTTGTTAGACAGGTGAACCTGGTTTAGTCTGCATGTGCTAGTGTTACCATATCCAGACATGTGAAAATCTAAATAAAACAATACGACGTAAAATTGTGCATTTAAATTGTATATTCTAATAAAAAAACTTACTTGTGTAAAATGAAGTCAACAATATGTGTGTGTACGTGTGGAACTACTTAATACACGTATATTTATAAATTTATTTATTTATCAAAATCACCTGACCTATTGTTATGACAAACCATGTGATTTAAATGTTAAACATTACGAAATACCGTTTATCGACAAAAATAGACGCTTGGTTGTACAGGCGGGATTTTTAATAGACAAACAAGACAAGACAATATTTGTGTCTCGCCTCTTATAAAACATTTGCATAATATTACAACTTTACATATAAACAAGAGAAACTCTAAAAAGAGTTATGAGAGACTATACAACTGGTATATATACATGTACATGAAATTAATATATTAGCGAAATATCCAGCAGTGTCAGCTGCGTGGTCACTTTTTAGTTCGATTTTAATCCGTTACTTGAGACTGCATGTGTTACTGTATGAAAAAGTAATGGGGGAAATGTTTTAGTGAAATATTTTTACATAATCTGGTAAGTTCATAGCTTGGACTTTGTATAAGGGAACAACCATTAAACTTAAAAAAAGACCGGGATTGGTTGGGGGATGGGGGTTGTGGTGTGGGTCTTTAAAATCATTGCGAGCTTTGTAGGTACCATCTACATACAATGTACATTATAATGTTCTATCTCTGCGTCCATTAGTGCGTTCGTCCGTCCGTTCGTTCGTCTGTTCTGCTTCTGGTTAAAGTTTTTGATCAAGGTAGTATTTGATGACATTGAAGTCCAATCAACTTAAAACTTAGTACACATTTTCCCTATGATATAATTATAATGTTTTTTTTAAATTTTGATGCCAAATCATAGTTTTGATCCACAAGGTCTACTAAACCTAGAAAATGATAGCGCGAGTATACTACAATGGGAATCACTTCTAACCTATCATTATAACTGTCACATTAGTCTGTCATATAAATGATTTAAACTGTCATAGAACAGTTGTACATATACAAATTCTTCCCTAGAACTGCTTTTAGTAGAACTGTCAGAATCAGCTCAAGGTAGAACTGACCAAATCAGTTCTCGAGTGGGACTGTCCAAATCAGTTCTATTCTTAGAACTGTCAGCAGAACTGTCCAACTCAGTTCTATTCGTAGAACTGTTAGCAGAACTGACCAAATCAGTTCTTGCTGTAGAACTGTCAGCAGAACTGACTAAATGAGTGATAACCGTAGAACTGTCAGCAGTAATGACCAAATCAGTTCTAGTCACAGAAATGTCAGCAAAACTGACCAAATCATTTTTAACCGTAGAACTTTCAGCAGAACTGACTTAATCAGTTATAGTCACAGAAATGTCAGCAGAACTGACCAAATCAGTTCTTACCGTAGAACTTTCAGCAGAACTGATTTAATCTGTTCTAATCGTAGAACTGTCAGCAGATCTGACCGAATGAGTTCCAACCGTAGAACTATTATAAGCAGAACTAACTTAATCAGTTATAATCGTAGAACTGTCAGCAGAACTGTCTAAATCAGTTCTAGCCGTTGAACTGTCATAGAACTGACCAAATCAGTTCTAACATTGAACAAGCTATAACTGTCTAAAAGGTTTGGGAATGACAGTTCTACATCACAGTACTGTCCTATACCTGTTAGAGTTCTCCTGACAGATTCTGACAGGTTCGATAAGAGATTAGAAGTAATCTTCACTGTTATGAGATAAAAAGATAAAACTGAAACACATATGTGAATTAGTAAATTAAATTAAATACTTATGATGTGCGGTTTCGGTAAAAATAATATTTTTCGGGTGATAATTTTGAATATGCACACCCTCTCCGGGTCGTACTTATAATTTGTTGTTTTGCATGGCACACCAGGGCTTTCGTATTAAACACGAAGCTTGTTAAATATAATATATCGCTTAGTACACACTCTAATTTTTTTTACATAGCCTGGGACTGTATAGGTAGAAATCGAGGCCGCACTAAGGGAGCTACCATTTGATTTTAAGGGTGGGGTGGGGGCTAGGATGAAAATTGTGTCCTGCATTTTTTTATAGCTGTAGTCTCTGTCCTGCCTACTTATTTTTCACTCTGTTCGGTCCTGCCTTTTTTTTTTTAGTTTATCCTGACTTTTTTTTTACCTAAATTGTCGTCCTGACTTTTTTTTTGCAAGTGTCTCATCCTGCCTTTTTTTTACTCAAAACTCCTGTCCTGCCTATTTTTTTCAACGTTCTACACCCCCCCCCCCTAAAAATCAAATGGTAGCTCCTTAACACTTATCCACACTTCTATCCTGTTTCGAATCTAATACAAAATATAAAATATTTTAAAAGAATTTTATACATCATGTCAATAACGGAAAGAATGCAGGAGTCAATTTCACAAACAAAAAACTTACGACTAAGATACTGAATTATTCATGACTTACGAACTACATTGTATTCTAGTCGTGATTTTTTTTGTGAAACCGACTTTAGGTTCGCGAAATCGTTAAAATGTCCGCTTCAAAAAACTGATGGTTCTAATCTTTAACATACTTATACTTAAAGAAGCAGCAAATGAGATGGCTCCTTTCCTTTCCCATCTTTACCAAACCACCATCGACAACGGGCAAATACCAAACGACTGGAAAGAAGCAACAATAGTCCCACTATTCAAAAAAGGAGAAAAACATATAGCAGCAAATTATCGACCAGTTTCTTTAACTTCTATTTCTTGCAAAGTTCTGGAACATATCATCCACAGTTCAGTCATCACTTTTTTGGAAAAACATCACATCTTGACAGACAGCCAGCATGGTTTCAGAGCTCGGAGATCATGTGAGACACAACTTATTTCAACAATAGAAGGAATTACCAAACAACTAAAATCAGGGAAAGATCAAGTGGATGTAATCTTACTCGACTTTGCTAAGGCTTTTGACAAAGTCCCACACTGCAGATTACTCAACAAACTGAACCACTATGGCATTAGAGACGAAAACCTGAAATGGATACAAGCTTTTTTAGAAAACAGGAAACAACAAGTTGTAGTCGAGGGCTGTAAGTCAACACAGGGAGATGTACTTTCAGGGGTCCCACAAGGGACTGTGCTAGGACCCTTACTCTTCCTAGTATTCATCAACGACTTACCAGAAACAGTTCAACATTCAACTGTCAAACTATTTGCTGACGACTGCCTACTATTCCACCATATCAAGAATTCCCAGGATGAAGCCAAACTACAACAGGACCTTTCAGCACTAGAAGACTGGGAAACCAAATGGCAGATGAAATTCCACCCAGAAAAATGCACTGTCATCCGCATTAGCACCAACAGTAAATCCAAAAAAGAGACATTCTACAAATTACATGGCCACACTCTCGAAACTGTACCAACCAGCAAATATTTAGGAGTAAATTTCAGTGAGGACCTACAATGGAAACATCATGTTGACGTTACTGCCAAAAAAGCATCCAAATCCATCGGATTCCTTAGGCGTAACCTTCGAGAATGCAGCAAGAATGTAAGAAATGCAGCCTATATCTCTCTGGTCAGACCAACACTAGAATATGCTAGTGCGGCATGGGACCCTCATACCACTGAGGACATTAACCGTTTAGAACAAGTGCAAAGGAGGGCCGCCAGGTTTGTAACCAACAACTACACTGATAAAACACCTGGATGTGTGACAACTATGGTCAAGACACTAGGATGGGAACCACTAGCTAACAGACGAAGCAACCATCGACTCGTCATGCTTTACAAGATCCAGCATGAGCTAGTGGACATTGATGCCAGTTCCATCTTGCGTCCAAACGATCGGCGTACTAGAGGCAAACAACGCCTATATCAACCACCAGCAAACCAGAGAGTATATAAGTACTCATACTTTCCACGGACTATACAAGAGTGGAACCACCTTCCAACAGCTACAACTGAAGCTCTGACAATAGAGGGGTTCCAGAGTGCATTAGCCAACAATAGTGCACCCAAGAGACCAACACCATAGACAGCAGCCAAGTGTACATAGTTTTAAATTGTATATATTCGGAACGTTTTATTTGTAAATAGTTACAGGAGAATTGCTGTCTCATTCTCCGTCTAGTGGACTTGTAACATTCTTTTAAGAATCCAGTCCTAAGCAAGGAAGAAGAGAAGAAGAACATAAAATTGAGAATGGAAATGGGGAATGTGTCAAAGAGACAACAACCCGACCAAATAAAAAATCAACAGCAGAAGGTCAACAACAGGTCTTCAATGTAGCGAGAAATTCCCGCACCCGGAGGCGTCCTTCAGCTGGCCATATACACATGTTTTGTTTTCCTTTTTGAGCAGTCAGTGTGTAAGAGTTGCACTATCTATAATACTGAAATTACGAGGTCGAATTTGTTAGCCGTCATCACGTAAAAACGACGAATCAAAGAATTCAACTTTATATATAACTAATATAGTACAAAGGTGTAGATTAAAAATTACATCACTCCAGGCCCATTTGTTTTCGACGTAATTATTATTGCCAATAATTAAGAAGTTCCGGGTCGAGTCCGATACCGATACCAATAGTATATTCACCTCTTACCTATTACCTCATCTGTACGTTCCGCATCTGACAGGCGCACCACCAGACTTAATGGGTCATTATCACAGGGTTGACACTACTAAATTGTCAAATTGTTACCTATTGTAAATCTGGACTAAAAATAAGGCGTACAGGTACAGTTTTCAATTTGTTAGCGGGCATGACGTAAAACAGCGAATCAAAGAATTCAACTTTATTTATAACTAATATAGGACAATGCTGTTGATTAAAAAATACTCCATTCCAGGACCTTTTGTTTTCCAAATAATTAATATTACCAAAAATTGATAAGTTCCAGTTCGACGGGTTCAAACAGAAAGATTTGAAAGCAGAGAAAACTGTGTATCTTATAATCGGCATGACTTTATCAGATGACAATACTAATACTAAAATAAGGCTTGCGCATAGTTGTATACTTTAATTCAGTGACGGACCCGCGATATCACGGGTGTGTTCTAGTTATATATAAAATAACACACATACAGTGTCTCTGAATATGTTACAGCTAGATTTGGACAACGAAAGATAACTCTATCATCTTCATACAATACAGTACAATACAATATTTTTATTGTCAATCAAGGACGACCTAAAACAACCAATGATTATTATTAATTCTCAATGATATACTACAAAATATAGAATAAAGAAAATAAACACAAAAGCAAAATTAAAACCACAGATATTAATATATGCATATATTCAACATGTAAACATGTTATTCAACTGTTTATGGATACCATTAATGCCATAAAATTTAAATTTGGTCTTTGAATGATTAATATGTCATTATCATTCAATGCATAGCCAACGTATACATTCTGTCTTTTTCTAATACAGCATGTACATATCACTACCGTGGAACCATCATTATTCGAGTGACTTAAACTGAAAGAATTTAAATGAGAAGGGGAAAATAAAGAAATAGAAAATACAATGTATACGCAAACCTTGAAAATAAAATAATTATAGATATACATGTGGAGCAGTAAAAAAATAGTTAACATTAGCTTTATTTAAAGTAATGACTTCCAAAAGCCCTATAACAAATCTGGCTTTATATATCATTTCAAGAAAAGGGATGATATATAAAAAAAAAAAATATTCATTTACATGTAAGCGACCTGGTTTGTCAACTTTCTTTTCAGACACAAATGACGTTTTACAAAGTATAGGTACCAGCTGCAAGCTCTGAAATACAGACTTAATGAGTTTGAAAATGTGTATCCCATATGCAGGTAAAGTTGGAATATTGCTGCTGAGATGGAGGACAATAATGACCGACTCGTTTGTCATTGATTCTGGTACTGAGATGACTGCTTATGTCAAATTTGAGGTATCAGTCTTAAAATGAAGTGGAGAAAACGTGTATGATTTTCTTTGAATTTCTTTATCGGGAAGATAACTAAATGGCATCCAATCAGAAAAGTTTATATTATTAATGGAGAGAACGTCGTCAATATATCTGAATGTGAAATTAAATGATATTGGTTCTTTAAAGAAACCCGACTCATTTGAAAATAAGAAGGGGTCAACAAGAAATTGCACACAGCTCTTTCTCTTAGATAAGCCGAAGTTTATCTCAAAATTCAATAAGACATTACAACATACTGAGCGCTTGATTATCAGTGTCGCTCATTTTACCTTTTTGTTCACTGTTAACAAAATATGTCTTATAGTATCACAGTTCAAAAAATTATAGTGCTTACCCGACTATAATTGAATCGTTCATGTTATATAAGTATTATGATTTATAATGAAATATGCTATGTATGTAACAATGTTTTAGATTTTAACGAGAGAAATTTATGTATTACTGAACAAATTTTACACCAGGGTTTTCGATATCTCAAACTAGTCAAAACATTTACTAAATTTTATCATCGGTATAAAGACATCATTCGTAAATATAGCTCAGCATGCAGACTTCTTATACTTTCAGGTATTTCACATCCAATTTTTTATGGAAATATTCTGTATAAAGCACAAAGGTGTCAGTATTCACCTCAGAAACACAACCTTTGAATAGACTTATTAAGAAGGGATATAATTACGATACTGTTGTCAAGTCATTAAAGATTGCATATTTTGGCGTTAATATTGAGTCACTGATAAGGTCTTTGCGTCGGAACTAAACACATTTATTCTAAAAACAGTTGTTGGCATGACACGGGTTATGTTCTTCTCATATATGTTATGATGGTATGATACTAAACCCCTAACGGGAAGGATTGTGCCTGATGTTCATATGATGAAATCATAATCTTTCAGTCAGTTTAATTGAAGTCTGGAGCTGGCATGTCAGTTAACTGCTAGTAGTCTGTTGTTATTTATGTATTATTGTCATTTTTATTTTTTTTTATTTTCTTTGGTTACATCTTCTGACATCAGACTCGGACTTCTCTTGAACTGAATTTTAATGTGCGTATTGTTATGCGTTTACTTTTCTACATTGGTGAGAGGTATAGGGGGAGGGTTGAGATCTCACAAACATGTTTAACCCCGCCGCATTTTTGCGCCTGTCCCAAGTCAGGAGCCTCTGGCCTTTGTTAGTCTTGTATTATTTTAATTTTAGTTTCTTGTGTACAATTTGGAAATTAGTATGGCGTTCATTATCACTGAACTAGTATATATTTGTTTAGGGGCCAGCTGAAGGACGCCTCCGGGTGCGGGAATTTCTCGCTACACTGAAGACCTGTTGGTGACCTTCTGCTGTTGTGTTTTTTTATTTGGTCGGGTTGTTGTCTCTTTGACACATTCCCCATTTCCATTCTCAATTTTATACAACTATTGACGAAGTTCTCGACTTTGGGAAAAGCACCAGTGACAGATTCATGGGGCACAGAGAGAGTACGCCCTCCTTTTAATCGCCAAATACAATAATTATATCACGATTGGTGTTATTTTATCTAATACCAAAATACCAAAATTGATATAAATAATACTGTATGATAAACTTTTCATAGCTAAGTTATTAAAATCCCGCTCAAACTGTCTTACCTGGTGAAAAGAAACCATGCATTCATATATGGCAGGGCTATTTAACCAGCCCCGGCAAACTAGACTCTTTAGTTCTATTTTGCCAGTTCGTCAGCTTCGGCAAATTTGCGATTTATATAGAGTTTTTCTATTTGACGGTCTTATTTCAGATCGTTTTCAGACTAAATGAGATTAATTGTTCATTGATGTTTGAAAATGGAATACAATACTTCTTTGTCAAAAAAATTGTTTCAAAAGCTATGTTCGACTCATACAGAGAACCAAAGCACTATAGCTGCTAGATTTTGAAGTTCTTTGAAAAGGGAAACTACATGTATGTGAAACTGTGGAAAGTTGACATTATTCAAGGACAATAATTTATAAAAATGAAAGCACCAAACAAAACCTGTATTAACGTACTAGTCTGTGGTGCAATCAAGCACTTTTGATTTGTTCATTGTGCAGAAGACTCTCAATCTTCATCCACTGGTTAGTCAAGACTAAAACTAAACCAAAAGCAACGCACTATAAACAAAAAGATGAAGTATGAGTGCAAATGAAAAAACTCTGTTTCAAGTCACAATGTATAAATAGTTAACTATAATATGTCAAAGAACGACCGTCAATACGGAGCCTTGGTTCACGCCGAATAGCAAGCTATAAAGTACCCCAAAATGACAAGTCTAATTTATCCAAACAGGAAAATTAAAACCAGGGGTCTAAATATCATCTATATAAAAAACGAGAAACGAAAAATACCAATATGTCGTATGAACCACACCAACAAACGCCCAACCCTCACTCTTAACTGGGACAATGATGTGACCACACAAAACAGGAAACAACCTACAAAGCAATAAACATATAGAATGTTGCCAACTGTATGGTTTTTGCTATGTGTTAAACAGTTCCGACCAACTGTCATTGGTTCGTGTTCGTTTTACTTTACATATATAGCGCATTGAAATTCAATATTGAAATATCAAGTATAACATATACGTGTTTATTTGCTTTGTTAATCTGCAATGCACCATTTGTTTTGCTAAACAATCACAGTATATTATAACTGCCAATCTAGGAATACCTCCTAAGAAGCACAACTCCAGAGTGGTAAATGATTTACTTTTCAAAAAGTAAAGTAAACAATTGATTTAAAAGCATGGATACATACACATGTAACCACAAACTTAAGTAAAATCGATTTTATTCATCAATCTGATAATGATCAATATATAAAAAATACCAAATCAACAGCAACAAGCAAACATATATCTATAAACATTTTTAATAGTCGTAAACTTTTAACAGATTTACGTGTAAGTGATGCTAATTTGGAAATTGAATTAGGACGTTAAATCGGAGAACACAGCCGGACTGTGCAAAGTTTTTAAAATCGTGCTTTTACCGAGGAAGGATATCTGTTATCCGAAATAACCAACATATGGTTCGTTTTATTGGTTTTTGTCAGTGATGTTGTATCCTTTTAGACTTTTTGCACACATGTTGCATATTATATTTTGTAGTGTATTGAATCATAATTATATTATCTATCGCCCCGTCAGTAATATTTATCGTTGACTATTTATTCAGTCTATTTTTTATATTATTCATATCAACTTCAAGTGTTTAAAATATTTGGCATGTTATGTTTCTTGTCACTTGTGTATACAATGTACCATGTTTGCATTTTAACACGTCAGGGTTTCATGTTTTGCAATAAAGTATAATAACTATTGTATTATGATATTTATGTATCATGCTCGACAAGAGCTAATGATTCATGATTAGTATAATAAATTAAAATAATGTCTAATGTATCATGTCATATTGTTTTTAAAACAAGACACATTTCTTATTTTTAAAAACACCTTTTCCTTTCTTTTCCAGGCTCCCTTTTCCATAAGACCAACTTTTTTTTACCCTTGAAACCTACATCAAACTTTATTTGTTCCCAATATAGTTTGTCTGTAGGACAGTAATGATTTGTTTTTGATTCCGGCGGTAGCAATTTATATTTTTTGTTTAGAATGGGTCGAGTTTTGGTTGGGACCGAGTTGTCCATCGACACTCTTCCTTCTGGCGAATGGAAATCCTTCTTTCAAATCGTTGCATGTTCACTAATTAGTACGATGATATCAGTGTTTTGAAAATTAAAATAAACAACGTGTTGAGGAAGATGCTGAAGTATCAACTCTTACTGCTAATTGTTTAAGGTAAACTTAAAGTTTTACTGACAGGAATCGGTATCGATAGCTTTCAGGGGCTTCGTCGCTTTCAAACCCAGCTACCAGCAGGTGTTTTAACTAATTCAAATATTTATGACGTCTTGAAAGGCCATTATATTTTTCTTTCTTTGACTCCTTACTTACGTTTACGTCGAAGTAAGGCTTCAAAGAAAAATATTAAAATAGCCTTTCAAGACGTCATAATTATTTGGACTAGTGATTTAACATAATTTGAGCGGTTGCCGGTTGGCATCCCTCAGTCATATCCCTCGCCAATGTTTCGGGTGTAGACGTAAAAATGATCCAGCTACGCCACTGGAATGGCATTGAAAAAGGTGACGTCTCAAATTTTTGTCTGTAAACCAAAAAATGAATGTAAATACAGGGCATTTTAATGATTCTTATGTCTCAGAACGGATAAAATTACAATAGAAAAAAATAGTTAATTAAAAAATGTGTTAAAAAAAAAAATCAATAAATTATATAATATTAAAAAGTTATCAAAATTGAGTAAAACAGAGCAGCCAAAACAGTATCGTAGCTTATGGTAGATTTAATTTCATGGTTAACAAAATTCATGAAATTACCAAATTTGTCCTATAAGAATCCAAATAATTCATGGCAGCTATAAATTTGTTTTTATTTAACCATGGGCATTTAATATGAGGCAGGAATTACCTGTGAATGGGGACGAAGTCTATAATTTTTTTTTTAAATAAGCAATGTTAAAAATAGAAACGGAAATACCGTAACATTTCCGATTTTGGTTCTGTTGTTAGGGATTTTAGTTGTGACGTTATTTAAGTTATGACGTCATATTCAATGTTAACAAAGAAACGCTGTCATCAGGTAACGTTTTTTTAATAACAAATATTTTTTTTTTAAATCAATTAGTATTAGTTCCTTTCATAGACTGATTATTATACATTTTATTTAGATGTAAACAAGACCGGAAACGGAAGTAGATTTCTTCGCCGATCCGGAAATTCAAAAAGTCGACAAAAAAAAAAATTGAACGATTTTGAGTTCATCATGACTGCACGGTTCTTGGATTAGTCAAAGTAATCATGATGTCTTGATCATGAAAGGCTATTTAATTATACATGTATGTTTGCTTTGAGGCCTTATAAGTCCAAATTAGTTATGACATCTTTAAAGTCTATAATTGTTTTGCTTTGAGGCTTTCTAAGTGTAATTAATAACAATGAATTGATCACTTCTGTACAATATAAACCATGACGTCATTTAAAAAAAGATAAGGAAGTCCATGTATCAATGCGCTTACATATTTATTTACAAAATACATTGTACATATTTAATAAAAGAGGAATACAACAAATCAACATTCAACTGATACATTAAGGTTATTAAAATAATTCATAATTAGTGTAGTTTCCAAGGTGTCAAACATTAATAAAGTTGAGAATGGAAATGGGGAATGTGTCAAAGAAAAAACAACCTGACCATATAACAGACAACAGTGGAAGGTCACCAACAGGTCTTTTAAATTTTATTACACACAAACTCATGTATCTACGTAACATGTACATGTACTGGTCTGTTATTGTCTAAAGTAATGTTGAGAGTATAATTGTTGGGAAATATATCAACTCTGAAATTATATACAATTTATACCCAAATGATGTAACATTTATTTTTGCAATACTGTTTTTTCTTTATTTAGTTTAATATGATTTACATGTATAAGTTCCAGGGTACAGCACTACATATTGTTCAAAGAAGATGAATAAAATCTGAACCTGAAGAAACATCATCATGTATCTACTAGACTGCAATTGTCTTAAGCAATGTCTGACAGTCAGACAGAACATGCAGAACCTTTGTCATGTTTGTTGTGAAAATTATAATATATACAACATAATTTTTAGGCATGCAATCATGTTTTTTTCTTTTTTTAGTTGAACAGGGTACAACACTTCTTCATGTTCTTATTGTAAAAAGATGATGAATATAAAATCTGAACCTGCAGAAGTTGATGATAACGTGTCAGAAACCCACCAGGGAGATGCTTATACATCTTACACTAGTTTCGATCCAAAGACAATAAAATGTGAATCTATTATGGAAAGTGAAGAGGAAAATACAACCAATCTGCAGTACCAACCATGCCAACAGACAGAGTCAAACAATGAAAGAAACACTTTTGAACAAGGTATGGACTAATGAGAATATAGCATTTTTACCGGAGGGGGCATTAAGTTTTACCCTTGTCGGTCTGTTTCAAGTTAACTAGTCTTCAGTTATGTCCCTTTATAACTTTATATGATATGCAAGTGGGGCATCATCTGTTTCCCATGGACGCATTCTCCATTTACTTTTAAATAATTGAATTTTGGATGTAAATGCATCTTCTGATTAAATGTAGCTGACATGAGTTTTGTTTTTCAGAAAGATTAGCTCATGTCTACATAATTTTGTCATGTGACTGTGATGTCATCAAAATGTTTTCTTGATTTACTCCAGTTTAAAATGCCTCTTATATTTTTTCTGTCTTTTCAAAATAACATTAAGATTGTGGTGCACACTTTAAGACAACCTGCAACAGGGGTTTAGTCAGCATGGTCAGTGTGCACCACATTTTTGATGTTATTTCTTAATAGACAGACATATATTACAGTCATTCCTAAAAAAAATAAAAATAGAATAGGATACATTGTATATACATATATTGGAACATTTAAAGTGACCCCCACCTTAACAAATATGTTCTGACGACTTTTTGCAGTTTTGTATTAGAAAAGGAAACCTGTAATACATTATTTTGAACATTTGTAAATATAAAAAAAAGAAGATGTGGTATGATTGTCAATGAGACAACTATCCACAAGAGACAAAAATGACACAGAAATTAAAAACTATAGGTCACTGTACGTCCTTCAACAATGAGCAAAGCCCATACTGCATAGTCAGCTGTAAAAGGCCCCGAAATGACAATGTAATTAGAAAAGTCATGTATATCAATATGTGGCAAGACCCATAATTTTTTCTGAGGGGGAAATTTGATATCCTAATAGGGCTAACTATTTTTCAATCTAAATTTTTTTATCTATCATGTCCAATTTTTTTTTACAATATATTCCTAAACAATGATCAGGGTGCAAATCATTAAATTTACAAATGTTTGTCAAGAAAACAACATTAAAATGCTTCCTACCTGAGCCTATTCATGTAACTTTTATATAGTAAAGGTGTGTATTTTGTTTTGTAAAATATCAATTTAATTAACATGCTTATAACTGATAATAGTTCATAATTAACAAGTTGGAAACATGACATTTAAAGGTTACATGTAGCTGTTGAATCAGTGTTCTTCATCTTGTTTCTGGCATTTTATGTTAGGCCAGACAAAGACTTTAAACATGTAAGAATTCCATTCTAATAAAATTAGAAATAAACCTGAAGAAAAGTTGGTAGGAAATTTTGTTCATTTTATTTTTACCTTTTCATGTACATGTACTACATGTACTAGTGCAACAATTTTGCGTTCTAAAATGCCTTCATATTGACTTCATCATAAGCGTAGTTGTTGTTGACAGAAGACACATTTGATTTCAAGACAATAACTTAAGAGGTTTAATTTAAGTGAACAGATCTCTATAAAATTTTACCAGAACATTTTTCAAAAAGTTGGGAAAAGAGGGGAATTTAATTTTTTTTTGATAATATTTTATTTTCCAAAAAAAACTTCAACAGCACAGTATTGCAAACTATCACAGTATTATGAAATAGCAAGAAATCTTCAAATGAAATAACAAATCTTTAAACCAATTTCAATGTTATTAATTTAAACTCTTTGATTTTTTTCGAAATTTCTTATATTATTGTATTATTGCTATTCATATCAGGATGCACATGGCAAAGCATTTTATTAAAGTTTTAAGACTTGATTATCTCTTGAATATTTCAGACAATGCCACTTTCCAGTTGGGTGGCATTGGAGACTGTATCTCAGCTCCGATAATACAACAGGTTACTCCAGAACAACAACAGATGATGATTACAGAAGCTGTATCGAAATCAATGGGCTCAAATACAGAAAACATGACAGGTATCAAAAATTATACGTTGCTTGATTAGGAGAAAATAGAAATAGATGTGCTTCTGGTTAGTCAACTTCTCCGAATAATATTCTCAATATTTTATAGTTTACTTACCACATATTCAGAGATGTTCATAATATTCAGTCAGGGGACTTACTGAAATAAGTGATTTTTAAATCACTTATTTGAGTAGCAAATTCGAGGTTTTATCACAAATTGGGATTTTATAGTTTTTTCTAAATTTTAAACACATAGGTTTAGATAATATCTTTTGTATTAGTAAAATTAAAAAAATATTAACTTTTTGCTTCTTTTAAGTAGCAAGGTTCATGCTTTTGATAATATCATTTAGCTGAAAATTCCATTTTAGTTGAAAAAATGCTATAATAATGGCTTTTCATAATGAGCTGATACTTTCTTAAAAGATTTTTCACAGCAGTGGGAGTATTTTTCCTGTAAAGTTCAAGGTCTCATCTTTCAGATTATGTAATCAAATTCTACTGTTCGCGATAAAAATTTCACTGTTTTGGGGGTGTTGAAATTAGTGTTGGTTATTAACAGAATGATACTTAAAGAAGTGATTTTTGGGAAGGAAATTGAGGTCTGACACGTAAACAAGTGATTTTTATGTCATTATCCTAGATTCAGTACAAGGTCATCACCTGAAATGACCTGGTCATCCTAGACAACACAGATGTTGGTTCTGATAAGTTAAGAAACATAATTAGTCCCTGGATCATTAGTATTCTATATTTAAAGCTACATCAAAATTAAATCATGTCTTCTAGTGATTTATTTGTACTACTTAAACAGGTGATTATAAAAGAAAGACAACTCTAACATCCAACCTTTATGGAAATAATGTTATTTGAATCAGTGATTTAGAAAATCACTTGTTTAAGTAAGTCCCCTGACTGATATTTGGTGTAACAATATTCCTCAGACGTGAATCCACATGTATTATAATATTTAAATACAATTTGGAAATTAGTATGGCGTTCATTATCACTGAACTAGTATATATTTGTTTAGGGGCCAGCTGAAGGACGCCTCCAGGTGCGGGAATTTCTTGCTACATTGAAGACCTGTTGGTGACCTTCTGCTGTTGTTTTTTATTTGATCGGGTTGTTGTCTCTTTGACACATTCCCCATTTCCATTCTCAATTTTAATAGTTATCAAAGGTACCAAGATTATAATTAAGTACGCAAGACGTATGTTTTGTCTACATAAGACTTATCAGTGACGCTCAGATCAAAAAAGTTATAAAGCCAAACAAGTAAGAAATTAAGAGCATCGAGGACCCAAAATCCCCAAAAGTTGTACCAAATACGGCTAAGGTAATCTATGCCTGGGATAAGATACAATGTAGTCCTTAGTTTTTCCTAAAATATGTGCAAACAATATGCCATATTTGCTGTGTTAAAATTTAATTGAAAAATTCAGAATCCTTATCATGCTTATTCTTATTTTAATGCATGAGAAAAAGAATTTATGAATTAAAACTAGTAAAATTTATAAAATCCCAATAGAATAAACTTTGCTATGGAGAAGCTTTTTTTCAGTAAAATTTTCCAATTTTGCTTCAATCAAGACTTTTGAAAAATTCTTGATGCAAACGCAAAATATCCAATATTTGACTAAAAAAACTTGTTATATTTGAATTTGGAATTGAATTGCCATCTTATACTTCAAGCACATGTGCTTTCTTTTCTATTATTTAAAAATTATAGGTTTTATTAGGGAGCAACAATGTAACTATTGTTTATTGTCTGAGTCAGTATTTTTTTTAGTTTTTCAAAAAACAATTTATTTGATAGCATTTATCAAATGAATTGTTTGTTTTTTTCACAATATATCATTGATTTCAGGTTTTTTTTGTTGGTAAACGTGCCCCAAAATATTTGTTTTCCCACCAAATTGGAGATCAGACAATTTTATTTCTCAGGAAAATACTTAAAACCTTTTAAGTTAAATTGTTTCACTGAATGTTAACTTTTGTCTGAAAAAAACCCCCAATATATTTTAAAAACTCAAACACATTTGTGTGTTTTTGACATGTTTGAGGTGCTCAAATGGCAGGAAATTTCATCTTGTTTGAACATTTTTCCTATGGGGCATTCCCCAAACCCCCTATCAATAAAGGTGGACTACCAAGACTACATATATGGCAGATTTTACAGTATTGTGTTCTGTCTCCTACTTTCATGTTGCTAACGTGACGGAGACAAAAATGAGTAACGTTAGCAACATTTGGACATGTCACATGAGCAACAACATCTTTAAAAGTTAAAATGTATGCAAACAGTGATGTTTAATATATGCCTGGAGTAATAAAATTGTACAATCTGGTTTAGAATTTCTAAATATACAGAATGTCATTTGCAGGTGTACTTTATATCAAATGAATACACAAGAAACCAATTCGTAATAGTAACATTAGCAACATCTACTATCATGATATTACGTTTTGTTGCGAATGTCTTTTTGATGGACGGAATTCATTTAAGGTCCTCTTGTAACGATATTACATACAACTTGCCTTCTTTGCTTCCCCATCATGTGAAGGAACTGACTCCGAATCTATTTCTGCAAAGGGCGATATCGTAACTCCTATACAGGAGAGTTACAGATCTAAATATATGTTGCTCACGTGACACTGATTTGGACGGAAACCTAGAGCAGTAACGTTCGCAAAAAATAAAACAGCCAATGATATTGATTCCTCAAGTCCTTTGACCCCCTTACGTCATCCAAATTTAATATGATTGCTATTTTCAATTATTTATAAAACCCGGGATAAAAATAACTACAATTGGCTGTCTGAGAACCAACAAGAAAATTGCGATTGTGACATACCACAATGGACGGAAAAGACGTGACGTTAGCAACAATATTATTAAATTACCTTTTTTAGCCTTTACCAATAAAAATCTGCCTTAAAGTTATGAGTAAAACACAAAAGAAGACTTTTTATTAAAATATAAGTCCATGTTATTAGGCTCCACTTATAAATAATACTTCAAAATTCCACTCCAAATAAGCTGGATGTCAGTAAAGTAGGTCATGATGTCTATTCCATGTCCAATATTTTGAAATTGAAAACCCTCTAATTCCAACAAAAAACACAAACACAGAGTAATTTTTATTTTTATTTACTCAGAAAGACACATTTTATTCAATAACATAATGCATTACTCCATTACACAGTCTGTTTCACAGTTTCAGCAATTGCTTTTTTGATGGATACACAAAAACAATAATTCCTTCTTATTGTAAAATCTGCCATATCCTCTAAATTTAGTGTCTAACCCTGGTACTGGTACATCATTGTACATTAAAGTTGATTTGTTAAAAGATTTAAATTTGTCTGTGACTTCTTTTCTATTTCCATCTTTATCACTTTGTTTTAAGTAAGCTTATTTCATCATTTCAGATTTAGCTAATGACAATAAAATGAAGACTAGTAACCATGGTGATGAAAATACTGCTGATATACACGAACAAACAAACACACAAACAAATATTGTTACTTCAACATTGAGGACAGAAGTTGAAATGGTCATTGTTGGCTACACACAAGCAGACTCTGAAACTGATAGTTGTTCAAACAAAGACAAAATACAGCAATCAACTACATGTCAGTCTTGTGGCCTGGATACTGCAGATGCACAGAATATAGATATAGTTGTCAAAGCTGAGGTTGGTTTGACCACTTGCCATTCCTGTGGTAGATTGGATCCTTCGCTAACACAAAACCCGCATGGAGAAAATGTCAATGCTAAAAAAGATCACCTTAAAATACAAATGGATGAAATCAAAGATTCTCATATCACAAAGGAGAAAAATAGTTTAGAAAACCATAATGATCAAGCTAGTTTGAAATTGAAACATAAAGGAACTCACAAAGCCAAAAAAACATTACAATGTGAAATCTGCAATAAAACATTTTCTCAGAGTAGAGACTTCAAACGACACAATAAAATTCACGCCGGCGACAGGCCACATAAATGCGAAACATGTGGTAGGACTTTTGTAATGAGTTCCGACCTAAAAAGTCATCTCAAAACACATTCAGGTGATAAACCTCATGCATGTGAAATATGCGAGAAACCATTTGCTCGACGTGATTCTTTGAAAATTCACATGATGATGCACAAGGGGGAAAGACCATATGAATGCCAAGATTGTGGTAAAAGATTTATCAAGAAAGCATCGTTAAAGCTGCACTCTCTGACACACACGGGTGTTAAACAGCATGAATGTGAAATCTGTAGCAAATTTTTTGGTCGTAGCACGGATTTGAAATACCACATGCGCACGCACACAGGAGAGAAACCATATCAGTGTCAAATATGTGGTCTACAATTTGCCATGCCAGTTTATTTAAAAAGTCACACTTTGAAACACAGTGGGGAAACACCCTATGAATGTAAAATATGTGATAAGAAATTTGTAAAGAAAAGTTCCCTAGAAACCCATAATCTAACACATACTGGTGAAGAACCTGGTCATGAATGTGAAACTTGCCGTAAGAAGTTCTACAGCGAACATTCTTTAAAAAAACACAGTGTGATACACATGGACGAAAAACCACACCAATGTGAATGGTGTGGAAGGTCATTTGCTCAGGCCAGCACTTTGAAATCACATGTTACTGAAACTCATATTGGTGAGAAACCTTTTGTTTGTCAATTATGTGGTAAAAGATTTGCAAGAAAAACAACTTTAAACACACATGGTCTAACACATTCGGGTATCAAATCACACGAGTGTCAAATGTGTGGTAAAGGATTTTCTAGAAAGTCAGATTTAAGGAGGCATGAAAAAACACATATATCTGGAAAACGGAATAAATTGACTAACAGTGAATTCAAGCATGAAGAGGAGGATGATACTTAAGGATTAGATACGATAATGTAACCATTTGCTACTCTCCAGAGAGGGTTAACATTCTAGCTATAGACCCTGTTTAAGTTAATTATGTCTTTCAATTATGCTTGCCTTTATAATGTCGACTCATTTACCAGATGGAGGGGTCCGTCTGTATCCCTGCACTATTAAACTTCATCAAGTGTTATACTGTATATGCTACTCTACAGACATGACAGACAGGGTTACATTTCTATCTATAGACCACATTCTTTTTATGTCATTCACTGGTTAAGTTTGTCAATATTGCCTGCCTTTACAAAGTCATATACCAGATACCGGGGCCCATCTGTATCTCTGCTCTATCAAAATTCCGCAAGAGTCATGGTGATTGTCATTTTGCAGAATAAACTAGAAATAATGCTCGTTCCTTAATGATAGCAGTGCTGATGAGCAGTCTGACGGAATCAATTTCCCAAATGTATCGACCAAAACATCATCATTTTATTATCAACCACGAGCTTAACATAGGAAAGGGAAGTAAACAATGACCATAAACATGCTAAATGAAGGACTGATGTTTATTTATAAGGAAATGTAGATGAAAATGTTACAAACTCGAAAACGGTATATTGAGCTAACATGAATAAGTTATTTCAGGGAAATAATGGAAATAATGTAGTTTCATCTCATGAAAAGAGTGACATTAAAGCATAAATAAAGCATACTTTTTCCTCAAGAGAACTTTTTGGTTGCTACAAGTATTAAAATTCAATATTCAAAATATATGTTGTACATTTAATCATCTTTGATTTACACTAACATCTTACGTTTTGATTCCATTTCCATTACAATGGCCCTGCTGTTGCAAAGGGGACATTAGATTGTACACTTGTCTGTATGAACATCAGTATGTCCTTACTTTCTAAAATTGGTTTCTTAGTTTGCCTCAACCAATTGTTATGAAACTTATACACAATTTTTATTTCCACAAAACACAGGTCAAGTTTAAATTATGGTGGCATCACTTTTACCATTCTAGAGTTATTAGATATCAGAAGATGTGTATGAGTGACAATGAGACTACTCTTCTTCCAAGTTACAATTTGTAAAAAAAACATTAATGGTCTTCAACTCAGAGCCTTGACTCACCCCGAACAGCAAGCTACAAAGGGTCTAAAACTGACTAGTGTAAGTAGTGTAAAAGCATTCTAACAAAAGAGAGAACTGTCTAATCTATATAATACTAGAATATGAGAAAAACGTAAACCAACAACAAACGACAACTACTGAACACCAGGTTCCTAATTTAAGACAGGTGCACACAAATGGATACAGTTTAAAAGTTTTAATAGGTACATACCTTTATCCTTAACCGAAATAATAATGTAACATCACAACATAGAAAGACACAATATAAAGTAGCAAATGAAATGAAATGGCTAAACTGAATCAAAAGACAACTTAACATAAGTGAACATACACTGAACGAATAAATTTGATCTGTGACAACATAACCAACATTTGACAAATGGAAAAATTGCTGTTTTGTTTCGTTTCTGTTCTCTTACTTTAGCAATGTTTAATTTGTCTAGATCTTAAATACAACAAAACATAGTATCAGATCAAGTTTGAATGTTAGTGTCGTCACTTCCAATGTTCTAGAGTTATGAGTGTCGTCACACCCACTGGTCTAGAGTTATGCCCCTTTAAAAATGGAAATTTGATGCATTTTTCTTTTCAGTTTTGTACTACTATTCTGTAGTTATGTAGCCATTGAATTAAAACAAAATGGAAGATATTCTCTTTGAAAAAATAAGGAAATATATATTATAATATTATGATTGCCAATAAGACAACTATCCAAGAGAGACTAATGTGGATACATTGATAGTCTAGTCTTTAAAACCAACGGATTATAACTTATATGTGGTTATTTTTTTGGAAGATAATTTTGTGTAGCTTTCAACATTGCTCAATAACGATAAAGAGTACATTTATACGAAATCACACGCAGAGTACTTTACCAGAGACTATTGAGCCGGTGGCATGTGCTGTATAGATAACTACTCTCACAAATCGCACTCCGACAAAAAAAAGAAATATTGATAAGTAGGTTTTCACTCGCAAGTGAATGAGTCGACATCTATAAATCCGTATTCATGTGAACTTCTATTTTAAAACCCCTAGCTAGAGATTGACAACGCATGCATTGTACGTTTACTGGTTATTTAAAGAAAAAGAATTAACAATGAAAGTGAAACTACGGTAAATCATTTGATTACTAATTCGATGCACATAAAATCATTTTTATACGGCTAATAGCAATGAGAAACATTTATGTTTAATCTATAAAATCAAACAGACCTATAAAAATCCAATTGCACGTGTTGGTTTAAGCTATTCATATCTTTATTTATGTTTACATCTCTTATATAGTCATCTGAGGTCAAATCGTTTGTTAGATGGAGTCTGGACTAAAATACACACGAAACGAACCTATATTCTATCTACCCCATACTCTGTAAACTGTTTATTTTAGACTTTTGATAGTGTGGATTAGTGTTTTACATTGTTATAAATCAAATATGAGAATTTGAGTCAAATCGGTGACCATGAATTTGGCAGCTAGTGCCTCTTTAAAAAACTATAAAAGTCATTAAGTAAATTCCCATACATATATATTTCAGTAAACATGAAGACTTAAGTATCATAAAATAACAACACCAACGAAGGCAAATGAGACTTTTAATGAAACAATATTTTGGCATCAAATTATCATGAAAAAGAAAATATCTGTGTGAAGTCAATATTTCGTGGATAATTTTTATGCATTACTTTTATAAAAAAAATCAATATTGAATGTGATATCTTTTGTCGAATTTTGTCGCCTACATGCACATAAAACAACAACCGCTAAATATAACCAAGCAAATATTTGCTATCGGACAAAAATCGTCAGAAATACTATAAAAACGAACTTATTAGCGAATTACAAAACAAACATCGTTTCGACTATCTATAAAAGCCACCTTAATGACTATACTTAACAGCTTAAGACGTGCTGTCAATAATAGAACTGTCAGTTCAGTTGCATCTTTTAACTATTTAATTGCTTTCCGAATTAATCATTATTCCACACAATTAAGTTTTAAGAATACTAAAGCCTATTTCGTTAAAAGGTAATTGAGGTTCTGAAAAAGGAAATTTTGCTTATTTTCTTTGGTTACATCTTTTGACCTCAGACTCGGACTTCTCTTGAACTGAATTTTAATGTGCGTATTGTTATGCGTTTACTTTTCTACATTGGTTAGAGGTATAGGGGGAGGGTTGAGATCATACAAACATGTTTAACCCCGCCGCATTTTTGCGCCTGTCCCAAGTCAGGAGCCTCTGGCCTTTGTTAGTCTTGTATTATTTAAATTTTATTTTCTTGTGTACAATTTGGAAATTAGTATGGCGTTCATTATCACTGAACTAGATAGTATATATTTGTTTAGGGGCCAGCTGAAGAACGCCTCCGGGTGCGGGAATTTCTCGCTACATTGAAGACCTGATGGTGACCTTCTGCTGTTGTTATTTTATTTGGTCGGGTTGTTGTCTCTTTGACACATTCCCCATTTCCATTCTCAATTTTAATTATTGTTTAAGAACGTAAATATCATGCAATGATACAGGATTTGTGTAAATGTCTTTTTGACTGCGTTAAGCCATTCCAAACTTGATATCTTATAGTATGTCTTTCTATGGTGTGTTGTTACACAATTGTTTCAGATAAGGGCGACGGTTTCTACATATTGAAACGTTTTTAAAAAGGGCGGGACATTTAGATAATCACTGGAAAATGAGGATACATTGAATAAGTACTTAATATTGAGCTGCCATAGGTCAATCTCAATACTCACATGATATTTCACGTACGGAGTGCGTGAAAGTAGCGCAAAACACAAGACATCGGATCTTAAGTTTCCTTTTTGTCGAGCCTTCGACTTAAGTCGAAAAAGCGAGACTAAGCGATCCTACTTTCCGTCGGCGGCGGCGTCGGCGGCGGCGTCGGCGGCGTCCACAAATATTCACTCTGTGGTTAAAGTTTTTGAAATTTTAATAACTTTCTTAAACTACACTGGATTTCTACCAAACTTGGACAGAAGCTTGTGTATGATCATAAGATAGTATCCAGAAGAAAAGTTGTAAAAATAAAATTCCATTTTTTCCGTATTTTACTTATAAATGGACTTAGTTTTTTCTGCGGGGAAACATTACATTCACTCTGTGGTTAAAGTTTTTAGAATTTTAATAACTTTCTTAAACTATCCTTTGTTTGAACCAAACTTGGACAAAAGCTTGTTTATGATCATAAGATAGTATCCAGAAGTAAATTTTGTAAAAAAATAAATCCATTATTTCCGTATTTTACTTTTAAATGGACTTAGTTTTACTACAGAGAAACATCACATTTACTCTGTGGTTAAAGTTTTTAAAAATTTAATAACTTTCTTAAACTAGCTGGGTTTGTACCAAACTTGGACAGAAGCTTATTTATGATCATAAGATAGTATCCAGAAGTAAATTTTTTTTTTTTTTTTTTTGAAACAATTAAATCATCTTTATTGCACTAAATGCTGTTTAACAATTTACCTAGCTTACAGCATTAGGCTAAGTATCCCTGTATATCAGTTATTATACATCCAGGGAGAATATATAATAAAATATTTTATAATTGTTAGTATTATACAATAAGACATAATACATAAATTAAATTAACATCAATATACATTGATTTAGTCTGCTTACAAATCGGGAAAAATAACGGATCTACACCGTATCGTTTTGTGTTTATTATATGTGTTTACTTTCTCACAGGTGTGTATTGGAGTTACTTTAATATTCTTTGTTTTGAAGGATTTACTTTGTCTAAGCTTACTTGCTTGACTATGTTAGTAAAACATAACTAGGTAAGTTTATGAAATAATTTTAAATTCAATTCAAAAGGTTATTTGCTGTGCGGGTTTATCTTGGCACCTCGTGGTGAAATATTTATACAAGGCCAAGGGAAGTTAGCATCTGTTTATCTGTTAAAACAAACTATGCCTTTACTTACAGGTTACAGTATGCTGAAGTCTTTAATAACGTATTCCCGGTTTCTATATTTCTTATCGAATTTAATCTTATAATGTCATATATTTCTTTTTTGAAAATTTTAAAGATTTCTATCTTTGATTCTTTTTTGTTTGAAACAAAATGTGCCTTATATATGGAGAAGAATATAACTGTTACCAGGGTGTTTATATCAAAATATTTTACATCTGCTATTTTATAGCCAGTTATTAAATTTTCTAGCCTTAAAATATGTCTATCTATTTTAAGATAAAGTAATAACTTGTATATTTCTTGCCAGTAAGTATTATTATAAGGGCAAGTAATAAAAAAATGTTTATAGTTGTCAATTTCTTTGCAAAAATTGCAAGAATTGTTTTCTAGTACTTTCCACTGTACTAATAAGTCGTTGCATGGAAGGATGAAGTTGAGAAGTTTCCATTTAAACATCTTAAATTTGTTGTTTTCTAAGTAATTGAATATAAAATTAAGAGTGCTTTTAAATTTTATATTTAAATTTTCTTCAAGAATTCTTTCCCACTTCAGAATACCTACAGGTTTTTCTTGCTTATAGGGGGCAATTAATATTGAATATATTTCTTTATTACTCATTTCTGGATGGATATTATGATTGATTAATATTTGCAGATTTTTTGTTTTCTTTATATTTACTTTTGTTTTAAATGAGCTTTCTTGTTTTAAAATATTCTGCCAATGTTTTGGAATAGCTTTCTTTAATAATGATAATTCTCTAATCCAATCCCGTTTATCTTTTAATTTAAATAAAATTTTATTTTCTGATATACAACCTCTTTCATCAAGTATGTCATTTACATACAGAATATTATGTTCAATCCATTTAGTAAGTAATAAGTGTTTTCCTTTTGTTTGTATGTTATGATTGCCCCATAAAATCTGCTTTCTTATGTCTAGAAACGATTGTGGGATCTTTGTCTGTCCTCCCTTAACATTTATCCAAGTTTTGATCAATTGCTGATAGAACTCAGGAAGGGATTTAAATATTTTTTTGTCTAACATATTAACATTTTTAATATTCATTTGAAATATCAAGAGGTTTTTACCAAATTTGTTTAAGTAAGCTTGGGGTATGATTGTCCAATTATCACCAGAATTTTGTTTAAGTTTTAAAATCCATCGCAATTGAAGAGCTTTGAGATATAGGTCTATGTCGATCATTTTTAACCCACCTTCTAGATAGCTTTTACAAAGAGTTGCACGTTTAACTTTATCTTTTTTCCCATTCCATATGAAATTATATACTAGAGTTTTAAACTTTTGTATTATTTCCTTTGGTATGTACATATTTGATGCAATATAAGTTAAATTTGGTAGAATTAATGATTTTACTACTATTATTTTACCTATTAATGTTAAATTTCTTTTCATCCAATTTGATATTATTTTTTCACACTTTTTAAGCTGCTTATCAGTGTTTAGTTTTTGACAGTCTTGATTGTTATAACCAAAATAAAAGCCAAGACTTTTAATATTATCTGTTTTCCAATTTATGTTTTCAAATTTGTCTCTGCTATGTTTAAGTTTTCCCAACCAAAATCCCTCTGTTTTATTTCTGTTTAGTTGTAGTCCTGATAAACTTCCAAAAGTTTCAATTATATTCATTGCTAAACTAACATCTTTTGGTGATTTAAGAAATAGTGTTGTATCATCTGCAAGTTGACATATTTTAAGTGAGCAATTTCTACCATCTAGTTTCACCTCTAAACCTTTAAGATTATTATCTTCTCTTAGTTTTAGTGCCATAATTTCAACCACTAATACGAAGGCTAACGAAGAAATTGGACATCCTTGTCGAATTCCCCGAAAAATGTTAAAACTGCTGGACACCCAACCATTGTTGAGTATACAACCTTTTATGTCTGTGTACATTGTTTGAATCCATCTTATAAAACTACTTTTAAAGCCAAATTTTACCAAAGTTTCTGACATAAAGTTCCATTCGAGGGAGTCAAATGCCTTAGAGAAATCAACAAAAAGTATTGCACCATCTACTTTAAAGTTCTCTGAGTAATCAATAATATCTTGTATTTGCCTTATATTGAAGCCTATGTATCTATTTTTTATATAACCTTTTTGATCAGTATGAATTATTTTTGGTAATACTTGTTTTAATCTTTGAGCAAGTGCATAAGCCAACAATTTTACATCATAATTTAACAGAGTTATTGGGCGATAATTATTTAAAGAAAGTGGATCTTCTTTTTTGTATATTAATGATATTGCTCCAATTTTCTGTGACGATGATAATTCTCCTTTTTTATAGCAAAAATTAAATACTGATACAATTAAATCTTTTATTTTTTCCCAGAATTTTCTGTAAAATTCAACATTAAGTCCATCTAGACCTGGGGCTTTATTTAGTTTCATTTTGAATATTGCATCTGTGCATTCCTGCACTGTTATTTTTCCTTCACATAAATCACTTTCAGTATCACTCAATTTTGGACATTTTTTAATATTGTTAAAGTACTTTTTAGTATCTTCCACATCAGGCTTAGTTGAGGAGTATAATGTTTTATAATAGTTAACTTCAATGTTAAGTATTTTTTCTTGATCAATAATTATATTATTGTTTACATCATACAATCTAGTGATGGTTTTTTTGCACTGCCTGGCTTTTTCAAGACCTAAGAAGTAGGAAGTATTTTTTTCTCCTTCTTCAATCCATTTCACCCTTGATCTTATTTGGTTACCTTTTACTTTTTCATTATAAAGATTTCCTAACTCTTGTTCTAGTTTCTCTATTTTTTCAATCAGGGAGGTATTTGTTTCATAATCATTAACTCTGATGTTAGTTGTATGAATTTCGTTATTAAGTTGTCTAAGTTGATTTTCTAACACATTAATTGAATCTTTTTTGTTGAGGGCTTTTAATTTACAGAATTGAATTGTACAATCTCGAACCTCTATTTTAAAAGTGTCCCATAAAGTATCTAGATTTTTTGAATCATTTGCTTTAATTTTATAGTTGTTAATTAGATTGTATATTATTTTTAGGTAGATTTCATCGTTTAAAACGCTACTATTTAATTTCCAGTATCCACGTCCTTTATTATTTCTTGATATATGTACTTTTAAAGATACACTATTATGGTCAGTGTATTGAATAACAATTGGTCTAATATCACAAGAGGAGCAATTTTTTTTAATTTCAGTACTAACAAGGAAGTAATCAATTCTAGTGGCTTCAGTTTTATTTCTTTTACACCATGTAAAATGACTTTTATCTCTGTTTTTTTCACGCCATATATCTGTTAATTTCAAAGATTTAATTAAAGTTTTAAGTCCGCAGACTGGTTTATCAAATTTTATTCTTTTATTTTTATTTTTAGTATCGTTTTCAGATAAAATATCGTTAAAGTCTCCTCCGATTATTAGTTGTCCAAGACTATATTTATCTATAAAAGTTTTAACCGTTTTAAAAAAAGTGTTTCTTAGCTTAGTATTATTTGGTGCATAAACGTTTGCAATTGTAAGTATGCTTTCGTCAATTTCTATATTTACCAGAAGAAGTCTTCCATCTTTATCTTTATAAAAGTCAATAAATTTATAGTTGAGCCTACTTTTTAACCATATAGATACCCCTCTAGCATTGCTCTGACCATTACTGAAGAATAATTCACCTTCAAACTCTTTTTTTAAAGATTCTTCTAAGTTGTCAGTAAAGTGTGTTTCTTGTATTAGGAGAATATCACATTTTTGTTGTTTTGTCCATTCAATTAGTCTTTTTCTTTTTTCAGCTTGCTGTAATCCCTTAGCATTAACTGTACAGATGTGAAGGTTTTGATCAGCCATAATTGTTAATGTAAAAGGTAAGTTTATGATTGGGGAACCCCCATCTATTTATAGTATCAATTATCGATTTTATTCTTTCTGTTACCAGTTCACGAGTATTTACTTTTTTCAACAGGTAAATAATTGTCGTCAATTTTGCTGTACTTTTAGCATTTAATTCTTTATACTTTATACAAAGTGCAAATTGTTTTACTGTAAGAAGTGATCCTACATAAAAACATATTAAGTAGTGATAAAATTTAATCACAATAATTAGATACACAGTATCATTAATGTTTATCTTTACCGTATTATGTAAAAGAAAATTACACAATGTTGTTCTCAAATTGACAAAACATACAGTTTCTACACATGATGACCTCGCCTTACGGGTCATTATTTGGGTCAACAACGTGACTTTGTTTACAAACTGAGCTATGACAAACATATGCCACACACAGTTTGTGAAGACAATAATTGAGAAATAAATTTTACTCAATACAAAAATAATATAAATACTACAATAATTCTTTAAAGAAATATAAAAATAAAAACATTTACATGAATATATTATACAAAAGATGTATTTACATAGTTTACAGTAGATAAAGATAATGAGTTCTTTATGTAAATATGTACATTTTTTTTTATCAGTACTATACGTGTTTCTTTTGTCAGGTCTTATTCGTAATGTTTTGTTATTCTCATTCTTCTTTGCTTTTATTTTGCTAAATTGTTTTTTATAGCTATTGAGTGCTAAAAGATTTATTATTTTTTCCAGGAGATATATGTAATGGTTTGCATTATGAAGTGGATTATATCTGTTTTCCAATTTGGACTCAAAGTTTTGCACATAATCTAGATATGAAGTATCAGCATACACGGAGCTATAAGTGTGAATCTGTATGGGAACATCTGTTGTCAATTCACTTATGAATTTTTGTGTGCAAAAGTATGTCTGTTGCAAATTTGTGTACAGAGTTAACAAAATATATGTGTGTTCATTTTGTGATATAAGGAGAAGAATTTTGAGGCACATCTGGATTAATTGGAACTGTGATGAGAAAAGTGCGAAATTTATATAAAATATGCAATTCACCAAAGATATAAATTGTGAAACTATACTAAATTCAACTCTACTGTAAATGAGTTTTGTTACACATGTCATCATGATTATAAACAAAATAAATATCACTAAACATGTATTACAGTATAATTTTAAACTAGTTTTACATTTATTTGTTTTCATATAAAGGTTCTGTAAACTGTTTGTTGCTACATATACAGTACTGATAAATGCCATTTGGTTTCAGTTGGTGTCATTAAGTTGCCAAAGTTTTTGACCGTTTAGCTGTGGTATCACCTTCGTTGTCATGCAAAACATGGGTCGGGGTAACTGGAGACCTCTCCACGTTTCTGTTGGTTTTTTGTTTAGCTGGAGTTGATACAGACTCCTGTTGCTCCGATACAAATGAGGTGATTTGAGTTTGTTTTGTTTTTCTCTCTTTCTTTGACTTTTTTTTCTTTCGTTGTTCTGCCTCCAGAGATGTTACTAATTGGGACATATCAATGTCTTCTTCATGTACACTCGTTGATTCATGTTCACTATTTGTAGATGGATCATCTGTGTGATTTGGTTGCTGTGTTGTATCATTTTCTTCAGTGGTGCCTTCAGCATCATTTGTGTTTTCATTTGTGCTTTGTTGTTCATTTGGGTGTTGAGTGTTGTCAGAGAGGTCATTTTCTACACAGTCAATTTGTTTATGACCTTCCTTACCACATGATTTGCAAACCCAGTCATTAGGACAATTGCTAAAATTATGCCCATCAGCTAGACATTTCGAGCACTTTTTTGGACGACTGCTTGTAGATGGTTGATCACGGTACATGACTGTGGCTCTGTATTTGCCTATAGTAATAGAGCGAGGAATGTCTTGGGATAAAGGACCCTGACATATGATAATTCTATCACCAGTGAGACAGTTAGTGATCTCATTCTCATACCTGAGACGTTCTCTAAAGTGGTTCATAATTACACAGTTTCGTTCTTCTAGAGCTCTTAATATTTGGCCATCATCGGCAGACAGTGGAACATCTTTCACTCTAAATCGGACAGTGTCTATGTTCTCATGTGTGGTTACCCTAGGGTTTCTTGAGTAAATATTGATTTGTTTACCCCGAATTTCAACTCCCTTACAGATAAGGTGGTCTCTAGCGGACTCACAATCGAGGTATATACGCCAGAGTCCTCTTATTCGTTGAAGTCCTATGATGGAACGTGCCTCAACTGAATAACCTAGGGTTTGGTACATTTCAACATTTGTAAGGTACAATGTTTTTGTTGTGACTCGATCTGTCAGTGAACCAAATACATCTATTTCTTGAACGAAGACTGGTTTGACTCCAGTCATTGTTGAAGAGCTTGTTGTCTTTGGATCAGTTTTGGTTGCGTCGGCATACGACGCCATTTTTTCTTCACCTTGGCTCTCCTCGTTAGATTTTGCCATTTTCCAAGAGTTTAAGAATATTCTGGTATATTAAGATCGTGCAAATTGTCAAAAGAAATGATTTTGATACACCTTACACATCAATATGTTGCAGTTAATCTGTAGTCTGCTTCGAATTTTACAATTTTTCTCTTGTCTGATTACAACCCGCTACCTTAGTCAAGGGCCGTAACTCAATCAGAAGTAAATTTTGTTAAAAGATATTTCCATTTTTTCTGTATTTTACTTTTAAAGGGACTTACATTTTCTTCCAGTTAACATAACATACAGTCTGCAGTTTAAGTTTTCAAAACATTAATTAGATTCATTAACTATCCTGCATTTTTACCAAACTTGGACAGATGCTTCTTACAATCAAAAGGAATATTTTTATTGATTTTTTTCCTCCTTTATGTTGAGCCTGCGATTTACAGCAAAAGTAGGCGAGACACTGGGTTCCGCGGAACCCTTACAAATTTTTAAGGGAAGTGGTTGCAAACTTAATCATCTTGCACAACCGAGCGTACGCCTCACTTTGCGGGGGTTATACTACGTACCCTTATGTGGTCATACACATTTCGAGTACCATCATCGTATCGATGCAGACTCAGAATTAAATAAATGAAAAATCCGGTATTTATGTTGACATTTCATAGTGGATAAGTTTTATGAAATCATATAATGGCACTGTAGTATTTATTAAAAACAAACACTTCTTTATTAACTAATATATCTTCATAAAAAGGTACTGGTTATTTCAACGGATATTTTTTTGAGGTTCTGGATTCGGGGTTCTTTCTTCTCCATCTTTATCTTTTTGTCCATTTTTCTTTATATTTCTGAACCATATTTTATTATATATTCTTTATCTTTTTGGCATTAATTCTGCACCTTTTGCTAAGTCAGACTAGACTTAGTGAACTTTGCCATTTCCCGAGTATTTAATTTTTATACGACAATTCTTTACTTATCAATATATTTTTCGCTGGTATTTACTGATTGTCAAAGTCATGTGATTTGCTATGGTGGAGTTGACCAGTGCGTTGAAAAAACGGCACACGGTCATTTTGAAATTCAAATTACAGTAATACACATTGCTTAGGCTGAGGATGTCATGACAATCAGGAAATCTTCAAAGCGACACAGGATTGAGCAAGAACGTATTGACTTCTATTTCACTATTCTACCAAACAGAAAGTAATATTAAATACTCTATAGACTATTACACTTTCGTGAAAAAAAAGTTCAACAAAATTATTTACCTACGAAAACATGTTTAACCCCAAATGCCCCAGCTTATTTTATAAATAAAAAAGTTGAATAATGATCCCCAGTCACCCCGCCGCATTTTTGCGCCTGTTCCAAGTCAGGAGCCTCTGGCCTCTGTTACTCTTGTATTATTTTATTTTTAGTTTCTTGTGTACAATTTGGAAATTAGCATGGCGTTCATTATCACTGAACTAGTATATATTTGTTTAAGGGCCACGGAAGGACGCCTCCGGGTGTGGGAATATCTCGCTACATTGAAGACCTGTTTGTGACCTTCTGCTGTTGTTTTTTTATGGTCAGGTTGTTGTCTCTTTGACACATTCCCAATTTCCATTCTCAATTTTAGTATAAGCTCTAGAAAAATTTCAAGTCTCAGGTACGAAATCATTTGATTTGAGGAGGCATTCTGAGATATTTGAGAGAGAAAAAAATGACTCTGATTCTTGCCTAAAACAAAAATTCTGGCCGTATCTGGATTGAAAACAATAGTCTTATCCACTTTTTTCCTATTAAAAACGAAAATTTCCGACAAAATTATTAAGCATGAAATGAACATGATCAATAAAAACGGACGTAGTTTTTTTTTGGCCGGGGTTTGCATGTCTTACTGGAATGTCTGTTTCACCGGACTGATATATATTGCATACTTTTTCAAGACCAGACTGTAACCTGCCTACTGGGTGTGACCTTTATGTCTCCATTTGTGGACCGTCATTCTAACTTCGTTGTCATTTCAGACACTTTCGTTATCTTTTGTGGATTTGGAACCCCTCACTTCGGTTCTCTATGTTATGTTGGGTGAAACATATCAATCAAACATTTGGATAAAAACTGCTTGTTTGTCTTTTTTAACTCGTGTCGGTCGTATTGTAAATTGAGTCGAATTTTTTACTGACAAGTCCTACATCAAATATATCAGTACATAGCTTTGGATTTATACTATCATTTTATGATAGACAATTAATAGGGAGAATACAGCATAAAAAATGTCAAATCCTTACACTTTACAGCAACTATAAAATATACATGCCCCAAGCACTTATTTTATGTTTTTTAGTCCAAAAAGAGTCCCAAATTTTTTTTCGCATCGCTCCGCTCGGCGATATTTTATATCTTCGCCCCCCCTTTCCAAAATCCTGGATCCGCCCCTGCAGCAGGTGTCATTTTATTAGCTCTTCGATCAGGCAATTTTGATATAACAAAACAATTACTGTGCTAATAGACAAGATGACAAGACAATACATTTTGAGTTTCAAGTGTCGTTTAAAAAAACCAAATGCTTCAAGAGGTTAGTAATACTGAGGGACGTATTTTGTCATCCGCTACGAGGAAGTTTTACACAAGATTAAAACATCCGAGTAGAGGGTGCTATCTTAATGCTGATATCGCTTCGAGTTTGCATGCAAATGGTCCAAATTGAAAGCTTAACTTTCGTATAGCTGTATACTGACAAACGATAATTGCAGTACTCTTTACCGAGATAGATGATACTCTTCTATCGTACTGGTGGTTGTAGTCAGGTTAACGATTTTTCCGCAGGAAATTTAGACAAGTTAACAAAAGCTCGTCCAATTAACAACTTTTGTTTTTTTAAGATAAAAAAATAATGAAAAATGCAGTGATTCGATGTTAAACAATACTTCTTGCTAAAATGGATCATTATGTGTTATGCTAATAGAAAAGTTGTATTATGACATCAGGCAATTGCCGAATTTCTGTAAAAAGAACCGTGCATTTACATATACATAAACATCCTATGGAATGATAAATATTTGTTGACGAAAAGTCTTAATTTTATTAAAAGTCTCAATATTCTATCAATCTTCTTAATTTTAACGTTTCACACAATAGAACTGTACTAAAACGATTGATTTCTCCTTTTCCATACAGTGTTTATCGAATTAGGTGGGTAATTTGACTCGTATATTAATTGAGTACACTGGAGGATGAACCGGTATCAATGAACATGAAGGTCTAATTATGACTTTCAATTAATTCCCAATGGTCACTAATCTCTTTGTTAGTAGAGGCTTATTTAATTTTCTGTAAGACGGTATTGTTTGTCTAACATTTTGTAATGTATTGGAAAAATGGAAAGTTGTACAATTACCATACTTAGTCAAACATCATGCCATATAACACCAGATCCAGTAGAATTCGAAGGAATAATCGGCGCTAAGCAGTTCAACTAGCCAGTCAACACTAATTATGTGAGTTCAAACCTTACAAACTGAAGATACAGATGACTCGAACATTAATGGATTAGGATTTTCAATTTGTCATGCCAATGTCTTTTGATATCAGCTGCATTAAAAGAATATGCGTTTCCTGCAAAATAAAAAAAAGATGTGGTACATGTAGTGTTGCCAATAAGACAAATCTATATAAACGACCAAAATGAAACAGACAATAATCATAGGTTACTAAACGGCACACAACGATGAGCAAAACCAATACTGTATACTAGGCTGCTATAAATAGTCTCGAAATGATCAATGTATTACAAATTAGACGAGAAAAATAACGAGCCGATTTATTTAAATTAATGAACAAAACACATATATGATTGCTGCATCATTCGTAATACGAAAGCGATCCCAGACAAAATTTCACAATCGGAAATAATATGACACAATCGACAAATAATAGATTGTGCGATTATTCCGATGTATACGAAACACCGTTGTAAGTTTGGGAATACACGTATCGTTTTGGTCAATATATTCTTGTTAAGGACAGGAAAAGAGAAACAACACATTTATTCATATACATACATTGTAGGTCGAAAACAGACACTGATGATACAAAGGCAAAAAATAAAAAAATAAAACAATCAAAAGACAAACCGTTCACAAAACAAAACATAGAAAACACAGACTGAGCTATACGATCCTTATAAAACTGTAAGCGATCACAGGTGCTCTGGTAAAGATGAGCAGATAGTGCGTTTCTTTTTCAAAATACCTCCTGCAAATGGTACAAAAACATGATTCAGGAACTCAATTTTCGGCTCTCCCTTGACACCATTTGCGATTATGGTCTTGAGGAAACGATGATAGTCCGTCGGACGGGGACGATAAATGGCTGACCCGTGTTAAGAGAGAGCCACATCTCTTGCACGTTAAAGACATCCTTGGAGATTTCGAAAAAGAGTAGGCTAATATGCCGCTACAAGGCAGCACTCGCACCCGCAAAGTGGAGAGGGATTAATATAAGTGTCAAAACTTGTTTCCCAATCCACTATAAATAAATATGTTTAAACTAATGATTTAGCATTACAGATGTAACTATTGCTTACAGTTTGATGACATTAAATTCTATATTTCTGAAACATTTAATTTTAAATCACAACACTCAAAAGGTACCTGTTTTCCATAAGAAGCTTATATTGTGTAACGATAAAACACATTTCGTGAATGCAACTGCGATATATGAGTCTTTAATACTCCAGACGACAATATATCTATAACGTACAAACGGATACCAATATGTTCCATGTTTGAAATAAAAAAAATGACTTTTATTAAAGAATAACAAAAGGTGTTTTGAGCATATTTTGGACAATAAGTGTTTATACATTCAAAAGATATATTGAATTATCTGGATATCGATTTGCCATAGTTACGACAGAAAATATTTTCTCCGTTTGAAACATTGTATATTTTTACTGTATATTGTTACAAAACTAAAATACTAAAATATCACGTGGAAGAGTCTGCTTATCAAATAAATGATTTATGAACATCGATAAACCACGTTTGTCTTCTTTTTCTTTCTATTATCTGTATATTGAATTTATTTTTGATATTGACAACAGAGGGACAAAAGATAGCAGAGGGACAGTCAGACTTATAGATCGAAAAAAACACCATGGCTAAAAAAAAAAACCAGACAAATGATAGAAAACTAAAGACTTAGCAACACGAACCCTACCAATAACTGAGGATGGTCACATGTGCTCTAATGTACAACAGAACCTCTTATCTTTATTTGAAACAATGTCCATGTTTAGGTTACAAAACAAAAAAACCTGACATATTGTTACGTGGAGAAGTCGTTAAAGTGGAACATCGAATAGTTTTATTATAATCAAATTTTCCACACAAAAGCTAAATCTATAAAATAATAGTATTTCATGAATACTTAATAAAAGATAATATAATAATGCAAAAGACGATGCTAAGTTTGAAAATGGAAAATATTTGTATTTTCTTCTAGCTTCACGTTACTATATTAGTGGCTCTGACTTCTTTGTCGAAGGTCAATGGATATGGTCAACATTTCAGACCGGTATTGTTGTATTTACTTCTACATTGTAGCTTCACGTTACTATATTAGGGGCTCTGACTTCTTTGTCGAAGGTCAATGAATATGGTCAACATTTCAGACCGGTATTGTTGTATTTACTTCTAGCTTCACGTTACTGTATTGGTGGCACTGACTTTTTCGTCGAAGGTCAATGGATATGGTCAACATCTCAGACCGGTATTGTTGTATTTACTTCTAGCCTCACGTTACTATATTAGGGGCTCTGATTTCTTTGTCGAAGGTCAATGAATATGGTCAACATTTCAGACCGGTATTGTTGTATTTACTTCTAGCCTCACGTTACTGTATTGGTGGCACTGACTTTTTTGTCGAAGGTCAATGGATATGGTCAACATTTCAGACCGGCATTGTTGTATTTACTTCTAGCTTCACGTTACTGTATTGGTGGCACTGACTTTTTCGTCGAAGGTCAATGGATATGGTCAACATCTCAGACCGGTATTGTTGTATTTACTTCTAGCTTCACGTTACTGTATTGGTGGCACTGACTTTTTCGTCGAAGGTCAATGGATATGGTCAACATCTCAGACCGGTATTGTTGTATTTACTCCTAGCTTCACGTTACTGTATTGGTGGCACTGACTTTTTCGTCGAAGGTCAATGGATATGGTCAACATCTCAGACCGGTATTGTTGTATTTACTTCTAGCTTCACGTTACTGTATTGGTGGCACTGACTTTTTTGTCGAAGGTCAATGGATATGGTCAACATTTCAGACCGGTATTGTTGTATTTACTTCTAGCTTCACGTTACTGTATTGGTGGCACTGACTTTTTCGTCGAAGGTTAATGGATATGGTCAACATCTCAGACCGGTATTGTTGTATTTACTCCTAGCTTCACGTTACTATATTAGTGGCTCTGACTTCTTTGTCGAAGGTCAATGGATATGGTCAACATTTCAGACCGGTATTGTTGTATTTACTCCTAGCTTCACGTTACTATATTAGGGGCTCTGACTTCTTTGTCGAAGGTCAATGAATATGGTCAACATTTCAGACCGGTATTGTTGTATTTACTTCTAGCTTCACGTTACTGTATTGGTGGCACTGACTTTTTCGTCGAAGGTCAATGGATATGGTCAACATCTCAGACCGGTATTGTTGTATTTACTTCTAGCCTCACGTTACTATATTAGGGGCTCTGATTTCTTTATCGAAGGTCAATGAATATGGTCAACATTTCAGACCGGTATTGTTGTATTTACTTCTAGCTTCACGTTACTGTATTGGTGGCACTGACTTTTTTGTCGAAGGTCAATGGATATGGTCAACATTTCAGACCGGCATTGTTGTATTTACTTCTAGCTTCACGTTACTGTATTGGTGGCACTGACTTTTTCGTCGAAGGTCAATGGATATGGTCAACATCTCAGACCGGTATTGTTGTATTTACTTCTAGCTTCACGTTACTGTATTGGTGGCACTGACTTTTTCGTCGAAGGTCAATGGATATGGTCAACATCTCAGACCGGTATTGTTGTATTTACTCCTAGCTTCACGTTACTGTATTGGTGGCACTGACTTTTTCGTCGAAGGTCAATGGATATGGTCAACATCTCAGACCGGTATTGTTGTATTTACTTCTAGCTTCACGTTACTGTATTGGTGGCACTGACTTTTTTGTCGAAGGTCAATGGATATGGTCAACATTTCAGACCGGTATTGTTGTATTTACTTCTAGCTTCACGTTACTGTATTGGTGGCACTGACTTTTTCGTCGAAGGTTAATGGATATGGTCAACATCTCAGACCGGTATTGGTGTATTTACTTCTAGCTTCACGTTACTGTATTGGTGGCACTGACTTTTTCGTCGAAGGTTAATGGATATGGTCAACATCTCAGACCGGTATTGTGGCACACAACTGTGAATCAAGTGAGCCAAATAATATCGGCACTGGTGAGGTACTGATGAGTAAGTTACGTTATGTAATTAACAATCTGGGAATTAATTTATTTTTGTGGGTACCAATTTTCAGGGATTAAGGAAAACATAAATGTTCGCGGGTATTTAATTTCGTTGTTTTGCCGAAGTATGCATACAAGCCTGAAGAAAACAATGTCATTCGTTGAACATATAATTTCGTGTTTCGCCTGTACCAACGAAATCCACGATAAATGGTATCCATGAATAATAATGAACCTACAGTATATAACAATAATGCCACCACATTGTTATGAAGACTGTACAAGCTAACTTATTCCCATGAAAAACACATTTTGCATTGAAATAGATGTTCAAATACTAAAGATGAATAACTATTAAAAAACGCTAAATACAGGAATCAAGATCAATTTTGTAGGCATATAATCCATGCTTATTAATTGTTTATAAGTCAAAATTTGAAAAACCAGACGCATGATTTGTCTACTTAAGTATCACCAGTGAGGATTGATTCAAAATGGCGACAAATATTTTTTTTTAAAATTTGTTAAGAATCAATTACAATATAAAAATTTGTTCAGATTAATTCATAATGTTAAAGTTTGTTCAGAATAATTCTAATTCACAATGTTAAAATTTGTTGTATTATTTGCTTGTTGTTGGACAGAAAATAATTATAATAGTGCCTTTTAAAGTATAAACATGTTGATTGAAGTGCCCGAAATACGTTGCTTATCTAATTAAATTCATGATTTATATTCAATATTTTAAACCTGATGCTTTTTGTTATCTATTAATCATGTGTTTCTTTGTCTAATACGTTCTCCTATTTATTTGTATTGTAGTCCTGTAATATTATGTTGTCATTTCAATGTTATATTTAACATTGCCATTAAAGTGCGAGGCTTGGCATGCCCCAAAACCAGGTTCAACCCACCATTTTTTCCTTTAAAAATGTCCTGTACCAAGTCAGGAATATGGCCCTTGTCATATTATTGTTCGTTTTTGAGTGTGTTACATTTTAACGTTGCGTCGTTTTTTTCTCTTATTTTTGAGTGTAAATTCACATTGCGATAAGACGTGTGACGGTACTTGTATATCCCAAATTAATGTATTTGGTTTTGATGTTATATTTTGTATTCTCGTGAGATTTTGTCTGATGCTTGGTCCGTTTCTGTGTGTGTTAAATTTTAGTGTTGTGTCGTTGTTCTCCTCTTATATTTAATGCGTTTCCCTCGGTTGTAGTTTGTTACTCCGATTATTTTTTTTGTCCATTGATTTATGAGTTTTGAGCAGTGGTGTACTACTGTTGACTTTCTTTACAAACTGTATTAAACTTTTCTGTTTATTTCGGAAACGTCGATGCAAACTTTATTGGATGAAATGTGACTGTTTACTACAATGATATATTTTGTCTCCCATTTTCAGTATTCCACATTCACTAGTATCTTAATAAAAAAAATAATTCAGATAACTTAACTAAATATTCACATACTAACTTAACCTGAGGATTGATAAATCATATTGGTTGTCGTACACAATAAAGATATTATGTTTGAGTTTAGAATATATTTGTTTCTCTACATGTCAGATCATGTACTTTTGATATTCCTTCAGTGATTTATGTATGAGGTTCTTTGCCAAAATGTACTCTTTCTTTTTATTTTTGGTCCGTTTTCCTGTAGTATTTGCGATTTGCTTTTTTTTTAAACCCCAATCCAGTCGTTCGTCTAGTTTTATACTATTCTCAACTCTCGTGTCGCGGTAAAAAGGGATTGAAAATATAACAAATACAATAAAATTGAGAATGGAAATGGGGAATGTGTCAAAGAGACAACAACCCGTCTTCCAACCGACAGTGAAAATTAAAGTGTGTCTCCTTGGCTGTGCGGTATGTTTCAAGTACGCTGCTAATCCGGGCAAATGAAGACGTTTTATCCGGTGAATCGTACAGGGAAAGTGTCACACAAGAACCCTTGCATCAATTTTTTGAGGGGTTCAAAGGTCTTTTCGACATGCAACCCAGTTTACCTCTATAACTGTTCCAAGCTATCGTACTTATAATTGTTAATTTGTTCTCGTCTTGAAAAGGCAGGAAATATTTGCCTCTGAACATTACACAATCAATCAATCAATATATTATCGCTTCTACCGAAGAATATCTTTTTGACAGGTGCTTTACATCGGTACATATAGTCAAATGTTTAGAAGCGTGTGGATAGGGTTTACAATATAAAATAATTTAATCGTAAAAATGAAGAGTACAGGGGGTTAAATGACGCGAAAGATAATCAACACATAAAGAACAAAAAGGCATTGGTTAATAAAAAGTCAAAGAGAAATCATATACAAAATAAAGAAATGATGGAACACTTGTCAGACCCTGATTTAGGCGAAACTAGGTCCCGAAAAAGGTCATCCCCCTCAATGAAGAGTTCAAGGGGAAATAAATGAAAACGAAAGATAAGCAACACATAAAGAACAAAAAGGAATTGCCTAACAAAGAGTCAATAAAGAAAACTATATACAAGATATAAATTTAAAGAAATGATGGAACCCTGATTTAGGCGTGTATGTAAATATCATCCTTAGAACTTTTCACACCTATTATCCCTAACTGATGGTGGCTGACCTTTTCTTACTGTATTTATCCCGATATCATTAATTGTAATGGCAATGCTCACAACATTTCAATAAAAAATACTTAACTCGAATAACGATGTTCATTAGTCGTTTTAAGTGAAGAAAAACTCCATTATGAAGTATGATTTACTATAGTACAAATGATACGTTTGATAGAAAATCCTACAGGTTATCAATAATCAGGATGACAATGTTAGTTAACGTTCTGGACTCTATTTTTAATGCGTACATTTATGTTAAATTACGATAGTGATCAAGATAAATGAGAACTGGACTAGGGGAGAATATGGGGCACCGGGGTTAGTCATTTCTGTATATTTCATTTGCGATGATGTTGTTCTCTTTTTTTCTGTTTGTCCTTCGTCACGGATTTTAATCTGTACAATCTACATTCGTGGTTTGATTCTCGAAATTAGATGCGACAGAATTTTGATGTGAAAAGTACACGTGAGAGGTTAAGCGCTATAAAAACCAGGTTAAATCCACCATTTTCTACATTTGAAAATGCCTGTACCAAGTCAGGTATATGGCAGTTGTTATCCATTCGTTTGATGTGTTTTATTTTTTTATTTTGCAATTTCATAAGGAACTTGTCGTTTTGAATATTCCTCGGAGTTCAGTATTTTTGTGATTTTACTCTTGATACAATGAAAGAGTTGCCTTTGTATGTCACACAAAACAACAACATTATTGTGCTATGTACCAATTAATCAAATTAAGCTGGCGTTAAAACCGAAACCAGAGTGTGTTTATCATTCGTACTAATGGTTTTCGGTTGATTTTGATTTTCTCAGACTTCACCTGTCCCCGTCTTTCAATCTTTTCTTAAATTCACAGTATCCCATCACCGTATACATGTAATGTTTTTACTATTCCAACAATAGTATTATTGTTTATTGAAATAAATCAAAAAATTATGAACCCTGGAAAAAAACCTGAAACCTTAATTTTTACAGTTTCTGACAAAATTCATGTTGAGTATTTATTCTAAAGAAAATGTATGAAAAAAGCATTTAACTGAGTAAAGAGGTGTATGTTTTTTTCGAATATATTCGATTTGTGTAGAAAAGTGACGTTCTAAAGTGCAATTATTAACACAATTTATCAAAATACCCTCAACAGCAACATGTAAGATTTTTTTTTATACTCAAATATTAAACATGTTTTAAAAAAGAACTCTGAGTAAAAAAATATCTGAGACTTTTCTGATGGGGGTGTATTTTGATGAGAATAAAAAAAATCGAAAATTTTCAGACTGAGTAAACAAATATTTATTCAAGTATTATGGCGACGGGACCTGGACTCTTTATCTTAAAAAATATTGAGATTGGAAATGGGAAACATGTCAAAGAGAAAACAACCCGACAAAAGAGCAGATAACAGCCGAAGTCCACCAATGTGTCTTCAACGCAGTAAGAAAATCTCGAACCTGGAGGTTCTCCACAACTGGCCCTATCCTAAAATTGTGTACTACCTCAGTCAGTGAAAACAAACGTCACACTAAACCACCTTGAAGTTTGGTGTTTAGTTATACTGTAATATGAAAAAGATTTAGATATGTGCTGATATTAATGAAATATTAAGTGATTGACCGATTAATACTGAAAACTAAGATATCAGGTAAAAATACAGATACTGTGTTTTTGTTTCGTTTACAAAGCAAACAGCAAAACGTGGACACAGGACCTTTTCTTTAATCACCTTTTGTCGTTCACAAAGCAAACAACAAAACGTGGACACAGGACCTTTACTTTAATGACCTTTTGTTGTTCACAAAGCAAACAACAAAACGTGGACACAGGACCTTTACTTTAATCACCTTTTGTTGTTCACAAAGCAAACAGCAAAGCATGGACACAGGAACTGTACTTTAATCACTTTGTTTCGTTCACAAAGCAGTCAGCAAAGCTTGTACACATCACCTGTACTTTAATCACTTTGTTTCGTTAACATTGCAGACTGCAAAGCGTAGACACAGGACCTGTACTTGAATCAGATAAAAAGTGGACAGCAAAGGGTGGACACATGACCTTTACCTTAATCAGATAAAAAGTGGACAGCAAATTAAAGCGTAGACACATGACCTTTACTTTAGTCAGATAAAAAGTGGACAGCAAATTAAAGCGTGGACACATGACCTTTACTTTAGTCAGATAAAAAGTGGACAGCAATGCGTGGGCATAGGACCTGTACTTCAATCAGATTGAAAGTGGACAGCAATGCGTGGACACATGACCTTTACTTTAGTCAGATAAAAAGTGGACAGCAAATTAAAGGTTGGACACATGACCTTTACTTTAGTCAGATAAAAAGTGGACAGCAATGCGTGGACATAGGACCTTTACTTCAATCAGATTGAAAGTGGACAGCAAAGCGTGGACACAGGACCTTTTGTTTAATCAGATTGAAAGTGGACGGCAAATCGTGGACACTCCTCTACTTTAATCAGATTGAAAGTGGACAGCAAAGCGTGGACCAGGACCTTTACTTTAATCAGATTGAAAGTGGACGGCAAAGTGTGGACACAGGACCTCTACTTTAATCAAATTGAATGCAGACAGCAAAGCGTGAACACAGGACCTTTACTTTAATCAGATTGAAAGTGGACGACAAAGCGTGGACACAGGACCTTTACTTTAATCAGACTGAAAGTGGACGGCAAAGCGTGGACACATGAACTTTACTTTAATCAGATTGAAAGTGGACAGCAAAGGATGGACACATGACCTTTACTTTAATCAGATAAAAAGTGGACAGCAATGCATGGACACAGGACCTTTACTTCAATCAGATTGAAAGTGGACAGCAAAGCGTGGACACAGGACGTTTACTTTAATCAGATTGAAAGTGGACGGCACAGCGTGGACACATGACCTTTACTTTAATCAGATTAAAAGTGGACAGCAAAGCGTGGACCAGGACCTTTACTGTAATCAGATTGAAAGTGGACAGCAAAGTGTGGACACAGGACCTTTACTTTTATCAGATTGAAAGTGGACGGCAAAGCGTGGACACAGGACCTTTACTTTAATCAGATTGAAAGTGGACAGCAAAGCGTGGACCAGGACCTTTACTTTAATCAGACTGAAAGTGGACGGCAAAGTGTGGACACAGGACCTCTACTTTAATCAAATTGAATGCAGACAGCAAAGCGTGAACACAGGACATTTACTTTAATCAGATTGACAGTGGACAGCAAAGCGTCGACACATTACCTTTACTTTAATCAGATTGAAAGTGGGCAGCAAAGGGTGGACAAAGGACCTTTACTTTAATCAGATTGAAAGTGGACAGCACAGCGTGGACACATGACTTTACTTTAATCAGATTGAAAGTGACAGCAAAGCGTGGACACATGACTTTACTTTAATCAGATTGAAAGTGGACAGCAAAGCGTGGACACAGGACCTTTACTTCAATCAGATTGAAAGTGGACAGCAAAGCGTGGACACATGACCTTTACTTCAAGCAGATAAAAAGTGTACAGCAAAGCGTGGACACATGACCTTTACTTTAATCATATTGAAAGTGGACGCAAAGCGTGGACACATGACCTTTACTTCAAGCAGATAAAAAGTGTACAGCAAAGCGTGGACACATGACCTTTACTTTAATCATATTGAAAGTGGACGCAAAGCGTGGACACATGACCTTTACTTTAATCAGATTGAAAGTAGACAGCAAAGCGTGGACCAGGACCATTATGTTAATCAGATTGAAAGTGGACGGCAAAGCGCGAACACAGGACCTTTACTTTAATCAGATTAAAAGTAGACAGCAAAGGATGGACACATGACCTTTACTTTAATCAAATAAAAAGTGGACAGCAATGCGTGGACACAGGACCTTTACTTCAATCAGATGTAAAGTGGACGGCAGAGCGTGGACACATGACCTTTACTTTAATCAGATTGAAAGTGGACAGCAAAGCGTGGACCAGGAACTTTACTGTAATCAGATTGAGAGCGGACGGCAAAGTGTGGACACAGGACCTCTACTTTAATCAGATTGAAAGTGGACGGCAAAGCGTGGACACAGGACCTTTACTTTAATCAGATTGAATGCAGACAGCAAAGCGTGAACACAGGACCTTTACTTTAATCAGATTGACAGTGGACAGCAAAGCGTCGACACATGACCTTTACTTTAATCAGATTGAAAGTGGACAGCAAAGCGTGGACAAAGGACCTTTACTTTAATCAGATTGAAAGTGGACAGCAAAGCGTGGACCAGGACCTTTACTGTAATCAGATTGAAAGTGGACGGCAAATTGTGGACACAGGACCTCTACTTTAATCAGATTGAAAGTGGACGACAAAGCGTGGACACAGGACCTTTACTTTAATCAGATTGAATGCAGACAGCAAAGCGTGAACATAGGACCTTTACTTTAATCAGATTGACAGTGGACAGCAAAGCGTGGACACATGACCTTTACTTTAATCAGATTGAAAGTGGACAGCAAAGCGTGGACCAGGACCTTTATTTTAATCTCAGATTGAAAGTGGACGGCAAAGCGCGAACACAGGAACCTTACTTTAATCAGATTGAAAATAGACAGCAAAGCGTGGACACAGGATATTTACTTTAATCAGATTGAAAGTTTTCAATGACGGTCAGTGACAGACTCAGAGTGCGTGCCTACGCCACCGTATGATTGAAAAAAGTATTTAAAAAAAACAATAATTAGATACACCAATTTTTTTGATTCCCCCCCTCTTCTCCACGTACCATGTATCAGCACCACAAATTGTTCTTTTCTTATTTGTATATGTTTGGTTCCGTTACAAACATAGGTGTCTTAATAAGAAATAGAGGTTGGTGATTTGTTTAAATCACAATTGACATACCATTCATTGGAGAAAAGAAAAGACAAAACTGTGACATTTGGAGATATTTAAAAAGGTTTAACAACGTGGAAATTTTACAGGACTCTATGAATAAGTTTTATTCCGATTTCATTATATATATGAACAAAAAACAATTGAATACTCTATTGATTAAAGGTCTTTAAGCTATGACTTGATGCATTGTTTGTCAAAAGTCACTTATCGGTCTAGTCATCCACCTTAATGCTTTCAAAGTATGTTTTACAATTATTGTTACAGTACCATTTGTACTACACAAGATTGAACATTTTGAGCAATAAGTGTCTCGTCTGTTATGCTCGAGAACATAATAATCTTATTGTTTTACAGTTGGAAGGACGATCAAAACCAAAAAGGACATACAAAAATTATAATCCGGACAGGGAATCAGAGAAGAAAACCAACGGTCTAATATTTATTAAAAATGAGGAAATGTTATGATCCACATCAACAACTACTGAACATCTGGTTCATAACTTATCCGTGTTTATTATATAATACTTATTAGTTCATGTATCACGAATTTACATACATCATTTGCGTCATGTGTACTTTATTGCGATTTGGTGCATTATAGAAGTTACATGTTGTTCTCCAAACTATGCCTCAAAGAAAGCTACTTCGAATACACTATCACACCATTGGTATCTTACGTGTCTCAAAAAGGGCTACACAAGAATAACATGTCAACCCTTGTTCTCGTTCATGTCTCAAAGTGTGATAAACAAGAAACACATATCATACCCCTAGTCTTGTACGTGTCTCAAAAGGGGCTACAGAAGAAACATGTTTCGTAATTCTAGTCTCATATGTATTTTAAAAGGACTACAACAGAACACGTTTCGTTCCCCTGGTCTCATACGTACCGCAAAAAGGCTACAACAGTGACACATGTCATACACATGGTCTCATACTATCTCAAAAGGACTACACCAGAACGCGTGTCGTTTCCCTTGTCTCATACGTACACCAAGAAGGCTACACCAGTAACACATGCCATACCCCCGGTCTCAAACGTATCTCAAAAGGGGCTACAGAAGAAACACGTTTCGTTCCACTGGTCTCATACGTACCTCAAGAAGGATACACCAGTAACACATGTTTTATCCCTGGTCTCATACGTATCTCAAAAACGCTACACCAGAACACGTTTCGTTCCCCTGATATCATACGTACCTTAAGAAGGCAACATCAGTACATGTAACACATCTCATACCCCTGGTGTCATACGTATATCAAAAGTGATACGCCAAGACACGTTTCGTTACGTTACCTTGGTAGCATCATATCTCAAAAGGGCTCGTGTCGTGTCCCTGGCCTCGAGCGTGTCTAAGAAATGCGAGCCCGGAAAGACGTGTCGTTCTGAGGATATCGAGCGTATCTTTGGAAGTCATCACCAGAACACGTGTCGTACTCCTGGTCTGGGGCGTTTCTAAGGAAAGGTAAATAAATCAAAAACCCGGATAATAAAGAGATTTAAAATGATATATAATGTATAAAAATACATTTATTATATTGATAGACAGTTTTAAAAAAGAAATCTGACAAATAGCTTGTGATATGTCATCATATACAATGTAATAATATTTGACCAAAGTCAGTGGCAGATCAATGGATAGTGCGTAGCGGGAGTATTTCTTATGATGTATAATAATTTTGGGAATATACTCGTCCACAAAAAAATTTTAAATAAATATTCAGTTTTTTTCGGAAATTTCCATCCCCCTGCAAAAATCATAAATCCACCAGTTCCAACTGTTTCTTTTTTTCATTCATTAGGCGATACTCCGATGTAAAAAAAGTATGTAGCATACATTGCATTAACCCTTTTCAATAGGTGAGGTAATTTCAACTCTCGGGATATGATCAACACTGACGGGTCGTTTCAGTCTAGGTTGCGCCGCTGTCGGGACAAGGCCACCAGGAAGTACGGGTGTTGACACGCACCTTGCAATAATTTCAAATGGATTCTGATCTTTCAGTGATGGAGATGAGTCATTACTCCATGGAATGAATTTTTTTACTTTCTTTCGGAACGATTTAGATTTCTGTCTTTGTATAGGTTTGCATTCTTTGCATTTTTCTGCTGCTATTATTAAGTCCGGTTCACTATTTGACCTTTTGTGATTTTTTTTACTTCCACCAAAGAGACAACGTTTCAGTTTGGTAAATTTAGCTATTTCATCAGCACATTCATGTCGATTTGTAAACCTTGCCCATTCCTCTGCTGTTAATTTCCTGCCGTTATCACGGAGACGTGGGTTAGCACCTAAAAGTATATTAATATGAAATGGTGTGAACATAGTTGTCAGATTACTGCGAGTACTATAAGATCTGTTCATTGTGTCTTTTTTGTCGGGATGTATAAGTACCCGGCCACGTTCACTTGTATTTTAGTCCATCTTTTGTCCATGAGTTTAGCCTTTTTAAACTGATTTTTATACTTCGTTCTTATGTTGTACTGTCATACTACTGTCCCAGGTTAGGGGGAGGATTGGGATCCCGCTGTCATGTTAAACCCCGCCACATTATTTATGTATGTGCCTGTCCCAAGTCAGGAGCCTGACATACAGTGGCTGTTGTTTCTTTATATGTTACATATTTGTTTTTCGTTCCCTTTTTTTTTTTATATAAATAAGGCCGTTAGTTTTCTCGGTTGAATTGTTTTACATTGTCTTATCGGGGACTTTAATAGCTGACTATGCGATATGAGCTTTGCTCATTGTTGAAGGCCGTACGGTGACCTATAGTTGTTTATGTCTGTGTCATTTTGGTTTCTGGCGGACAGTTGTCTCATTGGCAATCTTACCACATCTTCTTTTATATCTATACAGATTTTACGGATTTTTTTATTTTTAGAATCAGTAAAAAAAAAGATGTGCATGAAGTATGAGTGCCAATGAGAAACTCTTAATTAAATATGATAAATTCCTTATGCATCTGAACCCGGGTCAAAATTCAGTGCTCTGGGGTTGTCCTTTCATTTTGAAGATGAATTTTATGTTGTTTCTCATGATTTATGCCGGGGCCTTCATAGCTTGCAATAAAATGATATTAGTTTTACTTATTGTTGAAGGCTAAATGATGACGTATGGTGGCTTATATACTCCTTTGTCTTTTGATGGATAGTTGTCTCATTTGCAATAATAATGCATATTTTGATATCAAACATGTATAATGAGCTATCATCATGCACAGGAATGATCAGATAAGCACAACAGTTTACGTTTTCTTTTTCTTCTTGCACACATAATGAGCACATGTAAACCTAATGACTAGAATTTTACACGTTAAACCCATGTAAACACGACGAACACAGTTTAAACTGTAAAAATATGTTAAAATAACACATTGAAAGAGCACTTGAAAACACAATGAACCCATGGTATTACGAGAAACACAAATGAACACATGTACATGTTAGCACAATGACCAGATTTTTATACAATGGACACGTGAACGAACACAATGCGCCATGTTAACACTATTAAAGAATAAGTATTAATACAATGAATACATGTAAACACACCATATGCATGTCAACAGAGAAGATGTATGTAAACAATATAAATACATACCTGCGAATAATATCAGTTTTGCACATGCTGTACGTCCTTGTATAGCAGACTTCATCAAAGCAGTAAATCCAGCTTTACTTTTTTGATCGACTTTAATTTTTCGGAAATCATTCAATAATACTTTTAGAATTTCTTTATATCCTACAAAATGAAAAAAAAATATGTTAATGTAAAGAAAACTCTCTATAAACGTTTGTTTTTCTTCTTGTTTCATTACGATGTCATTGGTAATAATAAATTTTCTCAACTTTCCAACAAAGTTATGAAATTTTATGTCGATGTAAGAAGATGTCAACGCACGGTCTTCGATATGTCATTTATAAAAGGCCCCCAAAACTGACTAGCGTAAAACCATTCAAATGGGAAAACCAACGTTCTTATCTCTATCAAAAAACGAGAAACTATTACATTTATTAACCATATTAACAAACGACAACTGCTGAACATCAGCTTTTGGAGTTGTTTTGAATTGAAAGGATATTAGTTATGGAAATTCATTTTTCCTAATTGTTTTTATAGATTAGATGGAGTAAATGAACGTGCTATGTCTTGTTGGCTAATAATCGGAAGAAAAATCACAACCAAGTATACCAGAAAGGTGGATACTAAGGTTATGATGGAAATTTGGTACTTTGATCAACATCAATATTAGTTTTGCAACATTCATCTATATTTATAGTAGTTAGTTTTTTTTACCCGTTCTTAAATCAATGCTTTTACCGCTCTAAATAACATGAAATAAGTTCAGTTGTCTATCGAACCTGAAAATAGTGTATTATCTCTCGGATTACTATGCGTTTTACATTTCCTTATACTTATATCAGCTGTGGAGGCACTTACAATAAATAATTGTCCTTCTCTATTACTTCTTAGTAGTTATACTTTCTACTATACTTTCTGTTTCGCATTTATATAATTAGTTATTAAAGGTACAGAGCTTATAATTTAATACACCAGACGCGCCTTTCGTCTACATACTCATCAGTGAAGTTCATATCAAAATATTTATAAAGCCAAACAAGAACAAAGTTGAAGAGCATTAAGGATAAAAAATTCCAAAAAGTGTAAGTTGTACGTTATTACGCCCTTATATCAGATTTAGCTTGTTCTTCCACCCTTATACAACATTATATACTTTCTCTCGCACTCATTTACCTGTTGAAATGTATCCTGCTTTATATTCAGTTTTCATCGTTTTCCGTCGAATTAATATTTAATTACTTTCCCGTACTAATATGTATACAGTGTGTACTTTCATGTCATATGGTATCTGGTTGTCAGTTGTCATATTGGCAATAACACCACATAGATAATGTGTCCTGTGTGCTAATATCATTTATTTGAGTTTTCTGCTGTTCTAATAACTGTATTTCTTATTTTTTGTTTACACTAACATCAGTGTGTGTTTTTTTCTCTCGTATTGATATTAATTTTTCTACTTCTTTATTCCTTATATATATTATCCCCAAGGTGAGGTTGACTAGGCAATAAAAATATCCTTGATCAATACTTGTTAGCTATTTTATCAATCGTTTGGTTGTGCAGGAGGCACAAGTTAGCAATCACGTCTGGTAAAATGGGTACATTGCAACGCATTTAACGCGTACACGTTAGAGGTTTAGCTAGCTAAAAAAACAGGTTTAATCCACCATTTTCTACATAAGAAAATGGCTGTACCAAGTCAGGAATATGACAGTTGTTATCTATTCGTTTGATGTTTTTGAACTTTTAAGTTTGCCTTTTGATTGGGGACTTTCCTTTTTGAATTTTCCATGGAGTTCAGTATTTTTTGTGATTTTACTTTTTAATCCAATTTGTTATTCTTATTTGGAATGTGGACACATGACCTTTACTTCAAGCAGATAAAAAGTGTACAGCAAAGCGTGGACACATTACCTTTACTTTAATCATATTGAAAGTGGACGCAAAGCGTGGACACATGACCTTTACTTTAATCAGATTGAAAGTGGACAGCAAATCGTGGACCAGGACCATTATGTTAATCAGATTGAAAGTGGACGGCAAAGCGCGAACACAGGACCTTTACTTTAATCAGATTGAAAGTAGACAGCAAAGGATGGACACATGACCTTTACTTTAATCAAATAAAAAGTGGACAGCAATGCGTGGACACAGGACCTTTACTTCAATCAGATTCAAAGTGGACGGCAGAGCGTGGACACATGACCTTTACTTTAATCAGATTGAAAGTGGACAACAAAGCGTGGACCAGGAACTTTACTGTAATCAGATTGAAAGTGGACGGCAAAGTGTGGACACAGGACCTCTACTTTAATCAGATTGAAAGTGGACGGCAAAGCGTGGACACAGGACCTTTACTTTAATCAGATTGAATGCAGACAGCAAAGCGTGAACACAGGACCTTTACTTTAATCAGATTGACAGTGGACAGCAAAGCGTCGACACATGACCTTTACTTTAATCAGATTGAAAGTGGACAGCAAAGCGTGGACAAAGGACCTTTACTTTAATCAGATTGAAAGTGGACAGCAAAGCGTGGACCAGGACCTTTACTGTAATCAGATTGAAAGTGGACGGCAAAGTGTGGACACAGGACCTCTACTTTAATCAGATTGAAAGTGGACGGCAAAGCGTGGACACAGGACCTTTACTTTAATCAGATTGAATGCAGACAGCAAAGCGTGAACACAGGACCTTTACTTTAATCAGATTGACAGTGGACAGCAAAGCGTCGACACATGACCTTTACTTTAATCAGATTGAAAGTGGACAGCAAAGCGTGGACAAAGGACCTTTACTTTAATCAGATTGAAAGTGGACGGCAAAGTGTGGACACAGGACCTCTACTTTAATCAGATTGAAAGTGGACGGCAAAGCGTGGACACAGGACCTTTACTTTAATCAGATTGAATGCAGACAGCAAAGCGTGAACACAGGACCTTTACTTTAATCAGATTGACAGTGGACAGCAAAGTGTGGACACATGACCTTTACTTTAATCAGATTGAAAGTGGACAGCAAAGCGTGGACCAGGACCTCTATTTTAATCTCAGATTGAAAGTGGACGGCAAAGCGCGAACACAGGACCCTTACTTTAATCAGATTGAAAATAGACAGCAAAGCGTGGACACAGGATATTTACTTTAATCAGATTGAAAGTTTTCAATGACGGTCAGTGACAGACTCAGAGTGCGTGCCTACGCCACCGTATGATTGAAAAAAGTATTTAAAAAAAACAATAATTAGATACACCAATTTTTTTGATTCCCCCCCTCTTCTCCACGTACCTACGGGGCGCCGAATGGGACTCTTGTGGTTTTGTACTCAAAATTCAATTTTGTACGGACAAAAGTGACTTATATTCAACAAAAATGAGTTCAGTTTAACAAAATTTGTATCATACTACAAATTTGAAATTTTGTATGATCAGCGGACAAAGTCACTTTTGTCATGACAAAATTCATTTTTGTTACACAGACTTGACTTTTGTTACCTAATTTGAAAATTGAGCGACAAAAGTCAATTTTGTATTTAAATTAGTTTAGTTTGGTTTCTGTGAACTAATTTGCATACAAAATCGACTTTTGTTACACAAAATTGACTTTTGTCTCAACAAAATTGACAAAATTGACTTTTGTCTCAACAAAATTGACAAAATTGAATTTTGTCTCAACAAAATTAACAAAATTGAATTTTGTCTCAACAAAATTGACAAAATTGAATTTTGTTTCAACAAAATTGACAAAATTGAATTTTGTCTCAACAAAATTAACAAAATTGAATTTTGTCTCAACAAAATTAACAAAATCGAATTTTGTCTTAACAAAATTGATTTTTGTCTCACGAAAGTCAATTTTGTCTCATAAAAGTCAATTTTGTTGTTACAAAATTGAATTTTGTCATCACAAAAATGAATTTTGTCGTCACAAAATTGACTTTTGTCTCAACAAAATTGACAAAATTGACTTTTGTCTCAACAAAAATGACAAAATTGACTTTTGTCTCAACAAAATTAACAAAATTGACTTTTGTCTCAACAAAATTTACAAAATTGACTTTTGTGTCACAAAAGTCAATTTTGTCTCACAAAAGTCAATTTTGTCTCACAAAAGTCAATTTTGTCTCACAAAAGTCAATTTTGTCTCACAAAAGTTAATTTTGTTTCACAAAAGTCAATTTTGTCTCACAAAATTGAATCTTACCGTACACAATTGACTTTTGTGATTTAATTTCCATATCAGGTAACAAAAGTCAATTTTGTATGCAAATATGTTTATATTTGCATACCTTTAAGACAAAATTGACTTTTGTCATGACAAATATGAATTTTGTCTACAAAAATGAATTTTGTCATGACAAAAATGAATTTTGTCTACACAAATGAATTTTGTCATCACAAAATTGAAGTTCTCACAAAACAAGTCTGTAGCACATAGTTTTGTAAGACAAAAATGATTTTGTTATGACAGAATTGAATTGTGTACAAAACCACAAGAGTCCCATTCGTCGCCCCGTAGTACCATGTAACAGCACCACAAATTGTTCTTTTCTTATTTGTATATGTTTGGTTCCGTTACAAACATAGGTGTCTTAATAAGAAATAGAGGTTGGTGATTTGTTTAAATCACAATTGACATACCATTCATTGGAGAAAAGAAAAAAAAACACTGTGACATTTGGAGATATTTAAAAAGGTTTAACAACGTGGAAATTTTACAGGACTCTATGAATAATTTTTATTCCGATTTCATTATATATATGAACAAAAAACAATTGAATACTCTATTGATTAAAGGTCTTTAAGCTATGACTTGATGCATTGTTTGTCAAAAGTCACTTATCGGTCTAGTCATCCACCTTAATGCTTTCAAAGTATGTTTTACAATTATTGTTACAGTACCATTTGTACTACACAAGATTGAACATTTTGAGCAATAAGTGTCTCGTCTGTTATGCTCGAGAACATAATAATCTTATTGTTTTACAGTTGGAAGGACGATCGAAACCAAAAAGGACATACAAAAATTATAATCCGGACAGGGAATCAGAGAAGAAAACCAACGGTCTAATATTTATTAAAAATGAGGAAATGTTATGATCCACATCAACAACTACTGAACATCTGGTTCATAACTTATCCGTGTTTATTATATAATACTTATTAGTTCATGTATCACGAATTTGCATACATCATTTGCGTCATGTGTACTTTATTGCGATTTGGTGCATTATAGAAGTTACATGTTGTTCTCCAAACTATGCCTCAAAGAAAGCTACTTCGAATACACTACCACACCATTGGTATCTTACGTGTCTCAAAAAGGGCTACACAAGAATAACATGTCAACCCTTGTTCTCGTTCATGTCTCAAAGTGTGATAAGCAAGAAACACATATCATACCCCTAGTCTAGTACGTGTCTCAAAAGGGGCTACAGAAGAAACATATTTCGTAATTCTAGTCTCATATGTATTTTAAAAGGACTACAACAGAACACGTTTCGTTCCCCTGGTCTCATACGTACCGCAAAAAGGCTACAACAGTGACACATGTCATACACATGGTCTCATACTATCTCAAAAGGACTACACCAGAACGCGTTTCGTTTCCCTTGTCTCATAAGAATACACCAGTAACACATGTTTTATCCCTGGTCTCATACGTATCTCAAAAACGCTACACCAGAACACGTTTCGTTCCCCTGATATCATACATACCTTAAGAAGGCAACATCAGTACATGTAACACATCTCATACCCCTGGTTTCATACGTATATCAAAAGTGATACGCCAAGACATGTTTCGTTACGTTACCCTGGTATCATCATATCTCAAAAGGGCTACACTAGAAACACGTGTCGTGTCCCTGGCCTCGAGCGTGTCTAACAAATGCGAGCCCGGAAAGACGTGTCGTTCTGAGGATATCGAGCGTATCTTTGGAAGTCATCACCAGAACACGTGTCGTACTCCTGGTCTGGGGCGTTTCTAAGGAAAGGTAAATAAATCAAAAACCCGGATAATAAAGAGATTTAAAATGATATATAATGTATAAAAATACATTTATTATATTGATAGACAGTTTTAAAAAAGAAATCTGACAAATAGCTTGTGATATGTCATCATATACAATGTAATAATATTTGACCAAAGTCAGTGGCAGATCAATGGATAGTGCGTAGCGGGAGTATTTCTTATGATGTATAATAATTTTGGGAATATACTCGTCCACAAAAAAATTTAAAATAAATATTCAATTTTTTTCGGAAATTTCCATCCCCCTGCAAAAATCATAAATCCACCAGTTCCAACTGTTTCTTTTTTTCATTCATTAGGCGATACTCCGATGTAAAAAAAGTATGTAGCATAAATTGCATTAACCCTTTTCAATAGGTGAGGTAATTTCAACTCTCGGGATATGATCAACACTGACGGGTCGTTTCAGTCTAGGTTGCGCCGCTGTCGGGACAAGGCCACCAGGAAGTACGGGTGTTGACACGCACCTTGCAATAATTTCAAATGGATTCTGATCTTTCAGTGATGGAGATGAGTCATTACTCCATGGAATGAATTTTTTTACTTTCTTTCGGAACGATTTAGATTTCTGTCTTTGTATAGGTTTGCATTCTTTGCATTTTTCTGCTGCTATTATTAAGTCCGGTTCACTATTTGACCTTTTGTGATTTTTTTTACTTCCACCAAAGAGACAACGTTTCAGTTTGGTAAATTTAGCTATTTCATCAGCACATTCATGTCGATTTGTAAACCTTGCCCATTCCTCTGCTGTTAATTTCCTGCCGTTATCACGGAGACGTGGGTTAGCACCTAAAAGTATATTAATATAAAGTGGTGTGAACATAGTTGTTAGATTACTGTGAGTACTATAAGATATGTTCATTGTGTCTTTTTGTGTCGGGATGTATAAGTACCCGGCCACGTCCACTTGTATTTTTGTCCATCTTTTGTCCATGAGTTAAGGCTTTTTAAACTGATTTGTATTCTTCGTTCTTATGTTGTACTGTCATACCACTGTCCCAGGTTAGGGGGAGGGTTGGGATCCCGCTGTCATGTTTAAACCCGCCACATTATTTATGTATGTGCTTGGCCTAAGTCAGGAGCCTGACATTCAGCGGTTGTTGTTTCTTTATGTGTTACATATTTGTTTTTTGTTAATTTTTTTACACAAATAAGGCCGTTAGTCTTCTCGGTTAAATTGTTTTACATTGTCTAATCGGGGACTTTAATAGCTGACTATGCGATATGAGCTTTGCTCATTGTTGAAGGCCGTACGGTGACCTACAGTTGTTTATGTCTGTGTCATTTTGGTTTATGGTGGACAGTTGTCTCATTGGCAATCATATCACATCTTCTTTTATATGTATACAGATTTTACGGATTTTTTAATTTTTAGAATCAGTAAAAAAAAAAGATGTGCATGTAGAGTGCCAATTAGAAACTCTTAATTAAATATGATAATTGCCTTATGCGTCTGACCCGGGTCAAAATTCAATGCTCTGTGGTTGTCCTTTCATTTTGAAGATGAATTTTATGGTGTTTCTCATGATGTTATGCCGGGCCCTTCATAGCTTGCAATAAATGATATTAGTTTTACTTATTGTTGAAGGCTAAATGATGACGTGTGGTGGCTTATGTACTCCTCTGTCTTTTGATGGATAGTTGTCTCATTTGCAATAATAATGCATATTTTCATATCAAACATGTATAATGAGCTATCATCATGCACAGTAATGATCAGATAAGCACAACAGTTTACGTTTTCTTTTTCTTCTTGCACACACAATGAGCAAATGTAAACCTAATGACTAGAATTTTACACATTTAACCCATTTAAACACGACGAACACAGTTTAAACTATAAAAATATGTTAAAATAACACAGTGAAAGAGCACTTGAAAACACAAGGAACCCATGGTATTACGAGAAACACAAATGCACACATGTACATGTTAGCATAATGACTAGATTTTTATACAAAGGACACGTGCACAAACACAAAGCGCCCATGTTAACACTATGAAAGAACAAGTATTAATACAATGACAAACACATGTCAACAGAGAAGATGCATGTAAACAATATAAATACATACCTGCGAATAATATCAGTTTTGCACATGCTGTACGTCCTTGTATAGCAGACTTCATCAAAGCAGTAAATCCAGCTTTACTTTTTTGATCGACTTTAATTTTTCGGAAATCATTCAATAATACTTTTAGAATTTCTTTATATCCTACAAAATGAAAAAAAAATATGTTAATGTAAAGAAAACTCTCTATAAATGTTTGTTTTTCTTCTTGTTTCATTACGATGTCATTGATAAAAATATTTTTTTTCAACTTTCCAACAAAGTTTTATGTCGAGGTAAGAAGATGTGGTATGGGTGTCAATGCGATAACTCACCACCCTAGTCACATTTATAAAGTACATCATTATAGGTCAACGCACTGTCTTCGATACGTCAATTACATTAGGCCCCCACAACTGACTAGCGTAAAACCATTCAAATGGGAAAACCCACGTTCTTATCTCTATCAAAAACGAGAAACTATTACATTTATTAACCTTATTAACAAACGACACCTGTTGAACATCAGCTTTTGGAATTGTTTTGAAGTGAAAGGATATTCGATATGGAAATTCATTTTTCTTACTTTTTTTTTTATAGATAAGATGGAGTAAATGAACGTGCTATATCTTGTTGGCTGATAATCGGAAAAAAAATCACAATCAAAGTATACGAGAAAAGTGGACACTAAGGTCTGATGGAAATTTGGTACTTTGATCAACATCAATATTAGTTTTGGAACATTCATCTATATTTATAGTAGTTATAGTTTTCTTTACCCGTTCTTAAACCAGTGCTTTTACCGCTCTAAATAACATGACATACGTTGTTTAACTGTCTATCGAACCTGAAAATAGTGTATTATCTCTCGGATTACTTTTAGTTGTACATTTTCCCATATTTATATCAGCTTTGGAGGCACTAACAATAAATAATTGTTCTTCTCTATTACTTCTTAGTAGTTATACTTTCTACTATACCCTCTGTTTCGCCTTTATATAATTAGTTATTAAAGGCACAGAGCTTATAATTTAATACACCTTTCGTCTACATATGACTCATCAGTGACGTTCATATCAAAATATTTATAAAGCCAAACAAGAACAAAGTTGAAGAGCATTGAGGATCAAAAATTCCAAAAAAAGTAAGTTGTACGTTATTACGCACTACTATCAGATTTAGCTTGTTCTTCCACCCTTATACAACATTATATACTTCCTCTCGCACTCAGTTTACCTGTTGAAATGTATCCTGCTTTAAATTCAGTTTTCATAGTTTTCCTTTGAATTAATATTTTCAATTACTTTCCCGTACTAATATGTATACAGTGTGTACTTTCATGTCATATGGTCTTTAGTGGTCAGTTGTCATATTTGCAATCACACCACATAGATAATGTGTCCTGTGTGCTAATATCGTTTATTTGAGCTTTCTACTGTAATAATAACTGTATTTCTTATTTTTTGTTCACACTAACATCAGTGTGTGTTTTTTTTCTCTCGTATTAATATTAGTTTTCTACTTCTTCATTCCTTATATATATATTATCCCCAAGGTGAGGTTGACTAGGAAATAAAAATATCCTTGCTCACTACATGTTAGCTATTTTATCAATCGTTTGGTTGTGCAGGAGACACAAGTTAGCAGTCACGTCTGGTAACATGGGTACATTGCAACGCATTTAACGCGTACACGTTAGAGGTTTAGCTAGCTAAAAAAAACAGTTGAATCCACCATTTTCTACATAAGAAAATGGCTGTTCCAAGTCAGGAATATGACAGTTGTTATCTATTCGTTTGATGTTTTTGAACTTTTAAGTTTGCCTTTTGATTGGGGACTTTCCTTTTTGAATTTTCCTTGGAGTTCAGTATTTCTTGTGATTTTACTTTTTAATCCAATTTGTTATTCTTATTTGGAATATTCCTTTGGTATCTTTCGAATTTTTAATTTAATCATTTCTAATTTGAAAGAAATCAACTATGAATAAGTTTTACAAAACAAGTAGCTTTCATTCGTTATTATCGATTAATCAATTGAGAAGAAGTCAGACCATGCCACTTATATCTTGAAGCAAGTTAAATTTCAATTAAATGTATAACCTTAATTAATACTTTCCGTCAGTACATCGCATTAACTGCACTAATTAAGTGTAAAATTTCTGTAAAATCCATTTTTAAGTTTATTCTGCATTCAGTGAAATTTGAGGCAATGACCTTATATCTAAACTTTGAATTGCGAATGTGGAAGGGTTGTTATTATTAATAGAATACAATTTTTAAATTAAAAGAAAACCAAAACATTTCAATAATAAATCATATAACTCATAATAAGTTTCGTTTTGGCCTTTTTGTTAACAATACCATAGCATATCACAATTAAAACCTATTTTTTTTTTTACTTTCGACTATTTTTTTTGATAATCTTTGCTCGATGAATTTATAGACAGTGCCCTTACACGAAACATGTTATTACAAAATTGAAAGTGCTTTGGCCTTTGTCTTCAGTATAATATTTTTTTATATCACTATTAAAACTTAGTTTTTTTTACTTCCGACAACACTTGGTTTTTAAGGAAAAACTTTGTTTGATGTATTCCAAGACCATGTTTAGTATACGAATCATTTTATTGTTATTAAAATATATAAAAAATGTTTTTAACAGTTGCTTTTGACGTTTAGTTAAAACACCTATATATCACTATGAAAACCTGCATTTTTTTTTACTTTCGACAACACTCAGTTTTATTAATGGATTCAGGTTGTCAAACAAACTACCTTTCTCTCAATTAATTGAATGCTTTCTTCACCAGGAAAATCTATTACAAGTTTGACGTTGTATTGATTTCTGTTGTAAATGAAATTCTTGGCTAATTTTCACACATTTAGGCAACAAATTGATAGTAACCTTGTTACTGAAATGACTACGCAGAGACGTTTTCTCTATCGGAGAACATCGATAATGTTTTTTCTGCAGATTTTTTTTCTACCGTTATAAAGTTAGAATGTGTTATTGGTGAGTTTTTTCCATTCATTATGTTAGCACCACTCGTTGTTTGTTATGGGAAAAATTGAAAATTAAAACAAAAAGAATTGCGACTTTTTTGTTATCAGCATAACTTAATGTTATTACGAGATAAGTTTAATATTAAAACAAATATAAATGCGTCTTCGTCCATCTATATATAAGGATCACTTATTGTTATTACTGAAAAAGTTGAATATGAAAACAAATTTAATTGCGTCTTTGTTCATCCATTATATAAACATCACTTATTGTTTATTACTGGAAGAGTTGAAATTTAAAACAAATAGAACTGCGATCTGTATATCCGGATCGACCTTGGTTTATTACTGGAATTGTTGAAAATTAAAACAAATAGAAATGCATCTCCTATTTTATAGATACATGTGTTTGTACTTTGATGCATATGCTATGTAAATACTTTGAAAGCCGGCAACACAATTTTGCATGAAAGAAAGATTATAATTGTGTAATTTATATTTCAAATGTTTAAATTAAACGTTTTATATTATTGCTTGAAAATGATACATATTGTTGGTGAACTTAATTGAATATTGTCTTATGTGGTTTTACGTTTACTTGAAGAAATAAATGTATGAAGTTTTGCATACCGAAAATGTCCACATCAACACTTAAACAAATCTTAAATTTCCTGAAGAAAAATATGAACTCTTATCTTTCTATCTCTTTGACTTTGACTCTTTCTTTTATTGACTCTATTTTCTAGGTACCCGTTCAACCAACCCCTCAATATTGTGTAGTAGTGTGTGCTCTATGATTTTTTTTTGGACATGACGGTTGATAATGTCCTGCATGTAAACAATAAGCAAGTTAATCTGTCAAAATCAACCGAAACTCATAAATCATCACAGTCTTTAATGTCAATTTTAATATAACGTCCTCATTACGCTTTGTAAACAAAGCCGTGTTCTAATGAGCACAACATATGTTTGACACATGCGCACGAACTCACTGTTTATATTATCGTTTTTTTTCCCATCGTTCTCCTTTTAAATATATACATTTAAGCAGCTAACATAATATTTTATTATATTTTTTTATGAAACAACATATATTTACCCTGCTCGTAGCTTTGGAACTTATCAAATATGAAATGCAATGCACTGACTCCTCGAGGAGCCAAACATTTTTACTATAATTTCGTACGCGTCGACATATAACAATACTGTATTTGTCCTATTAAGATCGAAATAATTCCTTCATGTCATGCTCTAACGCTCAGTGTTAATTATCGAGAAATATAATGCCTACCCATGTTAAAATGAGCATAGAGCATGACATGAAGGAATTATTCCTTAATTTTCTAGTACGTGTACCCTTTTTGTTTCAATTGATTGACTGAATTTCTAACTTTTGAACGATCATTTCCTCTATACTTATGTTTATTGTCGAATGTCATTTCATGAACACGAGACGATTAACTAGTTAATCCTTTAGTAGACAAATTCGTTAATAAATACATTGTAAATATAAAATTCATTTAACTATCTAACCCCTGAGGGAAACGCATCATTATAGAATATTATTTTGTTCTTCCAGGACACTATTTTATACTGTCAACATCGTGTTATATCAGTTAGAGTCTTAATTTTTTTTTATATTAATTACATACTATATTTTTTTTAATTTAATTAACAATACGTATATTTTACTGGCTTAAGTTCAAGCAGTTAAAAATTAAAAAAGTACGACAATCATGTAAAAGAAGAGGGACGAAAGATACCAAAGGGACAGTAAATTTGCAATTGATAAAAAATAGTCATGACGACTGACGTTTTCTAAAAACAGTGGTTATTTATTTAAATGTTCATGCTTACAGTGTTTAAAGAAGATATATGTCTTGTAAAATGTTCCTACTGCACTTGTTAACATAAAAATATTGTGGTTCTGATATAAATTACCTGCTCCATGTGTATGCCGATATTAAAGATCTTGTACTAATTAAACTGCTTGTGATGCAAATATGAGAGGTTTGTTGCCTGTTTTATGTGTATACGGATTGTTTAATCCACCAAATGCCTGTACCAAGTAAGGAATATGACAGTTCTTGTCCATTCGTTTTTGATGCATTTTGTTATTCGATTTTGCCATGTGATTATGGACTTTCCGAATTGATTTGCTTCTTAGTTCAGTACTATTGTGATTTTACTTTTTTGTAGAGATCTTGTTACACTTGACCTGCTCCATGTGTATGCCGATATTATAGATATTGTGCTAATTTACCTGCTTGAAATGCAAATATAAGCGGTATGTTGCCCGCGTTATGTGTATACGGATTGTATAGATGTTGTTACACTTTACCTGCTCCATGTGTATGCCGATATTATAGATATTGTGCTAATTTACCTGCTTGAAATGCAAATATTAGCGGTGTGTTGCCTGTTTTATGTGTATACGGATTGTACAGATCTTGTTACACTTTACCTGCTCCATGTGTATGCCGATATTAAAGATATTGTGCTAATTTACCTGCTTGAAATGCAAATATAAGCGGTGTGTTGCCCGCGTTATGTGTATACGGATAGTATAGATGTTGTTACACTTTACCTGCTCCATGTGTATGCCGATATTATAGATATTGTGCTAATTTACCTGCTTGAAATGCAAATATAAGCGGTGTGTTGCCTGTTTTATGTGTATACGGATTGTATAGATCTTGTTACACTTTACCTGCTCCATGTGTATGCCGATATTATAGATATTGTGCTAATTTACCTGCTTGAAATGCAAATATAAGCGGTGTGTTGCCCGCGTTATGTGTATACGGATGGAATAGATGTTGTTACACTTTACCTGCTCCATGTGTATGCCGATATTATAGATATTGTGCTAATTTACCTGCTTGAAATGCAAATATAAGCGGTGTGTTGCCCACGTTATGTGAATACGGATTGTATAGATGTTGTTACACTTTACCTGCTCCATGTGTATGCCGATATTATAGATATTGTGCTAATTTACCTGCTTGAAATGCAAATATAAGCGGTGTGTTGCCTGTTTTATGTGTATACGGATTGTACAGATCTTGTTACACTTTACCTGCACCATGTGTATGCCGATATTATAGATATTGTGCTAATTTACTTGCTTGAAATGCAAATATAAGCGGTGTGTTGTCTGTGTTATGTGTATACGGATTTTATCGATCTTTTTACACTTGACCTGCTCCATGTGTATGCCGATATTATAGATATTGTGCTAATTTACCTGCTTGAGATGCAAATATAAGCGGTGTGTTGCCCGCGTTATGTGTATACGGATTGTATAGATGTTGTTACACTTTACCTGCTCCATGTGTATGCCGATATTATAGATATTGTGCTAATTTACCTGCGTGAGATGCAAATATAAGCGGTGTGTTGCCTGTTTTATGTGTAAACGGATTGTAAAGATCTTGTGACACTTGACCTGCTCCATGTGTATGCCGATATTATAGATATTGTGCTAATTTACCTGCTTGAGATGCAAATATAAGCGGTGTGTTGCCCGCGTTATGTGTATACGGATTGTATAGATGTTGTTATACTTTACCTGTTCCATGTGTATGCCGATATTATAGATATTGTGCTAATTTACCTGCTTGAAATGCAAATATAAGCGGTGTGTTGCCCGCGTTATGTGTTTACGGATTGTATAGACGTTGTTACACTTTACCTGCTCCATGTGTATGTCGATATTATAGATCTTCTGCTAATTTACCTGCTTGAGATGCAAATATAAGCGGTGTGTTGCCTGTTTTATGTGTATACGGATTGTATAGATTTTGTTACACTTGACCTGCTCCATGTGTATGCCGATATTATAGATATTGTGCTAATTTACCTGCGTGAGATGCAAATATAAGCGGTGTGTTGCCTGTTTTATGTGTAAACGGATTGTAAAGATCTTGTGACACTTGACCTGCTCCATGTGTATGCCGATATTATAGATATTGTGCTAATTTGCCTGCTTGAGATGCAAATATAAGCGGTGTGTTGCCCGCGTTATGTGTATACGGATTGTATAGATGTTGTTATACTTTACCTGCTCCATGTGTATGCCGATATTATAGATATTGTGCTAATTTACCTGCTTGAAATGCAAATATAAGCGGTGTGTTGCCCGCGTTATGTGTTTACGGATTGTATAGACGTTGTTACACTTTACCTGCTCCATGTGTATGTCGATATTATAGATCTTCTGCTAATTTACCTGCTTGAGATGCAAATATAAGCGGTGTGTTGCCTGTTTTATGTGTATACGGATTGTATAGATGTTGTTACACTTGACCTGCTCCATGTGTATGCCGATATTATAGATATTGTGCTAATTTACCTGCTTGAGATGCAAATATAAGCGGTGTGTTGCCTGTTTTATGTGTATACGGATTGTATAGATCTTGTTACACTTTACCTGCTCCATGTGTATGCCGATATTATAGATATTGTGCTAATTTACCTGCTTGAGATGCAAATATAAGCGGTGTGTTGCCCGCGTTATGTGTATACGGATTGTATAGATGTTGTTACACTTTACCTGCTCCATGTGTATGCCGATATTATAGATATTGTGCTAATTTACTTGCTTGAAATGCAATTATAAGCGGTGTGTTGTCTGTTTTATGTGTATACGGATTTTATCGATCTTTTTACACTTGACCTGCTCCATGTGTATGCCGATATTATAGATATTGTGCTAATTTACCTGCTTGAGATGCAAATATAAGCGGTGTGTTGCCCGCGTTATGTGTATACGGATTGTATAGATGTTGTTACACTTTACCTGCTCCATGTGTATGCCGATATTATAGATATTGTGCTAATTTACCTGCTTGAAATGCAAATATAAGCGGTGTGTTGCCTGTTTTATGTGTATACGGATTGTACAGATCTTGTTACACTTTACCTGCTCCATGTGTATGCCGATATTATAGATATTGTGCTAATTTACCTGCTTGAAATGCAAATATAAGCGGTGTGTTGCCTGTTTTATGTGTATACGGATTGTATAGATCTTGTTACACTTTACCTGCTCCATGTGTATGCCGATATTATAGATATTGTGCTAATTTACCTGCTTGAAATGCAAATATAAGCGGTGTGTTGCCCGCGTTATGTGTATACGGATGGAATAGATGTTGTTACACTTTACCTGCTCCATGTGTATGCCGATATTATAGATATTGTGATAATTTACCTGCTTGAAATGCAAATATAAGCGGTGTGTTGCCCACGTTATGTGAATACGGATTGTATAGATGTTGTTACACTTTACCTGCTCCATGTGTATGCCGATATTATAGATATTGTGCTAATTTACCTGCTTGAAATGCAAATATAAGCGGTGTGTTGCCTGTTTTATGTGTATACGGATTGTACAGATCTTGTTACACTTTACCTGCTCCATGTGTATGCCGATATTATAGATATTGTGCTAATTTACCTGCTTGAAATGCAAATATAAGCGGTGTGTTGCCCGCGTTATGTGTATACGGATAGTATAGATGTTGTTACACTTTACCTGCTCCATGTGTATGCCGATATTATAGATATTGTGCTAATTTACCTGCTTGAAATGCAAATATAAGCGGTGTGTTGCCTGTTTTATGTGTATACGGATTGTATAGATCTTGTTACACTTTACCTGCTCCATGTGTATGCCGATATTATAGATATTGTGCTAATTTACCTGCTTGAAATGCAAATATAAGCGGTGTGTTGCCCGCGTTATGTGTATACGGATGGAATAGATGTTGTTACACTTTACCTGCTCCATGTGTATGCCGATATTATAGATATTGTGCTAATTTACCTGCTTGAAATGCAAATATAAGCGGTGTGTTGCCCACGTTATGTGAATACGGATTGTATAGATGTTGTTACACTTTACCTGCTCCATGTGTATGCCGATATTATAGATATTGTGCTAATTTACCTGCTTGAAATGCAAATATAAGCGGTGTGTTGCCTGTTTTATGTGTATACGGATTGTACAGATCTTGTTACACTTTACCTGCACCATGTGTATGCCGATATTATAGATATTGTGCTAATTTACTTGCTTGAAATGCAAATATAAGCGGTGTGTTGTCTGTGTTATGTGTATACGGATTTTATCGATCTTTTTACACTTGGCCTGCTCCATGTGTATGCCGATATTATAGATATTGTGCTAATTTACCTGCTTGAGATGCAAATATAAGCGGTGTGTTGCCCGCGTTATGTGTATACGGATTGTATAGATGTTGTTACACTTTACCTGCTCCATGTGTATGCCGATATTATAGATATTGTGCTAATTTACCTGCGTGAGATGCAAATATAAGCGGTGTGTTGCCTGTTTTATGTGTAAACGGATTGTATAGATCTTGTTACACTTGACCTGTTCCATGTGTATGCCGATATTATAGATATTGTGCTAATTTACCTGCTTGAGATGCAAATATAAGCGGTGTGTTGCCCGCGTTATGTGTATACGGATTGTATAGATGTTGTTATACTTTACCTGTTCCATGTGTATGCCGATATTATAGATATTGTGCTAATTTACCTGCTTGAAATGCAAATATAAGCGGTGTGTTGCCCGCGTTATGTGTTTACGGATTGTATAGACGTTGTTACACTTTACCTGCTCCATGTGTATGTCGATATTATAGATCTTCTGCTAATTTACCTGCTTGAGATGCAAATATAAGCGGTGTGTTGCCTGTTTTATGTGTATACGGATTGTATAGATTTTGTTACACTTGACCTGCTCCATGTGTATGCCGATATTATAGATATTGTGCTAATTTACCTGCGTGAGATGCAAATATAAGCGGTGTGTTGCCTGTTTTATGTGTAAACGGATTGTAAAGATCTTGTGACACTTGACCTGCTCCATGTGTATGCCGATATTATAGATATTGTGCTAATTTGCCTGCTTGAGATGCAAATATAAGCGGTGTGTTGCCCGCGTTATGTGTATACGGATTGTATAGATGTTGTTATACTTTACCTGCTCCATGTGTATGCCGATATTATAGATATTGTGCTAATTTACCTGCTTGAAATGCAAATATAAGCGGTGTGTTGCCCGCGTTATGTGTTTACGGATTGTATAGACGTTGTTACACTTTACCTGCTCCATGTGTATGTCGATATTATAGATCTTCTGCTAATTTACCTGCTTGAGATGCAAATATAAGCGGTGTGTTGCCTGTTTTATGTGTATACGGATTGTATAGATGTTGTTACACTTGACCTGCTCCATGTGTATGCCGATATTATAGATATTGTGCTAATTTACCTGCTTGAGATGCAAATATAAGCGGTGTGTTGCCTGTTTTATGTGTATACGGATTGTATAGATCTTGTTACACTTTACCTGCTCCATGTGTATGCCGATATTATAGATATTGTGCTAATTTACCTGCTTGAGATGCAAATATAAGCGGTGTGTTGCCCGCGTTATGTGTATACGGATTGTATAGATGTTGTTACACTTTACCTGCTCCATGTGTATGCCGATATTATAGATATTGTGCTAATTTACTTGCTTGAAATGCAATTATAAGCGGTGTGTTGTCTGTTTTATGTGTATACGGATTTTATCGATCTTTTTACACTTGACCTGCTCCATGTGTATGCCGATATTATAGATATTGTGCTAATTTACCTGCTTGAGATGCAAATATAAGCGGTGTGTTGCCCGCGTTATGTGTATACGGATTGTATAGATGTTGTTACACTTTACCTGCTCCATGTGTATGCCGATATTATAGATATTGTGCTAATTTACTTGCTTGAAATGCAAATACAAGCGGTGTGTTGCCTGTTTTATGTGTATACGGATTGTATAGATGTTGTTACACTTTACCTGCTCCATGTGTATGCCGATATTATAGATATTGTGCTAATTTACCTGCTTGAAATGCAAATATAAGCGGTGTGTTGCCCGCGTTATGTGTTTACGGATAGTATAGATGTTGTTACACTTTACCTGCTCCATGTGTATGTCGATATTATAGATCTTTATGCTAATTTACCTGCTTGAGATGCAAATATAAGCGGTGTGTTGCCTTCTTTGTCTGCTAAGTTTACATCAACCCCCGGCACCTCTGATAAAACTTCAACAATCGGGAGATAGCCACTAAAACATGCATGTGCTAGTGCGGTCTGAAATAAAAAACAAAATATTGTGCGTTATATTTAATGTGTTGCCGCAATACAAGGTAAAATGAATGCAAAAGTTCGTTTTTACTAGAATATAAATGAAGGGGATGAGGTAGGAGGGGCCATATATCCGGCATCCCGGGCATAAACATATAAATCTCGCAGTCCCGAACTTAAAGAAATTTAAATCCCGACATCCTGAAATTAAAAAAAACAAATCCAGGATCCTGAAATTCCGAGCTTTAAAACATCCGATTCCTAAATCCCGATAAAGGTCCTACTCCAACCTCCTCAGTAAACATTTCCAAGATATATAATTGCACTTCGTGTCTTTAAGTGTTTATTTAATACGATTTTTCATCGTGCAGCCAAAGAAAATAATAAAATTACAACGATGTTGTTGCAGTTAGATTGAATCCATGATGTCAGTTGATACAGAATAATAACTACAATTAAAATTTCAATCTTTTTAAACTTCATTGAATTCTAAAATAAGATTTGATTAGAGCCAAACCATTACATTGAAATTCAATAAAAGGATAAAAATTGATTATTTTTTGTCTTAACACAAATAAAACTACAGTATAATGGAATGAAATGGAACATGTTAAACGGATGAATATATATAAACTCAATTTTACCAAATACGCATATAAACTCATCATAGATACAAGGACTAAATTTTGTAAATACGCCAGACGCGCGTTTCGTCTATAAAAGACTCATAAGTTAAGCTCGAATCTAAAATAGTTTAAAACATTAAATTGAATTACGAAGTTGAAAAGCATTGAGGACCACAATTCCTAAAAAAAAGCCAAATACGACTAAAGTAATCTATGCCTGAGGTAGAAAAGCCTAAGTATTTCAAAAATTCCAAATTTTGTAATCAGTAATTTTATAAATATAACGAAATCAATCACAAAAGTGCTGACTACTGGGCTGGTGATATAAGTCTGAAAAAAGAGTCACTGCATTCACAGAATATTTATAAAAGTAAAATCACAAAAAACTCGGATGAAAATTCAATCGAAAAGTCCCTAATCACAAGGCAAAATCAAATGACAAAACACATCAAACGAAAGGACGACAAATGTCATATTCCTGACTTGGTACAGGCAATTTCAAATGTAGAATATGCTGGATTGAATCTGTAGAAAGATAAACTAGATTTATAAATCATAAACATACATATGTAAAAGAGATTTTCTGAAGTTTCTAAAGATGCTCACATAGGTGGTATGGAAGTATTTTAAAAAAAAATGTTTTCACATTTCGCCGAAACTCATTATTTAATTTGATATGTTAAAAAAATAATAAACATGATGGATTACCAAGTTTATTTATAGTTTTTAGCTTGTAAAAATGACGGAAAGTTCTGAATTATATCTATTTTAAGATTTGCCCAACTTAAATATATTTTCGACCGAGTGTGAAAGTTATGACATCTGAGTTGAGATTACTGAATAAGGGGTTGTTAACTAAATTTCAAATCATTTCTAAAAATTTCAAACTGACAAAACTTTCTGTACATTTATTACCGGTGCATGTGAAAACGCGCAAAAATATTGCAATAATTGTTGCTGATTTTTGGAAACTGGTACGGGTGGTTTCCATCCATAATAAGTTGAACCCTTTGACAACTATTTCAACAATCTAACCGCTCACAAATGCCCAAAATTATATTTCTGCTTATAAGAAAAAATAATGAATGAGTTCTGTTAAGGAAATACGTCTCTTTAATATCATGACATGCACTGATTCGTAAACCATTTATAAAAAGCTTTCTCGTTTGAATTATCTTACAATGTAATTTCGGGGTCTTTTATATCTGACTATGCGGTATAGGCTTCGCGCATTATTAAATGCCGTACAGTGACATATAGCTGTTAATTTCTGTGTCTTGTTGGTCTCATGTGGACAGTTGTCTCATTGGCAATCATACCACATCTTCGTTTTTTTTATATCAAACGAAAAAAGATATGTTCTACATACTAATTGCTTCTTACGAGAATCAACGCTTTATGTTGACCCATGTAGATAGATTTGACCTACTATAAAGAATCAACGATTTGTTGTGACCCCTGCCGAAGAAGTCATCTTAGAAATGTAATAAGTGATTATAAAAGTAATGTTTTTTTTATCTAACTTAACGAGATTCGTAAACTATGTTTCATATATAAACATAGAACGGATTTTTCTTTACCACAGTAAAAAGAAAAACAAACTATATGTCTTTGTTGATATATCTGTGTTTTTAAAAAGATCAATGCCCATTGAAAAACATAAAGCGCGTCTTAATTACCCTATAAAAAACCCAGTCTGAATGATTGAATTTCTTTGGTTTAGATATTAGTGATGTAATATTTAATAAATTCTCTCTCATGCCAGTTGGTCTGTGGCGACATTTGTCTCATTGACCATCATACCAATTCTTTTAATCTTTTTTTTGTTGCTTATTCGAAATTCATTATATAAAAATGTAATAATAATGCACCTAATACATTAGTTGTAATGTTTTTTTTTGTTTGTTTTATGGATTTTCATTGTTCTAGGGCTAACATAAGATATTTCTAAACAGATAAGTAAACGCTGCAGCATATTTATGCAGATTATTATTTATGTATATATAGTTGTTGGTTAATTTTTGAAGGCAGTATGGTTGTTTATAAAGCTTAGATTCTATACCAGTTTGTCTCATTGGCAACATCTTCTTTTTTTATATCAAGTTCATACTCTAGGATGCATTATAAACACAAAATTATCTGTTTGAACTTTGAGGAATACATATCAGTAATGATTATGTGTAACTACTGTAAACCAACCTTTTTCGCGAGGTATTTAATTTCGCGACTTCCGCGGGTAGAAAAACAACGCGAATATAAATCGTCGCGAATATGTAAAAATTGGATCATTCCTTATTAAACTTCATCAAGTTAATAAGAAAATCGCGAAATTGAATAGCCTCGAAGTGGTCAAGAATGGGTAAAACGCGAAATAAAGTATCCGGGAAAATAAGTTGGTTAACAGTATTCATGTAATTAAATTACTGTAGTGCTATCGGCAAACAGCAGAATATAGACAGTAATTGACTATTGACTTGACACATAACGATATACGAATTCGTTACGAACTAAAGAAATGTTTAATTCCTTTATTATCAGTGGAAGTTGTGACTGAATGCCTTATATGGTCAGTAACTGTACATTTCTATATACGAAGATGTGGTTTCAGTGCCAATGAGACAACTTTCTCATACAAGTCACAATTTGTAAATGTAAACAATTATAGGTCAAAGTACGGTCTTCAACACGGACCATAGGCTCACATCGAGCAGCAAAATATAAAGCTATACACATGGCATGTGTAAAATCATTCAAACGGGACAAACCCACGGTCTGATTTACATAAGAAATTAAAAAGGGAAACACTCATGAACCACGTTAACAAGCGAAAACTACTGAAAAACAAATGGCTGACTTAGGACAGGTGCAAACAATTGAAGCGGGTTTCAACGTTTTAATGTATGTGATATATATTTTTCGCATTTAGTAACTTATATGTAAAGATTGCAATATAACCTTTATAATGTGACTTTCCCAAATCAGGAGCCTGTAATTCAGTGGTTGTCGTTTGTTTATGTGTTACATATTTGTTTTTCGTTCATTTTTTTTACATAAATAAGACCGTTTGTTTTCTCGTTTGAATTGTTAAACACTGTCCTATCGGGGCCTTTTATAGCTGACTATGCGGTATGGGCTTTGCGCATTGTTTAAGGCCGTACGATGATCTATAGTTAATGTTTTTTGTCATTTTAATCTTTTATGGATAGTTGTCTCATTGGCAATCATACCACCTCTTCTTTTTTATATTTAGTATCGATACATGTTTGTTTTTGTATAAAACCTCATACTTATACGAAAGGTCAAAACTTACATACTCTACTATATTCATTTAAAGTTGCTATTGTCATTGTATTATTCAATTTATTGTATTTTGTTTCATTTTCCCATTTCTATGCAAGGATCTGTAAATTCAATTTTATTTCTATTGGACTTGAAATTGAAGGAAAGATTAATGAGAAAAGTAATCGAATGTCTAATTACCGAAAGAATATCGTAAGAGTTTTGTTCAGCTAACCTATCGGATGCGAACGAACTAGAAGAAGATTGGATTCTTGTTTTCAGATTATGTTTGAGATGATTGAATTTTGTTCACTATTAATGAAATAAAACCGCAAATGTTTTCTGGATTAAAGTACTTTTGAAAAACAATTAAAAGGTCTTTGACTTTTGAAGAAAGATATTGCATATTACATTCTACATTCCATTTAGAAAGAGAAACCGACTTTTTGTTTTAACTATTATATTTTCTGAATGAGAAGAAGACTGTGAGGTGTTGCGATCGAAATTGAAACTGTCATGATTTTGAATGGTAAGGTGGTACATAACATACAGGGAGACAACTCTGTATGCATCGTTTTAATGTTTCAATCAGACCTATTGTTGAGAACAATTTAAGCTTCTCGATGATCAACTTTCATATTTTTCAAACTGCTATATAGCCAATTAAATTTATATTTGTTCAAAGTTGCAACTTTAATATTTGGACAAATTTTATGAAATAAATAAACTCATCATAGATACCAGGACTAAAATTTATATATACGCCAGACGCGCGTTTCGGCTACAAAAGACTCATCGAAATTAGACCAGTCATAAAAAGGAAGGATAAGGGAAATGTTTCCACCAATTAGGTGATACAACCAGGTATTCAATTTCTCGAAAATTTAAACTTTCAATTTCACTAAGTCGGTGACTTCATTAGTTTTTGCTACAATGTATGATTTTTTTTAACATTGTGTTACTTTTTACATGCACACTTTCCCCCTGAGGATTTATCAGTATTGCATATTATCATATCAACTCACAATAGTGGTCCATGTAGCATTGCTTCACTAAGTATTGCTGATTTGATCTTTATCTTGTTTTTTTTGTAATAAAATTTCTCCTTTTCGATATTAGACATTAATCATTAATAGGGTTCAGTAATTTTTGTTTTTTTGGGGGAAGAAATTATAAATGTCATATATGTAATTTTATTTTCATTTGCATAAATAAAATCCTTACTACTCATAGTTTATCCCGCATTATAATACCGTATTCTCTTCCCCGTCTCTCCCACAACAGAAAATAAGAACAAATACCGAACTGCAAGGAAAATTGAGAAAGGATGGTCAAATACATCAAAAGAATGGAAAACTACTGTCATATTCCTAACTTTGTAGAATTATTTCCTAGTGTTGACAATGGTTGATTAAGTCTGGTTTTATAGCTAGCTAAACCCCTCATTTGTCTGACATGTGCAAACAACTCCATTTAAATGGTAACAATGTGTGAAATTACATATTGTTTGTATCATAATTCTGCCTCATGTAAACTGTCATGAGTGTTAAAAGTTATCACGCTCTTAAAAAAAAATTATGTACACACTGAACAAATGTAACCATGGACGTATTGGGTCTCCATGTCACAGAACATCTGGTACATAGATATGAGGAGATGTGCTATGACTGTCACGGAGCCAACTTTTCATCCATGTCACAATATGTTAAAGTACACCCTTATAGGTTAAAGTACAATCTTCAACATCGAGTCTTAGCTCACAACGTACAGCAAGCTATGAAGAGCCAAGTAATGACTAGTGTTAATCAGCTCATAGATATCAGGATTGAAATTGTGTATTTGCGCCAGACGCTCGTTTTGTTTACAAAATACGAAGTTGAAGAACATTGAAGACTAAAAACTCATAAAGTTTTCTCCAAATACAGCTAAAGTAAACTATGCTAAGGGTACAAAAGCCTAAGTACTTCAAATAGCAAAATCAGACTCTTTGCAGATGACAGTATAATCTACAGACAAATTAAAACTCAAAATGACTGCCTCAAGCTTCAAGAAGACATAGAAGCTGCCATACAATGGGAAAAAGATTGGCTTATGTCTTTTCATCCAGACAAGTGTAACATCATGAATATAACAACAGAAAGAAATCCCGTACACTTTTATTATAACATGTATGGACACATCTTAGAAACTGTAAAACATGCAAAATACTTAGGTATCACCATCTCAGCAGATCTAAAATGGAACACCCTCATCCAACAAACTGCTGCAAAAGCAAATAAATCATTAGGTTTCATAAGAAGAAACCTTAAAGTCCAATCACAAACAATTAAAGAAAGAGCGTATCAAACACTTATAAGACCAAAGTTAGAATACTGCTGTACTGTATGGGATCCATTTACTAATGAAAATATAATATCACTTGAAAAAGTTCAGAGACGGGCAGCAAGGTACGTGTGCAACAGACATCACAACACCAGCAGTGTGTCTGAGATGCTAGACACCATGAAATGGCAAACCTTACAAGAACGCCGACTACGAACAAGGCTAATAATGTTCCACAAAATTGTAAATGAAAATATAGCCATTCCATCGCATAATGTATTACCGCAGAGTCAGTCAAATACAAGATCCACCAATAAAGAATCCTACAGACAAATTCAATGCAATAAAGACAGCTATACATTTTCTTTTTTCTGTCAAACCATTAGAGACTGGAACAAACTATCTGCTGAAATTACTCAAAACACTACTACAGAAAACTTCAAGGATGCACTCACGCACGATGTGCTCCTTGATACTTACCCTCATCTGAAATAAACAGATACTCTTGTTTTTATCTTATACCAAAAAAATAAAAATAAAAAATGTAATATCTAAAACTAAATAAAAATTGTATAAATTAAAAACAAAGAAAAATTGTAAAAATTGAAAAATACGAAAATATGTGACCAAAAACAACAACTTTGAACAAGAAATATTTGTTAATTTATGTTTTGAAAAAAAATTGTTTACATAAATTTATTTTGGAAACATTAATCAGGCATGCGCCGGAAAGTAAACATCAGTACGTTGATGGTTTTCTGTAACAAAAGAAGAAGAAGAAGAACAGGAAAATCAGCGGTCCAATCTATATTAAAAAAACCAGAGAAACTATATCAACTTATTGATAAAAAAAAACCATAAAAAGAACCTGAATATATTGTAAATCAATTGATGATAATTTGTTTACATACGAAAGTGCCTGTATCAAATCCACATTATGACAGCTGTTATTCGTTTCTTTGATGTTTTAAACCTTCTGATTTTGCCATATGATTACGGATTTTCCATTTTAAATTTTCTAAGAGTTCTGTATTTATATTATTCTACTGTTAAGCAATAACAATAATTCTAAGTTTAAAAGTTTGAACGTATCAAGTCAGAAATTAAATCTGAAGAAATAAAACCTCCGTGCTGGTAAAACTGATTATAAGGTCAGCCTTGTATCAAATGAAGGTTTCTTAATACTTAAAGGTTGTTCAACTGTAACATGTCATCTAATGAAATCAGATTACTTCTTTTAATCAGGATATGTTCTTAAATATTTTTAATTAAATCATAGGTTTAAGACTATCATTAGACATTAAACACGACACAATTGTTTTCTCTCGCGTATGAACAGAACTCTGATTTATCTTTCCTAGCTTTGATTGTCAGTTAGACCCATTTAATAGGAAACTAGTAACGATGAATTAGAAGAACAAGCTGTGACATTTTGCTTGAATTGCTTCCTTAAACTTTTCTAAAATAAAACAAATGAATCAATGAGAAACCTAATTCAACAAAATCGAATCAAAATTGACTAATTGGGCATCACATCAACGTCACTGTAATTATTAATGTTAATTGCATTCTACAAAAGGCAAGGTGTCACGTTCTTAACGTTTTCAGATAAATTTTAACATTTATCTTTTATATCTATATCTTATGAGTTAATTAATTGATTGATGTCATTTGATACCACATTCAGGACTCCTAGTTATATTATGACTGTCAATTGTTTTTGGCGGAGGACACCTGAGTTTCCCGAGACAAACCCATCATTGAAACGAACACTGACAATCATCGTAAATACAAATCACACTATAACGCAACTGCCATGGTAGGGCTGCCATCGTATAATATCATTTTTTATAAGCAATTGTGTCATGTAAAAAGATTAAATGACTCTTCATAATTCAGCAACTGAGGACTCCTATTGGCATTGAATACTAATTAGTTGTGGAAAAGTAAATCGAATAACGGATTTACATGTTTTGCATAAAAGAACATACTTTATAGATATAAAAAGATGTTGTATGAGTGCCTATGAGACAACTGTCTGATCCAAGTCACAATTTTTAAAAGTGAACTTCTATGGGTCAAAGTAGGGTCTCAGCATATAGTCTTAGCTCATACCGAACATCAAATTATAAAGGACCCAACAATGACATGTGTCAAACCATTCAAACGGCAAAATCGGTATTTTCTGTATAAAAACGAAAATAAGGACCACATATGAACCACTTCAACAAACGACTAATTTTGAATATCTGATTCCTTAAATCGTTGCATTGTTTGAAAACATTGCATTTAACAATGTATATCATCATGACGAGTACTTTATTTTTATATTCAGCATATATCACATGCTTACTTATTGATTTTGTTTAAATTGCTTATTCAAACTTTTAGTTGCAGAAATCAGTGTATCATTCAGATTTTACTTCTATTTGTGCTATCTATACAAAAACATCATTTTGAAGAAAGTCTAGAAGAGGAGCAATTTAAGACGATTAGTGGTTGTGGCCTCCCATGGCTTTGTTTGGACTTGTTTGTTTGCTTTTAAGCCTTCGATGTTTGTCCTTAATATTTTATAAACTATGTATTTACATTCAGGTATCGCAGATCAAATTTATTCGTTTATAGAGTGCTAATTTACGTTTTTTGATTAAGTTAAGATTCCAATTGATATTTAATCCTGTGTTTTTCTATGTTGTGATGCTATACTATTGTTTAAAAAAAAAGACAGAAAATTTGGTACCATTTAAACGTTTAATCCCGCTGCAAATAGTTGCACCTGTCCTAAGTGAGGAATCTATTGTACAGTAATTTTCGTTTGTTTATGTTATTTATACGTGTTTCTCGTTTCTCGACTAGACTGTTGGTTTCCCCGTTTGAATGGTTTTACACTAGTAATTTTCGGGCCGTTAATAATTGCTGTTCGATGTGAGCCTAGGCTCCGTGTTGAAGGCCGTACATTGACCTATAATGGGTAAAACTTATAAATTGTTATTTGGATGGAGAGTTGTCTCATTGGCACTCACACTACAACTTCCTATATCTATTTCTGCGAATGACTTCACTTATACTGGTTAAGATCACAGTATCCGAATTTCCTAATTCATTTTGTGTACATATCAAACATGACATACATAAGTGTATTCTAATCGTTAATTTGTGATTTGTAGTTTTCTATTAATGATTCGTGTTGAGGATTGTGTTGCTCAGTCTTTTGTTGTTTTGTTGGTGTTTGTTTGGCATCACTCGCATAAGGTACACTATGTGTTTTACACTGTCCTAGAAATATTTTATAGTTATACATTTTTAACCAGATAATAGGTCTTAAGAAAAATTAATACTGATCACAACAATATATTAAAAATTTGTCTCGACACCATGCCATCGTCTCTCGTTAGATATACTAGAGGCTCTAAAGAGCCTGTGTCGCTCACCTTGGTCTATGTGAATATTAAACAAAGGAAGCAGATTGAAAATTGACTACAAAGGTCAATAACTCCTACAGGGGTCAATTGACCATTTCGTTCATGTTGACTTATTTGTAGATCTTACTTTGCTGAACATTATTGCTGTTTACAGTTTACCTATATCTATAATAATATTCAATATAATAACCAAAAACAGCAAAATTTCCTTAAAATTACCGATTCAGGGGCCGCAACCCAAAAACAGGTTGTCAATTTCATCTGAAAATTTCAGGGCAGATAGATCTTGACCTGATTAACAATTTTACTTCATGTCAGATTTTCTCTAAATTATTTGGTTTATGAGTTATAAGCCAAAAACTGCATTTTACCCCTATGTTCTATTTTTAGCCGTGGCGGCCATCTTGGTTTGATGGCCAGGTCACCGGACACAATTTTTAAACTAGATACCCCACTGATGATTGTGGCCAAGTTTCAAATAATTTGGCCCAGCAGTTTCAGGGGAGAAGATTTTTCTAAAAGATAACTAAGATTTACGAAAACAGGTTAAAAATTGACTATAAAGGGCAATAACTCCTAAAGTGGTCAACTGATCATTTTGGTCATGTTGACTTTTTTGTAGATCTTACTTTGCTGAACATTTTTGCTTTTTACAGTTTATCTCTATCTAAAATAATATTCAAGATAATAACCAAAAACAACAAAATTTCCTTAAAATTACCAATTCAGGGGCAGCAACCTAACAACGGAATGTCAGATTCATCTGAAAATTTCAGGGCAGATAGATCTTTACCTGATTAACAATATTACCCCATGTCAGATTTGCCCTAAATGCTTTGGTTTTTGAGTTATAAGCCAAAAACTGCATTTTACCCCTATGTTCTATTTATAGCCATGGCGGCCATCTTGGTTAGTTGGCGGGGTCACCGGACACAATTTTTAAACTAGATACCCAAATGATGATTGTGGCCAAGTTTGGTTAAATTTGGCCTAGTAGTTTCAGAGGAGAAGATTTTTGTAAAAGTTAACGCCGGACGCAGGACGACGACGACGACGGACGACGACGACGGACGCCGGACGCCAAGTGATGAGAAAAGCTCACTTGGCCCTTCGGGCCAGGTGAGCTAAAAAAGGAACTATATCATCGACAATCGTTCAATTAAAGTCCATCTATATTATCGCCAGCCAAGCATTTAAGTCCATAAGAACCGTAAAGAACATAAATCATGGACGATTTATTGTGTCGTTAAGATTACACCATTGTCTGAGCTACTCCAGTAATTTGTAACACTAAGCCATCATTTAATAACCTGTTAGCATTCTGGAACATTATCCAGCGTAACTTAAAGTCAAAATAGTGATTGAAAAGAGATTATGTAAGGAATTATAAACGATAATGTACAAGACTTTAGATTTTATTTAAGAGTTTTTTTTGAAGATATAATTAGGAAGTAGGTATGACATCGGTTTTCCATCTATAAACAGACGAAAGGTTCAGAAGTTGTCAGAAAAATGGTTTCAATACTTGAACTTAAACAAAAGAGTATTCCAAACAAAATTAAAAAAGGAAAATGTCAACAAACTAAAATTCAAAACGGAAAGTTCATTATCAAATTACAAAAGCAAAAGCAAGCTCAAACGCACCAAACAAATGCAAAACAGCTCTCATATTTCAAACTTTTACATGGAATTTCCGTATTTAGAATATGATGTTACAAAATGATTTTGTTAGTAAGAATGAAAACAGCAATTATAATTACTTGTATGCTTTCTCCATCACGAACACGTGAATCTGAATACTACAGATCAGACTATGTAAAAGTTGTCAAACACCTGACGAGATACATGAGCTAAAGATAATCTTTTGGGGTGTTACTTTTTATAAGTGTTATTTTGATGTGTTATTACTTAGTTAACAACTAAATTTGATTTATAATGATTTTAGATAGCAAAAGAAATAATTTATGATAAAGTATTTGCTTTAAATAAGCGCATTATTGTGTTGTTGAAATTACAACAGTGTGTCTGCACCAAGACAGTCATTTTTAAATCTCAGCCATCATTAAATGACTTGCAAGTGCTTTTGAAAATCATCCAGTGTTAATTAGCAATATGACGACTGCTTAAGGAAGCCTACATAACGAGCAAATAAAACTGATTCAAGGAAAAAAATAATGGCTTACAAGAAGTTATGTTCAGGAAAAAAATATGCCTAGGGATAAACCTTTACAGTTTATATCTTGGACAATGACTCTACTCGACCAAAAGTAGTGGGTGGGATCATTGCTTTCAAAAAATTGTCAGTTCACGAAAACCTGAATTTAAACTCAAAATGCAAAATATAACGTTTTATGCAACTGTTATAGTTATTACCAATCATAGTAAAAAAAAAGTGTACCTTTCCTGTCCTGTCCCTTTCATTTAACTCATCAACCGTAGGATTATCATCAAGTATGCTCTGTACACTTTCGAAATCGCCTTCCATTACCACTTCCAGTAGTGTAAATTCATCGTATAGACATTGTAGCACAAGATCATCATCGTCATCGTCTGAATTCATTGTTGTTTTTTTATGTTTAATTGTTAACCTGCAACAGAAAATTGTTTGAGATATACAAAAGTTATTAGTGGTTAATATAACTGTATTGTGGACATATAAATGATATGATTAAGGGAAAAATACATGGAGTCATATTTAGTCTCACTTGGTTGTTCACTTCATTGATTCAATTTTGTAACGTATGGCAGAAAAACTTTGAAAACCATCTAGATCAAATAAAAACAAGTGTACATCAAAATTCAATGCATACTTTAAGGAGCTTATGCAGACAAATGCGTAGAATAGTGTTAAAATTATCAGAACAAACATACAAAAATGGAACGCACTTAAAGTATTTATCATGTTCATCACAATTGTGAATTTTAATGTACGATGTTTTAACGTGCCTTGGGTCCATCGATTATATAAATCAAGATTTACATTCTTTAATCATTACTTTGTCGGAATAAGGTGTCTGCGCTAAAATTGTTTTTCACGCCGTTTGATAAAAACTGTCACATACAAGTGTTCATTATTGTAGTTCTGAAATCGTGTGTTGCATGCAGTCTATAATCAACACTTTAAAGTTAGAATTAATCACTTTAGTGCGCAGGTCATCGTGACGACAGACAATTTATAAATGTCGATACTATACATCTTAATTCTTTCAATTAAAATGAAATAAAAAAAGCAGAATTGTATTACACAGGAGTATTCTGATTTTCTGGCCATATATTATGATGACAGTTCATTTGTTTCTTCTCGGCACAATTTCAGAATACAGTTATTCTCCTCGGATTTTGTCAAATTCTTAGTTCAATTCTGTATGTGTTACATTTTAATGTTTTGTCGTCATCCTCCTCTTATAATTAGTGCGTTTCCCTTAGTTTTGGGTTGCGACCGGTATTTTTTTTTTTACAATCAATTTATGAGTTTTGAACATCGGTATACTACTGTTGCCTTTATTTAACAAAAGGTTAAAACGACACAAAAGGATTATAACACAATAACATTATCAACTGCGTTTTAGCATTACTTACCTTTTATTTATTTATTTATAAAAGAAACCAGGAAGTACGTTTGTTTATTGCAATAAGTCTCCCACTGATACTAAAGATGTTCTTAAGTGAAAAAAGAAAAACAATTGAATCTTTAAGTGGAATGTAAATAAGTTCAGAAAAAAACACCAGATGAACATATTAAAAGTTCATTGAGCTACTTTTTGAGATATTTGATTTTTAAAATATGGCTGGAAAAGACTATTTCATGTTTTGACCTTATATTTGCATTGGTAGTATATGGGTGTCAAATCGAAAGAAAAGAAATCTAGAATCTTCTTAAATTTTGATATATGACATGGTATGAGCTATTGAAATTTTGTATGACAATACAATTGGTCGCTATGGGCCAAAATATGTACCTAGCTTGTATCATAAGGAAAAAGTCAAATGATAACAATACTAAAATCCGAGGTAATTTTAACGGAAAATCCATAATCAAATATCAAAATCAAAAGCGAATGGATAACAAATGGCATATACCCGACTTGGTGCAGATACAGGAACAAACTAAGTAATCAAAACATCTTGAACAAATTTCTAAACCTCACGCAATATATAAAAAAGAAGATGTGGTATGATTGCCAATGAGACAACTATCCACAAAAGACCAAAATGAAACAAACATTAACAACTATAGGTCACCGTACGGCCTTCAACAATGAGCAAAGCCCATACCGCATAGTCAGCTATAGCAGGCCCGATAGAACAATGTAAAACAATTCAAACGAGAAAACTAACGGCCTTATTTATGTAAAAAAATGAACGAAAAGCAAATATGTAACACATAAAGAAACGACAAACACTGAATTACAGGCTCCTGACTGGGGACAGGCACATACATAAATAATGTGGCGGGGTTAAACATGTTAGCGGGATCCCAACCATCCCCCTAACCTGGGACAGTGGTATAACAGTACAACATAAGAACGAACTATAAAAATTAGTTGAAAAAGTCTTAACTCATCAGATAAACAAATGAATACAAGTGAACGTGGCCAGGTACTTATACATCCCGACACAAAAAGACACAATTAACAGATCTGAGAGTACTCGCAGTTATCTGACAGCTAGTTCAAAGCCACCATCAACTAATAATAAAATCATGTCTGTAAGACTAAACAATCAATCCGTACACATCCAACGTACAATGGATTTAGTGTAAAGACGTCATAAACAGCCAGAGAAAAACATGACCTTGTGCAATGCCAAGTTACAGGTATCGACAGATTGTAGATCTATGAAAATGTTTATGTATATAACATACTAGTAACATTTAGTTAGCTTTTAATCTACTGATAACAAAATCAATATTTATACCAATAAAAACAATTTTCAATGATCTTATAACAGTGTTGAATAAGTTTATTTAAAGGAGTAACAAGTTTTCATGGATCATTTCTAAACAAGTACATCTTTAAGTGCAATGATATTAAGCGGATCAATATGTCGATACATTCAATAAAACTCCAATTTAGGGGAAAACAGATAAGTTAATGGGCTTGTTTTATGTTTAAATTGTTTTACTTATAATCAGGATAATATCTAAATTTTCATAAGATAATAAAAAGTGCTAACCGCTCTATGAAATAGTGATGACGTATTATTTTAAAAATTCGTCTTTTTTTTTTATAGATATATTTAATCAATAAAAAGTCATACACTTACATGTAACAAAAAAAAAAATTGTTTGAAAAGTTAAGATAAAACAATGATAAATAATTAACATCAAGTTTGCACCATTCGTAACTTTGATGCTAATGTCCAACTAAAACTTACACAACAGAAACATTATCTCATGAATTTATTAAATAACGAAGTAAATGTGATTTATAATTGTGAATAGTTGGATGACATGAAAGGTTCAATATTGGATAGAAAGCCACAACAGAGAATATAATTGTTAACGCGGCTTGGTATTTTATATTAGTCAATAATGTATATAGATGTACATTTATGTTGCAAATATTGGCAGACCAATATGATGTATTATTTGTTTTTTTTTTCTAATTTCATATGTTGTGGAGATATGTTATTTATTCACACGTTGATACTTAATAGATGTATTTACATGTTGTTTACCTGAATTGACTTTACTGGACGTTGATTATTCATCAATCTATTAATGTACTTATAAACGCCATATTTTGAACGTTAATTTAATTCTATGAAGCGAATTCCAAAGTAATAGACCCTACGATCGAGTTGTGCGAGACCAGAATAACCACTACGTACATGCTGGCTAGAGGATATGGTTTATATGAGGAAATGGCGATATAATATTAAATAAATCACTACATATCATACATTAATGATAAGATATTGAATAATTGATAAATTCTTAAAAAAAATGAATAATAGGCTTTTCAATTGAGCTTGATATAAAAAAAAATCAAAAGCCGAATTCAAATACGAAGTTGAATTGAATTGCAAGCCAAACGTTTCTATACAATTGTGCCAAATGCGCATGCCTAATGCTTTGAAAAGACAATGATTAAATCGTTATGTGTTGATCCCATGTCCTTTGTCTCCTGATATCCGTTTCACCATTTAAGTTTTCCCGATAAATTACTGTCAAAGGCACAATGTTATTTTAGGAGATGTTATAAATTCATTTTTGGAAGTTATGAAATACTACCATTAAGGCCCTTACTTATACAACGTAACTACTGGTCAACGAATGTATGGTCATAGTTAAACTGGAGATGAAATTTATATGATTTGACATAGTTGCTCTCATACTATAGTTATTACGTAAACTTTTGCCCAATGTTTTTTTAGCAGATATTGGGAAACTTTTGAATTAAAGATTAAAAATACAGGACATTTATGTGTTTCGATATCTGTAGTGATAAAACCCAACTATTCCTTTGCCAACAGGTTACACTCCATATACATAAATTTAATTTGTAAGGGTATATAATGTGTAATGTCGAAGACGTCACCTATGCAGACTGATCTTAAATCGAGTCGATACTTGTCAGACCAATAGGGACAATGCTACAAGCGTTCAAGTGAATATACAAAGGAAGGGATGCTAAAAGTATTCTACTGTTGCCATTATATATTGTCAACTAGAAATGATTATCATTGCACTTTTACACTAAATTTAATAATTACGGACAGTAAATAAAAAAAGTGACAATACGATGTAATACCCCCTTTTTACTTGCATCATAAAGACTCTATAGCTAGTTGATTTTGATACTAAGTTAAGACAAAAACAACAAGAAATTCGACTGTAAATGAAAATTATCAAATATAAGAATAACAGGCTCATAAATAAGGACAAAAGTAAAGCATTGCTAAAGAGAACATAAACGTTCTGATTGATGTTTTCCTCCCCGCCCATAACCTTTGAAAATAGTGTAACGTCCATTTATAAGAACTTTATTGTCCGTTTGTAAATTTTGAAATTATTAGGAAACTAAGTATAATCACTTGGTGGATACCTCTGCTGTTCGACTATCAGTCCCCGATGGAATCATCAGCTCAGTAATGTGTACTTCGGTACTGACATGATTAAACAAATCTTTTTTTTTTTTTTAAATTATCCGTTTATAAATTTTGAAATATTTAAGCAACTAAGGTTTCATCTCCTTTTGGCAAAGTTGATTTTATATGAATTTGTCTATTTATTTTAGATATTTTTGTCATATAACTTTTACTAACTACACAATTACAAAGGACACAACGTGCTTATTTGAGCTTACTAGCAGTAATAAAAGCTAGTTTAAACCACTTTTCTAACCATCTGCATTCATGCCTTTTAAATTACCGTAAGCCCATTCTGTTTTGTTTTTTGCAAGTCTAAGATGTTGTTAGTCTTACTTTTTTAAGATTTGTAGTACAGGTGATTAGTTGGTTCTATTTGTGGTTGCAAACTATAATTCGTTATAAGGAATGAATTGAATATGATATAGATTTTAAAATAGTTCGTGATTATGCATAACATTTGTTATCACAAATTTTAGAATAAATCCAAGGGTAACAAATTCCTGAAACTATTGATATCATTTTTTCTAAATTCATGATAAATAAATTTTATCCTTCCACCCGAATGAAAACTAACTGCACATAAAGTAGGTTCTCAAATATGAATGTTATCCATTATATAATTCATAATATCGATATTCATCTGTGAACAGGATTTTTTGAACTTTGTGATCTCGATTTTATATGACATGTTTGGGAGGCGCTTCATTGTTTAGGGTAGTCATAAAACGAAAACAACTGTTTTTTCTTTAACATACCCAATTCATTTATATACTTTTTTTAACTATTAAATCAACTGTTAAGATATTACCAATAATACATCTCTTTGTAATACCTTAAGCAAAATTAAGGGTGCCACATGTGAAGCATGACACTCTTACCTGGAGTGCCTAATATCACCCTCAGTTGTGATGGGTATTTGGCACAACTTTTTGGAATTTTGGGTCCTCAATGCTCCTCAACTTTGTATTTGTTTTGGCTTTTTAACTATTTTGATCTGAGCGTCACTGATGAGTCTTATGTAGACGAAACGCGCGTCTGGCGTATAAAATTATAATCCTGGTACTTTTGATAACTATTTTGTTGCTAGTCGTTGTAAGTTTATTTGAAATATATGAGTGAGTGAACCTCTGGTATATTTCGTCCCTCATTTAAGGTTTTGACAAAAATAACCGAAAACCATCAATTCACCAATAAAATATAAAATAAAAGAGGCACCAATTGCTAATTAAAATAAAAGAAAAGAAGGCTGCTAGGAAAGGCTTGCTTGTTGTTTCCATAAATAGTTTCCTATTAAAATCGTCTAAATTTAGAAAAGTTATATTGCTTATTCAATTATTATTGTACTCTTATTATACAGGACGTCAGTATCTCACTGTTTCTACCACAACTTATTTATCAAATTAGTATGACAACGAGATGTATTGTTGATTGCAAAAAAAAAAATGAAAAGTGTCAATATCAATATAAATGTACAACTGAGAAAACTAATCACTCACTCAACAGGCAATTTGATATCAGATTAGTATCATAATACACACAATGAATATTATCTAGAGGGAACCTCATGCAAAAGAAGTAGCATTAATAGAATATGATAGAGTTGGATTTTATCAAACAAATACAACTTAACAATTTTAAATCATGTATAGAATGACTCGTTATCCTAACTAATTGAAAATGCCTCACTTACAAATGTTTAAATGGTCAATGTCGGCAATTAAAATAAATCGTTCAAGTTAACTTGTCTATTCAGATTGACAGTACAAACTAAATCCCTAGTAGACATCAATTAACAATTTGATTGCATTGTTTCCTCCAATCCGAGACTTTAATTATTAAGATAAAGCGTACAGTTATGTCATATTCTTATATGACGTGCTTCTTTGCTTTGTTAATACACCCATGCTCTAAATCTAATACAATTTTTTTGCACATGCGTATATTGACTACTGCAGAATAATGAACTTTATCAAATTGGCATTTATTTAATATATTTCATTAACTTAAACCAGTTATAAACCCTTAAATGATGCACATTTATTCATTTAGTATGGCTGTCATGTGTTGCAATTCGAAATTGAAATATTTGACCTAGATAAGACAACCGTTCATATTTGGTGTTAAAAATTCCGCCTCTTGAAAAATCACATTGCCAGTCGTTTGCTTGTTTACCAAAAAAGGTGGTTTATGGAAGAGCCTACATAAATGATCTACACTTACACACATCGGACATAGAAATAACCTTAATTGTCTTATTTTATTGAATGTAAAATGAGAACAAAATCTGACTTGTTACAATATTTTGCTGTAGAATAACCTTTTGGTATAAATATAGGAACTCATCGACCAAACGTTTGACTTATTATATCATTAAATTTCAATACAGTTATAGTGCTTTCAAACCAGTATATGTTTGTTGGGGAAAAACAAAATTTGTTTAAAGACAGGCCATTGTTTGTTGTCTTTATATATGAGAAGTGCAAATACCATGTACACAATTCGATATCGGACTGAGTTTGAATAAATATGAAGACCAGACGAACTTCAACAGTACATTATGGTAAAGTCAAAAGACATCAAGATACAAAACAAAAATGAAGTATTTAAATTATTGAATTTGAGGTTACAATTCCGACACGCAAACTTGACCAAAAGAAGATTTTCGTTTAACTTTGGTCATAACGCTCTTCAATTGTTTCAGTTCCAGTACATAATCAGAATTCAAGTATTCGGCTTCAGTGCGTCGTATGAAGATAAATCATTAAAGCATGACATTTATAACGGGTTGTTTACCTTGTTTGTAAACACAAAAAGGTTGCCACATTTGATTATATGTTTTTAATCAATTCTTTCATCTTTAAAAAACAAACTCAATATGTTTTACTAATGACGGTATAATATTAAATAATGTTGACAGCACAACATATATCATTTATCGGGAGTGACATTTTTAAATACAAGTGAAGACAATATGTCTTTTTTTGTTCTTTAACATTGTTTTTTAATTAAAAAAAAGTACAATAAGATCCAATTTACCTTTCATATCCAGATCCGTATATTCATCTTAACAAAAAATAGTAAGTCCAACAAACGTCAGTGTCAGATGGAAAGTGTCTCACTAGAAACAATTTGAAGGTTAAAGAGAATCAAAGATAAAAACTAATTTCTGGGTCATATTGACCCAACGATCATGTCCCGTCTGACTTGAATAAAAACCTCAAATAAAGCAATATATAATTACAGGCAAAATTAATATCGATATGTGTAAACCTCTCACAATCAAGTGATGGATTTGCATTGGTATTATCTCATTTCTATGATTCCCAAGAGAACCATTCTCGACAGATCGTCTCAAAATAATACTAAAAATAACATCCTATTCAAATTTGGTTATATTGTTTTCTGTCAATCTGATAAATAGTTGTATGTAAAAACGTATTTCTCAGTCAATCTTACTTTCTTATTTACGTATTTAGCAACATAAATATATATACATTCATATATATCGTATCAAATATGCCATTAATACATTAATGCTATTTGATTAATTTACTCAGGATGGTTTTTTGAACTTTAATAGTACCGTTGACTCTACTCTGATATTTTTCGTATGCTGTTCCGTCAAAAAAAGTTTGTCATATATTACAATGATGCATAGCATAGTTTTATGAGCATAACACATGTTCTTTGTCCTTCTTATTTTATATATATTTTTATCACAATGCTGTTTGAAATTTTAATATATCATAATTATAAATCTAAAAAAACAGGAGCAGAATAAAAAATTGTTTCCATTGAGGAAATTGGTAAAAAATTTTATACACATTTTTTTTAAATTTTTTTTTTCAGATGCATGTGACTATGGAATGAAGGAGGAATAAAAAGAAATGGTGGCTAAACTTTAGAAAATCATTTTTTTTAATAACAGCGTGTGTCCATTATAGACATTAGAGAGGAAGGATTATACAAGTAATAAGTTTACTACTGAATTATCATACGTATATAATTAGCAATCCTACACTAGTGTATTAGTTTTATTGATTTATAAACAGCATGATATAATTATACATACTTTAGTGCACAAATGTCAGATATTATTTACAAATTATCAAGGACATTTGACAAATTTTCTACGAAAAGAATACATATGAATCAAAGCCTCGATCAAGCATGAGTTCTGCAAAATAAGAAGCCCCATACGTCTATTATCAATTTTCATGTTGAGATCAATTTTTGTAAGGAACAAATCTTTTATACAAAAATAATGTCTCCCTAGGCTTGTACATGGTAATTTCAAAACATCTCATACAAAACACGTACTATAAAGGGTAAATGCAGATATTCGCAAACTTCTCCGTCGTTATCCATGTTAAAATATGGAATAGAAGATGAACAGAGGAAATGAAAAAGATTATACGAATAATTAGTTGTAACAAATTAGTTGCGTCTTATTGGAAGTATTGTGAATGTAGTGACCACAACCCGATCAAAATGCAAAAATCAGTCGATATCAACCAATTGGGACGGAAAATATTATCATCCGTAAACGGCTTCCAGCTTATCGCATGAAAAAATATTAAAATAGTTAAACGAAAACAGACGGCAAAAATAACTCAGAAACATATTTAAATGAACTAAAAAAATAAATAAATAAAAAATAGAAGACTAACTATGTCCTGGTGTTCCTGATTTTGGACAGGTGTAAAAATAAGGCCGGACATAGGTATGATGTCCTATGTTTTAACTCAAATCATAACAAATTGCAAATATGTCAACGAGTACCGGTTAAAATACGCCTGCTGATGACAAATTGAAAGATAAAAAGCAATGTCTGGATTCATAGCAAAACATAATACAAAGATAATAACAATCAAAACCAAGGAGTAAATAAAGTAAAAAAATCAAAGGACATTTACATAAACAGTTATAAATAATAATTAAGAAACAACACGAACTCCATTAAAAACCGGGAATGAAATCAGGTGCTCCAGAAGGGTAAGCATTTCCTATATCGTATAAAGCACAGTCGTGTTATTTCTTTATTTCAAATAGTAATGAAGGAAAATCACTGGATTGCAGGTTCCTTATTTATCACAAGCGTATATAAATTGTGACTGGAATTATACTGATAAACTCTCAACTTTTCCTAAACATTGAACAGTTGTGTGATAACTAAAAAAATAACATTAAAATTAAATATTGTCCCCCCAAAAAAAAACCAAATAGACTGGAACACTAATTTTCATCTTCTGCAGACATGGTATGATTGGGTTATATACAATCTTACGTTTGCACGTATTTAGAGTGTTTTTTTTAATTTTTTCTTATCCAGCACAAAAGCAACATTGCTCAAAATTACTGTTACATGTTGCTCCTGAACGTTAATATCACCTCAAAAATCGTTTTTTTGTAGGGATGTTTTTCATCAAATACATTTCTTACATCTTTCGTTAGTTGAAGATTAATCTAAACGTAAACACTGAAAAGTACAAACTCCTCCATTTAACTTTGAACTTAGATTGATTGTATTCCAATTGGTTATTTAACTTTTCGCGTATTGAAGTTATGATGCCTGCTCTGCATATGGGACATGTTTTTAGTTAGGGGTTTGCCTGTCGATTGCTTTTACCTACGACAACATAATATATGTAAAAATATTGATGTCAACAGTAACAAGTGTAAAGAAGATAGTGGTAAAGTTAATTTTACATAGTACATTAGTTTAGTCATACGAGTTAACATAAATTGCTGATTATTTGATCTAGCCACGATTCTAGTGTAATAGTCTGAAATTGTCAAAACTGCAAAATAATATTTAATCGGAGAAAACTTTTTTAGAACGTAAACGTCACTTTTAGAGCAGCACCATCTCAAAGTAGCTGTAAATAGCTTATACATAATTTAGTAGTTCCTATAGTTATTATCGACGTTTTATTCATATTGCCTAACTGTAATATGTTATCCATGACGGTACTTGAATAACAGAAATAATGATGACAATAAACTATGTACATGATGAATGTGTACTTTTCTGTGATCACATAAACCTGCTCAATTCCACTCAATAACCACTATTAAATTCCTCGAATTTTTCGTCTTCAAGAAAGGAAAGGAAATACAATTATTTGCTTGCAAAACACAATTTTCCATTTGTTTTTAATGCTGATTTCAATTCGAAATGTTTGTGTAAGACATTTTTATAAATCTATCGTTAAGTGCCAGTTTGCCTAAGAATCAGGCAGTGGTGAAAACATGACAAAAAAAACCCCACCCAATTTGACATTGATTTCATTGATATGTAGTTATGCACAAAAATAACATTCATTTCCATTTACTGTTCTGGTAATAGAAGATACAATTTGGTGGAAATGCACTAGAAATTAACAAATAAGGGGAGATAACTCTGTAATTTGCTATCATTCTAACCAATTTTCTTACCAAGTTATTTGATATTACCAGACAAACACAAAGGAAAGACTAATACTTTTTAACTCAGGATGATGGTTAGTATTGAATAGCATGATTAGCTCGGTGGGTTTTTTCTGATCATGTTTTGAATTCTACCTAAATTGCCTGATTCTTACAAAGACTGGCACTTAAAACAAATGTATACAAAAGACAAAACAATTCCATGACAATGCAAACAAAATGAAACGAGAAAACTAACGGCCTAATGTATGTACAAAAAAATAACGATAAACATTTGTATGTAACACATTAACAAACGACAATCACTGCATTACAGGCTCCTGCTTGGGACAGGCACATACCTACAGAATGTGGCAGTAGTGGGATCTTAATCCTCACTGAACCTGGGACAGTGGTGTTACAGTACAACAGAAAAAACGAACTATACAAATCAGTTGAAAAAGACTTAACTCATCAGAGGGATACAAATACAACTATTACAAATGCAAGTAAACGTTGTCATGCACTTGTTCATCATAATAACAAAAAGACACTAAGTACAGATCCACGAGTACTCGCAGTTTCTTCCAGCTAGTTCAAAGCCACTACCAACTAACAATTAATCATGCATTAAGTATCAGCTTTTGACTCTCAAAAAATCTTTTAATCAAGAGTTAAAATAACTGGAATATTCGTAACTTTGACCAACGTTTTACAAAATTGCAATGTTTTTTTTTATTACTACATGTACTTATATAGTTTTCTTTTGATCTGATATATTGTTGTTAGTATTTATCTGATTTTTTTAAAATTATTATTATAAACAAACATAAAAGAATAAAAAATAAACATATAAAAATATGTGTACTATGATTTAAGGTGGTACTTAACACTACAGGGAGTTAACTCTGTAAAATCAGCAAAACGTTTTAATTACGTTGTGTTGTTAAGGGAATATTAAGCTTTTCAATGATCAAAATAAGTGTTTTACAAACTGCTATATAACCATTGTAATTTTTTTTATTAAGCGATTGGTTAAAATTTTTCGAAATATCTTATATTGTTCTCAAAGGAACAAAGTAAATACTTAGTCAAGATTTTAGGAAAATTAAACGAGCCAAATTGATTTTTAGTTTAGAATGATGGGTACATCCTTAATGATGTACTTAGGTGAAAATTAATAAATTAAGAATTTAAAATTGATACTATAATCTGATAGAGAATCAATTCAAGATAGAAATAAGCTAAAAATATTGATAGGTCATGGACCTTATTTTCCAGATATTTGAGATTAAAATTATGGCGGGAAAAGGCTGACTTGGACTTTTACCTTATATTTGCATTGGTACTATTTTGGTCTCAAAACAAAAGAAAAAAATCAAGAATCTTCTAAAATTTTGGTAAATGACCTTTTATGAGCAATTAAGTCTTATATGAAAAAATAAATGGGTGTTATGGGGCAAAATATTTTACATTGTTTTGTATGGAAAAACACCAAGGAGTCCGAACATTTTACACAAATTCCAAAACCTCACCTAAGTACATCCTGAAAGCTATTTGTCGTCTTAAACTTGTTGTTTGATGAGAGTTTTTTGGCTCCGTGTTGAAATCCACATTCTGAGTTTTATATGAAGAACAGCAATAAAAGCAATACAAACTCATTATAATCACCGTTATTATTAAACCATGGTTATGAATAATATTAATGTTCATTTTGTTGTTTTGTTTTATTTCAATAAAAATCAATAATAGGTTGTCATGGCAATCAGCAATGTTAATCTCTTCATATTGTTTCAATTAAGGACATCTACGAATCAAGCTCTCGTAAACGTTTTGACCTTCAAAGTCATTTTGGTGACAGAAATAGAGATAAGAGGATTATCAACTGAAAATGAAATGCTTTGAAATTAAAATTGAAAAATTAGAGAAAAGACTATTATTGTCAGTGTTAAATTTGGTTTTAAGATTCCTGCAAACAGATTTTTTTTTAATAAAATGACAAGTTGTACATAATATAATGTTATAAATATGCAATTGCATAAAATTTAGAGGTTTAGCTAACTGTAAAACTCCCATTTTCTTTACGAATAAATGACTGGATCAAGTTAGGATTAAGACCGTTGTTTTCCATTTGCTTGATGTGTTTGAACTTTTGAATTTGCTTTGTTTAAGGGCCTTTCTGTCTTACATTTTTGTTCGGGTTTGATATTTTCATTTTTTTACTATTTAAAAACACCGCACGAGGATGCTTTTTTTACATGTCAATAAAATGTTAAAACACAAAATCCGCTTTCGCAAACAGTATTTGCATAAAAATATTGTTATGAAATATGACATTTATTTTTACAAAATATGTATGCGAACATGATTCTTGCTTATGCAACTTTCTGTTGTTGTGTATAAAAGTAAAGACAGGATATGAAGTATCCTTCCATAGCTCTCTTTGTTGATATATCTTTGTCATGTTTACGTATGGAAACCATATGAAATCCTAACGGCAATGTATTATACCTTAAGAGTCTTCTCACATTAATGATTAGTTCTGTTCATCTCCATTAATAACATGAAATAAAGAATCTCTAGGAAAATAATTTCCGTGTCGATGTGCTAAAGATGTTACTATTCTGGAATAAAATAGCTTTCATCTCTCTATCTCGAGGCGAGATATATAATTGCTATTTCATACATCTATTTATAGACAGTCGTCTTTGATTTTGTTAGGATAAGGTCACAAATTTACTATATCGTGAAAGTTGAAACGTTTTTATTGCAATTGCACTTTTTTCATAGATATAGGGCAATGTGGTATGAGGGCAACTGAGACAATTTTCCATCCAAGTAACAATTTACAAAAGTAAACAATTATGAGTCTATGTACGGCTTTCAACACGGAGCTTTTGCTCAAAACGTACAGCAAACTATAAGGGGCCACGACAATAACTAGTGTAAAACAATTCAAACGGGAATACCAAAGGTCTAATCCATATACAACAGTAGGTTTATTAATAACTGTATTTATTTATAGCTGAATAAACATTCGACTGATCAGCTGTAAAGAATCTATCTATAGAAAAAAATTATCAAGGAAATCAAAACAACTAATCCATAAAATTAATAAAATAATAAGACTGTTAAATCGCACAAAAGCTTCTGTTTATTAAATGGTAAATTATTTAAAACTAACATCCATAATTCAGTATTTTCCATAAATTTACTTTACAATATAACTGCTGAGACAGATTATTGTTATGCATTTATATATATATATATAAGTTAAACGTAGTTTTTAATTTAGACTCGTTTATATTTTTTTGTTTGGGCTTGTATCATATTTTCCCTCCGGTTTATATGATCCGTTCATCCTATGTTGACTCTTACTATTCAAGAGTTTATTTAAAACTGAGGGTACTTTTTCTAAAAATGAATGTACTTTTTATATGGCCTTCCAAAAACCGTTTCGATCCCAAACATCACTAAAGAGACATTTATTGTCGAAATCCGGATCTGGTGTACTTAAAAAATATTGACACCGTGTGTTTGTGGCATAACATCGTGGCCACTAGTAAAAAATGTTTTTCTGTTTAGTATTAAATTTATATTAAGATCCATTTTGTTACATCTTGTGATCAATTTTATTTGGCAATCGCCAATGGCAGTCAGCAGGGTTAAAGAACATCAGTTGTTCGACCTGTTAGTCAAATGCGTTTTGCTTAAATATACTTTTTCACTTTTTTTGGTCTTTTGGAAAATGTTGTTTGTGCTGTTTTTAGACCCTTCTATAACGAACTTTGTTTTACATGCACACGTATAACAATTGCGGTTTTTATCCAACGCAATCATAGGTTTGAAGGTAGTTTTCAATTTAGACTCGTTTATATTTTTTTGTTTGGGCTTGTATCATATTTTCCCTCCGGTTTATATGATCCGATCATCCTATTTTGACTCTTACAATTCAAGAATTTATCTAAAAATGAGGGTGCTTTTTCTAAAAATGAATGTACTTTTTTTATATGGCCTTTAACATACCGTTTCGATCCTTAACATCACTGAAAAGACATTTATTATCGAAATCCGGATCTGGTGTACTAAAAAAATATTGACACCGTATGTTTGTCGCATAACATCGTGGCCACAAGTAAAAAAATGTTTTTCCGTTTAGTATTAAATTTATATTAAGATCCATTTTGTTACATCTTGTGATCAATTTTATTTGGCAATCGCCAATGGCAGTCGACAGGGTTAAAGAACATCAGTTGTTTGACCTGTTTGTCAAATGCGTTTTGCTTAAATATACTTATCAATTTTTGGTCTTTTGGAAAATGTTGTTTGTGCTGTTTTTAGACCCTTCTATAACGAAATTTGTTTTACATGCACACGTATAAAAATTGCGGTTTTTATCCAACGCAATAATAGGTTTGAACGTAGTTTTCAATTTAGACTCGTATATATATATATATATCATGGTTAGTTCAACTTACATGACCATACTCATCTTTCATTTGCAAATGTGTTTATCGGATGAGTGAATTGAAACTATAATTTGGGTATTGATAACACGATTTTGTTTCTCTCTTTTGAAGTATTCCAATGTATCGATTTTGGTCTTCAGTAGGTTGTTTTGCTAATTGGGTTTGCTTGAAGTTCAAGGTCAATATTTCCAATGTATATATTTTTCAGTTTGTTTTGAGATTTTTCTCATTTACTTTTTTCAGTTTATTCATAAATAACTTAACATTTGAATGATCAACGGTAAAGAATTTATTTATAGAAAAATTAATCGCGGGATCAAAACAATAATCTATAAATTCAACAAAATGATTAGACTGTTAAATCGCACAAAAGCTTTTGTTTATTTGTTGGTAATTGTACTCATGCACCACTTAAAAAGTTTTCGAACAATTATAGGAGAGTGGACATGACTTCTGTCTTTTCTATGGTTGGGATGTTTTCTCTTTGATATATTCCCTATTTCAATTCTCAATTTTCTTTGCAAGTCGACCACCGTCAGAGTGACAACTTTTTTTTTCAATTCACTCAAAGTTAAGCGATATCTTGTTGTCAATACACATGCTTCTAAAACATGCACACAATAATGTCTGATTTTAATGTTTGCAACAGACAACACCTAAGTTTCGTTTGGACCACTTTAATTAGGAGATGAACTGATCGATTGCTATAAGCGAGTGTATTACATGTAGTGGATACAAAATATGTAAACATAATAACATCTAACATCTTAATACATCTCAAAAAAACTGAATGTGCCATGAGCATACTTGTCAATTGCAGCATGATGTTGTCCTAAATACACGTTTGTATCGACCTATGTTTAGACACTATATTTCAAATTATTATAGATCGATATGTTTCATGTCATTTCAAGGTATACACTGTTAATATTGTGCTTAGTTAAGATTGTCATGTTTATTATCAAATGTACCTATCTTTTATAATGAAAATCAACAAAAACAATTATTTATCTATTACATGTATGCGTGTTTAGTTCACGCATCATTGTAAATATAAAGGAATTTGATGAGACTGTCATCAAAGGGAGTCGGGTTAGCGCTATAAAACTAGGTTTAATCCACCATTTTCTACATTTGAAAATGCCTGTGCCAAGTTAGGAATATGACAGTTCTTGTCCATTCGTTTTTGATATGTTTTGTTATTTGATTTTCCGATGTGATTATGGACTTTCCGATTAGATTTAATTTCAGTATATTTGTGATTTTACTTATTGAAATGTTTGTAAAAGAGGGACGAAATATACCAAAGGGACAGTCAAACTCGTAAATCTAAAACAAACTGATAACGCCATGGCTAAAAATTAAAAAGACAAACAGAAAAACAATAGTACACATGACACAACATAGAAAACTAAAGAATAAACAACACAAACCCCACCAAAAACTAGGGGTGATCCCAGATGCTCCGGAAGGGTAAGCAGATCCTGCTCCACATGCGGCACCCGTCGTGTTGCTTATGTGATTACAAATTCGGTAAATAGTCTAATTCGGTAGGTCAAATTCATTAAAGGAAGGGGATTGTAGTTACGACGTAAGGAACATATCCGTAAAGTATACTTTGTATTATCCCACGACAATTACAGGAAGTCGTTGTTGTTGTGGCTGCTGTGCACTGTTGAAGACCACGTGCTTACATATTGATATCTTATTCGATAACCTTACTATTCTGTCCATACATCTTAGTATTCTTTTTATAACTTAGTGGGTTTTATTTTCCTGAACACAACTAACGTCCAATAGTAAAAATTGCCTTAAGCCTCATCTATACCGTTAATTTTCTTGTTTGAAATGGTTTACATTTGTGATTTCGGGGACTTTTATAGATGAATATGCGATATGTCCTTTGTTCATTCTATAGCTATTAGATTCTGAGTCATTTGTACTCTTGTGCAGAATTGTCTAATTGCCAATCATGCCACATGGGTTAAAGATTCAGTAATATGCAGTTTGAATATAGCACGTATAACAAGGGTGTAATTGGAGTAGTGTAATTTTTTTTTTAGCTATAGGCCACTTTTAAAAAAGTATTAACATAAATTCACAGCCACTCGGTTCTATTTGGCTCTTTTAGAGTTCATATGATTTGACTTATTTTCTAGAAATCCTCTTAATCATACATTTTGTTTATGCTAAAAAGTAAAGAAAGTGTCATGAATAAAGGCAACAGAAGTATTCTGCTGTTCAAATGTCGTCGATCGATTGAGAGAAACCCAATCCCGGTTACAAACTAAAACCGACGGAAATATGTCAACAATTAGAGGAAAACGACGAAATATCAGAAACACTAAAGTGCAACAAAATCAAACGCCATCATACTTAAAAGCTGACTATATTACTATTTTCATTGACCAAAACTGCACATTCGAGTGGCAAGTTTTCATATGTATCACAAAATCTAATAAAAACGTAAAAAATTTAAATAAAATAAATTGTCTGTAAGTACATTTGTGACTGCGACGTCTTTTTTTCAGATTTTATCGAAACATATACTATTTTAATGTGTGTTATTAAATGCCTTAAATATTTCAGAGTTTTGTAAAATATTACGGCATAAACTATAGATTTAATTTCTTTCCAATTTGAATACCGTTGACAAAAATGAGATCTTTCCGTATCCATTTGTTTTAAAAATTCGTATCTATGTTACAGAATAAATTGTAGTGATTAAAATATCGATCATAAGCAGACATTGTTCCCAAGGGTTCCGAATGATCTTCATCGGCAATCTATTCGGAAACCAATACGTGACTGCGATGTATATACTATACATATAATCATGTATAATTAATTATATTATATGATGTTACACCAGACAATTTACTAACACAAATCTTGCAATTTATGGTATATCATAAATGTTAGAATACAATAGAATAATTGTATACCTTGTACTGTATTAATAATATATCATGCTAGTATATTTTGAACAACTTGAATGTATTCTAAACATATATTTCATCTAACATACTGATCTAACAACAACACCTCGGTCTTCAATATAGTCACGTGATTTGTGATGTTTGAATCTTACAGTGTCTCAATGTATCCCCAAATAATATCGGCAAACATTTTCATGTTTAAAAGAAAATGCATATGAAGACAAAAGACAAGCCATGAATATGATGACCTTTTCGCATATACCGGTATATCGCATTTTTACAATACCACACTGTGTCACGAATATATCGTATCGACTACTTACCACATGGCATTTAAACTAGTGGGTAATCAAAGCGACCAAGTTTTAACGGTTTATGCAACCATTTTCATGTTTCTAAACAAACAAAAAATATATGAAGACAAAAGACAAGTCATGAATATGACAGTTGTTATCAATTCGTTTGGTGTGTTTGAGGTTTGATTTCGCCTTTTGATGATGAACTTTCGTTTCGAATTTATTGATCCCATATATATCGCATTTTGTCAATACAACACTGTCACGAATGTATCGTATCGACTCCTTAACATATGGCATTCAGACTAGTGGCCTATCAAAGCGACCAAGTTCTAATGGTTTATACAGAACGAATGCAAACAATAACAACTTATTATACTTTCTGTATTTAATTAAATCGTAAAGGGACATACACCACTATTAACACTGTATTAGAATAAGCCCTGTCGTCAATCCGCATACTGATGCTGTTGTGTAACCAATTAATATATTCTTTGAAATATATAGGAGATAATAGTATGACCTTATGAACAGTAACTTTGTCATCCTCATCGACATGTTGAAATTAATTTACCCACATTTTGTACAACTATACATATTAAACTGTGTTATGAGATAGTTAAGACACCAAAACGGACAGTAAAAAAATTCAGTCGAAAAAAATGACGAAAAATGAGAACACGACAAACCGTTACATTTAAAACAAGACTCTTCAACAAAACGAAATTGAGTATTTGATGAAATTCAGCATAACAGAAGTATGGTCGATTGCAGGTATTTTTTTTTTAAACATAGGCCATTTTTAAAAGAGGTCCATTTATAGTTAATTGCGTGTTATTGTAGATAAATATTGACCAACAACTTGAATATTATACCTCGAAACCGTACAAGAACGACATCTTCACCCCCAAACAAATTATGAAGAACAACAAATACTGTGTCGGTCTACGTTGTTCTAAAATAGTAGAGCTTAATCAATGGATATCATTGATTTCAAACGCAAAATCAGCCATTAATTAACATGTAAGATAATGGTCATTTTGGAAATTTATTCAAAAAATTATAAAAACTAAGTCTCTCTCATCTTCAGTTCCCAGAAGACTATTACAACTGTCTGAACTTGAAAACAATACAGAGGTATTGAACCTACTTCTGTAACATTGTGTTTCAACATAATTTAAACAGCTCCATGTAAAGTGCTAAGAGACATTTTTTTGCAATATCTTTTGGTTAATAAAGTGAAAAAAGAGATACCTGGTTTTACATTTTTTACACCAGGCGCTCGTCTCATTTATAAAAAACTTATAAATAACGCTGAATCAAAATAATTTAAATGGCAACATAAATAGCTAACGTGAAAACAAATGTACACCCGCAATTTCGAACAGTTTTGCAAAATACAACTTTGAGAATCATTTTTTTATAAACAAATTACAGCCGTATGGTGACCTATAGTTTGTGTCGTTTTGGTCTTTTGTGGATAGTTGTCTCATTGGCTATCATACCATATCTTCTTTTTTATACAGTACTGTAGACTTTTCAAAAGTCATAATAATTGACCCTGTCAACAACAAAATTCCAAAACATCTTCAATATGTTAAAGATACACAAACTTTTCCACGCGTTGTACATAGGGGTATGAGAAATATCTGTTGAACTCTCAGTTATAGTGACCTTTTAATTATCTTGATGGTTTCTCTTTACTAAGTAAGACATGCATGGGCAAACCAATGTATTTTATTGGTTGAATGGGTCAGGACAGACAACAAGACGAGCATTGTCATACACTTATACGATAGTTTCATATACAATCAAAATTGCCCAAAAAAACTTCATGTCGGACAATTAAAAAAAACCCGTAACTGTGAATCAAACAGGAGTCTGAAAGTATTATGACTTAACACGAAAAGTAACATTCAAAGTAAAATATTATGGAGTATAAATAATATATGAAACCTTTAAATAATAAATGATAATCATACTTTCATAATTCAAAATCGATAATTTTGAGTTTTAAAGTTTCATTACGCCTAACGCGGAAAAGAATTACAATGCAAGATACAATTACGGTAATAAAAGGACATTATTATTAATATGATTTTTTTTTCTGTTATCATGTTTATAGCCTTATGATACGAACACTAAATTTTTTCATTACTTTTTGGTTGAAATTTTCTTTCGTGTAAATATGCAAAATTACTTACCGTCAGAGTTCTGAAACTAAACAAACAATCAAATCCAAACACTTAAATGACAGAGAGTGTAAATCCAAACACAAGTCTGAAGCAGTGTTGACATGCTGTCATACTGAGATACTTAATCGTTTTATTCCTGCATTGAATATTGTAAAGAGTCCTCGTAACTCAGATTACAAAATCAATATGACGCTTAATTTCATGATTCAGTCACATTTTTATATCAATTCTCCTAGGAAGAAATTAAGAAGTAATAATGAAATTATATTAATGATATATACGTTTTCTGTTTTGTTTAATTTATTACTTCAGATGTCACGTTTTATCCATTTATATAACAAATACAATATAATCTTGATGATTGATTTTTTATTAGGTTTTTGTGTACTTTTACGGCTTTTAAATTGAAATGCATTATTTTCATGTAGCACACCACAACTTTTCAATTTTTTCTTCTTATTTATTTACAACATTAGAAAAGTTTTTAAATTTGGGCACAGTACTGTGTGTCAAAAACATGTTGTGTAACACTAAATAACTTGTTGTGTTGATGATAGTCTGCTTGCCAAATTCGTAATTGACATTGTAATTGAAAATCGATTTCTACGAGTTGTTTCCCTTAGACGGAACAAAAAAGTTATAATGGATGAAGTCGTGTGGAAAGAGCATATCAGATTTCCTGATCGAGAAAAAAAAGTCCCTATTGAAAGGTGTTTCATAAATAATTTAACAGCATTACATTGAGTTCATATCTGAACCTGGATTTAGACAACATAAGATTTTGTATTTTCTTTTACCTTTATGGTCAAATTACATTCATTACGTAGAGCAAGAAGTGCATATCCTTCGTGAGTACCCAAACTAACCCAAGGGTTTGATGGGGTCTTTATTTTTAAATGTTTTTTTTCTAATAACTAAGGTTTGAGTCTTGTAATTTTTTTAAATTGTCGTTCAATTTGTCAGTTTGTTTTCGACTAATAAATTTGTATGTCTTTCTTGATTTCGTCCTCTTTTATTGATTTTCTATTTTTCTACATAAATCGATGAATCTCTAAGCAGTAGGAAAATGTCCCATGATTAATCATGTTTTATAAGATTAACAGAATGAGAAGCAGTATCTGCTGATCCTTCCTGGAGCACTTGAGATCCCCAAAGTTTTTTTTATTAGTTCGTAAAGCTCAGTCTGTTTTTTTTTGTATGTTTAGTTTTGTATATTTGTTGTCTTCTTGTAGTGTATCGTTATTGTTTGTCTTATTGTTGTTAGTGTCTTTTCTCGACTGATGTGTATGAATATCTGTATGGTATCTTTTGCCTCTCTTTTCTTGTACCAAGTCAAGAAAATTGACATTGTTTTATCATAGTTCGTTTATGTGTGTGTAACATGTTAACGTTGCGTTCCGTTGTCTCGTTTGTTTTCTCTTATTTTTGAGTATGAATTCACATTACTATAAGACGTGTCATGGTACTTTTCTATCCCAAATTCATGTATTTGATTTTGATGTTGTGTGTGTTATTCTTGTCGGATTTTGTTTAATGCTTAGTTCATTTCTCTGTGTGTTGCATTTTAATGTTGTGTCGTTGTTCTCCTCTTGTATTTAATGCGTTTCCCTCAGTTTTAGTTTGTTACCCCCATTTTATTTTTTGTCCATAGATCTACGAGTTTTGAACAGTATACTACTGTTGCCTTTATTTACTGTCCCAAACAAGAATATTTTTACTTTAATCATATATTTATGTGCAAAAATTATTTCCGATTGTGAAATCATGACTGAGTGTGCATTTGTATGAGGGATGATGCAAGCCTCGTATTTGTGGTATGTTAATTAATTTGTTTATAAATCAGGCTGTTAATTTACTCGTCTATATTGTATTACACTAACCTTTCGCGGGTTTTTATTGCTGATTTTAGAGTATGGGCTATGGTCATTATAGAGTATGGGCTATGGTCATTATAGAGTATGGGCTATGGTCATTATAGAGTATGGTCTATGGTCATTACAGAGTATTGACTATGGTCATTGTTAAAGGTCGTTCAGTAATCTATTGTTAATGTCTATGTCATTTTGTTTTTGTGGAGTTTTTCTCATTGGCAATTTTACAACCATATAAAATTCCTCTTTTTTGTATAATACTCGATACCAGGCATCAACACATTTAATTCCGATCGCATTCCCGAGGAAATTATTCATGAGCATTGATTGTCTTGTGTAAAACGCCACTTTTAGTACCATTGGTGTATCCGTGATGGTAGTGTATAGTAGTAAAGAAAGCCGTTATCCGGAAACACATGGAAACTGATAGAAGTCATCCCAAACTCGGATGAACAATGAAATTCCGAAAATTACACCAGATGATATGAATACTTAAATACAATTAGAATAGCATTTATCTATTGATGTTATATTTATATTTTTTTTAAACGACTAACAATATGCAGTTTATCTACCTGAAAAATCCCTGAACTTCTGGTACTAATGAAACAGGGACCTTAACTGAGATAGCTGTGTCGGTGGAGATATTGTTAACAGCGCGGAATACTGTTGTTGAATCATAAAAACAAAATGTAAAGGAAGCCGGAGTGCACTGAGGGAACAACAGATGTTGGCAGGAAATTTTGAAAATCCTATTCCAGTAAAATTAAAGTCAACCGCACCTTCAATGTGCAATGTTGAACTCACACAATTAGTGAACGTTTTAGAACCGAGTCCCCTATGATAATTCATTCAATCTGAAGAATATGGTATGTAAAACGACTAGATGTTTGAATTAGTACGATAATTGTATAACTTTCAATTTTTCCAATACATTTACAAAATGTTATACAAATAATACCTTCTTACAGAAAATTAAATAAGCTTCTACTAACAAAGAGATTAGTGACCATCGGAAAATAATTGGAACTCCTAATTAGACCTTCACGATGATTGATTCTGGTTTATCGTCATGCGTACTTAATTAATATTCACTTCAGATTACCCGTATAATTCGATAAACTCTGATCGCACTGTATGAAACAAGAGAATTCATTGTGTAGAGTCCTATTGTATAATACGTAAAATTAATAATACAACATTGAGACTTTTAATCAAAATATATTTTTTTGTCAACGAATGTAAACCCCTCAAAAGGACGGCCATAATGTTTATTAAAAATCACAGACCGTACTTTCACCTATAACATGTATATTGGTTTACCTTTTCAAATGGAGCCTTGAATGAAGAGTTGTATCATTGCACTCACACCAAATCTTGTATTGTGGCAAGTTCAATGCTTTTGTAATTTACTTACCCAGATTTGATATACGATAACAATAAAACCTGTGGTAACAATAATCAAAATTTGGAACACCAATATTACATAATGTCCCCATCATATAAACAAACAAAACACATAAAAGTCCCAAACCCACAAATATATTAAACAGTTTTGTATTTTAAAGTTTGTAAAGGAACAGAAATATTTTTACTATCTACCTGCCTGGAAAACCAGGTATGGGGGCATAGTTGGTATCTCACAAAACATGTTTAACCGCATAGAATGTTTGCGCCTGTCCCAAATCAAAAGTCTCTGGCCTTTGTTAGTCTTGAATGACTATTAATGTTAGTTCATTTATATTTTTTGGAGTGTAGCATCTGGCTCTCATTATTACTGAACTAGTTCACACTTTTAGGGGCCAGCGAAAGCACACCTTCAGGTAAGGTATTCTCTCGCTGTGTGGAGGAATCAATTGTGGCCATTGGTTGTTTTTTAATTCTTTGGTTGGGTTGGTGTTTCTGACCCATTTGCCATTTCTATTTTCCACTTTTATCACTACATCTATATTCGACAAAACTTGTTTTCGCTATCAAGAGTGCCCTGGTTGTATTTATAAATTAACTGATTACAAAATTTTGAATTTTTGAAATACTAAGGCTGTTCTACCTCAGGCATAGACTACGTTAGCTGTATTTGGCAAAACTTTTAAGAATTTTGGTCCTCAAAGCTCTTCAACTTCGTACTTTATTTGGCATTTTTATCTTTTTGGGGATCCGGGCGTCACTGATGAGTCTTTTGTAGACGAAACGCGTGTCTGGCGTCTATACAAAATTTAGTCCTGGTATCTATGATGAGTTTATTCGACACATGTTTCACGCATTGTTGTATATCCTACACAAAACGGATGGTACCGAGGGCTAGGTTCCCCCAAACACTAAAATAACGGATACAAATTAAAGGCATTTCAAAATACAAAATATATTTCACATATATGTCAAGTACAAAGTATCCGGGAACAAATGAATGCTTTGTGTAAATCCAAATCGACTTGCACCTATTCCCATTGCACGCTACTGTACGAGGTTTTAAATACCATACCAATCCATGCAATGGTATCTTGTAGGTCGTACATTCTGTGAAAATAGATATAATGCATATGTAAGAATGTATAGAACTATGAGCTTTCAGTTTGTCCTACACAGCTACTTTTGCATGGGTACTATTTCTGTACTCAAAATTTGTCGTACTGGAAATCTACTTTTAAAATTCAGTTCTATTTTGTTACTCTAAAATTATTGTAATATTTAGGTACCTGTATTTTACAGTACTTTATTTGTACTTGAAATTTAGGTACTACAGATTTTTAGTTTCTACCGTTACATTTTCAGTATTTTGAAAGTTTTTATATTTCAAATCTCTTAAAGTTATGATTTTCAAACATGGAATGTTGTATTATTTCTGTACCAAAATATTAAGTACAAATCAAGTACTGTAAATTACAAGTACCTAAATATTACAATAGTTTTAGAGTAAAGAAATAGTACTAAATATTAAAAGTAAAATTCCAGTACTGCATTTTTTGAGTACAGAAATACAGAAAAGTAGTTGATTCATTTTAATGACCGTATCTATAAACATTAATTTTAACACTGAAGTGCTCACTACGAGCTTGTTGTAAACCTCAGGGGAAGACCTCCTCCAGCAGTGGTATCGACCCACCGGATATAGGGTGGATTTGTTTGATCATCACATTATACAGGTTCTAATTTTTTCTCCTTACAAGTCTAAAAGACTTCTCCATGTGCGTATGATTTATTCTAGAGGTAGACTCAGTTCAACCCTTGACTTCTAAACGTCCATTGGCTATTTACAAGTCCATCTAGTTCAATACTTCTGCAATTATTCGTTTCATTTTACCAGTAAGAGAAAGTTAAACTTATAAATTGAAACATTTCCATGTAGTCTCAAGGAAATACAAGATAACACCGTCTACTCGGATGTTTTATTTTTATATCAAAATTCAACATCGCAAACAAAACATTGTCATACTGTCTATTAGAACTGTAACTGTTTTGTTTTTACATAAGTTTCTTAATCGAGGAGCTGATAAAATAACACCTGCTGCCTCCTTTATGTTTAAAAGAATCGTTTTGGTAAGTTGGTATGTCAACTTGTCCATAAGAGGGTGTAGGTGGAACACATATAATACAGAAATTGTTTTGGATTGGAGCGTCACTGATGCGTCTTTTGTAGACGAAACGCGCGTTATAAACACAACATGTACTACTGGTATCTTTGATGAGTTTATTCATATAACTCACTTTCCTGTTTTGGGTGCGAGTGTTGTCCTGTAGCGGCAGCAGCTTGCACGTTTCCGAGATCTACAAGAGTGTAATTTTCGTGCAAGATATGTGGCTCTCTCTCTCATCTGAGATCACCCCTAGTTTTTGGTGGGGTTCGTGTTGTTTATTCTTTAGTTTTCTATGTTGTGTTATGTGTACTATTGTTTTTCTGTTTGTCTTTTTCATTTTTAGCCATGGCGTTGTCAGTTTGTTTTAGAGTTACGAGTTTGACTGTCCCTTTGGTATCTTTCGTCACTCTTTTAACACGGGTCAGTTATTCGAATTATTTTGAAATGGGATATTTTATTATCCACAACAATAATGCATTTAAGAATCAATTTTGCACGACTTGAGGCTTAGAAAAATAGAAAGGTGACTCAGACTTGTTCTGTATATATTTAAAAAAAAAAAATAGGAAAAGTATAAGAAAATGTTATGTGAGGAAATTATATATACCGATGCTCCAACTTTATAAATCAATAGGCAAATTAATGGCCGCAGATCTATATAATAAACCACTATGTACATGTAACTGCATGGCAATACGAAGACGAAACCTCATTCAGTAAACTGATTTATGCGACCATCACAAATTAGTGTCCTTAAAATTTAAGTTATGCAAGTTTACAATTATTTATTCACACAGTCATTTGTATATGAACACACTCGTAGCTATTTTGACATTTCTGCACTGTTACTTGACGGAATGTGGAGACGAACGGAGTAAAGTTGACAGGCTATAACCAGACATCTACATTGTGCCGAATACAAAAACTGACAACGGATTTCATAAAACAATTATGGTACAGCATGAAGTAATTATAGGATTGCTTTTAATAATCTCGGTGGAACCTCCAAATTGTCAAATGTGATAAACCGTTCGAAGATTTTTTTTCTGACATTTTTCAGCTACATGTATACAAAATTGATTTTTTTTTATCTTAAATTAAATTGATTGAATATATAACAGGCTACAGCTATGTCAAGTATATTAAATGACAGTAAACAAAGCTTTCAGAATTAGTAAACTATTTCTAAATCCCCTTAAATATTGGTTTAATTTATACAACTGTCATCTTATTTTATGTATTAACCTAGCCGAAAGAAATGTTTAATTCATATGAACCAAGACGAAAACATGTTTCCTTACGTAATATTTTGTTCTTGAACAATAATTATCATTCAAAGGAATAGGTTTTAGTGTTCGAAAAAAGTAATTGTGTGTAATAACCATTAATTCGGAAAGCAATTTTGTAGTTTTCAGATTAAACTGAAACAGTTCTATTATTGCAGGCATGTATTATGCTGTTTAGTATAGCAATTAAGGCGACTTTTTCGAAAGGCAAACAGTTGTTTGTTTTGTGATTTGATTATAAGTTCGTTTTCATAATATTTCTGACAATTTTCCTCCGTCATCAAAGATTGCTTTGGTTTGGTTTCTTGTTGCATTTAGGCGACAAAAATTAAAATGTATCACTTTGTATATTAGAAGTACTAATGGAATATCACAGTGGTGAATTGAAGCTGTAAGTGTTTTTATTCATTTATTGATTTGTCATATGGGAGAATCTCAATCGGGGCATCGCCTTTTAACTGATATAACTTGAACGACGAAAATAATAAGCATTATGAGAGATTAACATAGCAATACATAGTCCCTTACTAGTAAAAATAGATTTAACAAAATATTCACTTGATCTATATTTTGTCATGGTGTTAACTATACACATTCACCTAATAAATGACCGTTCTTAGAATGCGATGGACCAACGTTTCTTTGCCTTTGGAGGAGAGTCGTTTCATTTGTAATCAAAGCACATAATTTGTATACCAAATATAGTTAGATAGCCCTTTGTCAGTTTTTTATATTTTGTTTACACTTATATCAACATTTGTATTTTCTCTCGTGCTGAAATTAGTTTTCTACTTTTATTTTGTATAATACCCCAAGGGTTACTAGGAAAGAAAGAGAAGTACTGTCACTACAGGTCTTCTTCTGACCGTTTGACAACGCGGGATATACAAGTACGCAGTCACGTATGATTGGAATAAATGTAAGGTACCAATTTTCTTGCACCAGATGCGCATTTAGACACAATACATGTCTCTTCAGTGATGCTCGTGGCTAAAAAATTTGAAATCCAAAGCTTATATAAAAGATGAAGAGCTATGATCCAAAAGGTTCAAAAAGTATAGCCAAATCCGAGAAAGGAATCAGAGCTCTGCATGAGGGAGATACATTCCTTAATTTATAATAATTTCTAATATCTTGTAACAGCAAATTTTAATAACTAAAAAAATCCGTATTTTCATGCCAGTTACGAAGTACTGGCTACTGGGCTTCTGATACCATCAGGGACTAATATTCCACCAGCAGAGGCATCGACCCAGTGGTAGTTATAAAATTAACGGTACCAATTTTTTGCACCAGATGCGCATTTCGACACAATACATGTCACTTCAGTGATGCTCGTGGCCAAAATATTTGAAATCCAAAGCTTATATAAAAGATGAAGAGCTATAATCTAAAAGGTTAAAAAAAGTATAGCCAAATCCGTGAAAGGAATCAGAGCTTTGCATGAGGGAGATACATTCCTTAATTTATAATAATTTCTAATATTTTGTAACAGCAAATTTTAATAACACAAAAAATCCGTATTTTCATGCCAGTACCGAAGTACTGGCTACAGGGCTGGTGATACCCTCGGGGACTAATAGTCCACCAGCAGAGACATCGACCCAGTGGTAGTAAAAAAAAATAATGAAACGGGGACTCTAAATCCGATAACGTGTGTAGAGAGAGTGCAATGTTTAATGTAAAATCACAAAAATACCGAGCTCCGAGGAAAATCAAAAACGGATAGTAAAATCCAAAAGGCATGGTCCTTTATCAAATGGCACAATAAAATGATAACACACATCAAACGAATTGGACAACAATTATTATATTCCTGAATTGATACAGGCATTTTCAAATGTAGAAATTGTGGATTGACTTGCATGACAGTTCTCTGCATTTTAAATAAAACCCTTATAAATACTCTATAAGGATTCAGTAAATATAAGTAGTCTGACACAAGGAAAAAACTCTCTTCTCATCAAATTAGCCCTCATTTTCCAATGGCAGTTTGAAAAATCATTACCTTCACCGCGGACGACTTCTATTACATGACCTTCATATTAGATTCATCTTTGATATGTTCTTGTCCAGAATATGCATGAGATATTTGCCTTTAGACGATAAGCAAACAACAATCAATCAATCAGTATATTGTGTATGTAATGCATTCGCGCCATACACTACGTTTATCATCACAATGCAACTGTGACCTGCTGTCAATGTTCACAGTTAATAGTTATGTTCATGAAATCAATGCCCTTAGTAAATTTACATGTGAAAAAGGGAGTTATTGATACAATTGTTAAAAGTCTGTAACGAACAAGGGAATGATCAGTTATATAAAACGTAATTTACATAAATTCGAATCCGACGTTTTGTTGTGTACAAAACTGTTGTTTATCGTTTTTCGTGTTTTATCATTACGTTTCTGTTTTTTTGTCAATTTTGTTGGGATATTTTAGTATCTTTCGACTCTCTGATATAATCAGGCTTTAACGTTCAAATTTAAAAGAATTAATCTATTGATATATTAAACAAAATTCAGTATCGTTTGTCTTTTTGGTTTTATTGATCAATTGGGACAATATCCATAATGCGCCTCAAAATGATGAACTCAAAAGTCATGTGTAAACAAAACAAACAAAAATTGTTTAGTAATATTGGACATGTTTCTTTTTTTTTCAATAAATAACTGAGCTTAACTGTTTGTAGTGATTAGGAAAAATAGAATGAAGGTGTACAAACTATAGAGCTATTAAACGTGTTCAAAGTATTAACTTTTCAAAGAACTCATAGTGTTAAAAAGGGGATTATTTTACCACAAGGAGCTGCATCCCTGAAGGATGTCCGGAATGTGCTAATTTACAGAAAAATCGATCTCACTTCGTATCCCGAACATTTAACCACATTTGTGAAAATGTCACAGCTTCGAAACCAGTTATCATACATATCCAAGTTTACAACATGGACTGAGTAACTGGAAAAATGTCACCATTACCGCCTAAGTAAAAACAATAACATTTAATTCAATAATGATTGAATTTAGTTATTGTAATTATATAACTCGGTATGCGTAATAATGATATAAATTGACGGTGTTCCATTCATTTTATACTGGTCAGTTTTATATGCTAATTAGTGTAGCTCGCGAAATGATAGTCCGTGCAATATTTTTCGTGTGGTTTGGTCATTTGGATTCAAACCGTAAAGGGAGCTTGACCAAAGCTATAGGTTTTACCCGCCCTCCCATTTTCCCATTAAGAATACTTTCTGCTTCTTTTCATTTATCGTTTTTAGTTTTGGAAGAATGATTATAGAACCAGCGTCATGGCGTATATAACAGAGTTTGGAGCTTTTATGTATTGCTAATGGACTGGCCAAATTTAAATGTAAGCTGCTATACACTACCCAGTGGCTCCTGATATAACTTTGATACTGCTGGATCGCCTTTCAGTAATTCAATCCTCATCAAGTTTTGATTGACAAGTTGGTTGTGTTTCTTTGTTGCAATAAATGCCATGACAAATGTACAGCCAAATAAATTCAAATTTCTTAAATGATTTTCACTTATAGTTTATTTGTTAGATTCCTAACATCATGAGGCCAAACAATGAGATTAAAATTTAAACAATACAAGTACACTAACATTTTCTCTAGAGCCCCTTTCCTTTTTTGTTCGTTTGTGTATATATTTACAATAGTTAAAAAAATTGACCCAAGTCGGGCCTTATTACTTATATCTTGACGCAAGTTAAACTTTAAATGAATGTCTTACCTTAACTTCCTTTTCCCCCCTCAGTTCAACGCATTAGTTGCAAAATTAAATGTTTAATTTCTGTAAAATCCATCACTTTTTAAGGATAAACTGCCTTCAATGAATGTAAAGCCAATGCTCTTTATACCGTTAGTTTTATTGTAAGGTTGAAAGGGATGTCATAATTAGCAAAAAAAGGCAATGACAAAAATGATAAAGAATTTTTGGGAAATGTTTGCCCATTTACTGTAACGTTCAGTTAAAAAAAAACTATATAGCATTATTAAACCTGTGTTGTTTTGTTTTACTTCGGCAACATTCGGATTTTTAAGATGAAAGAGGGACGAAAGATACCATAGGGACAGTCAAACTCGTAAATCTAAAACAAACTGACAACGCCATGACTAAAAATGAAAAAGACAAACAGAAAAACAATAGTACACATGACACAACATAGAAAACTAAAGAATAAACAAAACGAACCCCACCAAAAACTAGGGGTGATCTCAGGTGCTCTGAAAGGGTAAGCAGATCCTGCTTCACATGCGGCACCCGTCGTATTGCTTATAAACTGCTTTCGGGGATTTAAAGACCATGTCTGGTATACCAAGCATGTTATTGACAGAAATTTGTTTTAGTTTTTTTTTTCAATAACTCTTTTAACAGTTGCTTTGACGTTCAGTCAAAACGACTATATTTCAATATTAAACATTATGTTTCTGACTTCTGAAAACACTCTTTTTTGTAAATTGATTCAGTTTGTCAAACAAACTACCTTTCTGTCTATTAATTGAAGTCTTTCTTCACCAGGAAAATCTAATACCAGTGTGACGTTGTATTGATTTCGGTTGTAAATGAAATTCTTGGCTAATTTTCACACATTTAGTCAACAAATTGATACCAACCTTGTTATATAAGTGATGTTTATTATTTTGCATGCAGCGACGATTCCTCAATCGAAGGACAGCGATGTTGTTTATCATTTTGACATACAAAGATGATTTCTCTATCAGAGGAGCGCGATGATGTTCATTATTGGCATACAAAGAGGATTTTTCTATCGGAGGACAAACAGAGACGATTTCGCTATCGGAGGACATACAGAGAGGATTTTTCTACCGGAGGACATACATAGACATTTCTCTATCGGAGGACAAACAGAGACGATTTATCTATCGAATGACAAACAGAGACGATTTATCTATCGAATGACATATAAAGACGATTTCTCTATCAAAGGACAGCGGTAATGTTTATCATTCTGACATACAGAGACGATTTCTTCATCATAGGACATCGATTATGTTTATTATTTTTTCATACACAGACGATTTCTCCATCGGAACATCTACAGAGACAATTTCTCTATCAGAAGACTTCGATATTAATTTGTTTTCTGTAGATGGTTTTCAGCTACTGTAAAATCAAGATATGTTATTTTGACATACGGAGACGATATATCGGAGGACATCGATAATATTTTTCCGTAGATGTTTTTTCCGCTACTGCTGAATTAAAATAAGAAATTTTGACATACGAAAACGATATATCAGAGGACATTGATAATGTTTTTTTCTACATATGTTTTTTTTCTGTTATCAAATTAAAATGTGTTATATGTGATGCGACTTTTGCTATATATTACATTTATTTAAGAATTGAATGCTTCTTTTTTGTAAATTTATTGGGGTGTAAAAGCGTTGACCGAAGTACATTTTGTATGAAGCGCGGGAAGCGCTTCATACTAAAAATGTGCACACGGTCAACGCTTTTACAACCCTATAAAGTTACAAAAAGAAGAATTCAATACTTATAATTACATTTTTTAGCTATGATCATGAAAACACGAATATTATAATTTTTGTATTTTATTCACCTGTGCACTTTATTGTGGGACCACGTGCTATCATGAATGAAAAGTTTTATTGAGTGATATTACTGCTTACGGAATAACACGTGATGTGCAGTTAGCCAATCAAAATAAATTATTATAATGAAACATACATCTAATGTAATTATTAGTATCACAATTGTTTATAACTGGAAAAATTGAAAAATTAAAACAAATAGATTTGCAATTTGATATACTTGGCTGCGAGTGCATCTGTAAAAGCGGTCCTCAAAAATTTATAAGAAAGACAGTTTTATAATTAATATTTTAAATGACACAAAGTGTTTTATTTTTGGATGAACAAAAACAAAACTAATATTGACATTTGAAAGGGAACTTTGGCAATTATATATCATTATGAACAGGGGTTAATACCCTTTCGCTTCTAAAGTCTACTTATTTCGCAGTTTTGACCTGACATAGAAGGGTTTTGATAGAATCAAAATGACGAGCAATGATTGTACGTTTTACTTTCCTTCAGATACAACTTGTTAAAAAAAACTGTAACAGCCCGCAAGTAATTTTTTTTTACGTAGACCTCTAGGGATAAACCATGGAAGGTATTTTAATTGATGGACATGAACTTAAATTTACATTTCATCCTATTGTTTTGGTTTATTATGTTTATTTTTGATGTATTGAGTGATATATTTTCTTCAATTTGTTGGAATGCTTCAACATCGACCGTGACACATTTTTGTATAACGTTTTGATTACTAGAAATGTCCACATGATAAACACTCTAACAACTCTTGAAGTTCTTTGAATCGGAAAATAGATAAAATCTTAATATCTCTCTTTTTCTCTGTTTTTGTAAGTATCCATTCATCTATCCCTTGATATTTTGTATGTGCTTTGTGCTCATTAAATTTGTCTTTTGTTGACAAAACGGTTGATAATGGCATGTATGAAAACAATAAGGAACTTATACTGTATAAAAAAAAACACATACAAAATCGCAGTCTATAATGCCAAATTCTAACATAACCAAGTGACTTTTTTAATTGCTTGACTAAAATTCTCACATTTTAACAATAATTTCCTCTGTATACTTCTGTTTATTGACGAATGACATTTAACGAACTCCAGACGATTAACGTGGTAATCCTCAAGTAGACAAATTCGTTGATAAATAATTAGAAAATTCATTTAACTATCTAACCCCTGAAGGAAACGCATCATTACCGACGATTATTTTGTTCTTTAAGGACATTTTTATATACTGTCAACATCGTTATTCATATTAATTAGAGTCTCCATTTGTTTTATATTGATGACAGACTATATCTTTTTTTTTTATAATATGTGCAATTACCTGTCTTATGGTCATTTATAATGAAAAACAAGTTCATGTAAATTGTAAATTAATTATAAAATCATAAAAACAAGCATTGTCCCATTTCCGTTTTTTACATGCATACTTAATGTCTTATTCTAATTTTCATGCTTGGAATGTTTGAAGTATATATTCCTTTATGTGTCTTGTCTCTGTAGATATATGAAGGTGTGGTATGAGGTGCCAATGAGACAACTCTCCATTCAAATTCCAATTTATGAAAAAAATATGATTCATATTCCAAATATAAGCGGTGTATTGGCTACTGTGTCTGCCAAGTTTACATCAGCCACCAGTAATTCCGAAAAAAAACTTGAACAATCGGCAGATAGCCTCTAAAATATGCATGTACTAGTGCGGTCAGAAATGGACAAACATATCCACCAAACAACTGCCTGAGGATTAGATTATGTCAAGTGTACATTGTTTTGCTTTCGGAAGATATCATCAACGTACAGGATTGTTTCGTCAATAGAGCTATATTTCTTGATAGGTGAGACAATGAAGTGGCTACTACCAAAGTAAACGTTCATATATCTCATTGCCCATATATCTTGAAATAAATCGCCTTTTCAGAATATAATGCATTTTTGTAATATTTTCAAAAAACGTATCTCAAAACGCTGTGATTGGTTTAAATCTTTTTAAACTATTGTAATTCAACCAATAGCGTGACGTTTCTTTTTTTCATTTTGGTTTACGAACAACGAGATTACCTGTAGTCGAAAACAGCGAACTTGAACAATGCATGTTCTGATTATTACAAATTGACATATAGTCACCTCATGTCTATTCGCCATTCCACAACAGTACAGCCGTTCCAATAAAATGTGTACGTCATTATAAAAATGTTTGCGGTAAAAGTTAAAACAAAATTGGTGTATGCAGTTATTTTATTTATTCAAAAATAAAATTCAGTTCTAGTGTTTGTAAATAAAAATGTATATGAATTTTGTTTAGCCCTCTTGCTGCCAATTTGTTTTCAAGGTTGTGCCAGAAAAAAAAACCGAGAAACACTGTTTAATCTTTGGTGTTTTATTTCAAAAAGATACAGCAACGAGCAGAAGCTTGCAGAATTTAAAATTTAAAACATTAATATGAATATATGTGTCCCTCCGGTACAGGCGGTTAGGATATATGTGTCCCTCCGGCAGGAAGATAGATATTAAAACTTCATGTCAAAAATTTCTGTGAATGCAACAGTTCTTTTTTATCTAAAATATTAATCCTTTCTAAGAAACATAATTGCAATTTTTGTCTTTGAGTATTTGTTAAGTCCAATTTTTGATCGTGCAGTCAAAAAGAATAATCAAATTACAAAGTTGTTGCAGTTTTATTGAATCCATGATGTCAGTTCTTACAGAATAATAACTACAATTAAAATTTCAATCTTTTTCAACTTAATTGAATCTTAAAAAAGATTTGATAAAAGCCCAAACATTACAATTGAAATTCAATAAAAGGATCAAATTTGATTATTTCCTTTCTTAACACAAATACAACTACTGTGTAATGCTTAAGAAATGAAACATGTTATACAGATCAATACAGATGAACTCAATTTACAACAGATAAATAAAAGTTGGTAAAAAATCACAGAAGATTTATAAACATAAGTAAAAACATTAAATTAAACTCCATGTGTTGAACCAACGCCATTTGTGAATCATTTCGATATCGTCCTTACAGTGGCTACCTTGGTCTGCAGGGTTTTCAACTTATGCAAATTAATACAACATTAAAATAATACTCCAAATTGACATTACAGTATTGTAGAAACATTTTACCAAAATCATGTAGATTCAGCTAGATGTGAAAGATGTTTTGAAGTTTTCCAAAGATTCATATAAAATATACACGAGGTATGGGAGTATGAACAAAACAAATGAAATATGTATTTTTTACACTTCGCCAAAACTTAGTACATTACTTGCCTTCTTCAAAAATATGATACAAATAAACATGTCACCGAACTTGTTTTAAACCTACAAGTTGTGACGATTTGACGCATTCTGTATGGTCTGGATTGTGCAGAGAAACAAGTAATTATGTGAATAATAATATTATGTGAATAAGTAAGCTATTTTATAAAATAAAGTACGAGCAGATATGTGTAATACAGAGATTGTGTGATACTGAAAGAATAAATTCATCATTCTTTTTGGTGTCAGACCACCAATTAAAAGTCCCTATCTGTTCAACCAAATTTTGCAATTTTCAAAGTTTTTTAAATATTTTACCTTACGTTTAATTTCATAGAAACCAGGTATATCCTTAATTGAACATGTATCAGCTTTCTGCATGCCCTTTTTCCACATACCTTTAAAGCCTTATAACTAAAAAAAATGGCCTTTAAAGAGAATTCTTAAATTAGTATACTTTGGAGCGCATTGATCCTCAATTTTTAATGAAAACTCATAATCATGTAAATTTTGGTTAGTTTAAGTGAACAATGACATCTAATGCACTATTTATTTTTGTCCGAGTTGGCCTACTTTCAAACTTTCATACGTTCTAAATTGAAGGGAGTAATTGGTAATGTGACATCTTTTTTCCAAGATTTATCATAAACATATAACTATCAATTTCTGAGTGACATCCCATTAGAATACATAATTTTTCACGATGAAGAATGATGAATCGTATGAAAATATGTGGCAAACATAATAGAAGATGAAAAACTCAATATATTTGCGAACTTTGTATGAAGTTTTAAAGATGAGGGTTACTTGTATGAAGAAATAAAAAAAATCCAGAAGATGGAAAGGAAATCCTTCAAACTGGTACTGCTTTTTTTAATCCATAAGTAACTGATCCCTTTTACATATATGTTTAACAATATAACCGTACAAAAATGCTTGTTATTTTATTTCTGCATAAGAACAAAGTTTGAATGAGTTCCGTTAAGAATAGTACGTTTCTTTCCATATAAATTCTACGATGCCAGGAGGTTTATTTCCAAACCATCTTTAAAATGTCGAACGAAAAAGGCAAAGTTGGCATACTTATTGCTTTTGATAATAATCAAAACTTCATGTTGACGCGTGCATATACACTTGACCCAAATATAGTTGAGGCTACTAAGTAGAAATGGGATCAACGATTTGTGTTGACCCCTGCCGATGAGGTCATCTTAAAGATATGGTGCGTGATAATAAAATAATAGTTTTTTTTATTTTGCTTAGTATGATTTCAAATCAATGCGTAGTATATGAACATAGATTAGATCTCTGCAGTTATGAAAATAACAAACTACAGTTGTTTATGTCCATGTTGGTATCTCTGTCTTTTTGAAATATCTGTGCTCGTTGAAAAACATCAATCTCATTCAAGTTACTGTATAACCTACGTATTCTACATACTCAACATACTATTGTTGTATTCATTTATATTGTATAATGGAAACAATTTCATAGCTATGATCATGACTTACTTGTGTCTAAATCAATTTGCTTTTTTCAGCAAATCACTTATGTTTAAACTAAACTTATAAGAAACACTTCCTTATTCTATCCCTTCCATTTATAATCATGATAATTGTTGTTGTTTTATTTAATATATCATATTTATTTTTAATTTTTGCAATTCTATGCAAGGATCTGTAAATTCAATTTCATTGTATTGGATTTCAAAATAAAGGAGAGATTAATTGAATGTCCGAAAGAATATCGTAAGACGTTTTGTTCAACGGATTCAAACGAAGCAATGAAGATTGAAAACTTGTTTTCAGATTATTTTCGAGATGATTTAATTTTGTTCATTATTAATGACATGAAACCGCAAAATATTGTTTCTAGATTTAAAGTAAACTAGTCTTTGACTTTTGTAGAAATATATTGCATAGTTAAACACAAAACTCAGCTCCATACAAAAAATAAAAATATCTATATTTATATGAAAAGACTGTGAAGTACTGCTATCGAATATGGCACTAGGATTGTTTTGAATCGTAAGGTGATACATACAGGGAGACAATTCTAAAATTATAATTTTATTGTTTTAATCAGTCTATTGTTGAAGAAATATTAAGCTTAACAATGGTCAACTTGTGTGTTTGTCAAACTGATAATAGCAAATAAAATATATATTTTTTACAAAAGGTAAAGAAATTTTTTAGTCAACATGTTTATCCAAAACAAAAGAGGGACGAAAGATACCAAAGGGACAGTCAAACTCGTAAATCTAAAACAAACTGACAACGCCATGGCTAAAAATGAAAAAGACAAACTGAAAAACAATAGTTCACATGACACAACATAGAAAACTAAAAAATAAACAACACGAACCCCACCAAAAACTTGGGGTGATCTCAGGTGCTCCGGAAGGGTAAGCAGATCCTGCTCCACATGCGGCACCCGTCGTGTTGCTTATGTGATCAAAACAGCTCTAGAAAAGGATATGAATTATGGAATACAAACACGTATTTTCATTCTCGAAAATTAAAACTCTCAATTTCACTCAGTCGTTGACTTCATTATTATTTGCTATGATTCATTTAATACCGTGTGAGTTTACATGTTCAATTTTCTCCGTGAGGATTTATCTTCAGTGAAAATTTTCCTATAAGTTCACAGTATTGGTCCATATAGTACTGCTTCATTTAGTACTGCTAATTTGATCCTTGTCTCTTTTTGTTTTATGAAATTTTCCCGTTTTGTTCCGTGTTTTGTTTTACTTTTTTTTCTGGAGAAGCAATTATCAATGTCATGTGTATAAATTTATCATCCTTTGCATCAGATAACTTTTAACATATATTTAGTTATTTCTACTGTGGATTCATTATTTTTCGTGGGTTTCAATTTTCGTGGATTGAGAAAAAATTGCATTTATTGTGGATATTAAATTTCGTGGTTTTTGCCAAAATCTGCATACATTCCTTCAAAAATACATTTCCCCTTTTACCACGAAATCCACGAAAATTGGTATCTAACGAAAAAAATAACTTTAAAGTGTTATTGATTAAGGACACCAGAGTGAACGGACAGCACAACCGATCATCGACAAGAACACTGATAATCTTCTTCAGTAAAAACGCACAAATCGAACGCAAATGCTATGGTAGGAGTTCTTTCGCACAATATCAGTTTTTACAACCTCTTGGGGTAAAATGATGACGTGGTAAGACCACTCAGCAATTGATGCACCCTTTTTGCGCCGCCTTTTTGTATCGCATGCTAATTATTTGAATATTAGTAAAATAGTTAAAAGAATTACATTTTTGGAGAAGAGAACACACTTTTACAAACTTATCCATTCGTTTGATGTGTTAAAGCTTTTAGTTTTGCCAATAAACTAAGGACTTTCCTTTTTTTCCATTTTCTTCGTTTATTTTGATTTTTAATTTAAGAAAAACAATTGCATTCAAATATATTACTTCGTGAAGAAAAGCAAATTGTCATATTCCGATTATATCAGATGGTTGCTTATTCAATTCTATGTTCAGTTGATCATTTAAACTTTTAGTTGCACCAATCATTATACAATTTAGATTAAACTTCTATTTGTTATATCTTTAACAAATTTATATGGTATGACTATCATAAAGATTAATAGACTAAAACATGGTTGATGTCTTCCTGAGGAGAAATTTGAGACAATTCTTGCAGATATATTGTGATTATACTGTGCTTGACGAAACCAGGCCTTACATTTGTAATATTGGAATGAATCATAATTACTTTTGAAAATGACTTCACTGATACAGATTAAGGTAACAGTTGATATTCGAAAATCTTAATTGATAAGTTTAACATTTTAAAGATGACATACATCCATTGAAGGAGTAGCATGCACTCCAAAGGGAGCGAGTGTATTTGTTATCGCTAATTTGTTATTTGTACTTTTTCTTTAATGCTTTATGCTGAAAATCGTGTTACTTAGTCTTTTGTTGTTTTTCTTGGATTTTTTTGTGTGACTGATAGCACATGTGTGTACACTATGTACAGTATGTATGTTGCACTGTCCTAGAAATGTTTTATAGTTGTATCCTCTCTCGGCTTAAATATAAAAAGAAGATATTACATCGACAGTCATTCAATTAAAGTCCATCTATAGCATTGCCAGCCAAACATTTAAGTCTATAAGAACCGTAAAGAACATAAATCATGGACGATTTATTGTGTAATTGAGATTACACCATTGTCTGAGCTACTCCAGTAATTTGTTACCCTAAGCCATCATTTAATAACCTGTTAGCATTCTGGAACATTATACAGCGTAATTTGAAGTCAAAATAGCGATTAAAAAGTTATTATGGAAGGAATTAGACACGATTATATTACAAGGTTCCTAACTTTAATTTTAGAAGACGTTTTCATTCTCCATCTAGGAGGTTAGATGGTCATTAAGTCTGTTGGTATTTGCATTCGGTCTTCCGTTCGACCGTTCGTCCAACTGTCCTGCTTCGGGTAAAAGGTTTTATGAAAAGCAGTTTTGATGATGTTGAAATCATTCCAACATGTTCAAACTGAAACTTAGTACACATGTTCCCTATGATATAATCTTCCTAATTGTAATGCAAAATCAAATTTTTATCCCAAATTTACGATCCACTAAACATAGAAAATAATAGTGCAACTAAGGCATCATATAAGTATGGACAATTTCTTGTTTTAGACTTTGATGGTGTTTAAAATTGAAAGTTAGTATGTTGCGTTAAATAGGTTTACCATCTATGAACAGGTTTAAGGTCGAGTCATAGTCAAACAGTTACTTCAGGGAACACATGAAAACAAGGAAAGCGTATTCTAGACAATATACAGATATATTTTGTAAGTAAGTAATCAAAATAATCAGTTACATATTGTGAGCCTCTGAACTGGATGTATCTACATAAAAAAAACCCCCAGAACTCTGTAAGTACTCAAACGCATGAACAAAAGTTAATTATATCGGTGTAAAGTAAAGCAGTGTTTTTTTCTATGTTAAGACACACTAGTTATGATTTGGAATGTGTTTAAATAGAAAACAACAATTTATTTATGATGCCTCATTATAAAAAAAATTCAATCATGCAATTGATCGCAATGATAAGATGGTACCATTTTGAATACTTCTAATGTCTGTATATCTGTATTATACACACTAGTTATGATTTGGAATGTGTTTAAATAGAAAACAACAATTTATTTATGATGCCTCATTATAAAAAAAATTCAATCATGCAATTGATCGCAATGATAAGATGGTACCATTTTGAATACTTCTAATGTCTGTATATCTGTATTATACACACTAGTTATGATTTGGAATGTGTTTAAATAGAAAACAACAATTTATTTATGATGCCTCATTATAAAAAAAATTCAATCATGCAATTGATCGCAATGATAAGATGGTACCATTTTGAATACTTCTAATGTCTATATACCTGTATTATTCGTATTCAATTAAAGATATACTAAGAACAATAATTGACGGTCAAGTTTTCTTTGTCATGTTTATTATACTGTTGTTTGCCTTTTTTTTTAATCTATTTTGTCATGGCACTGACAGTTTGTTTTGACTAACGTATTTGATTGTCCATTTTGTTATATTTCGATTCATTTTTTTATAACTTATGTCGGTATTTTACCTTCTTGTTCTACATTTTTTTAATGGTAAAAATGTGTTTGTCTCCATATATATTTAGTTTACATTGTTTTCGTTATTAAAAATAAATATACATGTAACTCATTCGTTACGATAACTTAGAGAATATAGGTTTTTGCTTTAGAGAAGCGCATTATCGTATCGATAAGTTAATAACAGTGTGTCTGCACTAAGACAGTGAATTGTAATTCTAAGCCACCATTTAATGACTAGTAAGTGCTCTTGAAAATCAACCAGTGTTAATTAACATTACGACAACTGTTCAAAGAAGCCAGCATAACGAGGAAATAAAGCTGAATTAACAATATCTTTAATGACGTATACAATGTTAAAGTAAGGATAAACATATTACAATTGATATCTTGAACACTGACTTGTTCTATTAAAGACCCTAAAGTAGTGGAGGGAAACAATAGTTTCAGATGACAAAAACCCAATATGTGAATTCATCATTTTTGTTGGATACCAATATTAGTTGATTTCATTGGTATAGATAAACTGCGAATTCAAATGTTAAATAAATTACAAATGTGCTATAGGCTTTGTATGCAAAGATTGGCAAACCCACGAAATCAAAAATCAACAAAAATGACTGTGAACTGAGATAGATATAGGAAGATGGGGTGTGAGTGCCAATGAGAGAACTCTCCATCCAATCAACAATTAATAAAGATAAACCAGTATAGGTCAATGTACGGTTCAACACGGAGCCTTGGCTCACAAAGAACAACAAACTATAAAGGTCCCAAATTTACTAGTTTACGGTAAAAGCATTCAAAATGTTCACTTATAAGTGTGCGAAATTTCTTCAAAATGTGTTCTTGATTTGATGGTTTCTGTTTGATATTGTGTGTTTGTTACTTTAACATTCTAAATAGCAAATAATTTCATGTCAGATTTAGTTGTAATCATAATAATGAAATTGATAAATAATTGAGAATGGGAATGGGGAATGTGTCAAAGAGACAACAAACCGACCATAGAAAAAAACAATAGCAGAAGGTCACTAACAGGTCTTCAATGTAGCGAGAAATTCCCCGGAGGCGTCCTTCAGCTGGCCTCTAAACAAATATATACTAGTCCAGTGGAAAAAGTACATCTATTCATGTTGTTATATTTCGTAGTGTACTTTTACTGATTCAGTTTTGTAACGTATGACAAAAGAAAACAATGGTTACCATGTAGATAAAAAAAATCAAGTTTACACCAAAATACCATAGCATGTTTAAAGAGTTGATGCAGACAAATGCGATGACTAGTGGTAAAATAATCATTACAAACATACAAAAATGGAACGCATTTAAAAAGTTTATCAGTTTTATCACTATTGTGAATTTTAATGTACGATTTGTTAAGGTGTCCATTGATAATATAAATCCAGATTTACAATCTTGAATCATAATCTTGCCGGAATAAGGTGTCTGCGCTACAATTATTGTTCACACAGTTTGATAATAGTTGTCACATTAAAGTGTTTATTAATTGTAGTTCTGAAATCGTGTGTTGCATGCAGACTACAATCAACACTTTAACGTTAGAATTGATCACTTTATTGCGCAGGTCACCGTGATGACATTCACTTATTAAATGTCTATACTATGCAGTAAAATATCTTAATTTATTTCAATTAAAATAAAATAAAATAATCAGAATTGTTTAATACATGAGTTTTCTGATTTTAGGTCCATATGTTAAGGAGACAGCTCTATTGTATGATTTTAATTTTCAATAAATTCTATCAAACTTTAAATAAGAAAAAATCAAGATCCATCTGCGGGCTTGTGTTCTATGTTTAAAAGTTTTCCTGAAAATAGCTACATTTTAATAAGATTAAAGAAGTGTGTCATGTACATTAAAATTGTAATCTATATAAAACAAAATTTATAAAAAAAGGTTTACAAAAGGTTTTAGCGGTAAATTTTGTTGAGGATCATGTTATTTTACAAGGTGAAGGAGAAATTTCAGAGAATGCTTTTCTGATTCATACTGTCTATTGCGAAATATGAAGTTGTGTCGTCATAAAGACAAACAGCTTGCTATGGTCAGTGTTTGTGTCGTCATAAGGACAAACAGCTTGCTATGGTCAGTGTTTGTGTCTTCATAATAACAAACAGCTTGCTATGGTCAGTGTCTGTGTCGTCATAAGAACAAACAGCTTGCTATGACCAGTGTCTTTGTCGTCATAAGGACATTACGATGGTCAGTGTAGCTTGCTAAAGTGATTTTTTTCTTTTTCATTGAAGACAATCAAAACTGCTTGCGTCAAACCTCATAGCATATGAACCTTGTAAGTCGTTCATGTTGATTCTTAATGTTCTTAATCTATAATACTTTGGGAATGCGCAAACACGACAGTAGGCAAACGAATAGCATACTTGTGTCGAATCTTTGACTATGGAATTATGAATTTATAGATTCGAAGTTATGCTACTTTTCCTCAATACTTGTCTTCGGATTTGAATTTATGTACAGAAACCTCTCAACAAACACGTATTTCTAGATAAAAGCAGTATAATTATATTAAATTTGCTACTTACCCCTTGATTAAATAGTGATGACGTACGTGATTTAAAAGTGGCTCTAATTTGAGATATACTTGTTCAATAACAGTCAGACTCTAACATAAAACAGAAACTAAAACAACTTTTATTTGAAGAGAACAAATAAAATAATGATAAAATATTAACATCAAGTTTGCACTATTGGTTAAATGTGATGATATAGTCCAACTAAAACTTACACAACAGAAACATTCATCTCATGAATATATTAAATTACAGAGTAAATGTGAGATCTAATTGTAAATAGTATGATGGGATGAAAGGTTCAATTATGGATAAAATCCAAAACAGAGAATATAATTGATAACGCGGCTTGATATCTTAAACTAGTTAATAATGTATATAGATGTACCGTACGGTCGCCAAAATTGGCGGACAAATATGAAATACTTTTTGTTTTTCTAATAACATATTCGGGGGGTATTTTATTAAGTTATGTGTTTATAGTTAAAAGATATATCTGCATGGTGCTACTCTAGATTTAATTTACTGGACGTTGAATATCCAACAATCTATTAATGTACTTATTCGCGCCATATTTTAAACGTTGATTCAATTATATGGAGAAAATTCCGAAGAAATGGACCTACAATCAAGTGATGGGAAACCAGAACAATCACTAATTATATGGTGACCGTATTTTTATAGGGAAATGACAATTTCTTATATTAAACGCCAATGTAAAAAAAATAAATTGAGAGCAATTGTTTCAAGGTTTGCAACCTTATGTGGCTTAAAAGCAGATACGTTATGACATGTACGCTATATTATTGACAGGAGATGAAGCAAATGTGTCATTTGTAGTTGCATAATAATCATTAAGTGTTAAGTTTACAAAAAAAAATTCAGATTTAAAAAAAAAAAAGTTTTGAAATGTCAAACAAATAGGTACGCTTAACGCACACTTCCCGTCTACATCAGAATCGTAAATGAAGCTTTGTCACCTTAATCTTCATTTAAAAAAAATCGTTGCTTCTTAAACCGTTTTCAAAGGCACCATTTTATTTCAGAAGATATTATGAATTTTTTTATAGTTATGAAATCATCTGATTATGACCCTTGTTTTTAACACATTTTTGAATAACGAAGATTTACAATGGCTTTGGGTTTGCTGGTTGTACAGGTCGTATAAAAAGAAGATGTGTTATAGTAGTCAATGAGACAAGAATCAATAAGAGACGAAAATACACAGAAATTAACAACTATAGGTTACTGTACGACCTTCCATAATGAGCAAAGCCTATACCGCATTGTCAGCTTGAACAGGCCACAAATTAAAAAAGTAGAACAATTCAAACGAGAAAACTAACGGCCTTATGTATTTACACAAACTGAATGAAAAACAAACATATGTAACCGGAGAGCATTTCTACTCTACAAATTTATATCGTCAACACCGGAAATCGATCCCCGCTCGCCTGGGTAACAGTTAGTGCGTTAACCCACAGAGCCAAACAATCGAGTCCTAGCTCAGTTGATTAAGACTGGCTTTATATGTTCTACCTGTACTAAGGGGAGGCAACCCCGATACACATGTAAGACTTCCACAAAGGACAACCACTGAAGTTCATAAAATGTTTGAACATGATGAATAGAGGACATTTATTTTCAAAGATTCAAAGATCACAACTATAACAAGATAAGAAGTCGCTACTCATGATCTGCCATAAAATATCGTTCATGCATCATGTTTTGTATGTACCAATGTCTGTACCAAGTCAGGAAAATGATAGTTCTTGTCCATTCGTTTTTCATGCGTTTTGTTATTTGATTTTGCCATGTGATTATAGACTTTTCGAAATGATTTTCCTCTAAGTTCAGTATTATTGTGATTTTACTTTTTACTATATTATATCATTTTGTGCTGTTTCACAACTTGAATAGATCGAAAGGGGAATGGTCGAATGGCACAAACATGTGAAACCCCGTCCCGTTATGTCAGTTTCTTTTCAAATTCATGAGCCTGTTATTCTGTTAGTGGAAAAATGACGTTTTCAGTTAAATTTATCCTAGTATAATTTAATTTTGGGTGTAACGCTTCTTCTGATTGGCAGACGTTATTTTGTTATGAGCCCATAGACATAATTTAGTCATGTGACCGTGACGTCATCAAGGTATTTTTTGGTTTTCTACGGTTTAAGAATTAAATTATAAGAAAAAACTATTATTTTTTCGGTCTATTCGAAATAACATAAAAAATGTAGTACACAATGTTAAATAACCCGCTACGCGCGTTACTCAGTGTGCACCAAATTTTTTATGCTATTTCTTCATAGACAGAAAAAATATTACAAGCATTCCTTAAATGGAAAAGATTAATATTGTCAAGAATTTAAATGTGTTACAAGATATAAAATACCCGCTAATGAACCCCGAAGCTGTCAAGAACATTTATTTAATATAATCCTCCAACACGTTCGCAAATATAAATGGTATCCATTATACAATTAATGATATCACTGTCATCTGTGATCACGATTTGTTAACTTTGTGATCTCGATTTTAGTAATGATTCTGGGGTGCTGTATTGGCTAGATTAGTTATATTACGAAATCGTTTGTTTCATTTTTCACATAACTAATTCATAAATATACTTTAACTATGAACCAAACTGTTAAGATATTACCAATAATAATCATAATTCCCTTTCTAAGGTTTAACTTCAATAACCGGAAACCATCAATCATATTCAAAATACCAAATTCACCAATAGCTGATTAAATCAACATAAAAGAAAGTTGTAATGGAAAGAATTACTTGATGTTGCCATGAAAATTTTCTATTAAAATCGTTCTAAATTACAAAAATGATATTGCTTATTCAATTATTAATGTACTTTTATTATTTTCAACGTCGGTGTGTCGCTGTTACTACCACGTGATATATTTATTTAATTAGTATGGCATCGAGATGCATAATTGTTTACTGCAAAAAAGATGAAAAGTGTCAATATCAATATAAATGTACAACTGAGAAAACTAATAACTAAAGCAACAGGAAATTTGATATCAATATGGTATTATAATATACAAACTTATTATTATATATTTGTAAGCTATATCAATAGATGAAGACTAAATATAATATGACCGATTTCATTCTACAAGATTAACTTTTATAAACAAAAAACAAACAAAGACTAATTCACATTTGGGGATCTACGAAGTCACTTGTAAGTCTAACGAATTTAAATGCGTCACTTACACAGATTAATTTTATCAACGTCCACCGTTAAAAATAAATGGTTCCGATTTAGTTTGCATATTTTGGTTTAGTTTTTGCATTGATCTTATTTATTCTACGGTTTGTAATTGTATTTCTAGTAGACGATAGTTAATGATTTAATTACATTGCTTGCAGCTACTTTTTCAAAGGTACTCTCTCTGTACTAAAAATATGTAGTACTGGAAATTTACTTTTAATATTTAGTACTTTGACTTTACTTTAAAATTGTTGTAATATTTAGGTACTTGTATTTGACAGTACTTGATTTGCATTAAATATTTTGTTACAGAAATAATAGCAACAGTGATCGCAGTATTCCATGAAAATCATAACTTTGAGAGATTTGAAATAGAAAAACATTCAAAATGCTGAAAAAGTAACAGTAGTTACCAAAAATATGTAGTACTCAAATTTCAAGTACAAATAAAGTACTGTAAAATACAGTACCTAACTATTACAACAACTTTAAAGTAACAAAATAGTACTGAATATTAAAAGTAGATTTCCAGTACCACAGATTTTTAGTACAAAAATAGTACCAATGCAAAAGAAGCATGCTACAATTGGAGCTATTTACTATTAAGGTTTATCGTACAAATGTTTCATAATGTTAATCAATCCTTTTAAATTCAAAGTTTATTCCTCACACATTGTTTTCAGTATATTGGAAATGTATGCAACTGTCATACAATTAAAGTTTACTTGTTATAAAACCAGGTTTTATTCACAATTTTCTGCAAAAGTACGTGTCTGTACCAAGTTAGGGCAGTTATTTTGCACAAGTTTGATGTGTAAAAGCTTTTGATGAAGCCATTCAATTAGGGACTTTCCTATTATAATTTATTTTTGGAGGTCAGTATTTTTGTTATTTTACTTTTTTCTTATAAGGTACTGTTTGTTTTCTATCGTGATTTTTACTTAAATGTGTAGATTGTCACACTTAATGATCGTATTTCATATAACAAATATGTCTTAAGGATTAAAACATTGATAATGGTTATTAATGTGTTTGACAGAATATTACATATACATGTTTTAAAAAATTAATAAAGATATCATTCGGTCACTGGTAAAATGTTACCCTATTAGCAATCGTACCAAATCTTCTTATTCCTTCAAATGTACTAAATTTCAGTAGGTAAGTTTGAATTTACCTCTGATATCCATATCTGTGTTTTGACCTTAAAAAACAATAGTTAGTCCAACTAAAGTAATTACCAAACGGAAAGTATCTCACTATAAACAATTTGAATGTTGAAGCGTTCTAAAGAGAATCAAAGAAAAAAAGTAATTTATGGGTCACACTGACCCAATGATCATGTCCCGTCTGACTCATATGGAAACTCAAGTAAAGCAAAGTATAATGACAGGACACATTTATATCAATATTGAGTAAACCTCTCACAATCAAGTGATTGATTTGCTTTGGTATTATCTCAATTGTATGATTCCCAAGAGAGCCATTCTGGACAGATCGTCTCAAATTAATACCAAAAATAACATCCTATTCAAATTTGGTAATATTGTTTCCTGTCAATCTGATAAATAGATGTACGTAATAACGTATTTCTCAGTAATTCTAACTTTCTCATCTACGTATATATATCTATATATATAGATATCGTATCAAATATGTCTTATATTTGCTAATACATTAATGGTGTTTAATTAATTTACTTAGGATGATTTCTTGTTCAATATTACCTGTACTTTAAGTCTTCTTATATATTCTTCGTATGCTGTTCCGCCAAAATAATATGTTGCACATTACATGATATTTATCATGATTGTAAGTGCACAATATATGATCATTGTCCTTTTACATTTTGTTGTTTATGCATATATTTGTTAATGATATTGTCTGTTTGAAATCTAAATACATTATAATTACAAAGCTAAAAAACAGGTGCATACAAGGAAATGATTTCTTTCTGAGCAATTGGTATTAAAAGGTAACCACATGAGTTTTCAAGTGTATTTTATATGCATATGATTATGAAATACACGAGGAATAATCAAATACTTGTAAATAACAGCCTGTGTAAATAGTATACTTTTGAGCGGAATCATTGCAATACTATTTTGTTATCTAATGAATGTTCATACAGTCATATAGAGTTTAATCCTTTCACATTTATGTTACTTTAATTAATAAAGCAATACAGCAATGTAATGATATTACATACATGTACATACGTTAGTGCACAAATGTCGCTTATTATATATAATTTCCCAAGGACATATTACTTATTTTCTTACGAATTATTAGTCCTAGCCTTAATTAACATATACCTATAGACTCATGTATAGTAAAGATATTGCTTTTCTATATAAATATATTGACAGTATATTTTATTTCAGTTTTGTTGTTTATATTGAATGGAACACTTTTGAAGTATTCAAGCAAACATGGTAACTAATATTCAAAAATGTATACAATAATATGTCTTGTAAAGACTGAAATGATGTAAAGGAATAAATTTAGATTCGTTGTTGGAAAAATCGAATCCAACGGGCCGATGTTTGCGAGCAGTACAAAGTTTTCATAGTTAAGAGTTACTAAAAAGAGGAATTCTAAGATGATTGTCTTCCTACACTTGTACATGTTTAATAATTTAAAAATATATCATGAAAAAACACTTACTACTCAATTATTCCTTTGATTTTAGTTCTACCTTCAATTAGAAATGTTAAGTAAGTTTATTTGAAGAAAAATTTTAAAGCCTTCTTGCTGCTTGTTTTTATGTCCGTTTACACCATGTAGGATGAAACTATTTACTTAGTTCTACATCCATTTAGAGGTTACAAAGAATACAATCTGTTTAAAACCTTTAACATATGTTGGAATGTAGTCTAAAGTATGTTATGACTAAGCATAACTATATTAGTGTTAGCTTTTGACTCTCTAAAATTTAGAGTTCAACTAATCTTGATTATTTTTCATTTTGACCAATATTTTACAAAATCGTTATGGTTTTTTTCAACTGATGAATTACTATTCATTAATTACTGCATATTATACAACGATAATGTTTTAAATTTCATCTTGTAGAATGTTGTAAGTAAAAAAAAAATGTATCTATAATTTCTTTTGCACTTATTGCTTGGGATGGTCTCAAATTTGTACTGAAGTCGGACTTTTTTTGCTTTTGTTTAGGTTGATGAACAGCTATAACAGCGATGTTCTTTTGCTTTTTCCTGTAAACATGCAAACATATATCATTATAACTGCTCTTTATATAAAAAAATGAAATATGTAATCAAATAATACGAAAAAAAAAGTGCTTGCCGTTAAAAGACCTATACATTTTCCAGTACTAATATACTGCAGAAAATAGACGTTGGAAACATAGTTATTTTTCTAATATGAATTGAATTACTGGAATAATAAATATAAAATCTTAATAGGATACATCATACGCCAGTTCTAACTTATTTAGTTTCACATAATTGCAATGATTGGGTTTGTTTAATACTGACATTTGGTATGAGAGAACAACCCCGAATATAAACAACTGATTACAGTGAATAAACTTATCATTGACCCTAGGCTTAACTTATTTTCAAATCAAGGACACTCCATCTACATTAAATCATATCACAATTAACAGCATATTATCCACTAATAGGGGTAGATTGAATATGAGTATTTGAAATGCAATTTTGAATCTCATCAACGAACGAGGGTGTACGCATTGAAAAGAATATGTGTATGACAAAATGAAATAGAGAATAAAAAAGGGGAATGTGTCAAAGCGACAACAACCCGACCATATGGTAGACACCAGCCGAATGCCAAACAATGGCTCTTCAATGTAGCGAGAAACTTCCACATGAGTTGCATTTACGAACTCGATATAAACTTCTTAAAATCAAGACATGAAGATTCCATTCGATATTGTTTGTAAGATACATTGTTATTTTTTGATGATCAATATTATAATTAGAGTTATTATTTTTTTATTATTATAATGATTCCAAATGATATTGTCGATTTGATTATGAATTTAATTGCAAACCAAATTTAAAAACGGAATTAAACATCTACAGATTTTTTTAAAACCTTATAATATCTCAGTATATTGCTTAAAACATAACTTAATTGACCCCAAATGAATATAGACAAACATAATGCTTTATAATTCTTATCCTCAAACATTTTGTTAATTTTCTTATTATTCTAATCCAAAAAAAAAACCATATCTAATGGAAGCGTTAGACAAATTGGTTAATATTGGAGAAAATCAGTTATTCAAATGTGCGATATAGGGAATCCATTAAAATACTACTTTTAACAGCGATCGGCTTACGAATGCATATATTAAGTATATATCAACTTCTTACATCATTTTCATTTCTACGTTATATTTTAAGACGAGGTTGAACGAATCTGGCTAATGAAATTCCCCCCAAAAAAACAATGGTCAATGAACAGCTTTACATAATCTCAATAGTTTAATGTCGAAAAGGCTCTTTTATGTTATAATGATGCCTTGCATATGTCGACAACTATAGCTACGTAATGTACATTAACAATTCATTTTATGTTTTGATAAAACAAATATGAGCAAGACCTTGTTCATTAAGTAAGTCTATACACATTTATTTAACGTACGTGTTACATTATAAAAGGTAGCAAATATGTCACAATGTTTTAGATTAAGACTACTCCAACAATAAATGACATATAAAATGATATTATTTTATAATGCATTGTCAGGTTATTGATAACATATTTGTAGAAATATTAATTGTGCAATGAAAAATGATTAAATATTGAAAATCATGAGTTCAAATAATATGAAAAACAAGAATAAACTTTAAAATTTCTTAATATACAGTAACGTTTTTTCAATAGTAATCAGTCAGGGGCATTACTTAAACATGTAACAATTAAAGTTACCTATACAAGTTATGTTGAAAACGAGGCTATTTTAAATATAACTTATATAAGTAACTTGTCTGAATAATATTTTTATAGATTTTACTAGCTTTAACAAATTTTCACAGTCATCTGATTATTTTTCCAATGAAATGTAAAATCTAATTCTTCTGAAACACTAGATAACTTTCTGACGCACTTATCTTTCATACCGACGCTTCTTGGTCAAAGATTGGTCTCTTGAGACTATTAAATTATCATTTTCCTCCAAAATCTTGAAAGTAGACTGATATAAATAGATAGATACTTGAGAATTAAATAAGACTTGAAGTTATTTATAATTTGTAATCAGAATCAATCACATATGTTCCTAAAATAAGTGTTATTTCTATTTTTTTCAAAAATGTATAAAATAACTTATATAAGTCATATTCTTGTAATTATTTTTGAATTAATCCTTTATTTCTATTCTCCTCTCAAATCGAATAAATTCTTTGTTTTATGATATAAAGTGATGTAAAAATTCATGAAAACTACATTTTGTCTATGTTTCTTTTAAAAATTAAAATAACTGTATTAAGTAATTTCATTATTTTTAGAAACAAAAATTACTTATATAAGTAACTTAAAAAAAAACTTGTATAAGTAACGCCCATGACTGGTAATAGTAGTATTATTATTACAGTAAGATTTATCATTAACCTATAAATAATATTGGTGTACATTTTGTTGTTCTGTTTTATTTCAATACAAAGAAATGATGGGTTGCCATGACAATCAGCAAGAACTATTTTTTTCTGCTATGTTCATCTCTTCATATTGTTTTAATTAGGGGCAACTACTAATCAAACTATCGTAAACGCTAAGTTAAACGTTACAGTCATTTTGGTGACGGTAATAGAGATAAGAGGATTATGGACTTAAAATGAACTGATGTGAAATCAATTCTATGGATTATAAAGAGACAGGAATATGTTTGCAATAGGGTAGAATGTTTATGTAACAGTTTATTTGCAGATGGTAGAGAAAAAATAAAATCACAAAAGAAACTGAACTCCGAGAAAAAGTCCCCAATATTCCACACTTGGTACAGCTATTTATATAGTTTATATGACTGCATAATACTAAGAGATCACGGTCGGAAAAATTTTGGATTTTGTCTTTTTATGATGCTGTATAATTGTCTTTCAAACATTCCTCACTAAAATAATGATTTCTTCAACAGAAAACAAATTTTACTTTTAGTTTCCTGCTGTCACCAAAATAAAACTAAAACCCAAGTGTTTTCTTCTAATTCTGCTTATTCAGTGTTGACAATTTATGAAACAAATTGCATCTTTCATAGAAATGCTAGCTTTAAAACTTTCATTATTTATCATAAATAAATGCCTGTATCGAGTCATGGATATAACAGTTGTTTCCCATTCGTTTGATATGTTTGAACTTTTGATTTGTTTTCCTTCGATTTACGTATGTTTGTTATTGTATTCTTCTTTCAAATAAAACGATGACTCTTTTACATGTATTGTCGAAATACACAGCTGGTGCAAGAACATTGGTACCGTTATTTTTATTACATGACAATAAAATGTTAAAATACGTACACATCAATTTTATACAAAATAAGTGTTCGAACAAATTTTTATTTCGGAGACATCTTTTAGTTGTTGTGTATAAAAGGTAAAATCACAAAAATACTGAAATGGAAGAAAAATTCAAAATGGAAAGTATTTAATCAAATGGCAAAATTAAAATCTCAAACACATCAAACGAATGGATAACAACTGTCATATTCCTGACTCATGTAGAATATAGTCCATTGATCCTGGATTTAAAGCTACCTAAATCTATAATAGAAAAAAACAGGAGACGAAGCTCTCTTTGTTGATATAACTTTGTCATGTGTACGTATGGAAACCATATGAAATCCTAATGGCAATGTATTATACCTAAAAAGAGTTCTAACATTAATGATTAATTCTGTCACGTGATTACAGAATCTCCAAGAAAATAATTTCTGCGTCGATGTGACCAGGATTTTGTTATTCTGGAGTGAAATAGCTTTCATCTTTCTATCTCGAGCCTAGAAATATAATTATTATTCTGGAGTAAGATAGCCTTCATCTTTCTTTCTGAGCCGAGACATATGATTGCTATTTTCATAGCATCTATTTAAAGACAGTGTTTTTAGATTTTGTAGGATAACGTAACGTGTGTACTAAATTGTGATCAGTGAAATATTTTGAGAGCATTTGCACTTTTTTCAGTTTATCTATAGCTTACTAAACATTGAACTGATCAACTGTAAATAATTTATTTATGGAAAAATGAATCAAGGAAATAAAAACAACTTATCCATATTACAAATAACATGATTGGTCTGTTAAATCGCACAAACGTTTCTGTTTATTAGTTGGTCAATGTAATTCCAATTATATTAAACTAACGTTCATAATTAAATACTTTTTTTATAAAAAAGATGTGGTATGATTACCATATCCACAAAAGACACAACCATTAACAACTATAGGTCACCGTACGGCCGTCATCAATGAGCAAAGCCCATACCGCATAGTCAGCTATAAAAGGCCCCGATCAGACACTGTATAACAATTCAAACGAGAATACTAACGGCCTTATTTATGTAAAAAAAATTATCGAAAAACAGATATGTAACACATAAACAAACGACAACCACTGAATTACAGGCTCCTGACTTGGGACAGGCCCATACATAAACAATGTGGCGGGGTTAAACATGTTAGCGGGATCCCAACCCTCCCCTAACCTGGGACAGTGGTATATCAATACAACATAAGAACGAAATATAAAAATCATTTGGAAAAGGCTTAACTCATCAGATAGACAAAACATGGAAGTGGAGTTTTACTTTACATTGTAACTGCTGAGACAGATTATTGTTATACAAATATTATGTTATGTTCAAAAACCGTCTCACGTGACCATACTGTGTTTGAAAACAAAAACCTAATTTTTGAAGGTTACCAGAAAGTTACCAGAAAGTTACCAGAAAGTTACCGAAAAACATATGAAATCACAAATGTGCTCAGTGAGTTGACACTTTAATTCGGTTTCGAATGACTTTTTTTTTTTGTCTTTGGAATTGTTTAAATTTTCCTTTTCTTTTTTTCTTGTGTACCTAGCGAGTATGCTAACTGAGTTTTGCTGATATTTCAAGGTCCCACGACAACCTCTTATTGCTAGTGTATATGTCTTTTAGTTTAATTATCAGAGTTATCTCATATAAAGGCATACAACAATTTCTTTATTTCATATTTATTTATTAAATAAGTGAATTTATAATTTTGATCAACTGCGTATATCAGTGTTTAAAGATTAGTGCGTTCTTTTTTAATTAAATGCTTGTTTGTTGGTGCGTTAATATTGCATATGTTTGAGTTAACGAAGGGTTTAAATCGGCACTAATAAGTTTTTTTTTGTCTTCTAAATCTGAAAAATGCTACAAATTGCACATAGAAATAGTTGTGATACTACTATCTATCAATACAATGTAATACATTTTGGCACTTCACATTACAATTGTAGAAGTATAAAAATTGAGATTGGAAAAGAGAAATACTTCAAAGATACAATAATCCGACTTAAGAGCAGAAAACAGCCGAAGGCCATCGATAGATCTTCAACGCAGAGAGAAAAATCCTACATTGACTCTATTTGTGTTGTAACGTCAAATTTGGATACATTATGAATAATTCGTGACAATTTATAACCTAGTTAAAGATGGCGGCCATCCACGTTCCAGAAATAAGATTATTTACACCTGACTGTCTATGTTATTCATGTAAAATGTTTTTATACTAAAAGTATAGAAAACCAAATTTAAAAATTTGTTAGTTTGCATGAAATTATATTCCTTCTCCTGCATAGTTATGGAGCTCTCTGTCTTGAAAACCCTAAAAGGTGTATTGTTTATATTCCATATCAAAAACTTTTTCAGCATACAGTGAGACGAAGTAGAGTTTTTCATGCTTTAGTACTGTTGAATGTGCAATTTCTAACTTATCTTCCTCTACAAACCAGATCCGACTGGACTGTCACAACCCAAATTAACCACGATCTAATCGACAAGGTGTGCTTCCAATAGGGTCATATAATAACCTTACATTGAAATATAAAATAAATGCTGTTTAAAAATTCGGTAATATGTCAGCAACCAATCTTTGAACTTGTAGTGTTCGGGCCAAAATCAAATCAGGGGGGGGGGGGGGAAGTTAAATAATCATAATTAAAAAATAGCCTCGCCAGACGTCATTACTATTTGAACTAGGGAAGGGCAGAATGATTACATCTTATTTTCAGTTGATAACATCACTATATTACGAATATTTACCCAAGTTACTGTATCGTTTATTTGAAAACTTCCATTTTTGTACAGACATTTGTAGAGTCTATACATATATTAGATACTTATGATGATTTGTTCTCATATAGAACAGGCAACAATCAATAAAATTTTGTAAATGTACGTGTATCAGTTTTCCAGCTAGAAATTGAAAAGGGCAGGTTGCCAGTGAAGGTCAGGATATTTTTTTTTACAAAATCAGTACAATTATTGTTTAATCATAGACATTTAGATATTATTGCATGCATTTACTATTGCGATTCTAGACCAAAATGAAATCTTTTTTTTTTTTAGATCTTATTATTTCAGCAATATCAGGTCAGTTGCTTAGGGTTTTGTCTGTTGCAATGGATGTGTAGCCATTTTGTTTTAAACTGTTGAGTATAGAAGTCAAACTTCACTTTTAAATGTATTCAAGTGTGTTATGCTGATTCAGGTTTGTTGCTAATTCCTTTTCTGTTCCTATGGTCTTTAAGTCATTTTGATTAAAACTCCATGCAAAGCTCTGATTCCCTGTCCGGATTATACTTTTATTTAGTTCCATTTTGGTTTTGATCATCTCTCGAACTGTAAGACAATAATAATAATATTGTATTCTCAAGCATAACTGACGAGACATTCATTGCTCAAAATGTGCATCATGTGCAGTACAATTGGTACTGTTAAACTAATCTTATAACATACTTTGAAACCATTCAAGTGGATGACTAGACCGATACGTGGATTTGACAAACAATGCATCAAGTCATAGCCTAAATTACTTTTAACATGTTTAATCAATAGAGTATTCAATTGTTATACTTCATATACACGGGTAGTAAGGTCGTCATATCGAGGCGCGTTTAGTACAGTGATTTTGTCATAGTTCGGATAAATTTGACATGGTTAATTTATGTTGCTTCCCCAAACTATTGCCTCAGTTCTATTCTCACGAGCAGATACAAAGCAAATAAGATGCTTGAATCTGTAGTGGAGGTAAAACGATCTATATTGGAATTATTTTTTCACGAAATTAACGCAGAATAAGCAAGATATAGGAATTGCTATGGTTTGGTTAAGCGATTGACATGGTTCGGTTAAGAATCTAGAAATTCGTCATGGTTTTGGTCAAGATTGTCATGGTTTTGATCGAAATAAATATATATGTGTTTCACTTTAATACTAAAAATTGTATTGATAGCGCCTGTAATTGAACGAAGATACACTATATATTAACTGCCTGAGAAGAAGAAAAGCCTTTTTAACCAAATTTAGTGGGTGTATTCGTTAAAGCGTAAATTAAACATGTCATTTTTCTTTTCGTAAGTCTTCTACAATATAAATTAAAAAGTCACTGCTCTTTTACACTTATAATTTTACAAAAAAAAAGACAAAGCGTTGCTTCTGTTTCACATATAATGTTGTCTCGAAAAGTCCATGCTTGACTTTAACGGGGATATCATGAGTGGCATCACTAGTCAAATAGCTAAAGACTTCTACTCAAAAGTGGCAGCAAGTCAAAAAGTAATTCTTGTTTTTCATTTTCTTTTCTAGAAAACTATACATTTGTTGGTTTTTCTTTATTTTAAATGTTGAACCAGTTTATGATGAATTAAGGGAGATGTGGGGTTATAGGTCCATGATACAGTAACCCAACTACAAAACTAATCAAATGATATTAAGAGGACATCATAAGTCTTCAACTATTTACGAAACCGAATAGTTACGCGTGACATGGACAACAATTTTAAAACTTATTGGTTTTACAACTATAATAGGTGAAATTACAATGAAAAGTACTTTAAAAGTTCGAATTTTAAAATATGAAAGATCACAATTCCAATTTTGGATTTAAGCCCATATAATGTTCAAGTTTATCAATTATTATTACGAATAAAAAAAATCTTTCTAATATTGTATACATGCATCGTGTATAGTATCATTAAATTATTTCAAATATTTTACTTTTTATTAATATAGTTTCTATACTATCTGAAAAAAAAACCTCCTGTTAACTAGTTTTAAGTATGAGGTGGTATCTTATTAAATGTGATTGATAAAAGGATTGAAAATCAAAGAAACACGTGTTATTATATATCCCAAGTACATTTCATTTGAACTTCTTAGAACATTCAATGATAATTTTATGCTATCTATATTTGCAATTTATAATTTTTGCTTATTTGATTTTCAATTTACTAGGTAATATCACATTTAAGATGACACAGGAAATACATAAATAAGAGAGCAAACCAACAACACAAACATGAATTCTTCAACAAAAGGATAAATACAACAGGCCAAACTCTGTATCTGCCTGTTTCTATAAATGGGTAGAGACAATCAGAGATCTTAAACCATCAAACTATTCTCAGTATAGCGTAAAACAATAAGGTATGACATAGGACAACTCGTAGCGTCACTAGGTTCTGGACATTTTGGTAAGTCGTAACTTCGGAATTCAGTAAATATGCTTTTGAAATTAAATGTGTAAAACCCTTCCTTTCACAATAGTTAGCACTTATGAATGCCTGTTTGGTGTCTGTGTTGAAAACTTATATTTTTATGATTTCGTAGTTGATAATTAACTTCTTTTCAATTTGTGTAACTAAATATGTTTAGCATAAAAACTTTCAGTTTGATTAAAGTAAAGGTCATGTGTCCACGCTTTGTTGTCCACTTTCATTTTGATTAAAGTAAAGGTCATGAGTCCACGCTTTGCTGTTCGCTTTCAATCCGAGTCAAGTAAAGGTCCTGTGTCCACGCTTTGCTGTCCACTATCAATCTGATTAAAGTAAAGGTCATGAGTCCATGCTTTGCTATCCACTTTCAATCTTATTTAAGTAAAGATCCCGTGTCCACGCTTTCTTGTCCATTTTTAATATTATTAAAGTAAAGGTCATGAGTCCACGCTTTGCTCTCCACTATCAATCTGATAAAATCAAAGTCGTGTATCAATGCTTTGCCCTCCATTTTCAATCTGACTAAAGTAAAGGTCCCGTTTCCACGCTTTGATGTCCACTTTCAATCTGATTAAAGTAAAGGTCCCGTGTCCACGCTTCGTTGTCCACTTTCAATTTGATGAAAGTAAAGGTCCTGTTTAAACGCTTTGCTGTCCACTTTTAATCTGATTAAAGTAAATGTCCTGTGTCCATGCTTTACTGTCCATTTTCAATCTCGCAGCTACATTAAGGCCGTTTTCACACTACTTTCGACAAGGGCAGATAACTCCGTTCAATCTCATTAAATAATCATGCGTCGTTGTACACGCCGCCATGATGGAGAAGAAAAAATGTCCAGTTTACCATCTTTTGATGAAGCAGCGTTGCAGCAATCGTTGCCTTAGGATGCGGAATGGTCCAAGTCAGGGTAATTATAGAAAAATTGTAAAAAGTCATGGATAAATTATATGATTTAGGCGATTTTCTGTCGAGTATTAAGCCCCGCCCTCTACGAATATTTAGCCAATCAAAAAATACCTGCTTCATTTAGAAGCTTGCATCAATATTTTTCTCGAGCACCTGTAATGTGACGAAAAATAGGAAATATGGACAGAAATGTGGAATTTGTGTTAATCTAGATAGATATTTAGTAAGAATTAACCCAACAACATCACAAAAAATGGAAACGGTACGTTTAAACGGAGTAGTCTGCAAATCTTAGGCCTCCGACTTGTGATGTTGTGCCTCCGACAGTGTCGAGTCCAATAACTCATACGGTCTGGTACATAGGCATTATATAGTTTTTATACGACCGCAAATTTTGAAAAAAATTTCGTCGTATATTGCTATCACGTTGGCGTCGTCGTCGTCGTCGTCGTCGTCGTCGTCGTCCGAATACTTTTAGTTTTCGCACTCTAACTTAAGTAAAAGTGAATAGAAATCTATGAAATTTTAACACAAGGTTTATGACCATAAAAGGAAGGCTGGTATTGATTTTGGGAGTTTTGGTCCCAACATTTTAGGAATTAGGGGCCAAAAAGGGCCCAAATAAGCATTTTCTTGGTTTTCGCACTATAACTTTAGTTTAAGTTAATAGAAATCTATGAAATTTTGACACAAGGTTTATAACCACAAAATAAAGGTTGGGATTGATTTTGGGAGTTTTATTTTCAACAGTTTAGGAATTAGGGGCCAAAAAAGGGCCCAAATAAGCATTATTCTTGGTTTTCGCACAATAACTTTAGTTAAAGTAAATAGAAATCAATGAAATTTGAACACAATGTTTATGACCACAAAAGGAAGGTTGGTATTGATTTTGGGAGTTTCGGTCCCGACAGTTTAGGAATTAGGGGCCAAAAAGGGACCCAAATAAGCATTTTTCTTGGTTTTCGCACCATAGCGTTAGTATAAGTAAATAGAAATCTATGAAATTTAAACACAGTGTTTATGACTATAAAAGGAAGGTTGGTATTGATTTTGGAAGTTTTGGTCCCAACAGTTAAGGAAAAAGGGGCCCAAAGGGTCCAAAATTAAACTTTGTTTGATTTCATCAAAATTGAATAATTGGGGTTCTTTAAAATGCCGAATCTAACTGTGTAGGTAGATTCTTAATTTTTGGTCCCGTTTTTAAATTGGTCTACATTAAGGTCCAAAGGGTCCAAAATTAAACTTAGTTTGATTTTAACAAAAATTGAAACCTTGGGGTTCTTTGATATGCTGAATCTAAAAATGTACTTAGATTTTTGATTATTGGCCCAGTTTTCAAGTTGGCCCAAATCGGGGTCCAAAATTAAACATTGTTTGATTTCATCAAAAATTGAATAATAGGGGTTCTTTGATATGCCAAATCTAACTGTGTATGTAGATTCTTAATTTTTGGTCCAGTTTTAAAATTGGTCTAAATTAAAGTGCAAAGGGTCCAAAATTAAACTAAGTTTGATTTTATCAAACATTAAATTCTTGGGCCTCTTTGATATGCTGAATCTAAACATGTACTTAGATTTTTGATTATGGGCCCAGTTTTCAAGTTGGTCCAAATCAGGATCTAAAATTATTATATTAAGTATTGTGCAATAGCAAGTCTTTTCAATTGCACAGTATTGTGCAATGGCAAGAAATATCTAATTTCACAATATTGTGAAATAGCAATTTTTTTTTTAATTAAGAGTTATCTGTCTTTGTCCAGTATAGTAAGCAAGAAATATCTGCAAGAATTTTTTTTAATTGGAGTTATCTTTCTTTGTCCAGAATCAACTTACATCTTTGTTATATACAATATACAATGTATATTCACTTTTTACTACCAACTGATAAATTTAAATAATCTTTACCATTCAGTGATAACAAGCAGTTTTTTTACATCATGTATTTAAATGAGTAGTAATTGTTGCAAACTCCATTAGAATATTTTAATTGAAATTAGTTTTGGAATAAGGGAAAGGGGGATGTGAATAAAAAATTGGGTTAAATTTTTCTCATTTGAAATTTCATGAATAAAAAGAAAATTTCTTCAAACATTTTTTTGAGAGGACTAATATTCAACAGCATAGTGAAAAGCTCTAAGAGAAAACAAAAAATGTTTAAGTTCATTTGAATACATTCATTCTGTGTCAGAAACCTATGCTGTGTCAACTATTTAATCACAATCCAAATTTAGAGCTGAATCCAGCTTGAATGTTGTGTCCATACTTTCCCCAACCGTTCAGGGTTCAACCTCTGCGGTCGTATAAAGCTACGCCCTGCGGAGCATTTGGTTCCACTTTTGATTATATTCATTATGTTATTTAGTTTTGTAATTTAATGGCGTTTGCTGATGTCAACTTTTTTATTCAACAGGCACATGCTATTTTTACTTTATATATAGCTTCCTAGAAGATCAGGCAGGGTATATATAGCTTCCTAGAAGATCAGACAGGGTAACTCTTGGCATTATGCCATATTACCTGGCTGGTAACTGTTTATGTGCTATTTACATTAAAATTGTAGCACTTAACAGTTGCTGGGTAGGTTAAAATATCTCATCATTAAGAACATGGCAGCAATAAAGAAGATGAGGCATGAAAAAATGAAACTGAAATGATAAGTTCCTTGGGTCATTGCCTATTTCAATTGTTGATGTAAAAGAAGTCCATACTGACCATGTACTTGTAAGTTTTAATATCTGGAATATGCTGTTTTACTTATATTATCAGCACTAACTTATTTAAGACTGTATGAAGTCATATAATTGCTTATCGCCACTTCATTTTCTGTCTGATCATGTGTGGCAATCATACCACATCTCATTTTTGTTGAGTCACCGACTTTTGTCATAGAAGGGAGACATCACGATTCTACATTGCATTGGCAACGGCTTCCACAAATATTCACTCTGCGGTTAAAGTTTTGTAAAAAAGAAACTTGATTATCCCTATTTTACTTATAAACGGAGTTTTTATTCTAGTAAACATTACAAATACTCTGTGGTTAAAGTTTAAAATTTTAATAACTTTCTTAAACTATCCTGGATTTGTACGAAACTTGGACAGAAGGTTGTTTATGATCAAAAGCTAAAAAAATATCTTATGGAGGAATTTAAATAGAGAAAAATAGTCAACAAATGACCGAACAACGCATTAATTTTATATCACTTGGAAACCACGGTAATTCATTGTAAGCACTGTAATAAATGTATTCAATCGTAGAAAGCATCATACATTCAAAATTAAAATTAAACTGAAGAAGATATGTGTGAGGAATGAAAATTATTTGTTCTTATTGCTGACAATAAAAAATTATGGACCGTTATTTAATATGACAAAACACTATAATCCCTAGGTCACTCACGCTTTTTGCATTTTAAAAGTAAGTGTAACAGATGTTGAATTTAATATATTTGTACATTATTTTTTTATATGTAACAGTTAACTGTAACAATTGAGATACTTGTAAGTTCATATCATTTTAATTTAAACCAAATTATAGGACCATGATAGTTATTTTATATCCAAACTTAAGAAAACATATTGCTTTGATTCCCTTTACCAATATATCAAAGATATATTATGATTTAAAAGATGGTTAAATTCGTACTTATAGCATAAATTTGTAACAATATAATGGGTGCAAAATTCATTCTATAACATTAAAGAGATGTTAAAGATATATTTATCTCTATATTTTGTTTAGTGATTTTATGTTGCAAATATGTCAATGGTTGATTTTGCGGTCACAATTTAACAAATAGAATTTCTGTAAATTTATTCTTGCATATCTGACACTGATTACTGGTATAAATGGGCTTGCAAAAAGGGTTATATTACTACTGAAATTTGGAGATTTTGTTATTGCATTGTTAGATTTGTAAGATCACAGACTGAAAACTCATAAGTTTGTAAAAGTAAAATCTATTTTTGTCTAACATTTGTCTAAGTTCATTACAAAATGTAGAGTAATTTTTCTTCCTTAATTTCTGTTGGAATATTATGCTTGCAATTTTTTTTCAGATATATCAGAGTATACATGGTACATTGTATACACTTAAATGTATCTTGTTAAGTTTAAAGATTATAGGTTCTTTTAAAATGAAAAGTCACATGTTGACAAAATTGTATTTAACATGATCATTGCAGATACATGTAGATTGAAAGCTTTGCCGTTTTTAGTTAATCAATATAAGGTCCCATAAATAAAAACAGACACATCTTATATATCTCGAGTACTTTTATTCACTCACACAAAGTGTAAATATTCTTATAAATTTTAAAAACACCGGCTTTTATATTTAAAAAACGTATTATATCATCTCTCATTAAGCGCGGAAACAACCCTCGCTTTCCCCGGTACCGATTTAAAATCGTTATCTTTGTTGCGCTTTAAAATATTGCCGACAATAGAATTTTCTTTTAATTTTCAATATTTTGACCTAGCACAACCTTTTAATCTCAAACAAATGCCACCAACTGAGGAAAATTATTTTAAGAATTTAAATACGATCATGAATTTTGCTGGGGGTTTCTCCAATTTTGTTTCTGAGAGTCATACGAGGTAAGCAAAGATGACAAAATCACGGAATTTGACCTTCAAAGACGTAAAATCATTCTAAATAAACATTTTTAACAAACTGTTCTGACCCCCAGCACTTTTAAGTGACACTGGTAGTTGCTTAACCTATTGTTAAAATTTGGATGAGAATGGTGAAGGGTAAAAGGTTGTGCTGGAGCCAAATACAGACGACAGTTTTAACATATGAAAATGGCATGTCACGTGACAGTGTTAGGGTCACGGGGTCATATTTTTATGTTCAGTGATGAGAAATCAGACGGCCTTTCGTTATTGTCCATGTACGACTATGAAATATTTGACATTAAGCCGATTCTGACAATTCCGTTTTCACCCCCCTTTTTTCGTCAAATTTACAAAATTGCGTCCTTAATGTAGCTGCGCTGATTAAAGTAAAGGTCCCGTGTCCACGTTTCGTTGTCCACTTTTAATCTGTTTAAGAAAAGGTCCTGTTTCCACGCTTTGATGTCCACTTTCAATTTGATTAAAGTAAAGGTCCTGTTTAAACGCTTTGCTTGCCACTTTTAATGTGTTTAAAGTAAAGGTCCAGTGTCCACGCTTTGCTGTCCATTTTCAATCTGAATAATGTAAAGGTCCAGTGTCCACGCTTTGCTGTCCACTTTTAATCTGATTAAAGTAAAGGTCCTGTGTCCACGCTTTGCTGTCCACTTTCAATCTGATTAACCTGAATGTCCTGTGTCCACGCTTTGCTGTCCACTTTCAATTTGATTAAAGTAAAGGTCATGAGTCCAAGCTTTGCTGTCCACTTTCAGTTTGATTAAAGTAAAGGTCGTGAGTCCACGCTTTGCTGTCCACTTTCAATCTGATTAACCTACATGTCCTGTGTCCACGCTTTGCTGTCCACATTAAATCTGATAAAATCAAAGTCGTGTATCCATGCTTTGCCCCCCATTTTTAATCTAACTAAAGTAAAGGTCCCGTTTCCACGCTTTGATGTCCACTTTCAATCTGATTAAAGTAAAGGTCTCGTGTCTACGCTTCGTTGTCCACTTTCAATTTGATTAAAGTAAAGGTCCTGTTTAAACGCTTAGCTGTCCACTTTTAATCTGATTAAAGTAAAGGTCCTGTGTCCACGCTTTGCTGTCCATTTTCAATCGGATTGAAGTAAAGGTCCCGTGTCCACGTTTCGTTGTCCACTTTTAATCTGTTTAAGAAAAGGTCCTGTTTCCACGCTTTGATGTCCACTTTCAATTTGATTAAAGTAAAGGTCCTGTTTAAACGCTTTGCTTGCCTATTTCAATCTGTTTAAAGTAAAAGTCCTGTATCAACGCTTTGCTGTCCATTTTCAATCTGAATAAAGTAAAGGTCCAGTGTCCATGCTTTGCTGTCCACTTTTAATCTGATTAAAGTAAAGATCCTGTGTCAACGATTTGCTGTCCACTTTTAATTTGATTAAAGTAAAGTTCATGAGTCCACGCTTTGCTGTCCACTTTCAATCTGATTAACCTAAATGTCCTGTGTCCACGCTTTGCTGTCCACTTTAAATCTAAATAAAGTAAAGGTCATGTGTCCACCCTTTGCTGTCCACTTTAAATCTAAATAAAGTAAAGGTCATGTGTCCACACTTTGCTGTCCACTTAAAATCTAAATAAAGTAAAGGTCAGGTGTCCACGCTTTGCTGTCAACTTTAAATCTAAATAAAGTAAAGGGCATGTGTCCACCCTTTGCTGTCCACTTTAAATCTAAATAAAGTAAAGGTCCTGTGTCCACGCTTTAATTTGCTGTCTGCTTTCAATCTGAATTAAGTAAAGGTCATGTGTCCACCCTTTGCTGTCCACTTTTAATCAAAATAAAGTAAAGGTAATGTGTCCACCCTTTTTCTGTCCACTTTAAATCTAAATAAAGTAAAGGTCCTGTGTCCATGCTTTGCTGTCCACTTTTAATCTGATTAAAGTAAAGATCCTGTGTCAACGATTTGCTGTCCACTTTTAATTTGATTAAAGTAAAGTTCATGAGTCCACGCTTTGCTGTCCACTTTCAATCTGATTAACCTAAATGTCCTGTGTCCACGCTTTGCTGTCCACTTTAAATCTAAATAAAGTAAAGGTCATGTGTCCACCCTTTGCTGTCCACTTTAAATCTAAATAAAGTAAAGGTCATGTGTCCACACTTTGCTGTCCACTTAAAATCTAAATAAAGTAAAGGTCAGGTGTCCACGCTTTGCTGTCAACTTTAAATCTAAATAAAGTAAAGGGCATGTGTCCACCCTTTGCTGTCCACTTTAAATCTAAATAAAGTAAAGGTCCTGTGTCCACGCTTTAATTTGCTGTCTGCTTTCAATCTGAATTAAGTAAAGGTCATGTGTCCACCCTTTGCTGTCCACTTTTAATCAAAATAAAGTAAAGGTAATGTGTCCACCCTTTTTCTGTCCACTTTAAATCTAAATAAAGTAAAGGTCCTGTGTCCACGCTTTGCTTTCTGCTTTCAATCTGAATTAAGTAAAGGTTCTGTGTCCACGCTTTGGTGTCCACTTTCAGTTTGATTAAGGTAAAGGTCATGAGTCCACCCTTTTCTGTCCACTTTAAATCTAAATAAAGTACAGGTCCTGTGTCCACGTTTTGTTGTCTGCTTTCAATCTGATTAAAGTAAAGGTCATGAGTCCACGCTTTGCTGTCCAATTTATGTTTGTTTAAAGTAAAGGTCATGAGTCTACGCTTTGCTGTCCACTTTCAATTTGATTAAAGTAAATATCCTGTGTCCACGCTTTGCTGTCCACTTTAAATCTAAATAAAGTAAAGGTCATGTGTCCACCCTTTGCTGTCCACTTTAAATCTAAATAAAGTAAAGGTCATGTGTCCACCCTTTGCTGTCCACTTAAAATCTAAATAAAGTAAAGATCCTGTGTCAACGCTTTGCTGTCCACTTTAAATCTAAATAAAGTAAAGGTCATGTGTCCACCTTTTGCTGTCCACTTTAAATCTAAATAAAGTAAAGGTCATGTGTCCACCCTTTGCTGTCCGCTTTAAATCTAAATAAAGTAAAGGTCATGTGTCCACCCTTTGCTGTCCGCTTTCAATCTAAATAAAGTAAAGGTCCTGTGTACACGCTTTGCTGTCTGCTTTCAATCTTAGTTAAGTAAAGGATCTGTGTCCACGCTAAGGTGTCCACGTTCAGTTTGATTCAGGTAAAGGTCACGAGTCCACCCTTAGCTGTCCACTTTAAATCTAAATAAAGTACAGGTCCTGTGTCCACGCTTTGCTTTCTGCTTTCAATCTGAATTAAGTAAAGGTTCTGTGTCCACGCTTTGGTGTCCACTTTCAGTTTGATTAAGGTAAAGGTCATGAGTCCACCCTTTTCTGTCCACTTTAAATCTAAATAAAGTACAGGTCCTGTGTCCACGTTTTGTTGTCTGCTTTCAATCTGATTAAAGTAAAGGTCATGAGTCCACGCTTTGCTGTCCAATTTATGTTTGTTTAAAGTAAAGGTCATGAGTCTACGCTTTGCTGTCCACTTTCAATTTGATTAAAGTAAATATCCTGTGTCCACGCTTTGCTGTCCACTTTAAATCTAAATAAAGTAAAGGTCATGTGTCCACCCTTTGCTGTCCACTTTAAATCTAAATAAAGTAAAGGTCATGTGTCCACCCTTTGCTGTCCACTTAAAATCTAAATAAAGTAAAGATCCTGTGTCAACGCTTTGCTGTCCACTTTAAATCTAAATAAAGTAAAGGTCATGTGTCCACCTTTTGCTGTCCACTTTAAATCTAAATAAAGTAAAGGTCATGTGTCCACCCTTTGCTGTCCGCTTTAAATCTAAATAAAGTAAAGGTCATGTGTCCACCCTTTGCTGTCCGCTTTCAATCTAAATAAAGTAAAGGTCCTGTGTACACGCTTTGCTGTCTGCTTTCAATCTTAGTTAAGTAAAGGATCTGTGTCCACGCTAAGGTGTCCACGTTCAGTTTGATTCAGGTAAAGGTCACGAGTCCACCCTTAGCTGTCCACTTTAAATCTAAATAAAGTACAGGTCCTGTGTCAACGTTTTGTTGTCTGCCTTGTGTACATAATAAGGACACAGATTCTGTATTTTGACCAGTTATCTTGGGTTTTTTAAGCATCAATCAGTCAATCAATCAAGATTTCTTTAATATCAGCACATATTACAATCTTTTGTTTATATTAAATGTATAACTAAAAACCATACTTCATGGTGGTTTAGTGTGATGTCTATTTTTACTGAACTATATATTTTTGTACTCAAAGTTAGGAATATTCTTTAATATTTTAGTATAGCCAAAACCACATGTTAGTATACACTAATATTTCTTACACTTTGCTGTTGAGGGTATATTTCTCAATTTTGTTAATATTTGCATCGACGAACCAAGTGCAAACGGCACTTATCTACACCAATTAAAATTGTATCCGAAAAACATACACAGCTTTACTCAGTCAAATACCTTTTTCATAATTATATTTCTTTAGGATAAGTATTCAACATCAATTTTGTAAGAAATTGAAAAAATTGAGGTTTCAGGTTTTTATCAAGGTTCGTAATTTGTTAATTTATTTAAAATAATCAATAATTATATTGCTAGAATAATAAAAAGAAAAAGTACATACGGTGATTGGATATTAGGAATTTAAGAAAAGATTGGAAGACTGCGCTAAGTGAGGTAGATTGTGCAGATTAGAAGACTAAAACCACAGTACGTCATAATAAACTTACCTGATACAGGTACGTTCTGATTTCTGGTTTAAAGCAAGGAGTAACATGCATGATGGACCAATTAGTATATATTCTTATTATGTTGTTGTTTTGTGTGACGTACAAAGCCATCTTTTTCATTTTAAAAGTATAATCACATAAATACTGAACTTTTGAAAAATCAAAAATGAAAGTTTCTAATTAAAAGAAGTACAATGATAAAACAATCCAAACGAATTGATAACAACTGCCATATTCCAAACTTGAGAAGACATTCTCAAATGTAGACAATTGTGGATTGAACCTAGTTTATAGCCCTTAACCTCTCACTTGTACTTTTTTCATCAAATTTCTGTCGCATCTAAATTCGAGAATGAATCCACCAATTTAGATTGTACAGATTAGAATACGTGACGTAGGACAAACAGAAAAAAAGAGAACACCGGCATCAAAAAATGAAATATACAAAACTGACAAACCCCGGTGCCCCATTTTCTCCTTCTAGTCCGATTCCTCATTTATCTTGATTACTGTCCGTCCTAATTTCACATAAATTTATGCATAAAAAATAGTGTCCATAACTTTAACTAACATTATTATCCTGATTATTGATAACCCGTAGGATTTTCTAGCAAACGTATCATTTGTAGTATAGTAACCCATACATCATAATGGAGTTTTTCTTCACTTAAAATAGCTTATGAACATCGTTATACGAAGATATTGTTTTACATCGTAATGTCGTTAGCATTGCCATTACAATTCGGTTAAACGCAAAACGAAAGGTCAACCACCATCAGTTAGAGAGTATAGGTGTGATAATTTACAAGGATGATATATAAATACACGACTAAACGAGGGTGTGAATAGGGTTCCATCATTTCTTTAAACTTTTATTTTGTAGATCATTTTTCTTTATTGACTATTTATTAGCTAATGTCTTTTTGTTCTTTATTTGTTACTTATCTTTCACTTTTATGTATCCCCCCTTGTATTCTTCATTTTTACCAATTATTATATATTGTAAACCAAATTATTTTCGCGGATACTTTATTTCGCATTTCTCCTTTTTTTACCAATTCGTGGCTATTTAATGTCGCGATTTTCTAATAATCTTGAAGAAGTTAAATAAGGAAAGATCTAAGCTTTACATATTCGCATGATTTATATTCGTGTTATTCTTCTACTCGCACAAGTCGCGAAAACAAGTTGGTTTACAATATTCTGTAAACCCTATCCACTTCTAAACATCTGTCTATCGATAGCGATGTTATGTGCATGTCAAAAAGCTATTCTTCGTTACAAACAGTAATATATTGATCGATTAATTGATAGCTGATAGCTCAATGTCCAGTGGCAAAAATGTTCTGCGTTTTCAAGACGAGAACAAATAAACAATAAACACAATTGGTTGCTCCCGTAAACTGAGTTGCGGAAAAGACTACAACGACTAACTACAAATATGTTGGTTAGACACAGACATCTATCATTGCAACAGGCTACCTATGGACCCATCAAAGAACTTTTGCGAGGGTTCTTGTGTGACTCTTTCTTGACACGAGCATATGATTAAACGTCCTCATTTTGACCGGACGTGGCTGCGTACTTAGGTTTTACTGCTGGTCGGAAGGAGATGTGTATTGGTCATATTTTCATTCCCTTTTCACAGCGATAAGATGAACCAGAATTGTATATACAAAAAATATGGGTTGGGATTTCAAGGCCAATTCTACCGAAAAAAATTGATCAAAAGTAAAAGAAAAAAAGAGAAAATAGGCAAAGACCCTCTTACATAGATACTTTATCGAAGTACTATATAAAGTACTCGATATAACATAAAAAAACATAAAATAATAGATACAAGAACATGTGATATGAGTGCCAAAGAGACAACTCACCATTCAAGTAACAATATTAACAGTAAACCAGTATAGGCCAAGTTTCGGTCTTTAGCATAGAGCCTAAACTCACACTTAACAGAAAGCTATAAAGGTGCCCAAAAAATTACATATTTTTACCAGTCAAAATTTCGAGACAAGAGTTACAAGAGGGATAGTCAAACTCATAGATTGAAAAAAAACTGACAACGCCATGGTTGCAAATAAAAAGACAGAAAGACAATTAATAGTTTGGAAGACTAAACATAGAAAGAGTCAGCAACACGAACCCCACCAATAACTGGTATTGATACCAGGTGCCCCGGAATTGTAAACAAATGATACATTTGTGAAATCAAACATAATCTAATGTTTCATTGTTTACAAAGATAATCTCTTACTGAGATATGCAATGCTAAGATTAGATATCCATTATTTTAATTCATAAAGAGGCTGTTGGACATGGTTGAGTGTTCAGTGATCGATCATCCTATAACGTTGACATCGGCGTTTCTGAAAAAGAAAAGAAACGTTTAAAACGGTTGGTAAAAATATAAATCATAGCATGCATAATGTAAGTGTTTTTTTTCATAAAATGCCCTGTACCAAGTCGGGAAAATGGTCATTGTTACATTATATTTCCTTGCTGTGTGTGTTACGTTTTGGTGTTGTGTCTCTGTTGTGTCGTATTTGTCTTATATTTGATACGTTTCCGTTGATTTTAGTTTGTAACCCGGATTTTTTTATTCTATCAATGAATGAATATTGAACAGCGGTAAACTACTGTTGACTTTATTTAACCTAGAAACAACAGTTGATTGTGTCACTTCCTTTAGCATATTTATTCTTTACAAGGGAAAATAAACATTGTTTTTTCTCAAAAAACGTGCAAACACAACAAAGTCACAACATTCGTAAAAGACCAATTGTTGTGTCTAAATTTGTATGATTTTTGAAAAAAAGGATGGCCCCTTTTGGTTTATTTAACCTTAACATTTTGAATTTTATGAACAAATTCTAACATTCTAAATTGGAACAAATTTTATAACTAATCGTCCCCATTTTAATTCAATCTTTATTGAAAAGACTCATCTAGATAAATCATGCGTCTGGTGTTACAAATAATTACTAATAAACAATAAATAAATGGATTACATGCTTACAATGTACATGATTGATCTTGATTCATTATTAATCACGTTAAAGGCTGAATCAGCGATTTCCCATAGTTGTCCATGTTTAATATTTGAACAGTTATTCAAAGCCAAAGTGTTGTTGCATTGATGCTACTTATGGTAATTACATAACGTAACTTACTCTGCCTCGCAAATAAATCGAACATCTGTATCACAAGGGACGTCATTCCAAAGTCCATCATGATTGACGGTGAGACAGTCCTCTCCAGTGCCGATATTATTTGGCTCACTTGGTTCCCAGTTGTGTGCAACAATACTGGTCTGAGATGTTGACCATATCCATTGACCTTCGACAAAGAAGTCAGAACCACCAATATAGTAACGCGAAGCTAGAAGTAAAAACAATGTTTTTCACAAACATAGCATCGTATTTGATATTATGATATTATGTTTGGTTAAGTATCCATGAAAAAGTAATATTTTAAAGATTAAGCTGTTATATGGAAAATGTTAATGTATTAAAGAACTATTTGATGTTAAATTTTACCGACTCCTCCACGTAATATGACAGTATTTTTGTTTTGTAACTTTAAAATATACATTGTTTAAAATGAAGATAAGAGGTGCTGTTGTACATTGGCGCACATGCGATAACCCCCAGTTTTCGGTTGTGTTCGTGTTGCTTATTCTTTAAATTTCTATGTTCTGTGGTGTGTTGTTTTATTTGACTGTTTGTCCTCGTTGCTTCTTTAGCCATGGAGATTTATTTTAGATCTATGAGTAAAATTGTCGCTTAGGTATCTTTATCCAATATTACAAACTACCTTCCATATCCATAGAAAATAACAAGACAAAAATAGTTTGTCGATGTACATCAGTCATTTATTTGGTAAGCAGACTATTCCACATGATGTGTTAGGTTTTTGTTTAGTAACTTGAATATTACATATGAACAACAGACAACAGACAATAGATGTTCATAGATCATCAACTCACTACCAAGACCCTTGCTCTTTATATATTTCATTTACATACAATTGAAAATCATACAAATTCCGGCAACAGTGGTTTACCTAAAGGTAATTAATTAAAAAGGTAAAAAGAAAGGCAACAACATCAAAACTGAAAGGGAAAATACCGATTGCGTTGACAGTGGTAGAGTTTTATACAAAAAACGGTAACGTCTGTTACAAAAAAAGACGCCAGACAGACTTCACTTTTTTGTCTCCTACAATGCATTCAGGAACAATCATTCGCGCTTAACACTTTTAAATGTCAACAGAAAATTTATGTAAGAATCAAGGCACTAATTTAAATTCATCAAATATGAACGGAGTGTTGACATTTTTACAACTTACTTCCAGCTAGTCTATTGAGTTCTCCTTTGACAAAATTTAGTTTGTGTTCGTCCATCGGCTCTGCTAGTTTATACCCAAATGCCTGACAATAACTCTGTAACAAAATTAGTGAAAAGTTTCATTATATTGATTGTCAATGTGTCATGAGTTGCACGATAGTCATATTGCAATGCAGATTGTGTTTCAAAATACACCAATGATGATTTGACAAAATATAATGAAGACCAAGCTGTAATCGACCTATAGTATAGGATAATTTATTCGTTAGCACTAGCTTTCCTGCACTTCGTTTACTACTAGAACAGAACCATATTTAGCCTTCCCACATTATTCGTGTGCCACATTTTAGTCGAAAGCCTGTATTCTTATGATCTTCTTATTGGTTTCTGACTGCCATAACTATTTTTACAATTTATGTCATTCTTAATCTTTGAAAAGTCGTTTAAACGTCAATCAAAATGTTCTTCTTCAAATTGTAAGTTTAGAAATAAAGCAAATTTCCGTTAATTTGTAACGTTTTGACTTGCGGAGTTAAAGGGACATGCTAGGAAAACAATCTATGCCCACAATTGAACATATATAGATTCCTTATGCATTGTATCAATTCGATGAGATTAACCCTTTTCAACTGATTTTTATAGTTTGTTCTTATTATGTTCTGTTACAAGTATACTGCCGTTCTTTGTTAAGATGAGGGATTTCGCCGATACACATATGTATCACCGCCGCGATCTTAATGCGCCTGTCAAGATGGTTGTCATTTGTGTTTGTTTTGAGATCATAATTGTCAAGGAAGGTATATATTACAGGGAATTTGGAATTTGGAACAGACAACAAGGACGAATTATTTGGTAATATTCATGAATTCATAAAAACTAACACTGTTATGTCAAGGTATCAATGTTCAGATTGAATTATCCCCCATTTACCAGAAGATAAACTGAAGTAATTGAAATTGACTGTATATAACTGCTAACGATTATACTACTCCAAGCAATCGAAAAGGAATGTACACGTTTACAATACGCGAATAAGAACCTTCTTATACTGCTACTTATTTTGATTAATAAAATTGCTCATGTTGATCAATGTTAATAATATTTAGCTATGATTACATTTATTGCAAACAGTCCATATTTTATTTTGAGAGTTGTCGTATTGTTTGTTCCATGTATATGAGAACAAATCACATATTCAAATTTTACTAATATTACTTCGCAAAGTATGACGGATTTAAAAGGTAAATCGTCAAAAACTTTAATGAAATATACTTAAGAATGCCGTATCAAGATAACACTAATGGTTTAAGAAATATATTTACTCTGTACACGAGGTAACCCTATAGTTTAATACAAAGTAAAACAAACTAACGTTTGCATCAGCCCATGAACTTGCTAGTCCTTTACTGAAAAAATAACACGCATCTCCATCTTGTATCCAACCCGACGGACAACCTAAAAAAAAGGTATATTATTTAAACAAGTACACACAGCAAATTGAAAATGTAACACTAAATGTTTTAAAATCGTGTTTACTCTAAATGAACACATATACAAATTATTATAAACGACATATTGACATGTTCTTATCAAGTCAGGTGCCTGCAATTATGATGTGTTCGTGTGGTACTGTATTTCATGTCTGTGTTCGTTAATTGATTTTAGCATAAAGACAGATAATCCGTGTTCTTCATAGTATTATTTTTGTTTGTCATGTATAGAGTAATGGTTGATATGAGATGTATTCACTGTTGAAGAATGTATTACTACCTAAAGTAACATATTTCTATTATTGATTTGAATGTCTGTGTTCAACAACACAGTCTGCATGTTTCTCTTTATCGTTAGGACTTGTTGTTATTGGTAGAGAATTCTGGAAGTCTGTAAAAGAGACAACAACCTGACCATATAAAAAACAACAACAGAAGGTCACCAACAGGTCTTCAATGTAGCGAGAAATTCCCGCACCAGGAGACGTCCTTCAGCTGGCCCCTAAACAAATATATACTAGTTCCATGATAATGAACGCCATACTAATCTCCAAATTGTACACAAGAAACTAAAATTAAAAACAATAAAACAAATACAATTAATGTAATGTATAGTATACGCACCTGACACATTTATAATCAGTAGAAGTGTTAATGCAACGTAAATCTTCATAGTTTGTGTAAACGAATGCAAATGTGAAAATGACATATGTTGTTATTATCTATTGTTCCTTTCGGAATGTTTTCACACTAGACCAAAGGACACTTATCTATATCATTTAAATTGTGTGTATGCAGTGCTCATAAATGAAAATTTATGTTTATGTAAAAGAGTGCCTGTAACGGGGATCCTCCATTTTATGTATCCTTCATTATGTTTGATCGTTCTGTTTTCTTTCTTAATCATAATTATTTTCTATTATCCTTATTTAGCAGTATACTTTTCTTAGTCCTTGCTATGCCTAGTGGCACATAGGGCAAGGACAAGTTTCCTCCACTCTTCTGTGTTGTTTGCTCTGTGCCCCAGGTATATCCTCTTTCCTTTAATTCATTTTCTACAGTGCGTCTCTATGTTGTTTTAGGTCAGCTTCTCTTTCCCTTCCCCTCTGTCCATCTAAGGGCTACCTTGGTCATGTCATCAGATGGTTTGCGTATAGCATGACCAAGCCACCTCCATCTTTTTTGTATGAGCAAAGTCTTTGGTATTAGTCATCTCATGTAGGTCTTTGTTGGAGATTTTGTTTGGCCAGAATATTTTCATTATCTTTCGCAGACATGTGTTATTGAACCTGGAGAGTCTGTTGATGTCTTTGTCAGTCATTATCCAGCACTCTGAGACATATAGGAGTACAGAAAGTTCACATCTGTTATATAGTCTGAGCTTGGTCTTCTTTGAAAAGGCTGTTGTTTTCCAGATGTTGCCTAATCTAATGAATGCAAAACTAGCTTTTCCTATTCAGATCTTTATGTCTCTCTCAGCATATAGTAGTATGGTTTTATATTAAGTAGTTAAAAAGAGTTTTTTTTTTATCCGTAAACAAGTTAGACAATGTAAGAGAGAGGCGAAAGATACCAGAGGGCCATTCGAATTCATAATTCGAAAATAAACTGACAGAATTTAGACCCGTAGACCAAAAAAAAAACACAAAACAAAACAGAGCAAAAAAAATCCCTAAACCAACAATGACCAAGGGCTGATCTCCTGTGATCCGGAAAAGGTAGACATATCCTGCTCATTATTTGGCACCCATCGTGTGGCTAATGATCATGATGATAGTACAAACTCCGTAATAAGTTTACTTTGGTAGGTCACATTCAGGTAACGGGACGAATGTTTTGCTCCGACATAAGTATCATATCCGTTACCATATATGAAAAGAATATTAAATAACGATAATTGTTATCAAAGGTACCAGGATTATAATTTAGTACACCAGACGCGCGTTTCGTCTACATAAGACTCATCAGTGACGCTCATATCAAAATATTAATAAACCAAACAAATACAAAGTTGAAGAGCATTGAGGATAAACAAACTCGTGAGAGGTGTGCGTTAGTCTTCCGAAGGAATGATGTCAACTTCGCTACTTATAAATCTTGATGTAATAGCTTCTTTATGAGCCATAGCCATATATTGAGGAAATCATGATAGAAAATACAAGCCTTGGAATATGATATCAACTTAGAGATGTATGCAATCGCTGATGGAACTTTTCTTCTTACAAATGGACAGTTCACAATTGGGGAAATTTAAATCATACATTTTGTCGTAAAGTTTTGTTTTCAACTGACACTCATTGTTAATTTCGAGACATTATTCAAGATTTGAAGTAACACTTATGGTACCTCCTGTACCCAACATCTCACGTTTAATGAGATTGGGGTGCTTTTTACATAGTAAACAAATTCTTTATAATCTAGTGCGATAATATCATCAATATAGCAGAAATTAAGGTTAAATGATAGTGATCATTTCTTTTCTTTTTTCTTACTGAGTAGTTCTGGTATGAATTCTGAATAAAAGAATGTTTTCATACTCGACAACTTACTACAACAAAAGTAAATATATGTACCCTATGCATTCAAAACCCCTCTCTAATTTAAATCTTAACAAAAAAGTTTTTTTGCGAACCAAGATGACACCACACTATTCTTTTAATTCCTGCGTATTTAGTCAATTTATTTTTTTGTGATCTGATACCTTATTAATATAATAACATGGACACATATATACTGTGTATTGCAACGGCCACTCACGGTGTTGTGATTTGTAAAGCAAATATCCGACAGAACAGCTGAACAATACGTACTAGTATGCGCAATGACATATTTGTTTATAATAATTTTAAGGAAACAATAGTATTCTTTGTGATTGGTTTCGTTGATATAAATTAGTCTTGTGACATTTAAATTAACGTATGTTCGGTTAATAAAGATAATTGATCATGAAAGAATACCCAACGATGGTGCAGCATTGCGTTTGGATCATAACAGATCTGATCCCGCTCGTTGCACCACGAAAATGAGGTAAACGTCTTATATGAAACATGCAGACAGACATGTACAACATACAACAAATACAGTGGCCTAATCGCATACAGGTATATAAGCAAACATCCAAACCACATAAAATAAACATTGCACAGTGATGCATGATAACATAGATAATGAGGATAATGTAAGTTGAAACACTTCTAGTCGAAAACGTACACCTTACAAGCATAACTCACATCAAATGCAGTTACCCTATAGATTAATATATCCGTGATACGAACTTAACAATAAAACTACACCTTCGTCCATTAAATAAAGCAGAGTCGAGGTTTGACAATATGAATACTTTGAAATGCTAAATGAGGATCTTAACTCTATATATATATAATGAGCATAACAATGAACAAAATTGAAATTATCAATAAAAAAAATCTATTTAAGAAAATAAAACGTATGAAGTACAATAATATTGTAAAAATATTCGCCTAGTTTGTGAAGTATAATGAGATAATTGGTTCAAATAGCATTGCACGATTGTAGCCCTATTCGTCATAAAAAAAAAACCGGGTTCTTCATGCAAATATACTTTCTTTTGAAAAATGATTTGAACGTTCTCGTAGCATCAGATCTTTCACCAGCGGTATATGTGTACAAATTTTCATCGAACTGACACAAAATAACTTTGAGAACCGTTTGATTCATTCAAATTGAATGATTGAATACAAATATTTAAGTCATGCTAATTATAAAAAAAATATCCAGTTTACATTTGCAATGACATTTTTATATCTAGGAGCTATCTTCATTTTGTAGTTATGATGGTTGCTGTAATTATTGCTATAAAAACACATATGTTTGATTCTTAGATGTGTTGGTGTTGTGTATTAAACATTTTGTATTTCTAAAATTTGTAAAATGTTTGTTACAGCGTATGGTAACTATTCACCTTTATGAAATCCTTTTCTACAAGGTACATATGTAAACATTTAAATGCACTATAAAGTAGTGGGACTGACCTGTATATAATATGTTTACGGTTCGATTTCTATTTGCGACCATTGCTACTTATTGCAATGTTATGTTTCCTCTCACCTTGGGTAAAATTAAGATCGAAGCAAATACAACTTTCGTTTCCCACAATATAACGAAGATGCAATAGTACTCTTTAAGAACTTTTTTTTTAAATTCTGTATTCACAGGGTTGCGTTTATATATTAACACTATTTAGATTGTACAGCCTGAATTCCGTATCACTAAAATTGAGAATGGAAATGGGGAATGTGTCAAAGAGACAACAACCCGACCAAAATAAAAAAACACAACAGCAGAAGGTCACCAACAGGTCTTCAATGTAGCGAGAAATTCCCGCACCTGGAGGCGTCCTTCAGCTGGCCCCTAAACAAATATATACTAGTTCAGTGATAATGAACGCCATACTAATTTCCAAATTGTACACAAGAAACTAAAATTTAAATAATACAAGACTAACAAAGGCCAGAGGCTCCTGACTTGGGACAGGCGCAAAAATGCGGCGGGGTTAAACATGTTTGTGAGATCTCAACCCTCCCCCTATACCTCTAACCAGTGTAGAAAAGTAAAATATACTCTTAAAATAAAACATTTAAGGTGATACCCAACACTTTAACTAACATTAATTTGGCTCGTTTAATTTTCATAAAATTTTGACAAAGTATTTACTTTGACCCTTTGATAAAAATATAAAAAAATCAAAAAAATTGAACCAACCGTTTTATCAGAAAAAATACACTGGTTATATCATTTTATATAGCAGTTTTACAAATGCTTATTTTGATAATTGAGAAGCTTAATATTTCCTTTAAAACACGACGGAATTAAACGTTTAGCTGATTTTACAGAGGTATCTCCCTGTAGTGTTGGGTACCACCTTAAATGCCAAATAAAATTTATAATCGTTTTCTTTAAATCGATATTATTTTTCAAATTGTTGTAGCGGGTTTCGATTTACTCTGATGTCACCAAACCACTCCTCACCTTGTTGATCATGATATGTTTACTGTACGTAACATTTATCATTCAATCATCGTCAGCACTTTCCGTTTTAGACTAATATCCGTTTACTTGCAAAACTCGAGGGATGCCACATTTGGTGCTTGACCTTTTTAATCTTTCAGCGACCACCAGTTATTGTTTCTTATTGTCAATACATACTTTTTGATAATTTTTAGTTTAATGAGTGACAAATAACACAGTCGCGTATTTTGGAAATAAAATAAACTAATCTGATTATGTTCTTTACTTAAGTATAACTAGAAATTGATCATTTTACGTACAAGAAGGTAACACACTACTGATTTTGACCGTGTTGATTTAAACAGACGATGAAACATCTTAATTGGACATATATTCCCGTTTCTACATGCCTAAGGATGTTTTGGGTTCGTGTTTATTTCTTAAAAAATTAAATTCTGAATGCTTAATAGAACTATGGTGAACTGATAAAATACATTTTTTCGTTTATCCTTTTCAAACTAATACTGTGGATTCATTTATTTTCGTGGGTACCAATTTTCGTGGTTTGAGGAAAACTTACATATTCGTGGATATTTAATTTTGTGGGTTTGGCAAATTCTACACGCATTACTTTACAAAATGTGTATTTCGTTGAACATTTGAATCCGTGGTTCTCCTGTACCAACGAAATCCACGAAAATTGGTATCCTACGAATATTTATTAATCCACAGTATACGATTTGGCACAAAAGTGTCAATTAGTTGTAGAAAGTAAAATCACAAAGATACTGAACTACGAGGAAAATTCAAAACAATAAGTCTTTAATCAAATGGCAAAAATCAAGGATAAAACACATCAAACGAATGGAGGTGTTGTAATTGTTGTAATTGTTTATGTAATGGATTGAGTCACAGTGAATGTCAAAATCAGAAAAGATTTAAGTGTCTCAACTGAAAAAGAAGATACACTCATGATGAGATTAGACAGATGTTCTTAACAATAAAACTTTAGAGACGAGTGTATGTGATTATATTTATGTTCCCTTATTATATATTGTATTTTGCTTTTTTTCTGTTCACCATCTTTTTGTTATTTTAGTTGGATCTCAAATTACATCTCCACTGTCAAAATCGATAATGACAATGACAATAATTGCAATGCTGATGGTCATGCAGATGATTGCTGAATTACACCTAACTGCACTATTACCTTATCGAACTGTAGTCGTACCGACTATAACAGGACATTATCCAACTGCAGTATTATCTGCTATAACAGGTCATAATCCAACTGCAGTCGTACCTACTATAGCAGGGCCTTATCCAACTGCAGTATTACCTACTATTACAGGGCCTAATCCAACTACAGTATTACCGATTATAACAGGACATAATCCAACTGCAGTAGTACCGACTATTGCAGGGCATTATCCGACTGCAGTATTACCTACTATAACAGGATTTAATCCAACTGCAGTAGTGCCTACTTGAGCAGGACATAACCCAACTGCAGTCGTACCTACTATAACAGGGCATAATCCAGCTGCAGTCGTACCTACTATAACAGGGCATAATCCAACTGCAGTCGTACCTACTATAACAGGGCATAATCCAACTGCAGTCGTACCTACTATAACAGGGCATAATCCAACTGCAGTCGTACCTTCTATAACAGGACATAATCCAACTGCATTAATACCGACTATTGCAGGGCATAATCCAACTGCAGAATTACCTAATATTGCAGGGCATTATCCGACTACAGTAGAACTCACAACGTTACAACAGGACCAAATCCTTCTACAGTAGAACTCACTACAACATATGACTTCTATAACAGTAGAACCAACTACTTCACCAGAACCTACTATATGTACTTTTTCACTAGAACCTAGATAATTTAAAACGTTGGTGGTGCAGGTTACATTGGTGTATGTGTGCAGTAGACATAAATGTTTTAAATATTGGGCACCTGATAAAATCGAACATCTTGAGAATAATTTTAATTTTGAATGTTCCATATCTTCTAATTGGCTAAAAGTGTTTTTTTTATATATCAGCTCATCATTTTGGCATGTGACCATGACGTCATCGACTTGTTTTTTTTTTTATAAACCTGATAAATATACCTCTTACAATGGTATTTAGAATTAAATTAAGTTTAAATGAATTAATGTAATTATTTTTCTTTCTTTTCGATATAACATAAAAAAAACTGTGGTGCACATTTTTTCAATAACCTGTGTTTGGTGGTTTGTTAGGTTGTCCAGCTTTCGTTTTGAAATTTTTAATTACATGAGTTATGTGTTTGTAGTTTTTGGTTTTAGTGTCCTGTGGATCTTGTTTTAGAACAATGTTACATTATAATATAACAGTGCCAAGTCAGGCACTTTGCAATTGTTATCCATTCGTTCGATGCTTTTGGAATTGCCATTTGATTTTGGACTTCCGATTTTCATTTTCTTCGGAGTTCGATTTTTGTCTTGTGCCTCATTTTTTAAAAACCGATTTTATTGTCGCTATGATATTCGTCCATTGCTTTGTTTAGAGGGTTATTAGAGATGATGTTCAAACAATAAAGGGACACTCTGTTATGATTCTCCTTAACCACATGATGCGTTTTATCAGCAGGTTCAGTATGTTACATAATGTATTACTGCTGTTTCATTTTGTGTCAGTATTGCCTTGTTAAGGGGACTTGTCTCATTCGCAATACATTGGTTTGATCTCTGAAAAATAACATACTTTTAAATACATTTGCCACAGCTTTTATCGCAATCAAGTTAAATTACGGTTTTTGACTCAACTCTACTTTTCTTCACCAAAAATATAATTTCAGTCGGTTGATTTTATGAATTAGAATGAAATTATTTTCTTCTGAATTGTCTGCCCATATAGGTGGCGTTTAGGTTAAGTGGTTTGTGTGATTTGGCGGTTAAATCATTCGGCACGACAGGGTCTACTCGATAGGTCACGTTAATTTTTCTTGCTGAGTTAGTCGATTAGTACGTTCGAATTTAGTCTTGGATTATGAAGGTGAACCCGATATTTCATTGAGAACTGTTTTAACTGCTTTAAATCAACAAAGTAGAGGTATTGAGTCGGCAATTATTGGTGGTAGAGAGAAATTTGGTGGACTTGGATAAGTTACAGTGTGCTAATCAGTTGATGGAGTACCAGGTGAAGAGGAAAGAAAAAGGGAACATACTACTATTGCGGGTCCAACACACACTTCAGGTCCAGCAGTCCGTATGTCAACAGTAGTAAATCACCCACCAAACCTGGCCTCAGTGAAATTTTGAAAGATGAGTATTTAAATTATCTATAAATTTTAGCTATACTAGATAATTGTATTGGTTATAATTTGACCAAAGATTTTATTGAATATCAAGTAGGTCAACCTGATATTATTGTTAAGGATAGACTTAGCAGAAACATTCAATTGTAAATGGATATTGATACGCCTATATTAATTATAGATACTATAAGAGATGGTTGTATATTACCTTTCTATTCAAATACAATATCGATTATTGTTTGTCAAATAATTTATTATTTTTAAGATACCTCTTTTGTTAAATCAGCGATTACTAATTTATTAGCTATGATTTAATTGTAGAGATGTCAAGTATTCACTTTGTTGTGAATCTGTTAACTGTTTCTGTTCAGTTAAACAACACGTTTAAAATCAGATTTGAGACAGAATATGACAGGTATTTGCGGAAGACAAGTGTAAACTTTGAAGATATGCGTATTGCAAAACATTACATTTATACCAATTCATATACATTTAAGTACGTTACACATTAGTCTATATGTTTCCACCTCATGCTAAATATCTATGATTTGTATGGGACTTTAACGGTGTTTCTGCTTGTTATAGTATTACTAGAATATCTCATTAAAATGGAGAGAAGAAAATAAGCAGATTTGTTATGTACTTAGACGATGCATTCGGTGCACATGACGATGAGGAATTATGTAATACAACAAGAAGCGGTTTTATACCCAAGACTGAGACGTCTGTGGACTACTATTAAAACCTTATAATTTCAGGGGCTAAGATAAAGGAGTTTTTACTATTCCTGACAATTGTATACACAAGATAATGAATATCATTTCATACATTGATTTGTGTTTGAATAAAACGGAAAGTATTTGTTAGGGAGATATAGCTTCTTTGGTAGCCAGGACAGCTTAATATATTTATTTCTCAAGTTATAGGCAATATGGTATATTTATTGACAAAACATTTGTCTAATGATCTAAATAGTGTTCATTCATACCGGAACAGTAATATACATTTATCTGTAGACAGTATTGGTCTTATTAATAAAAAGATTTAAGGTTTTAAATGCACATGAAGCCAATATTAAACCTTATAAATCTGAAGTTCTTGGCAGACTATAGCGTACAGTGAAAACCCATGCAATTTTGTTCACGATATGTGGTTTATAGAATGTGAGGTTTCTACAAGTTCCAAATGGAAGGAGTTCACAGTAGTGAAAAATGTATTTTTGTCGTTGATAAACTTTTTAGCTTGCAACAATATAAGATTACTAGTAACCACAATTAAAATGTTGTTAGTAAAAGGAGCACGACATCAGTATTGCAAAAGTTGATTTTATACATTTTAGCACATATATATTGCACAATGTTTATATTGACATGGTAGTGAGCCTACGTACTGAGGATAAGAGAGCAGATTATCTTAGTCGGATTGTTGATTAACATGATTGGCTACAGGCTAATTCTGAATTTGTATTTCAGATAGTTGAATCCCTTAGGGGACCTCATGAGGTTGACTAGTTTACCTCTGGTGACAATTTTTAAATTGATAGTTTTTTATTCCACATTTTGGAATGTGAATTCGTCAGGTATTGACGCTTTCACGGTTGATTGGCGAGAGATTAACGGGTTGTTCGTTTCACCTATTTCTTTGTTCCCACAAGAATTAATGTATTTTCGACAGTGAAAATTAAACTTTTACTTTATGCTGGCTCTCTGCTGGTTTTTTGGCTAAAGCTTTTTCTATATGGTGATGGTTTTTCTATATGGTGATGGTTTCTTTTCTGAAGTGACAAATTTTATGGATCTTTCTACTTACAGACATGCTTATATAGCTGGTAGAGTAAAAAGACCATATTTGGAAATGTTGATTTAACATTTGCATATTTTATAGCATTAATGATGGATTTTTCATCCAGTCATAGCTCACTTTGATGTGAGCATGTATTATAGATCACTTTGATGTGAGCATGTATATGATAGATCTCTCTTGATCTCTTGCATGTATATGATAGATCTCTCTTGATCTCTTGGTATAGATTACTAGCTTTACTAGATTTGAATCTCAGTTTTTGATTTGAGATTTCATATGAATTTTGTGGATAATTAGATGCATAGTACTTAGCTGGTAGTTATAATTTTAGATTGCTTTTATTAGTTACGTTTCATTTTTTAATTACAAATATATTTTTGCAGGCACTCACCGGAAGAATTGCAGAATTAACCTGCTTCACTAGTTAGCAAAGTTAAATTTCTCTCAGAACTTATGTAGGAATCTTAGCAGTTTCTACTATAAAGGATATTATCTGAGTATTTTACGCTGGAATAATTGGGCTGCATCAAACAGAATTGAAAATGGTTATACTGTACCAGCAAAAGCTTTTTACGTTGGTTTATATTTAGCTGTATTGACACATTCGAAAAATACTGTTAGTCCAGTTGAACAACCGTTTTACTCTTTACAGTGGATATATTTTCTTATTGGATCATCATGTTTACCGACGAATTCGTCTTTAGTAATTAACCTACTAGAAGATGTGAGGCGTAGCTTGCCTGCTCCTACGAATATAAAGGAGCCTGTTTCGTTAGAATTACTGCATATAATGTGGGTTGTTATGTTTTCTTTTGGTGACTTGTATAATCAGCGTATTTGATATTTGTACGTGTTTCGGTGCTTTTGCGAGTTGAGTTGCTATCTATTCGACGAAGTGATTATTTTAAGTTATTTTAGATCATTATATGTCTATTGTCATTTAACGTTTCAAAACAGGCGTATACAGATTGAGAGAAGGCGATTCAGTGTCATTCGTATAAGTGTCAGTGAAACATTTGATTTATTTCTGAATTGGGCTGATTTTTCTAGCTATTTTGATGAGGTTTTTTATTTATTTATTTTATTCTACTTTTTGTTTGGATTTTTTCCAAATGTTTAGATGTTGATGTTTTACGTAAAAGAATGCGCCAGTGTCATACTATAGGATGCGCGAGCTCTTTATTGAAGTGTTCTGTCGTATGTTCTTGATATTAAGTGTTATGGGTTTCACAGTTTTAGGTCTGAAGGTGCTAGTGCTTGTGCTAATTTAGGTTTTAAGTTTATAGAGACACGGTAGATGGTGTTCCGAAACGGTAAACGATTTTATCGTGAAGGATTTTTTGGATAATTTCTAGCATGATTTTCAGATCTTTATTACATGATATAGATCACCTTTTTTAAATTTTCCCGTTCTTTGTGTTTTCGGCCCTCGGCTCTGTCGTGTGGTATTGCACTTTACTATTTTTTGTTATTTATTAGTATGATTATTATCAGTGGTTGTGGTATATGGGTGTTAACGGAAGAAGAAATATAATTTCAGTCGGTTGATTTTATGAATTAGAATGAAATTATTTTCTTCTGAATTGTCTGCCCATATAGGTGGCGTTTAGGTTAAGTGGTTTGTGTGATTTGGCGGTTAAATCATTCGGCACGACAGGGTCTACTCGATAGGTCACGTTAATTTTTACATCCATGCTATTTGATATTGTTTTACATCCATGCTATTTGATATTTTGTATCATGCATTAAGAGATCGATTGTTTACAAATGTTTGTGTGTATTGAAATACTAGTACATATAATATATATATATATATATAGCGGTGAAGGCTATAGTGCAGGCGATTTGGTGTCACGATATCTCAGTAGCATAGGTTCGTATCCCGGCGAGGGAAGAACAAGAATTTGCGGAAGCAAATTTACAGATCTAATTTGGTTGATGTTTAGACGAGTTGTATATATATCTATATAAATGATGACTTTTCGTACTGATTCGAAATTTGTATACAATAAATATCATTTAATGGTTGTTATTAAACCAGCCCTCGGGTCTGTCGTGTGGTATTGCACTTTACTATTTTTTGTTATTTATTAGTATGATTATTATCAGTGGTTGTGGTATATGGGTGTTAACGGAAGAAGAAGTGTCAATTTTTTGGGGATTTGAAAAAATGTAATCTGCTGTATTTATATTTAGGTCAAAAAGTGTTTCATGAATGAAGACAACATAAGTATACCGGTGCTCAAAAGGTACAAAGCGTTTGACAAAAAACATAAATCCGGGTAACAAACATGAGTAAAACAGAAGAACAACATGAACATTGAAGTGCAACACAAACACACACTAACATACACAGAAACGAACTATTTGATAACAACTGCCTTTTTCCTGACTTGGTACAGGACTTTGTAAAAATGTAAACAAATATCACTAAAATGTAAACCCAAATTGGCATTAATTCAGCACAACCACACATATTAACATTCAGCACAGAACACACACACACAAATAATGTAAAAGTCGGCACAACATGTAAAGTAAAAGAAAGACATCGGACATATTCCACCAACGTAGACCATTTGATATCACAAAAACATCCGCTTTTGAAACTAATATCATTTTTGAACGTTTTACAATTACTTTCAGAATACTTGTTCAAACATTTTGTATGACAATAATGGTTTCGAAAGGAAATTGTATAATTATGGGAACATCAAACGCTGAGAAAAAAACACAGAATCCAACAGAAATAATCATTCAAAGAATGTTCATGGCAATGATGGTTGTGTCTTCATTTTTAACAGATAGATATTATCGTAATTATTTACGAGGCCCTTTAATGTTTGCTTTTTCTGTTAATAAGCGCAATGTTTTATATCAAAAATTGTCAAGAACTTCATATTCCCTGTGAGAAGCACATGGCTTTTCCATTTGCAATATGGACGCTGACCCCGTAAAAAGGCGCATGACATCACCGGGGAAAATTGATAACCGGGGATATTGGTTTTGTAACGACCTGCGTTAAGCAATCAAAATCCTAGAAAAATATTTAGCCGGGGATACAATAACGACACTGCTATACGTAGTTAAAGATGGCATGTTTTGGATTTGCTATTGATTCATTCATAGTGGCTCTGCTTCGGAAATATACACATTTATTCTAAATCCAGTTGTTGGCATGATACGGGTGGTCCTTAATGATCATCAACATTAATTCCTTCAAATAGAATCGGTCAATCGGCAATTATCTTTGAAAAAATCTACAGACAACAACTTGGGCACAATTTGCAATGTTTACTGTAGTTTCATGGAGGAAACGTAATGACCGAAAGTTGGAAACCATAATAAACTCGTTGAAGACATTGTTTTACTCTTTTCCGCGAAATAAACAGAAAATTCAGACGTATTTGTCATTGACTACCCTCATTTTTGATATGACAATAACAAAATCGGCCGCCATATCGTGATCCTATTTACATCAAATGTACGTACTGTTTATAATCCTCTAAAGAGGGAGCACACCCGAATAAAGAACGATAACTTAATCTGTTTTTTCCTAGCAATGAGTAACCCATTTACATATTCTAAAATATGTCTACATACTTCTTGCTTAAGAATATATATGTTTAGGTATTTTGAATTATTGGAAAAGTTAAAGAGGGTCTTAGCAGCAGTGTTGGTAGGGTACCTTGGTCATCTTTTTCTGTATTCTCTATTTTTGATACAACTTTTCACTGTTGCTATATATCCTAACATTGTGCATTCACTGAGCACAGCTGTTTTGTGCTGTATTGCCATTAAACACAACAGGGGTAGAAAGGTGAAACTGGTAAAATGTGCCAGACCATAGAAACAGAATGAAACAGGTCACCTTTCAAAACATACTGCATATGAAGCTCAACTGTACCAAGCAATGATCTCAAAACTTGTGTGACAAGCTGCTTGACAAGTTTTTCAGCCAATGTTGTTATTGTATAACCTGTGATTTAACGAATAAACACAATGTTTGATTAATATCTTTTATTAAAACATGCCCTTTTCCTATTATAATATCATGCGTTAAACGCCCTTTTTCAGGATTGACACACTGCCCTTTTGAAATCCTAGCTGGACCACTGTTTGCGCATGTCTACAGTCAGGAACCTTTGACTTTGTTAGTCTTGCATGATTTTTCATTTCATTTCATTTTTGTATGAAGCACCGGTTTATATGTAATCGGAGTTTAATTTGATGTACTACACAAGTTAACTTATATTCGTTTTTGATAAGGAACCAGCAAAATTCTTGTTGTATTAAAGTCCTATTGGTGACTGTTTGGGCGCTTTGTTTTCTCTTTGATACATTCCCCAATTTCCATTCTAAATTTAAACAGTAAGCAACGTTTGGTGTAAAAACAGCCTTATGTGTAGATTTATTTTCCTTAACAATGTAATGTCATCTAGTTCATTTTTGTTTGTGTTTGTGAGTTGCTCAATCTGATTTTTTGATGTTTTATTTTTGTATATATTCGGTAGACATAAAATAAATTTCAATTTGCGATTTTTTTTTTATTGTATTTTTATAATACATGAACTACATTGAAATATTTTAAACTCTTTCAGCGTGGCATCGACGTCAAGTTGTGATCAAGTTATCTACAAAAAGACAAAATAATCGTAACTAAAAAGACGAATAATTCATAATCCATAATAATACAAACGATAAATAAAAAACACATTTATCAAGTGCATGCGAGTTGAGTTCGCACCTAAAGTACATTTTACTACAAAAAAACAAATTTTAACATTTAACCTAAAACTCTTTAAATCAGTATAACAGTATACACATTTGAAAAATACTAAGGGGCATATCAAGTTGAAACTAAATAAAACAATAGAATGATAGTCATTAAGTTATACGTGAATATTAATTTAATTCTGGATTGTTAAAGTGACGACACCTATGTGTTGTAGTCAAAAAGATAAATATACAATGTTGTTTATGCTATATAATTTGTATAATGTTTATAATATGGAGTTTATTGGTTATATGCAATATTTTAATTAGAACAAAAAGTTACGAGACAAATGATAAGATTGGTCCAAAGTATATAAGATCTTAAAGATACATATTCATAGAGGACATTTATAAAAATTCCACGTTAGATAAAAAAATCAATTTATTTTATAAGTAAATGTATCATTTCTAAATAAGGACCACGCATCCAAAATATGGAGACTCTACAGTGTCTACTCTGTATGTCTGTCTTATCATTCGTCTTGTTGTCTGTTTTGATGAGCGCAAAAGTTCAAAATTACTACGTATACATTAGGGGGCATAAATAAAAATGTGCACAGTTGTTGTGCATTATTTGTACCAATGTAGATGTGCAGTTTATTTTTACATGATATTCATAGCAATACATTTTGTAAAAATACATTTTTTTAGAATGGTCATTTGTAAACGCAAAAAGGCCAATGAAAACGTAAAAAATCAATAAAACTATAAGTTATTGCAACGTGATTTAGAGATTTGACAATTGCAAAGAAATTTTATATAAATAAAGAAGACGTGGTATGTTTGCAAATGTCCACAAGAGACCAAAAGGCCGCGGACATTATCAACTATAGGTCACCGGTTTATGCATACTTTTGTTGAAAGATAACATATTTGAGAAGAATCTTTTCTAGTATGATGTCATACACAATTTTCGTTTTTAAACAATATCTTATTGTAACAATTTACTAATTTTAAAGCTTTTAAATTCGTATCCCTTATGTTAGCTAACATAAACGTTAAGAGAAGCACTATTGATGTGGTTAGATATTTTTTTTTTTATTATATTAGTATTCATAACATTTTTCAATTCACAAAATATATTTGATAAATTATTGCTATTACCCACACATTTTCCTTTTTCTTTTTTTTTCTTTATCAATTTTTTATCATAATGACCCGTGTTGCCATTGATATTGGGATGAGTATAGTTTCCCAAAACATGTGCGTTATCGGCTTTAGCTTAGTAAAGTAAAGCTTTACATTTTTTAGTCAAACACTTATCCGAGAACACATATTACTTTTCCACAATAATTATTAAATCCACGGAAACATTTATACCGTATTAATTCCATTTATATTTTGTAAATACACATACAGTATAATTCACAACTTGTGTATGGCTTAACATTCTTACAAACATACATTGTGTATCTAGGACATGCATGGTTGAACCTGATCATAAATATAATCATTTGGCATGTGTACAAGAAACAATTGTTCTAAGCTTCGAGCAAAGACTATTCCTGATTCATAGGATTCTTTTCAATGCATTATTTGTTTTTAGAATTATCTTATTATTTATAATTTTGTTATTAAAATCGTTTATTTCAATATTTGTTTTAATTTCTTTCTGACATTTTATTTTTAAATGTTTGTTCTTTCTAGGGTTTTTTTCTGGATCAAAATATGCTTTTTATATTGAGGAGGATTTTGATGTTGATATGTAATTACTATCAAAGTGTAATCTATCTTCTTTTTTGTATCCTATTGCTAAATTATAAAGGCGTATCATGTCTTTTACAATACCAAGAGATTCAATAGTGTCATTACTATTTTTAAAAGTCATATTATATAAGCAATTACCGAAACAATCTTCATAGTCTTCCTTTTTTTTTTACATAAACTGTTCAAAGTAAGCGGGAAGTTCACTGAAATAAAATACAAAAAAGTAATTAAATTCTTCGTTGAATATACGAATTTAAATTACTGTGAATATAATACTTAATAGTGAAGGGGAAATAACAGTTAATGAAAGTACAGATGAAATGATAAAAATGATACATAATAAAGCGCCCGGACTCACGGACTAAATGTGGAATTTTACATAATAATTTGGGATGAACTTAAATCTTTAACAGTATAAAATTGAGAATGGAAATGGGAATGTGTCAAAGGGACAACAATCCGACCATAGAAAAAAAACCGACAGCAGAAGGTCACCAACAGAGCTTCGATGCAGCGAGAAATTCCCGCACCCGGAGGCGTCCTTCAGCCAGCCCCTACACAAATATATACTAGTTCAGTGATAGTAAACGCCATACTAATTTCCGAATTGTACACAAGAAACTAGAATTAAGTCGCTCCTTTATTATTGCTTTGAAGGGGAGAATTGTCTAACCCTCAGAAAGTTGGTTTAGTATCTCTAATTCGAATATAAAAAAAATGACCCCTTTTCACTCGACCGTTATAGACATCCTACTGTTTTAAACTGTGATAGTACTCTATTTCGTCAATAAAACAACATTTATCTATAGCAATTATTCTCAGGTTTGAAATTGATTAAAACAAAAACTGAAGAGATATGGCTCTGTCAATTAAAACGAAGTCGGGAAAAATTTGAAGATGTAAATTCGTGTACTACACCTATCAAAAGCCTTGGCGTTTACTTGGATTACAATCAACAAGAATGTCGAAAACTCAACTTTAAAATTACAACTGTTAAAACGTTATAAATATATCTGAGTAGAGTGAAAGAAATCTTACTATCATACTAAAATAGTTGTCATGAAATCATTAGTTCTGCCAACAAGTTGTGTTGGGAAACGACAATATCTGGAGTAATGGAAAATGTTTAAACTTTTTGAAGATTAAATAAAATGTGATATTATTGATGTAAATGATACAATTGATGAACAGGGTAATATATTTGAAACTATCATCTTATCTTGACAATTCTTCGTACTGAAGAGTCAATTAAAACTAAATTTAAAGTTATAAATGACTTAAAATTTATGCACAGGACAATTACTCCCTTAATGAGCACAACATAACTCTTTAAAATATTCACACTAAAACAAAGTGGTGATAAATCAAATGGTTTTCTTATGTGGGAAAAATATTAATGAAACTTTTGAATTAACATTGAAAAATACCTTTGTTTTTATTTTTCAATATCTCAATGATAATAGATTGAAAATATGTAGATGGACACTGATTCACTTAGAGTGGTAGTTGATGTATTATATTTGCATACCAATTTGTTTCCTCTATACAACATTGTGTTAAAACTAAGTGTTTATAAAATAAGTTTAAACGATAATTTCTGCAATTTCCAATTGTTTGTAGGTTTTAAATTAAAAAAAAATGCAGTATTAGCTTTGACAAAATGATTTCAACATTATACGTTGACGACTAATGCTTACTAGAGTAAATCTAGTAGCGCTAGGATTTTAACAAAACATGTATTAATTGAGAACACACACTGAAATAAATGTATATTTGAAAATGCGAAAACGGACACAGTAGTAACCGATGTTCAAAAGTTATAAAACAACGGAAAAAACGAAACACATTACTCCAACAAAACCAAAACGTCAATGAAAAATACAAAGAAACGGAAATGTTTGAGTACAACTGCCATATTCCTGAATAAGTACAGGACATTTAAGAAAAAGTTAAAATTTTACAAAATTTAAACAATGCCTTATGTTTATCAGTTTCTTTACCTCACATAAAAATTAAAAGCGGTCTCCATGCTGACATGTCAGTTTTCTCTGGTTGATTAAACTATATGAATATCATGATTTGGTTTGCATATAATAGTTTCCTATTTTTGATTTCTCCAGAATTTTTATGATCTTTGATAGTATATGTATCCTAATTGTAATTAAGATGAAAATGTTTAAAAAAAAAACCAAATATTTGCAAGTTTGACAGTTAAATATTTCAAATACAGCACATACACATATTAAAATAAAATAAATGGTAAAATAGAATAAAATAATGGCTGTATTGAATACTTGCCCAAATTCACAAATAGCTAGTTTTCTGGAATTACAGCTTTCATCTCCCCATTGATATTGATAAGAAAAAACTAATGCAGCACAATTTGCAGGCCCGTCATCATCTCCCAATCTATTCCTATATGTATTATCTGGTTGCATCGGTGTTCCTTGATACCAGTCAGTGTATGTCAAAGGTTGACCAGAAGACCACATAAACGTGCCTTCAGTAGTACCATCTTTGAGACCTATCCACCAATCTATTAAAAGTAATTGACTTGCAAAATGTTTATCTAATGTTAAAAATATATGAAAACGAGATAAAAAAAACCACATTCGAACATGAATGCAGATGTCATTAGAAACTTTGAAACAAAATGACAAAATCTGGCAATGGCATTGGTACATTGCCAGGCAAACTAAACTAAAAGTAAGTATTTGTCATGTTTGTCTTTGTTCATTTATAACTTTTACCATTTTATCCATGGTTTTAGTAAAATCCTTTTGGTCTTGCTTGGTAGTTAAGCATATTGGCAATAATAATTGTAATGTATGACAATATGGTCTTTCATCTTTGTTTCTGTTCTCTGTTTTTATGGCTGTCATGCAAGTGAAAGATTTAGTAAGCCATAAAAAAAATCACATAAACGCTTATTTACGGATTTCAAGCAACATATTTATACATATTCGATTGTCTGTACTAATTCGGGAATACCACAGGTCTGCTCTACTCTTTGATGAATCTGCTATTGATTTTTGTCTTATATTAGTCTAATATAAGATTTTTGTCTTATATTTTGTCTTATATAAGTTAAGTGACTTTGGGTTCGAAATATTGCTACGGCTCCTGTATGTTTGTTATTCTATTTTTTTAATTTCTACCTGTTGAACTGTTGATCAATGTAGTCATACGTTTCATGAAGTTGCTTTCTTCCCTAGTTTCCAAAGATGGAAGATAGCCATCAAACTGTTTACAGAGAGCCTACAAGTTTAACAGATAAGGTAAACTGAAACGCAATTATCTCAAAACAACAGATTTTATTATTATTACAGACAATATGTCGATAAAACTACACATTAATGTAAGATACGGTCACATAAATAATTATATTTATTAGTACGACTGAACCAGTGACAACTCTACAACAGATATGCATTGCACAACAGTAGAATTATTATAGATACCAGGTCTGATTTGACGCTTAAATAAAACCAAGAAAAACAAGTAAAAGTCGAGTATGAAGTTTAAAACCGTTTAGAACCATTAAAAAACGAAACCTTTGCTATAATTGAACGTTAATCCTCGAATTTCAAATGATAATTTGTAAAAAGGTGAACTTATTATTGCCACCGAGCTAGTGGTAGAGCAGACGACACGTAGTCATTGATGTGCGGTCATAACTCTATGACGTCATATTTTTTATGCAATTAGTTCTTTACACTAAGGAAAGACACATAGGAAGGTGATATAGTTACAGTTAGAAAGCATTACAACAACTTTAAACCAAAATGTACAATAAAACACTTATAAAATTCACACAGGTTGATATCTCAAATTCTGTTATTAGTTTTAATGCTTTATCAGATAATTACTAAAGTGTATCTGTCTAAATATTTTTCATTTTGTGGTTTGAATGATTCGAATGTCTCCCCCTCAGGTATTTACAATGTAAAGCACGAAAATTTCATATTAAAATACTTACATTTGTATGCAGAATAGTGGCGGTGCCACAACCTAAAGTGTATGTTTTGTTATTAAAAGAAAACAGGCTGAATGGACATCCTATAATAGATAAATTAATAAAAAAAAATCAATAATTATGTATCTATATGATAAGGTTACATTTTAGTTCCCGTTTACCAAAAATGAAATTATCTTTTTTGTGTGCTCTTTCATTTTTTTGATTTATCATAATGAACTTTAATATTTTAATTTCTTTTTTTCAAAGATTGCGGTTATATATTTCCCAGTAAGTTTGTAAAATAACAAAAATACTGAACTTAATGGGAATTAAACACGGAAAGTAAATTTTCAAATGGAAAAATCGAACAAAGGGAAAACAACTGTCACATTCCCGATTTGGTACATGTATTTCATAATGCATGCAGAAAATTGTTGATTAAATTTGTTTGCTAACTTAACCTCACACTGTATTACAATCGCACATAATTACATTAAATAGAAAATAATGTGTGAAGAAAAGGAACAGATAAAAAAGCTTGAATGTAAAAATATTTTGGTAACAGTAGACAACTTTGTAGTGTTCTCTTTATCCCCATAATAGACCAAATAAAATAATTGAACAAAGAATAACAAAATAGCATATGACACGTTTAATATAAAGTTCATTAGCACACACCCGCTTGTGAAAGTTTTTACAATTTTCAATAAAATGACAAATGTTGACCATTTGATTGAATATTTACCTAATAATTAACTTACCAAAACATATTGGAATATCACCATCCCACCCAGAGTCTGTACATCTGAGTGATTGACTCCCTCGTAATTGATATTTACTTGTACATGAAAAATTGGCAACATCCCCAATGTCTCTACCACTCACAGAAACCATTCCATTTAGTTGAGGTTTAAGATCTTCACATTGAACTGACAATTGTAAGCGTAATAATTAAATCCACCATAGACATCAAAATTTGTTTATACGGCATATGCGCGTTTCGTCTACAAAGACTCGTTAGTGTCGCTTTAATCCAAAGAGTTTTAACGGTCAAATAAAGTACGAAATTGAAGAGTAATAAGGAAATAAGAAAAACAATTCCAATTAGTTTGTAATTAGCTAAAGAAATACATTTCTCAGGTAAAAAAGGCTCAGTATTTCAAAAATTCAAAAGTTTCTGTGCTATATGATTGCTTATTGTTAGCTAATTTTAAACATACATGTTTTAGTGCACATTTTTATAAATAGTGTGTTTTTCCCTGTTTGAAACTTTTTACTTCTGATATCATATGTTAACCTAATTAACACTTATTCTAAAAAAAACGATGGTTTTCTATACTTTTCACAAGTACAAAAAAATATTATAGCTACCTCCAGTTAACACAAAGTCACTTCCATACCTTTATCTTGCTTAACTTTAAATTAAAGCATCGATACAAGTAATAAAACGTTAGGTGTGCATATGACCTTGACCTCAATTTGAAAAAAAGAAACCAAACACCTTCAATCAAAACACCTATCCAATGTCAACATATTCTTTTTACTAAAGTGTATGTGGTACGACAAAATTATGGGGTCGATAACTTTTACGGAATTTAATTTGCTACTTCCGGTTTAAAAGAATGACTTCCAGTTTCATATTAAAGCATTTTTCACGAAAATTCTAAATGCATATATGTATCTTATACTTTTGAATGTTATAATGTCCTTCACCACTCTTATTACTCTATTATCAAAAAAGAAGTGGACAAGGCTTCAACCTGTCAATTCAATGTATTTTCCGTTTGGTATAGTCAGGGTCTTATGTCACTTCAAAAATTGTAAAAAAAACAGAAGGGGAAATAACTCGCATATTGTCATGTTGGTACTTTCTTTTTTTTTATTTCTTTGACGATTACAGAAGAGATACACGAACAATAAAAACAGTGTTTTTTAAAAATAAGAAGTCTTCAACTTCACAAGGTTGGTCTCAAAAACGCAAAACTTTTTCAATATAATAATTATTCAAAGAATCTAAGCACAATCTTGCAAAACCACTATATACAGCATGAAACAAATTTGTTGGAAGACAAAAAATCAGAAGAAATACAACAAGTATTTCTAAAGATATGTGGAAAGACATTATAATCAAAACAATGTATAGAATGTCCTTCCAGAGACAATTTGTAAAAACCTAAATAAAAACAACAGTTTTTCAGAGAACAGGAGAAGGTCTTTCACCTCGAGATGAGAAACTTTTATATCTTGATAATTCTTGACATCTCCTTTAAATTTGTCATTGAATTTATAGCTTATTGTACTCCAATGGTTTCATTACATTTTGTAAAGTATGCAATTTGGTAACACGGGTAGAAAAAGGTCAATTTCGGTATTATTTGATATATAACATGTATTATGTCATATTAATTTCTAAATAGATGGTTCTGTTTACTTTTAAACTAGATAAATACCCATCAATAGATTCTTCCGGTTCACACAGGGTAACTTTTGTTTTTTTTCTCAAGGTCATATGGCAAACAAACTTATGCACATGGTTTATTGTCGTAACTATGTAGAGTTAGGTGCTTGTAAAAATTTAACGTAAAGTAAATGCACATAAACGTTGCATGGACATATTTAATATAGTTAGTAAATTAACTTCAATTTTGGGCTTTTCCTAGTTAACGCGCATTTGCTATTAGAAAGGGCACATGCTGTCTAATTTATGTTCCTCGATTGAACTCAAATTATCTTATTAGATTTATAAGTTAACCATGTGTTAAATTTATCAAAATTATAAAAGTCTAAAATGATAGATTTACAAGGTATGGGACTAAAAATATGTAGTTTCGTCTCGGGTGTATTTGAGTCTAGAAGCCATCTTATCAAACATCGAATTGACAAGCGACGTCTTATGATGACCATAACAGCAAATTAAACAGAGATATTGATATAAATAGATATCAACATCGTGCAAATATATTGTTTTAAGCATTCTTGACATTAGTCGTAGGAACATTATAAACAGTTTAGACATAGTTTTATACTCTGTAACAGTGTTTTGAATTATCTCGGGTAAATATAGTATCAACCGTTCAGCTTGGTGTTATTGATTACATTACATTCAATTGGCTTTATACATTTTATAATTCTCAAAGAACTCATTTAATTTTTCGACTTGCAAAAACAATGTTAAGCGACACTTGTTGGAGGCGAAAAGAAACTATTTTAGAAGTGTACCGTATTAGCTTTAGTACATATATAGTGTTTATACTCACATTTGCAACATGGGCCACCTCTACAACATTTTCCTATATTTGTCCATCCTGATCCGAAAGACGTTTCACAAGCACTTCCTCTCTTTGCGCATGTTCCATTCGTAGCATGACATTGCCGAGTTAGACCTTAAGAAAATATGCAACCATCAAATTTAAATTTGATGATTGAACAGATAAACTAATTACGCAACTTTCAATTAGTGATAAAGTTATCAAATAAATTGATCCATATATCATACAATTATGAAATATAAACTGTATGTGTTCGTTCCAAAGATGATAGCATATTATGTTCATAATCCCGTCCCCTTTTCTACAAAATAAGACGTATTACTATGTGCGTACTTCAAAATGAGTAACAAGGGATGCCACATGTGAGTATCTGCTTACCCTTCTGCAGCACCTCGGATCGTCCTATTTTGTTTGTGTCATTTGTGTGTCTCGGTTTTTAGTTTTCTATCCTGTATTTTGTGTACTTTTGTTTATCTGCTTTGATTAGATTTATTATCTTTTACATCAGAACTGTATGAAGACATTTGTATAAGCTTAAAGAATTACCGTACTGTCTTAACCATATAAAAAGGTCAACATCACTCTATGTTATACTTTTATTTGAAGTTAAGCATTAATATTTGTCAATAAAAAGCTATTCTACTAAATGTTAATTCAAACTTTTTCTCGTTTCACACAATAACACATGACACTCTTTAATATGATACTCTATTAATTGATAAATTGAAAAGAAAGTAAAAAGCAAACATATTACCCAAAATTAAAATAAGTCACAACAGACACGCAATAGTCTACAGAACAAAAGCTTAACGGACCTCACAAACTACTGCTGGTCATGTATGTGCTCAGATATAGGACCAGGAGTTGCTATTTCACTGGTGCCATCCAATATGTAAGTTAATTCACCGTTTCAGAATCTAATGCATTCTGGGTAATATTTTCAAAAACGGACACCAAAACGTTGTGATTGGTTTTCAACGTAATCGACAATGAAAATGCGAACAAATGACGTTTAGTTAATTTAATTTTGGTGTACGAACAATGAGATTATCTATAGTCCTATAGATTCTAAAAAAAGGCGAATTACATAATGTCAATCAACATTGTTTTGTGATATAGTTAGCTAGGACGGAAGGACTTAGAGGTTTTAACGACAAGTATATCATGACTCGTGGTCATCTACATTCCGTGAAAGGCGATCATTTTAATTCATGGTAGTGCCACTACATTCATGATGATTTCTACTTTGAAACAAACCTGCCTCGAACAGTAATTGATTAAGCCCAATAAACAAATTCATTTGGGTAAAGAAATCATTATAAGTATACAAAAAGCATGAAATTGTCTAAATAAACATCAGTGTTTAGTTGAGCTCTAAAAGTGCTACATAATAAAGGAAATATCTAAATGCGAACAAAGAATAATTATTTACTTTAATAAATATTCGATTTTTAGTGGATTTTAGTTGTGGGAATGATATCTATATTCAATTTGACTGATCATTGTGTTGTATGTAAAACAAATATGACAAACTTCTTACTGCCTGCATTTACCACGTGACATATGGAGAAGATGACAGCGATCACACAACAAAATGCTGACATAATTCTGAAAAAATATAGAGAAAACTTATTAGTTTTAAACTAATCTCATGAATGAAATATGTTATAGAAGATATAACAACTACTGCATATGCCTTTCGTAACTGCGACAGTGTGCTCAATAAAAATATATGTCAATGTGATATCAACTAAACTACGCATATACAACTATTTATATTTGATTGATGTCATGATCCAGTAAAGCTTGTTTGAATAAGATTGTCCGGCTCTAAACTGTTCCACTGCAATCTCTACTAATTGTAGATTTATGATTCAGACGATATTAATGCAGGACGGTGTGCGATTGCATCATCTATTTTCTTTGGTTAAATACTGCAGGCAACACTGAAATTTCTGCGTTTATTTATCAAAAGAAAATATTTGATGTATATCCATGCAATGACAATGTTTACTATTTCCGTTGTAAGAATACGTAAACGAAATGCTTGTGCATATTAAGAACACTGAGAATGCTTAAAGTTGTCTAAAATGTACAAAACAAACCTGTGTCTTCTAAGAAGTGAATATGTAACTGAAAGCAAATAATAGTAATTAATGAGAAATTGATCTTATATTGCAACACTCAACAGTTGTCTAACTGCACACCTTCTTTTTTGAATAATTACACACCTTCTTTTTTGAATAATTACACACCTTCTGTTTTAATATTACACACCTTTTTTCGAATTATTACATGAATTACGCATTGAATCGATTGTAGTATAGACATATGTTTCTTCAACACATCTGTTTCAGTTTTTCAATTTTATACGATATTTCTCTTTCATAATTTTCATTCTGATAAACACCATTTGAAAATTTGAATTTCTTTGGGCCGTTTTTCTGTTCATTTGTATTATATAAGGTATTTATTGTTCTAAGATATAGGAAGATGTGGTATATGTGTCAATGAGAGAACTCTCAATCCAAATAACAATTTATAAAAGTAAACCATTATAGGTCAATGTACGGCCTTCAAAACGGAGCCTTGGCTAACACCAAACAAGAAGCTATAAAGGGTCCCCAGCATTACTAGTGTAATACCATTCAAACGGGAAAACCAACGGTCTAATCTATATAAAAAACGAGAAACGAGAAACACGTATAGCTTAAATAAACAAACGACAACTACCCTACACCAGATTCCTGACTAAGGATAGGTGCAAACATGTGTAGCGGGATTAAACGTTTTAATGTTACCAAACCTTCTCCTTTTTTCTGAAACATAACATCACAACATAGAAAAACTGACAACGCCATGGCTTAAAATGAAAAAGACAAACAGAAAAAAACAATAGTACACATGACACAACATAGAAAACTAAAGAATAAACAACACGAACCCCATCAAACACTTGGGGTGATCTCAGGTGCTCCGGAAGGGTAAGCAGAATCTGCTCCACATGTGACACCCGTCGTGTTGTTTATGTGATTACAAATCCGCTAAATAGTCTAATTCGGTAGGTCACATTCATGAATGGGAAGGGCATTGTAGTTACGACGTAAGGAACATATCCGATATCAATTGTGAAACGGTTATTCCATAACGGTCAACTAACTCGTGATGGCGTCCGTAAAATTTACGAAGGGATGATTTCAACTTCACCATTTGAAACGCTTGGTTTAATAGCTTCCTTGTAAGCAGCAACCCTTTATCAAGAAAATCATAATAGGAAATGCAAGCATGGAAATAACTTATCAATTGGGAGATATAACCCCGTATGCAGGTGCTGATAGAATGTTGCTACTTAAAAATGGGAAGTTCACAATTGGAAAGCTGTAATCCTCTCTTTTGTCATAAAGTTTTGTTTTCAACCGACCCTCATTGTCCATTTTTAGATGTAGGTCAAGATATGTTATAAAGTTACACTGACCACTTTTACTAATATATTTCATAGATACAAAGATTTGATAGGTAAATTTGGCTGTATCTCTAGAAAAATTAATAATAACGGTACTTGAAATTTTAAATTGTACGGTGATATTTTACTAAAAGCGTGGATATCACAATGAGATCCCTATAAACCAATTGAACCTTCAAAGAAACTTATAATCTTTTAATTAGATCTTTGAATATAGTTTACATTGGCACTATTATCGGTTTTTTTTTCATTAGCAAATTAAAACATAACTGAATGTGTATTATTTAGAAACGGGATATATAAAGACACAACCACGTTCATTTTTATCTAATAGTATAACTATCCTACTATCTTTTGATCTATCTATCTGGGGATAAGGTCTCTGCGCAATGCTAGGCGGTGTAGAAGTTAGAAATAAAAAGAACAGGTTCCAGCCCCGGAGGAAGTTACGAATCAAATCTACACTAACATCGTTAGATTGATTTTCTAGGCACTTTATACATATTCTAACTCCTAGTATTTCTTAATCATAAGAAATCCGATGGGCAAGGTATAATTTGCAGTTGTCACTATAGGCAGAGATATCCTACTATCTGTCGATACATTTATTTCTGATATTGCACATATCATGTCTTTTGTTTACTGTCATGACCATGACGTCAAAAGACTATCATTCAGTCTGTTTTATTTGATTTCAGTCTCTGACGCATGACTTTTAATTTTTAATTTCTGTTGGCTTTTAACTAGCTGTCAGTAACTGGGAATACTCTAAAACATCACTTTCTTTTTTATTTAACCTGTTGACACTATTCTTACTGCTTTTTTGTAATTCGATTTTAAGTTATTCAGTGCTATATCTGGTCTTTATACCAGCTTTGACAAGTGTTTGTTCAACTGTAAATTTTCAATTTATCGTACTATGAACATCAAACTTATTTCTATCAACATATTTCCTTTTTGAATTTGAACTGTATACCAAACTACAAAATTGTGTTCATGTGAATAATAGTGTTGTATACGACGGATTTCTATTTAAGCTAATTGTTGTTTTTTAGAATTGTTTAACATTTCACAGCGCTATACTATTGTTTAATTATTCCACCTTTTTATTATTGATTTTGTATTTTCTTGTATCATTTTTTCGTATGTTCACTTGTGTTAATATGTCTATTGAAAATTTTCAGCCATTTCATTTCTCATTTCAAAGTGTGTCTTTTTATGGTGTGATGCTACATTATTATTCAGTAAGGATAAAGATACGGCATCATTATAACGTTTTAACCCGATGCAATAGTTGGACCTGTACTAACTCAGTAATCTGATGTTCAGAAGTTGTCATTTGTTGATGTGTTTTTTGTTAGTGTTTCTTGTTTTTTATATAGACTTAGCCGTTGGTTCTCACCGTTTAAATAATTTAACACTAGTAATTTTTTGGGTCCTTTATAGCTTGGGTTTTAGTGTGAGAGCCGTGGTGAAGACCTTATTTTTATCTATAATGGGTTATCTTTATAAATTGTGACTTCGGTAGAGAGTTGTCTCATTTGGCAATCTTACCACATATTCGTATGTCAAACACAATTTTAAAAACAAAAACTGGCGGAATGACAACACAACGGTCTACTAAACACAGCTGGAAAGCTAAAATCTTATCAAAATAAACCAAACATTATACAAAAATACCTTGAACAAAACGAAGGAATAATTTCAAATATCCTTCATTTATTGTCAATATAAAAAAAACCAATCATATGAATAAAGGCAACAGTAGTGTACCGCTGTTCAAAACTCAAAAAACTAAATCGGGGTAACAAACTAAAACGCATTAAATAAAAAAGGAGAACAACGACATAACACTAAAATGTAACACACACAGAAATGGACCAAGCATCAGACACAATCCCATTAAGGCATGTATTTTAAAGTAAATTGACACTTCTTCATTAACTCGAGGTCCATTTTATGCAAATTCTTTGTTTCTTAAAATAAAAGCAACAAGGCTAAAAAATAAAAAGTATGTTCCATTTCCTATTGTTGTGTAGATTCGTGGAACATATTAACCTTACAATTTTTTTGACAGCTTCTTGACAATATATGATATTTTTTAGTTACGACTGAGAAAGCTTCTTAGGGGAGATCGGGACTATTCGACTCTGCATAAATAAATTTCACGCATGAATTACCATGCACATGAACAGTTTGTGTCGTAAATTCACTGTTATTTGTTTGATCAATGTTGATATTTGGATTGATATAAAATGTTAATATATTGTATTTTTGTCACAAAAAAAATATTATCGTTATTATGTGTATCTGTAAATGGCTCAAAATGACATTTCACCAAATTTCTCCATTTTCCTGATACCATTTTTGGTTTAAAGACATACAAAAAAATTCATTATCGGTGACCTATATTTTTTATTTGCTTATTGTTTGAAGCTAGGCAGCTTTTTTATGTTACAGTTTTGGACCAAGTGTCGCAGAGAGCTGTTTTTATAAACCGATAAAATTATGTAAACACCTCTATTTTCCTATCATTTCATTGAAAAATGGTCCTATTAACATTTATATTTAAAGTAATATTCTAAGCTTAAATGGTCTTGGACCCCCTTTTTTCTCGATCAATTTGAATCATTCTCTGTAATGATTAAACTAACAAACATACGACACTTCTGACAAAAACTTAGAACTCTGAGCCACCTTTACAAAGCTGTAGCCGACGCATAAAACAACACAAGTTGTTTTAGCAAATCCGCTACTTTAAGTTGTAACGGATTTTTTATAATTAATTTATGTTGATATTTCGAATTGAAAGACTTAGGTAATATAAAAAAGAAGATGTGGTATGATTGACAATGAGACAACTATCCATAAAAGACCAAAATGACACAGACATTAGCAACTATAGGTCACTGTACGGCATTTAATAATGAGCGAAGCCCATACCGCGTAGTCTGCTATAAAAGGCCCCGATAAGACAATGTAAAACATTGCAAACAAAAAAACTAACAGCCTTATTTTTGTAAAGAAATGAACGAAAATCAAATATGTAACACATAAACAAACGACAACCACTGCATTTACAGGCTCCTGACTTGGGACAGGCACATACATAAATACTGTGGCGGGGTTAAATGCTAGCGGGACCCCCCCCCCCCCCCCCTAACCTGGGACAGTGGTATAACAGTACAACATAAGAACGAATTCATGTTCACACCAAACGCCGTGTACAGTAAACATGTTTACAATTAGTTTAATGTAATGTACAATTGTTCCACCTGAAATTTGTTCACATCTATCCACCTTGTTAAGCTACCTATACATACTATTTGTTCACACTTGTAAACTCAGCTTTATGTCATTTAAATGTTCATTACGTAATACCAAAAGTGTTCGGACAACTTTTCTAGCAGTAAGAGAACGATCATTTGATTTCAAAAATGGGGGATGGAAATATTCCGATCCCAAATTGGATAAAAAGAAATCTGGTGAAGCAGATGATACAAAAAAATGTTCTAAATCAAGAGTTTCCAAATACATTATAGTTTTAAACCTTGTGAAAAAAAGGACTTTGATCACCAGCATCGAAAAAAACAGAATAAAATGTCGCGCCAAAAAAAATCTTCTTCAGAGAAAAAAAAATACCCCTCGTTTTTTAAGTTACATGTAAGTTGCAAGTTTATGATTTGCAGTATTTAAGATTTACCAGAGATGTCTCGATAACGCATTAGATAACGTAAGCTGCAGCAGTGTTCTTACAGACAAAAAGATGGAGATGTTAAGGATCACTACATTTTTATCTGTTCTGGTTGTTTCAAATGGTATTACTTCTCAAAGGAGTATTTGGGGGCAGGACTCCTTAAAAATAACATTTCAGAAACAGTTCATCGAAGATTTATTTGGTGTAAATGTACACATGGTCTGGGTTGTGATATTCGAAATTTGTCATGAGCGTTAGCGTTGAAGTGAGTTGGGGGGGGGGGGGTATTATTTTAGTCTTGATTATTTTAAGTCTCATACCCAATATTTGCCATTTTAATTTTTATGTTTTTCTCGTTAGATACCGTCAAATTTACTATTGACAGTTTGTAACAAGCCGCCATGTTGACTTACTGAAATCAGTAAATGTGTGAATAATTTAATACAATGGAAAAAAGTAGCACCTACCTCAAAAATTTATTTTAATGCAATATTAACCGAGTTAGAAGATATATAGAAGGTACAGGCAACGGAAAAACCTTCAGCTTTGTCCTTTTCATTCGTATGACGTCATGTTTTGAAATGACAATAATGTGCCAATAAATCAATAGAATTTCGTGGAATTTTAATTTATTTTGATTTTCTTAATTTTTGCGAAGTTTTATGCATTAATTTCTTTTGGAATGCCTCAGAATTTATAAAGCGTTTGCAAATAGGTTACGATACCTGTGAATTTACATAACATGTATATTGTGACAGCCATTAGTATGTACATCCCGGAGTCTGCCCTCGTATAGTTATATCGAGATTTTTATCACGGTGTTGTTCACAAAGCAGATTAAGCACGTCATATTTGGCTTTACTATTACATAGATTTGTTCTGATACTTCACTGCTGTCCACAAGGTTTGTTGCTCATTAGTTTTAAATGGGGAGTACACCACAATTGTTTTATTGATTGTAAGTTCAGAAGAAGCACGAAGTTAAACAGATGTATGAGTTCCCTGTGCTAAGTTCTAAAGACTGTTTTATAAAGGATTCAATTAAATCTAATTAAACACTGCAATGTTGTGGTAGAAAGTTTACTGAACAGAAAGATTTTATATGATTTAGCGGTTTTATTAAAATCACGAAACACTTTTCTTATTCAAATTTTCTTTCAAACTTCCGGACCATTTGTATAAAAAAAACCTGAAAATATCAAACACTGATTTTTGAGGTTGAATACAAGTTAAATTCATTTTTATTAAACATGCAATATATTCATACTAAGATGGCTAGTCATGTGAAAAACTATTAAAATAATGAAATAGCAGTAATTTGTCCTGATCGAAAGTTGTGTCACTCTAAAAAAAGGAATCGTGGACCAATTTACACGATTATATAGCTAGCTCAAACGAAAATGAATTAATTGGATAATAACTAAATGATATTGTTTAAGCAGGTGCGATGCTTTATTTATTTGCTTCGGTTAACTATTGAAGGCAACACTTAAATTTCTTCGTTCATATATCAAACGAAAATACTCTCTATAATTGACAGTTTTCACTATTTCCCTTTACAAAATAAATTAAAAAAAATGTTTATGTAAATACAGAATCATTGATAATATTGAAAGTTAGACAAAAATGTCAAAAACAAACCTGTGTCTTCCTTGGTCAAGAAGTGAATCTGTAACTGAAAGCAAATCCCAGTTATTGATAATAAAATTGATCTGAAATTCCAACACGCAACTGCTGTATAATAGCGCACCTTCTATTTTGAATAATTACATATATACATTATTCATTGAATCAATTATTGTATAGACATATATTTTCATAAAGTTTTAACATTATAATCATGTTCAGTTTTTCAATTTTAAATATAATATTTGTCTCCAATAAGTTTTCTTTGTGATCAATGCCTTTTGAATATTTTGATTTCTTTGGTCCGTTCTTTTGTTCCGTTGCATTGTATTATTTATGTATTGCTCTTGTCAGTTAGTTTACACAGCTACTGTCTACTAAAGAGATTTTTTTTACAGGTTAGAAGACAAGGACATTTACGTTTTACTAATTGTGAAGAAGATAGTTTTTCTAATTGTGACGTTAAAAGTTTTACTAAATTTGACGTAGATAGTTGATGGCGATAGAAAGCATCATTTCTATTTTAAAACGATTTGACGGATAAAGAGTAAAACCACAAAAATACTGAACTCAAAGCAGAATCCAATCGAAAAGTCCATAATCACATGGCAGAATCAAATTACAAAACACACCAAAAGCGAATGAACAATAACTGTCATATTCATGACTTGGTACAGGCATTTTCAAAAGAAGAAAATGGTGGATTTAATGTTTTAAATTATTATTATTTACCTGGCAACGCGTAGCGGAGACAAGAGTTAACCGTTATTTGCGACAAAAAAAAATACCGATGGACGTCCAAAAAGCTTCAAATACAATACAGTTATCTCTGAATTCGTAATTAACATACACTACAGTTATTTCTATTCTAATGCAGAACAAGTTTATAATTAGATTTCAATATTTGTTTCTGTGTGAAATCTTCATTAACAAAAATTCCGCGAAAAGATGTTATCTCCTTTGGTCCCTATACTAGGTGGCGTCATATGCTTACGGCGTCAAACATTAAAAAAGGGCGTTTTCTGGCTTCTCTGTCTCTTCAGAATGTAATAAAATTTGATAAAAAGAAGATGTTTAGGTGCAACATGTTCGTTACAGACAAAGAGATAAGGAAATTTTACATTAACTGTCATCCAATCAGGATCATTGACAAAATAATTGCATTAGAATATAAGCTTCAAATATAATACAGTCTTTCACTGTACCAGTCCGAGATCACACTTGCCGTCCCTTGATTTTCGTTGTTCACGAATATTGTCCCTAGTGTTGACAGTGGTTTACTTGTCATTCATTTTTTATACCCATTCCAAATTTATTTCTCCATGTGTAATACCTCAAATTGCATGTAGTGGGATACAAATCAGATTATCATAGTTTGTAGATCGTACTTTTATACCTAGGTTTTAACTTCAACATAATTTCCTAAGTACTAGGTCGAGGATAGGAAAATTATTTTTGAGTTTATCTGCATGTACTGTATACTATGATTAAATACTACTATATTGTATAACGTGACGGTACCCAAATTGCACCTATTTTGACAGTTTTTGCACCTAGGTTTTTTTATGACCAAGAAATGAATGTCCTTAATGGGTTTATTTTGTAGCCCTATCCTTCTTTATTGTATAGGTGCACCAATTTAATTTTTAATCCATATTGAGTCATAAAAAAATGGGTTTGAATCAACCTCCAAACTATCAATGATTCTGTAATGAGGAGTACCCAAATTGCATCCATGCTTAAATTCACACCGTCAAAAGTCTAATAACCGAGCTTTTGTTTAATTTCTTCAAATATTTTGAACAATTGGATATTAGTCCATGCTTACTCTTCATATTTTACAAAATGGATACTTATAATATATTGTATTTGCTAATTTTAAAAAGATGACGTTTTGATGACGTCGCATGATGACGTTTTTGTACATTTTGCTTTTTCAGTAAATAGTCCATCTGTTGATAAATAATGTGAACGTTTTGTGTATATCTAAATATGTTTAACTATGTTGAAAGACGTGCAAAGTATCAAATCATAAACATACAAATTGTTTAGTCTCTAGGAAATGTTGTAAGATTTCCGTTGCTATTTTTTTCTTAATAGGTGCAATTTGGGTACTCGGTGCAATTTGGGTACCTTTACGTTATAGACATTCTTCGTCATGGAGAAGAAACTTAGAAATGATAGTTAATAGAAAATTAAATGCTTTAATACTTATAATATGGATACGTATGTTCATAGCAGAGACATACAATGTACTACATTGTACTATACGTCTACAGAAACCCGAAATGGAATTTAACAGCAAAGAAATTAAACAGGGAAACTAGGGAGACGGCGGAAACTGTTTCAAATTACCTATGAATGTTGATACCTTTTCTGAAAATCTCCAGACATGAAATCTTTTACTGCAATTCTCCAGCCATGAACTCGTTTACTGAAATTCTCTAGCCACGAACTTTTTTACAAAATTTCTAGCTACAACAGTATACATACTTTCAACCAAGCTCTAAATTACCGCGCTTTTGTGGGTATGTTCTAGTCTCTATTAAAAACAAATGATCGGCTTTGATTTTCAAATTTGTCAGCGACAACGCTCATATAAACCTACTATTGTGATACAAATCTGTCCAGTACTGTACACGTGAGGGAGCAAAACAAGACCTGTCAGACAAATGGACGGACGGAAGAGATATATTTTGTCTCCAACAACGCGTCGGCAAGGCATAATCCAACAAGGTATTAAAATCACTTTGAATTTAGATTCATATTAATTTGCACTTTCAATTGGTTTTCAGAGATTTGTCTGTTATACAAAATAAGTGTTCGAACAAATTTTTATTTCGGAGACATCTTTTAGTTGTTGTGTATAAAAGGTAAAATACTGAAATGGAAGAAAAATTCAAAATGGAAAGTATTTAATCAAATGGCAAAATTAAAATCTCAAACACATCAAACGAATGGATAACAACTGTCATATTCCTGACTCATGTAGAATATAGTCCATTGATCCTGGATTTAAAGCTACCTAAATCTATAATAGAAAAAAACAGGAGACGAAGCTCTCTTTGTTGATATAACTTTGTCATGTGTACGTATGGAAACCATATGAAATCCTAATGTCAATGTATTATACCTAAAAAAGCTTCTAACATTAATGTTTAATTCTGTCACGTGATAATAGAATCTCCAGGAAAATAATTTCTGCGTCGATGTGCCAAGGATTTTGTTATTCTGAAGTGAAATAGCTTTCATCTTTCTATCTCGAGGCTAGAAATATAATTATTATTCTGGAGTGAAATAGCTTTCATCTTTCTATCTCGAGCCTAGAAATATAATTATTATTCTGGAGTGAAATAGCTTTCATCTTTCTATCTCGAGGCTAGAAATATAATTATTATTCTGGAGTGACATAGCTTTCATCTTTCTATCTCGAGGCTAGAAATATAATTATTAATCTGGAGTGAAATAGCTTTCATCTTTCTATCTCGAGCCTAGAAATATAATTACTATTCTGGAGTGAAATAGCTTTCATCTTTCTATCTCGAGGCTAGAAATATAATTATTATTCTGGAGTGACATAGCTTTCATCTTTCTATCTCGAGGCTCGAAATATAATTATTATTCTGGAGTAAGATAGCCTTCATCTTTCTTTCTGAGCCGAGAAATATAATTGCTATTTTCATAGCATCTATTTAAAGACAGTGTTTTTAGATTTTGTAGGATAACGTAACGTGTGTACTAAATCGTGATCAGTGAAATATTTTGAGAGCATTTGCACTTTTTTCAGTTTATCTATAGCTTACTTAACATTGAACTGATCAACTGTAAATAATTTATTTATGGAAAAATGAATCAAGGAAATAAAAACAACTTATCCATATTCCAAATAACATGATTAGTCTGTTAAATCGCTTAAACGTTTCTGTTTATTAGTTGGTCAATGTAATTCCAATTATATTAAACTAACGTTCATAATTAAATACTTTTTTTTATAAAAAAGATGTGGTATGATTACCATATCCACAAAAGACACAACATTTAACAACTATAGGTCACCGTACGGCCGTCATCAATGAGCAAAGCCCATACCGCATAGTCAGCTATAAAAGGCCCCGATAAGAGAATGTATAACAATTCAAACGAGAATACTAACGGCCTTATTTATGTAAAAAAATTGATGGAAAAACAGATATGTAACACATAAACAAACGACAACCACTGAATTACAGGCTCCTGACTCGGGACAGGCCCATACATAAACAATGTGGCGGGGTTAAAGATGTTAGCGGAATCCCAACCCTTCCCTAACCTGGGACAGTGGTATATCAATACAACATAAGACCGAAATATAAAAATCATTTGAAAAAGGCTTAACTCATCAGATAGTCAAAACATGGAAGTGGAGTTTTACTTTACATTGTAACTGCTGAGACATATTATTGTTATACAAATATTATGTTATGTTCAAAAACCGTCTCACGTGACCATACTGTGTTTGAAAACAAAAACCTAATTTTTGAAGGGTTACCAGAAAGTTACCAGAAAGTTACCGAAAAACATATGAAATCACAAGTGTGCTCAGTGAGTTGACACTTTAATTCGGTTTCGAATGACTTTTTTTTTTGTCTTTGGAATTGTTTAAATTTTCCTTTTCTTTTTTTCTTGTGTACCTAGCGAGTATGCTATCTGAGTTTTACTGATATTTCAAGGTCCCACGACAACCTCTTATTGCTAGTGTATATGTCTTTTAGTTTAATTATCAGAGTTTTCTCATATAAAGGCATACCACAATTTCTTTATTTCATATTATTACATAAGTGAATTTATAATTTTGATCAACTACGTATATCAGTGTTTAAAGATTAGTGCGTTCTTTTTTAATTAAATGCTTGTTTGTTGGTGCGTTAATATTGCATATGTTTGAGTTCGCGAAGGGTTTAAATCGGCACTAATATGTTTTTTTTTTTTGTCTTCTAAATCTGAAAAATGCTACAAATTGCACATAGAAATAGTTGTGATACTACTATCTATCAATACAATGTAATACATTTTGGCACTTCACATTACAATTGTAGAAGTATAAAAATTGAGATTGGAAAAGAGAAATACTTCAAAGATACAATAATCCGACTTAAGAGCAGAAAACAGCCGAAGGCCATCGATAGATCTTCAACGCAGAGAGAAAAATCCTACATTGACTCTAGTTGTGTTGTAACGTCAGATTTTGATACATTATGAATAATTCGTGACAATTTATAACCTAGTTAAAGATGGCGGCCATCCACGTTCCAGAAATAAGACTAAGTCAAGGAATTCAATCTCATCAGTGCCAACATTTGGTCACAAAACATTAGGGATCCAAGATTGCGGCCATCAGTTTTCGTAAGCTATTTAATCAGAAAAGTGCACAAAATCATCACATTTTATCTAACAAAGTTGTGATTTAATAGCCAAACATTGATCTTACAGATTTAGTTTAACAAAGAAGAAAGGCTTATGAACATGTCTCTTTAAGAACAAAAAAGATTTATCGTATAATACTAGGATTAAAAGTTGTATTTACGACAGACGCACGTTTCGTCTACACAAGATATCCTCCGTATCGCTTGAGTCCAGAAAACTTACAAAGACCAAATCAAGTACGAAGTTGAAGAACATTAAGGACCAAATTCCTTAAAGATTTGCCAAATACAGCTAAGGTAATATATTCTTTGATGTAGAATAGCCTATAAAAGTTTGTAAATAGTTATTTTATAAATATAAAAATATCGATAATAATTCATGTCAACACTAAAGTGCTGACTATTAGGTAATTAAGTACAACTATTTGTAGGAACCAGGCAGATTTAAAAAAAATAAAATTCATCCAATATACCGTTTCTCACTTTATTTTGTACAAATATCTTTAGTATAGTATTAAAGATAAGAATATACAAAACAAAAATCATCAGCATATAGTAAAACAAATAAAATTATTGATAGTAAACAACTAGTTGTTCCTTTCATTGCTTAGTAAATAGGATTCTTATTTGAGTATTTAAGTAAGAAACCATGTACTGTGAATTCATTAATATTCGTTGTATACTAATTTTCGTGGATTTCGTGGGTACATGAGAACAACGAATTCAAATATTCAACGAATTACAAATTTCATAAAGGAATGTGTGCAGACTTTGGCCAAACCACGAAATCAAATATCCACGAATATGCAATTTTTTCTCAAACCACGAAAATTGGTACCCACGAAAATAAATGAATCCACAGTATACCTATGTACACCAAAATGAAGTTTTACAACTCCTCTATGTTATTCATGTTAAATGTTTTTATACTAAAAATATAAACCAAATTTAAAAATTTGTTAGTTTGCATGAAATTATATTCCTTCTCCTGTATAGTTATGGAGCTCTATGTCTTGAAAACCGTAAAAGGTGTATTGTTTATATTCCATATCAAAAACTTTTTCAGCATACAGTGAGACGAAGTAGAGTTTTTCATGCTTTAGTACTGTTGAATGTGCAATTTCTAACTTATCTTCCTCTAAAACTGCTGTGATTTTGATCAATGAATGTACAAAGGACCTACCACACCATTTGATTTCAAACAAACTAGGAAAATATATATTCATAGATGAGAGACATGTGTCATTCTTTGATTTGTTATCTGGCTGGTATATTGTCTATTATGGCAGAATATTATGTGTCCAAATCACTTCTGTTGGTATCAATTGGAGAATGCGCAGAAGTTTATGTGGACATCCTGATCATCTGGTGAATACAAACCAGATCCGACTGGACTCTCACAACCAAAATTAACCACGATCTAATCGAAACTGTAGAGTATAGAAGACAAACTTCACTTTTAAATGTATTCAAGTGTGTTATGCTGATTCAGGTTTGTTGCTAATTCCTTTTCTGTTCCTATGGTCTTTAAGTCATTTTGATTAAAACTCCATGCAAAGCTCTGATTCCCTGTCCGGATTATACTTTTATTTAGTTCGATTTTGGTTTTGATCACCTCTCCAACTGTAAGACAATAATAATAATATTGTATTCTCGAGCATAACTGACGAGACATTCATTGCTCAAAATGTGCATCATGTGCAGTACAATTGGTACTGTTAAACTAATCTTATAACATACTTTGAAACCATTCAAGTGGATGACTAGACCGATACGTGGATTTGACAAACAATGCATCAAGTCATAGCCTAAATTACTTTTAACATGTTTAATCAATAGAGTATTCAATTGTTATACTTCATATACACGGGTAGTAAGGTCGTCATATCGAGGAGCGTTTAGTACAGCGATTTTGTCATAGTTTGGATAAGTTTGACATGGTTAATTTATGTTGCTTCCCCAAACTATTGCCTCAGTTCTATTCTCACGAGCAGATAAAAAGCAAATTAGATGCTTGAATCTGTAGTGGAGGTAAAACGATCTATATTGGAATTGTTGTTTCACGAAATTAACGCAGAATAAGCAAGGAATTGCTATGGTTTGGTTAAGCGATTGACATGGTTCGGTTAAGAATCTAGAAATTCGTCATGGTTTTGGTCAAGATTGTCATGGTTTTGATCGAAATAAATATATATGTGTTTCACTTTAATACTGAAAATTGTATTGATAGCGCCTGTAATTGAATGAAGTTACACTATATATTAACTGCCTGAGAAGAAAAAAAGCCTTTTTAACCAAATTTAGTGGGTGTATTCGTTAAAGCGTAAATTAAACATGTCATTTTTCTTTTCGTAAGTCTTCTACAATATAAATTAAAAAGTCACTGCTCTTTTAAACTAGCTTTCGATATGATTTTACAAAAAAAAAGACAAAGCGTTGCTTCTGTTTCACATATAATCTTGTCTCGAAAAGTCCATGCTTGACTCTAACGGGGATATCATGAGTGGCATCACTAGTCAAATAGCTAAAGACTTCTACTCAAAAGTGGCAGCAAGTCAAAAAGTAATTCTTGTTTTTCATTTTCTTTTCTAGAAAACTATACATTTGTTGGTTTTTCTTTATTTTAAACGTTGAACCAGTTTATGATGAATTAAGGGAGATGTGGGGTAATAGGTCCATGATACAGTAACCCAACTACAAAACTAACCAAATGATATTAAGAGGACATCATAAGTCTTCAACTATTTACGAAACCGAATATTTACGCGTGACATGGACAACAATTTTAAAACTTATTGGTTTTACAACTATAATAGGTGAAATTACAATGAAAAGTACTTTAAAAGTTCGAATTTAAAATATGAAAGATCACAATTCCAATTTTGGATTTCAGCCCATATAATGTCCAAGTTAATCAATTATTATTGCGAATAAAAAAAATCTTTCTAATATTGTATACATGCATCGTGTATAGTATCATTAAATTATTGAAAATATTTTACTTTTTATTAATATAGTTTCTATACTATCTGAAAAAAAACTCCTGTTAACTAGTTTTAAGTATGAGGTGGTATATTATTAAATGTGATTGATAAAAGGATTGAAAATCAAAGAAACACGTGTTATTATATATCCCAAGTACATTTCATTTGAACTTCTTAGAACATTCAATGATAATTTTATGCTATCTATATTTGCCGTTTATAATTTTTGCTTATTTCATTTTCAATTTACTAGGTAATATCACATTTAAGATGACACAGGAAATACATAAACGAGAGAGCAAACCAACAACACAAACATGAATTCTTCATCAAAAGGATAAATAAAATAGGCAAAACCCTGTATCTGCCTGTTTCTATAAATGGGTAGAGACAATTAGAGATCTTAAACCATCAAACTATTCCCAGTATAGGGTAACACAATAAGGTATGACATAACACAACTCGTAGCGTCACTAGGTTCTGGACATTTTGGTAAGTCGCAACTTCGGAATTCAGTAAATATGCTTTTGAAATTAAATGTGTAAAACCCTTCCTTTCACAATAGTTAGCACTTATGAATGCCTGTTTGGTGTCTGTGTTGAACTTATATTTTTATGATTTCGTAGTTTATAACTTCTTTTCAATTTGTGTAACTAAATATGTTTAGCATAAACACTTTCAGTTTGATTAAAGTAAAGGTCATGTGTCCACGCTTTGTTGTCCACTTTCATTTTGATTAAAGTAAAGGTCATGAGTCCACGCTTTGCTCTCCGCTTTCAATCCAAGTCAAGTAAAGGTCCTGTGTCCACGCTTTGCTGTCCACTATCAATCTGATTAAGTAAAGGTCATGAGTCCATGCTTTGCTGTCCACTTTTAATCTTATTTAAGTAAAGATCCCGTGTCCACGCTTTGTTGTCCATTTTTGATCTGATTAAAGTAAAGGTCATGAGTCCACGCTTTGCTCTCCACTATCAATCTGATAAAATCAAAGTCGTGTATCCATGCTTTGCCCTTCATTTTCAATCTGACTAAAGTAAAGGTCCCGTTTCCACGCTTTGATGTCCACTTTCAATCTGATTAAAGTAAAGGTCCCGTGTACACGCTTCGTTGTCCACTTTCAATTTGATTAAAGTAAATGTCCTGTTTAAACGCTTTACTGTCCACTTTTAATCTGATTAAAGTAAAGGTCCTGTGCCCATGCTTTGCTGTCCATTTTCAATCTGATTAAAGTAAAGGTCCCGTGTCCACGTTTCGTTGTCCACGTTTAATCTGTTTAAGAAAAGGTCCTGTTTCCACGCTTTGATGTCCACTTTCAATTTGATTAAAGTAAATGTCCTGTTTAAACGCTTTGCTTGCCACTTTCAATCTGTTTAAAGTAAAGGTCCTGTGTCCACGCTTTGCTGTCCACTTTTATTCTGATTAAAGTAAAGGTCCTGTGTTCACGCTTTGCTGTCCACTTTCAATCTGATTAACCTAAATGTCCTGTGTCCACGCTTTGCTGTCCACTTTCAATTTGATTAGAGTAAAGGTCATGAGTCCAAGCTTTGCTGTCCACTTTCAGTTTGATTAAAGTACAGGTCATGAGTCCACGTTTTGATGTCCACTTTCAATCTGATTAACCTAAATGTCCTGTGTCCACGCTTTGCTGTCAACTTTAAATCTGATAAAATCAAAGTCGTGTATCCATGCTTTGCCCTCCATTTTCAATCTGACTAAAGTAAAGGTCCCGTTTCAACGCTTTGATGTCCACTTTCAATCTGATTAAAGTAAAGGTCCCGTGTCCACGCTTCGTTGTCCTCTTTCATTTTGATTAAATTAAAGGTCATGAGTCCACGCTTTGCTGACCGCTTTCAATCCAAGTCAAGTAAAGGTCCTGTGTCCACGCTTTGCTGTCCACTATCAATCTGATTAAAGTAAAGGTCCCGTGTCCACGCTTCGTTGTCCACTTTTAATTTGATTAAAGTAAAGGTTCTGTTTAAACGCTTTACTGTCCACTTTTAATCTGATTAAAGTAAAGGTCCTGTGCCCATGCTTTGCTGTCCATTTTCAATCTGATTAAAGTAAAGGTCCCGTGTCCACGTTTCGTTGTCCACTTTTATTCTGTTTAAGAAAAGGTCCTGTTTCCACGCTTTGATTTCCACTTTCAATTTGATTAAAGTAAAGGTCCTGTTTAAACGCTTTGCTGTCCACTTTTAATCTGATTAAAGTAAAGGTCCTGTGTCCACGCTTTGCTGTCCATTTTCAATCTGATTAAAGTAAAGGTCATGAGTCCACGCTTTGCTCTCCACTATAAATCTGATAAAATCAAAGTCGTGTATCCATGCTTTGCCCTTCATTTTCAATCTGACTAAAGTAAAGGTCCCGTTTCCACGCTTTGATGTCCACTTTCAATCTGATTAAAGTAAAGGTCCCGTGTCCACGCTTCGTTGTCCACTTTTAATTTGATTAAAGTAAAGGTCCTGTTTAAACGCTTTACTGTCCACTTTTAATCTGATTAAAGTAAAGGTCCTGTGCCCATGCTTTGCTGTCCATTTTCAATCTGATTAAAGTAAAGGTCCCGTGTCCACATTTCGTTGTCCACTTTTAATCTGTTTAAGAAAAGGTCCTGTTTCCACGCTTTGATGTCCACTTTCAATTTGATTAAAGTAAAGGTCCTGTTTAAACGCTTTGCTGTCCACTTTTAATCTGATTAAAGTAAAGGTCCTGTGTCCACGCTTTGTGGTCCGTTTTCAATCTGATTAAAGTAAAGGTCCCGTGTCCAAATTTCGTTGTCCACTTTTAATCTGTTTAAGAAAATGTCCTGTTTCCACGCTTTGATGTCCACTTTTAATTTGATTAAAGTAAAGGTCCTGTTTAAACGCTTTGCTTGCCACTTTCAATCTGTTTACAGTAAAGGTCATGTGTCCACGCTTTGCTGTCCATTTTCAATCTGAATAAAGTAAAAGTCCAGTGTCCACGCTTTGCTGTCCACTTTTAATCTGATTAAAGTAAAGGTCCTGTGTCCACGCTTTGCTGTCCACTTTCAATCTGATTAACCTAAGTGTCCTGTCTCCACGCTTTGCTGTCCACTTTTAATTTGATTAAAGTAAAGGTCATGTGTCCACCCTTTGCTGTCCACTTAAAATCTAAATAAAGTAAAGGTCATGTGTCCACCCTTTGCTGTCTACTTTAAATCGAAATAGGGTAAAGGTCATGTGTCCACCCTCTGCTGTCAAACTTTAAATCTAAATAAAGAAAAGGTCAGGTGTCCACGCTTTGCTGTCCACTTTAAATCTAAATAAAGTAAAGGTCATTTGTCCACCCTTTACTGTCCACTTTAAATTCAAATAAAGTAAAGGTGATGTATTAACCCTTTGCTGTCCACTTTAAATCTAATTAAAGTTAAGGTTATGTGTCCAATCTTTGCTGTCCACTTTAAATCTAAATAAAGTAAAGGTCCTGTGTCACGCTTTGCTGTCTGCTTTCAATCTGAATTAAGTAAAGGTCATGTGTCAACCCTTTGCTGTCCACTTTAAATCTAAATAAAGTAAAGATTATGTGTCCCCCCTTTGCTGTCCACTTTAAATCTAAATAAAGTAAAGGTCTTGTGTCCACGCTTTGCTGTCTGCTTTCAATCTGAATTAAGTAAAGGTTCTGTGTCTACGCTTTGGTGTCCACTTTCAGTTTGATTAAGGTAAAGGTCATGAGCCCACGCTTTGCTGTCCAATTTAAGTTTGATTAAAGTAAAGGTCATGAGTCTACGCTTTGCTGTCCACTTTCAATTTGATTAAAGTAAATGTCCTATGTCCACGCTTTGCTGTCCACTTTAAATCTAAATAAAGTACAGTTCCTGTGTCCACGTTTTGTTGTCTGCTTTCAATCTGATTAAAGTAAAGGTCATGAGTCCACGCTTTGCTGTCCAATTTAAGTTTGATTAAAGTAAAGGTCATGAGTCTACGCTTTGCTGTCCACTTTCAATTTGATTAAAGTAAATGTCCTATGTCATCGCTTTGCTGTCCACTTTAAATGTAAATAAAGTAAAGGTCATTTGTCCACCCTTTGCTGTTCACTTTAAATCTAAATAAAGTAAAGGTCACATTTTCACCCTTTGCCGTCCACTTTAAATCTAAATAAAGTAGTGGTCATGTGTCCACCCTTTGCTGTCCACTTAAAATCTAAATAAAGTAAAGGTCATGTGTCAACGCTTTGCTGTCCACTTTAAATCTAAATATAGTAATGGTCATGTGTCCACCTTTTGCTGTCCTCTTTAAATCTAAATAAAGTAAAGGTCATGTGTACACCCTTTGCTGTCCGCTTTAAATCTAAATAAGGTAAAGGTCATGTGTCCACCCTTTGCTGTCCGCTTTAAATCTAAATAAAGTAAAGGTCCTGTGTACACGCTTTGCTGTCTGCTTTTAATCTTAGTTAAGTAAAGGTTCTGTGTCCACGCTTAGGTGTCCACTTTCAGTTTGATTCAGGTAAAGTTCACGAGTCCACCCTTAGCTGTCCACTTTAAATCTAAATAAAGTACAGGTCCTGTGTCCACGTTTTGTTGTCTGCCTTGTGTACATAATAAGGACACAGATTCTGTATTTTGACCAGTTATCTTGGGTTTTTTAAGCATCAATCAGTCAATCAATCAAGATTTCATTAATATCAGCACATATTACAATCTTTTGTTTATATTAAATGTATAACTTAAAACCATACTTCATGGTGGTTGAGTGTGATGTCTATTTTAACTGAACTATATAGTACACATTGTGATAATTGGGTCTGTTGAGGACCACTCCAAGGTGCGAAATTTTCTCGATGCGTTGAACATACATTCATGGCCTCCGGCTGTTATCTGTTCTTTGTTCGGGTTGTTGTCTCTTTGACATAATCCCCATTTCCATTCTCAATTCTATTTAGAAGAAAAAGAGTTCAGGCCCCGGTGCCATACAACTATTTGAGTAAATATGTGTTTACTCAGCCTTGAAATTTTCGATTTTTGTTTGTTTTCATCAGCAAAAGACACTGCAATATATTCTCAGATATTTTTCTACTCATAAGTTAAGAATATTCCTAAATAGTTTAGTATAGCCAAAACCACATGTTAGTATACATTAATATTTCTTACACTTTGCAGTTGAGAATATATTTCTCAATTTTGTTAATATTTGCATCGACGAACGGCACTTATCTACACCAATTAAAATTGTATCCGAAAAAACATACACAGCTTTACTCAGTCAAATACCTTTTTCATATATTTCTTTAGGATAAGTATTCAACATCAATTTTGTAAGAAATTGAAAAAAATGAGGTTTCAGGTTTTTATCAAGGTTCACAATTTGTTAATTTATTTAAAATAATCAATAATTATATTGCTAGAATAATAAAAAAAAAAAGTACATACGGTGATTGGATATTATGAATTTAAGAAAAGATTGAAAGACTGCGCTAAGTGAGGTAGATTGTGCAGATTAGAAGACTAAAACCATAGTACGTCATAATAAACTTACCTGATACAGGTACTTTCTGATTTCTGGTTTAAAGCAAGCTGTAACATGTATGATGGACCAATTGGTATATATTCTTATTATGTTGTTGTTTTGTGTGACGTACAAAGCCATCTTTTTCATTTTAAAAGTAAAATCACATAAATACTGAACTTTTGAAAAATCAAAAATAAAAGTTTCTAATCAAAGGGAGTACAATGATAAAACAATCCAAACGAATTGATAACAACTGCCATATTCCAAATTTGAGAAGGCATTCTCAAATGTAGACAATTGTGGATTGAACCTAGATTTATAGCGCTAAACCTCTCACTTGTACTTTTCGCATATAATTTCTGTCGCATCTAACTTCGAAAATGAATCCACCAATTTAGATTGTACAGATTAGAATACGCGACGTAGGACTAACAGAAAAAAAGAGAACACCGGCATCAAAAAATGAAATATACAAAAATGACAAACCCTGGTGCCCCATTTTCTCCTTCTAGTCCGATTCCTCATTTATCTTGATCACTGTTCGTCCTAATTTCACATAAATGTATGCATAACAAAAAGAGTCCATAACTTTAAATAACATTATTATCCTGATTATTGATAACCCGTAGGATTTTCTAGCAAACGTATCATTTGTAGTATAGTAACTCATACATCATAATGGAGTTTTTCTTCACTTAAAATGGCTTATGAACATCGTTACACGAATACATTGTTTTACATCGTAATGTCGTGAGCATTGCCATTACAACTAATGATATATCGGGATAAACGCAGTAACGAAAGGTCAACCACCATCAGTTATCGGTGTGATAATTTACAAGGATGATATATACATACACGACTAAACGAGGGTGTGAATAGGGTTCCATCATTTCTTTAAACTTTTATTTTGTAGATCATTTTACTTTATTGACTATTTATTAGCTAATGCCTTTTTGTTCTTTATGTGTTACTTATCTTTCTCTTTCATTTATTCCCTCCCTGTATTCTTCATTTGTACCAATTATTCTATATTGTAAACCAAATTATTTTCACGGATACTTTATTTCGCATTTATCCTTTTTTTACCAATTCGTGGCTATTTAATGTCGCGATTTTCTTATATTCTTGAAGAAGTTAAATAAGGAAAGATCTAAGCTTTACATATTCGCATGATTTATATTCGTGTTATTCTTCTACTCGCACAAGTCGCGAAAATAAGTTGGTTTACAATATTAATATGTAAACCCTATCCACTTCTAAACATCTGTCTATCGATAGCGATGTTATGTGCATGTCAAAAAGCTATTCGTCGTTTCAAACGGTAATATATTGATCGATTAATTGATTGCTGATAGCTCAATGTCCAGTGGTAAAACTGTTCTTTGTTTTCAAGACGAGAACAAATAAACAATAAACACAATAGGTTGCTCCCGTAAACTGAGTTGCGGGAAAGACTACAACGACTTACTACAAATATGTTGGTTAGACACAGACATTTATCATTGCAACAGGCTACCTATGGCCCCATCAAAGAATTTTTGTGAGGGTTCTTGTGTGACTCTTTCTTTACACGAGCCATAGGATTGGCTGCGTACTAGGGTTTTACTGCTGGTTGGAAGGAGATATGTATTTGTCATATTTTCATTCCCTTTTCACAGCGATAAGATGAACCATAATTGTATATACGAAAAATATGGGTTGGGTTTACAAGTCCAATTCTACAGAAAAAAATGGATCAAAAGTGAGAAAATAGGCAAAGACCCTCTTACATAGATACTTTATCGAAGTACTATATAAAGTACTTGATATAACATAAAAAACAGAAAACAATAGATACAAGAACATGTGATATGAGTGCCAAAGAGACAACTCACCATTCAAGTAACAATATATACAGTAAACCATTATAGGCCAAGTTACGGTCTTTAGCATAGAGCCAAAACTCACCCTTAACAGAAAGCTATAAAGGTGCCCAAAAAATGACATATTTTTACCAGTCAAAAATGGAGACAAGAGTTACAAGAGGGATAGTCAAACTCATAGATTGAAAAAAACTGACAACGCCATGGTTGAAAATAAAAAGACAGAAAGACAATTAATATAGATATAGGAAGATGTGGTGTGAGTGCCAATGAGACAACTCTCCATCCAAATAACAATGTAAAAATTAAACCATTATAGGTTAAAGTACGGCCTTCAACACGGAGCCTTGGCTCACACCGAACAACAAGCTATAAAGGGCCCCAAAATTACTAGTGTAAAACCATTCAAACGGGAAAACCAACGGTCTGATCTATATATTAAACAAAACGAGAAACGAGAAACACGTATATATTACATAAACAAACGACAACTACTGTACATCAGATTCCTGACTTAGGACAGGTGCAAACATTTGCAGCGGGATTAAACGTTTTAATGGGCCCAAACCTTCTCCCTTTTTCTGAAACAATAGCATAACATCACAACATAGAAAAACATACGATAAAATATCAATTGGCAGACTTAACTCAATCAAAAAACGTATGATTACACAATGAACGAATAAATTTGATCTGCGATATCTGAATACAAATGCACAGTTAATTAAATAATAGAGACAAACATTCATGACCAAAAGGCTAACAAACAAATTCAAACACACTGAGAAATATTTAACCAATCAATGTTCACTTTAGAAAAAAAAAACGGTTTTTTATAATCTTGAAGTTTATACAAATGTTGTAAGAATAAGTGAAAAATTGAAGATATTACAAATAATCAAAGCTGGTATACAGACAAGATCCATATAAATAAAAAATGACAAAAAAGCATTATAAACAGTATCAACAGGTCGAATTAACAAGAAAATACGATTTGAGAGTACTCGCAGTTACTGACAGCTAGTTAAAAGCCAAAACCAATTAAAAGTAAAAAATCATGCATCAGAGACTAAAATCGACTAAAACACATCACAGGGATTTAGTATTTTAACGTCATTAACAGTCAAAGAAGACATGACTTGTGCAATGCCAAAAATAAATGTATCGACAGGTAGTAGTACAGTGAAGAGCGACTTCTTTAGAAATAAAAGTTAACGTGGCTGTGTCCCCTATACATCTCGCCTCAAAAGATAATGAAATTTAGTTATGTTTTAATTTGCTAATGACAAAATCAATATTAGTGCCAATGTGAACTATATTCAGAGATCTAATTACAATATTGGTACGATAACCCTTACTTATAAGTTTGTTTAAAGGTTCGATGAGTTTACAAGGATCAGATAGTGATTTCCTCGCTTTAAGTACAATATTACCATAAAATTTAGGATGAGAAATACCATTTTTAATAAGCTTTCTACAGGTATAGCCAAATTTACTAATCAAATCTTTGTATCTATGAAAGAATTTAGTAAAAGTTTTAAGTAATTTATGGTATCGAAATCCCTGACACAACAATTTAGCAGTCATGCATTGATTACGTTCGTTAAAATCTATGACATCAGAACACACACGGGCAAACCGAACGAGTTGCGATATATAAACACCGTATGATGGAGCCAAAGGCACATCGCCGTCTAAAAAAGGAAAATTAACAATAGGAAATGAAAAATCGTCTCTTTTGTCGTAAATTTTAGTGTGAAGTTTCCCGTTTGAAGTTGAAATGTCTAAATCTAGAAAAGGACAACTGCTGCTGTTTATGTTAGATTTAGTTAAAGTAAGTTCGTTTGGGTAAATTTCTGAAGTATATTTAGAGAACTCTGGATTATTCAACGAAAAAATATCATCCAGATAACGGTAGGTATTTTTGAATGTATCAACCAAATGTAACAATGATGGGTCTTTACTGAGTTTGGTCATAAACTGAGATTCATAGCAATATAGAAATAAATCTGCTATTAAAGGGGCACAGTTGGTGCCCATAGGAATACCTACTACCTGACGATACACTTTATCGAATAGTTTGGAAGACAAAACATAGAAAGAGTCAGCAACACGAACCCCACCAATAACTGGTATGTATACCAGGTGCTCCGGAATTGTAAGCAAATGATACATTTGTGAAATCAAACATAATCTAATGTTTCATTGTTTACAAAGATAATCTCTTACTGAGATATGCAATGCTAAGATTAGATATCCATTATTTTAATTCATAAAGAGGCTGTTGGACATGGTCGAGTGTTCAGTGATCGATCATCCTATAACGTTGACATCGGCGTTTCTGAAAAAGAAAAGAAACGTTTAAAACGGTTTGTAAAAATATAAATCATAGCATGCATAATGTAAGTGGTTTTTTTTCATAAAATGCCCTGTACCAAGTCAGGAAAATGGTCATTGTTACATTATATTTCCTTGCTGTGTGTTTTACGTTTTGGTGTTGTGTCTCTGTTGTGTCGTATTTGTCTTATATTTGATACGTTTCCGTTAGTTTTAGTTTGTAACCCGAATTATTTTTTCTATCGATTTATGAATTTTGAACAGCGGTAAACTACTGTTGCCTTTATTTAAACTAAAAAAAAACAGTTGATTGTGTCACTTCCTTTATAGGCGAGTGACATTCAGACCTAACAAATATTTTTAATGCACCTATCTAACACATAGCTATATTATATATCATTCGAAAGGAAAAAATGTGTAGATTCCATTTTTTCCGGTCGTAAAAATTAAATATGGTGCAATTTTTTTTCAAATTGGGGTCAAAGGTCATTCATAAAAAATTGAAAGAAAAACACTTTTGTAGTATTGTTGTTTTATTTGAAGCAGCTGGTTATAAAGCTATTCAATTTTTACTTTACACTTTACTATGATAACGTCTCTCTGATTCTAAGTTGCATATCGTTCATGGTTTGGCGATAATTGACGTCATTTTGACGTTTTCACTCTGCTATAGGTAAAACGGTACTTTCTACAAAAACTTCGTATTATAACAAATATTTGGTCTAAAATGTGTTAATATTTGCTATAATTGATGGTGTGCCATGCAAAATAAAAAAGTATGATGAAATATTTGTAAGTTGGACGAGTAAAAGGGAGAGAAAAAAACGCCATAAAGAGAGTAAAAAGTATACGTCTTTGACACATCAATAGTGACAATAGTCTCTTGTTTGTTAACCGCCTACAAACCGTGTCAAGATCGGAAATCACTATCTTACATGTTTAATACAACCACAAGCAAAGTTTAAAAGGATATATGAATCACATTTTAAGTCTGTCCGTCCGTCAGTCCCCACTTGTTTGCGGCCCATGTCAAATTACATCAGGTAACTTAAACATGTATACAGATATACAGTTGATCCAAAAACCAATGATTTCAAATATAAAATGCATTGCCTTGAACTATAGAACTGTTGTTAAACACACTTAGTTCAGAGATGTATTATGGGATGGCACGTGGTTCATCATGAATTAAATCAGTTCATTTTAACAGTGGCATTGATATTTTGAGCCGTCAAGTTTTCAAACATTGTTTGGTTCGTTCTTGTCTGGTTTGTGTCCGGTCCATATATTTTGAACCTTTGAACCAGGGTTTTCCAAACTACGTATGTATATACATCATATAATAGGGGATGGTCGTAAACTAAAATCAGGTCACTATGATATGGATTCAATCATAATGGAGTCCTGTCCGCGACATATTTAGCTGCAAAACTAAGGTTTTTACATCGTCAAGGGCCTTTTATGGCCGACTATGCGGTATGGGTTTTGCTCATTGTTGAATGCCATACGATGACCTATAGTTGTCAATGTCTGTGTCATTTTGGTCTCTTATGGACAGCTGTCTCATTGGCAATTATACCACAACCTCTCTTTTTTTATATTTACCAAACTTCAGATACAAAAAAACTGAAGACAAGATTTATCGCAAGTAAACTGAACTATTCATGACTTGCAACCAGCTTAAGTCGTAAGATTTGTTGTAAAACTGACCCCAGATGCAAAATTAGAATGCGGTGAGTTACAAACTAAACTTAGGTCCAACGGTGACCCTTGTTTTGACAATTGGAATTATATACTTTACAAACACTTTAATTTCACAACGTGTTTTTTTTTATTACGACTGCATTTATTTTCACTCACGTTTATGCAGTCAAAAGATTTGCGGTTAAAAATGCAAGCATTAATGTCTTACCAGTATTCAAAACTTAGATATATATAGATTTTTATCAACTAATATGAATTTGCGGGATATAGTTTGGCTAAACCTATATTTAGTTTTTTTTGTCATTCTGGAGGATTTTCTGTGAATAATCTATTTCGTTTAAAGACACGAAATAAATCTAATTTATTACAAATAATGTAATTATGAAATAATAAATGAAATTAGTATGGCGTTCATTATCACTGAACTAGTATATATTTGTTTAGGGGCCAGCTGAAGGACGCCTCCGGTGTGTGAATTTCTCGCTACATTGAAGACCTGTAGGTGACCTTCTGCTGTTGTTTTTTATTTGGTCGGGTTGTTGTCTCTTTGACATATTCCCCATTTCCATTCTCAATTTTGATTTTTCTATTTTGTGATTTTCAACAATATAAGACAGTTGAAATTCATATTTTAAAACTGAGCCTGTGGAGCTTTTGCTATACTGGAACAATTTTTGATACTTCGCTGTTACTGACATAATTCTGTGTAACAGATGTTTACAATGATTTCAGTACATGTACAAGTTCCCTAATGCATAATTCTTTCCTTCACATGTACAAATTTATTAAATCCTGAAGAAAGCATAACGTGTTAAGACCACTTTTGTCATCCGTACTCATACTTAGGTAAACCTAATGCCGTATTTGTTTGTTATGACGCCATGTCTTTGTTTGCCAGCTTTCAGAACATGTAGTTTCAATGATGATGCACTTGGTGGTATGCATGACACGATGGCAATCTTTTTGGTTTAAAGTCTGATATTATGTAGCTTCCTCAAATCGTCTTGATTAGACTTATACATACGTATTTTTGGTTTAGGACACTTTAGAGTTTTCTTTCAGCACCGATCTACATGTCAATATGAAATTTGTTTAACTTGTGATAGACCCGCTATATATTGATGATTTCGAAAGCGTTAAAAGAGAGTTTTCTTAGAAATACAGATAGATGATGAGCTATGTAACTTGTAAGTGCATGAACTGTTGGTAAAGGTACATATATTTAATAAAAGAAACTATATATATACATGTACAATAAACATGGTGCATCGCCAACCATAATTCACGCTGGTTAAAGACCTCGCAAACAGCACACAATTGTTCCATGTCTACAATACAACGAAGTGTCAGATCATCGTAGACCCTCTGACATTACTCCTCTTAAATTGTTAATCCGTATTAGAATAAAAAGCCTGATAATATCATATTATAAGCCCGGTACCTTTGATAAGTGTGATTAAAAGAACACTATGATCTCTGTATACCAGAGACTAAATGCTTTGAGGTAAACAACTATAGCTTATCGTATGGCCTAAAACCAGAATCAATTGCCAACCATACATAAGCTATAAAGGTTCTAAAACATTTTTTATTAGATACTCAAAAGCGTGATTCATGTTCAAAACTACAAACAAAAGCAAAAATCATAAAAAGCAACTAACGACAACCATAATGAATAACAAATCAATTTGAAAGATATTAGGCATATGATCGCTTGCTTACGTTAGACACGTGTTTTGTCGACATAAGACTCATCGGTGACGCTCGAACCAAGTAAAACTTCGAAGAATATTTGAAAACATGTAATCCTATTTAAAATACAGCTTAAGTAATATATATATATACCCCCTGAGGTAGAACATTTATTGTATTTCAAATATCTACGAAAAATTCAAAATTGTCAACTAAATGAATTGATATCCCCATATATTAAAGTATTAATAGCATGTCAACATACAGGTTCCTGACGTGGCCCTAGCACATACGCTATGCATCCTCTAAAATACTGACCAAATTTGCACCATCGATAAGTCTGCTGTATGCGATAGTTAAAACGGTAGGAAATTTAAAAGGTGGACATATCTCACGTTCAAGTTCATGGTAAAAATATCAGATTTGACACATTTTTGCGTACCTTTAGTTGCAAAACTAAAATGTGCGTTGATCCAATTGAGAAATAAGTATTTTTCAATAGTTATTCGTAATCTTTTTTGTAAGTACAAATTGACTAAGAACAGTAAGATATTGGTTTTCTACAAAAAACAAAACGTTGACATTTCAGCTTCTATGGTCCTTTTAATTTATTTTTTTATACTTTGCGTAATATAAGTACAAAAATTGCCTTCGTGGTTATTCATACTCTTTTATTCGAAGCGTTTAGGTCCATAAACTTGAGAGAAATTAACACAGAAAGCGATTTCGGAAATTTGATTGAAAAGGGGGAGTGTGTAAAAAATGTATAAAATCCAGAATAATACAGTGATAATGATATGTTTTAAACAAGTTATGATCTCTTGAATAATACGAACATCATTAATTTTGGTTTCGAGCCGAAAATATCTATGAAATGAAAAAAAAAAATGGAAAATTGGAAAAAAATTTATAAAAAAAATCCAAAATTGTTTCAAAAATCTTTTTTTTTCTCAAAGATTCCTTTTTTTATTTTTGAAAAGTTTTTTTTTATTCATTGACAAGTTAAACATACATAATTTTTCATTGCAACAACAGAAAATAAAGCTACATGTTATTTTTTTCACGCTTCAACACTGTTGGTCATTTTTCAATTTGGAATTATTTCTCGATTTTAATTCAATTTTTACAAAAATTGCACCGTACGATTTTTTTACGACCAACCAAAAAAGGAAGTTCAGATATTATACTATAACATATAAAAAATTCAGCTGTGTGTTAGGTGGGTGCATTAAAGTCACTAACTAAGCGTCTTTTCTGGAAATGTCACTCGCCTATTAGCATATTCATTCTTTACAAGGGAAAATAAACATTGTTTTTTTCTCAAAAAACGTGCAAACACAACAAAGTCACAACATTCGTAAAAGACCAATTGTTGTGTCTAAATTTGTATGTTTTTTAAAAAAAAGGATGGCCCCTTTTTGGTTTACTTAGTCTTAACATTTTGAATTTTATGAACAAATTCTAACATTCTAAATTGGAATAAATTTTAATACTAATCGTCGCCATTTTAATTCAATCTTTATTGAAGAGACTCATCTAGATAAATCATGCGTCTGGTGTCACAAATAATTACCAATAAACATTAAATAAATGGATTACATGCTTACAATGTACATGATTGATCTTGATTCCTTTTATTAATAACGTTAAAGGCTGAAACAGCGATTTCCCATATTTGTCCATGTTTAATATTTGAACTGTTATTCAAAGCGAAAATGTTGTTGCATTGATGCTACTCATGGTTATTACATAACTTAACTTACTCTGCCTCGCAAATAAATCGACCATCTGTATCACAAGGGACGTCATTCCAAAGTCCATCAGGATTGACGGTGAGACAGTCCTCTCCAGAGCCGATATTATTTGGCTCACTTGGTTCCCAGTTGTGTGCAACAATACTGGTCTGAGATGTTGACCATATCCATTGACCTTCGACGAAGAAGTCAGAACCACCAATATAGTAACGTGAAGCTAGAAGTAAATACAAGGTTTTTAACAAACGTAGCATCGTCTTTGATATTATGATATTATATTTGGTTAAGTATCCATGCAAAAGTAATATTTTAAAGATTAAGCTTTTATATGGAAAATGTTAATGTAATCAAACACTATTTGATGTTCAATTTTACTGACTCCTCCACGTAATATGACAGTATTTTTGTTTTGTAACTTTTAACTATACATTGTTTCAAATGAAGATAACAGGTGCTGTTGTATATTGCCCACATGCGATAACCCCATGTTGTTGGTGGTGTTCCTGTTGTTTATTCTTTAAATTTCTGTGTTGTGTGGTGTGTTGTTTTATTTGACTGTTTGTCTCCGTTGCTTCTTTAGCCATGGAGTTTTATTTTAGATCTATGAGTAAAATTGTCGCTTAGGTATCTTTATCCAATATTACAAACTACCTTCCGTATCAATAGAAAATAACAAGACAAAAATAGTTTGTCGATGTTCATCAGTCATTTATTTTGTAAGCAGACTGTTCCACATGATGTGTAAGTCTTTTGTTTAGTAACTTGAAATTTACATTGTTTCAAATAAAGATAAGATGTTCTGTCGTATCTTTGTCAATTTTACTAACTATATTGCATATGAACAAAAGAAAATAGATGTTCATAGATCATTAATTCGCTACCAAGACCCTTGCACCTTATATATTCCATTTACATACAATTGTAAATCATACAATTTCCGGCAACAGTGGTTTACCCAAAGGTAATTAATTTAAAAGGTAAAGAGAAAGGCAACAACATCAAAACTGAAAGGGAAATTACCGATTGCGTTGACAGTGGTAGCGTCTTATACAAAAAACGGTAGCGTCTGTTACAAAAAAAAACCGCCAGACAGACTTTACTCTGTTGACTCCTGTAATACGTTCACGAACAATCTTTCGCGCTTAACACTTAAATGTCAACAGAAAATTTATATAAGAATCAAGGCACTAATTTAAATTCATCAAATATGAACGGAGTGTTGACATTTTTACAACTTACTTCCAGCTAGTCTATTGAGTTCTCCTTTGACAAATTTTAGTTTGTGTTCGTCCATCGGCTCTGCTAGTTTATACCCAAATGCCTGACAATAACTCTGTAACAAAATTAGTGAAAAGTTTCATTGTATTGATTTTCAATGTGTCATGAGTTGCACGATAGTCATATGGCAATGCAGATTGTGTTTCAAAATACACCAATGATGATTTGACAAAATATAATAAAGACCAAACTGGAATCGACCTATAGTATAGGTTAATTTATTCGTTAGAACTAGCTTTCCTGAACTTCGATTACTACTAGAACAGAACCATATTTAGCCTTCCCACATTATTCGTGAGCCTCATTCTAGTCAAAAGTCTGTATTCTTATGATCTTCTTTTTGGTCACTGACTGCCATGATTATTTTTACAATTTATGTCATTCTTAATTTTTGAAAAGCCGTCGAAACGTCAATCAAAATAGTCTTCTTCAAATCGTAAGTTTAGAAATAAAGCAAATGTCCGTTAATTTGTAACGTTTTGACTTGCGGAGTTAAAAGGGACATGCTAGGAAAACAATCTATGCCCACAATTGAACATATATAGATTCCTTATGCATTGTATCGATTCGATGAGATTAACCCTTTTCAACTGATTGTTATAGTTTGTTCTTATCATGTTATGTTACAAGTATACCGCCGTTCTTTGTTAAGATGAGGGATTTCGCCGATACACATATGTATCACCCCCGCGATCCTAATGTCAAGATGGTTGTCATTTGCGTTTGTTTTGAGATCATAATTGTCAAGGAAGGTATATATTACAGGGAATTTGGAATTTGGAACAGACAACAAGGACGAATTATTGGGTAATATTCATGAATTCATAAAAACTAACACTGTTATGTCAAGGTATCAATGTTAAGATTGAATTATCCCCCATTTACCAGAAGATAAAGTGAAGTTATTGAAATTGACTGTATACAACTGCTAACGATTATACTACTCCTAGCAATCGAAAAGGAATGTACATGTTTACAATACGCGAATTAGGAACTTCTTATACTGCTACTGATTTTTGATTAATAAAATTGCTCATGTTGATCAATGTTAATAATATTTAGCTATGATTACGTTTATTGCAAACAGTCCATATTTTATTTTGAGAGTTGTCGTATTGTTTGTTCCATGTATATGACAACAAATCACATATTCAAATTTTACTCATATTACTCCGCAAAGTAAGACGGATTTAAAAGGTAAATCGTCAAAAAACGTTAACGAAATATACTTTTACAGAATGCCGTATCAAGATAAAACTAATGGTTTAAGAAATATATTTACTCTGTACACGAGTTAACCCTATAGTTTAATACAAGGTAAAACAAACTAACGTTTGCATCAGCCCATGAACTTGCTAGTCCTTTACTGAAAAAATAACACGTATCTCCATCTTGTATCCAACCCGACGGACAACCTGAAAAAAGGTATATCATTTAAACAAGTACACACAGCAAATTGAAAATCTAACACTAAATGTTTGAAAATCGTGTTTACTCTAAATGAACACATATACAAATTATTATAAACGACGTTTTGACATGTTCTTATCAAGATAGGTGCCTGCAATTATGATGTGTTCGTGTGGTACTGTATTTCACATCTGTGTTCGTTTATTGATTTTAGCACAAAGACAGATAATCCGTGTTCTTCATAGTATTATTTTTGTTTGTCAATTATAGGGTAATGGTTGATATGAGATGTATTCACTGTTGAAGAATGTATAATTACCTAAAGTAACATCTTTCTATTATTGATTTGAATGTCTGTGTTCAACAACACAGTCTGCATGTTTCTCTTTATCGTTAAGACTTGTTGTTATTGGTAGAGAATTCTGGAAGTCATCAGAAAACCACCGAACTTCTTGAAAACTGCAATCCTAGTCAAACACGAAGAGAAAGCTCCAGTCAAGTGAATGTTTACATCTACTAATTAATAGTGGTAACCGAGGCCAACACAATTTGTTGATATGTAGAACTGCGACTTTTTGAAAGGAAAAATGCATGCATGTTGTTTATGAGCGATAACACAAATAAAATGATGAGCACATGATATTCGTTTCTAATAAACTGGGAAAAAAGCATTCAAGCAATGAAATACATGATTGCATTATTTGTTAAAGATGACTCCAATTTGTATTTTTTTTTTTTTAATTTTATCGGTTTATTTAAAAATCAATTCATCTGAAAAAAATGCTAAAAAATAATATATGTATTCATCTTGCATTTTTGTTTTCCAACTCTGGAATACAAATTTATTGCACTGACGATTGGCTGCAGATTGTACATCAATGGTGAGAAAGACATAACTGGTTGGAAGAAAAAAATGTAAAACGATAATAAATATAAGTTTCTCAAAAGGCAAGTTGACAGTATGACAAACCATTTCATGCATTGTACTCCTTATTTAAATTTGACATATATACACATAAAATTAACGACAACCAACATATAATTCACATGCATCTTGTGCAGACGACACACGGGCAAATGAATAACCTTTATCGGATTCTTTTAAAAAAGTATAAGGAATGGCTCTTTTAAAAATTGATACAACAACACAAAATCCATTCTCTTAAGGAAAGAAAACGATTTCATGAAGCCACAAGTCCTCTGAAACAAAGTAGAAGGGTTTGAATTATGACGTACCAATGTAGTGTTTTGTACTTCCTACATTTGTCTTTGAAAAACCTTTTTTTTCTTATAAAAGGCCATTTTTATAGAAAATATTCAAATTTGACGATTTATTCTGATATGACGTCCTTATTACGCTTTGTAAACAAAGCCGTGTTTTAATGAGCAAAAATATGTTTGACACATGCGCATGAACAATTTTTTTTATATTAACGTTATTTCCGTCGTTATCCTTTAAACTATTCACATTAAAGCAGCTAACTTAAACTTGTATTATATATTTTTTATGAAAAAACATATATTTACCCAGCTCGTAGTTTTTAAACCTATCAAATATGAAATGCAATACACAGAATCCTCGAGGAGAAAACAGCCACATTTTTACAGTAATTTCGTACGCTTCTACCTATAAAAATACTGTATTTGTCCTATTAGAATCGAAATAATTCATTCGTGCCATGCGCTATGCTCATTTTAACATGGGTAGGCATTATATTTGACCACATTTTACACCTCGCTAACACTCAGTGTAAAATATCGACACATATAATGCCTACCCATGTTAAAATGAGCATAGAGCATGACATGAAGGAATTCTTTCTTAAATCGATTCGTGTTGTATACGTTTGTGTGCGTGACCAGTCGACGTACTGACCGAAAACTCGGCTCGCAACCAGCTCGAACTTTCAAAAATTCTCACTAGTTATGACAACTTGCATATCTTTATCAAATTCTCTAGGAGTCTTAAATTAAAAGATTCAGAAGAAATTAGTGTTAAAGTATCATAACAGAATAGTTCAGGTATTTAACTTTAAAATCACAGTAAATAAACTCATCATAGATACCAGGACTAAATTTAGTATATACGTCTACAAAAGACTAATAAGTAACGCTCGAATCCCCAAAAAGTAACGTTTACCAACAGTATTGCACATTATACGCATCTGACACTAAACAAATCGTAGTAATATAAATTAAGCGTTGTATTATATATGCAGAAGCATCCGGCACAAGATTACATTAGCTGTAGTTAACAAAACTTTTAGGAATTCTGGTCCTCAATGCTTTTCAACTTCGTACTTTATTTGGCCTGATTTACTTTTTTGGATTTGGACGTCACTGATTAGTCCTTTGTAAACGAAACGCGCGTCTGGCGTATACTAAATATAGTCCTGGTATCTATGATGAGTTTATCTACAAGATATATTAAGGTATAGTTTGTTTGGTCCTGTGTCACATTTACAATAAGCAGTATTGTTATTAAGATATATAATGTTATACGCATCCGAAACTATAACAATCAGTAGTTAGGTTAATGTATTGTATAGCATACACACCCGACACATGTACAATCAGTAAACATGTTAATGTAGTATACATTAAATGCACCCGACACATGCACAACCAGTAGATGTGTTACTGTAGTATACATTATATGCACCAGACTAATGTACAACCAGTAGACGTGTTAATGAATTATATATTATACATTTGACACATTTACAATTATAAGATGTGTTAATGTATTGTAAATTTAAAACTCCCGACAATTTAACTATCAGTACTAATGTTAATATAGTGTATACTATACACACCCGATACATCTGCAATCAGTCGAAATTGTAATGTAGTATATGTTATACGCACCCGACACATTTACAATTGTTAGTAATGTTAACGTATTGTATATACTATTATACACACCCGACACATTTACAATCAGAAGTAATGTTAATAAAATTGAGAATGGAAATGAGAAATGTGTAAACGAGACAACAACCTGACCATATAAAAAACAACAACAGAAGGTCACCAACATGTTTTCAATGTAGCGAGAAATTCCCGCACCAGAAGACGTCCTTCAGCTGGCCCCTAAACAAATATATACTAGTTCCATGATAATGAACGCCATACTAATTTCCAAATTGTACACAAGAAACTAAAATTAAAAACAATAAAACAAATACAATTAATGTAATGTATAGTATACGCACCTGACACATTTATAATCAGTAGAAGTGTTAATGCAACGTAAATCTTCATAGTTTGTGTAAACGAATGCAAATGTGAAAATGACATATGTTGTTATTATCTATTGTTCCTTTCGGAATGTTTTCACACTAGACCAAAGGACACTTATCTATATCTTTTAAATTGTGTGTATGCAGTGCTTATAAATGAAAATTTATGTTTATGTATAAGAGTGCCTGTAACGGGGATCCTCCATTTTATGTATCCTTCATTATGTTTGATCGTTCTGTTTTCTTTCTTAATTATAATTATTTTCTATTATCCTTATTTAGCAGTATACTTTTCTTAGTCCTTGCTATGCCTAGTGGCACATAGGACAAGGACAAGTTTCCTCCACTCTTCTGTGTTGTTTGCTCTGTGCCCCAGGTATATCCTCTTTCCTTTAATTCATTTTCTACAGTGCGTCTCTATGTTGTTTTAGGTCGTCTTCTCTTTCTCTTCCCCTCTGTCCATCTAAGGGCTACCTTGGTCATGTCATCAGATGGTTTGCGTATAGCAAGACCAAGCCACCTCCATCTTTTTTGTATGAGCAAAGTCTTTGGTATTAGTCATCTCATGTAGGTCTTTATTGGAGATTTTGTTTGGCCAGAATATTTTCATTATCTTTCGCAGACATGTGTTATTGAACCTGGAGAGTCTGTTGATGTCTTTGTCAGTCATTATCCAGCACTCTGAGACATATAGGAGTACAGAGAGTACACATCTGTTATATAGTTTGAGCTTGGTCTTCTTTGAAAAGGCTGTTGTGTTCCAGATGTTGCCTAATCTAATGAATGCAGATCTAGCTTTTCCTATTCTGATCTTTATGTCTCTCTCAGCATATAGTAGTATGGTTTTATATTAAGTAGTTAAAAAGAGTTGTTTTTTTTATCCGTAAACAAGTTAGACAATGTTAGAGAGAGGCGAAAGATACCAGAGGGCCATTCGAATTCATTATTCGAAAATAAACTGACAGAATTTAGACCCGTAGACCAAAAAAAACACAAAACAAAACAGAGCAAAAAAAAATCCCTAAACCAACAATGACCAAGGGCTGATCTCCTGTGATCCGGAAAAGGTAGACAGATCCTGCTCATTATGTGGCACCCATCGTGTGGCTAATGATCATGATGATAGTACAAACTCCGTAATAAGATTACTTTGGTAGGTCACATTCAGGTAATGGGACGAAATTGTAGCTCCGACATAAGTATCATATCCGTTACCATATATGAAAAGAATATTAAATAACGATAATTGTTATCAAAGGTACCAGGATTATAATTTAGTACACCAGACGCGCGTTTCGTCTACATAAGACTCATCAGTGACGCTCATATCAAAATATTAATAAACCAAACAAATACAAAGTTGAAGAGCATTGAGGATAAACAAACTCGTGAGATGACACCACACTATTCTTTTAATTCCTACGTATTTAGTCAATTTATTTTTTTGTGATCTGATACCTGCTTAATATAATAACATGGACACATATATAATGTTTATTGCAACGGCCACTCACGGTGTTGTGATTCATAAAGCAAATATCCGACAGAACAGCTGAACAATACGTACTAGTATGCGCAATGACATATTTGTTTATAATAATTTTAAGGAAACAATAGTATTCTTTGTGATTGGTTTCGTTGATATAAATTAGTCTTGTGACATTTAAATTAACGTATGTTCGGTTTATAAAGATAATTGATCATGAAAGAATACCCAACGATGGTGCAGCATTGCGTTTGGATCATAACAGATCTGATCCCGCTCGTTGCACCACGAAAATGAGTTAAAAGTCTTATATGAAACATGCAGACAGACATGTACAACATACAACAAATACAGTGGCCTAATCGCATACAGGTATATAAGCAAACATCCAAACCACATAAAATAAACATTGCACAGTGATGCATGATAACATAGATAATGAGGATAATGTAAGTTGAAACATTTCTAGTCGAAAACGTACACCTTACAAGCATAACTCACATCAAATGCAGTTACCCTATAGATTAATATATCCGTGATACGAACTTGACAATAAAACTACACCTTCGTCCATTAAATAAAGCAGAGTCGAGGTTTGACAATATGAATACTTTGAAATGCTAAATGAGGATCTTAACTCTATGTATATAATGAGCATAATAATGAACAAAATTGAAATTATCAATAAAAAAAAATCTATTTAAGAAAATAAAACGTATGAAGAACAGACAAGTACAATGATATTGCTAAAATTCGCCTAGTTTGTGAAGTATAATGAGATAATTGGTTCAAATAGCATTGCACGATTGTAGCCCTATTCGTCATCAACAAAAAAAAAACGGGTTCTTCATGCAAATATACTTTCTTTTGAAGAATGATTTGAACGTTCTCGTAGCATCAGATCTTTCACCAGCGGTATATGATCAATTCTGTATACAAATTTTCATCGAACTGACACAAAATAATTTTGATAACCGTTTGATTCATTCAAATTGAATGATTGAATAAAAATATTTAAGTCATGCTAATTATAAAAAATATCCAGTTTACATTTGCAATGACATTTTTATATCTAGGAGCTATCTTCATTTTGTAGTTATGTAAAACGGTCATGATGGTTGCTGTAATTATTGCTATAAAAACACATATGTTTGATTCTTAGATGTGTTGGTGTTGTGTATTAAACATTTTGTATTTTTAAAATTTTTAAAATGTTTGTTACAGCGTATGGTAACTATTCACCTTTATGAAATCCTTTTCTACATGTAAATGCACTATAAAGTAGTGTGACTGACCTGTATATGATATGTTTACGGTTCGATTTCTATTTGCGACCATTGCTACTTATTGCAATGGTATGTTTCCTCTCACCTTGTGTAAAATTAAGATCAAAGCAAATACAACTTTCGTTTCCCACAATATAACGAAGATGCAATAGTACTCTTTAATAACTTTTTTAAAATTCTGTATTCACAGGGTTGCGTTTATATATTAACACTATTTAGATTGTATAGCCTAAATTCCGTATCACTAATATACTCTTAAAATAAAACATTTAAATGCCAAATAAAATTTATAATCGTTTTCTTTCAAAAGGCTCCTGGTTACAAACATTTTAGCAAAACAATAAACCTTGATTTTTTCATTACAAATTTTATTTATTACACTATTAGTTGTTACTTTATGATATGGTACAAAAAACAACCCACAAAAATGATTTGGTTTGGCCCCAGATGACTTTAAAACTTAAAAAAGCTCCAAATTATCTCCCTTTGGTGCGAAAATTGCATTTTTTTAATCGATATTATTTTTCACATTGTTGTAGCGGGTTTCGATTTTCTCTGATGTCACAACATCACTCCTCACCTTGTTGATCAAGATATGTTTACTGTACGCAAAATTTATTATTCAATCATCGTCATCACTTTACGTTTTAGACTAATATCCGTTTACTTGCAAAACTCGAAGGATGCCACATTTGGCGAGTTCGACTGTCCCTCTGGTATCTTTCGTCCCTCTTTTGGTGCTTGACCTTTTTAATCTTTCAGCGACCACGAGTTATTTTCTCAGTTCAGTGTTGCTCATTCTTAAGTTTTTATTGTCAATAAATACTTTTTAATAATATTTAGTTTAATGAGTGACAAATAACACTGTTTCGTATTTTGGAAATAAAATACACTTATCTGATTATGTTCTTTACTTAAGTACAACTAGAAATTGATCATTTTACGTACAAGAAGGTATAGCCTGAATTCTGTATCATTCACTAACATAGTCTTTAAATAATACATTTAAACGCCAAATACTATTTATAATCTTTGTCTTTAAATCGCTATTTTTTTCACATTGTTGGGGCGGTTTTCGATTGACTCTGATGTCATAAAATCACTCCTCACCTTTTTGATCAATAATATGTTTACTGCACGTAGCATTTATTATTCGATCATCGTCAGCATTTTTCTTATTTGACTGATAACTGTGTCTTTAATTACTTGGAAAACACGAGGGATGCCACAATTGGTGATTGACCTGTCTAATCTTCCAGCCACCACGAGTTATTGTTTCTGTTTAGTGTTGCTCATTCTTGAGTTTTTATTGTTGTCTGCCAATAAAACGTTATAATGATAAATAGTTGAATGAGTGACAAATAACGCAGTTGTGTATTTTTTTCTGAAATTTTTTTACAACTGTCTGATTATGTTCTTTACTTAAATATAACTAAAAATTGGTAATTTTACGTACAAGAAGGAACGAGAATACCTTACTGATTTTGACCGTGTTGATATGAACAGACGATGAAAACATCTTAATTGTATGTATAATCCTGTTTCTAAATGCCTAAGGTACATGTTGAGACTTTATGACCGCAAGTGCACACTCACAAACAAGTATACATGTATATATGAATAGTGTGTTTACTATAAACATACATACTATATAATTTCATTATGAAAACCAGTTTTTCTGAACGAATGCATACGAGTTCTGTCAATGTTTGGAGTAGCATAGAATAACGGTAGGCTATATTCAATTATGAATTTATTATGAATTAATAGTTTACAAACTTTGAAATTTTTAAATACAAATACTACATAAAAAACATACTATCTTTAAAAAACTGTGTGTGGCAAAACATTAATGAACCTTAACTTCGTTCTTTATTCTGTCTTAGTTGGTAATATTTTTTCTTCTAGAGTCAGTAATAAGGAGATTTTTTGTAAACGAAACGCGCGTTTTCCGCAAATAAAAATAAAGTCAATCCTGCTGTCTGTAATACGTTTATAATATTTATTTACAGTGAAAACTTTTTTATTGTATTAACCAGTGATCCCTCTAGGAACTTCCTTGGGATGTTTTGGGTTCGTGTTTATTTCTTAAATAATTAAATACTGAATGCTTAATAGAACTATGGTGAACTGATAAAATACATTTTTTCATTTATCCTTTTCGAACTAGTACTGTGGATTCATTTATTTTCGTGGGTACCAATTTTCGTGGTTTGAGAAAAACTTACATATTCGTGGATATTTAATTTTGTGGGTTTGGCAAAGTCTACACGCATTACTTTACAAAATGTGTATTTCGTTGAACATTTGAATTCGTGGTTCTCCTGTACCAACGAAATCCACGAAAATTGGTATCCTACGAATATATATTAATCCACAGTATACGATTTGGCACAAAAGTGTCAATTAGTTGTAGAAAGTAAAATCACAAAGATACTGAACTACGAGGAAAATTCAAAACAATAAGTCTTTAATCAAATGGCAAAAATCAAGGATAAAACACATCAAACGAATGGAGGTGTTGTAATTGTTGTAATTGTTTATGTAATGGATTGAGTCACAGTGAATGTCAAAATCAGAAAAGATTTAAATGTCTCAACTGAAAAAGAAGATAAACTCATGATGAGATTAGACAGATGTTCTTAACAATAAAACGTTAGAGACGAGTGTATGTGATTATATTTATGTTCCCTTATTATATATTGTATTTTGCTTTTTTTCTGTTCACTATCTTTTTGTTATTTTAGTTGGATCTCAAATTACATCTCCACTGTCAATATCGATAATGACAATGGCAATAATTGCAATGCTGATGGTCATGCAGATGATTGCTGAAGTACACCTAACTGCACTATTACCTTATCCAACTGTAGTCGTACCGACTATAACAGGACATTATCTAACTGCAGTAGTATCTGCTATAACAGGTCATAATCCAACTGCAGTCGTACCTACTATAGCAGGGCCTTATCCAACTGCAGTATTACCTACTATTACAGGGCCTAATCCAACTACAGTATTACCGATTATAACAGGACATAATCCAACTGCAGTAGTAACGACTATTGCAGGGCATTATCCGACTGCAGTATTACCTACTATAACAGGATCTAATCCAACTGCAGTAGTGCCTACTTTAGCAGGTCATAACCCAACTGCAGTCGTACCTACTATAACAGGGCATAATCCAACTGCAGTCGTACCTACTATAACAGGGCATAATCCAACTGCAGTCGTACCTACTATAACAGGACATAATCCAACTGCAGTAATACCGACTACTGCAGGGCATAATCCAACTGCAGTATTACCTAATATTGCAGGGCATTATCCGACTACAGTAGAACTCACAACAATACAACAGGACCAAATCCTTCTACAGAAGAACTCACTACAACATATGACTTCTATAACAGTAGAACCAACTACTTCACCAGAACCTACTATATGTACTTTTTCACTAGAACCTAGATAATTTAAAACGTTGGTGGTGCAGGTTACATTGGTGTATGTGTGCAGTAGACATAAATGTTTTAAATATTGGGCACCTGATAAAATCGAACATCTTGAGAATAATTTTAATTTTGAATGTTCCATATCTTCTAATTGGCTAAAAGTGTTTTTTTCATATATCAGCTCATCATTTTGGCATGTGACCATGGCGTCACCGACTTGTTTTTTTTTTATAAACCTGATAAATATACCTCTTACAATGGTATTTAGAATTAAATTAAGTTTAAATGAATTAATGTAATTAGGTCTTTCCACTTTTCTGTGGAAAGACCTATTGTTTTTCTTCGGATTATTTTTATTTTTTTTTTTTTTCTTCCGCCTAATTTTGTTCTTGCGATAAACATTTGTTTCGCAATATGTCGCTTAGATATTTTGTATATGATATCGAACAGTTTATGCGCTTTTGAAATTTACCCTGCGTAAACAAATACTTTTCTTAGTAGGAGTTATCTCCCCAAACACTGTTTTCCTTGTTAGCGCATCTCCTTCGCAACCGTAAAAGATTATGACAAATTTATTTTACAAAATTGCTCGTTATATCCTTCGCATGATTTGTCCTATTTTGACCGAAGTGATACGACCGCTCCATATGAGAGTTATTTCCCCTTATGCATCTGATATAAGTGATATGAAATTCTATCTTATAAACCATAAGTGATAGAGACCTAGGATCTTTTGATTTGAGGTCCTTGGTCCAAAAACATGAAAATTAGGTCAAGGTCAAAGGTCAAGGTCATATTTTAATATTTGAATTTGGCTTATTTTCACTTATATCCAAAGACTGTATAAGATATCAACAAATTATTTTTACTAAATTGTTAGTTGCGACATGTCGTAAGATTTAAATTTTGATTGCAAGCGTACGCTGAATGTAAAAGGGAGTTGTCTCCCCTCTTGTATTAAAAAATACGCGTTTGGTGATATAACTCATTAACTAAATATAATTAAGACCTATGGTCTTTTGATTTGAGGTCCTTGGTTTATGACCTTGAAATTGATCTCAAGGTCATAGCTTAATTTGACGTTCTAGATTTTGACCTTTGCTTTTATTCTATATGTATACATGATAAAGATATACAACTTTTAGAAAAAGGTATCAAACCATTTAACCTTGAAAAAACACAACCGGAAGTGACCTTTGGTAAACCGGAAGTAGCTATTTTTTGTACTTTATTAATATAAAAGTATATAGAACCAGATATTTTTGGAATCGGTTTCAAGTAAATATTTAAATATAATCGGAAGTAACATTTTTCAAACCGGAAGTAACAAATTATCTCCCTTATTTAAAAAAAATGTATGGAAACATTACATTTTTGGAATCAGCTTACTAGGAGCTATCATTTGACAATTGAAATGACATTTTAAACTTAGTTTCACAACTTTTCATATCAAAATATCAATATATTTTGATGGAAAGACCTTCAATTGTTCTCTGAACAATTGGTTTTTAATTATTTTTCTTTCTTTTCGATATAACATAAAAAAAAATGTGATGCACATTTTTTCAATAACCTGTGTTTGGTGGTTTGTTAGGTTGTCCAGCTTTCGTTTTGAAATTTTTAATTACATGAGTTATGTGTTTGTAGTTTTTGGTTTTAGTGTCCTGTGGATACTTCGTTTATTTAAATTTCATACAAGTGAGAGCTTTATCTTGTTTTAGAACAATGTTACATTATAATATAACATTGCCAAGTCAGGCACTTTGCAATTGTTATCCATTCGTTCGATGTTTTTGGAATTGCCATTTGATTTTGGACTTCCGATTTTCATTTTCTTCGGAGTTCGATTTTTGTCTTGTGCCTCTTTTTTTAAAAAACGATTTTATTGTCGCTATGATATTCGTCCATTGCTTTGTTTAGAGGGTTACTACATGTAGAGATGATTTTCAAACAATAAAGGGACACTCTGTTATGATTCTCCTTAACCACGTGATGCGTTTTATCAGCAGGTTCAGTATGTTACATAATGTATTACTGCTGTTTCATTTTGTGTCAGTATTGCCGTGTTAAGGGGACTTGTCTCATTCGCAATACATTCGTTTGATCTCTGAAAAATAACATACTTTTAAAAACATTTGCCACAGCTTTTATCGCAATCAAGTTAAATTACGGTTTTTGACTCAACTCTACTTTTCACTTTTGCAAGTGTCAATTTCTTCGGGATTTGAAAAAATGTAATCTGCTGTATTTATATTTAGGTCAAAAAGTGTTTCATGAATGAAGACAACATAAGTATACCGGTGCTCAAAAGGTACAAAGCGTTTGACAAAAAACGTAAATCCGGGTAACAAACATAAATCCTAGTAACAAACATGACTAAAACAGAAGAACAACATGAACATTGAAGTGCAACACAAACACGCTAACATACACGGAAACGAACTATTTGATAACAGTTGCCTTTTTCCTGACGTGGTACAGGACTTTGTAAAAATGTAAACAAATATCACTAAAATGTAAACCCAAATTGGCATTAATTCAGCACAACCACACATATTAACATTCAGCACAGAAAACACACACACAAATAATGTAAAAGTCGACACAACATGTAAAGTAAATGAAAGACATCGGACATATTCCACCAACGTAGACCATTTGATATCACAAAAACATCCGCTTTTGAAACTAATATCATTTTTGAACGTTATACAATTACTTTCAGAATACTTTTTCAAACATTTTTTATGACAATAATGGTTTCGAAAGGAAATTGTATAATTATGGGAACATCAAACGCTGAGAAAAAAACACAGAATCCAACAGAAATAATCATTCAAAGAATGTTCATGGCAATGATGGTTGTGTCTTCATTTTTAACAGATAGATATTATCGTAATTATTTACGAGGCCTTTTAATGTTTGCTTTTTCTGTTAATAAGCGCAATGTTTTATATCATTAATTGTCAAGCACTTCATATTCCCTGTGAGAAGCACATGGCTTTTCCATTTGCAATATGGACGCTGACCCCGTAAAAAGGCTTATGACATCACCGGGGGAAATTGATAACCGGGGATATTGGTTTTGTAACGACCTGCGTTAAGCAATCAAAATCCTAGAAAAATATTTAGCCGGGGATAAAATAACGACACTGCTATACGTAGTTAAAGATGGCATGTTTTGGCTTTGCTATTGATTCATTCATAGTGGCTCTGCTTCGGAAATATACACATTTATTCTAAATCCAGTTGTTGGCATGATACGGGTGGTCCTTAATGATCATCAACATTAATTCCTTCAAATAGAATCGGTCAATCGGCAATTATCTTTGAAAAAATCTACAGACAACAACTTGGGCACAATTTGCAATGTTTACCGTAGTTTCATGGAGGAAACGTAATGACCGAAAGTTGGAAACCATAATAAACTCGTTGAAGACATTGTTTTACTCTTTTCCGCGAAATAAACAGAAAATTCAGACGTATTTGTCATTGACTACCCTCATTTTTGATATGACAATAACAAAATCGGCCGCCATATCGTGATCCTATTTACATCAAATGTACGTACTGTTTATAATCCTCTAAAGAGGGAGCACACCCGAATAAAGAAAGATAACTTAATCTGTTTTTTCCTAGCATTGAGTAACCCATTTACATATTCTAAAATATGTCTACATACTTCTTGCTTAGGAATATATATTTTTAGGTATTTTGAGTTATTGGAAAAGTTAAAGAGGGTCTTAGCAGCAGTGTTGGTAGGGTACCTTGGTCATCTTTTTCTGTATTCTCTATTTTTGATACAACTTTTCACTGTTGCTATATATCCTAACATTGTGCATTCACTGAGCGCAGCTGTTTTGTGCTGTATTGCCATTAAACACAACAGGGGTAGAAAGGTGAAACTGGTAAAATGTGCCAGACCATAGAAACAGAATGAAACAGGTCACTTTTCAAAACATACTGCATATGAAGCTCAACTGTACCAAGCAATGATCTCAAAACTTGTGTGACAAGCTGCTTGACAAGTTTTTCAGCCTAAAAAGTAGAATGATAGAGTTCTATATGGGCTAATGATGTTGTTATTGTATAACCTGTGATTTAACGAATAAACTCAATGTTTGATTGAAATCTTTTATTAAAACATGCCCTATTCCTATTATCATATCATGCGTTAAATGCCCTTTTTCAGGATTGGCACCCTGCCCTTTTGAAATCGTAGCTGGACCACTGTTTGCGAATGTCTACAGTCAGGAAACTTGTGACTTTGTTAGTCTTGCATGATTTTTCATTTCATTTCATTTATGTATGAAGCACCGGTTTATATGTAATCGGAGTTTAATTTGACGTACTACACAAGTTAACTTATATTCGTTTTTGTTAAGGAACCAGCAAAAGCACTCCGCCGGGTGCGGATTTTCTTGCTGTATTAAAGTCCCATTGGTGACTGTTTGGGCGCTTTGTTTTCTCTTTGTAAATTCCCCAATTTCCATTCTAAATTTAAACAGTAAGCAACGTTTGGTGTAAAAACAGCCTTATGTGTAGATTTATTTTCCTTAACAATGTAATGTCATCTAGTTCATTTTTTTTGTGTTTGTGAGTTGCTCAATCTGATTTCTTGATGTTTTATTTTTGTATATATTCGGTAGACATAAAATAAATTTCAATTTGCGTTTTTTTTTATTGTATTTCATAATACATAAATTACATTGAAATATTTTAAACTCTTTCAGCGTGGCATCAACGTCAAGTTGTGATCAAGTTATCTACAAAAAGACAAAATAATCGTAACTAAAAAGACGAATCGTTCATAATCCATAATAATACAAACGATAAATAAAAAAACACATTTATCAAGTGCATGCGAGTTGAGTTCGCACCTAAAATACATTTTATTACAAAAAACAAATTTTAACGTTTAACCTAAAACTCTTTAAAACAGTATAATAGTATACACATTTGAAAAATACTTAGGGGCATATCAAGTTGAAACTAAATAAAACAATAGAATGATAGTCATTAAGTTATACGTGAATATTAATTTAATTCTGGATTGTTAAAGTGACGACACCTATGTGTTGTAGTCAAAAAGATAATATACAATGTTGTGTATGCTATATAATTTTTATAATGTTTATAATATGGATTTTATTGGTTATATGCAACATTTTTAATTGGAACAAAAAGTTACGAGACAAATGATAAGATTGGTCCAAAGTATATAAGATCTTAAAGATACATATTCATAGAGGACATTTATAAAAATTCCTCGTTAGATAAAAAAATCAATTTATTTTATAGGTAAATGTATCATTTCTAAATAAGGACCACGCATCCAAAATATGGAGACTCTACAGTGTCTACTCTGTATGTCTGTCTTATCATTCGTCTTGTTGTCTGTTTTGATGAGCGCAAAAGCTCAAAATTACTACGTATACATTAGGGGGCATAAATAAAAATGTGCACAGTTGTTGTGCATTATTTGTACCAATGTAGATGTGCAGTTTATTTTTACATGATATTCATAGCAATACATTTTGTAAAAATACATTTTTTTAGAATGGTCATTTGTAAACGCAAAAAGGCCAATGAAAACGTAAAACATCAATAAAACTATACGTTATTGCAACGTGATTGAGAGATTTGACAATTGCAAAGAAATTTTATATAAATAAAGAAGACGTGGTATGTTTGCAAATGTCCACAAGAGATCAAAAGGCCGCGGACATTATCAACTATAGGTCACCGGTTTATGCATACTTTTGTTGAAAGATAACATATTTGAGAAGAATATTTTCTAGTATGATGTCATACATTTTTTTCGTTTTTAAACAATATCTTATTGTAACAATTTACTAAGTTTAAAGCTTTTAAATTAGTATCCCTTATGTTAGCTTACATAAAAGTTAAGAGAAGCACTATTGATGTGGTTAGATATTTTTTTCCATTATATTAGTATTCATAACATTTTTCAATTTACAAAATATATTTGATAAATTATTGCTATTACCCACACATTTTCCTTTTTCTTTTTTTTTCTTTATCATTTTTTTATCATAATGACCCGTGTTGCCATTGATATTGGGATGAGTATAGTTTCCCAAAACATGTGAGTTATCGGCTTTAGCTTAGAGGTGTGTCGTCTAACTAATAGTTTTTTTTTCTTTTTCTCATGTCGAAATGTACATGTATTGCAAAATTAAGTAAAGCTTTACATTTTTTAGTCAAACACTTATCCGAGAACACATCCTATTTTTCAACAATAATTAATAAACGCACGGAAACATTTATACCGTATTAATTAGGTCTTTCCACTTTTCTGTGGAAAGACCTATTGTTTTTCTTCTGATTATTTTTTTTTTCTTCCGCCTAATTTTGTTCTTGCGATAAACATTTGTTTCACAATATGTCGCTTAGATATTTGGTATATGATATCGAACAGTTTATGCGCTTTTGAAATTTATCCTGCGTACACGAATACTTTTCTTTGTAGGAGTTATCTCCCCAAACACTGTTTTCCTTGTTAGCGGAACTCCTTCGCAACCGTAAAATATTATGACAGATTTATTTTACAAAATTGCTCGTTATATCCTTCGCATGATTTGTCCTATTTTGACCGAAGTGATATGAACGCTCCATATGATAGTTATTTCCCCTTATGCATTTGATATAAGTGATATGCATTTCTATCTTGTAAACCATAAGTGCTAGAGACCAAGGATCTTTTGATTTGAGGTCCTTGGTCCAAAAAAATAAAAATTAGGTCAAGGTCATATTCTAATTTTTGAAATTGGCTTATTTCCACTAAAAACCGTATAATATATCGACAAATTATTTTTTCTAAATTGTTAGTTGCGACATGTCGTAACACGTAAATTTTGATTGCAAGGGTACGTTGAACGTAAAAGTGAGTTTTCTCCCCTCTTGTATTTAAAAATACGCGTATGGTGATATAACTGATCAACCAAATATAATTAAGACCTACGGTCTTTTGATTTGAGGTCCTTGGTTTATCACCTTGAAATTGATCTCAAGGTCATAGATTAATTTGACGTTCTAGTTTTTGACCTTTGCTTTCAGCTCATATGTATACATGATATAGCCATGAGACTTTTGGCGAAAGGTATCAAACCATTTAACCTTGAAAAAAACAACCGGAAGTGACCTTGTGTAAACCGGAAGTAGCTATTTTTTGTACTTAATTAATAAAAAAGTAAATAGAACCAGATCTTTTTGGAATCAGTGTCAATTAAATATTCAAATATTATCGGAAGTAACATTTTTCAAACCGGAAGTAACAAATTATCTCCCTTATTTAATTTTTTTTGTATAGAAACCATATATTTCTGGAAATAGCGTACAATAACCTATCAGTTGACGATTGAAATGACATTTTAAACTTAATTTTACAACTTTCATATTAAAATACATTATTTTCAGTGGAAAGACCTCTCTGAACAATTGGTTTTTAATTCTACTTATATTTTGTACATACATATACAGTATAATTCACATTTGAAAACTCGTGTATGGCTTAACATTCTTACACACATACATTGTGTATCTAGGACATGCATGGTTGAACCTGATCATAAATATAACCATATTTGGCATGTGTACAAGAAACAATTGTTCTAAGCTTCGAGCAAAGACTATTCCTGATTCATATGATTCTTTTCAATGCATTATTTGTTTTTAGAATTATCTTATTATTTATAATTTTGTTATTAAAATCGTTTTTTTCAATATTTGTTTTAATTTCTTTCTGACATTTTATTTTTAAATGTTTGTTCTTTCTAGGGTTTTTTTCTGGATCAAAATATGCTTTTTATATTGAGGAGGATTTTAATGTTGATATGTAATTACTATCAAAGTGTGATGTATCTTCTTTTTTGTATCATATTGCTAAATTATCAAGGCTTATCATATCTTTTACAATACTAAGAGATTTTAATAGTGTCATTACTATTTTTAAAAGTCATATTATATGAGCAATTACCAAAAACAATGTTCCTAGTCTTCCTTTTTTTACAATGTTTACATAAACTGTTCAAAGTGAGCAGGAAGTTCACTGAAATAAAATACAAAAAAGTAATTAAATTTCTTCGTTGAATATACGAACTTAAATTACTGTAAATATAATACTTGATAGTGAAGGGGAAACAACAGTTAATGAAAGTACAGCTGCAATGTTAAAAAGGATACATAATAAAGCGCCCGGCCTCACGGACTAAATGTGGAATTTTATATAATAATTTGGGATGAACTTAAATCTTTTATAGTATAAAATTGAGAATAAAAATGGGGAATGTGTCAAAGAGACAACAACCAACAGGTCTTCGATGCAGCGAGAAATTCCCGCACCCGGAGGCGTCCTTCAGCCGGCCCCTAAACAAATATATACTAATTCACTGATAGTGAACGCCATACTAATTTCCAAATTGTACACAATCAACTAGAATTAAGTCGCTACTTTATAACTGCTATGCAGGGGAGAACAGTCTAACCCTCAGAAAGTTGGTTTAGTCTCTCTAATTCGAATATAAAAAATGACCCCTTTTCAAACGACCGTTAAAGACATTCTACTCTTTTAAACTGTGATAGTACTCTATTTCGTCAATAAAACAACATTTATCTATAGCAATTATTTTAATGGAAATATTTGGTACTTTCTCAGGTTTGAAATTGATTAAAACAAAAACTGAAGAGATATGGCTCTGTCAATTAAACGTAGTCGGGAAAAATTTGAAGATGTTAATTCGTGTACTACACCTATCAAAACCCTTGACATTTATTTGGATTACAATCAACAAGAATGTCAAAAACTCAACTTAAAAAAATAACTGTTAAAACGTTATAAAATATATCTGAGTAGAGTAAAAGAAATCCTTCTATCATACAAAAATAGTTGTCATGAAATCATTAGTTCTGCCAACAAGTTGTGTTGGGAAACGATACTATCTGGACTAATGGAACATGTTTAAACTTTTTGAAGATTAGATAAAAAGTGATATTATTGATGTAAATGATATAATTGATGAACAGGGTAATATATTTGAAACTATCATCTTATCTTGACAATTCTTCGTACTGAAGAGTCAATTAAAACTAAATTTAAAGTTATAAATGACTTAAAAATTATGCACAGGACAATTACTCCCTTAATGAGCACAACATAACTCTTTAAAATATTCACACTAAAACAAAGTGGTGATAAATCAAATGGTTTTCTTATGTGGGAAAATATTAATGAAACTTTTGAATTAACATTGAAAAATACCTTTGTTTTTATTTTTCAATATCTCAATGATAATAGATTGAAAATATGTTGATGGACACTGATTCACTTAGAGTGGTAGTTGATGTATTATATTTGCATACCAATTTGTTTCCTCTATACAACTTTGTGTTAAAACTAAGTGTTTATAAAATAAGTTTAAACGATAAATTCTGCAATTTCCAATTGTTTGTAAGTTTTAAATTAAACAAAATGCATTATTAGCTTTGACGAAATGATTTTAACATTATACGTTGCCGACTAATGCTTACTAGAGTAAATCTAGTAGCGCTAGGATTTTAACAAAACATGTATTAAGGTAGATCATAAGTAAATATTTTTTGAGACAGAATTTTCTTATACTTAGCTAAAATGAAGATTTTAGTATGCTCTTTTCAGAAATGTAATAAAAAGTATGGGTCACCGTGCTATTTTTCAAGCTATGTGTCGTTGAAAATTGCCTAAATTTGGTTAGATTGTTAATGGAAAAACACATTTGTGTGCATAAAAAAAAATCTATGAGATAGAATTTTGAAATAAATTGTGAAAAGATAGGTTTTGTACTATAGTTTAAGAAAATAAAAAGAAAAAATGGTGTCACCGAACTTGTTTTCTTGCTACAAGTAAAAAGAAAAAATTTCCTTATCAGTCTAGTATAAAAAAATTTACTAAAAGAGTTGTGTTTCCTTAAATGACTCATTTCAAAAAAATGATTCTAAAAGCAAAAACAAATATATTTGTTTAAATATTTTGATTTATAAAATAAATTACTAACTTTTCTTTATATTATCAAACAGTCTAACCTTTAAATTGCAAATCTATCTCCAAATTTAAAAATGCGAAAAAGGACACAGTAGTAACCGATGTGCAAAAGTTATAAAACAACGGAAAAAACGAAACACATTACTCCAACAAAAACAAAACGTCAATGAAATATACAAAGAAACGGAAATATTTGAGAACAACTGTCATATTCCTGATTTGGTACAGGACATTTAAGAAAAGTTAAAAATTTAAAACATTTAAACAATGCCTTATGTTTGTCAGTTTCTTTACCTCACATAAAAATTAAAAGCGGTCTCCATGCTGACATGTCAGTTTTCTCTGGTTGATTTAACTATATAAATATCATGATTTCGTTTGCATATAATAGTTTCCTATTTTTGATTTCTCCAGAATTTGTATGATCTTTGATAGTAAATGTATCCTAATTGTGATTTAGATGAAAATGTTTAAACAAAAAACAAATATTTGCAAGTTTGACAGTTTCATATTTCAAATACAGCACATACACATATTAGAATAAAATAAATGGTAAAATAGAATACAATAAAGGCTGTATTGAATACTTGCCCAAATTCACAAATAGCTTGTTTTATGGAATTACAGTTTTCATCACCCCATTGATATTGATAAGAAAAAACTAATGCAGCACAATTTGCAGGCCCGTCATCATCTCCATATCTATTCCTATATGTATTATCTGGTTGAATCGGTGTTCCTTGATACCAGTCAGTGTATGTCAAAGGTTGACCAGAAGACCACATAAACGTGCCTTCAGTAGTACCATCTTTGAGACCTATCCACCAATCTATTAAAAGTAATTGACTTGCAAAATTTTTATCTAATGTTAAAAATATATGAAAACGAGATAAAAAAAAACACATTCGAACATAAATGCAGATGTCATTAGAAACTTTTAAACAAAATGACAAAAACTGGCAATGCCATTGGTACATTGCCAGGCAAACTAAACTTAAAGTATTTGTCATGTTTGTCTTTGTTCATTTGTAACTTTTACCATTTTATCCATGGTTTTAGTAAAATCCTTTTGGTCTGGCTGGGTAGTTTAACATACTGGCAATAATAATTGTAATGTATGACAATATGGTCTTTCATCTTTGTTTCTGTTCTCTGTTTTTATGGCTGTCATGCAAGTGAAAGATTTAGTAAGCTATACAAAAAATCACATAAACACTTATTTACGGATTTCAAGCAACATATTTATACATATTCGATTGTCTGTACTAATTCGGGAATACCACATCTGTGTTCTTCCCTTTGATGAATCTGATATTGATTTTTGTCTTATATTAGTCTAATATAAGATTTTTGTCTTATATTTTGTCTTATATAAATTAAGTGACTTTGGGTTTGAAATATTGCTACGGGTCCTGTATGTTTGTTATTTTTTTTTTAATTTCTACCTGTTGAACTGTTGATCAATGTAGTCATACGTTTCATGAAGTTGCTTTCTTCCCTAGTTTCCAAAGATGGAAGATGGCCACCAAAGTCTTTACAGAAATCCTACAAGTACAACAGATAAGGTAAACTGAAACGCAATTATCTCAAAACAACAGATTTTATTATTATTACAGACAATATGTCGATAAAGCGTTACAGACACATGTTATTTGTACCTTTAAAACATGTCGGCACATGTTCGTCAGTTTTAATCTATAGTCGTTATACATTACATGATATATGAGGAATGAAGATAGTTACAGATCAGCTTAAACATCTATGGTAACGGATCCAGACTACACATTTATGTAAGATACGGTCACAGAAATAAATATATTTATAAGTACGTCTGAACCAGTGACAACTCTACAACAGTAGAATTATTATAGATACCAGGTCTGATTTGACGCTTTAATAAAACCAAGGAAAACAAGGAAAAGTTGAGTATGAAGGTTAAAACCGTTTAGAACCATTAAAAACCGAAGCCTTTGCTATAATTGAACGTTAATCCTCGAATTTCAAATGATAATTTGTAAAAAGGTGACCTTATTATTGCCACCGAGCTGGTGGTAGAGCAGACGATACGTAGTCATTGTAGTGCAGTCATAACTCTATGACGTCATCGTTTCTGTGCAATTAGTTCTTCACACTAAGGAAAGACACATAGGAAGGTGATATAGTTACGGTTAGAAAGCATACAACAACTTTCAACCAAAATGTACAATAAACACTTATAAAATTCACACAGGTTGATATCTCAATTTATGTTATTAGTTTTAATGCTTTATCAGATAATTACTAATTTAATAAGTGTATCAGTCTAAATTATTTTAGTTTTGTGGTTTGAATGATTTGAATTTCTCCCCCTCAGGCTTGTACAATGTAAAGCACGGAAATGTCATATTATAATACTTACAAGTGTATGCAGACTAGTGGCGCTGCCGCAAGCTAAAGTGTATGTTTTGTTATTAAAAGAAAACAGGCTGAATGGACATCCTATAATAGATAAATTAATAAAAAAAAAAATCAATAATTATGTATCTATATGATAAGGTTACATTTGAGTTCCCGTTTACCAAAAATGAAATTATCTTTTTTGTGTGCTCTTTCATTTTTTTGATATATCGTAATGAACTTATTTTAATTTCTTTTTTTCAAAGATTGCGGTTATATATTTCCCAGTCAGTTTGTAAAATAACAAAAATACTGAACTTAATGGGAATTAAAAACGGAAAGTAAATTTTCAAATGGCAAAATCGAACAAAGGGAAAACAACTGTCACATTCCCGATTTGGTACATGTATTTCATAATGCATGCAGAAAATTGTTGATTAAATTTGTTTGCTAACTTAACCTCACACTGTATTACAATCGCACATAATTACATTAAATAGAAAATAATGTGTGAAGAAAAGGAACAGATAAAAAAGCTTGAATGTAAAAATATTTTGGTAACAGTAGACAACTTTGTAGTGTTCTCTTTATCCCCATAATAGACCAAATAAAATAATTGAACAAAGAATAGCACAATAGCATATGACACGTTTATTATAAAGTTCATTAGCACACACCCGCTTGTGAAAGTTTTTACAATTTTTAATAAAATGACAAATGTTTACCATTTGATTGAATATTTACCTAATGATTAACTTACCAAAACATATTGGAATATCACCATCCCACCCAGAGTCTGTACATCTGAGTGATTGACTCCCTCGTAATTGATATTTACTTGGACATGAAAAATTGGCAACATCCCCAATGTCTCTACCACTCAAAGAAACCATTCCATTTAGTTGAGGTTTAAGATCTTCACATTGAACTGAACATTGTAAACGTAATAATTAAACCCACCATAGACAACAAAATGTGTGTATACGGCGTACGCGCGTTTCGTCTACAAAGATTCGTTAGTGTTGCTTTATTCCAAAGAGTTGTAAAGGTCCAATAAAGTACGAAGTTGAAGAGCAATAAGAAAATAAGAAAAACAATTCCAACTAGTTTGCAATTAGCTAAAGAAATACATTCCTCAGGTAAAAAAGGCTTAGTATTTCAAAAATTCAAAAGTTTTGTAAACACATGATTTATAAATATGACCATATCAATAATAATTCATTTCAAAATCAAGTGATAACTACTGGGCTTGTGATACTATGGGAAAATCAAAACTCCACCAGCAGTGGCTTCGACCAAATGGTTGTAAATGATAATAATAATAATAAAAATAATAATAAAACGACAAATTTTGATCCGATTAATATTAAAATTTGAACACGAATATTATTTCCTGTGCTATATGATTGCTTATTGTTAGCTAATTTTAAACATACATGTTTTAGTGCACATTTTTATAAATAGTGTGTTATTCCCGGTTTGCATGCTTTTACTTCTGATATCATATGTTAACCTAATTAACACTTATTCTAAAAAGAAGGATGGTTTTCTATACTTTTCAGAAGTACAAAAAAATATTATAGCTACCTCCGGTAAACGCAAGGTCACTTCCATGCCTTTATCTTGCATACGTTTTAAATTAAAGCATCGATACAATTAATAAAACGTTAAGTGTGCATATGACCTTGACCTCAATTTGAAAAAAAACCCAAAGACCTTCAATCAAAACACCTTTCCAATGTTAACATATCCTTCTTACTAAAGTGTATGTGGTACGACAAAATTCTGGGGTCGATAACTTTTACGGTTTTTGAAAAGAAGTAAAAAAAAATAATTTAAAACACGACCTTCATCTGGCACATGTTTTTAGGACCACAATTCTCACGTCAAAAGACCCCAGGGTGGAAAATTGACATTTCTTAGTTACAAATGCATTTCACTTATATCAAATGTATCAATGGAAATAACTCGCACTTAAAAATTCCTATACCGCTTTGTCAAAGTAAATAAAAACATCATGAGAATATCAGAGGCAATGTTGAACAATACATTTGTTGGTTGCAAATTCCTAGAAATAACCAGAGTAAAACAATAGTTCAGAAAAATAACTCTTACATGAACAAGTATTTAAAGACTAAGCGGTGTTAGTTTCAAAAGCGTATTAACTGTTCTTTATCATATATCAAACAACTAAACGACAGCTTGCACAAAACAAATGCGACGAAAAATGGCCGGAGAAACAAAAATTAAATTTAGAACAAAAGCAATAGGTCCGTCCAATTTTTCGATTAATTCACATGCAATTGGTGGCAGAACAGTTGAAGGTCTTTCCATCCGAAACGATTTTTTGTATATGCAAATATAATTTGACGTCTCATTTTAAGTGTTCGCTTACTGATAGTTGTATACTGATTTCAAAATCATGTGGTTTTTATAATTGTCATGTTTGTTTATACTTCCGGATAAAGTGGTAGTCAGCCTGTGTAATCGAGAAATACAGATTTGTTTACAAGTTTTAATATTTTTTATAAAAACCTTTTACTTTTGAAATCAGTATTCAATTGTTAATTGGTGGCCATGATCAAGGTAAAACGGATTGCAACATAATGGTTACTTTACGCTTATTCTAAAAATATGTATAATTTTGTTTATATTTTGCTAAAAAAAATAATTCGTTTCGTTTTCAACAATGTCTCTTTTATTTTACACGTTAATATATAAAGGTCATCTGTTTACTCACCAAATGTAAAATATCACAAGACTGTTTTCATATGAGAATAGAAATGTACAACAAAAGCTTATACCAAGAACGTTAATTTTACCTTTGACCTTGAAATACTATTTGAGGGGAAGTGAGTTTAATTCCAAGATACAGTTTGTTGTAAATAGTATTGGAGAGAAGGTCATTCCCTTCAAATGCCAAATGACGTTTTTATTATTTAAATATTTTACGAAGTGGCACAAAGCATCCAACCGCAATTCACCTGAGAAAAACAAACTAGGCGAAAAAAAATATATAATTGTTCAGAAACAATTACAGGTGTTCACACATCATTTTCTAAATCCAAATGATTGCTGAGAAGCTACTTTGATTTACTCAAGGTCACTTTTGGCTTCCTAGCATAGGTTTTTCCTTTATGATTCAATAGATATGCGGGATATGTATACATATGTCTTTCTCTGAATTTAGAATTTAATTTGCTACTTCTGGTTTAAAAATATGACTTCCAGTTTCACATTAAAGCATTATTCACAAAGATTCGAAATGCATATGTTTATCTTATACTTTTGGATGTTATAATATCCTTTACCAAATTCTTATTACTGTATTATAAAAAGAAGCGGACAAGGCTTCAACCTGTCAATTCAATGTATTTTCCGGTTGATATAGTCAGGGTCATATGTCACTTAAAGAAATTGTAAAAAACAGAAGGGGAAATATCTCTCATATTGTCATGTTGGTACTCTCTTTTTTTTCGATTTCTTTTACGATTACAGAGGAGATACACGAACAATAAAAAAGTTTTTCAACAATAAAAAGTCTTCAACTTTACAAGGTCGGTTCAAAAACGCAAAACTTTTTCAATATCATAATTATTCAAAGAATCTAAGCACCATCTTGCAAAACCACTATATACTGCATGAAACAAATTTGTTGGAAGACAAAAATCAGAAGAAATACAACAAGTATTTCAAAAGATATGTGGAAAGACCTTATAATCAAAACAATGTATAGAAGGTCCTTCCAGAGAAAATTTGTAAAAACCTAAATAAGAACAACATTAGAAGGTCTTTCCACTCGAGATGAGGAACTTTTATATCAAATTCCTAATATCTCCTTTCAATTTGTCATTGAATTTATAGCTTATTGTATACCAATGGTTTCATTACATTTTGTAAAAGAAGAGGGACGAAAGATACCAAAGGGACAGTCAAACTTGTAAATCTAAAACAAACTGACAACGCCATGGCTAAAAATGAAAAAGACAAACAGAAAAACAATAGTAGACATGACACAACATAGAAAACTAAAGAATAAACAACACGAACCCCACCAAAAACTAGGGGTGATCTCAGGTGCTCCGGAAGGGTAAGCAGATCCTGCTCAACATGCGGCACCCGTCGTGTTGCTTATGTGATTACAAATCCGGTAAATAGTCTAAATCGGTAGTTAAATTCGTGAAAGGGAAGGGGATTGTAGTTACGACGTAAGGAACATATCCGATATCATTTGTGAAACGGTTATTCCATAACGGTCAACCAACTCGTGATGGCGTCCGTAAAATTTACGAAGGGATGATTTCAACTTGTAAAATATGCAATTTGGTAACACGGGTAGAAAAAGGTCAATTTCGGTATTATTTGGTATATAACATGTATTATGTCATATTAATTTCTAAATAGATGGTTCTGTTTACTTTTAAACTAGATAAATACCCATCAATATATTCTTCCGGTTCACACAGGGTCACTTTTGCTTTATTTTGTCAAGGTCATATGGCTAACAAACTTATGCACATGGTTTATTGTCGTAACTATGTAGAGTTGGGTGCTTGTAAAAATTTAACGTAAAGTAAATGCACATTAACGTTGCATGGACATAATTATTTAATGTAGTTAGTAAATTAACTTCAATTTTGGGCTTTTCCTAGTAAATGCGCATTTGCTATTAGAAAGGGCACATGCTGTCTAATTTATGTTCCTCGATTGAACTCAAATTATTTTATTAGATTTATAACCATGTGTTACATTTATCAAAATTATAAAAGTCTAAAATAATAGATTTACACGACATGGGACTAAAATATGTAGTTTCGTCTCGGGTGTATTTAAGTCTAGAAGGCATCTTTTCAAACATCGAATTGACCAGCGACGTCTTATAATGACCATAACAGCAAATTAAACAGAGATATTGATATAAATAGATATCAACATCGTGCAAATATATTGTTTTAAGCATCCTTGACATTAGTCGTAGGAACATTATGAACAGTTCAGACATAGTTTTATACTCTGTAATAGTGTTTGAAATTCTCTCGGGTAAATGTAGCATCAACCGTTCAACTTGGTGTTACTGATTACAATACATTCAATTGGCTTTATACATGTTATAATTGTCAAAGAACTCATTTATTTTTTCGACTTGCATAAGCAATGTTAAGCAACACTTGTTGTAGGCGAAAATAAACTATTTAAGAAGTGTACCGTATTTGCTTTAGTACATATATAGTGTTTATACTCACATTTGCAACATGGTCCGCCTCTACAACATTTTCCTATATTTGTCCATCCTGATCCGAAAGACGTTTCACAAGTACTTCCCCACTTTGCGCATGTTCCATTCGAAGCATGACATTGCCGAGTAGGACCTAAGAAAATATGCAACCATCAAATTTAAATTTAATAGATAAACTAATTTCGCAACTTTCAATTGGTGATAACGTTATCAAATAAATTGATCAATATATCAAACGATTATGAAATATAAACTGTATGTGTTCGTTCCAAAGATGATAGCATATTATGTTCGTAATCCCGACCCCTTTTCTACGATATGAAACTTATTATTATGTGTGTACTACAAACTAAGCAACAAGGGATGCCACATGTGAGTATCTGTTTGCCCTTCTGCAGCACCTCGGATCATCCTTTTTTTTTGTGTCATTTGTGTTTCTCGGTTTTAGTTTTCTATCCTGTATTTTGTGTACTTTTGTTTATCTGCTTTGATTAAATTTATTATATTTTACATCAGAACTGTATTAAGACTTTTGTATAAGCTTAAAAAATTACCCTACTGTCTTAACATTATAAAAAGGTCAACATCACTCTATGTTATACTTTAATTTAAAGTTTAGCATTAAGATTTTTCATTAAAAAGCTATTCTACTAAATGTTAATTCAAACTTTTTCTCGTTTCACACAATAACACATGACACTCTTTAATATGATACTCTATTAATTGATAAATTGAAAAGAAAGTAAAAAGCAAACATATTACCCAAAATTGAAATAAGTCACAACAGACACGCAATAGTTTACAGAACAAAAGCTTAACGGAACTCACCAACTACTGCCGGTCATGTATGTGTTCAGATATAGGACCAGGAGTTGCTGTTTCCCTGGTGCCATCCAATATGTAAAAGTTAATTCGCCGTTTCAGAATCTAATGCATTCTGGGTAATATTTTCAAAAACGTACACCAACACGTTGTGATTGGTTTTCAACGTAATCGACAATGAAAATGCAAACCATTGACGTTTAGTTAATTTCATTTTGGTGTACGAAAAATGAGATTATCTATAGTCCTACATGTATATATTCTAAAAAAGGCGAATTGCATAATGTCAATCAACATTGTTTTGTGATATAGTTAGCCAGTAAGGGATGACTTAGAGGTTTGAACGACAAGTATATCATGACTCGTGGTCATTTACATTCCGTGAAAGGCGATCATTTAATTCATGGTTGTGCCAATTCCATCTTGACGATTTCTACTTTGAAACAAACCAGTCTCGAACAGTAATTGATTAAGCCTAATAACCAAATCCAGTTGGGTACAGGAATCATTATAAGGATAAAAAAGCATGGAATTGTGTAGTGCTACATAATAAAGGAAATATCTAAATGGGAACAAAGAATAATTATTAACTTTATCGATTTTTAGTGGATTTGAGTTGTGGGAATGAGATCTATATTCAATTTGACTAAATCATTATGTTGTATGGGAAAAAAAATATGACAAACTTCTTACTGCCTGCATTTACCACGTGACATATAGAGAAGATGACAGCGACCACACAACACAATGCTGACATAATTCTGAAAAATATAGAGAAAACTTTTTAGTTTTAAACTAATCTTATGAATGAAATATGATATAGAAGATATAACAACTACTGCATATGCCTTTTATAACTGCATTCGTGTGTTTAATAAAAATATATGTCGATGTGATATCTACTAAACTACGCATATACAACTTTTTACATTTGCTTGAAATCATGAACTAGTAAAGCCTGTTTGTATAAGCTTGCCCGGCTCTAAACTGTTCCACTACAATCTCTACTATCAATCAGACGATATTAATACAGGACGGTGTTGTTGCAATGAGTGCATATATTTTCTTTGGTTAAATATTGCAGGCAACATTGGAATTTCTGCGTTAATTTATCCAAAGAAAATATTTGATACATCCATTCAATGCCAATTTTTACTATTTCCCTTGTAAGAATACGTAAACAAAATGTTTGTGCATATTGAGAACACTGAGAATGCTTAAAGTTGTCTAAAATGTACAAAACAAACCTGTGTCTTCTAAGTAGTGAATATGTAACTGAAAGCAAATAATAGTAATTAATGAGAAATTGATCTTAAATTGCAACACTCAACAGTTGTCTAACTGCACACCTTCTTTTTTGAATAATTACACACCTTCTTTTTTGAATAATTACACACCTTCTGTTTTAATATTACACACCTTTTTTCGAATTATTACATGAATTACGCATTGAATCGATTGTAGTATAGACATATGTTTCTTCAACACATCTGTTTCAGTTTTTCAATTTTATATGATATTTCTCTTTCATAATTTTTATTCTGATAAACACCATTTGAAAATTTGAATTTCTTTGGGCCGTTTTTCTGTTCATTTGTATTATATAAGGTATTTATTGTTCTTAGATATAGGAAGATGTGGTATATGTGTCAATGAGAGAACTCTCAATCCAAATAACAATTTATAAAAGTAAACCATTATAGGTCAATGTACGGCCTTCAAAACGGAGCCTTGGCTAACACCAAACAAGAAGCTATAAAGGGTCCCCAGCATTACTAGTGTAATACCATTCAAACGGGAAAACCAACGGTCTAATCTATATAAAAAACGAGAAACGAGAAACACGTATAGCTTAAATAAACAAACGACAACTACTCTACATCAGATTCCTGACTAAGGATAGGTGCAAACATGTGTAGCGGGATTAAACGTTTTAATGTTACCAAACCTTCTCCTTTTTTCTGAAACATAACATCACAACATAGACAAACACACGATAAACTATCAATCGACACACTTAACTCAATCAAAAAACATAAATTAACACTTGTCAGCTAGTATTACACAGCTAATGTCTACACAATCATGTGACTAGGCGCCATTTTTCAAAAACTTTAAACACAGAAACTTCAAAATATCACTGCTACTTTTTCATTAGTTCTGAAGAATATCTGAGAAATATTAATCTGAAATGTATTTCTTTTGTGAAATTGTCGTCAAAATAATCTCCCCATTACACCACCTAATCTTTATATTCGTGAACATTAAACCCTTAAAGTGATGATGAGTTGTCAAGTTACATGATTTACCTCTAGAAAACAGATAAATTCATCCACAGAGTATCATTGCTAGCCTTATATGCCAGTTGTATTGCAAAATGTTGAATCACAAAAATACTAAACTTCGAAGAAAATTCAATCGGAAAGTCCCTTATCAAATAGCAAAATCAAATGACAAAACATATCAAACGAATAGACAACAAATGTTCAGGCATTTTCAAATGTAAAAAAATAGTGAATTAAACATGGTTTTATAGCGGGAAACATATCACTTTTATGACAGTCGCATCAAATTCCGTTACATTTACAACGATGCGTGACCAAAACAGACATAATAATATATACAATAGTCAAAATATGGATACAGCATCCATAACAGTGTTACATTTTTAAAAAGCATCTATCAAATTAAAAAAAAAGCATTGGCTTCGCGTGTCTGAATTCAGAAAATGTAAACGCCACATAGGAAAACAATGTGTTCAATGCCTATTAAATAACAGATAATGTCAATGGGGAACGATGGTAAGTATTTTTAAGCAGGTTTAAAAAATCAAAAGTTATGCTATAATTTATTTCAGAAATAGACCGTGAATTAAAAATGTTCATCACTACGACAGTAAAATAAATTGTCGTTTGGCGTTCAAGTTAATTTCAAATTTATAATCGAACATAAAGACAAAAGAGCTACTACCTATTAATTAAAGTATATATAATGTACTTATATTCATTGATCAACTTAAACCTATTGTTTAATAAGTTGTCACGTGGAATCTTTTTTAAGTGTTTACACAATAGATTTTTCGTCCTTCAATAAATCGTTCCCTTACCCTTTAATCTGCGAAAAGGTGAAAATGCGTCACTGTTATGTTTATTAATATAGCTCGAATAATTGCTACACGTGGGTAACGATATATCTCGACTCGGGTCAGGTAAATCTGAACATTCAAAGAATCAGGCTAACTGATCTTCTAAGATAATTGAAAGCGCTTCTCTCAGGTACATTCATGCAAAGACTTCATAATCAAGGGTACAATATCATTTTAATAGTCTGTTACAAGAAAGGGTTAGTCATGTTATGATTTAAGAAAAAAATTAAACAAAGGTTAAAAACATGAAAAAAAATCTTCCAAGAAATAGCGAGGATATATATTTCTTTCAATTTTGGTCATTGAACTATTGTTATAGCTGTATTTACAAAATATGAACGACAGTGTCATCGACGAATGAATTTGTCTCAATAAATTGTATTCATCTCTCAATCATGGATTTTTGGCGATTTTTATAGCTTATTCACTTGGTTACAGTGATGTAAGAGTATGAAAATGTCAAAAACGTGTTGACAGATGTATTTTTACGTCAAATCTTGCATGCACATTTTTTTTTGTATCAATGCCTGTTGTTTTCTGTTTGTTTACCCCTTTAGCAGTACACTGAAAATATGCAAAATTGTTAAAACCCTGTTTAAAGCATTTTGACTATAATTGGAGACCGTACTTTGACCTATATGGTTTATTTCACAAATTGTGGCTTGGATGGAAGCTTGTATCATTGGTTTTCATACTACATTTTATAAAGTTTAAGTAATGTCAATTCAACACATTTCTGGAATGTTCCATTGTTATGCAGTCGATGACGAACATAAAATCGATCGATCTACACGTAGATATATTTGTAAAAAGAAGGGTCTTATGATAACAGTTTGAAAATACACAGTTCTGAAAGTTGCTGATACTGAGCAAATACTATCAATTGCCTACACCTTCGCTAATATATACTTTAAAAATTGAATGCACAGATTGATATGGGCATGAAGGAAAAATGACGCAATTGTTCTTTGATTCCAATGGCTGACAAGAAGTACACGTAGGCGTACAATTTATCAAAAACCAAATGAACAAAATATCAATAGAAATATGTAAGCAAAATATGGAACAACCACGGAAAAGTACAATTTATGGAAAAAATGTATGTTCAGTTAAAAAACATTAAACAAATTAACATTTTAAGTAACATTGATCTAGAGTATAACAAGTAAGTTAAACATTGTATTAGAAATTGTATCACAATACAAACTGTATTAACAGAAATAAGTGTCAAACAATTATAACTTAACAGTTAGAATGCACATTTTGACGTGCGATTTACCAACCAGTAAAATTATAGATGACTTTTTGCCGTTACTATAGTTATCAAAGGTACCAGGAATATAATTAAGTACGCCAGACGCGCGTTTCGTCTACATAAGACTCATCAGTGAGGCTCATATCAAAATAGTTATAACCCAAACAAAAGATAAGTTAACAAACTATGACATACAGTTTAACGCTACTTGTGGCTTTCATGAAGATGAAACGCACGTCTGTCTGACTTAGTTATAAGTATTGTATGTTTATACCTTCTGCACTAACATACAAACAGTTACTAAAAGTAAAAGTTACACTGACCACTTTTACTAACTTTTTTTTTATAGATACAAAGATTTGATAGGTAAATTTGGCTGTATCTCTAGAAATATAAAAAAAACGGTACTTCAATTTTTTTTAATTTTACGGTGATATTTTACTAAAAGCGTGGATATCACAATGAGATCCCTATAAACCAATTGAACCTTCATAGAAACTTATAATCTTTTAATTAGATCTTTGAATATAGTTTACAATGGCACTATTATCGGGTTTTTTCATCAGCAAATTAAAACATAACTAAATGTGTATTATTTAGAAACGGGATATATAAAGACACAACCACGTTCATTTCTATCTGATAGTATAACTATCCTACGATCTTTCGATTCATCTATCTGGGGATAAGGTCTCTGCGCAATGCTAGGCGGTGTTGTCGTAGAAGTTAGAAATTAAAAGAATAGGTTCCAGCCCCGGCGCCGGGGAGGAAGTTACGAATCAAATCTACTCTAACATCGTTAGGTTGATTTTCTAGGCACTTTATACATATGCTAACGCCTAGTATTTCTTAGTCATAAGAAATCCGATGGGCAAGGTATAATTTGCAGTTGTCACTATAGGCAGAGCTATCCTACTATATGTCGATACATTTATTTCTGATATTGCACATGTCATGTCTTTTGTTTACTGTCATGACCATGACGTTAAAATACTATCCTTTATTTTATTTATTTTTTTCAGTCTCTGACGCATGACTTTTAATTTTTTATTTCTGTTGGCTTTTAACTAGCTGTCAGTAACTAGGAATACTCTAAAAAATCACTTTATTTTTTATTTAACCTGTTGATACTATTCTTACTGCTTTTTTGTAATTCGATTTTAACTTATTCAGTGCTATATCTGGTCTTTATAACAGCTTTGACAAGTGTTTGTCCAACTGTAAATTTTCAATTTATCGTACTATGAACATCAAAATTATTTCCATCAACATATTTCCTTTCTGAATTTGAACTGTATACCAAACTACAAAATAGTGTTCATGTTCCTGTGAATAATAGTGTTGTATATGACGGATTTCTATTAAAGCTAATTGTTGTTTTTTAGAATTGTTTAACATTTTACAGCGCTATACTACTGTTTAATTATTCCACCTTTTTATTATTGATTTTGTATTTTCTTGTATCATTTTTTCGTTCAGTGTATGTTCACTTGTGTTAATATGTCTATTGATAAATTTCAGCCATTTCATTTCTTATTTCAAAGTGTGTCTTTTTATGTTGTGATGCTACACTATTATTCAGTAAGGATCAGCTGTGTTTAGTAGACCGTTGTTTTGTCATTCCGCCGTTTTTTGTTTTTAAAATTGTGTTTGACATACGAAGATGTGGTAAGAGTGCCAAATGAGACAACTCTCTACCCAAGTCAACATTTATAAAAATAACCCATTATAGGTAAAAATACGGTCTTCACCACGGCTCTCACACTAAAACCAAAGATATAAAGGACCCAAAAAATTACAAGTGTTAAATTATTTAAACGGTAAGAACCAACGGCTAAGTCTATATAAAAAAACAAGAAACACTAATGAACCACATCAACAAATGACAACTTCCGAACATCAGATTACTGAGTTAGGACAGGTCCAAACTATTGCATCGGGTTAAAACGTTATAATGATGCCGTATCTTCATCCTTTTATGCGTCGGCTACAGCTTTGTAAAGGTGGCTCAGAAATCGAAGTTTTTGTCAGAAGAGTATTTTTGTTAGTTTAATCATTACAGAGAATGATTCGAGTTGATCGAGAAAAAAGGGGTCCAAGACCATTTAAGCTTAATAAAATTAACGGTACCAATTTTCTTGCACCAGATGCGCATTTCGACAATACATGTCTCTTCAGTGATGCTCGTGACCAAAATATTTGAAATCCAAAGCTTACATAAAAGATGAAGAGCAATAATCCAAAAGGTCCAAAAAGTATAGCCAAATTCGTGAAAGGAATCAGAGCTTTGCATGAGGGAGATACATTCCTTAATTTATAATAATTTCTAATATTTTGTAACAGCAAATTTTAATAACACAAGAAATCCGTATTTTCATGCCAGTACCGAAGTATTGGCTACTGGGCTGGTGATACCCTCGGGGACTAATAGTCCACCAGCAGAGGCATAAATATTCATTTAAAATATAAATGTTAATAGGACATTTTTGAATGAAATGATAGGGAAAATACAAAGCTGTAGCCGACGCATAAAAAGAAACACAATTTTTTTAGAAAATCCGCTACTTTAAGTTGTAACAGATTTTTTATAATTAATTTATGTTGATATTTCAAATTAAAAGACTTAGATAATATAAAAAAAGAAGATGTGGTATGATTGCCAATGAGACAACTATTCACAAAAGACCAAAATGACACAGACATTAACAACTATAGGTCACTGTACGGCCTTCAATAATGAGCGAAGCCTATATCGCATAGTCAGCTATAAAAGGCCCCGATAAGACAATGTAAAACAATGCAAACAAGAAAACTAACAGCCTTATTTATGTAAAAAAAATGAACGAAAATCAAATATTTAACACATAAACAAACGACAACCACTGAATTAACAGGCTCCTGACTTAGGACAAGCACATACATAAATAATGTGGCGGGGTAAAATGCTAGCGGGATCTCAAACCCCCCCCCCCCCCCTAACCTGGGACAGTGGTATAACAGTACAAAAGAAGAACGAATTCATGTTCACATCAAACGCCGTGTACTGTAAACATGTTTACAATTAGTTTAATGTAATGGACACTTGTTCCACATTAAATTTGTTCACATCTATCCACCTTGTTTAGCTACTTATACATACGATTTGTTCACACTTGTAAACTCAGCTTTATGTCATTTAAATGTTCATTACGTAGAACCAAAAGTATTTTTTTTTTAAGTTAAATGTAAGTTGTTGCTCTTTTATAAAAGCATTTTTTATGATTTGCAGTAGTTAAGATTTACAAGAGATTTCTCGATAACGCATTAGATAACGTAAGCTGCAGCAGTGTTCTTACAGACAAAAAAAGATGGAGATATTAAGGATCACTACATTTTTATCTGTTCTGGTTGTTTCAAATGGTATTACTTCTCCAAGGAGTATTTAGGGGCAGGACTCCTTAAAATAACATTTCAAAAACAGTTCTTTGAAGATTTATTTGGTGTAAATATACACATGGTCTGGATCGTAATATTCGAATTTTGTCCTGAGCGTTAGCGAGGGATAAAAAAAACGAATATCACGGCCCTACCTATGTGTAAATTTACAACAAATCTATGTTTTTTTATGAATTATTTCGATTCTAGTAGGACAAATACTGTCATTAAAACTGAAGTGAGTGGGGGGGGGGGGGGGGATTTTAGTCTTGATTATTTTAAGTCTCATACTCAATATTTGCCCTTTTTTTTTTTATGTTTTTCTCGTTAGAAACCGTCGAATTCGCTATTGACAGTTTGTAACAAGCCGCCATGTTGACTTACTGTAATCAGTAAATGTGTGAATAATGCAATACAATAGAAAAAAGTAGCACCTACCTCAAATTTTATTTTGATGCAATATTATCCGATTTTAGAAGGTACAGGCATTGAAAACCTTCAGCTTTGTCCTTTTCATTCGTATGACGTCATGTTTTGAAATGACAATAATGCGCCAATTAATTGATGGGATTTCGTTGAATTTTAATTTATTTTGATTTTCTTCATTTTTCCGAAGTATTATACATTAATACTTTTTGTTATGCCTCATAATTTATATAGCGTTTGCAAATAGGTTTCGATACCTGTAAGTTCACATAACATGTTTATTGTGACAGACATTAGTATGTACAGCCCAGAGTCTGCCCTTGTATAGTTGTATCGAGATTTTTATCACGGTGTTGTTCACAAAGCAGAAACAGCACGTCATATTTGGTTTTACTATTACATAGATTTGTTCTGATACTTCACTGCTGTCCACTAGGATTGTTAAATGGGGAGTATGTAACACAATTGTTTTATTGATTTTAAATTCAAAAGAAGCACAAAGTTAAAAAGATTTATGAGCTCCCATTGCTAAGTTGTAAAGACTGTTTATAAGGGATCCAATTATATCTAATTAAACACTGGAATGTTGTGGTAGAAAGTGTACTGAACAGAAAGATTTTATATGATTTTGTGATGTATTGGGGATATATGTTATTGTCCTCCATCAAATCATATTTATAAATAAGCGGTTTTATTAAAATCACGAAACCATTTTCTTATTCATATTTTCTTTCAAACATCCGGACCATATGTCTAAAAACTTTGAGCATATCAAACACTGATTTTTGGGGTTGAATACAAGTTAAATTCATTTTTATTAAACATGCAATATATTCATACTAAGATGGCTAGTCATTTGAAAACTATTAAAATAATGAAATAGCAGTAATTTGTCCTGATCGAAAGTTGTGTCACTCTAAAAAAAAAGGAATCGTGGACCAATTTACACGATCCTATAGCTAACTCAAATGAAAATGAATTAATTTGATAATAACTAGATGATATTGTTTAAGCAGGTGCGATGCTTTATTTATTTACTTCGGTTAACTATTGAAGGCAACACTTACATTTCTTCGTTCATATATCAAACGAAAATACTCTCTATAATTGACAGTTTTCACTATTTCCCTTTACAAAATAAATAAAACAAAATGTTTATGTAAATACAGAATCATTGATAATATTGAAAGTTAGACAAAAATGTCCAAAACAAACCTGTGTCTTCCTTGGTCAAGAAGTGAATCTGTAACTGAAAGCAATCCCATTAATTGATAAAATTGATCCTAAATTCCAACACGTAACTGCTGTATAATAGCGCACCTTCTATTTTGAATAATTACAAATATACATTATTCATTGAATCAATTATTGTATAGACATATGTTTTCATAAAGTTTTAACATTATAATCTTGTTCAGTTTTTCCATTTTAAATATAATATTTGTCTCCAATAAGTTTTCTTTGTGATCAATCCTTTTTGAATATTTTGATTTCTTTGGTCCGTTCTTTTGTTCCGTTGCATTATTAGGTCTTTCCACTTTTCTGTGGAAAGACCTATTGTTTTTCTTCTGATTATTTTTTTTTTCTTCCGCCTAATTTTGTTCGAACAGTTTATGCGCTTTTGAAATTTACCCTGCGTAAACAAATACTTTTCTTTGTAGGAGTTATCTCCCCAAACACTGTTTTCCTTGTTATCGCATCTCCTTCGCAACCGTAAAAGATTATGACAAATTTATTTTACAAAATTGCTCGTTATATCCTTGGCATGATTTGTCCTATTTTGACCGAAGCGATATGACCGCTCCATATGAGAGTTATTTCCCCTTATGCATCTGATATAAGTGATATGAATTTCTATCTTATAAATCATAAGTGATAGAGACCTAGGATCTTTTGATTTGAGGTCCTTGGTCCCTAAAAATTAAAATTAGGTCAAGGTCAAAGGTCAAGGTCATATTCTAATATTTGAATTTGGCTTATTTTCACTTATATCCAAAGACTGTATAAGATGTCAACAAATTATTTTTACTAAATTGTTAGTTGCGACATGTCGTAAGATGTAAATTTTGATTGCAAGCGTACGCTGAATGTAAAAGGGAGTTTTCTCCCCTCTTGTATTTAAAAATACGCGTTTGGTGATATAACTCATTAACTAAATATAATTAAGACCTATGGTCTTTTGATTTGAGGTCCTTGGTTTATGACCTTGAAATTGATCTCAAGGTCATAGCTTAATTTGACGTTCTAGATTTTGACCTTTGCTTTTATTCCATATGTTTACATGATAAAGATATACAACTTTTAGAAAAAGGTATCAAACCATTTAACCTTGAAAAAAACAACCGGAAGTGACCTTTTGTAAACCGGAAGTAGCTATTTTTTTGTACTTTATTAATATAAAAGTATATAGAACCAGATATTTTTGGAATTAGTGTCAAGTAAATATTCAAATATAATCGGAAGTAACATTTTTCAAACCGGTAGTAACAAATTATCTCCCTTTTAAAAAAAAATGTATGGAAACAATATATTTTTGGAATCAGCTTACTAGGAGCTATCATTTGACGATTGAAATGACATTTTAAACTTAGTTTCTCAACTTTTCATATCAAAATACATTGTTTTGATGGAAAGACCTTCAATTGTTCTCTGAACAATTGGTTTTTAATATTATATATGTATTGCTCTTGTCAGTTAGTTTACACAGCTACTGTCTACTAAAGAGATTTTTTTACAGGTTAGAAGACAAGGACATTTACGTTTTACTAATTGTGAAGAAGATAGTTTTTCTAATTGTGACGTTAAAAGTTTTACTAAATTTGACGTAGATAGTTGATGGCGATAGAAAGCATCATTTCTATTTTAAAACGATTTGACGGATAAAGAGTAAAACCACAAAAATACTGAACTCAAAGCAGAATCCAATCGAAAAGTCCATAATCACATGGCAGAATCAAATTACAAAACACACCAAAAGCGAATGAACAATAACTGTCATATTCATGACTTGGTACAGGCATTTTCAAAAGTAGAAAATGGTGGATTTAATGTTTTAAATTATTATTATTTACCTGGCAACGCGTAGCGGAGACAGGAGTTAACCGTTATTTGCGACAAAAAAACTACCGATGGACGTCCAAAAAGCTTCAAATACAATACAGTTATCTCTGAATTCGTAATTAACATACAATACAATTATTTCTATTCTAATGCAGAACAAGTTTATAATTAGATTTCAATATTTGTTTCTGTGTGAAATCTTCATTAACAAAAATTCCGCGAAAAGATGTTATCTCCTTTGGTCCCTATACTAGGTGGCGTCATATGCTTACGGCGTCAAACATTAACAAAAGGGCGTTTTCTGGCTTCTCTGCCGCTTCAGAATGTAATAAAATTTGATAAAAAGAAGATGTTTAGGTGCAACATGTTCGTTACAGACAAAGAGATAAGGAAATTTTACATTAACTGTCATCCAATCAGGATCTTTGACAAAATAATTGCATCAGAATATAAGCTTCAAATATAATACAGTCTTTCACTGTACCAGTCCGAGATCACACTTGTCGTCCCTTGATTTTCGTTGTTCATGAATATAGTCCCTAGTGTTGACAGTGGTTTACTTGTCATTCATTTTTGATACCCATTCCAAATTTATTTCTCCATGTGTAATACCTCAAATTGCATGTAGTGGGATACAAATCAGAGTATCATAGTTTGTAGGTCGTACTTTTATACCTAGGTTTTAATTTCAACATAATTTCCTAAGTACTAGGTCGAGGATAGGAAAATTATTTTTGAGTTTATCTGCATGTACTGTATAATATGATTAAATACTACTATAATGTATAACGTGACGGTACCCAAATTGCACCTATTTTGACAGTTTTTGCACCTAGGTTTTTTTATGACCAAGAAATGAATGTCCTTAATGGGTTTATTTTGTAGCCCTATCCTTCTTTATTGTATAGGTGCACCAATTTAATTTTTAATCCATATTGAGTCATAAAAAAATGGGTTTGAATCAACCTCCAAACTATCAATGATTCTGTAATGAGGAGTACCCAAATTGCATCCATGCTTAAATTCACACCGTCAAAAGTCTAATAACCGAGCTTTTGTTTAATTTCTTCAAATATTTTGAACAATTGGATATTAGTCCATGCTTACTCTTCATATTTTACGAAATGGATACTTATAATATATATTATATTTGCTAATTTTAAAAAGATGACGTTTTGATGACGTCGCATGATGACGTTTTTGTACATTTTGCTTTTTCAGTAAATAGTCCATCTGTTGATAAATAATGTGAACGTTTTGTGTATATCTAAATATGTTTAACTATGTTGAAAGACGTGCAAAGTATCAAATAATAAAAATACAAATTGTTTAGTCTCTAGGAAATGTTGTAAGATTTCCGTTGCTATTTTTTCTAAATAGGTGCAATTTGGGTACTCGGTGCAATTTGGGTACCTTTACGTTATAGACATTCTTCGTCATGGAGAAGAAACTTAGAAATGAAAGTTAATAGAAAATTAAATGCTTTAATACTTATAATATGGATACGTATGTTAATAGCAGAGACATAAAATGTACTATATGTCTCTTTTCATAGTATACAGAAACCCAAAATGGAATTTAACAGCAAAAAAATTAAACAGGGAAACTAGGGAGACGGCTGAAACTGTTTCAAAGTACCTATGAATGTTGATAACCTTTCTGAAAATCTCCAGACATGAAATCTTTTACTGCAGTTTTCCAGCCATGAACTCGTTAACTGAAATTCTCTAGCCACAAACTTTTTTACAAAATTTCTAGCTACAACAGTATACATACTTTCAACCAAGCTCTAAATTACCGCGCTTTTGTGGGTATGTTCTAGTCTCTATTAAAAACAAATGATCGGCTTTGATTTTCCAATTTGTCAGCGACAACGCTCATACTATTGTGATACAAATCTGTCCAGTACTGTACAAGTGAGGGAGCAAAACAAGACCTCTCAGACAAATGGACGGACGGAAGAGATATATTTTGTCTCCAACAACGCGTCGGCAAGGCACAATCCAACAAGGTATTAAAATCGCTTTGAATTTAGATTCATATTAATTTGCACTTTCAATTTGTTTTCAGAGATTTGTCTGTTTTTGTTGTTATGATACTCATCGTGAGTCGAAAAAACGAACGAATAGTACAAGTTGAGATGTAATAACACCATAAGATGGTGACAAGGGAACGTCACCATCTAACAATGGATAATTAACGATAGCAAACGAAAAATCATCTCTTTTATCATAAATGTTTGTATTAAGCTTCCCGTTAATGACACAGATATCAAGATTGAGGAAAGGGCAGTGGTCATTGTTAGTATTAGCTTTATTTTAAGTAAGTTCAATAGGACAACTTTCTTTGGTATACATACCGAGGTCGTCATTATTGAGAGCCAATATTTTATCAAAATATCTAAAAGTATTGTCAAATTTTTCTATCAAATGTTGTTTCGATGGGTCTTTGCTAATTTTAGTCATGAACTGTAACTCATAACAATACAAAAATATGTTCGCAATAAGAGGCGCACAGTTATTCCCGATTGAAATTCCAATAACCTGACGATATACGGAATCTCCAAAGCGAACAAAGATGTTATCAAGTAAAAATTTAAGCGCATATATAAACGGAGCATGTCCAATTGACATAGTTCTTTTGTTTATTCCTACTAAAAAATTACCTTAACGAGTTTTAACATATAAACGCGCTTTCTGACTTTTTAAATATGAGGCAAAGTGTTATATAGGGTAGAAAAATAAAATTTTAAAACAGATTCAAATAACCAATGTATGCTTGCAATTTATCAAATACTTCCAACGAGTTTTTGACACTCCAAAAGTAATTAATTCCTCTTTTTTCAAAGGCCTAATTTGACCAATTTATTATCAGGTTTTTTTATTGCACCAAGCGTACTGGTAATAGGTAGAAAAGACAATTGAGCAGTGGAACAATGGCTTGATGGTGGAATAAATCTATAGTTGTAATAGTTTTTTTAGCTTCGGAAGCCAGAACATAGTTGGGACTTTCATTGTATTTGGTTCTGCTTGTAAAGAAGTAGCTAAAAGTATGCATTTTTCTGGTGTTTCGTGTTCTATGTTATTTTTTTCAAATGTGTGAAATGATTGTCAATAATACTAATATATTCCATCTACTCCTGTGTTCTGTATTTGATAATTTCATTGACATATACACTTTCAGATTATTAATACTTTCTACGTATTATAAGGTAAAACACAATAAGACCCAAAAGTTATTTATTTCAAATAAATTGTCAAAGACTGTTGACATTTTTTTTTTATTTCAAAGTCTATAAACAGTGAACGAAACCAGACATTTAAAACAAAAACTCATGTAAAGGTGTCAACAAACGGTCAATAACAATAGACATGTGCTAGAATATATATATAACTTAGAATCGATTTGTTATATATTGATAACGTACCTGTTTAAGTTTTTCTCACACAATTAGATATATGAACGTAATCACTAACATTTCAGAGAGATAACATCTTACTGGGAGATGGATGCAGCAGGTATGGTGAAGTATTTTTTAAGTGTTGTTACCATGTTGCCATTTAAAATATTTTTTTCTGTTGTTAAATATTATAAACATATTTGTTGTATGAGTTGAATATATTTTTCTTTTTTTGGGAAACATTTCGTCCCTGAGAGTATCACCAGCCGATTAGTCAACACTTCGGTGTTGACATGCATATCAATAATGTGGTCATTTTTATAAATTTCCTGTATACAAAACTTTGATCTTTTTGAAAAACTAAGGATTTTATTATCCAAGGCATAGATTACCTTATCCGTATTTGGCACAACTTTTTGGAATTTTGGATCCTCAATGCTCTTCAACTTTGTACGTGTTTGGGTTTATAAATATTTTTGATTTGAGCGTCACTGATGAGTCTTATGTAGACGAAACGCGCGTCCGGCGTACTAAATTATAATCTGGTACCTTTGATAACTATTAAATTAGATTTTTTTAAATCAGTTGCATTGCTAACTGAAAAAATGGAAATTCATTTTGCCATTTGATTAGGTACTTTCCGTTTTAAATTTTCCTCGGAGTTCAGTATTTTTGTGATTTAACTTTTTGATAAATAATCATACTTAATTGGTAATTTTTCATGCAATACATAATTTTTTTTTTACTATAGTTACTTTCTTCATAACATATTCTATTTTAATACTTGCATATTTTATATTACATATTTTTCTTTCGTACATTATACGTTTTGTTAAACGAAAAACAAAGCAAACAAGTCAATCCATCTTTAAAATGTTCTTGGTTTTTTTCGATGGATTTTTGCACATGTCCGGTAAAGACTTTTTTGCTTGTAAAAATAAAGTCAGTGTGCGGTTTTGAACTATGAACAAACTTATATTACCACCAAGTAAGCTATAAAATGCCCCGAACTTATAAATGTTGAAAAACTTTAGCTAGTAAAAATCATTTAACCGTATGCACAGTTGATGATATATAAACACAAAGACAATCACAACAATTTAAAGACATAAACAGTTCAACAAAACATTTACCTTCCATTAAGTGGTTAATGAAATGACCATATTTATTGTAAAGCAAGACATAATGTTTCAATTTGAGGTAGGTATCTCCATATATTACAAATAATATGTTGTTGTTCTTTGTAACAAATTTTGACTTCATTTTTTTATTAGATTGTTAAATGATCATATACTACAATCCAGGCGAGTAATTGTGTATAATAATTACCCTTATATCATATTAGATTATTGTTTTAAAGAAACTACATTTGTTTTCTTTCAGAATCTACAAATGCTTCTTTGCTGAAACACAACTTCACAGACACGTATGACTATCCTATAGATGATGATTCATACATCGTATCTGACCTCCATTTACTCCTCATTAGTATAGTTTCGTTTTGTGCATTTTTTGTGATACTGTTTTCCTGTTTCTGTATGGTTAGGACACTACCAGCTGACCATTTTACTCTTTCGTGGATTTCATCTTACGTTTCTACTGTAAGTATGATCTTTTCATAACAGTTAGCCGTTTCATCATCTATAGGACTGTGGTTAGTTTTATTGTTTCTATAAATATTACGACACGTCATTGGTTGAACTATATTTGTTTAAGACGCTGTAAACAAAGCACAACATGTTTGGGTACGGTTTCGAAAGAATAACTCATAATTCAGTAGCATTCTGACAAGGCAAACTTGAACATTTTTTTCTTTGATATATGTATGTTGATAAAATGTTTGTTTATGTCCTTTTGAGCAGAATAACATGAATATAGTTCTTACATTATCATTTCTTATCACATAGCTCAATATGCATGATATGTGTTTAGATTCTTTTCTCGAATTTTCGTCAATTTATCTATTTCTGCAACCATTGTATCAGACAATTAAATCGACGTGTGGCTCGTTTAATCTCAGTTCTTCATTGGTTAAAATTTGATTATGAAGTCGAATTTTCATGTTTTTCAATTGTGACGGCATAAAAAAAGGGACTATGTCTGAGGACGTCACATGGAAAGAACACATCTTTTGGAGATCATTCGAAAGAAGGAATAAGTTTGCCTGCGTTTTGTTTGAAAATCATTAGAAAACGGATTCCACCACCAAATCTCGTGTAATACGATATTTATCCACTCTTGACAGTAAAATTTTAGATATTTAAAACGCTCGGCGATCTTCGCGTTTTAAATTTCAAAATTTAACTTTCTCCAGTTGATAAATATCGTGTCACACTCAATGCAGTGGTAGAATCTATATATATATAGCATTGGCGGAAAGCGTTACTGATATATATCAGTATAAGAAAGTGTTTTTTATACGAGTACAGTTCATTTTATGATGTTTGCTTATCTTGTTTTCCAATGCATGTCAGATATTCGGAATCCTGTTATTTATTCATCTAGTTCCATAACAAATTTGCCTGCTTACCTAAATATTTTCTTTTAATAATCTTATAACATATCTAAAAAAACACGTTTGAAAATCATTGTTGTCGATAGAAAAGAATGCGATTGTTCAATGAATGAAAGATCTAAAGGGCATCAGTTCCTGCCAAATGTTAAATGGTTTATATTTTAAAATCAGGCAAACGGACCCTTCATGCTTCTTTTTTTTAAGCTATTTTGTTTACCTATTTTCATCAATAATAGTCTGTTTAAGGCTTCTCATTTTAAAACAAAGTAGCCAACAAGTTTTATTTATTCATTCACCTATTTCAATATTTCGTGTTACTATTCAATCAATATGGTTTTTTTTAAATCTGACGCGACTTACATATTTACATAAATGTGAATTGGAAAATGTAGCGGGTAACATATCATATCTAGTATTTAATGACGGGAGACCAATACCTAAGATAATGTGAATAAACGGTGTGGGTTGAGAATGGTTCTCAGTCGTGAAATGTGAGAATATGATGACGTCAGCAACATTAACGATGCCTATACGATATTTTTATTTTGTTAATTCAATTCTATATAATTATATTTATGATCGTAAAACTCGCGAAAGGTTCTCATCTACGTCAAATGTCAGTGTTGTCGCACTTTAAAGAAATAACAGACACGAATCTTCCTCTCATTTTAAAATAAAGGCAACAGAAGTATATCGCTGTTCGAATTTCATAAATAAATTGAGAATAAAAAAACAAATTCGGGTTACAAACTTAAATTGAGAGAAATACATCAAATAAAAGATAACTACAACACAACAGAAACACAAAATTAAAATGCAACATACACAGAAACGATCTATGATATAACAATGACCTTTTTCCTGACTTGGTACAGGACATCTTAAGAAAAAATGGTGGGTTGAACCTGGTTTTGTGGTAAGAAACCAGAAATATCTGTGATTAGTTTAAACAATATTTATTAAGATAAATCAACATTAAACCATATTGTACAAAGAAATAATTTTAAGTATTAAGAAACAAGCAATTTGCTTTTACAAATCTGGCTCCTTTTAAGACGATAAAACGTGTCACGGTACTTGTCAGTGCCAAATTCATGTATTTGGTTTTGCTGTTATATTAGTTATTCTCGTGGGATTTCGTCTGATGCTTGGTCCGTTTCTGTGTGTTACATGTTTTAGTTGTGTCGTAGTTATTCTCTTATATTTAATGGGTTTCCCTCGTTCTTGGTTTGTTACCCCGATTTTGTATTTTGTCCCTGGATTTATGATTTTTGAACAGCGGTATACTATTGTTTTCTTTATTGAACAATACATAAATATAAATACTGGCATGCTCTGTAATAAATATATGAATATGTAAAAGATGAAAAAAGAAGAAGAAAAGAATTTAATGAAAAAAATAAGATGTAATGATGTAATTATTTGTTCGATGATTGAATGTTGCCTTTATTGAATAACTTTTCTTCTACCATCTGTTATATTTATGATTGTAGGCACCGGACTATGCTTCTGTACACATGGTACATGATAACAAGAAGGACAAAAAATATACCAATTATAAAATAAAAGAAGGAGTGAAGGAAAGTCAGCTATAGGCAATGGGAAGAGGTCACTGTTTGCTGGATTTATTTGTAATCGAAACATCTTAAATATATGCAATTGTATAAATAAAACATGAACTGCAGTACAAGCTCTTGTGGTTTTTCTTTACTGTTCTGTTATTTGACAATTACTTCAAAAACCTAAAAATACAGAAATATTGACAGATCACAGCGAACTTTATAAACAATAAGTATCAAAGGCAGTATTTCTCAAAAAATATTTTATAACCCATAAACAATCTCACAACACAACAGTTACTGTTCAACACAAAAGGAAATTCGCTTCAAACGAAGGATGCATATAAACAAGTTTTGTTTAAACGTGGATTAAAACATTAAAAAAAATTGTTATTAAAACTCGACCAAGCTTGCAATTTTCATATTATTGATAAAAACGACGCGTTGATAACACTCAGTAGTTTTTTTTTACTATGCATAAAGTATAAGCAGACGATGAAACACAATCTTAAGTTGACCATTCCATGTCTTATATTGTGGATTCATTTTTATTCGTGATATACCAATTTTCGTGGGTTTCGTGGGTCACAGCGAACCACGAATTTAGGAATTCAACGAAGAATTATTCCGATAAATGTGTATGGAGTCGGATGCTTATTTCTGGTTTTGTTATGCAGTTCTAGTATAGTGTTGACTAGCGATAAACTTTGTAACATAACACGTGATTTTTTATGCCCCACATACGATAGTAGAGGGGCATTATGTTTTCTGGTCTCTACCTCCGTTCGTTCGTCCGTCTGTGCGTCTGTCTGTGCGTCCGTCTGCGCGTCCGTTCGCTTCAGGTTAAAGTTTTTGGTCAAGATAGTTTTTAAAGAAGTTGAAGTCCAATCAACTTGAAACTTAGTACACATGTTTCTCATGATATTATCTTTCTAATTGTAATGCCAAATTATAGTTTTGACCCCAATTTCATGGTCCACTGAACATAGAAAATGAAAGGGCGAGTGGGGCATCCGTGTACTATGGACACATTCATGTTTATTGAAATAAGATACAAGTATTTTAATTAAATCAATAATAAATATATCGAATATCAGTGACAATTTACTTTTTTAAAATTGATTAAAACTGTGTATGGAAAATGACTGCAATTTTTTAATTACCGTGTCATAGTTTGGTCTACTTATGATTGATAATCAATAGGATTAGGTACGGGAATATTGCCCGTAGGTAATATTGTTTATGACAGGAACATTCATTTTCACACCTTTTACTTAATATATGACTTTTATTATATCAAGATTAGGGAAGTTTTGATTGCCTTATATAATTCCGACAAGCATTTATAAATTGTAAAACAAACAAATAATTAGTTGTCTTTGTCCATTATTGTAATAGAAATTTTCAATGAACACTTCAACCTAAAATGACCAAGCGAGGATTTTGACAATTCAAAACTTTTTCGATGAATTCCTTCTTTTTTGTTTGTTTCATTATTGACCAAATCATTTAGGTTATATGATCTCCTAAATCAAAAAGAAATCCACGAATTACGTATCTGATTTTTTTTTAGTTTTGTAATCAGCGATCCACTAATTTACGTATACCACGAAACGTCTTTTTTTCTCTATCCACGAAAATTGATACCCACGAAAATAAATGAATCCACAGTACTAGAACAATCAATGGTTAATTTTATACAGGCCTTTTAGCTTTCGGCCAATAGCATCTTTAAAGTTCATGTTATAATGCTATAAACCAAACATAACTATAACAAGCACTATAGGTTGCACTAGTTTGTAATCAATAATCCTCTTGCTCATTGGAACTGCCTAAAATGAATATGCAATCACTCATCATTTATGAAGAATTTGGGAGAATGTTATAGGTTTTTCGTAGAAAGCCTGCACTTCTTGTTTAGCACCAATTAAAACGTATATCTGTGCAGCATCTTTTCACGTTTACCGGGCTCCAATTGTTAACAATGCAATATCGGATTGAATTTGTCCATTAAAATAGACTCCACACCTATATGTCTTCGAGTGCTATTGACAAAAAAGTAAAAACAAATATATGTACATGCTGTATAGATAAATTCTATTCTCTAATCAATAGATATAGAAATATGTGGTATGAGTGTCAACGAGAACACTCTACATCCTAGTAAAAAAATATTAAAGCAAAGCATTATAGGTCAAGGTATGGGCTTTAACACGAAGCCTCGTCTAACACCGAAAAGCAAGCTATGAAGGACTCCACAAATTACCAGTGTAAAACCATTAAAACGGGAAAACCAACGATCTAATCCATAAAGAAACGAGAAACGCGTATGAACTATATAAACAGACGACAACTACTGTAGGTTGCAATTTGTAAATACAGCTCTTTTTCAAAACACGCCTCTTTTGGGGAGACATCATATGAAAATCAGGCACAATCCTTCCCGTTAGGAGTTAAGTATCATACCATCATAACATATATGAGAAGACCATAACCCGTGTCATGCCAAAAACTGGATTTGAATAAATGATTAGTTCCGATGCCCTTATAAGTAAATAAATATTAACGCCAAAATATGCAATCTCTAATGACCTGACAACAGTATCGTAACTATATCCCTTCTTAATAAGTCTTTTTCAAGGTTTTGTTAGTTTCTGAGGTGAATACTGACATTTTTGTGCTTTATAAAGAATATTTCCACAAAAAATTGGATGTGAAATACATGCCACATTCCATAATTCTTTTCTCAATTTTATACTATATACTAATAAGGAGGATTCCAGCTGCACATTCTAAAAGGGATATAACAGGTATCAAACAGCCATTTAAAGTCATAGGTCGCCAGGTATAGCACAAAGCTAAGGCAACAAAGACTAAAGAACAAACAATAGTGTACACATAACAAAATAAACAATTACTGACCAAAAAAAAAACCGGCAGCTAACGTAAATATTTCACATCATACATTGCACTTTTTTTCTTAAATAAAAAAAACAGAAGCTTACAATCCTTCAGCTTATGATGTTTTTGATTCATAATATTGATTTACTATGTTTGGATATGGGATGTTAAACAAGCAAGGGATTAAAGTTCTAAAATTGACTTTGACCTGTTCGTGAACTTCTGCTGTTGTTTTTTCTGGTCGGGTTGTTGTCTCTTTGGTACATTCCCCATTTCAATTCTCTATCTTATTCATTCATTTAGTATTTTATCGGACGCCAGCCCATATGTTTGATCCTGATCAATATAATCATGGTCACATAAATGTTTCAATCAACTATCATTTTGTCTTCTTTTCACGAAACTCGATTCTGAATTATCACATTTACAGAGTACTTAACATAAGGTGGGCTTCGTTCGTATTTTTTCTCGGCCTTTCGTTATTTCTAAACCGCTTCACCTGTTTTTCAACAATGGATTTTTTAATTTCTCCTCGTTTTTTTTTTTTAATTTCAAAAACAGACTATGATTTTTTTTGCGTAGACGTTAACTTTTTTTTGTTGTTGTGGATATCTATGTTGCAATGTTCTTTCACGGATTTGGCTATACTTTTTGGACCTTTTGGATTATAGCTCTTCATCTTTTATATAAGCTTTGGATTTCAAATATTTTGGCCACGAGCATCACTGAAGAGACATGTAGTGTCGAAATGCGCATCTGGTGCAAGAAAATTAGTACCGTTAATTTTATTTGCAACAGTTACAAACTTTATACTCATTTTTGAAAAAAAGAGTACCAGTTTATCTTCTTTTTTTTTTTAAATATAAAACATATTTTATTTACAATCAACTGTTACATCAACCCTCAGTTGCCCACGGGAAGCAACTAAGGGGGACCCAATTTTTACAGTCTCATTTGTCGGGGGAAAAGCACTCCCACTATAAATTATTTACATCAACCTTTAAAATTTGTATCTATCCTTGTACAAATGGACGTGTACCTGCAATCAATATCGATCTAAATATCTTTACCTCTCACCATATATAATCATTTGAATAAAGTATGTTTTGTATCTTATTTATTTCTCACAAAGGCTACCTGAATTTATTACGTAGTTTCAATGTTATCGTACATCAAGTCTTTTGTTATGTTAATTTCAATTACATTTAAATTACTTCTGGTCGAGTGATCATTTGCCACGTGCGATTTGTTAAAGGGATGTGTTAGGCCGTGTTCACATTGACATAAATTCGGTGTTGTGTTAGTGTAACTCACACGTAAACTAAACACAATTGCGTTCCCATTGATAAAACTCAATGTTTACATGTAGTTTAAAACATGTTTTACCTACACACAGTCGATAGTCAATGTAGGCCTTGTGTAAGTTAAGTGTACACAAAACTAGGCATTTAGGTCATTAGTTTTATCATATATATATTTAAGAAAGAAACTATTTTTGAGTAAAATTTATATTTTTGATAATTATTAGTTGTCTTAATTTTACAGATTTTTTTTTTGTTAAAAAAATTTAACGTATTTTTTATTAACCCCTAATCAAGACTCAAAGCAGCATCATTGCCGAACCCATAAGGCAGCAAACAATTGATTTTCGGGGGAGGGGTGGGGGGGGGGGTGCTATTATAGTTGAGTATAAAACATAAATGCAAGGGGTTGGGGTGGTGAGCTATGGATTTTGTTTTGGAAAAATGTTTCCAGTTTTTGGCCCTGAAAAAAAATTTGTTTGTTTCACCCTCAGCTGCCACTATATATAATGCTAAAATTGATTTCGACTTGTCACCAAAATTTGTCCTGAAAAAAATCAATAGCTCACGCTCCCCTCCCCCTCAAAAAAAAAAATGAAGTAAATAGTTGCTGCCTAATTCATTTGAAAAGGTCTTCCCGAATCACCTTGACGTACACAGAAATATTCGCCACTGGTCTTTACTCAAAAAACGATTCACGCATAAATGCATGACTAAAAAAAGTTTGAGGTAAATGATATGTTTGTCTAGTATCTCATATCCGTTTAATAACACGTAAAATAAATTTAAAAAAAAACGTTACCCTATTCCTTTACTAAATACTCCTTGGCGAAGAAATACCATTTGAAACGAACAGAAAAGATAAAAATGTAGTGAACCCTAATATCTCAATCATTTTTTTTCGGCTGTAAGCACGCTGTTGCAGCTAACGTTTTCTAATGCGTTATCGAGACATTTCTAGTATATTCAAACTACTGCAAATTATAAAAATGGCTTTCATAAAGTAGCAACCACTTAACTTAAAAAAAGGGGGAGGGTTATTTTTTTATCTGAGTCAGATTTTTTTGCGCGTACGTTTTTATTCCTTTTTTTTTCGGTGCTGGTGATCAAACACTTTTTTTCAATATTTAACACTATTATGTATCGGGAAACTCTTGATTCAGAATAATTTTTTTTATCATCTGTATGACCATTTTTTATTTTATCAAATTGGGGATCGGAATATTTCCATTCCCATCCCCCACCCCCTTTTGAAGTCAAATGGTTGTTCCCTTACCGCTAATTAAAATTTTCCAAATTCCAAATTCAGTTCTACGTAATGAACATTTAAATGACATATAGTTTACAAGTGGGAACAAATCTTATGTACAGGTAGCTAAACAAGGTGTATAGATGTGAACAAATGTAATGTGAAACCAGTGTACACTACACTAAACTAATTGTAAACATGTTTACTCTACACGGCGTTTGGTGTGAATACGGCCTTACAGTGGTTCATTCATTACAAAAAATGGATTATTTAATGATTTTTGATTTCATAAAAAGATTATTTCAAAGATATGGCGAGTAAATATTTGTTTATGAAATGAACCTGTTGATACAACATGTCTTGTTACAATTAGATGATATACATGAATTACATGAATTACATACACAATAGAAATTACATGTAGGGAGTTGAGAGCAGTGTACATATTCAATCAGTATCAATGAGGTCGTTGCAAAATATATATTTGTATACCAAAAAAGACACACATAGTAGAAAAAGCTTCGTTTTTCGTATTCGGTTCAATATATTTGAGCAAAAAATGCATTTCTTGTTTAATCATATTTAAAATCATCGATTTAATTATCCTTTTTTTATGTTTTGCAATAATTATAGTTTTCCAGATAACCCATTTCGTGATTAAAAGCACCGTCACGGTAGCTTTTTGGAGCTGTTTATTCTCATAAAAGTATCTAATATCTTTAAGGCATATTTTTTTTTGCATCAACGACAACTCCATTTTGTATTATCTTTATACATTGTTATAGGTCTATCAGAATGACTTAGCATGCTAGAGTCTGTTTTTAAAATGTCAATTTGTTGAGGTGTCAACAAATATTTAATGCGGCTATATTGTGAATTCCAATTTCTTTTATCTATAAGACGGTTAATAAAATCAACAGAAGGTTTAAAGGATTTATTGTCTAAGTCTCATATATCTTTCTATTTTTTTTGTATTCCACTGGATGCAAAATTTGCATAATATAATGCAGGTTCCTTGAACTTAAATTTACAATTGCCGAATGTGTCTCCTTCTGAAAGGTCCGATTTTTTGATTTTCTGTAAATCAGATCAGGAAATTAAAAGTTCTTTATAATATTTGGACATTTGTATTTGCCTAAAACATGTAGTGTACGAACAAGAACATATACAAAAATCTGTATCCTATTTTTCGTCTAGTGACGTTAACCAGTATTTTCCTATTGCATTCCATTTTTGTTTTTTTGAGTTGACAATACTGTTCATACTTTTCACCTGTTTTGATTTAATTTAGTTTATCATTCCTATCCCCCCTTTTTCTTCCCGTAAACAGAACACTGTTCTAGCGATTTGGTTTGTTTTCCCATCCCATATAAAGGACCATATAATATTATTTATTTGTTTTCCGTATATATCCGGGATACCTTTCATTTCAATTTCGTATCCAATAACAGACACTACAAAGCATTTGATAATTAAAACTTTTCCCGTAAATGTAGATCTCTTGATTTCCAAACTTCAGCTTTTTATCTTATTTTTTTTTTCTAACCAAATTTGATCTAAGTCCACCCCATATCCATGTTGTACCCCTAATGCTTTCACAGGACGCTTAGACCATTTAAATTTGTTAAATTTTGGTTTTTTTTATTTCGCCACTTGCCTAAATACATACTAACAGTCTTATCCATATTAATTTTAGCCCCCGAAGCGTTTTCGTACAGTTTTAAAGTTGTAAATGTTTCTCCGATAGACTCCTCGCTTTTATTAAACAGTTGAGTATCGTCAGCAAACATATTTAACTTTGTTACAATATAGTCCCAAGTTCTACTAGGAAGTTTTATTCCTTCTATATTAGGATTGTTTCTTATTGATGCTACAAGTGGTTCTGCTTGCAGGATATATAACATCGGGGCTATTGTGCATGCTTGACGAATTGAACGCGTTATGCCTACGAATCTTGAAGTAAACCCATTAGTATGAATACACGTCTTTGCGTTAGTGAAAAGCATTTTTACCCAACTCCGGAATTTTTCCCAAAACCCAAATTCAGTAAGTAAAAATCAATCCATTCCCATTCCGCTCTATCAAATGCTTTTTGTTGATCCAAAAATAATATTGCACCTTACTCATCTTCAAATTCACAAAAATCTATAACATCTTGTAGTAATCTATTGCCTTGAAAAATGTTGCGCCCTTTGACAAACCCTTTTTGATCGAAATCAATTATTTGCGGTAATACATTTTTTAATCTTTCCGCGAGTAATATTTGTATAGTACGTGTTCAAGAGCGTTATAAGACGCCAATTTGTTATGTATTCTCTCTCCCTTGACTTTAATATAAGCGTAAGCATACCTCTATATTGAGATTCACAGAGCAAATTATTGTCAAAGATTTCCTTAATAACCGCCACGAAGTCGTTCTTTATCAAATACCTATATATTTTATATAAACTTCATTTACAATTCCGTCTTCCCTAGGGGATTTATCAGGTTTCAAAATTGTAATGGCCTTACTTATTTCATCCAAAGTTATTTTTATTTCACACATTTTTTTTTTTATTTTCTTTGGTTAGTTTATCAGGTTTTATGGTCTATATTCTGTAATAGATTTTCTGCAGCCTCCCTATCCCAACCCTCGGAGGTAAATATTTTTTTGTGGAAAGATACTTGTTCTTCTTAAATAGAATCTATATAATTTTTATACTTTCCGTCTTCACCTTTTATTCTAGACCATAATTTTTCCGCGCCCCTCTTTTTTCTAGATTAAAGAAGTACCCTGTAGAGTTTTTCCTTTCTCGTACCAATTAACCTTAGACCTAATTTTGACTGCCTCGGCTTTTTTGTCATAAAAGTCTTTTATTTTAACTTTTAAATCATTTAATTCGTTTTCATTATTTGTAAGATTGGACCCCGAATGTTTATCCATTTTTTTCCCACTGCCTTATTTGTTTTTCTGTAACGTGTAATTGCTTTGCCACTTCTATAGTAAGACTTTTTAATTTTATCTTAGTTTCTTCCCACCGTTCAAGACTATTTTCGAACTTATTTTTTTTAATTTCCAGTTTTCCCAAAAGCTTTCGAAAGTATTTCTAAATAAATCCGATTGAATAACTGATGAGTTCATTTGTTTTTAATTTCATGGATACACCGTCGTGGTCACTGAACGGAAAATAAGCTATTTTTGCCTGTTGCGATTTATATTGAGGAATCACTACTTATAAAGCTATAATCAATTCGTGACCTTGAGTTACTCCGACAAAAAGTATTTTGTTCGTCTTTAGGGAATCGTTTTCTCCACAGGTCTATTAATTCGTTATGCTCGACAAATGTTTTTAATTCAATGTCTTCTCAAAAAGGCACCGGTTTTCGATATAAGGTTTTTATAAGAGCACAGTTAAAATCCCCAAGAACGATATTTCTAAAACAGTTATCAATAAGAATATTTAAAAAAAAATCCGTCACCAGCCAAATTGGGAGAATAAATATTGTAAATACAAAGCCCGTTATTCCCTGGTGTTTTCACATGTACAGAAATTGTTCTACCATTATTATCTTGACCGTTTTTAGAGTTTTAAAATTTAAATTTTTCTGAAAAAAGAATTGCTACCCCTTTTGAATTACTTGATCCATGATTCCAAAAACTGTCCCCTTTCCATTCTTTTTTCCATTTCGTTTCGACCTCACTAGAGCTATGTGTTTCTTGCAAGCATATTACGTCAATATTTTTCTTTTTACACAAGTAAAAACGGCATTTCGTTTTTTATTATCAACCATACCATTGACATTTAAACTAACAATTGAAATTGACATAATACAAAGTTATGGTAAAATAATGCTTTATTTTGTTCATTAATCATACGTGCTACAGATATGTAAAAAAAATTATACACAATATATAGAAAGTATCTCACAATTACAAACGTGTCATTTTGCTCTTGCATACTTATGACATTGTCACAGTTCGCTGAGATGAACATACACCCGTAACTGCCTTTTACATTTTATTAAAAAAACACCTTCATTCATTTTATGAATTTCTGATCTAGGCCGACGCCCACATCGGTTACTACAAATAATCATGGAAACTTGTTTTCTTCAGTCAACATAATAATTAAACATATTGTATATTTTACTATCTGACTGGTAATTTCATAGTGTACGTTGGTGAACATACATAAGTTACAACAACTCTTTCAAATATTTATCAATCTTACTATGATTATAGGGTCACAATTCAGGACATTTTTACAAGCTGATTAGAATAAGCATTGATTTTTCATATTGTTGACAAAGTTCAATTAAACGGATGCATTATATCAGTTAAGATTTCGACTACAATAAAAAAAATCATGTACTATATAGATTGTAAATAATTAGTAAGTATGGTTTGAGCATCTTGGTTACTTGTTTCTCGCCTGAGCCAGGAGTGGAATTTGAACTTCGATTACGTTTTTTTACTCGGGGTTTGATATTCACCTTCACACTCTGAATTAATAAAGTCCTCGAATATATTTTCTACCAGTTCTGTACCGGATATGTTGATATGTACCCCACTGGGGTCGTTCAAATCGAAAAGTGCCCGGTATGGTGTTTTTTTGGGAGCGAACTCGTCCCATAAGTCAATGTATTTCAGCACTTGACTTTTTGTGTAAAACTATTGACATATCTTGCTGCTGTTTTCAATGCTTTTATAGAGGCACTCTTACCTCTTCTTATGCCAATGCGTGCATTTGTATATTTGGTTTTAACTGTATCTATGCATGTCGTGAGATTTGCCGTTATTTGCTCGGTGTCACTCATGTGCTTACTGATGTCATTTGTTCCTAATGATAAAATCACATTAGTAACATAGTCAGAATTAACTATATAGTCAGATTGGCAAACAAGTTTGTCAATTTGATCAAGAGTGATATCTGACACCGCTATGGTATCTACACTTGGGTCCTAAACTCTAAGGCGACTGCAATTGGATGCACCAAATATTATTGATTAAGACATCGGGAATGTAGCGTTCTTTTTTTTCAATCAAACTTTCAGTGGTTTTGTTCAGATCAATCACATTTTCAGTGGTTTTGTTAAGATCGACATCATTAATAACTTCCTCTGTGTTATTATCCTCGGTACTAGAGTCATCTTTATTGGCGTCTCTGCCTTCCTGAATATCATGTACATAGTCACCATACATTTCTTTGACATCTCTTTGTATGTGACCTTCTTGTGTGTTGTTTTTATTCTGTGGATTGTCAGCACTTCGGTGATGAAATGCATATCAATTCAATGGTCATTTGTTTTGAAAATTTGGCAAAAGTATAATATTTTCTAAATACTAAGGGTTTCCTTATCCCAACCATAGATAACATATGCTGTATTTGCACATCTATTTAGAATTTTAGGTCATCAATGTTCTTCAAATTTATACTTGTTTGGCTTTCTGGCGAACTTAAACTGAGCGTCACTGATGAGTCTTGTGTAGATGAAACAAGCGTCTGGCTGCCGTTTCATAAAACGATCGTTAGCGTACGTTTGAACGTTAACCAAACGTAACGCTAAAATTCCGTTTCATAAAACAAACGTACTTTGCGATAGTCGTACATTGCGTGTGAATCGCGAACGCTATTTACGTGTGGTAAAACCTGTCGCAAAGCGATCGTTAAATAAAAGATGGCCGTCGCCTTGCATACTTTGGGGTACAACCGACGCCGAATTTTTAGCCGACACGGGGTTTTCAGGGAAGGATTGAAATCAGTGATAATTTAAATGACACATATCATATCTCGCTACCGTCTTGGTAGACAGGGCATATTTAAGTTTGCAGATACGTTTTTAACACGCCTTGAAAAAACGACTTTGGTAAATTTCTCCAACTTTGACCTCCTTTCACGCTGACTTTCGAGTAAAACAAAAGAAAATTGCGTGCTATGTACTTACAATTCATATGTATAACAAGTTATTTCAACAGAACAATCAGAAATATCTGGACCAAACCATTTGTTGGTGATATATGAACACAAACATCTACACAATAAATTTTATACCAATATTTACTGTTGACGCTACTAAAAGGTGTCTTCTGTCACGTCCGCGTTTTTGGCAGGGAGTGCTTGTTTGTCCAATTATAATAACTCCGGTTGAAATATTATATTTTTCTTTTTTTGATTTCGAGGGCATTTGAAACTATCAAAATCTATCAGTAGCTGTTAATTAAAAAAAAAAAACAGCACTCTTTCATGAAGATATGGGAAAGGTATATTTATTAAAAAAAAAACTTGTCAGATTATTTGATACTGTGTGGGATTCAATATTTAAGTTCCGACGTTGGATAAGAATTTGCATAGATTTCGTGGGTACTAACCAATATTTTAAGTCAACGAATTATTTTTTTTCTATAAGCTTTGTATGCCTTAATTGTTAAAACCTCGAAATCAATAGATGAAAAATAAACATAAAATTGGAACTTGAACAATCAAATTTCGGGTATGCAATAACACAGAACGGTCCTAAATCCCATTAGAATTGTTTCAATAGTTATATAGAATAGAAATCGCTTTTGCAAATGTTATTATTACTATGAAAATGAGTATGGTACGATAGTCAAAAACCGAATTACCGAACATAACCTAAATAGTGGTGCCTTACAGTTTTAAACAATAAGAAAAGAGCGATATAAACAATTAAAAGAAAGCCATTTAGTTTAAACATATTTAATCTGCAAAATAGCAAAATGGATATAGATATGAACAAAGAAAAAAATATTTTATAATGACGATAACCGAAAAAGCTTTCATGTTATAAGAAAAATCGGAACCCTTTCTCTCGCGATGTTATGCTGCTGTCAGCGTAAAAGTGTAGTGTTAACTGAAAGAATAATCCATTTATCAGTAAACTACAGAATAAAAAAAACCTTAGATGTTATTTCTTGGTTTTCAAGATGAGCTTCTATCTAATTTCCATAACAATCCATGAAGGTTCACTTTGTTATGTCAAACAATATAATCCAATACTTTCTGTAAATGTGAACTGGTATATTCAAAGTCCATTCATCAGAAATATACTATCATGTATAAATAAAAATATAAACGAGTCTTAATTGAAAACTACGATCAAACCTATGATTGCGTTGGATAAAAACCGCAATTTTTATACGTGTGCATGTCAAACAAATTTCGTTGTAGAAGGGTCTAAAAACAGCACAAACAACATTTTCCAAAAGACCAAAAAAGTGAAAAAGTATATTTTAACAAAACGCATTTGACTAACAGGTCGAACAACTGATGTTCTTTAACCCTGCTGACTGCCTTTGACGATTGCCAAATAAAATTGATCACAAGATGTAACAAAATGGATCTGAATATAAATTTAATACGTCACAGAGAAAAAAAAACTGTTCACTTGTGGCTACGATGTTGTGCCACAAACATTCTGTGTCATTATTTCTTTAGTACACCAGATCTAGATTTCGACAATATATGTCTCTTCAGTGATGTTAGGGATCGAAACGGTATTTTCAAACATTTGCTTCAGACATTTTAAAAAGCCATTCAAAAACTTCAGCAAAACTCTAACCCTAGACTGTATCTACTTGTTAATTGTAAAACAAACGGACTGAAATGAAATTTTTTTTTTAAACATTCACTCTGGATACTGTCTTTTGGTCATAAACAACTTCTGTCCAATTTCATGAAATTATATGAAGGGCTGACACAGTTACTGATGTCTAAGACAAACTTTAACAAAAGTCTGCATCTAAATGTGGGACCCGACGCCGTAATTAATTATCGGTATGTCCCGCTTTATTAATAAATTTCGCAGGCTCGACAAAAAGGATGGAAATACAATGTACATGTAAAATGATAAGATTGGTCTGGATTGGCATGAGAGAATTTAAAAATTCATAATTTTTTTTAAATTTAATGTTTTGGATCGTTTTGTTACTGTAATTCTGACATAAGATTGTAGGGACTCAAAAATGTATAGTATAAGAAAGTTGTCTCATTGGCACTTATACCACATCTTCTTACATCTATGTTCCTAAAATGTAAGGTCACCATCAACAGCCAAGTAAAGCTCAAATGTTTCACGCCATTATTCCGACAGCTCATTAGTCCCACAGCCCATTTCCCCCACAGCCCATTTGTCCGACAACCCATTAGTCGGACTGTCCGACAACCCAATATTCCAACACTTTTTTAGAAGGGTGGTATAATAATTAGATCAGCATTGAGACATTACAATACAATTATAATATCATTATCATTATGTTATAGTTATTGACCAAGCAAGTCGGTATATAGAACTTATATACCGATTTGATTGGTCAATAACTGTTCTAACACATGACGTCATAAATTTACGTGAACGTTTTAGATGTGGACAATTTTCCACAATACACGGATCCTCAGAAAGGGGAAAAATTGGTAAGTTTTAAATTGACAACTTTTTGGGGGTTTAGACTTTTTGTAAAATTGCGATCTTAATGTTTCTGTTTAATCTATTCCCAGTTTTTTTATTTAATAAGTGACGATTAAGACTTTGACAAATTGAGTACTTTCAAATCGTTGTATGAAAAAAAATTATAACTGAAAGGGTTATTGAGTTAAAATTAAATGCTTTTGAATTTCTCTCCATGAATGATATGCTTTAATAGAGAAAGATAAACCGAGGAAGATGTTATATTACCTAAATTTTAAATTTTGAATAAACAGAAAATACGTTTCTCTTTCCAATCTTTTCCTCCCCCTCCCCCAAATTCATTGTATCTATTTTCACTGTATTTTTTTTAAAGCACGTCCATCTAATACACTCTTTTGTTTTATTAAGACACGTCTATCTAAATGAAGTCTGATTAACCTCCAGCTAATCTCCTTGTTTTGAATAAAACTTAAATATAACCCCTTTAAATTCGGGAATAGATATTGAAAAAGTCGTTATAAATACCATTGAGTCTAAAACTAATCATCTTCGCTAGCCAAGGGTTACGATCCACTCCCGCTCCCTTCACAAGGGAGCGGGAGTGGATCGTAACCCTTGGCTAGCGAAGATGAAAACTAATCCAAATCAGATTTCTTTTATTCGGATATTCTTAGAAATAATATTTCAGGCGGCATTATCCAAAAATTATTTTAACTATCTTTCTGACTTTAAAACACTGATTTAAGATTTATGTTGTACGCAAAATATAATAAAAAAAATATGTTCAAGCTAAGATGAAAAAAAAGGATTTGGAAACCTTTCTTTCCCTATTTTGAGACTACGATGTTTGTACAAAGTTCAATGTTGTCGTTATTTCAAGGCAGATGTCGGATTAAGGGGTTGAGACGAACCTGTCGTTCACCCTAGGATTCGACAAAGTATCGTGTTTTGCCTTATAATCGTCAATATTGTAGTTTAGTCTCGCTACACTTGGTGATATATTTTTTTTAATTTGATAGAATAACGCCCCTTTCAAAATCTAGGAACCGCCCCTAAAGGTGAAATAGATTTGAACTGTGCATTATATCTAAGGTAGTTAATGCACACCTTTGCTGTGCATTATCCAGATTATAGTACAGTAAGAACAAAGAGATTTTGCCCATGTCATGTGTTATATATATATCACCATTGGTCTAAGTCAAAATCGGAGCTAAAACAAAATAGAAAAAAATAACTACTAACGGTTTTGAAATCAAATAACAATATCAAGACCTGTTCTACACGTCAAGTCAAAATAACTTACAATAAAATCATCAATTTCCCCATAATAGTAAAGTTTTCTTTTGTTAAAACATTGAAACAAATTTCGAAGATTTATCATGTTTATCTGACTTTTTAAAGTTCTGACAAGTGCACTCGTTATTGGAAGCTGTTTACTTTCTTCATATTTCGTGGATTCATATTCCCAAACATGATATTCATAAAATCGCACGGTTGTCGTATTTGTAGAAGCTGGAAATGCTAATCTTTTGGAACACATATTTCGTCATATGTGTCATCTTATTTTCTTTGGACCTGGGCCCAGTTTCACGCAGCTGTCTTTGGACTAAGACATGTCTTAGGATGGTCTTACGACATATCTTAGTCCTAAGTGGGTTTCACAAAGTGGTCCTAAATTAGGACATCTCTTAAAGTTGGTCATAAAGTTAGGACATCGCGAGAGGTGTCTTATTATGGTCTTATGATAGTTATACGTTTATTTATACAAATTACACTTATTTCTTATATTAATTTTGAAAAAAATATCTTATTATCATCTAATTATCTATTCTTCTGTTCCTGCTTTTAACGTAATTTTTCTAGATTGACGGATTATCATGATTCGTCAACAATGTAAATTCGATGTATAATTGATATCAAGATTGCACGATTTTATCCCTTAACCTTTTATAACCAATAAAGTCGAAATTGAATTCAACTCACTTGTACCAAAAAAAAATATCATTTTATATTCTTGTTTTCTTAATTTTTCATTAAAAATTTCATATTTATATTGATGTATTGTTTGAAGATAATTTATAAATAAATGGCTTTTACTTTTTTTATATATATTTTGCAAATTATGTCATTTATATTGATCAATACGTTTAGAATAATTTATGGTAAGACATACTACATTTACATGATTTTTTTCCGTAAATCATATTTATATTTGAAAATTTAAAGAACTTGAGACAGGTTTAGGATGTCTTAGCTAAGATCATCATAAGACAGCTTCGAGACGAGGTCTGAGATATGTCCTAGGATAGTCATAAGAGGATCATATGACATGTCCTAAGATATGTCTTATGACATGTCTTAGGATAGCTTCGTGAAACCTGCCCCAGGACTGTATTTGTGTTTTTGTTTTCAGTCTCATTTTGACTGACGCTACATTAGTGATAATTTCAGCGACAAAATCAATGTAAACAAAACTCAGATAAGTGATAAAAGGGGTAGAAAGTGTAGCGACCAAAGAGGGCGGGAAGTGTTATCCAACTTTGACATATTTATTTATGTAGTTAATATAGGTGAAACCTCACTCCCCTGAAAAATTATAGATCAAAACAACAACAAATAGGAGCGAACTAGAACAGCAGAGAATGACAATGTACACACAAACACCGAAATATCAAGATCAATAAAATATCAAGACCCGTAATACGAAAGAGGGACGAAGGTAAGGACTGAGCAGTTGCATTAAGCATGTGTATAAACTCCAATATACTGAGACAAATATCCCGCATGAGAAGAAGAATCGAAATCAAAACGGATAATTACAAATATTATAGAGAACGGAGTTGGTCTTTTTTATAGTAAGTTTACACATACACTGAACATAGATGCATTGTAGGAATAATGAGCTGTCGGAATATTAGGCTGTCGGAGTAATTGGCTGTATGAATAATGCGGGTTGTTGGACTAACGGGATGTCACCATATCGGCAATGATATAGCATACATTTGTACATCTTTCTAATTAATAAAATTTCTTTCGTTTCATTGTGAAAATGGAACTTAAAAATTTCGAAAACGTTATTCATGCGAAAGCCATGTAAAAGAGGATCGTAATGGGGTGTCTTTATGACGAATAACGGTAAGAAAAATCTTTCAAAATGACATGAACTGTAATACTTGGTGCATGACCATTTTCTTAATGACGGTTGAAAAACGACTGCGTTTGACAATTTTTTGTTTCCAAAAATAACTGTAACGATTAATTATTTGAGATCTCCGAATCTCGATAATACGGTGGCATTATTCGGCTACGAGTATGAAAGAACGAGATAACTATCTTGTGGTAACGACATATAAAGTCTACAGTCTGTGATGTACTGGTTGTCGTTTTTTCCTGTATATTATCATATCTATTGATTGCTTATTTGTTGAAGGCCGTACGGTGACCTTACATTTACGGCATTTGGTCTAGAATGGCCAGTTGTCTTATTTGAAATCATACTGTATTTTCTTATTGTAACAAGAAGCGACAAGGAGAATAAATTTAGCGACAAGAAAACTTAAAAAAAAAATATTTTGATATACGGGCATGCAGTAATAAAGTTATTTCCTTCTTTTTTATATATTATATTGATAGATATTTCGCTGTGATATTACGCTTTTAATTTGTACATGTAATTGTGTTTAAGAACAATTATATATTTATTTTATAATTTTTTAACACTCTCATTGTCTAAAATATGATAAACTCACTGCATGCAAAGTGCTTTATTCGTGAACCAATGTCCAGAAAAGAAAATGTTAATAAAACGTGAATATTTTGTTTTGTGTATTGACTCATTAATCTCTTGAAACCATGAACAAAGCAATAACAAAATACAGTACCAATCCTATTAAAATAGTTAACAAGCATGGGTAATGCTAAAATAACTAAGTTATACCAAAGGATTAAACGAATCTCTTTTTTGATAACGTTAAATGTTATAAATATACGGCAATTTAATACCACGGTCCCACTAGGCCACGATCGCACTAAGATCTGTAAAAAAAAAAATGCGAATTTCGATGATCTTAGTACGATCGTGTAGACCGCAGTAAGGTGGTATCACAGTCGTGGTGAGGTCTTCAAGATCGAGATGAGCGTGGCCAACTTTGAACATGTTCAAAACAATCGTGGTGCGGTCGGGATAAAATCAGGTCGTAGTAGAAGTGTAGTAAGAGCCTAGTAAGATCGCAAAGGTCGCTGTAACATCGTAGCGAGAGCGTAGCGAAAGCGTGTTTCTATTTGGAGAGACTGCGCTACGACCTCACTGTGACCATCTCGTTTTCACCACGACCCAACTACGCTTCCATCACGACTATACCAAGCTGTTACCTCAACTTGTAAAAGTTAAGACAAGTACTGTACATGGAGGAATTTTTGTGCAGTTAAAAAAATGTTGCCAATATATTTTAGCAGAAGCAGAGTTATGGAGGTTAATCAGATCTTCACACACTTTTAGAGAATCGTGTAGCAGTCATGTGTCCTCGTGTACGGTGAAGTAGAGATCGAAGAGTGGTCGAATGTGGTCGCGAAGGGATCGGGTATTGGTCGAGTTGGTCTGGGATAAAATAAATATAGAAGTCGCAGTGATCTTGAAGCGATCGAGCATTGGTCAAGTTAATCTGGAAATGATCGGACATTAGTCGAGCAAAGGTCGAAATGATCGAGTACTGACCGGTAAAACTTTTGTATTCCGATTGAACTCGATCTCTACACGATCCTTTCCCGTAGTTTGTCTTGATCGAGTTGATCTGATCGGCAGTGTGAACCTAGCTTTATGATTGATTGCTTGTTGTTTTCTGAATGTTCAGTGGTAATATTTCATGCTGAATAACGACAGAGAGAATAACTTTCAAACAATAATTTTGATGCTGCATAGACAGCATGCTTTGTTGTTGAAATGAATGTTCAAAAGTCTAAAATAAATACATGTTAACAAAACTAGGACAAGAGAGAGAGAGAGAGAGAGAGAGAGAGAGAGAGAGAGAGAGACGACAACAAAAAACCCCCAAAAAGATTTATATATACCAAATATAAAAATATTTTCCATAGATTTTTTATTCATATTAGGCAACCCTCTTTTTTGGTTGGTTGTAGCATGTTGATCTCACCGACTTTGTAGTTTTAAAGGAGACCATTAAAATCGACTTACTAAATAGAATCTCCTTGTTGATGATCTTATACTATTAATATTATCCATTCTTTTCTGTTTCAATATCAGATATTTATTTGAAACAAACCAAGATATATCATATGGTTTATAGAATAGAAAATAATTACCTCCTCCCCCCTAAAAAAAGTACCAAAAAAAAATATTGGCAATAAAATAAGAATAGAAAATAACGGATTCTTCTGAATAATACATGTATTTTAATTATTCAGCAATGATAACATTTTATACCACTGATAAAACAATTCATGACAGAGGTCAGACCAAGATAACTATTGACTTCAAAAAACTCTGTTACAATAATAGTGAGAATAAAATGATAAAAAAGTCTAGTGATAAATTTCGTGCGTATGAACGGCTTATTTGGAATTATTTTCACTATTTACGTTCAGCGTAGAATATTTGGGTACTCGCAAATACAACCTAATTCTAGTGATCGAATTTTCATTCTATCAGATATCATATTTGTGTTATGTCGTCTAACCAACAGCACTATCTCTGTTATAAAACTGAACGTTCAGCTTCTCAGTACTAGTACCTCATATCACAAATCAAGTATGATCAAATATACCTTATGCCATCTAAACTTCTGTTTCATTATCCGAGATATTTAAATTAAAACGAAGAAAGTAAAATAGTTTTCCCTGTTTAAGTTTTTTCAGATGCTATCAACATTGACAAATAGTACCCTTAATGCAGTTCAAAAATTGTTACATGGTGTCTTCTTACGTCGCCTGAATTACAATTTATGTATTTTTTTCTGTAATTTATTTATATTTGCCGTTCGTAATAATTAATTTATAAATGTTTATTTGGCATGCCAAACTCGATAAAATTGCGGACGTGAAAGAAAGCACTCTTTACCAAAACGTCAACGGAGATTACATTCCACGGAGGTTACATTTGTTCATTCATCTAAGATATAACATAACTGAAGATAAAAGTTGCACTAAAATTAAATGCTGAGATCTTTTGGCTTGGGAATTTATTTCCAAAATGTGTGTTTGTTTAGAATAGACCATTCAACGGAGATGTGACAATACATGCAATAGACTTTCAACTTATCTACTACTTTATATAGGACTTGCATGGATTTTCTTTTACTTAGATTAGAAACAATTTAAGTAAGTCTACCTTTTTGGAGAAACAATTTTTACTCTGGATTTCTTGGATTAAGCCACTTACTATCCGTCGTTTACAAGCATTTTTTTCTCCATTGATAGAAAGTGCCGGAATCCTGGGATTCCCGTTCTAAAAATAAATAGCGATTGTATAGCGATCGAAAAATCTAACGATTCGTCAACGTATGCTTTATGAAACGCACGTAAACGTAATCGTTATGTAGTCGTTAGTTACACGCTAAAATCTACGTTAGTCGTTATTAGCGATTGCTTTATGAAACGGCAGCCTGAAGTATTAAACTAAGAGCCATGTACTTTAGACAACTATTATCATGTCGAATTGTAGTAGTGTATAGTTGTTTTGCCATGTAATGTTGTCCTTTTAGTGTTATATTCAACTTTGCCATAAAAGTGCAAGGTTTCTTAAAATGTCCTGTATCGAGTTAATAGATGACAGTTGTTATCTTGTAGTTCGTTTATGTGTGTTACATTGTCTTTTCTTCGAAGTTCAGTATTTTTTGTGATTTTACTTATTATATTATGTTGGTATTATGTTGCGCTTAAGTAGGTTTTTTTTTGTTTTCGTTGTTTTCCTCTTATACATGTTATAGTATACATGCTTTCCTCGTTTTAGATTTTCTCAACAGACTAATGACTTTCGAACAGCGGTATACTACTGTTGCCATGATTTGTCCATTACCGTATCTTGTCATAGACGATTGTGAATGGGCGTTTTATATAAGCTTAAGAATTAGAATTAAAGATTCACATATTCCTGTTTGTTCCATTGCCAATTTTGTGAAAGACATTATTTAGTGTAAACATCTTTTAAATAATTACAACCAGAACGAGTGTATCAACTTACTTCTGTTAAAACTATATGTATTAAAGGCTGGTGTTTTGGTGTAGTAAGTCTCGTTTGATCATTGTATGCATTTAACAATTTGGATGAACGTGAGCAATCAATGGAATGTGTGGTACAGTTATTACACCAATGTTTTGCTGGATTGTAAACTATTTATTTAAAAAAAAAAAACTTGAAGAAGTAGATGTGATATAATAAGTGGCATGGTTTTTGTTTTAATGATAACCTTGAACCCTTCGTGTGTGTGGCTACTACTATGATATCCATATAAACTGTTTCTGCCTCACAAACACTTAACCATGATTGGGAAACATCATCAACTCAATTCAGATGTCAATAGTTATATATCAGCTATCAGAAGATTAAAAAGTCTGTTTTATATGAATGGATTTAAATTGAAATTAACTATCTCTCTGCTTATCTATTATGTAAAAAAATCACGACGAAATCAATTGACAATTATCAGTACGAATGCCCTTTTTTTGGTATTCCTCGCCTCTCAATTAGATCGTATTCTAGGTTAAAAATGTTCCACAATTATGTTTTTTGTAATCTCTGGTATCTATGGTGATAATAAAATTAACGGTACCAATTTTTTTGCACCAGATGAGTATTTCGATAATACTTATCTCTTGGCTCGTGGCAAAAATATTTGAAATCCAAAGCTTATATAAAATACGAAGAGCTATTATCCAAAAGGTCCAAAAAGTATAGTGGTGACTTTATTGGTATAGTATTCTCTTCCTCTGACATATTTGTTTTGTATACTTCTTTGTCCCTTTGTGTGATGGATCATTATATAAATGTAATCAATGTATTTTTATTCATACATGTTATAGTTGAACAATTATGTGAAGAAAAAAAAATGATGTATTTTTCGCACAAAAAGAAGGCCCCTTTTGTTGACTTTTGATATCTATATTTATCTTTATTTTGACTAAAAACTTGAAATTAATGAAACCTTTTCAATAATCTTTTAATCAATGTTTTATGGTATATTCACCATTGTATAATGTCTGTGTCCCCGTTATTACTGTTTTTATTCCAAAATCATGGCGGTCATTGATATATGGAAAGATAAGGAATGCTTTTTTGGTCCAATCACATAGAAAGTACACTACATGTATACAAAGAAACCGACTCTTTTATGTCATTTTTAGTAGTAATCATAAAAAAAACTATGTCAATTGGACATGCTTTGATACTATATATGCCCTTGAATTTTCTAGATAACATTTTTGTTCGCTTTGGCGATTCCGTATATCGTCAGATTATCGGAATTCCAATGTGGACTAACTGTGCACCACTTATTGCGGACCTGTTTTTGTATTTTTTTATGAGTTTAATGACAATTTGTGACAAAAATAAGCAAAGACCCATCGAAACAACATCTGATAAACAAATTTAATAACACTTTTAGATATTTGGATGATATTTTGGCTCTCAATAATGACGACTTCAGTATGTTCATTAAGAAATTTATCCTGTTGAACTTACTTTAAATAAAGCTAATACTAACAATGACCACTGCCCTTTCCTCGATCATGATATCTATATCACTAACGGAAAGCTGAATACTAAATATATGATATAAGAGATGATTTTTGATTTCCTATCGTTAATTGTTCATTTTTAGATGGTGAAGTTCCCTTGTCACCATCTTACGGTGTTTATATATCTCAACGTGTATGGTTCGCTCGTGTATGTAACAATGTTTTAGATTTTAACAAGAGAAATTTATGTATTACTGAAAAATTATTACACCAGGGTTTTCGATATCTCAAACTAGTCAAAACATTTACTAAATTTTATCATCAGTATAAGGACATCATTCGTAAATATAGCTCAACATGCAGACTTCTTGTTGAAGGCCGTACTTTAACCTATAATGGTTTACTTTTTAAATTGTTGTTTGGATGGAGAGTTGTCTCATTGGCACTCACACCACATCTTCCTTTATCTTTTCCTATACGTTCAGGTATTTCACATCCATTTTGTATGGAAATATTCTTTATGAAGCACAAAGGTATCAGTATTCACCTCAGAAACTAACAAAACCTTTGAATATACTTATTAAGAAGGGATATAGCTACGATACTGTTGTCAGTTCATTAAAATTGCTTATTTTGGCGCTAATATTGATTCACTTATAGGGTCTGCATCGGAACTTAACACATTTATTAAAAAAACAGTTGTTGGCATGACACAGGTTATGTTCTTCTCATATATGGTATGATACTAAACCCCTAACGGGAAGGATTGTGCCTGATTTTCAGTCAGAGTTATTGAAGTCTGGAGCTGGCATGTCAGTTAACTGCTAGTAGTATGTTGTTATTTATGTATTATTGTCATTTTGTTTATGTTCTTTGGTAACATCTTCTGACATCAGACTAGGACTTCTCTTGAACTGAATTTTAATGTGCGTATTGATATGCGTTTACTTTTCTACATTGGCTAGAGGTATATGGGGGAGGGTTGATATCTCACAAACATGTTCAACCCCGCCGCATTTTTGCGCCTGTCCCAAGTAAAGAGCCTCTGGCCTTTGTTAGTCTTGTATTATTTTAATTTTGGTTTCTTGTGTACAATTTCGAAATTAATATGGCGTTCGTTATCACTGAACTAGTATATATTTGTTTAGGGGCCAGCTGAAGGACGCCTCCGTGTGCGGGAATTTCTCGCTACATTGAAGACCTGTTGGTGACCTTCTGCTGTTATTTTTTTCTTTGGTCTCTTTGACACATTCCCTATTTCCACTCTCAATTTTAAAGAAACCAACCGAGCATCAACATCAAGAAAAGAAAAGTTAACAATACGAAAAGAGATATCATAGTTAGCGTAAATATCAAAATAGGAAGATTTGGTAATAATTAAGAACACCAAATATGTTTTTCGTCTAAATCATTCGATTAAAATTGTTAACGTAAAACGCGCGTTTCGCTATTTGTTGAAAGAACAAAGTAATTACGAAGTTGATCGGTGCTTACTTTGCTCTATAATGATTGGTAATGCTTTGTTTGTTTTTAAGTGTGTTTCTGTTTGTCATGGTGATGTCAGTTTATTATATGCGTTTGTATGGGCTTTTGATATAGTCGGCTCCTCTTTTGATGTTATTGATATGTTCATGTTATAAACTAACTGTTAACAAATCTTTGGAATTTTGAAAAACAAAGACTTTTCTATCGCAGGAATAGATTACTTACGCTGTATTTGACAACACGTTTAGAAATTTTTGGTCCTCAATGCTCTTCAACTTCATACTTTTTGTTTGGCCTTTTAAAAATGTTTTAATATGAGCGACACTGATAAGTCTTTTCTAAACAAAACGTGCGTCTCACGTTCATATAAAATTTTAATCCTGATATCTTTGATGAGTTTTTTTGCAGAAAACAATTTGTTGAATAAGTTAACTTATTATACTAAATACATATAAAGTAAAAATGCCTTACAGAGTACATTCAAAGTGACATAATCTAACAACAAACATGTAAATGGGTTCATTGTATTGTCAGTATAACCTAGTTAATATCTTATAAAGAGGTGAGAATCCCGATATGTTAAAACTAATTAGAACGTTAATTGCCATATATGTTGCCATCCAATTTTGCTTTTCTTTTTTCTGCAGTCCTAGATACATGATCATCAAATTGCAAAGCTTTATCATAACATTCATATGCTGTATATGTATCACCTGATATTTCAAAACATACTCCAAGTATTGTTAATGAATTAGACAAATTATTTTCAATCAGATTTGCTTCTGTTACTGTTAAAAATAAATCGTGTAAAGCTTGTTTTCTGTTAAAAATGTGACCTTGATGATGATAACATAAAAATCTAAGGCAGTGAGACATTACAACAGGTGGTATAACAATATTTCCGTGTTCAACCTCCATCTGTAGTTCTTCTGGTATTAATGATGAGTTCCTAACGTACAAGACATTTCTTATAATAGCCTTTTTCATCCGTTCATTTAATGTCAGTGTATGATGTATATTTCGTCTGTACATATCTCTATGACCACAACTGGGTTCGTTGCATCCAAATACCATATCAGGTAAACATTTTGACAGAACATCATCAATTTGTCTTAGTGTAACATCGTACTGGGCTGTTACGTAATAAAACGACGCGTATAACAACCAACCCGAGACGGCATCTGCTTCGATGCCTTCTTTTAAATGTCTATGTTGACATTGGCGTATTTTGTACGCGTTCCTTGTTGTGAATGGCGATGGTAGCAACTGTGCTATGTATTGATTAATTTTAGCATATGCATGCTTACACACACCAGTTATAAATGTAGAAGATTCAGACTTCAGTAGAGATTTGGTTACTGCAAGTCCTTTAAACAAGCATGACATATTTGGTTCACATTTCAGCTCGAAATATCTTCTGTTGTAAAATAAGAAGTCTAACTTAATGCACGAATATTCACTATTGATACTTAACATATGGTGAGTGTCTTTGACAGTCGGAAATAAATTATGTATCAATCCATTAATTCCTGAAGATTTTACGCTCTCAAGAACACTGAGTAGGATCTTATTGTTACTTTGGTCGATCTTTCCTATGAACATGTTGTGTTCCGGTATGAAGAAGTTCGGACAGTATGATGAGTTGACCCAAACTATATTTTTTTCAAAACAAAGAGAGAAACAATAATATAATTTAGATAATTGAAATGTCTCAATATCAACTTCCTCTGAAACCCAAAATAAAGCCGTCTTTAGAAAGTAAGAACACAATAAATCTTTGACATCATCGTTTGTATTAATGATACGTTTTAATGTCAATTTGAGGAGACCATAACATAAGATTTGAGTGATATTAAACGAATGTACAAGTATTTTTTCTGCTACAGAAAACGACAATCTCCATAAACTTTCACCATTTGAGACAATTTTAGGACCTATAGGTACTAGCAAGCATCCATAATTTATGATCCTGTCAATTACAAAATTCGGCGGCCATTGCAATCGATGACGAAATGCAAACGGAATTGCACTGTGAGGTAAATATTTACTCCATAGGCAATATGCAATATCAATATCAACTGTCTTGCCTTCTTGTGTAATACATGGACCGTGTATAACTGTCTTACTTGTTATATACTTTTGAAATTTGTATATAGAACCATTTGAAAGATACAAACTTTGACCGATACGTTTACCTAAACAAAGGAAACATTGTTGATTGAAGCACGACTTATCGTCATCAGAATGTTTTACAAATCTCATTCTTGTAAATCCAGGATGATCAATATCTATTTCCATAGCAACTATAGAACGATTTATTTGGTGTTTGATTTGCCTTTCATTCTGGATTACGTCCACGGAATGCATTACCAACATGACATCTATGTCACTGCCGGGTAAATCAAGGCCTTCTGCCAAGCTTCCACTTGATATGAATGTAAAACCATTACGATTTTGATTGACGATCATATCATGTATGATAAACAGCCGTTGTCTCAGTCGGATTTCTATTTCAGAACCAACTGTTTTGGTTAAGTGTTCGTATAAGTATTTCTCTCTCAGGTCATTTCCAACCCAACACAAGACATCTATAAAAGATAAATGCAATTACGTATTTAAAACAAAACTGTCAGATGACGTTCGTATATATGAAGTTGGCTCCCTAAATTCTTTTACAAGCAAATGTTCTCATTAGAACGTAAAATGTGACTGCAATTTAGACAAATATATATTTTATATGGGTATTTAATATAATCAGCCAGATAGATTTTACAACTATTGAAAAAATACAAATGATGTTGATAATTTTGTCCAAGGGGTATTATCAGACTAGTATTAAACAATACTGCCATAAACAAAAACGTTAAATTTCTTTGACAATAACTACAGTTGTGTCCAGATCAAACATTACTTGCAATCGACCGGGAAATGTAAATCCAGCGTGCGAACATTCGCACTAAGATTTATCGCTAACAAACCAGGTTTTTGAATTTTCCACGGAGTTCAGTATTTTTGTTATTTTACTTTTTTGTGCATGTTGTAAGCGCCACGTCTACTCTGTGAAGATATCATTATAGAAAAACGCGCCCTCACGTACGCACGGCAGGATTCTTATATTTTGTTAACATAAATACAATTGGCTATTACACAATAGTTATAACCACTAGAGAATCACGAAATTGTATATATTATTGTATATAAACAAGTTCAAACCTTACATGCGTTGGATAGAAACTACAACTTATAAACGTGTGCATGTAAAAATAAAACTTGGAAATAAAACTAAATACAGCACAAACAACCTTTCCAAAGAACCAAAATGCCAAAAGTAAATTCTAACAAAACGCATTTGACTAACAGGTCGAACACCTGGTATTTTTAAAACATGATAACTGCCATTGGCAATTGCCAAATAAAATTGATCACCAGGTGTTACATGGAAAGCAATAAACTTGAGGAAAGATGGTATATCGCAAAGATGAGGTGCAAAAAATATAGGACCGATGATATTTTGTTTCTACTTGAATACATACGAAAATCATTGAACCATGGAAATGAAAACAAAAACAGAAACGGATTTCTATTAAGGTCTTGATTGCAAAACAAACCACATATCTTTTAGAATGGTATTCACGTCTTTCCTTACAGGAGAGTTTTTAATTCGATCAGCTTGAATCAGAACAGAAACTTTAATTAAGACGATGAAGTGAAACAGTAAACAGTTATTTTTTTTGTATATCCTATTGACACATAAAAAACTGGTTAATGGATTGAGTTGTGTTAACGTCCAGTTGCAAATTCTACATAAATTTCAGGTATAGGAAACTGTACCGTTATGATAATACTGTACTAAAGTATAAGCAGCTTTTCCTTTTGTACTTCACAATATGAAAACAACGATGTCATACAGTTATAAATTTTACACTAGAAAAAATAAGATCAAATTGATAAACACGGTACCCCTCCATCTAAGATTAAGTCTACCTGTGTTGGTGTGGAAAAGATGAAAGATAAAAGAACAAAAATGTATTGAACTCTGGGGAAAATTTAATATAAAAAGTCCTTTAACGAATGGCAAAATCAAAATCACAAATACCTTGAACGATCGATAAACAGACGTCGAATTCCTGACTTAGTACAGGAATTTCCATCTATTGAAAATGGTGAATAAACAAAGGTTTTATAGATATGGTGTTTTTATTTTGACATTTCATCTAATTGTTTTATTATTTTTCCCTTTTAGGACCTCATCTGTATTACAAAATGTACACAGAAACTAGACGTACTTACATACCGTGTTCTTGAGTTTAAGGCAAATGAATAAAAAAATATTACCTATATTGCGATCTGTACAATTCAGTAAGAAGTCCAGATATGCATTGGAAGATTTATCAGGAAATCTAAGATTAAGTATCCACTGTTCTTTCTTTTTCCGTCTTTCTAAACATGCATTATACATTACTTCAAACTGTTTGATTGTAAGTCCGAATACATCATTTGAGATTATCATCCCTCCATCCATAGACTGGTAAAGTAAAGGTGTATGTTTACGCGATCCGCGGTACGGAAAACGTTTCACGCTGAATATATCCCAATACGGGATTTTCCTCACTTCAACAAAATTTTCATTGTCATTAATGTTCTGATTCATTGAGATTCCGTCCATGATGTCTGTAAGAAAATTATGTTACATTCAATTATGGATTATTATATGTTATGCAGTAGACTTGAACAAAATTTCATTTAACTGTTGAATATGTGAATAAGAGTAACTGTAAATAAATTCACAATTGAAAGTCCCTTGAAAAATGACAAAATCAGGACCGCAAACGAATGGACAACAATTTTTGCTCTTTTTTTTTGCTTTCATCATTTTATGCGTTATGTCAACTGAATTCAAATATATATTTGTTATGAAAGAAGCCCTTCGAAACTCTTATAAAAGCTTTAAGGCTACAAATATGTCACATGAATATTTTATCCCCTCAATTTTTAAGTTTGAGCCAGAAGCCTGAGCCTGCTTGTGACTCCTCTTTTTTCTGTTTAATATGTAACTCCTTTAAAGTCTAGTCCCTATTGTTAATGTACCTTGGAAGTGTTTGTATGGCGATCAATGTTCATTTATGTTTTCGCACCTTAACCATTTTGTACCTTGACTATTTCGTACTTTATGGAAAATTAACATGTATGCTATTATGTTCCTCGGGGAAGATATATATGTATTACCTCTCATTGCTGATATTATGTTGTTCACAACTTTAAAGGGCTTAAATTACTATTCGATATTGAAAGGGCGTATGGTACGCTAGAATGGTTTTTTTTTCAAAAAAATTGGTTTGTTTTAATTATGGTAGCAAGTTCCAGAAATTGGTATCAAATGTATACTCAAATCTATCTAGTCTTGTCGTTTATAATGGATTTAGTTCTAGCCCATTCAAAATTGAGAGAGGGTATCGACTAGGGTGTCCTTGATCTCCTTTTTTATTTATTTTAGCAGTTGAACTGCTGGCAATTAGTATTCGTAAGAACAATCAGATATCTGGTATACAAATTGAGGATACTGAAATAAAAATTCATAGTTGACTGATGTTACCACTTGTTTTTGAAAGATGTATTTTCTGCGCAATTTTATTAGATTCTTTTAATGATTATCTTTTCGTTACTTCGTCTTTTGACCTAAACTTGCATATATTTATAAGACAATGTAGCACATTTTTAAACAGATGAATACCACCAGACTGATATACAGAGAAGTTATAAGCCAATGGAAACTTCTAAAAATCTATAATTTATAATATGTATAAGGCTACGTACTTTTTGAAAAATCTAAATAAAAAGAACAATTTTAGGAAGAGTTTGTTCCAATTTCAGCATATTTGTACCATTTATATTTTGGGAATTGTTCTCCAATTTGTGAGTTTGCTCTAATCTGATAAAGTCTTGTATTATTTTAATTTTAGTTTCTTGTGTACAATTTGGAAATTAGTATGGCTTTCATTATCACTGAACTAGTATATTATTTGTTTAAGGACCAGCTGAAGGCCGCCTCCGGGTGCGGGAATTTCTCGTTACATTGAAGACCTGTTGGTGAACTTCTGCTGTTGTTTTTGCTATGGTCGGGTTGTTGTCTCTTTGATACATTCCCCATTTCCATTCTCAAATTTAAAATTTATGTAACTATCCGTCACATATTCATATTAACGTTGAAGATGGAGAGCAATCCCTGAAATCTTTTCCCATATGTTGAGCTTATTGAAAAAGAAAAAAGGAAAAATTATCCTATTCTTAATGGGTTAATTTTGTTATAATATGTTATGAAATTCATTACAAATCAACCTTGGCTTCATATTAACCTACATAATGTTGACTGAAATATAGTAGACCATATTTATTTGAATATATGTTACAGTTGCAGAAATTGGATACTCCTAAAGACTGGTTATGAAGTTATTAGCACGTTTGTGGTCTATGCTATACCTTCATTTTGTTATATTGCTTGAGGCGAAACCAGGGGGAATAAAAGTATCAAAGGAACAACAAACCTATTATTACACTCATACTCGGTCATTACATTGTAATTGGTTCATTAAACTGTTATACCGAGTGAAACAACTTTTTAAAAATACTGCATGCATTAACCACTTAGCAAAAAAACAAATTGTTCGATAGACTTGAACAATATAAACTATAAGGGGTTGTGTGTACGTGTGGTATTTATCAATATTTCAATTGCTATAATCAAGACCAGGACCCTTGTTGAAAATGTCCGTTTATATGAGCGGGCTAGGTCAAAACCACCATTTTTACAAAGTGTGGAATACGGCAGTTGTGATCTTATAGTTCGTTTATGTGTGTGTTGCATTGTCGTTGCATAAAACTACGATGGCAGACACATACAGATTCTACCTTTTACGATATTTTAGAGTTTTCCATTCAGTGTCAAACGAACAAATCCAAGCAGAATACAGATTTTGTTCTTATACAAAACTGTTGACCGGGGTTATAGTAGTTGTAAATATTCACTGACACGTAGTTTGAGGAGTATTACAGAACAAATATTTTATTTTTTAAACATATTTTAGGTAGATTGCTTATATACCTCCATCTTATATTGTACTATCGAATTACACAATCAGTCGGACTAGCTAGTTTCCCAAATCGGCAAAGTTCTAGATATATGTGCAATTGTATTGGTTGAGCTGTTTATTTATATGAAGACAAACTAGCTAATTGATTACATTATTCAAAGTACATTTACTTAAACAAATACCAAACATGTGTTTTAGATTCAATTGTTTTCATCTAAGCCATTTAAGGGGAGCTGTCATGAAGCAAGAAAAAGAGTTCGGTGACACCATTTGTTTTTATTTTCTAAAAACCTATCTTTTCACAGTTTCTTTTAAAATCTATCTTATAATTTTCTTATCATGCACAAACATGCGTATTTTCATGATCATTCTAAGCAAATTAAGGTGCAATTTTAAAGACTTAAAGCTTGAAAAATAGCCGAATGACCCATCCTTCTTGTTATATTGTTGAAAAAGCATAGTAAAATCTTGGTTTTTGTCAAAATATAAGAAACGTCTATCTCGGGAAAAATATACCAATGATCTACGTTAATAGTAAAAACCTACTAAGATGATGTGTTTTAAATTTTGTTTGGTTATTTACAAATGCATGGAGTTCTTGCATTTATCCAGATCGGAGATAACATTTAAGATATTCGACACTTTTCCATGAATAACTGATAGCAAAGGGAAACGGGAAAAAATCATAAAAACTTCCTTACCAAAGAAGTGTAAACATTATCTTTTGAGATAATCGAACAATACTTATCATAAGTGTTAAACACTTGAACGTGTTGAATACAAATACTACAGAGGAAATCGAAACTCAACCTTAGTGATGTGAATGGAAAATCTGACTCTGATTTTATCATTGATGGCCTTTTCCAGTAAAGATGTGAAATACGAAGAAAATAATACTGTTATATTTCTATAGTTAGTTATCTGCATAATTTCCACGTTAAAAAGCCTTCCCGCCTCTAATAATCATCTAACGTACTTTGATTTCACGTTTCGCATTCAGTTGAAACAAAACATGTTAATTCTGCAAAAAAAACATGTCTTTGTGCAGATAACATTTTATAATTTTTAGTGTTTGTTTTTCTTTAATATTATTATATGCTATAGCTACAATTTTTTGCTGGACACGTTTTGTTTAGAACAAATTTGCGCCTATTGAAGGTGTACTAATTGACAATCGAAAAGACCAATGACAATCGAAAAGAACAATAAAAATCATAAGTGATACTTAATAACACAATAAACGAAACTTGAACTCCTACATCACGCTCCTTTGTGAAAAGAAACGAACAAGTCAAGTGTAGCAGCAAACACATGGTTTAAATGACCTGACTTGGTAAAAAAAACAAAATATGACCGACTTTAATAGATTGTACGTAGTTAAACTTTTATTTATTTTTCTATAAGTACATGTGTAATACGCCGGTAGATTAAAAGGGAATATCTATCACAGTGTGTAATAAAATATCAAATGATAAAAAATAAGAAGATGTGGTATATACGTATGATTGCCAAAAAGACAATTCTCCACAAAAGACCAAAATGACACAAAATGACACAGTAAATCCATTCCAAACAGGATATACCTCCGACTTATTTTCTGTGGACATGTAGTTTTAAATATATGACCCTTAGATTTTGGTGGAGTTCGTGTTGTTTATTCTTTAGTTTTCTATGTTGTGTCATGTGTACTATTGTGTATCTGTTTGTCGTTTTCATATTTAGCCTTGGCGTTGTCAGTTTATTTTTGATTTACGAGTTTGACTGTCCCTTTGGTATCTTTCGTCCCTCTTTTACGATTTACATGTTAATTGAATAAGACTAAAGTTCACATATTTTATAAATGTTAGTTCAGTATGCATAATCTTTAAAACATTAACCATAATACAAACTATGTGACGTTATTTCTGAAATAAATTTGAATTCGGATAACTTTTAATGCATAAAAATTAACATTACCTTTCCTTTAATGGCGATAAATTTACAGTCGTTACATCTTTCTCATCACACCACTTTTGTCATCAGTAGCTATATATATAGTTTAAGGAAGTTAAAAAGAAAAAGAAAAGAAAAATTCCAGCAGGAAATCTACAATCGTTAACGGAATAAATTTTTAAGTGTTCATTTTTCAATTAAGATAAAGAAAACCATTATCATTAAAGAAATAAAATCATAATTGCAACATTTTTTTTGTGTACTACATTTTTATTCATATGATAATGTGATTTGTTCTGTTACTGCTTTGCAAATCATCACACATTATGTAACGAAAAGTTGAGCAGTTAAAAGAAATTATTTCGGGAAATTAAAAGTAGGTGAACAAAATCAAAAACCAAAAACTTTAAGGTAAATTTAAATAGTGAAATTTCTTAAAAACTGAGACAATTGAAGCTAATCTCTGGGAGCGTGATTTTCTCATTGTGAAGACCCGTTGGTGGCTTTCGTTTCTTTTAGGCACATTGGTCGAGTTGCCAAGTTCTCCATTTCCATTCTTATTTTTAACTAGACAATTCAAACAACCATACAAACAACCATACAAGCAACCATACAAGCAACCATACAAACAACCATACAAGCAACCATACAAGCAACCATACAAGCAACCATACAAACAACCGTACAAGCAACCGTACAAGCAACCATACAAGCAACCATACAAGCAACCATAAAAGTAACCATACAAACAACCATACAAGCAATCATACAAACAATCATACACACAACCATACACACAACCATACAAGCAACCATACAAGCAACCATACAAACAACCATACAAACAACCATACAAGCAACCATACAAGCAACCGTACAAACAACCAACCATACAAGCAACCATACAAACAACCATACAAGCAACTATACAAGCAACCGTACAAACAACCAACCATACAAGCAACCATACAAACAACCATAAAAACAACCATACAAGCAACCATAAAAGCAACCATACAAACAATCATACAAATAACCATACAAACAACCATACAAGCAACCATACAAGCAACCATATAAGCAACCATACAAGCAACCATACAAGCAATCATACAAACAACCATACAAGCAACCATACAAGCAACCATACAACAACCATACAAACAACCATACAAATAACTATAATAAAGATGTCAATACAAAAGTTATTATACTTGGTGGTTAATTTGATCAATGCACCAACGACAACGTTGTAGTACCGGTATACCTCATAGTATACTGTCCAAAGATGCCGACAACAGTTTCTGTAGTTTAAAATGCAGACCGTTTATAGTTTCAAATTGAGAATGGAATTAAGAATCTGTCAAAGAGACAACAAACCGACCAAAGTGCAGATAGTAGCCGAAGGCCACTATTGGGTCATCAATGCAGCTAGAAAACAGCGAGTAAACACTTTATGTACACTTGAGGTAAAACTATAACATAAGGATAGACAAAATGAAACGCATCTCCTCTAATTCAACTTGCATGAAGAATTCCCAAATCCTAAAACTCGATAGATGGATGAATAAATGCAGAGTAACGTCAATAGTGTTACGACAACGAGGAACATACTAGGGTTAAGAAAATAAAGACAAACTTGAAAGGAACATACTAGGGCTAAGAAAATAAAGACAAACTTGAAAGGAACATACTAGGGCTAATAAAATAAAGACAAACTTGAAAGGAAAATAAAGTTGTATTGTTTGACCGCGAAGAGTAGACACTACATATTTATTTACTAGGTATTGGTACTGTTCGATGGCCATGTCAAGCAATATAACTTACCTGTCAACTATAGGACATAAATAGATTAGGCCGTTGATTTTCCCGTTTGAATGATTCAACACTAGTAATTTTGTTTTGCCCTTTATAGCTTATTGGTCAGTGACTGAGCCCCCTGTTTAAGACCGTACCTTGACCTACATTGGTTTACTTTTATAAATTGTGACTTGGATGGAGAGTTGTCTCATTAGCACTCATACCATATTTTCCTATACCTATATAGTTTTCTGATAATTACGCATTGGTCATCGAATATGGATTTCAAGTGGGTTTCATTTGAAACATGGACACCAGGTATAAAAGCAAACAGTGTTATATGACAGCACAAGTTAAATTACTGCATAGCAAGAATGATTCTCTTTCAAAATTAAAGTTTTGCCCTATTAGAGCTTTATCAAGTGTATGACAAGGTTTAGGAGATACAGTTGTATGACTCTTAGATTCAATATTGCATTCAAATATTTGATTTCAGAAGGAGTGACGATTGTAACACTGTATTTATGCTCAAATGACTAAAAGACTGACATTAAGCTGTAGAACAAAATAAACATAAACAAATACACAGCACAACCTTACTACTTACTACAATGAGGAAAAAAACATACATGAAACATATCGTATGGTCCGCTATGAAAAGCTCTAACATGAAAACTGAAAAAAAAACATTTTAAATAATAAAACTAACTTCCTTACCAATAACATAAACTGGTACTACAGAGATATGTGTTTGGCCTTTTCGATATGTTCATTATGCAAATTTTGAAATTAAAATAGCAATTCTTTAACATCTTACATGTTATGCAAATATTAAGTAAATGAACCATGACTTCTACTTCATCTACCGAATAATGGCCACACAAAATTGAATATTGTGCCGTGACTTCGGTGCGCATACGGGCCCCTCCCCTCCCCCATATTGTTATAAATTTATTTCAGCTTTGGCACCAAGGCTTTAAAGTGTGAAATGACGGTGCTGATACAACCCCTGGAGGGAGAGTGTGACTGTGTTCTTAGCTTTTTTTCTTTCTAAACGACATTTTCAATTTTGTGAAAGAAAATGAACTGTATAATTATGCAGACGATAATACATTGTCACACTCAGGACCAGACCTAAATGAATTAATTAAATCTTTGGAAAAGGAAAGTGCTGTTTTAATTGATTGGTTTGCTAATAACAAAATGAAAGCTAATCCAGATAAATTTCAGGCTATTGCTGTTGGGAATAAATCAAAAAGTGGGAATATTAAATTCAATTTGGATGGGAATGAAATGTTATGTGACACTGAGGTGTAACAATAGATTATCAACTCAAGTTTAAAACTCATATCTCTGATATTTGTAAAAAAGCATCAAGGCAGTTAAATGTTCTTAAAAGAATTGGAAAACATCAATCTAAGTTGGGAAGGTTAACTATTTATCATTCATATATTATGTCTAATTTCAATTATTGTCCTGTGGTTAGGCATTTTTGTTGGGAGGGTAATACTAAAAAGATGGAAAAAATACAAGAACGTGCCTTGAGATTCATATATGAAGATTTTGATAGTGATTATGAATCTCTGTTGTTAAAATCTGGTTTACCTTCTTTAAAAATAAGACGCCTAAGAATGATGGCAATAGAAACTTGTAAAATATTACATAAAGAATCACCGGTGTATCTCCATGATATCATTAATTTTAAAAATGTATCTTATACTTTTAGAAAACAACAAACTGTTGAAATTCCACAGGTGAGAACCACACATTTTGGCCTTCATTCATTAAGATATGCTGGAGCTACACTATAGAATGAGTTGCCTGACACGATCCGTGCACAGACAAACCTAAACCAGTTTAAAAGTATGATCAACAACTGGAATGGCAACTCATGCAGGTGTGGCTCCTGCATATCTAAATACCTTTATTTTATTTTGTGTTAAATGTTTGTTCCATGTAGCTTATAGAAATTAGTTTGCTTTATTTATTTCATTCTGCTTTGCATGTGCTTATGTTTCAGTCTTAGTGCTTTGCTTGCATGTGCTATGCTTTTTATTTATGAACTTTTTACTTGCAATATAGCTATTATCTTAAAATGTGTGTTGTTATTTTTAATAATGTCGGCAAAAAGCTCTACAGAGCTTATGTTTGTATTTAATGAAACCCGACTTGAAATAAAATTTCTTATCTTATCTTATCTTAGCTTTGGTACGTGGAAATCAGGATTATTTCCGTTATCACTTGATACAGATGAAACTTGGAAGCTTCTGTAATGTATATTTCTTGACCTTCGTTTGTCGCTGCAACATTATCATTAACAATTTTGTCTATCGAGGTACATGGCCAAACAATCACAATTTGCATACCAGATATCTTTGAATTAACATAACAGGTAACAGTTCATCTTTTTAATAAACTGATCTAAACAAGTTGCAAATGTTAATATTAAGTGTAAACTTAGCAAGCTGCAAAGGCGACAGACAATGACTAAGGCCTGGGTGGGGCAAAACATTATCCATGGAAATGAGATGTGCTAATGCCTATACAACTGCATTCCAAACAACATTGGCCTACCGCTAAGGGTTCCCCTTGAACAGACCTAATCACAAACTAATTAGAAATGCATGTTAACCTGGCAACATTTTCAAAGACAATAAACCACGAATAAGGTGCATGGCCAAATAAATCTCCACGGAAATTAGATATGATAATGCTTGTTCAACAGCATTCAAAATCTTCATTGGCCTAACACTAGTTATTCCCTATTACCTATACTTAAGTTATCTATCTTTTGGTCACGCCAAGGCGAGACAAAAAAATGCGTCAGACATGAACCGAAGACAACCACTGTTCTATAGGATCTTGACCCAGGACAGACACACACATTGTATTTGACTATGCTATATATGGGTTTACTCATTTTGTAGGCCTAACGCTTGTTGGCATATGGTGGTTAATATCTATGTCATGTGGTCTCTTGTCGAAAGTTGTCTGATTGACAATTATACCACATCTTCTTATTTGTATGCATAACGAATAAACAAGAACAAGAACATATGTTTTTACCAATCGAAGTCCCACAAGGGCATACAGAAAATACATGTATAAAGGGAATTGAATACTTAATTGCTAAGATACATAGATTTCTTTTTTTCTAATTTAAACCTCCCTCTCACCGTGGAGTAGTTATGGGACACGTTTATCATTTCAAACATTTTTAATTCCAAACTGTTTCTAACGGTGTGCAAAGAACTATATGCATGTATCAGAAAATGCTGACAACGACCAAAAATCATAGGTTGTTTTTATGTCTACAGCAATGGAACAGCTAGAGTATATCCCATACCAATTAAACTTATTCAGTGAATACAGTGTACGTCTTGAATAGGAATTTATAGAACGTCACAGCTATCGTATGTGTCTTTTTTATTGCCTTTTCTATTACAAGAAGGTGCTTTTCTATTATACGAAGGTGGTTTCTTTATTATACGAAGGTGCTTTTCTATTATACGAAGGTGCTTTTCTATTATACGATGGTGTTTTTCTATTATACGAAGGTGCTTTTCTATTATACGAATTAAGGTGCTTTTCTATTATACGAAGGTGATTTTCTATTATACGATGGTGCTTTCCTATTATACGAAGGTGATTTTCTATAAATACGAAGGTGATTTTCTATTATACGAAGGTGCTTTTCTATTATACGAAGGTGCTTTTCTATTATACGATGGTGCTTTCCTATTATACGAAGGTGCTTTCCTATTATACGAAGGTATCAATCCTGTAATTTTGGATTTTAAACCAATAAAAATTACTTACTTACTTACTTACTTAACCGAAATGAAATTAAGATAACGAAAGCACAAAAAAAAATACAGAAAGTCTTTTAGCAAATGGCAAAATGTAATTTAAAAAAAGCTCATTCACATCAAACCAATTGCTAACAACTGTCATAAAATTATAATCCTGACTTTGCCTTATGTAAAAAATTGTAGATTAAATCTAGTTTTATGGCTTGCTAAGCCTCTCACTTTTTTATATATATGTATATTTGGGATATAATAGTTATAAGTTCTAAGATTGAATGAACGCCATAATACGTCATTTAAATGATAAAAAAGTCAGTGCCAGTAATCTAGTATACAAAAGAACGTCATGTATTATGTTTAATACATAAAATTGAGAGTGGAAATGGGGAATGTGCCAAAGAGACAACAACCCGATCAAAGAGCAGACTACAGCAGAAGGTCACCAACAGGTCTTTAATGCAACGAAAAATTCCTGCTACCGGAGGCGTCCCTCAGTTGGCCCATAAACAAATATATACTAGTTCAGTGATAATAAACGCCATACTAAACTCCAACTTGTAAACAAAAAAACTAAAAGTTAAAATAATACAAGACTAGCAAAGGCCAGAGGCTCCTGACTTGGGACAGGCGCAAAAATACGCAACCGTTATGGATACCCTTTTCTAAAAGTGACGGATATCAGTCTTTACAGCTACCAATATTATCGCGTTTTTTTTGGATTTCCGATTTTTCAATTTAGCGGTTAAACTATAAAAAAAAAAACAGTCGTATATCAGGTTCCAATTAAGAAAATAAGTTTTAAAAGACAAAATACCGATTAATAGAATATAGTTATTACAAAATCGACAAAAGAAATATTGACCAGAAACGTTTGTCGTATAGTTGTCAGTAATTGCCTCACAAAAACCATACGATCCTCAATTTGTCTTAAACAATATACAGCATCCAGAAGATAATTGACTCCCATCAATTGAAGAAAGAGAGATAACGCTATGAAAAAAAAACCAAATTTTGGCTCAGCGAAAAAGTATATTTACCACAAAATCACGCCAAAGATCAACCATTTTAATTACAACTGTGCATAAGATGAAGTAATTTTTTTTATATTTATTTTAAACAATTTATCTAAAATGTGTTTGTATCATGTGTATGTTGGCGGGAAAAAAATCGTATAAAGGTTCATAAATATTAACATGAAATAATCACAAAGATATATTTGGGGAAAATTTGAAATTTGAACTTTGAACTTAAATTATTTCCTAAGTAGGACAACCGGTTAAGTTCGTAAATTTAAGAAATACATTCATGTGCCTGTCCATTTGTGTTATATGCAATATTAAAGCCCTTAGTACAAAAAAAAAGAAAATGTGATATAAGTGTTATTGAGACAACTAACTACCACAATTAAGGGTACGTGAAGCAATTATGGATCACAGTTAAACCTTCAAAATGAGAAATAAACACTATATAGTCAGCACAAATCAACACGACACGAACAATGTATGACAATTTAAACGTGATACATGTGTTGCAAATAACGCTCTAATCTATATGTCTTTTTGAATACAATTTACGAAACCCAAATCTGACAAAAATGAACTTGCGACAATCATTGAACTACAGGCTTGACAATTTGGACAGGCACAAACATAATGTGAAGGGGTCAAACATGTCTGTTAGCGCAGAAACCCCTTTTTTACTTCCCCCATTTTTCTTTTTTCAATAAAATACAAACAAAATTTCACAACAGAAATGTGTGCATCTCTGGACATTTTATACACAGATGAAGACAATATTTCATGGAACACTATTTTGCTTTACAGTAGTCTATTAAACTGAATCAGTACATGTTTGTAAAATCCTACAATCCATCAAAAGTGGTGTCTTTTATACTCTTCAAATTTAAAAAAAAGTCACATCGATATTTAAAAAAAAATGTTTCGAAGACATACTACACAAGATCGGGATAATTTCTTTTTCTTTTCTTTCTCTCTTTAATGAGGAAACTAATACCTATTCGGTAGACAAATTAGAAGAAAAATCATGATTTGATATAAACACATGAGATGTGGTCTGACTTACAAAGATAAAACTCTCCAGCCAAATAGAATATAGATTAACAATTAAAGGTCAACCTACGTGATTCAACAATGAGTAAATCATATACCGCATAGTCAGAAACTGTAAGTAAATATAACACAACGTGTTAGTTGTTCTGGTTTTTTTTTCACTTTCAAAATAAAATAAAAAATGTCAAATTCTTATAAGATTATCTGAAAACAATAACTATAATTTCCTGTGGCAATATGCAAAAATTAGTGGCAGACTTTTAACCGCGAAACGTATAGCTTAACTCTGGACTACTCCTCCTACTAGCGGAAATTGAAAACTGTTTGAACACTTTGTTCTAGATATACTGAACCACCAAATATGCATGTGCACTATCCTTTAATCACAGAGACTTTCACTTTATAACAGGTTAACTGAATTAACTAGTTTCAATTTCATGTACATGTACACAATGGTTTCAAAATCGGATGAGAGCTTCTCAGATCTTTTGCTTGGCAAACATGAAGATCTCTGTGACATTTTAATACCGGAACATCGTTTGGAAGTCCTTAACGAGGGATTTCCTTCCTAAAATACTGTAGACTGTAAATACTTTTTCATTCAAAATATTAAGTTATTGATATTTCTAATTATGTGATTTCAAAACTTTTCTAATTGTACATAATATTTATGTTTTGTCTTATGTCAATCTCCTATAGGAGGAAATAAAGTATGATGATGATAACTTGTGTACATATTCTTATCTCGTGTTACATATTCATTGTCTTCCTGTTTTGTGAGAAACCATTTATGTTCAGGTTATACCATTTAATTAGAAGAAAAAAACAAACAGGAAAGGACTTTACGATATACATGTATACATGTGTATCCTTTGCCGACTTTAAATAAAGTTTATATTAATTAAGCTCTTAAATACAAGGCAAGGCTAATTATATTTTTAAATTTCACCTTATTAAATTGAGAATGGAAATGGGGAATGTGTCAAAGAGACAACAAACCGACAAAAGAGCAGGAAACAGCAGAAAACAGCCGAAGTTAACCAATGGGTCTTCAAAACAGTGATAAAATCTCACACCCTAAGGCGGGCTTCAGGCTCACCCCAAAACAAAAATATTTATGTATTAAATACTGTTTTTTGATTGGATGAGTGCAATGGTATTTATATGAAATTTTGCATATATTGAGATTGTCTTTTCTCTGTTTGTAAGTAATTTTCTCAGCCGGTGAATTATACATTAGGGAATTCTGATTTCGAGAGAAAACAAAATCCCTCGCCTATAAACTAGCGGTTCTTAAAATTTATTAACCTGAATTCTTGGCAAATAAACTTGTTAGCATGATACATTTGTATAAAAATCTGAATCTCCACGAAAATCAAACGATCGTTCTTTAATACATCATTTTGCTCTCCTGTCTCTTAATCGTAAGTAAATGTGTGTCAATTGACCTGCTACAAACATGTACATCTATGTCTTAAAATAGATTTCGTATTAAACTTACACCTAATGTTTTGTTTTTGTAAATACAACTAATAGATCATTTAACTTCGGGCAAAATGTAAAATTTACACTAATAGGTCTACATGTGCTCATGTATTAATTATAAATCACTGGCTTTAAAATGTTTGGATTTGAGCATTCATATTGAAGGTAATATAAAAAGCGTTTCAGACGAACAATAAGAGTTTGTTTTATATATAAATACATGTATCTATCGAACTACACTGGTTGATCGGGGCTTAGACATGTTGTAGTCCTCGACATATAATGTGCGCAGTAAAAACTTTTGCGCAAAAAAGGGGGAGGTGAGTGTTCGATCAAACTGGGGCATTCCCATTTAAGGCAATACAAATAGTGTATCTTAATTTCATGTACACATTAACAAACCAAACGAGTTGAACGGGGCTAAGAAATATTTTAATCTCTCGATATCTCATGTGCGCACTAAAACCCCTAGCAAAAAGGGGGTGTCCGATCAGAATGAGGACATTAAATTCGATGTCTTTTGTGAGGAGAGGATAAAGTTCCCTGTTCAATAATTAGTCCGTCAAAAAACTGAGCAAGGAAAACCTTCCTTAGCCTAAAGTTTAAATTTGCGGCCATCTTTTACTTCCAATATTTGTTGCAGTATATATACCTTTTTGAAGTAATTATCATTAAACATTGAACAACCAACAATTAACAGTTTGGTCGATTCCGTGATCTCTGAAATCAACAGCAAGACCAATCCTTTTGTGATTCTATTATTCTGTTTTGTATGTTTATGCCCCACCTACGATATGCCCACCTACGATAGTAGAGGGGCATTATGTTTTCTGGTCTGTACGTCCGTTCGTCGGTCTGTCCGCTTGTCCATTCATCCCACTTCAGGTTAAAGATTTTGGTCGAGGTAGTTTTTGATGAAGTTGAAGTCCAATCAATTTGAAACAAAGTACACGTGTGCCCTATGATAGGATCTTTCTAATTTTAAATGCAAAAGTTAGAGTTTAAACCCCAATTTCGCGATCCAATAAACATAGAAAATGATAGTGCGAGTATTATGGACACATTCTTGTGTTTTTCTAAAATAACCTGATAAAAGTTTGTACCTATGGTAGTTAATATTTGTGAAGTCTTTGACACAGTCGTCCTGGACATGCGGGAACTATTTGACACTGCACGTCCGGCAACCAACAAACAATCAATTTTGACACAGTCGTCCTGGACATGCGGGAACTATTTGACACTGCACGTCCAGCAACCAACAAACAATCAATTTTGACACAGTCGTCCTGGACATGCGGGAACTATTTGACACTGCACGTCCAGCAACCAACAAACAATCAATTTTGACACAGTCGTCCTGGACATGCGGGAACTATTTGACACTGCACGTCCAGCAACCAACAAACAATCAATTTTGACACAGTACCAATGGCCATCTTCAGAAGAACCAAAATAAAGACACATTGGCGGATCCAGGGGGGTTGTTCGGGGTTGGAACCCCCCTTTTTTTTTTAACGATCAATGCATTTGAATGGGAGCATGTTGTTGGACCCCCCCCCCCTTTTTACTCTGGGTTAGGAACCCCCCTATTCAAAATGGCTGGATCCGCAACTGAGACACGGCTGTTTTTTGCTATGGTCGGATTGATGTCTCTTTGACACATCCCCCATTTCCATTTTCAATTTTATAACCGATAAAACGTTTCGGAGATGAATTGTTTACGAAATCAAATGCATAACTATCATTGAAATATTTCAAAATAGATTTCTATTTAAACTGGAAAACAATTTGTTTTGAAATGGAGTTAAATTTGTAGTGTAATCGTATCGTGAAACACGAAGTTCAAAGTTTAAAATCATGCACAATTTCCTTATATACGAGTTAATAACCGCTGGTGCGTTTCATTTCCTGATCATTTTCACGTAAAATAATGAGCAAAAAGCGAAATCCAAACTTTATTTCACTAGGATGAAGATAGGATGATATTAAAACACAGTCTATGGAAGAAGTGTATCGATAAACACTTTTCTTATATCAATGAGCGATATTGTCTAATATCAATTGTAAATATGCAGACATTTCATGCGGAAAATGTTGTTTTCGGCAACGAGAAATTAAGAAAATACTAACTTTAAAACTTATTGTTCAAATATAAACAACAATTGAGTCAAAATATACATTCAGAAGTTAGTTAGAAGCTAAAGTTTATGCCCGTGTAAAATTTGAAGTGCTGTGGTTTTCTTATATACATAAATAAACAATGCGATACTTTTAAAATATCATAGCGGTGTTTTTGTAATATCAATATTAGTAATTATTATTATTAATTTTTGACTGCTGTATCCATATTTTGACAAATTTACCTATTATGTCTGTTTTGTTCATGCATCGTTGTAAATATGACAGAATTTGATGATACTGTCATACATGTGACAGGTTTTGCGCAATATAACCAGGTTCAATCCACCATTTTCAAAATTTGAAAATGCCAGTACCGATGGCAGTAGTCCTTTTGCGCCAATTACTGTTTTTCAGGGGTACCAAATTTTAGTTTTCAAATGTATCATCGGAACTTATTTGCGCCAATTTACCTGTACACATATCTATCATAAATATTAATGATTAATATTTATTCTTATTTTTGGCTTAAAAAGTATCATATATGATCCGAGATATTTCACCATGAAGATAAGCATCTGGAGAGAAATGACTTGAAATGCAGTAGACAGTCCATGTACAGAGAGAGAAGAAAACTTATTGTTTTGCTGATTATTTATACAAGATTTGCCCAAAAGAGGAGAAAATATAAGCTTTTGCTGATTATGTTTTAGCCACATACGTTGATGACACACTGCTTTGCTCTCACCATCCGTATGGGCTGAAACTCTATCTACCGCAAGCCGTATTAGTAATGGAGCAGAAGCCTTCCACGGGGAATTATGAACTGCATGTTTTATGCATTTCATCCTTCAATGTTTTTCTTTTTAGACAATAAAGTGAAGTTACAAGCTACTACATACATTAAATTAGGATGTGCCAACGCAGCAGCAGTAAGAAGAAAGTATGTTTCAGAAAAGGAAACATTCGCCGTGTAAACTGCCGGTTTCAAGTCAGAATAAAGGTGGAGGGAAGTCAATTTTCTTCTAATTGGTGCAATTGCATGTTTTATTTTTGGCGCAAATGATACCATGTAATTTTAAAATAGATGTCGCAAACGTAGCATTGGAGAAAAAAGTTGTGGCGCAAAAGGATGCATTTTTGGCGCAAACGGATCTCTCCCGTACCGATGGGGTTTAATAAACAATGTCGTAACCAAATAGCTAAGTATCAAAATCAGTGTTCACATATATATATATATACCATTTAGCAAATTTATAATGAACGCACCGAAATAATATATATCAGATATGCTCGCAACGCAATCATGGAAGACTTTCTTTATTGAAAACAATGAAACTAACTTTTAACATAGATGAATCATACTGTCCTCGTTCAGATTGATTCGACAAAGTTTGGCCTGTGTATTTTTTAATCTCCTTTTTTTTTAATACAAATTAGACTGTTGGTTTTCCTGTTTGAGTGGTTTAACACTAGTATTTTTTTGGTTCCTATATAGCGTGGTGTTCGCTGAGAGTCAAGGCTCCGTGTTTAAGGCCCTAACATTTTTAAAATGATAAGATCGTGTAAGCGGTAATTTTGTTACAGATACGAAATTTTAGTGATATTGATCCTCAAACTATAAGCCGGTCATGAACTAAGTTTGTGAATTATGTTTGCAGTTCTTTTGAAATGCATTGTGACGTGTCATCGTATTAGCTTTATATTAGAAAAGTATCGCATTCATAAATTTTTGATATTAAAAAAATATCGCTATGATATAAGACAAACATCGCATTGATATTTTAAAATATAGCAGTATCTTTGACTTATAGACGATTTTGGCTTATCCAACAATTGAATTCATCTCAATTGCATTCCAGATAATTTGCTACATGACATTAATTGAATTTGTACATCTACAAATGATAAATCGTGCATTTATGTCTCATTTATTCAACAATTCAATTTTCTCGTTTAAATACACCTTGCTTGGTATAACTTAAAATAATTCATGGAAATTATACAGCAAACGTATGTCTTGTTAAATAACAGGTTGTTTTTAGAAAAGAATCATTACTTTATACCGAGAAATCTTCGTTCCTTCATAAAAATGTAAACATTCGTCTGAGATTTCCCACAATGCAACTCGTTGATATAAGACAATATCGCTCATTGATATAAGAAACGTTTTTATCGTATCGCACCTTCCATAGACTGAGACACCTTTTTGGAAGACCTAAAGTAAGCACGAAAATCGAGATATATCATAAGTTAAGAGAGTTTCGAGAACACGACTTATGACAAAGACTTGTCATAAGATAGACTTAAGATAATGTACGTCATAATCCTAAGATAACTTCAAGAACACCACCCCTGATTTTTTTTTATTGTAGATCGTTAACAATTTCGTGAGTGATTCCGTTGAAACGAGCTTTTACATGAAACTAAAGTGAGAATGTTCATATGAATTTCACGTGAACTGTTAACAGAGAATTTTAAGTGAACCTTTCAAAAAAAAAAAATGGTATATGTCATGACTTTTATGAAATTTGAACAAGGTTATATTTGAATTACTTAATTTTACCAGTTCACCAGAAGTGTATATATGTGCTTTTCACGCGAAATTCACACAAGCTAATCAATCGTGCTAGCGTCGAGTGTAAAGACCGTCGGTTTGATTTATGTCCTGGTCAAACAAAAAAACTCGAAATGAGAAAAGGGGGGAGATGGAGGCGAGTACTTGTTTTTTTCATCATCAGAGTCAGAGTTTTCATCAGTACAATAAGGTATGGGGTAATCTGGATTTAGAATAATTTTGGTTGTCATCTGCTTGGCTAGATTATTTGTTTTCATACAATTAGAGATCAGAATATTTTATTTCTCCATGCCTCAAATTGCAATAAGGGGGGGATTATACTGTGAAAAAATTTGGGTACAGAATTTTAAAGGAAAGTTATGATTTGGTCCAGCTGAAAAAGGTTTAAAATCAGCACTTCGGAAGCTTTCAAAAGATTTCAAGACGCCCTAAACATAAAATTGTCCATATTATGAGTAAGAGCCGATGAAGTTTTCTGTAAGTTTTATATAATTTGTCCCAAAAGTAGTACAACACACTGTAAAAGTTTCTTGGAGAAAGATCAGGTGGGATTTGTTTTATTTTCATTTATGTTCTGAAAGAAATCACTACGAAATAATTGTAGTCTCGGACCTATAGAAAGACAATTTACTTACGATTATCTCTCTTTCTCTTGTGTTTTTAGACAACAATCACGAATGCATGACTTCGAAGAAAGAATAAACAGAGAAACCAATTACAGCACTATTAGATTTTTGACATTTAAAGAACCGCCATGTTTTTGAGAATAATAAAACACCGAGCACACCATCTCAGCACATCAGATGACCATAACACAAGTACAAACCGGGCAGACGACAAAGTGAACATCCGGAAGGAGCACGTGCTGACCTACATGATCTACTTAGTCATGATATTCATTTTCATATTATTGTTGCATGCATATATACGCTAACTTTATCTATATTCAGGATTAACACTGTGTCGTATTGTAAAAATGTTTAAGCTTTAATTTATATTATTTGTTTTTGTCATTTTAAGTTGAATAAACAGAAATAGTGCTCGAAAAATCAATTTTTTACTTCCGTAAATTAGATGGCGGATAACGTCTGTGAGACAGCAACCTTTCCACACAACAAATGCCAGTTCACTTAACACGAGAAGCTCAATGATGTCTTCTTGTTAGTACACCCAATAGCATTTCGGAGCACATGTAGCCGAAAACTTACATATGTAAATCAAAATTGGTAGCGAAAAAATAGATGCTGAAATATATGAACAATTTTTAGTGTCGGTTGTAAATTCGACGAACAAAAGCAAAAAAAAAAAAAGATTAGTATTGTTATTCTCATAATTGTGTTACAGTATATTTTTGTTATATTGGATTGCGTTATAATTGCATGTAAACACGGACCTCGGTTTTAGAACTTTCAGTAAATATAAGGAAATTGATAGTAATCTACCATTTGCTAGTAAAGTATGCCCACGTTTAAAATTAGAAAAAAAACTTTGTAGAAAATACGGAAAACAAATTGAAATCATTATGACTATAAAAAACGGTATGCCCTAAACGGATTTGGGTGTTGTGTGTGACTATGTTATCTCAAATACAAATGTGAGAATAGAAGGACAACACAGTGGTGGAATTGTATTCCCTTTTTGATCGAAAAATGGTGAATACGGATGTGTGAAGGATACGAAAAAAGGGTCGACATTATCAATAAGGGACGAAATTACCAATATGGTTAAACATAGCTTCAAATGTAACAAGGCAAACTTTTGAAAAAAAATAAAATCACAAAAATACTGAAGTTAGAAGAAAATCTAATCGGAAAGCCCATAATGTCATGGCAAAATCAAATAACAAAACACATAAAAAACGAATGGACAACAACGGTCATATTCCGTTATATAACAATGATGCGTGAACTAAACAGACATAATAGATAAAATAGTCAAAATACGGGTACATCAGTCATCATCATGTAACAATTTTAAAAAAGAACAATTTAACAGAACACAAAAACATCTATCTACAAACATATATATATATATATATATACGTCTGCCGAGCGTGAAAAGTCCAGAAACAACATGCATATACCCCAGTAACCCTTTTTATCTTCGTTTTGCTACGTTTTGATTAATGAAGACGGGAACCGGATAATTAGTGGTTAGTTTAAACATATTTATTTATAGTGGATTGGGAAACAAGTTTTGCAACTTATATTAATCCCTTTCCACTTTGCGGGTGCGAGTGGTTGTTAGGAACGACATGAAAAATCAATAAAGGATATAACATTTAATTCAAATTCATTGTAGTTTTGGGTTGTTATCTTTTTTTTTAGAAGGGGGGAAAAGGGGGGGGTCAGTCAATTGCTGCAAGTTTTGTTAAATTGACATCGATTTTATATATATATCATTATTGGCCAATCAATTTTCTCAAATTAAGTTAAGAGGTTGGTAGGGGTCAGTGAAAAAACTATATGAATTATTTTTTTTATTTTTTTTATCTTACATTGAACTTTTGATGTCGTCCCTTACAATAGTGATTTAAGGAGCCTTATGAAGCTTTGCTGTCGATGTTAGACAAGGATCCCTGTTGAAAACAGTGCTTTCACCTAAACAGTTACTTTCATAAATTGTGACACTTTGGTGGTGAGTTTACGTCATTGGCACTCATACCACATCTTCTTATATCTAAGCAATTATTGCATCAGGTTCTTTCATGACGTCTGAATCGTGCTTTTAACTTTTGTGACGTAATTGTCTAAATCTGTATTGAATAGTCTACGTGTGATGTGTCTTATCTGGAGGAGACAGATAAAATAATATACGTGATCTTTAAATGGATTTAAATTAGAAAATACAAATAGACCCGGAAGTTCCATTGACAAAGCAATAAGCAATTATCCATTTCCTTAATATAAAATGTCTGGAGACAACAGCGATACCAGTGTATTCTTTACAAAAGAATGTAAACACGATCTTCATTTCAAGATTGTTTTTTTATTATTCCTTTTTTTTGGAATGATACATATTTTGCCTAAAATTTTAAAATCCTAGATCTAGATTATCAAAACGTTCCAAATTGCCAGTTTCCCATATGCATAAACGTAGATACCGAGACACCAAACCGTTTAACCAACGGAAAAAAGACACCTATATGTCAACATACTAGTTGTTTACGGGCACGTGGAATAAACATGCATATCTTAACAAGACCTGGCCTCGGTGGCCGAGTAATCTAAGTACATGTAGCTACTATTGTCATCACTGACTGAGGTTGTGAGTTTGAACAAAAATCCTGAGATGAAAGAAATGCAACCAAACAATTTGATATTTTATCGTGTGTTTTTTTATGTTGTGATGTTATGCTATTGTTTCAGAAAAAGAGAGGAGGTTTGGTACCATTAAAACGTTTAATCCCGCTGCAAATGTTTGCACCTGTCTTAAGTCGGGAATCTGATGTACAGTAGTTGTCATTTGTTTATGCAATTTATACGTTTCTCGTTTCTCGTTTTTTTTTTATATAGATTAGACCGTTGGTTTTCCCGTTTGAATGGTTATACTCTAGTAATTTTGGTGCCCTTTATAGCGTGTTGTTCGGTATGAGCCAAAGCTCCGTGTTGAAGGCCGTACATTGACCTAAAATGGTTACTTCTTTAAATTGTTATTTGGATGGAGAGTTGTCTCATTGCCACTTACATCACATCTTCCTTTATCTGAACACTAAATAACTAAAGATTGAGAAACGCCAAACCATTAAAAAACCTGAGAATGAATTAGGTTGTTTTAGTTTAAACATATTCTATTTGCTTTAATGTGCAAAAAGGATGAGACACAAGTAAATCAAACTTATAAAGTCTTCTTCCATAACAATTTATAACAATAGAATATTTTCAAAGCACGCATACACACAATACATTATATATTATATATATATATATATAATATTTAAACTCTGAAAAAAATGGTATGTGATGATGAGAGTGGTGATACACAATATGCATGTATATTTGCACTTGATAATGTGCTATATTACACATTTAGAAACCTCTTAGACTCTTTAATAAATTCATATATATTCTTTACAATTCTTTTATTTTCAACATTAGTTAAAGACGTAACGCAGGATGTTCAAATTTGATAGAGAGTTATCTGGTAACCAATATTACTTATTAAATAATTTGGTTCCTATATTCAAATACTTGGGACAATAAAAAAGAAGTGACGTGAATCTTCGAACTTAGCACCACAACTACAAGACGGAACTAAAATAATGCCTCATGTTACGAAGTTCCCGTCAGTCACATGTCCAACGTCCTTGACCTCACTTTTATGATTCTGTGATTACTTGAAAAAAAAATTAACAATTTTTGTAAAGTTCAATTCACTCTTTTCATAAGTAATAACACAACTGTATTCTGTATGTGCACACCTTGTAAGGTTTGTATGCCTGTTAAACAGTTTTCACTTGACCTAGACCTCATTTCATGGATCAGTGAACAAGGATAAGTTTTTGTGGTGAAGTCCATATCTCGGATACTTTAAGCAATAGGTCTAGTATATTCGGTTTATAGAAGGACTGTAAGATGTACAAGTCGAACGGGTAGGTGTCATTTGACCTTAATCTCATCTTCATGGTTCACTGGTTATAGTTAAGTATTTTTAGTTCTTTAGGTCTTTTTTAATACTATATGCAATAGGTCAAATATATTTGTGTATGGAAATATTTTATGATCTATATATCAGTCGCGCAGGTTATATTTGACCTTGACCTCATTTTACGGTTCATTGATCAGTGTTAAGTTTTTGTGTTTTGGTTTGGTTTTCTTATTCTCTATGCAACAGGTCAACTGTATTTTTAGTTTGGAATGCTAATAAGGTGTACATGTCTATCTGGTAAGTGTCATCTGACCTTGACCTCATTTTCATGATTCAGTGGTCAAAGTTTAGGTTGAGTTAATGTGATAGAATACAGCTTATATTTAGGACTATCAACATAATATCAACGATTAGTAATGAAGGCAATACATTTCAGTCTGTGTGCTCTTGATTTTTAATGTGTGCTTTCAAAAACAAATATTGGTCCATCAAGGGATCACTTAGTTCGCCTTAAATGTCTTATGTGCACTACTCAAACATGTATGCAAAACAAATAATTTTAATTTAACCTTCTGTATTACAATTCTGTCACAATTACCACTCCTGGATAGCTCCAATATAACTGTTTTGCACTTTCAGATTGTAGTCAACAGCTATATAACTCCAGTGATAAAATGCATGATGATATCCCCAGAGATCAGTGAATCAGTACAAAGATTACCGATGATACCCCCACAGTACAAGGTTAACCAGGTGTATTACCAATGTTATTTCAACTGATCGGGCGGAGCTATGTTTTAATTTGCACAAGGACAGTCTATTTGAAGATGTGTGTGATAAGGATGATTGCCTTTATAATTATTACTGATTTCTAATCACCTATCAGTGTCATCAAAGGAATTTACAAAATAAATACTGTACACTTCCATGATGAGTTTATCCTAATACACCTATCTATAGATGGACTGTTTTATATGAGCGAACCGGTCAAACTCCGCCCAGTCAAGTGAAATAAATCGAGTAATATTTAACATTGATTTAATGTAAGTGGTATGTACTCGATTGTCGACGACTGATGAACATAATGAAACAGTATATTGACTCTGGTAAACTTAAGATTGATATAGGAAATTGTTGGCAATTTCTCAAAAATAAATTCATTAGTCCTAACATATCACATTCATTGCAACTTACGATAAATGATATGGAGACGTTGTAATTGTCCCGACCAGGAGTTCATCTAAGGAGACTTGCTTTAAGTAATTCTAGTGTGTATAGCGAGGGTTGTCCTAGGTTTGAATGCTTAGGTTTTTTATTTTTTTTATGATGCCATTCCGTAATATTTGTCTAAATATTGTTGAAAATATGAGCCAGTCATGGATGCATTTTATTCCATAATGGGACACAAACCCATAGCTAAAAACGTAGATGTGCACCGGGGAAAACTGGTTACGTAAAATTTCTGTCTTCGAAAATACAGTAATAAAACCTTATGAATAACTACACATAGCATAGACAACTGTATGATACTGGGTCGGCTATGTCTGTAAACAATTGTGAGAAACAAAATTTGTTTTGATAAGATTCCAGTCTTCAAAATGTCCAACTTCAAGTTATGATTTCATAGACAATTGATTCGATACTGCTCTGTCTACTATGCCTGCATATAATTGTGAAAAGCTATTACGATAATTATCTTAACGTTTTATATATCATTCCGATTGTTGTTTCCTTAAAAGGAGTCTAGAAAAAATATCTCCAATTGCGCACTATTTTGTCTGCTCGCGATCATTTGACCGCATTATTTTGTCTGTTATAATTTGACCGACAATTCTACGCACAAATATAGTTTTAGAATTTTCATAATTTATAAACAATTTGCCATTATATTTGGTTTCATTTGTACATCTATTAAATTGAACGTAAAGAAATATTTAACCTAAAATCCTAAAAACAGAACCGCTTTGTTTGAATAAAGATAATAAGTGTATCATCAAAAATAAGTTTTGAGATGGTATTTACATTTTCAAATATTGTTTATATTTAACGTTAATATATTCAAATATAACAGATTAGTGTGCCCAGTAGATGTACAATACGAATTAGTAATTAATAGATACATCATTACAATCGGCTTTCCTCGGGTGAATTCGCTTACGGAAAAGGCCGAGTTGTGACGAATGACATCCACTGGTTACCGACTAACTGTTATAAGTTGGGAGCGGCAAATAAACGAACATTACCTTTTGAAACATTTTAGAAAACAAACTACTACAAGAAGGGCGAAAATTACCAGAGGAACTGTCAAACTCATAAATCTAAAATAAAATGACAACTTGAACGTAATTGCTAATATTGAAAAAGACAAACACACAAAAAAAAGTACAGAAGACACAACATAGAACACTAAAGACTAAGCAATACGAACCCCATCAATAACTGGAGTGATCGCAGGTGCGCTGGAAAGATAAGCAAATCCTCCTCCACACATGGCACCCTTCGTCTTGCTCATGTTATTACAAACCCGCTAACTATAGCCAATTTCGGTAGGTCACATTCTTGAAAAGGAAAGGGGACTGTCATTCTTGACGTTCTTGTTATAAAGAAGCTGACGTAAATGAAACATGCCATCAAAATACAAGCAAATTCATTGAATTCTAAACAAAATACTTACATTTTGATTTATCAGACTCGGACTTCTCTTTGTAATGTGCGTATTGTTATGCGTTTACTTTTCTACATTGGTTGGAGGTATAGGGGGAGGGTTGAGATCTCACAAACATGTTTAACCCCGCCGCATTTTTGCGCCTGTCCCAAGTCAGGAGCCTCTGGCCTTTGTTAGTCTTGTGTTATTCTAATTTTAGTTTCTTGTGTAAAATTTGGAAATTAGTATGGCGTTCATTATCACTGAACTAGTATATATTTGTTTAGGGGCCAGCTGAAGGACGCCTCCGGGTGTGGGAATTTCTCGCTACATTGAAGACCTGTTGGTGACCTTCTGCTGTTGTTTTTTTTATTTGGTCGGGTTGTTGTCTCTTTGACACATTCCCCATTTCCATTCTCAATTTTATCGAAGGTCATACTATTAAAATAACAGAATCTTATCCATTCTCTTCAAGTACCTGTATGTACCATAATTATTTATTGCAGAATGGTACAAAAAGCGTGTTAATTAGATACATTGTATGCGTTCATTAACAACAACAACATGTGTTTTAAAACATTGAATTTCATGTAAGAGGGGTTGGATGGGGTTTACAGAATCGATAAATAACGATCAAAGGGGAGAAATATAGAGAATAGAAAATAATGTGGAGGAAAAATACTAAGAATAGAGAAAAATACAAAAATAATATAGACCACTCTCCAATAAAAACCAAATGATAAAAGCTAAAAAATATCATAAGTCACCGAAAGGCCTTAAACAAAGATCATTAAGGTGCCCAAGTCCATATATCGTTATGTATGAAATGTTATGTCTACTGTCAAGTGCATTATTCGTTGTTATTTGTCTTTTTCACGGAGGATTTTGTTGTTTTTATTAGAAATAAAAGCAAATCTCTCATTTGCTTAAACCATTGCCATTTTTCCAAGGATGCGAGACATAGAAAACAATGATAAGGGCAAATTTTCATGGAATTTACGGGAACTCGGACACTTGTGTAAATAATATAGACTTATATTGCATGACTTGAGTCGTCTGATATTAAAATCCTTTAGCATTTTGCCAGGTTGTGTATTAATTGAATGAATTGCTTTTCTTGATTCGTTTTATCTTTTTAAAAATTATTTGCATTACTCGTTATTTCTGTATACCATCTTTTGTGTACAGTATATTTATCAATAATTGTTTAACAAAGTTAACATTGTGGTTCAATTCATTCCAAAGATTTGGGTTGATCTCAGGCGCGTAGGTATATCCTTTTTCACATGTGGCATTTGCCTTATATTTTTAAAATGTGGTATTCAAAATAGAGTTGTTTTTTATGGACAATGCAAATGTAACAACCTTTTTTTGCAACGACAGTGCCAGTTTGTCAAAGATGTAAAATAGTGTACAATGATACGTTTGAATCAAATTTAAGGCAATTTGGACAACAGTATTTAAGGGCAGACACAATCATATTTTACAGGTTATATGTATTAACAATTGGGGTTAGTTTTGTTTAACTTAGTATTACGATGCAGGTTAAAGTGAAAGTTGCTTTAATACTCTTTTATCAAACTTGGACTTAATTTATCTTATCATCAAAAGACAATAAGGAAATTGCAAAGGTTGTTAAGGTAAATAAACTCATCATAGATACCGGGACTAAATTTAGTATATAGGCCAGACGCACGTTTCGTCTACAAAAGATTCATCAGTGACGCTCAAACCCGAAAAAAGTTAAAAACGCAAAATAAAGTACGAAGTTGAAGAGTATTGAGGACCAAAATTTCTTAAATTTTGCCAAATATAGCTAAGGTAATCTATGCCTTAATCACCTTCTGTGTATTAGACAAGAGAGACTTTCGACTTTGATATTGGACTTGAAAACAACAAGCACAATTCCCAATAGTACCAAAATCAAAAGGTTCAAATAAATTCATACAACAGCACATACATGTTGTTGAATAGATATTTTTTGAAATTATTCACCTTTTGATTGTGGTACTATTTTTGATTTAACCCTACACATGTGTTTAATATGTTTACATCTCACCTAAGAATGACGTATTTATCGTGTTAATATCAAGTCAAATAAAGAGATAAACAGATTAAAGTGTGATATTTTTCTTATGAAAATTCACGAAGTTAACAATCACATGATGGAAACTTTGATTGTTGTTTTCAAGAACAAAGACACATGCGAAAACATATACGTCATACAGACACACAACCTGAGTTGGACATCTTTTTTAATTTATTTTTTATGTTTGAAGATCAACCTGACCGTTTTTGATTCACATATTTTTTTCTGTTATCTTCTCACCTTTTTTTACGATAATGAGGTTAAAATTTTGCAAATACACTAGACGCTTGAGAATTTTTTAAAACATATTATTTTTATTTTATTTTCAGTTGTTTGGGTATAAAACAAGTTCTGTTAAGGTTATATGCAACAAATAAAGTATCACGCAAATGAAATGTCATGCGTTTTTTGACACGGGAGTCATAAGCCGTTTTAAATTTTTAAGACACATATCATTATACACTCTCTCGTTTTTGAAATATGTGACAAGCTGTAAACATTTGTTAAACATTAATTGATCATAAATACCAGGATAAAAATGATTTACGCTAGCCGCGCGTTGTGTGTAGACTTATCAGCAACACGTGAATAAAACAATAGAAAATAATTTCCAATTAATAAACTCATCAAATACACCAGGACTAAATTTTATATATACGCCAGACGCGCGTTTCGTCCACAAAAGACTCATCAGTGACGCTCGAATCCCAAAAAAATAAAAAGGCATATAAAGTACGAAGTTCAAGAGCATTGAGATCCAAAATTCCTAAAAGTGTTGCCAAATACAGCTAAGGTAATCTATGCTTGAGATTCAAAAGCCTTATTTTTTTTTTTAAATTATAAAAACACGAAGAAAGTGACAATATCAAAACACATTAAACGAATATACATCTACAGTCATATTCCTTACTTGGTACACACATTTTGAAAAGCCTGATGATCCACATTATGTAAGATAATATACTATTGTAAGATCCATCATCTTCAGGATAATCTTTATGATATTGAGTCTAAATCAAACTGACCATTTCATTTGAAAATCGAAGAGAGCCAAAAAAAAAACAACCGACAAACGAATTATAAAAATCTGAGCAACACAAATCGCACTTTAACAACTTCTGATGCTGTTTATAAGAGAGGTCGGTAAAAAGTAAAATCACAAGGATACTGAACTCAGAGTGAAATTTAATCGGAAAGTCCCTAATCACAAGGTAAAATCAAATAACAAAGCAAATCAAACGAATGGACAGGGTACAGGCATTTGTTTAATGTAGAAAAAGGTGGATTGAACCTAGTGTTATAGCGCTAAACCTCTCACTTGTACGACAATCTCATAAAACAAGTGTATCTTAATAAAGATAATAGTTCATCATTTTGTTAACCTCGTGCTATTTGTATCGACAGTACAATCGAGAGTATTTTAAAAATCAAAGAATTCCAATCTAAACTTTGAAAAAGGGTCAGGTCCATCAAAATGATCAAATCAAACTTTGGACTGTTTCAACTAAAGGATAGAAAATAACAGCTGCTAGTACAGGCATTTTGTCAAGAAAATATTGGAGCTGAACCTGATTTGATAGCTAAACCTATAATAACCTCCCACTTGTATGAATGTGTTTATGTTTCCACATGAAACGTAAATAACATATTAATTCACACTTGATGTGTTAAGTTTAGATAGGTGCCTATAACTAAGATCTGTTATTTCTTACTAAACAATGACAGTGGAAGGTATGATATTCGTATTGTTCGTGCAATGTTGTTTACAGCTTATTATATATTTGTGAATGTTTTATTTGTTTTCAAATGTGCTTAACTAGTTTTAACAGTGCTGTGATATGCTGTTGTTTGCCTTTTCGCGGTTTTTCTTTTTCTTTAATGAAATGACAATGGCAAGTCAGCTGTTTTTCAACTATTTTGTTTGAATATTGTTTTGCTATTTTTCTTCTCCCTTTTCTTAAGCATTGCAAAAACTTCATATCACTAATGTCAAGCAACACCTGACTTTTTAAAGATTATAACATGGTATTTTCCATATTGCCAGGTTATCGGTCCTAGACTCCAAAATCAAACCAGAGGGCTTGATATGGGTAGAGGGCTGATAACATGGTCAATATAGAAAATGGTATGTGATAATCTGTATATCACATTTTCCAGTGTTTTTGATTGACTGGTTACCGGAAGTCGAAGTCGAATGTACGATACGGATTTTCGGGAGCTGATATGAATTTTCAAGGTCTTATATTAATTTTCGAGGGCTGATCGATATTGGCCCCGAGGGCAGCTAACTTACATTAACTTCCGGCTATTATTGGACATACAAAAACGTACGTGCGAGAATTAATCGCTGCATTGAAGACCTGTTGGTGACCTTCTGCTGTTGTCTGCTCTATGGTCGGGTTGTTGTCTCTTTTACACATTCTTCATTTCCATTCTCAATTTTATTTATATTAGTACAAAATGTGTGATGAAAACAGATATTGGACAAGTTTATATACTTTTACTTGGAGATTGATGCTTGATTTTTAGAGACGTGTTTGATACTGAATGATTTAGTGTTCAGCCAGGTTGTCGTTTTATGGGCTTTTGGAACTTTTCCATTTAAACAGGAAGTTTTGCTAGCTTTAAAACAAATTTCAACTCAATATTGTTGTCTTAAAATGACCCTTACCAAGTCAGAAACATAGCAGATATTTTCAAATTGTCCGGATCCGTTTATATCTATATTAGCGTTCGTTTTTGTAGTTCAGTGTTTGTGCTGTTCTGATGATTTCTTTTTAAAGTTGGTGTGATTCCCTCTTGGTCTGTGAACCGGTATTATTTCTATTCGTCGATTTATGACTATTGAACAGCGATGTACTATATACAAACTTTTCTGTATCTTTTATATGATAAGAAAATGTGTTTTCCCTTACATTGTCAAAAATATTACGATTGGTTTTTTTCATATTCCAAAGAATTCACGATTTTTACCCATTTGTGATTTTTCCGTTGCATGTAAGTTGACATTGATATTTAGCCAAAAATCTACAAACTGACGTTAACATGACAAAAGCCAAAACAAACAGAAAGTGACGAATAGACAAACAAAAGTACTCTAAATATAGCATAGACACAGGATCACACAACACGAAATATTAAAAAAAAAAACCGAATTGATTGCAGGTTTTCTAGAAGGGTTAAAAGACCCTACTCCATATAACACCTTTCTCGTGTTACTCTCATATAACACGTCGAGAAGTATATCATGTGTAAATGCATCACACAACAGCTGATTGGAAGTTGACTTTTGATTACAATAAGACATCCCTAAATTGGTAATCCATCAGTCATGTACAGTTAAATTACCATACTATTTATCATATTACAGGTACAAACATCTCTACAACCCTGAACCAAAACCTAACACAATTCAAGGTCATAATTTGGAACGAGTTACCCAAGTTAGAACAAGATCTGCTTTTTATCGGTCTAACTTGCGGCTGCGCATTGCTCATCGTATTAGGATGTATTTGTGTTGTTAGAAGAATTCCAACAAATAGCAATGATGTGACTTGGACTGCTTCTTATATAACTGATGTAAGTACACTCACACACGAATATGCACGATTTCAAATGCAAATGTCAGTAACATAACATTGTAATCTTTCTTTTTTACTGTGTGCAGCACTCGCAACATGGGTATGGATGCATTTGTTTATAACTCGTCAGAGTATTCTAATGCTGTAACCTAGAATATAGATCATGATTACAAGAGCATGGATAACCCTTTTTCATATTTATAAGTGTGTATATGCGAGTGTGAGAATGTGTGTTTAGCTGTGTTTTAGCTGACGTTACTGATTTAGATTCAATATGTATAATAATATATGTATCCAACAAATAAAAAACAATTTAAAACGTAAACCGGGGTTTCCCTTATAGAAAAGACAGAATACGGGGAAGTAATTCATGACACAAATTATGTACATTCACAGCCACAAATGCAATGGAACAGCGGTTTATTTGCTGTTCTCAATCTCAAAGTTCCATTTTTTTGGCATATAGCTTACTCTAGCCGTTATAAGTTTTGCTGTAGTAGTCACCCTGTTATATTGTCATAATTACTTCAATGGTTTTATATACACGACAAACATAACAAACACATGGCTTACCCTTGTTGATCCAAATGAATGTATAGCATGTATAGGTGACGACTATTCGATAAACCTTGTTGATTTTTTTCACATAAATTTATTTGACAATTTTCGGAAATTTAATATGACATTCATAAGATGATCTAAAAAAGTTGTAAGTTGATCTACGAAGATGTTATTCACTTATCACCATAATCTATTTAAAGGAAGAAAACATCACACTTTGAGCAGTTGTTATTTGCCTGCTTGCTGTGTATATTTGATTTCATATTAACGCTTTCATTTCATTCATACAGTGTGATGTAAACATATTCAAAGTATCGATATTCCAAAATGTATATACTTGTAGTCAAAAACATAAAAAATAATAGTTAAGTGTACTGTCAACGTAAATTCTTGCTGAACTTCCCCTGGAAACTTTTTTTTTATTAACAATGCCATTTGCTCTCCCTCCATATGGAATTATTGATTCCATTAGGTCACTAATGATATTTCTTCCACTTGGAACTTATATAATAAAGGAGCTTTTATTTGTGAAATTACGAGGTGGAGTGATATCTATGATTTTAGCAATACATAACTGCTGTCTATATTTTAAAACATTTGGTATTTTAATAATCTTAAACAAAACTTTATTGTATATTTTGTCTTTTCACAGGCTCCACAAAGCGCTACTGTACTGGATGCTTACACTATAAAGAAGGAAACTAAATATACTAGTGTTCCAGATCAGGACAAAGAACCTTCGGAAACGAGATTTTGATTAGTTTTATGTTAAGTTTAAATGACTATTAACCGTGCTGGTGTATGCCAAACGCTTACTTGTGTATGTTAATTATTAAAAACAAATGTCGAATGTCGCTTACGTTTCTTTCATTTGGATCAATATCGACAAACGGTAAAATGTTCTCCAAATTAAATATCAATTCCATTGACACGTTTGCATGGAATGAATCTCTTAAAAAAAACCGAAAACCCCATATATTAAACAATTGTCAATCAAACACGTATACACCGAACAAGAAACGCGTCTTTTCAGCATACATAAAAAAAGAAGTGATATAATTGCCGATGGGAGAATTTTCTACTGATACTAAATCACACAGAAGATCACAATTTTAGTAACCGTACATCTTAAATAAGAACATTAAACATAACAAGCTGTAAGAGGTACTGACATGTCAAATAGAAAACAAGCAACATCAGAAATGTAAACCTTAACTTTATGAGAACAATATTATAGACCGTGTATGGAGTACTGTCTCGTATATTAACCACCGACGATACAACCAATTTTGGGACGCCAAGCTCTTTCATAGCCTTACACAGTGGTGAAACAGCATCTAAAAGAAAATATGAATCTGACATCATGTTAGAATTTAATTTGAAAATATATAGATATTAGTTCAATGAGGATATTTTTTTACAATCAATGCGATATATTGTAACCGATACTTCACAAACAGATATCAATAATGACGACTAATAACCACTGCTCTTACCTCGATCTTGATATCTATATCACTAACGGAAAGCTGAATACTAAAATTTACGATAAAAGGGATTTTCTTTTATTTCCTATCGTTAATTATCCGTTTTTAGATGACGACGTTTCCTTGTCGCCATCTTAAGGTGTTTATATATCTCAACTTATTCGATTCGCTCGTGTATGTAACAATGTTTTAGATTTTAACGAGAGAAATTTATGCATAACTGAAAAATTATTACACCAGGGTTTTCGATATCACAAACTAGTCAAAACATTTACTAAATTTTATCATCGGTATAAAGACATCATTCGTAAATATAGCTCAACATGCAGACTTCTTATACGTTCAAGTATTTCACATCCATTTTTTTATGGAAATATTCTTTATAAAGTACAAAGGTGTCAGTATTCACCTCAGAAACTTACAAAACCTTTGAATAAACTTATTAAGAAGGGATATAATTACGATACTGTTGTCAAGTCATTAAAGATTGCATATTTTGGCGTTAATATTGAGTCACTGATAAGGTCTTTGCGTCGGAACTAAACACATTTATTCTAAAAACAGTTGTTGGCATGACACGGGTTATGTTCTTCTCATATATGTTATGGTGGTATGATACTAAACTCCTAACGGGAAGGATTGTGCCTGATGTTCATATGATGAAATCATAATCTTTCAGTCAGTTTAATTGAAGTCTGAAGCTGGCATGTCAGTTAACTGCTAGTAGTCTGTTTTTATTTATGTATTATTGTCATTTTGTTTATTTTCTTTGGTTACATCTTCTGACATCAGACTCGGACTCCTCTTGAACTGAATTTTAATGTGCGTATTGTTATGCGTTTACTTTTCTACATTGGTTAGAGGTATAGGGGGAAGGTTGAGATCTCACAAACATGTTTAACCCCGTCGCATTTTTGCGCCTGTCCCAAGTCAGGAGCATCTGGCCTTTGTAAGTCTTGTATTATTTTTTATTTGAGTTTCTTGTGTTCAATTTGGAAATTAGTATGGCGTTCATTATCACTGAACTAGTACAGTCAGGGGCGTTACTTAAACAAGTTATTTTTTTTTATTACTTATATAAGTATTTTTTGCTCATTGTTTAAAGCCATACGGTGATATCTAATTATTAATTTTAATGTCATTTGTTCTCATTTGAAGTTATTTGAAATTATTTTTTCATGTAAGTCTAATATAGGGATTTAAACGTTGCAGGACGCCGCATTTATCAAAGCTTTATCACTAGCAGTATAAAGTACATACAAGAAGCATCATTCAATATTTATAGATTTATTTATAGTATTAATTATATCTATTACCGTTCAGGATTTATTTCTTATAAGGGCATATAGATATATCAAACATCTTATAACAATTACAAAGAAGGCTATACAATTAAAAACACGATCTTCTTAACCTTTTAAAGTACAAATAATGTTCCATAACGAAATTGCCAAAACAGTTGATATGAGATATATGTTGTCTTTTTTTTTTACAGTTTTTACTGTTCGATAAATTCGTGTTCTGAGTAGGTGTTGATTAAGTGTCATGTAATGTCCCTCGTAGATACGCTTTCATTTATATAGTTAACAAGCATTATCACGTGCTTCTTGATGTTTGACTGTTTAACAACCACTGTTACTTTTGTAAGTATAAACTGCTAGAATAGTTATCACACGCCGGTCAAAGGTCATTATGTGTGAAATGTTAACCAAAGAACTATTCAAAACAAGAAACATGTGTCACAGCTACACCGGTTGTTTACATGCTATACTTATATTTGGAATGTAAATAACGCATTTCACTTAATTTTTAGAATAGTGGTAAACGATACAAAAGGGAGATACAATTTTAGTATTTGGATATTTCTTTTTTCTTTTCAGACATTATGTCCATCTTGAGAAATGCATTCTGGCATGAATTAAAATTGGTATGGTCATATTTATCAATTAAGTGTTTACAACACTTCTGATTTTTGGAAAACTGTGGCTTTTTTACTTCAAATGATTATTACCTTAGCTGTATTTTGCAAAATATTTGGAATGTTGGTCCTTTATACTCATCAAATTCGTACTTTTTTTTTTTAATCTTTTTGGGATCAGAGCGTCATTGATGAGCCTTTTGTAGACAAAATGCGCGTCTGACGTAAATACACAATGTCATCCTGGTATCTATGATTAGTTTATTACTAACTTAAGTTTCCTTTGAAATATCCCCTTTGCAACTCTCGATTCTGAACAAAATTTAGGACACAAATAAACGATACAGCTGATTAAACCATTGATTACTAACTTATATCTGCATCAACAATATCACCCTTGATAAATCTATAGTTCGTGGTATTAGTTATCAACGGTACCAGGATTATAATTTAGTACGCCAGAATCGCGTTTCGTTTATATAAGACTCTTCAGTGACGCTCATATCAAAATATGTATAAAGCCAAACAAGTACAAGCTTAAAGAGCATTGAGGGTCAAAAATCCCAAAAGATTTGCAAATACGGCTTAGGTAATATATGCCTAGGATAAGAAAATCCTGAATTTTTCGTAAAAGTAATTGGTGGGAGATGTACTTCTAATGTAATTAATTGTTATTTGAAAATTAATTATTCTTTAATGTTTAAATAAACAGAGTTTTGTACAAAATCAAATAATTGGAAGTCATATATTGTGTTGAAAAATTATATGGAACAGATGTTACAGATTGGCAACAACATCGGCCATTTTTTAATATATTGGTGGTTTCACTAGTATGTTTTTGTTCTGATGCATGAAACGAACACAAATTACTTTTAAAAGTGATTATTTTTTTAACGGTGGTCGGAATTAATTTTTTAATTGCCACAAAAAAGGAGAGCAATACCCACTTCCACAAATAAAGTATATAGAACAGATATCTATACTTCTGTGGTCTGTTATAATACGTAAAATGGCAAGCGATCTCATCATATTAAGGTTATCACTTACAAAACACAAAACTTCTGCATCACAATTCCCAACACAAATCAATACTTTTCACAACACGTTAAAAAAAATCGAGTATACAATTTATGATCTTAAGACATGAATTTGCAAATCAAGTGAAATATAACCAATTTAAAAGGATGATAGTGGGTAATCAAGACAATCCTTAGAAGATGAAATATAATTCATTTGTTAAACAAATTCGTTAATCCGCAATATTAATCATATTCATGTATTATTAAAGAGCAAAGGAATACCATAATGTGTCTGTATCTGTATGTATCTGTAAGATACATAGTTTGTAATGGAAAACTTTCCTGTGCTTTTTGCATGACACTCATTGTTTAGTATGAATAAATGTCCGATGCGCTGATTTTATTCTGACCTCGTCCTTCTATCCCCATCTAAGTAAGCATTCATGTCTTTTTTTCCATTTTAATCGAAAAATTCAAACACACCTTCCACCTTCCTTTTTGCTGAAATAAACATTGGTCATAAAGTATTTGTGTCTTTCAATCTCATCTGAGGGACTCAGTATTATGAATCAATAATAACCGTTAGGTCTATATACTTATAAATAGAATTGAGAAAGGAAATTAGGAATGTGTCAAAGCGACAACAACCCGGCCATAGTGCAGACAACAGCCGAAGCCACCAATTGATATTTAATGTAGCGAGAATTCCCGCACCCGTAGGTATCCTTCAGCTGGCCCCTAAATATGTTTAAAACATTTTCCGGAATAATAGGTGTACTATATTAGGTTAATATGATAAATGATTACCAATTAAACAACTTCCTGCTTAAGTTAAAATGAATTGGATGTAAGCAATTATATAATTATCGTTTAAAACTGCAAAACCCTTTTTCAACCCTACAACGTTTTCGTAAACTGTCATGTGTCAAGTAAGGACACTGGCAGTTGTGATCTTATAGTTTGTTTCTGTGTGTGTTGCATTGTCGTTTTGATTTTTTGTTTCACTTAAAGGTTCATGATGTTTCGTTTTTTTTTAGTTGATGTGTTTACCTCAGTTTTAATTCTAACCAGGATTTGTTTTCTCTCAATTGATAAATTACTTTGTGCAGCGTTATACTAATGTATAGGCAACCATACGACCTTAGATCATGACAAAAATAAATCCGCACTGCTGTAAATTTAAGTAGTCATGTTCTCATCTGTTCTTTATATCTGTTCATATTAAAATAACACATACTAAGCTTTCACTCTGAAGGTACGTTTTGTGATTACTTTTAGTTATAGTTCAAACTGTGTCTACTTCATCCTAGGAGACTGCATATTAATGTCACAGGTACCTGTCTGGCTTCATGTATGTTTAATAAAATATAACCTTATTGATACTAACATTACAGCCTTTTTATCAGCTATAATATTTAAGATTTAATAAACAGCATATATATCTTATTGAACGAACGTTTGTAAACATGATGTCATTTTAATGTTTTCATACACAATTTACGTCATTACAGAAATTACTCTTGAAATAATTCCATGTATTTCTGTTTTTTAAACTGTTTTTTTTAGCTTATGTATGGTTCGTGGAAAAGTAAAATCACAAAAATACTAAACTTCGAGGAAAATCAATTCGGAAAGTCCATAATGACAAGGCAAAATTAAGAACTGTCATATTCCTGACTTGGTACTGGTATTTTCAAATGTAGGAAACGTTGGATTAAACTTGGTTCTACAGCACTAATCCTTTTACTTTGATAACAGTCTCATCAAAATTCGTTAAATTTATGCAGACTATATAATTATGCAATTGATCTTGTCGATTCGATGAGTCAAAGCTACTTTAACTGCTCTTTACATTGCTTTACTATCTTACTTAAATCGTCACACAACATAGCAAAGATTTAGGTGAGTGTTGACTCTTGAGTCTGAAGCCTTGGGTGTCAATTATTGATTCTATAAAAGTCTTTTCAAGGCTCCTTAGTTAATGTACTCTTAAGTTTTAGTAAATGAATTTGGAGTCCCCGTACTTTTTTGTTTGTTAAAATACTTAAATTAACAAAATTTAAAGACATACAGTTACTCATTTATGAGTTATGCATAGGAAATAAATATTTTCTTTATTGTGGAACTATTAAAATGAATATTTGAAAGCCAAGGATGTATAAGAACCAAACCAGTTGACGAGATACATGTATACTACCTAAAGTACACAAACAGTAGCCATATCTGTCTAACGTCTACTTTGTCAGAAGGAATTGACGGAAAGAGTACGTCAATGCGTATTTGCTTTTTATACAGTTTCGAAATATCAAATAAACACAGGTGGCCATTTGCTTAAATTTTATTGAAAAATACAACACAAAATATAAAAAGTGTCTCATCAAAGACAATATTATTATCTGACTTCGATTTGAAAAGGGCATCTGGAAATTTGAAATAACGACACTTAATCTTATGAACTTTCATTCTAAAATATTTAAATGATTTGTGTGTGATGTGTAAACGGAATGATTTCAAAACAAAACAAAAATGTAATTTTGAAAGATACATAACAGGGATACATTAATGCTCAGAGTAAAACACCGATCTACTTTACAAAAGGGTTTTTATTACTTTTTGTCTAGTGCTTAAAAAACATATAATATAAAATAAAGTGCCTTCCTATGCTTCAGGTTTATGCTCTTATAATATACTAGTTATTAAAATGTGTGTCCGAGCGATAACTTCTCTACGTTTATAATTTAAGGATTATTTATTTAAAACCAAAGTTTTCACGTCCCCCACTCTGATATTCAGTAGATTTACTCCTGATTTACCCGGTATTCTGTTTTTTTTGTGTCCACAAGTTTTGTTGTTAACGTATTTGATCGGGTACTTTAAGACGGATAGATTTTAACGTTTCAATCCGAACAGTAGGTGGAATAGTAGGATACAAAAGGAACTGGCTGGCTTAGAAATTATGAAGTTTCTCTTAGTGATGAAGAAAGTTAGTGATGTTAATATCATCGATTCCTGTATCAGTCAACTAAACAGGAAGGAATTGCCCCCTTTACATGTTTTACTTATATGTTAAATTTCTGATCTATCTGGTTTAAAAATTAAAATATAAGCTACATCACAAAATTATACTGACCAATATAAGACAAAAACAATGTATTATGCATCCTTGGTAAGATGCATAATCTCTCAAATATTGTAGAAAATTGACAGGCATTCTTAACAGAATAATTCTGATGTAATGTTTTCCGAGTAGATGAAGATGCAAAAATAGGTCAACATAGCTTTTTGAGGCGCGATCTAGATTTGTAAAATTGTTTCTATTAGGCTGATAGTAATGTTGTGCACATACATAAAGAGGTGTCTCAAAGAAGTAATTATAAACTCGGTACCCTTACATCACTGCATACTAGACTTGAAATACGTCTCATTCCTTTGATGTAATCATTGCAATCTTAAATCATCGCAGTGCCTATTTCCCTTATTCAGAAATTTTCCGTATTTTTTTTCGAGAAGCACTACTTAGTATATGGCTTTTTGTGAGTTGATGAAATGATTTGTACTTTCATAGATAAAAAAAAGTATTTCGATCCAGTTTTTTTTACTTGTTATGATGAACGCTTAATTGTGCATCTTTAGTAAAATAAACTTGTCGATATGCATGAACAGTTTTTTGATACATATTCTTTCAAAAAAAATCTCTGATTAAACTGGGTCATCTTAAGAAGTGCGACAACTGGAAATACAAAAATCAAATTTTTAATATGTAATGGTTCCGATTTTGCTGGTTAAAAAAAAACCTGAGAAAGATAATACTGACCAATCTGTAGCTCTAATGTAATCTAACTCTAGTAGATAATGAAGATTTGATAGAACGTCATCAAAACTCCCAGATATGATACAGATTGAATTTATTCAACATTTGGACGATTGGAATGCTTTTAACAGTGGCAATTGCCAATTTACTTTCTCGTTTGAATTGATTGCCTTTGAGCTCTTTTTCAGTTGACTATGCAGTATGAGTGATGCTCATTGTTGAAGAACTGTCTAGTTCTCTAGCAATATGATAATCATACGAACAAGCCTATACCTATACCTACTTATCCATTGTTTGTTTTTTTTAAATTTCAAGACGAATGTGTCAAATTCATTAAACAAGAATACAACTCTGGAGTTCATTATCAGGTTGTTCTATATTAATACTATCAATAGTTTAACACTTGTCGCGATATTGTCTGATTCCAGGTGTTGCGTCAACAATAGTATTCTTAAAATGTTAATGAACGTCGCTTTCATCATTGTTTATTAGCACCTGATGTTAAGGCTTTCTTAGTCATGTTCATTTAGTTGAATTTGAAAATCCGAAATGATTACATCTAACGTGACGATGACAATGAAAGGTATTGTACATGCTTATAATTTGATCGTTTTCATTGAAAAGTAAAATCACAAAACAACTTAACCCCGATATATAACTGAATTGCTTCCATTGATAATCATATTTTAAAGTAACCACTTTGGTCATATTGTTCATTTTGGCCTGTACTTTTATATAAAATTACTAAATTACACGTATGGAAAGTTTTTTTAGTAGGAAATATATCAAATCTCCAGATTTTTAATAGTATGCATATGAGCAGGACATTAAATAAAATATATGATAACACGTCCACATTTCTATTCCGATGAGCTGATGGCGAATTCAAGAAATGGTGATTCATAATTCCAACATTATGATCTGTAAAATATGCGATTTACGATGGCGCTGAGAATTTCTACAACGAAAGTTGATTTTTTTAATGGTTTTATCTTCATCATTTTAATTTTTTTATGAGAGGCTTCTTCATCGATTTCCAGCTGATTTCCGAAAACGGTTGGATATTACGTAATTCGAGAAAAAAAATTATATAAAAACTTGCTTACAAGAGATAAAGTAATTAGGAACGCATACTTATATGCTAACTGTGAATTAATCGAAATTCAATTTATATTTTCAGAGTTCCCTAATAATTCAAACCAAAGTAATATGTTAACGAACATGGGTGACAATCTTATGGATGGAGCAACCACTGACCTTTACCTTGACCCCCTTCTAATTGGGGTAATATGTATATGTGCATTAGTTATTTTCTTTGTAATGTGCTACTGTAAAATAAGAAATACACCTAATGACAATTATGAAGTGACATGGACGTCTACGTATTTAAGCACTGTAAGTATTCTTAATAGTATTGTGTATATATTTTACTTTTTTGTGTGTTTTATCGCCACTTTTAAGCACCGTATTTATGCTATTTCATGGCGGCCAGTCATTATTGGTGGATAAAGCTGGAGTGCCCGGAGAAAACCACCAACATTCGTTTGAAAAACTGACAATCCTAGTCAATTGAGATTGGGAGTCGAGTGCAACCGCACAAGCGGGTATCGAAATCACAACCTCTGTGTTGACTGGAAAGTGATAACAGTAGTAACTACTTAAACCACTCGGCCACCGAGGCCCCTATTGTGTAGAGAACGACAACAGTAAGTGTGTGCGCTAACACACAATGCATCATTTCCTACATAAGAAAATGCAAAAACCAATATGACAGTTGTAATCAATTAGTTTGATGTGTTTGAGCTTTTCAGTTTGCCTCTTGATTTGGTTTTATTTTGTTTTGAAATATCCCCGGAGACCCTTATTTTTGTGATTCTACTTTATACTGCTTATCTTAAGTCATAAATCGATTGAAATGAAAACAAAACAAGGGTTATAAACTTAAACCGGGGGAAACCTATTACCTATAATAGGACAACAATGGAACAACAGAAATATTAACGTGCATCTAAAAATATTCACAAAAGGCATATAGACATTTGCTGATATTATTTTTTTAAATTTCATTATTTTATGTATCATACAACTAAAGGCGAAATCTTTGATATGTGACGTACATAGTGGTCTTGTTTTCCAATCATGACAGTACTATGCTATTGCATTTGAAATGTAGTTATTATTTCAATAAAAATAACACTTTAAAGGGTACACACATTTTTTCATAATATTTCGTTTTGGTGTTACTATCAGTATCAAATGAAAATGTGTGACATACTAGTCGGGGAAAAAAAAACCCCAAAAATATCTGATGTCAAGAAATTTAAATCAGAAAGTTCGTTATCAAATGGTAAAATCAGAAGTTCAAACACATCACACGAATTGAAAGCAACTGTCATATTCATGACCTGGTATAGTCCTTTGATGGTGTAAACTTCCCACTAACACCATACACCATTACACCATACACCATACACCATACACCATACACCATACATTTTTTCAGGGGAATTTCACACCATCCACGGGCTGTACTGGTATTTCCTTGTGTAGGAAATGTTCGATGAAACCTTGAACCTGTATGACTGTCGAATAGATAAGTGGATGCAAAACTAGCTTTGCAGCAAACATAAACACAAATCAACAGAGATAACAACAATAATAAAATAAAAGATACAACTAAGCAACAAGTCACGCAATACAAATTAGATACCGTGCTGAAACTTAACTTACTTTTATCAATGGAAGGCATGAACTCGTGTGCCTATGGCGATGAACTTTTATTATCAATAGTACACATGACACAACATAGAAAACTAAAGAATAACCAACACGAGCCCCCCCCCCCCCCCCCAAAAAAAAAAAACACCAAAAAAAAACACCAAAAAAACAACAAACAAACTAGGGTTGATCTCAGGTGGTCCATAATGGTAGGCAGATTCTGCTGCATATGTAGCATTATAAGCATCGTGTTATGATCGTATCGATTCAAGTGTGGCCATGGTAAAACAACATGTATGTAAACGATTGACAATCATTTGAGAAAAATTGTTTTCATTTTTCTGTCACATTGTTACCTAGTACTTATATAATTAGTCGATACAAAAACAGTATCTCCAGATGGAGACAGCGTCTGAATGTGAACTCATATATACAAATGTATGGAATGTCAGTTCTTTGAATTCGACGACGTTTTGTTAGATACATTTCAATTCAAGGCTTCAATGTGAATGCACTGGCAGACCTTTTTCATTTTCTAAAGAATAGATATTGTATAATATCGATTGATAGACAACACGTATATGAACCTTAAAAAAGATATGTAAAAAAAACCAAACTCAACAACAAATTATTTGCGTTCATTTCTTTTGTTGTTTTTTCTCTCTCAATTTTGTTCACGTAGGTGTCTGCAATGGAAAGGAAACTACGAATTTGCTATGAAAGCATCGATTTATATTTTCTTGTATAATTATAATCCCTTAAATAATTATTGATTTTTGATATTCTCGTACGCTATAATTTATATATTAACAGGCACCAGAAAGCGTCACCGTATTAAATGCATACCAGATTGAGAAAAAGTCAAATTCTAGAGACTACCAAAGTAAAGAAACAGAACAATTCATAATTTAGTTGATACTATATAAAAATCAGTATTTTTATTATAACATTAATTGCATAAGGTTTTTCTCTAGTCAATGGATTAAGAAGCATTTATAAACTAGTTTCCATAGTTTGAATTAGTTTATTGGACTATTTGCTGATTATACATTAAACATTATATGTATGCAATGTCATTTACTGTATTTATACAACAGTTGATATCACGTTCAATGTACTCAACTTCGTTCAATGTGAATAAACTATTTTTAGATATATGTTTATTTGTAATTTTTGTTCATTTTGAGATTGTATCACAGTGGTGTCTGCTGTAAGCATATTTTGACTTTTAACCGATTATATCTGTTTTGTTTACGCATTCATGTAAAAATAATGGACTTTGGTGCGACTGTCATACGAGTGAAATAGTTCTGTAAAACAAGGTTCAATTGACATTATCTACATTTGAAAATGACTGTACCAAGTCAGGAATACGACAGTTGTACATTCTTTTGATGTGTTTTATCGCGCGTCTGGTGTATATACAGAATTAAGTCCTGGTTTCTATGATGAGTGTATTTATCATTTGAGAAAACTGATGAGATATTTTCAAAACAACAAAACAAACGAATATGTTATACAGCAACAAACTACGACTTAACGCTATAATTACCAAAAATCAGAGAAAAGCATGTATTGATTTCCAAACTAAAAATGGAAACACTTTTGACATGATATATTGAAACTAAAATCGTAAGCCACACATTTTATGATTATAATATAGTGATTAACATTAACCATCAACAACTAGTGATAAGCTAAAAAAAAAACACATGAAGGATGAATACATATTTATTGAAGTGAATGCATTAGAAGTATAAAGTCAACTTCTCAAAATGTATTTTATTCTTGTTTGTATTCTATAAAAAACATTGTTTTACCTCTTTCTTGTATCACCATGAAGCCATTTTGGTCAAATAAAACAGCTATTAATCTATAATTAAGTGTAATATACATTTATCAAAGTAAAACAAGACAATAGTACGAAATAAAATTGGTTTTTGTTTTTAAATCTTTTTACTGTTTTCTTAATCATTCCAAGTTCTGTTGATTTAAGGAAGATTATAAGTTTTTACTATTGCAGTTCACATTATGTCTAGTTATTTTCCAAAATCTGCAAATTTAGAGTCAACTATGAAATTTTATTGGTTAGATCGTTTATCCATACGAAGAAAACTTGCTGATTTATTGCATTACCTAAAATATTGAAAATAAACCAAACATTTGTTTTTTAAAATCATTAAAATAATTTTTTCTTTAACTAAGCTATATAAGGGGAGAAAACTCTTTTAGTAAAAACCTTTTATTGATAGCTTTTTTTTTTTTTATCTTAACCTTGCAAGAAATATTAGAAAACATATCTTCTTCAAATTTATTTCAAAATCATATCTCATAAATTTGGTTTTATACGCTTACATGGGTTTTGTTTCATGCACAACCTTAGCACATTTAGACAATTGTCAACAACTCATGTAGCTTGAATAAAAGCACGGTGACCAATCCTTTCTTTGTATCGTATTTAAAAGAGCATAGTCAAATATTCATTTTGGCAAAGTAAAAAAAAAATATATCAAAGGAAACATATTCCGATGATCTACCTTACGGTGGCTCACCCCAATAGTGACCCCCGGTAGATTTTTTTTATTTTCACTTATTCTGTAGATTTTTTTAAGCTGAATCCAAAAATACAAAGAAAAAAGGGGGTCACCAGGCTAGTTTTCCCCTCAAATTGAAGCGAAATGTGCGATTTTGACCCTTTTTCCAAACATGTCCACCCTTACAACAATAACGGTTACATCAAATTCAAAGAGTTTTAAAACCAAGTCAGTATGATTTTTATGTGAAAAAACATTAGAATTTGAAATGTAAACCTTTCCCGTTGTTGTTTTTGACTTAAAAATCCTTTTATTTTCAGATTTATGTCTAAATTTAGCATTTTCTAATTTCAGTTTAAGGCAAAAAATATTGATTGAATCGATTTTTCGTAAACTTTTTCCGGTAGGATTTTTTTAAAAACAGATATGTCAAAGCTATGAACTTTTCGAGCATTTTAAGGTAAAATAAAATGGGGATCACCAGGCTTTTAAAAAAGTTACGAGCTTTTGTTTAACCCCTCTACCCCATAAGGTCTGATTTCAATGCAGTCCATTAATTACTTAATTGTGAATTCTTTATTGGTGGCTTGAATAAAATAATGTTTGAAATTATATTAATAAACGATGGCTGAATATAAATGTGGTTATCGTATGACTGTTTGTTATCAAGAAGCGAAACTTTGATTATTTAGGTGAAATACGGTAATTTTGTCTGGCGCGAGTTGCTTCCCTCTAATTCGGCGCCATTATCGGACCAAAGGAATTTCAAGGTCGCCACACCGAGCAGCATACTACATTGATGAATACGACCATTTACATACATAACAGACATTGTGGTGAATATACAACGATGAAGGTAGAGTTATTGCATAAGAAAACATAAATTTCGATATTTTAGGCAGCCAAATGTTACCAGTATCACGAAAAATACAAACTTGGGGGCTGTCTCAAAATACTCGCTACTGTTGAAAAGCACTGCGACTGAGACCTTGTACGAGCTCAAATTCTGCTCCATGTTTAATTGTTATAGCTGGTATCTTATTTATGTGTTTATCTTAGTATTTTCACCTTACTGGCAATTTGTAAACATGTCTGGCCCGTTTTGAGAGATATCCGTGTGCAAACGGACGAAGAGGAGGGGATGACATCTAGCTACTATGAACCACCACAACTGTCATTTTTACGCTACTGTTAGTGTCAATGAATTAGCCTTTTTTAATCATCATTTGGTAAATCTAATTTCGTAGCCAAGTTACATAGAGTTAGGGTCATATGTATGTGGGGTACCCCATAACTTCCCTAGAGCATGCGCAGTTTCTACTCCCTTGTCCAAACTATATTTCCTTTCCTTTTACCCTAAAATTTTCTCCTCTAACTTCAATACTTCCATCTCCTTGTTCCAAGACAAAATAAAAATGACAACATGTATTTCCAAGATAACCCTTTTCTCTGATCCCTCATTCCCCTGTCTCCTTACCCCTATCCACCCCCTCTATTAAATAATAATCAATTAAGGTTCTCAAGGGGTTTGATTGACTTGTTTTTTTTTGGTTGAGGATATGACTAATTGGCCTAATTTGTAAATGATAACCTTTACAGTAGGAGGCAATACATCTGTACATCTTTTAAACATATATATATATTGTATTTAAAACAACATTAAAAAAAAATATTTTGGGGTCATTTTGGATTTATTTTAAGCAACCTGGTACCAATAGAAGCAGTATTGTCACAGGTTTGTATATTGTGGTTTTATTCTTTTTTAGTCTCATTTTCATTATTTTCTGTTAAGAAATTTGCTATATATAAATATAATCAATCAAATTAAATTATTGAAAAAATATTTTATGCGTTCTCAAGGAAAAACAAAAACACTTAAAACAAACCTATTATCAAATAAACACATATTAATATAGACCATTCTTCTTCTTTTAAGCTCTCATAGATATAAATTAAATCCAACCATACATTTTTAAATGCCCTCAAAATATTTTTTTGAAGTAGTGTGTTTTTATTTAAAATATTTACATGATATACATGTAGCAAAAAAATGCAGGTGACAACTACTTTTGGCCAGGAACTGTATTTTGAGTTGAAAATAATTGTTGCTTTGTGAATAGTAATTTTTAATAAATACAAAATTTGTGTATTCTATATTCCAAATAGGGTACAAAAAGCCTCAGCATAATTTATTCATGAGGACTGCATGAGCTGCATTTTCAAAATTGAAGGCAGCCGAACAGCAAGAAGCCTTTATTCAACCTATAGAAACAAAATCACTATTTACACTTGTTGTGCATGTAATTATATTTTGTTTGCTCGTTATTGATCACAACAAATTCTTCATTATTTTTACACCATAGTGGCAGGGGCATTATTAAAGTTAAATTATCTTTGCATTGTCAGTCTTATCAAACTTGCATGTACATCCGAAATTTGTTTTCTGTTCTCTAACTTCAGTTTGCCTCTACCAATATTATTAAATTAAATAAAATTCACAATTAATGCATATATTATTATATTATTCTTGTTACCAACAAACACACATGAAGTTTGAATTTTTGGTGGGGTTGCTTTTACTTTTCTAGAGTTATGCCCCTTTACAAATTTTAAAATAGCTAAAGTTTTGTTCCTTTCTTTAACACAAGTTTGCTTTATCCAAATATTGTGATACTTATATGCAATGCTTACTACAACACAACTCGGATAAAGTAAAAATTTGGGTGGTGTCACTCTTTTCATTCTTTACATGCTGCTCATCTGTGTCCTATGGACACGTTCTCCATTATGCATTAGTCTCATCTGTATGCTTTTGAATGTCAATAATTGTTGATTTTCTGACAGAATTACTCTGATATTTAATTTCAGGCTGCAAGTACATTTGTACATATACATGTAAATGGAAGGAGTGATCTTGGAATGTCCAACTTTACTTGGAATTATTGGCACAGTATTGAGTACTGACAGAATTTTATGAGAAGCCAGTATCATCTAGTTTTGCAACCAGAAACTATGTGTAAAGTGCTGAAACTTAAGAACAACATTCTACATGTATATGCAATATGTGTTGCCACAATCCAATTGAGGAGCAGAGGTCAACTATAAATTGGAACTACATGTACATGTATATGCCTTAGTGCTGTCAAAATCCTTAAAAAATGCAATAAAAGAACCTGCTTCACCTACCTGTCCCAATGATGAATAAAGATCATATATATATATTGAGTCTTATAAAAAAAACAGTGAAGGAAAATAAAAATTATGAAGATATAGAGCTGATCAGCTTATGATTGTACATGTACATGACGTATAAATGGCAACAATGCTTACATTTATACTAGAACATTTAAATTAACAATATTACATTTGTAATACATGTTTTATAAATTTGATCTCAGAGACATCTGAGGAATAAAATCAATAACGTTTCAAAAATTTGATTTAGTTGAGCCTTTTTTTACGCCTGTTTTCAGGAGGTAATATGGTATACCATTGACTGTCAGTCGTCAACATGGTCGGCATATACTCATTTAATAAATACTAAAAGGTACATGTAGTAGATAAACTATTTGTGTGCAATACATGTAGATTACAATTCTGTCAATAACAATGTTTCATGGACCACATAATCATTTGTATGGTTCATTGATCAACAGTAAGTCCTCTTTTTTCATATACTACTAGAACACACCCGTGATATCTCGGGTCCGTGACTGAATTAAGGTATATAACTATGCGCAAGCCTTATTTTAGTATTAGTATTGTCATCTGATAAAGTCATGCCGATTATAAGATACACAGTTTTTCTCTGCTTTCAAATCTTACTGTTTGAACCCGTCGAACTGGAACTTATCAATTATTGGTAATATTAATTATTTGGAAAACAAAAGGTCCTGGAATGGAGTATTTTTTAATCAACAACATTGTCCTATATTAGTTATAAATACAGATGAATTCTTTGAATCGCTGTTTTACGTCATGTATGCCCACTAACAAATTGAAAACTGTTCCTCATTTTTAGTCTTGTTATCTTAGAAAGTCTTACTGATTAAAATACTACAATAGGTAGCTATTTTACAATAGGTAGCTATTTGACAATTTAGTAGTGTCAACCCTGTGATTATGACCCGTGTATATAGCATATTAACCCTGAATACACCGTTTGGTGGTGCGCCTGTCAGATGTGGAACGTACAGATTAGGTAATAGGTAACAGGTGAATATACTATTGGTATCGGTATCGGACTCGACCCGGAACTTCTTAATCATTGGCAATATTAATTACGTGGAAAACAAAAGGGCCTGGAGTGGTGTAATTTTCAATCTACACCTCTGTACTATATTAGTGATTCTTTGATTCGTCGTTTTTACGTGATGACGGCTGAAAAATTGGACTTCGTAATTTTAGTATTATAGATATTGTGTAATCAATAGGTCATCTTCATGTATATTTGGTGGACGTTTAGCAACCAACAATCAATCAATCATGTATATTTGGTGTATTAAATGTATTATAACAAATGAAAATATCAAATAAGAGGATGTGATATGATTGTAAATGAGACACAAGAGACCAAACAACACAGAATTAACTATACATGTAGGTCACCATACATACTTCAACAATGAGTAAAACCTATTCTGCATAGTTGGTTTTAAAGGCCTCGAAATGACAAATGAACAATTTAAAATGATTCAAATGAGAAAACTAATGGGTGATTTATGTACAAAATAATGAATAAAAAACAAAAATGTCTGTCTTGCAGGGTTTATCTGAACTTAACCTAATTTCATGGATTTGTCTATTTCTTAATTCTAAATATGTTTCAAAATATTTGGTTGATGGGATGATTGTTAGAGAGTCTGACATAGGGTGCGGGCTCATTGGTTGATAACATTGCGAATAACTGTAGCCGGTCCCGCTTTGGCAGTCAGTTCCCACATTGTCACTGGAGGAATAAAATAAGAAAACAAATGGTATAAGAAAAAAAATGAATCATAATTTCCTGTCGATATGCACATCTACATAGTATGCCCTTATTATCTAAAAAGGTTTCAAAAATTCGAATGTGCGTTTTGAGAGACGATGAGAAACTGTTACAGTGCTATATTGTAGTAAATAAGTTCAAAGGGGCATAACTCCTAGAAAAAATAAATGAATCGTAATTTCCTGTTAACATGCACATCTACATAGTACGTCCTTATCTAAAAATGTTTCATGAAATTCTGTTTGAGAGGAGTTGTGATGACAAGAAACAAGACTGACTGACGGACGACAGACGGGTCAAAAACATTATACCCTTTGCAACTCCGTTTTGTTGTGTATATAAATAGGAAGATGGGGTATCATTGTTTATGAGGCAACATTAAACCGAAGACCAATTTACATAGAAGATAACAATTATGTCCTCGTATGATTACCAATAAAACCATATACCACATAGTCAAACAAATAAAAGTCCAAGAAATTACTTTTTTGTATTTATTGCACATAATGAATATTTAATTTGTTCATACTGAATCGTCACTGACAAATATTTCAAACATAATACGGATGAGAACATATAGAAAAGTATCAATTATGTAAGTTATGCAAAGTAAGATGAGCTAGATATATGGACTGCCATATTGTTGTTGTGCTGGTAAGAATGAGTGAACAATTATGCTTGGTGCATGTATAGGCAAAATTCCCCCTTTTGACCTTACGAGGCTGCGTATGTATACATCCAGCTGTTTGAGCACCCTGTATAATCAAGGGATCATCTGTCAGATTAGTCATATTTCTATGTTAAACATAAGATTTGAAAATAAGCAGATGTAGTATTATTGCCAATGAAACAACTATCCACCAAAGTTCAAATTTGAAATTCAATATAATAAATAAAAAAACATCATCTCCTTTTATCATCACGCATAGATTAGTTATACATTTCTTTGCCACGGTAAGATCAAAGACCATTAAATCCGTGTTCACAAACACAATTGTCATTCACATTTTTTTGCCACATTGCCATTACCCCACTATAATTATTTTCATCATCAAAAACTTTCCTTATTATCTTACCTTTTAAAAAAGCATGTCAAAAATTAAGATAGAAGTTAAAATTTGCCCGGCTATTATAGCGTTACTGTGTACTGGGCGGAGTTTAAAAATTACCATCCAAACTTTTCCTGAACCTAGTAGTAGTATAGATTTATATATATAAAGTCTTTAGTAGTGTTTGTGACTGCCCGACACGCTGTGGATGTTCCTAGAAAAAATTTGCGGTCCTCCGCAAAGCATGCAGTATTGAGGAATTATATCATAGGTCGGAATACTAGGCCAGTCCCGGTCACTTTTGACAGCGGTGGATCCAGGGGAGGGTTCCGGGGTGGACCCCCATTTTTGGACGATCAATGCTTTTGAATGGGAAAATATAGTTGGAACACCCCCTTTTTGTCCTGGATTGGGAACCCCCTTTTAAAATGGCTGGAACCGCCGCAATTAATCAATTTTCATCTTCATGAAAAGGCGGAAAACAGCCAATTATTGAAGTGTCCTTTTATTTCTGCAGGAAAACCAATAATCATTTTTGTGAAATAAGTTGCTGGATCCATTAGTCTATTATAATAATAACACTTGCTCTGATTCACTTAATGATGTTTCTTTTTATTTAATTTGAACTCGATTGACATATTGATAGATACAACAGAATATTGCAAATCATCAAAATAACAATAAGCAAATTAAGTAATAGACAAAAATCATAAAATAGAAAACATTGGCCCCGAGGTCTTACACTATAGGACTTAGTCTAGTGTTCAGGAAATTATAGAATTGTGATACGAGAAAGTTTATCAGATGATGTTCGTGCTCATTTATTGATAACGTAAACAAATCTTTAAATGAAAATGTTCAAATTTGTTTTGGGGAAAATAAAAAATATAAAACTTTAATTAACAAAATTTTGCAGTGTAAAAATATATCTCATAATGGGGAATAATTAAACCCATAAAAATAACTGGAAATAAAGATATTAAAGAGATTTATGACAGAAACAAACTGTTATAAAACGCCAAACGGATAGCTTGATAAGTACCCGCCCCGATGCCTTTAAAGCATACTAAACGGGTTTTACCTGTTTTTGAAAGCTGTACGATGACATGCAATTATTTACATCGCTATTATTTGTTCAAAGTTAATCATTGCGTCATGGGCAAAACATCATTCGTTTCAAAAATAAATCTCCAAGACATCATTTAATATTCAACCGATATTTAATTCAAAATATGGTACGAAATGGACCGTGTAAGGTGAGAATGCGTTTTTGGAGCGAAGCGGCACCGCCGACGCAGTCATATTACATTTGACTTTGTCAGTATTTATATATATTTTTTTTAATGTTAAAATATGCTTAAATCACGTATATTTCTCTCCTTTTAGTCTTTTATGCGAAAAATGAAGAAAGCACTCTGAATGTCTGACCGTTCGTATTTCCTGTTTTGAAGAACGTTTTGCATCACTTGTTTACATCGTCAAGGGTGCTTTTATACACGCCCGCGTTCCAAGGTCGTCAACGCTATTTTTGAGAAGACCCCTGAAAGCGACCGTTTTCAAGGCACTCGTCGTAAGAAACATGCGTTAAAATATGCGCATTGTTAAAGGGCCGAGCCACCTTAAGCAACATATGTTTACATATAAAGAGGTACAATTTTGTAATTAAATTATTTAACATTCTAACAAGAAATAAATTAAAGACATGAAGGGGATGATGGTATGTCTTAGGTTATTACGCTTTTCACAAGTTTTGTCAACATGGGTCAGTTTGGAGCTTGACACATTATATTTATATCGTTGTTTTGACAGCTGTTTGGAAATCTTTGTACGTTTGTCAATTAGACGACTGCCAACAAGAGACCAAAATGACGTGCAATTAAAGCAACTATAGGTTAAGTGTAGAAATAATATGTGTCTGACGGTTTTAATGTCAAAACGTAATTGAATTCTGAAACATTTTACTTAAATTATGATAATGTACACTGATGACGTAATTTAACAATCAAACAACTCAATGAAATGAAAGTAGAACAACTAACGGATAATCCCGCAATGCTGTTTTCAAAATTAAAGAAACCAAATATCCAACAAAACATATAGACGATCAACGAAAACACTAGGGATGATACAAACTACTGAAATTGTTTCATTCGATGATAATTTAATTTTGGATGTAACGCGTCTCCTGATTGGCTGACGTTTTTTTGTCATGTGACCGTGCCGTCATCAACGTATTTTCATGATTTTCTACGGTTTTAAATGGAATTTAGAATTAAATTATAAGAATTGAGTGTAATATTTTTTCTGTCTATTCGAAATAACATAAACATGTGGTGTACACTGTTAAATAACCCGCTACGCACGTTATTTAGTGTGCATCTAATTTTTTATGCTATTTCGAATAGACAGAAAAAATAATACAGCCATTCCTTTAATATACAAAAAGGTCAAACTTTGATATGAAATATAGTTGTTTTGTGTGTTGCGCTGTGTTGCCTGCTTCCTGACATACATATAAAACCATATGAATATTGATACTTCTGTTTCAATTAAAAACACACACGGTATCAATGGTTTGCATTTTGAAAGTTGATATAATTTGAATAAAAAAATCGGAGGCCTAGTAGACATTTTAAAAAAAAACTTATAAAACAAAACAAAAAATATGAAATTAAAAGTAACAACTTAAAAACTATTGTACATATAATAACATCGATAAGATATTTTCAAATTTATTAAAAAAAAATGAAAAATACTCAATTTATGTTTGCAAAGTAAAACATGTAAAAATTTATATAAAAACTCCACGTGAGAATTATCTGAATCTTCAATCACGTGAAATAACCGTGTGAATATTTATTTAGACAAAGGTGAACGTTAGGTGAAATACATGTGAAATTCATGTCAGTAAAACATTCCCATATGTAAAAAAACAAACTGGAATTATCTGTTTCTTCTTTTACCTTTCTCATATGTGCTTCGTTGTAGTGAACCTTTCCATTGCAGGTAATTTGTTTCGATAATTTTCATTTTCTATGGGCTATTACGTAGAATTTAAGATGTTATGGTGTTTTTTTTAATCACATTTGATTTGGCTCTTTAATTTCGATATACAAAATATTATCTTTAATGAAATACCAATATTAAGTTTTTCATTTCCTTTTCTGGCTTTGCGTTCGTTTTTTTAAATCAAGCTTGGTACTAGGGATTCGTGTGTTCTTTGTTTATTCTGGGATACACTTTACATATTTTGGTATACATTTTGGGTAGTTTTCATGGATAAGTTAGCTTTATCTACAACTTCAAGTATCCAACGACAAAAACGGACGCGAAAAGTTCTCCATATAAGTTTGACTACAAGGACTTGTTAATAATCTAGAGAATGCAATGTTTATAGGTTAACGCACTATGAACTAAATATTCAATTCCAGAAAGGATTTTAACCATTTAAACTTGAGAGAAAAAACTTCGCGTCTAACCTTTAATTCTCAGTAGTATCATTGTGAATCGACGAACGTAGATAATTTTCGATGATAGCGTGTTCTTTTCGGCTCCTTATGAAAACACATAGTCTTGTTTTTCTGTTTCGAAAGAATTCCACTCTTCAATCTACATGTACAATATTCGTTTATGTAATTGTTTTCTTTGCGTGGCATGTTTATGACCAGAATAACACCTTTTATGAACGTAAATCTTTTCATCATCCAATCTCGGTAAAATGTTGTCTTTACGTCTGATTACATTTGTGCAATTACAGAAATGTTTATATTGCAATCTCCTTCAGTCAAGATAATTTGTAAGCAAAGACGAATCAGCATATACCCAAAAGCAACTATGCTATTAATTGTATGTTCTTAATTAGAATTATACAGAAAGACGAGCACGTACGTGGAAATGAAAACCTTCGATTGCAAAATCATACAAATCATTTTTAAACAAGAAAAGAGTATTTTCACATGTTTCAAGAATTATTATAACAAACGAATATAAGATAAATGCAAATTGGTACCCTCTTTCTCAGTATATAATTAGTTTCTCGTTGATGCGGAAGTCTTGATTTTGGTTTAAAATGTTCCATAGTTCATCGACTCTCATTTTATTTTGATCTGTTATCAGCTGTTTGAAAGCTTTAGTAAGATTGATATTTAAACTATTTCTCCCAAATTACATTTGCCTTGTTTAACACTCTATGATCTGGCTGGGCTTTTTTTCAAACAAGGTTTCCATAATGTGATCAACCAGGTTGGATTTGTTAATGTTTGAACTAATATGAGCAACACCACATGTGTCCCATCTGCGATCCCTTCCGGTGCTTCTGAGATCATCCCAGTGTTTGGTAAATTATTTTCATGCAAATGGAAATTATTAATTACACTTATTTTAAAAAGGATTAAAATTGCAAAAAAACACAAACTTGGAACTTGGTGTATTGGCTACTACAACTACTATCCAAAAAAGGCCAAATGAAGTGGAAAAAAACATTGTAGGTCATATATAAATAAAAAATAATTCATCTCCCATGGTCTAAACGTCAGCAGAATAGTGTGTTTGAAAACACGTCATTTACTTAAGAATAGTTTCCACTAACAACCGATGACGTAAATGTATCATCAAACAAATGTGAAAAAAACAGCCTTCGAACTCTTTGAAATCTTCTTTTGGGTTTCGTATTTATATTGATATTTTTTGAAATGTTTAGCTTTTGAATGAGTTATGCTACAGTCATGTTTTAAAGTTTCAAATGTATGTGTAATAAAAAGAGCCGAACATTACCAATGTAAACAAAACATTAAACGCGGAATACAGTCATAAAGAGTTGTCTCGTTGGCACTCACACCACATCTTCCTATATCTATATAAGCTTTTATTCAAAATGACAAAGGTTTTGCAACTAAGTAACGTCTTCAAAGAAAAACGGATCTGTAGATTTGTTTTAAAACTAGGTAAAAATGTTCCTTTAAGTTTTTTATGTGGTGAACTTGGTCATTTGCCTATGTATGTCTCAAGAAAACAAATTATTTTGAAATATTGGCTTCATATTATTGTAAATAAGCCACCTATTGTTTATGATGTTTACCAACTTCTGTTAGAAGATGCAAACAAGGGTAAAAAGAACTGGGCATCTAGTGTTCGTGATTTGTTGTTTAATCTTGGTTTGAACTATGTTTGGACTGCACATAATTATGTAAATATACAGTTAGATGTTATAAAAACTCGTATAAAGGACCAGTATTTACAAACTTGGTATGCATCAATCAATGATTGTGAAAAACTATGTATTTATAAACACCTCAAAACAGACTTTGTAATAGAGAATTATTTAGATTTATTTATTAATAGTAACTTACTTACAAAATTGAGAAGTGGTACTTTGAAACTGAATTTGGAATCAAGGCGATATAAAAATATTCCTAGACATATGCGTCTATGTATATGCTGCAATATGGATTGTATTGAAAATGAATACCACTTTATACTTGTATGTCCAGCTTACAGAACTGTGAGACAAGAACATTTGCCAAAATATTATTGTTCTTGGCCAAATAATTTTAAACTTTTTCATTTACTTCAAGCAAAATCAAAATCAATCACAACTAAACTGTGTAACTATCTGAAATACGCTTGGAAAATTAGATCATGTATTGTGAATTAATTGTACCTTTATTATATTATTTATTGTTCTCTGCTATCTGTTGTTTTGTCACATTGTATATACTTGTTTATGTATTGCCATAGCATATTATTTATGCTTTCGCAAATAAAATATTCATTCAAAACAAATAGTATCAACTTTATTATCCACTTACAATATGCGGCTAATATCTCGTTGTGAAAGTGTAAAAAAAGTGACACCGATCAACGGTTTGATATCATCTTTATCAGTATAAAACAAACAACCATGTCTACAAAGAAAATCAAAAAGCCACATAGATAAATCATATAAGTTAAAAAGACAAGAATACACAAATGAACTATAGGACAATAATACAATGACATGATGTATGAGTAAACGTTATCAAAGGTACCAGGATTTTAATAAGTACGCCAGATGCGTGTTTTGTCTACATAAGACTCATCAGTGACGCTCATATCAAAATATTAATAAAGCCAAACGAGAAAAAAGTTGAAGAGAATTGAGGATCCAAAATTCCAAAAAGTTGTGACAAATACGGCTAGGGTAATCTATGCCTGGGATAAGAAAATCCTGAGTGCTTCGAAAAATTCCAAGTTTTGTAAACAGGAAATTTAGAAAAATGACCACATTATTGACATTCATGTCAACACCGGAGTGTTGACTACTGGGCTTGTGAGACCCTCGGGAACGAAACTTCAACTAGCAGTGGCATCGACCCAGTGGTGTTAAAGTTATCAAAGGTACCAGGATTCTAAATCAGTACGTCAGACGCGCGTATCGTCTACATAAGACTCATGAGTGACGCTCATATCAAAATATTTATAAAACCAAACGAGTAATAAGTTGAAGAGCATTGCGGTTCCAAAATTCCCAAAAAATTGTGCCAAATACGGCTATAGTAATCTATACCTGGGATAAGAAAGTCCTTAGCGTTTCAAAAAAATCCAAGTTTTATAAACAGGAAATTTAGAAAAATGACCACATTATTGATAGTCATGTCAACATCGGAGAGTTGACTACTGGGCTGGTGATACCCTCGGGGACGAATCGAAAGTCAACAAGCAGTGGCATATACCCAGTGGTGTAAATATTATTATATAGTTTAGTTCGCCAGACGCGCGTTTCGTCTACATAAGACTCATCAGTGACGCTCATATCAAAATATTTATAAATCAAAACAAGCAAAAAGTTAAAGAGCATTAAGGATCCAAAATTTCAAAAAGTTGTGCGAAATACGGCTAAGGCAATCTATGCCTGGGATAAGAGAGTCCTAAGTGTTTCGAAAAAATTCATATTTTATAACATTTATAACAGAAAATTTAGAAAAATGACCACCAAGCCAAGTCAAACGGATGTTTCCAAAAGAAAAAGATTTAACACCGAAGGAAGTGAAATCAATTACACACGCACATAAATTTGTCTTATAAGACATTATTAAGACGATAAACAACGTCACAACCTAAAATCGAAAATTCAAGACCAGCTGCGTGTATCATATGTGATGTTGACACAGAAATTCTACTAACGAGGTATAACGTTCAGGCAAACAAAGACTTTATCTCAAACTAATGGCAACATAAACTGTTTTAGTTCTAATCTATAGCAGTATGCCTTTTTTATACACAGAAAAAAAAGTCCAATAACATTTGACTTGAGGAAAACCCAAAATCAGCTTTTTTAATTTCCTATTGAAATTAACATTGGAAGGGGAGATAACTCTTGCCAAAAATTGTCTTTTTGGTCAGTTTTTGGTTGCTTTTCTGAAAATGGATGCAAAGTTTGATACTTTGATGGGGTTATAAGATTGTGTTTGACTAAAGTTATATAATCTTCTGCTCATGAAATGTACAAAACCTTGGTGTTATGGGTAGTTTTTATTTTTTGTGCATTTTTCAATAATTTAATTTTGGATTTAACGCTTCTTTTGACGTTATTTTGTTATGAGCACATAGACATAATTTAGTCACGTGACCGTGACGTCATCAACGTTTTTTCATGGTTTTTTACGGTTTAGAATGGAATTTAGAATTAAATTATAAAAAATGACTGTATTATTTTTTATGTCTATTCGAACTAACATAAAAAATGTTGTGCACACTGTTAAATAACCTGATACGCGCGTTATTCAGTCTGCACCAAATTTTTTATGTTATTTCTTCATAGAGACAAAAAATATTACAGTCATTCCTTAATTAAAGAAATTGCAAATTTGAAGCTTTGTGACTATTGAAACTTTCAACCACAAAAAGAAGAATACATGCTTAATTATTTGTATTAAATTTGAGATTATTTACCTTGAAATGTTGAAAAATTCAATAAAAGGTCAACGGATGGATTACGAAATCTATATTATAGCTTAATAAAATGTATGAAAACAAATTTAGAGTTGTTAAGGTTATAATTTTTGATATTTCTGCCTTTTTTGCAAGAGTTATCTCCCTTTTCTATGTAAATCTCCATAGGAATTTAAAATGGTGTTTTTTTTAGTCTTCCTCAAGTAAGATTTTATTGGACTTTTTTTCTGTGTATATTTGGAAAATAATGATAAAGATTAAAATTTAAAAATCTTCTGTTGCAATTACTTTTGGTTTAGGGTCAAATGTATGCTAGATTGTCTGGAATAATTGGGAATTGTCTATTCACCTGTTTTTACATAAATAATAAAAAGTCGTCGTTGGTTAATTGTTTTTTATTCAATTATTTTTAATTCAAGTGCAACACGTACTTACAGATGTGTGATATAAACATGTAAGAAAAGTCGGTAATAACTAAGAATGTTATATAAAGGGGGATAATTCTTAGACGTGTCGTTTTAATGAATGTATTTTATTCGGTAATAATTGAAGTGATTTTTTTCTTAAATTGACAAATTTAAAACACTTCAAACTATAAAATTTTGCAAACTTGACACTTTTTAAAAACAAGTATTGATAATTTCATTTTACTGAGCAGTAACGTATCATTTGCACAAAAGTATAATTTAATATCATATTTGAATTATTGGGATTTACGAATACTTACGTTTAACGTACTATATCAATTAGGTGTGTTCAAAACCACAATGCCGTAATCAGCTTGAATATGACAAGGTAATCATTATAATCATTAAAAACGACTACCGTCATCACCCCGACTAAAAACGACTTAATGTAGCAGTGTAAATCTTAATAATTTAACTATATACACCTATGTTCAGTCTAAAGGGTAACTTAGCAAAGGGAAGATACAAATGCACCCGAAGTAAAGTTTGTGTTATGACACTTTGTCATAAACAAATTTCAAAGGTTTGTAATTAAAGATTTCAAATAGCGGATGTGAAGAATTGCACATTTGGTTGAAAGCATAAATATGTCTTTGATATATTATGTAACCTAAGTTCAGATGAGCCTTTATCATGTTTCTATTGAATTGTTGAAATAAAAAGATAATGTCTGCATCATCGGACTCTGAACGACAAGGCAATTTATGCATTTTAAAATAGTTTCCCTCATTATCGACCCTGCCTTAAGTTTGAAAACTTCTTAGATATAACAGATTAAACATATTTTGAATGACAGTTTTGTAATGTATATACGCTTGTCAAACCTCTATCTTTTACAGGGATTGACATTTCATTTAAGTACATAAAAAAACACTTGATACGAATCTGGAATGATATACGTACTTTCCATTGATTAATTTGATAAAATATTACTGGAAGAATTATTGATAGCAGAAGGGAATCAAGTATTATATATTATTTATTGAATACATAAGTTTCGGTTTAACCCCGCAACATTCTGTATGTATTTGCCTGTACTAAATCAGGAGCCTGTAATTCAGTGGTTGGCGTTTGTGGCTGTGTTACACGTTTGCTTTGTTTATTTTGTGTGCATGTATACGGCCGTTATTTTTTTCGGTTGATTTGTTTTATATTTGCTTTCTATTTTAATGACTGCATAGTTAAGTATGCTGGTTCACATATATGGCCTCTGTTTGCAAATATGAAATGTTGAACAGATATATCATTTTAAAGAGAGGTATTTACAAAAAAATATCAGTGGAGATAATGTTGAATTTAACAAGCCGTTAGGCGAAGGAAATTCATTCTCAAACTGGTATTTTTCGCAAATACCCCTCAAGAACATGTTATATCTGTTTAATTACACCGAATGCTAATGTTCAAAAACGCATTGATGATCGTGACGTTACACGCGTCCAGTCGGATAGAGTATTCTTTTGGCAAATACCACACCAGAGAGGGTACAAAAGGCATATCCTTTTGGTAAATACCCCGACTTGCGTTAAAAAATGAACGATATTCATTTGATAACAGCAACTTGATGAACAATCCACTGGCTTTCAAACAATCAAAATACAGGACTCTTACATAAAGTGTAATTACAGATAAAATTCAACCATGACTCATATTGCATTTTAACAAAATAATTCCTTGTCCAATAGATGTATAAAGGTGTGGCAAATCAATTTAATATGCAATTATTGATTATTTTATTCGCACCCAATACCTCTCTTATTTGTATTTTCGTTAATATCCGAAAGTATATAAAAACGAAATACAACTTCGGCGTTACAATGCTATAATAAAAGTCGTACAATCGTAGTTCAATTGCTTGAAAATGATAATCATTTTAATCTTGACAAATATTATGTAATTCAGTTAGCATAGATTCAAACAGTTTGCATAACAATTCCTGTAGTTAAGATAGTTTAAAAGCAGTCTTAGAGCGCATACTTTTTCATTACTACTGTAACTGTCAAAGTTCTGATACTTAATGAATTTGATCAAAATTGAGTTTCTGTCGACCAAAGGTCCTTCATATGATTTAGCATCAATCATTTCCACTTGAACAGCTCAAGGAAAATTATAGTGTATAATGAAACAATGAAAAACGTAGGTAATTGTATAAAGTACAAATTTATAAGAATGTTTTCTTTAACAGTGGGGTATCCAAGTCGGGTCTAAAAAGTTTCTTAATTCTCTGTTATCATTACGTTTGTATATGCTGCTACTTCTTTTAGTGGGTTAGTCTTAAATCAAGATAAACCAAAGTTGAACTCCGTAATGAAAAATTACGTATGTGTCTGAGTGTCTTCTTTCGTCTTGTATTTTGAGGTAGCTTTAATAATTGGTCCAGATCTTTCATAAAATGTTCATATTTGTGTAGGAATTTTTAAGATTATCGACAATTTCAAATAGAGGATGTTTAGAATTGCAGATCTGTTTTGAAGCATGAATATGACTTTGATAGATTAATAACCGTAGTTCAGATGAGCCTATCCCGTGTTTCTACTGAATTGTTGGAATAAAAGACAATGTATGCTTCAAAGGACTCTGAAAGACAAGACAATTAATTAAGATTACATCAGTTTGCGTCATTATTGATTCTGCAAAAAGTTGGAAAACTTTTTAGATATAAAAGATTAACTATGTTTTGAATGACATGTATGTAATGTATATACGCTTGTCAAACCAATAACCAACAGGGATTGACATTTAATTGAAGTACATAAAAGATCACTTGATACGAATCATGAATGTTAAACGTACTTTCCTTTGATTAATTTGATATAATATTGCTGGAAGATTTATTGCTAGCAAACAGGAATCAAGTGTTATATATTATTTATCGGATAAATAAGTTTCCATTTAACCCCGCCTCATTCTGTGTGTATGTGCCTGTCCAAAGACAGGAGCTTGTAATTCAGTAGTTGTTGTTTGTTGATGTAATTCATATTTGTTTCTGTTCATATTTTATTCATGATTTATGTTGTTTTCTCGACTGAATTATTTAACTTGTCATTTCGGGACCTTTTGAAGCTGACTATATGGTATGGACTTTGCTCATTATTAAAGGCTGTAGGGTAATCTCTTATTATTAATTTATGTGTCATTTGGTACACAGTTTTTTCATTGTCAATCATACCGCATGTTCTTTTTATTTACAATCATAGTTCAATGTACTGTATAAAAAAAAAAATGTTTTCCTGTAAGAACTGCAAGTATATTAAATTAAGGCAACAGTAGTATACCGTTGTTCAAAACTCATAAATCCATGGACAAAAAACAAAATCGGGGTAACAAACTAAAACGAAGGGAAGCGCATTAAATATAAGAGGAGAACAACGCCATACCAAATAAATGTAACACACACAGAAACGGACTGAGCATTAGACAAAATCCCATGAGAATAACAAATATAACATCAAAACCAAAGACATGAATTTTGGATAGACAAGTACCGTGACACGTCTTATTGCAATGTGAGTGTACACTCAAAAATAAGAGAAAACAAACGACATAACGTTAAAATGTAATACACACAGACACGAACTATTATGGCCATATTCCTGACTTGGTACAGGGCATTTTAAAAGGAAAAAAATGGTGGGTTGAACCTGGTTTTGTGGCATGCCAAACCTCGCACTTTTATGGCCTTGTGAAAATAAACATCAAAATGACAACACAGGACCTACTAGTGACGACCAGATAAAAAAGTTTGAAAGCCGAAACAAGTACAAAATTAAATAGCATCGAGGACCAAAAGATAAAAACAGTTGTGTAAAAAACGACAAGGGTTTTCTGCAAGTTACCAGAACATCCCTAATATTTAGAATAATTTATACTTTTGCAATTAGTAAATTTTATAAAATGACTTTACAAAAGATGTACTTGATAAAACTGAAGTATTAACTAATTACAGAAAACAACTGAAATGCATTACATAACCAGACATTTGAAACACAAAAGTAGACACATCCGAAGACGATAATTAAACGATAAAAAAACCTACGGCCATACAGCGCTGTAATAAAAACCGTACAATCGTCAATAAATTGCATGAAAACGATAATTGTTCTCATCTTCGGAAATTTATATGTTTAATTAAACAAGAATGTTTATTTCTCCTAGCCTGTTAAACTGAAAAAGATGAGGTGCACAATCCTTTATTAAATTATTGCTTCTGGAACATAAATCAACTCGTTGAAATTCTACGATTTCTAAAAGTCTACAGATTTGTATGACCTAACTGAGATAATTGATGTGCTTTGTAAAGTTTATTGTAATCATTTATTCCAGTGGTCTACATACAGATACATGTATATAACAGGCTTTAGCATCGTATTTTCTTGAAACAATGCAAATTTACATCTAATAATATTTAGTTTCAATTTAAAAAAAAAAATTGTCATTAAGATACTTTAAAGTACAAACTTTGGCGTAAGTTTCTTCGAAACCATCAATCAGCTGAAAGCGAATTTGATTTCAACTTCTGCAAATACTTGTATAGATAAAACCCAAAAAGATTTTTTTTTTATCTAACATAGATATTATCTTAAACTACAGCACTACAATAGTCAGAGACAAAACAAACAATTTCGTTAACTAGGCATCTACTAACATATCAATGCATCAATGAAAAAATGCAGTATCGCATAAACATTTTAAGTTATTATTGAATCCCTACTAGATTTATCGTTTAAAAGTTTTTTTTACTAATTTACTATTACGTAACATGTTTGTCCTAAAATTTGAATACGAATTATGTTTCGGATAGATTTGCAAAAACTAAACATTTCGTTAATTTGATTTCTTTACATTTTGTCTATATACAAATTGTATCGAATTATTTAATTGATTAATATAGAGGGTTCAATTATATTTACACTTTAAAATGTTAACAACTATCTTTTGTTTGTGATGAAGTCGTTAAAGTGTTTTATATCAGTAAGGAGGTGTGGTATTATTCTTAAAAGACAATTATTCGCCATAGTCAAGAAGACGAGGTTGCAAACAAATATAGGGCATTGACTGTAATATTTAGACAAACCCCACTTAATCGACTGATTTCTTTTTCTAGTTGCATGCTAGCCATTCCTTTTTTCACGAATACTGGTTGTGAGTAATGTGAAGTGTTTTGCAAATAGATAGCTTTATATTTCTTTCCATTTTTTGCGATTTTAGAACTGTTATACTTGTCACTTGCACCGCGTAGTGACCTTAACAATTGATGCATATTTACTGATCTTAAACATCAAATTTATTACAAATCAAAATGTGATGTCAACGTTAAGGGGATGATACAACACAAACATGCCACGGTTACATTACGACACGGATAGGAATTAAAAGGAGATGCAAGATTAACATACATGCTTTGATTGAAAATAAATTGAAATCATAATCTTTCAGTCAGTTTTATTGAAGTCTGGAGCTGGGATGTCAGTTAACTGCTAGTAGTCTGTTGTTATTTATGTATTTTTGTCATTTTGTTTATTTTCTTTGTTTACATCAGACTCCTCTTGAACTGAATTTTAATATGTGTATTGTTATGCGTTTACTTTTCTTCATTGGCTAGAGGTATAGAGGGAGGGCTGGGATTTCACAAACATGTTTAACCCCACAGCATTTCTTGCTCCTCTCCCAAGTCAGGAGCCTGTGGCCTTTGTTAGTCTTGTATTATTTTAATTTTGGTTTCTTGTGTACAATTTGGAAATTAGTATGGCGTTAATTATCACTGAACTAGTATATATTTGTTTAGGGGCCAGCTGAAGGACGCCTCTGGGTGCGGGAATTTCATGCTACATTGAAGAACTGTTGGTGACCTTCTGCTGTTGTTTTTTTCTTTGGTCGGGTTGTTGTCTCTTTGACACATTCCCCATTTCAATTCTCAGTTTTATTATTAATATTTTTTTTAATAAATTAAACATTAATGGCATTAGTCGAACCTCTAACAACTGATTCTTATACTACGTTTCTTTTGTGGAGATATATTATATTCACATATAATTTGATTTGTTGCCATACTGGTTCCAAGAGATATAACTTGGGACTGTAACCATTAAAAGAAACAGGATATTGCTTCAAAAATGATTTATCAAGTAGGTAAACAGTAAAGCTAGGATAGATAATAATTTTAGTATAAGATTAAACTCTATCAAGTAAAGGGCATATACATGTTTTGTTCTGACCTTTGAATAAGATAGTAGTGAACTACTAGTATCAACATTTCATTCTAGCATAAAATTATCCACGAAACTTCATAGTAAAAGTGGCACAGTTTTATCCGCAAAGGGAGATCCTGTGTGAAATTGTCGATGTTTACAGAAATGCAATATATAGAGTGTTATAACTTCACTGAGATACTTGCTATATTTTGTAACAGTTCGATGTATTTTTTCCACACAGTGGTCTATCTATACATGGGGTTGGCGTTGTCTTTCTTGAAACAATGCACCTTGAAATCAAATAATATTCAATTTAAATTCTAAGAACATTATTACATAAGGATACATACAAGTACAATGCGTGGCGTAATCTTCCTCAAAGCAATCAATACGCCCCAAAAAAATGGATTTCAATTCCTGTGAATACTATGGGAACTAAAACAAACGAAGAGTTTGTTTTGTTTACTCTTAATAATTGCTAATAACTTAAACTAATACCGGATTAGTTCAGAGACAAAAAGCTATAATTTGTAAATTGGGTACATATTGCTATATCAATGAATCTTTAAATAGGCTTCTTTGTGAAATATTCATTATAGTGCCGGTAGACTATCACCAGCTCAGTACTTTTAGTACTGGTGAGATAAATAACAAAAATGTTCAAGTAATCTGTATATACTTGTTCCGTTCGTATACATCATTAACGTTCACAAGTTTAGTCTTTACACTTCATGATTAAGGTTATATTGGTCTGCATCATTGAGAAAATTCAATATTACAAGGAAAATTCAATTCATAACTGAATACTTATTATTATATTTTCAAATCATTTCTTTACTTAAACAATTTCTTTGTTAACATTTTGTAAGATTAAATATCTTCGGCCAATTATGTTGGTTTAGTGCGGTCCGTCTGTACACAAATATCAAGTAATTATTTGTAAAGTCTTACAAATAAAGCATTCTTTTCAACACATGTATGGCGTTTCAAATATTAATTGATGACTCAAACTGAAGTAAAAAATATTTTCAAGTCAATTAGCATCATAGCCAGACAAATATAAAAATATTACAAAATCATTAAAATACAATGACGTAGTCTTTTTTGTCCTGAAATTTTGATGTACGATATTTTTTCTGATAGATTCGCAAAACAAAACATTTCTACAATATGATATCTTTACATAAAATGATTTAGAATTAATGAAAAAATCGATATAGAGGGGCTAATTATATTTGCACTTTAAAATATGATTAAACATATGTGGCTGTAATGAAGTCATGGAAGTGTTTTTATAAATCATGAGGTGTGGTATGACTCTTAGAAGACAATTATTCGCCATATTAAAAAAGCCAAAGATGCAACAAAAATGTAGGGCACTGTACTGTAATTTTAAAAATAAACCTCACAGATTCAACCGACTTTTTTTCTAGTCTTCATACTTGACAATCCCTCTTTCTATGAAAACTGTGAGACATATTCAAATAGATAGATTATTATGTATTTCAATTTTCGCGATGCAATACATGTTTCAGTTGCACCACGTGGAAATTCCCGCAATTAAATAACTACCTATAAGTTCCAGTTGTATGACAGTTGTTCCAGTTAAGTCACACAATTAGATGAGCAACCCAAATATAAATACATGTAATAATAATTTGAATCCAGGAGGCAGAATGTGTAAACATGAATCATTACTGACTAAAATATTCAAACGAACATTCAACTAGATCTAACAAAAACGTCAAAAAAACGTAGTTGTAATTGAAAGTGAATCTGATAAAGACTCTATCAGAAACGTGTTGTGAGGGCATACAATAAAGATGTGATCCCATAATGATTTATTTGTGAAAATTTGCATTTCGGCAACAGTAAGCAGATGAAATCACATATGTGATAAAAAAAATATATAATCATGTGCTCCTTTGTAAGTAACTGAGGTTGGCATTTCAGATACATGTATTTCCTTTAAATTCGTATCTAATTTTTGATAGATATACATAACCTTTGTCAGTTTAATAAACAAAAACCAGCTGTTTTCTTCTAGTTATTTGTTATGTCTGTTTTATATAAAATTTTATATACATCTGTACATTTTATTTTGAATAAAAAACTCATATTTATAAAAGGTTCATGATGGAATGAAGCATAGTTATGTTTTACTGTTTATTGTTTTCAATTAAAAAAAAAGCTAATAATGTTATCATAAAAATGACACTTCATACGTAATCAAAACAAAACAAATTTCATTCTAAAAAAGACGGGTACATGTACTCGTTTTCAAGTTAAATCTTTTGTCCGATAGGTCACAGTTTGAAGTCGCGAAAATAACACTTTACGTTAGCAACGCCATTACCTCCCTTGTAAAAGAGGGACGAGAGATACCAGAGGGACAGTCAAACTCATAAATCGAAAATAAACTGACAACGTCATAGCTAAAAATGAAAGGGACAAACAAACAAACAATAGTACACATGACACAAGATAGAAACAAGAATAAACAACACGAACTCAACTGTATCGTATGCCTTCAAAGCGATAGCATTTTCACAACGACGTCAATGTGCAGTCTTCAATGTTATAAGTTAGCGGATGATACCTTTTGTAACTTACAATCTACCAACAAACGTATCGACGAAGTAGAAAAACCCTAATGTATTGCATGAACTGCTCTGCACTAGAAACTGACATTCTTGGTATATTCTTATCATATACATTATTTAGTTCCTTATTTTTTACTCTTAATTTTTTTTTACAATTTGTGCTTTCGCTGACTATGTTACTAAACAACGGTACATTGCTTGATCTTCGAAGTGCTCCACGAAACCTGTTTCTAAATTATTAAGATGTATGTAATCATCAATCAAAGCCGGGCTTTAAATATATATGATACCGTTAGTTTTCTCTTTTGAAATGTTCTACATTGTCATTTCATTTTTATTGCTGACTATGCGGTATGGGCTTTGAATTGGTCATTGTTGAAGACGGTACGGTGACCCATGGTCGTTTGTGGACAGTTGTCTCATTGACAATCATACCATATCTTCATATTCAAAGTTATTGTGAATAGTCTAGAGTTGGCGTGAATCGGATGTGGATACTAGAAAAAATAATATAGCGTTAAGGGATCATACAATCCAAGACTATTACATCATGCAATAGTATAAAAACATTTTGCTTTTCCACACTTTGCACAAGTATCCAATATTTAAAATTAAAAGAAAAATTGAAAGAGTTGGTATTGTTTTGTTTCATAAAAAAAGAATGGCCAACATGAATACAAGTATCTTCGCCATTTGAAGTTGAAATCATCCCTTTGTAAATTGTACGGACACCATCACGAGTTGGTTGACCGTTATGGAATAACCGTTTCACAAATGATATCGGATATGTTCCTTACGTCGTAACAACAATCCCCTTCCCTTTCATGAATGTGACCTACCGAATTAGACTATTTACCGGATTTGATATCACATAAGCAACACGACGGGTGCCACATGTGGAGCAGGATCTGCCTACCCTTCCGGAGCACCTGAGATCACCCCTATTTTTTGGTGGGGTTCGTGTTGTTTATTCTTTGGTTTTCTATATTGTGTCATGTGTACTATCGTTTGTCTGTTTGTGTTTTTCATTTTTAGCATGACGTTGTCAGTTTGTTTTAGATTTCTGAGTTTGACTGTCCCTTTGGTATCTTTCGATCTCCTTTTGAAACTTTTGGTTAAATAGCTTCTTGTGAGCAGCAACCCTCTATCGAGAAAATCACGATAGAAAATGCACGCACGGGACTATCGTATCAATTGGGATATATATAACCCGTTTGCAGGAGCTGCCGAAATGTTGTTACTTAGAAATGGAAAGTTCACAATTGGAAAGCTGAAATAATCTCTTTCTTTGTAAAGTTTTGTTTTCAACCGATACTTTGTATTATTTAGTAAAAGACCAACATCTATATAGCGGAAAGCAGAATTAAAGGATATTGCTAACTTCTTATCTGTCTTTATTGGTACGAAGTTCCTGTATGACGTCATATGAATACATTTACCTAAAGAGAGCGACGAAAGATACCAGAGGGATATTAAAAAGCATAGATCGAGAAAAAAAAGACACCATTAAGGCTAAAAGGGTGTTCAATGACTTTGAAATCGCGTGATTCAAACCTGGTTTTGATAGACCGTAATGTTTTTTCTTTACCGGAAGTACATTTACTTGTTGTAATTTAGCAAGGTGCATGTATATTAATATATATCATGATCTGAACTTAGTTTTATTTAAATTCGAATTGCTGTCCAGTCGGTTAAGGCTCTTTAAAAAAAATGTGAGAGATATCAAGTGCTTTGGAAGAGTAAACTGTTTCAAAACATTTTATTGAGATATAATATGAGCTAAGTGGAAATAAAAAAAGATCCAAACATTTGATTCAAAACATTCCTCAGGTTTCAATGCAGTTACACCATATAAAACAAGTATTTTATCATTCAGATAATTTATTTATAAGCACAAACATCTATCTTTGAAGTGCTTGTTTACCCGTGTCGGTAAATCCGTTTGTGATAAAGTGGCTTTTTTTTCAACAATTAAATTGAGAATGGGAATGAGGACTGTGTCAGAGGGACAGCAACCCCTGAAAAGAGCAGACAAACACTGTAGGTCACCAATTGGTTTTGTATGCAGCAAAAAATTCCCACACCAGGAAGCGTGCTTCAGATGGCCCCTAAACAATAATGTTTACTAGTTTAGTGATATTGGACGTCATACTGAACTGCGAAATATACACAAGGAACTAGAATTGAAAATCAAACAAGACTTACAAAGGCAAAAGGCTTTCGACTTTGGACTTGTACAACATACAAAAGCCCAAAACATGTCAATGAAATAAAATTATACAACATGGAACGGGTACGTAATAATTTGCTCCATTGGCATGCATTGCAAACCATAGTAAATAAATGGGGTCCTGTTCAATTAACAATTGGTATAGCCACCTTTGGACTTTTGGTTCATGTAAGGCATTAATTTTGAAGTGTCCAACAAGTACAATCTCAGTGCCTCATGACTAGAATTCCGTTGCAAAATTTTGTTTTGATTGGCATCAGGGTCAGTCTGTCTACTTCTAGGGAAATAAAGTCAAGCATTTTGGCAATTTACTTTATGTACAGACGGCAGTTTACATTTAGATCAATCAATTTATTTTCAGAAATTCAAGCTAGAAAGCCACCTCTTTCAAACAATTCAATATTCAGTTACGGAAATACTGTAATAAGAACACTTCACAATCAATGTACATAGGGGCCTTTTAAATATGACGATACGATATCGGTTTTGTCATTGTTGAAGGTTATACATTTATCAATTATTGGTACCACCTAAATTATTTTATAGTTGTTTGCATTGGCCTTTGACATAATGATGTCTATCCTCTTTCAGTACATGTAATAATTTAAAAGTAATGTCGGATGGATATGCAGCTTTATACTTTTATCGGATTTTTTTTTTACCGTACAAATATCTTATAAATTTTTATAATACATATTAACGCTTTTTGTAAGAAAAAAACTCATATACTTGATATCATGGTGTACGACGGGGATGATTAAACGACGTTGTAGCAATCAAAAGTTAATATTTCGTATTTAATCAACATACTGACAAACGTCCAATTTTTTTTAGGTATTTTGTTTTTATTGAACAAAACAAGCACATGGACACCGCTTTTTAATCAATTTCTGATTCAAGTACACTCCGTCAAAGTTTCAAGCAAAAACAACGATCAAAAAAATTCTGCAGTATACCGAATAGACGCAAAAATATGATCAATGTCTTCATTTCGCATTAAGCAATATAAATCCAGAAATAATAATTTGCTTTAACCTTAAACCTGTTTTAGCATGTTGATAATATGTATCAAAGAAACATTTTACCCCCCCCCCCCCCCAAAAAAAAAAGGTTAAATTTGGCTTTTTGTCCAAACATATTGTTCCCTTCTACATGTATTAAAGACTTTTTTTATGAAATTTCATTGATTTTCTTCCAAAAATACATTGTTTTAACCAAATTATTTCAAAAAGTAAGTCATGAGATTTTTTTTTCTTTGCATATTTCAAAAGTATACATTGGAATAAACTTTCTACAAAAAAATCAAAAACAATCAACGAGGGATCGTATATCCTTAACAGATTTTTTCACTAGTAATGCTACTTCAGTGGAGGTTCCGGTATATCAGTACCAGTCAGAAATCGACCCATATATTTTTAATACATACTACAATCAATAGACGGAAATCGCGTGGGAAACCAGAAAATTGGAATTAATTAGCTGTCTCGAAAGAGACAGCATTTTCGCAATTAATTATGAACCTGATTAGTAGGAATAAAGATAACTAGCAACAAGTGATTACACACACTATGTCTGGAATAGATAAATGCATTATCGCTTTATTGGCATTTATAACAGTTAAATCAACGATATGAAATAGGTATTTGGTGTGAAATCACTCTATTGTCGTGTGCGAGGGTGACTAATTCATTTTAAATGATATATGCTACTTTTAAACCTAGTTTTGATAGATCAGGTATGCACTATGTCGGAAAGTACATTTCCTTGTAGTCTTGACTGCTGTGGTTCAAAAAGTAATGTAGTAAATAATCGGAGCTTACCCTGCTCCGCAAAAGTGTAACATTAGTCTCTTCAACACTATTTTTTATATGTATACCATGAGTAAGTTCCTGTCAAAGCTCGAGAAAAATCTTCCTTTATCAAATTGATTAATATCATTATTTTTTAGTCTAGCTGAATAAAAAAGGGTTTGTGTTTTAATAAAATATTCTATAGGCTATCGTTTATAAAAGGAGTATTCAGATTAAAATTACTTCCTTGTTATATACTAAATAACAGAGGTGTCTAATGCACGTGGTCAAATGACTTTGAAATCATATGCTGTTTCCTAACTCGTGTTGATAGATCACGGTTCTACTATATCGGCAGTTATATTTACTCGATATCTTAGTGTCCGTAGTAAAGTATAGCAACATGTTGTTATTGTATGAGCTTAGTAATAACACCAAAAAGTTTCCTGCTGCAAGTTTTTAAACACGTAAACCTTTAGATTCATCACTATTTTCAAAACGTTTTTTTCGTGGGATCTTCTTTTTTCTTAATTTATTGATGATGAATCTCAAATACTCATCTTTAGCTGGTTCAAAATAAGGTCAACCGGAACACGAATTAGAAAATGTGAATAAAGATAGGAAACAGATCAATGGAAAAGCCTCGAAATTTGCCACGAAGGGCTTAACGCGAGAAAAGAGTCTTTCAAAATAAGTTGCTTCTACCTGCACATATTAACATTCAACTTTTATGCATTTTAGTATTGATCCCTTTATATTGCTATATGCATGACATTCATTTTAAATATTTGGTTTGCTTGCATTTGTATCTCCGATGTATTAACATCTCTGTCAGGAGCCTCCTACCTTTGCTAGTCTTGTACGATTTTAATTTCAATTCATTTATATATTTCCGAGTTAAGCATGACGTCCATTATCTCTGAACTTGTACATACTGTTCTATGGTGAACACAGCGAGAAAATCCGCACCTGATGAAGCATTCATCCTGGTGCGGGATGTTCTCTCTCACTGTGTTGAAGACACATCGGAGGCCTTTGGCTGTTATTTGCACTATGGTCGTTTTGTTGTCGAAGGTCGAATGAAGTTATTTCTGCCAGTCTAGTGATCAATTGTTTGTTTGCCATCTTTATTGTAAGATCATCCAACAATTGTGAAATTACTTCCTGGGACAGGATAGGAACCACACATTTTTATTTTCTACAACATTAGACATGTCATAGGATTCATCGCATGTTTGATCTATGTTAAATCGTAACACGGCACGATGTATTCTCGCTTTTAAATATACAACAAGGCACATACAAGCAGTTCAACACAAACATTTTGGGTTCAGAGAAATATAGGCTTCGAATTAGCAACATAAAACAATACATTAAAGATGTCTTCTATTTCAACACATGATATGTAATCATTGTCATAATGTTTCGTCTGCACCATTTACAGGGTTTTGACGCGGAAAGGGTTTTAACCCGGAAAGGGTTTTTGAAAGTCTGAACTTTCATATAGAAATTACTTTATAGAATAATATAATTGTACTTGTATTTCCACTAAAGAACAAACGCAAAAATCGTCCTTCCTTCAGCTTTATATAACCTTAATAACACGAATTAGACAGTTGGACAGTTAGCATTCATAATGTATAGGGAGAAGCTATCAGCAAGATAACAACATGTGAGGAGACATTATTAAGCTGATTTTCGTCAAGTGTAGAAAAAACATGCCATCAATAGAACGATAAACATATAATTGGGCTATCATGAGTACAAAGACCGTAAAATAATGTGAGTCACCCGCCAAAAAGATTACCATTCTGACTCGTAGCTGCTATTCTATAACATCACTGTATAGAAGACCTAATTGTAAAATATAAAACAAACGCTGTCTTAACATATTATCACAGTACACAAGCGTTTATTGACTTCCTTCATGATCTGCTTCAATACTATAATTGTGATTTTATGAGAATTTTATATACTTAGGTTGAAACACAAACCGTTGAATCAATAAAACTTAAAATTTGCTAAAATAATTATACATTCAATTACCGATCATCAATAACATATCCATTATAAACATTAAAAAGCAGTCCTTCAATATATTTTCAGGAATAGTAATGGATAAATTAGTTAGCTTCGGTTGCACTGTATGTTTTCAAACGGAAGTGTAAAACATCGTATGAGGTTTTTAAAACAAACTAAAAACACTTTTAAGAATCACTAGAAGACTGTAAATAATGTTACGGTGAATGACCCTGTGTGGTTATTTAAATAACACCAAGGCGCGGAGTGACAAATTAACTGAAATACAGTATAACGAAAATATCGTGTTGCTAGTGATATTAGTTTTATGATAAATGAAAACTGTTTTTTGGTATTCAATTATATTGTAAAAAAGATAACAATATGCAACTGATTTTTATAGTTCGTTCTTATGTTGTAATGTTATACCACTGTCCCAGGTTAGGAGGAGGGCTGGGATCCCGCTAACATGTTTAACCCCGCCACATTATTTATTTATGTGCCTGTTCCACGTCAGAATCCTGTATATTCAGTGGTTGTCGTTTGTTTATGTGTTACATATTTTGTTCATTTTTTTACATAAATAAGACCGTTAGATTTCTCGTTTGGATTGTTTTACATTGTCTTATCGGGGACTTTTATAGCTGACTATGCGGTATGGGCTTTGATCAGTGTTGTAGGCCGTACGGTGACCTATAGTTGTTAATGTCTGTGTCATTTTGGTCTTTTGTGGATAGTTGTATCATTGGCAATCATACCACAACTTGTTTTTTAAATAGTCATCGATTTATATCAAATACTGAAAACAGCAATATAAACCATATATTTATATCAAATATTGAGCAAAACAATTAAAAAAAATTAAAAAGAGAAAAAATATAAATCCATTCACGTCATGCATATGAATATTAGAAAAAACGCTAGACTTAAAAGATAAAAAAACTCATATAAATAGGTCCTGAATTTGGTTAATTTTCTAGAACATAAACATACAATACATACTTATCAACTGTGTTGTTGTCTGTCGCACATTGTACAATCTTTTATTTGATCAAATTATAAAAGGGATCAGTCACAAGTCAATCATAATGATAAAGTCTTCTCTACAATACAATATACATAACAATGCAAATTGAACGTGATCATGCGTTATATAATAAACGAACATATACATCACTAAACTATGTTGAAAACAAGAATGTTGATGCTATTATCATTTAAAAAAAAAACAAGAGTTTTTAGTTCAAGTCGCAGCCGCCGTAAAGCTGCTGAGACTTTTAAACATAATATCCATTTGTTTCGTTAGAAAGATCAATAAAAGAAATATGGCGCATGTTGTATCAGATATTATATTAGCTTTAAACAATCACAATTCAAGAAATATGACGAAGATATAAATTTGGTTACGATTATTTGCAATTAAAAAAACAGGTACTTCTTTCAAAGGCCTATGATTGAAACTTTAGAAAGTTTCAAGATTGTTGACTGTCAGCCACAGTTTCTATTTTCTTTGGCGAGTGGTTACTGATGGCAAGATGTTTTTTTACGAAATGTATGTAATATTTTACATTTCGCTGATCGATAAGAAAGTTATTTTACAGCTCTTAAAATAATATGCGATATACAAGTTTATATATAATCATATTTTATATAAAGACTCTATAAGAATTTTATTTTATACCACAATTTTTTTTTGTCATTGATAACAAAAACGAAGGTTATGTTCACAATACACAAATAATGTTTAAAATGGAGCAAGATTAATTTGTATTCTCTTCCGATTTTGACAAGAATTCGCTGTTTCAGTTTGTTATGTGTCCTGGGAATGTTAACACAAGTACACTAAAGTATTGTTTTGTGCTAAACAATACAAATCTAACATAAGCGTCTATTTTTTTTTTTCTGATAAGAACAATGAAATAACCAACAATCATGTTTTTTTTTTATTAAAGTTCGCATGTCAAGTAAGTTTATTAGCCTTCAAGATGCGTCAAAATATTTAAAAAGTATAAAAGATAAAGAAAAAAGGTTTTATTAGATTGTCTCTGACTGATTGGATCGTTGTAAAAGGTTCTTTGACAGCATAAGAATTATTCACATCATGACAATCTTATTAACGGGACGTCTTTAATCTACTCGTGTTGAGAACATAATCGGGTCTTCATTAAGAATTATAAAAGTTTGACGGCTTCTTAATATCCATGTTTAACAAAACGTTTTCTTCGCTTCGTCAATTTGGACATACATTTGATTATTGTAGTATTGCCTGCTAACAAAAAGACCTTCGTTTGATTGATAGCTCTAAACAATATGATAATGGGTCTTGTTGTTCGTTTTGCTGTCTTTTACTGTGGTTTATTATATTAATTTGCGGTAGGATGTCACTGAACTGTGGTATCAAGTAAAGTATAGTTTTGTTTTGTCCTTACAGAATATTTCTAAATAAGCTTAAAATAAAGAAGATGACAAGTTCAGTACGTGCATGTAGATTTTCTTCAATAAAGTCATTGGCGTGAAATATAGTTTGGTGCATTACAACTATCGTATTTTATAATGTTTTATTATATATAAGATAAAAAGAGAAAACAATGATTATGAACCTATATTCAATACAAAGAAACGTTTTAGTAATGATACAACAATAATAGTGGCACAGGGTTCTAAAATTCAGTCGGCATAAAAACGGTAGAATAAGTGGCAAGTAGCAGTTGTTTTAAAATGTTAATAGTAACACCTACTTCAATAGGTGATTACACACAAAATAGACTTATAGTGACGAATGCTTATAACATGCTCTGAACATTTTAACTAAAACGGAAGAGATAGTACATTTTGCAAAACATGCAATAAACCTTTGGACTAAAAATTGTTAAAACGATGTAACTTTGTTTCTAACATGTATCGTGCTTTGAATTAAAAAGATATAAAAGTGTCCAATGCTCCTGACATGTTTTTAATATTTGAACTAAAAAAGGAATAGTAAAACATGGTCCTAACATTCAGTCTCTGTGATACTGATACTAACTCCTGACATGTAGACTAAAAAGAACGAAATGTCGATAAATATTCCCCGCCGTTGGACTAGCAATAGAAAGATAAATAGTGACACGTGCATCGAACAGTTGGACATTAAATTTTAGAAAATTGACATGCTTCTTATATTGTTACTACTAGGAATGGGAACTATCGCTTCTAACATGCCCTTTATAGAGAGACGAAATATATTAGAGGGATAGACAAACTCATAGATAAATAAACCGATAACGGAATGGCTAAAAATATAAAGACACACAGACAATCAGATAGTACAGAAGACACACCATATAAAACCAAAAACTAAGCAACACGAATCCAATTAACAACTTTTGTGGTGATCTAAGATGCTCCGGAAGGGTATTATTCTGCTCCAAATGTGACGCCCGTCGTGTTGATTATGTAATTGCAAATAAGGTAAACAGTCTTTTTCGGTAGGGCACATTCGTGAAAAGGAAAGCTTATCGTAGTTACGACATGAAGAACATAATTATTCAATATCATCTATGAAACGGTTATTCCATACGATCAATCAACTCGTGATGGCGGCCGTAAATAGGGTAGCCACTAGGGTAGACAAGTCAGCGGCACATGATCCTAACATGCATTCAACATTTGTACTTCAAAGACAAATATAAGTGGCGAATGCTTCTCACTTGTGATACACTAAAACAGATAGAGACTCATACGCAGGACAAACAAGATGACAAATAAAATAAAACGTTTTGTTCGTGTTAATGTCTCAATGGGATATTAAAATTGAGACGGAAAATGGGGAATGTGTGAAAGAGACCATAGAGCAGACATTTCCCACTTTAATAGTAACAAATGGTTCTTACATGCTTCTTGCATTTGGACTAAAAGGTAGTAAAAATAATATATACTCCTACAAATTATACTTGATAAGAGAACAATTAGTAGCACAGGGTCCTCAACATAAAGAAATAATAACACATACGCCTAAACTTGGGAGAAAGGAAAACGTTATTGACTTATGATTCTGATTTTGAAAGTGAAAAAAAAATGCTTCTCATTGGTGAAGGCTGCACGGTGAAATATATTCCATCTTCTTTTGTTGTTGTTGTTGAGGGTCTACATCTTATAGAATATCGTTCATCACCTCCACGGAATTGATATTCTCGCTTGAGACGGTTAGGCGAAAACGAGAACCGCAATCGAGTTCAGATGACATATGATATTCTGTTTATCGCTATTATACCTATGACGACTTTGTCAATTCCATGTCAATACAATGCCACGTGCCCCTTAATTTCTACCGATTATTTTCATATCACTCGACTCCGCTGAGAAAGGAAATTATCAGTCATTAATATCAAAGGAGAAGTTCATAATAAAGGGATAACAAAACTTACTCTAATACAGAAATATGAAGGGTTTAATAATTCTTCCTTTCGCCATGTAGGCACTGAATATACGACAGTGTAATTATTGAATTTCGTATATGGTTATTTATTGTAGATTACATCAAATCAGTCTGAAAGTTGTCTAATTGGCAAACATTCTACATCTTTCTTTTCTATATTGAAAAAAAAAGATAAAATAATGATGCACTATTAAAAAGTCTGATTGTGTTGTTGTCGCGTATCAGCAATGTTAGGTTCTGTACAAATAATATACCCCAGTGTAGTTCTGTAAAAATCATTTACTTCAATTGTCATTGATTCATTATTTGCAAAACTTGGAACAGAGATTCTTCAATAAAGCATCGAGTTGTTATATTCATTACTGTTTCTACTTTGATCGTTTCCTTGTTAGTCTAGACGCTGACCATATAAAATACACTTTATTGTAGTATTTCTCTGGTACTTTTTAAACGTCCATTGACCTGACCTGCCGCCTCGGTAGCCTATCATTATAGGAACAGTATCACCAACACAAGTTTACCTCAACAAAATGTTCTTATACATGTAATAAACGCCATTTAGAAAACCAGACATATCAAAAAGACAGGAATTTGTTAGTATTAGATTGATTTTATTACACTTTGGTACAAATGAATTAACAATACTGACCAGTAAGCTTTTGTTATTATTTGTTCAATAGTTTGATGCATTTATATTATATTTGCACTCTAATGATGATAGAGTTGTATGCATGCTATAACGAAAGAATGCTTGCTAATTTGATATACATTGAATTATCTGAAAGAAAAGTCACATAGTTTATAATAACAACACGAAAAAACAATTCACCAGAAATAAACAGGATAAAAGAAATAAAATCCGGATCGATTTTTTTAAAAAGAAAAAATACAGAGCAGCAATGTCAACAACATTACTAGAGTACTTCAAAACAGATAATAAAAAAACCTGAGCGTTTACAAAGTAAGGACAATTATCCATAGGCTGCACTTATTCACATATACAGGAAACAAACGAAAGAAATGGGACAAGACATTCCTGATGGTCAGTTTAGAAGTTGATTGCTAATTATAAAAAAAAAGATTTGGTATGCTAGCCAATGAGACAACTCTCCAAAGGAGACAACAATGACACAAAAATTTACAAATATAGGTCACCGTATAGCCAAATATAAAAGAAATAGAACATTATTCATAATAATTGAATAAATGGACATCTCTCTGACAAGCAAAAAACCCTAACTGTAAAAATATAAGGACATACACTACAGGCATTGGGACACATATTACTGCATTCAAACAGCACGAGTAGCAAATCCTGCAGTTAATAAATAAAGAAGATGTGACCAATACAAAAATCTCCACAAAAGACCAAAATGATACACAAATTAACAGAATAACAGAATACAGTTCAGATCCTGTCAGTGTCCATATTGCAGATCTCAATGAGCTGTAAAACATTTTCAATATTATTTACTCTGCCTCTAAATTTTGTTGTTAATTGTAAATGTAAGTGCATAATAGCTATTGCATGGATCTCAACTTTCCGGGAAACACGGCCACTTTAGTGAATACAGATACCAAGTTTCGTCTGAATTGAAAAAAAATGTCTTCAAGGAATGACAATCCTGATTTAGGAAAATGATCTCTCATTCAAGACAAATAAACATTGTTTAAAGTTGTCGAACATTTTGATCTACTACTACCAAAAAAAAGGAACAGTAGTGTACCGCTGTTCAAAACTCATAAATCTATGGAAAAAAAAATCTGGGTAACAAACTTAAACCGAGATAAACGCATTAAATATAAGAGAACAACAACATAACACTAAAATGTGACACAGAGAAAAACAAACCGAGCATCAGACAAAATCCCACGAGAATAACAAATATAATATCAAAACCAAATACATGAATTTGGGATAGACAAGTACTGTGATACGTCTTATCGCAATGTGAATTAACACTAAAAAAATAAGAGAAAACAAACGAAGCAACGTTAAAATGTAACGCACACAGAAACTAACTATAATATAACAATGGCCATATTCCTGACTTGGTACAGGACATTTTTAAAGGAAAAATGGTGGGTTGAACATGGTTTTGTGGCATGCCATTCCTCGCACTTTTATAGCCATGCGACATATAACATCAAAACGACAACACAACACCACAGGACTACAATACAAATAAACTGGAGAACACAATTGACAATTATTATTATTCTTTTATTAGATAAGATTTGTATAGAAAAGTCAATACATTAGCTATAACAAACATAACCTAACCCTAAAAAATATGTCTTATATAAGAGGTAACTATAATCTAAAAAAATAACAGTTCTATAATCTGCAATCTTTATGAAATGAATTCCCTTGAACTAAGTTGATGTAATGGGCTGTCTATCTATAATTATCGAAGAGTTCATACACGTTTTATGTGATTTTAGTATATATATTTATCTTTAATCAATGTCACCAAGGATTAATCACATCATTAATTCCATCTTTTATAAATCATAGTAGACTGTTGAAGTCGCATATTAGCAACGAACAACTCAGATAAAATAAGTAAATGATCTTTTAATTGACTATGTAACTGGATAGATCTTTTATCAACTGATTGCTGTCACGCAGTGCAGCATCAATTCCACAAGTGTAATTAAAATCGGAACAGATATTCCTACTTAAATAATTTGAGTTTTATAGGGTTATATAACAAAAGTTTCGAAGGTAAACATGATAACGTATTTCAAACATTTTAAAACTTTAGAACGGTTTGATAATTTAATTTAGAAATAATGACAATACAAAAAATTATAAAATACTTCATCAATATTGAAGTCAAAACATCATCAAAATAAAAATCAAAGCTTAATCAAAATTAAAATCAAAGCAACACAAACCCCTGACTAAACAGCGTTGACCTCAGTTACAGTAGAAATGGCATTTGTCAGTGTTGTCAACTTACAAATAGCAATAGTATCGCTTCTTGAATATATTTGTTATTAATCTTTCCTGTGTAATGGTGTTCCAAAACTTTTAAAGAGGGACAAAGATACCAAATATACCAAAGGGACAGTCAAACTAAACAGTCGAAAATAAACTGACAACGCCATGGATAAAAATGAAAGAGACAAACAGACACACAATAGTACACATGACAAAATTAGAAAACTTAAGAATAAGCAACACGAACACCTCCGAAAACTGAAGGTGATCTCAAGTCCCCCGGAAGGGTAAGGAGATCCTGCTCCACATATGGCTGCCGTCGTATTGTTCATGTTATAACACATCCGGTTAATAGTCTAATTCGGTAGGTCACATTCATGAAAGGTAAGACGTTGTAATGAACATATCCGATATTTTCTGTGCAACAGTTCATAATGTTTTAATTCGACAAAGATATGGTTAGCAGCAAAGTACATTGTTCATGTGCAATATTAAATTATTAAAAATCATTTAAATAATATTTGTTTAAAGGACTGCTTGCCATTCTTTACTACCCGATATTTCAATGCAGATCCATTGATGCTTCACACATGTCAAGGTTGTGCATGTTATAGTAGGTTATGCTAAGCCTTGTTTAACACATATATCATTCATATACACTTATCAACGTTATATTTATAATAGGAAGGATGTAAAATCTATGACATTGATGGTTTCATGCAAGGAATAACAGTACTGTTGCTAAGTTGCCAATGATAATTAGTGAAATGGCGGTCGCAATTGCAGTTTTACTGTCTTTGCAAAATTGACGGTAACAGTTCTCGGTCATAAGTGCAAAACTAATTTGCTGTATTTGTCAAACTATTAAGATATGTGTGGTCCTCAATCGCTTTAACTTATTACTTATTACTTTATTTGGTGACCCTGATGAGACTTTTGAAGACGAGATGCACGTCTGGCGAAAATACCAAGTTTCAACTTTGGTATATATGTTGCAATTTAGTTTTGGTGAATAAACCGTGAAACGAAATTGATAAAAATTACTCAAAAGATGGGCACTTAGCAAATAATAAGAGTAACCAGATATAAATAGTCTTATCTATGCAAACTAACTTTGAAAAAAAAACTCAAATAAAAAGACATCATGTACAAAAAATTCATTAAATATCTTTGTGTTAAATCAGTGACGCTTTAATTTGATTGGTAGACTGTTTTTGACGGCACACAGAGAGCCTCTACAGTCCAGATCAAACCAAAGACTAAACGTGGCAAATGAACCACTCCTAAATAAGGACAACAGTAGTATACCGCTGTTCAAAACTCACTAATCCATGGACAAGCAACAAAATATGGGTAACAAACTAAAACCGAGGGAAAGGCTAAACATTTGTATTCAAAACTGTTTGGACCCTGATATACGTACTTTGGATTCAATTGTTTCATGTGATACCAATTTTGTAGTGAATTCGTGAGTATATAATAACATTTAATTTTAATTTTTCATCTGATTCCACATTACACTTTATTTCACCCGCGTGTGCATTCTTATAATCGAACAGTAATTTTGGAGTGAGGTGGGCAAACAACGTGATGCATGATGATTTGATTATACCCTGACAATTTTGCAAAAAAAAAAAGCACCTACTATTTACTATATGACATATTAAGCCGTACGTTATTTCAACCCGTATATTAAAAGTAACCTCAAGAATTCAATTACAGCAACATGATTCTTCTTGTAGCACACATCTGGCGGTAAAGATCAACATGTGTTCCGATTTTATTCATTTATTAAGAATTTAAGAAAGAAAAATAAGAAAAATATATAATAGCTGGTTATGTAACTAAAGGTAAACTCATTACCACACATTTACATATAATTCCTCGTTATCACTTTTTTTAATTTCTTTAATTGCAAAGTGAGGATAGATAAAACATCAAGAGATAATGTGTTTCTTTTAACTAGGTATTGCGTGACAAGGTGCAGGCTGTTAATCACTATGACTTTTTGACTTATTACATCACATTTACTATCATGTCTAATGGATTACATTAGATTGAAAAACAAATTCTAAAGAAAACCTTAAAACACATTATTAGCTACGATGAATTTTTGAAGACATCCTTATGGTAATGCTGGAGGGGATTGACTTTGAATCGCACAAATGTCTACAAAATTGTATTTTTAATGTTTTGAATATATTTTTCTTAGTTTATTGATTTATAATGTATAATCACCCTGGTCCCCTCTGCTGAAATTATTTACAGTTTATTTACCAGTTTTATAGTATAATGAATAGTATAAATAACACATAATAGCCTCCATGTTAGGGATGTTCTCGCTGTGACAATGATCAATTGTTGTGCTACAGCTAATCCCTGCTCTCTGGCTGGTCAGGTAGTTGTCGTTTTGATTTTTGTGGTAATTTAGATTATAACTACATGTTGACTGATGTAACCCTATTTTGTCTATATTGTCACACTATTCACACACCTTGTCAATATAATGGAATTTGATGCGACTATCCTACAAGTGAGAGGTTTACCTAGTTTTAAAACCAGGTATAATCCACTATTTTCTACATAGAAAAATTGATGTACCAAGTCAGGAATATAACAGTTGTTATCCATTCGTGATGTTTTTGAGCTTTGGATTTTGCCATTTGATTGGTGAATTTCCGTGTTCGATTTTAAAGTTAAATATTTTTGTGATGTAACCATTGTTGTTTATGTTATATGAACTGTAGAGCACGACTGCTAACTTTTGTTGTTCATGAACAAGTTTATATAAATGTAAAGAGAATCTCATAAAAAATATCAGGTTCTTAATAGCCTACGCTTCACACAATTTGAGTAGCTATTATGCACCAATTAATGGCACTCGAATAAAGCATTTGACCAACGTTGGAAACCATTGATAAATGTGTTATCAATCATGCTGAGGTTATGCATAAATAGGAATTATTGCATTTTGTTTCCGATACATATAATTAAAAACAGTTAATTTGTAGAATTTCAGGTCAATACAGGAGCTTAAACTGCTTAAATGGTGACAACACGTTCTCATTCAATTGCAACTACCTAGTGTGTGAGGAAATTCTATGAAATGTACGGCACACCTGTAGCACGTGTCTTCGACATTGGAAATGGTACCTGAATACAAAACTCAATTTTGAAAATAAGGCATGCAATGTGCTAAAAGAAAATGATTTTGTTTAATCAAAAACATGGTTTTTATTTAGTATATGATACACTCAAAAGTAAAATTAATCAATGTAATCCTTAAAAATGAAGAGTAAAACTAAAGTTAGTACGAAATTTCACATGACCTATTCATAAAGGTTGGATAGGGCGTTTTTTTTTGTTTTTTTTCACACATCGTTGTTAATATCATATATTTTGATTCAACTGTCATACCATTAAGAGCTTTCACTAGCCTTAAAACAAGGTTCAATCCTCAATTTTAGGTAAATGCATGTAAAAGATTAGGAAAACGACAGCTGATAAGAATTCGTTTGGTGTTTTAGAGTTACGTTTGTATCCTTTTGATTAGGGACTATCCTTTTTAAATTTTCCTGGGAGTTCAGTATTTTTGTATTAATACTTTTTGGGGAAGATTATCGAATTAAAATATTTTTTTACCAGCCTTGATTTCTTTAATTTACTGACTTTTAAGTAAAACGGACATTAATTAATGCATTGTTATGCTTGAATTTGAATAATTCAGGCTTGCTCCAGATATAATAACAGTCAAAAGGTACACTGTAGAATTATGTACGTAAACATAACGATTCAAAATGAATGCAATAGGTATTGATACAAACGACATGCTGACATTGGATTGTACTTAACCAGGTAATCAGTTTAAGTGTTTCCCCCGGAAACTAAACACATCCTTCTCCTTATTTATTCTTTCATATTTGAATGAAAAAATATTGTCTGGATCTTGCATGCTGTCATACATTGTATTTAATTTCATAAATGATAAACATGCTGAGATTATAAATATGTGATTTGTATGAAATCATTGTATCGACAAGTAGAAAGTAAAATCACAAAAATACTGAACTCAGAGGAAAATCAATTTGGAAAGTACAAGCCTGGATCCTTTGTGTTTCAGTGTAAACGTTGCAAATTCGGAAACAAATTGTCAATCAAACGATGGGATTGGATGAATACATTTATAAATCAGTGCACCAAAAGACACTCTTAACTGTTGTTTGTTTTTTTCATATCCAACAACAGATTATTAAAGACAACTGCAATTATTGAGAATGTAAGGTTCATGAAGTAATGACAAAGGCCATATAGTATTGATATTAAGAACATTTGGTATGATTGCCGAAGGGACAACTATCCATATCTATTCAAATTAATTAGATTTAATCAACTATAGTCAACCGTACAGCATTTAACAATAAGAAAAAGCCACACCCTTTAGTCTGTTATAACAGGATTTATTTGTCGATCTTAGACAAACATTCAAACAAAATTTGAGCGACGACCAACTGATATACATGCCACATCAATTGTATAAGGTTATATCATTCATGATCTACACATTCAACAGTTACTGGATCACTTATATAAAGTCATTATTATGTATTTAAGGAATGACTCTAATAATAGTTCAAATAGACAGAAAAAAATATTACAGTGATGTCTTATCTATTTTATCAAAGCAAAGCTTAAAAAACCCAGCTTTATCCTAATGCGATGATAAATAGTAGTCATTGTGACTAGAGGATAAGCATACGGTTTCAAGTATATGACTGTTTAGCACTGTATTTGTTTGAGTCTTTTTGAAGTATACAGTGATAACTTTAATGCCTATCAGCAGACAGACATAAATAAATAGGATGAAGTTACCCAATGTCCTATATTTATCGTAAAAGGTCATATGACGTACATTAAATCTAGGTCATTAGTTTCCACTTCTATTTTTTCTGTACTACATATCATTGTTAAAACAAGAATGTGTCCACAGTACACGGATGCCCACTCGCACTATCATTTTATATGTTTTGGGGACTGTGAAATTTGAATAAATTCATTAATTTGGCATTAAAGTTAGAATGATCTTATCAAAGGGAACATGTTTACTAAGTTTCAAGTTGAATGGACTTTTACTTTATCCAAAACTACCTTGACCAAAAACTTTAACCTGAAATTTGCACTATCATTTTCTATGTTCCGTGAACTGTAAAATTGGGGTCAAAACTCTAGTTTGGCATATATTAGAAAGATCATATCATAGGGCACATGTATACTAAGTTTCAGGTTGATTGGACTTCAACTTCATCAAAAACTACCTTGACAAAAAACCTTGACATGAAACGGGACAGACGGACGAACGAACAGACAGAAAGATGAATGGACGCACAGACCAGCAAACATAATGCCCCCTACTGTCGTAGGCGGTGCATACAACATAAATCTAAACGGGGCAAAACAAAAATTGCTAATCAGCCTTGTTTTGGTAGTGAACATCAAAGATTAACAACTTAAGCTGTCAAATACATTTGATATTATATAACTTCATAGTTCTCATTAATTTGTGTATTGGATCATTTTCTATTATGTAATGTTGGCTGTGTATTCCAATCTGATTATGCAGATAAAAAATTCCCCCAATAGAGTACAGCTGAGTTTAATTTTAAACTACAGAATGTGTACACGAACTATTATTCTTTTATAATTAGAAAGATGGGTCTTCACATGCCACAAGATTTATTAACTGTTATATTCAATGTAATCTAAGACAGCTGTAATTGACTGGATTGCTATATGTGATATCTTAGGTTCCTGACATTTGACATAATAGATGTCATTAACTTCAATCATGAAAGCCAAAAGCAATCCCTCCAAAAACTGCCAGTCCTGTTGTAAACGCGTCGTTCTATTTGCATTTTTCTCAAAAAAATTAAGAAAACGTTCCGGGTGAACGATGATCCCAATTGTGAGAACATACGAAAATACTTTCGTCCAGATAAAAAAATTATTCAAAGGGTAACAAAACTCATTCACCTGACTTAGTTCATTGACTTTCCTTATGTAGAAAATGACGTTAGTAATTTTGGTGGAATTACTGTTGTACAGTATCAAGTGTGTGTATTAGCTGCTATTTATCTATTGAATTTTACCGTTTTACCATGGCGTTGTAAGTTTATTTGTGAGTTGCTGAAATTGCATGTCGCTTTGACGCTTCTTGAACTTTTCTTGTAAATAACAATATAAGTTAAAACTTTCAAGAGCGTCCCATATAGGACATAAACTTTTTTGTTAGGTAATTTGTTTTATAATTTCAGAAAAGAAAATTCTTGAAAATTAAAATCCATCATAGTATTTATATGAAATTGTGATAGCAGTGAAAGTATTATTGTATCAGTAAGTTACGATACATGTTGTGATTCACAAAAAAAAAACTCAGTTTAATGAAAGGTTTACTGGAAAAATCTCTAATATGATTCTATTATAAGTTGTACGTTTATTTTTACTAAAGCATATCAAATATATATTACTTGATGACTAATGAAACTTCCACATTAATGTCTTTATTAAGCAATTTATTAATTATGTTTGTTCTCAAATAAGTTCTCAAAATGAATTGGTATTCATATTCATATACAATCTTAGGTCAATGTCAGGGAAATATAAAACGTTTTTGTATGGGGCTTCAAAACTGGGAAAGGGCGAGGTTCTAAAAGTTTATATTTGTATGAAATTGAACTAATATTGTTTAATACTGCAACTTAAATTGATACAATGATTACTTAAATCGTAACACAAATGTCAAACTTATTTTCATCCCCTAATTTACTTCTGATTGTAGAGAAAGTGTTCCATGATGAAATTGGCATTATTCAAAATGTAGCGTTGTTACTATATTTAGTGATTAAAACACACCTGTTGCAGTATAAAGCAATTGATTATAAGAAATTCATCAACACTATGTAGTGATTGCCAGTATTCAAGTGACACATACATTTGGATAGCACAACTGTTGTATTATAAAACAATAACAAGATAACACCTACACATGTATACAACGGAGGTATACTTTTGTATGTTCTCACTTAGAAAAACAACCTTTTTGTAGCGTTATATTCTACAAGTCATAGTATCACAATTACTATTGTATGTGAATTGACAATAATGTACTGATATTCGAATCTTTAATGTCAAAGAGACAAAAGAGCAGATAACAGCTAAAGGCCACCAATTGGAATTCAATAAAGTGAGAAAATCCCTGTATGTTTTTAACGGTATAATTAATGTTTATATGATATTTGTCTTCTTCGTCGTATCAACTCAATCATTCCAAAGAATACGTTTATCAAAGATAAATATAAAAAAACATATATTTACGTTACGAATAAAACATTAATCACTCAGGAAACAAAACATTGAGGAAAAAACGGGCATTGAAAAACAATTGTTTTTTCCCACTTAATCTATGTATTATCTAATATACTTTTTTTTTATTTTCATTTAATTTATAGTCTTTCGATGACACTTTAGTCAGTTATCTCTAATGGAAATGTGTCTACGTCTTAGACAGTGGTGATAGAAGAGAGTTCACCAATTCTATAGAATCAACATTAAAAAAATGAGGAGATAATACTAACAGCCCGTATCTAACAAATACATAAGACATTTTATCATCATAAGAATTGCATTCAGGATGTATAAAATGTCTAAAAATATTTTCACGGCCTAAGATATTTAGTTTAAACATATTTATGTATAATGGTTTTGGAAACAAGATATTGCAACTTATATTAATACTTTTTACTTTGCGGGTGCGAAGGCTACCTTGTAGCGGCATCAGCCCTTTTTTCTCGAAATATCAGATATATGCCACGCTATCAATCAGTTGAATAAGCAAACAACCAATCCGACTCATACCAAAACAAACAAAAGGTAGATCAGATGGTGCACAGTTGGTTTCAATAGGAATACCGATTTTTTAAAGGAAAACTCAAAAGAGTAAAAACACTGAATTACATGCTTGTGATTCAGAATGATTCACACGTTATGTTGGATGGTTAAAAGATAGGCGGACATCAGCTCTTTCCTGTAAGATTGTACAGTGATGCAAAAGCTAAAAAAAAAGAAAACAAATGTTCAAAAAACTACACAAACTGGTGTGGTACACATCAACAAACGTTAATTACAGGCTCATCTATCGAGATGTATCAATCAAAGCAGGGTCAAATATATATGTGTTACCAGGGCTAATGAAGTTCAAGAAAAACATTACAACAAACTATAAAAAATAATAATAAAGGGGATTGACACATATATTTCTGCCCAAGGAATCGCTAACATTAGCTGTATTTGGCAAACCTTTTAAGAATTTTGTTCCTCGATGCTCTTCAACTTCGTATTTGCCTCTGGCCATGTTAACATTTTGGGATTCGAGTGCCACGTATAAGTCTGTTGTAGAAGAAACGCGCGTCTGATGTATAAACAACATTTCAAGGTATATATGATGATTTATTGATACATAGCACTAACAGAACACTCAATACAAACTAGTTGATGATTAAAGTAAATTTAGGAAAAATACGTTAATTTTACATAAATGTTCATGTGCTTGTGTTAGTGTATCAAAGGTAGTTGCTTCACATATATGACATACAAATGTATTCATCATGATCATTACTTTAAATTACAATATCAATTACTAATAACAGTCCTGCAAAACTTTAATATAAGTACATTCATCTAATTAACTACCGTCAATTAAGCACAAACACATAATTTAAATCTTAAAAGCCTTCTTATTCCAAATAAGTAACAAAAAATGAATAAATACACTTTTCCGGATACAAAACAGCTGAAAATAGTTCCTTTAGAAAATTTAACAATAGAAAGAGCGTAAATAACTATGGTATTGCCGACCTGAATTGAAATCCATGTCCTTATGCAGCAGTTCACTTAAGTACAAGCAGTCTGGTTATTATCTTGTTTCAAACTTAGGTAAACTAACTAACGAGTCTTTCGTGGACTAGACGCTCGTCTGGCAATCATAATAAATAACAAGAAATTCTTTCATTGAATTTTCCTCGGATGTTATTATTTTTTTTATTTCCCATTTAACAGGCAATATATCTTTTAAGTAAGTTCGGTAAGGGCCATATTTGGCCCCAATTATTAAGTTCATAGTTGCAAGACAATAAATGTTTTAAGTTGCCTGAAAGACATGTTAGAAAGTTAAACAAAACTGTTTTTGTCAAAGTTGAATTCTTACACGTTGATTTTTACATCCAAAAATTTTTGGTGAAATTTGACAAAATCAGCTTGATTTCAACCAAATAAAGGACCAGGAAACATAGAGCGCAGGCGTCGACAAGCTTAAGATTCGAATAAAACCTAAGAAATGTCTTCACAAACATCATTGTAAAAGATCTTTGTTGTCGACGTATGCACTCTATGTTTCCTCTCCAATAATCTATGGAAATTCACCCATTTTCATTGATATTATCGTGAAAAATCAATATGAGTACAACTTGTGACGTCATAATGAAACACAGAAACGTAAAATTTCAACTAAATGGTTAATATCCTAGCTAGTCAATGTATTAGCTATAATTTATTGTTATGTTGGTCGATAATTCCGAATATGAAATTTACGCTAAAAAAGGGGGCCATTTTAGGACCTTATCGAACATACTCCTTTAACAAAAACTTACATGCCATCAATAAAAGAAATATTGTGCTCATGTCATTAGGTAATTTGTTAAAATGAATAGTGCCGGATTAGCCTTTGATGTCAATGTTTTAAGGATATACTGTTACTAAAATAGAACTGGTAAAAATCCAAACTTGCAAATGCTTCGTTGCACTGTTGATATACATGCGCGTCATTAGACACTAGAAGACAAAAAAGTAAGTCAGAAAATAATACAACATTATATAAACATTTATGTATGTTTATATGAAGAAAAAAAAAGAGAGAGAGAGAGAGAGAGAGAGAGAGAGAGAGTTGCAACAGACTCTTTGCTATCCCTCAGTTAAGAATAAGGAGATATGGTAAGGTTACTACTTATACATATTGTACAAATGACACAAACTGTTCACCTAGAATAACAGTTCATATAAGCAATAAAGCGTCAAGTTTTTGTTAACCATATCAACATTGTGACATAACACTGCATCAAATTATGTATGCTACCCACTGTGAAAGCATCTCGTACAAGTTAAGACATGTATGGCTCCGCGTTTTGTCTTCTTTAGATGTATATATTTAGATAAAACAAAACAAGATGATTAAGGTACTAGTTCATCATTAGGTTTGTTGTGTGAAACGTCCACATTGCAGTCATGATAAGTACACTACATTGATAAATGATTTTTGACGCTACTTTCGACACTTAGGTGATATTTCGTGATAGCCAGTTTTTATCGGTGATGGAAGCCAGATAACCAGAGAGAACCTCCGAATTTGGTAAAGCACAATCTGACAATCCTTGTCAATAAAGATCGGAGTCGAGCGCACAGATTGCGTGCGGTATTAATACAAACCCTAAAAAATTTTAATAAAATGCATTTTAATTCAACAGATTTGGTCGCTGGGTTATTACAATGTTTCAAAGATTGATTTCATCTGATTTAAACGCCGCGCGGTGTTGATCAGACACAATCTCTTTGATTCTACATTAATGTTACCAGATAAATTAAGGATTAAATTATATTTAGAAACATCCAATTATTTGTTTGATGGTTTGACTTCAAAAGCAAAGATTGTTAAGATTTTCAGATAAATACATGTATCAAATATATGATATTTTGAAGATGTAAAAGAAAATGAAAAAAAAATGAGTCTGTATGTCTGTTGGTAAAACTTCATGGCTTTAAAAGCAAAGATTGTCAAATATGCTTAGATAAATTGTTAAAACATGTGCCAAATGCATAATATGTTGAAGATGTATAAGTACATAAGAAAAGGATTGGATTTGTATGGGTATGTGTAAACCTAAATGCAATCGTTATCAACATTATGATCTAATACTGCACATTCTTTCTGCCAACTGGGAACGCATTTTCGTAATATTAATTTTTTTTATGGCTTCCTGTTTTGCTTCATAATGCGATTTGTAGATTTTTAGATGAATCACAACTTTGCGACAGGCTTTCGACATTTAAACAAAGCATAAATAACATAACTTTTTTGAAAATGGTTTGCTTATACATTTTTAGAACATTCATTTGAGTCTTGATGATCTTGTCAAAGGATGTGTGAGAGTTAAGTAAAAACGTAAAAAGGATTTATAAAAAAAGCATGGGTTATGGCATGCAATATATTTATTCAATAGTATGATTTGTGGAATCAACTATTTAAAGTGCTCAAATATTTAATGAGTATTTTGTTACTGTCAAATACATTGAGAATTCAGAAAGAAATAAAATCAAAAACGCAAGTGTACAGTATAAAACGATACACAATTGTAATGTAGGGCCTCTTTTTCTAAAGAGTTACGCCTTCGTTTTTTTTTATTTTGTATATGGCATTGACCAGTTCTACTCTTTTATTTGTCAATTTCCACTTTTAAGCACGTTTTTATAGAAGTCAGTTCTTACAAAGGTTGAATGAAGGATACTATGGTATAATCATCATAGTGAAACATAGCTTCGGAAACTTAAACAAAACCTTTATACAGTGATATTTTATTATGAGTTATAAGTAAACAGTGCGCATCTTATTTATTAGGGTATTACTTTCACTATTATGAAATTCACAGTATAATCTCATTATGTTTTAGAGTCGATCTTTAGTATTTTTGTAATTGATAGATAAACATTGCCAACGTGCTTCCTGATCTGAGTGATTTTGATAAATCAATAGGTATTCAGCATTCCTGTATGCGGTCATTAAATGATTTCACACGCACATGTCAATCTTATAAATTTTTAACTGTAGTATGTACTTTTAAATCAAAATCTAAAATTTAGTTTAAAAAAAGTGAACAGTACATTGATAGGTTATGGAACGCCTTTTCGCGATATTTAACTTCAACATGTATAATGCTCAATGTATCAACCTGTATCGTTCATAAACAATGAGGAGTCCAAACATTCGACAACATGTCTAAACCTGACCTTAGTACATCATAAATAGTAAGTATAACAGACATACATGTACATACCGTTGGTTTTCCCGTTTGAATGGTTTTACACTAGTAATTTTGGGGCCCTTTATAGCTTGTTGTTCGGTGTGAGCCAAGGCTCCGTGTTGAAGGCCGTACTTTAATCTAAAATGGTTTACTTTTTAAATTGTTATTTGGATGGAGAGTTGTCTCATTGGCACTCACACCACATCTTCCTATATCTATATATAACATGATGAAATCATAGTAAAATCAGCAGATTAAATCATCATCCCAATTATAAAAAAAAACAGTTTTCTGTATTAAGATATAATATCAATTAAAATTTGTTCATAACAAATTGTTTCAATCAAGCTAGCTTTAATCAAATTAAAAAGAAATGTTAATTCAGTTACTAGCTTTTTTCATCTGCATGTGATCGTTGGATTAGAAAAAAACAAGAAGGTCTGTAATTCGATTAGTTCTTAAATATTAAGGAATGCTATTTATAATGAAATGGTAATTCTTAATATTTATCACATAGTACATGAAGAAAATATGGTTCTCGAGAGAGCGTGACTCACACATCAACCAAAACAAAAATAATGATCGTAATCCTTCTGTACCATTGAGGTGTTTAGTTCAATGGCATAAGAACTTACAACCACGAAATGTATAGAAACTATCAAAGAGTTGCTACAAAACCAATCATATTAATAGCAAAACAAAATTGACGATTCTTCGTTTAAAGAATTTCAGATTTGGATACTTTTATACGCTATTGAAGTATCGTTTACCGTAATCATTATTTCAAATCAACGTTCATCACAGCAGTGTTAATTGATTGGATCCTTACAACATATAATTGTTTTAAATATTAATATATCTATAGATGATTAAAACGATTTGTCAAGTATAGCGAGTTCTTGCTGTGGGTTCTATTTGATTTTGACACTTTGGCCAATTTCTTAGAAACCTGCTGTTCAGTTAATCATATCAAAATTAGTTTTCTACCTATTTTTTAAATAGTGCCTGATGCGTGTGAAATGTTTTTTTTTTGCTGAACAACCTATCCTGCATTATGTAAATCATTCTGACGCGGTATTAATTTGTCAATTAAATGTTTAAATGATTTAACCCCAAATGCCAATCTTCTAAAAAAATATAATCGCTGGTAAATAGAATGTTATGCATATTATACACACGTAATCAATAGTATTCTAGAAAACATGTTTTATATGAAAAACACTTAAATACTAAGTAACATAGTTATCGAGTCAATTTCTATTGCTGATGCTATTATACACTATTAACAATTGATAGATAAACTAAGAAAAAATTATGTGTCAATATCAATACCAACTTTCGAAAAAAAGGTCATGTATTATTTTCAAGATTATATCACCAATGCCTTGATAATTTTCCTTAACATTTGTTCTTTTTAATTACGGTGACTTCAGGGTGAACTCTCAGTGTTGATGTAAATTCACTACGTTATATTCTGTGTATGTTCCCTTTCTATTTTGCTGTAAACGTGTACGATTACATTGTACATTGCAAACAACATGAACTTGCACTGTGATTATAATAAAATTTAAAACTATTTTAAATCCAGAAGGTTACCTTTCTAATTGTACACTGATGATTCGAAGTAAGATAGTTCCAATTAACTATCAGATCAATGCTTTACAAGCTTCTACGCTTTTGTTTTTGCTGATTATAACGTAACCATAATATAATATTTGGCTATAGATTATGAACTACATTTTTCATCATAAATGCTATTAGAAAATGAAATAGTTTGTATAATGACTATGTCTAACCGCGATGTCGTATGATTGTATTAAAAGTACCGTACATGTAAAGTCTGACTTCGTTCTGATTATTTATAGCTATTATATAAATCCGATTAACAAAGAAATTATTGTTCAATGTAATAGTATTTTGGCACAAAATAAGACGAAGCCATATCTTGTATTGTTCAAATCACAGATGCACATAGATTAGCTAGCATATATCAACTGGGCATTCACAGGAAATACGTCGAAGTGATGCAAATAACTATTTGGCAAAACCTGTAAAAACATGGAGAAGACTTGTACGTGATCATATGCGATTAAAGGGGAGAGCAGTTCAATAGGTATTTAATCATGTCCTGTTTATAACTTGTTTAATGAACGCAATATCAATTGAAGCATTTACATACTTCATTATTCAGTTGACCAACGGAAAAGAAAAAAAAAAGACAGAAAAAATTATGATTACAGAAAATCCATCAGTAGTTGACAATTATCATTAATCTCTCGTCGAAGCAAGTTTTCTGCTAATGATTATTGAGGTCAAGCAACAAATCAATTGATAATAAATTGTTATATCGTAGATAAAAGAAATCTCAATATATGTCAACCATAAGACTTGCCGTAGGTTATCAATAACACAAAGATCAAACCATCATTTAAGATGTCGTCTGATCTATTAGTTGATCGATTATTATTTTCTAATCTCATATGTAACATTTTCTCAAGTGTGAATCCGCACAACGGATGATGCATTTTCTGACGATAACATGACATAAAGTTTCATTGTATCCATAGGTACTGAGCCAGTTACATATCATTTAAAAAAGTACACAAATATATATTTTCAATTAAACAAAACAGGTTAAGTTCGTAATTTTAATAAGTTTCAATGTCCTCTTTTTTTCTACATCACAAATATAGCTCACCACTCGTTTTCGTAAAGACAATCAATAATATAGTGATCACCTTTATGATATTTGAACATTAGTAGTATATTATGAGATTAAATATATTATGACGACAACATATAATAATAAAAACAATATCCCCGTATCATGCTTGATTGTATCAATTGAAAACTAAAATTGATTCAAAAACAAATGAAAAACATAGGAAAAGGGATAAAAGAGGGGCCAACTCTTCTATGTTATACGGAGGGTTGAGACCTCACACACATGTAAAACTCCACTGTCACTCTCCTATATTATGTGTGGGATTGAGAGCTAACACACATGTTTAACCCCACTGTTACTATTCAATGTAATACGGAGGGTTGGGAGCTCACACACATGTTAACCCCACTGTAACTATCATATGTTATGTAAAACATGTAAAACCATACTGTCACTCTCCGATGTTATGCAGAGGGTTGAAAGCAGAAAGACATGTAATACTCCACTGTCACTCTCCTATGTTTTGCTGAGGTCTGAGAGCTCACTCAAACATTTTAAACCCCGCTGTAATCGTTGTGTCAATGAAATATGTTTTGAGTCTTCAATTTCGTACCTGACATGTGTTGCTACCCGACATACTCGATTTTGCATTCATCCGAATAGTAAGTCGTAAAACTAACTGTAAATTGCAACGCTATTTCAAAAGACAATTAACAATGAGCAAAAGACAAACACCATTTTAAAAAAAAAAATAAAAAAACTTAAGACTGACAACCCGAAATCCATCTACACCGGCGGTCATTTCCGGTCTTTTAATAGTGAAAGCAAATTCTGCATTTTGTTTAAATTTTGTTCGGGTTGCTAAGTCTTTAGTTACCTGTGTAGTTTTGTCTACACTGTTTTTTTTTTTTTATCTTTTTGATCAATTTTCTTGTTCAACGTATCTCTTTCCATTAGTTATCGATATGAATCGAAATCCCTCGTGGTATCTTTTGCCCCCCATTACTATACCTCGGAGTAAAAGCTCCGTTGTCAGCATCAACCAGCGATAAACGAAATTATGATGAACACAACAAAACATACATGAACACTTTATCAAACGTACAAATGAAAATATAATCAAATACGCCGGTACAAGAGACACACACTGTTGACATTATCGCACGACTACAAGACTAACGACGGTTCAAGAAATGCATTTGCTGGGTTTTTATTTGGCACAATAATAGCCTAGACAGAAAAATGACACAAACGTAGTTTAAGCTGATTGTCAGAGGTTAAATAATTCTGAATTCACCTTTAAGATAGTGTAAAAGGGTAAAGACACAATTCCATGAACAGTGGACACGGTTAAATCATTCTAATATTATCACAATGTTTAAGGGTAAAGAAACAATTCCAGAATCAGCGGAAACCTCCGTAAATTGTCAGTAATTGCTTATGTATATTTGATTACCATATGTGTCATAAATAACGCCTCCAAAGAAATCTCTAGACAAATATATCAGCATCAGCTATCCAGACTTAATCTGTTTTTTACTGATTTACTTTGTTAAGATTTCAATCCTAATAAATCTATTAAATAAACATCAAGTCCACAAAGTCTGATTCAAACTATTAAAGGTAGATGTAAATTTATAACATTCTAAATGACAGAAAATACCATAGAGACTTTTAAAACTACCAAGTTGAGTAAAACATTGACCACGACACAATTGTGTGATCTCAAGTTTTTCAGATGGGTGAGCAGATGTAATCTTGCTGTTCATGGCAAGTAAAATATACGTTAACATCAACATTCGGTTACGTCATAATCAAATAATAATAATTTGTACTTGAGTACGGAAGAACTTGTGTACCTGATCAAAGGGAAACCGAATAAATAGCTAAAACAAATAAGGTCACTTTGCCTGGTAGAGAGTCTTAGGAAATATGGGATGTTTTTTTAGATTTACACTTCTGTGAAAAGCATCTGGAGTATTGTAACCAAACATATATTTCAATCTAAAACTTAAATGACACGGACCTTGTTTTGTCGTTAAAAGCCATTGCAATTATGCATTCACAGTTATACAGTATGGTTTATATATAGGCAATTATCTTTATCGAGAGAAAAAAATAAACGATTGTTTAATCTAAAAATTATAAGTTTTAGATTAATCTATTATAATTGAATAATATTTGGTAAATATTTTCTTACCAAAAATCTTTTTTTTTAAACGTCCTCAAAAGCTTTGCTTAGAAAAGAAAACCAGCCAATCTACCTGAATTCCTAAAATTTATCAACAGAAAATGTAAGAACAGTTTCAAAAATTTCACTATCCAAAACATACTATAATCTCTAGGAATAACGTTTCTAGAGAACTTTTAGAGGATGAACTCAAAGCAGTCCTTCAGCAGCTGTGTCAAACCACCACTTAATACTAGTACAAGAAAACAAAAAGAGGAAGAATGTGTTCTTTATAGAATATCTACAATAATTAAAAAACAAAGATGTATCATTTTAGATAATTTAAAAAATGGAGATACTTGGTGCTTTGTTTGCATTATGAAAGTCAGACATACGGTTTTTATTAATAAGACAGCACTCCTACGTTTTTTTTTCATTTTTGTTCAATTAACGACTATTACATCCGTTATTTTGATTGGGTGACAACAACACGAGGCACTCAACATTATAATTTTGATTCAATGTGAGATGCAAAACCGATATGACTGCACGTTCTGTACATGATATTATTACAACCTTAAAATATTCTTAAAAAATATCTTCTGTAACCTTTATACTGCATTGCTTGAATAAATGGGATTTTGTGAGTGTCACAATCATAAGAATTCATATTTCTAAATCTGATACACATATTTAATGCAGTTTTTCTTCTTCTGAAATCACAAAAAAATGATACCAAATGAAATTATGTATGTACAAAAATATAAAAAAAAACAAACGATTGTGATGCAAAGCAACATACTAAATTGAATAAGTTTTGTTCACTTTCAAGTAGGACGTGCCACTCCAAAAGAGTAGATACAATCATTTTTCGTTGTACTCAGTTACATGAACAATGACAACGCAGTTTGGATAATCCCATTATCGTCTGTTTAAATTTGATGAAGAAATAACCCGCACCGTGACCCATTATTTGAGGTTGTTCATGTTTCATTTCATGCTCAAACCAAACAGGACGCCACAAAGGTCCTACACATTACAAGTGTTACACAATGTGAATGGAAACGGACGATTCAATCTATATAAAACCACAATCAAGAAACACTTAATTTAAACTTATCCTACCTTTGTTGATTATATGTTACGAAGAACAGCTGTTACTGCATTTCATATCATGATTTTCTTGATAGAGTGTTGCTACAAGGAAGCTATTCAACCAAGAGTTCCGAATGGTGAAGTTGAAATCATCCCTTCGTAAATTTTATGGACGCCCTTAATGAGTTGGTTGACTGTTATGGAATAACCGTTTCACAAATGATATCAGATATGTTCCTTACGTCGTAACTACAATCTAATTCCCTTTCATGAATGTGACATACCGAATTAGACAATTTAACGGATTTGTTATCACATAAGGAACACGACGGATGCCACATGTGGGACAGGATCTGTTTACCCTCCCGGAGCACTTGAGATCACCCCTAGTTTTTGGTGGGACTCGTGTTGTTTGTTGTTCCTTGGTTTTCTATGTTCTGGTATGTGTACTATTGTTTGTCTGTTTGTCTTTTTACATTTTTAGCCATGGCGTTGTCAGTTTTTTTTGGATTTATGAGTTTGACTGTCCCTTTGGTATCTTTCGTCCCTCTTTTAATTCCAAATGGTATTTCATAATCATGCAGATATGTTACAATACAATTTGCTGTTGTCTGTTCTTTGGTCAGGTTGTTGTCTCTTTGACACATTTCTCATGTCCATTTTCAATTTTTTAACTGACAAAAAGGTTTTTGAATCCTCATTGGGATCTTATAACTTTTGTTCGACTGTAGCTTTTCAAAAAAGATGACAACATCATATAACTGATGTCAATATTAATACACAATTTACACTGAACAAAGATAAGAAATCCTTTATCTAAAACATGTATGGAATACTTTTGTTTAGACAAAGAAGAAGCTGGAAATCCCCACTGAGACCTCCTGTAAGTCAATTGTCGAGCGTTTTGATACACATACAAATATTTATGAAGTTGTACACCATTTGACAACAGGATAGATAATGTAAGGTCTATCGCGGATGTGTTACAAAACATAGTATACGAACATGCCACATCCACTGTTTCGTAAATTCTATTTTACCAAATTTAATGTTTTGTTCTCCTTTGACAAAATACTAGTAACATTGAAAATTTAAAGTCCAGCTTTTACCTGCATTAAACATGAACGCACTAGTAAGACTTGTAAGACCGGACAATACTTAGGAAATATATCATGTGAAAAAAAAAGTTATAGAAAAAAAATATTTAAGAGAACTTATCTTTTTTTAGATGGAAGATGAAATAAAAATGACCTGATAAAAAAGTTCAACACGGTGTACATGAACGTCGAGAACAATGGTATAAAAACTGAGAGAATACATAATTGGAGGACCACCATTCACCCTTTCAAGATATGTCTTTTAGGTCGAAATATAGGTTTTTTATCTCAATCCATCAGTTAATGATAAGAATAAGAATCCCATACTTTATCCAAACTTTTTATGGTTTAATGTCATTGATCACTCATTCATATAATGTACTACTGAGGTATCACACTTGATTGCAAACAGATAATAAAACAAGTTGATATATTGTATAGTTTATCCTCTGTCAGCATATTTAATTGAAAGGCATCTAATATGCATTAACTGCGTCTTGTCTAAACATGCAACTGCATTTAGAATAACCCAGATTAAGTAACATCAATTCAAAAGCAGATACCCGGAGAGAAAGGATGGTATGTTTAAATTTATACAAGACGAACACCAACGGTACAATTAAACTTTTTACTTTGTTTTCAGTTCACTGATAAGTGTTATAGATATAAATGAGGGTTTTAGGATGGTTTAGAGATAATGTATACAAAAGTGAAGAATAATGGCCAACAAAAATAAAAATGTCAGTAAAAAATAAGTTCTCTTTAACTCTTTTTTAGGGGTGAGCTGAGACACGCCTTTGGTTTAAAGATTTTCTCGCTGTATTGAAGACTCATTGGTTGTTTTCGGATGTGTGTGTTCTTTTATGGGGTTGTTGTATGTTTGACACATTCCCCATTTCAATTCTTAATTTTACTAACCGATGTTAAGAGCGTAGCAAGCCGTAGCAAGCTTTAAGTGAAGAATTTTCTCCTTACATTTGTATGTTGAAGACCCATTTTTTAGCCTTCGCTTGTTTTTATTCTTTGATCGGGTTGTTGTCTCGTTGACACATTTCCTATTTCTCGATCCTTAATTTTACGAGCCTACCAGAAATATATAATAATTGGCAAATTTAAAAAAAAGTATGGATACTTATGTTTCAAAAATTTGATGTATAAAGAAACATAGGACCCTCCCCATCTAGACACTCAGATACCAATTGCCAATAAAATGAAGCACCCGGTAAAGAACTATCCTTGAAATAAATAATTGAAAAAAGAACCCTTTCACCCTGCCTTTCGGGATAATTCAATCCGTCATAAAACAGCACATGTTAAATAATTTATCAATTATAATAATTGATATAACAGTTATAACGACAATTAGTTTCGTATTTGTACTACCTTGTGAAGAAAGTTAGGGTTATTATTTAACAGTTATTACAACAATTAGTTGATTTGGTACTTTTTTTTTATAGAAATGATGTGCAAGTAATGGTATTTTTTTTTTATTATGTATGAAATAAATTGGACGTACCTTTACAGCTAGAAGACGAATCACTCTAAGAATTGTTAATTGCATTAAAAGTTAATTTATAATTACATAACGAGTTAATTGAGTGGCTGGTTGAGAAATAAAGACACATGCCTGACGGTTCACATCTCAGGTTAATAATGTGTGTTTGAGAACTATCTTTATTAAACATAACATGCTAAATTATCAATAGGACATTGAAGTAAAAGTAAAGTGAAATATACCAGTGGGACATTCAAACTGGCAAGTAAAAAAAAAACTGACAAAGCCATGGCTTAACAAAAAATACCAACAAGCAAACAGTAGTACACAAAACACAACATAGAAAACAAAAGACCGTGTAACGCAAACCCCACCAAAATAGGGGAATATATTAGGTGCTCCGGAAGGAAATAGAGAGACGAAAGATACCAAAGGGACAGTCAAACTCACAAATCGAAAACAAACTGACAACGCCATGGCTAAAAATTAGAAAGACAAACACACAAACAAAAGTACAATTGACACAACATAGAAAACTAAGTTTCTGGTCCTTATACACACGTTGCAACCGTCGTGATATTCCTAATCTAGTTGTTGTTGTCCAGTTAACAGTTACCTCTGCAGAGAAACTGATTACCAACGTTAATGTTTTGACAACTTTTCTTTTAGAAATATAGTTTGTTTTGTACATAATATTTTGAACTTCTCGATAAAAGTAACAGGAAAGACATATTTTTGTGTAATATAAATGTTTGTTATAATTATTTTTATAAGTTTAATATTATTCTCAAATGTCATCTAAATATAAAGATGTACAAACACTACTTCTGTAATTTGAACTCATAAATATATATGGTTAAACCACTATTGTTTCTGAACTATAAATACAAGGTTAATACTAAACTATAGCAAGAACAGATAACGTATAGTAAACTGTAAATGGCCCTGTGTTTTACCACATGGTAGATTGTGCTTTGTCATTATGTCGTCTAATCTTTTAATTACCAAACGTGACTTATTCCCGATTGTGACTGTTTTTCTGAATGTGAATTCGCATTACTATAAGACGTGTTTCTGTACTTGTTTATCCCAAATTCATGTATTCAGTTTACATGTTTACTGTTATATTTGTAATTCTCATCGGATTTTGTCAAATGTGGTGACGTCTTTTTATTAAATTTAGGTGTTACGGATAGAAAAATTTATCACCGCCTCTTTATTAATTATATTAAATTTTGTACGATTATTTACGTTTGAAGTTGGATTCATAACAAACTGGACATATATATATATATATATATATATTACAGTTAATTGCTATTAATAAGTATTGCAATATGCATTTTTATCAGTATATAGTTATAATACAATCTTAAATCAATCCTAATTCTATCTCACTTTTGAATGTAGTTTTTCATATGTGACGTCATGCTGTATCTAAATTTCATAAATTCAAATGTGGCATAACGTTTGTGCCATTTCGCCATCGTATGTGACGTCACATTTTTTTAAATTACGTTGACGCCTGGACTGATTCGGATGTGTCTATTTTGTGATATACTTAGCATTATGTATTCGGGTTTAGTTTTCTGTAATTAGTTAATACTTCAGTTTCATTATGTATATCTCTTTCATATTCATTTGTTAAAATTTACTGTTTGCAATAGCATTAAGTGTTCTATATAATAAGGATGTTCTTATCCCGTGCATAAAAACAATGCCGTATTTGGCAAAACCTTTTCAACTTTTGATCTTCAGTGCTGTACAACTTTGTACCTTTTTCACTTTCGATCTTTTATATCTGGGCGTTATGTATTCGTGTGTTGCGTTTCGGTGTTGTGTCGTTGTTCTCCTCTTATATTTAATGCGTTTCCCTCGGTTTTGGTTTGTTACCCCGATTTTGTATTTGTCTATGGATTTATGAGTTTTGAACAGCGGTATACTAATGTTGCCTTTATTCAAAACACGTAAGAAAACATAAAAAGATACAAACGACTGCATTAACAATGCTTCAACAATGAAAATTAAACACATAAAGCAAACAACTTTTTAGTGATTAAACCTAGCTCGAGACAGGAAAAGGGATAACGAGGTTGACGTGTTGAACTTGGCTGTATGCGCTGAAACCTTCGTTTAACTTTGTTAGGGGGACTCGGTGACCTAGTGGTCACACTTGTAGAACGTAGAACTACTCTATCATTCAACACAGTGCTGTCAATATAATGGCATTATATGCGACTTTCCCACAACTAAGAAGTTCAGTAAGCCATAAAACCATGCTTAATCTACCATTTTCCACATAAGGAAATGACAAAACATGCCAGTTTTTTTTTAATTTTCGTTTGATGTGTTTTAGCTTTTACCATTTGATAAAGGACTCCCCGATTTGATTTTCTCTTCAAATTATAGTATTTCGATTTGATTGTAGCTATATATTCATGAATCATCATGATCATGTTTCCTGTCATTATAAAAATCATGTTTGCTCTCATTTTATACATAATGTTTGCTCTTAGGTCATATAAACAAATGATTTGTAAAGCACTGTTCGGAAGAATGATTTTTTTATTAAATGGCACTTATTCATTTTTCGAGAGATTATCAGTTATGACATCGTCGTTTCTTGTACAGTAATTTAAACTTTTGAAAAGCAGTTGTATTTTATTGATTCATTGATTCTACAACTCTCCGTCAAACCATTTGTGTTTTCAAGTTTGATATAAAGTATCAACATAAAATAAACACACACATTCAATCTTTCTACTAAGGAATCGACCAGTACAGCATTTAACAATACAAATATAACAATATTCCAAATTAATTCGATGTAGCTTTGTAGTAATCTCGTATTGAGATTCACAATAGGATTTACCTAAACTATACTTTTAATATTCACCGTGGTCAACAAATGCTGAGATCAGTAAATTTTTCATAATGACTTATTGGATGAAAAACGAGTAGAAAATGCAAAAGATTAGACAAATATTGACATGAGCTGAGCCGATAATAGTAGATATATGCCTTTACAAATGGAAGAGGTTATGTGATTAATAGTTAAACTGCTGTTGAAATCTATCGATTTACTGTTTGTAGGATCATACGTCGAAAATCATCTTAAATGTATTTTTTTAGAGTTCGACTTAGTTGTTGACGGATGTGTAAACATTCCAATAAGTTAACGCCTGACCTTTGCATTCCAATGAATTGGGGATTATATTAAGAAAATAGAGATAAATCGCTTGTCAAATAAGTTTGAAAAACACACAAAAAACAGTAAGTTTATAAAATAGTTGTATAAGTAATGTAAGAAGAAGCTGAGAGTCATTGAAGATACAATCTAAATAATTCGACGAAATAATAAGACAATACAGCCATGACCATAGAAACATTTACTCAATTCAATAAATGAAATCGTTTTGAAGATACAATATCTGTACGAATATTTCTTACAATTTTAGTGTAGATAGCATTTCACGAATTTGAAACATGGTATTTCATTAACAAATATGCGGAACAAATAACACACGTCAAGTAATCATCACAATGCATGAACACATAACACTTGCCATGTCAATATATAATTTCGGAACAAGGTACAAACGGCATTTTATAAAAAATGTATTAAAATGTGCTAAATAAATCAAAAGCGGCATATCACTAATACAGGGGATCCCCGAACTACAACCGTCATACCAGTACACAATAAGATTTACATTTCAGACAGTCGTATATGGTGATATATAAGAGTCAGGAGAAACATGTTTATGAATAAACTCAGTAAAGACCCGTTGACATTGCATTTAAATGATACATTCAACAACACTTACCGTTATCTTGATTATATTTTTTCGTTAAATAATCAAGAATTCGCTCAAGATACTGCTGCAATTTATCCAAGGAACTTACTTAAGATATATGAATTTTTTTCGGTAGAAACTGTCCTTTCCTGGATTTAGATGTTTAGGTTTTAAACGTGAAACTCCACACTAAAATCTTTGACAAAAGAGACGATTTTTCTTCCCTATTGTCAATGTTCCATTTTTAGAATGTGATGTTTCTTTGACACCATATTACGGTGTTTATATTTCACAGCTAGTTCGCTATGCCTGTGTTTGTTGTGACGTTTTTGATTTAAAGAACGCAATCTATGTATCACTGGTAAATTATAAACCAGGGGTATCGTTACCATAAATTACTTAAAACCTTTACTTAATTTTTCCATAGATATAAAGATTTGGGTTTGAAGATTGGTTGTACCTGTAAAAAACTTATTTCAAACGGGATAGCATATCCTTATTTTCAAGGAACTGGTGTTAACCATGACCGGATATTTTACCTAGGTTACCTATTCAACACTGTAATAAGATCATTGAATATTGTTGTTATTGGTATACATATTGATTTGGTTATCAGTAAATTGAAAGCTAACTAAATATTACTAGAATGTTATATACATATACATATTTATAGATCTACAATCTGTCGATACCAGTAATTTGGCATTGCACAAGGTCATGTTTTCTTTAGGTATTTATGACGTCTTTACACTTAATCCATTGGATGTTAGATATGTACAGATTGATAGTTTAGTCTTAGATGCATGATTTTTTTAATAATTGTTAGTGGCTTTGGACTAGCTGTCATATAACTGCAAGTACTCTCAGATATGTTCTTTGCGTCTTTGTGTGTCGGGTTGTATAAGTACCCGGCCACGTCCACTTGTATTTTTGTCCATCTGATGAGTTAAGTCTTTTTCAACTGACTTTTATAGTTCGTACTTATGTTGTAATGTTAAACCACTGACTCAGATTAGGAGAGGGTTGGAATCCCACTAAAATGATTAACCCCGCCATATAAGTTATGTGCCTGTCCCAAGTCGAGGGCCTGTAATTCATTGGTTATTTCTCTTTGATGCTATAAGAAGGAACAGAGAAGCTGTTTTTTGCCAATTAGACAACACTTTTAATACACAGGATTAGTAAAGACACAACGGACAAAGAAAAGAAAGTGTTCAAGTCACCGTTCGACCGTCAATGATGAAAAACCTTTTAATTCAATGTACAAATCTTATAATTTACATGTGATCGATAACACTTAAGTATCATAGAAAGGGCAGTGTTTGTCTCTGATCAAAGTCTTCAAAAGACATAAAGTAAATGATAAGATCACATATGAACTTAACCATTATGGTTCAGTATAAATGCAATATGTATTTATACAAATAACATGCTATATGACATAGATATAGGAAGATGTGGTGTGAGTGCCAATGAGACAACTCTCCATCCAAATAACAATTTAAAAATTAAACCATTATAGGTTAAAGTACGGCCTTCAACACGGAGCCTTGGCTCACACCGAACAACAAGCTATAAAGGGCCCCACAATTACTAGTGTAAAACCATTCAAACGGGAAAACCAACGGTCTAATCTATATAAACAAAACGAGAAACGAGAAACACGTATATATTACATAAACAAACGACAACTACTGTACATCAGATTCCTATATGTATATCATTGCGCTTCACCGGAAAATTAATACATCCTTTCTCAGATTTATTCTTTCATATTTGAATGTAAAACTAATTTTTGGTTTGTGCATGCTGTAAAAAATTGTAGTTAAAATTATAAATGATAAAAATGTTGGGTTAAGTTATACATGATCCGTATGAAATCAATATATCAACAAGCATTTCAAACTTGCATCACGTGTGTTTGAGTGTAAACGTAGCAGGTTCGGAAATAAATTGTCAATCAAATGGTGGGGTTGGTTGAATATATTATTGGATCTGTGTACGAACAGAGTTTATATAAGTTCAGCAGTATTTTTGTCCATCTGATGAGTTGAGCCTTTTTCAACTGATTTTTATAGTTCGTTCTTATGTTGTAATGTTGAACCACTGACTCAGGTTAGGGGAAGGATCGGAATCCAGATAAAATGTTTAACCCCGCCACATAATTTAAGTATGTGCCTGTCCAAAGTCAGGAGCCTGTAATTCAGTGGTTGTCGTTTGTTTATGTGTTAAACATTTTTTTTGCGTTCAATTTTGTATATACATAAGGCTGTTAGTTTTCTCGTTTGAATTGTCTTATCAGGTCATTTAATATCAGGCTTTTTACATTGTTGAAGTCCGTACGGTGACCTATAGTTGCTAATGTCTGTGTCATTTGGGTCTCTTGTATACAGCTGTTTCATTGGAAATCATGCCACATCTTTTTTTTACATAACCCAGAAGGTATCGTTTGATGCGACTAATTACCGTGTATTTTTAATAGACCTAATCCAAAGAGTGCTACATCGTAAGCAGCTACTGATGCTCTTCATGGGCATACTTCGTTTGTTTATTTTAATGTTTTGTGGGTAGTTTTGATGTTTTGTGGATAGGGTATTATCCTTTTTGTACTATTTACCTTCCTTTTTGAAAACAAATAAGAACATTCATCCTTTTAGCAGTGTATTTCGACATAAATAACGTATAGCAGGATATTTGTGAATCTTTGTGTCTGTGTGCGCAATTTGTACTTTATGTAAAGCACTCAAGTCTTGTCAGTGAAGACTATGAAGTCCACGATAAACAACTCGGTGAAGAGTTGTAAATTTCCCATTTGAAAAAAAATGGAATAGAAACCAAACAATATAATTTAGCTGAACAATAGCTTACCAAGTCAAAGGACAAGGTACGAATAAAATCGAATAAGTAGCGTAATGCATTTTGGTTTTACAATTTTACAAAAAAATGCACGCACTGTTTACTGTACGATTATATTAGTTATTTCATTCCGTATATTAAAAATAAACTCCAGAAATCAATTAAAGAAAAATGATCTTGTTGTACATTCTGCTGGTGAAGATCAACATGTGTGATAGTTTTATTCATTCATAAAATAATTTATGAAAAAGTAAGACATACAAGAATAGCAAGTTATGTAACTAAATGTAAATCCATTTACACAATTGCACATTATATCCCTCGTTATCGCCTTGTCTAATTTGTTTTAATTGGAAAGTGATAGATAATGCATCTAGAGATAAATGTTTTTTAACTTGTTATTGTGTTTCCAGGTGCAGGCTGTTAATCAGTGCGACTTTATGAATTTATAAAAACAATGATTACATCACATTTAATATCATCTAATGGACTACATATGGTTGTTATTAGGTTACATTTAGATTTAAAGCACTAATTCTCAAGAAAACCTTGAAATTCTTTTTTAGCTTCTTATTGTTATCTTAATGTAACATAGACGTAAAACCACTAATGATTTCACCTACAAGTCTTTGTTAAATTTGCACTTTCCAAAAAAGTTTTGCATAATTAATCTTTGTTTACAAAAACATAAATACAGGTTTTTTTCCTACCCAGGACTGAAGACAAAATGTCACATAACATTGCATTGCATATAAGAAAAAAATCACAGGAAAAGCGGCTAAAGGTACCAAAGGGACAGTCAAACTCATAGATCGAAAATAAACTGACAACGCCATGCCTAAAAAATAAAAGAAAGACAGACACACATATAATTGCACACACGACACAACATAGAAAACCAAAGATGAAACAACACGAACCTCACCTTTGAGTGATTTCATGTGCTCCGGAAGTAATGGCAGCCATAATGTTGCTCATGTTTTAACGTTTGAATTCGATTTGAATGGTTTAGTGAGAGAACATTATTTACATAGTGGAAAGATAATTGAGGAATATTGCTAGCTTCTTATCTTTTTTCACATAATTTCCTATATAAAGTCAGCCTAATGATAATAAAGGGAAAGGGGCACTCATGAGAATGTCGATAGTTTATTGAAAAAAAACACGTCCTTCAAACGTAACAAATATGTTGTCAAGCAAGACATCAGTCATCTTAATAATGTCAATTTCAGAGATTTCTTCGTTTGAATCAGAGTTATATGTTTCAAAGTAAGATTTAGTCCTCCCTCAGACAAGTAACATGTATCTACGTTGGCCAGTCTTTTATATGGAACTGAGTAAAACCATTTCTTTCAATTTGTTTTTAGATTAGAATGCTGCGGAAGAGTGTAGAATAGTGTCACGTTTAAATAAAGGCTAGAGTAGTATTCCGCCGTTCGAAATTAATTCATCGATTGAAAACAAATTACCCGGGTTACAAACTAAAACTGAGGAAAACACATGAAATATAAGAGGAAAACAGCGAAACAACAGAAACACAACACTAAATGCAACACATACAGAGACAAACTATCATTAAACAATGGCAATTTTACTAACTTGGTACAGAACATTTATAGTTTAAAGTTCGTTCTTATGTTGTAATGTTAAACCACTGACTCAAGTTAGGGGGAGGGTCGGAATCCAGCTAAAATGTAAACCCCGCCACGTAATTTATGTATGTGCCTGTCCCAAGTCAGGAGCCTGTTATTCAGTGGTTGTTGTTGTTTATGTGTACATATTTTTTTTGCGTTCAGTTAGTTTTGTATATACATAAGGCTGTTTGTTTTCTCGTTTGAATTGTTTTACATTGTCTTATCGGGGCCTTTTATATCTGACTATGCAGTATGGGCTTTGTACATTGTTGAAGTCCGTACGGTGACCTATAGTTGCTAATGTCTGTGTTATTTGGGTCTCTTGTAGACAGTTGTCTTATTGAAAATCATGCCACATCTTATTTTTTATATTACCCAGAAGGTATCGTTTGATGCGACTATTATCGTGTATTTTTAATAGACATAATCCAAAGAGTACTACATGGTAGGCAGCGACTGCTGCTCTTCATGGGCATACTTTGTTTGTTTATTTTGATGTTTTGTGAATAGTTTGGATGTTTTGTGGATAGTTTGGATGTTTTGTGGATAGGGTATTATCCTTTTTGTACTATTTACCTTCCTTTTTGAATAAAAAATAAGACCATTCATCATTTTAGCAGTGAATTTCGACATAAATAACGTATAACAGGATATTTGAGAATTCTTGTGTCTGTGTGCGCAATTTGTACTTTCTGTAAAGCACTCAAGTCTTGTCAGTGAAGCCAATAAAGTCCACGATAAACAACTCGGTGAAAAGTTGTAAATTTCCCGTTTGCAACAAAAAGAATAGAGACCAAACAATATGATGTAGCGGACCAATAGCTTACCAAGTCAAAGGACAAAGTACGAATACAATCAAATAAGAAGCGTAATGCATTTTGATTTTACAATTTAACAAAAAGATGCACGCACTGTTTACTGTACGATAATATTAGTCGTGAGTTATTTCATCCCGTATTTTAAAAATAAACTCCAGAAATCAATTAAAGAAAAATGATCTTGTTGTACAAATCTGCTGGTGAAGATCAACATGTGTTATGGTTTTATTCATTCATTAAAAGTTATGAAAAAAAGTAAGACATACAAGAATAGCAGGTTATGTAACTAAATGTAAATTCACATCATATCCTTCGTTACTGCCTTGTCTAATTTGTTTTAATTGAAAAGTGATTGATAATGCATCTAGAGATAAATGTTTTTTTAACTTGTTATTGTGTTTCCAGGTGCAGGCTGTTGATCAGTACGACTTTATGAATTTATAAAAACAATGATTACATCACATTTAATATCATCTAATGGACTACATATGGTTGTTATTAGGTTACATTTAGATTTAAAGCACTAATTCTCAAGAAAACCTTGAAATTCTTTTTTAGCTTCTTATTGTTATCTTAATGTAACATAGACGTAAAACCACTAATGATTTCACCTACAAGTCTTTGTTAAATTTGCACTTTCCAAAAAGTTTTGCATAATTCATCTTTGTTTAAAAAACATAAATACAGTTTGTTTTCCTCCCCAGGACTGAAGACAAAATGTCACATAACTTTGCATTGCATATAAGAAAAAACAAATCACAGGAAAAGCGGCGAAAGGTACCAAATGGACAGTCAAACTCATAGATCGAAACTCAACTGACAACGCCATGCCTAAAAAATAAAAGAAAGACAGACAAACAAATAATTGCACACACGACACAACATAGAAAACTAAAGATGAAGCATCACGAACCTCACCTTTGAGTGATCGCATGTGCTCCGGAAGTAATGGCAGCCATACTGTTGCTCATGTTTTAACGTTTAAATTCGATTTGAATGGTTTAGTGAGAGATCATTATTTACATAGTGGAAAGATAGTTTAGGAATATTGCCAGCTTCTTATCTTTTTTCACAGATTTCCTATATAAAGTCAGCCTTATAATAATTGAGGAAAAGGGGCACATATGGGAATGTTGAATGATTGTTGAAAAATCACGTCTTTCAAACGTAACACATATATTGTCAAGTTAGACATCAAACATCTTTTCAATGTCAATTTCAGAGATGTCTTCAGAGTTATACTTTTCAAAGTAAGATGTATCCCTCCCTCTGACAAGTAACATGTATCTTTTCTATGGAACTGAGTAATACCATTTCTTTCTATTTGTCTTTAGTTTGGAATACTTTTAAAGAGTGAAGAATAGTCTTACGTTTAGATTAAGGCTAGAGTAGTATTCCGCCGTTCGAAATTAATGCATCGATTTGAAAAAAAACTGAGGAAAACACATCAAATATAAGAGGAAAACAACGAAACAACAGAAACACAACACTAAATGCAACACATACCGATACGAACTATCATATAACAATGGCAATTTTACTGACGTGGTACAGGACATTTTAAGAAAATATTTTGGGTTGAACCTAGTTTTTTTTGGCTAGCCAAACCTCCCGCTTTAACGGCAATTTTTAATTATAATATGAAAATGACAACATTACATAACAGGACTACAATTTAAATAAATGGGCGAACATATAGGACAAACCAACACACACATAATAACTATTAGAATGTACAAGGCTTATAACTTAATACGCCAGACGTTCGTTTCGTCCACATAAGACTCATCAGTGACACTTATATACTTTTGGAAGAGGAAAGCGTCTTAGAGTGTATTTACCTGTTAACATCTTCGGAATTTGAAAGAAAAAGAAAACTAAGAATATTTTATTTGATACTTTAAAGGGACAGAGAAAATGTTCAGGTCACAGTACGACCTTCGACGATTACAAACCTTATAATTTGATGTACAAATCATCAATTACACTTGAGTATCAGATAGGGCAGTGTTCGACTTAAGTAAATGTTCGAACAGTCATATCAGTACACGAAACAAATACCTAATATTAAACTAGAACATTTATGGTTCAGTATGAATGAAATGATTTTATATCAACGACATCCTGACATACCATTGGGTTTTACCAGGTTATCAGTATAAGTGACTTCCCCAGAAACTGAATACATCCTTTTTCCTGATTTATAATTTCATATTTAAATGACAGATAAGTTTTGGATTCTGCATGCTGATATACATATATTGTTTTTGAATTAATGACAAATTAAAGTGTTGAGATAATCATCATGTGGTCCATATGAAATAATTTATCGACAAGCAATACAATTTTGCATCACCTCTGTTTTAGTGTAAACGTTGCAGGTACGGAAATAAAGTGTCAATCAAATGGTGGGGTTGCTTGAATACATAGTTTGATCTGCGTAAATCAGTGCACCATTACGAACTCGGATCTTCTTTTCATTTTAAGAAAACGTGAATGAAAAACCACTGCCGTTATCGGGATGGCTAAATACTATAAAATCTGTATACAATATAAATAAAAAAACATGTGATATGATTGCAAATGAGACAACTCCTTGTATTCACTAGAGTTCAAACTTATTAGATGTGCACACTTATGGTCAACCGTACGGCATTCAATAATGAGTAAAAGCCATACTATTTAGTCTGCTATAGAAGGATTTATACATCGATCTTAGTCAAACATTCATAATGGCTTATAGTAGGATATTTATAACTCTCTGGTTTTACCATGAGGTTAAAAAAAATAGTGTTTGTTACCCCTTACCATTTTTTTCATAATTTTCATTATATGAATTTTGTGTAAAATTTTCATTTCATATAACTGATTTTTTTAAATCCTATATGATCCTTTTTTTTATTTATTTGATAAATACCTTACATCTCTAAGCGTCGATTGGCAAACTCAATGTGTGACATTAAAATAACTGAAGCTGTCAAAAACTATTCTTTATAAAGTCAGATATTATATAACTTCAACTTTCTCATTAATTTGTGTACTGGAACATTTTCTATTATCTAATACAGGCTATTTGTTTCATCTGTTTATGCTAATTAAAAAACATGCAACTGAATACAGCCGAGATTCATTTTAAATTACAGAAAGTTTAACTGAACTCTTATTCGTTTATAATTAGATAGATGGGTCTTCACATCTCAGAAGTTTTATTAATTATTTCTGCCAATTCATTCAAAGACATCTTTAATTCACTGGAATGCTATGTGATATATTTAAGGTTCCTGACATGTGACACAATGGAAGTCATTATTTTCAATTATTAAAGCCGAAAGCAGCACTCAGCAAAAACTGCCAATCTTTGCGTAAACTAGTCAGTTTATTTGCAATATGCATTTTGAAATTTATAGAACGATCCGGGTGAATACAAACAACAATTGTAATATAAGACGCACATATCATCGGTTAGATAAAGGTTAACAAATGCATACATATGACTTGGTTCTAGAATATCCTTATGTAAAAACATGTGTTATTGATTTTGATGGGACTCCAATTGCGCAGTCGTTTGTTTTCTTGTGTTGTTTTTTTCATCAGTGAATGTGGTCATACTTTGTCAAAACGTCGTATATTTTGATATATGTTTCAAAATATCAGAAAAATGACAGGTCACCGCGCATTTTTCCAAGCTACAGGTTGTAATAAAATGACACACTGTGTATGCAAAATACAGGAAAAAACATCATCAGTGATCAGAAACTAAACTTAATGAAAATTGTAAAATAAATTAAGAGAAGATAGCTTTTTGAAAATGCTTTGAGAATATAGAAAAAAAGGGTCACTGTACGTAATTTTCATTTTAAATACAAAAAAGAAAAATTCTTAATAGCTTCCTTCAGAAAAAGCACTATCGCACAGTAACCTCCTCTTAACATGCTAATTAAAAAACACTAAAAATCAAGCAAAAATAATGAACACTTGTAACAATATTGATATTTATAAGTTATAATCTTATATATTTGATCTTTTCAACTGCAAATTCAGACTGATTATATGCATTCCTGCATCCAATTTGGTAATTGAATTGAAAATCTTGACCTAAGATATTCTGGGTTTTTTTCACAATCCAAGATGGCGAAAGACGCCCGTACCCTTTTTAAGTAACATCTTCCTAAAGTGGTCAGCTAACTACAGTTTTCTAATTCTACATCGTCATTCAGGCATACACAAAGAAGCAAGGACAGCAATGCTGCATACAAATAATAATTAATAGTATAACAGAATTTCATGAACTAGTAATTTCCTGCTATATAAATACATGTTTCTTTGTTTGTCCATTTTATTGATTTACTTTTCAGTATTATAAGTTGACAAATATTTCCTTTCCTCAGATTCAATTTATACATCTATTGAAAAAAAAGGCGATTAATTTTGTTCTTCTTCCATAAAACCTTGTTTTATAAAGATTGCTACTATGTAGAGATACCAATGCCTGAATCTTGATGTGTATATCAGTATACACGAACATCATATAAACACCCATTGACAATACTATCCGAACTGGGTTTGTTATGCTTCTGATTTTTTAGCGTGCGACCCAAATTTCCCTGTTATTTATATCTGAGTTATTCTGACTTTTTAACAACTATTCTTTGACTAACGTTAATTTTTTTTTTACGATTCTTCATTTAAATAGTTTCTGTTTTTAAATACTCCATTACGATTATGAAACAATGTGAACCATAATTAATTGTTCAACTCACATTTCATCACAACAGTCCAAGTTAATTGGATTTAAACAACCAATTATAGTTTGTATTATTAATATATCTCATGTTTCTATGGATGATGGAATGATTTTTCCAGCGAAGCAAGTTCTTGCTGTGTATTTTATTTTATTTTGACACTGTAACAAATTTCCTTGAAACCTGCTGTTAAGAAAAACATATCAAAATTAGTTTTCTCCGGATTCGGAAAAAAAATAACCATGGGTGTGGAATTTGTTTTTATTTTCTAAACAACCAATCCTGAATCACCTATGAATATATGGTAAACACTGAGATGCGGAAGTAATTTGTCAATTTAATATTTGAAGTGATTTACCTCAAATTGTCAATCTTCTGTAAGCAATATTATCGCTGGCAAAACACATTTTACGCATATTATACTCAATTGATGAATAGTATTCTATCAGACACATGCTCTACATTAAAAATCCTTTAATCATGTTAATAACACGAACTACGAAAGCCTCTAACTCTACTATTAATGCTTTAACACGCTACTTGGTCTAACATAAAGCAATTAATAACAACTTCAAATGAACGGTTTGAACAAGGTCATATTATACAGAGGCGTAGCATATATATTCTCATGATTTCCGTTGATATCACCCTTGCCTTGCATAATTTTCCTTATAAACATGTTCTTTTAATTTCGGTGACCTCAGGATGAACTCTCAGTGTTAATATAAGTAAACAGCAAATGCATTACACTTAACACGAACCCCCTTGTCGTCATTTTCTGTGTATATTCCCTTTCGATTTGTCTTGCTGTAAACTTTTTCGATGACAATGCACTTAATAGCATTTCAAATGATTTAATAAAATTTAAAACTACTTTCATATTCAAAGGTGATATTTCGATCTCTTCAATGATGATTCGAAATCAGATATTCCTGTTTAAAATGATTAATCAATTCTCTGCAAGCTGCCACGGTTTAGTATTTGCTGAGTATACCGTAATCCAAAAATATCATTTACAAACAGAAAGTCAAAAATCTTAACAGTACTATTATTTGTATTTTCAATTCAATTAGGAAATGAACTTGCTTGTACAACGACTCTGTCTAAACACGAGGTCTTATTAATGTAATAGAGTTGTCGTACGTGTAAAGTCTGACTTCGTCTTGATTATTTTTAGCTAATATGAAAATCCGATCAACATAAAACTAGTGTTCAGTTCGATCGTATCTTGACACGAAATAATTTGAAGCCATCTAAGGTATTGTTCAAAGACAGCTGCACGTAAAAAGAAACTACAATACCAGAGAACCATATGAAGCGCACACGTCGAAGTGATGCAAACAACACGACCAACAACTAGTTAAACGAGTAACAAGTGTACAAACATATAGAGTACACTAGTCTCAACCAATATACATAATCCTTTAAATGAAGTATCGTACAACACTAATGACAATCCAATATCATACGCATGCATCAGTCCCTCAATGAAAATTTGGTTCTGTGTACTTTTTACAAACTATATAATCGGCTCAGTACTTTATGATAAATTACAATTTGTGTCATGTTGTCGTCAGAAAATGCATCACTCGCTATGTAGATTAACACTTGAGGAAATGTCACATCGGAGATTAGAATATAATCGACCATTTGATAGACTATACTTCACATAATATTGTTGTTTGATCTTTGTTGAATTAATACACTGCGGCAAATCTTATGGTTGACATATATTGATATTTCTCTTATCTACGATGTTGCAATTTAATATCAATTAATGTATTGATTGACCTATTTATCATTAACAAAAAACATACGTGATGTACATTAGATACTTAAGAAGGTATGAGTGTTAATAGGAAAGAGGGACGAAATTTACCAAAGGGACAGTCATAAATCTTAAACAAACTTACAACGCTATGGCTAAAAATTAAAAAGACAAACAGACAAGCAATAGCACACATGACACAACATAGAAAACCAAGGAACAAACAACACGAACCCCACTAAAAACTAGGGGTGATCTCATGTGGCACCCGTCGTGTTGCTTATGTGATATCAAATCCATTAAATAGTCTAATTTGGTAGGTCACACTCATTTGTGAAAACGGTTATTCCATAACGGTCAACCAACTCGTGATGCCGTCCGTAAAATTTACGAGGGATGATTTCAATTTCACCATTAGGAACTTTTGGTTTACAATATAGTATTTGATTTCATAAAAATATATATATTCACTTCAAAAACCAGGTAAAACTACATAATTAGAACAATGTACACTTGATCTTATTTTTGTGACGTTATCTCATCAGATTTTCCTCAATACACGAATCTAAATCACAAATGACACTAGCCACTCGATTTCGTAAAAACACATCAACAATATGCAATCAGCGTTTATGACATGTTTTATCAGATTGAATATATAATTACCAAACATTATCAATACAAAAATATGTATTCAGATTTCCTATTTGATTGTTAAGTCTAGATTAAAACTTTGATTTGATTTAAAAACAAACGAGTTCAAACGTGATAAATGGATTTACGGGTATATATTAATTGCAATTATTGACATTTTTAACTTTATTTTGACATGCTTAATTAATACATAAACAAAGAATTAATCTTGACAAGGAAATACTAGAAAGGCATAATTGTAGACGAAAAAGAACCAAACCCAGCTATAGTATATACTACTGTTGCGTTTATTTGCCGACATTTTATACAAGAAGCATTATGAGAAATGCAAAATGTTGTCGTTACTGTAACAATTAACGCAGAATCGTCTACTGATGAAGGTATACAATTATAACATTTGGTAATCATTTATAAATTTCTCTTGCAAATAAACTATGGTAACGTTTAGTTAATAGACCTTTCTAGTAACTTACTCTACAAATCCAAAACAACTAAAACAAAATTGAAGTAATAGAAACACAACAGAACATTCTCGTTTCTTGTTTTTGTTTATATAGATTATACCGTTGGTTTTCCCGTTTGAATGGTGTTACACGTCTAGTAATTTTGGGGCCCTTTGTAGCTTGTTGTTCGGTGTGTGCCAAGGCTCCGTGCTGAAGGCCGTACATTGACTTTTTTTTTAAATTGTTAGTTGGATGGGAGAGTTGTCTCATTGGCACTCACACCACATCTTCCTATATCTATACACAAAAGTCATACACAAAGGCACAAATAAAAAAAAAGGATAAAATATTTCGATACAAGAGACACATTGTTTATGTTCCAGACCATAAGAGTATTTGGACAGTACGCGTACGGTCTGGTACGAGCTGACCATACATGTTATTTTATCATATGGGTAATTAATTAAATTGAAACAAGTATGTATCACAATCTTTATTTAACTAGTGATTTTTAGTTTTACAAATTGCTATTAATAATTTATTACGTTAAGAAAAATTGAACAAACAAACAATTGGAATTAAGTATTTGTTTAATTGTAAATCTTAATTCTATTTTGGTACTAACGCATAAGGTGACACAATTGAAGTAACGTAATCATTTTTATGTTTTCATGTATGCAATTCATGCATGTTCCTTTGCATTTGCATTTTGTGGTAAAATTGCTAAATGTTACAAAACAATTGACCTCCTACATGATATCTACTTCCGATATCTTCTATTTCAGTGATCATATTTCAATGTATTACTGATCGACATGCTAGATACAAGAGATTAACAGATTAATTTAGCGTGAACGTAAGTTAAAATTTAAAGATTTTGCTTCAATTAAAACTTTTTTATATTGATTTGAAAGTTAAGTTATGTTGGACTGCTACATGCATTTGCATCTAATGAACCTGACCATCTTTTTTTAATATTAGTCAGACCGTACACGTATGGTCTGACCGTATGAATATTTTGATAAAGTACGCATACGGTCAAGACTGTACGCGTACGGTCCAAATACTCATACGGTCTGGAACATTTACATTTTTGCACGACAACATGACTTACAACGGTTCAACAAATCCATTGTCATTGTTAAATTGTGCAAAATAATAGTATAGAAGCATTATGCCAGAAAAATAGTTTTAGCTGATTGTCAGAGGTAAATTAAAACTGATTGTAAATTAATATTAAAGGGTAAAAAAATCAATTCCAAAAAAAGCTGCAACTTCCGTAATTTGTCAGGAATTGCTAAGGTGTATTCGATCACCATGTGTGTCAACGATAAAGCCTCCAAAGAGAATTATAGACAATTATATCAGGATCAGCTATCCAGACTTAATCTGTTAGTTTACTGAGTAGCTTTGTATAGATTCCTGTCCCTATCGACTGAGTAAAATACAAAGTAAATCATCAGTGGTCCGATTTAAATTATGCAATGGAAATGGAAATTTATATACAAGAAAATGGCTTAAAAAATGTTGGAAGTTATACGATAGACGAGATAAAGACAAATAACGATGCACAACAACACAAACCGACAGAAACTCATTAAAACATTACATACAGCTGTAGAAAATAAGTATACGAAACGAAAGTCATACACAAACAAACGAGAGTCGGATGTGATTGGGATTGGTGGGGAATAGGGAGATAATCTTTGGTGGTCCAGAAGAGTAAGCTAATGTCATTGTCCTGTTCCTTTCAAGTAAACATATGTGCACGTTCTCCTTTGGATACGTTATAACTAGAGAAACGACGAATACAACAATTGTATCGTATTCGTCTTTCATTATGGCACATAATGCTATCGTAAAACCGTATTATTTAACGTATAAGCTCAAAACACAAGAACGAATTGTAAATATTAGTTGCTAATAACTGCTTGATTTCGTAAAACGGTTCAAAGCACCAAAAGAATTACTGGCCGAGTTAATTTTAGACTCTAGAGTTAATTCGAACCTTTCGATTTTACCACGGTTCAAACCCTCTCTGAGGCAGGGTAAAACGCGAGACACCCTTGAATGACGTCAAACAAATCAGATATTTCCCTTGTTTATGCTAAGTCAAGGTCTTACCCTTGAGTTACTCGAAGATGTTCCAAAAAGCAAATCGATTGCGTTCGCTTGATACTTTTCAAACTCTGAAGTGGACTCGATAGTTTCAAGTGAACTCGGTCACTTAGATAAAAAAAATAGAAACAAGGCACTCGCATTTACTTAAAGTTAATTCAAACCCGACAACAACTAATAAAAAGCCAGGTTTTGTATAAACACAATAATGTTTATAATTCGTGCAAATCAATAGTCTCTTATCCTGTCGACTAACCCAGTTATGTTTCCTTTGTTTCATGTGAATTTTTCAATATCATAAAATAAGTAATATAAAATAGCCTTAATTTACACCGTACGTAAACAATCTAATTTTCGCACCACACGCTGACTCTTTGTTACCTGCACGTTTTCTTATTTATTTTCATGTATTTCCTTGTGAATTTAATTTTGGTTTTTCATTTAACTATTCATCATGAAGTAACATGTACATGGAAGGTTGCAGGATAAATTCATCAGAGAAAAACTCATGTTAATTTCAATATTAGAATATTTTAACATTTTGTTTTTTTTACCAATATCATGTTCCAAAACTTTCAGTCATCTGACATTCATTTTCCGAAGACATAAACTATATTTTCTATTGATCACAGACTGATTTGTCTTATAAAAACAACACTTTACATTTATAATGCGCTCAAAACGCATTTTGGATTTACCTTCGTCAGAATTCTAAATTAAAGTGTACAGTGTAGCTGTAAACGGTGACAGCTTGCAATGTATACGTACTTGAATGCGGAGGAAGCAATATTATTTGTAAATTCGAAAAAATAAATAAGGCAATCTTTGCCTGGAAGGAAGTCGCTAGAAAGCTCAGATGTCTATATATTCAAAAATAGATTTTTATCTTAACAAAATCGGTTGTGAAAGACTAATGGATTAATGTACTTAAATTTCAATATAAAAAACTGAGGGTCGTTGACCTTGTTTTCTCGTTTAACGCATTCAGAGTTATTTATTTTGGGTTATATATGGGGATACGACTTTATCGAGAAAAATTACACGACAGTTTTATCCTTAATTATTATTTTTAGTTTTAAATACTTCTGTTGTTTATACTAAAAAATAATTTGTACATTTTTCTTAAGCAACATGATATTATTTGCAACTTGCCCAGAAATAATCAACAGAAAATATAAAAACAGTATAAAGCATTTCTGTACTAAACCTTCAGTATTTTCTCATAAATCAACAGCTGTAGATAATTTATAGAGAATGAACTCGAAAGCAATCCATGAGTGGCTGTCAAAAAACAATTTTTTTGGCGGAAATACTGATACTTGATACCCCGAAGAAGAAGAACATATTATTATTTATAGAACATCTACAATAATTGATGCAAAAATTATTTCACTTACATTAACTTAAAATCACTGAATAGACATGTATTGTCGAAATGCGCATCTGGTGCAGGAATATTGGTACCGTTAATGCTATTACAACGGAGCGACTTTGTTCTTTGTTGGCATATTGAAGACAGGTTGTATCAATAAGATAGCGATTTTATGGTTTCTTCTCTTTTTGGTCATTCAGCAATGATAACATTACATGTTTATTTCATGAGAATCCGAAATTCTGATTGGCTAACGTTATATCTATGACAATGTAAACAGGAACGCTTAATATTTATAATTCAAAAGTCATTGATGTATTAGAATAGAAGCATTTAAAGACATAACTTAACTATTCAAGATAGAGTTTTTTTTATAATTTCTGAAATACAAATGTATCCATCAAATAACAACTTTATGACTGCATTAAAGATGATTGATTTCATTTTTATATCCAAAACACACCTAGTAAAGTCGGATTCTCTGTTTTCCGATAGACATGTATAAATTACACCAGAAAGAGTTGGACGATACCGCCAAAAGCATTAAAACTCATAAGTGGGAGAGAGATGACACAATCATAGCCTAAAAAAAACATTTTTATTGTAATCAATCATAGAAGTTATCATATGTAATCAATCATAGAAGTTATCATATGAAATCAATCATAGAAGTTATCATATATAAATCTTTGTTCAAGTTCAATAAAACAGTACAACTGCTTGTCATCAAAGATGTACTGATTTTCTTTAAACTGAAAGTAATACAAGTTATTAATTATTTCAAAGCCTTCGCCAATAGTAAAATCAATAATTAGGAATGTTTTCTATAAGGTCCGAAGGCTGAAATAAGCAATAACTGGGAGTAAGTGCCAGAGAGGGTCAGAATAAATTGGTTATTAAGAAATTCTAACAATATCGTTGTCATTCAAACTCTTTCTCTGGATTATTCTTTTGAAAAGCAAATTTCAACTTGTTTGGGTTCCAAAATATATATAGATTCCTGTGTTATTACTATTTCAAAGACGTGTTGGAGCAATTGATTTATTGAATTTCTCAACAATCCGGGTCGGGGTCGGCAATCTCAACAAGGGTTTAAAAATAGTTAATTTAAGAATTTTGTTTAGAAGAAATTTCACTTCAGATTTTAATTTTGTGTACCATTTTGTGTTATAATAATGAAAGAAAGAAACATAAACAGAATAATAATAGTATTAAGAAAAAAAACCAACATATTAATGACATTATTAACAATGACAACTTTATGATTATTATAATCATAACTATTATATAAGTTATAACTGTTACAGAAAATTGCTGTGAGTATAAAAAGTCTCCAGATAATGAGTATCAGCACGATATAAAATTCTGACAATACCTTTTAATGTGAAAGGGTTGCAAACCAATCTCGCAGACTGAATATACTTCCGTTATGCTTTATATTGTGCTTAAAGGATTTTAATCACATTAGTATGTTATTGATAAGACAGTTAAACCAAACACCATATATCAGTGTCAGTGCTCAGTAAAAATAATGACACTATATCATAAGGCAGGCGATGACATGTGTCCTGCGTTGTTTACCCTTCCTAAACATCACAGATCATCGCCATTTTTCATGTCGTGTTCAGTTTTTACTCTTGAAAAGTAATTTGGTTTGCCTAATTGATCTTTTTTTAAACTTTTTATCAACTGGCACTTCTTGTAAACCTCTTTCCTGAGCATGTTATATAATTTTAAAATATATCCATGCACTCTTTATGTTAGTTAAACTTAAAACAAAAACACCGTCAAATAGTAATAAATAGACAAAATGTTCATTAAATTCTAATACAAAACATCGTTTAAATTTATTCCAAAAAATCGAAAGTCAATGCTTAAAGCACACTTGATCTCAAATTTAATATCAATCTAAAAACCTTTTGGAGTTTTTATATTAAAACTCTAGGGTGTAACACCTCAACTCGTATATATAATTTAGATGTCTGATTTCGAGATTTTTAAGTGGATTTTAGCTACTAAATGGAAACAGATATTTGGTACACGAAGTTTAAGTGATATTGACTCGTTATTTGATTTAAAATTGGAAAACAAAACAGTTAAAAGGTGTTTCGCATTGTGATATAAAAATTCCGGTTTCTTTTGATAAAATTATATATTAAGTACAGGTTGAGGTTGGTTATTTGTTTTTAAAACTGAAAACATACAGTTGTTAAACAATTAGTTGACACATTTTGTCGCGTTATTGATGTATTAGAGTAATTTTCTTGTTTGAATTTCTTTTTTGTACATTTATCATATAGAGCGTTTCAAATCGGATAATGTGTAATGGGTTTTTCTAACCCTTTAAGTCCGTTTCATGGTGACATATAATGGTTAATTTCAATATCACTTGGTCTTCTGGACAACATTTTCATATTTTATATCAGACAATTTTGCTTTTTGCATTTGATATTCAAACAAGCGAAAACGCAAAAAAACGACAATGAGTGATGTTGGTTGTCAATCTAAATGGCGACTGATTCCACGTTGTTTTCAAAGTCAATTGCGATGAAAAATGGTGCGGATATCAATGGCGACTTTGTCTTCCACAGGCAGATGTGAATGTATTAAAATTTTAAACGGATTGGCAGCACTATTGAGGGAAGCCAAACTTTGTATAATAGTTTAGTTTAAACATATTTTATTTGCTGAATTAAAGCAAAATGGATTAGACACAAGTAAATCATACTTATGAAGTCTTCTCCATAATACAATATAAAGTTACAATAATAGTATAATATAATGGACATGCATATAAAACAAACAGTTTATACAATATAATACTAGCTTTCATAGTTGAACAAAGAGGAGACAAAGTAAAAAAGGAAAAAGAAAGTTTGAAAATTCGTATACTTCTGTGACGATGACTTGTGGATTGATGACAACGATGACGTCCTGTGTCAGCAATAATAACGCTCTATCAAGGCATAAGAAATCTGTTTGACCTTTTTATGTAATTCTGAACATGTTTGAAAATTTGAATATTTTGTTCGTTCGAAAGTTCCAAGTGTCCGCAAATTAATAGTTTTGTATCTACAACAAAGTTTTCAGATAGCCAGTTAAGGTTATCGAATAAGTTTTTCCTACATAATGTGTATTTTGGGCAAACGAAGAAGTAATGGTAGACATCCTCAATATCGGACCCACAATGACAAGAAGGATCATTTATAATGTTAGCTCTAAATAGGTCTTTGTATAACTTTGTATAATAGTATTAATAGCAGTTATATGTTGTGAATATGGATCAGGAATTTGGGTGGTACACAAAAAAAGGCCAAACACAAAGTATGGACTCCAACAGAAAATAGAATTAAAAAATTATTAAAAATTAGATATAAAAATACAAAATTTGCTTTACGTGAAATATGTAATTTTTTAAATTGTATAAAAAAATGTTTGTCAAATGTATACTCTTCCTTCATGAAAACAACTAAACTTACTACAGAATGCAAATACTGCTGAATTGTAGGAAGACAACAACCAGCTAAACCATTGACTTTTATAAGATCATTTGAATGTACAGTACAAACAAGATTGGTTGCCTCTTAATTAACATTTACCCTACATTTTCTTATATTCACCTTGTTGGTTCACTGTTTGGTCCTTAAATGAATAATTCTGAAAAGGTTATTTGCTACACTAATTTAAAACAATAATTCCTTTTAAACTACAATTTTATAAAAATCAAATTGATATTTATAACATATAAACATGCATCAAGAAACTATTCCTTATCAACTGGTTGGACGATAGAATTCTTTCATCTCTTGTAGGCTACAATATATTTTGTTTGTGTGTGCCATATCTTTAAGCATGGCTAAATGCATAAAGAAACACTACAATTTTTACATTTATAACAAGTCTCATGCCGTGACAAAATTTACATCATTGTGCCTGAAATGGTGATAAATTTATCAATTTTATAAGGAACATGATCACATGTTTGCACAACTCCTTTTGCACATGCTGTCAGTGGTAACTAAGTTGAACTCCACTATATTACTTTAACTACAATCTATCCCCTTCCTTTTCATAATTGTGACCTACCGAATCAGACTATTTACCGGATGTGTTATCGCATAAGCAACACGACGAGTGCATCATGTGGAGCAGGATCTGCTTACCCTTCCGGAGCACCTGAGATCACCCCTTTTTTTGGTGGAGTTCGTGTTTTTATTTTTTAGTTTTCTATGTTGTGTCATGTGTAATTTTTTTTGTCTGTTTGTCTTTTTAATTTTCAGCCATGGCGTTGTCAGTTTGTTTGCGATTTATGAGTTTTACTGTCCCTTTGATATCTGTCGTCCCTCTTTTAGCATGCATTTATTTTCGTCGGAATTTTGCTTCTAGATCGGCCTTCAACAATAAGCAAAATATGTACTGCATTGACTGGTATAATAGAATTAATCGATATTCTAGTAATTTTACTTACATAATATAATAACGAATGTCATTTTGATTATTTTGATTTTAGACTTTGAAATTACACCTCTAGAACTGCTGTTCAATGTAACTTTCTTTTCTTTTTGTTGCGGTACAGTCTATCCGTCTAAAATAAATACACGGGAACATTGATAATATATCAAACACTAAATGCAGGTATCATTATCGATGGCAAGGTTGTTCGCTTGTCTCCATAAAACAGTTACTATTACAATATAACAGAAGGTAACAATAACAGCTGGTATTATAAAAACGGCAACAGCATTTAAAGGAAGGTACATCTACAGGTACAAGAAGCAAACAATGAAAAAAACTATACAAAACCAGTGGTTGTTAAACCACAACGTGAAACCCTGTTTGACATGATCAGTTAAATAGCTATATACAATGCTTTGTGTTTTTTTATCTTACAATGTTTATCATTCTAAATGCTCTTCAACTTTGTATTCGTTTGGCTTTTAATATTTCGATATGAGCGTCACCGATGGGTCTTATGTGGACGAAACGCGCGTCTGGCGTACTAAATTATATTCCTGGTATCTTTGATAACTATTCAAGAGACGATGATTATCATGTTTCACTGGTCAGTTATGTGTATATATATATAGTATGCCAAGTGTGAAAAACAAATGCCGAACTTAATTAGATGACACCAAGAAAATATATCCGGAAAACATCAATTTTTAAAGGTTTCAAATCACAGCTGGGGTCGTATATTTTTGCTTATCACATATTTTTTATGAATACCTTAGATTGTGCATATGCAATAACCTCACAATTGCCCGGGGCAAAAAAGAGATATTCATATTGTGCCTGTTCCTATAATGACGTCACGTCATTGCATCCTTAACGACACTAGTGAAAAATTGCTTACGATTTTACCTTTTATGTATCACTAAATTGTTATAATTGATCTTTTTTCTATTTTCTGCATTACTTTAAATATGTGATAAGTATAGATTAATACATGGCATTTTTCATATCAGACCCTTTATCGGCCCAATGTTATGATATCAGCCCAAGAGCCGCAGGCTCGAGGGCTAATATCATGAACGAGGGCCGATAAAGGGTCTGATATGAAAAATGACATGTAATTATCTTTTTATCATATACTTCAGCAGAAGAAATACAGACAAGAACTTTTAAAATTTAATTTTGTTTGTCATTGCACTTTCAGATTTATAACATTTACAGACAACCAAAAATAAATCTTAACTTTTAATTGTTTTTATTGATATTAAAAGCATTTTATTTATCTTGTCACAACAATTATCATGTTCTTCAATAATATTGTCACCTTATCTATGTCTTTCGTAACATGTTTAACTTAATTAATTTTTGCTCCTCAACCATTTTGTGAAAATTCTTATCACTTGCCGTTTTCAAACAAATTTCCGGAAATGCACGACGTTGCATGTGATAAACGTCACGGAAATTAACGGAAAGGCATGTGATAACATTCCGGAAGCAGTTAATAAAGGCACCTTTATCAGCCCGCTATGGAAATTCGTAGGAATCTGTTTAATTAGGTCTTTCCACTTTTCTGTGGAAAGACCTATTGTTTTTCTTCTGATTATTTTTTTTTTTTTTTTTTTCTTCCGCCTAATTTTGTTCTTGCAATAAACATTTGTTTCGCAATATGTCGCTTAGATATTTTGTATATGATATCGAACAGTTTATGCGCTTTTGAAATTTACCCTGCGTAAACGAATACTTTTCTTTGTAGGAGTTATCTCCCCAAACACTGTTTTCCTTGTTAGCGCATCTCCTTCGAAACCGTAAAAGATTATGACAAATTTATTTTACAAAATTGCTCGTTATATCCTTCGCATGATTTGTCCTATTTTGACCGAAGCGATATGACCGCTCCATATGAGAGTTATTTCCCCTTATGCATTTGATATAAGTGATATGAATTTCTATCTTATAAATCATAAGCGATAGAGACCTAGGATCTTTTGATTTGAGGTCCTTGGTCTCAAAAAATGAAAATTAGGTCAAGGTCAAAGGTCAAGGTCATATTCTAATATTTGAATTTGGCTTATTTTCACTTATATCCAAAGACTGTATAAGATATCAACAAATTATTTTTACTAAATTGTTAGTTGCGACATGTAGTAAGATGTAAATTTTGATTGCAAGCGTACGTTGAATGTAAAAGGGAGTTTTCTCCCCTCTTGTATGTAAAAATACGCGTTTGGTGATATAACTCATTAACTAAATATAATTAAGATCTATGGTCTTTTGATTTGAGGTCCTTGGTTTCTGACCTTGAAATTGATCTCAAGGTCATAGCTTAATTTGACGTTCTAGAATTTGACCTTTGCTTTTATTCTATATGTATACATGATAAAGATATACAACTTTTAGAAAAAGGTATCAAACCATTTAACCTTGAAAAAAACAACCGGAAGTGACCTTTTGTAAACCGGAAGTAGCTATTTTTTTGTACTTTATTAATATAAAAGTACATAGAACCAGATATTTTTGGAATCAGTGTCAAGTAAATATTCAAATATAATCGGAAGTAACATTTTTCAAACCGGAAGTAACAAATTATCTCCCTTATGTAAAAAAAATGTATGGAAACAATATATTTTTGGAATCAGTTTACTAGGAGCTATCATTTGACGATTGAAATGACATTTTAAACTTAGTTTCACAACTTTTCATATCAAAATACATTGTTTTGATGGAAAGACCTTCAATTGTTCTCTGAACAATTGGTTTTTAATTAACCTAGTAATTCTTTTATAGCCTTTGGTATTTTAAAATGTTATTAAACTGTAAAATTTTAGTAATATTTTATACAAGTATATGATAAAAAGATTATAACATGTCTTTTCCATATTGCCCCGGGAATCACCCCTCGACCCATATCGGCACTCGGCTAAAGCCTCGATGCCGATATGGGAGTCTCGGGATGATACCAGGGCCAATATGGAAAAGGACATGTTATAATCTATACTTACAATACATTACAAATAAAGATGACAGTATCATATTATTTGTGTCAATATTAATACACATTTGTCACTGAACAAAACTAATTAAACCTTTATCAGAAACAAATATGATACATTTTGCTATGATAAAGAATAAGCGGTAAATCCCAACTGAGATCTTCATTTGAACAAGTATCGAGCGTATTTAAACACATAAACAAATAGGAAGTTGTACTTCAGATAACAGCAGGATAAATAATAATAATGGTTGGCGATATAATTAATAACGAGTTAAAATAGTCCGTGGATGTTACTGTAATTACGTGATATGGAAATACAAGTTATGTTTTCGTTTAAAATTTGTTTCTATAATCTGAACGAAGTAAACACATATCGTATTTTTGTTATTTAATTTAATACAAAATTCACATGATCCCGTCTGAACTAGAATTTAATTTACTGACATTTATATCTAATCTGAGTTTTTGTTTGTTGAGGTCGAAATGCTTGGTCGCAAAAATGACGAATACACAATCATTTGTTTCCCATGATAATTACAGTTATTTGCCTTATGAAATTAATCTTGGAAATGTTGTATCTTAATAATTGAAGAAAACAAATTAATTTATCTGAAAATATTTTTGACAATTGATATTTTCTTATATTATATTTGCGTTACGATGAAGTTTTGTTGATGGCTATCATCCCTTTGTACATGCTTACTAGAAAATATATGTCTTTGGTATATTTGTAGCAAATTATATAGAAGCTTCCTCTTTTTAGTTTTACTCAAATCTATCAAAGTTGTAATATGAAGAATTGAGAAAAAAAACCACAAATGCAGGCAGGTCTGGCTATTTCTCTGAAGCAGATGAAAATGGACGACAAGTTTGTATACATATGTGTTAAAAAACAACTTATAAATCTTAAGATGCAATATTTTTTTCAATAGTTGTTAATGGCTTTGAACTAGCTATTTAAAAAAGAAACAGTAACTGAAAGTACACTCAAATCAGTTCTTAAAGTTTTTGGAAGTTGGGATAACAAGTACTCGGCCACGTCCACTTTTGTTTCGTTAAATGCATTTCGCTTTGTATCAAGGTGTAGGATATCCAGGATGAATAAAGCTCGAAACATAAAGGTGGCCACCTAATACAAGAAGTTCCACAAGACTGGCTTCGGCAAGCTATCGCCTCAAGCATTCTCTAGGAACACGGTTACGATTTACATACTAGAGAATGATGAGGAGAAATAAACAAAATAAAGTAATCTGGATATACAAATATGAAACATATAGATTTTTTTAATTTTTTTTTTAAATATAAAAATAAAAAAAATATGGAAAGTGCACAAAAATATAAGAGAGAAAAATAGTCCAAAAAATACGGAAATGACGTCCCCCCCTTCCCCATAATTTGTCGCAATACAAGGGGGCTTTTCTCCTCGAAGGAACGGGAATCATACAGTTATATAGTTTAAATAACTTGATTTGAAGTTTATTAAATATGGGGATTTTTTTTTCTGATTGAATAATGTTACTGGCTATTTTAGAAAAGAGGAAAGAAGATTGATGAATAAACAAAACAATCGGTTCCATGCTTTAAATCAATACATTTTAAAAGTCTGTCATTCAGTTATAGGGTTTAAATCTCTATCCATCAATAACAGTGAAATATACCAAACTTGATCAAATCCTTCTATATAGTTACGGTTACTGATCACCCAGTTATATATTGCACAACTTTAATATCAAATACATAAGAAAGTGAATAGATCATAAAACGAGATGATAAATTGTATTTTATTATCCTCAGCATAGCATAATTAATTGAAATAATCTAATATGTATTAACCTCTTCTAGCCTAAACATGTGACTACATTTAAAATAACCCAGACTTAATGAAGTAATAGCAAATTACTGAATGACACCCAACGCTATCAATACCCTCAACTATGATACCTACCATTACCTGCTATATTTAACGGACGGATCACTACCCTGAGCCGATCATTACTCAAAACGACAAGTGATTATGCTGCAAGACAATGCTCTCAAATCTATACCCTCTTCAACACTGTCCAATCTAAACATTTCTGCTCTATATAATGGACTGATCACCACACTGAGACGATCAATTTTCAGTGCGACAAGTAACAATGCTAAAGGATCTCCTTCCTGGTCATCTCCTATGATACCTACCATTTCCATCTATATTTAATAGACAATCAATACTCAGTGCGAAGTGAAAATGCTTAATCGTAAATTTGCATAACATGTAACAAAGTGACAATTTTACATCCGAGATCCGCGGTCTCCCGTGTGATAGTTATGCCGTATAGCGGGTTATTTTCGAGGGTGTAGAATTTCGCGATTTTCATTGAATAAGGTATACGAAAAATTTTGGCGGTTATTATTTTGGCGGATTTAACATTTTTAACATTACCTTTGCATGTACACTTTTAAATTGGCGGAATTTATTTTGGCGATTTTGTTCTATCCGCGAAAATAAGCGAAAATGTACACCCCGCGAAAATAACCCGCTATACGGTATTCGATATTACATCAGTAAGAATCAAGAAGATTCCTACCATAAGAAGATTTCGAAGAAAAAAAATATTGTTTGCAGCGTCAAGTATATACAATGTATAATAATGTCAATTTTCTTTTTTTTGATATTGATTGTAACAACACAAAAATCAAGGGAGCCCGTTAGTGTGAGCATTGTAATTTTTGTCGGCAATTTGCTTTGACAGAAACTTTTGTTGGTAGTGAATATCAAATAAAATATGTGTGTTGTCAAACTATTTATTATCGTACAAAACGTTGAGTTAGTTGTTCTCGAAACTGACATTGCACTGCTCTTGGACATCAGTATCTTATACTTTCAAATACCAGGTCCTGCTCATGATCTGGAAAATAATACAAACTTTAAGTTAGATAAAAAAACAAATGTACTAATTGTCAATAAAATGAAGCATCGAGTAATGAATTATCCTTTAACTTAACTAAATAATTTTAAAAAGAACCCTCTCACCCAGCTTTTCGGGATTATACACTCCGTCATGAGTCAGCACATGTCAAAGACTAGAACAATCATAATAATTAAAATAACAGTTTTTACGACAATTAGTTTCGTATAAGATTGGAAATTGATGGAAATTATGTTTCATGCATGGGATAAATTGGACCGACATTTACAACTAGAAGGTGAATCACTTTTATAATTGATAATTGCATTACTAGTTGATTGAGTGGCTGGTGGACAAATAAGGACAAAGTTCTGACGGTTTACATCTCGAGGAAATGTTTGTTTGATTACTGTCTTTGTTGAACATGACATTCTACATTTTTGAAAGGGAACTAGTACCCTGACCTATAACTTTTATAGATTGTGACTTGGAAGGAGAGTTGTCTCATCGACACCCATACAAGTTCTTCTGATATCATGTGGTAATGTTCCTAATTGCATGTTGTGTTGTTCATTATACAGTTACCTCTGATTTCTTACATCTTTATAATTAAGGTTTTCAAAGCATCATCAAAATGTTGTTCAAAGCATCATCAAAATGTTTTTCAAAGCATCATCAAATTCAATTTTAAAGGATCATCAACATTAAAGTGAAAACATCATCACAATTACAGTTAAAGCATTGACAAAATTGAATTCAAAGTTTTATAAAAAATTAAAGTCAAGAGATCATCAAAATTAAAGTTAAGGTATTTTTAATAAAACCGAAGTACAGACAACATTAAAGTTAAGTCAAAGCATCATCAAAATTAAAGTCAAACTATTTAAGTCAAGGAATCTTAAACATCAACATAAAAGCATCATCAAAATTTGAGTCAAAGCATCATCAAAATAAGATTTATCAAACTGAAACTCAAGGTATTATTAAAAATTAAAGTCAAGGGATTATCAAAAGAGTAGTTAAAGACAATAAAAATCCAAACCAAGGAGTAAACCTCATCAAAATAAATTTAAAAGCATTATCAAACTAAAAGTTGAAGTATTATTAAAAATTAAAGCCAAGGGATCATCAAAGTAAAGTCAAAGCATCGTCAAAATAAAATTCAAAGCATCATCAAACTTAAAGTCAAAGTATCAATTAGAATTAAAGGTACAATGAAAGGTATCATCAAACTTAAAGACAAAGTATTATTTAAAACAATGGTACAATGAAAGGTATCATCAAACTTAAAGTCAAAATATTATTTAAAACAATGGTACAATGAAAGGTATCATCACGCTTTAAGTCAAAGTATTATTAAAATATAAATTCAAAGCATCATCAAAATTAAAGTCAAATTATCATTTAAACTTAGAGTCAAAGCATTATTGAACATTAAAGTTCAGGGATAAACCAACTGAGAAGTATTCAAACTGTAGTAATCAATTGATAGTTAAAACTCATTCGATTTGCACTTAGCTATAACAAAAACTACAACATACATAACACGAACATTCGGTAGCAATCTAAAAGTACATACGTTTACTAAGATAAATTAATTTTGATGACGAGATAGAACATGATTTACGAACTTGAATATCAACCAGAACATCAATTAAAAACAAAGATCCTTAGTACTGGATAAACAGTATAACAATTCGATTTCAAATCGTAGTGAAAAGGTAATGCAATACACAATGGCTTGTCTATGTATTCTATCTTTTGAAATATGTTTTTTTTTCAAGATTGTGGTGATTATCACAAATAAAAATACATTATATAACATGATTTAATTTAATTGAATATATTTATATGAAATAATGACAATTTTATTTGATTGGTAAACTGTTTTAACTGCCCACAGAGACCCTTCACAGTTCAGATCAAATCAGCGACAAATCATAAGATAGGAACCAGGACTAAAATTTGTGTTCTGAAAACATATACGACCCGAAAACAACATAGTGTTGATTCATTTTGTTTCCGGGATACAAATGTGTCATTGTATTTGTGAGTATGTACCAACAATTAATTTAATTGTTCAGCCAATTCAAAGACATATTTCATTTAAAATTGAGCATGGAAATATGGAATGTGTCAAAGAGACAACAACCCGTCCATAGAGCAGACACCAACAGAAGGTCACCAACAGGTTTTCAATGCAGCGAGACATTTTCGCACCCGGAGGTTTTTTAGCTCTTAACAAATATATATACTAGTTCAGTGATATGAACGCCATACTAAACTCCAAATTGAACACAAGAAACTAAAATTAAAAATAATGCAAGACTAACTAAGGTCAGAGGCTCCGCATGTGTCTTTTATAATCTAACATTGTTTCAAATACAATCAAATGAAAAACGTGATGTATTATAACTGATTATACGCTTATAATTTCACAATAGAATCACGTACTGTTTACTTAATGACATTTTAAGCCGTGAATTACTTCAACTCGTACACTAAAAATAACATCAAGAATTCAATTAAAGAAAAATAATCCCTTTTGTAGTAAACATGTGATGCGTATGAAATCATTATATCGAAGGTCAATTCAAACTTGCATCACTTGTGTGTAAGTGTAAACGTTGCAGGTTCGGAAGTAAATTGTCAATCAAATGGTGGGGTTGGTTGAATTCTTAGATTTGTGTACAAACACAGTTTAAATCAGTGCACCAAAAAGACCCTCTTACTGTATTGTTTTTTTTTTCATATCAAACAACCGTTTTTCATGTTTATGAATAACGTCTGCAGTTGTTTAGATTATATAAAACGGTGTTACTTTGATTGACAATGAGACAATTTTCCATGACAGATCAATTATTTAGATATAAGCAATTATAATCAACCGTACTGCGTTCAATACTGAGAAAAGGCCATACCGTTTACATGGTATATTTTAATAAACACCAAGCATTTGTCAGGAATTAACAACTAAAGCTTTCAAATACAATTCTTTATAACAGTCTGATATTATATAACTTAAACTTTCTTTTTAATCTGTGTATTGGGACATTTTCTATTATCTAATATTGGCTATTTGTTCCAATCTGATTACGATGATTAAAAATTCCCCAATAGAGTACAGTTGAGTTTCATTTTAAATAACAGAAAGTTTAACCGAACTCTTATTCGTTTATAATTAGCTAGATGGGTCTTCAAATGTTACTAGCTAGCTATATAAATTATTTCTGCTAATTTAATCAAAGACATCTGTAATTGACTGGAATGCTGTGTGTTATATCTGAAGTTCCTGACATGTGACGCAATAGAAGTCATTTAGTTTAATCATTAATGTCAAAAGCAAAATTACGCCAAAACTGTCAATCCTTGTAAAATCACAAAAATACTGAACTCTGAGGAAATTTTAAAACAGAAAGTCTGTAATCAAATGGCTAAATCAAAAGCTCAAACACATCAAACGAATAGATAACAATTCAATAAACCCGTCATTTCATTTGCAATTTTCATAATAAAAATTATAAACGGTCCTTTAAACAAAAACATTATCCAACGGGTAACCTATCACGTATACGTACACCTGACTTGGTTCATACAATTTCATTATTTTGTTCAGTCTTTGGTTTTGATGTGCTATGTTCTGTTTGCTGCTATTTGTTTTTGTTTTTTCGGTTGAAATGGCGTTACAGGTTTATTTTTGAATTGATGAATTTTGATGTCCCTTTGATTCCTTCACCTATCTGTTAAATAACAAAACAATTATCATTGAGATATTATAAACATGAAAATGTGTTATCATTTTCAATAGAAAGTTACATTGACACTGCATGTAGCTTCCAAAATAGGACCTAATCTGTTTATAACATGTAAATAAGCAAACGTCTATTTTAATTAAAATTCGATATAATACTTATATTCAATTATTGTAGTAGTGCAACAATTTCGCAACACGATTACGATACCCGAATGAGTAATGAATTCAAAGTATTATGGAAAAAATAACCAGTTTTCTATTTTTTAGTATCTTTGATGAGCTTCACATTAATTTTTATTGGAGCATATCCGATATGTATTACTTGATTGCAAAATAAACGAACAGAATTAGGTCTTTTGGTGGCATGCGAGTCTAAATTAGAAATGATAGAATTTGATCATACTTTGCGAAAATGTAGCATCTATCGATATAGGTTAAAACATGTCTTTAAATTTATAGGTCACCTTGCATTCTCGCAAGCTACAGGTCGAGACAAAATGACACATTTGGGATAGATTATACATAAAAATTTACCTTCATGTAATTAAAAGGTGAACTTAATGTTAACATTGTAAAATAAAACACGAGAAGATAGCTTTTTTTTCAAATGCTTTGAGAATATGAAAAGAAAAGAGAGGATCACAGTGCATTTTTCCGTCTTAAATACGGAAAAGCAAATACATGTGGATTCCTTAAGATAATGCAATATATCAACAATTGTACAAATATTAATATTTATAAGTTGTAACCTTATAAATTGGTGTTGGTTAATGCAAATTCACATTACTATCTGCATGCCTGCAACTTGATTAAAAATCTGGACCTTAGATTCTCTGTTTTTACAATCCGAGTTGACGGAAGACACCCATACCACATTAAGGTATTATTGTTACTAAGAAAGGTACTACGAAATTTTTGCACTACTACAACTAACGATATATTTTTTTCAATACCAAATCATTTTTCAAAATGAGTTTGTAGTTGATATTTATATTAAGCAATTTCTTATAAGGAATTCATCAAAACCATGTAATGATTTACAACATTCAATTAACATATACATATGAATTGCGCAAAATGGTGCATTATAAATAATGGCAACAACAAATCAACACCAACAGAGGAGGTGTACATTTCTTTGTTCTCACGTAAAAAAAGAAATTGTTACGTAAGTGTAACAACTAGTGAATTCAAGTTTAAATGGCCAAAACAAGTTTCTTAAAAACCTCTTTTATATTTAGCATATACTCTTTTATATTTAGCATATATTTAGCCTAGTTTAGGGGCCAGCTGAAAGACGCCTCCGGGTGCGAGAATTTCTCACTACAATGAAGACTTGTTGGTGACTTTCCCTTCTGCTGTTTGTTTTTTTTTCTATGGTCGGGTTGTTGTCTCTTTGACACATTCCCCATTTCCATTCTCACTTTTACTCATTTCTTTTTATATATCATAGTATTCCAATAGGTATTAACTTATTTGAACTGACGGTAATGTACCGATACGTGATTCATGTATGTTTTGCGTTTCACGGTTTAACAAACCTTCGATCTTTGATTATATTTTGATTAAATATATGGCTTACTCATCGAATCAGCACAATCATTCCTATATAAAACGCGAATTAAAAAATAAAAAAATAATAATAAAAACATTAATTTATGGATGAAAAAAAACTCAATAAAGAGATGAAACATCTAGGGAAAATCAAGTTTAAAAACTTAATATACTTCCTATAAATTTAAGTGATAGATTATTTCATAAACAGTCTGTCGATGACCCTTTATACTGCTACCTCATATGGCAACGTGTCTTATCCTTAGACGGGAGTGATATAAGAGAGTCCATCAATTCTAGAATCAACATTAAAAATTATGAGGAGATAATACTTACAACCCTTATCTAACAAATAAATACGAATAAATATGACAACTTATGACGGTTATGATGGTTATAGATGTACTCTGAATGTGTAAGATAAATCAAATATTTTCATTGTCGTAGATATATTCATACCGGAATAGTCGTTTTATTTGTTCAAATTATTGTTGCATCCTATTCTCGAGTGTAACATTTTGACTGAGTGTGAGTTACATTGCATCTGATTCATGCATCTTGTGCATAGCATAATACTGTACTGGTATTTTTTTTCGCGGGTGCTTATTTTCGCGAATTGTGTATTTCAAACACGTTCGCGTGTATTTATTTTCGGAATTTTATAACTATTGCCTTTCAGGTGAAAGGTTTGAATTAGATTCGTGTGTATTTATTTTCGCGATAATAAATTAACCGTAATAAGTACAATTACAGTACCTGAATTATGCAAATGATCCCTGGAATTTTGATATTAACATTATTTGTATTCTTATATCAGATGTATGAGACACTATCAATCAGTTGAAAAAGTGAAAAAAATCCTCAATCTCATACAAAAAGAAAATCAAGTTAGTCAGGGGAGGTGCAAAGTTGTTTTCCATAGAAATGCTTTTCGCATCAGTACCCTTTAGTACTGACCGTCTACTCATTATCTTGTTATAACTCCCATAAACTTACAACTATCGGTATCAATTGTGTCTGTACCAAACGCATTCATACAACCTATGTTCATTTTGTTTTTATTTGTTTGATTCGAGCGTCACTAACGAGTCTATTGTAGACTGAAGAACATAATAAATTACAAGCATGTTTTCTTAGTTGAGTTATCCACCTAAACCAGCAACAGTTTACGCGTCACTAACGAAGAATATTTTTGTCATATTGTCATTAGGTAAAGACGATGTGCAATTTGTTAAAATAAATAATGCCGCTGATTTCCTTTTTATGTCAACGTTTCAAAGATATACTGTAACTAAAAAAAACTGGCAATAATTCAAACTTAAAAACACTTTGTGACATGGTTGATATACATGTACGTATGTATCATTGAACACTGAACAAAAACGAAAAAAAACTAATATATATACAGAGAGAGGACTTTATAGTTGCAAAAAAGTCAGGATACTATACATTTATTTACAATAAGGAGATGTGGTATACTTACAAATGAGACAACTATCCACTGATGTTTAAATGGAGTACTAGTACATATCAGCAACATTGACAAAAACTCAGGTTTATTCTGTAAATTATGAGTTTTTTTAATTGTTTTCTCAATTTCAGAATATTTATCATTACAGTGTTGTTTCACAGATAAATAAAACAAATACAACTGATATACATGCACATGATTTATGACGTAAATTAAAAAGAATAGATTAAGTCTTGATGACTCTGTGTATAACTTTGTGACATAATATTACACCGAATTAGGTAAGTTTCCAACTGGGAATGCATCTCATAAAAGTAAAGCCTTTGTATGGAATGCATCTCGAAATAGTTTTTATATAGCTCCGTGTTTTGTCTTGTAAAGATGTATGATATGATTCGTAGATATTTATGGGGTAGACCTTGGTCCAGGGAGATAACTCTTTAATTCAGGGATGCGTTTGTAATAGTCAAGTTTTATTAATGTATTTTTAGCATTTACCTGAAAGAGATTGAAAATAATCTATGTATCCTGGAAGCTTAGAACGTATTTATGAAAAAGGCTGAAACACACGTACTGATAATTTTAAGAGTTATTTTCCTTAACCTAGGTCTACCACCTTATGATAATAATAAAAACATAACAACGAACGTAGTTTGGTATTTTAACTTATAAACTCATTAAAGATACCATAAATGATTGAAATGATATGTTTGCTTTGTTAGGACTTTAACTTCTAAACAGAGACAATCTTACCAAGTGATATGTAAAAGATTTTAACTGGAAACAAAACACATAGACTTTGTTTGAAGAGTATGCACATTGGCAACAAGTGAAATTCTTTTGTCATGATTTGTTCCCGCAGTCATCTAAAATCTCACAATAAGTAAAGTTTTAGGTTGATATGAAACAAATTGACAATCCAGAAATTACATCAAAATGTAAGAAAACATAGATAACAAAACATGCATTATCTGAACATATTTTCTTTTTAAGTTTTTAAGTTTCTTTAGTTTTGTCTTTTTCTATATGGTTGTCTTGTTTTAGTTGGGTTGGTGGGTTGGTCGCCTTGGCAGCTTACAATTCCTATAATTATTGAATAATGATTTGTAAAAGTGCCCGTGGTGTGTTTTCTTCTACTCGAAGAACTTTATTATGCAAAGAATGTCTTCCCAGACAAATTGACGTCGGACATGATAATAACATAATATGAAAATATATCAAATAAGTGAGCGTCGGTGTAAAAAGCAGTCCGGGAATTAAAATATAATAGCGCATGAAACATTAATGAGACATTTAAACAGCAATATCCTATTTTGAATTTTGTGCGAAATCTACCTAACTTAACACTGGCATCAAAGTTGCCTCAACTGTAATCGCAATCAGTTTAGTTTTTGTTTTAAATCGGTCGTTAGTATGCTGATATCATTAGACGTCATGACCAAATTATAATCAACAGAGAAAATACGCTGAAATACATCATGTACTATGAAGATAATAGGATTAAGGTACATCATAATTTATTTGGTGAGAAACTTCTACCCTGCAGTTATTATAGATACAATAACAGACTGTTTGGTGTATAAAGCCATTCGATCATTCGATAGAAAAAATAGGATTGGACTTCAGTTCACGTGTCACATGCCGAACTTGAGAACATTTTTTTTTAAATTTTATTCGACAGTTCTACTTGATTGGTTATTATAATATTTCAAAGACAGCATTTATCTTCAACCTGTTAAGAACATTCATTTGAATTCATTGATGATCTTGTCAAACGATGTTTAGGTGATATTTAAATAGAAACGTAAAAAAGAATTATGAAAAAACTAGGGTTATGGGAAACTTCACAGTTACATGTTTATTCGGACATTATTATCATTTGTAGCAGACACTATTTAAACCCTTCAACATTTAGTGTTAATGTTAAATACAAATACATGTATGCTAGTAGTCTGTTGTTATTAATGTATTATTGTCATTTAGTTTATTTTCTTTGGTTACATCATCTGACATCAGACTCGGACTTATCTTGAACTGAATTTTAATGTGCGTATTGTTATGCGTTTACTTTTCTACATTGGCTAGAGGTTTATGAGGGAGGGTTGAGATCTCACAAACATGTTTAACCCCGCCGCATGTTTGCGCCTGTTTCAAGTAAGGAGCCTCTTGCCTTAGTTAATCTTGTATTATTTTAATTTAAGTTTGTTGTGTACAATTTGGAAATTCATATGGCGTTCATTATTACTGAACTAGTATATATGTGTTTAAGGCCAGCTGAAGGACGCCTCCGGGTGCGGTAATTTATCTCTACATTGAAGACATGTGGGTGGCATTCTGCTGTGTTTTTTTCTATGACCGGGTTGTTGTCTCTTTGACACTTTCCCCATTTCCATCCTCATTTTTATGTTTATGATATAATATACAACATTACAAATTTGAAATAGAGTGCCTATAGTTTTCTCTGTACTTTTGATTGCAAACATACCAACGATATGAATAAAAACAACTTGTTTATCTGACTTGGTACATGTAGTAGAAACAAAACTAGCTTTAATTGATCTTGGTTATAAAGGCTAGCAAAGTCTTCCACTTGTATGACTGTTTCAACGAATTTCATTATATTGACCACAAAGTGTACCCCAAGTAACATGTCTACAATGTCAAACAAGGAAGTACAGTGTCATTGTTTTCGTCTGTAAAAAATATTCGATCTTAATCTATTCTGATCGATGTTTACTTATTTCTTTTGTTTTATGTACATTTTTATCATCTTCTGTCATTACCTATTAAGTCTAATTACGACGGGGCTCATATGTGGAGCAGGATATGTGTACCCGTCTGGAACAATAAGCTCGCCGCAGTTTAAATCAAGTCTAAGCTATATGCATTTGATATATTCAATGCATTTCAAGTTTATTGTCCGAATGCATTTCAGAAAATCAGATTAAATGAGATGAAAAAGTAACATTTTGACACTTAGAATCTAACCAATTTGTACAATGGAAACACTCTATGTTGGAGATATTTTATGCTAACTCTAGCTTGCTAACCATTCAATTTAAGTTTGTTTTTCTTTAAAACAATTGATGCTTATATAATAAACTCAATCACTAAAAAAACACTTTTGGTTGTTTTCGTTTTCGTTTTTAGCGTCTTTTCAACTCAAGAGTTTGAATATTAAATTGGTATCGTTTCCTTCACGTTTCGACTACATGCATTTTATTGATCATATATGTTTTTCATGGTAATCCGTAATTCCCTTACTTTACAAGCAATTACGTTGATATATGTGGTACTGTGATTTAATCTTATGTAAAATCAAATAAAATAAAACTATCCCTCAAAATGAAAGCTTTAAGTTGAAAAGATATCATTTTCAGCATTTTCAGTGACACTTTATTCTTTAGTAGATTGACATTCGACGTTTTATCACCCACAATTTTAAAATTGACAAATTACTTCCGGTTTCAAATGATTTTGATAGATCAATAGATATTCAGCATCGCTTTATGAGGTCATTAAATGATTTCACACGCACAAGTCAATAATATTTACAAATCTATACTGAATGATGTACTTAGGTGAAATTGGAAAAATCTAGAATCTAAAATGCCAGCATTTGGTCAATAGTACATTAATAGGTTATATACCTCTTTTTCGCGATATTTTAATTTACAAAAAATGAAAAGACGTGGAAATTTACATTATATTTGTATTTGGGTCTGACGTCAAAAGAGAAAATTCCTAGAAAGTGCATCAATTTTGGCAAATGACCTTTTATCGGCTAAATGAAAAGACAAAGTTGGTGTTCTGGGCCAAAAAATATAACCCTGTACGTTAAAAAACAACAACTGAGGAGTCCAAACATCTGACAAAAAAATATAAATCTGGCGAAAGGCACCACAGGGACATGCACATTTATAGATAAAAAAACAAATGACAAAGCCATGGTTAAAAACGTAAATGACAATCCGACAAATACTAGTACATTGTACTCAAGACAAAACACACAACACAGCACAGAAAACGAAATAATAAGCAACACAATTCACTCCATAAACTGGGGCTTATCCTAGGTGCTCCAAAAGGGTCAGGAATTCTTGCACCACATGTGACACCCGTCAGGTTGCTAGTGTTATAAAAAAAAACTTTGTAAATAATCTAACTCGGTAAATCACATTCGTGGAAAGTGAACGGGAATGTAGTAACCACATAAGAAACATATTCGATATCGTCTGTTCAACAGATATTCTATAACGGTCAATTAACATCCTTAACAACAGGTATAATATATATTGATAACATGGTGACATTTAACTAAAATTCGAGGCATAAATTATCATCACAGTTATTTCAAATTAAAAAAATCAATTTTTGTTTTTAAGATACATTTTTAATTAAAATTTTTTTACTGAAGAATTGTGTTAATCAAACCAGCTTTAATCAAATATAAACGTATGTTAAGTCTGCTCGAAGCGCTTTCATCTGCCTAAGATCGTTGGATTAGCACAAAAACAGAACCTCTGCAATCCAGTTCTTCCTTTAATTTTAAGGAAGGTAAATAATAATGAAAAGGTAATCCGAATATATTGGTTACAAGGTACTTGGATGAAATATGGATAAACACAATTTATTGTATTCCTTTTATCATTGATATTGTTATATTTATAAATTAACTGTTTACAATTTGTTTTATTTTTTTGCAATACTAAGGCTTTTCTACCTCAGGCATATATTACCTTAGCTGTATTTGGCAACACTTAGGAATTTTGGATCTCAATGCTCTTCAACTTTGTACTTTATTTGGCTTTTTTTTAACTTTTTTGGATTCGAGCGTCACTGATGAGTCTTTTGTAGACGAAACGCGCGTCTGGCGTATACGTGAAATGTAGTCCTGGTATCTATGTTGAGTTTATGTACCACCACTTGGTCGATGCCACTGCTGGTGGATATTTATTTCTCCGAGGATATCACAAGCCCAGTAGTCAGCACTTTTTTTGTGCTGACATGAATTATTTTTGATATTGTTACATTAATAAATTAACTGTTTACAAAATTTTTAATTTTTTGAAATACACAGACTTTGCTTCCTCAGGCATATATTACGTAAGCTGTATTTGGCAACACTTTTTGGGATCACAATGATCTTCCACTTTGTAATTTATTTGGCTTCTTAAAACTTTTTTTTGATTTGAGCGTCACTGATAAGTCTTTTTAGACGAAACGCGCGTCTTGCGTATATATTAGATTTAGTCCTGGTATCTATGATGAGCTAATGTATATCATAGAAGTATATAGATTAATGAAATAAGCACTTACACATATTTACATAAACTATCAAAGAATGACTTCAAAACCAATCATATAAATAGCAAAATATGTTGAGTGTGTAACAAGACAACTGATTTGTGAGTTTGTATTTTTCATCCCTCTTTTCTGACAAGGTTCGTTATTTTGTGAAGGTATAACCAAATGCAAGCCTGAAATGTCTGTGTATATAATATAATGTGTACAAATAAATAGTTAATGCAATTAAATTTACAACTGAATGTTTTAAAATGGTTGTTTTTACGTTAGATTTGATCCTTGTGCTTCTGGTTGAATGCCTTTAATCAGAAGATACAGAAACAGAATGTGGGTTTGTCAACAGGAATAACCAAAGTTATCCAGTTTATCATACATGTCAATTGCATCTTTAAAGATAAGTTAATAGTGGTTTTGCCAAAAATAATAAAGTGGTTTGAAAAAAGGGCAAATAAAAAAAATATGACAAATCTATAAGCCTAAATATAATGATCAACTATTGTACAATTATGTTCTCTGTTAATGAGGAATTTAAAAATGGAAACCACAGAAACAAATTTGTGTTCCCTCCCTGTTGTTATATAAATTGAGATCAAATATTACGAAATCGGGTAAGCTGTACGTATCAAACATTTACTGTGCATGCCTATCTAATGTTTTTCATCAATATTTCTTTCAAATCAGTCTGTTATAATCTTTAAGATACGGAAGTTCATTTCCAATGCATTTTTAATAGATTAATTGTAAATATCAATGTTCGTTAATAACATGCTCTGAACCAAATTTGCCAAATTTCTCTCGATTAGATATAGCAGATTAAAATTCCTTCCTAGAATGAGTATAATTCATATCATAAATCAAGTTAGGAAGCCAACAAGAAACCTTACATCATTTTATATAAGGTAGATGTCAAACCTAACAAATAACTTATTTATAAATAAATACGCAAATTAATACACATTTTTTTTTATCACAGAGCCGAATCACGGAATCCTATCATCAAATTATAGCCATACCGAGACCAATGGACTTGTATTCAAAATATACAACAAATGACTGTTTACTTATTTACATCTAGAAATTGACAATGAGGGTCGGTTGCAGACAAAACTTTACGACAAAAGAGATGATTTCAGCTTTCCAATTGTGAACTTTCCATTTCTAAGTAGCAACATTCCAGCAGCACCTGCATACGGGGTATATATCTCCCAATTGATACGATATTCCCGTGCTTGCATTTACTATCATGATTTTCTTGATAGAGGGTTACTGCTCACAAGGAAGCTATTAAACCAAGAGTTCCAAATGGTGAAGTTGAAATCATCCCTTCGTAAATTTTACGGACGCCATCACGAGTTGGTTGACCGTTATGGAATAACCGTTTCACAAATGATATCGGATATGTTCCTTACGTCGTAGCTTCAATCCCCTTCCTTTTCATGAATTTGACCTACCTAATTAGACTATTTACCGGATTTGTAATCACATAAGCAACACGACGGGTGCCGCATGTGGAGCAGGATCTGCTTACCCTTCCGGAGCACCTGAGATCACCCCTAGTTTTTGGTGGGGTTCGTGTTGTTTATTCTTTAGTTTTCTATGTTGTGTCATTTGTACTATTGTTTTTCTGTTTGTCTTTTTATTTTTAGCCATGGCGTTGTCAGTTTGTTTTAGATTTGCGAGTTTGACTGTCCCTTTGGTGTCTTTCGTCCCTCTTTTAGAATTGATTTTCTTTTAAAACATGAATACTTAACAGACTTTAAATCATCAGTTTGGTTTATCTTCAGTTTTAGTTTTAAATATATATTCATATTTTCTTTTATTTTCACAGTAATAGCCCCTTTTCCATCGGAAAACAAAACCCAATTAGTTAATATTTATTCACAGATGTCAGACAAAATCTCTGTTTCAACATTCGCCGACCAAGTCGAGTGTCTTGCTTTTGCAACATAATGAACTTCTATGAATTCATTAGAAAACTGAAGTGGGTTAATTCGGCAAATAAAGGCAACAGTACTATACCGGTATGCAAAGTCATAAATCGACAGCAATATATTTTGCTTCATATAGATTGCTATCATGTGAAAAAAACCATCAAAAATGGTTCATCGAACTTGGTTGTGTATATCAGAATAAATGCACTGTCTTATTGGACTTCTGATTTCTTGACATGCGTCACATTTTGCCCTGTTTTTAATATCTGAGTTATTCTGATCTTTTGACAACTTTTTTCAGTTTTAAAGAATTCCGTTTTATTAAAACTCCATTACGCTAATAAAGAAATGCATACCATTATTATTTTTTCAAATCACATTTCATCACAGCAGCCTTGATTGATTGGATTTTTACAACATATAATAGTTTGTATTATTAATATATCTAAAGATGAATGGAATGCTTTGTCGAGCGAAGCAAGTTCTTGCTGGGGATCTCATTTTATGTTGACACTATAACCATTTTCTTAGAACCTGCTGTTTCATAAAAAGGATGAAAATTAGTTTTCTCCCAATTGCAAAAAATAATGACTGATGACTGTGATTTTAATTTTCGTAACAACCAATTGTGAATTACCAATAAATACATAGTAATCCTTCACATACGGAAGTAATGTGTCAATTAAAAATCTTAAGTGATTTAACCCCAAATATGATTGCTGGTATATTCAAATTCACGCATTAAGTGTCAGTCTGCCTAAGAATCAGGCAGTGGTGAAAACATGACCAAAAAACCCTACCCAATTTGACATTGATTTCAGTTCATAAAATGTAGTTATGCACAAAAATAACATTTACTGCCATTATCTGTTCTGGTAATAGAAGATACAATTTGGTTGAAATGCACTAGAAATTAGCGAATAAGGGGAGATAACTCTGTAATTTGCTATAATTTGCTATCATTCTAACCAATTTTCTAACCAAGTTATTTGATATTACCAGACACACACAAACGAAAGACCAATTATTTTTAACTCAGGACAATGGCTAGTATTAAATAGCATGATTAGCTCGGTGGGTTTTTTCTGATCATGTTTTGATTTTTCCCTAAATTGCCTGATTCTTACAAAGACTGGCACTTAAGCTGGCGTCACACATTCACGATCTTACTACCGTCCTTGACAGGATCATTCCCGATTAAAATTTATTAAAAGTCTGATCAAGATCCTGTGAATCGTGGATTGAAATTCAAACTGAAATTAAAATTTGAAATAACAATAATTTGATCACGACAACAATCAGATAGTGTTCAGGAAGCGTCGATATTCAACCGTTTCTAAGCGAATTAGTCCCGATAATCCCGTTCTCAATCAGCTTCTAATGCGATTTGTATTTTTCGCCAGGTAAAATTCGACCGAGTATGTCACGACTGCGTCCCGACTCTACCGAATGTAATCCGACAGAGATCAGACAGTGACCAAACAGTGAACCGACGTTGACGGAAGTTATCCGTTCGGAAACTGTCGGCATATTCGGGATAATCAGGTACTGTCGGAACGTAATCCTATCACGGTCCGCTCTATAGCATTGCGAACGGCTTTGTCGGGTCTCAGTCGTATTGTATTCTGTAATTGTCGGGACTCTGACATGGGTATCATTGACGAATTTCGTATTAATAACGGGACTGTTTCGGAACGGTTTCGGCAAACAGTGGTTCGCAGTCGACAAGATCTGGATGCTATCTGGACTCAAACGGCAGACAAACAGCTATGAAAAATTACTCCAGATCATTCCCGTTCCACAGGATACCGTCCAGAATACACAAGACATTGTTCGGAATTCGATCCGACACAGCAGAATCTGTCACGACATAGCCACGTTTGTAATCCGACTAGACAAATTCGGCTGAGTTGCCCCGAATGTTACGGGACGCACATAACTGTCGGTGTGCTTTGCCGAACTATTTGGAACCTTCGCGACTTGTAGGAATCTGTTACGAACTAAAACGACTGCGTTCAGACAATGATAGGACATTCTAGATAATTGAGGATATTAATCCGACTTTTTCACCTTTCGTGTCGTATTGTTGTCTGATCTCAAACGGGAGCAATAATCGGCAATGTGTGAACCCCGCATTATACATAAAAGAGAGACGGCAGATACTAAAGGGACAGTCAAACTCATAAATCTAAACTAAACTGACAACGCTAAGGCTCAAAATGAAAACAACCAACAGACAAACAATAGTACGCATAAAACAACATAAAAAACTAAAGAATAAACTGATTAATAGTATTTAATAACACACGTGGTGTATATTACGAAAACTACATACTAGTACACACTAAGTATCCTAGCTATTGTATCAATTTTTATTAATAGTGCAACTATACACGACTTTCTCTTACACGCATCAATTAATCATACAAGTCACAATTTATAATTAAAATGTGTATCTTAACTATTTATAATGATTATATTGTTCAATTTTTATCGCTGATTGATGTGGTTCATATTCGTTTCTCGTTTCTTGTGTTTTCTAGATTATACCGTTAGTTATCTTGTTTGAATAAATTTACACTGGACAATTGCGGGTTTTTAAAAGCTTGCAGTTTTATAAAAGTAAAAACACAAAAAATACTAAACTCCGAGGAAAATTCAAAAAGAAAAATCAAAAGGCAAAATCAAAAGTCCAAACAAATAACACGAATGGATAACAACTGTCATATTCCTGACTTGGTACAGGCATTTTCTAATGTAGAAAATGGTGGATTGAACCTGGTTTTATAGCTAGCTAAACCTCTCACTTTTATGACAGTCGCATCATATGCGAGCCAATGCTATGTGTTGATTGTCGTACTTTGACCTATTATGGTTCATTTATATAAATTGTGACTTAGATGGAGAGTTGTAGTCTCGATGGCACTCATACCACAAATCATATCTATACCTCTACGGTAAGTAAAGGAAATGACTTCATCAACAAATCAGAAATGGTATCCGAGACAAAACGTTGCTATCCCTGTTAAAAAATCTGATCAATACTCGACAAGCTCCTACGCTTTAGTTTTTGCTAATATATGATTAACGTCTAAAATAAAAAAATGTCCTGTTCTGTTTTGCTGCCTATACTGTAACCCTAGGTTTTGATTTACAGATAGAACATCAACAATCATACAGTCATAGTATGGGTTTATAAATAAATTTGTTTTGCTATAAAATTTTATGATGACAAAATACTTTCAGAACGTTGTAAACCTCTTGAACTTCCATTCTGATTTAGATAACGATTAAAACAACTTTAATACATACAGGTTTAATTTCTAACTGTACAGGGATGATGTCTGAATCATGCTTAACAAGCTTCCACACAAACATTGTTGTCCATAATAAGGCAACCCTTATATAAGATGTATCTATATATTATGTAAAAAAAAATTCACCAACAATTCAATTAGAAAATGAACTGGCTTGTATAATAAATGTGTCAAAACAGGATGTCTTAAAACTGTATTAGAGTTACCGTACGTGTAAAGTTTGACTTCGTTCTGATTATGTATAGCTGTTACGAACATCCGATCAACAGACAATATATTGTTCAATATAATCGTATATTGGCAGGACATCAGATAAAGCCATCTAAGTAAGGTTCAAAATATAGATGCACAAAACCGGTATAAGATATTATCAAGGTAATGAAATCGTATACGTCGAAGTGAACAACACTCTAGTGTAAACTAGAAAAATGAGAAGACTAACAATTATAGAAACATTCAGAGTACATCATTATCCCAACGAAGATGTGTTCTGTGTACTGTTTAGAGATGATTATATTCATTATAATAAAAGTTGGGATTATTCTGACGGCAGTATTTCATCAGCTCTTCTTTTTCAGGAATCTACTGCACAAATGAAACTCGTTTTCGTAAAATATCAGAACAATGTTATCCAAGACAATCTCATGTTTTATTAGATATATTTAAATACTCATCCCAAAACTCGTTGACTCTACAAATTCAAAACCAACCGAAAGCAAAACTGAAATTCCTGCAACATAACAGAACATTCTTTTGATTAAAAAAAAAGAAGATAAGTCAAAACAAGACAAACTGTTGACATTACGGTAAACTACAAGACTTATGACGGTCCAATCATTCTAATTTCACAGTGTTTATTGTGCAAACTAATGACCTAGACAGCAAAATGACAGAAACGTAGTTTTAGCTCATTGTCAGCAGTAAAATCATTCTGATTTCACCTTTAAGTTAATGTTAAAGGGTAAACACAAACGATTTTTTAAACAGCGGAGACTTCCGTTATTGCGAAGGTCTATTCGATTACCACGTGTGTCATAGATAAGGCCTCCAAAGTAAAACTCTAGACAAATATATCAGGATCAGCTATCCAGATTAAATCTGTTATTTTACTGATAAGCTTTGTGTAGACTTCAACCCGTATAGACCTAGTAAATAAACATCGAATCCTTAGAGCCGATTCAAATTTGTCAATAGAAATCTACATGTAAATGGATATTTATAAAACAGTAAATGCTTTTAACAAGTGTTTGAAGGTACAAAAGAGATAACAAAAAGTTTCAAGTTTGAGAGAAAAAAAAAAGGGATGTGTGTTGATAGCAGGACGTCAAAATAGACAAAAAGATGCCGTCTTATTGTTAATGGTAGGTAGAAAAGCGATGCAGATTTGGTCATTTCTCAAGGCTGTTGTCAAAACAATTAATTGGTTCGTATTTGTATTGTCATTTGTGACACATATATTTCATACAAGTTACCCAACTCCGTTGGCTTTCGTAAAACGTTCGATGAGCATACCACTTGGAATATAAAGTGTTGATAGCTTGCTCCTAAGAAGTTACCATCTGTAAAGTACATAATGAAAGGATTAAAAGCTCTGAAGTAATGACTTTTTATAGTCTCACTAACCAAAAACAAGGAGATATGGTATGATTGCCAATGAGACAAGTACGCACTTGATTTCAAAGTATTTGGTTATCGTTCTGCCTTAAAAAATGAGAAAATCCTATAACGTATAGTCAGCCAATAAAATCACATAAAAATGTGTAACAATTCTAACAAGACAGCAAGCAGTATCATTTATAGCAACAGCTTTAAGGAAAATAGATATTAACAGACGACAACCAATTAGTTAGGCTCTATACCCAACATAATAATGTAGCTTTATGAAACAAACATGTAAGCGCTCAGTTGTCCTTCAACCTTTGACAGTAGTATAACTTATTATAATTCAAAGAAGAAAAACCAAAAAATGAACTACATTTACTGCTCCGAGGCAAATTTTGAATAAAACCTTCTCAGAACTCATAATCTTAAAAACATGAATACAGGCTACAAGTTTGTGTAACACCAAAGGAAAACTGAACAATTAGCTACTTGAACAAAGTAACGTTGCCTGAAGGAGCATTGACGTGTCTGGGTGTCTTTTTTCGGTCTTTGATTTTGAGGTAGCAGATGATAATTGGTCGAGATATTTTAATGAAATTTGAAAAATTTGAAAGTAGTTTATAATTCAAGTACAAGACTTTTCACGTTTTTAGATAAAATTATGCATTTGATCATATTTACGGTGGTATATTTTAAAAAAAGGAAATAATTTTTTTAAACTTAAAAATTAAGTGTTGACTCTGTACATTGTGAAATCCGCGAAGCAGATTATGTTAGATGTGAAGAGTCAAAAATTGATTTTATGGTTCAATTAATTAAAAATAAATTATTGCCATTCATTATAAATACATTTCTCAAAGGCTCAAAGATTTTTTAATAGTATTCATATTAACAATATAACAACGTAGACACACGAAGATACATGTTGGCGTATGAATACAACATGTCAGAGTGGGCGTGTCCCATAAGAAATGACAACATTGAAATTAAAACAAATACTTTTAACCAATCAGAAGACAGTAAATAAAATAAATTTATTTATTTGTATTTGATTCATTATTTTGTTAGCTTTGCCACAAAAGAGGAGTTAACTCAGATATTAGGGTTGATAATTTAAATTTAGTTATTTTTTAGAAAGAAAGTTTTGTGAATTTACCTACTTAGTGCAATTGGATTATCTGTTTCCTGATAGACATCAAAATGAGCTTGAAGATACCAAAGGATGATTCAGAACTCCTTCATCGGCGAAAGGCGACACAACCATAGCAAAAAAATACCTGCTTCATTGTAATTCACAGAGGCGACATAATCATAGCAAACAGATGCCTGCTTCATTGTAATTCATAGAGGCGACATATTCATAGCAAACAGATACCCACTTCATCGTTATCAATCCTAGAGAAAATCATACTAAACGAGGCAAGAGGCGAGAGGCGACACCATTATAGCAAACAATTACCTGCTTCATTGTTATCAATCCTAGAGAAGATCTTACTAAACGAGGCGAGAGGGGACACAATCATAGCAAACAAATACCCGCTTTATTGTAATCAATCCTTGAGAAGATCATACTAAAAGAGGGACGAAAGACACCAAAGGGACAGTCAAACTCGTAAATCTAAAACAAACTGACAACGCCATGGCTAAAAATGAAAAAGACAAACAGAAAAACAATAGCACATGACACAACATAGAAAACTAAAGAATAAACAACACGAACCCCACCAAAAACTAGGGGTGATCTCAGGTGTTCCGGAAGGGTAAGCAGATCCTGCTCCACATGCGGCACCCGTCGTGTTGCTTATGTGATTACAAATCCGGTAAATAGTCTAATTCGGTAGGTCAAATTCATGAAAGGGAAGGGGATTGTAGTTACGATGTAAGGAACATATCCGATATCATTTGTGAAACGGTTATTCCATAACGGTCAACCAACTCGTGATGGCGTCCGTAAAATTTACGAAGGGATGATTTCAACTTCACCATTTGGAACTCTTGGTTTAATAGCTTCCTTGTGAGCAGTAACCCTCTATCAAGAAAATCATGATAGGAAATGCAAGCACGGGAATATCGTATCAATTGGGAGATATATACCCCGTATGCAGGTGCTGCTGGAATGTTGCTACTTAGAAATGGAAAGTTCACAATTGGAAAGCTGAAATCATCTCTTTTGTCGTAAAGTTTTGTCTTCAACCGACCCTCATTGTCAATTTCTAGATGCAAGTTAAGATATGAAGCCGACTTAACTGTATCTGTAGTATCCTTTATCTCCAATTCGATGGGATAGATGCGATCCACATAGTCACCAAATTTTGAATTGTTTAGTGAAAGAACGTCATCTATATAGCGGAAAGTAGAGTTAAAGGATATTGCTAACTTCTTATCTTTCTTCCTAAGAAGTTCCTGCATGAAGTCAGCCTCATAATAATAAAGAAACAAGTCAGCAAGTAGAGGGGCACAGTTTGTTCCCATTGGGATGCCGACAGTCTGTTGAAAAACACGTCTTCCGAACGTAACAAATATGTTGTCAATCAAGAAATCAAGCATCTTGATAATATCGGTTTCAGAGAATTTTTTGTTTGAATCAGAATGGTTCTTTACAAAGTATGATTTATCCCTCCCTAAGACAAGATACTTGTATCTACGTTGGCCATTCTTTTTTATGAAGCAAATTAATACCAACTCTTTTAATTTGTCTTTTAGTTTGGAATGTGGAATACTTGTGTAAAGAGTAGAAAAGTCAAATGTTTAAATACTGTAACAAGATGAAAGAGAGTTAGATTGTATGTACTCTAAAAGATATTTGGAATATTTAAGTATCCACTAAACTAAACGATACTAAACGAGTCGAGAGGCGAGAGACGACACCATCATAGCAAAAAATTACCTGCTTCATTGTTATCAATCCTAGAGAAGATCATATTAAACGAGATCTTCAGAAAACTTGTACAAGTTCAATAAACAGGACTACTACTTGAAATAAAAAATATACTGAGTTTTTGTAAAGTGAAAGTAATACATTGTGTCTCTGTTGACACTTGGTAAAGTTCTCGTATAACGCAGCTATTAATTATTTGAACGCCTTCGACTTAATCAGAATCGATAATTTTGACTGTTTTCCAAATTACATGAAGGTTGAAATAAGATAATAACTTGAAGTAAGTGTCAGAATGGGTCCGAATGAATTGGTTATAAATAAATGCTGACAATATCGATGTCATTCAAACTCTTTTCTTCTTGTCTATACTCCGGAAAAGCAATTTCCACTTGTTTGGGTTCAAAATATATATAGATTCGTGTGTTATTACTATATAAAAGAGGTGTTGAAGCAAAAGACTTAATAGAATTTCTTATCGATCTGGAAAGGCAATCTCAAAAAGAGTTTGGAAATTATTATTTCATCCTTTTTAACAATTTTGTTTAGAGGAAATCTGCCTTTAGACAGAGTTTTGTTAAATTTCTATGTTGAACAATGATGTGAGATTATAATTATAATGATTACAAGAAAGTATCATACCAGTAATGATAATAACAATAACAATTTTATCATTATTATTATCATTACTATTCTATCAGTTATAACAGAAGATGGCAGTGAGTATAATAAGTCTCAATATAATAAATATCAGCACGGTATACAATTCGAATAATAATTTTTAATGTGAAAGGGTTGAAATCCAATCTCGCAGATATAGACTTCCGTTATGCTTTATATTGTACGTAAGAGAATTCAATTATCATATATATGTCGTTTATCTGACAGTCAAACCAAACACCATGTATATATCAGGGTCAGTGCTCTTGTTATAATAGTGTTGTTTAATAATACGTAACAATAATGACAATATACCGTAAGGCCAGAGATGACATCTGTCCTGCCCCGTTTACCCATGCGAAACACCACAGATAATCGCCATGTTCTAAAGTGTTCAACTTGCTCAGTTGTTACTCTTGAAAAGAAATGGTAGTTTTCTAATTGGTCATTTTTTTAAACTTTAATCAGCTGGCATGTCTTGCAAACTTCTCTCCTGAGCATGTTATAATATGAGGCAGGAATTACCTGTGAATTGGGACGAAGTCTGTATTATTTATTTTTTTATTCAAACATGTTGTTAAAAGAAAAGGAAATATCGTAACGTTTCCGATATCGGTTCTGTTGTAAGGGATTTATTTGTGAAGTTATTCAAGTATGACGTCATATTCAATGTAAACAAAGAAACGCTATAATCAATGTAACGTTTTTTTCATATCAAACAATTATTAAAAATGACTGGTTGTTGAATTCCTTCCTATGTTTGTTGGTATATTGATAAATATACATTTTATTCAAAGTCTTATACATTTTTCCCGAAATTATGAATTTTTTTTTTTTACTGATTCTTTTTTTTTTATTAATTTTTCTACAGTAATTGGAGACTTCGTCCCCATATAATTTCAAAATATATACTGTTTATGGGTGATAACTCTTAAAACAAAGCCGTCAACTAAATCGACTAAATATTCATCAAAATCTAAAACAAAACATCGTTTAACTTCAATCCAATAAATTGGAAGTCAACACTTACAGTACACTTCGTCTCAAAATTTAATATTAATATAAAAACGTATTTGAAACTCTATGATGTAACACTTAAACTATTGTATATAACTTAGATGTAGTTTGTTTGTGATGAGTGATTTCGAAATTTATAAGTGGAATTTAGCTACTAAATTAAAACAGATAGTTGGTACAAGAAGTTTAAGTGATTTCAACTTATTATTTGATGTAAAATTGAAAAACAAAAAAGGTGTTTTACACTGTGATATAAAATGTCCAGCTTTACCTGTTTACCTTTTTTTTCTTTTGATAAAATAAGATATTTAGTACACGAAGTTGAGGTTCTCATGTGTTCAGTTTGTTATCTATTTTAAAATTGAAAGCAAACACTTGTTAAACAATTAGTTGGAGACATGTTTTGCGTTATTGAAAGAGCAGAGTAATTTTCGCGTTTGAATTTTTATATACATGTCATTTCAAGTTTTTTATATCCGACCTTGTACTGTGTTATAGGTTTTACATTTTTTTAAATCTCGTGGTAACATATACATGTAGTTATTAATTTCTGTATCATGTGTTCAATCAAGCGAAAACGGAAAAAAACGATATATATAACTCACAGGCAAGTTAAATTCTTGATTTCTGTATGGGATTTAAAAATGAAGGAGATACTCGAGGCTTAAAAAAAAGTGAATGGTGACCAATAGAAAGGCTGGTAATTTTCAAACATTCATCTGAGACGGTTTCTGTACTGCAGTGTAACAATTAACATTAATAAAGTATCCGTACCTTAGATGTCTAATTGAAATAACCTAATGGAGCACATCATTATGATTGAAACATAAACGAGACGAACTGTTTCAATGCAATATTAAACCTTCCAAACTTTAGCAAAACGACCCCCACATGCCTATATATGTCTTCTAAAAATGTATTATTATACATATTTAATCACGGCTATTTCAATCAGTCAATGTATTCTGTAAATAATAAAGTATCAGACATCAGCTATTGACCTCCTTTATCAATGCACTTTGATACTGTATAAGACATAGCGAAAGAGACAATTACTATCCTTTAATTAGTAATACTATCATGCACTGTCTGAACAAAGAGTGTACGGAATTACCTCAATCTAATTAAATTTAGTTCTCCGCAATTGCTCCGTAGTTTGGTCGGTTCTGTTAATGGCGTACAAGGTCGGTGAAAAAGTTCAAAGAACTAACTTAATAACAATATAAGGGGAATTACATTAAGGTTATTTCTACTGCAATTAGTTTCGTTTTTTTTTATTATTAAAGTCTTCATATGAATGATGAGAGATATTGTGAGTTATTGAGAACTCTTAAAACCAACCGACATAAAACATAATCACTTTTGGAAATTAAATAGATATGACCAGCACTAAACTAGTAAAAAATTTTAGGGGCCAGCTAGCTGAATCATACTACAAGGTGTTTGTTTCACTGTACTAACACCCATTAGTGGCCTTCGGCTATTTTCTACTATTTGGTCGAGTTGTTCGCCTTAAATCAGCAACTTCTTCATAGAAATATTTGGTTTGAACAATCTTTTCAAGCTTTACAATGAAGGGTTAATCAGGTATATTGGTGCATATTATCCGCTAAGAACTCATCGTATTCGCGATTTCGTAGGTATAAAACATCGAATGTCTAATCTCATTAACAATGTCAATTACATACTAGATTTGCGATTGCAAGCAATAGCGGATGGCACCCTTCCCCTATTGCCAGGTGAGCGGTAGCCATGGAAACGGCGGCCATTTTGGAAATTCCAAACTCAAAAGTCAAGTCTACATTAGCTGAGCAACATTTGTTATAAGTTTCAATAAATTTGAAGCATTTTGAAGTTTTTTTGTATTTTTGCTGCTTCCACGGTAACGGCGGCCATTTTGAAAATTCCAAAGTCAAACCTTAGCTGTAATTTTTTCCCTATACAATCATATACCATTTAATGTCTCTAGAATAAATTAAACATTGATGTTCTAGAATGTTCTGTGAAAATTCAAAGTTTTGTCACTTTATATGCAAATCTCAGTTTGACAAAACCCTATCCAATATTATTTGACCCCTTATAGAGAATACATCCAATATCAACCTTTCTGTTTCTCTTGGATTATAATTCCTCTTAATGATGTCTTTATATCGATTGAATTTCAAAAACTGATTTCCCTTGATTATTTTTCTTGTCAACCCTAGACTTTAGAATTAGTAACAACATGTTATGACAAGGGACATTGTAATTATACAAATAACTAGTAAAGGACTTCGCAATCCCAGAGCTGGTCATTACAAGACTAAGTTATCAAATGAGACAGTGTAATGGTTTATTAACACAGTCAATATATATATATATAACTGACAGACATAGTCAGGGACTTGCTTCAATAAACAACTGGTCGTCACACGACTTCGGTCTTTCATTATCACTTTACAGTTTACAACTGGTCCGCAGATAGTATAAAACAGACGATGTGGGACGATTTCCAACGATACAACTCTTCACAAGAGACCAACTGACATTGAAATCAGATCACCACTAGGCCTTCAACTATGAACAAAGCCCATATAAATTAGTCATATACAAAATGTTCTACAAATTGATCGAAAGTCAAATAGTTAACATAGCTACAGAAAACAAACACTGAATTACAGGCCTTTGTTCTTTCGAGTTTGGTTTTTCGTTATCACTACACGACATATAAACCAAAGATAAACATTATATGTTCTTTCTTAATTTCTATACAACATAGAAACAATTACCTATACGTAATACGTTGTTTACATTCGGATATCAAATTCAAACAAAACATTATGCTTTCGTGTTCTAAAGTGATCTGCAGTGGTTTTGTTCTTTCAACTTGATATGTGTAAAGTATTCTCATCAATATTCGTCTTTACATACATGTATGAAAGACAAATATTCAAAAACATGACAAAGTTTTCAAATTACATGATGTGATACTATATCTCTTTACAGTATTATCTGCCTACACATACATTCAACAAGTACTCTTATACAAATCGTAAATAATATTGACTAGTATGATATATTGTTATCATCTTTTTATATACCTTTTAATCATATTTGATTTGTTTTTCTATAAATGCTTATTATAATATATCATACAATATATGTGACTTTGATAATTGTCTAATGCTATATTGTTCTAATTGCATTTATAATGCAAATTAAATATACAAGTAGAACAACTAAGTTGTAGTAAGATAATTTGTTTTCGTACATATTCCAGTTTTGTTTAAATCTTTACCTGTACGTATTTCTTTCTTTTGAAATCAAGTTTATTGAATAATAGAAAACAATTTTTCAAAGTAGTGATCTGGTACGGGTCCACCGATCATGATTATAATAGTTGCGTACATAATAAAATATTCATAAACAGGTAGTTGCTTTCCCCGTTGGATTAATGCAATAATACAAGATTAAATACTACCTAAATTATAATAATTAGTATTAGATTGGGGAATGATTTTTGGGTGAGAAGAATATATAAAGATCAAGTATACTATCCAATCCTCTTCTTGAAATGCATGTTTGAAGTTTGAGGAATACAGTCGAATAATACAGAGCAATTATAGATACCACATCTTTGTTCAAACAATACTTCTTTTAGTTTCTTTTATAACCAACTGACCATTTAAAACATATTTATAAAAACCACAAACATATATTTTCAGTTCTACCAGTAATAAAATTCATCATGCTCATTAGTTTTTGTCTTCTTCAACTGGAACATGAGATGTATCGTGTGTTTGTAGGTTGTTTTATTTTTCTTGTTCGTATTACGAACAGCTTTGAATAACACTGGCAGATAATTTTGTACTTTAATGTTTTCTTTAGGAGTAATTTTATCATACATTTATTTTTGTCTATACAGACCTACACAGACTAAATTCGCCATAAACAAATTCATCCGCGACCTAATTTTCCTAAACAGAAAGAGGACTGTTAACACGGTTCAATTCCCGTTGACAATCAGAGTATTATATTTATTATGTGTCATTTCTTTATTGCAAACAAATGCTTTACTATCAAAAACAATTGCAATGCATTTATAAATATTTTCCATTATGGTTATTTGCCATAATTAAGGATATATAACATTTGCATAAATAGCAAACGGGGTTTCATTAACGAATATATGGAAACAATCAAACACGTCAAATCATCATCGCATTGCCTAAACAAAAACCAAGCGGCATGTCATTATATTAAGGAATGAACTAATAGTTTGATACTAAAGTGCAACTTTTATTTTAACAACCAATTACATTCAAATAAACAAGTAATTTTCAGCTGGCCAAATGGGTTTAAGATGCACTGTACACTGATTTTTCTATTATTGAAAATAAAAAAGAATGAATAAATAAATGTAATTCATATCATTGTATAACTTGTATATAATTGACAGGCGAGATCTATTAAAAATAAAATTAAATGTGCTGAATAAAAAACAAAGGGGGACGAAAGATACCCGAGGGACAGTCAAACTCAAAAATCGAAAATAAACTGACAAAGCCATGGCTAAAAATTAAAAAGGACAAACAGACAAACAGAGGTCCATATGACGAAATATAGAAAACTAAAGAATAAACAACACGAACCCAAAGAACAAATGGTCATCGTTATGTCATAGTTCGTTTTTGTGTGTGTAACATTTAAACATTTCCATTCTCAATTTTAACGTTATGTTTCCGTTGTGTCGTTTGTTTTCTCTTATATTTGAGTGTGAAATCACTTTACTATGAGACGTGTCACGGTACTTTTCTATCCCAAATTCATTTTTTGGTTTTGATGTTATATTTGTTATTCTCATCTGATTATGTTGAATGCTTAGTCCGTTTCTGTGTTTGTTTTATTTTAGTGTTGTGTTGTTGTTCTCTTCTTATATGTAATGCGTTTGCCTAAGTTTTAGTTTGTTATCCTGATTTAGTTTTTTTTCATAGATTTACGAGCTTTGAACAGCGGTATACTACTGTTGCTTATATTTACCAAGTCGACAAACAACGTAAAAGTACTTAATCATGTTTGTAAATTACCCTTACTGTTCATAGAATTTTCCAGTTTATACAACGATTATAGTGAATTGTACATAACTTAACATAGACAATGAAGATTTGTCTCATTGGCACTCACACCACATCTTCCTATATCTAATCATAAACCATAGGTCGAACAAAATTTGATAAACGCTTCGCAAATCAAAACCTAATATAATATGGGACCTTATGTAAAATTATAGTCGTCATCAAGAAAGTGATTTACAAAATCATCTTGAGTACATTGCAGAGCTAGTTAACGGTCTGATTTATATGGATGTTGTATACATCATAAAGCCTGGTTCAATCCACTAATTATAATATAATTACTCTATATTCCATTAATTGTACTTTAATGTCGACAACGTTATGTATAAAAAGGTTAGCTTGAAACAACTTATACGTAGAATTAACATTTGCTTGTATTTGTAACCTTTAAACAAATTTACAAATCAGTTTTCTCAGTAAATCGTAGTTATGTTAGTATACTTAGCTGCCATATCCACTGTTTGGTAAATTCGACTTAAAAAAAATGTCATATTTTGTTCTTCTTTGACGAAAAACAAATTTTTAAAAGTAGCATCGGAAATGCAAATAAGGCAGCAAAGATCCAAGCTAAGGCTATTAACGTCCAGCTTTAACCTGTAACACATACAAATATATTTTAATCATCTGTGAAATCGGAAAAGATCAAACAATAACACATCTTCAGAAAGAGTATAAGCAACACATACCACTGAACATAATTATAGTTGCCTTAGCCGGCAGATGAATAAATCACAATAATTAAACAAATGATATAGGTTATAAGCTCAAAGATTGTTCACGTATAACCAACACATTATGATAGAGTCAAAATGAAAGAAAAACGGGCATAATATATTTTATGTAAAGTGCTTGTTAAAATACAAATACGTCTGTTAGTTGTCTCTTTAAGTTACAAATCTCTTGTTGATAGTTGTCTCATTGGTAATCATACCCTTTCAACCCCCTCCCCCCTACCTCGAATTCTAGAACCTTCACTTTTCTAAGATACCTACCATTCCCTGCTCTACTTAGTGGACGGATAACCACACTGAGACGATCAATACAACAATCATACCTTGGTCATACACCCCCACCCCATCGAAATCTAGAACCTAATCTAAGATACCAACCATTCCCTGCTCTACTTAGTGGACGGATCACCACACTCAATGCTTAATGCAACAAGTGAAAATGCTGAAGCGTAAGTTGAAAAAGCCTGTAGAAACTTGACAATATTTCAACCGGTATCCGGGGTCTCCCACGTGATAGTGATCTTTGAGATAACATCAGTAAGTACCAGGAAGATCCCTACCATTAGATCTGTAAATAATAATTAATATGAACATACTATGATTACAGCCTTTAGTGCATACAATGTACATGATGTATACTAATGGCAATTCGGGTTTTTATATTGACTTTATTGACAGAGGAAACGATAAAATGTAGCAACGGATAAAGAGCAATAAAAAAAAAACTTTCACCCGGAAGCAGACTCTTGGGAAAATTCACTCCGTTGTCGGACAACACATGCAAAACAAATGAACAATTATAAAAATTAGTATAACGGTTGTTACAACATTTAGTTTCGTATTTGTACATTTTTATAATGATAGTAATGGTAATTATTTATCATGTATGGATTAAAGTGGACCGACATTTACAGCTTGAAGACGAACCACTCTGATAATTGATAATTGAAAGTTAATTAAGTGGCTGATGGACAAATAAGGAAACTTTCCTGACAGTTTACATCTTGAGTTAATGCTTGTTTGTGATTTCATTCTTTGTAAAACATGACAATCTGAATTGGTAGTAACATTCCTAATTTAACGTTGTGTTGTCCAGTGTATAGTATTCTCCTAATTCTTCCATATTTACAATAAAATTGAGAATGGAAATGGGGAATGTGTCAAAAGAACAACTAGTCGAGCAAAAGAGCAGAAGGCCACCGATAAGTTTTCAGCACAAAGCGCAAATTCCGCCTACTGAGGTGCGTTTCCACTGGTCAATTAAAACTATATCTTCATATCGAAAATGGAAGTCACACTAAATAGTTATCAAAAGAACCCAGGATTATAAACTCCACCACATTTGAATGAACCAAATTCAAGATATGTTTATGTGTCCTCAATTCCTTTCGCATATGTGGAATAAACTACAACCTCCCAGCAATACCCAAAGTAAAACGCAGTTTAAAGAAGTCCAAGACTTATTTTTTATTGTATTTTAAAAGAAAAAGCATCATTCCCTTTTGGTTCCGCATGCACGACAATGCAGATGTTTGGAATAGCAATAAAATGTACGATGCTATGTTTTAGATTGTCGCTTACAGTTATGAGGTTTATTTAAAATCGTTCGTTTTGTCACTTTATATGCAGAAATTTCAGTTTGTCAAAACCCTATCCAATATTATTTGACCCCTTTATAGAGAATACAGCCGATATCAACCTTTCTGTTTCTCTTGTGTTATAATTCCTCTTAATGATGTCTTTATATCGATTGAATTTCAAAAACTGATTTCCCTCGATTATTGTTCTTGTCAACCGTAGACTTCATAATAAGTAACAACATGTTATGACAAGGGACATTGTAATTTTACAAATAACGATTAAAGGATATCATATTCCCAAGGCTGGTCATAACAAGTCTAAGTAATCAAATGAGACAGTGCAATAGTTTATAAACACAGTCAATATATATTAAAGACAGACATAGTGAAGGAATGGCTTCAATAAACAACTGGTCATCACACGACTTTGATACTTCATTATTACTTTACAATTTATAAACAAATGGTCAGCATATACTATAAAACAGCTGATATGTTATGATTGCCAATGATACAACTCTTCACACGAGACCAAATGACAATGAAATCAACAAAATCCGTACGGCTTTCTACAGTAAAAAAGCCCATACCAATTAGTCATACATAAAATGCCCCATAATGACAAATGTAAACCCATTCAAACGAAAACAACATAATTATTGGACAACAATTGAACGATAAACAAATATTTAACCCAGCTGCAAAAAAAAAACAAGCACTGAATTACAGTCCTCTGTTCTTCTGAGGTTGTTCATTCGCTATCACTGTACCACATATAAACAAATGGTCAACATTAGATGTACTTTCAATATTACTATACGACACTAAAATAATTAACAGCATTACAATACAAAAGATGGACATAAGTCAGTACTTGCGTTTTCCCCCTCAGCAGTTCTATACGAAATACGTTATCTACATTCAAATATCCAGTTTTAACAAAAAGGTGCTGTCGTTTTATATAGTGATCTGCAGTTGTTTTATACTTCCAATTTGGTATGTGTAAAATGTTCTCATCAACATTCTTTGTTACATATGTAACATTGTAAGACATATATTCCAAAAAGACAGATTATTTTTTAATTACATGATGTGGTAATGTATTTCTTCACAGTGTTATCTGCTTACACATACATAGCACCAGTACTTTTATACAAATCGTAAATAAATTGGATATTAATAAGATATTGTTTTCATTTTTGTATATACTTTTTATTCATATTTGATTTTTTTTTTCTATAAATGTATATTATGATATCTAATAAAATATATGTGACTTTTTTAATTATCAGATGCTATATTGTTCCAAATACTGCAAATAAAATATACAAGTAGAACAACTTAGTTGTAGTAAGATAAGTTATTTTCGTAAATATTTAAGTTTTGTTTAAATCTTAACCTTCACGTATTTCTTTTTTTTTAAATAAAGCTTATTAAATAATAGAAAACAATTATTCAAAGTAGTAAACTGGCACGGGTCCAACGATTATAACCGTAATATTTGCATACACAATTAAACATTCATAAATAGGTAGTTGCTTTTCCCGCTAGATTAATGCAACAATAAAAGATCAATGAACTATCTGAATTATGATAATTAGTATTAGATTGGTAAATTAATTTTGGGTGGGAAGAATTTATCAAGATTAGGTATATCATCCAACCCTCTTCTTTAAGGTGGTACCTAACACTACAGGGAGATAACTCTGTAAAGTCAGCTAAACGTTTTAATTACGTTGTGTTGTAAAAAGGATATCAAGCTTCTCAATGATCAAAATTGGTGTTTGTCAAACTGCTATACAACCAGTGTAATTTTTCTGACAAAACGGTTGGTTCAAAATTTTTGAAACTTTTATATTTTAGTACAAGGATCGAAGTAAGTACTTTGACAAAATTTTATGAAAATTTAACGAGTTAAATTAATTTTAGTGAAAGTGTTGGGTACCACCTTAAATGCAGGTTTGAAGTTTGTAGAATACTGTCGAATTATACAGAGCAATTATAAATACCACATTTTTGTTCAATCAATACATCTTTAAGTTTCTTTTTAACCAATTGACTATTCAAAACATATTTATTAAAACCTCAAAAAATAAGGTTATGTTTTATCAGCAATAAAATCCATCATGTTCATTAGCTTTTTCTTCTTCTGGAAAATGAGACTTGTGTTTTTTGTAGGTTTTTTTTTTTTTTTTCGTTTTACGAACAGCGCAGAATAACACTGGTTTTGTATTATACTTGTTTTTAAGATTCTTATCATTAGTTTACTTTCCTCTATACATACCTTTACAGGCTAAATTCGCAATAAAAAATTCATCCGTGACCTTATTTTCCTAGACAGAAAGAGAACAGTTAGCACGGTAAAATTTTCGGTGACAATTAACGTAAACAGTACGATACGGAATGATACGTGTTATGTCTGAAATAGAAATGGAAGAATCAATTACATTTGTTATGTGTTTTGTAATTTCTTAATTGCAAACAAATGATTTACTATTAAAATTAATTGTGATACATTTATGAATATTTTGCATTACGATTATTTTCAATAATTGAAGGACAGATAGATAACACTAAAATAAATAAGCAAACGGTATTTCATTAACAAACATATGGAACATATGGAACATATAACAAATGTCAGATCATTATCACATTGTCTAAACAACTGTCATGTAGCATGTTATTATATGAATGAATGAATGAATTATTATTTTATTGATAAAGTGCCACTTGAATTTTAGCAACCAAATTACTTTCAAATATATAAGTAATTTGTCAGCCGACCAAATTGGTTTATGATGCATCGTACACTGTGTTTCTATTATTGAAAATAAAATGAATAAATAATTAAATATAATTCATATCATTAAACAATTTGTTAATAAATAACAGGTGACATTTATTAAAAATAAAATAAATTATATTGAAGAAATAACAAGCGTCATATCATTGCACAATAAGCTTAACATTTTGAGACAGTTGAATTGAATATGATGATTTTGCAGATTCAGAACAAAGACATTTACTTTAAAGGTATCGTTTGATGCTTAATAACCGGATATTTCTTAAATCCGATTTTAAACATCTCAAAAGTCGGAGTTCCGTAGTGAAAGACGTTCACGTATTTCAAACGTTTTAATATTCGTGTGCATTTATGCGTGAAATTATGCGCAGTCGAATAGTCTCGATCCACCTTACATCGAATTTGATTACATGCTTACAAAAGAAAGGATCCCTCTAGTAGCACAAATCTGCTGTGTTAGGGTGTTTTTAAAAAGTAAGATAACACTAATAGTAAGTTATGTAACCAAAGGTAAACCCATTACTACAAATGTATATGTTATCCCTCGTTATCGCCTTGTTTAATTTCTTTAATTGAAAAGTGAGAATAGATAAAACTTCAAGAGATAATTGTTTTCTTTTAACTTTGTATTGTGTTACCAGGTGCAAGCTGTAAATCACTACGACTTTTTAAATCTTCAAAAACAATGATTTCATCACAATCACTGGTTACCTAATGGACAACATATGGATGTTATTAAGTTAAATTTAGTTTTTAAAAAATGATACTCAAGAAAACCTTGAAATGCATTATCAGTAAATTACCATCATTTATTGTCCTAATTTAGTCTTTGTTAAATTTGCACTTTTTATAAAAAAAAAAGTGTGCAAAACGGATCTGTATTTAAAATAAAGAAAATCTTAGCAAGAATAGAGGTTTGTATCTGTCAATCATCATTTGAGGATATTGCTGACTTCTTAACTTTCATTGTAAGAAGTTCCTGTAAGAAGTCAGCTCCATAATAATATAGGGACGGGTTGTAAAAAGGAGGGACACACTTGATTCGCATGGAAATGTCAGTAGTTTGTTGAAATACTTGTCTGTCAAACGTAACAAATATGTTGTCGATCAGGAAATTAACCATGTTGATAATTTCAGTTCGGTTTCGTTTGAATCAGATTGATTCTAAAAAAAGTATTATTTATACCTTCTTGGGGCAAGATACTTGCATCTATGTTGTTCATTTCCTTTTTAAAGAACAAAGTAGTAGCACCTCTTTGAATTTGTCTTTACGTTTGAAATGGAGAATACTTGAGTAATGTGTTGAACAGTAAAATGTTTCAATATCATTGCAAGGTGAATGAGTCTTAGATTGTGTATTTTCTTTTGAATGATCTGTATCTGTTCATGCTGTTGTTTTATCAAACATATGGTTTCTATTTAGTAAACACTAAAAGTCAATATAATATTTTTTCCTTAAAGATGAAAGCAACATCGAAATACGGACGTCATAACACATGGCATACAACTGTATGGTTAACCATGAAGTTAAAGACATAGTTGTTCACAGAGGTTTGGTAGACGTGTTTCTTGTTTGTAATGATTGAATAAAGTAATCTTATGATCAGTCTTGAATTTTGATTTTAATTACTTTTGAAGAAAAATGTACATTGACGGATGTTTATGCTTGCATTTAATCTAATCAGGTTTGTTCCACACAGATAATGTTAGCGGTTGCTTAAAGATCATAACCTCAATACAAAGTATTGAAAGTTTTTGAAAAGATCACATAAATAAGTTTCGAAGATCTAAAATGCAGATGCATTGGTACTAATATATCTTCTTGTAGACAAGGAAAACTAGACAGCTGCCAATACATAAAGAGACAAAGGAAAAAGACAAGAACAGAAAAGTTGAAAAAACATATGATTTAACGTACCGATCATCAATTACGCTAGAGTATCAGAAGAGGCATTGTTTGACTCAGATAAAAGTCAATAATAGTCATAAAGTACACGATATAATTACTTATGAACTTAAACATTATGGTTTAGTATAAATGCAATATGTATTTATACAAATGACATGCTGATATAAGATTGCGCTTTATCAGGTAATCAGTATAAGGTACTTCCACCAGAAATTAGATAGTTTACATCATTTTTCCTGATTTATTTTTTTCATATTTGAATATTCATTCTGTCATACCTTGTATTTGAATTTATAAATGACAAAAGTTTTGAGATTATTAACATGTGGTGCGTATGAAATCTTTTTATATCGACAAGCAATACAAGCGTGCATCATTTGTGTTAAAGTGTAAACGTTTCAGATTCGAAAATAAATTGTCAATCAAACGCTAGGCTTGGATGAATACTTCGTCAATTAGCGTACCAACATAATTTATATCAGTACACCAGAAGGTCCTCTAAAATGTTTCTGTGTTCCATATCAATCAAAAGATTATGAAAAACGACTGCAATTCTTGAGATTTTAAAGTACAATAAGCAATGTTAAAGGCCATATAGTATACAAAATAAGGACATGTGGTATGATTGCCAAAGAGACAACTAATGTTCAAATAATAAAATTGACAAAATTATATGCAATAATACGGAATTCAACAATTATAAAAAGCCATATCGTAAATACTGCTTTATAAGGCTTTATAATTAGAAACTAGTCAAACATTAATACTGATTTCAAACAAGGCTTAAGGGATCCGTAAGGCGGCCAAAAAACAGACATTAATTTTACAAGGTTACATTATTCATGATCCACAAAACTAGACATCGTATAATAACTTTACTAATCAGTTATCTAACGTCATTATTTTTAATATAAAAAAGTTAACCTTATGAATAATGTTTGATATCTACTTTGAAAATGTAGACTTTAAGTAATTTATTTTGATTTCAATTTCCTCTAGGGACATATTGCTTAGATTTATGGTTTTCATTGTACGTTTGTATGTGTTGTTTTACTATAGGGATATTTAAAAGTTGATTTGCATCAATAAAAATTCAATGACAGGGTGAATACAGTTATCGTGACATTCCTGACTAGGTATTACAAGACAACCTAATTAATAAGGAAAGTGTTGAACATTTACCTAAATATCATTGAAAGAATGCAACTGGCAATGATTGGTTTTTATTAATCATAATGTATCAACATTTTAAATCATTAAACGCTACTGGTAATCAACTGATGTCTTTATTTTTTACAATAGTGACAGTACAGTTATCCTACTGTCAATTGTCCGTTCATGAAAAACTTCCAATATATAGAAGTATAAGTAGTTTCAGCATGGAATATGAAAAATTGTTTAACGGGTTTGCAGTTACTTTATTGAAACAGGATATAAACTTACAGGAAATATGTAAAAAAATCATAGCGCGCAGGTCTGCATATATGGGGTACACATACATAATTTCCGCGCTACTCCCTTCGTTTCTGTTCATCAATTTCTTAACACATAGTTAAAAATGTAAATCCTTGTTTTTTTGTTTATTTGATAAATATTCGTTTACTTAGCTCCTCAAAGCGTCGATTGGTAAACTCAACTTGTGACAGTAAAATCTACGTTTACGAAGGCAAAGCTTAAAAGAAACAATTCAGTTATATCCTATTGAAATGTGGAATTATAGTCAGAGAAAATACAAATAGCATACGGTTTCCAACATTTCTTGTATATGTAGAACTACAGTTGATTGCGACTTTTCGAAGTAAACACTCATCAGATTGATACCAATCAGTAGACCAGCATAATTAAATACGACACAGGTACCAAATGTCACATCTTTTTCTGAAAAAGTCAATGATAAAACCTTCATTCTAGTTCATTAGTTCCCACTTTTATTTTTTTCTTTTCTACATATTATTTCTCCTGAAAAAAACCAATCAATCTTAACGGGCAAAATACTATCATAAAAGTTTGATATTAAACTTCAACTTTTTCAGTAATTTGTGGATTGCAACATTTTCTATTATATAACACGCTCTATTTGTTCCAATCTAAATACGCAGATTAAAAAATCCCCCAATAGAGTACAGCTGAGTTTTATTTTAAATTATAGAAAGTTAAACCGAACTCTTATTCGTTTATGATTAAATAGATGGTTCATCACATGTCAGAAGTTTTATTAACTGTTTCTGCCAATTTAATGGAAGACATTCTGTAATTGACAGGAATGATATGTGTTATGTCTTCAGTTCCTGCCATGTCACACAATATATTAACTTAAATCAATAAAGTCAAACGCAAAATTACGCCAAAACTGTAATTCCTTAAAGGTAAACTCACAAAAATACTCAGAAAAATTTAAAACGGAAAATCCGTAATCAATGGCTAAATCAAAAGCACAAACACATCAATCGAATGGATACCAAACCAATAAACCCGTCAATCTATTTGCAATATTCATGATAACATTGTGACTCAATCTTTTGTGTTTATGTGTTCTATTCTGTGTGCTGTTATTTCTTTTTTCTTTTTCTGTTTGTCATGGCATTGCCAGTTAATGTTTGAATTCATGAAGTTTGGTGTTCCTTTGAAGTCTTTACCTATCTTTTAGATAACAATAAAATTATCATTGGTATATTATAAACGTGAACATTTGTTGTGATTTTTAATATAATGATACATTGAAACTGCCTTTAGTCCCCAGAATAAGTCCATAAACAAGAAATGCGTTTAATAACTATAAATATTATTACAGCTATTAAACAAAAACTCTTTTAATTAAATTTGCTATAGTTTTAATATGAAATTAATACAGCAGTGCAATAATTTTAGCAGTTATTTTACGATAACCGTTTTGTTCAAATCAGTTGCATAAAACAAATGTGCAATAAAAGCTTAGCAGACAAATTAACCGATTTACCATTTTCTAGTAATTTTGATCAGTTTTAAATTAATTTTTAATTTTTCTTTGAGCATATCCAATATTTATTACTTGAATACAAATTAAACGCATACATTTACGTATTTTGAAACAGATTTGATAATTATTTTTTCTCAATATCAATTCATTTCTCAAAATAACTTCTAAATTGATATTCATGTTCAGCAATTTATTATAAGGAATTTATCAAAACGATGTAATGATTTACAATATCCAAGTGATATATGCATTTGAATTGCGCAAAATGGAGCACTTTACATAATGGACACAACACAACAAATCAACACCAACACTTGTATACAGAGGATGTATACTTCTGTATATAATCACTTAAAAAAGATATTGTAATCATTTTTAACAACTCGTCAATCAAATTATATATGAACTGAAAGAATTTGTTAAAAACCTTTTATATCCTTTGATTTTATATGTCATAATATTAGTATCCTAATTGTATGTGAATTGACCATAGTAAACCGAAATTCGACTTCTAAATGTTATAAAATTGAGAACGGACCTGGAAAATATGTCAAAGACACAACAACCCTACCAAAGACCAGGAAACAAACATCAAGTGAAAAATCAATTCTAAAAAAAGCATTGAAATCTAAATAGTATAATTCGCTTATTATAAAAAACGTAATCTTAATTTACTTTGTATCTATTTAAGTAATAGATTCTTTCATTACAAGTTTTGCGTATGCTGCTATCTTTAATGTAAATGTGTCTAATCCTTAGACGGAAGTAATAATACAGAAAATATCAATTCCAGACTCATTTTTCATGAAGAAAAAGGAGATAATACTAACAACCCTTATCTATTGAATACAAATGACAACTTGTAATAGTAAGGGATGTTTTCTAAATGTGTACGATGTATCAAATATTGTCATGGCCGTAGTTATTTCTAATTCGGAATAGTTTGTTTTTTATATTTGTTAATTTTACTGTTGCGCCTTCGTCTCAATTGTGCTATTTTGACTGATACATGCATCATGTTCAAAACAGGATATTCATATTATGTTGATGGTCAATTTTTGAAGATTATCTTGATTTGTATCTGTATATCAGATGTATCAAACTCATATAAAAAGTTTTAAAAAAAAATTAAACAGAAGAGTTCCACAGTTAGTTTCCATAGGATTGAAGACAATCTTTTGAAAATTCAAATGGGAAAATCCCGGAATCCTCCTAATGCAGACCGACTTATATATTATGTGGGACGTTTACAAAAAAAAACGGACATCATATTCTACCTGTTATAGATGACAGTATTGCAAAAGCTTAACCTAAAAACTGTAATAATAAATTAACTCAAAAACGATATAGTATACAGTAACACATATTAAGGACTTGCTTCTGATATAAGGCGTTGTAGTAAGTTGTCAAATAAAGTAACCAATATAGGTAACCATTCGGTCTTCAAAATTGAGACAACCGCATATTTTGTTTTCTCTGTAAATTAAGTGATTTCATTGTTGATTCAATTTTAGAGTATTTATATTTATGTTGGTGTTTCATTACCAACTTATATACCCGTAAATGATGTAAGACGAAAACATGCAAACTTAGATTTAGTCTGTATGCCTTTGGGTATGACTGATAGGAAACTTCATCAACATTGTGACAAAATACTGCAACAAATTTCGTAAATTGCAAACTGGGAACGAATCTCGTTAAAGTTTATTTATATCCGTGTTTTGTCTTATTTAGATGTAAACATTTATATAAACCAAACCATTAAACGTTGGGATCTTCACTTTTAAACTCATTACAAGTACCATGAAAGATTAAGATTGTTTTTTGTGCACTTTTAGAAGATTGTGCCATGCAATTTGTAAATGATATAGGGGTTGTGGCATTGAATGCAAATATATGGGTTTAGGAGTATGAACAGTATTGCATATCACGATTTTTTTCTGCAAGAATTTAAAACATTCAACGTGTTTAAGGTTGGATGTAAACCAAATTGAAAATTCGACAATTATATCAAAATGTAAGACAATATGTAAAACAACATATTCATTTTCTGAACATATTTCGTTATTAGTGTCTTTTTTTTTTTTATCTTTTTCTCAAACGTTGGTTGTTTTTTTTTTCGTAGTTTTCATTTTTTGTAATAACAGTGGCAACATCAAATTCTTACTGACTTGAGATATATAAATGTCCTTGTGGTAGGTTTTCTTCTTTTTTAAGAACCTTTATTATACAAGGAATTACTATTTATTAAACACATTGACGTGGGAGATGTTCAAAATAAACAACAGTCAAATGTGTGCCACTGTTGTTAATAGCTGATCGGGAATTAAAACTTGGAGAGTCTGGAACAATTGAGAGGATTGAGGTACTAGAACATGAAACGTCCACCCTACAGTCAGTATAGATACAAACACATTATTAATGATTGGTTGATATTAAACGCCACTCTTGACACTTTGGTGTCCTTTCTCGGCGGGCAGTTTTGTATCGGTGATGTAAACCAGAGTAACCGGAAAGACTGTGGTAGAAAACGAACAATCTTTGTCAATAAACAACGGGGTCGAGTGCACCTCCCGTGTGCACTATCAATACAAACACTAAAATAAATGAAAAACATGCAGTTAATTCGACAGTCTTGGTCGCTAGCTATATAGTTTGTTAGTTACATAGTGCGTTAGTGGCCTAATGAGATACATGCAAGGTCAGTACATTTATGCTCGAACCCCATTTAGAATTTACTGACCACGTATATATCATATTAGGTCACTAGCACACTATTTAACGAATTTATCTTACCGATTTTATTTATCTGTTGAATTTAGAATATAATTGTCTCATTTGCTATCATAACACACTTTATTAACTGTTCAAGTGTTCAATTTTGAGAACCTTCTCCAATTGGTCTGCACTTAAAAAATAATACAAATAATTGGAAACATCTTTTTTTTTTTGATTGTTGGGCTATAAAAGCAAAGATTGTCAAAGATGTATATATATATATATTGTAAATATAAGTACCAAATGCATTCTATTTGGAAGATGGAAAAGTTAACAACAAAATCTAGATTGAGTCTGTATGCCTTTGGGTAACACTTGATGGACACGAATTCTGTTAATTTTACTCTTTGTTATTTCTCCGTGGTTTACATGTTTTGTAATATTTAAATCTATAATGCGATTTATTTATTGACGATATGAGAAGAAATAAAAGTAAAGACTGAAAAAATAGTTGTATCATCAAACGCTGGGAGTATGGCACACAATTTCACAATATAGTAATCCAATATTGTGATTTTTAGCAGTACCTATTTGATACGCTTTTACATTTAGGTTTATGTTAGATACAAATGCATGTATGATAACATATAAAACGATACGTATTTAAATTAAAGTGACTCTAGTTTTCTCTTTTTCTCAAGAGTTGCACCTTAGCCGTTTGTTTTTGTGTACATGGCATTGTCATGTTTTCATCCACGTATAATATGACTATTCTTTCGTTTTTTTCTTCTATTTCTCTCTATGTTTTAACCCCGTTTGTATACAAGGCTGTACTTTCCATTGTTTAATGACGTAGGAAGGATATATTACATAATACGATGTAATCATTTTGTGGAAATAAGTAAAGGAATCTTTGAACTCAACATGTATGCATTGAAATCATATCATGAATTAAAAACAAACAGTGCAAATCTTAGCCTTAGGGTATTTATGATGCGTTAACGTTCATTAAAATCAAAGTACATGTTCATGTACCATATACAGTCGATCATTAGTATCCTGTAATCAATGATATCAATGGCCGAAATCAATATCTATAGAGAAAACACACCGAAAACATCGTGTATTCTTAAGAATTAGTATTTAAGGGTAAATATAATGTATTGCTCTTTGAAATGTAAATCCTGCAGTCATAATCGCATTTCAAAATAAAATAAAACAGTTCTTTAAAATGAAAGGTTAAGTTGAAGAGATATCATTTTCAGCATTTCAAGTGACACTTTATTCTTCAGTAGATTTACATTTGACGTTTTATCACCCACAATTTTAAATTGACAAATTACTTCCGGATTCAAATGATTTTGATAAATCAATAGATATTCAGCATGTCATTAGATGATTTCGGAACAGCGGTATACTACTGTCGCCTTTATTTATTCACACGCACAAGCCAATAATATTTCAATTGTTCACTTAAGGATGTACTTTGAAATTGAGTAAAGTCTAGATTCTGAAATTAAAGCGTTAAGTCAAAAGTACATTGCTATGTTAGGGGCTCCTTTTCTCGATATTCAAACTTTTAAAAAATACCTACTATATTCATAGGTAACATTTGGGTCTGAAATTGAAAGCAAAGAAATCTAGAATGTGCTCAAATTTTGAAAGATGACCTTTTGTGAAATATTTGAAACTTACATGAAAAGACAACTGGGTGTTACGGGGCAAATTACTTCACCCTGTATCGTTCTGAAAAAAAAAAACGAACATCTGACAAAAAATCAGAAACCTGACCTAAGTTCACCCTTAACTACCTTTATAACATCATTTGTAGCATGTTTACATTGCCAAAATAATACAAATCACAAATCATCATCGCACTCATTACAAGAAATTTTCGTCTTTACGATACATTATCAATTAAAAGATGTTTTTACTGAAATACTGTATCAATCAAACCAGCTTTAATCAAATGTAAATAAATGTTAATTCTGTTAGAAGCTTTTTCCTCTGCCTGTGATCGTTGGATTAGCCACACAAACAGGCTAAATTCGATTTCTCCTTTAATTTTAAAGAAGGTAATTAATAATGAAAAAAGTAATTCTAAATATTGGTCCCAAGGGACATGGATAAAACATCTTTCTCGAAAAAGCGTGACTACACATCAACTAAATTTATCTTCGTAACCATTGCTATCTCTAGTTGAATGATATAAGCGCTAAAACCCACTATATTTACAGAAACTATCAACAAATTGCTAAAAAAAAACAATGATATCAATAGCAATAAAGTTAAGTCATTACATATGCAAGCTTTTAAAAAGGTTCGTGAGTTTTTAAATGCATAATTAAATGCGAGTATAGAATGTCTTTGTATATAATTACAATGTGTACAACTGAAAAGCAAATTGGAATAAAGCAGTAGGTTCGGTAAGGGACGATTTTGGCTTCAAATTTCAACTTCATCTGACGAAAGATTGTATGCACTTTTTAAGAGTGCAGCGGCGAAATCAGAAAAAAAAAACGCTTAGTTAAGTGGTTAAATGCACCCAAAAGAACACACACCTGGACTTTTTTTAACGAAAGAATACATGTGAAACGTACGAAAATCGTATGGTCGAATGTCTGTAAAAAATGTCTTTTTAGGGTATTATGAAGTGTATAAGACCAAGCTTACTGATACACTCAATTGTTAATTATTATTACGAACCACAATATTAATAAGTTAAAAAGAGAGAATTAAGAATATATGCACGAGGTAGCGCAAACTATTTGGATCATGAATTTAAATTTACGGTTTTAAAGGATAGTTGTACTGATAATGCTTATGTCTAGGTATAATGCTTGCTGGAATAAAAGTAACATAACAAAAATACTATACTCCGAAGAAAGTAAAAACAAAAAATCCCTAATAAATGGCAAAATCACAAGCTCAAACACACCAAAAGAATGGATAACAACAGTCACACACCTTCTTAATGTTCTCTTCTATTGTGATTCAATCAATCCTGACCAAATGTATTTGTTGATTAATGAAAAATATTCTGGTCGTTTAAAAAAATGCTATGATGCATGTCGCTTACAGAAAACATATTATGTATTAGTACTAGTTTAATAACTTCATTTCAAGTTTGGCTTGCGTAACGATTTTATTAAGAATTACGACCAAAACAGTCAGTTCATACATTTCACGCTAACGACTTTGGCAGCTCGTATGATGAGATAAGGCGATTCTTTACAAGCTGGTTAAGTCATGATCAAAATGGCATGTAAATTCCAAACGGTTTTGTTCCGTTGTTGTCTAATGAATGCCTTATTCAAAAATGATCTTATATATTATATATATTAATACAGAACCGGTGAATAACAAAGATACTCTCATTATATTGCAAGGGCTGTATTTTAACAGCAGAGATATATGACATATTCAAGCTCTGTTGAACAGATAAAAGTTATTTTACTTGTTGCCTTTTGTTAGCTATTATTCGTGTGTTTCTTTGTCAATTGTGTTCTCCTATTTATTTATAGTGTAGTCCTGTAATGTTGTGTTGTCATTTTAATGTAATATTTCACATGGCCATAAAAGAGGGATGTTTGGCATGCCACAAAACCAGGTTCAACCCACCTTTTTTTCCTTTAAAAATGTCCTGTACCAAGTCAGGAATATGACCATTGTTATATTATATTTTGTTTCTGTGTGAATTGCATTCTAACGTTGTGTTTGCGTTGTGTCGTTTGTTTTCTCTTATTTATGAGACTCAGTGTGAAGTTACATTACTATACGACGTGTCACGTTACTTATCTATCCAAAATTCATGTATTTGGTTTTGATGTTGTATTTGTTATTCTCTACCTTTGACCTCAATTATGTACAATTTTGACCACTCCTTATGCTTACGGCATCATAAATCTGAAAGTTTACAATTTTCTTTTTTTAGTGATATATAATTCAGACGTTTGTTCGGTGGGTGCATTAAACTATATTTTGTTTTATTCTACAGCTGGTTTATAAACATTTAAATGTCTATTTCAGTTGATTCTATAAGATTATTTTAAAGATTTTAACTGATTTTTTCATTAAAACGCTCCGATTCTAGCTTAAATAAGAAAATCTATCTAATATGCCAAAAAAAATCACTTTTCTGATGGTTTTTTGTCAGAAATGAAAGTGGCTGCATCTGTGTTCATCCTCAACATTTATTTGTGTTATGATAATATATCAAATACGTTTTCATTTCAATATTGAAATAACACAAATGCGGCCACTTTTATTTAAGACGGAAATCGTCTAAGATTTAACTTGAATGTTAAAATTGTGAAGACTTCAATAAATTAGCATGACCTAATGATGCTAGTACCCGATATATGTGCATTGTTTTGTCACAAACAGCCCATATTTATGTAGCAGAAGCATTCGTCTTTCCAATAAATAACTAAAATTTTACATTTTATCAATTTTGTAAAATTGCTACATTTTGAAGCCAAAAAGAGGTCTTACTGAACCTTATCCAAATTTACAATTAAATGTTTAATATGCTGTATGCGGAATGGTGTAATTGTGTATCGTGCGATCGGGAACGATGTGAATGAACGGTGTACAACATTGCATTGGTTGAAAACGAAGTTCTTTTTATTTTAATTTTTCGGGTTGTAAACATAAACAATAAAAATAATCTTAATATTTGAAATTAAATTGCATTATAGGTAATTTCGGATCGTGTAGATAGAATGGGGAATGGTGTATGGTGTAATGTGTAATGTGTTAGGTATATGGTGCAAAGGTATAACGTGTATGGTGGATTGGTACAAGATGTATGGTGTAATGGTGTATGGTGTTATGGTGTATGGTGTCAGTGGGAAGTTTACACCATCCAAGGACTGTAGCTGCACGTATCAAACAGTTACTGTGCATGCATATTCAGCGTTGTCCATCAATATTTCATTCGAATCAGTTTGTAATAGTCTCGAAAGATACGGAAGTTGATTTAAAGTTCATTTTCCATAGAATCATTGTAAAATATCAATGTTAGTTAATAAGATGATGTGAACCAAATTTGCAAATTTATTCTTGATTAGATATAACGAATTAAAATTCCTTTCTAGAATGAGTATAATTCTTATCAGCAATCAAATTAGGAAGCCAACAAGAAACCTTACATTAAATAATAGGTTTTATAACGGCGTAGATGTCAAACCTAACAAATTACTTATTTATAAAATGAACGCAAATTATACACAATTTTGTTCAACACAGAGCCAAAACACTTTATCCTTTCTTCAAATTATAGCCATACAACAATCAATGGACTTTTTTAAAATTTGCATTAAATGGTAAAGCAAGAATCAATTAAAATTAATTTTCCTAAAATGAATCACTTCACAGATTTTGAGTCATCAGTATGTTTTTCTCAAAGTTTGTGTTTAAATATATTCATATTCTCTCTTGTTTTCACTTTTTTCTGCCATCGAAAAACAAAATTCCCTTATTCACGCTCACGGATGTGCTACAAACTCTAAGATTGATCATGCCTCTAACAAATAAACTATATTATTAGCTTCTGCAATAAAATGTACGTACAATGGAATAGTCTACCGTAGAAAACTGAAGTATGTTTATTGAGCAAAACAAGGCATTGTTTGGGGGCGGGCTTTAAAGCTTGCCGTTCGTTATAAGTATAAGCTCCGTGTTGAAGACCGTACCTTGACGTTCAATGGTTTACTTTGATAAATTTTGACTTAGATGTAGAGTTTTCTCATTGATACTCATACCACATCTTCCCATATCTAAATAGTAGTATATTGGTGTTCAAAGTAATAAATCGATTGAGAACAAAACAAACCTTGCTTTATATAGTTTGCTACCATGTGTTAAAACAAAACAATATCAGTAGCTGGTTTTTTTTATCAGTATATACGAACATGCTATTCCTCAACAAAATCATATTATTTAATTATGGATGTAACGCGTCTTCAGATTGGCTGACGTTATTTTGTTATCAATCCATAGACATAATTTAGTCATCAACATTTTTTCGTGGTTTTCTACTGTCTAAAATGGAATTTAGAATTAAATCATAAGAAATGATTGTAATATTTTTCTGTCTATTCGAAATAACATAAATAATATGGTGCACACTGTTAAATCACCCGCTACGCGCGCTATTCAGTGTGCATCAAATTTGTTTATGTTATTTCTTCATAGACAGAAAAAAAATATCACAATCATTCCTTATAATTTGATTCTAAATTCCATTTTAAATCGTAGAAAACCATGAACAGATGTTGATGACGTCACGGTCACATGAATTAATTATGTTTTCGACCAGTTTTCCCTCTTATTCACATTCGAGTTATTGTGATCTTTTGACAACTTTTCTTTGATTAACGTTAAATTCATTTTTACGATTTTTAGTTTTAAAGAATTTCCGTTTTTAAATACCCCATTACGCTAACGAAGGAAAGTGTACTATAATTATTGGTTTCAAATCACATTTTATCACAGCAGTCTTGATTGATTGGATCTTTACAACATATAATTGTTTTAACAGTCAGGGGCATTACTTAAACAAGTAACAATTAAAATTACCTATACAAGTAATGTTGAAAACGAGGCTAATTTAAATATAACTTATATAAGTTATTTTTCTGAATATTATTTTTATAGGTGTCCAAGAATACAGATTTTACTTACTTTAAATAATTTTCACAGTTATCTGGTTATTTTTCCCTTGATATATAAAAACTAATTCTTCAGAAACACTAATTAACTTTCCGACGCACTTATCTTTCATACCGACGCTTCTGGGTCAAATATTGGTCTCTTGGGACTATTAAATTATCATTTTCCTCTAAAATCTTGAAGGTAGACTGATATAAATAGATAGATACTTGTGAATTAATTAAGACCTGAAGTTATTTATAATGTGTAACCTAAATCAATTACATATGTGCATTAGATAAGTCAGTTATTGCTATTTTTTTTCAAAAATGTTTAAAATAACTTATTCAAGTAATATTTTTGTCATTATTTTCAAAGTAACCGTTTATCTCTATACTCCTCTCAAATCTGATAAATTTCTTATGTTATGATATAAAATGTTGTTTAAAATCATGAAAACTACATTTAGTTTATGTATCTATTGAAAATTAAAATAACTCTATTAAGTAATTTTATTATTTTTCAAATAAAAAAAATACTTATATAAGTAATTTAAAAAAATGACTTGTTTAAGTAACGCCCCTGACTGTTTAATTCTTAATATATATAGATGAATAACATGTTTTGTCGAGTGAAGCGACTTCTTGCTGTGGATTTCATTTTATTTTAACAGTGTAGCCAATTGCTTAGAAACCTGTTGTTTAGTAAAACAAATCAAAATTAGTTATTCCCCGATTGCATAAAATAATGAATGATGCGTGTAAAATCTTTTTTATATTCTAAATAACAAATCCTGAATTATCTATGGATATATGGTAATAGCTCAAATGCGGAAGTAATTTGTCAATTAAATATTTTATTATCGCTCAGCCTGGTAAATTGAATTTTACGCATATTAGACGTAATTGATCAATAGTATTCTATAACACACATGTTTTATATTAAAAACACTTTAATAACACTAAGTACCTAAGTCTCAATGTCTACTATACTAGCTCTAACATAACGTACTTAATCATTTTATTAACAACTTATATATAATGTTTTTGTTAAGTTTACACATATTAAAAAGAAAATCTACCCTGAATCAGAAACCTAGTGTTCCTCTTTTTCAAGGCGTTATTTCATCGGATTTAATTTTACAAATAAATTACATCACGTGTGTTACTCAGTACTCGTTTTTATAAAACACATCAACAATATGGTGATTATCTTTCATATCATTACAGCTTTAGTGATGTTTTATCAGACTGAATATATTCATTTTTGTAATTACAATATATCACATAAAAACAGTTTTCGTATCCTATTTGGTTGTAAAATTGAATATATTTAAATTTATTAAGAAAATAATGAAAAACAAACATGGTAAATGGACTAACGGGTTTATATCAATTGTAACTATAGGTATTTGCAACTTATTTTTTGCTTGCGTAATCAACTACATAAATCGGGACACAGACATACCAGAAAAACACATTGATGGAGAAAAATAACAAACGAATGATTTTGATATATGTATTGACATTAAAGTAAATAAAAAGACGGCATTTTCTGACAGCCATTTAGACAACTATCCACCAGAGGCTGTAGAGCAAACAAGTTTACAACTATAAGTCATGGTACGGTTGTTAACAATGTTTGAGACCTATGTCGCATAGTGAACAATATATTCTTTAAAATATTTAAAACAGTAATACTATTGGTGAGCTTAAAAGGTCAAACTGGTTGCAAATATGATATACAGCAACAAACGACAAACACTGAACTAGCAACCATTATATGTCGTACGAGGCTATAGTCATTATTGCTAATTCATTCTTTTTATTGTATCTTGTCCTTTTGTTACATTGTCAGGCCTTTTACCTTTCCAATTAATGATAACAGTCTTTTTGGTTTGTTTTGTTGTTACAACACTCTTCTATTATATGCAGAGGGTTGAGAGCTCACATTCACATTTAGCAACGCTATATTCCATCAATGACACATGTAAGATGCCAACAATTCCACAGCTTGAATGTGTTGCTGTCTAATCTAACTGTTTCTATTTTTTACTGCTATGTTTATCAGGTAAGTATATTTTATATGTTGCTTGTTTTACACCTTGTCCTGTCGAAACCTTTTAAAAAAACTATAACGTTTAAATGTTGTTCAATTTGGAAAGCAATACGTTGACTTATACTTATGATCGTCATGTTGTGAATAACTGTTGCATTGGCATAAACGGAAAAGAGAATAATTGAGAGAAAAAATGGACTTAAAGCATAATCATAAATAATGTTAAAAGAGGGCGGTGCTAAATAGAAGAAAAAAGTTGTCCAAGACAATCTCACAAAAATCGATGTCATTACAAATTCCAAACCAACCTAAATCAAAACTGAAACTACAGAAACATAATAGAAATACGTGGGATTTGAAAACAAAATACGATAAGAAAAGTTGATATAAAAGAAACAAACGGTTGCCATCACGGCAAACTACAAGGCTTACGACGGTTCAAACAATCTAATTTTGTGCAAACTAATAGCCTAGACAGCATAATGCATAACGTTTAGCTGATTGTCAGCAGTAAAATCATTCTAATATCACCTTAATGTTAAAGGGTAAAAAAACAATTCCAGAAACAGCGGACACTTCCTTAATTTGTCAGAAATTGCTAAAGTGTATTCGACCACCACGTGTGTCATAGATAAGGCATCCAACGTAAGACTGTAGACAAATATATCAGGATCAGCTACCAAGACTTAATCTGTTATTTTACTGAATAGTTTGTATAGATTTCAATTCTTATAGAACTAGTTTATAAACTTCCAATACTTAGAGCCGATTAAAACTATGTAATATAAATCTACATGTAAATTTAAAAAACAGTAAATGCTTTTAAAAAGTGTTTTAAGGTACAAAAGATACAACAAAAGTTAAAAAATTAACGACATTGACGTTTCAAAAAAGGAATGTGTAATGTACGTTCAGATAGACAAAAAGATGGCGTCTTATTGTTAATGGTAGGTAGAACATCGATGCAGATTTGGTTATGTCTCAAGGTTGTTGTTAAAACAATTGGTTCATATTTGTATTGTCATTTGTGACACATATATTTCATAAAAGTCAACCAACTCCATTGGCTTTCGTAGAACGTTTGATGAGATTACCACTTGTGGAAAATGGTTTTGAAAGCTTTCTGGAAAGAAGTAATTATCTGTAAAATACATCATGATAGGATCAAAAGATCTGAAGCAATAACTTGTTATAGTCTCAGCAACCAAACAAAGGGAGATGTGGAATGATTGCCATTGAGCAAGTACGCACTAGATTTCAAAGTACATGGTCATCGTTCTGCCTTCAATAATGAGAAACCCTTTACCGTAAAGTCGGCTAAGAAAATCACATAACATTTGAAACAAAGCGAACGAGAAATATAGCAGTATCATTTAAAGCAATAGTTTTTAATAAACAAAATATATATTAACTGACGACAACAAATTAATTAAGGCTCTATACTCATAACAAGAAGGTGGCTTAATGAAACAAACATGTAAGCGCTCAGTTATCCATCAATCTTTGACAGCTGTATAACTGTTCTAAAAATATAAGGAAAAAAAAAATACTGAACAAGATGTAGCGCCCAAAGGCAAATTTTGAATAAAACTTTCTCAGAAGTCCTAATCTCAATCCTCAATGCTCTTCAACTTCGTACTCGTTTGGCTTTATATATTTTTTGATGTGAGCGTCAATGATGAGTCTTGTGTAGACGAAACGCGCGTCTGATTTACTAAATTATTATCCTGTAACATTTGATAACTATATACTCAAAAAGATGAATACAAGCTACAATATTGTATATTACCAAAGGGAAAATGAATAAATAGCTAACTAAATAAAGTCAACGTTGCCTGACGGAGCCTTGAAGTGGCTGGGTGTCTTTTTTCGGTCTTTGATTTTGAGGAAGCAATTTATAATTGGTCGACATCTTTAAATTAAATTTGAAAACAAATAAGAGTGGTATGTAATTCATGTGCCAGACTTTTCATGTTTATAGATAAAATTATGTATTTGATCATATTTACGGCTGTATATTGAAAAAACGGTATTCCTATTTGTTTCCTTATTTTGTCAGCTTTGACTCATAAGTGGAGATAACTCATGTATTAGGGTTGATAATTCAGATAAAGTTCTTTTTAAAAAAAGAAAGTTTAGTAAATTTCCCTTCTTAGAGTAGTTGTGTTATCTGTTTTCCAATAGACACTTACATCAGAAAGGGCTGAAAAATGCAAAAGGGATGAAGCAGAATTCTTTCTTCGGAGAGAGGCGACACAATCATAGCAAACATACACCTGCTTCGGCGAATGACAACACAATCATAGCAAACGAATACCTGCTTCAGTGTTATCAATCATAGCAAACAAATACCCGCTTCATTGTAATCAATCCTATCATAGCAAACAAATATCTGCTTCATTGTAATCAATCATAGCAAACAAATACTTGATTAATCCTGGCGAAGATCATACTAAACGATGTGAAAGGCAAGAGGCGACACAATCCTAGCAAACAAATACCTGCTTCATTGTAATCCATCCTAGTTAAAATCATAATAAACGAGGCGAGAGGCGAAAGGCAACACAACCATAGCAAACAAATACCTGCTTCATTGTAATCAAATCTAGAGAAGATCATACTAAACAAGCTACTCAGAAAACTTAAACTTATATAGAAAAGGTGTTGAAGCAATAGACTTAATAGAATATCTTATCGATCTTGATCAGCAATCTCAACAAGAGTTAAAAAATAATTATTTCATCCTTTAACAATTTTGTTTAGACGAAATCTAACTTCAGACAGAAGAGGTTTATTATTTTTGTATTTTGGACAATGTTTGAGCAATTATAATTATAATAATAAAAAGAAGTATCCTTCTAATGACGATAATAACAATAACAGTTTTATGATTATTATAGTCATTACTATTATATAAGTTATAAAAGAAGATTGCATAGAGAGTATAACAAGTCTCGATATAATAAATAGCAGCACGAAATAAAATTCTGATCAGAACTTTTAATGTGAAAGGGTATAGAAACAATTTTACAGACTATGTAGACTTTCGTAATGTTTTATATTGTTCGTAGGAAAATTCAAAAACCATATGTCATTGATAAGACTATCGACCCAAAAACCAGGTGGTGATAGTACGTCAAAAGGAATAATAGGTTTAATAATGACAGCGAAGATATTTGTCCTTCCCCGTTTACCTTTTCGAAGCATCTCAAATCACACCAGTTTCATGTGGCGTTTGACTTGCTCAGCTGCCCGTTAACCCTTTCAAAGCACATCAGATCACCACGGGTGTTATGTGGCGTTTGAATTGCTCAGTCTTTAATTTTATGTATGACGATTTAAAAATCCATGTCTTGAAAAATAATGGTATTCGCCTAATGGCTCAAAAATGTTCTACTTTTTCTCAACTGGTATTTTTGCAAAACGTAAAATCACAAACATACTAACTCTAAGGAAAATTCAAAAGAAAAAGTCCCTAGTCAAAAGGCAAAATCAAAAGCTAAACCCCACCAAACCTCTTTCTGAGCATGTTAGGTAAGTTCAAAATATAGACTGCTTATTGCTAGTGAAACTTTGAAAAAATCAGTCAAATAGTTATATATTTATTATAGAAAATTGGTACCGTTAATTGTATTACTACCACTGGGTCGATGCCTCTGCTGGTGGACTATTAGTCCCCGAGGGTATCACCAGCCCAGTAGCCAGTACTTCGGTACTGGCATGAAAATACGGATTTGTTTGTGTTATTAAAATTTGCATGTAGTATCAATTTAAAAACCTTTTTAAATCTTTTTAATAAATCTTTATGGTGTATCACCTGAACTCCTATCTAAAATTTAGATATAGTACGTCACAAAAGATTAAATGATTAAGTAATAGTATTTTGTATTGAGTGTTTTTGAAATTTATTACTTGATTTCAGTTACAGATATTTGGTACACGAAGTATAAATGATTTCAACTCAGTATTTAATTTAAAATTGAAAAACAAAATAGTTATTAAACGCTTAATATGAGATTTCACTACATTGCCATATCAAAATGACCGGCTTTTCCTGTATAGCTTTTTTTTTTATATTATATAGAAAATTAGATATGTGGTACACGAAGTTGCGGATGCGTTCAATTTGTTATTTGTTTAAAATTGAATTAACAATTGTTAAACTATTAATCAGAGACATTTGCCGCGATAATAAGTAGCATTTTACTCATTGCTTAAGGCAGTGAGGGGAACTATACTTGTAAATGTTTGTGTTATTTGGTCTTTTGAAGAGATTTGTCTCCAAGACAATATTGAACAATTACTGTCTTTTGATAAGGTAAATATGTGGTTTTATTGAACATGTTGAATTTGAAAAAAAAACTAATATTCACAGAAGCCAAATGCCGACGTGAATATCGAGCTTCAAAAGACAATTAAACCACATATTTACCGGAAGACAGACAGTCATTGTTTTATTCCATATTCCGGGAAAAATGCATATAATGGAATTTTTACCTGAAGTAATTTTGCTTTTGCCTTTTGATATTCAACCAAGCTAAAACGCAAAACCTTAATCATATAATAGGACATTAAGCAACTAAGGAGGGGCGACCAATAGAAAGGTTGATGATTTTCAAACATTTAACTGAAATTTTTCTATACTGCATATATCAAGTATGTCAGTACAGCCGTTGGCATAATGTTTTCCATTCCAAAAGTCGTCTGATTTGAATCAAATAATTATCATTTTATGAACATAGTACTTCATTTTAATATGAAGCATATCAAATCAATTAACTTATCATGGTAGACAATTATACCACATCTTCTTTTTTTTATAAGAAACAAAATGAACTGTTACAATTGCAATCTGAAACCTTCCAAAGGTTAAAATCAAAATGGACCCTCACGTGCCTATAGATTTCTTATAAAAAGGTATTTCACTACTGTAACAGATCTAATCACAGCTTTTCCAATCAGTCAATGTTATCTGTAAATAATAACGTATTATACATCAGCTTTTGACTTCCTTTTTCAATGGACATAAATATTGTATAAGACAGCGAAAGAGAAAATTACTATCCTTAAATTAGTAATATTAGCATGCACTGTCTTAACAAAAAGTGTACGGAATTACCTCAATCTTATTAAAGTTAGTTCTCCACAATTACTCCGTAGTTTCGTCGGTTCTGTAAAAGAACTAATTTCAATAATAATATAAGTGGAATAATCTTTGGGATATTCTGCAATTAGTTCGGAAAATTGTCTTTTTTTAAATTATTATTATCTGCAGATACATGATCATATGTAAATTGAGTTATTGAGACATCAACCCAACGACAAACAATATAATGTCCTCTTGAATTTAAATAGACACGGTCTCAAACAAAAGACAAACATGTGTTAGCAATATAACCAGCACTGAACTAGTAACTAGTTTTGTTTAGGGGCCAGTTAGCTGGAGCGCACTTCATGGTGCGTGATTTTCTCGTTGAACGTAAAACCATTTGTGGCCTTCAGCTATTTGTCGGCTCTTTGGTCGAGTTGTTCCCTTCAAATTAACGACTTGATCAGGGAAATATTTTTGGGGAAATGTTTTATCATGCTTTACAATGAAAGGTTATTCAAAATAGGTGTGCATAAAGAACTTTCTAAAAATATGTATCGTATTGCGATTCCGTGCAGTATATCAAAAACCATTTATATAATATCATTAACAATGTCAATTACATATACATATATAATAAGATTAACACAACATTCATTACAATCTTTATTAACGATTTTTATTTCGATGATAACATCCTTTTGATAAACTAGTCTGCTAAAACATACTGTCGTTGTTGACATGGTGAGGGACATATTTTATATTGATGTCATGTGATATGCAGATTGACAGTGTATGATGACGCATCAAGTGGAATTAAAGATTATCATGATACAGTAGGAAATAGTGACAATATTTTATAAGAATGTCGTAAACATGTTAAAATCAAGAATTAATATTATTTACAACTATAGATAAAAAATGATAATGGCACTTTTTTCGCTGATTCCTGTGGGATTCTATTTATCTAGGTACATGCCATTTATCCTAACACGGTTCAAACCAAATGCGCACATTTGTCAGAAAATAAAACTACATAGTCATCATTATCTATTGAAAATATATTTACACTTACTACAATTACTACTATGGCACTATCAAAAACACACTATAGAATCCTGGTGCAAATAAGAATTAACAACCAATTCTATTATATAACCGATGGTTCCTTATAAAAAAAAAATGGCCCTTGGAGTTGTTTTAAGAAATTGCTGAATTCTTGAAATATGCCTGAGAAGATGTTATTGTAATTATAAAAACGATTGTGTAGATGATGATGATCAGTAAAATTTGTAAACCATATCTCCATTGTTTTTAGAGTAATCAGAACAAATTGAAATAACTAATACAATTGTGTAGTAAGGGGAAAGTAAAGCTGGCGACTATTTCCTCGTAGTTCTAAGATTATTTATACTTAAACTATTTGTTGTTACATATGCGATTGCGCAGTTGCTCGCCAGGAAAGATGACAACTGCTTCTCAGCAGTTAGATGAACTATTTAAGTTAGGCTAATTGTAATTCGTTCCATTTTGGAAATCCCTTCTTATAAGGAGCACCACAGTTTATCTGTATAATCAGATCAATGGATTTATAATATATATAGTTATGTGTTTAAAATTTCTTTTGCATGTGCGGGCAAAATAACAAATGTGCTTGTGATGTTTTGAATTTAAATTTGCGACTCTTTCAACGTTGTTTTCACAGTCAATTGTGATTACAAATGCAAATTTTCTCTTTAAAACAGTTACTATGACAATATAACAGAAGGTAAAAAGCACAGCTGGTATTATAAAAACGGCAGCAGCATTCAAAGACAGGTACATCTGCAGTACCAAAAGGAATGTGTATGTATAACTAACTGTACTAAATGAATGTAATATGTCACCATAGAGACATGTCCGGAATGCATCAACATAAAGACGTTTTTGAATCCGCATTGGGAGCTTATGATTTTCGTTCTGCTGTAGCTTTGTAAATCAGGATACAAATATATTACCTAGTGCGTCAGCATTAATATACATATTGCAAAAACGTGACATTCTGATTGACATGTTCCATTTGTCAGTTATAGGTATATTTAATCATAAAAGTATCAATCCAGATGTACTTCAAATGCCACCAGAGAGATAAATCCGGAATAAAAACCCGTTATAAGGATTTTGAATCCCCGTTTGTATAATATAATTTTATGATACCATATTCTATGTGTCAGGATCAATATGAATGAACACTGAATTAATAATTAAAAACCCAACGTAACATACTGACAGCATTCAGATAAAATTCCATTAGTAAGCTTTAGGTATATATAATTGAAAAAAAAATAACAAAAAGATGCCGACGATGACACCTCAGGGATAGATCCGGAATATTTCACCGTTACATGGTTTTTAAACTCCCATTGAGATCTTATAATTTTTGTTCAACTGTAGATTTTCAAAAAAAGATTACTGTTTTATATTCTCTCTGCCACTATCAATATAACATTGACAACTAAACAAATATAATTATACCTTTATCTATAATATGTATGATACACTATGTTAAGATGAAGAATGAGCGGTAAATCCCAACTGAGATCTTTGTCTGGTCAATTGTCGATCTTGTTGATACACACAAACATAAATAGTAAGTTGTTCTCGATTTGACACTAGGATTTACCATGATAACGGTAATGGAGTTAAACTAGTCCCCGAACATTACTGCAATTACGTGATATGAAAATACCAGTTAAGTTGTCGTTTTATAAATGTTTCTATAATTTAAACGTAGAAAAACATTTCGTATTATTGTCATTTCATTTAATGCCTACTTCACATGTTCAAACTTGACTAGCAGAGCATATATTGGTTCAGTCACAAGTGCAAAAAGTAAAATCGCAAAAATAATGAATTGAAAGGAAAATCAATTCAGAAAGTTCCTAATCACATGGCAAAATCAAATAACAAAACGCATCAAAAACCAATGGACAAGAACTGTCATATTCCTGACTTGGTACATGCATTTAAAAAAAAATGGTAGGTTGAACCTAATTTTGTGGCATGCCAAATCTCCCGCTTTTGGGGTAATGTTAAATATAACAATAACATGACAACATTACATGACAGGAATACAGTACAAACAAATGGGAGTACGTATGGAAATTTACAACAGAACATCTATCACGGCGTGTTTTTCAATTACAATTAGTTTTAGTAACAAATTGATTTTATCTTATATTCTCTATCAAACATTCTTTTAGTCAGTTTGTTACCCCGATTTTGTTTTTGTCCATGGATTTATGAGTTTTGAACAGCTGTATACTACTGTTTCCTTTATTTATAAAGGACAGAGTAACACACGAATTATAACTTACAAACGGCACCAGGTTTAACATTTTAAACGCCAAAAGTGCGTTTCGTCAACATAAGACTAACCAGTGACGCTCAGATGAAAACAAAATCGAGAAGCCAAAACAAGTTCAAAGTTAAAAAGAACTGAGGACAAACAGTTCCAAAAAGTTGTGCACAATACGGCTATCTGTTTGTGATAAAAATATCCTTGTTTTTTAGAATAATTTATATTTTTGCAAACAGTAAATTTTATGAAATATCTTTATAATAGATATACATGATAAAACCGATAAAACTACAGAATAAAAACGGATACACTATATAAAACATCCTTATCCAGCACATTAAAATACACATCTGAGTTAGCCAAAGCCTCAACACACAAAGTAACATAATGTTTGAAATTCGAAAAAAACACACAAAATGACGTCACATTTGAATTTCGAAAAATATTCCCCAATAGTAAGATATAATTAGGATATAATTAGGATTGATTTAAGAATAGATTTTTAATACTGATATTTAATTCATTAATAACAATGAAAATTACAATACTTATTATTATCAAATTTTGGTAGTATTTAGATAAGTAATTGTAATATATAGCTATGTCGGTGTTTCTTCTGAATCAAACTGTGAACCAGCTATATCGTATAAATTTCGTTGAACCAAACTAAAATCTTATAAATGAAGGGGATGGTTAATTATATATTCCATAACACACCAATATAACAGAAAAGACGTTCAGACGTTTGAAAAAATCCGATAAAAATAATAAATATACAATCACAACTAAATACATGCATTTGGGATATAATGTTACCCTGACACGTCGTATAGCAATGCAAATTCACACTCATTTTACATTTTTTAATATAACATTGTATAGCTTTTTGATGAGTAATGTTACAGTCATGTTTTAAAATTTCAAGTATACGATCAAAATAACAGAAGTTCTATTTGAAATATTAGGACAAAAAGAGCCTAAAGGTACCAATGGGGAATAGCTCGAGAAACTTTCTATCGCAGAAAAAGGGAAAAACTTAGGAATATCATATATTTAACATATAAATTGGTCAACTTTACGCACTCATTGTACCTGATACTATGCGGGAATTGCAGCCTGTACTCCAACAGTTTCAAACTAGATTTTGTGTGATTGCTGTAAGTGAAATATGTGTAATGTATCAATTACCACAAATACGTTAGGTACCATATAACATATATAACGATTAAGAAAGTAGAAAGATACAGACTCTTTATCACAAAAAAAAATGACCATGTCATGACAAAAAATCAAAATGACAAAACACATTTTATAACAAGAGATGACCACAGAAATACACTTGCTATTAATTAGATATGTGTGTACTTGTTTTCTTTGCATGTAATAATGTTTCATTGATTGATATTCCATCTCATTTGTACTTCATGCTTGTAAAAAGGGTTGCTGTCCTGATGTCTATATGACCATCAATCATGTCTGTTTAATCATTGTCAACGAAGAATGACATTATATTGATATACAAGGAAAACAATATCATAGAAATCTATATGCATTTAAATCATGATATTTTCCTTGATAACTTTTGTTTGTTATATCACTTATATTAACATTCCTATGAAGCAATAGTTATATTTTTTATCAATGTAACAAGTTGAACTCAACATACTTTGATAAACTGTCCGATTAAAAGCCCTCAAGCGAAATAAAGACAAGGCCTTCATCGATTTTATGTGATGTGTTAAAAATTGCACTGTCGTAAAACCTACAGTTTCTGGTACAGCTTTTATCTCTGTGACGTCAGGTGATTGTAATTGATGATAATGTTATTATTGAAAAGAAAATCACAAGAAAGCTGAACTCCGAGGATATTTTCAAAAGGAAATCCCCCCCCCCCCCCAAAAAAAAAGGCAAACTCAAAAGCTCAGACACATCCAACGAATGGATAACAACTGATATACTCCTGTCATTTAATTATGTAGAGCATGATGGACTGAACTTGGTTTTATAAAGCTAGTTAACTTGTATGTCGTCGCATCAAATTCCATGATATTGAAAACGGTGCGTGAACAAAACACACAAAATGTTATTATGTCAATCATTGGGGTACAGCAGTTAACATTGTGTTATCATCTTAATTACTATAAAACAAACAAAATATAACATAGAAGCACAAACAGACATACAACCCTCATTCATTGCTTTTTGAATATTCAGTCTTCGTTAATCTATGTCAAATCGACCAATAAAGGATTAAAATATTATAAGTACTGGGACCGAATCCTTACCGTTACAGATTCACAGTAACTCTGACGTAAAATCGCGAGTTTGAGGTCACCCCATGGTATCTATGTGGAAAATATTTGCAATGATTATGTTGTAATAATTCGTCTTAAAATCTTTTCATATGTAGCTATGTAATTACAGATTCCAAATGTTGGAAGTTTAGAATTGCAGATTTGTATAACGCATATATATTGCGTTGATAGATTACATACCTAAGTTCGGATGAGCCTTGTTTCATGTTTCTATGTTCAAGGTTTATGTTGTTATACTTCGTCTTAAAAACGTTTCATATGAAGCTATGTAATTAAAGATTCCAATTGTTGAATGTTTAGAACTGCAGATTTGTGTAAAGCATAAATATTACTTTGATAGATTATTTGTCTAAGTTCAGATGAGTCTTTCTCGTGTTTCTATTCAATTGAAGGAATAAAAAGATAATGTCTGCATCAATGGACTCTGAAAGACAAGACAATTAAGTTAGATAACATCAGTTTGCGTCATTCTCGACCCTGCCAAAAGTTTGAAAACAGATTTGATATAAAAGATTAACCATGTTTTGAATGACATTTATGTAATGTATATAAGCTTGTCAAACCTATATCTTCGACATGGATTGATATTTCATTTAAGTACATAAAAGATCACTTGATATGAATCGAAAACGCTAAATTTATCATGCACTTTCCATTGATTAATTGTATGTATCTTTGTTACGGGTTTCATGAAGATTTATCAACCACATTAATAGCGAAAACGTATCAAGTTTTATATTTTATTTATTGGGTTAACAAAATTCGGTTATTTTAGTTTCATGAATCATATTTCACTGTGTAAAACATACTGTAAAGTTTTATACTACAACGACTCCAAATAAGAAATGAAAATGATTTCCTACTTAAACAGGAATTTAGAAGATAAACAATAAAATGACTGATAAACGTTAAATATTAAATAAAATATGTGGTATGATGGCCAATGAGACAACTGTCCACAAGAGACCAAATTGACATAGAAAAAAACATATGCATGTCACCGTACAGCCTTAAACAATGAGCAAAGCCCATTACTCAAAGTCAGCTTTAAATTGCCCCAAAATGACAATGTAAACATTTCAAACGAGAAAACTAACGGCCGTATTTATATAAAAAAATGAACGAACAAATATGTAACACATAAACAAACGACAATCACTGACGACTTACAGGCTCCTGGTTTGGGAAAACACATACATACATCATGTGACAGGTTTAACCATGTTAGCGGGATCCCAACCCTCCCCATAACCTGGGACAGTGGTATAACAAATGAGGTCAATCATGTCAATATTTTTTCCAGGAAAGCTGTTGTGTAGTGGTGAGTCTATCATACTACTAGCACAAATGTTCCTGGTTCGATTTCCGTTCCGGGGAGAGCAGGGACTGAATTATCGGCCCTTCCTTTGAAATAATTTGCGTGAATGGTCTTGAGAAACGATAGTTCTTTGGAAAGGGATGATTAATGACCCATCCGTGCTAAGAGAGAGACATATCTCTTGCACGTTACAAAACCTTTGTAGATTAAAAATAAACGCGGTTAAATCCCTTCAATGCACAATCTCAAAAGAGATGTATATAATTTGCAATAATTTGCTTCCAAATCAACTATAGTTAAATAGGTTAAAACGTATTGGTATACCGAGTGAAATTGTTGTGCGTCCTAGCATTATATCAAAGATGCGCCTGACTAAAGTGTTAATAAACATTTACATATGATAAGAATCGATAAACACCAATGTTGCTAATGATAATAAAAATGGTAATGATAATTATTATATAATAATGATAAAACAACTTTAGAGTTTGATAAAAAAAAAAATTATCAAAACGACATAAAAAAAACAAAAAAAACTGACAGTGATGTTGCATAGTAAAAGTAGAATAGATATCGATGTCTTCCAATGGTTTTCCTCAGAACTTTTGAAATGCAAACATAATAATAACAATTATTTTTTTATATAATTAGGATAGTTATGCATTAACGTTTAAGTGAGGTAAATATAAATAGAACAGCTATTACAAGATATAATTTCAAATATAGTTTATTATATTGTATTCGTCATAAGAAGACCAAAAGCCTGATCCAAGTTATGTCTTATATTTTATACAGGAAGTAATCAACAGCCCGCATAGGGGAGGTTAGTTGGCCCTTTTTATTGATTTACTTGATTGGATATATGCGATATTTCAGGCAAAACATATAGCAAATTGACATGTGGTATACGGGACTTTTATTGGGAGCAATGCATTTTGAGGATTGCACTTTTGGAATAGGTGATATTGGTAATACCCTCTCCCTAACCCTCAACGCGCACACATCATTAAAACTTTGAAAGAAATTAAAATGTGTCTACTCATCACAATAACTGACTCGACAGCTAACAGGTACACATTTAAAGGTTATGCATATTGTTTTAAGCTATAAATTGAGATATATATATGAGTACATTTGCCCAAGATATTAATCTGTAAATTGCTTCTTTTATTATTGGTTTTGCGTTTATGTTATTGTTTAACTGTGCATTGCTATTTTTACACACATAATACCGTTGAAAAGCTGGAAGACACATTTATTATTATTTTTAGTTACAATCATCCGATAAGAAAATTACGATTTTCAAACTAGTAAATTGTTTGAATGACGAATATGAAATGCAACGAGATAACAATGATGACAGAGATGGAGTGCCTTTCTGGGTATTATACAGCTGATAAATTATATTGCTTTTAAGTTGTATTTCTTCTTTATCAAATTAAATGTTCATATTTATAACCTGAATTTCTTTGATCAAAATATCTCTAAAGTATTTTATTTTAAAATCAAGACTCACTTGGTATTTGCATTGTATTTACAATTATTTGTATTGATATGCAATATAATTGAAAATTGTAATTTTGTCATATCAAACCAGGTGAGAAGTGGATTTTGTGTAATTAATGCCATTTTCAATAATGAAATAAATGGTATTTTCTTTTCAAAACTATAAATCACTTACAGGAACTAAACTAAAGACAGAACGATAACTTGTAAAACAAATAATACAAAAGCCCACGGTTGAAGTACTAGACTAAGTATATTTTGCGGGCTTTAATAAATATATATCGAACTGATCAAGTGATCAGAAGAGACTATGTAATCAGAGACTTTAATGTTTAAGCAATACTAATTTTAGTCGTACCAAATCTGTGAAGTATAACAGTTATTTACTATACTATAAAAACAAATGAATACCTCTTTTCTTTTCCTATAAGATCACCAAATATATTAAATCGAATAAAATAACCTACAGCAGTAAAAAAAACTATAATGAAAGGCCGTACAATCGTAATTTAGCAGACTGAAAACGATAATTATACTAAATCCGGAAAAATCTTATGTAATCTGCTAATTGGTTATTCAAACAGTTTGCATAACAATTGATGTAGGTAATTGTCTTATTTGTCTTATGGCAATTTGTATGTTTAATGTTATGAGATTGTTAATATCTGCCTGTCTTAAACTGACAAAGATGAGGTGCACAATCCTTTATCAAAATTTTGCTTCTGAAATATGAATCTACTAGTTGTTATTCTACAACTTCTAAATGTCTACAGAGTTGTTTAACCTTAGATATACTATCTGTTTTTTGTCTAATGTAATTATCCAACTCAGTGGTCTAGATACAGATATATAAAAGGGTTTGGCGTTCTCTGTTTTGAAAAAATGCACTTTGAAATTTTATAATTATTTCAATTTCTAAGAACAGTATGATATAAAGGTACAGTAAAATCACAATGCGTAATTTTCCACGAAGCAATCAATAAGCTAAAAGAGTATTTGATTTCAATTTCTGCGAGTATTATTATGATAACGGAAGTGTTCAGAGACGAAACAGCCAATTGTATTGACCTGGTACATAATAACTTTGAAATGCATCCTTTATTTTCATAATGTCGTAACTACAATATCATTCCCCTTTTACGAAAAAAGTAAAATCACAAAAATACGAATGTGACCTACCGATCAAGATTATTAACTGGATTTGTAATAACACAAGCAACACGACGGGTGCCACATGTGGATCAGGATCTCCTCACTCTGCCGGAGCTCCTGAGAAGACCCCTAGTTTTTGTTTGGGTTTATGTTGCAAAGTCTAAAGTTTTTTTATGTTGTATCTTCTGTACTAAAATTTTATCAATAGCCATGTCGTTGTCAGTTCATTTTCTATCTATGAGTTTGACTCTTTCTCTGGTATCTTACATCCCTTTTTATGAACTGTAGATTCATGTATTTTCATGGGTATCAATTATTTTTGAATTGCTGAAAATATGCATATTCGTGGATATTTGATTTTGTGGTTTTGCCAAACTCTGTATACAAAGCCTATTGAAAATATGTTATTCGTTAAATATTTAAATTCATGGTTCATAAGTGACAACAAAATCCACGAAAATTGGTATCCAACGAATACAAATGAATCCACAATAGTTAAAGATTCCATATAATGATGGTAGACTATCATTCCAATAAAGTATCATGAGCTCAGTAGTCAGTCTTTGTACATGGAGAATTTATGGTAGGATTGATAAAATCATATTTTAATTGTCCGTTTATGTCACTATATCTTTTATCAACAAGGAATGAGACTATTTACCGAATTTGTAATGACATAAACAACACGACCTATGTCACATGTAAAGCAGGGTCTGCTCACCTTTCCGGAGAACCTGCGATTACCTTCATTTTTTGTTTGGGTTCGTGTTGCTTAGTATTTAGTTTTCTATGTTGTGTCTTTTGTACTTTTATTTGTCTTTTTCTTTTTTAACCATGGCATTGTCAGCTTTTTTATATACTGTCCCTTTAGTATCTTTCGTCATTGCTTAACACAAGGACCGGTCCGCTCGACAAGACCAGACCTGTGGACAAGTCTGCTCGACCAGACAATACCTGAGAACATGTCTGCTTAATCGAATCAGATCAGACCTGTAGACATGTCTGCCTGACTAGACCTGACCTGTAGACCGGTCTGCTTGATCAGATTAGACCTGTGTACTGGTCTGCTTGACCATATCAGACCAGTGGACATGTCTGCTTGACCAGACCATGCCTATGAACAGGTCTGCCTGACAAGAGTAGACATGGGAACATGTCTGCTTGACCGGACCAGATCAGACAGATAAGTTAGGTATTTAACAGTGCAGCCCTGTCAGTCATGGGACAGGTTTGCATTTTAATCGGTCCTATGGATATTCTTTACCACGATGATACATACAATGAAATCAGTCCTGTTTACACGTTAACTTTGAATCATGTTAACTTGTTTTTGGAAGAGCAGACCAGACCTCAGTAACTTTTGATCATGTTAACTTTATTATGGACCAAACCAAAGTTAACTTTTATAAGAACAGGTCTGTTTTGACAGACCTGGTCATAAGTTATGTAAATTCAGAAATTATTATGTGCATTTATTATTGCGATTTTGTCATGTAAGACTTAAACGCGATTTTAATTTTTAGGAGTTTTAGAAAAAATCCTGTTAAATACATATAATTTTTTTCAAAATGCAAGTTTAAATTATTGCGTTTACAACTCTGTCGCATTATTCGCAATAATAAAAATGTCGCATTAATTTCTGAATTTACAGTAACTTGTGTGAAGGACTGCTTGTGGCACAGTTTACTTTGTCCAAAGTTAACTTCAATTCTGGACATGGACCTGTTCTGATGTTAACTTCTTTGGCAATCATTTAACAGTCCTATGATCAAGTCTGCTTTTTTTAGTTAACACAAATTCTGTTCTTGGACAGTTTACAGCAGTCATAAAACAGCTTCTTAATAAACTTTAACCAGTCATAAAGTCTGCATATTAAGTTAACTAGCTGTACATGTTAGAAATGCACCCATCTATAGGCGGCGAACTATAAGAAATATAAAAAACACGTAAAGTACTATTGCGTAACCTTTTTGTCCAGAATTTCAAATTATGATAATTTTTCTGATTGATATGCAAAAACCTAACATTTCTATGAATTGATTTCTTCACATTTTTTTTTCTAAGTACAAATTATTTATAATTCTTAATCATATCGATATAGAGGGGTTAATTATCTTTGCACTTTATAATACAATCAAATGTGTGTGGTTGTTATGAAGTCGTGAATGCGGTTTTTTTTATAAGTAAGGAGGTGTGGTATGATTCTTAGAAGACAATTATTCGCCATATTCAAGAAGTCAAGAGAGTCAACAAATGTAGGACACTGTATTGTTATATTTAAACGAACCGCACGAATTCAACCGATTTTTTTCTACTAGTTATTTATACTTGGCAGTCCTTCTTTTTACGAATAGTTGTTTCTAGTAGTAGGAGATGTATTCAAATAGATAGGTGTATATGTATTTCAATTTCGCGATGTTAGAAATGATATAATTGCACCACTTGGTAACTTCGACAAATGATGCAAAGTAAGTGATCTTAAACCACATTTGATACCAACGTAAAAGAGCTTATGAAACACAAAAATAACACAGTTACATTACGACCAAGATAAGGAATGAAGACAATTCAAGATAAGAATACATTCTTCGAGTTAAAATCAATTTTATAAATTTGACAGGCTTAAATAAATCAAGTATATATAGAATGGATCAAGTAATCAGAAGAGATAATGTAATCAGATACTTTAATATGGAAGCATTGATAAAAATATGAGTGGTGTTATTAATTATATGATAAAACCAAAAAAGCAATAACTCTTTTATTTGCATTTTCCTAAAAGATCCACAACTATCTTAAAATTATTGAAATAACCTATAGCAGAAAAACAAACTATAATAAAAGGCGTAAATCGTCAATTAGTGAACTGAACACCATATTTTTACTCAATCTAGAAAAATGCTATGTAATCTGCTAATTTATTATATAAACAGTTTACATAACAATTGATAATTGTCTTATTTGTCTTATGGCAATTTGTATGTTTAATGTTATGAGATTGTTTATATTTTCTTGTCATATAACAGTAAAGATGAGATACACAATCCTTAATTAAGTGTTGCTTTTAGAACATAAATCTACGACTTTCAAATGCCTATAGAATTGTATAACTATGATAATATAATTGCTGTATTTTGTCACAGATTATTGTATTTTTTCAGTGGGTAGATATACACAGAGTACAGATGTCAATCAACTAAAAATATGACCATACGTATTGTGTATGCATACAAACATTGCCTACTGACCATTGACATATATATGCGTAAATACAAATATCATATTGTGTTATAAGGAAATATGAAATTGTTGTTTAACCATAAAATCAACAATAATATTCATAAATTTTAAAGATGTTATCGTTCTCATGTTGATAAATTAATGTTAACATTGTTTATTTTATCTTATTTAGTAAAGTCATGCATGTAAATGTTTGGTGAAAAAAATCAAGGAGATCGTTGTTAGGCATTACTACTTTATCGTAATGTACAGTACTCGATAAGTTGATTTAATTAATACATTTTTATGAATTATGTTGAAACTAACCGTAAATACAGAATTGGAAAAGCCGTTTTGATTCAAGGGGAAATACAAAATAACAAACTGAAATAATGCAAATGGTATTATATATATATTGTAGATTCATTAGTATTCGTTGAATACCAATTCTCGTTGATTTTGTGGGTACAGGGGGACTACGAATATACATTTCTAATAAATTACATATTGTTTGAAAAAATGTTACAAAGGGTTTGCAAAAAAACAAGAAAAAAAATATCCACGAGTATTCAAGTTTTCTTGAAACCGCGAAATGTGAACTCACGGTGAATCCACAGTATTGATCTATTTTTGACATTTTGAACTACAATGTCTGTTCGTTATGTTCAAACATCGTTGTCAATATAATGGAAATTGATGCAGCTGTCGTTCAAGTGAGAGGTTTAGCTCGATTTAAAACAAAGTTAAATCCACCATTTTCTTCAGAGGCAAATGTCTGTGTTAAAGCAGGAATATGACAGTTGTTATCCATTTGTTTTAATTGTATGAGCTTTTGATTTTGCTATTTGAATAAGGACTTTCCTTTTTGAACTTTCCTCACAGAGTTCAGTATTATTGTGATTTTACTCTATATATATACTTTTATAATATAAGAACTTGTAAAATTTAATTGTTCAGAGTGGAAATTTTTCGTACAAGACATGGTGATAGCATTGTCTTATTGCAATATTTATTTATACAATCTTTTCAAATGTATTCCCTAATTGCACATTTATTAAACGTTGTAAAAAAAAATGTTATGATCGCAAAAGAAACAATCTCATAAAATATATCAGTAGATAAATTGCTAATATTGGTCCAATTATTGCCTGCATTATTGAAAAAAAATAAGAATAAAATGATCATTTGAAGTCATAATAGAAACTATATTATCATAATTTTGAAAAGACGTGTTTTTCGTAATTAGTTTCATTGTTAATATGTTGTTAGGAATAATGACCTTCAAGTAATACTGTTACTTTTGCGTGGTCAGTTTGTACGGAATATGTCAAATCTTCCAAATAAAGCATTCTAATTAACTGATATAGTGCATTTGAAAATTTATAAGAACTCAAAATAAAGTAACAAATATGTTAAAAACTATAAGAATTATAGGCGGACAAATATAGAAATATTACAAAAACATTAAATACTATTACGTAATCTTTCTAGGGTTTTTTTTCTAATAAATTTGCAAAAACGTTACAATTCTATAATTTGATTTCGTTACATTTTTGTCCTTCATACAAATTATTCAAAATTCTTGAAAATATCAATATAGAGGGGTTAATTATATTTGTACTTTATTATCTAATGTTTGTGGTTGTTATAAGATCGTGAAAGTGGTTTTATAAACAAGGAGGGTTGGTATGATTCTAATAAGATGATTATTCGCCATAGTCAAGAAGTCGAGAAAGCATATGAATGTTGGGCACTGTACTGTAATATTGAAACAAACGGCGCGTATTCAACTAATTTTTATTCTAGTTTTTAAACTTCGAGTACCTATTTTTATGAACAGTTGTTTCGAGTAATGGTAGAAGTTTTCAATAGATAGGTTTATATGTATCATATTGTCGGGATGTTAAAATTGCAAACGGACACAGTTTGGAATACTTTACTTCAAGCTATTCATGTTGAAAAAAGATATGCATAACAATTATATAAAACCAAATTCTTACATAATACCGGAAGTGTTTACGACGATACATTCAATTTAAGTGACTGGAACATATTGCTATTATTTTTTTGTAATTCCCTATAATTCTATTTATGATTTGATGGTGTGCCCTCAAGGCATGATCAGCTCAGTATTCTGTATTTAGTAAATGAGAGCAAAAGAACACAGAAGAACAGTCAAATTCATAAATTAACAATAAACTGACTACGTCATGGCTTAAAAAAACAGACAAACAACAGCACACATGATATAAAAACGAAGGCTGACCATGTAACTGGTAAGATTAATATCTAAACTCTATATATTGCCTAGTTAGACATTAAGATTATAATCTCAATTATTTTCTCTCATCTAATAAAGGCAAACAAAACTCAACGATGACTTTATCAGTAAGTATAGTTTTATTTAAATAAAGTGTACCCGATCACTTGATTTAGTTAATACATTCTTGTAAACTAGGTTCTTCTAAAGAATTCCCTTACGAACTAATCGTAAATATAGATTTGTTATAGCTGTTTTTTTATCAAAGGGACTTAAAAAATAAAAAAAAATCAACCAATGCAATTGTTACTATATATACATACAAAATAGATTCTACCAGTACATTCAGTTTAATAACATTAAAACATTTAAATGTAATTGTCGAGAGTGGAAAATTAACGTACAAGATGTGATTTAGTTAGCTTCTTGAAATAATTTTTGTGACCTTTTTCGTAAAAATAAAATGATTGCAATATGCATGGATCTATCATTGCAATAAACTCTTATGTTACTGTACATATTGTACATGTCCTCTATATTTATGCTTCTTTGTTGATTGTTTATTCTGATGCAAATTGGTAAACAACGGCTTCAAAACACGACAATTAATTAGCTTCCATATTTTCACATTATAAATAAAGGCAACAGTAGTATACCGCTGTTCAAAACTCATAAATCCATGGACAAAAAACAAAATCGGGGCAACAAACCAAAACTGAGGGAAACGCATTAAATATAAGAGGAGAACAACGACACAACACCGAAACGCAACAGCACACAGAGATGGGAAAATACTGCGATATTGAATGCGTAAACAATAAAATGAAACATTGCAGAGAAGACTAAGTTTATGATATATACATGCCCTATAAATTTAATCATTGTTACAAGGACATCATTCGTAAATATGATTTAACATGCTAACATCTTATACGTGCAGGTATTACACATCCGCTTTGTAATACTCGTTACAAAGGACAAAAATCTCTACATTCACATCAAAAGCTTACAAAACCTTTGACAGACTTATTTATAAGTGTCATAGTTGCAATATTGTTGTCATGTTATTACATATTGAAAATTTTGGCTTTAATATTGATTCATTTATAGAGTCCTTGCATCGGAAAAAAACACACTTATTCTTAAACCAGTTGTTGGCATGATACGGGTTGTGTTCTTCTCATATATTTCAGAATTGAATAATACTAAACCTCTAACGGGAGGGATTTTACTTGATATGAATCATGTGAATATAATGAGAATATAATCTTTTAATCAGTTTAATTGAAGTCTGGAGCTGGCATGTCAGTAACTGTTAGTAGTCCTTTGTTAAGTAATGTATCATTAACATTTTGTTTAGTTTCCTTTGTAAATTATTAAGACATCGGATTCGGAATTGTTGAACTGAGTTTTACTGTGCATATAATTGTGCGTTTGTTTTTTACATCGGCTAGAGATATAGGGGGGGGTTTAGATCTCACAAAACTTTTTCACTCCGCCGCATTGTTGAGCTTGTCCCAAGTCAGGAGCCTGTGGCCTTTGATAGTCGTGTTATTTAAAATTTTAGTTTCTTGTGTATATTTTGGAGTTTATTATAATGTCCATTATCACGGAATTAGTATTCATTTTTGATTGGGGGCCAGCTAAGGTATTCATCCGTGTACGGGACTTACTAGCTGTATTAAAGATCCATTGGTTGTCTTCGGGTGTTGTTTGCTCTCCGTCGGGTTGTTGTCTCTTTGACAATTCCCCATTTCCTTTCTCAATGTTATTAGTTCAATAATTTGTTTATCATTATATTTCACCAGTTACTTGTTTCATATGACTTTAATATTTTCTTAAGAGTATTGACCTTCGCTTAATTCTGTATGGTCAGTCTTCACGCAGTACTAAATGATTAGCTGTAAAGTCTTCCAAATAAAAATTCTTTTAAACACAAGATATATTGCGTTTAAAAAAATATTGAAGACTCAAACTGGCGTATGAAAGATTTTCAAAACTGTTAGCAATACGGGCAGACAAATATTGAAATATTACAAAAACATTCCTATCAGAATATATTTGATTAAGTGATGTCCAACTTCATTCTTCTATATCCTGCCATTTATAATATTATCAGCATACTATTAGGCTATTGAACAGATATTGTCTACGTGTTAAAATAGTCAGAATTTTCGTATTTGTTGAGACAATATTTTCCTAAATTTTAAAAATTGTCATTTGCCAATAAATTGTTCAAAGTAACTTACGTAAATATTAGATCTATAATAAAACAAGGTAAAGTACGAAAGATTTTTTGTCAAAAAAATTTACATATTTAAAAAAAAAACAATGGTTACTTATTTTGAACCATCTCAGAAATAGAAAAATTATCTTAGTTTCAACAATATGGTTTCTTATACTATTAATATTTATGTATATTATTTAAAGATTTTTTTTTTGGTACACTATTTAGTTAGGATGGTTTATACTGTTAGCTTAACAAGGTCACTCCGAATGCTATATACTTGTTTTGCCGTTCGTCTTATGTGCTATGTCCACATGCCGAATTGTTTCTTTTTTGTTGGTATAGTTTTTTTTCGCAATGGCAAATAACAAAACATTCATATCTAATACGTAATCTATTTTGTCCTGCAAACGAATTTATAATACTTTTTCTATAAGATTTTCAAAATTTACGGCTTTATGAAAATTGGGTTCTTTTGTCATGTGTATTTTTTTTAAACTCTAGAACAGATGGATATAGAGGGGTAAATGATATTTGCTCTTCGGAATATTATCAAATGTTTGCAGTGTTAAAGTCAGGTGAACTACAGTGCAAACAATTGTAGGACGTTGTACGATATTCGACATTCTAATGCAACAACGTTTGTAACGTTCATTTTGATTGGATAACGTCACTTTCTTACATGGTTTATCTTATGTGTGATGATCACTTAGGAGATAACTGTATTGTATTTTAAGCTCCGACGGCATCAATTTGGGATTTGATGGTCGCAAATATCCGTTTACTGTCTCCGCTAACGCGTCGCAAGTAACCTTAATTTGCGACCATCAAATCCCCAATTGATGCCGTCGGAGCTTAAAATACAATACAGTTATCTCCTAAGTGATCATTACACATAAGATAAACTATGCAATAACAGGTGGTGACTAAAAACAAAATATACACATTTCAAAAGAGAACAACAACTCTCTTACTCATGTTATATATGTTATTTTGAATATAGACTTTTTCATATGGCATGTTCAATGCCTGGCTGAGTAAATGGATATTACGACAAGAGGTAGAAGTATCATTTTACCAGTCCGAAGGACCTGAGATCACCCCTAATTTTCTTAGCATTCGTGTTTCTTCACTCCTATTATCTGAATGCTGTGTTCCATGCATTGAAACCAGGTCTAGTTCACTATTTTCAACATTGAAAATATATGTACAAAGGCAGGAATAAGAATGGTGATATCCAATCGTTTGATGTGTTTGAGCTTTTAAATTTGATTATAAATCAAGTGTTTTTTCGATATGGCTGATCTGTCTTTGACATTTGAGTTTGACTATCTTTTTTTTTGTAATTTTCGTCTTTCTTTGTTTTTCCTCGTGTATCCACCAACAATGAGCAAAACAGAGCTTTTGATCGGAAACCCCCAGTTTTGTTGATATTTTGTAAGTGATCAGGATTGTTTAAACTGAAACAGAGTACACGGAAAGAAAAACAAATTGTCAATAAAACGTACTAGTCAGCAGTAGTTATTTTGAAATTTTCTTTTAGAATAAAAAAAAAATGCATAATGGTTTGATGTGATTTAACATGTATTCAGATAGATTATTTTTTCAGTTTGCATTTACTTGCTTTTTTGCGTCTCATTTCACAAACAAAGTCTTAAAATTTGATAGTAAATTGATCACTTTTGTTATTTGTTTGTTTGGGGAAAGAAGCCGCTGATTTTGTGACGATTACTTTTCTTCAAATATTTCTGCTTCAGTGATATGTTTTAATGGCAACGACATTTTGATTGGGTTGTGGAAGTGCAAATCGGTGAAAAGCTTCTTCTAGATGCAGCCGGTTTGTACCTTTTGGTGTTCGTGCAATGTGAGGAGGGAATTGAGATGTCGTTTTATTGCGTAATCTTTATAGATTAATTGGGGTCTCAATGTTTGTATTTTAAAATTAGAAATGCTTAGTGTTTCTCTAATCTACTCAGTCTAAAAAAACACAGGTCATCTCGTGACATATCCGTTGTCTACTAATTTTATAGAAGGAGATAGTATGATGCATTACTTACGTACGATCGGTTGTTCTCTACATATTGTTAAGAAAATATGAAAAAGGAGTGTTTAAAAATGTTGTTCTCGTGTGTCTTTCTCATACTTTATACGTGGTGTGATTAGTCTTTTGTGGTTTTTCCATAACCAGAAAGTGAACTTCCTTCTTTACCATAAATGGAATAACTTCATCCTTCTAAACCATAACTTGTGTAATTTAGCAAAGTGTATTGACATATTACATGATTTAAGCGTAAAATATATCTATTCTTACCGTTGTAGAGTACTATTAAGGAAAACTTATTGTCTCTCTTCGGAGATTGTAGATATATTAATATGTATATCAGACACTATTAGAAGTTAACTTATGTAAGCCGAAAAATCACTAACTCTTAACTGCTATTCTGGCATTTTAACTATCAGTTTAGTCTATTGAACAAATCCTTAAATTGCTTGATAATTATATTTAGAATAATTCAATAATTAAACATTTAGCATATAGACACGTTCAAACATATTTCATTTTCCAACTAACACCAAAAGTATGAAACACATGTAAAAGATACTCTCCTCTATAACACAATAAGAATTTGTTTACATTTAATTATAATACTTATATGTATGTAAAATGTAAAATTTAAATAAACGAAATCAAAGAAAATCTCACAGTGGAAGGTCAAGGTTGACAACGATGTGTGAACAAAACGAACAGACATTCAAGTTAATAATGTCAAAATAGAGGTACAACAGTCAGCATTGTGTAATAAACTGAACCACTATAAAACATATATGTAACAAAAAGGCACATTTTGATTTTATTGATTTCGTTAAGCTTTTATACATTATCTCTTTTTGTTATGCATTTAAATAAAATACCTGTTCTGTTTTGTCATATCCCGATCGACCGAAGCCGTGTTTGTATCTAGTTAACAATACATGAGGATTTAAGCTCGTTTGTCATAAGTTTTATCACCTATTAATACGTTACCTGTTTAGTCTGTGCGATGTATAGATGTATCTTGCTTTTGTTTACAAAGCGACACCAGCTTCTCCTACTGAACAGAACTTTGATGTATGACTTCTTTGCATAAAACATTCATTTGACAACACTGTACCGGCAATTCAACTGATGCATGACATTCTAGACGATATCATGTATTCAAACCGATTGATGCTGCTCAAATGCGCTAAGTACTAAACATTAACAATTTCTGAAAACGAGAGTTTATTCAAATTTAAGTATAATGTATAGTTTGGTGACATCTTATGTATTATTATAAAATCTGATCAATGTACTTGAAAAGAGTAGGATAGATAATAGAGGGATATTAAAAAGTAAAAACACAAAAATACCGAACTCTGAGGAAAATTCAAAAAGGAAAATCAAAAATCAAAAGGCAAAATCAAAAGTCCAAACACATCAAACGAATGGGTAACAACTGTCATATTCCTGACTTGGTACAGGCATTTTCTAATGTAGAAAATGGTGGATTGAACCTGGTTTTATAGCTAGCTAAACCTCTCACTTATATGACAGTCGCATCAAATTCCATTAAATTGTCAACGATGCATGAACAAAACAAACATACTCAAAGAGTAAAAATGTCAAAAATAGGGGTACAACAGTCAATATTGTGTTATCATCTTAATATCTCTACATAAACAACAAATGTAACAAAGAAGCACAAAAAGGCATACATTAATTTAACATTCTCATTTTGCTTTTCTTATACGGCTGAATTTATCTATGTAAAGTCTACCCATAATGATAGAAGGTTTCATTACTGGTTTAAAAATGCGCGTTTGAAATTCGCACAGGTAGACATAAAAATAATTTTGTCGTATGACGGCATACATAAATGAAGACTTACGTAAAGTTGATATAACAAAAACAGACTTAACAGTAAAAGTAATAATAATAAATAAAATAATGGTGTGGTTCAAAGTATGACGGGATACATAAGAATAGTTTCACGTCAAATACGGCTGAATTTATCTATGTAAAGTCTACCCATAAATGATAGAAGGTTTTCATTATTGGTGTAAAATAGCGCGTTTGAAATTCGCACAGGTAGACATAAAAAAAAAATTTTGTCGTATGTCGGCATACATAAATACAGACTCACGTAAAGTAGATATACCAAAAACCAGACTTAACAGTAAAAGTAATAATAATAAATAAAATAATGGTGTGGTTCAAAGTATGACGGGATACATAAGTACAGTTTCACGTCAAATGTATATCATGAAAAACAGACTAAACAGAAAAAGTAGTATTATTGAATAAAATAGTTTTGTCATTCATAGTATTCAAGATCCTTAAGTAAAAGTAATATCAATCAATGAAATAATTTTGCCGTTCAAAGTATGTGGTTTTACATAACCACTGAGTCACTTCAAATGATTATCTCAAAAAGACTTATAAAATAATTCTATAATACGTAATTAAGATGATAACAAACGTCAGTACGCAAAATCTATCCTTCAAGACCATCTTGTATTATTTGTGAAGTTGATACGGAATATTTATCAACAAGTTCTGGGTATCTTCCGATGAACTTTTTTAGAAAAAGGACGAGACGTTCTTTGACATACCCCTGGTTCATCAACTTTCTGCTCAGACACTGGTGACGTTTTACAAAGTCTGAATAGGAGCTGCAAGCTCTTGAATACCTAATAAGTTGGGAAATGTATATTCCATATGCAGGTGAAGTTGGTATATTACTACTAAGGTGGGGGAAATTGATAATTTCAAAATTAAAATCGTCTCGTTTGTCATAGATTCTGGTACTGAGATGACTGTGTATGTCAAATTCGAGGTATAAGTCTAAAAATGAGGCGGAGGAAGCCGTGTCTGTGGTCTCTTTAATTTCTAGTTCTGGTGGGTATATTAATGGAATCCAATCAGAAAAGTTCGGATTGTTAATGGAAAGAACATCATCAATATATCTGAAAGTGAAATTAAATAACCTGGCTTCTTTGATCTTCTTGTTTTTGACAAGTGTCTGAAGGAACTCCGATTCATATGAAAATAAGAAGAGGTCAGCAAGGAGAGGCGCACAGTTCGTTCCCATAGGAATGCCGACAATTTGTTGAAAAAGTCTACCTCCAAATTCAACAAATATGTTGTCAAGGAGAAACTCCAGCATACTGATCACTTGTTCCTCTGTGTAGTATGTTTTACCCTTTTGTTCCTTATTAACAAAATATGCCTTATGGTATCCCAAAGTGATAAATTTATAGCGTATGCTACCATTTTTATGATGAAAAGCATTGTGGATTATTTCTTTTAGACGGTTTTTCAATTTCACATGGGGAATGGTTGTATACAAGGTTGAAAAATCAAAAGTTTTAATAGAACTAATTTCAGAAAAAGACCGAGCTTTAAAATTATCAAGAAGTTCTTTAGAGTTTTTCAGAATCCACATATGGTTAATACCACTACGAGAGTAAACAGTTTCACATTATATCTGAAGACCCTCTTTAACTGCGGACAGAATTTTAGTCAGTCTAATGGACAATTCTTTAGTAGAACAAGCAGATGAGCCGGCAATGTACCGTTGTTTGTACGGAATTTTGTGAAGTTTAGGTATCCAATACAAACAAGGTAAGTCCTCCGATTTGTCGTTCAATGCAATGTTCATAGAAGCCATGAAGGACTTATGATTCGCCAAAATCTCATCCTTGTCAAATGATATGTTTTTGTATGTGGGATTACCTGAGTGTTCATTTATTCCTAATTCTTTTATAAGACACTCGTAGTAATACGATTTACATACAAAGACAATATTATTTGAAGCTTTGTCCGCAGGAACAACAACATACTTATCTTGAAGAGATGATAGACATTTCACAGCCTCTTTGTCACTGAAAATGGACTTAGGTCGATCACTCACACAGTTTTTCAACTTATGAATGCGACGTTTTATCAGAGACCTGATTGTTTTGACCCATTCTGACAAAGTGTCCAGTTGAACTTCTTCTCGCTTAGCCCATGCTCTGGCGTAGTTCTCAATGGAATCCATAATTATTTTGAAGTTATGGTTCCAATTGATGTGTTGGGGTTCTCTAAACTTAGGACCACGAGAAATCACCTTTCGGAGATTATCATGTTGAATTATGTTTAGATCCCCAGTAATAACATGGCCAGAGGGGCTGTAATTGTAAGGCGAGTTGGAACAATCACATGTCAGAGGTTTTTTTAGGTATTGTTCTAAATCAAGGTCATGTAATGCTTGTTTATAGTTAAATATTTTGGGTGCAATGGTTTTGGTGTAACTGTAGGATACAATAGGAACAGACTGATTTTGAAAATAAATAGGAATTTTAGATGTCACCTCCTTGTTATGCAGAACGTTGCTGATGTTGATTGCATCAATTCCTCTATTGTTAAAGTGAACAGGAAGGAATTTTCTCTTTTCCTCATGTAAAGGTTCCGATCTTACTGGTTTAAAGAGACGGAAAAGAGCTACATCACAAATTATACTGACAAGTCTGTATATTGGAGAAAATGTATTAGTACCTCCTTTGTCAAGTGCATAATCTCTCAAACATTTTAGAAAATTAACCGGCAGTGAAAAAAGAATAGTTCTAATGTAATGTAACCCTAACGGATGATGCAGATGAGAAAGAAGGTCATCAAAGCTTCCAGAGGCCGATCTAGATTTGGAAGACTTTTTTACATTAGGTCGATGGTAACGTTTTTGTCCATGACTACGTTGATTTCGTAAGGTAGTATTAAATAAACTCTTTACATTAACATCACTGCAGGCTGGACTTGACAAATTTCCTACTCCTTTGACATTATCATTGCACCCATATGGCATTGCAGTACCCAGTTCCCTTATCCAGAAATTTTCTCTATCTTTTCGGAAAGGAGTACTAAGTACTGGACTATTTGTGTGGTGATAAATTTTCTCGATGATCCGTACTTTCATAGATAACGAAGGGTCATGGTCCGATTGATTAAAGTGGTTATAAAGAACCCTGAATTGCGGATCTTTATTATCAGACCGGTGTTGATTCATCCTTTTACGTAAAGTTTGTCGAGTTTCACCAACATAAAGTAGTCCACACAAAGTACATTCGATTCCGTACACTACATTGTCCGTGGAACAGTCCAGAGGTTCGAAAGATTTAAAATAAAACAACACCAAGGCTAAAAAAGACATAGAAAAAACAAACAAACACAACACACCATAGAAAACTTAGCAACACGAATTCAACCAAAACACTATAGATGATTTCAGGTATTCAGGAAGGGTAAGTGGATCCTTCTCCAAATGTTGGATAGCCTTATGTCGACCGCTTCCAAATATCTTGGTAGTGGTTTCAAATCAAATCGACTTAGTGAATTTGTACTTCTTATTCCTTTTTGTTAAACATATCGGACTTTATTATATTTATATAACACAAAAACAATCGGTTGACCGAAAAACAAGAAATTTTGAATCAATTAGCTCTCGAATATATATATCAGCATTTTCTGAACTAATTACGGACCCTATTAGTGTTTCTTGTCTGACCTAACTAAGGTGCATATTCGCTTAATTAACTTCTATAAAAGAAAAGAGATGTGGACAATACCTAAAGGTATTCAGTGGGCGTTCACTTCTTTGTGTACTATAATAATTGGGTGTCTTATGATTTTGGAATCGCGTGTTTTTTAAACTAGTTTAGAAAGATCATGTTTTTTTTTATACCGGAAAGTTCATTTCCTTATCGGTTTTTGTAATTAACATATTTCTTGATCTGATTTCAATTGCAAATTCTGTATAGTCGGTTTAGTCTCTTTTTCGACAACGAGAGTTAACTTCATAAAACATAAGCAATGAAAGTTTACGACGGAGTCGACATACACCTATACAAATGGTTACAAAGTGGTGCTGGTTTCGGCATTCTCCTTTTTTTAGTAAGTTTTTTTTTTAGAGTTCATGAAATCTGCTAATAACCGTTTCCTTAATTTATCTTGGGTCAATGTCAAATTCGTATACAGGGGTAATTTCATCACTTTTTTAGACAGTAAGAACCACAAAGATACGATATAAATATATAATATAAGATATAAAAAAAAGTATTGGAATTGGTCGACTTACAGCTATTCAACTGGTGTTGCTTTTAGCTTTCCCCTATTTTGAGTACGTTTGTTTTTCAATATCTCCTTTTTCTACGTCCCGGAGTGATCGACTTTCTTAAACAGAAATAATGTGCTTCCTTTCTTTTTTCTGTTAGAACTTGGGTCATCTATCGAACTTGTCAGTGTCACGACGGGTGCCACATGTGAAGAAGGATCTGCTTACCCTTCCGGAGCACATGAGATCACCCCTAGTTTTTGGTAGGGTTCGTATTGTTTATTCTTTAGTTTTCTATGCGTCATGTGTACTATTGTTTTTCTGTTTGTCTTTTTCATTTTTAGCCATGGCGTTGTCAGTTTGTTTTAGATTTATGAGTTTGATAGTCCCTTTGGTATCTTTCGACCCTCTTTTATAAGATAGTCCCGTTGTAGAAGTTTCTATTCCACCAAAAAAAAGGGGGACGATCTCAGGGGCTCCGGCAGGTGTAAGCAGATCCAAACCATTTTTATTGATAAATGATATGAGCTGAAATGACAATGAATTTCTAGGATCAGAAGTTGTCTCTGCTGGATCAGATGTATCATACCTTTATTCCAAGTATTTGGAATTTTACTAGATTCAAAATATAAACTAGATAATCGTGTTAAAGTACAGATAACTATGAATTTCTTACACAGTTAAAATTAAATTATTAATCTTTACTTTCGGGCTGAGTCAAGAAGTGGTCTTAGGACTAGAACGTGTCTTAGGATGGTCTTACGACATTTCGTAATGAAAAAACTAACTATTACTGTATTATTTCCCGAATATTTCCCTCAAAGTTCAAACAATTGACCTCGTTCTTATCAGTGCATACACTGACTCACATAAATGCTGACCTTTGAGGAACATTAAAAACGGACAGTCCCTAATTAAATTGCAACATATAAGCTCAAACACACTAAACACACCAAACGAATAGACAACAACTGTTATATTTCTGACTTGGAACAGACATTCTGAAATCAAAAATTCTTCACATCATCATACAGTACACTGCATTTAAGAGACATTACACAGATAGTCAGCACTATTTCTGTATATAGCATAACATTGGTTCTTGGTTTTGTGACATTGGATTCGTTATGTAATTCGATTAATGTATTTGAATGTCTTTGTAGTTGTTTTTATTGACTTAGTTCATTGTTACTTTTACTCCCTTTACTAGACAAAATCAACTTATTTTATTTCGAGAATACAAACAACAATTGGTAGACGTGAAACGCGTTGGCAACCATAAAATTAGAATCAACTAGCTGCCTGGAAAATGTCAGCATTTTCACGATTAATTATGGACCTGATTAGTGGGACAGTAAGTGATCAAACCAATATGTCTGAAATGAATAAATACATTCTCGCTTTATAAGATAGTTCAATGATACGAAGTAGGTATTCTGTGTGAATTCACTCTATTGATGTGTGAATTATGTTACGAGGGTGTCTTATTAATTCGAAATCACATGTTTTGTATTCAACCTAGTTTTGATAGATCACATTTGTACAATACCAGAAAGTATATTTCCTTATAGTCTTTACTGCTGCAGTTAAAGTGCTTTAACATAGTTTAAGAGCTTATCCTGCTCTACATGGGTGCTGCATCTGCTTTACCTTTTGGAGCACCTGAAATAGCGACATAGCAAAAACAAAAAAACAAACAACAAGCACCATTCAACTAAATATCATTTAGTTTTGATGAAGATATTAAAATTCAATATAGGATTTTTATATTTTAAGGGGGCTCGTGGGTCTAAATCGATTTTTTTATTTAATATAGAATTTTTCTATTTTTTTCTATAAATGAACTTTATCTTATACTTAAATTTTTTATATTATAAAATGAAATATAAAAATGGGGTCACCGTTCATTTACGCTCACAATCTGCCTTAGAAAGAAGCATACCTTTTTGTTAATGTCCATTGTTTCTGTTGAAGTAATAGGAGAAATAGCGGTAATGTCGAAATAAAAAAAGAACTAAATTACAGAAATCAATTATTTAGTTTATGTACAGCTTGTTCGAAAACAAAAATAACAAATATAGGTCAACGATGAATTAAAAAATATATTTCCATTTTAATGACAAAAAAAAATGGCATTTTTGCACAAAAGGGGGATAATTTGACGGGTTTTCAATGATATCAACATTTTAAAAGTCACCTGGGGCCAACATGAATTGACTTTTTGGAATGATTTTCTTCCATATGATAAAACCGTCATAGAAATACATAAAGTAACAACTACTTAAGGTAAAACATAAAATTTGTAATGAAAAGTTAATGTTTAATTTTTTTCTGAAAATGTTATACCAGCAAGCCTCCTTTAGTAATCAGACACTGTTTTCGGATCGGATTTTGATGAAAATGGTGCTTTGGTTGATAGTGCCTTAACCCTTTGAAGTAAATTCTAACTATAAAAAGAGATCAAAGAGACACAAAGGTTAAACAAACTCATTTATCAAAATCGATAGTGTAATGTTCTAAAAATCAACCTAAAAAGACAAACAATATTTAACCCAACGCAAAGTAAAAAAAACTCTAAAAATCTAAGCAAAACGAACACCATAAACAATTATTGGATTCTAAGGTGCTCTGCTCAGGTAAATAAATTATGCTTCTCACGTGACACCTGTAATGTTACTTCTCTAGAAATGTTGTATAACAAGTCACTCCACAAATGAATATTTGCAATTGACTCATATCTTTCCATTAGATATCCCCATACCTGTATACATGCAAAGATTACCTTTAGCCGTATTTGGCACATTTTATTTTTAATTTGGGATCCTCAATCATGTCAATGCTCTTTAACTTGTTACTTGTTTGTCTTTATAAATATTTTGATATGAGCGTCACTAATGAGTCTTATCATGCTTATGTAGACGAAACGCACGTCTGGCGTACTAAATTATAATCTGGTACCTTTGATAACTATTTACACCATTGGGTCGATGCCACTGCTGGTGGATGTTTCGTCCCTGAGTGTATCTCCAACCCAGTAGTCAACACTTCGGTGTTGACATGAATATCAATTATGTGGTCATTTTCAAAAATTTCCTGTTACCAAAAGTTTGAATATTAAAAAAAACTAAGGATGTTCTTATCCCAAGCACAGGCTACCTTAGCCGTATTTGGCACAATTTGTGGGAATTTTGATAAAATCAATGCTCTTCAACTTTGTACTTGTTTGGCTTTATAAATATTTTGATATGAGCGTCACTAGAGAGTCTTATGTAGACGAAACTCGCGTCTGGCTTACTTAATTAGATAATCCTTGTACCTTTGATAACTGTATACTATCGGTCAGGTGAATTGTGTTACTCCAAAACTGATGTAGTGCATAAAAATATCCCCTTTTACAAGTCAGACAAGACTGTTTCCGCTATAAACAAAACGTGCATTTTACCAAAAAAAAAAACAGAATAACAATTCAAACTACAACAAAATGAGACTAATTATGTATTACATTATGCACAAACTCCCTTAGGTTTGTTCTTATTGTTTCAGTACATTCGCTAAAGAAATCAAAGTGTTAAATGTTAATAACACATCCATCAAATTATCTAATATGTTAATACAAATCAACGGTTTCTTGACAATGTGATATTCCTGATTTTAGGAAAAAAGTTATATTTAACATGTACAACTATACACGGTTTAAGCGTATAAAAAGACAAAACAACAAATATTGTACACTATCTGATAAAGAAATTGTAGAAATAATAATAACTAACCCTTAATGTTTTTTAGTGTCTTCGAACTAGATTCTTGTCAACTATTCAACTTTGTATTTCTGATGAAAACATATACTTATAATAAAAGCATTCGGCATACGGGAAACACGTGCACATACAGATATATGGAATTAAGTTATTGTCTAGAATATATCAGTGCATTTCGTGATTATGTGTAGGCCTACATCAATTAGTAAGATTTTTGCAACATAACATTAATCTATACCACACAATGTGTCTGATATAAATATTTTTAATCATCATTTGTAAAAGTAGTATTAAGTGCAACTTCACTTCCTTATTGTATACTTACATACAGGAGTGTCTAATGATTTCGCAATCCCATGCTTTTCTAACAGTAGTGTTGATAGATCACGTTTTCACTATATTGGAAGATATATTTACTTGATCTACTAACTGATGAAGTTTAGAAAAGTACAGTTACTTTGATCATGAAATGAGCTTAGTATTAATACCAACTCTTAATGCTTTACATTTTATTAGTCTGAATATTATACACACGTAAACCTGTAGAATCGAAACTTTTTTAGTTTTTTTCATGGGATAAACAAATCGGTAAAGAACTGTTGCATTAATTACAAATGTTACAGTACAAATAATGATACAATGTAATCACGTATCAATAGCTTGTCTGCCTATAGAAAAGCACAGATATTATCGGATATGTTCCTCATGTCGTAACTACAATACCCTTTCCATTTCACGAATGTGAAATACCGAATTAGACTAATTGCTGGATGTGTATTGATAATTGAACTTGCAATATCGCGGGCATTCAGGGCGTGGTTGAAAGTATATTAAATGTGGAAGGATTATTTTTGGTAAAATATTTCATGAAAGTCATAGGGACTTCTTCGGGACAGGAAAACTGTTTTTTTTACCCATCATGACACAAAAAAATACAATAATAAGTTACCGTACAGCCTTCAACAATGAGAAAATCTGATACCGCAAAGTCACCTATAAAAGTCCCCGTATTGACATTGTAAAACAAGTCAAACGGGAAAACTAACAGCCTAGTTTATGTACAAAAAATGAATAAAAAGCAAGTATGTAACACATAAACAAATGACAACCACTGAATTATAGGCTCCTGACTTGGGTAAGGTTCATACACACAGACTGTGGCGGGTTCAAACCTTTTAGCGGGATCACTACCCTCCCCTGACATAGGGCAATGGTGACACAGTATAACATAAGAACAAACCATGAAAATCAGTTGAAAACGGCTTAACTTTAGTCTGTTATGCTACATTTTACTGCGAGCGGTAACAAGGGTTAAAGCCCAAATGAATTATTTATATTCTATTTCATATAATTACATTGTGGAAATATGAATTTCACTTCAACAGAAAAAAATCGTAACGTTGTCTATCAAATGACATGAGAACTAAATGTATCTTATCACAAGTGTGAGCTCAAAATGTTATGTTTCTCTCAGTTTTGGTTTGTGAATCGGAATTTTTCAGCGGTATACTTTTATTCCCTTGAAGATCAAACCATAGTTGTTATAGTTTTATCACATACATGTATTGAATCAATGCGTTATTGTTATTGCTTGACAAAATATGAAACTATATTCAATTTTTTATACAAATGACAATCAGTGGACGGCGATCACGTGGGTAACCAGATCATTCAAATAAGTTAATTCACTAGATCTTGTGTCTTGTTTGATAACGTATTGTTTATTTGTGTATTTCTATGATCTGTATGTTCGTGCATGTATGTGTATGGTAGTCCTGTCATATAATGTGTCATTTAAGCGTTGTATGAAACATTGTCATAAAAGCGAGAGGATTGGCTAGCTGCACAACCAGGTTCATTTTATCTTAAAATGTTATGTACCAAGTCAGAAAAATGACAACTGTTACCTTATAGTTTTTTTCTGTGTGTGTTGCATTGACGTTCGATTTTTGGTTGAATTTTAATGTTTTCATTGTTTTTGTTTTTTTCCTCTTAATGTTGAAATGTATCTTGAAAGATACCAGAGAGACAGTCAAACTCATAAATCGAAAATATACTTACAACGCCATGGCTAAAAGTTTAATAAACAAATAGATCAATAGGACACATGACATAACATAGAAGACTAAAAAATAAGGAACACGAACCCCACCAACAACTAGGGTGGATCTCAGGTGCTCCAGAAAGGTAAGCAGATCCTGCTCAACATGTGGCACCCGTCGTGTTGCTCGTGTTGTAACTAATCCAGTAAATTGTCTAATTCGGTAGTTTACATTCATATAACTTTTGTCTCGTTTAATTATAAACCTTCTTACTACGAATTAAGCTATATAACCAAACACGAACAAGCTGCTTAACATGAATAAGGGATACCTCTCTCGAGATCAATATTCATCGAAGCTACTTAACACATTTGGCATATACTATAACACCGGGATCTTCAATAACTCATATGGGTTTTTGTCCTGACACTCATTTGTTGTATAATGTTTTTCCTAAACAGGAAAGTAAATTTCCGTTTTACCACAATTTATAATAATTTAGAAAAGACTATTAGTATATTACTTAATTTGAGCTTCATGATTATCAGTTCTTAACGTTAAAGGGTATAATAAAGGAAAACTGTTAGTCTATTCGTCGGAGATTGAAGACATGCTCATAATTTAAATCAATAATAGTATATGTAACATGAAGCGATAGTTTATTCACGTTTTGCACTCTTTATGTCCAGTTTAAGATATGTCTCTGTTACTTATTTTCTAATTACAAAATAAATTTAAAATTCTACTGCCTCAAAAACCTCTAATCGTGGTTTGTAGATAATGAACTAACTTTTTTCTTCAACGTATACATTGACTGTTACCATGATTTACATTTTGTAGTTGTGCCAGACACGAAATCAGTGACGATCGAATAAAAGAAAACGGCTTTATAAAGTACAAATTAATGTACCCTTTACAATCAGAATACTACACCAACTGCCTTAACTTGATAAATATTTTGTGTTCATTCATTATTGAATTAGATGGAAACGACTTGTTCACGTATGCACCTTTTAATAAGTGACAACAGTTCGCGAAGGAAGGGATCGCTTTTCACAGTCTTTATACGTATCTACGTTTTTGTATAATGTCATCTCTTTTGTGTATTTTTAGTTTGATGATATAGATAAAGGCAACAGTAGTATACCGCTGTTCAAAACTCATAAGTCCATGGACAAAAAACAAAATCGGGGTAACAAACCAAAACCGAGCGAAACGCATTAAATGTAAGAGGAGAACAACGACACAACACCGAAACGCAACAGAAACAGACCAATCATCAGACAAAACACCACAAGAGACAAGAGAATGTTTTTACTGTCTTCCTTTTGAGATGTGACATAATTTTAACATCTAAATATCACGAGTAGTCATTAGAGAAATCATCCCAGTTAAAATAATATCCCTTCCCTGAAATAATTGTTTACAATAAATGTACAATAAATTTCAAAAGAACCGTCCCATCAACATGATCAATACAAAATGATTCCAAACGTGTATGTGCAATAAAGCGTTGCATTGTTACATATCAGCACACGACACTGAAGGAAACAGAATACAAAGTTATGGCTGCATTTAAAACCTGTTGGTGACCTTCTGCTGTTGTCTGTTCTTGGGTCGGGTTGTTGTTTCTTTGACACGTTCCCCATTTTCATTCTCAATTTTACATACTTAATGTATGAAAACATATCTACCTATGAGCAAAACAATGAATTGAAATGACAACATGTAGTTGTAAAACCATACTATACATTTCAGAAAGCATCTTGCGAGCAGAAGTAATAATAGAAGAAATGATAATTTATAATCAAGATTCATTTAAACACCTGATCTTTCGTCATACTAAACCTATATAAACATCAGAAGATATAGTAAGATTTCCAAGGCGACAATTTTACAAGAGACCAAATGACGTTTACATTTACAACTATTAGTCACTGTACGACATTTAATAATGAGCAAACCCTATAGCTCAGTGTTCGCTATAACAAATGTAAAACAATTCAAACGAGAAAACTAACGGCCAACATTATGAACACCAAAACAGAACAATAAATCGAATATGTGACTTAGCATTAAACGATAACCACTGAATTACAGGCTCCTGACTTAGGATGATTCCATTTATATTCTTATATAAATCAATAACAACAAATAACCTAGTTTGTGATTCTTAAGTTATATTTCCCGCACGTTGCAGTTGTCATGCAGGATCGAGTGCAAAATGATTTAAAACTTGTAGATAATTAAATATAAATACCTTTAGCGTTCAATCACTTGGTTTTAATTTTGTATCTATCCAAAGGCTGTCTAGAAACAGAACAGAAAAAAAATCTTTGTATTGCAATAGAGTTAAAAGAATACTAATGAGATTTATCCATATTAGAAGGTTGTTTATTTTGATGTGATGACATTATAATCGTTAAATGCTTCAATTTGTAAGGTGCTATTGACTTTAGTCCCAGGAATGCAAATCTGATATGATATTAGAAATTATTATATTCTACTGGCATAGTGTAACAGTATCGTTTCACACCCAGATATCATTTACTTCAGAGGAAATTACATATGTTATATAGTAAATATGATATTAGATTTGTATAAATTTAAAGATCTTGTTCTTAAACCTAAAAACTTTTCTACTGTACATTGTGTCCTTATGTGATGGCAGAGGTCAATGAGAGCAAAGTGAGCAGGTGTGTTGTAAGTGACGTTTATATTTTCTAACGGTAGAAACGGAGAGCAAGGAATATGGTTTTTAAATTTTATAGATGCTTTTTGTGCTTATTTGTTAAATGTTTGTTTGTTTTGGGATTGTGACACATTGATGACGGTTGTACCCATATTGTGATTGTTTTAGCAATGTCTGTTTTGTTTACGCATGCATCGTTGTTCATATAACGGAATTTGATGCGACTGTCATAACATTGAGAGGTTTAGCGCTATAAAATCGGGTTCAATTCACCATTATCTACATTTGAAAATGCATGTACCAAGTCAGGAAAATGAAAGTTTTTGTCCATTTCTTTGATGTGTTATATTATTAGATTTTTCCATTTGATAAGGAACTTTCCGTTTTGAATTTTCCTCAAAGTTCAGTATTTTTGTGATTTTTCTTTTTATTTATTAAGACATATCTTTCTGTGCTGTCGGGTCGAGCTGATTATGAAATAGAAGTGAAGAGTTTTCTTTTGAAATGATTTATGTCAGTTTGAAGTATTGAATAAGAACATTGAAGAACATTAATGAATCTCTGATCTTGTTGGAAATCGTAAATCGTTTAGGAAGAGATAAATCAAGGACACAGAAAAAGACTTTTTGAACCGATAGAATCAGACAATACTGAAGATACATGTGTATGCTAATTTCTCGCTTTGGGATGGAAAATAATGAGCTTCAGTACACTCTTGGTAGATTACAAATTACTTGTCTGCGATTTAAAATTGTAAAGTATCGTTTTTAATTGTTAGTGTCGTCAAGAACATATACAGTTAGCATTGATGTATATTAAACACAGCAATTTATGTACAAATCAAGTTTGAAAATTCCAAATCGCTCATACAATGCTGACCGTAAAAAGACTTCATGTATGCTATTAATTCAGGGTTTCTTTTTGGTCACATATTTTATCCTAGAATATATGTTTTGGCCTTCAATTATTTGGTTTTGAATTTTCGTGGTGAAGGTAAATAACAAAAATATAATATACATTTTCCATTTGTGGGTCATTAAGTAAATAGTGTCTGTGTTGTATTTAGACCCCTCTATCAAGACATTTATTTTGCATGCACACATTTGTATCCAACGCAATCATAGGTTTGAACATTGTCTTAAATTTATACTTGCATTGTTTTGTATTTAAATGTCCTGTATATGTAAACTTAAGATCTGTGTCCTTTTTTTAAAAGCAAGGCCCCATCTTGACACGGATAATTTATCTATGTCCGTAAAAATGATTCGGTCTCAAATCTGTGTCCGATTTTCAATCGTGACGTTAATCGCATATCTTTGTCCGTTAAAAAAGATAAGGCATGTAATCTGTGTAATGTTTTAAATCCTTTTCCAGTTTGTTTTGGCATGTGCACATTTATACCCATCTAATAAGTTCGGCCTGATATATTTTCTTGTTTTAATAGAGGTTGTCAACATCATACGGACGGATTGTTATGGAGCATTAATTTTGTTCAAAATAAAATCGACGATAAATTTCTCCTGATATTGCAGTGTGTTTAAAGACAACAGTTATCAATTTTTTAGTCTTTTTGCAACCTTGCATTTTATTTTTGTGGTAAAACATTTATTTTCTGTTGTTGAATATTAGGTATTCTTACGTTGAGTTTCGTTTGTTTGCATGTCGTTTATACTTTTCATTTATCTCCCTTATCTATTTTAAAAGAAACGTGTGATGTAATGTTAATGTTAAACAAATTCGCATTTCTTGTTTGTATTTGATTAATTGTTTAATGTTAACTGTTCAGTGGCAAGTATTCCATGAATTTTACGACGAGATTAATTAGCGCTTGAATACGGATTGAAAAGTGATTACAAGTTGAGTATTTTTCTTATATCATATCGACACATCTTTTATAAATATGGAACGAATAAAGGAGGATTGTTGGGTATATTCTGTCTCCTAGAATAAATCACCCAACAGGATAAGGTGCACTATGTCCAAGTGGTCCAACTTGCTGAGACGCACGAGCGTCATTTACGTGTCCAAAAGTATCTTGGATAAATATGTCGTGAACACCACTAGTTATTTAAAAGAAAATTATCTATAAGCAACAGGTTACAGAAATATAAACGAGCACTCGACCAATCGTTAGATAATAGAGTTTTGCGTATTCTTGTTAAAAGTATGGGTGCTTGTTGTTCGGTGTGAGTCAAGGCTTTGTGTTAAAGGCCGTACATTGACCTATAATGGTTTATCTTTTTGAAATTGTTATTTGGATAGAGAGTTGTCTCATTGCCACTCACACCACATCTTCATATATCTAGCTACAGCACTTATAGGTACATATTTTTATAAATATTCTTGGTCGTAATATTTAGTATTATTCCACATAACTTTTCGATCAATAAGATTTTCAATTGCCATTGATTGAACCGTAAATTTTATATTAGATAATATATATCAAGTCAATATTATATGTCTACGACTCAAAATAGTCTTAAAAATAAAGCATGTATATATTCTTTAAAAACAATTTAAAGCAATTTCAAAGGGAAAAAGAACACAACCGATAGTCCAATATTATTGAATAACTTAATTCATTTATCTGTTCTCGTTACGGCAAGTAACGTTAAGTTAGGGCAATTTTCGTTCGTTCGTAAGATGTTGAGAAACCTCTAATAGGTAATTTCCCATAATTCAATAGTAAGATGGCATGTGTTCTCCATGTGTGTGCAAGGGCTCAGGTATTAAAGAGGGACGAAAGATACCAAATGGACAGTCAAACTCATAAATCTAAAATAAACTGACAACGCCATGGCTAAAAATTAAAAAGACAAACAGACAAACAATAGTACAAATGACACAACATAGTATATGTTTAAGTATATCAGGCTAAATTATTTCGCTGGTATTTTTAATAGTGTTTAAAGTACGGTCTTATACGACTGATCAACGATGGTACAATCTTTAAAATTTGACAACAGTAGAGTAGTTACAACAGAGGTTGCGTATGTTAACATCCAAAATAAATAGCAGTTTAATAATGAAGAAAACAAGTATAATATATGTTAGGAAAGATTAAAAAATTAAAACGCGACTTCGTACTTCTTAATCCCTCCAAAATGAATAGAATCAAGCAATTTAAACTGGTACAATTACAAAATTAGACTTGACAAAGGCAAGAAATAGAAGCATTGACAGTGTAGTAATAAAACGTATCTAATATAAATTATCTTATACTAATGTAAAACACTGCTCAAAATCAAACTAAATCTTTCCGTTTATCCTTGTTGGTGCCTTATCTTTCCCGAGTGCTATATTTCCTGGACTAAGCAGTGTTAACGTTGTGATTGTAATGGTCAGTAGATTTAGCTCTGCCCAAGTGTGACAAGGGGATCTTAAATGTCGAAAAAAAGGGAGGCTTGTAATAATAGTCACTACGATGGCTGTTTTCTGACTCGTTAACATTATATACACATGGTAAAAAGTATTGCAACACCTTGGGTTTGTAAAACTTGAAAATTCAGCCTCTTATTTTGGATGGAATATGATAAAATATTTGTAAAATAATATTGAAACATAGTTTATGATAATATGGCATTTAAACGAGTAAAAAATGTTTGAAAAAAATGTTTATCTAACCACAATTTTAATAACAAAATTAATTTTTACTTTAGTCAAACTTTACGATATCCTACATTTCAAAATTAATCTTAAGATGATTGTTCACATCATGGTTGATCGTTATGCGCCACATAATTAGTACTTTGTGCGCAGCCTCCATTCAAACGGAAAACCTCCTATTAACGTCTTCTGATTCCTGCCTTAAACCGACTTATTTGTTGCTAAGGTAGCAGCAACAATTTCTGATGAAGGGCATTGTTTATCTTATGACGTGTTTGAACTGGGTTGTCCTTTCGCGCACTTTACGCCCATTAGTGTCCCATATATGCTCGATATGGTTCAAATTCGGGCTACGATCGTGCCAAGGAAGATAGATCGAATTCCATTTGAACAATGGATCTTCCTCCACGATGCTAATTTCCAACTTTGGCGAGCTCTGCACTACATTGGATACGGACAACTGTGTGTCTGTTCATAAACAAAGGTCCCCGAAATGTTCTTATCGCACGATAATCAGTAGCAATGAGTCGATATCGAACAGTTCTTGTTTAAAGGCTTCTGTATGCCCACCGCTCTCTTTGTCGGATTGTATTGTATGCAATGGGTTTCCTTATGACCAACCTTCATTATGCCTGATGGCAGATGGTATAGGGGGTCTTCTTGATCTTAGCAGATCTTTAACATCGTTAATTGCCAGATTATTATTATCAAAACGACTTATATGGAAATGGTGATGAACAAACATTCGTGCGGTTGTCACAGCGACATTCCTGCTTTTCTCAGGCTGAAAATCTGTCATCTTGCTTCAGTTAAGAGTTGTGGAGGACCTATTACAAGGTGTCAATCACATAACTTTATAAACTAGGTTATTTAAAGTGTTGAAAACAATGAGGATAAAAAACATCTGTTTTGCTATTTACGGGTACATTAGCTGCATGTGCAGATACGAACTTTTTGAGTCGATATTTATTGATTAAACTCAGGTGATATTTAAATAATCATGATAATGTTTCAATATTTCTATTTTAACAAATTATATAATTACAGTATTTGTGCTGTTGTCAAACTTGAAAGTTTGTTCCAGATCTAGAGTAGATCAGACAACGATATTTTTTGGAAATGAATTTCCACGCTATCGTTATTGTGATGTCTCTACTGTCATCACCTGGTAATCTTTTCGAGTTTGTTGTTCGGTCTTATCTGTTTAGTTGCATTAACTTTTGACTAGCGTATTATTAAGTATGAATAAATTTATCAAAGATACCAGATTGAAATTTTGTATTTGGTACGGGCGCGCTTTTGAAATAGAACAATTTAGTGACACTCAAATTTATAGTGCTTTTGTAAATGCTTAGATGCAAGAAGTTGCTTTCAAATATATTTGTTTGATTGCATTGGTATTTTCAAGTTATTAACAGTCTCTACTCGTCTATACAAGGTCGAAAGTAGTTATTTCTGCCTGTCTAGTGATCAATTGTTTGTTTGACATCTTTATGTTAAGATCATCCCACAATTTTTAAATTACTTCCTGGAACAGGATATGAACCACACATTTGTATTTTCTACAACGTTAGACATGTCATATTAATTATTAGATATAGGAAGATGTGGTGTAAGTGCCAATGAGACAACTGTCTATCCAAATAACAATTTAAAAAAGTAAACCATTATAGGTCAATGTATGGCCTTCAACACGGAACCTTAGATCACACCGTTTAAACGGGAAAAAACAACAGTCTAATCTTTATAAAAATACGAGAATCGAAAAAACACGTATAAATTACATCGTATTACGGCACGTTGCTTCTAACTGTTACATTTGTACGTTAAACGATGTGGTTGAAAAGAAATGTCATATGAATCATTGGGTATCTGATATTTTTTATCTTCTGTCTTTTTTTCAGTCTTTATACTGTTTTTAAGGCTCATGATTTTATAGCCGAACTCTCTGATCACTGCCAGATATCCACAATGTTAATGGGTTACCTGTTAATTGAATGCAGTGTGAAAAGATGTTCACTATATACCAAGTAAATATGTATGAGAAAAAATTCTGCGGAGAAATTTCATAATGCACTAGCTTCGCCACTGATTCAAGTAAAAATAATAAATTTTAACAACACAAACTATACTGCTGACTCAAATATTATGATACAAGATCTGAATAATATCCTTTATGAGGCAGCTAATATTTATATCAAGAAAATGATTTAGAAAAAGGTAACTGGTAAAACAATGAAAAAAAGTAAACACTCCAAATGATTAGACCTACCAATTATAAATATGAAAAAAATAGTTATGCGATAAAAAAAAAAAGATATTTTAAAAATATAACAGGGATCCTTATATTTGATCCTCATTTTTTGCTTTACTGCAAAAAGTAAAATCACCAAATTATTGAACTTATTGGAAAATCAATTCGGAAAGTCGATAGTCACATGGCTTAATCAAATAACAAAACGCATCAAAAACGAATGGACAAGAACTGTCATATTAACAAAATACAAAAAAAAGCGTGAAAAACTAAATATAGACTTTGCCGTGCTGATCTTATATATCAACTTGATAACTTTCGTGAAGAAAAACCAAAAAGTTATTATTGAACTTCATTAGAACCCCTAAATAATTCTGACAAACAAACAGAACAATCATCACAAACACTGAGTGGGGAAAAATTTTTAAAAATCTTCAAAAAAAACAGTAACTCCTTCCCCTAATATTATAGACTTTTCACGTAATTAGGAAAATGCAAAAGAGTTTTACTGAGATATATATACTTATCAGAGATAAAGCAATTTGTGATGCAATTCATACATTGAAAAAAACATTTCATGTATGTCAATTGAGGTCTTATCCAAGTACTGGATCAGTGTTAACGATTAAGAGATTGAGAGAGGAAGGTACAACATTCTGACAGTGTCAGAACATAGCAACTGCTTACTAACCCCATATGGTAACACACCATGAAGTTTTTAAGGACACCCTATATCAAGTATATATAGTCACCACGTGTAGTATGTTAACCAATTATAAACCCATAAATATATAGTAGGTAAAATAATATAGTTTATGCCAAATGTGCTAAATTACCTCCAATATTTATTGATCTTCAGAGAGGGATCCCATTATTCATGTTTAGCAGCTTGTTCTTGTTTTATTATATAGCTAATTTCTAAGTAACACGGTACACAATTATACGTGACAAAATTAAAGAGAGATAATTATTTCTACTGATCTGGTTGCCATTGTGATTTTCAAATTGTCGTTTGTATTATAAATAAAACATAGTTTCACATTTTGACAAAGAATAACATACAATAAACAAGTAAAAAGAGTACACATAAGAATGAAACAACTTCAAGTACATCCAAAACCCAAAACAACTATGGCATGACGTGCATAAAACACTATGAGCACTTGTGATAAATAAAGGCAACAGTAGTATACCGGTGTTCGAAAGTCATAAATCGATAGACAAAAACAAATCCGGGCTACAAACTAAAACTGAGGAGTGTATGCGTAAGAAACTATGGATCACTGTACGATATTCAACGATGCAAAACCCATACCGCATAGTCAGTAGTGACAAATTGAAAACAATCCTAACGAGAAAAATAACGGTCAGAATTATGAACACCAACAGAACAAGAAAACAAATATGTAACACAGCAATAAGCGACACCCACCGAATAACAGGCTCCTGAATTAGAACAGACACATACATATAAAATGTGGCGGGGTTACCCATGTTAAAGAGGGTCGAAGATTATCACACCAGAGGAACATTCAAACTCCTAAATCGAAAATAAACTGGCAACGCGTCATGGCATAACATGTAAAGACACACAGACAAAAAAATGTATATATGACAAAAACTTAATCAAATTTATATTCTGTGATCACTTATTTAGTATTCTTTTAATTATATTTTCCGCACGTTGAACTAATCATATAGGATCGAGTGCAAAATGATTAAAACTTGTAAATAATTAAATATTAATTCATTTTCCGTTCAATCAATTGGTTGTAATTATTTATTTATCCAAAGACTGTCTAGGAAAAAGACCCAGAAAATTATTTTTTGTATTGCACGGAGTTACAAGAATACCAATGCGATATTACAATATTGGAGGGTTGGTATTTTATGTTAGGATAGTATAATCCTCAAATGCTCCCATTTTTGTAGTGCTATTGACCTCAGTCACAAGAATGCAAATCTGATATTTAGAAATTTTGGTCCTCAATGCACTTCAATTTCGTACTTTATTTGGCCTTTTTAACTTTTTTGGATTGGAGCGTCACTAATGAGTCTTTTGTAGACGAAACGCGCGTCTGTCGTATATACTAAATTTAGTCCTGGTTTCTATGATGAGTTTATCTACAGGAAGGGTATAACAGTACCGTGTCCTACCCACACACCTTTTACTTTAGATACATATGTTATATAGTAAACAAGATATGTGATTTGTATTAAAGATCTTGTTCTTGTACTGTATACTTTTCTGTTGTAGATTGTGTCCATATGTGATTGGCAGCGGTCGATGAAAGCAAATTTAACATTTGTGATTTATTTTATAATATAGGAAGCGTTCTGTGCTGTTGGAGGGATCTGATTATCAAACAGAGGTGTCAATGTTTCCTTATACACTAAACACCTTAATTTATTCAATTTGGCCAATTTGATCGGTCATTATTGTCCTCTAGATGACAATAGACCTTTTCGAGTTCATCCGTCACCAGCAAAAATTCGTCAATTATGAACAACTTTATGACGTCATTTACCAGATAGAGGAGGTCGCCTGTATCCCTGCACTTTTTGCGTTCATCAGGCGTCTTCTGATCGTCATTGTGCAGGATATACTAGAAATAATGGTTGCTCTGTAGGTACTTCCTTACAATTCCCCAGTGACGGCAGTGGTGATTGTCAATTTTGAGAATTCAATTTGCCGGAAAATTCGCACAATATTGAACTATAGTTTTCCAACCGCTCGCTCAACATTGGAATGGAAGTGACGACGCCCCTAATCGCACAAATGACGTTCACTTAAACCAGAGTTTTTGACGGGAATGCATCGAACTCGAAAGTTATCTATTCACTTGAATAATTTTGACTATGATCTTAATCGTTTGACTAGATGATCAGTCACATTATACTGCGTATGGTGGTACTAAAAACTATTTGTTAGAAAGTCAAAATAACTATATGTTATACTCGAAATGACGAATTGAATTATTCAACTGACTATGCACATTACTCAGTTTGACAATTAAATGCAGTCCATTCGACTTATTGAAATGGTCGAAGGTGACCATATTTGTTATTCAACATAACTAATGTGAATAATCACGACTGATAGATTGTTATTTTGATTTGTGTTGTGATTTTGTTATACCATTTTACAGTGTGTGTATTCTCTCTGGTAAAAGAAATCTCTCAACTGTGTTTATACAAATATAAATGTTTTCATTTGTTGAAAAATATAATTACTAGTTTATCATTTGAGAAACTTAAATATAACAATAAACAAGAATATCAGTCATGTTAAAAATCAAAAGAATTTTTTTTTTAAAGTCTTTGATCCTGTTATTCAGTCACTCATCTTATACTAGTACCATTAATTTTCAATGTACGGACACGAACTCAACAGCCACACATTCTATTTCACAATATTGTAATGTAAGCACCAGGATTTTGACAGACACCCTGAGCTTTTCAAAACATTGTTATGTAAGCACAAGAATCTTCACAGCCACCAATCGCATACCACAACATTTTAGTGTAAGCACCGGGATCTTCACAGCCACCCATCTTACAACCAAACATTGTAATGTAATATAAGCACCGGGTTCTTATACTGCACTGTTGTAATGTAAGCACGAGGATCTTCACAGACACCGATCTTATATACCACACTATTGTAATGTAAGCACCATGATCTTGACATCAACCAATCCACAACATTGTAATGTAAACAACACGATCTTGGCAGCCATACATCTTAAACCACTACATTGTAATGTAAGCACGATGATCTTCACAGACACCAATCTCATATCACGACATTGTAATGTAAACACTAGCATCTTAACAGCCATCCATCATATATCACAACATTGAAGTGTAACTATCGGAAATTCTTGCATATTCGTGGATATTTAATTTCGTGGTTTTGGCAAAGTCTACACTCATTCCTTTACAAAATTTGTATTTCGTTGAACATTTAAATTCGTGGTTCTCCTATAACCACGAAATCTACGAAAATTGGTATCCAACGAATATTAATGAATCCACAGTAACAGCATTGTTATGTAAGCACCGGGTTCTTGACAGCCATCCATCTTATAACACAATATTGAAATGTAAGCCCAATGATCTTGACAGCAACACATCTTATATCACGACATTGCGATGTAGGCACCAGGATCTTGATAGCCACCCATCTTAAACAACTACATTGTAATGTAAGCACACGGATCTTGGCAGCAAGCCATCTTTTACCAAACCATTTTAATGTAAGAACAAGAATTTTGACAACAACCCATCATATATCACAACATTGCTGTGAATATCGATTGCACTGTTTTGGTCAGTTGAAAAACAAATTTCACTAAATACTCTTTCCAAAAGACTAAATATATATATATCACCCCCTGTTGTTATAGTTATTACGTCTGATGTGCCGATATTATATGCATTTTACTTCTTTTTCTAAAATTTATTTTTTGTAAGTTAGAAGTGAAACAAATATACAGGATATGTACTTTAGAAAAATTAGTTTATTTGACTTCCTGGTTTGGTTACATCTACACGATCTATGGAACACGGGGAAGACGGACGAGTGCGCATGAAAACCCAATACTTTACACCACGTGATGCTGTGACCGCTAACATATTCAAATTGAATATGTATGTAGTCACAATGACATGATTGGTAGTCAAATATGATGTTGACTACCCTTCGACTAATATTTGACAAAATTATTTATGTAAATTTGAACTATTGAGTACTAGTATGAACATAACATAATTTCTGATCTTGTTGGAAATAAACTCACCTTCTTTCTGTGAAGTTAAATTAATAAGACGATAGTAATTTACCAATGTTGAAATCTCGTAAATCGGTTTGAAAGAAATAAATCGAAGAAACAAAAACAACTGTGGGAATCATTGCACAGCAGAATCACACGATACTTAAGATATGTGTATATACACTAGGGTCTCTCGTTGCGATTAAACATAAAGATCTCCGATGTATTTTTGGCGGAAAACAAAACACTTATCTGTGGTGATTAAAAATTGTAATGTACCGTTCTAATGATTGTCGTCGTTTAGAACATTTCAAGTTGACATTTGATAAATGCTGAACACACGAAATGGTGTTCAAATCAAGTCTCAAAATTCTACATTGCTCGCACAAAGTTGACCTTGAATGCACTATGCTATTAACGTATGTTTCGTTTTAGTCATAAAGCTCCTCCCTTGTTTATGATACTATCTTGGCTTTCAACTATTCAGTTTTTAATCTTCCTGGTGAAGTTAAATTAAGTTGTAACGTCTTATATACATGTAATTTGTTTATACCTTAAAAATAAAAATCCAATGGCATATGGTAGAACATTATGATAAAAGGGGAGTGTGGTTTCTATCAATGAGACAACCAAACGATACAAAACGGACAACAGACAAGACCTGTCATATGCACTTCAAATTATTAATTTCAAAATGTCCTTATGCTAATAGTTTGGTCCACTCATACACGTTCATTTGTTATTTTTTCAAATACAAATAAATTTGTAGGCCCAGTGTTATGAGTAGTTCAGCTTCTGTACCATTAGGCTGCCAAACATGAGGTTACGAGTTCCATCCCCTCTTCAATGGTGATGATTGCTATCATTTCTGCCGATTGTCAGTGGTTCTCTCTAGGCATGTTTGCACCTTGCCTTGCGTTTCTAAACTTTCGAGCACGAAATGTGTAATCAGACCCAGAGATCAGCAAATCAAGATAACAGATTTAGAGTTTCGAGCTTACAGTTTTAATTTCAAGTAATAAGTGGAGTTGGATGACCGAAGACCCTGTTTGTCAATGGTGCTGAAAGTGGTGTTTATCACCAAATTATTAAACAATTTTCTGAGATAACGACGATGACTTGCCACCTAACCAGCTCTTTAATTCCTACACTCAGTCTACCTTACGTTTGAATACCATGTCCACCTGATTACATTAAACAACTCTCATCTGCACAAGGACCTAATTGTCAGAGTAGTATCCATTATATGTATTATGTAAGTAAAAATATTTTTTTGAAATTTTTATATTTTTGTTAAAGGGTCAAAGTAAATACATTGTCAAAATTTTATGAAAATTAAACGAGCCAAATTAATTTTAGTGAAAGTGTTGAGTACCACCTTAAGCATTTTATTTTGATTTGAACCAAACATGTTTAAAATACCGACTTCCGTGAGTTGCAAACTAACACAAATATTTTGTAGCAAAAGACAAGGTACAATAAGCCCCCGTTTCAACTTGGTGAGAGGAGGGGGTGAAAGGGCATACAAAGTGCCAAAAGTAGGAAAAATTACGATTTTGTACCTGTGTTTCCTGAAGAAAAAACAGCATGTGCCTACGTAACCCGGGGGAAATTATGACGATTAAGACAGCAAAAGCAGTCAAAATGACATTGGAATAAAAACAAATTCTGTTTCACGATGGCGCAGGCATTTAAAAACAAAAGATTTGTTGTACGTAATAATGAAATTTGAATACTAACGGAAATTTCACCTACCTCACCGCACCCAGTTGCTGAAATTAATGGTTTTGAAATTCACCCGAACAAACTTCAAACCTGAGGGAATATTTTAACGTGATAAGTAGCTCTAAACAAAAATAGAAAATAGGGGCGGGGCAAAACGGGGGCTTATCGTACCTTATGTTTTGTTCAACTTTTGTCTTTCAAATTCCTTCTATAAATACGACAATAAAGATAGGAAAACATAATAAATGAATAATCCATGAAGGGCTAAATGAAAAAAAAGAGTCCTTGAAAATAAGTTGGTCGAGACTAATTAAATAACGCTTATACCTGCACATAATAACAATCGACAAACTCACGAAAGTAAAGATGTAATGTCTTTTCGTATTTACCCCTTTATAGTGCTAATATTCATATAGATGATTTCAAATGTTTTGATTTGGGTGCAATTGTACCTCTAAGTTATTAATAGACCTGTCACTTGTCAGATGCCTTTGGCCTTTGTTAGTGTTGTATGGTTTTAATTCTAGTTCATTTATATATTTCGGAGTTAAGTATGACGTCTATTATTACTGAACTATTACACATTAGGGGATCGGTGAAGCATGCATTCTAGTGTGTGATTTTCTCACATTGGTGGCCTTCGTCTGTTAACTGCACTCTAGTCAGGTTGTTGTCTCTTTGACATAGTCTCCGTTTCTATTCTTAATTGTATCTACTAGTCTATACAAGGTCGATTAAAGTTATTTATGCCAGTCTAGTGATCAATTGTTTGTTTGTCATCTTTATTGTAAGATCATCCAACAATTGTGAAATTACTTCCTGGAACAGGATATGAACCACACATTTTTATTTTCTACAAAATTAGACATGTCATATGGATCATTGTTTGTTTGATATACATGTATAGCACATCGCATTACAACACGATGTCCTCTTATTGTTAATTGCAATTCAAGACACAAACAAGTACTTCAACACATTTTTTTTTCATTTTTTTTAATTAAATACATTATGCTTCGTTTATTCAAATATTACCCTTTTAAAGTCGGAGAAAATTTGGATTCAAAATATTTAGTATTGGCATATGTTTAACCACAATATCTTTTTACCAAAAAATCGATATCAGATTATTTTTAATAATACAAGATTACCCCTCCCCCTTTTATCGCCGGGCAAAGCGAGGTCTGCAATTAATGTATACAAAAATCGACAACTTGTTTTCCAAAGAGTAGCAATTGTTCTTATTCTACATAATGTGGATCCCTTTACACTTTCTGAACAAAGTATTTATAAGTTACCATCTGTCTTTATGGTTTCTGTGTGAAGACCGTGTCAGCGTTATTACTTTTTTCATATTGTTTGCTACTATCTTAATGGTTTATTTGGATTGAAATTCTGGATATATCCCTAACTTCGTCTTATCCACTGATACATAGGCGAACTTGTTTTCACAATGTTGTAACTCTTTGTATTGATTCATATCGAATTAACGGTACCTTTCCATGGTTTGTGAAGAATAAATGATTAATTATTGAAAGATTAAAATTGTACGCGCAAACGTATTGCACTTTTAAATACTACTTACGCTGAATCATACACAACAACGCTACTTTATTAGTGGTCTATTAATATTGTTTTTACTTTTATAGTTATATTTAGTATGTGTGTTTTTCCGTTTATCGTTTCATTTTCACTCGATTCGCTTGAGTATGAAGTGTATCGCTATTTTTTAAGGTCCTTAACAACAGCGTATCAATCTATATCCACGCACTAGAATGTGGACCAATCAGAAAAGTTTAGCTGCAGCTATAAAAGCAAGAGGATCTCAAACATCTGTATCACTCAACTGTCATCTTTTTTTTTAAATCGTTCATCAATGATTATTTTTGCTTTTCAATATATAATAATGAGTGGCTAAAATGCAATTTAAATGTTCCTATAGCTGTCATAAAAAAAAATCTTCAAAAGATAAAAAAAAAAAATTGCTTTGATTTTGATATAAGATACTCTGAAACTCATTCAGCACTAGTATGGCTGAAATTGATTCAGCAGGTGCAAAGGAGTTTCTGGAGTTATTCTTAACTTAGCAAACTAGATGAACATCACATTGTGAAATTTGTCTTTTAGGGGCAATAACTTCTTCAATAGTTTAAAAATAATTAACTTTTCAAAACACTATAATATAGTGATAGGAGATTAAAAAAGGAATTAAAAGAGCAAATAAAATATATAGGTCACAGTGCTTGTTTTCGAGATAATAGCCATTGAAATTTTAGCGGGAAAATGTTCTCTCTTGACTTTTCATAGCTTAATTATTGACAAATTAAGTCCTCATAAACTATTAAAAAATAATTAAATCTTATAAAACTTAAACAAACAGCTTATCATTATACAACTAAAAGAATTATAAAAAGAAAAAAGGGGTAACCAGGCAAAATTTGTTTAGGCATTCAAATGAATACAACCAAAGGATTCCGAAAATCTGACCAAAATTCCAAAACATGACAAGCATGCTTCCTTAAGGGGTCAATTGAAAGCTTTGGTCATATAGTTATTTTTGTAAATCTCCTTTGGCTGAACATGTTTGCTCGTTACAGTTTATCTTTGTCTGTTATAGTATTCAATTTAATTAAAAAACCCGAATACTGCAAATGTCCTTAGATGATTTCAGCAGCAATAACCTACATACAAGTATCAGATACCCGATTTTCTGTAAACTTTAGAGCAGGTATAAACTGACCCAATTAATACTTAAAATTTTGTCTGATTTCCTCTAAATGCTCTAGTTTTTTAGAGGGACGAAGAAGATGCTTTGGGCGGATTGCCCATGACCGTTTGCTGTGACGACTTGCCTAGTTATGTGAGAGACAGAATATTTGTGGTCAATACGTACAAATGTGATTACAGGGGTAGTCAGTAAGATGCTTTTCATTTTCTGGATTCCATTTTTTTTCAAATCCTCAGACCGATAACCTGAATTGTACCAACGCTGTTTTAGAATTGGAATCATCGTTAATGCTGCGCAATACTGTCTTGTAACTTATTAACAATCAAATTCAACGCGATGATTTAGATACCTGTGGCCTGTATACCATTTTTTGCGTAAAAATTTAGTTGTCGGGGACTTGAAGGATATTATAAACAAATGTTCATCTACTGACTTTTAAGCAAAAATAATGGTACAAAAACAAAATGAAGAATAATGAAATAAATCAATAAAAAAAATCGTAAAAACCTCTACATGTATGTGTAGCGGGTCTAAAGTCCGAAACCAAAACTGGTATCTGGAGGTGTGAGTGCGATTAATCCGAAAACTTGACCCATTTTCAAGAATGTAACGTTATTATACGTGTACACTTTAGAGGGTAGACTACTCCTATACTAGGATATGTCGTCCGTGTCCCAATTTAATATATATATGGCGTCCACGACCACCTACCGAGTTTTAATGGGTCGTACGGCACAGAGAATACTAGTCTACTCTCATCTGAAATTATTTGTCGGGCTGATGATGAGAAGTTCACCTAATGAACAATTTACCCCATGTCAGATTTGCTTTGAATTACGTTCGGTTGGTATTGGTTCAGTAGTGTCAGAGGAGAAGATGTTTGAAATAGTTTACACTTGAAGGACGACATTGACGACCACGACGGACGCCAAGTGATGATAAAAGCTCACTCAAAACCGGATAATTACAAATGTACGCTGAAATGTAAAAAAAAAAAAATTCTCGTCTCAATCTTAAGATGAATTGAAAAATTTGACTGAACTATCTCTTAATAAATACGGTTTATATGTTTAAAAAAGTGGTCTAAAATCTAAAAATAGACAAACCAAACTTAACTGTCTCCACTTACAAATAAAAGGTATCTCGTATCGCATACGGATGAAACATATCAACTAAGCAAATTACTAAGTATGTTTTTGGGATTTAGTTTTAAGAAATGATGTCAAAGTAACATTTTTGCAAAATATTTTTAGTAGGCTGAAATATATATTAATTTTTGACATGTTTATGTCTTGTGAGATATTTTATTTTTGTCCCGTTTTTCAATATTTGCGTCTGGAAAGTTGAAATGTTTGAACTGAATGGTTATTTTTAATTTATTATGAACATTTTTAAAATTAAATCAATAAAGGAAATTATTGCTAAGTTACAAACACTATCAGGGGATAATCCATAATGATTTCTTTTTGAGTTATATGTTTCACCACCTGTATGATGTTTTTTTCCTATGAAGTTAAAAGCTTTTGCTTCTCGGAAGATAACACTTCTGTCCAGTCACGTTAAATTCTTATATATGTGGTTTAACAATAAAAGTCCCAAAACATTAACATGGCAGGATCCTATTATTTATATCAACAATTTTATAGATTGATCATTGATTTTAAAAAGCACTTTCAGCTCAATTGTCAATGCACTGACCATATAATGATGGACAGTGTTTATTGGTAAAATGTAGGAGAAGTAGAAATTCCTGCACAATTCGACGACAAGCGGCATGAAACCTGACAATCCTAATCGATTGCGATTGGAGGCAAACGCACCTGATACGTGCGGGGTTTGGACTCACGATCTCAGTGCTATATGTCTAATAATATAGTGTACGATCTACTAAGATCATAAGGCCATCGAGGCTTAATATAAAAAGCGCGCGATTGTGTAATTGTTACGTTAATTAAACCCAACCACATCTTAATAGCCTGGAACTTCTACAATATTTATTGTCATTTATCTAAGGTGTTATTTTTGCCTGGCAGATTTTTTAAAGCAGACTTAAGCAGCGTCTATAAGACTAAGTCGTAATTAGTCTTCCAATGTTAAGCGTGAAATATATTCTATTTTGTACGTGGACGGCCATACGTATCTATGACTTATGTAATAGTGCTTAAATTTCACTTCACTTAGAGGAGGTTTGAAGTAATATACTGAATTCCTAACGCATTTCAGTCAGGGTTTATTTAAAATTATATACATACCAACTGACTTCTAAATTTTAACAGAGTTGAAATACAATTTAGAATTCTTGAAAAGTGTATTGAGAAGTGGAGATCTAACCTGTTTTTTATCGCATGTTTCGTTATTTACAAAAATACAAACCATGATGGATTTCGTCCTACTGTCCTTTACTCATAAATTTCTGTTCGGAACTTCCACAATTAACCGATTCACTAAAGTTAATACTTTTAACATAATTAATATTTTTCCAATCAAAAACAACAGTAAATGACTTTCTATTTAAAAAAATGTAAAATTTAATATCAGTTTTTAAATGCATTTTAACATGCAGATTCGTCCTAAATATGTATGACATAATTGCCACTGGGCGTTGAGTAAACCGATCATTATTTCTTTTGTCTCATCCCATTTTATTTATACATTAATAATCTTTTCTCCTTGCTATTGCATGGTACAAGTGGGCATTGTATTTTAGGTTCGTTACGAAACTCGTATTTTATAGACAATTTAATGAAATATAAATGATTTATGTTTGGCACTGATAAATCTAAATACTCGAACAAAACAGGCAAAGGCACGGCAATTCTGCTTCTACATGTACGCGCTGACAATTCTGCTTCTACATGTACGCGTTGACAATTCTGCTTCTACATGTACGCGTTGACAATTCTGCTTCTACATGTACGCGTTGACAATTCTGCTTCTACATGTACGCGTTGACAATTCTGCTTCTACATGTACAATTGTACGCGTTGACAATTCTGCTTCTACATGTACGCGTTGACAATTCTGCTTCTACATGTACGCGTTGACAATTCTGCTTCTACATGTACGCGTTGACAATTCTTTCCCTATTCATTATCAGTTTAAAAAATGTTGTTGACCTTCAATATGGATTTCATTGCTCGTGATATAATATTAGTTTATATCGCCCAAGGTTGATATATTTGTCTTTGTTTTGTACAGACTGTATCTAAATATATACAATTTAATTAAAAGGTTCTAATATTTCTTTATATCGAGCTATGTATTGTGTTAGATATACATCCTTCGATTACTTAAAGATTAATACAAACAATCTTGATATATAATATCCGACATAAACAAAATTAGTCATTTTTTTAATGAAAAAAGTCATTTTGTTTACATTGAAACATTTTACAAATGTAACAGCTGACGCCCGCCTCCGCATGACAAATTTTCTCTCGCTGTATTGAAACCACATTAATGGCCTTTGACTGTTTTTTGCGCTTTGGTCAGATAGTTGTTCCTTGGACACATTCCCCGTTTCCATTCTCACCTTTATGTCCATTTGTCATACGCGAACGTGCAGCTTCGTGTATGTGCACTCGTCAAACAAAAAATATTCGATTAAAAAAAAAAAAAAAATTGATTACCAAGAACTATTTTTCATATGTACAATGTATATATCCTACGCAAACAGGACAATAAGAGCATGCCTCATGCAAAATATCGTCTATTTTAAATTTGTAATGAATAGACTATTATATATAATTTTAGAAAATAAATCTTGACAAATACTTTTATATATTAAAATGTCCAACGGAAACGTATTAAGGAGTACGTACAGGTCTTGTACAAACTGGTGTATGTTACAAACTTTGTATTTAATTGCCAATCTGTAAATTTAAGAAAAGGAAATCTATTGTATTTCTACTAAATCGTTACATATATATATATTAATCAAGCATGTGACAACATCTTTATGAACAAAGATAGATTTGTTCTTAAATTGATATAAATCTCATTATTCCGTTTAGTATAAGTATTTAACATCAGATCTAACTGATCCCGTATGGGCAGTACACAAATAATCATTATCAATATCGACATCAGTAACATACACCTGTGTAATAATTAATTTAATTAACCAGGTATTTATTGTTCAGTGTTTACCCATGAAGCATATACTAGTGAAAACTATGTATCGCTTCGTGATTAATTAGAATCAACAGTTGATATGATTTCGCGGAATAAAATCCTTAAAGAACCAATCACGTGATGTCAGAGGCGTACAAAGACTGTCTGATTGACATCTGGGGAAGAAGAGAAATACAATTTTACATCTAATTTTCTGTTTTAGATGACAATGTCACTGTAGCAAACCACGCGAGAGTTCAGTCCTGACGAGATGATGAACTGACTACGGTTGAATACTGTTAAATACTTTTATGGTTTATAATATTAAGTACAACCTCTTTTACGAATTGAAATTGATAGTGAAGATATAACTGTGATTTCATTTGATTAAAAACAATAAAATAGTCTAGTTTAACTTAGCGTTTGGTCCATTAAGAGGAACCGACTTATCAAAACAAATTGAAAAATTGTGCAAAGACATTTTTTTAGGAAGTGTCAGTGGTTTTGGATTTAACAAATAAATAGTATATCTTCTGAGGTTACTTAATTATAACAGATAGTAAACATTATGGACTAGCATTTAATTGTCATCTTCGGAGCAAATTTAAGTGATTATTTAAGGATAAAGGAAGAAAACATGGAAAATACAACGACTCTACTTGATCCTAGGCAGACTTTAGTTTGGGATAATACTTCTTCTAACTCTAGTTCTATTTTCTTTTACCAGGTAAGTTACAATGCGCGTGTGTGTGTATGTGTGTATGTATGTCTTCTGTAGTTCGAGTATTCAATAATCCTCCACTCCGCCTCCTTTGCTCTTTTTGTTATGCCCGACTTATTGGCATTATGTTTTTCTGTCCGTCCGTACGTTCATTTTGTTGTCTGTCCCGCTTAAGGTTTGCGGCTAGGTAGTTTTCGATGGAGGTGAAGTTCAATTAATTTGAAACTCATTACACATGTTTCCTACACAGGCAAAATTTGCTCACATGAATTTCACATGAAATTCACATGAAAAATTTCACGTGAGATTCACCTCAATTGAGCTTATACATGAAACTCACGTGAAAAATTTCATGTGAATTGTGAATTGAGATTCACATGAATCTGATGTGAAATTTTTCACATGAATTTCACGTGAAATTTACCTAAAAAAAATTTAGATGTTATTTGAAATACTTTATTTTAAAAATTCATGTGAATTTCACATAAAAAAAATTAACGTGCTTTTCATGTGAAATTCACATAAGTTTCACATGAGATTCACATGAAACTCACAAAAACTGATTTCACGTGAGTTTCACGTGTAAGCTCGTTTGAGGTGAAATTCATGTGAGATTGATGTGAGTGAAATTTGCCTGCGTAAGGTGTAATATTTATAATTTTAATGCCTAATTAGAGGTTTGATCCCAATTGCATGGGCCACTGAACATGGAATCTGATAGTATGAGTGTGGCATCTGGCCATACTGGTGTACTATGGACTCATTCTTGTTATTTTTATGAATGCTTGCATATTGCCTTGAACTTTCTTTAAGATTGAAATCGGGGATTATGTTTGATCCGACTTTTTTGTTGTTAATTAACTGTTGATCAATATTTAATGCTAAAAATGTAATACTTATATATATGTTATACAATGTAGGTAAAAATGCATACGAAGCATTGAATATGCATGTAAACTATGCCTTTCTTGTACGTCTATTCGTCCGGCTACAAGCCGGACGAATAGTTAAAATCCTCTTTTCGTCCGACCATCCGTCTGCCAATTCGTAAATCTTCAAAATCAATATGAGTGACATGTGACGCAGAAAGTGTGCCGGATGAGGTGTCAGATAACAAACGCGCGTATGCAATGGACGTTTTGTATTTAAAGTTGTCATAAAGAAAACACGAGAGATTGTGATTGCTTTAAACAAATTTCTATAGAAGTGATTCCAGAATAAAAGCGTGTACATGTTAACTGTAAAGAATAAGCCTGAAATCAAAGTGAAATTGATAATTTACCCCCATTTACCTTATTGAGGCAAAACGCATTCAGAAAAATACTATGTCAACCTTACATTGATGTTGTTTTATTTTAAAGTTATACTATAAAGGAGATCTATGAAAATGCAATAATATGTCTGGACTGAGAAACCAGGGTTGGGATATCCCCCCTTTTTTCGGGTGTATATAATATACATTTTTTTTTAAATCTATCGAAACACTATCCTACTATTGGGGACAGGTTACACGTGCCTACTCTTTCCTCTAATTTCCTATGAATTGAAAATCGCCGAACAATTAAAAGGATGAATCGTGCATAATCGTTTCAGGACCTTACAGTAACCAGACTTCACAGAAGCAATAAATTCAGGATCTTTTGGAATCATAGATGTCTAATGAAGCCAATAACCATTGGCCCGACTATTTACCATTATAGGAATTTCATAGACAGAACAACAAAAGAGAGAATCATTTTTGCCCCCACCCCACCCCATCCTCAAGTTCTTTAAAATAAAATATTCTGAATCAAATGTTTAGTTTATTTTATTTTTTTGAATGAGTTCTTTTTCATTAAACGATGTTGGACAATAAATTTTAAAACTACTCATGCTTTATGTATCTCCTTCAAAACCCAATGTTCTATCTTCATCATTATATTTTGGCCGGACGAATAGCGAAAAACCGTAAAAATACTTTTTGTCCGGCTTGCCGAATGAATAGACATTTTTAACTATTTTTCCGGCTAGCCAGACTTATAGCCACTGCCTTTCTTGTATCTTTCCTTATTTCCTGTCTGGTATTGAAAATTTAGGTAGAGTAGTTGATCTTGATTGAAAACCTGTTGGTGACCTTCTGTTGTTGTTTTGTCTATGGTCGGGTTGTTGTCTCTTTGATACATTCCCCATTTCCATTCTCAATTTTATCCATCGTTCAGGTCATTGTTAGTTCCAGTAACAATGAAGAGAAGCTTAAATGTGGAGACAGATTTGTTAATTGTGTGTGTGCGAATGTATTATACCACAGAAGTATTTAATGATTTAATTACTCATTTCAACGGTATCTGTCTTAATGTAAAGTAATGGAAAACGTTCATTATAATGCATAAAAAGAAAATCAAACACGCACTTTACAAAGCTCTAAAGAAACAAATCAACTCTACACAACTTTCTTCGTCTTAAAGTCACAAAGGTTGGAATTTGTTGCTTAATGTCGACAACTTTACTTAAAACTATGTGCAATAAAGAAAACAGACGCCGTTTAAGATCCACAAAGTTGAACGAGCAAACACATAGTGTTATTAACATACTATATAGTAAAAAATCATTTCTGTAGATCACCGAAAGGGGAAGTGGTCTAGAACACAGTATTATTTTATTTAGGGGGTTCACTATACACGCAAATTTTTATTAGTCTTCACTTCAAGGTTAATCGAGCAAATTTTATTTAATAAGGCTTTTTTAATGAACAAAAGAAATAATAAAATATTATTGAAAGTTTGTCTCACTTGTTTTGCAATTATCGCAACGTTAAGTTGTATATGCTTTCTGTAGGACTCCCTAACTACTACTAAATATATTTCACAAAATCATAAACCTGTAAAGTTGATTTTTTTTATTTCTCTAACTTTTACACTATTTTCCTTTTATTTAATCAACGTTTGGTTCGATTGTTTGACCTCAGTTTTTTTTTGGTCAAAATTTGATTATTACGTCGAATTGTCATGCTTTCCTCTCAATTTCCTATTGTGGCTGCATTTGTTTGCAGATCATTTTCAAAGAAGGAATAAATTTGCCTGTATATTGTTTGAATTTTTTTTAGAGAAACAGATTCCACCACAAAATCTCGTGAAATACGATATTTATTTAAAATGCTCGGCATGCCTCAAGTTTTTAATTTTAACTATCTCGAGTGGATAAATATCGTTTCACACTGGAAAAGTGGTTGAATATATTTATTTAACTTTTCCACAAACTGTATGTGCCTGTAAATCAGTGGGTATCCATTTTTTTGTTTGCTGTAGAAAATATTCGTTTTTCATTCATTTATCGATAGTGTGCAAGCTTTTGTCGCAAACACTTTGTCTGACTTGCCAACTGGGTAACAGCGTCACATTGTGTTACCATAGTAAGGAGCCTGTAATTCAGTGGTTGTCGATTGTTTATGTGTTACATATTTGTTTTTCGTTCATTATTTTACATAAATAAGGCCGTTAGTTTTCTCGCTTGAATTGTTTTACATTGTCTTATCGGGGCCTTTTATAGCTGACTATATGCGGTATGGGCTTTGCTCATTGTTGAAGGCCGTACGGTGACCTATAATTGTTAATGTTTGTGTCATTTTGGTCTTTTGTGGATAGTTGTCTCATTGGCAATCATACCGCATCTTCTTTTTTATACTTTGTCAGACTTGCCAACTGGTTAAATGCGTCACATTGTCTTACCATAGTCAATAATCTCTTCATTGTCCTTGATTATAGATTGGTTTGGTTACTTCTTCCTTTTGGGATTTGGTGGGAAAATTTAATTTAATTTTTATTTAATTTATTCATGGTTTAATGAGATTGAAAGCTTATTGAATAATTTTAAAGAAAGAAGATGTGGAATTATTGCTAATAAGATAACTCTACACAAAGACCAAAATGACGCAGAAATTACCAACTGTGGGTCACCGTACGGCCTTCAACAATGAGCAAAACCCATACCGCATAGTCAGCCATAAAAGGCCCCGATAAGGCAATATAAAACAATTTAAACGAGAAAACTAACGACCTTTTTTTTATACCAAAAAAATAACGAAAAACAAATATGTAACACATACAAAAACGACAACCACTGAATTACAGGCTCTTGGCTTGGGACAGGCACATCCATACATAATGTGGCGGGGTTAAACATGTTAGCAGGATCCCAACCCTCCCCTAACCTGGGACAGTGGTATAACAGTACAACATTAGAACGAACTATACAAGTCAGTTGGAAAAGGTTAAATCATCAGATGGACAAAACTACAAGTGTACGTGGCCTGATACTTGTATATCCCAACAACAAAAAGTTACTAGGAACAGATCTATTTTTTTTTTATTTTTTATCTGTCTTTGAGCTGTCGTATCATTTACGTATAACACAAAACACCTTTATGATAATGATCCTAGTTTCACCTTTTCATAAGCTACACGACTTGTGCCACACATGGAGTTTGATCAAACATACCCATCCCGACTTTTGCGGCTTTGAGTTCGGTTCCTGCTGCTTAGGTTTTAGGTATATTTTGTTGGTGCGTTTCTAGCATGTTTTTTTTTCTTCACTTGTATCGATATAGAAAACCTCCTATTTTAGTGTTAATAGTCATATGTTGAGATACTAAAATACTGAATTATACTGACGAAATAAATACTGAATTATACTGACGAAATAAATACTAAATTATACTGACGAAATAAATACTAAATTATACTGACGAAATAAATACTAAATTATACTGACGAAAATCAGAAATAAATACTAAATTATACTGACGAAATAAATACTTAATTATACTGACGAAATAAATACTAAATTATACTGACGAAATAAATACTTAATTATACTGACGAAAATCAGAAATAAATACTAAATTATACTGACGAAATAAATACTAAATTATACTGACGAAATAAATACTAAATTAAACTGACGAAATAAATACTAAATTATACTGACGAAAATCAGAAATAAATACTAAATTATACTGACGAAATAAATACTTAATTATACTGACGAAATAAAAACTAAATTATACAGACGAAATAAATACTTAATTATACTGACGAAATAAATACTAAATTATACTGACGAAATAAATACTAAATTGTACTGACGAAATAAATACTAAATTATACTGACGAAATAGAACGATGTTGATTATGTCGATAAAGAAATCTTTATTTCACCGAAAAGACAGATTTTTCCTAATAGTATGTGCATTAAGAATTAGCAACATTTACAACAACAAAAAAGAATAAACAAAATTTGAATAATTTTACACTAGTAATTTTGGGACCCTTTATAGCTTGTTGTTCGGTGTGAACCAAGGCTCCGTGTTGAAGGCCGTACATTGACCTATAATGGTTTACCTTTTTTTTAATTGTTATTTGGATAAAGAGTTGTCTCATTGGCTCTCACACCGCATCTTCCTATATCTATGTTACACAGATAAACATGAATAATTCATAATCTATATCGTTTGGTTTCATATCTACAGGGGAGGATTTAGAAAGGTTGGACAATAGTAAAATTTATGAAAGACAGTAATTTAAATACAAATTTCTGAATAAACAGGATTATACTGAATCTTAAAAATCAAAGCTTACTATATATATACATGTACATGTATGTGATATCAAGGGGCTTAAACTTTTTTATTTGTTACGGTCTACCAAAATATACCAACGAGTTTTCATATTTCTACCCGTTAAACTTGTTTATTTCCAAAATTTAGCTACTATGAAATCAATAAGATTCGAATTTCGCTCTCTTGAATATTATTATTCTATGCATTCATGAATACAGTGCAAACCAAAAGCATTATCAAACTTTATAAATACAGGAAATATAAAATATTCTACACGACAATAACAAAACCAGCACCTGTTGTTATTTGCTAGTTTTAATGTGGTACCTAACACTACAGGGAGATAACTCTGTAAAATCAGTTAAACGTTTTAATTACGTTGTATTTTTTAATGGAATATTAAGCTTCTCAATGATCAAAATTGGTGTTTGTCAAACTGCTATATAACCAGTGTAATTTTTCTGATAAAACGGTTGGTTCAAATTTTCTATTTTTTTTTTATATTTTTGTCAATGAGTCAAAGTAAATACTTTGTAAAAATTTAAAAAAAAATAAACGAGCCAAATTAATTGTAGTCAAAGTGTTGGGTACCACCTTAATGTTATCTTTTCGAACAATTCCTACATGACTAGTATACGATTTACTTTATTGTGTAATTGTAAATCAGAGAAGTAGCGTAAATGCAGGCCAAACCAATGTTGGTGTGGTGGTCATCTCATACTAAATACAATTTAGATTAAAACTTGGAATATGTAAAAGAAACAACTACGCGTTCAAACAGCAACCAACAGCCGAATGTCGCCAATGTGTCTCTAATGCAGCGAGAAAATCCCGCACCCCGAGGTGGTCCTTATCTGGCGAATATGTCCGTCAAGGTCCTTATTCATGATTCCACATCTGCAAGTATGTTATATAGTGCATTCATTCATTATGTAAATCCAGTGGAAAATATTTCACATATACTAGATGTAAGATCAAATCAATTATAATTACAAGAGGCAGGCCCCGTATTGTTTTGTTTTGTATAATTTGTTGATCGTGTTGAAGGTCAGAAAACAATTGAAATACGAAAGAATGTTAGATAAGGGTAGGCTTTCTCTTTGTAAAAGATTATACGAACTTATAAGAGTTGTTAAAATTGTTCTTTAAGCGTGTAGGTGTAGAGTTAAACGTCATAATCTGATGTGTGAAAGCATGCATAAAGATACATATAACAAAGTCAATGGACCAAAACAAGAACAGGTAAAACTGCCAGACGGGAGTCAATTCAACCAAAGTTCTTCAATTTAGATAACCGTAGCCTTATTAGTATTGTATGTTTTTACCTCATTCATATGTTTTGGAATTTAGTATGACATCCATTTTCACTTAACTATAAAAAAAAAGGAAGATGTTGTATGATTGCCAATGAGACAACTATCCACAAAAGACCAAAATGACACACACATTAACAACTATAGGTAACCGTACGGCCTTCAACAATGAGCAAAGCCCATACCGCATAGTCTGCTACAAAAGGCCCCGATAAGACAATGTAAAACAATTCAAACGATAAAACTAACTAGTATATATTTTTATCTACGGACTAGCTGATGCCTCCATATGCGGGAATTTCTCGCTACGTTGAAGACCCATTGGTTGCCTTCGGCTGTTATCTGCTTCAACTTCGTATTTTATTTGTTAATTTATTTTGTGTGTGTGTGTGTGTTTTATTTAGTCGAGCTTCACTGGTGAGCTTTCAGTAGACAAAACACGTGTCTGGCGGAGAAAATGTTATCCTGGTTTTTATGGTTAGTTGTTTGTTCTTTCTATTGATTCGTCTGATTTATTTTCATTTCCATCAGAAGACATTGTGTTACGGCATCTTTTACAGCAATCTCGAGTTTAGTTTTATTTATGATTGTATTACATCGGCAAACTTGCGTTCAATCGGTTTAAGCTGGGGTCACACATTCACGATTTTTACTGCCGTCCTTGACAGGACCATTCCCGATTAAAATTTGTCAAAAGTCTGATCAAGGTCCTGTGAATCGTGGATGGAAATTCGATTTGTATCTTTCGCCAGGTAAAATTCGACCGAGTCTGTCACGACTGCGTCCCGATTCTACCGAATGTAATCCGACAGAGATCAGATAGTGACAAGACAGTGAACCGACGCTGACGGAAGTTATCCGTTCGAAAACTGTCGACATAATCGGGATGATCAGTTACTGTCGGAACGTAATCCTATCACGGTCCGCTCTATCGCATTGCAAACGGCTTTGTCTGGTCTCAGTCGTATTGTATTCTGTTATTGTCGGGACTTCTCCAGATCATTCCCGTTCCACAGGACACCGTCCCGAATACACAGAACATTGTTAGGAATTCGATCCGATAGAGCAGAACCTGTCACGACATAGGCACGATTGTAATCCGATTAGACAAAATCGGCTGAGTTTCCCCAATGTTACGGGACGCACCTAACTGTCGGGGTGCTTTGCCGAACTATTCGGACCCTTCCCGACCAGTAGGAATCTGTTACGAACTAAAACGACTGCGTTCAGACAATAATAGGACATTCCAGATAATTGAGGATACTAATCCGACTTTTTCACTTTTCGTGTCGTATCGCTGTCTGATCTCAAACGGGAGCAATCATCGGCAATGTGTGAACCCCGCATTAAACTGCGTCATGAAACAATCGGTTCTTACTGTGACATACTAACATTAAAATTGTGACATAGAAAATATGCGAACAAGTGCACGATTGGATTGCATGATGTCAATTTTTATTTAGCTATTATTGACGTTGTTTTGGTGCCGGTGCGACTTTACTGACAGTAACATGACAACACATTCTGTTGTCTGCCGTCAAGGGCAGAGTATAGTCGACTCATCTACAAAATTAAATCGAATAAAGTAAACTACGATGAAAAGTACGTGTATATGGCATATTGTCCTTATTATCTCTTTGGCCAACATGTAGCATCTGCTTAAGTTAACAAGGGAAAATTGCTTTTAACTGCAAAAAAATGCATAGTTAGGCATGCTTAAGGTTATTTATCAATACTTTAAAAAAGTTACCGCATCTTGCACAGTAAAAACGTTAAAAGTTCTAATTAAATCATATTTTCCTTAACCACATTAATAACATATGGCGTAACTCAATATTAACAGACTGACTTCGCATCTTTAGTTGAGTTAAGTTAAGTTGATGGTGGAAGTCTTTTCGTTATTTCCTGTATTTGCTTGGGTTTTTTTGCTTGTTTTTTTGATGTTTTTCTTATGTTTTTTTATGTTTTTTGTTGAGGTTTTTTTTGGATAGGGGGAGGGGGGCTGTGTTTTTATGGTGTTTTTTTTTCCTGTGTTTTTTATGCTTTTTTGTTTCTCATTCATTTCCTTCTTTAATTTATTTTTTGGTAAATGATACTCATTAAAGTTTAAAAAAGGGGATTAAATTAAGATGTTATGTTATGTTCAATGTTTTATGAACTTCAAAATACTGTTAACCCCATAGAAGGATTATAATATAATTATATGAATAAACAACGAACATGTACGAATGAGAAACATAATTTTGTTTATGAAATTTCTCGGAAAACTTTCGGAGGCATATTTTCAATTTTTTAGACAGAATGAAAGCTTGATAGATAAAACACAGAAGATTCTTTTTAAAATATAATGACGAAAATAGTCGTCTGCTTTATATCTGGCAGATCTCTGGTAGTAGTATAGTAGAATGGATTCTTTTATGCAATATCTGATTCTGTTCTGCTACGTAACATCACAATTAAATATATACTTTAATTGATGAGTGTTTTCAAAATTACCTAAATGCACTGAATAAAAAAAGAAAAACAAACACTGTTTGTATTTCAAATTAGACTAATGAATCAAGAAACAAGTATGTTTGAACATATGTGCATGGATTTATATCAACATTACTTCTTCCAGTAAACACCTGTAACGTGCCAGTAACAAAAAGGGGGAGGCATTGTTGTTTTTGAATCTACACATCTCGTCTGTCTATTCTGAGAATACCGACGTTAGGGAAGCTCAAGGCCAAACCTTTTAATAACAATATAGGTAAATTGGCTTACTGTCCTACTGGTGGAAAACTCGATCCATTTCTTTTTTTAAATGTGCGAATTACTCAAAAAGTGTAATGGTAAATTTGATCTAGCAGACATCTTTAAATTTAAAACTGCACAATGTAATCTGACAAGGAACAATCCGTGGCTATTTATGTTCCAAATGGACCATTATTTCTATAAATTGTTTGTCAATAGACGAAAGCTAAACGGAGATGTGTCGTGGGCTTCGTGATGTTTATTCTTTAGTTTTCTTTGTTGTGTAATTGTCATGTGTACTCTTGTTTGTCTGTTTGTCTTTTTCCTTTTTAGCCATGCTGTTGTCAGTTTGTTTTAGATTTATGAGTTTGACTGTCCCTTTTGGTATCTTTCGTCCCTCTTTCATTGCATATACACCTAGTTTTTAAACAAGTCTAGTGTTTACACCTTTCAAAATGAATCAGGCTTAATTGTTTGCAAATGTATGATTTATTTTCGAATCAAGAAGGATGTTTTTAACACAGGCATACATGTATATAACCTAATTAGCCGTATTTGGCACATGTTTTGGGAATTTTTGGTCCTATATGCCCTCAACTTTATACTTGTTCTGGCTGTCCAATTATTTTGATCTGAGCGTCCATGGTGCGTTTTATGTCTACGAAACGAGCGTCTGATGTATCAAATAACAAGCCTTGTACCTTTTATAACTATTAATTTGACATAAGAACGCGCCTACACAAGATTTTTTTCTTCATAAAAATAAATGATAAAATAATAAAAGACACCCATCCCGACCCCTGTTTACCTGTTTGGTTTGCTTTTATTCGTGTTCGGAGTAAGTTTGGAGTCATACCGTTATTGTAAATACCTAACATTTCAAACTAATGCCAGTAATCAAGGTAACTGACACCTATATTTCTATTTGACCAACAAATATTGTCATTAAGATGAACAAGAGAGTAATAGTTACATATAATTATAGTAGAGGTGGATTTAAAGCCGACATCGTAATTAAAAAATCATTTTACGGTATTTGAAAGTCAATACAAAGTGTTATTTGACAAAGACATCATTCTATTGGAAATAACGATTCTAAAAAATGGAACTGGATAATTTAAAGTATGGATTGAAAACATAAAAGCACTTTTAGTCTGCCGTGTCAGATTCTTCGAAAGAAAATCTATTACTATTAAAGAATATAAGTGGGAAGATATTTGAGCTAAAGGCTATACTACTTTGTTTCCTTTTATGATTTTTTTACTGTGAACATTGCCTTATCATGATGTCAAAAATGAACTAAAAGCTGTATTTGTTTGGTTCCTTTCAATGATGATTTTTACTTTGAACAGTGACCATTGACTTGCCGTGATGTCAGAAATATTGTATTTCTGTGCTTGAATTTCAGTTGCTGACAAAAAGCTGTAAATTAACAAATATATCTGTGAAATGTCAAATTATCGTCCTCAATTTCACAGTACAATAAATTGTCGTAATTATATTGGGTATATAAGCCATGGACAAACAGCAGCAATATATAACATTTATAGCCAGTAATTTGTTCTTAGGATGTTATATTGCTTATAACAAGTTTGCTTTATACGGCGTTAATAACACATTACATGCATATTTAACTAGAAATCAGTTCTTATATTGCTTTGTGGTACATTAAAGGTGGTACCCAACACTTTAACTAAAATTAATTTGGCTCGTTTAATTTTCTTAAAATTGTGAAAAAGTATTTACTTTGACCCTTTGATAAAAATATTAAAATCTCAAAAAAATTTCAACCAACTGTTTTATCATTAAAATTACACTGGTTATATAGCAGTTTAACAACAACTTATTTTGATCTTTGTAAAGCTTAATTTTACCTTAACAACACAACGTAATTTAAACGTTTAGCTGATTTTACAGAGTTAGAGTACATAATTATCAAGGGACACGTGCTGTGTACAAATCAACATCTCATAAATATAATGTTGAAATCCACAGATGATATAATCTACTAATAATTAAATGTAAAACATGTTGTTCTAAAAGATATTTGAAATTCGATGCCATGAAATAATTGATATTGTAGAAATCACACTTAACACAGTTATTATTGAAATCTCGTGATACCGATCTCGCTCGAAACGTGAATCTTTAATAACACGCAATAAATCAGAGTGAAATGTATGTTTTAGAGTAATACACTCTGTTGGATAGTTGTTTTATTGACTGTTACCTTCTTAGATCAACCAGAATGTAGAATGATTTTTAGTGAATTATTTATTTCTTCTTAAGTTTAGCGAATCGTAAAATATCAATGATAGTATGCTAATATCGAGTTATTGGTTCCATGTTTCCTATTTAGAGAGTATTGATAGCAGCTTGTGCGAGAATAGCAATTTGAACATTAAATACTCACGTGTTATTATTTCACCTACCATTAAATACGTAAAACGTACCATATCGACCAAAGTCGATGGTTATTAGCATGATTAACAGAACAATTTGTTTAAGATTGTCTTAATAAAGAAGGTAAAGGGTTATTTGAGCATGTTTTTGTTTCACTCACAAGTTTGAAATCATATAGGTGTTGAAATTCTACTAAAATATTGATAGGCATACATGTATACTTTCAATTTTTCTACGTGAGTACATAACAAGATAAATGTATAATTACAGAACGAGAACTAGGATTATTTAAAATTCTACAAAACAACACAGTTTGTCAACGATTGTCCCAACACAACATTGAAAAGGTTCAATTCACATTGTATTTGTTTCATTGAGAATATTAAAATACGAAAGGTGTTGAAATACTACTAAACATTTATATTTAAAACTCTGTATCATACATAGGCATACACAGATAAGGAATGAGTGCCAATGAGACAACTCTCCTTACGTATACTTTCAATTTATATTCTACAATTTTCTACCTGAAGAGAAAGTCAAATAAATTTTTAAAGTAAATAAACACGACAAAAGTATAGAAACAAAAGAAATATGATCCGAGTACTCGGATAATTTCAAAGTTTACCAAAAACAAAAACCAACATGTACTGCGCTAACAAATACGTTTAAGCCCACCACATTTGTATGTGCCTAATGCCTTATTGTTGTCGTTAGTTCATGAGTGGTATTAATTCCCCATGGATTCTTTGAAATTATGCCGTTAGTTTTGGTTTTTCGTTAAATTTGTTTCCGATTTTTCATGTCAGTGCTACTTATTATATACCGACTACACGGTAGTTTTTTTTTATTCATTGTCGAAGGCAATATGGTTGCATATAATTTCTTCCGTCCATTTCATTTGAACACAGTTAAATATAGCTGTCTTATTGGTAGTTAATTATACAACAATACACATTGCAACCACAATCAATGTTAAAGTACAGTTTTAATGAGAAATATATTTTCGACAATTAAGAAACAGACATGCACGCACAAGTGTATCTGTTTGAACTTAACAATTGGCATCCATTGTTGAGGTTATATCAACGTATAGTTTTTATATGATATGGAATAACAGTAATCGAGAATAAGATGCTAATTTCTATTAAAGTCAAAGATAAAAGCAATTAATAGATAGTTAATTCTTGATGCATCGGTAATTTAATCAACATACCAATAAATGTCTTAATTAATGAGGCACGTTATTGTTATAGATACCACATACTCTGTGTCAGCACTTTATTTATCAATACTTGTCTTAGTTCAAGTTTATTTATCTTCAGATTCAACTTTGTTCTTTTTTCGCGTTATAAATTTTGTATCTGAGCGTCACTGATGAGTCTTATGTAGACAAAATGCGCGTCTGGTGCATCTTTGATTTACTAGTTAATTCAGCACTTAATTTATCAATACTTGTCTTAGTTTAAACATATATATTTAAAATGGATTGGGAAACATGTCAGTACAATAATTATATTAAATCTTTTCCACTTTGCGGGGGCGACTGCTGCCTTGAAGCGGCTTTAGCCTGCTCTGTTTCCAAATCTACAAGGGTGTCTTTAACGTGCAAGAGATATGACTCTCTTTTAATACGGGTCAGCCATTTATTCTATTACGACGGACTATTATCGTTTCCTCAAGACCATACTCGCAAATGGTGTCAAGGGAGAGTCGAAAAGTCAGTTAAAGGAGAGATCGAATCATAAACATGTTTGTTAGTAGCAAGATCATATGCACTTACCGCTACACCACGGCTCTCTTGTCTTAATTAATAAAAAAAATTAAACGAATTTAACTTTACTTGAAATGTAACTGTTAAACTATATCTAGAGAAAAATATACAGCACAGACGATTTTCGAAGACCCATATAACTGAAATAAACGCATTTATTTGTTCTGGGTAAAAATCTCTATACTATGTATCAGTACACTTAATATGCTCATTTTTAATTAGTCTAAATACATGCTCTAGACTATTTTAGTGCTAGATATATTGGGATATAGCTTATATATTTGTGTCTATTGAGACTTTTAGAAATTTTGGTCCTCAATGCTCTACAACTTCGTACTTTTTTTGGCCTTTTTAACTTTTTTGGATTCGAGCGTCACTGATGAGTCTTTTGTGGACGAAACGCGCGTCTGGCCTTTATTCAAAATTTAGTCCTGGTATCTATGATGAGTTTATTGTCTATTGTCTAAAAAGCCCAGACGGTTTTGTTTTTGTCATTTCGTTTGGATGCTGTCTCATTAAAGCCACAACATCTCTGATCGTTTATATAAAGACCGTAATAAGTGAAAAACATTTTCCTAACAAAAAAATTGCAGTACATTTCCACTATTATTATAATTAAAATTAGTTCTCTGCACTTGGTGCTCGCCCAGGTGCGACATTTAAAGAACCGACAAAAATACGGAGAAATTGCGGAGAACTAATTTTAATTAGATTGTGGTAACTTCGTACTCTTTTTGTTGAGACAGAGCATGATTATATTACTAATTAAAGGATAGTAATTTTCTCTTTCGCTATTTCTTATACAGTATTAATGTCAATTGATAAAGGAAGTCAATAGCTGATGTCTGATACGTTATTATTTACAGATTACATTGGCTGATTGAAAAAGCCGTGATAAGATCTGTAATAAGAAACCTTTTGAGAAACATCAGCACGTGAGGGTCCATTTAGATTTTAACGTATGGAAGGTTTCAGATTGCAAATGTAACAGTTCCTTTTGTTTCTTATATAAAAAAAAGAAGAAGAAGATGAGGTATAATTGTCTACTATGATATAGTAAACTGATCTGCTATACCTCACATTTATATGTCAGATTGTGATTGTTTATTATACTATGTTAATGAATTGATAATTATTATTGAAATCAGACAATTTTTGAAAGGAAAATATTATGTCATTTGATGTACTGACAGACTTGATAACTGGAATATAGAAACATTTTAGATTAATGTTTGACAAATATCAACTTTTCATTTGGTCGCCCCTCCTTGGTTGTGTTATGCCGTATTATATTTTTAACGTTTTGCGTTATAGCTTGGTATAAAAAGGCATAAGCAAAATAACATCATGTAAAAATTCCATTACATGCATTTCTCTCTCGGAATATGGAATAAAACAATGACTGTCTTTCTTTCGATAAATATGACCATTAATTGTCTTTTAAAAAAACTGGTATTCACTTCGGCCGTTGCCTTCTGTGAATATCAGTTTTTCAAATTAAAAAAAAACATATATTTAGCTCATCAAAAGACAGTAATTGTAAAATATTGCCAAGAGGACAAATCTTTTCAAGAGACCAAATAATTAGAAGTATAGCTCACCGCACTGCCGTAAGCAATGAGCAAAACCCAATACTACATAGTAAGTTTTAAAAGGCCCAAAAAATTCAAGGGAAAACGAAATATGCTACTTATCATTTAAAGGAGTTTTGATGTTACACTGTACACTTTTATTGTAGACCCCTATAGGTTTTAAGATTGATATTTTTTGTCGTACTATATCTGAATTTTATATAGGAGTTCAGGTGTTACACTATAGAGATATATTATAAGGATTCAAATAGGTTTAAAAATGATACTAAATTTTGAGATTAAGGATGCTGTAAAAGTTGACCCCCGATTAAGAGACATCATATTGGCAACTCGATTAAAAAAAAAGTTAAAAAATGTTTTGTTTTAGATTTGCATGAAGATTTAGTCAGTTTATAACCATTTGACTGATTTTTTTTACAGTTTCACTAGCCATAGTCAGTATATATTTTGAACTTTTATAACATGCTCAGAAAGAAGTTTGATGGGTTGAGCTTTTGATTTTGCCATTTGACTAAGGGCTTTTTCTTTTGAATTTTCATCGGAGTTAGTATTTTTGTGATTATTACCATTATTTTTCAAGACATGGATTTCCAAATCGTCAGACATAAAACTAAAGACTGAGAAGGTCAAACGCCACATGAAACCGGTGGTGATCTGAGGTGCTTCGAAAGGGTTAGTGAGCAGCTGAGCAAGTCAAACGCCACATAAAACCCGTGATGATATGAGGTGCTTTGAAATGGTTGTCGGGCAGCTCAGAAAGTCAAACGCCACATGAAACTTGTGATGATATGAGGTGCTTTGAAAGGGTTGTCGGGTAGCTCAGCAAATCAAACGCCACATAAAACCTGTGGTGATCTGAGGTGCTTTGAACGGGTTAGCGGGCAGATGATCAAGTAACACACCGCATAAAACCCGTGTTGATCTGAGGTGCTTCGAAAGTTTAAGCGGGCAGCCGAGCAAGTCAAACGCCACATGAAACCGGTTTGACCTAAGGTGCTTCGAAAAGGTAAACAGGTCAGGACAAATATCTTCGCTGGCATTAATTAATCTTGTTATTCCTTTTGACGTATAATCACCACCTGGTATATGCTTTTTGGGTCGATAGTCTTATCTATGACCACATGGTAATTGGATTCTCAATATAAAACATTATGGAAATCTACACAGTTTGTGAAATTGTTGCTTTACCCTTTCACATTAAAAGTTCTGATCATAATTTTATTTCGTGCTGATATTCATTATATCGAGAATTTTTATACTCTATGCAATCTTCTTTAATAACTTATATAATAGTAATGATTATAATATGAGGAAGGCGCTACCTTTAATGCCAGCTTTATACTAAGACAATGTCCTATGTATTGATGGTTGTTTGTTGTTTAACGTTCAGTGGCAAATATTTCATGCATGTTCAGAACGAATGTCGAAGGCTACATTAACGTATTGTTTATGTCTAAAAGAAAGTTCAGATGGAAAATGTTCAGGGAACAAACATAGAACTTGAAAAGGCATGTGGGGTTATGCTATTTTTCCTGAAAAAAATTCTGATTCCAAAATTGATTAATAAAAAATCTGTTCAAGTATAGGACAAAAAAAAAATTTTGAATCCAGATCTTTACCAAAAATGATTTTATCTTTCAGGTATGCAAAATAAATTTAACTTTTATATATCTAAAAACATAAAAAACTTCCCAAACCGCACATATGTCAGTCTGTACACAGTATTTTTTAGGTGATAATTATTATTAAGGCCATATTTGCCAATTTGACTGTTATCATAAACCTTAAAACTAGTGTTAAATTTTGACTAATTAATTTTAATTGATATCGCTGACGGGTTTCGGTAATAAAAATCTGACTCGAATAAAAACCATTTGTATTTCTGATCATCTCAAGTTTGTGAGTTCTACATAAATATCATGTACTATTAAATTCAGAGTCGGTTTTATGGTTTTATGTCATTTCTTGCATATATTTGTTTTTGTTTATACATGTACATGATGTAGCTTACTTTTCAAGTTCTTATATGGCAGCAAAATAAAATTGAGAATGGAAATGGGAAATACAAGCATGTCAAAAATTTGCTTTCCAGTAATGCTTAATCATTTCATAGTTGTTTTCAAGAAGACACATTTGGTTTTAGACAATAACTTGAGTATAAGATAATGGATCTCCATGAAATTTCACTATGAGGTTCAATACACAAAAGGAAGATTAGAATTGATTTTGGGGTTATGGTACAACATTTTTGGGGGTATTTTTTTTTTTATAATTTTGGGTTTTTCTTCCAAAAATTACCTTATTTACATTGATTATACTTATCTAGTATATATATATATAGATGCAATAAATACTGATTTGGCAGGAGATGCACTTAAAATAGGGTGTTTTAAATATTTTATCTGTAATTTGTGTATTTTTCCTATGATATGTACTTCTTAATAATGTCTCTGTGAGTATCAAGATAAAGAAAATATATTTGGTAAGTATATATTCACAATTGACATGCGCCAGTGCGAGGCAAAAGGATCTTCTTTCCCTTTAATTCCAAATATTGCACAAGATTTTTTTTCTCTCACAAAAACACATGAGTGGTAAATAAAACACTTGTCATTGTTTGACACTTTCAGCAATAAAAATTTAGTTTAGCCTGTTTAAATGTTTCACTGATTGTATGAAAATTATAACAGAAAATGTACAAAACTCTTGATAAAATTGCATTATCTGCAGATTTATTGATAACTTTCCTCAAGATATATTCACAAGGACATAGAACTAACATATTGCATTGAAATTGAAAGGGGGGTTCCGGGGGTCAGAACCCCCCCTTTTTTTGGCCAATCAATGCATTTCAATGGGGACATATAGTAGTTGGACCCCCTCCTCCCTTTGTCCTGTGTTGGGAACCCCCTTTTTAAAAATGGCTGGATCTGCCCCTGTATTGTCCATGCTATTCTGATCTGAGTTTTTATTCATACATACATGTATACTGGCATGGCTGGTGCTGTTTCAAGTTGTCTTCTTTTCGGTTTCTTCAGAAGTATTTGTTTAACCTGTGCGGTCACTATAAAGTGTTACAATTCTTATTTAGACGCAACACATAAATAGTGACCAAAAAGGTACTGCTTTCACATGAGAGAAGCTACAAAAAAAATTAAATGTACACATTTTCAATATTTTTGTAGGACTTATTATCATATGAAATTAAGAAGATATGTAGTTAGAGACATCTGCTGAATAGAAATATGTGGATTCACCTGATAACTGTTTTCAAATTAGTCCATATTAAAGTTTAAAGGATCCAAAATTAAAATATGTTTGATTTCAACTGACATAAAAAATTTGGTGTTTTTTATATGCTTAATATACATCTGTGGTCCTATCAGGCTATGCGTGGCAAAACATTTTATTGCCTTTAGTTTTGTACTTTTTTTTTGGGTCATTAAAATAAATTTGTAGTTCTGTTGTGAAGTTGCTAACATGAGAATACCCAAATTGCACCTAAATTGTCACCAACTTTTTTTTTGTACCAGACAAAAGTTTATTCTTTGCCTATTTTGTAGACTTTCCTTGTTTACAATATAGTTACACCAATTTAATTTTGAGTCCATGTAGAGTCATTGAAAAATAGATTTGAAATTACATCCAAACAATCCATCATGATGATACTGTAATGAGGTCATTTCCCAAATTCCATACATCATTACATGTATGGTTAATTTCAAATCCTCAAAACTGGGAAATAAACAGATTTTGTTTTGTTTCTTCAAATATTTCGAACAATTTGACATTATTCCATGCTTTAACTATTACTTTTTGAAGAAAAGGATGCTGGTAACAAATTTAATTTGCTCATTATAAAAAGATGATAAAAAGATAACTCCACATGGTGAAAGAAAACTTGCAAGATTTTTGAAGTTTTTTTGACTAAAAAGGTGCAATTTGGTTTCTGAGTACAATTTTGGTACTGTGATGTTATATTACCATAAGTGTGTATTGCTAAATATAAATATAGGTTGAAATATAATGTGAACCTGATAGTGATATAGTGATATAGTGATAAAGTACTTGGTAGAGTGAATTTTTTTATCTGACAGGTTTAAACTGGTGCATAAAATATGCAGGTGACTAGTCTGCTGCAGCTAGATGTACCCCACACACTTCCAAGTAACATGCCCTGTATATACCTATCAAAGTCATGGTATTCTCATTGGTTATCACAACTCCATCTTCCCATAAAATCCAATTTTGGACAATATGGGAGCATACCATATATACAGTAGTCAGTTCTAAATGTACTACTCAGACTCAAGTCTCCTTTTATGATTAAACTAAGAGAGAGAAAACAAAACAGTTTCCATCTCCTGGGACTCTATCATGAAGGTGTGACATAATCAATGAAAAGATTTGTTGAGAGTTTGCCAAAGGAAGTACAGAATAAGAAGATTGTGAATTATTTGAATATTCTTTTATGTTTAAAACTTTTGTTAAGTTTTAAATTAGTCTGTGGGCTACCATAGGATCCAGAGGGGGGACGGTCCCCCCCTTTTCATGGGAAAAAATGTTGACTATATAGGGAATCACTGAAGGCAGTGAAGCATGACTAGAGCGTCCCGTCAGCAGGCCCTCCTTATGACAAATGCTGGTCCGTGGATTCGTCATTGACTACATAAATAACAGTGATCACATTCAACAGTATAATTATCATTTTTCCTTGATGTGGGGAATAATGTGGCAGATGAACAAAAGTATTCATGGTCAACCATAGCTGCGGAACCGTAGCTCATATGGTCCGCAAATAGTCAAAAAATAACATAAGGACCTATGAGCTACGGTTCCGCAGCTAGGTCAACCAATGCACCAGAGTTTACCCCGCATGCCGCATGGCCATAACAAAAAATCCGAAATGTATTGCCTGCAGAAGTTTTTTCTGTGTTCCCATGCGTGGACGGAACTTTTACGCTAAATATGTAATCGTTTACTTTGATTTTGTTACTTTTAAATGAAGTACCTGTGATTATTGAAGGTAATTTGTTTTGACCTCACTGATAATGGAATGTTGAAGCAGACGAAACATGGCGTCAGATGTTGTTGTCCTAACTTCGGTAATTTCCGTGGTACAATAAAATTTAAATAAGCCACACAAGTTACCAAAATTTCTGAATTCTTGTTTTATCAAACAAATAAAAATTAATGTCGTAGTTAACATCGAAATTATTCCGATCTGCTCCGTTTAGTCAAGATCGCGTTAAAACGTTAAATTTGGCCGCCATTAAAAAAAAATAATCGTACGAGATTTAACGAGAGTGACGAAACTTTTCAGATGGGTCGTCTAGAAAGAGTTATCGTTCTTTGTCCCAAAACGATGCTTCTACCATAAGTGCCAGCATAGCTGGCATAATATTCATAAAATTGTTATTGTTATTATCATCACTAGTATGATACTTTCTTTTAATCATTAGAACTATAATCGCACAAAATTGTACAAAATACAAAATACTCTTCTGTCTGAAGTCAGACTTCCTCAAAACAAAATTGTTAAAAGGATGAAATAATTATTTTCAAACTCTTGTTGAGATTACTGATCCGGATCAATAAGAAATTCTATTAAGTCTATTGCTTCAACACCTCTTTTATATAGTAATAACACACGAATCTATATATCTTTTGGAACCCGAACAAGTGGAAATTGCTTTTCCGGAGAATAACCAAAAAGAAAAGAGTTTGAATGACAACGATATTGTCAGCATTTATTGATAACCAATTCATTCGGACCCTTTCTGGCACTTACTTCAAGTTATTATCTTATTTCAACCTTCATAAAATATAGAAAATAATCAAACTTATTGATATTTGTTGGAGGCGAAGGCGTTCAAATAATTAATAGCTTCGTTATAAGATGACTTTACGGAAAATCAGTATATTTTTTATAACAAGTAGTACTATTGTTTATTGAACTTGTACAAGTTTTCTGAAGAGCTCGTTTAGTATGATCTTCTCTAGGATTGTTTACAATCAAGCGGGTATTTTTTTGCTACTATTGTGTCGCCTCTCGCCTCGTTTAGTATGATCTTCCCTAGGATGGATTACAATGAAGCAGGTTCTTGTTTGCTATGATTGTGTCGCCTCTCGCCTCTCGCCTCGTTTAGTATGATCTTCTCTTGGATTGATTACAACGAAGCGGGTATTTATTCGCTATGATTGTGTCGCCTCTCGCCGAAGCATGTATTTGTTTACTATGGTTGGTTACAACGAAGCGGGTATTTGTTCGCTATGATTGTGTCGCCTCTCGCCGAAGCATGTATTTGTTTACTATGGTTGGTTACAACGAAGCGGGTATTTGTTCGCTATGATTGTGTTGTCTCTCGCCGAAGCATGTATTTGTTCACTATGGTTGGTTACAACGAAGCGGGTATTTGTTCGCTATGATTGTGTTGTCTCTCGCCGAAGCATGTATTTGTTTACTATGGTTGGTTACAACGAAGCGGGTATTTGTTCGCTATGATTGTGTTGTCTCTCGCCGAAGCATGTATTTGTTCACTATGGTTGATTACAATGAAGCGGGTATTTCTTTGCTATGATTGTGTCTCCTCTCGCCGAATAAAGAATTCTGAATCATCCTTTGGTATCGTCCAACTCTTTCTGATGTAAGTGTCTATCGGAAAACAGATAATCCAACTAAACTAAGTAGGTAAACTCACAAAACTATCTATTTTAAAAAGAACGTTTATCTGACTTATCAACCTTGATATCTGAGTTATCTTCACTTATGTGGCAAAGTTGACAAAATAATGAATCAAACAAAAATACTGTTTTTTTTTTAAATTCACAACCGTGAATATGCTCAAATACAAAAGGGACGACATCAACAGTTCAATCTAGGATAAAAAAAAAAAACGTAATTTACATCGATCTTTTGATGTCGTCCCTAAGTTCATCTATACACATGAAAAGTCTGGCACACGAATTACATACTACTGTCAATTTGTTCAAATTTCATTAAAAGATCTCGACCAATTATCATCCTTTTCTTCAAAATTATAGACCGAAAAAGACACCCAGCCACTTCAAGGCTCCTTCAGACAACGTTGACTTTATTCAGTTAGCTATTTTTCAGTTTCCATTTGGTCATATACATTTATTCCCGTTTTATCTATATACTTATCACAGGTACCAGGATTATAATTTATTACGCCATACGCGTGTTTCGTCTGCACAAGACTCATCATTGACGCTCATATCAAAATATTTATAAAGCCAAACAAGTACAAAGTTTAAGAGCATTGAGGATTGAGATTAGGACTTCTGGGTGGTTTTATTTAGAATTTACCTCAGGGCACTACATCAAGTTCAGTATTTGTTGTTTTTTCTTTCTATTTTTAAAACAGTTATACTACTGTCAACGGTTGGAAGAAAACTTAGCGCATGCATGCTTGTTTCCTTAGCCACATTCTTGTGCTAGGTATAGAGCCTTAATTAATTGGTTGTCGTCAGTTATTATATATATTTTTTCTTAAAACATATTGCTATACATGATACTGCTAGCTTTCTCGTTCGAACTGTTTCGAATGTTATGTGATTTTATTAGCTGACTTTCCGGTTGAGGGTTTTCGCATTGTTAAAGGCAGAAAGATGACCAAGTTCTTTGAAATCTAGTGCGTACTTGTCTCATTAGTAATCATACCACATCTTCTTTTTTTTGGTTAGTGAGACTATCAAAAGTTATAAGTTCAGATCTGTTGATCCTATCATGATGTACTTTTCAGAGGTCTACTTCTTACAAGAAAGCTTTCAAAACCATTTGTTCCTAAGTGGTAATCTCATCGAACGTTTTACGAATGCAAACGGAGTTGGTTGACTTTTATGAAATATCTGTTTCACAAATAACAATACAAATATGAACCAATTGTTTTAACAACAGTCTTGAGACATAACCAAATCTGCATCGCTGTTCTACGTACCATGAACAATAAGACGCCATCTTTTTGTCTATCTGAACGTCCTGATATTAACACACACCCATCTTTTGAAATGTCGTTGTCGGTTTTTCTCTAAAACATGTTACTTTTTGTTGTCTCTTTTGTAACTTCAAACACTTTTAAAAGCAATTACTGTTTTATAAATGTCCATTTACAAGTATATTGGAATCGGCTCTAAGGATTTGATGTTTATTTACTAGTTCTATCAGGATTAAAGTCTACACAAACTAATCAGTAAATAAACCGATTGAGTCTTGGTAGCTGATCCTGATATATTTGTCTAGAGTTTAACGTTGGAGGCCTTATCTATGACACACGTGGTGATCGAATACACCTTAGCAATTCCTGACAAATTACGGAAGTGTCCGCTGTTTCTGGAATTGTTTTTTTGCCCTTTAACATTAAGGTGATATAAGAATGATTTTACTGCTGACAATCAGCTAAAACTACGTTTCTGTCATCATGCTGTCTAGGCTATTACTTTGCACAATAAACTGTTAAATTAGATCGTTTGAACCGTCGTTAGTCTTGTAGTTTGCCGTGATGGCAACAGTTTGTTTATCTTATATCGACTTTTCTTATCTTATTTTTTTTTAAATGCCACGTATGTTTTGTTAGGTTTTTGGGATTTCAGTTTTGATTTCGGTTGGTTTGGAATTTGAAGAGTCAACGATTATTGTACGATTGTCTTGGAAATTTTTTTCTTCTATTTAAAACCAGCCTCTTTATCATTATTCAATGATATGTTTTTAGTCCATTTTTTTCTCTCTATTATATTTTTTCCCGTTTATGCCAATGTAACAGTTATTTACAAAATGACCATCATAAGTAGTGGTCAACATATTGCTTTCCAAATTGAACAACAGTCAAACGTTATATTATTTTTTTTAAAGATTTCGACAGGTCTAGATGTAAAACAAGCAACACATAAAAACTAATTACCTCATAAACACAGCAGTAAAAAACGGAAACAGTTAGGTTAGACAGCAACACATTCCAGCAGTGAAATTGTTGGAATCTAACATGTATCATAGAGACATGGAATATAGCGTTGCTACACATGTGTATGAGCTCTCAAACCTCTGCATAAAATAGGAGAGTGCTGTAATAATACAGCAAACCAATAGACTGTTATCATTATTGGAAAGGTACAGGACCTAACAATGCAACAACAAGGACAAGATACAATAAAAAGAATGAATTTAAAAAAAAAATAACCTCGTACGAAATATATTGGTTGCTAGTTCAGCGTTTGTCGTTTGTTGCTGTATATCATATTTGCAATTATTTGTCCTTTTAAACTGACCAATACAATCACCGTTTTAATTATTTTAAAGCATTTATCGTTCACTATGCAGCATATGTCTTACACATTGTTAACAATCTTACCATGACATAAAGTTGTTTACTTTTTTGTTCTTCAGCCTCTGGTGGATAGTTGTCTAAATGGCTATCAGATTATGCCGTCTTTTTATTTACTTTAATGTGAACACATATATTAAAATTATTTGTTTCTTATTTTTCTACATTAATGTTTTTTTCTGTTATTTCTGTGTCACGATTTATGTAGTTGATTACGCAAGCAAAAATCAAATTGCAAATAACAATAATTACAATTGATATGTACCCGTTAGTCCATTTACCATGTTTGTTTTTCATTATGTTTTTAATAAATTTAAATATTCAATTCATATATACAATTTCATTTTAATGTTTTCATGTCATAAAAGATGATCACACGTGATGTAATTTCTTTGTAAAAACAAATCTGATGAAACAACGCCTTGAAAAAGAAGAACACTAAGTTTCTGATTCAGGGTAGATTTTCTTTGTAATATGCGTATACATAACTAAAAACATTACAGATAGTGGTCTCATGATATCTGAGACGATAAAAGTAAAAAAATAATAAACTCATATGTGTTTTATCATTCATTTAAACTTTACAATTCAATCATGTCAAACACAGAGTTCCAATTTATCATAAAGTACTTCTATAAAAAAATCTGTATATTCATTAAAAAAAACAGGTTACTATATAAAATTAAAATATGTGACATTTTCCGCAAGTGAGAAGCCGCATAACGGAAGGTGTATTTTCTGACGATCAAATGACACATATTTTGCAATTCATCATAAATTACTCAGCCGATTACATATCTTGTAAAAAGTACAAAGAACCAAATTTTCAGCAAGAGACTGATGGATGGATATGATATTGGGGTATCATTATTGTTGGTCAGTAACGAAATTTGTCAATACTAAAATTAATGGATTAGCTATCTTTTATAATACATTAATGGATAAAAAGTTGAAAATTCACGGAATGTCTAAATATATGCATTTTATATATTATATTACTTTTATAAATTGTTACTTGGATGGTGAGTTGTTTCATTGGCACTCATACCCCATCTTATTAAATCTATTATATGTATATTATAGGTGGTTTTTCACATGCAGTGTTTCTGTTCTTCCGTCTTATACATGTTAAAGTTAAAGTGTTTCACTGGGTTTTAGTTTTCGGATTTGTTTTCTCACAGTCGATTTATGACGTTTCAACAGCGGTATACTACTGCGGTCTTTATTAATATACAACTGATCAGTAAAATCACCAAAAAAATTGTTTGAAATGACCGGCAATTGACTTTCGACGTCAAAATCGTAAACAGGTCTTGTAATACATTACTAAAAACCTTACATTTGGTTAAAGACTGATTTACAATGTCAACAAATAGTGGATTATTTGTAATTATAAACTTTTCTTTCTGTTTATGCACTTTCGTTGGTCAGTTGATTAATGGAACATATAATTATCTCAGATGATAGCACTTATATTGAATGCAGAAAACAATTTCCAGACAGTCCTTGATTAAATACTTATTTAACTATTCGCCCTTCCGAAGGTATATGATCAATTGCTAGTCCTCTTCTCGCTTTGTCCTGGTAGTTAGTTTACACATATGTATTTTATAGTGGATTGGGGATAAAGCTTCGCAACATATATTAATCCCATTCCACATTGCAGGTGCAAGTGCTACCTAGTAGCGGCATTAGCCAGCTCTTTTCGAAATCTACAAGGTTGTCTTTATCGTGGAAAATATATGGCTCTCTTTCTTATGATGAGTTTATTTATTAACACGGGTCAGCGATTTATCGTCCCCTTCCGATGGACTATCATCGTTTACTCAAGACCATACTCTCAAATGTGGCAAGGGATAGCCGAAAATCAGTCCCTGAAGTTTTCATGCCGGTACAGGAATTAAAACAGGAACCTTTGGGTTAGTACATTTAGTCCGATGCATTAACCACTACACCGCCGCTCTCTTTCATATAATTGTGTGTTTCAATTTGACTAATACACTGTAGTACAATTTTCCTCTTTTTTGTGCAACTATGATTGACAGATACCTTTTAAGGTGTTATCTCTTTCCTGAGTTAATACATCGCTATTTTAGTAGTATACATGTAGATTTTTCTTATACTTATTAGTTGTCTCGTTTTTCTTACTTTAGTTTAAACATACTTGATTGTTCCAAAAAGAGACAAATGGATAAGACACAAGTTTTTAAACTCGTTTTTCTTGTTTTTGTCATAACTTTATTTGTTTCATTTCCAGAGTGTTGAACAATTTAATGGATGTCTTCACCTATTTTGTGTCAAGATACCATTATATGGAAAAATAGTTTCTCTGTTAATCGGGTATTCATATTAGCTGTAAATAATCATTACGAAGTCAGACTTTACACGTACGGTAACTCTAATACAATAATAAGACATCATATTAGACAGAGTCATTATAAAAGCCAGTTCATTTCCTAATTGAATTGGTGATGAAAGGTTTATTACATAATATATAGATAAATCTAATATTATGGTTATGTTATAATCTGCTAAATGAAACTAACGCGTGGAAGCTTGTACAGTATTTATTAGATATTTAAACAGGAATATCATACTGCGAATCATACTGTGTTCAGTTAACAATCTAACCTTTTGGTACTAAAGTAGTTTTAAATGTTATTAAAATTACAGTGCAAGTTCATGTCGTTTGAAATGTTTTTAAAGTGTGTTATTGACAGTATCATTTACAGCATTACAAATCATAAGACGGAATATGACAATAAAGAGATTTAGGCAAATCATAGATAACCATTAAGGAATTTCTGCCGCAAGAAAATATGACTGAAGATGTATTTTGGCGAGACCTTTAAGAATTGTCAGTTCTCAAAGCGTTTCAACATCGTATTCTAATATGACTTTTAATTCTTTTTACTTAAGCGCCGTTCATGAATTTTATGTAGACGAAACGCTCGACTTGCGTACTAAAATTTAATCCTGGGATATATTGTGAGGTTATTTATTTTAATATGATATAACAATTAAAATTTACACTGCGTTCTCTGAAATTGAACAAGCGAAAGTTCTAAGGAACATACATGTATTAAGAACAATTGCAAGGGCTATATCACCCAAAGTTTTGAGGACAATGTATGACCTATAGATCAAGCAGGTATTCGTATAGAGAAAAATCATGTAAGGCAAATTCCGATAATGTATTTATCTATATATTTGCAGCTTATTTTTGGTATAATTTGTACAAACTTCCGTCTAGTACACAACATATATATCAACATCGTTTGGCTTTTTTATGTATGTTATTCATTTTATTTGTTTATCATTATCTATACTATTTAATTTTAATTATGAGTATAAAAAGGCAAATAATGAAATAGCAACGTTTATTGTCTCGAACACCAATGCTGTTTTGTTGAGTAATTCTTTTTTGTTTTGTTTCCATAACATAAAGATATAAGATGTGGTATAAGTGTCAATAAGACTATTCTCCATCCAAGTCACTTTTTTTTTTAAAATGAACCATTACATATAAAATACGACCATCAACACAGAGCCGCTGCTCACATATAACATCAAGCTATAAGAACCCAGAACTGACTAGTGTTAATCAATTAAAACATGAAGACAAACGGTATAATACATTTAGAAAAAAAGAGAAACACATATGAACCACATTAATAAGCGACAACAATTGAACAACATAGGTATATGAAGGAAGATGAGGTATAAGTACCAATCAGACAAATCTCCATTTAAGTAGCAATGTATAAAAGTAAACCATTATAGGTCATGGTATGGCCTCTAACACAGAGCTTTTGCTTACACCGGACAGCATATCATTAAGGTCTCAAAAATTACTAGTTTAAAACCATTCAAATGGAAAACCAACTTTCTTATCTATACAAAAATGAGAAACACTTATGAACCATATAAACAGACAACAACCACTGAACATCAGATTCCTGACTTGGAACAGGTTTAAACAATTGCAGCGTGATTAAACGTTTAAATGATACCAAACCTTTTCCCTTTTCTATAACAAATAGTATAAATTCGCAATAGCATGTTCACTATTCAAAGCTAGGATAAAAAACTGAATTACAGTAGTAACAATGAATTTTATTATATTTAATGTTAGCTGGTGAGGATTCAAGCGTCATTGAGGAGTTTTTGGTAGACGAAACGCGCATTAAAGATGGTATCGATGTTGATTTTATATATTTTTATAGCTTATAAATTGTTATTAACATGATTTATTGCATTATGTTAGAGCACTACATAAATACATTGAGAGTTTGGTAATAAATATTATTAATTTTTTTTAATATAAAACATGAGTGTTATAACATTCAATTGATCAAGTCGTATGCTATGCGTACAATTTAATTTGCCAACGATAATAGTTCTTAAAGAATATTGATATTTTGGGTTAAATTACTTAAAAACTTTAATTGACAAAATACTTCCGAATCGTTAAAATTTCCATAAATTTATAGGTTACGCAGGATTGGTGGTTAAAAATACAAAACAAATTTGATATAAATCATGTATTATTTTCCGCAATTGAGAGAAAACTATTTTTGATATGTTTTACTGAACAGCATGTCTCATAGACATTGACTACCGTGTCAAAATAAAATGGAACCCACAGCAAAAAGTAAAATCACAAAAATACTGAACTCAGAGCCTGCTCCGCTCGAAAAAGATTGTATTCATCTATAGAAATTAATAATTAAAAGAATTATACGTTATAAAGATCCAATCAGTCAAGACTGTTGTAATTAAATATGATTTGAAAATTTGATTATGGTACGCTTTTATAAATTAATGTAATCGAGTATTTAGAAACTAACATTCTTTAAAACGAAGAATCGTCGGAGATATTTTATCGAAAATCAAAGAATGGTTGTCAAATAATCATAAAAATCTGATATGAATAACCCGAAAAAGGGGTCGCACGCCAGGAAATAAGAAGTTCTATATGGAAGTTCTACCAGCATAGTCACTCTGTTGCAATATAAACTTGTGGAGTGATAACATGTACCTTTGTACTGATATAAGCACCCAACTTCGGTGAACGATTTCTGATATGTTTTTTGTGATGATAGCAGTCCATATGAAGTAAGGCTTATTGATAAACAAATACACTTCAGTTATCTAATGAATCCAGAGTAAGCAAATTATATTACATAATCGACTTGATCGGCGCATGGTGAAATTGAGAGTGTGCCGGTCATCGATTTTTATTTTTCTATGGCAGAAGGATTATACATGTAAAAAATGAGAAGAAATATGATTACATGTTTTTAAGAAATCTTTGAGAAAAACATACTGATGACTTCCAAACTGTAAAATATGCTAGTGTACACCTTGCAATGTTATATATATTACAGGCATTCTCTAAATTTGGTCATTTCGTAAATTGCCTGCAAGGTTCAGTCATTATACAAAAAAGCCATTTTTTCTAGGCAATTTACAAAATATTTTTAATATAAAGCTAAATAAATCATTTGAAAGAGGGACGAAAAATACCAAAGGGACAGTCAAACTCGTAAATCTAAAACAAACTGACAACGCCATGGCTAAAAATGAAAAAGACAAACAGAAAAACAATAGTACACATGACACAACATAGAAAACTAAAGAATAAACAACACGAACTCCACCAAAAACTAGGGGTGATCTCAGGTGCTCCGGAAGGGTAAGCAGATCCTGCTCCACATGCGGCGCCCATCGTGTTGCTTATGTGATTACAAATCCGGTAAAAAATCTAATTCGGTAGGTCAAACTCATGAAAGGGAAGGGGATTGTAGTTACGACGTAAGGAACATATCCGATATCATTTGTGAAACGGTTATTCCATAACGGTCAACCAACTCGCGATGGCGTCCGTAAAATTGGGGTTGAAAGCTTTGAACGCCGGAGCAGTTTTAATCATAATAATGGATTAAAAAAGGAGAGATAAATAATCACAAATAATCTTAAATGAATTATTTTAACTTCATGCAAGCACATATCTCGACAATTATTTGTTATTTCTCAAAATGTTTGGATGACAGAATTGATCGCAATATACAATGTATGTCCTGACTTTTTGCAAATGCATTGTTTTTCGTAAAATCTGTTTTTTACACTTCGACCACATTTAGAGAAAGCTGGATTATCACACATTAAGCTCGTGTATTGCCTTTACTGATAAAACCCTTAACCTTTGACAACATTGGGGTTGGAAATAAGCACACACGTCACATATGCATACCTTTTAAGTCATCTGTTCCCAAACAAATGCAAAGTAAATTGATATGATAAGTTTGACTTGCATCTGTTGACCCATACTTTAGCTATTAACGGACTGAAGTAGATCTGCCCTGACGGATGATGCATCTATAGCAGGAGCGGCTTTTCCTGTTAAACATGGTCATTCGTAAGAACATTATGTCAAACAACCCTTTCCCGCTTTTTTTTGGAGGATATTCTAATTCCATCTAATCATTATTTGTTTTCATTGAGAGGTATTGTGTTATAGTCTACTTTTGGCATATGAATCTCAATGATACCCTTCTTATACAAATTGTCTGAAACTGAACAGGCAATTCGTTGAATTTTGTTTAAAAATTCAGGGCATTTTATAATTGTTTTTATTTTTAGTCATTTTGTATAATGCATATCACGATTAAGATTTTTGTAAATTGCCTGAAAAATGAGGCATCTTACAAAATGTCTGAATTTAGAAACTGCTTGTAACATATACAAGAACATTTTAGGCTCGCATATGGTTATACCTTTCCAAAATCATGAACCTTGTCAGAAATTGTCAAACGGAATAACTTTACGTTTATTTGTATTTATTTGATTGGTTTTATAACAACTTTGTGATAGTTTCTTTAAATTTAGTTGATGATACCGCTTATGTCGTCTTACTAACAGCCTCAACTGGTAAAGAATGAATACGGTCATTATGTTGATATTGGTTAATATTTAATCTATGCTATTTTTAGACCCATACGTCATCCATATACCATATGTTAGATTACCTTTCCATTAATTATTACTTTTCTTATAATTTAAGGAAGAATCAAATTACAGACTTTCTAATACAACAATCACATACAGATGACAAATCTTGTAACAGAATTAACATTTCGATATATTTGATTAAAGCTGTTTTGATTGATACATTTCTTCATAAAAAAACTTCAATTGATAATGTATCTTAATGAAGAAAATTCCTTCTAATGATTGGATTTATAATAAATGTTTTTTTTTTATTTCCTAGGTATGTAAAACCATAGTCGTATTTGGAACAATGTTTTGTTATTTTGGGTCATCAATGCTATTCAACTTTGTACTAGTTTGGCTTTCTAACTCTTTTGATCTGAGTATCACTGATATGTCCTGTGTAGAAGAAACATGTTTTTTTAATTATAAGACTGGTACCTTATTAGGCTTAGGAGATCATTTTAATTTCATAATGGAACTAATGTCTGTCAAACCTGCTGTTAAGGTCAGGTCCTTGGGTCAAGTTTATAACTTGTTGTCACATGTTCGTAATCCCTGTTTTTTTTTTGTATCGATAAAAAGTAATATATTTTGCCCAATAACACCAAAGTCTTTTCAGATAGGTCTTCAATAGCTCATAATAGGTAAGCAGCAAAAAAGTGCGCAGAATCCAGATTTCTGTTCTTTTGATAGAGACCCAAATATTACCAATGCGAATATTAGGTAAATGTCCACGCATTCTTTCCCGCCAATTTTAAATATTAACTATCGCGAAAAGGAGTTCTTTTACTTTTCAATTGTATTTTGACTGAAAGCATGTATCTTAAATTTTGTACTTTTTTTCAATTTCACTTAAGTACATCCTTTAGGGAAAAAATAGAATATTATTGACTTGTCCGTGTGAAATCATTTAATGAATTTGTAAGGCATTGCTGAATTCCTATTGAATTATATAAATCACTTAGATCCGGAAGTAATTTGTCACTTTAAAATTGTGGGTGATAAAACGTCAAACTTCAATCTTCTGAAGAACAAAGTGTCATGGAAAATGCTGGAAATGATATTATTTCAACTTCAAGCTTACTATTTCAAGATTTTTTTGTTTAATTTTATTTTGAAATTAGATTACCTCACAGTACCACATATATAAAACTAATTGCTAGCAAAAAATGGGAAAATAATGATTTCCATTCGAGAAAATATGACGAATAGATATGCGAGAGTGAATAGATACCAATTGAATATTCAAATTCTTAAGTCGAAAATATATTGACAATGCAATCGCTAGATTTAAAAATTGCAAAGTACTCACAACTGAGCAACTCGAACTCCACAAACAACTGTGCTCTAGACGGGTACGCAAATCCTCCTGCACATGTGATACCTGTCGTCATTATAAACTATACTACTAAATCTAAAGACAATTTATTGTTCACCTAATAAACGTAAACAAGCTACAAGTCAAACTTATATACGGGTATATATACTTGATAGGATATACCGGAAATTTAACCCTTTTACATCGATAACTGTTTCAAACAATAAGGAATTAGACAAATACCAAAGTTGCGGAACTCTCCTATTTGATTTCCTTTTAGTCATGACAGTATATGTCACATGTTACCTATTACCTTATCTGTACGTTCCGCATCTGTCAGGCGCATCACCAAACGGTGTATTCTATATACACGGGTCATAATCACAGGATTGACTCTACTTAATTTTATTATTGTTACATTGTTTTCTATTGTTGTACAGTGTCCAACTTGTTAGCTGACATGACCGAAAAACGACGAATCGAAGATAAAACTTTATTTATAACTAATATAGGACAATGCTGCTGATTAGAAATACTCCATTCCAAGCAGGCCCTTATGCTTTCCAAGTAATTAATATTACCAATAATTGATAAGTTCCAGGTCGACGGGTTCAAACAGCAGGATTTGGAAAGCAGAGAAAACTGTGCATTTTATCAGCAAGACTTTCTCAGATGACAGTACAAATACTAAACATCCAGGCCTAAATAGACTAACATATTGTACGATACTTTAATTCAGTCACGGACCCACGATATCGCGGATGTATTCTAATAATAATAACAATATTATAATGACAGAAGGGAAACGGATGAGAATGTACGTAAAGAAAGTTCTTAATAGACTTTGATCATAAATACTTTTCAAAGATTGATAACGTTGGTTATAAGAGATATTGTAAATAACACGGTTTCACTATGACAGCCCTATTATCTTTTTTAATCGGTGTACACGTATTTAAAAATTAGAAAGCCTCGGAGATATAGTTTTCCTAGTTTTTCATTTTATGGAAAATGCAATATGTTGAAAGAAAATTTGACAATCCATATTACTGAAACGTAAATGAATTAAACAGACAGACAAAGACATGTTGCTTATAGAAAGGAAAAGTTGGAAAACTCTATATCTAATAGGAGGGACAGACAGAGAACGATGAATTTATACAGTATGAAATAGCAATGTCATGAAATCGTGAAATACTGTAATGCATTATTTGTATGCAGGATTTCCTATACTCACAATACAAAAACCTGTATTAGTTTGATTGTCCAACAATTGCAACAATAAATATAAGGAATAATTACAGTATTTATTACCCTATTGTAACATGCTTGTTACTAATTAAACGATAAAAACTGATACACCAAAAAAACTATATTATTTATTTTGATTATTTTGCTCTTATAAATTTGAGGTCGTAATACATCATTTGCTTTCAATAATTAGAGAATAGCGAATACGAATACGAATACGAATTTGTTTATTATAGTGACATTGTGTATATATACAGTATAATAATAATATTTGTCAATACAATAGTTGTACACCCGGCCCATTGGACCTATAAGTCACTTAAAAAATATAAATCTTTAAATCATTTCATAGTAGAGTCATGTAGTTCAATTATTTACATAAATGAATTGTCTGCGTTTTGTAAATGCTTGTAAAATATATTTAGCTGTTCTTCTTGGAAAATAAATTAAAAATTGTATTAATAGCATTCGAAAACAAATCCGAAAAGTGTTTTTTTGTTGCTTTTTTTTGTAATTGCTTTTGTGTAGTCATAATTATCTGATGTATTGTTTAAACAGTAAACATGGTGAAGTTGTATGTTTGATACTCCATACCATGATAACATTTATAAAAAAGGCTAGTGAAAAATAAGCATGTTGGATTAGTTAAAGAAATAACTCAGACTACAATTATAGCAATATATTGTCTTAGAGGCAAGAAATGTAACTGCCTTATTAATTTGTGAGCTACATATTGAAGTTTCATAAAAATGCAAAGACAAATAACATTGATAACGACTGTTGACATTTACGTAACTATATTTATAATTAATGTTTATATAAAAGAAATCAAGAACAAATTATTTTTACTGAAGAAAGCAATGACCCTGTACTTCCTTGTTTGACATTGTAGATATTTTATCTTGATCACACTTTGTTGTCAATATAATGGATATATATGCGAGTGTCAAACAAGTGGGAGGCTTGTCTAGCTTTATCACCATAATTTAACCTGGTTGCATAGCTAGTTTTTTTTCTATATATGGAAATGCCTTTACAAAATCAGAAAAAGAAAGTTGTTTCCAATTAGTTGCTTTGTTTGACTTTTGATTTTGCCATTTGTTGAGGTGCTATTCATTTTGAATTGTTCGAGTTCGCTATTGTTGTTATTTAACATTGTACAAAGGCCGAAATTGTTGAAGACAACTAAAGATGATACAATGAACAGAAACCGTATTCCAGAAATAAATTAAAAAATAAACGCAGATGGGACAATATAATTCATAACTTGGAGAAACCAACACAACAATCAGCATAGCAGAGGATACCGAAGACAAAGAGTCTTATAATCTTAATCATTTATATTCTTACATTTTGATTTTTTTTAAATTTTGCATCATTATTCATTAATGAAATCAAAACTAACTTGATTGTTTATTCTACTTTCTAAAATCATGGCGGTGGTAGTTTCATTTCCATTTAGTATGATGTAATAATATGAATATTGTTTTTTTCTCTTTTTCTAATCAATGATCGGTGTCCTTCATGTATTGCTTCTGAGTATTTTAGTCTTATATCTTCGCGCAATTTTGTGGAATCTGGCCACTGATCTTCGGATTTCGGTTTTCAATATATCCTCGACTTAATGTGATATCTGATCAATGGTCTTGATTTATCCTTTGGGGTTTTCTGTTAGTTTTAATGACTGCAGAATTTTACATATCACACAGCAATAAATGACGTTTGCCCTTAAATACTATTTCTTTACAGTACACGATGGTTTCAGTGTGTTTTCTCTACAGAATTTGATTTCGGTCATGGATTTTCCTGATTACAGGATACTAATGATCAACTTATAAACTTTACGAACATGTTATTTGATTTTAATGAAAGTAAAGGCAACATAAATACCCTAAGGATAAGATTTGCACTGTTTACTTACAATTCATGATACGATATCACTGCATAAATGTTGGGTTAAAGATTCCTTATTTATTTCCACTATAATGATTACATCATACTATATAATATACCCTTCCCACGTCATTCAATAATGGAAAGTACAGCCTGGTATACACACGGGTTTAAAACAAAAGGAGAAGTAGAAGAAAAAACGAGATACTATTAATATCATATGTCGATGAAAACATGACAATGCCGTGTACACAAATAAAAAAGGCTAAGGTGCAACTCTTGAGCAAAAGGTAAAACTAGAGTAACTTTAATTTAAATACGTATCGTTTTATACGTTATCATACATGTATTTGTATTTACCATAAACCTAAATGTTAAAGCGTATCAAATAGGTACTGCTAAAAATCATAATATTGGATGAACATTTAGAATAAGAATTTCGGTTTTCTATTGTCAATTCACATACAATTGTGATAATAGAATTATTACATATAAAAAAAAGGATATAAGAGATTTTTAATAAATTATTTCAGCCCATATACAATTTGATTTACAAGTTGATACAAATGATTACAATTTCTTTTTTTAAGTGAGAACATACAAAAGTATACCTCCTATAGATTATACTTATATACGTATATTTACGCCAAACATTTTTCATTTTAACCTGAACAAATAGATTTTGCAAAATACTCTACAAATTTTAAAATTGATTGGTTTGATAAATGTAACAAACGTCTGTTGAAGTCACTTCTGAAAAATCATTTTCGTTATGAGAATTGAAATCTGTGATTTTCATGACATAACATTATTTGATTTCACAAGAATAATATTAAAAAGTAATGATAAGTTTGTCTTTAGAAGATTTCATCTTATCAACAGTTTGAATAAATTAAAACATTTGAATTTTGTTGTTTTAGAAATTTAAAGAAACAAATTTCAATCTCCTTCTGACGTCCTATGTATACAAGTGTTGGTGTTGATTTGTTGTGTCCATTATGTATAGTGCACCATTTTGCGCAATTCAAATGAATATGTCACTTGAATTTTGTAAATCATTGCATCGTTTTGATGAATTCCTTATAATAAATTGCTTAATATGAATATCAATTTAGAGTTCATTTTTAGAAATGAATTGATATTGAGAAAAAAGAATGATCAAATCTCTTAAAACTACTTAAATGTATGCGTTTAATTTGTATTAAAGTAATAAATATTGGATATGCTCAAAGGAAAATTAATGTAAAACTCAGCAAAGTTACTAGAAAATAATTAATCTGTAATTTTTTTCTGTTAAGCTTTCAGTACTCGTTGTTTTTTGCAACTGATTTAAACAAAACGGTTATGGTAAAATAACTGCTAAAATTATTGCACTGCTGTATTAATTTCATATAACAAATTTTAATTAAATTGTGTTTTTTAATAGCTGTAATAATCTTTTAAATTATCAAACAAATTACTTGTTTTTGGACTTATTCTGGAAACTATAGACAATTTCAATATAACATTCTATTACAAACTATAACAAATTCTTACGTTTATAATATACCAATGATAACTTTATTGTTATTTAAGAGATAGGAAAAGACACCCAATGTCATGAATTCAAACATAAACTGGCAATGCCATGGCAAACAGAAAAAGAAAAACAAATAGCAGCACACAGATCAGAACACATTAAAACCAAAAAATGAGGAATAATGTTATAATGAGTATTGTAAATAAAATGACAGGTTTATTGGTTTGGTATCTATTCGATTGATGCGTTTGGGCTTTTGATCTAGTCATTTGATTACGGATTTTACGTTTTTATTTTTTTCTCAAAGTTTAGTATTTTTGTAAGTTTATTTTTACACAAGGAATGACAGTTTTGACGTAATTTTGCGTTTGACTTTATTGATTGAAGTTCATATATTGTGTAACATGGAACTGAAGATATAACACATATCATTCCAGTCAATTACAGATGTCTTTCATTAAATTGTCAGAAACAGTTAATAAAAGTTCTGACATGTGAAGAACCATCTATCCAATCATAAACGAATAAGAGTGCGGTTTAACTTTCTGTAATTTGAAATGAAAATTAGCTGTACTCTATTGGGGGACTTTTTAATCAGCGTAATCAGATTGGAACAAATAGCCCCTGTTAGATAATAGAAAATGTTCCAATCCACAAATTAGTGAGAAAGTTGAAGTTATATAATATAAAATAATCTTAAACTTTTATTAAGAATAGTATTTGACAGTTTCAGTTGTTAATCCTTGATGGTCATTACCACAACAAGGCTGATTAGAGATTTTATTTTGCCCCGTTAAGATTTAGTGGTTTTTCAGAAATGATATGTAGAACAGAAAAAATAAAAGTGGGAAATAATGAACTAGAATAAGTATTTTGTCATTGACTTTTAAAGATAAAGATAGGACATTGGGTAACTTTGTCGCATTTAATTATACCGGTCTACTGATTGGTATTAAGAGCCAATCCGCCAGAAAACCATGCAATATTCAGAAAATCGTCCAAATCGACAATCACAACTTGACAAATTTTTATCCTTGACATAAAATAAAAAAAATTGGCTACTTAATTTTCGCCAGAATTGTATCTATTTTTAGTAACAGCCTCATTTGCATGATTATGTAAATTCATTAGAAAACCAAGGAAAAATCCAACATTTAATGCTTTTTAAGAACTACCCAGAAGCATATTAAATGGGGGAGTTGAGTTTTTAGAGTAATGTCAGTTGAAACCCATTCATTTTACCATGTTCTGGTCAATACAAATGAAAATTTAAACTATTTGGCACATTGTCAGGAGCACGGACACAAAGGCTGGATTTTTCATACATGAATTTACATGACTTTTACTTGCTTCTAACTTGCAAGACCCATTCCGTATATGTTTACAACTTATATTAGTTTAATTATGGTGTATATTTTATAATAGATTAAAATATTAAGCTTGGCAAATGGCTAATACATGTTAATTTTTGCCTTGGAAGAATGGTGATTTTAGTCCCGAATTGGCACATTTGGATTTTGATTTTAATTTAAATCTAAATACAATTGTAATAAAATAGCTAATAAAATCATTTAAAAAAGTAAAATAGATATGTCTCAAAATTTTAATAAGACGTTTTTGTACTGCAAGTGCAAAAATCAATAAATATTGCCTGAAACCAGGGAGTACATCTTTTATGCTCTTCCATTGACTTATCTCCCTTGGGCAACATGTCAGCTCCCATTGATGGACTTGGCAGACAAAGTTTACAGCGAAGTTTGCAACTTTAATAATCTAGGAGGAGTATTTGGGCTATCCAGAGACATATAATACAATGTTATATGTCTCTGGGCTATCCCAGCATTGCATTATGCATCTTCATATTACAAACTATTTAAGATATCTGAATGCACTAAAGACCAAATTAGCATTTCCCAAAAGAATAGTTACTGCCAATGCAAGAATCTGCCAATCATGACAATAAATTACCAGACAATAATCATAACTTAGTGAATAAACATGATGAAAACTATGGTGTAGAATTTCCAACAGGAGTCCTTGTTTTATAGAAGACGAGGAGTGGTTTATTTTCCTATGGTTGTTATATCATCTCGTCTTAGACATGTTAGAATATGCTTGAAGTCCAGGGACTTTTATGGATTTCATTGACATCATAATCAAGCAAGATGTCAACATCCCGTCCAACGTCTTCCAGCAAAGCCAATTTGAAAGCTGACCAAGGATCTTCATCATTTCGTGACAGGGTGTATACAGGACGAGTCATTCTACTAGGATCAGGTACATTTTACAACTTTTAACAATCAATTTTCATAAGTACAACTCTTAACAATCAATTGTTATTAGTTCCTTATACATGTATAAAGGCCGTTTAAGGGGGTTTCATTGGGGGGGGGGGGGGTTCTGATCCCGGAACACTGCTTATTGTTTTGTTAGATTCCAGTATCCCAGCTATACTATGCACCTAAGCAATTCTCATTTTTTATAATTCCCCTTGTCCCGCTAGACCTTAATTCCTGTTTTCACGGCACAATAATTTGACTTACCCCTGTCACGCTTACGAAAAATTGGCAATCCCGCATCACGCTTAGACCCTAATGAGACCCACTAAATAGTCAATCTAAAATTAGGGGACCAACATTTGATACAATAGCCAGATGAAAAAAAGAACAGAGGAGTTGAAGTTGAAAGGGCATGTGAATATTCTTTTACACCTGACCTGTTTCTAGGACATCTTATCTATTTCCTATAGCCAAGTGCAAACAAATAATATACTGTAAATTGAGAAATTATTGTAATGTTTTTATTATTGCTAGAATGTGAAAGGGTAATCATGTAAAATAAATTTTTTTGTAATTGCAATTTAATTAAAACTCACATTTTGAATATTTTTTATATGAATCAAACAGGATATTTCTGAATATCGCAAAATTTAAATCACATTTCAGTCTTGAATTATAAAACCGCATTAATAAACCCATGCAACAGTTATATATTAAATGTATATGGCATGAGTCTTGGGACCATTTAATTACCAAAAAGAATAATCTTGTTTAATGATCTATTATACAATGTCAATGAATGTAGGCCATGGTGACTACAAAATCAAAAGCATTGCAAACTTTTATAAAGTTCAATTTTGGGACCTTACATGTACATTGATGTACATGTATGTATAAATGTATGAATTATATTTATAGAGCCCTTTTTAAAAGAAACAAAAAAAAACATGCACAGTGATGCTACACTACCCTACAATTCCTGTGATACAAAATTGAAGAATCATTTTATAGTTTAACACTTTTCATTTGTAGGACTATTGTCATGATAATAGGTGCAGGCAATGCTGATGATTTTTGTGAATGTGACAATAAATAGCCAGGTCAAACTAAATACATGTAAAGAACAAGATACTGGTAAGATATTATTAACTTATATATTAATTTTTAAAACTGTTTTGAAAATATGGTTATCATGACATACAAAGTATATACGTCATCACCTTTATAATAATTATACATCAGTTTTATTGAACATGTCTTTGTTATCTTGGTTTTCCCATTGAAAAATCACTTTTATACTAATTCAATTTGTAGTAGGAATAAATGTAGTACATTCGTAGATATGTAGGGCGGCTCCTATGTTTTGCATTCAACAACTATTACATTTTCAAGATGGCCACCAAGGATGGCAAAAAAAAAGTTGTAATTTTTATTTCCTGTCAGTGGTAAACATGTAAATGAAAAATATGAAAAAAAGTGGTATGATTGCCAATTAGAATAAATGACATACAACTTATATGTAAGCTATAGGTCTTCATATGCCATATGGCCTTTAACAATGCACAAGACCAATACTGCATATCTATTCAGCCATAGAAGGCCAAAAAATTAGAAAATGAAAACATATGAAAGCTCACAGCCTGATATATATATGTACATGTATCTTTTGTGATTTTCAGATCTAGATTCACAGCTAACTGAACTTTTACAGCAGTCAACATCAGATTGGAAGTCTGATAATGCTTCTGACAGAATTAATTTCAACCAACCAAACAGCCCTACAGAACAGAAGTAACAGAATCTTTGCATCTTTAAAACACTACTTACATCTTCCATGGGATGATGTTCCAAAAAATAACAGTTCATCATTAATGAAGATTTTTATGTTATGGATTTTCTTTTACAAGAAAGTTAATGTACACTTGTTTTTATAGTAAAACCTTGCTGTTCAAGTATCAAAAAAACATTTAACTTTATTGAAATTTGAAGATTCATATGACTTGCTTTAATTTTGTTATTTCTCAGGATGTCATGTAGAGGTACAGGCATGACAGTAATCTAAACAGCTATTCAATTTCATTCAAAATTCTTTGAAAATTTGGCACTAGTAAATATAAACTGAAGTAATTTGTTTTTCGTTTAGTTATGGGATTTTTATGGCCAGTAACAAAGTAGTCCGTGCCTTAAGTTTTACCCTTGTACTAAAATTCAGATTTTCCGTAATTCCATAATTAAGTCATTCCGAAACAAACCATTATACATTGTTTTTTTCTAAACGCCATAGATATTGGCCTGATTTTTGGTATGTAAGTTGACTATGATGAGTTACAGATCAAGTATAAGTGTTGTTCCACTCCCCTAATTTCTGTTGAAATTACCCGCTATGGACTTTGATAAATTGTTGAAAATCACAGTTATATGCACTTTTTTCCTAAACGCTTTCAGATATTGGGCTCATTTTTGGTATGTGAGTTACAGATCAAGTTTAAGTTTCGTCATGCTACCCTAATATTTGCTGTAATTTTGGGCTTTGGACTTCGAAAAATTTAGGAAAATCAAAGTAAAGGGACCATTCTTGTATTTAAATGCTTTCAGATATTGGGCTGATTTTTGGTATGTGAGCTAACCATGATGAGTTACATATCAAGTTTAAGTTTCGTTCCGCTGTGTAATTTTTTCCAGAATTAAGGGTTTTAAACTTTGAAAATTGTTCAAAAATCACATTTATATGGACATTTTTCTATATGCCTCCATATTTAGAGCTGACTTTTTATATGTGAGACAACCATCATGTTTGTATCCACATGTGTTATTGAAATTGCTGATTTTCAAATTTTTGAGACGTAGCCTTTCGTGTTGCTTTGACACATCTAGTTTAAGATACATTCATGATTATCATTTTTGTATTGACTACATTACAGTAGATGTATTTATGATTTTCATGTTTTTATTGACCACATTGCAGCAACATATATAGATATATAGGTACCTGGCAAATATTACCTTGTTAGCATACTAGGCTCAAAGGGCCATAAAAAAGTCCATCTCTAAGTGTCTGTTAAAATCATCTCTATATTGCAACTGTTTACATTTTTCTCTTTTAAACCATTATTTTAAAAACTTTAGAAGACGTTTCATACATATATATATATATATATATATATATATATATATATATATATATATATATATAAGTGTCTTAGAATGTAACTTTAACACACTAATGAGTGTTATAAAATTAGGTGTTATATTTTATATATTATTCACGCAATATTTCGCTAAACAAATTAGCTTCATCGGGCGTGTGCATCTATCTAGGTGAAATCGGATGCATGACAAAAAACATCTTTGTAGCTTGAGCTACACAAAAGTTTAACATATTGATTAATGATCTGTATAAAACAAATTTTTGCCGTTTATTGTACATAAACATTTTTTTTCAAAAATTAAAACAAATAGTTGTTTTAGTTAAATAGAAGTAAAATTGATGAGTTATTCCTTTGCTTTCGGATAGAACTGTTTTTCATCCCTCTCATTAGGTCCATCAGGTTCAAGAGTACGTAGCTGATGCATCCAGAACCTTTTCTTTTTTCTCATTTCTGAGTCCCAATTTTGGTTTACCTTAATTATTTGAAAGGTGATATTTTCAAAAGTATGTCCTGTTCTTAAGAGGTGTCTCGTAATTGGACAGTTTCTTCCTTTTGTATAAAACGACCGATGATTGTTTAGTCTGATGTTAAATGTGGTTTCTGTTTCACCAACATACTGCAGCTTGCAAGTTCCACAAGTAAGAATATAAATACTATTTTCCGTTTTGCAATTAGATGTAACATATATGTTGTATCGCTGCTTGTGTCTTTATAGACAGCATTGTTATTTCTATGCATTCTTACACCTAAAGTGATGTATTACTAGGAACAACTATCAAAAATTCATAAATATTGCCATGTTTTTTTATTTAAACCATCAAAACATGCCAAAAAAGGCTTATTTTTGACGTTTTCGAGCAATTTCAGCAGTTTAAAGATGGCGCCTCAAAAAAATCAAGATTGATCAACTTTTACATATAAAAGAAATGCTGGAAACCGTATGCCAAACCTCTATTTGTGTTTTCTCTTTGACTCATTAGGAGATAACTGAATTGTTTGGTTTAAGCTTTGCCTCCTTAAACGTATATTTCAGTGTTACAAATTGAGTTGACCAATCGACGCTTAAAGGATCTAAGTAAACGAATATTCATCAAATAAATAAAAAAAAACAAGAATTTGCATTTTTAACTATATGCAAAGAAACGAAGGGAGTAGCGCGCAAATTATTTATGTGTATATATCAAACATGCAAGTTATGAATATCTTATATATTTGTATGTGTGTTTACCTCCTGTTTTGTTAAAGAAACTGTAAAACTGTCAATTCACTAAACATATTCCATGATGGAAATATGAAACTTCTTATACTTCTGTATATTGAAGTTTTTCAGAAACGTAAAATTGACAGTAGGAAAACTCACAAAATATAGACACCAATTGATTAGCAGCAGTATTTAAAGATTTAATATGTTGATAAATTATGTTTGATAAACACAACTCATTGTCGTTTTACATATTTTCAATGATATTTAGGTAAATGTTTAACATATTAAGCTTCTTTCCCTTTTTATTAGTTTGTCGTGTTATACCTAGTCAGGAATGTCACGGTAACTGTATTCACACTGTCACTGAATGTTTATTCATGAAAATCAACTTTAAATATCCCTGGAGTAAAAAACACATACAAACCTTACAATGAAAACCACAAATCGAAGCATTATTTCCCTAGAGGAATAACAGAAATCAAAATAAATTACTTAAAGTCTACATTTTCCAAGTAAATATCATCAAAATATTCATCATGTTAACTTTTGTATATAAATAATAATGACGTTAGATAACCGATAAAGTCATTATACGATGTCTAGATTTGTGGATCATGAATAATAGAACTTCATAAAATTCATGTCTGTCTGTTGGCCGCCACTACGGATCCCTTAAGCCTTGTTTGAATTTAGTATGAATGTTTAACTGATATCTACTCATAAAGCCTTTAAAGACAGACTATACGATATGGCTTTTTATAATTGTTGAATTCCGTTTTAATGATTATAATTTCGTAAATTTAATTATTTGAACATTAGTTGTCTCCCCGACAATCATACCATATGTCCTTATTTTGTTTACTATATGGCCTTTATGATTGCTAAATGTACCTTACAGTCTTAAGAATTGCAGTCTTTTTTTATAATCTTTTGCTTGATATGGAACAACGAAACATTTAAGAGGGTCTTTAAGTGATTTGATATGAATTATGTTGGTACGCTGATTGAAGAATGTATTCATCCAAACCCAATGTTTGATTGACAAGTCATTTCCGAATATGTAACGTTTACACTAAAACAGAACTGATGCAAGCTTGTATTGCTTGTCGAAACAATGATTTCATACGCACCACATGTTAATTATCGTAAAACTTTAATCATTTATTAATTTAAATACACTATATGACAGGATGCACAATCAAACATTAGTTTTACATTCAAATATGAAAGAATAAATCAAGAAAAAGGATTAAAACTCTAATTCTATTTCGCTGGTAAAGCATGTCAGCATGTAATTTGTATTTATACTGAACCACAATGTTTAAGTTCGTAAGTAAATAGTTCGTGTACTTTATGACTGTTAGTGAATTTTATCTGAGTCAATCAATGTCCTTTTCGATACTCTAGCGTACTTGATGATTTTTACGTTAAATGATATTGTTTTTCATCATTAAAGGTCCTACAGTGACCTTTACTTTTTCTTGTCTTTTTCCTTTTTGTCTTTATTAATTGGCAGCTGTTTAGTTTTCCTAGTCTGCAAAAAGATATATCAGTACCGATGCATCTGCATTTTAGATCTTCAAAGCTAAGTTATGTGGTCTTTTCACAAATTGTTAATGCTGTATAAAGAGACTATGATCCTTTAGCAGCTGCTAACGTTATCAGTGTGAATCAAGCCTATTTAATTCTAATGCAAGCATAAAAATCTTCAATGTACATTTTTCTTCTAAAGTTATTAAAATAACAAAATCAAGACTGAGCATAAGAATACTCTATAATATGATAAACTATACAAACGAGAAACACGTCTTTCAAACTTTTGTGAACAAATATGTTTTTGACTTCATGGTTAAGCATATGCCACGTGTTATTTCTTTTAGGAAAAAAAATTATATTGAATTTATGTGTATTGTTTACTAAATATAAACCATTTTTTGACAAAACAACAGATACAGATCATTCAAAAGTAAATACATTCTAAGACTTGTTCACCTTGCAATAGTTGTGAAACATTTGATCGTTCTACACTTTACTCAAGTATCCCCCATTCCAAACTTAAAGACAAATTGAAAGAGTTGGTATTACTTTGTTCTATCAAAATGAAATGACCAACTTTAATACAAGTATCTTGTCTCAAGCAGGGATAAATCATGTTGTGTTTAGAATCAGTCTGATTAAAACGAAAACTTCTCTGAAACTGAAATTATCAAGATGCTTAATTTCCTGATTGACAACATATTTGTAACGTTTGACGGACAAGTATTTCAACAAACTACCGACATTTCAATGGGAACTAAGTGTGCCCTTCCTCTTTACAACCCTTCCCTATATTTTTATGAAGCTGACTTCATAAAGGAAATTCTTACAAAGGAAGATAAGAAGCGAGCAATATCCTTTAAATCTATTTATTTATAGATGATATTGATGATGATGGACAGAAACACACCTGTACTCTTGCCAAGTTTTTCTTTATTTCAAACTAAGATCCGTTTTGCACAACTTTTTTAAAAATGCCAATTTAACAAAGACTAAATAGCGAAAATCTATTATGGTATTTTAACTATATTACCTTTAAAGATAGGACTTAGTAACTGATGATGTATTTCAAGGTTTTCTTGAGAATATTTAAAAACAAATCTAAATGTAACGTAATAACAACCATATGTAGTCCATTAGACACACCAGTAAATGTGATGCATTAATTGTTTTTTAAAGTAAAAAAAGTCGTAGTGATTAAAAACATGCACCTGGTAACACATTTACAAATTAAAAGAAACCAATTATCTCTTGGTGTTTTATCTATTCTCACTTTTCAATTAAAAAAACTAAGCAAGGTGATAACGAGGGATAAGATATATATTTGTAGGTTTACCTTTGGTTACATAACATGATATTAGTGAACGTCTTACTGTTTAAAAACATCCTAACACAGTGCTACTAGAGGGGTCTTTTTTAATTAGATTCTTGAGTTTACTTTAAATATACGGGTTCAAATAACTCACGGCTAATAATGTTATATAGTAAACAGTGAATGCTTCTATTGTACAATTGTAAGCGTATAATCGATTTAATTTGAATTAATGTTAGATTATAAGAATGCAGATGCGATATATTATGTCGTGGAATCAGCTGAAGAAATGAATTATTTGTTCGTTTATACTCACGAATGCAATGATAAATTGGTATTCGATGGGACAAATGAATCTAAAGTACAAATTTTGCGGGTTGCATTAGTTTTTAATAAGCAGGTTTAACATGCTTAAGGTGTGGTTTACCTCTCACGTTTTGTCGTTGATTTGATCTGAACTCTAGGGCGTTTTGTGTGCAGTCTTAAAACAGTCTACCAATTAAATTTAAACGTCACTAATTTAATAAAAATCTATGAAATTAAGGTGATTCATTGTATAATATGTCCTTATATTTGAGATATAAACGACAATCTTGAAAATATATAGTTTATATGTTAGAATCCATAGAAAAGCATATTTATATTGGGTTATTAATTAACTATGGGTTTAAATTAAAATTATTATACCTTTCACATATTTTAAACAATTCTATTGGATGAAACGTTATCACGTGACATGGACTAATGCAGTTGTTTTTCATTCAATTGCAAGGAAGGATGAATAACCCTAAAAATTACCCTATTATTCACCGGCGAATAACCTTTTGAGTTTGGTTTATTGATTTGTAATTGAGTTATCTCCCATGAAAATGACGTCATAGATGTAAATAAACAAAATGGCAGCGTTCACGTTACACTGGAAGCTCACCGAGAGACGAGGAAATAAAGCATTGGACATGAATATAGTGCCAGCAGCTAATGATAGCTCTTATAGAGTAACGGTTCTTTTCAGGGCCATCAATATTTTACAAAAATATTCTACCTTTGTTGTACTTTATTTCCAACTAACTGAATAAATTGGAACTAAACAACAACTCTTTGAGGGGTTTGTAGGTGGCCTATTGTCAAACAAATTTCTGTCTTACAATGAATCTTTATCGCAAAACTTTGCAGTACTTATCTTCTTTATCACTTGTTATTAATATTTTGGAACTGTCCTAGTGCATATGAATTAAATAACTGGTCATTTTATAAAAGCAAACCACACACAACGATGATCAATTAATCAATAATATTATAATTCAAGTCGGTACAAAGCATTGACTACAGCAGTATCTTTCTAAGAAAATGAAGTTACACTTTGGCAACCCAAATGATAAAATGAAAATATTCTAAACAATCAACCCTTTAGAGTTTAATCAGAACAACCAAATCTCAAAATAGAACAAAACAAGTATGAAATATTATTTTAAAAATAAAGCAAAGATGAACGCAAACTATATAAAACAAGCGATGCTATTGCTTCTTGTAATTTGACAAACATAGAACTCACTGAGATCAACATGTTTGTGTCAGAGGTTTGTGTTGCTTTGACTTTAATTTTGCTGATAATTTGACCTTAATTTTGATAGTACCTTGCCTTTGATTTTTATGATACTTTGATCTCAGTTGAGATGAGGTACTTTGTGAACTATTTTGTATTGTCGATGTTTTTATTTTGTGTTAAAAGTTTAAACTTCATGAATATTAAAAAGTTTTAAAATAGTTTAAAGTCTTTCACTACGGAACTACGACTTTTGAGATGTTTTCATTTTTTTAATCCTTTTAAACTTTGTCTATAAAATTAAAAATAATTTAAATCTTTTAAGTGAGATTTTGGTTTCGATTTTAATTACTATTGTTAAAATATATTTGCACTGCGTGATAGCAATCCTACGATAAGAGTTTTATCATGCTACATAGTCAATCAAAAGTTAATTAACAGTTGTTCAGTGCTATTATGCGACTCCAACATTTTATCTTGATTTATAAAAGATATAATTAATCCTTGATAACATTGATGAAGGTCCATTGTGTTGAAAAACAGAGTATCGTGATCTCACATAAGTCATATGTATACTCCATGTTATATTTAAATGAGCAGCACATTGAATAGACTAAGTTCAAATAATTAGTTCAACAAAATTCGTTTCATGAAGTTTTTTTTTATCATTTATCTGCTTTTTTAGAATAAAATTATCTCATTTCAAAGACAGATTTATTGTGAGGTTGTTTTATGTATGCTATAAATGATGTATTGACTTTTCTATAATCAATCATTATTAATAAGAAAAATATTCTTAACCTTCATATAAGAAATAAAAATAGTAGTACTAGTAAAAGTAGTTGCAGAAGATCAAATCACACTGCTAAAAGGATGAATGTTCATATTTTATTTAAAAGGGGAGGGAACTGGGATAATAAAGGATAATCACCCAAACACTAAAACTAATGATTAACATTGAAATAAACAACTCAAAATTTGACCTTGAAGTACGGCAGTAACATGTTACACTCTGTGTGTTTGTCTGATGCTTTGTCCGTTTCTGTGTGTGTTACATTTTAGTGTTGTGTCTTTGTTCTCCTCTTATATTTAATGCGTTTCCCTCGGTATTAGTTTGTTACCCATATTTAGTTTTTTGTCCATGAATTTATGAGTTTTGAACAGCGGTATACTACTGTAATTTACGTCTGTTAAAATCGGTAATATGTAAATGTCATTCTTCTGACTCTGCGGAATCACAAAATACAACTGTATCCAAATGTTAAGCTTACTGTGTAATGGTTTGCCGTGTGTAGTTTGGTGATCCAACTTTTAAATGAAATGACGCTTTCAAAAATGAAACATACCTAATTGGACTATTAACCGGATTTAATATCTCATAAGCAACACGACGGGTGCCATATGTGGAGCAGAATATACTTATCCTTCCGAAACACCTGAGATCCCCCCTTGTTTTTGGTGCGTTTCGTGTTGTCTATTCTTTAGTTTTCTATGTTGTGTCATATGGACCTTTGTTAGTCTGTTTGTCTTCTCTCATTTTTAGCCAGGCGATGTCCGTTTATTTTCAATTTATGAGTTTGACTGTCCCTAAGGTATCTTTCGTCCCTTTTTTTTTATTTTTTGAGCACATTTTAATTTTAGATGTCGTCCGTCATTTATTAACAAATTATATAATTATTGAATTATATTTATTTATTTATTCATTTTATTTTCAATAATAGAAAAACAGTGTACTGTGCATCATAAACCCATTTGACCAGCTGAAAATTACTTGTATATTTGAATGTAATTAGTTATTAAAATTTAAGTCGCACTTTAGTATGATACTATTACATGTAATTCATTCATTCATATAATTACATGCCGCTTGGTATTTGTTTAGGCAATGCGATGTTGATATGACGTGTTTTATTTTTTCCATGTATTTTAATGAAACCTTGTTTGCTATTTATGTAAATGTAATCTATCCTTCAATTATGGAAAATAGCCATTATGGAAAATATTTATAAATGCAATGCAATTGTTTTTTATATAAACCATTTGTTTGCAATAAAGACAAAGACAGTACAAATAACAAATATAATTGATTTCTCCATTTTTCTTTCAGACAGAACAAGTATCATTTCTCATCGTTTTGTTCACTCTTATTGTCACCGGAAATTGTACCGTGCTAACAGTCCTCTTCCTGTCTGGGAAAATTAGGTCGCGGATGAATTTGTTTATGGCGAATTTAGCCTGTGCAGGTATGTATATATATAAAAAAAATATGATAAGATTCCTCTTAAAGAAAACATAACATTATCTGCCAGTTTCATTCTACACTGTTCGTAAAACAAAAAAGAAAACAAACACACGATACGTATTATTTCCCAGAAAACAAAATAATGAACATGATGAATTTTATTGCTGATAGAACTAAATTTTTTTGGGGTTTTTATAATATGTTTTAAATTGTCAATTGGTTATAAAAGAAACTAAAAGAAGTATTGTTTGAACAAAGATGTGGTATTGATAATTGCTCTTTATAAATTATTTCCACCCAAAATTAATTCACTAATCTAATATTATTTCTTATAATGTAGATAGTCCATTGATCTTTTATTTTTGCGCTAATCCAGAAGGAGAGGCAACTACCTATTTATCAATATTCAATTGTGTATGCAAATATCATAATCATGATCGGTGAACCCGTACCAGATCACTACTTTGAATAATTATTTTATATTGTTTAATAAGCTTGATTTCAAAAGAAAGAAATACGTGAAGGTTAATATTTAAACAAAACTTAGATATTTACGTAAATAAATTATCCTACTACAACTTAAATCTTCTACTTGTATATTTAATAAGCATTAAAAATGCAATTGGGACATAATTGCATCAGACAATTATCAAAGTCACGTATATTTTATAAGATATTTTAATTAGCATTGATTGAATAACAGAAATATGAATAAAAATTATATAAAAAGATGATAGCAATATCTGATTGATAGTCAATATGTAGAACTCAAATGTATGGTGGGTTCCAAATCTATGGCAGATCCATAATCTATGGCAAATGTGACGTCATGTCATCTCAAATCCCTAATCTATGGCGAGTTTTGTAATTTCTTATCTATGGCGAATTTGTGTTGTTTCCAAAATCTATGTGCAAACATAGCACAAGGCAGGACATATACGATCAATGACTTGTCTTAAATAAGTAGACTTCTCATTTCTCGTTTTGATATAGATTAGACAATTGGTTTTCTCGTTTGAATGGTTTAAGACTAGTAATTTTTCTGGCCATTTTTATCTTGCTGTTCGCTGTGTAGGCTCCGTGTTGAAGGCTGTACATCGTACCTTGACTTATCTTGGTTTATTTTTATATTTTTTGATAAAATGATGCGCCCGGTAAAAAAAATGAACTTTATAAATCATGGTACCGGTTTAGTCCGTTCATAAACTAACTAGTAAGTCTCTTATTAAACAAGAAGGCAGGTTTTTATATAACAAAAATAAAAAATAAAAATGAACAGTTTGAATTTTCACATAATGACTGACTGACCTTAAGGAGAAGGCTGCTTCAGTCATGCTTCAGTGATTCCCGATATCATCTTCCATATTTTTCCATGAAAAGGGAGAGGTGGGCCCCAAGTCCCCTCTGGATCCACCTATGAGAGGACTGGAATTCAGTGGTTGTTTTTTTGTAGCTGAGTTAAATATTTGAATTTCGTTCAATGTTTGTACATTAATTATGACGTTTTCGTTTGAAAAGTTTTACATTTGTCATGTTGGGTCATTTTGTATATGATTCATTGGTATGGGCTTTGTTCATTGTTGAAAGCCAAACGGTTTTTGTTGATTTCATTGTCATTGTGTCTCGTGTGAAGAATTGTATCGTTGGCAATCATACCACATCATCTGTTTTATGTTATCTGCTGACCATATATTTGTAAATTGTAAAGTGATAATGAAAGACCGAAGTCGTGTGACGACCAGTTGTTTATTGAAGCAATTCCCTGACTACGTCTGTCAGTTATATATATTGACTGTGTTAATAAACCATTGCACTGTCTCATTTGATTACTTAGACTTGGTATGACCAGCTCTGGGAACGGGAAGTCCTTTAATCGTTATTTGTATAATTACAATGTCTCTTGTCATGACATGTTTTTACTTATTCTAAAGTCTAGGGTTGACAAGAAAAATAAGCAAGGGAAATCAGTCTTTGAAATCCAATCGGTATGAAGACATCATTGAGATATGTTATAACCTAAGGGATAACAAAAAGCCGATATAAAAAAGGAATACAATAAAGTTGATATCGGCCGATTTTTTTTTTATAAAGGGTTTGCTACAACTACATTTAGCCAGTACTCTTATAAAAATCGTAAATATATTGACTAATATAAGCGGTCGATTGATACTGGATATTATTTGCATATAAAGTGACAAAATAATCCATAAAACCAACCTCATAACTGTAAGCGACAATTTAAAAAAAATAGCAATGTACATTTAATTGCTATTCCAAACATCTGCATTGTGTGCATATGTCATGCAAGCGGAACCAAAAGGGAACGTAAAAGATAAGGTTGATTTGTCTTTTCTACAGAAAACAAGTAAGTCTTGGACTCCTTCAACATGCGTTTTACTGTGTGTTTTGTTAAATGTTTGTTTTTATTCCACATTTGCTAAAGGAATGAAGGGAATATCTCAGTTAACGTGTTTCAATTATTGTCTATCTGCAGACACCCTAGATTTATTGTTCATTTAAATGTTTCGGAGTTTAGTGTGACTTCCATTTTTGCTGTGTATACATTGTTTTAATGGAACAGCGGAAACCAACCTTCCATGCGGAATTTTCGCGATGTGCTGAATACTTGTCGGTGGACTTCCGCTCTTTTGGTCGGGTAGTTGTCCTTTTGACACGTTCCCAATTTCCATTCTCAATTTTATTGTGAATATGGGAGAATTCAGAGGTTACTATACACTGGATAACACAACGTCGAATTAGTAATGTTACTGCTAGGTCCTATAAGCATGTCAAGTTTAACAAAGACAGTAATCAAACAAACATTTCCTCGAGATGTAAACCGTCAGAACTTTGTCCTTATTTGTCCACCAGCCACTCAATTAACTAGTAATGCAATTATCAATTTTAAAAGAGATTCGCCTTCTAGCTGTTAATGTCTGTCCGAGTTTTTCCATGTATGATACATGCATTGTAATTACCATCACTATCTCTATAAAAATGTACAAATACGAAACTAATTACGTACTTATACGAAACTAATTGTTTTAACAATTGTTATATCAATTATCATAATTGTTTATTTGTTTGGCATTTGTTGTCCTTTGACGGAGTGAATTTTTCCAAGAGGCAGGGTGATAGGGTTTTTTTTTAATTTTTTTTTTATAGGTTTTTATTCGATGCTACATTTAATTTGCCATTTGAACAATTTTCCTTTGTTATACTTCGTGATATTAATATCATGCGGAGAACCATATACTTGAAAATATTAGGCAATGGTGTCATATAAAAGTGTAACGTCAGTTTATCAATAAGATTCGCACAAATTCAATAAATACAACCGAGCAACTACCAGAACGTTTTGTACGCGTAAAATAAGTTTTTCGCACACATTTTTGTTTAGTTCATATTCTTTACTAAAAAGTCAAATGGAAAAAAAATAACAATGTTTGCTTGATATTATTATCGATGAAGTCAAATTTCCATTTTGTTCCATTGTATGCAATAACGGTGGAATCATAGTATTTTGATATCATTATTTTTTACAGATCTAATGGTAGGAATCTTTCTGGTACTAACTGATGTAATCTCGAAGATAACTATCACGTGGGAGACCCCGGATCCCGGATGTAAGATTGTCAAGTTTCTACAGGCTTTTTCAACTTACGCTTCAGCATTTTCACTTGTTGCATTAAGCATTGATCGTCTCAGTGTGGTGATCCGTCCACTAAGTAGAGCAGGGAATGGTAGGTATCTTAGATAAGGTTCTAGATTTCAAGGGGGTGGGGTGTTTTAGATTTCGATGTAGTGGTTTGTATGACCACGGTATAATTGTCAATGAGAAACTATGCACAAGAGATGTGTGACTTTCATCAAGAGAAAAATAACGGACGTATTCGTATTTTAAATAGAAATTTACATAAAACATATTATATAGATATAGGAAGATGTGGTGTGAGTGCCAATGAGACAACTCTCCATCCAAATAACAATTTAAAAAGTAAACCATTATAGATTAAAGTACGGCCTTCAACACGGAGCCTTGGCTCACACCGAACAACAAGCTATAAAGGGCCCCAAAATTACTAGTGTAAAACCATTCAAACGGGAAAACCAACGGTCTAATCTATATAAACAAAACGAGAAACGAGAAACACGTATATATTACATAAACAAACGACAACTACTGTACATCTTATGTCCGCTTTATTTTTATTTGGACTCTATCATTTACGCGCTTGATTAAACGCGAACAATCTTTGAGCTACATACCTATATTTATAAATATTACGGTTAGTTCTGGTGATTGTTCAAGAGAAATTTATTCATCTGTCGTCTGAGACAACTATAACTATGTTCAATGGTATTTTTGTATCATGTTCTTTCTGAAGTGGTTATATTGTTTAATCTCTTCCGATTTAACAGATGATTCAAGTATGTGTTTATGTGTTACAGGTAAAAGCTGGACGTTAATAGCCTTAGCTTGGATCTTTGCTGCCTTATTTGCATTTCCAATGTTACTTTTGTTTTTCGTCAAAGAAGAACAAAATATGAAATTTTGTAAAATCGAATTTACCGAACAGTGGATGTGGCAGGTAAACATACTTACAAACTACAATTGTCTGAAAAAACTGACTCGTGCCTTCTAACAATTTTGTTTATTTGTTTTATTGTTACAGATACATGTGTATGTAGATTCAACCTTTCCATCTATGTATAAGTTGTTTTACGCACACTTGTACATAACTTTGTCGACATGTACGTTCTTGTTCATCTTCTTCTTAACAAAAAACCCCAAAAACAGCAACACCATTATTCAAAAATAAATGAATCTTATTATCATTTTGATGAACAAGAAAGAGGTAATTTCTTTATAATTTGATATAATTATATCAAATGCCAAATTATTCTAGTTATCATGAATTATTCATATAAAATAAAGGGATTGCAGCATTAAACATTAGTTCATCTTTTAACACAAACATAAGATTAGTAAATATCTATTTTCTGACTTGTTTTATGTTAAGAATAAACAAAGCTTAATTAATGTTTTTTTTTCTTCAAATATTTAAAAACATTTCTAACATTACTTCATTATACACATTACTACATGCGAAACATATATGATATGCGTAATTTCGACCTCCTGATATTATGACCTCAAAAAAACAAAAACTTAGATTAAATATAAAGGTAAGCATATGGTGTTTTAGTTAAGATGGAATCATGTGAGGTTGGAATTTAATTAATTAGCAAGATTAAGAGATTGTTTTTTTTCCCATTCAGATCGTAGAAAAAGTAATAAAACCAGAACATGTCACGTAATTACAATAACATCCGAAGACATTTTTAACTCGTAGTTAATTATAATACCTACCTTTATCGTGGTTAATCCTGGTGTCATCTTGAGTACAACTTCCTATGTATTTGTATGTGTGTATCAATACGATCGACATGTGACCAACAACATATCTCAGTGAGATTTACCCGCTCATTCGTTATCTTAACATATAATATATGATATTCATTTTGGATATCGGTTTTAATATTATTTGTACAATGTCCATTGTGAATTATTATTGACATAAATAATAGGATATTTTCACACTTGAAATAATATTTATATACCTATAACTGACCATCAAAACATGTCAATCATCGTCTTTTGAAAAAGTTACAAATTACAAACATTAAAAGATACCATTTAAGATAAGATTTTATTGCGGATACATGTATGCTGTCTTCATCTTTTATGGATATATATAGCTACAACTGACCATGTCAACCATTTAATAGCCAGAGTTTCACGTCGAGGTTTTACAGCTACAACATGTATACTAAGTATCTGAGATAATGTCTAGGGCATTACTTTTTTAATAACTGTCAAAGATTAAATTTCGAAAGCATTACCATTTTTTTTTTCTGTTTTGTTATTTTAAATGTTATTGATTATGTTGAGTTTATTTCCTTGTTTCTCATTTCATTCACATTTGATATTACTTTTTTAATATTATAAAGTTAGTAAGACTTAACTATTCCTTTTTGTACCTTCAGGTGTACCTATCTTTGAATGCTGTTGCCGTTTTTATAATACCAGCTGTTATTATTGCTTTCTGTTATATCGTCATAGTAACTATTTTATGGAGAAAAGCGAACTTTGCTATGAGTAATGATACCTGCAGTAACGGCTGTTCTCCACAACACATTATCAACAAAGGTAAAAAAAAAAAACTTAAATAAAATTAACTTATAAAATGTTTAAATTCATAAGTGTTTATAGTTTCTCCTTTTTAAATAGATTTGAACGTTGTTTTTTTATGTGTGATGTTTTACACTAGTCTTTTTTGTGGCCCTTTATCGCGGGCTGTTCGGTATAAGTCAAGGTTCGATACTGTATATCATATTTTGACTAATACTTGTTAACATCAATACCATGTTATTTTAAGATGCAAATTGTCTTATTGGCACTCATACCACATTGAATTTCAGTAGTTTTTGGGATACGATTGCTGTCAAGCAATCTGTAGACTTTTACCGTTGACCCGTGCTGCATTCCCTCACGTCATTCGTTTTATTCTAAACATTCAGCAACATCTCAGATTCTTATGATTGTCTTGCTTTAAAAGGTAAAGCAAGCAAAAGGATTGAACATAAACAACTTTCTTGTAATGTTCTTCTCATAATCTTCATGTGTGATATTTTCCTTGACTTATAATTATATGTATGCGTGTTTTTAACAACACGGAAAATCAGAATTAAAGAGTATTTATATTTAGTGTTTTTATAAATTTAGAAACACGTCAGAGGGAATTCCAAAATTTTGATGACTTGCGAGAGTTCTTTGAATTCGGATCGATAATTCTATTTCTGTCATAAGAACTGAAGTGGAGTATTTCTATATTTTACCGTTCATAATGAAACTGATATTTGATTCTGTACTCTCATAAAGAAATTGAGAACCATTCATCATATCATTTAATAAACGTTCTTGTCCCAAATAGCAAGTTGCGGTTTGTTTATGTATTAATACCCATGCGCGGTCTCACTAATTAGCGACAAAAAGAATTTTAGAGACAAAAAGCGTCAAGAAGCGACAAGAAGAATAATATTAGCAACAAGAAACTATTTAGTGACAAGAAAACATTTTTTCTATTTAAATTACTTATTCGAAATAAATATTAAAAGAATATGCAAATGAAAACAATTTCAACGACAGGAAAGTTAATATTGATAGGGAAAAAATGAAACTTGTAAATCTAATTCAGTTGCTACATTTATTTACATGATATTTTATTAGGTATCACAGGGAGTATTATGTTTACCCTGTCGTTTTATGGTATTACTTTTACTTGTGTTTTAGAACAATAATATATTTTGTCTTATAATTTGTTTTTAAAACTATTTTTGTACAATATATAATAAACTTGCAAAATGCATTATTTGTGCATAATTGTCCAGAAAATACATACACAAATTGTTAAATACAAATTAAGAACTGAAATCAAACAAGAGGAAAACATAATTAAAATATGAATATTTTTCATCATTTTATTTAGTATATCGTCTCATTTAAGGATATTTATCATGTTTATGCATATTGATTGAAGATTAAAGGAAACTGATGACAATCTTGAGTTTTCAACAGGTGTTCACTATTCAGTAAAATAATTTTATATTTTGACGCGTGTGATTGATGAACGTGTTAATTGGATGTTATTGTAGCAATAAAACAAGGGACACACGCCTCGTTAATCTCATTTGATGCTCTTAATTGTGTCTTACCTTAGAGTGAAGCGTCAGCTAATGTTGGTCCTATCAGGAAAAAATAATTGTACGGTTAGAAAGGAAATAATATTTCATGTTTTTGTTTCATTAAATCCTTCAAAGGGAAGGAAGGTGACAAATCTTTGTTTTCATTTTCATTTTATAGCGTTTACATTTCCTTTGCTCTTACAAATGTTTAATTTCTTCATCTATCAATATGATAATAAAAAGGACACAATCCCTTCCTCACAAATTGTTTATTTCTTCATCTATCAATATTATAATAAAAAAATATTTTGATGTATTTGATAAAAAAAAAAAGTGTATTCTTGTCGCTACATAGCTTCTTGTTGCTTTTTGTCACAAAATTATTTCTTCTTGTCGCTTCTTGACGCTTTTTGTCGCTAATTAGTGAGACCCCGCATGCGTGTAGTTTTCCTGATTTCAAGGGGTATCAGATTCAGTGATTCCCCGCTTCATTGATTCATAATGAATAAACGATAAACGTCGTATTATATTAAGAACGATTTCAATTAAAACGGAGGAGTGTGTACGAAAAGGAGTCATGCCCTCTGACCCAAAGGAACTTCAATATTTAAAGAGTAAGAAATGGGGTTCATCCTAAACTTGTCCACCGTTCTATATATAGCTTCGCACCGAAGGTCAGTGTAGCGATAAGTGAACACAACAGGGGTCCAGTTTAGGGTTTCTCATAGAATTACGGTGATTAGATACAGAAGCAAGTTGACTCGTACCACGGCAACTCGTACCAACAAAAGTTAACTTGTACTAATGGGAAGTCGTACCATTCAGAAAAATATATTAAAAAATATGATGTTTTATGGGTTTTTCTTTGTAAACCTAATAAAAATAAAGTTGAATAACTTGAATTTTACACAGGAGTTTAATGAAAACTTAGACACAAATAAAGAATGTTTTTAAGCATTAATGTTTTAACTGATCTTTCAAACTAGAACATAGGCGGAAAGAGCCCCCCCCCCCCCCCCCCCCCCGTTTTTCGTGGGAAAAATTTGGTTGATTATAAAGGGAATCATTGAAGCAAGACTGGAGCGGGCCCCCTCTTAGGTCAGTCAGCGTGCTCTCCCTTAGGAAAAGATCTGGATCCGCCACTGTAGAACTTAATCCAGAAGAAAGTTAAAACATTGGTTTAACTGTACCTTAAAATTGAATATATATATATCCAATTTATGTTAATTAAAGCTGTAATCCATGATCACAAATTGAATGCTATGTTTACAATTGTTGAAAGCCATGTGCTTTTTTGGCGGGAAAATGCCGACCCCTTAACAGGAATCAGTTACATTTCATTGTTATTTATAGACAGTAAAAATAATTTGGCAATCATTTTGACTAGCTGCTAAGATTTAATTATTCATGAAAAATTTTCTTCAGGTGAAACTGTTAATACTTTAATTATCTACATCTGCCACAGTATTTTCTATCCAATATACAAGGAACATTAGCTACAAATTGGTCATTGTACTTTCAAATTATATAAATTTTAAGACTTAAGAAGTATTGAGTGAAAGTTACGTATATCATGTATATTCATCATTTAACACCTTTTAAATGCATTTAAATAAGTTGGTACGAGTTAGCAGTGGTACGAGTTTGCATTGGTACAAGGTTTTTTTAGTGGTACAAGTTTAGAATGGTACATGATAACTATAATTCGATAAAACAAAATAAGTACATGGCTCATACACTTGTAACCGAGATTGGCTATTCTTAAAGTTGAGTGACTATTCAGATTGTTACATTTTGCATGTACAGTCGAATTAGTTTAGAAAATAATAGCGCTATAGAACCAAGTTTAGTCCACCATTTTCTACATTTGAAAATGCCTGTACCAAGTCAGGAATATGACAGTTCTTGTCCATTCGTTTTTGATGCGTTTTGTTTTTTGATTTTGCCATGTGATTATGGACTTTCCAAATTGATTTTCCTCTGAGTTTAGTATTTTTGTGATTTTACTTTATACTACCCAGCTGTACCAGGGTTACCGGCCAAAAATGCTTGAGACTCACGCATGTTCATGCTTTTTTGCGGCAGTATCCTTAGATCTATTTTTTTCCTCTTTGATCTTTTCAATTTTGGCAAATTCTTATGCATTTGCTTAATGAAAATTTGGCAGAACTGCTATACATATGTCAATGAAAACTATGGCAATCGTTTCCCTCAGAGCATTCTGCTCTTTGATTGTTTGTTGGTGTATATCATATACTATGAAATTGATTTTGTTACTGATAAACACTACATGTACATGTACGTTGTCTTTAGGGGGGATACCAAAAAAATGAGTAAATCAAGGACGGTTCATACGATGTTTTTTTTCTAAATTGAACTTTAACAGACGATAAAGGAATTATTTAAATTGCGTTTTCATGGAACTAACAAAGTACAACACAATTTGGTTGAAGTCTACTTTTTTTTAGTTGTTTTTCGTTTATTGTTCGTATATAGATATTTTGTTCGTTTGTTTTGGTTTTATATTTGTCATTAATGGCATTGAATGGCTTGATATGAGGTATGGGTTTTGCGCGTTTTTAAAGATTCGTTTTTAGAACTTTCACATCAGTCGGTCTTTGGTAGATATATGTCTCATTAGCCATTTCTTCACGTTTTCTTGACTTCAAAGCATAAGTTTTTAATAACTTTTCGGACCTAGTTTCAGATCGTTTTCTATTAGTTCCGCCATGAATACATTAAGATATTGCAAATCTTTATATTATGTCTTACAAATATCAGACCAGTACAAATATTTCAAGCGAATAGACTAGACTTGATCAATACCAGATCAGTGGAGTAACAAATCAATACTTTTGTTACATATCTCACAAAAGCAATAATTGAGGTTCGTTCTTATAAAAAGTCGTTACATTTTACCGATTCAACAGATAAAGTACAGAATTTAACAAAATTAAAATAATAAATCATCAAATAGACACGTACACACATTTAGTTAAATACAAATTGAAAAAAGGAATAACATATTCCTTATCATTCCAATAGCATTATATTATCTGACTTCCTTTGTGCGGAAATAAAAATGTGGAGACCAATTTTCGTACTCAGAATAAGAAAAACAACTATTAAAATAACTATATAAAGTATTTGATATATTATCAATGTTCCCGTGTTTTTATTTCAGACGGACAAACTGTACTTCAACAAAAGGCAAAGAAAGTTACATGGAACAGCAGTTCAAGAGGTGTTATCCCAAAGGCTAAAATCAAAACAATCAAAATGACATTCGTTATTGTATTAGGTAAGTAAAATGAATTTATTATAGAGTAATTCTATTGTACCCGACCATGTGGTACGGGTTCTGCTCATTGCTGAAGACTGTACGATTGCTTTGAAATTCCCTGAATTCAATTCGTTTTAATGTTGGCGGGTTTGTGTTGGATTGGCAATCATAACGTGTTTCCTTATTTATATATAAAATAGTTAGATGATTCGAGCAACTGTTACTTGGGTTATAAAAAACAAGTATATTTATAAGAATTTACAATATGATTGAATCGTCTGTATAACCAGACTAGAATACCTACAATGTGTCTAAGTCTAAAAGTCAAAAAGAATGAAGAATACATGTAGCTAATAAGAAAACAACCACTATAATATGTTTACTCTCAGGAAAAAAATATGATAGCATATTACTAAACATTGAAGTTGTTGTATATGTTAGAACAAACGAAATAAACTTGTTTTCAAGTTTTTTCCTCTGAATTAAACAAACATACAAACAGAGACAAAGAAGAGTAAACATCGCATGATCTGGTAAATAGTTATCAAAAGTTTCAGGATTATAATTAAGTATGCCAGACGCGCGTTTCTTCTTCATAAGACTCATCAGTGACGTTATTATTAAAATATTTATAAAGCCAAACACGTACAAAATTGAAGAGCATTGAAGATCCAATATTCCATTAAATTGTGCCAAAAACGGCTCAGGTAATCTATGCTTGGGTAAGAAAATCCTAAGTTCTGTAAACAGGAAATTTATAAAAAAAAACAAGCTCTTTATTGACACAAGTGTTGATAACTGGGCTTGTGTAAACCTTTCTAAGAATTAGTCTTTTCATGATAATCTCCATACATGCGCAGAAACTTCCCGCGAATTTAAACAAACAGCACTATTGAATTTGTTTAGTCTTTATTAAAGCCATTCATTCATTAAAAATTAAGTAATGAGTTCTTTTGTTAAACTAAAATAAATTGATGTCCGTGTTGAACTATCATGCTGTACAGAATACATAAGCGTATTCTGTAAAAGGGAAATTCCGATGAAAATTAATACATGTGAACCTTTGACAAACAATTCTTATACATTTAAAGAAAAGTATATAAAGATATATTTTATTTAAAGCAAATGTTGTATTTTTATATATTCTTTTGTTATATTTACAGCTTTCATTTTCTGTTGGAGTCCATATTTCGTGTTTGACCTTTTATTTGTTTACGAACAAATCCCTGATCCATATTCACAACACATTACTGCTATAAATACTTTTATACAAAGTTTGGCACCTCTTAACAGCGCTGCCAATCCGTTTATATTCCTGCTCTTCAATTTTAATACCGTCAAATCTGCATGTGGAAGACATAATCGCCACCTGTACTCGCCACCAACTACACATTCGCATTTATAATTGAAATTAACTGTGAAAACAACGTGGAAAGAGTCGCCATTTTTACTCACAGCTATCACCACAAGCGCACATGCAGAACACTTATACTTTGATATATATTTAAAATCCTTTGTTCGGATTACACAGTTACCCTGTGATGCTTCTGATAGTGAAAGAATTTTAAAAAAGGAAGAAAGAATAACAATGAGTCAAAGAATTCAACAAACTTCTGGGAAGCAGGTGATTGTCAGTTGACATCTTTACTCGATCAAATGCACAATCGCATATGTTACAACAATTAGTATAATAACTCTAAAAAGTGCGAGGAAACAGTCGCCATTTCCAAACGATCCCGCGTAACAACGAACATGAGTTAAATTTGTTACTGATCATCAACAACTACCCAATTGTTTTTTTATAATTACAATAAGACAGATATCCCTGAAATTAACGCAGTCATTTACCAAGAATTCATCTTATTACAACTATTGGCGTATGATTGGTTTCTACTGACACTCAGCTTATATAGTAAGATGTGGAGAGTGCTCTACCAGGAAACTAGACGATGATCACGTATCTTTCTAAAATAAGGATGAATAGTTATTTTTTAAAAAAACCTTTTACATAAATAAGTGTCACTGTTTCTTGCAGTCAAAGGATAGTCTTTAATTCCACTTGATGTGTTTCATGAATTGTCAAATTGTAAATATCACATGACATCAATATGTAACATGTCCAACACCATGTCAACAATGTATATCACATGACATCAATATGTAATATGTCCAACACCATGTCAATAACGACAGATTGTTTTATCGAAATATACATGATAATTATACTTTAATAAAGAAAGATTGTAAAGCATGTATTGTATATCTTATATTTCAGTTCTTGTTTTGTATGTGTTTTGTTATTTGATTTTGCCATGTGATTAGGGACTTTACGATTTGATTTTTCCTCTGAGTTAAGTATTTTTTTTATTTGACTTTTTATCATATATTTATATGTAATTGACATTGTTAATGATATTTGACATTCGATGTTTTATACCTGCGAAATCGCGAATACGATGCATATTCTATGAGTACTAAGCGGATAATATGCACCAATATACGTGAATAACCCTTCATTGTAAAGCTTGAAAAGACTGTTCAAACCAAATATTTCTCTGATGGAGTTGCTGATTTAAGGGAGCAACTCGACCATATAGCAAAAGAAAGCTGAAGGCCACTAATGGGTTTGAGTACAGGGAGACAATCCTACACCTTGTGCCACAGCTAGCTGACCCATAAACAAAATATTTACTAGTTTAGTGCTGGTCATATGTATTTAACTTCCAGAAGTGGTAAAGCCGAACATTTATATCACAATGCGAAACACATTTTAACTTTTTTGTTTTCCAATTTTAAATCAAATAACGAGTTGATATCACTTAAAGTTGGTGTACTAAATATCTGTTTCCATTTAGTAACTAAAACCCCCACTATTAAATCTCGAAATCACTCAACACAGACAAACTATCTTTAAGTTATATATAAGAGTTTAGGTGCTACACTATCATGACTATATAGTTTTATTATAAAGATTCAAATTGGTTTTTAGATTGATATTAAATTTTGAGACGAAGTATGCTGTAAGTGTTGACTTCCGATTTATTGGATTAAAGTTAAACGATGTTTTGTATTTTGATGAATATTTAGTCGATTTACTTGACGGCTTTTTTTAGTGTAACTAGCCATAAACAGTATATATATTTTGAAATTATATGACATGCTCAGGAAAGAGGTTTGCAAGACGTGCCAGTTGACTAAAAGTTTTTAAAAAAAGAGCAATTAGGCAAAAACAAATCCTTTTCAAGAGTAACAACTTAGCAAGTCGAATACTTCATGAACATGGCTGCTATCTGTGGTGTTTCGAAAGGATAAATGGGGCAGGACAAATTTCATCTCTGGTCTCTGATTTATTGTCATTATTGTTACGTAGTATTAGTCAACACGATTAAAAAAAAGATCACTGGCCCTGATATATAGTGTTTTGTTTGACTGTCTTATCAATGACATATACACGGTGATTGAATTCTTTTACGCACAATATAAAACATATAGGAAGTCTATACAGTCTATGAGATTGGATTTCAACACTTTCACATTAAAATGTATTAGCAGAACTGTATATCGTGCTGATATTCATTATCTCGGGACTTATTGTACTCACTGCCATATTCTTTTATAACTGATATAATAGTAATGATTATAATAATCATAAAATTGTTATTGATGTTATCATCATTAGTATGATATTTTCTTTTAATCATTATAATTATAATCGCACAACATTGTACATTGTACAAAAGAGGAATTTAACAAAACTCGTCTGTCTGAAGGCAGATTCCGTCTTAACAAAATTGTTAAAAAGGATGAAACAATTATTTTCAAACTCTTGTTGAGATTGCTGATCCACATCGATGAGAAATTCTATTAAGTCTTTTACTTCAACACCTCTTTTATATAGTAATAACACACGAGTCTATATATCTTGTGGAATCCAAACAAGTGGAAATTGCTTTTCTTGAGAAAAGCAAGAAGAAAAGAGTTTGACTGACAACGATATTGTCAGCATTTCTTGTTAACCAATTCATTCGGAACCTTTCTGACACTTACTTAATTTATTATCTTATTTCAACCTTCTGAAAACAGTCAAAATTATTGATTTTGTTTGAGCCGAAGGAGTTCAAATAATTAATAGCTTCGTTTTGAGAGAACTTTAACAATTGTCAACGGAGACAGATTGTATTACTTTCACTTTACGGAAATCAGTGTATTTGTGATAACAAGAAGTAGTACTGTTTATTGAACTGGTACAAGTTTTCGGAATAATAATATTCTATAGGACTGATGACAATAAAACAAGCATTTGTTTGCTATGATTGTGTTGCCTCTCACCGACAAAAGAGTTCTGAATCTTACTTTGCTATCTTCCAACTCTTTCAAATGTAAGTGTCTGTCGGAAAACAAATCATCCAACTAAACTTAGTGTTTAAAAGTAGTAAAAGTCAAATCAATTAACTCTAATGCAGTTCATATTATCTTTATTTGATGAATTGTATAGAAATTATAATAAAGAAAAGCAGGGTTTCAACCCACTCTGGTACAGTTGATCTCAGATGGAATTGGCTAGTTTGATATGTAGATGAAAAAAATAAAATTTGGAGTGCCTCGCGTTTGTTGTCAACCAATCAAACTTACGGATCTTTAGGAAACACACATGTTATGTAATTATCGCTAATAGAACAAAAATGAAAAGTAACGTAAGAGTGCTGTGTTTGATATTGAAATTTTATCGTGTGTTTTTTTTTTTCATGTTGTGATGTTATACTACAATTCAGAAAAAGGGAGAAGGTTTGGTACCATTAAAACGTGTAATCCCGATACAAATGTTTGCACCTGCCCTAAGTCAGGAATCTGTTTGTTTATGTAATTTTTACGTGTTTCTCGTTTCTCGTATTGTTATATAGATCAGACCGTTGGTTTCCCGTTTTAAGATTGTTTTACACTAGTAATTTAGGGCCAGCTTGTTATTTGGTGTGAGCCAAGGCTCCGTGTTGAAGGCCGTACATTGACCTATACGTGCTATAATGGTTTAATAATTGTTATTTGGATGAACAATTGTCTCATTGGCACTCGCACCATTTTTCTATATCTAGAAACCTAAGAGCGCTGTCTTCCTGATAAAACCGTATGACAGTCTTTCATAATGCTGACAAAGAACCAAGTCGCTTCATTATTAAGTTAATTAATTTGATAGAACTTTTTTTATTTATCATTGTAGATATTTTATTATATAAGAACATGTTCTTCCTTCTTGAGGTTCTCTAGTAATTTTTCAGAAAATAAAGTACCAACCGGCAGTGTTTTTATAGATGCTTTGTCATGAGTTCATGTTCTACTGATTCTCTAGATCTGTTATTAAACAGGTCGGGAACACTACGTTATATGGAAATGCATGAATTAGCATACATATGTTCTCGCACATGTAATTGTTTATTTACGTGTGACGCAATTTTATTTTTACCTTGGTTTTTGACCAATCCACTGAATGAGTAACACTGCTTGATGGACTACCACGTGATTACAATCAAACAAGAACACGTGTTAATTACTGAAATACAACACATTTTTTCGTGCAATGCGAGATTAACATTTTTTTTTTTTTTTGCATCCCCATTTATAGTTTGTGATATAAAGTATTCATTCCATGCTCAGATTAACGAATAGTTGTTTCTATGCAAAGAAGGACGATTTGAATTACCCGATATATAGCCATAAATATGTTTGGTGATGACACGGATATTTTATATATTCGTCAAACAGACAGTCACAAACAACAGTGATCAACACAATAATCCATAAGACAAACTTAGTTTAGTAGATTGCGTCTTGGATAGAAATATATCCCATTTGGCACTCATGCCTTATCTTCTTCTTTCTAATAGGACAAATACAATCATTAAAAAACTGAAGCGAGGGTGGGGAAAGCTGTGTGTGCGGCTGTTCTGGTTTACTCCCTGTTAGATGAAGCACAAACATTATAATAAATCCGTAGCTTGCATGGATTATTTCATGAACAACGTTACCGCTAAAATAAAAATATGTTTCATTTTCAAAACCAACAATTGTCATTTTGATTTACATGTTTTTCTCGTAAGCTACCGTCAAATTCCAAATTGACATTTCGTAACTAAGGAGCCGCCATGTTGACTTGCTGAAATCAGAAAATATGCGAAAAATGCAATAGAAAAAAAAATCAAACAAAACCTACCTTGATAATCAATAATAATACAATAGTAAACAACATTTCAATGGTTCAACACGTATTTAACAGAAAACTTTCAACTCTAGGGTTTTCATATGCATGACGTCATGTTTTGATATGACTTAAATGCGCCAAAAACATTATTAGACTTTCGCGGAAATTTATTTTATCTTTATGTTGTTGGTTTCCGAGGTCTTGTGCAATACTTCTTTTTATTATGCATCCGTATAAGAATAAAAGGGATTTTTTCTTTTTAAATTGCAATTTTTAAAACAATACAATCGGCAAAGGGTTTTGCAAATAGGTTTCAATACATGTGGATTTACGTGGGAAGTATATTGTAACAGCCATTATTTTTTTTACCACGGAATCGGCGCTAAGTATAGATATATCAAGCATTTTATCACAGTGTTGTTTGCAAAGCGAAAGAAGCACGTCATATGAGAATTGTTAACTTATATGTTTCTAAACCTCTTGTAGATAGTTGTCTTATTGGCTACATATCGTGCCGTCTTTTTATTCTACGTCAGACTTAACATTAAATTAAAGTTACTCATTTCTTTTTTTCTACATAAATATTTTGTTTTCTGGTATTTCTGTGTCACGATTTATGTATTGATTACGCACGCCAAAATAAAGTTTCAAATACCAATAATTGCAATTGATATATACCCGTTAGTCCATTTACCATGTGTGTATTTCATCTGTTTTCGAAGAAATTTAAATTTTAAATGTGTACCACCAAACAGGATACGGAGATTTTTTTTTTATTTGATAAATTGTCATTATATATTCAATCTGATAAAAACACTACTAATACTGAGAAGACATAAAAGATGACCACCATATTGTTGATGAGTGTATACGAAAACAAGTGGTGAGTAACATTTGTGGAGTAGATTCCTGAAAAAGTAGAGCTGCTGAAATAATGTCGTCAGAATAATTCCAGCTTATAACTTTTATTATAATGTATATGATCTTCTCTAAACACTTCACAGAACACAACTTCGTTGAGATACTGATGTACTCTGAATGTTCTTATAATAATTAGTCTTCTCATTGTTCTAGTTTATGCTATAGTGTTGTTCACTTCGACGTATCCGCTTTGAATACAATACCATGATAGTATCTTATGCCAGTTTTGTGCATCTATATGTTGAACAAAGCCTTGAATGGCTTCTTCTTATGTCGTGCCAAATTACGATTATATTGAACAATAGTTTCTCTGTTGATCGGATTCATTTAATAGCTATAAATAATCAGAACGAAGTCAGGCTTTACACGTACGTTAGCTCTAATACAATAATAACACATCCTGTTTTGACACAGTTATTATACAAGCCAGTTCATTTTCTAATTGAATTGATGTTAAAAAAAGTTTACTACATAATAAATAGACACATCTAATATAAATAAGGAACAATCAAACTCATTAATTGAAAAAATGACAACGTTTACGCCATGGCTAAAAATGACAAAGACAAACAGACAAACAACTGTACACATGACACAACATAAAAAAGACTAAGCAACATCAACCCCACCAACATCTAAGGATGATCTCAGGTGCTCCGGAAGGGTAATGCTATTATGAGCAAAACAATGAAAGCGTGGAAGCTTGTACAGTATCAGACATTTTATCGTATATTGAATCATTAGTGTACAGTTAGAAATTACACCGTTGGGTTTTAAAGTTGTTTCAACCGTTATTTAAATTTCAATGGAAGTTTATGTCGTTTACAACGCTCTGAGAAAGTAATATCTCATGATAAAAGTTTACAGCAAAAAAACTGATCGAACAAAAACCATACTATGACTGTATGATTTTTGACGTTCTATTTGTAAATCAAATTTTAGGGTAACGAAATCTTACTTCGAGTCAACAGCGTTCAGTTAGAAACATCTGCTTTGGGTTTTAAAGTTATTTTAACTGTTATTGAATTCTAAAAAGTAAAATCAAATTGGAAAGTCCATAATCACATGGCAAAATCAAAAAACAAAACGCATCAAAAACGAATGGACAAGAACTGTCATATTCCTGACTTGGTACAGACATTTTCAAATGTACAAAATGGTGGATTAAACCTGGTTCTATAGCGCTAACCCGTCTCACTTTAATAACAGTCTCATCAAATTCCGCTACATTTACATGATGCAATAAATAAACAGTCACAATTAATAAAATAGTCAAAATATGGGTACATCAGTCATCATCGTATAACAATTTTAAAAGGAACAATTTAACAGGACAAAAAACATCTACTATCTAAGAACACATGGATTGATTTGAGTGTCTGACGTCAGAAAAATTATATACGTCACATAAATTTGTCGTTCAATGTGCATACAAAAAAATTTAAAATTTTCATAGGCAATGTACGCATACAGGGTTAAAAATAAAGTATGTAAGAATAAATTACAGAAATAGACCGAGATTCAAACTAGTCCAAAAGTTATACATAGAATTTATGAGAATCTAAAACTTTTAAAAGGATAACATATTGCTGTCATTTTTTTCTCTATATCGATTGATGACTTTGAATACCGGTAAAGTACTGTTGCCTTTATTTGCCCAACCAACACACTTCAGTTATCCAATGCATCCAGAGAATGTTCATTATATTGCAAAAGCAAGACACTCGACTTGGTCGGCGAATGGTGAAACTGAGAGTTTGCTTGACATCTGTGAACAAATAGTAACTAATTGGATTGTGTTGGCAAAGGGGATATAAATGTGAAAATAAGAGAAAATGTGAATAGGTATGTTAATACAAAACTGAAGATAAACCTAACTGATGAATTAAAGTCAGTAAAGAAAAATAATTCTGAAAAATTAGACAGTTAATCGTTGCATATTTTGAATAAAAGTCCATTGGTTTTGGTATGACTATAATTTGATGATAGGATTCCGTGTTTCGGCTCTGCGATAAAAACAAAATGCGTTCATTTTATTAATAAGTAATTTGTTAAGTTTGACATCTACGCCGTTATAAAACCTATGATATGATGAAAGGTTTCTTGTTGGCTTCCTAATTTGATTTATGATATGAATTATACTCATTCTAGGAAGGAATTTTAATCTGTTCTATCTAATTAGGGAAGATTTTGCAAATTTCGTGCATACCATTTTATTAACGAACATTGCTTTTTTTATAATATATCTATGTAAAGTGTATTGAAAATCAACTTCCGTATCTTAAAGATTATTACAGACTGATTTGAATGAAATATTGACAAAAAAACATTAAAAAGGAATGCACAGTAAATGTTTGATACGTACAGCTTATCCGATATCGTAATTTTTGATTTCAATTTATATAACAACAGGGAGGGCAAACAAATATGTTTGTGCGTTTTCTATTTTTAAATTCCTCATTAAAGAAAACATACTTGTACAATAGTTAATAATTATAGTCAAGCTTTTAGATTTGTCAGGTTTTTTTAATTTGCAAAACCACTTTAATATTTTTGGCAATACCACTTTTTACTTATATTTAACAAGATGCAAATGACATATAAAAAAGAAGATGTGGTATGATTCCAATGAGACAACTATTCACAAAAGACCAAAATGACACAAACATTAACAATCATAGGTCACCGTACGGCCTTCAACAATGAGCAAAACCCATACCGCATATAGTCAGCTATAAAAGGCCCCGATAAGACAATGTAAAACAATTCGAGCGAGAAAACTAACGGCCTTATTTATGTAACAAAATGAACGGAAAACAAATATGTAACACATTAACAAACGACAACCACTGAATTACAGGCTCCTGACTTGGGACAGGCTCATTCATAACTAATGTGGCGGGGTTAAACATGTTAGCGGGATCCCAACCCTCCCCCTAACCTGGGACAGTGGTATTACAGTACAACATAAGAACGAATTATGTATGGTACTTTGGTTATTCCTATTGACACACACATTCTTGTTCGGTATCTTCCGAATTAAGACATTTAACTAGATGTATGAGAATCAAATTAAATGTAACGTTAACATAACCATTTTAAAAAAAAAATGTAAATTGATTTACATTAACTATTCATTTGTGCACATTATATTATACACACAGACATTTCAGGCTAGCATTTGGTTCTACCTTTACAAAATCACGGAGCTTGTAAGAAAAGAGGGAAACTCACAAATCAGTTGTCTAATGAAATAACTCAACATCTTTTGCTATTTATATGATTGGTTTTGAAGCAACTCTTTTATACATGTAGTTGATGTAAAAGTGCTTATTTTATTCATCTATATACCTCAATGGTAAAAAAGGAATAAAAAAATGTGTCTTTCTATGTTTTTTTCCATGTACCATGTGACCAATATTTCGGATTACCTTTTCATTATAAGTTACCTTCCTTAAAATTTAAGGAAGAATTGGATTGCAGAGGTTCTGTTTATGTTTCTAATCCAATGATCACAGGCAGATGAAAAAGCTACTAACATAATTAACATTTATTTATATTTAATTAAAGCTGGTTTAATTGATACAATTCTTCAGTAAAATAATCTTTTAATTGAAAATATATCTTAAAAACGAAAATGTATTTCGTAATTTGAAATAACTGTGATGATAATTTATGCCTCGGATTTAAGTTAAATATCACAATGTTACCAATATATTTTATACCTACTGTTAAGGATGTTAATTGACGGTTATGGAATATCTGTTTAACAGATGATATCGGATCTGTTTCTTATATCGTTACTACAATCCCGTTCACTTTCCACGAATGTGATCTACCGAGTTAGATTATTTACAAAGTTTTTTTTATAACACTAGCAACACGCCGGGTGTCAAATGTGGTGCATAATCTTCTGACCCTTTCGGATCACCTGATATCAACCTCAGTTTATTGTGGCGATTGTGTTGCTTATTATTTCGTTTTCTGTGTGTCGTTGTGTCTTGTGTACTTTTTTTTTTATCTGATTGTCTTTTACGTTTTTAGTCATGGCTTTGTCAATTATTTTTTTGATATATGAATTTAAATGTCCTTCTGGTGTCTTTTGCCAGGTTTTAGAAATTTTTGTCAGATGTTTGGACTCCTCAGTTGTTGTTTTTTTAACATACAGGGTTAAATATTGTGGCCTAAAACACCAATTTTGTCTTTTCATTTAGCCCATAAAAGGTCATTAGCCAAAATTGATGCAGATTCTAGCGATTTTTTCTTTTGATGTCAGACCCACATACAAATTTAATGTAATTTTCCACGTCAGTCTTTTTCCTTTTTTGTAAAATATCGCAAAAAGAATGGTTGCATTGTAGATTCTCGATTTTTTAATTTCACCAAAGTACATCTTTAATTGAAGATTTGAAAAATAATTGACTTGTGCGTGTGAAATCATGTAACGACGTCATAAAGCAATGCTAAATATCCATTGATTTATCAAAATCACTTGAATACGGAAGTAATTTTTCAATTTAAAATTGTGGGTGATAAAACGTCAAATGTCAATCTACTAAAGAATAAACTGTCACTGAAAATGCTGAAAAGTAATACCATTTTAACTTAAAGCTTTCATTTTGAAGGATTGTTTTATTTTATGTTTTGTAAATAAGATTAACTCACAGTACCACATATATCAACTTAATTGCTTGTAAAGTGAGGGAAATACAAATTACCATAAAGAAAAATACATGTATATGACGGATAAATAGTCAAACCGAGAAGGAAACGATGCCAATTTGATATTCAAACTCTTAAGTCGAAAAGACGCTCAAAACGAAAATGAAACAATATGTTACTTTTTCATCTCATTTAGTCTGATTCTCAAAAATGCATTTAGACAGTGAACTTGAAATGCATTGTACATTTATTAAATGCATATAGCCTAGACTTTATTCAAAACTGCGGTGAGGTACACATGTGGCCCCTGTCGTTATATACTTAATATGTAATGTCAGAAGATGAGAAAAATTACTTACAACAAAAGATATAAAAAGTAAAAACACAAAAATACTGAACTCCGAGGAAAATTCAGAAAGGAAAGTCCAAAATCAAAAGTCAAATCTATGTAGAAAATGATGGATTGAACCTAGTTTTATAGCTAGCTAAACCTCTCACTTGTATGACAGTCGCATCAAATTGCATTACATTGTCAACGATGCATGAACAAAACAAACATACTCAAAGAGTAAAAATGTCAAAAATATGGTTGCAGCAGTCAATTTTGTGTTATCATCTTAATCACTATAAAAACAACAAATGAAACGAAGAAGCACAAACATGCATATATCAAATTTAACTTACTGATTTTGCTTATCTTATACGACTTTATATATCTATGTAAAGTCTACCCGTAAACGGGTGGAAGGTTTTCAGTACTGGTGTAAAATTGCGCGTTTGAAATTCGCACAGGTAGACATTAAATAATTTTGTCATTCAAAGTATGCCGGCATACATATATGCAGAGTCATGTAAAGTAGATATAACAAAAAAAAATACTTAACAATAAAATTTATAAGTATGACTAGATACATAAGTACAGTTTCAAGTCAAATGTATATCATAGAAAACAGACTTAACAGAAAAAGCAGTATTATTGAATAAAATAGTTTTGTATAAGTAAAGATCGATCACAAATCTTGTATATATTTTTAAATTGTGTAAGTGCAGTCATTATGCAATGATCAACTAAGTATTGTGAGTATGTGCTAAACTACATAATATAATTACAATAAAGGATAGTAGGGAAATTCGATCATGAAGGTTTAGTTACGGTAAGCACCCATATTGCAACAAAGGCTGTGTGATGTCTAAAACGCAAGACATGTAACTTCATTATTAATCAATTAACTGCATAATAAAGATTCATAAAAATGCAAAGACAAAAACCATTAATTACGACTGTTGACATTTACCGACCAATATGTATTATTTGTATATGATTCACAATAGATCAGGATCAAATGAATTTTACAGACGAAAACAATGACACTATACTTCCTTGTTTGATATTGTAGACATTTTACTTTGATTATACATTGTGATAATTATAATGGAATTCTTTGTGACGATCATACAAGTGGGAGGCTTTGCTAGCCTGTATAACCAAGTCTGATTAAAGCTAGTTTTGACAAACCAGTTGTTTCCATTCATATGATGGGTATAATTGCAATTAAAAGAACAGAGAAAAACTACATGCACTCTATTTCAAATACGTATTGTTTTATATGTGATCATAAATATATTTATATTAGACATTGACCTAAACACTAAATGTTGACGTGTTTAAATAGTGTCTGCTACAAATCATTATTAGAGCCGAAAATACATGTATGATATCCCATAGCCCATGCTTTTTTATGACTACTTTTAACGTTTCTATTCAAAAGCCCCAGACATCGTTTGACAAAGTCATTAATGAATTCAAATGTATGTTCTAAAAAGGTTGAAGCACCAACGTCAACCGGTTATGTTATTTATGATAAGTGAATAATTTCGAAAGCCTGTCGCAATGGTATTTTGTTTTATCTCAACATTTACAAATTACAGTATGCATTTGAACAAGGCAAAACACGAAGACATACAAAGCTTAAAATCAACAAACTGCGTTTCCAGTTGGGAGAATTCAACATATTGTGTAGTATTATATCACAGTGTTGATGAGGTTTCCATTTAATCTGACCTAAAGGTATACAGACCTAATCTTTCCTGTTTTTAATTGACTTATACATAATCAACATATAGTGCATGAGGTAAACGTATTTGCCATTTATCTGCATATCTTTGAAAATCTTTGCCTTCGAACCAAAACCATTTTAAATAAACATGATACATAATAGGATGTTTTGAAACGTTTTAATCTCTTAATTCTCTATAAACAGACATGAGTATCGAAGAGGATTTGATGCAACTGCATATCTGATCAAAACATGTATCAGCATTTACATCAGATAAGTTCAGTCTTTGAAATATTATAATAAACCACCGAAAAGGACTATCGAATTAAAATCATGTTCTCAAGTTCTGCATGGGTCACGTGAAGTGAACTTAACTCCAATCGTACTTGACAAGGATTGTTAATTTGTCTACCAAACGTCGGTGGTTCTCCTCGGACTGTCTGGCTTCAATAGCCAGTTACAGCCACAAAATAGCACACAATTGTCGAAAGGCTTTAAACACCAACTAATCTACATGTACCAAGTTATTGTATCTATAATGACTGCAGAGTAGAAGGTTCTCACAAAATAAATTGTACTTTACCTTAATCCTATTTTCTTCATAGTACATGATGTATGTATGCGTATTTAATTGTTGATTATAGTTTGATCATGGATTCGATTGCTATCAGAATACTAACGACCGATTTAAAACAAATACAAAACTGATTTTGATAACAGTTAAGGCAACTTTGATACAGGGTTAAGATAAGTAGATTTCGCACAAAATTCAGAATAAGATATTGCTGTTTAAATGTCTCATTGATGTTTCATGCGCTATTAGATTTTAATTCCCGAACTGCTGTTTACACCGACGCGCACTTATTTGATTTATTTCATATTATGTAATAAGCACGTCCCACGTCAATTTATCTGGGATGAAATTCTTTGTATCATAAAGTTCTTAGAATAGAAGAAAACTTACCAAAGGGACATTCACATATCATAATCCAATAGTGAATTGAAGTTGCCATTGAGATAATAAAAAAACAACGCTTGAGAAAAAGACAAAAAATTGACACTAAAAACTATGTTCAGATAATGAATATTTTGTTTTACATATTTTTTTTACATTTGATATACTTGTCGAATTGTAAATTGGTTTAACATCAATCGAAAACACGTTGAATTAATTAAGACTCATAAGAAGTCATAATATGCAGCACTTTTTCTAAACCTATATATTAGCCTATAAAGCAATAACTCCTTAATTAAAAACTAAAAATGCACGAACGTACAATTACAATCATTCATGATATATATGATGAATTTATCAGTTATGATACCCTTATATGTTCGTTTCATGTTTTGATTTATCTGAATGTCTACATCTAAATAAGACAAAACACGAAGTCATATACAGGCTTAAATTTTTAGAGATGCATTCCCAGTTGGAAACATGCATAGTTTGGTGTAGTATTATATCACAATGTTGATAACGTTTCCATTAAGTTTACACAAAGGCAACAATACGTATGTTTGAATATACGTCATAAATGATTTACATATTTATCACTTGTATTTGTTGAATGTATCTGCAAAATTTAAAAAAAAGACGTTGACTATGAAACGACAACATAAATATTAATATATTCTGAAATTGAGAAAACAATATAAAAACACTTTATTTACCTAATAACCCTCAGTTTTTGTCAATATTGCTATATGTACTAGTACTACATTTGAACATAAGTGGATAGTTGTCTCATTTGTAGTCACAGCACATCTTCCTATTGTAAATTAATGTATAGTATCCTGACTTTGTTGCAAATTTAAAGTCCTCTCTCCGTATATATTTTTCTTTCCTTGGATTTTTTCAAGTGTTAAGTGCCAGTTTGCATAAGAATCAGGCAGTGGTGAAAACATGATCCAAAAAAAAGACCCACCCAATTTTACATTGATTTCTGTTCATAAAATGTAGTCATGCACAAAAAAACATTCATTTCCGTTTTCTGTTCTGGTAATAGAAGATACAATTTGGTTGAAATGCACTAGAAAGTAACGAATAAGGGGAGATAACTATGTTATTTGCTAACATTCTAAACAGTTATTTGATATTACTAGGCATACACAAACGAAAGACCGATTATTTTTAACTCAGGATGAGATGATGGTTAGTATTATATAGTATGATTATTTCGGTGGCTTTTTTCTGATCATGTTTTGATTTTTACCTAAATTGCCTGATTCTTACAAAGACTGGCACTTAAATGATACGTACGTTCATGTATATCAACCATGTCACAAAGTATTTTCAAGTTTGGATTATTGTCAATTCTATTTTAGTAACGTTATATCATTGAAACCTTGACATAAAAAAAAAATCAGCGGCGTTATTTATTTTAACAAATTACACAGCGTCTTTACCTAATTTCAATGGGACAATATATCTTTCGTTAGTGACGTGTAAACTGTTTTTGGTTTAGGTAGATAACTCATCAAAGACAAAATGCTTGTAATTTATTCTGTTCTTCAGACGCCTTTTTCGTCTATAAAAGACTCGTTAGTGACGCTCGAATCAAACAAAATAAAACATATAAATATAGATTGTCTCAATGCGTTTGCTACAGACAAAGTTGATACTGATGGTTGTAAGTTAACGGAAGTTATAACACGATAATGAGCAGACGGTCAGTACCAAAAGGCATTTCTATGGAACATAATTTTGCACCTCACCTGACTAACTTGATTTTAATTTTGTATAAGATGGACGACTTGTTTATATTTTCAATTGATTGATAGTGTCTCATACAACTCATATAAGGAAAGAAATAAGGTTAATAACAAAATTGAAGGGATCATTAACACAATTCAGGTAAAAAAAGTACAGTATTCTGCTATGAACAAGATGTTTGCATCACATGCAGTCCAATTCACACTCAGTCCAAATGTTACAATCGAGAAAAGAATGCAACAATAAAATAAAAAAGATAAGACGACTTTTCCAGTATAATATTATCTACGACAATGACAATATTTGATTTATCTTACACATTAAGAATGCATCTATAACCATCATAAGTTGTCATATTTATTCGTTAGATAAGAGTTGTTAGTATGATCTCCTCTTATTTTTGTAATGCTGATTCTAGAATTGATGGACTTTTTTATATCGCTCCCGTCTAAGGATTGGACACGTTTCCATAAGAGGTAACAGTCTAAAGGGTCATCAACAGACTTGCTATGAAAGAATCGATCACTTAAATGAATATAAAGAAATTAAGATTACCGTTATAAGATAAGTGTGAGAGACTGATATGTTAATTAGATGAGTAAGCCCTATATCTTATAGAAATAATGGAAGATAGAAGGATTTTTATACAGTGAAAAAATCTTTACATAACCGTCAGTTCAAATATGATAATACATATTGGAATACTATGATATATAACATGAAATAAGTATATGGTAAATAAACAAGAGGTTTTTAAGAAACTTGTTCGGGCCTTTAAAACACATCAGTAACAATTTCTGTTTTTAAACAAATGTAGACGAAACGCGCGTCTGGCGTATATACTAAATTTAGTCCTGGTATCTATGATGAGTTTACTTATTTACACCTTCTCTGTTGGTGTTGATTTCTTGTTCCATGTTTTATACTGCACCATTTTGCGCAATTCATATGTATATGTCACTAGAATATTGTAAATCATTACATCGTTTTGATGAATTCCTTATAATAAATTACATAATATAAAAATATCAACTGCGAGTTCAGTTTGAGAAACGATTTGATATTGAAAATCGAAAAAAATATTTAACCACCTTAAAAAGACGCAATTCTTTGCGTTTAGTTTTCCATCAAGTAATAAACATCGGATATGCTCTAACAAAGATTAATGTAAAGCTCATCAAAGATACTAGAAAATATAAAATCTGTTATTTTGTCCATCCTACTTTCATCACTCATTTGGTTTTAAATCGTAACGGTAATCGTAATCTTACTGCCATAATTATTGCACTGCTATAATAATTGCATTCTAGTACTATATCGAGTTTTTATTAAAATAGACATATTCTTAAAAGCTGTATCGGTATTATTTATTTAGTTATAACACAAATTACATGTTACACACAGTTTGGTCCTATTTTGGAAACTATATGCAGTTTCAATGTAACTTTTTATTAAAAATGATCACAAGTTTTCATGTTTATAATATAACATGTATTGTTAGTTTAGAGCTAGGCAAAGGAATCAAAGGAACATCCAAATTCATCAATTCAAACATAAACTGGCAATGGCAAAAACAAAACAAAAAACAAAAAGCAAATTGCAGCACACAGAATATAGCACATAAAAACCATAGACTGAGCAAAAGGATGAAATTGCACGAACCAAGTAAGGTGTACATGATGGATACACTCTTTATCTAGACGAAGAGAGTTTATTATTCACATAGACCGTTTATAAATTTTATTATGATTATTGCAAATGAAATGATGGGTTTATTGAATTTTTATCTATTCGTTTGATGTATTTGAGATTTTGATTTAGCCGTTTGAGTAGGGACTTTCTGTTCTAAATTTTCCTCAGCGTTCAGTCATTTTGTGATTTTACTTTGTATAAGCAATGGCAGTTTTGACATAATTTTGCTTTTGATATTAATTATTTTAGTTAATGACTTCTATTGTGTCACATGTCAGGAACCTTATATATAACACATATCATTGAAGTCAATTACAGATGTCTTTGATTAAATTGGCAGATACAGTTAATGCAACTTTTGACATGTGAAGACCCATCAATTTAATTATAAACGAACAGGAGTTCTGTTAAACTTTCTGTAATTTTAAATGAAATTCAGCAGCACTCTATTGGGGGACTTTTTCAATCAGCGTAATAAGATTGGAAGAAATAGCCCGTGTTAGATAATAGAAAAATTTCCAATACAGGAATAAATGAGAAAGTTGAAGTTATATAATATCAGACTTTTATAAAGAATTGTTTATGACAGCCTAAGTTGTTAATCCTTGATGTTGATTACCAAACAAGGCTGATTATCAATGTTCATTTTCCCTTTATAGATTTTATGGTTTTCATCAATGATTTGTAGAACAGAACAAATAGAAGTGTGAACTAATGAACTGGAATGAATGTATTTTCATTGAGCTTTTAAGATAAAGATGGGACATTGAGTAACTTCGTCGTATTTGATTATGTCAGTCTTATGATTGTTTTAAATGTGATCAGTGCTGAATACGAAAAAAAGGAATCAATAGTTCTACATATACAAGAAATGTTGTAAACTGTATGTTGATCCTCTATTTGTCTTTTCTCATTGACTACTATTTATCATCTCATAAGGAGATAACTATCTTGATTTTTAAGCTATGCCGTCGTAAAAGTGGATTTTAATTTCACAAATTGAGTTGTTAAAAAGGGGGGCGAAAGGTACATAAGGGACAGTCAAATTCATAGATCGACAAACTGACAATACCATGGTTAAAATTGTAAAAAAGAAAAACAGACAAAACATGGTACACAAGACACAAAATAGAAAACAAAAGTCTGAGCAACACAAATCTTTCTGAAAATGTCGTGCTGCTCATTGTATTAAAAGCCTGGGTGAATAGTTGAATTTTGGTCGGTCTAAATATGAAAAGTAAAGGGTATATGTATTGTATCATTTGTTACACTAGTATTCTATGACGGTCAACAAACTCGTGACAAACAAAGCTTAGAGGGGCTGGATACACGGATATTTATCAAATAGTTAAAAAAAAAACAAGGATTCTATAAGATTTTCAAAAATTGCATTTTAACTTTATTTAATGAAAATTATGAATATTTGTACAGATAATTATAAGAAAGTAAACAGATTGCAGAAATTATAAAAAGAAAAAAAAACACAATTATAACTATCGACCACAGCGTTTGCATACACATGCGTGGACTTTGCTTATTGGTTAAACTAAGCCTATACTGTAAATTCAGATATTATTGCGAGGTTTTTATTATTGCGAAAAATGCGACAGTGTTATAAACGCAATAATTTAAACTCGCATTTTAAAATATTTTTTATGAATTAAACAGAATTTTACTCAAAATCGTAAAAATTAAAATCGCATTTCAGTTTTAAATGACAAAATCGCAATAATAAATGCACGCAATAATTTCTGAATTTACAGTATTTGTTTTCTGATCGCGAAAATAGAGAAAATAAAATATATCACGAGAATTTCCCTGTTTACAGTATTAAACTCTCTTACTTTTAGTAAGGTTGTCGTGTAATACATAGTCAGGAATGTAACGATAACTGTATTCATACCTACACTTTAAACATGTTCTGGCTGTCAGATCTGTTCATTGTGTCTTTTTGTGTCGGGATGTATAAGTACCCGGCCACGTCCCCTTGTATTTTATGTCTATCTGATGAGTTAAGCCCTGTTCAACTGATTTTTATTGTTCGTTTTTATGTTGTAATGTTATACCACTGTCCCAGGTTAGGGGAGGGTTGGGATCCCGCTAACATGTATAACTCCGCCACATTATTTATGTATGTGCCTGTCCCAAGTCAGGAGCCTATAATGCAGTGGTTGTCGTTTGTTTATGTGTTACATATTTGTTTTTCGTTAAAATTTTTACATAAATAAGGCCGTCAGTTTTCTCGTTTGAATTGTTTTACTTTGTCTTATGGAGGCCTTTTATAGATGACTATGCGGTATGGGCTTTGCTTATTGATGAAGGCAGTACGGTTACCTATAGTTGTTAAAGTTTGTGTCATTTTGGTCTTTTGTGGATAGTAATCTCATTGGCAATAATGCCACATCTTCTTTTTTATATTTATGTATAAATATTAACTATAAAATATCCCTAGAGTTATAAAACACAAACAAACCTCATAATCAAAACAATAAATCTAAGCATTATTTCCCTTGATGAAAAATTGAAATCAAAATATATTACTTTGAGTCTACATTTTCAAAGTGGATATTAAACAATATTCAATAGGTTAATTTTTGATATATAGATATTACTCCATTTATTTCACTTGACTGGGCGGAGTTTAACCGTTTCGCTCATAATAAACCGTTCCATCTATAGATAGGTGTTTTAGGATAAACTCATCAGTGAAGTGTCCAGTCATTCTTTGCAAATTCCTTTGATGGCACTGATTGGTGATTAAAATTCAGTAATAATTATAACGGCAATCATCCTAATCACTCACATCTTCAAGCTCCGCCCCATCAGTTTAAATGACATTGGTAATAATAATGACGTAAGATAACCGATTAAGTCATTATACGATATTTAAATTTGTGGATCATGAATAATATAACCTCATAAAAGTCAGTTCAGTCTGTTGGCCGCCACTCAGGATCCCTGAAGCTTTTTCCATAATTTGTATGACTGTTTGACTAAGATCAACTTATAACATATTTTACAGCAGACTATACGGTATGGCTGTTTCGAATTATCGAATGCTGTATAGTTGATTAACATTGCTGACATCTAATTATTTTGAACTTTAGTGAATAGTTGTCTCATTGAAAATCCTATCATATGTTCTTATTTTTATATTATTTAGAGTTTATTGTATATAACCATCTCAATATGTGCAGTCATTATTCAAAAACTGTTGCTTTATCTGAAAAAAAAGGATCCGGTGAACTGATTTAAACTCTGTTGGTACACAGATCTAAGAATATATTTGATTGACAATTTATTTCCGAACCTGCAACGTTTACACTAAAACACAAGTGATGCAAGCTTGTATTGCTTGTCAATATAATGATTTCATACGGATCACATGATAATTATCTCAACATTTTTATCAATTCTAACTTAAAATGCAATCTATAACAGCATGCACAATCAAAAACTAGTTCAACATTCAAATATGAAAGAATAAATCAGGGAAAGAATGTACTAGTTTTACGGGGAAGTCACTTTTACTGATTCTCTGGTGAAGCGAAATGGTATAGCATTTATACTTAAGGGGGCTGGCAGGTCTAAATAATTTGTTCTTATTAAATTTAAAATCTCTATTTTTTTCTATAAATTAACTTTATCTTATACTTAAAATAGCAAAATGAAATAAAAAAAATGAGATCACCGTTCATTAACGCTCACAATCTGCCTTTGAAAGAAGCATACATTTTTGTTAATGTCCTTTTTTTCTGTTGAACTAACAGGAGAAAATTATAGCGGTTATTTCGAAATAAAAAAAGAAATTAATTACAGAAATCGCTTAACTTTTACAATTATTTAGTTTATGTACAGCTGATTTGAAAACAAAATGATATAAAAAAATGTATACCCGCAAGACTCCTTAACCATAATGTTTAAGTTCATAAGCAATTGTATGGTGTACTTTATGCATGTGTGTGCCTTTTATCAGAGTCAAACACTGCCCCCTCTTTAATACTCAAGTGTAATCGATGATATTTAAATCATAAGGGTGTACACTGTTGACGGTCGTACGGTGACCTGCAAATTTTTTGATCTATGTCTTTCGTGTCTCAACGTTTTGAGAGTTGTATCATGGGCAATTAAAAAGCTTCTCTGTTCTTTTTTGAGGTGTCAAAGAGAAAATTCTTATTTTCCTCCTCTATAAAATTATGTTTTAGCACCAATGCTTCTGCAATTGCAATCTTCAAAGCCTATTTAATATTTTTAATGTCTTGTACATAGTGTACAGTGGAGTAATTCCAAAACAACTTTTGATTGCAACATCAAATGATGGTTGATTTCTGATATGCAATAACATATTTTGTGAAACGTTGACAAGATAAAAGTACCTAATGCCAATTATTACTTTATTTGAAGCAAAGATAATTTCTCCAAATATTTTTGAAAAACGTCAGATTGAACAAAGGCTAATTGGGGTAAATAAACCTATATTATTAGATACGAATCGATAGCTAATAATGAGTTTCAAAGGTTTTTTTGAGAATTGTTTTTTTAAGAATCTTAAAAATTTATCTAATAACAACCATATGTAATCCATTAGTCATGATAGTAAACCAGTGAATGTGATGTAATCATTGTTTTGTGAAGTCAGAACGTCGTTGTGATTAAAAGCCTGCACCTTGAAACACAATACCAAGTTCAAAGAAACCCATTATCTCTTGATGTTTTATTTATTCTCACTTTTCAATTAAAATAAATTAAACAAGGCGATAACGAGGGATAAATTGTAAATTTGTGGTAATTGGTTTACCTTTAGTTACATAACCTTTTATTCTTGTATGGCTTACGTTTTTTCTTAATTCTTAATGAATGAATAAAAACCATTACATAGTTGATCTTCACCAGAGAATTAGTGCTACCAGATATATCATTATTCTTTAATTGAATTCAACAGGTTATGTTTAGTGTACGGGTTGATATAACTCACGGCTAATAATGTCATAATACTACGTGATTCTTTTGTGGAATTATAAGCGTATAATCAAAAACATTACATCTCGTTATTCATTCCATTTTATTCGAATCAATGTTCGATTATAAAAATGCACATGCGGAGCCTCTGGCCTTTGTTAGTCTTGTATTATTTTTAGTTTTAGTTTCTTGTGTGCAATTTGGAGTTTAGTATGTCGTGTATTATCACTGAACTAGTATATATAATTGTTTAGAGGCAAGCTGAAAAATCTCCGAGTGCGAAAATTTCTGGCTGCATTGAAAACCTGTTGGTGACTGTTCTATGGACTGGTTGCTGTCGCTTTGACACATTCCACATTTCCATGCTAAATTTTTTAAATGAAATATGTCGTTGAATCGGTTGAAAAATTTAATTAATTGTTGGTATATACTCACAAATACAATGACACATGTGTATTCCGGATAGAAAATGAATCAGAACTATGTTGTTTTCGGGTCGTATATGTTTTCAGAACACGAATTTCAGTCCTGGTTCCTTTGTCGTGATTTGTCGCTGATTTGATTTGAACTGTAAAGGCTCTCTGTGGGCAGTTAAAACAGACTACCAGGCAAATTAAATTGTCATTAATTCATATAAATCTATTTAATTAAATTAAATCATGTTATATAATGTCTTTTTATTCGCGATAATCACTACAATCTTGAAAACACATCTTTCAAAGATAGAATACATAGACAAGCCTTTGCGTATTGCATTACTATTTCACTACGGTTTGAAATCGAATCGTTATACTGTTTATCCTGCAATAAGGATCTGTGTTTTCAATTAATGTTCTGGTTGATATTTCAAGTCCGTAAATCATTTTATATCTTTTCCTTAACATTGATTATCTTAGTAAACGTTTTTACTTTAACATTGCTAGCGAATGTTCTTGTTATGCATTTTGTAGTTTTTGTTATAGCTAAGTACAAATCGAATGAGTTTTAACTAACAATTGATTATAACAGTTTGAATACTTCTTAGTTGTTTTATCCCTGAACTTTAATGTTCAATAATGCTTTGACTTTTGACTAAAAGTTTTAATGATAATTTGACTTTAATTTTTATGACGGTTTAACTTTACTTTTGATGATGCTTTGACTTTAAATTTAGATAATACTTTGACTTTAAGCTTGATGATAACTTGAATTGTACCTTTAATTTTAAATTATACTTTGACTTAAAGTTTGATTGATTGATTGATGATGCTTTGACTTTATTTTGTTTATAATAATTTGACTCTAAGTTTGATGATACTGTGACTTTAAGTTTTTCAACGATTTGAATTTGATTTTGGTGATGCTTTGAATTTGATTTTGATGATACTTTTATTTTGATATTTATGATTCCTTGACATTTATTCTTTGACTTTTACTTGGATGTTTCCTTGACTTCGGTTTTAAAAAATACTTTAACTTTAATTTTGATGAAACCTTGACTTTAATTTTTAATGAAACTTTGATTTTTATTTTGATGATTGTCTCACTTTAAGTTTCATGATGCATTGAATTTAATTTTGATGATGCTTTGACTTCAATTTTGTCAATGCTTTGAATGTAATTTTGATGATCCTTGAAATTTGATTTTGTTCTTGCTTTGAAAAAACAATTTGATAGTGCTTTGACTTTTGATTTTATAAAACCTTAAAATAAAATTGAGAAAGGAAATGGAGAATGTGTCAAATCGACAACAACCCAACCATAGATCAGACAACAATGGGTCTTCAATGTAGCGAGAATTCCCGCACCCGTAGTAGTCCTTCAGCTGGCCCCTAAAAAATTTGTATACTAGTACAGTGATAATTGACGTCATACTAAACTCCGAATTATAAACAAGAAACTAAAATCAAAATTAATGCAAGACTAAATAGTTATCGAAGTAACCAGGATTATAATTTAGTACGCCAGACTAACAAAAGCAAGAGGCTCCTGACTTGGGACAGGCGCAAAATTGCGGCGGGATTAAACATGTTTATAAGATCTCAACCCTCCCCTATACCTCTAACCAATGTAGAAAAGTAAACGCATAACAATACGCACATTAAAATTCAGTTCAAGTAAAGTCCGAGTCCAATGGTAAAAGATGTAACAAAAGAAATTAAATAAAATGAAAATAATGCATAAATAACAACAGACTACTAGCAGTTAACTGACATGCCAGCTCCAAAACCTCAATTAAACTGATTGGAAGATTATATCTTCATCATATGAATATCAGGCACAATCCTTTCGTCAGGGGTTTAGTATCATACTATCATAAAATATATGAAAAGAACATAACCCGTGTCATGCCACCAACTGTTTTTAGAATAAATGTGTTTAGTTCCGACGTAAAGACCTTATCAGTGACTCAATATTAACACCAAAATATGCAATCTTTGACTTTAATTCTTAACTTTATTTTGAATCTAATTTTAATGATGTTTTATCCTCAATTTTGATGACGGGCTTTTTGTAATTGTCTTTACTTTGTTCAAGAATTTAACACTTCTTCAATATTTAAAAGTCTGAAATATGTTGACATTTTTAACAACGAAACTGCTTTCGCTCATTTCAATCGTATTCAATATCATTACCAAGAACTTAAAATCTTTTAAGTGAGAATACCTGTTTCGACAATGATTACACTTGTTAAAATGTTGTTTGCACTGCACGACAGCAATCAGATGATTAGAGATTTATCCTGTTACATAGTCAATTTAAAGATCATTTACAGTTGTTTAGTGCTATTATGCGACCTCAACATTTTACCTTGATTTATAAAAGATATAATTAATCCTTGATAAAATTGATGAAATTTCAACATGTTTTACAAACATATTTTAAATTACAGATTACGTATACATATTCTTCAATTAACACCGCATTCAATCGACATAGTTTAAATGATGAGTTCAAGAAAATTGGTTTCATAAGTTTGATGAATAAAGATACGCTTTATCATTAAAGACAGTTTTTAAAGATTATTTTATGTATGCTATTGTTAATCTACTGATTTTTCTATAATTTAAAGTTTTACCAATAATAGAACTATTCTAATACCACCATAAGACATAAAAGTGGTAGTAGTAGTAGTGGAAGACCAATAGAGCTTTACAAGATCAATTGAATTTATCCATTACACATTGTTATATGATAGTTTCACTATCACGATTTAATCGAAACGTTAAGAAAATATATTTAACCCAAATTCTAACATATCTATCTGGTGCCTGTATAAAAAACATTAACATATATCAGACAATTACAAAGCCCTTTAGAGCTGATTTGGGGAATTACTTTATCGATGATCTTTCACATTATTTCCAAGATTATGTTTAATTTTGAATTTTTAAATAAGGTTAATGTATAATAAACCTCACACTAGTTAACAAATATAATGAAGTACTCAAACGTTGTTTCTGGACTTGGCAGGCTATTGGTTTGCTTAGTCATATTGTTTGGTGTCTAACCATTTCTATCAAACAGGAAATTAACACCTCTTCAATGAGTTGTATATATATAACTTTTTTTGTTTCAATGACAAGACTTGAGTACATTACAATAGGTAGAAATGCGTAAACAGACAAAAAATTGTCAAATATCCTGTTACACGTCTTTTATGTCAAATCAAAAATATTGAAATGATGAATGTTCTAATTGGTATTCAAAAGGAAAAGGAGCTGGTACAACAAGAATAATCACTTATCCACAAAACATCAAACTTGATGCTTAAAATTGTGATAATAATAATGTATTTCTGGAAACACAGTTGTAGCTGATAAGCATGTTGAACATGTATTTGAAGTAAGCACACGGTTTGTTATTTGATAGTCATTATTCAAATCTAATTAAAAGTCATAATAAAATGAATAATTGATAACTTAAAAAGCATTATTATTTTGAAGTGCAGCAGTAGCTGCTGAGCATGTAAAACTTTCTGTGTTACGTTTGTTCAAATCAATTAGTCGTCTCCAATTAATACGTATCTAACGATGTCTTCTAGGTAAATGTCTTTCGTGTGACTCTTATATCACTAAATACAATAGTCTCATGAAGTTAAATTCATTGTGTACATGTATGACACTTGAAGTTTGGTAAAGTAATTTGTTAATGGGAATGTAATTTATTCAGAACATTTGTGTTTATTAAATGTCACCTGTAATTTATTCATGAATTATGTCACGACTTTCCACTGGATATTTATTTAGGCAATGATAGGATGATCTGACTTTGTTATTTGTTTTGCATATTTGTTACTAAAATTGCGTTTTTTATTCATTGACTGTTATCACCCCTCCAATTATTCCAAAATAACCATAATGTATTGAAGAATATGTATAAACACAATGCACTTTATTTTGATACTTAACTAAGCTTTTTGTAAAATATGACAGACTTCCTCATTCACACGATACGCTTCAATTCTCAAAAGATGAAACACTAATGACTCGTATTGCTGATAAAACCAAACCTAATCGTATTATGTTTTTTTAGAGAGGAATTGTTTATTAGTTAGACATAAAACAACAAGACGTATTGATTGAACGAAAACGTTACTAAACAATTGCTATAAAGTGGAACATTTCAAAATAACAATTATCTCGTAGTTTGCTTTCTAAATATTATGTATTTTTACGTAATTCACATAATTGCAGGATACATATTGGCATCAGAAGTTATAGTTTCTTTGTTGTATTTTTTTCAAAATAATTGCATTGTACTTAATGTGTTTACAATTAACTGTGACCGGATCAAAACCTGTACATCAACGCACACCTTTACCTTACCGAACTGGATTATATGGTCCAAAACAAAGGAAACATTCACTAGTAGCACGATTTCAGTCTGAAACGGTCATTTTGGTCTGATCACATCTTGATTGACTGGATTTACCGCTAGAGAAATTCGTCTAGATATTTCAGATCGTTTAGTCGCCGTTCAGATCGATAGCATCATCAGGTAAATCAGTTCGTTAAGGCGTCAAGACGGAAAAGACTGAATCGTCTAGCGGGTTGTTTAGACCCGTTAAGACCGTGTCAGACCAAAACAGACCATGGATACAAAATTACGTTCAGCATGTTCAGACCCTGTTTAGATCCGTTTAGTATACCGGTTTGATAACACGAGTTGCGCCCCTTCTACTCGATAATGCATTTTAGATTAATTTGTATATATGTTGTTTTTTTTTATATTAGGATTTGTTTGAAGTATATTTTGATTAATTAAAAAGAAAAATTAAATCTTCTGTTGATTCTTTATTTCTTTTCTTGTTTTGTCGAGGAACTAATAAATTATTCGTCTATATATGTTGTTTATTTTTTAATAAATGTTAGTTTATATAAATGTATATTGGTAATTAAATGCAAGGAAGTATGTTAATTGTATACACACCAGAATGTATGCCATAAACCTTAAAATGTTGTGAACACCGGTGAAAATGTTTTTCGTGTTTGAAGATTAGTAACGGAAAATCCTAAACGTAACCTAAAAAAGTTAAGGATCCACAGAAATGCACCGGAGGCAAATTAACACATGCATATTTTTGTTTTATGTATGACATTTGCTTTAATTCGTTTTCTGTTGATATATGTCCTAGTTAACCGTTGAAGCTGTTGCTTTTTGTTTGCATGTTTATTAATTTAGTGCGATTTACTCTATTTAAGTTGGAAAAAAATATTCCCGACATCCGGAAATTCGAAAAAAGACTTCTCGGATCCCGAAACCTGATCATCATACTGCATTCATTCAGTCTCTGTCGGGACAGTGTTAAAGTATCACCGTATAATATTTATTTTCTAATCCATATGATAGGTATATTGTACTTAGTATACATATGGCGTTAACTTAAACAAAATCTATTTTAGTTAAAATGGTCGAGTTCGATGGCACGTGCTAGTAATCAACCGGGTCAACAGGTAACAAAATCAATGATCCGTTACGTAAGAAAGTACATGCCTATTATATAATACAATTACTCTCATCATCATTCTTAATAGAAAGGTGCCGTAGGGCTAAACGTTAATAAAGAATTAATGAATTTGTGTATACACGTATTAGTGATGTCTGATCGTCAGTTTTTAATATACATGCTTATGTTTTCAAGTTTTTAAATTGAGCAAAAAAACATGAACTGTTCGGAAGTTTGTTAAGTATTCAAAAGAAACTTTTCGCTTCTCTACTTATATAGTTTACAGAGTATTCCTTTAAATTGTGTCAGTTAAATAAAGTAGTGTGTATTTGTATTCTATTTATTTTGCTATTTGTATCATTATAATATTCATTTTGTATTTCACTACTATATATACTTTAAGTTGTAGTGTGATTGATTGTTGGTTGTTAAAAGTCCAGTGGCAAATATTTCATGCATTTTCAGGACCAGCTGTAAGTTGAAGACATAAATGGAACTCACCGGTGTAGTTTTCACGTGTTATAATAGATAAAAGAATAATTAATTTCTAAAATATCGAAACATAAAGGAGGCAAGGCGCATGGAATACCCGCACTTTTCTCTGTTTTGTCTTAAAAAATAATGTGGTTTTTTTTTTGTTGTTTTTATATGTTTATATAATTTACGATAACTGCGGTGTATACGTGCTGTCAGACGAAAGATAAATATGTGCCCTTTAAATGTCTTTTTTACCATGGATTGCTTGCTTTCGTCGTATTGAATGGAAGCTGCGCACAAAGTACTAATTCTTTGGCGTACAACGACCAACCATGATGTGAACAATCTTCTAAAGATTAATTTTGAAATGTCTGACATTGTAAAGTTCGACTACAGTAAAACTTGTAAAATGCATTTTTTTGTACAAAAAACACTTCATTTTGTGATAAAAATTTTGGTTCGATAAAACCTTTTTTTTTTCATACATTTTTTGTTCGATTTAAAGCCAATGTTATCATTAACTACGTTTCAATATTATTTTACAAATATTTTATCATATTCCATCCAAAATAAGAGACTAATTTTTCATGTTTTAAAAAATCAAGGTGTTGCAATACTTTTTTCCATGTGTATATATGTTTCTGCATGGGTGATTTGTACAGTTATATAAATACAGATTTAATGTTTTTACAAAATGCATTCATTTACACGTAATGAACGAATTTGGTAATTGTCATTGTTTGTCGGGAATACACGTACTTGTAATAATTATCCATTCATTTGACTGTTTTTCCCCGAGGGCTAATCATAACCTATGCCATACGGCATGGAGAGATTACTAGAATAGTTTGAAAGGGTTTAAGCTATTATTTCGGGCGATATCTATTTGTGCCAAAAAGTAACTCATTTGCGCCACAACTTAATTGCGCCAATACTTCTTTGGCGCCACTTAATTTTCAAAACTATAGGTATCATTTGCGCCAATAAAATAATCATCTAATTTTTTTTTTATTTATATAAAATAACTAAATGATTGACTTCCCTCCTTCTTTATCCGGGCTTGGGATCGGCAGTTTATCGACTGGCGGAGTTAAAGTCATTTTAATAATAAAAAGTATGCTGAATTAAAACGTTCACTTGTATATATATACACAGTTACACCTTAAAATGTCTCTGTACATCATTGAACTAAAGGCTGGTATTTGTAGTTGAGAATAGACACATATATAATGTCCTATCTTGAAGCCATGCATGTATAGTATAAAGTTGTTTGAAATATTTTGGACAAATTTTATAGATACCAGCAAAAACTTCCTCTGAAATTGTACACAGAAATTTTAAATTTTAAATTAGCTTCGCATCCTAATAAAATGATCCCGTTACACGATACAAAGTCATCATCTTTGTTTGTAACAACACCAATAGCATCCACTATTCAGTGAAATTCTGCTGGAATTTAAGTTGAGCCGGTGAAGTTTTCTTCTCTCTATATACATTTACTGACGCACATATTTTAAATCTTTCTTTTCTTAACTTTCTTCTCCAATTTTGAAGAGCTCTGGATTTATTATTTTTTTAAGGTACCTCTGACAACATATCATTTGCTTTTCTTTTGCTATAGGTAAAAAATATTTACAGGTAAATATGGCGCAATTGCATTTAATTAATTGGTAAAAAATAAGGGTTCCGTCGTCAGCATTCACGCCGACTAATTCAGCATTTAGGTTCAGTCTGTGGTTAAAGTTTTGTTTTACATCAAAATCGTTGTCAAACATAATGGAATTTCGGGAAATTGGGACATTGGCTTCTTTGTGTCCAAAACACAGTATCCAGGGGAAAATTTTGCATATATTTATTTTCATTTTTCCGTATTTTACTACTAGATGGACATCAGCGCACACATGTATGTCAAATAGGTCTGATTGGAGGAATGTTTCCGAAAACACGCCTACCTCAAACTAATACCCAATCAAACGCCTTTACCAGAAACATAAATAATACTTGGAGATTTGGTTACGTATTGGACATTTGAAAAAGTTTATAAAACTCTTTAATTCGAGCTAAGAAGCAAAGAATATGCCCGAAATGCAAGTTTCCCAATAAATTTCAGCTATCTAGTGATGAAAATAAAAAAAAAAAAAAAATACAAATTAAAAGTTTTTCGAGTTATATAACTATAAGTCTTTTATCTGGCAAGAACAGCCCAATTTAGCGGACAAGCAGTCAAGTTATTCTTTTTGCTGTTACTGAATATACCAAGAAAGAAAATAAATCCCGATATTAATTTGAAACTTTGTTACTGAATACTTTTCCAAGAAAATATTCACATCTCTTGGTAACCTGCATGTCGGAACAGAAAATCTCTTTGGACGTCCAGTAGCATATATGTAACGTGCATGTTGGAACAGAAAATTTGGCATACAGTACTTCAGAACTTATTCTTATTCTTATTCTTATTCTTAAGAACGATGTTCACATTATAATACATTATACCCAACAATTGTGATGACGAATTCCTTCCTTTGTTCGAGAACAATTTTATTTAAATAGAAATCTGTGATTTTACTTTGTCCATTGGTTAAAAATGGCTAGTCATTTTGTTTAATTTGTTCGGGGCGTACTCCATGTTTTAGATTCACCAATATAGCTCTTTCTTAAAAGAGATAAGTTTAGCACATCAATTATCGATCCAATTTGGAAACCACGTTTTTATGTCTCAAAGGATTTGTAGCTTTTGTGGGATCAAAGTTGTTGATCATAGAGGACCAACGGGGATCAGATGTCCAAAGAACATATCTTATGACTTTTCTTTTGATACACGTAATCAGGGACAGGGTGCTAATGCTATGTCTTTAGAAAATCTTTCTTCCACCCCCGATAAAAGTGAAAATGGCGCGCTGGAAACCATGGCGGGTAATGTACCCAAAACCCCGAAACAAAGCCTTGACGAGACTTTGTCAGCTCTAGAGCAAGAGAATGAAAACTTTTAGAAGAAATTAAATTGCGTGAACTTATCGAAAAGAACAAAACTCTGAAAAAGAAACTTAAGCAAGCGGACTTTAACGTGAAACAAAAACAGGACCAAACTAACAAAATTGATTTAAAATCCTTGAGAAAAGACGAAGACTTGAAACAGAAAATAACAGAAAAACAGAAAGGATTAGTGAGCAAATTATTCATATCTGATGATTCCGATAGTGATACAGAATCAGAAGGTGAGATTCATTTCACACAAACATTCAAAACACTTAACTATCCTAAATTCAAACTCAAAAAGAATAAAAACCTTTCAAAATCTGGTTCGTCTAGAAAATCTAGTGATAAGGCAATTTTTCATATCGCATGGCCTCATGAGTTTGCCGGGAGTGACGATATCGAATTCATGTCCTTAAGTATGCCTGCTCTTGTCAGAGGAGAAAATTACATTATACATAATATTGAACCCGCAGAATATAGAGACAAACGTGCCGAACATCTGACACAGCTTCTGTTTTATAGTGAACAATTTATATGGTCTGATGTGCTTGCATTTCACAAAGATGTACTACGAGAAATAGAAACTGGTCGTGCTTCATGGAATGACAATTTTGAATTTTGCAAAGCACGTCGCTTGCATCAGTCTCATCCTAGGTTTTATTGTTCAGCTTACAACAAAGGTTCATGCAACAAAAAATAATTACACAAAAATACTCTGGGTTTATTGGAGGAACATTTCTGTAGTTCATGCTGGATTAAACGAAAAACTATAATGAATCATGCTGCTAAAGACTGTCAAAGTCAAAAACAGTTCCAGGGTAATGCAGGTCGAGGTCGAGGTTCAGACTTTGTCCAAAATTGGCAACATGACTTTCCTGCACACAGATGACTAGGAAAAGTATGTGGTAATTCAGCTAAAACTATTGATGTATCAACACAAACTGACAATTCTTATACACATAATGAAATCAATGTAAAATCAAAACCATTTATTATGCCTTCAAAATTTCAAAGCAGATCAAATGTTGATAAATGTTTTAAAAGTACTGTTATTGGTACTTGTGTAGATCATATATGTAGAAAAATTGTAAATGACTTTACACTGGTAGATAATAATGTTAATGATGATATTAATCAGGTGTGTCAAAATCCTGTTGTTCTTCATGATATTGTTTTTAAATCAGGGGTTCCAAATTATATTGGATCACAAATACATGTTCCTTCAACAATGAACATTCCTATATGGAGAAAATTTTTAAATGGTTATCATGACTATAAAATTGTTGATTTTTTAGAATTTGGTTGGCCTGTTGGCTATAGCAAACATGAATTTCCAGAGACTATTGTTAGAAATCACAAGTCAGCATTGTTTTTTAGTGAGCACATAGACGAATACATAAACAAAGAATTATCATATAATGCCTTAGTTGGCCCTTTTAAGGTCAACCCTTTTCAAGTTCCTTTAGCTACCTCACCTTTGTCTTCTGTTCCCAAAAAAGATACAATAGAGAGAAGAACTATCATGGACTTGTCCTTTCCCATAGGTACTTCAGTCAATGATGGCATACCAAAACATACTTACATGGTTGACCCATTCACATTACACTACCCTGCCACTGATCACTTAGTACAGCTTATAAACGAAAAGGGTCCCAACTGTCTATTGTACAAAGTGGACATAAAGAGATGTTACCGTTGGTTACCGGTTGATCCCTATGATTATCATTTATTAGGACTAGTCTTGAATGACCAGTTATACTTTGACACTAAAATTCCCTTCGGTTTGCGTACAGGGGCTATGGCAGCACAAAGGACCACAAATGCTATAATGTACATGTACAGAAACATGGGTTACAATGGTGTTAACTATATTGATGATATAGGTTCAGCTGAAACGACAGAATTTGCGGGGAATGGTTTTCACATTCTCAAAAATTTAATTGATGATCTTGGTTTTAAAGTTGCAGAGCAAAAATGTTGTGCACCCAACACAAATATGGTATTTCTTGGAAAACAATTTGACACTGTAAATATGACAATTTCTATTCCTATGGACAAATTATGTGAAATAAAAGGAGTTATTGAGAAATTGTTGACTAAGAAAACTATCACAAGAAAAAAGCTTGAATCAATTATTGGAAAGTTGTCCTACATAGCTGATTGTATTAGATCTGCAAGGTTATTCATTGCACGCTTGCTTGCTCTACTCAGAACTGTATCACGCAAAGGTCATCATATTAATTTGAATGGCGAAGCCAAAAAAGACTTGAAATGGTTTTTAAAATTCATGACAAGGTTCAATGGAAAAACCACAATTCCAGAGCATATCTGGACCACACCGGACCAATTAATACAAACTGATGCGTCTTTATCAGGAATAGGTGGTATTTTTTATAATAGTGGCATCACTGAGTACTTTCATAGTGATATACATACATCTTGGTCAGGTCACCATATTAGTGTTTATGAACTTCTGGCTGTCCTAATCAGTTTTAAAGTGTGGGGTAAAAAACTGCAAAATAAACGTATTGTGTTGCAATGTGACAATTCATCTTCAGTCAGTCTACTTAATACAGGTAGATGTCGTGATAAAATCATGCTTAGCATAGCAAGAAACATTTGGTTAATTTGTGCTCAATATAACATTCAAATCAAAGCGATTCATATTCAAGGAATAAACAATCGAGCAGCAGATATTTTGTCGCGTTGGACATCAATTGAAAACCCTTATGCAAAACTGTCAACTGCTTTAGATGACAATTGTATGTTAGATATTGAAGTGCTGGACAAATTATTTAAGCTAGACTTTTCAATTTAATTTCAGAAACCAGATCAAACGAATGGCTATCACTTCGTCGGAAAGCAAGAACAGTTTTAAAAGCAGCCTTCAGACCGGGAACTTTTAAAAATTTGAGGACTCAACTAAATACATACCTTTTGTTTTGTGAAAAATTTTGTAGATCAGCATTTCCTGTTGATCAAGAGACACTCTGCGGATATGTGTGTTTTTTGTCAGATAACTTTTTAAAGAATAGTGGATCCGTTAGAAATTACTTATCAGGTGTTAAAACGTGGGCCATTCTGTTAAATTTTGATACTGAGGAGTTAAATTCACCGTCGCTCAGGCTAACCTTGTCAGGTATTGACAAGCTTAATACTAATATTCCAAATATAAAATTACCATTTGAACCATATCATTTGAACCGCATATTTGAAGTCCTAGATATGACAAGTGTACAGGATGCTGTGATGTGGGCTGTTATTATGATAAGCTTTTATGCTATGCTTAGAAAATCACAATTCGCTAACAATTCAAGGACAACGTTTAACCCTAAGGAGCAGTTAACCAGAGGTGATATTCAAATTACTGAGGAAGGATTAATTATCGATATACAGTGGTCAAAAACTAGTCAAAAACATAAAAATATTCACCAGATTCCTCTTAAAAGAGTCGAGGATTGTATTCTATGCCCGGTACTGGCTTATTCTAGAATGGTAACAATGTTGCCTGCACTACCAGGAGAACCCGCTTTTGGTCTAAGTGATAGTAAGGGAAAGATTTGTGCCTTTTCAAAGTCAGACATAGACAAAATTCTTCACAAACTCTTAGTGCGTTGTGGTATAGACACTTCACAATACTCGTTTCACAGCTTGCGTAGAGGCGGTGCAACTTGTGCATCAGCTGCTGGATGCTCAGACTCAGAAATTTGTACAATAGGCAATTGGACTTCCTCTTGCTACAAGGGCTACATCAAACACTCTACTGACAAACTTTATTACATTTCAAGCAAGATGGGACTTTTTTGCAAACTTTCCAACTGATAAGCATCCATGATAAATTTTTATTTTGTCCTCTCTTCTGATTTCTGTGCTTGGCATTGCGTTGCCTTGGTAATTGTGGTGTTCACTTTTATATGACAATTGGCGAAATAACATTGTTTCTTTATGCGTGTTTGCATATTTATATTTTGTATGCGTATTTGCATTTGATTTATTAAACACCACCTTTGAATGCCAGCACAGACTTCAGTTTTATATAGCCTTTCTGATAGTACAGTTCAAATTGGTTAAAAATGGCTAGTCATTTTGTTTAATTTGTTCGGGGCGTACTCCATGTTTTAGATTCACCAATATAGCTCTTTCTTAAAAGAGATAAGTTTAGCACATCAATTATCGATCCAATTTGGAAACCACGTTTTTATCCCTCCCACCCACCCCTTTTAGAATTATTGTTTTATTTCATATGCATTATGTTGAATTTTTTTTTTTTTTCTCGACATGTCTTAGCTTGCAACTTTAGTTAAATGTTGTTTGCATTATTTTGTTGTATTATTTTTGTTGTATAAATTTAAAATTATTTTACCTTTATAGGTAATTGTGGTGTTCACTTTTATATGACAATTGGTGAAATAACATTGTTTCTTTATGCGTGTTTGCATATTTATATTTTGTATGCGTATTTGCATTTGATTTATTAAACACCACCTTTGAATGCCAGCACAGACTTCAGTTTTATATAGCCTTTCTGATAGTACAGTTCAAATTACTTCGACGAACCAGAGCAGGTTAAATATCGACCTGTTTTTAATTCAAATTGGTTCTCTTCTTCTTCTTTTGGTATACAATAGTCCATCGACATCCCATGATAACATGCTCAGCGGCGGATCCAGGAATTTTCGTAAGTGATGGCCCACTGACTGACCTAAGAGAGAGCCCGCTCCAGTCACGGTTCAGTGATTCCCTATATAAGCAACCAATTTTTTTCCCAAAAAGGGAGGGGGCAAAATGCATGTTTATTTATGTTTAATTGTCATTTTGCTTATTTTCTTTGGTTACATCTTCTGACATCAGACTCGGACTTTTCTTGAATTGAATGAATTTTAAATGTACGTATTGTTATGCGTTTACTTTACTACATTGGCTAGAGGTATAGGGGTAGGGTTGAGATCTCATAAACATGTTTAACCCCGCCGCATTTTTTGCGCCTGTCCCAAGTCAGAAGCCTCTGGTCTTTGTTAGTCTTGTATTATTAAATTTTAGTTTCTTGTGTACAATTTGGAAATTAGTATGGTGTTCATTATCACTGAACTTGTATTTATTTGTTTAGGGGCCAGCTAAAGGACACCTCCAGGAGCGGGAATTTCTCGTTACATTGCATTGAAGACCCTGTTGGTGACCTTCCGCTTCCTCTTCGATACATTCCCCATTTCCATTCTCAATTTTATTTCTTTCTCATGTTCAATGTAAAAATGTATATAATTTTAAATTGCAACTATCTATAGTTCCGTAACTTTCTATCAAGGCGTATAAAAGAATGGTCGTTAAGTGCGTATATATATATTTTTGTTAAATCAATTTTTCTTGTATGTTTCAAACTGGCCTTCACTTTTGACAACGAGCACTTACATTTCCCCAAATTTACCATTGGAAAAAATGTGTAAGCAAATTTTTATTTTATCAAATCTCTTTTTTGGAATTATTTAAATTTTTATGAATAATATTCTTTACACCAGAAATGTTATTTATAAACAGTAATGACTAGTGTATCACTATCGGACACGCAGGACATTAAAGTAAATAAACCCAATTCAGGAGCCTGTTATTCAGTGGTTGTCGTTTGTTTATGTGTTACATCAAGGATTTGTATTGTGAGACACTATACAAATCCTTGGTTACATATTTGTTTTTGTTCATTTATTTTCATAAATAAGGCCGTCAGTTTTCTCGTTTGAATCGTTTTACTTTTTCTTATCGGAGCCTTTTATAGCTGACTAGGCGGTATGGGCTTTGCTCATTGTTGAAAGCTGTACGGTGACCTATAATTGTTAATTTTTGTGTCATTTTGGTCTTTTGTGGAGAGTTGTCTCATTGGCAATCATACCACATCTTCTTTTTTATATTTAAATAGTCTCCCCTTAATTTTTTGTCTGTAGTGTTTTTGTTGATTGCTGTTTATCACATATTTGTTTGTTTGTAGCTCATGTATACTAGTATAAATCAAGTTGTCATCACTGTTGGGTTTCTCGTCTGATTTTTTTACATTAACTCTGTTAGAAGCCTAGCTCTTTCCAAGCAGGGCCATTTATAGGGTGCTCATCATGAAGTTTAAGTTTTTGGTCTTTGCTGAAGGGTGTGCAGTCACTGCAGTGACCTTTTATATAGTGACTAAAAAGAAAATCACTTGGTCTACATGGTTTATAGTTTAAGTTATGAAAGTCGTCTCATCAAAATTCATACCCAGTGGTTGATCCAGGGGGAGGGTTCAGGGGGTTGGAACCCCCCTTTTTTGGACGATCATGGAATGGGGACATATAGTTGGAACCCCCCCCTTTTGTCTTGGGTTGGGAACCCCCCCTTTTTTAAATGGCTGGATTCACCCCTGATACCATATCTCCTTAGGCAAAAAAAAAATATGTTTGTTTCCAACATGTTCAATGTAGCTTACAGCTTCTGAGAAACAATTCAAACATTGATGACCTTCTGCTGTTGTCTGCTCTGTAGTCGGGTTGTTGTCTTATTGGCACATTCCCCATTTCCAGTCTCTAATTTCATTACGAAGTATCTGAGAAACAAACCTAACCATGTTAACATTGTATGAAACTGAAATAACCTTAATCACTTAAATTATCCATGAAATAAAATTAAGGTCAGGTCAACCTAACCTGATAGACAAGTAGACCTTGCAAGGTACTCATATACAATAAAATGTATCCAATTACATGTAATAAAATGTAACAGTATATTTTACACTCATTCACTGAACCACACATCCAGCTCTTTTAGCTTTTATAAATGTAAACCTCTATTAAAAATAGCTTACATCATCACCCCAAGACTGTAATACATATTTCTTGCATATATACAACCAACTTTCATGACTTTCATGTAAGGCGAGACAAAATAAATTGATACTTTGAAGTACATGTATTGTTTAATATGTTCGACTACTACATGTACTAGTATAAAATGCCAGTTTCAGAATGAACAGTAATTTAGAAGATTGTCAACATACATGTAGATTCATTCAGACTATTTGAACTACAAATGTATACAGCAAGCTGTCATTTGACTCTAAGTCCAACCAACAACCGTGCAAGGGCTGTAAAGCTTGTCTAGGTTGGTGAAACTTCCATAATCATACATATATGACACTAACCAATAGTGACGGACCGTGACAGACCCTCACGAAAGGTCAAAAAGGTTTAACACTCCCAGCTGGTGGTACATGAAGCCAACAGTAGCAACGCCAGCACAGAAATTCTTATTATATCCAAATTCTTATTTTAAATGTATAATTATCCAAGGTGAGTTCAGATAAATATGATCATGATGATGCACTTGTAGTATTGACAATGATCATGATGATTGTAAGATAATCACTGAAACTATGAATTTTCATTATTCCAATTTCCTACTTTTTTTCCTATGAATTTCAAGTTTGCTATTTGTTCAATTCACAATTTCCTTTTTGTCCAATCAGAACATCCCATCAACATCATGGCATAATGCTGTTAGCTTTATCAACGTTATTTCCAATTGCAATAAGTAACTCAAAATTATGAATGAATCCACCGTTTCGCAATTTACAGCTACAGAGGTGAGGTACCGTATGAGAGTAATTTAGTGACACTATATATTTCCTATGTATATATGATATATATGCCCCTTCATAATCTTGCTGGGAATCATGCTCAAACCAATGTGATATCTTATCTACAAAAAAAATATACATTAAGAATTAAGTATTTTTAACTTGTATTACATGCGACTTCTAGCTATAACATGTATAAAATTAAATAAGTCAATAGCATTAATACTATTTTATATACTACTGTCAATTCAGAAATTAATGTGAGGTTTTTATTATTGCGAAAAATGCGACTGAGTTGTAAACGCAATAATATAAACGCACATTTTGTGATATTTTATATGAATTAAACAGGATTTTCACAAAATCGTAAAAATTAAAATCGCATTTAAGTCTAAAATGAAAAATTCGCAATAATTTGCAAGCAATAATTTCTGAATTTACAGTAACTAGATGTATTTGATTTGTGATATTTGTAGTAATAATAATTCAACAAATTCTTTTAATAATACTTTTTTATTTCAAAATAGAATTTGTAGAATATTACTACATACATGACAAAGCAATGGTATGCATAGATTATAACATGCTATATTTAAGTTCTACAAATCATTGATAACAATTCAGGGGCGAGTCCAGCCATTTTGAAAACCAGGACAAAGGGGGGTTTCAATTACATGTCCCAATTCCAATGCATTGATCCTCAAAAAGAGAAAGGGTTCCAACCCCTGGAACCCCCCTCTGGATCTGCGCCTGCAATTTAATGAAACATGCCTGGAAAATTATCTTAAATTTCTTATCACAAACATGACAAAAGTGTAAAAAATTGTCGTTAAGGACGCAAAGCTGTCACATCATTTGGAATCAAGGCACAATATCAATATACTCTTTTTTTGCCCCCGGCAATTTAGAGGTTATTGCATATGCAAACCCAAGCCTATTCATACCTGTATGCACAAATGTAACAAATGTAAACATCTTTCCTTCAAACTCTTGGCCGGATCAATGATTATTCTCATGTCTGATAGGCATGTTTTAAAATATTATTCATTTCTACTCACCAATTGTAATTTCCAGCTCAGCTTATATTGTGCTGTAGTGTCCATCTACCATCATGGCATGTCAACGAATTTGTGTAAAATAAATTTGCCATTTGAAGATGCCGACATGCGACAAGTAAAGAGGGTACGGTAACGTTAAATCGTTTACGGGCGTATTTTCCGTTTTTAATCAAACTTGTCAGATTTGATTAATTATCGTCGGAAAATGTCCCTAATGGATAGTTCTCCAAATTAAACCAGCTTTATTATGCTGTATTCATGTAATATATATAACCTGGTCTTCAAATGTACTTCAGGTACACTGGCCTTTTTCTGCTATAATATTCAAACTTTATCTTTTAACAAAGTCTTCTGGTGTGTAATATTTTTTTTATAAAAAGGCTCTCGAATTATAGACTAATTAAAAAATGAAGATGGAAAGTCAAACGCATGAGTCTGGCAAAAATGAACGGACAATGGCATGACAGTAAACGGAAAACGAGAAAAGACATAGATTCTAGTTATATATATATATATTTTTCCCTGCCTCACTCAAATGCAATTTATATAGCCAACATTAAAAGTTAAATGAATGCATTCATTTACAATATTAAAAAATGTTACATCATAAATTTAATTAAACATAATTATTAAGATCACGCGTTTTCAAGTGTTCATGCACAGGCACTTGTCTCAGAAAAAAAAATCCTATATACCTTATTATAATAAGGTATATGTCTCAGAAAAAAAAATTATATATACCTTATTATAATAATTAAGGTATATAGGAAATTTTTTTTCTGAGACAAGTGCCTGTGTGTTCACGGCCGACATCCGTAATTATTTAATACGGGTGTAAAAATGATCTATTGCGTCAACATGACAAATTTTTCACCACCCACGACAGTCTGTAATTGCAAAAACATGTATTGTAATCACTTGTAAACCTTTAATATAAAGGCTAGGTGCTTACATTCAATGAATAAATGTTATTTCGGCAATCTGTTGAATTTTTTTTTAGTCATTTCGCGGCGGTTTGTTCAGCAGTAAGACTGTGAGCTACTTTTTAAAATATATACAAAACATGTTAAATAGGATGTAGTAAGAATTCAAATTGAATATTTTTTTTATTTAATTAACATGATTAAAGGGACGTGGTAGACTTTCAGTTATTTTTAAAAGGGGAGCAACCCCTGATAAACAATGGGAAAGTTTCACTCGTTTTGTGTCCAAATGATTAAAATCTGAAAACGACTGGACACGGTCTGACAACATCTTGACGTAACTTTGTATCCATGGTCTGTTTTGGTCTGACATGGTCTTAACAGGTCCAAACAACCCGCTAGACGATTCAGTCTTTTCCGTCTTGATACGCCTTAACGAACTGATTTACCTGATGAGGCTATCGATCTGAACGGCGACTAAACGATCTGAAATATCTTGACGAATTTCTCTAGCGGTAAATCCAGTCAATCAAGATGTGATCAGACCAAAATGACCGTTTCAGACTGAAATCGTGCTACTAGTGATTTCAATACATAAGGGAAAACCTGTACATCAACGCACACCTTTACTTTACCGAACTGAACTATATGGTCCAAAACAAAGGAAACATTTCAATACAATTCAATTTCCTTTTTATGTTTTTGAGTGTTTTTAATATCTTTCGTCTTTCTTTTACATTATTCATACAACATTGTTTTCAGTTAACCTATTTTTAACATTTGTCCCACTTTCTTTAACGACTATGACAAACGATTTCTATATACTTTTGTTACCATCATCGATTCATAGAGAATGCACAAGTTAGGCGTTGATTTATTGTTATGTTGACACATCCGTCAACAATAAATTCGAACTCTTCAAAATACCATTCATATGACTTTTGATGTTGTATCCTGCAAACAATACATCGTCAGCTTTCAGCAAAGTTTTTCCATTCACCATGTAGCCTCTACCATTTGTAAAGTAATTTCTCTAATATTATCGACACATTTTGTGTCAATCATCTTTTTGTTTTGCTTTTCATTTCGTTTTCGATTGTTACCCAATATTTCATAATAAAAGTTATTCTTATCTCGGCATTATTTTGTCGGCTGAATATAAACGTACATTGTAAACCATCTTATTATCGCGGATACTTTTTTTTCGCGTTTTACGATTTTTAGTCCACTTCGCCAGTATTCAATTTCGTTATTTTCTTATTTACTTGATGAAGTTTTATAAACTTAAAATCTATATTTGCAAATATTTATATTCGCGTTATTTTTCTACGTCCGAATGTCGCGAAAATAAATCGGTCGCGAAAATAAGTTGATTTATAGTAGATAAGGTTAAGCGTATTGTAAATTCCAAAATCTTTATTACTAAGAAACTGATATTTGATGCATAGTTTATTTCATAATCTTGCTTTTGTATCAAGCTTCATTGATCGATACATAGTACATGTAGTAACCGGTTGTTTTTGTATGAATTTTTGTTTTGATACTATATTTAAGAATTGTCTGACAGATTTGTAAAATCGTTGAGAGATCACGTTATGCTTCTTGAATATGTGTGTTCTGTTACTGGTTGTATTGTAAAAGTGTGGATTCCTTTATTTAATACCAAATAAAATTATATTTAAATGTTGAATATCCTGTACATGTCAACAGCTTCAATGTTAAAAATGAGAATCTCTCGAAAACTTTTTTCCCGTAAATACACAGTACTTAAAAAATCATTGGTTTCTGAAGAGATTTATTCCACACGATCGTATTGTGTCAGTTGAACTCTAACAATATCTGTGTTTTCAGGTCAGTAGCGAAGAACTGGCTACAGGGATACCCAATTGCTATTCAGCTTAGAGTGTTTAAACATTCCGTTTTACTTTTTAACAATTAATGGCATCTGGGATTTAATATCGCAGAGATCTATGCACAGTCTGATCACTCAAAATGAGTTTGTCACAATTAACGGTGAACTTAATATGTTTCATGATTGTTAATGACAATATAGGCTTGATATGGTGTCATGTTTCTGACTTGGTAAATGAATTTCATCAAAATGAAAAATGGAAAACAACACATGATGTTATAGGTAACTTAACGTTCCATACAATTCTATTATTGACATCACTGTGTGAACAACTGTCTTATGCGGGATTAGACCTAACAACCGCAGGGTTGATTGGCTAGTGATACAGTATTTTGACTATTGTGACTATTAACTACCGAATGCCCCTAACCAAGTAAAACGGATGATTTACCACTGAAAGCCGAGATCATCGCAATTTCATTAAGTTTTTGTCAAGTTTTAGTCAATCTCAATCTAAGTTTTGTCACTTAATAATCATCCTTTGTTGTCGTCTACTAAATGTGTTGAAGCATTGTCAAGGCCTTTTATTTGTATATTTTGATGTTTTTTAAAGTTTTAAGACACAGGGTCCTTTATAGCTTACTATATGTTATCTGTTCTTGTTAATTTTAATTTATTAAAGTCCGAACAATAATCTGTTATTGTTAATATCTATTTCCTTGAAAATTATGAGATGTTTTATCATTCTCATATTGAATTTTTTAAATACTGTGGATTCATTTATTTTCGTGGGTACCAATTTTCGTGGATTGAGGAAAACTTGCATTTTCGTGGATATTTGATTTCGTGATTTTGTCAATCTATGCATGCAAAACCTATAGAAAATTTGTGATTCGTCGAATATTTAAATTCGTGGTTCCACTGTACCTACGAAATCCACGAAAGTTAGTATCCAACGAAAAATAATGAATCCACAGTATTTTATTCCAAAATTATTTTTTTCAAAAAACTTAACAATCTTTATACATGTTATAAGGCTTGTTTTTACCAATTCTTCAGTTACTTTTGACAATTTCAAACAATGTTTTTGTTTTGAATGAGAGGTCCTTTTCCTAAATCAGGATTGTCATTCCTTGATTGCATTCTTTTCTGTTCCAGACTATATTTTACATTAGTGAACTGAAGCTGCATTTAAACATCATGGTATGCCTTATCTCTTAGTGCTTAACATGGCATCTGATTGTCATTTTCAACTATACTATGTAAGTCAAATGGAATTATCTTCAATCGATGTTTCACGTTTGACAACTGTCGTGAGAAAATACTCGCATGTTATAAATTATCAGTTTAAAATCTGCATATGTTTTTGATTGTTGAACAGTAATATTCGACCACTTTACAGGGAAATATCAGATTTGTCTTACCGGTTACTAATTGGTTTTGGCATGTATCAATCTCTTTACAGTTCAAGGTCTAATTGCATGGAAGGAAAATTGTAGAGTTCATATCTATCAGTGTTGCGGCAGCGTAAATTGAAACAATTTAAGCTCAGATGTTATGAAGAGAAGTGGTTTTCTTACCCGTAAATTGGTGCTTAATGATAATTGGCTATTATAAATAATAGTTTATGAACTGAGGAATTGTTAAGTAAGGTCAATTTCTAAGTAGATAGGCTTTATCATAGATTTAAGTAAAAGTTTACATGCGACTTTGGCTTGTTGAACTATAATTCTAAAAGACAACAATATTAGACCACTTTACATCAAAATCTATCAAATTTGTATTACTGGCTACTCATTTTTTTTGTCATGTATTGATCTTCTTATAATTAAAGGACTGATAACATGGCATGACATTGCAGAGTTCACGTGTGTCTTTGTTGTAATAGCATAAATGGAATCACTTCAAGCTTCTTTTTTATGATAATAAGTGTCCTTTTAAAAAGTTAAAATGTTTAAGGTGGCTCGTGGGTACAAAAATTTCAGCAAAAAATAAAAAAAAACGATTCGGTTTGACCCAAGATGACTTTTAAAATGTTTATACTATTGAAAAAGCTTAAAATTATCTCCCTTTGGTACACAAATGCCATTGTTTGTCATTAAATTTGAAATATCTTTTATAACTCATCGGTGACCTATATTTTTTATTAATGTTTTCAAATAAACTAAATGATTGTAAAATGTAAGCCATTTCTTATATTAGGTTATTTTTTTATTTCGAAATTACCTCATTGTCGCCTTTTAGTTCAACAGAAACAAGGACATTAACAAAAATGTATGCTTCTTCCGGAGTTAGATTGTGAGCTTAAATGAACGGTGACCCCATTTTTGTATTTCATTTCCCTTTTAAGTATATGATAAAGTTCATTTCTAAATATTTATAGCGAAATCCTATATTATATTTTTTTTTATTTATACCGAGGAGCCCCCTTAATAACAAAAATACTGACCGCCGAGGAAATTCGTGTTTTATGCTCATTTGCTGTAAAACAAAAATATACATTAATGATTTTACGATTTCTTAAGTAAGGGAAATTAGTTGTTAGTTATGCTAAGTAACAGTTCTTGGTAAAATATGGCATGCAACTTTGGATTGATAATCTATAAATCAAGCAGAACAGTTATATTACAAAACTTCACCAGAAAAATATATCTTATTTATCTGACCGGTTCCTAATGTTTCTTGTCATGTACCAATCATTTTAGATTTCAAGCCCTTATTTCATAGCACGAATATTGTACAGTTTACTTCAATGTATAAGCGTCAATGGAATCAGTTTGAGTTCACCTTTTAGGAAAAGAAATGTCTGTCTAACAAGTATGTTGGTGCTTAATGCTTATAGGCTATTTAAATAATAATGTTTAATCCGAATAATTGTTAAGTAAAGCCAACGAGTTGGTAAATCAGCAATGTCACATATTTTGGTAAAAGATTGCATACAACTTTGACTTGTTTGACTATAAATCAAACAGTACAGTCATGTTGTATAGTTCAAGGTTAAACGATATAGTATTAACATTATGGGGTTTACTTCTATCATTGAAGCTGTTGCGTTAATGGTATCAATTAAAACTCTTCTATTTATAAAAAAAAAGTGCCTTTCCGTCAAGTAAGCTGGTGCTTTATACTGATTTATTATTAAAAATAACAATTTAGACTGATGAGTTGTTCAGTAAGGTCAATAAGTAAGAAGAAACATGTTGTCACAGATGTTAGTGAAAGTTGGAATTCAACTTTGGCTTGGTGAACTATAAATCAAAAGTGCAGTAATATTAGATTACTTTACATAAGAATATATATATGACCGGTTTCTTTTGGTTTTTGTCCTCATATGTCATTGTATAGTTCATTTGTATAACTGCCGCGGTAGCGAAAAGTGAACAAATTCATTCTCTCCAATTATGAAAGCAACAAGTTTCTAACAAGTAAACCTGCGCTCTAGGCTAATTGGCTTTTAAGAAAAAAGAAAATATGATTTTATGAATTCTTAAGTAAGGTCAATAGGTTAAAAGATAGGCTATCTCACAGATTTTTATAAAAGATGGCTTGCAACTATGGCTTGGTGAACAATAATTCAAAATACAGAAATATCAGACCACTTTACAGGGAAAATCTATCAAATTATCTGACAGATTATCAATGGTTTGTGACATGTATCAATCTCCTACTAGACATTTGTGGAAACTCTAGTATTACACTTTAGACCTACGATTACAGGTAACAAAAACAAGGGGTCATATCAAAATACAAAAACAAACCAACAATACATATACAAAATAGCAAATTGAATTTTCTATGAAAAAAAATCATATGTTCGAAGCGGTTTTCTGCATTTACCATTCAAAGCCGAATACTTGAAGACAAGGATTTTTAAGGACCGAATGTGTAGATGGACATGTATGATATGATCAGCAAGTGAAATTGACTTAGGGGGAGTGTTTTGATCCCGCTAACATGTTTAACCCCGCCACATTATTTATGAATATGCCTGTTCCAAAGTCAGGAGCCTGTAATTCAGTGGTTGTTGTTTGTTTATGTGTTACATACTAGTATTTGTTTGTCGTTCATTTTTTTTACTTAAATAAGGCCGTTAGTTTTCTCGTTTGAATTGTTTTACATTGTCTTATCGGGGCCTTTTATAGCTGACTATGCGGTATGGACTTTGTTCATTGATGAAGGCCGTACGGTGACCTGTAGTTGTTAATGTTTGTGTCATTTTGGTCTTTTGTGGATAGTTGTCTCATTGGCAATCATACCACATCTTCTTTTTTATATTTCCCCGCGAAAATGGGGTCTTTTAATGCAATGGTTAGAATACGAAAACCAGCAAAAATATTGTTCAGATGATACTCTACTGCACGATTACAACTTTGTATTCGCAACTGTTGCGTTGTCGATTTAAATAGATTGTGATTTTGTTAACAATTTCTTCTCGACTGCTACTCTTTTCATTTGTTTTATTCCTAACAATCAATTGAATAGATTTGAGTATAAACTTTGTGTTGAAATAAATAACGTCGCAGTGAGAGATCACGGACTGTTTTTGGGGTTGGAACACCCCTTTTCTTGCCGATCTATGATTTTGATTAAAGACATTTGGTCGCATCCTTTTATCTTGGGTTGGAATCCTCTTCAAGAAATGGCTGGATCGACCCCTGCGTCGTCAGTGCACTCTATATTACAATTCCATAAAAACAGAACCAGTCTCGGAACAGGGTTAGGTTTATCTCATGTTTCGAGCATACTAGTTCCACCAATGTTCATGGAGGATAGTTATCGACACCGCGAAAAAAAACTCCATACTTAATGATTCCAGGGATCTTGTTGTAATAATTGCATGTAAAAAACCAACAACTTGCATTGGAACTCGTTTGTCATTTTCTGTGTGTTGCTGTTGATAACATAGATAGCAAAGATTAAGCTTTTTGAATACAACTATTTTACATTTCAACGGAGTCTGGCGAACAGTATAAAATATACTTCCGACACAGAAAAGTTCGTCGATAACTGTTTTTTCTCTTGAATAGTTGTGTGTTTTTTTGTCCTATTCAGGAAGAATAAAAGATTTAAAAATCATACCGAACGGCAAGTGAACTTTCATGAGGAATAAATAGCTCAAAAACACCCGTTGCTGTATTTCATCATTTCTTTAAAACAAAATAAAAGAGAGAAAGTATGTCTTAGCATAAACAAGCTTACACAAAGTATTGCTGACTTTTTTTTCAACAATTGTCACAATCTATCAACTGCGACGACAATTGCGATATTTTGTGTGTCTGTCATGTTAAATTTATTTCTAAAATACTGTAAGTTTATTCTATCATACTTCGTACAATGGCAGCATTTTCAACCTTGGATAACACCATATGCAATAATTAATGTTAACAGATTGCATGAAAATATATTTAAAAGAAAAGTATTTAACTACAGGAAAACTTCTCTATCGTTACATTGTTTTGGATCAACGGTTTATATTTACACTCTGAGAAAGCCCAAGATTTAAATGCTACCTGTAAGTGTAATTGTCATCCTAATCGTAGGTGTATGACAGTTTCCGCAAATGTCTAGTAGTTCAAGGTATAATTACATAGTACAAACATTGGAGGATTTACTTCTATTAAGGCCACAACAGTGTAAGTGGCATCAATCGAAAGTCCTCTTGTATGAAGACAAAATTATTTCAAACAAATAAGCTAAATCCGATTGGTTATTAGAGCTATTGATTTAGGATTTAAGAATTTTTCATATCGGTCAGTATGAAGTAAAAACAAAGTCAACAACACTATCAAACGCCAAGGTATATTCGAGGAGAGGTCAATCACCACTGACAAACATTAACCACCAACAGAACGGATATACACAAGTGGCATATTTCTTTCTTAGTATCGGCAGTTCACATAATTAAACCATATCGCAGTTTGCTAATTTTTTAATACAAATTATGCTAATTCAGTATAATTGAAACCAAAATCCGTAGTGTATTTACTTCTTTTATTTTCTATAATATTACTGAATGCATAATAGGTGAATGTTTGTATATAACTACAAATATTTAAGGTGTTCTACGGTTGTTAATAATCTTTGTCCTACACAGGATATATTTTGTTTTGTAAGACCACCTACGGAACATAATGGTACTGTTAAGATTTTTGATGTACATTAAGTTACCTGTAACGTCTATGTTATATGTGCACCAACATATAGTTGTACAATGATGAACTTACTGAAACGTAATACGACATGCTTATGACTTGTTAACATACACGAACCTGATGTTCAGTGTGTGTCCGTCGTTCATATTGTTCATACATGTTCCCCGTTTTTTTTTATAAATAAGACTGTTTCTTTTCCTGTTTGAATTGTCTTACACAAATACTTTTGGAGCCCTTTATCGCTTGATGTTCGGTATGAGAGAAGGCTGTGTGTTGAAGCCCGTCCCTTGACATATTTTTACAAATTGTGACTTTGGTGGATATTTGTCTCTTGCTACCCATACCATATCTTCTTATATATATTTATATATACCGATATAAACGAGATTTTTCCATCACCTCCCGTTATGGCTTACCGCAGACCAAAAAACCTCAAAGATATACTAGTATCATCCAAAGTATCTAAACGGGAGATATCAACCATCGAAGGTTATAAACAATGCGGAAGGGGCAATTGTAAGTCGCCAATATATAAACCCAGTTCATCAGCACAGTCACAAAAAAAATTAGAACATATTTATAACATCAAATTGCAAAACGCAAAATTGCATTTATGTTCTAACGTGTGGAACTTGTAAATTACAATATGTTGGTGAAACAGAAACCCCATTTAACATCCGACTAAATAACCATCGGTCATATTATACAAAAGAAAGGAACTGCCCAATTACAAGACACCTTTTAAGAGCAGGACATGACATTTCAAATCATTGAGAAAGATCAAAATTGGGATACACAAGGAAGACAAAAAAGAGAGAGATTTTGGATGCACCAGTTACGAACTCTTGAACCTGATGGACTCAATGAGAGAGACGAAAAAAGATTTCAAAGCAAATCAAAACCATAGTCATCTTGAAATCATACAAATTAATTTATAAAAATTCATACAATTAATCGAACATCTATAAATGTGTTAAACTTTTATTCCAACTTCATTTAGTTGTAGCAACAAACATATTTTATGACCGAATTAATATGTTACACTGTCCCTCAAATCTTGTATAGATTAAGCTACACAAATATTTTTTTGTCATGCATCCGATTTCACCTTGAGAGATGCAAACGCCTGATGAAGCTAATTTGTTTAGCGAAATATTGCGTATTTCTATTTAACATATAATAGAATTTTTTAATGTATCAATTAGTGTGTTTTAGTTATATTCTTAGACATTTATATAATTTTAATTCAGTAACTGTATCAGTTTTGTTGATGCCTTATGTGTTCAAGAACATGAAGAGGATTAAAGAAAAAAAAAAAAAACTGTATCAGTTTATTTTCACAAACTGATCCACGCTTAATTAGATTGAATATTGATTTTTGCTATTTTTAGACATTATATATATACCGATATATATATACGTTTATAAACGTGATGATAAAACAAGAGATTGTGTATTTATAATGACAAATTCGGCTGTATTTAGGCTGTGTTAAGGTGCCAGCTGAAGGACGCCTCCGGGTGCGAGAATGTTTCGCTACATTGAAGACCTATTGGTGCCCTTCTGCTGTTGTTTTTTTCTATGGTCGGGTTGTTGTCTCTTTGACACATTCCCCATTTCCATTCTCAATTTTATTTTAAGAAAAAAGATTGAACTATAGACTTGCTCTTTGTAAATTATTCCAACTCAAAAATATTTCACTAATTTACTTATCTAATAACATTTCATTTAATTTAGATAATTGCATTGATATTCTGTATTACATTAAGTCAGTGGGAGAGGCGACTATATAATAAAGAATATTTTATTGTGCATGCGTATATTATAATTATGATCGGTAAACCTGTGCCAGATCCCTACTTTGATTTATCATTTTAAGCTTTATTTCAAAGAAATACGCAAAGGTTAATATTTAAACAAACAATTTGAAGAGATATTTACGCAGTTAACTCTCCTAGTACAATTTCATTTGTATGTTTCATTTGCATATAACTGAAATTGAACCAATATATTATCTCATAATTATCAAAGACACATATTTTCTGTTAGCTATTGTTATAATTAGATTGAGAATGAAAATGAGGAATGTTTCAAAGAGACAACAACCCTATGAGGCTTGCAAGCATTTATATAAAAAAAATAATCAAATATGAATAAAAAGTATGTAAAAAATTTGAGTATTTGAGTAATAGTTGAAAGTATTTATAGGCAGATAACACTGTTAAAGAGGGACAAAAGATACCAAAGGGACAGTCAAACTTTTGAATCGAAAACAAACTGACAACGTCATGGCTAAACATGAAAAAGACAAACAGACAAACAATAGTACACATGATACAACACAGAAAACTAAAGAATAAACAACACGAACCCAACCAAAAACTAGGGGTATTCTCAGGTGCTCGGAAGGTTAAGCAGATCCTGATCCACATGTGACACCCGTCGTGTTGCTTATATGATAACAAATCCGGCATAGCCTAATTCAGTAAGTCACATTCATGAAAGGGAAGGGGATTGTAGTTGGACGTAAGGAACATATCCGATATCATTTGTGAAACGGTTATTCAATAACGGTCAACCAACTCGTGATGTCGTCCGTAAAATTTGAGAAGGGATGATTTCAACTTCACCATTTGGAACTCTTGGTTTTCTTGTGGGCATCAACCCTATATCAATAAAACAATGAAAGGAAATGCAAGCACGGGAATATCGTATCAATTGGGAGATATATACCCCGTATTTAGGTGCTGCTTAAATATTGCTACTCAGAAATGTAAAGTTCACAATTGGAAAGCTGAAATCATCTGTTTTGTCGTAAAGTTTTGTTTTCAACCGACCCTCATTGTCAATTTCTAGATGTAAGTCAAGATATGAGGCCGACTTAACTGTATCTGTAGTATCCTTTATCTCTAGGTTGATAGTATAAATGCGTTCCACATAGTCACCAAATTTTGAATTATTTAGTGAAAGAACATCATCTATATAGCGGAAAGTAGAGTTAGTTTAATGATATCCTCTTTCTCCATAAGACGTTTCTGCATGAAGGAAGCCTCATAATAATAAAAAAACAAGTCGACAAGTAGAGGGGCACAGTGTGTTCCCATTGGAATGACGACAGTCTGTTGAAAAACACGTCCTCCGAACGCAACAAACATGTTATCAATCAAGAATCAAGCATTTTGATAATATCAGTTTCAGAGATTTTTTTGTTTGAATCAGAGTGATCCTTTACAAAGTATGATTTATCCCTCCTTAAGAAAAGATATTTATATCTACGTTGGCCATTCTTTTTTATGAGGCAAAGCAGTATCAACTCTTTCAATTTGTCTTTTAGTTTGGAATTGTAATACTTGTATGAAGAGTAGAAAAGTAAAATGTTTCAATACTGTTACTGGATGAAAGAGAGTAAGATTGTATGTACTCTAAAATATCTTTGGAAATTTTTAGTATCCACATCTGATTCACACCACCTCTAAAATAGGAAATTTCACAATAACTTTGAAGCCAGTCTTTGATTGCTGATAAAATAGATGTTAATAACTTAGATCGGGGTTTCGTGGAGCACTTTGAATAGATATAGGAAGATGTGGTGTGAGTGCCAATGAGACAACTCTCCATCCAAATAACAATTTAAAAATTAAACCATAATAGGTTAAAGTACGGCCTTCAACACGGAGCCTTGGCTCACACCGAACAACAAGCTATAAAGGGCCCCAACCAAGCTATATATATCGTTGTTTGTAAGGACATTTCTGTAGTTTAGGTATCCAATACAGTGATGGGAGATCCAGTTCTTAATCTTTGGTTGAAATTCCAAAGGACATAGAACAGACCTATGATTATTCCGGATTTCCTCGGTGGTACATTGTTTATAAGTGTCGTGAGGGTATATGTTGAGTATCGAAGTGAATTGTAAACACCATATTCATTTATCGAGCAGTTAATGTTATAAGTTTCACACAATAAAACGATGTTGTTTAAGACTTTATCTGCGGAGACAACGGCATACTTGTCATTGAGGTAGAATAGATAAAGGCAACAGTAGTATACCGCTGTTCAAAACTCGTAAATCTATCAAAAAAAAAATCGGGGTAACAAACTAAAACTGAGGGAGACGCATTAAATATAAGAAGAGAACAACGACACAACATTAAAATGTAACACACACAGAAACGGACTAAGCATTAGGCAAAATCCGATGAGAATAACAAATATAACACCAAAACCACATACATGAATAAGAAAAGAAAAGTACCGTGACGCGTCTTATAGTAATGTGAATTCACACTCAAATATAAGAGAAATCAAACGAAACAACGGAAACACACCGTTAAAATGTTACACACAAAAACGAACTATAATATAACAATGGCCATATCCTGACTTGGTACAGGACCTTTTTAAAGAAAAATTAGAATAGGTATTTGCAACATTTGGGTCTTTAGACATTGACGTAGCATGGGCATTGATAGACCCATTCAGTTTCTTCTGATTTGTATCAACGACCTTAATGCCGTAAGCTATTTGCAAAAAGTGTCTACGTCTTCCTTCTAGCGCTAAGCCCATTGCCTGGCAACATCCTCCACTGAATCCATCAAAATTTTAAAGTTGCTTTCCAATTGATGGATTTAGGCTCACGATATTTCGGATCTTTCGATAACACATTTCGTAGAGAAGTATTATTAATAATGCTGAGGTCACCGGAAATAAGGTGGCCAACAGGATGATATGTGAATTGGGAACTAGCACAAGTGCAATTAGGAGGTTTAGACTTGAAGTCGTCAATATCGAGATCCTGCAAAACGTGTTTGTAATTGAAATGTTTAGTTGCAATAGGTTTTGTATAGGTATAAGAATTGATTTATACAGACTGGTCATTGAAATAAGGAGGTATTTTCGATTGAACTAATTGATGAAGGATATTGCCAGAGTTGACGCCATCGAGCTCTAAATGGCAGAGGAAAGACTAAGGAGAGATCTGTTCTGTTTTTCATCTTTTCCAATGCGGACTTGCATGAAAAGTCTGTGACTTGCAATATCCGAAAATATAGCTTCAATTTTTTATTTGTTGGAATGAGGGTTTGTAACAGTGGGTTGCAAACGTAAATTGAACAGAGAATGAAGTTATGAAACGGATAATGAATAAATTTTCGTGCGAATGTGATAAATACCTAACGGCTTTTATATAAATGGCTGCAATTCATTAACAGAAACATCATGCATAGAAGGTAATGTATAATGACGATGACCATGACTGCGTCTACGTTGAGGAGTCGAGTTGAAAATATTCATTACATTCACCGTGTTACACGAAGCACTAGATTGCATACCTATACCATCAATTTTGTCATTGCAACCATAAAGTGTCGCCGTTCCCAATTGTCTAATCCAGTAGTTTTTGTTTCGTCTACGGAGAGTCGTTGAAAGATTGGGATTGTTAGAGCTATGGTAATGCGATAATGCGAACTATCAAAGAAACGATGGAATAATCGGGCTGATTGAAATACTGGTATAGAATGTTGTTAGCATTGAGGTTAGCCTTCCTTTAGTTCCACCGAGGTATACCAAACCGCAAAGGTTGCACTATAATGAATAAAACCACTGCAGATCACTTTAGAAAACAACAGCACCATATTTGTTTTAATTGGATATCCGAATATTAATAACGTATCTAGTATAGGTAATTGTTTATATGTGGTATAGTTATTGTGAAAGAACATCTCGTGTTGATCATTTGTGGTCTAAGAATTTTCTAGTGTAATTAGTAGTACCAAGTCAACACTTGGTTATGACTGGGCTTCCTCTACCAATAAATACTGAACACCACGGAAAAGCACAACAAGCGTATAGTAATAGCGACATAATGAACCCGAAACTCAGGAGCCTGTAAATCAGTGGTTGTGTTTGTTTGACTGTGTAAAATATTTGTGTTTTCATTCATATTTTTGTAGCTGTGTTAAGTATTTGTTTTCCGTTCATTTTTGTGGCGTTGGTTTTCTCGTATTCATTGTTTCACATTTTTCGTTTCGATCTCTTTTGTACAAAACAAACAACAAACAAATATTTTACTTGCCAATTATGGCGCCCAAAATAAGCAGAATAATTACAGTATAATTTTCAAACATAAGGTAAAGTAAATTAAAAATAGGTTAAACAAAGTACATAATATGATTGAATTTGATTTAGTTGATTAAGATAAAATATTTAAGCGAATAAAGTAGGCAATTTGTAATAATGAAAATATATATTATAAAAATGACCAATTGCATGTTACTCTGGTCCCTTTATTGGACAGCTCACCTCATAGAATACTAATAATTTATTAAATGTAAAAGAAATAAATTGTGTAAATGCATATATGTATTTGATGATACATATCATTTATATCTTTATATAGAGAAATTTAATTTGATATTGTATTTCTGTTTATATTTAAAACCTGTAATAATTGACAAATTATTATTAAAATGTTGTATCTTCATTTCCCATTAGCCAAATAAACAGAGCTTTGTTATCAAGTTTTGAAATATTTTTATTTTTACTATTGTTTGCTTAGAAAGGGATTTCTAACATTATCCAGAGTTTTACATGTTAAAAGAAAATGCATCTCATCTTCTTTTTCCTTATTACAGAGTTTACATATTCTATTTTCTAGTTTAATATTAAGAGAGGGACCAAAGATACCAAAGAGACAGTCAAACTCGTAAATGTAAAACAAACTGACAACGCAATGGCTAAAAATAAAAAAGACAAACAGAAAAACAATAGTATACATAACACAACATAGAAAACTAACGAATAAACAACACGAACCCCACCAAAAACTAGGGGTGCATGATCTCGGGTGCTCGGGAAGGGTAAGCAGATCCTGCTCCACATGCGGCACCCGTCGTGTTGCTTATGTGATTACAAATCCTGTAAAAATTCTTATTCGGTCGGTCAAATTCATGAAAGGGAAGGGGATTGTAGTTACGACGTAAGGAACATATCCGATATCATTTGTGAAACGGTTATTCCATAACGGTCAACCAACCCGTGATGGCGTCCGTAAAATTTACGAAGGGATGATTTCAACTTCACCATTTGGAACTCTTGGTTTAATAGCTTCCTTGTGAGCATTTACCCTCTATCAAGAAAATTATGATAGGAAATGCAAGCACGGGAATATCGTATCAATTGGGAGATATATACCCCGTATGCAGGTGCTGCTGGAATGTTGCTACTTAGAAATGGAAAGTTCACAATTGGAAAGCTGAAATCATGTCTTTTGTCGTAAAATTTTGTCTTCAACCGACCCTCATTGTCAATTTCTAGATGTAAGTCAAGATATGAAGCCGACTTAACTGTATCTGTTTTATCCTTTATCTCCAATTCGATGGGATAGATGCGATCCACATAAGTCACCAAATTTTGAATTGTTTAGTGAAAAAACGTCATCTATATAGCGGAAAGTAGAGTTCAAGGATATTGCTAACTTCTTATCTTTCTTCCTAAGAAGTTCCTGCATGAAGTCAGCCTCATAATAATAAAGAAACAAGTCAGCAAGTAGAGGAGCACAGTTTGTTCCCATTGGGATGCCGACAGTCTGTTGAAAAACACGTCCTCCGAACGTAAAGTAACGACCTTTTTCTATTTCAAGTGTGTGAGTTCCAATTCTAAATCTTGTTAAAACACATCTTCGAATATATTGTTATTTCAATAAGTAAGGCTCAAAATTAAAATTTGTTTTAAATAATCGATAACTTCCAAGTTTATTTCCAGAGGTTTTATTTTGTCTTTTATCATTAAAAAGACTATTGTATCTAACTATGCGGTATGCGCTTTTCACATTGTTAAAGACAGTAACATGAGTAAGATCTGTAGTTGTTGATTTCTTCGCCATTTTGTCTCTTGTGAATAATTTTATCGTTGGCAATTATACCGCATCCTCTTATGATCAGTTTTGTGAATGAAATGTCCTTGGCAAATTTTTTAGGAATTTTGGTTCTCAATGCTCTTCAACTTCGTACTTTATTTGGCATTTTAAACTTGTTTGGATTCGAGCGTTACTGATGAGTCTTTTTTAGACGAAACGCGCGTCTGGCGTTTATACTTAATTTAGTCCTGGTATCTATGATGAGTTTATTAATCGTTATTTATATAATTCCAGTGTTTCTTGTCATAGACAAGTATTTAAAAGAAAATATGCAAGGGAAATCGGTCTTTGAAATCCATTCGATATGAAGAACTTTGAAGATGTATTATAATCCAAGTTGCAACCAAAAACCGAAATTAGAAAACGGAATACAGTATAGTTGATATCGGCTATATTCTTTATAAGCAAACGGTTAATTTCAGAAACGGTTTAAACCAACTGAGATATGTATATAAAGTGATATGTATAATACAACTTAAAAACAATTTAATAAAAGTAAGATCCTAACTATAAATCATTACAAATTTATTTGCTATTTTATATAAATATTTGCATGGCAATGCATGTAGAAACGTCAAAGCTTATAATAATATGTCTTTTGAAATATAATAGAAAAGAGAAACAAATAAGTCATTGGTTACTGTGTAACTGAGTTTTACTGTACGTTTCTGCTGTGTGATTGTTTCGTATTCCACATATGCTAACGGAACAAAGGGAAGTTTCAGATCTGATAAAACGTGTTTAATTTGTTGTCCCAATTCAGAAACCTTTGGTCGTCGGATTAGGTATAAGTTTCGAAGTTTAGAATGTGGTCAATTTTTTCGTTGAACTAATTTGCATTGTTTTCAGGGACCAGTTGAAACCCATCTCAGTATGCGGAATTATCTCGCTATGTCCCTTTGATTAATATCAATTAGCGGCCATTGTTACTTTTCTGATTTTTTGGTCGAATTGTTGTCTCTTTAAAACATTATCCATTCGCAACTTAATTGTCAATATGTAAAATTTTAGAGGTCACTGTCCAAATTAGGAATGCTACTATTTGATATTGGAAGATGGTGTATGAGTGCCGATGAGACAACTCTCCATCAAAGCAAACTTCACTAGTTTCTTTCCAAAAATTTAGACTGTCATGTTAAACAAAGATAGTTATCAAACAAACATTAAGTCAAATGTAAGCCGTCAAGAATTTTACTTTAATTGTCCACCAGGCATTCATTTATCTAGTTATTCAATTATCAATTATAAGAGTGTTTCACCTTCTGTAAATATTAATGTCGGTCCAATTTATCCTATGCATAGTAAATAATTACCATAACGTTCCTTACAAGGTTAGTACAAATACGAAACTAGTTATTGTAAAAACTGTTTAATAATTTCCATCACTTTCCTTACAGGATAAAACAAATATGAAACTAAATGTCGTAATAACTGTTATATCAATTATTATAAATATTCTATTGTTTGAAATGGGTTATCCTATGACGGATTTTTTCCCTAAGGAGGGTATATAGTTCTCTTTTTTTAATTATTTATTTCTAGAATAGTTCTTTACCTGGTGTTACATTTTATCGGCAGTTTGTACATCTTCACTTGATCTAACTTAAGGTTTTTTTTCTCATATCATGGACAGGACATAATACTTTGAATTATAAGGCAATAATGTCCCATAGCAGAACAACGACAATTTTGAGAACAACTATCTCAACGTTTCGTACGCTAACAAATAGTTTTGCTGACACGTTTATAGTCTTTAATATTCTCTACCCAAAAAAGGTTTAGTAAAAACAATTTGCCGACTGGAAAAAAAATGCTCACACTAGCGTCCTCGCTTGGTACTCTTGCTGATAAAGGCGATATCAAGAAACAAAATTCCCATTAATCTACATTGAATCCACTAACCGCTGTAATAAAATAAAGTTGACATTATATGGTTTTTTTTCAGATCTACCGGCAAGTTCGTACTGGTATTTAGTAGTTTCAAAGATAACTATCACGTGGGACACCCCGGATACCGGATGTAAGATTGTGAAGTTTTTACAGGGTGTCAACTTACACTTCAGCATTCTCACTTGTTGCATTGAGTATTTATTGTCTCAGTGTAGTGATCGGTCCAGTAAATAGAGCAGTAAATATTAGGTATCATAGGGGAGAACTTTTAAATCTTTATACATTTTGTACTTCAATTTCTTGGAACAATGATTTATTTTTATTATATTCTTATTATGTAAGGAGATATAGGAAGATGTACTCTATTTTTCTACATTTACTATTTTGTTTGCCAATTATTATCTACTTTTACCATTATTCTTTATATAACACCTTTTTACCCTAATAGTAGTGATATCAGTAACTAGTAGTCTGAACAGTCAAAGACATTCATAAATGTTCAGTTGATTCAAAGGTCTCTTTGTTGCAAAGACCATGATTATGCTTTCTTCTTAAAACCCTTCAAAGACCCTAATAGATAAAAGTAGCTGTAATATGTGACGAAATTAAAAAAATACTCATAAAAATGCATTTCATGCATATTTCACTTTGTTGTAGTATTCCAGTAGTCGTTCGCCATGTCTGAGCTTAAACATGTCATTCACTTTCTCCGGATATATCCTTTAGATATTATGTCATTTTGTCTGAGTTATTTTAAATGCAGTTCCATGTTTAGACCAGAAGCAATTAATACATATTAGATGACTTTCAATTAATAATGCTGAGAAAAAAACTGTAATGTATTTCAAATATAAATTGTGCAATATAAAATCGAGTAATCAGTAACCTTAAAGATTTAAATGGATTTGATAAATTGTGATCTGTTATACTTTTATTGATGGATTTGATTACAATCTTATATCAATGCCTAACTAAATGACAGACCTTGAAAGTGTATTGACTTAAAATATGGAACCGATTGTTTTGTCTATTTATCAATCTTCTTCCCTCTTTTCTAAAATCAGCAGTAACATTATTCAATCAGAAAAAAAATCACTAATAAAGTAATTAAGACTATATAACTTTATGATTCCCGTTCCTTCGAGGAGAATATCCCCATTTTATCACAGCAAATTTATAGAAGGGGGACTCCATTTGTGTATTTAAGAGAATATTTGTTTCTCTAATATTTTTTATAGTGCACTATCTCTTTATTTTATAGTTTGTATTTAGCACCTCATTTTTCTTTATTTTGTATCCATTTTTCTCTATTGTGTTTATTCACCCCCCCCCCCCAAAAAAAAATCCCATTATTCTCTAGTATATTAAATCGTAACCGAATAACTCCGGACAGCATGAGGCGATATCATGTCAAATGCAGTCGAGTGGAACATCGTGTATAAGCTGGCTAACTTTTACATTGACTTTGTCATGTTTGTGTTTCGAGTTTTAATCATTTTGGCTATCTTACACCTTATAAAAGTACGCTGTATTTTTAAGGTTTTATTCTTCGAGCATGTTCCACTTTTGCTGTTGAAAATGTACTTGTTAAATGTCTTTTTTACCTTGTTTACCCATATACTTGCCAAATTCTAAATACAAATTTGGAGATGTTGAGTTTTTTCAATCCACCAGAGTTCAATGAAAGTGAATGTATGCAATTATATATTATTACGACCTGCAACTACAATGTACAAATGGGTGTTTGCTACGATAAGAACAAGAACAAAAATTGATTATATGATGTTATAATACTGCGAACACCTATTGAATGGTCTGTAATTACAGGCTAGAATACCAACAATAAGTCTGAGCCGAGAAGCAAAAAGGAATGAAGATATAGTTAATTTGAAAATAATCAATAAAATAATATGATAAAACATTTTTTAAACTTGAAGATTTTGTATATACAAAGTATAATTGGAGAGAACTAATTTCAAGATTGAGGTAATTCAGTACATTTTTTATCGAGACAGTGCATGATAATATTACTAATTAAAGGATAGTAATGTTCTCTTTCGCTATGTCTTATACAGTACTAATATCAATTGATGAAAGAGGTCAATAGCTGATGTCTGATACATTATTATTTACAGATTAAATTGACTGATGGAAATAGCCGTGAATAGATATGTAATATTAGATATTGGCAGAAGACATCTATAGGCAAGTTTGGAAAGTTTAATATTGCATTGGAACAGTTCGTCTCGTTTTTGTTCCAATCATAATAATGTGCTTCATAATGTTAACTTATCTAGTTCAATAAGACATCTTTAGGTAGTATAATGTTAATTCCTGAACTGCAGTAAAGAAACTATCTCAGAGAAATGTTTGAAAATTATCAGCATTTCTATTGGTCACCGTTCCCTTGTTTGTAAGCCTCAGGTCCCTCCTTTATTTCTAAATCCCATACAGAAATCTGGAATTTAACCTACCTTTGAGGTATATGTTTGTGGTCTTTTTTTGCGTTTTCGCTTGATTAAATACCAAATGCAAAAAGCGAAAGTGCATGATATAAAAATAGGAAAATGTTGTCCAGGAGACCAAATGATCAAGAAATTAAAAACTTTATGTCACCATGAAACGGGCTTAAAAAAAATAGTAAAACCCATAGCACATAGTCTGATATAAAAGGCGCGAAATGTCAAAATGAATTTCAAAATTAAAACGAGAAAATTACTTAACTACTTCAAGAGCGCGACTAAAGTCTCCAACTAATTGTATAACAACTATTTGTTTTCAATTTTTAAACAAATAACAATTTGAACACATTCCAACCTCAACTTCGTGTAATAAATATATAATTTTATCAAAAGAAAAAAGGAAAAGAAGAAAAGTCGGACATTTTTATATCGCTATGTAAAACACCTATTAAACTGTGTTTATTTTTCATTTTAAATCACTTAAACTTCATGTATTAAATATCTGTTTCCATTTAGTAGCTAAAATCCAATAGTCACTTAACACAGACAAACTGTATCTTAGGCCGTGTTCACACCAAACGCCGTGTAGAGTAAACATGTTTACAATTAGTTTAGTGTAGTGTACGCTGGTATCACATTACATTTGTTCACATCTATACACCTTGTTTAGCTACCTGTACATAAGATATGTTCCCACTTGTAAACTATATGTCATTTAAATGTTCATTACGTAGAACTAAATTCAAAACAGTTGGACAATTTTTCTAGCGATATAAAGGGAACAACCATTTGACTTCAAAATGGGGGGGGGGGAATGGAAATATTCCGATCCCCAATTTGATAAAATAAAAATGTTCATACAATAGATAAAAAAAATATTCTGAATCAAGAGTTCCCCTATACATTATAGTGTTAAATATTGAAAAAAAAAAGAATTTGATCATCAGCATCGAAAAAAAGGAATAAAAACGTACGCGCGAAAAAAAATCTGACTCAGATGAAAAAAAAAAATAACCCTCCCCCTTTTTTAAGTTAAGTGGTTGCTACTTTATAAAAGCCATTTTTATAATTTGTAGTAGTTTGAATATACTAGAGATGTCTCGATTACGCATTAGAAAACGTTAGCTGCAGCAGCGTGCTTACAGCCGAAAAAAAGGATTGAGATATTAGGGATCACTACATTTTTATCTTTTCTGTTCGTTTCAAATGGTATTTCTTCTCCAAGGAGTATTTAGTAAAGGAATATGGTAACGGTTTTTTTTAATTTATTTTAAGTGTTATTTAACGGATCTGATATACTAGACAAACATATCATTTAACTCACTTTTTTTTTAGTCATGCATTTATGCGTGAATCGTTGATTGAGTAAAGACCAGTGGCGAATATTTATGTGTACGTCAAGTTGATTCGGGAAGACCTTTTCAAATGAATTAGGCAGCAACTATTTACTTCATTTTTTTGTGGAGGGGAGGGGGAGCGGAGGACGGGGGACGTGAGCTATTGATTTTTTTCAGGACAAATTTTGGTGACAAGTCAAAATCAATTTTAGCATTATAAATAGTGGCAGCTGAGGGTGAAACAAACAAATTTTTTTCAGGGCCAAAAACTGGAAACATTTTTTGTTTCCAAAACAAAATCCATAGCTCACCACCCCACCCCCTTGCCTTTATGTTTTATACTCAACAATAATAATAGCCTCCCCCCGAAAATCAATTGGTTGCTGCCTTATGGGTTCGGCAATTGTGCTGCTTTGAGTCTTAATCAGGGGTTAATGAAGTACGTTATTTAAAAAAAAAAAAAAAAAAAACTGTAAAATTTAGACAACAATTTCTGTAAAGAACTATACTAATAATTATCAAAAATATCAATTTTACTCAAAAATAGTTTCCTCCTTAAATATATACACGGTAAAACTAATGTCCTAAATGCCTAGTTTTATGTATACTTAACCTACACAAGGCCTACATTGACTATCGACTGTGTGTAGATAAAACATCATTTAAACTACATGTAAACATTGAGTTTTATCAATGGGAACACAATTGTGTTTAGTTTACGTGTGAGTTACACTATCAAAACACCGAATTTAGGTCAATGTGAACACGGCCTTAATTACATATAAGAGTTTAGGTGTTACACCGATGAGTTTTATATAAGACTTGTATTTTTAGATTGATATTAAATTTTGTGATGAAGTGTGCTGTAAGTATTGACTTCCGATTTTTTGGATTAAAGTTAAACGATGTTTTGTTTTAGATTTTGATGAAAATTTAGTCGATTTATAACTATTTGACTTCTTTTTTGAAAGTTCAATAACAAGCAATAAACAGTATATATTTTGAAACTATATAATATGATCAGAATAGATGTTTGCAATACGTGCCAGTACAGAAAGGTTATAAAAAACAGCCGTTAGGCGAACACAATTCCTTTTCATGGCATGCATCTTCAAATCGTCAAACATGAAAGTTAAGATTGAGCATGTCGCACGCAACAGAAAAAAGTGATCCGTAGTGTTTCAGACGGGTAAACGAGGCAGGACAAATGTCAACGCTGGTCTTACGATATATTGTCATTATGTTTGAAGGTATAATTATACCAAGGGATTAAAACAAGAGCACTGACCCTGATCAACAGTGTTTGGTTTGACTGTCTTATCAATGGCACAAAAATGCTGATTGAATTCTCTGCTGCACAATATAAAGCATAAAGGACGTATATACAGTCTTTGAGATTGTGTTTCTATCCATTCACATTAAAAGTCATTATCAGAATTTTATTTCGTGCTGATAAACATTATCTCTAGACTTTTTATACTCACTTCAATCTTCGTTTATAACTTTCATAATAGTAATGCTTATGATAATCTTAAAGTTATCATTGTTAATGCTATCATTTTATGTTGTTTTTTATCATTATTAACACACAAAATAGTACACAAAAATATTTAATAAAACTCGCCTGTCTGGTGGGAAATTTCCTGTAAAATAAAAAAGAATAATTAACTATTTTGAAACTCTCGTTGAGATTGCTGATCCGTATCGATAATACATTCTATTAAATCTTTAAATTTACTCAAACACCTCTTTTATAAAGTAATAACACATGGATCTATATATCTTTAGTAATCTAAACAAGTGGAAATTGCTTTCTGGAGAATAACCCAGAAGAAAGAGTTTGAATGACAACGATATTGTAAGCATTTATTGATAATAAATTCATTCGGACCCTTTCTGGCACTTACTTCCAGTTATCATTTTATTTCAACCTTCCGACAATATAGAAAACATTAGAAATTATTGATTTTGTTTATGGCGAAGGCGTTCACATAGTAAATAGCCGTAGTATTGTGTTTTTTGCTACGATTTTGTTGCTTCTCCTGTACCAATGAGTTATAATTTTTTCTTTAGTTTCGTCCAACTCTTTCTCATTGAAGAGTCTATTGGAAAATAGATTATTAGACTATACTAGATGTTTTTTGTAAAGATTCAAGTGAAATAAATTATGTGTAATGCAGTCATACAATTATTATTTGATTTATAGTTTAGAAAATGTCTTGCATAGTTGAGTTAGGTCTTTTAAATCATAGAATCTCTCTAAGTGCTCCTATTCTGATACATCAATGGCATTTGAATTATCGCCGTTAAGCGTTCCTATTAAAATTGTCATGGATACAACTTGTAGTCATATATAGAAGTTGAATCTGACATAAATAAAAAAAAAAGAATTTGGAGTGCTTTGGGTTTGTTGTAAGCCAATACACATTATCGCTGTTTGTCCGCCATTAATGGATATCACACAGGTTACCGTACAATTTTGACGTCATAAAACAAAATATCTGACGCCACAATGGAAAAGTGATTGTTGTACATGTATGCGTCAAAAGGTCAAGCGGCCGTGTCTGCCGGCCGAGAAGGCTAATAGCGATAAGGTGTATCAGATTCTCATTAAATAAACATGTTATGTAGTTATTGTTTAATGAACAAACAAAAAAGAAGAAACCCTAATAACGCTGTCTTATTATTACAAACTGTTTTTCATATGCCAACACAAAAAAAACCAAGTAGCTCCGGTTTAAGGTAATGTAACTGATAAAACTTTTGTATTGTTGATTTTCTATAAATAATAACATGTTCTTCTTCTTAGGGTTTTCTAGTACTAGTATTTCCATCAAAAGAAATGTATAAACGTGTGTTTTTTTATAGTCGCTCATTGATTGCTTTCGAGGTCATTCTCTATGTGTTCTCTAGAGTTGTTATTTTATAAGAAAGACTTACCTTAAGGTATATAAATGCTGTGTACTGCTCTTACATTCTCTTTCAATTAATTGGGAAATAATTGAGGAATAAAGGTAAATCGGGTGTCTTCTTCTGAACCTCTCTTTGGGGCAAGTTGCAAAACATATCATTTTGGTTAAGAAATATTAACCAATTAATATTCAGTATAAACAACAGAATTATTTGAAACTTTAAATATAAATAAAGCTCTAACTATCGTTTAATGTTTTTTTCAATAAGTCATATTCTATTCTGTCACCCACATTAAATAACTGTGAGTGCCTTAATTTAAACGAAAAAGCAAGGTCCGTTTTTTTTTTAAATTTCTATTTGCATTGCCTAGTTTCAATCGGACACTGATGATTTGATGTGTTTTTTATTCAGTCGATAGGGACAGGAATCTACACAAAGCTAATCAGTAAACATGGTAAAGAAACAGAATGATTAAACACATCAAACGAATATTTCTGACTTGGTACAGCCATGATAAATGTCTTGATGAACTCGTTTTTGTGTGACGTATAAAAAGTGAAAGTATTAAGGGTTTTTTTCTAAGAGGAGAAAGGTATTATTTTGCAACCAATGTATTTCATTTTTAGTCGCTATAATGTTTGTTTTGGTAAACAAGACAGATCAATAACTTCATAAGCACCATTTGAGTTATAAATATATTATTAAGAACGACGCTTTTAACATATGCGTACCTTTAGTCATCCAAATTGTTCCAGTTGAAAAACATTTGTTATTACGAGTATGTTAATCTCAAAACGGAACAGTTGTTTACCGATATTTTTTTTTAACTTCGAGTCTATGAATAACATATATGACTGGGTTTTAACGTAGCCAATACACAAATGTATACAGAACACAACTTCGATTAGAGATTAATGCACTGGTAATGTCTTTAATACTTATTAGTCTTCTCATTTTTCTGGTTGGTGGTATAGTGTTATGTTTCACCACTTCGACGTTTGCGCTTGATACGGTTCTTCGGTATTACGAACAGCTGTGTTGATGGATTCAACTTATTTCGTGTCAAGATACGATTATAGGAACCAATAGTTTTGTGTTGATCGGATTTTCATATTAGCTATAAATAATGAAGACGTAGTCAGACTTTACACATACGATAACTTAAATACAATGATAAGAACTCATGTTTAAACAGAGTCATTATACAAGGCAGTTCTTTTCCTAATTAAACTGAAAAAAACAAATAATAGGAATTTTTATGATTTTTTACGTTATTTCTGTAAATCATATTTTATGGTTACGGTATAATCAGCAAACACTAAACCGCAGCAGCTTACAGAGTATTAATCAGATATCTAAACGTGAATATCTAACTTCAAATCTTCATTGTACAGTAAGAAATATAACCTTTGATTATTAAGGCACTTTTAACTGTTATTAAATCATCGTGGAAGTTCATATCAATTGAAATGTTGTTAATTACATTGTCACAGCAAAGTTAACAGCAAAACAAATCGATAGGGAACATTCACAGAATTTAACGACAACGGGATTCGTCTAAAGCGTCGTTTATTTGTTGTGCATTTATAATCACTTGGAGAGTTCATCATGAAGTCACCGAAATTGAAAAGAACAATTGTATAAAGAGAATTATCAAGATAAAGGCAAGGGTGATAAAACTGATATTTTCAGAATAAAATACAACCTTGTTCAAACACTTCATTATAAATTGTTATTGAATACTTTATGTAAGAGCAAGTAGCGTATAATAGCATTATTAGTAGAATTAGAGACTTTGGTACTTAGTGTTATTAAAGAGTTTTTAATATAAAACATGTGTGTTATAGAATACTATTAATCAATTGCGTATATTATACGTAAAATATATTTTGCTAGCGATAATATGTCTTAAAGAAGATTGACATTTGAAGTTAAATCACTTAAAATATTTAATTGACAAATTACTTCCGCAACTGAGTGATTACGATAATCAACTTGTAATTCAGGAATGGTTATTAAGAATATAAAAAAGTTTAAAACGCTTCAGTCATTACTGATAGAATTGGCAGAAAACTAATTTTGACATATTTTACTTAACAGTAGGTTTCTAAGAAACTGTGTCCAAATAAAATGAAACCCACAGCAAGAACTCGCTTCGCTCGACAAAGCATTTTATTCATCTATAGATAAATTAATAATTAAAACAAATGTTATGATGTAAAGATCAAATCAATCAAGACTGTTGGTGTGAAAAGGGATTTGAAAAATTAATTATGGTACAAATTCCTTCATTATCGAAATAGTGTATTTAAAAACAGAAATTCTTTCAAATTAAGAATCGTCATGGAAAATTTAGCGTTGATCAAGGAATAGCCAGAAATATTATAGTTGTTGTCCATTTGATTTTGTCATTTGATCATGTTGATAAGGGACTTTTCGTTTTGATTTTTCCACAGAGTTCAGTATTTTTGTGATTGTACTTTTTTTTCAAGCGTGAATAAGAGGTTGCACACCAATCAAAAGTAGTTAAAAAGACAGTTTGACTAGATTGTTCAATTTGTCATTATATAATGTTGTTGAAGATTAACAGGTTCATGTATACTGATATAAACAACAATCTATATAAAGTAAGATTGCCTTGTTTTGTCCAATGAACAAACTTCAGTTTTTTAAGTCTTATGATATTTCAATTGTATTAACATTATATTGCAGAAGTTATGTACTTGAATTGGTGGGCGCATGATGTGATTAATGGGGGTTTGTTTTCGATGGCACAAGGATTATAAAGGTGAAAACAAGAGAAAATATGAAAATTTTAAAACCATTTTTTTGTAAAACCTTCTGATGACTTTCAATTTGTAAAATGTGTCATATTTTGAAAAGGGTCCATTGATTTATATATAGCTAAAATTTTATGTTTATAAATGGATGTTAGATGTTTGCACTCTTGTTTTGTTTTTTTACCGATACAGGGTAATATATTTTGCCCGATTTCATTTAAGATTTCAATAACTAATAAATGTCATCTTTCAAAATTTAAGCAGATTCCAGATTTCTTTTCTTTTACTTTAAGTGTTTATCAGTGTTTTCCCGTATTTAAAAATAAAATTCGAAAGTGAGCTCCTTGACCTATTAATATTTAAAAGTAAATTCACAAAAATACATCCAGACTTTATTTCCATTATCACTCTCAATCTGTTACATTCTCAGCTCATTTAGTTTTATTTTCAGAAATGACATTGGTCAATGGACTGACAATGCATTGTATATATATCACAGACTTAATTAACCTAATTCTACAGTTGTGATGCCAATTCTGTTTATCCTTCCAGAGTACCTCGTAAAACCCAAATTTCAGGTTGGGTTTGCGTTGCTCTGTCTAAAGTTTGTTATGTAGGGTTACTGTTATACCACTGTCACAGGTTAGGGGGAGGGTTGGGATCCGCTAACACGTTTAACCCCGCCACATTTTTTATGTTTGTGCTTGTCCCAAGTCAGGAGCCTGTAATTCAGTGGTTGTCGTTTGTTTATGTGTTACATATTTGTTTTTCGTTCATTTGTTTTACATAAATGAGGCCGTTAGTTTTCTCGTTTGAATTGTTTTACATTGTCTTATCGGGGCCTTTTATAGCTGACTATGCAGTATGGGCTTTGCTCATTGTTGAAGGCCGTACGGTGACCTATAGTTGTTAATGTTTGTGACATTTTTGTTTTTTGTGGATAGTTGTCTCATTGGCAATCATACCACATCTTCTTTTTTATATTTAGTCAATAATTTGTAATTTTATCATCTTTCGTCTTTTTCTTATGGCATTGTCTCTTTGATATTTAAGTTTTGATAAACTATTAGTACTATTCATCACTTTTGTATGAACTTATCATCAACAACAAAAAATGTATAATATGTTTTCGTTGATTAACTTTGTCAGGAACGTTCAAAGCTACAAATCCGTCTTTTAATGCTACTGATAAAAAAGAAATGCAAAAGATAAACAAGTGAGTATTAAACGGATACGTCTAAAATAAATTGACAAAGCCATGACTCAAAAAAGAAAACGACAAAGAGACAAACAAAAGTACACAAAACACGGCATAGAAAACTAACGACTGAGCCAAACTATCTCAAATAAACTAAGGTTTATCGCAGGTGCTCTAGACGGGCACGCAGATCCTGCTCCTCATATAACAAAAGTCTGTATTATAATTAATCATGGTAATACATCGGTGACAGAAGGAAAGCTGATAAGCAAGAAGTAAAATCCAAAAAATACTGAACTTAGAGGAAAATCAATTCGGAAAGTTCATAATCACATGGCAAAATCCAGTAAGAAAACCCATTAAAACGAATGGACAAGAACTGTCATATTCCTGACTTGGTACCGGCATTTTCAAATGTAGAAAATTCTGGATTAAACCTGGTTTTATAGCGCTAACCCTATCACTTTTATGACAGTCTCATCAAATTTCGATATATTTACATTGATGCGTTAACTAAACAGACACAATAAATAAAATAGTCAAAATATGGGTACATCAGTCATCATCGTATAACAGTTTTGAAAGAAACAATTTAACAGAACACAAAAACATCTACTATCTACAAACACATTCATTTGTGTGTCTAACGTCAATGTACTTACACATACAGTAAGAAGTTAACGTTGATCATGAATACTTTTAAAAATTGATAACATTCATGATTAGATATATTGACACTATTATATTATATTATATATCTTTCGCCAAAACAATATATTTTTCGCCACTTTATTGTTTTTTCGCCAAGTAACACAAATATATTTTTCTTTTAAAAATTTCCTTTTTTCCAGCCCTCCTAAATAAGAAGTGGTTTTTACAACAAAACGAAGCATCTTATCACTTGGAATTGATCCCTCATGTAAGGTGTAGTCATTAAATAGAAGGGTTACTCTCATGCCAACCTTTTGAATAGGTTTCTTCATAACGACAGTTTTCTTTTCTAGACCATCGTAAATAAGTAAAACTATATGCTTGAAACATGTGTGTCACTGAAACGATTTGAAGTACCCACTCAAATCAATGATCTAAATGAAAGTTAAATGATAAAGTTTTAAATCAGAGACCTTTCTTGCCTTTGATCATATTTCGTCATAACAACAATTTTCTTTTCTGGACTTTCATTATAAGAAGGAGAAAAAGCGTAAAAATTCTGCTTTAAACACGTGCGTCGCAAAGTGGTTCATAAATCCCTTTTGTGACATATGAGAGAAGCCATTTAACCATATCATTTTGTCAAATCATATAATCAACGCCTTTATTAATTAGTCCTTTGATGTCGATAGCTATGAATGCAATCGTCTGATTATTGATTTTCTCTCAAAATCTTAACGAGTTCAAGGTGAATTCCGAGTATTGTCTGATCGGTAAAGTCAGAAAAACCCGAAAAAAAGTAAATTAACAAGATGGCTGAAAATAAATCGTTGTAGATATTTCTTTCGCCAAATTCTTTCGCCAATGACGAATTTTAATCGCCACAATTATACGCCAGCGGAAACCCTGTTATGAACATCCAAAGACTGTAAATGTGTACCGGTATGTGTTTTAATACATGTATTCTTAAAGAACAAGTGTGTTAGTAAGATAAATAAGATATATCGTGAAAAACATAGCGGGATTTTTTCGCTATTTTTAAAACCCAATGGTGGGCTTCGAAAGGTATCTGCTGAATTTGATAACAAACATGATTCAAATATCGATACACTGTTGTTGATTCATATACAACAGTAGTCAGCACTTCGGTGTCGACATGAATATCAATTATATGGTACTTTTTATATATTTCTTGTTTACAAAAATATGAATATTTCAAATACTAACGATTGTCTTATCCCAGGCATATATCACCGTAGCCGTATTTGGCACAACTTTTAGGGATCTTGAGTCCTCAATGTCTTTCAACTTTGTACGTTTTGAAATTTTTAACTATTTTGATCTGAGTGTCACTAGTCAGTCGTATGCATACGAAAGGCGCCTCTTGCATATTAAATTATAACCCTGGTACTATTCACACCACTGGGTCGATGCCACTGCTGATGGACGTTTCGTCCCCGAAGGAATCAGCAGCATTGTAGTCAGCATGTCAGTGTTGACATGTTTATCAATTATATGATTATGTTTATAAATTTTCTATTTACAAAAGTATGATTTCTTCGAAATTCGAAAGATTTTCTTATCCCGGGCATAGATTACCTTAGCCATATTTGACACAACCTTATGGAATTTTTGGTGCTCAATGCTCATCAACTTTGTACTAGTTTGGCTTTATAAGTAATTTGATCTGAGAATCACTGATGAGTTGTATGTAAACGAAACGCGCGGTTTTGAATGAAATTATTAGTCTGGTACTTTAGCTACTACTTTATTGTGATACTATGACATATAGAATCAAATAAATTATTTCAGACCTGTTAATTTTCGATTGACAAGTTGTTACAATTAGATTGCAATTCTTTTTTGAAGTGAGAACATATAAAAGTATATCTCTATTTTATGCATGTGTAAAAATACTCCATTTGCGCATTCAATTGTATATGACTCTTGAATATTGTAAATCATTACCTCGTTTTGAGGAATTAGTTTAGATAAATTGCTAAATATATTTCTCTAATTCTATGGAAATTTATCACTTTCCGAACCCATTGTATAAAAATATTTAATCAACGTGTGGTTGCTGGTGATCTCAAAAGATCATTGGATGATTTTTAGGGTCATGACCTTTTTAGCTAACTGGATGAATCAAAATTTGATAACAGGTGTTAATGAAATTGACAACTTCGTGCAATATGAAAGGCACTCTGAGGGGATTTTCGGTTAACAAAAAAAGGAAATGTCTTTTTAATCATTAGAGAAACAGATTCTTACATAGTTACTCGTGGATTATCGGATTTATCCAATCTCGATAGTTAAATTATAAATGTTAAAGTCCTCGCCGAGGCGGCTCGGACTTTAAAATTGATAATTTAACTATATCGATTGGATAAATCCAATAATCCACTGGTATCAATGTAAGAATCCATATATATCAACTACAAGGTCCTTTTGGGAAATGAATCACATTGAGAAAAATAATTATCAAATATATTACAAAAAGACATTTGTGTGTCCGTTTAATTTGTCATCGAGTAATAAATATCGGATATGCTCCAATAAAAATTAAGGTAAAACTCATAAAAAAACCTAGAAAATATTAAATCGATTACCTTTCCATAAATCTTTCATTACTCATTTGAAACGGTTATCGTTTAATAACTGTTAAAAAAAAAAAAAAAAAAAAAAAAAAAAAAAGAAAAATAACTGCTTAAATTGTTGCACTGCTGTAATAATTTTATATTAATACTATAACGAAGTGTAATTAAAGTAGAAATTTTGAAAGGAGCTGCATTATTTTTTTTATTAATTATCAAACAAATAACTTGTTATAAACAGTTTACCTCATAATAATGGCAGCTTCATTGTAACTTTCTATCAAACATAATAACAAATTATCATGTTTAGCAATGCTAATTTATTGTTATTTAAAAAAACATCCAAACTCATCAATACAAACATAAACTAGCAACGACATGGCGGAACGAAAATGAAAGACAAATAGCAGCACACATAACACATTACATAATAACAAAATACTGAGGAAAATTATGATAATGTTTTTATTTTGAAGAAAAGATTGATGTCTAAAGTTATAACTGTGTTCATTATTCACATGGACCGTTTATAAATTTTATTATGAATATTGCAAATAAAATTACGGATTTGTCGAGTTGTTATCTATTCGTAGAATGTGTTTGCGCTTTTGATTAGGCATTGGATTAGGGACTTTCCGTTTAAAATTTTCCTCAGAATTCAGTATTTTTTGTGATTTTACCTTTACACAAGGGATGCCAATTTTGGCTAAATTTTCCATTTGAGTTAATGACTTCTATTGTATCACGTGTCAGAAACCTTAGATATAATACACAGCATTACAGTCAATAACTGATGTCTTTGATTAAATTGGCAGACATAATTAATAAAACTTCTGACATGTGAAGACCCATCTATCTAATTATCAACGAATAAGAGTTCGGGTAAACTTTCTGTAATTTTAAATGAAACTCCGCTGTACTTTATTTGGGGAATTGTTAATCACCATAATCAGATTGGAACAAATAGCCCGTATTAAAAATTAGAAAATGTTCCAATACACAAATCAATGAAAAAGTTGAGATTATTTAATTTCAGACTTTTATAAAGAATTGTATTTGACAGCTTCGGTTGTTAATCCTTGATGTTCATAACCAAAACGAGGCTGATTAGCCATTTTAATTTTCCCAGTTTAGATTTTATGGTTTTTCAGAAATGCATGAGTGTAAATTTCAAAATATGTAGAATATTTGGGTAGTATTGGTATGAAATAAAAGCTGAAGGACTGGTGATCATTGTAGAACACTTTGGACTTTAAATTTTGAATATAAAAAAAAATGCACCAAATTTTGAAAAGAGGGTACATTTTGTCAGTTTGTCAGATCTGAAGTACCTGTTTGGTACATCCGAAGTTACGGGAACCAGTTCTTTCTTATATGCTCTTAAAGGTATGTTGATTTCTGTACAAGACATCATAAAGTGTTGCTTTGAAATGCAATGATTGCCACTTTATTTGAACTCAAAACAAAGGAGGTGTGCCTGCTTGAAACGGAGGAATTTAACATAGAAAGCAATGGGACCATAAATTAGTGGTGTACTTCCTATAGCAAACTATATGGTGTGGTTTTCCTCTTTGCTGAATTGCGTACGTAAATTGTAATTGATTTCATCTTTTAATTGACATTTAGAGGATTGTGGTCGTGTTGGCAATCATACCGCATGTCCTCATTTTGTATACTATATGGCCTTTAACATTGTTAATAGTTCCTTACAATCTCAATAATCGCAGTCGGTATTCGTAACGTGTTCTTGAGACGAAAAACCAAACAGTTGAGGGGGTCTTTTGGAGCACTGATTTAAAATCTGTAGAAACAATGATTTAAAGTTAAATTTATCCCAACCCAACATTTGATTGACAATTTATTTCCGAACCTGCAACGTTTACACTAAAACACAAGTGATGCAAGATTGTATTGCTTGTCAATATGATGATTTCATACGCATCACGTATCAATTATCTCAACATGTTTATCAATTTTACATTTAGATACAATAAATGACAGCATGCACAATCAAAATTAGTTTTACATACAAATATGAAAGAATAAATCAAGAAAAAGGATGTATTTAGTTTCCGTCGGAAGTCACTTATAATGATTACCTGGTAGAGCGCAATTTTATATCATCATGTAATTTGTATGAACACACATTGCATGTTTTAACCATAATGTTTAAGTTCATATTAAGTTATTGTAACGTGAACTATACGACTGTTCTTGGCTTTTATCTGAGTCCAGCACTGCCCTCTCTGACACTCAAGTGTAATTGATAATTTTATATTAAATTATAAGGTATTTCATCGTTGCTCTTTATGACACAATTTATTAATAGTTATCACAATGGCTTCATTCTACTGGTTTTTTTTATAATCTAACGGAGAAAACTGTTAGCTCTCTTAGTCTATAAAAAGATGTATTATTATGCACTTGCATCAGCAATTGCAATCTTCAAATCATATTTTCTGTTGTCTACAAACCTTTAAATGTCCTTTAGATATGATATAATCCCACAACACCTGGCTGCATTATCAGGTCTAAATCAAGCCTGTTTTATTTCAATTTAAAAAGGACACATTCTTAATGTACATTTGACTTCAAACGTAAGTAAAATTGATAAATCAAGGCTGATCATCAAAGTATACTTTAAAATGTTAATCTATTCAAAACGAGACACACGTCTTATCTATCCTAAGTATATTTACTTTTTGTTGTGTTATAAACTGAATCAGTATCATTTGTTTGCAAATCTAATTCTTTATATATTTTTTTTTCAAGCACCATTGTTAAGGTCAAAGAAACCTTAACATAGGTCGATGTCACCGATTGAATGTTTTTTCTCCGAGAGTAAAGCCAATGACGTAGTCAACATTCCTGTATTAAAAAAAAAAATTCCTTGCATTTAACAGTACAATCTAGGCAATATCCTTCATCATAAATTAGTTCAATCGAAAATACCTCCTTATTTCAAAGACCAGTCTGTACCAATTATTTTTTATACGTATACCAAACCTATTGCAACCAAAGTTTTCAATTACAAACGCGTTTTGCAGGATTTCGATATTAACGACTTCAATTCTAAACCTCCTGATTGCACTTGTGCTAGTTCCCAATTCACATATAATCCTGCTGGCCATGTTATCACCGGAGACCTTAACATTGTTAATACCACTTCTTTACGAAACGTGTTATCGAAAGGTCCGAAATATCGTGAGCCTAAATCCATCAATTGGAAATACAACTTTAAAATTCTGATGGATTCAATCGAGGATTATGCCAGGCAATGGGCTAAGCGCGAGAAGGAAGACGTAGACACTCTAACCGAATGGATTAAGGCAGTGAGGTCGTTAATACAAATCAGAATTAAGAAACTGAATGGGTCCATCAATGCCCATGCTACGTCAATCTTCAAAGATCCAAATGTTGCTAAACACCTATTTGACCTCCATGATAAATATGTTGTTGTCCCCGCAGACAAAGCCCCAAATAACATCGTTTTTGTCTGTAAAAGTCATTACGTTAATTGCTTGATAAACGACTTAGGTATAGACAATTCACTTGGAAACCCAACATATACCCTCACGACACTTACCAAAGAGGAAATCCTGGTTAATCATAGGTCTGTTCTTTGTTCCTTTGGTATTTCAACCAAAGATGAAGAACTTGATCTTCCATCACTGTATTGGATACCTAAACTACATAAGTGTCCTTACAAACAACGGTATATTGCTGGGTCTTCCAAGTGCTCCACGAAACCCCTTTCTAAATTATTAACATCAATCTCATCAGCAATCAAAGACGGGCTTCAAAGTTATTGTGAAACTGCCTATTCCAGAGGTGGCGTCAATCAGATGTGGATACTAAAAAATTCCAAAGATCTCTTAGAGTACATACAATCTAACTCTCTTTCATCTTGTAACAGTATTAAAATATTTGACCTTTCTACTCTTTACACAAGTATTCCACATTCCAAACTAAAAGACAAATTAAAAGAGTTGGTATTACTTTGCATCATAAAAAAGAATGACCAACGTAGATACAAGTATCTTGTCTTAGGGAGGGATAAATCCTACTTTGTAAAGAATCACTCTGATTCAAACAAAAAATTCTCTGAAACCGATATTATCAAGATGCTTGATTTCTTGATTGACAACATATTTGTTACGTTCAGAGGACGTGTTTTTCAACAGACTGTCGGCATCCCAATTGGAACAAAATGTGCCCCTCTACTTGCTGGCTTGTTTCTTTATTATTATGAGGCTGACTTCATGCAGGAACTTCTTAGGAAAAAAGATAAGAAGTTAGAAATATCCTTCAACTCTACTTTCCGCTATATAGATGACGTTCTTTCACTAAACAATTCAAAATTTGGTGGATCGCATCTATCCCATCGATTGGAGATAAAGGATACTACAGATACAGTTAAGTCGGCTTCATATCTTGACTTACATCTAGAAATTGACAATGAGGGTCGGTTGAAGACAAAACTTTACGACAAAAGAGATGATTTCAGCTTTCCAATTGTGAACTTTCCATTTCTAAGTAGCAACATTCCAGCAGCACCTGCATACGGGGTATATATCTCCCAATTGATACGATATTCCCGTGCTTGCGTTTCCTATCATGATTTTCTTTATAGAGGGTTACTGCTCACAAGGAAGCTATTAAACCAAGAGTTCCAAATGGTGAAGTTGAAATCATCCCTTCGTAAATTTTACGGACGCCATCACGAGTTGGTTGACCGTTATTGAATAACCCTTTCACAAATGATATCGGATATGTTCCTTACGTCGTAACTACAATCCCCTTCCCTTTCATGAATGTGACCTACCGAATAAGACTATTTATCGGATTTTAATCACATAGGCAACACGACGGGTGCCGCATGTTGAGCAGGATCTGCTTACCCTTCCGGAGCACCTGAGATCACCCCTAGTTTTTGGTGGGGTTCGTGTTGTTTATTCTTTAGTTTTCTATGTTGTGTCATGTGTACTATTGTTTTTCTGTTTGTCTTTTTCATTTTTAGCCATGGCGTTGTCAGTTTGTTTTAGATTTACGAGTTTGACTGTCCCTTTGGTATCTTTCGTCCCTCTTTTATTGATGATGAAATTCTACATTGCAGTGAAAGAAATTCTGGGTAATATACATATATTGGGTATTTCAAAGCACCATTTTTTTTTAATTGGGTGTTTTTCTAGATCATTTTGGACACTTGAGATAACATGGTTACTAAAGCTTGTACACAGGTAGGACAATGGTAATGATTTGATTGCATTACCTGCCAGTGCTGATTATTTCTTAGATGTTATTAAATGTTATGTAAAATTTTGTATAGTACTGTTTAGGATAAAACTTTACTTATGCCAAATATTGATCTTTATTTGAAAGACAGATAGGTCTGCACGGCTTTTTGAAAAGTGCACATTTAACAAAGACACATTGGCGAAAATCAATGGTGTAATTGCGTTGATATTACATTTAAAAATACAGCTTAAAAACTAATAATGTGTGTCAAGGTTTTCTTGAGAATACGTGTTCTAAATCTAAATGTAACCCAATAACAACCATATGTAGTCCATTATACAATTTAGTAAATGTGATGCTATCATTGTTTTTGTAAAGTCAAAAGTCGTAGTGATTAACAGCCTACATCTGGTAACATAACACACAGTTAAAAGAAATCAATTATCTCGGGAACTCTCACTTTAAATTTGTAATTAAAGAAATTAAAAAAAACACACTGACGATGGATTAGATGTTAACGTGTGGTAATAGGTTTACCTTTAGTTACATAACGTGCTATCTTGTATGGCTGACGATTTTTCTTAAATTATAAATGAATGGATGAATAAAATAATAAAACAGGTTGATCTTCACCATCAGATTTGTGCTACAAGTTACGACTTATAATATCATGAAGTAAAGAGTAAAGGAAAGTCTAAGCCTTTATGGAATAATATGGGTACTACTGACTGTTCAAACGAAAATATACACTGTCATATGAAAGGATACTTAAATGTTAATGTCGAAATGAACACATTGAAACAACAAAACGCAAACAACATGCACCAATGCTCAATTAAATTATCATTTTAACTAAACCTATGTGAAAAAAACAAAATATAATTCACGTCAGCAAAAAAGCATTGACTACAGCAGTACCGGCATTCTTAAAAAAAATCGAAACCAGAATTAGGCACGCTAAATCTTAAGAGTTTAACCAGAACAAACAAATTCTAGAAAAGGACAAAGCAAGTTTCGGAATCAAACGTAATCTGATTTTAGGGGTTTGTGTTGCTTTTATGTTAATTGTGATGATGCTTCGAGTTTGATTTTGATAATACTTTAACTCTAATTTTGATGATCTGTTGGCTTTAATTTAATTTTAATGATGATATGACTTACATCTTAACAAAGTGTTATTTTCTTTTAAATATTTCGAACAGTTCTTAAATATCAAACTTAATAAAAAATATTTTAACTTAAACATTTTGAACTGCTGAACATTGATTTTAGAGATGGGTTTTTTTGTAATCCTTTCAGTCTTATTTCGTGTATTTTATTTTTTCAGGAATTACTTAATTCTTTTAAGTAAGAATAGGTGTGTCGACATTGATTTCACTTGTTAAAATGTACGTGCACTGAATGACAGCAATCAGATGATGAGATTTATCCTGTTATATAGTCAATTAAAATACCATTAACGGTTGTTCAGTGCTATTATGTGACTTCAAAATTTTGCTTGATTTATATAAAAATAATTAATCCTTGATGAAATTAATGACAGTTCAATAGATTTTGGAGTAATATCGTAAATTTACAGAATACGTTTATATACTTCTCGATACTTACAGATTAACCGCGCATTAAGTCGGCTAAGTTCAAATAATTAGTTCAGGATAACTTTTTTCAGAAAGTTTGCTGACTATAGATTTTATTTTGAAGATTGCATTTATCTCTTTTCAATGACAGATGTATTGTAAGGTTATTGTATGTATGCTATTACTAAAGTATTGACATTTTTTAACAATGTTTACTGATAATAGAATCATTTTATTACCATCATACGAAATACAAATAGAAGTAGAGGTAGTAGTAATCCAAAGTGAATAGAATTTATCGTCACAATTAATAAGATAAAAACATGACTGCGAATTCAAACATCACACTCTGTTCTATGACAATGTCTTAGTAAGGATTGAATGGCATTCTTTGTAAACATATGATTAACAAAATTTCTCATTGAGAAATGATGGTACAGATATATCTTGGAAAAAAATAATGAAAAAAGTTAAAAGATGAAATATCTAGTTATTACATGTATGAAACATATGTTAGACATTTAACTCTTTCTGCAATATATACTTTGTTGAAGGCCGTACTTTAACCTATAATGGTTTAATTTTTAAATTGTTATTTGGATGGAGAGTTGTCTCATTGGCACTCACACCACATCTTCCTATATCTATTTGGTATGATTTGGGAAGTTACTTAATCGATGACGATGGCCTTCATTATTGTGTCCCAGATTAAAGTTGGTTTCAAATTGCTCAGCTTTTATCATGTTCATGTGATGGTATCTGTTCTTGTTATATCGTCCTTCTTTCTTTTTTGTATCAACATCAAAGAAAACTAAGCAAATTCCCTTCATTATACTGGATACTTAAATTACACGAAGCTCCATATAAAGAACGATACATAGCTGGGTCTTCAGAATTCATTCAGAACCTTGTGAAAGACAAAAAGAAAAAGCACCTTTCGAATTTCAATAATTTTACAGTCCGATATATTGATGATGTTCTATCATTGTATAACCCATATTTCAGCCAATATTTACATCTCATATATCCCAGTGCAATTGAAATTAGGGATACTACTGATACAAGAAGGACTAATTTATACCTTGATCTTTTCCTCAATATTGACGCAGATGGACGACTTCATACGAAAATCTATGATAAACGGGACGATTTCAACTTACCAATAATCAATTTTCAATTTCTCAGCAGTAAAATACCCTCTGCCCCTTCGTATGGTGTTTACATATCTTAATTGGTACGTTATTCTCTTGCTTGTTCACACTATACAAACTTCATATACAGGAGGGTGCTCCTTACACAGAAACTACTCCAACAAAGTTATGAGGAGGACAGATTAAAATTGACACTCCGTAAATTTTATGGACACCATCACGAATTGGTTGATCCATACGATATGTACTTGACCAAACAAGCTAAGAACTTTTTTACCACTTGGAAGATTGTGGTCTGCCATTACTCCGTCTAATCTTTTAATTACTAAATGTTTTGTGTTGGTTCATGTAATGCATCCGATTTTTGTTGTCTGTAATATGTTAATACTTTCTTTTTTTTTTAACTAATTAGTTAATACTTCAGTTTTATCATATATATTTTTTATATTCATTTGATGAAATTTACTGTTTGCAATAGCATAATTTGTTCTATACAATAAGGATGTTCTTATTCCAAGCAGAAAGCCCTAGCCGTATTTAGCACAATATTTTTACTTTCGAACTTTTATATCTGGGTGACACTGGTGGTTCTTGTATGGACGTGGCACGCTTCTGACGTATTAAATTTTAGACCTGGCGCCTTTTTTTAGCTACTATTTATGTCTTTTTGTCTAATATGTTCTCCTACTTATTTTTATTGTTGTCCTATAATGTTATGTTGTCATTTTAGTGTTATATTTAACATTGCAATAAATTACAGCGAGAGGTTTGACATGCCACAAAACCAGGTTCAATCCACCATTATTTTCTTTACAAATTGGCCTGTTCCAAGGAACGTTTCTGTGTTACATTTTAACGTTGTGTCGTTTGTTTTCTGTTATATTTGATTGTGCATTCACTACTATAAGACATGTCACGGTACTTTTCTATCACAAATTGATGTATTTGGTTTTGATGTTATGTTTGTTATTCTCATCGGATTGTGTCTTATGCTAAGTCCGTTTCTGTGTGTGTTACATTTTAATGTTGTGTCGTTGTTCTCCTCTTATATTTAATGCGTTTCCCTCAGTTTTAGTTTGTTACTCCGATTTCGGTTTTTAGTCCATCGATTTACAAGTCTTGAACAGCAGTATTGTAAGAGGTGTTTGTTAATTAGTCATAAATACATCTACAAGACGTATTGATTGGATAAAATCAGTTGTTAAAATTGCTGGAAGTATGTTTGAATTAAATATCAACCTTGTGTTTTTTGTTAAATTGATAAATTATTGCTCTTTGAAACTTGAAAGTGGTGATTACATAATTGCGGGCACAATATAATTCACAAAATTACCGGATGCCTATTTGCATCAGAAGTTATAGATTCTTTTTTTGTATATCTGCTAGATAATTGCATTATAACTGATTTATTTCTTTAATGAAACGGAAACGTTTAAAAACATGTACATCAAAACATGACTGATAAATACCTAGGAAACATGTCGATACATCTGAAAACATATGTTCTTATAGACGATTGCACTGGAGTAAAATTCTTCTATGGTCATGTTTTGTGTTGTCTTAAAACTTTCTTCATATCATTCTTATTGTCTCTTCGATTCTTTTCGAAAAAAAATTATACAACTATTTTATAAATTAACTCCATTTTGCCTTTTTTCCAAATTTCTTAAAGGACAATGGAAACCGTTTATCTAACCTTTTTATATTATCATCGATTCCTTAAAATGCCAAGTCTGGCGTTTATATAGTGTAATGTTCTCATATCCGACAACAATAAGATCGAACTCTACAAAATACCATTAATATGATTTTCGACGTAAGATTCTAAAACAATAAATCGTCAGATTTCAGCAATAGTTCTGCAATTTATTGTGTGACCTCTGCCATTTGTAAAGTAATGTATCTAGTGTTATCGGCACAGCTCATACCAATCATTTTTTTCCATTTTCTACTCGTTTTTCACCCAATAAGTCATTATTGAAATTGTACTAACCTCAGTATTTATTCGCTGTATAGTTTACTAGGTAAATAAGTTGGTGAATCTCAATATTGGATTCATACAAAGCTGCAAAAGAATGAATATGGAATGTTTTTCTAGTTTTGTTTAATGCTTTATAACGTTTGACAGAGAGTTGAAAAATCAAGTAAATAAAAATATATACTGCTTTAACATCTATGTCATGTGGCTGGTTGTATTGTGAGGGTTGGAAATTCTTCATGACATACCAAATAACTGCTATTCTAATGCAATTATTTTGTAACAATTGTTCTGATTGGATGACAGCAAGCGTAAAATTCTCTATCTCCTTGTCTGTAACTAAGAAAGCCGACATTTTGTATTTCGGAATATATTGACATGTTATTTCTACAATAATAAACAAAAAACTCACTTGTTGCGCCTAAAAATCTTCTTTTTATCAAATTTTATTACATTCTGAAGCGGCACAGAAGCCAGAAAACGCCCGGTGTTTATGTTTGACGCCGGAAGCATTCCTATGACGTCACCTGGTGTAGGGACCAAAGAAGATAACATCTTTTCGCGGAATTTTCTTTTATGAAGATTTTACACTGAAATAATGATAGAAATTTAATTATAAACTTGTTTTGCATTAGAATAGAGATAACTGTATTGTATTTGAAGCTTTTCGGACGTCCATCGGTAGTTTTACTGTCGCAAATAACCGTTTACCTGTCTCCGCTCCGCGTCGCCAGGTAAACTAAATTTGCGACAGTAAAACTACCGATGGACGTCCTTAAAGCTTCAAATACAATACAGTTATCTCTTAATTCTAATGTTGAATTGCCTGTACATGACAAGAGGTTTCGATGTCAAAACTGAAAAATCTCTCGGAAGGCTTATAATTGTCCTTACATGAAAATGTCATTCTTCCCAACAGTGCTCTCAAAATTATTGATTTTTAAAGAGATTTATTCCAGACGATGGTATTGTGTCAATTTCAATATCACAATATCTGGGGGTTTTTCAGCCCAGTAGCCACGAACTGGCTACAGGGATGAGGATATTTTTTGTTAGGGTTATTACCTGGATTTAACTATTGATATTCAGCTTAGAGTGTGTAAACATTCCGTTTGAGTTATCAGCAGTTAATTTCACTTGGGAATTACTATCAGAGGCTTCGTGTACGGTATTAACAATCAATATCAGTTAGTCGCAAATAAACTGCTTTAAACCAATCACGTTGAATTAGATATTTATTGTGATTGATAACGACAATATAGTCTTGATAAGTTGTACAATTCAGCTCTAATAACTTTGATTTGTTCAACTTTTATCGTTGATTAGAATACGTTATAATCATTATGAAATGAAAATAATCCATGAATGAGGGTAAAAAGGGTCTATATTTGTAAAACATAACATCAAACAAGAGCAATAATGGACAACACACAAGATCGATAATGGACAACACACAATATCGATAATGGACAACACACAAGATCGATAATAAACAACACACAAGATCGATAATGGACAACACACATTGACAAGATCCATAATAGATAAAAAAAAAAGTCATTAATAATTGACAACAAACATGATCCATGCTATGTCAGTAAACATGAGTTATGAAATGACTGAAGCATGGTCTATGACATGACGGTTAACATAATCTATGAAATGACAGCAAACATAATCTATGAAATGACAGCAAACATAATCTATGAAATGACAGCAAACATAATCTATGAAATGACAGCAAACATAATCTATGAAATGACAGCAAACATAATCTATGAAATGACAGCAAACATAATCTATGAAATGACAGCAAACATAATCTATGAAATGACAGCAAACATAATCTATGAAATGACAGCAAACATAATCTATGAAATGACAGCAAACATAATCTATGAAATGACAGCAAACATAATCTATGAAATGACAGCAAACATAATCTATGAAATGACAGCAAACATAATCTATTAAATGACAGCAAACATAATCTATTAAATGACAGCAAACATAATCTATGAAATGACAGCAAACATAATCTATTAAATGACTGCAAAAATATAATGAAATGAGAGCAAACATGAGTTATGAAATGACAGCTAAGACAATCTACAAAATGACAGTAAAAATATTATGACATGACAGCAAACAAAAGCTATGGCAAAACAGCAAACATAATCTATGAAATGAAAGCAAACATAATTTATTAAATGACTGCAAAAATATTATGACATGAGAGCACACATTATCTATGAAATGACTGCAAAAATAGTATGACATGAGAGCACACATTATCTATGAAATGACTGCAAAAATATTATGACATGAGAGCACACATTATCTATGAAATGACTGCAAAAATAGTATGACAAGAGAGCACACATTATCTATGAAATGACTGCAAAAATCGTATAAAATAACAACCAACAAAATCTATGAAATGAGAGCAAACATATAACGACATTGCAGTTTACATCATCTATGACATGCAGCCAGCAAAAGCACACATGACATGAAGGCAAAGCTTATATATAAAAAGAGAGCAAACATTTTATATAAAATGAGAGCAAACATTATATAAACATGTAGAATGAGAGCAAACATTATATATAAAATGAGAGCAAACATGATTTATCAAAAAACAGGAAAATATGATTTATGAAATGATAGCAAAAGCTATAAAACAAATCAAATCAGAAAGTACAAATTATCAAATGGCAATATCAAAGCTCAATCACATCAAACGAATGAAAAAATAGATGTCATATTTCTGACTCGTTTTTTTTTTAGGTAACTGAACTTCTCATTTGTATGACAATTCCTCACAATATCATTATTTTAACACTGTGTGAACACCTGTCACATGTGGGATTCGAACTCTCAGCCGCAGGGTTACAGTATTTTGACTACTGTGAATATTAATCACTGAGTCCCCCTAAACAAACGAAACAGAGGTGTCTGTACTGACAGTTAAGTTTAACACAACCTCATTGTGTATTTGTCTGTCTCAAGGTAGGGTTTTTGTTACTGAATAGTTTTCATTTGTGTTTGTCTGCTTCATGTGTTTAATATCATTGTGAAAGCATTATCAAGGCCGTCTTTTGTATTTTTGGAGGGTAAATTTACGTCCATGAGTAAGTAGCTCGGTTTTGTCACAGATGTTGGAAAATGTTTTCATGCACCTTTGACCTTTTGAATTATAGCTCTGCATCTTTTATATAAGCTTTGGATTTCAAATATTTTGGCCATGAGCATCACTGAAGAGACATTTATTGTCGAAATGCGCATCTGGTGCAAGAAAATTGGTACCGTTAATTTTACTTGACTCGTTAATTAACTATAAGGACAGAGTTATTAGACCTTTTCGCAGGAAAAGGTTATTAATAAACTGACCAGTTACTAATGGATTTTATAATACATTAATCACCTTAGACTTCAAGAACAGTGAAGAGTGCACTCTATCAGTGTTGTGGTAGCGTAAATAGAATTAACTTAAGTTCTCCAACTATCAAAAGAAGTGTTTTTGGTAGTGTTTTATGCTGATTGGTTATTGAAAATAAAAAAAAATCGTTTTGATGAATTATCACGTGATATCAATGAGTTGTAGGGTATGCTATATTACAGATTTTAATAATATGTTGCTTTCGTCTTTGGGTGCGGGAATTACACGTTGCATTGAATACATGTTGGTGACCTTCTGCTGTTGTCTGCTCTATGGTCGGGTTGTTGTCTCTTTGGCACATTCTTCATTTCAATTCTCAATTTATTTTGAATCCTTAAACTTTAAATCATAGGGACAGTATTTTTAAGTCCACTTTACAAGAAACTATATCAAATGTATCTGACTGATAACTATTTGTTTTCGTCATGTATCAATATCTTCATAGTTCAAGGTCTTAACATTGTAGATTGCATATCTATCAGTCTTGCGGTAATGTTAATGGAATCAATTAAGGCTCGTCTATTATGAAAAGAAGTGCCTATCAACAGGACGACTGGTGCTTTATGCCAATTTGTTACTAGTATTAAGAATATAAATGTAAACTGATGGATTGTTAAGTGAGGTCAATGAGCTAGTAGATTTTTAGATTTTGGTAAAACTTTGCATGCAATCTTAGCTTGTTTATTATAATTCAAAAGGACAGTAATATCAGACAACTTTACAGGGAAAATCTATAAATTTATCTGACATATTACTAATGGTTTGTGTCATGTATCAATCTCCTAATAGTTCAAGGCATAATAACATAGTACAAACATTGGAGGATTTACTTCTATTAATGCCTCAATAGGGTGATTAGCATAAGGCTAAAGTCTATTTTATGAAGGAAGAATTCTTCCTATCAATTAAGTTAAATCTGATTCGTTATTAGAATAAAAGTGAAAATGGAAATGGGGAGTGAGGAATGTGTCAAAGAGAAAACAACCCGACCATAGAAAAAACAACAACAGAAGGTCACCAACACAGGTCTTCAATGTAGCGAGCAATTACCGCACCCGGAGGCGTCCTTCAGCTGGCCCCTAAACAATTATATACTAGTTTAGTGGTAATGAACGCCATACTAATTTCCAAATTGTACACAACAAACTAAAATTTAAATAATACAAGACAAACAAAGGCCAGAGGCTCCTGACTTGGTACAGGCGAAAAAATGCGGCGGGGTTAAACATGTTTATGAGATCTCAACCTCCCCCCTATACTTCTAGTCAATGTAGAAAAGTAAACGCATAAGAATGCGCACATTTAAAATTCAGTTCAAGAGAAGTCCGAGTCTGATGTCAGAAAATGTAACTAAAGATAATGAACACCATTACAATAATACATAAATAACAACAGACTACTAGCAGTTAACTGACATGCCAGCTCCAGACTTCAATTAAACTGATTGAAAGATTATGATTTCATCATATGAATATCAGACACAGTCCTTCCCGTTAGGGGTTTAGTATCATTCCATATAATATATCAGAATCAATATTAATGCCAAAATATGCAATCTTGAATGACCTGGCAACAGTATCGTAACTATATCCCTTCTTAATAAGTCTATTTAAAGGTTTTGTTAGTTTTGTTAGAAGTATCGATTTATTATTTAATGATTTTTGATAACGGTCAGTATGAAGTAAAAACAAATTAGGCAACACTATCGAACTTCATGGTATATTTGAACTGGTATGTCTATCAACAGAACAGAGGAGAAACAATGGTCATGTTCCTTACTTGGTATCGGCAGTCTAAATAATTGGGCTTTATCACAGAGTTTGGTATTTTTTGTGTGCCACTTTGGTTTATTCAACTATAATTGCAAATAAAATCCGTTACTGTAGTGCATTTACTTCTTTTAACTTCTAAAATATAACGGAATACTTCTAAAAATAGATGGCAATTCGTATAGAAAGCATACAAAAACGTGGTACAATATTTTTAAAAATATCCTACAGTTACCAAAATCTTCAACTAAACTATGGAGGTAATCGATTGTTGTTTATTAGCTTAGTCCTACGCAGGATATATTTTTATGTGTAAGACCACCTACGGTACATACTGGTACCGAAAAGGTATTGATGGAAAGGAGATGTATGCTCTACATTAAGAGAGGTGGTTTAGCTGGCTATAAAACCGGGTGTATGCTACCTATAACGTCTTTGTTATATATGCACCAACAAATATTTGTACAACCGTCTCGTAGATGATGAACTTACTGAAACGTAATACGAGACGCTTATAACTTGTTTACATACACCAACCTGATGTTCAGTGTATGTCGTGTATAGATAAAAGCGGCAAAAGATGAACTTTGTATCCAGCTACCCTGTTTTCTGAAGAATTCCGAAACTTTTTGTACGACAAAAACAATGTCGTGATCTCAATATTCTCTTCAAGTATGCTTTACAAGATGTTGTGTGAACTATTTAATCATGAAATTACTAGAATTATTAATGCTTTTGCTATATCAAGTTGATTTGTTAGATCACAGTTACTGTAGCCTTATGTTATTGTTGTAACAATGTTTAATTTTATTTCTACAACATAAGCCGAAATTAACCTGCTTGGTACCTGCGTATTCTTCCTTATATATTTTATTCTCATCCGCGGAGAACTATCACCTGAGATCGACCCCACCCCCCCCAATTGTTGTTTGGGTTGCTTAATCTCAGGTATATTTTGCCGCACTTGAATAGACAAACACAACGTGAATACCATTTTTCTGACTCTATACAACTGTATTCTTATCTAAGAATAAGAAATCTAAATTAAAAGAAATTAAGAAAGATTTCAAAGTTTTTTCTTTGAACTAAACAGAAATTAAAATATCTTTAAAATGCGAGGATAGCAGCTTAAATAGTGGTATTTCATAGTCAGAGCCCGTGCACATTTTGCTTTTTTATTCTATGGCACAGGCATACCATCGCACTTCGGCGTAACCATGATCGCAATTCAGCGTAAACGTCACACTGTCACCATCGCGGGATTCAGCGTGGTTACCAACGTAACCATCGCGGTTCGGAGTACCACACATACATGTATGCACGTGATGATAACAAAAAAAATGTGGTATTTATAAATTCGACTGTATTCTTCAAATTTCAAACGTGCACTTATAGAAAAAGCATTGGACAATAGACTTGATCTTATAAATCCTTATTAAAAAATGAAGTCACTAATTTAATACTATTTATGATAATTTAGATAGTGTATTGATCTTTCATTATTGCATTAATCTAGCGGGGAAGGTAACTACTTATTTATGAATATTTAATTGTTTATGTATATTATGAATATGATCGGTGAACCCGTGTCAGATCACTACTTTTAATTATTGTTGTAAGCTTTATTTCAAATAAAAACGTGAAAGTGAAATTTAACAAAAACTTGATGACATATTTACGCAAATACATAATCCTACTACAATTAAGTTGTTCTACGTGTATATTTGTTTGCATTATAAAGGAACAATGTAGCATCAGATAATCATAAAAATCGCATACTTTTTATAAGTTTTCATGATAAGCATTGATAGAAAAAAAACAAAGATGAATAAAAAGTATTCACAAAGAAGATAAAAATATCTGAATAATAGTCAGTAGATTTAATTTTTATATTCGAGTTGAATGGATTGATAGGCAGATAACACCGTCAAACAGGTATATGATTACATCAGGTAATTTAAAAACTCTGCAACCTTTGGAATATATGTATGACATATGTAAAGAAGAATGTTTATGAGAAAACTTTACACATACCAACTTGAATGAAAAAAAAACACTGCAGAGCACTATAGTACATGTAAACGGACGTACCATTTTTGTTTAAATTGGGTATCCAAATGCAAATAACGTTTTGCTATAGGAGAATGTTTATATGTCGTATGAATTAAGAAAGAACACCTTGCATTGACCAGGGGCCTTGAAGGCCAATTGGATTAAGCATTTACTACTTAAATCACTAGTAGCCAGTCAAAACTTTGGTTGTGAGTTCGAATCTTGCTGGTACGGATGAACTTGACTCCAATATTAATTAAATAGGATTGTAAGGTTTTTTTTATCGAAGCTCAGTGGTTTTGTATGGGCACTCTGGCATTCTCAGTCAATAAAAACTGGACGCCCTGAAATAGCACAAAACGGTGCTTAAAATTGACATTACAATAAATCAGAACTCAAATCACGTGTTGACCATTTGTTTATATATCATTTAGTAATAGCAAAAGAACAAAATCGAAAGAAGTGTCTTTTTCCAAGTTTTTTTGAATGTGTGTTGAATATTCGTTTTTTGTAGCTTTGTTAAATATATGTTTTGTCTCATTTTTTGTATATTAATTATGACGTTAGTTTTCTCGTATGACTTTTTTGACATTTGTCATTTCGGGAAATTTGTGTTTTACTATGCGTCGTGGCATGTGCTCATTGCTTAAGACCATGACCTGTAGTTGGTGATTTCTTTGGCGTTTTTTTTTCTTGTACACATCTTATTTGTATATCGTGAGCTGACCATATCTCTATAATTCGTTAAGTAATACCGAAAGTTCAAAGTCGTGTGCTGACCATTGTTCATTTAAGTTATTCCCTTACTACGTCTGTCACTCATATATGTTGACAGTGTTTATAAACCATTACACTGTCTCATGTGATTACTTAGTCTTGTTATGACCAGCTTTGGGGATAAAAAGTCCTTAAATCGTTATTTGTATAATAACAATGTCTCTTGTCATAACATGTTATTACTTATTGTAAAGTCTAGGGTTGACAAAAAGAATAAGCAAGGGAAATCAGCCTTTGAAATTCAATCGATGTGAAGAGAATATTGAGGGTTATGCTAACCCAAGGGCAACCTAAAAACAGAAATTAGAAAAAGAAATACCGTGTAGTTTATATTAGCTCTATTATTACAAGCAGACGGTTGAAAGCAAGTAAGTTTTTTTAACCAAAGTTATTTGCATAAAAACAAATAATGAAGTTACATTATTCATCATAAAACTTTACACAAAAAAAAACACTGTATCGAAATCATTACTGTTACAGGCAATATTAAAAAATCATTAAATAATTATTTATTGTATATCCATGCGGAACCTAAATGACCCTATAAATTTAAAGTTAACATAAATATATCTTACAAATTGCTTATAACTAGAAATTATCTCAAATTATTAATTTAAAACCAACTATCTTTAAAAGACAAGTTGTCAAAACGTCAGCGTTCGTATACAGATTCTCTGTAAACGTATATGTTAACAAGACAAAAAAAAATGCGAATAAGAAATAAAGGCAACAGTAGTATACCGCTGTTCAAAACTCATAAATCCATGGACAAAAAAAAAATCGGGGTAACAAACTAAAACCGAGGGAAACGCATTAAATATAAGAGGAGAACAACGACACAACACCGAAACGCAACACACACAGAAACGGACCAAGCAACAGACAAAATAACACGAGAATAACAAATATAACATCAAAACCAAATACATGAATTTGGAATAGACAGGTCATAACGAATGTAACGTGGGTATTAGAATCAGACCCTCACCCTACCGGAGCACCTGCTATCTCCCCAAGTTTGTGTTGGGGTTTGTGTTGCTCAGTCTTTCGTTTTATATGTTGTGTTTTGTGTACTACTGTTTGTCTGTTTGTCTGTTTATCTATTTTGTTATGCCTTGGCGTTGTCGGGTGATTTTCGACTTGTCAGTTTAATGTCCCGCTGGTATCTTTCACCTCTCTTTTACTTCAAGGTTATTTTGATAAGTTAGAATGTCATGTTTAATAAAGATAGTAATCAAACAAAAATTAACTCGAGATGTAAACCGTCAGAACTTTGTCCTTATTTGTCCACCAGCCAATCAATTTACTAGTAACGTAATTATCAATTATAAGAGTGATCCGCCCTCTAGCTGTAAATGTCGGTCCAATTTGTCCCATGCATTATACATAACTACCATCACCGTCACATCATCTTCTATAAGAAGGTACAAATACGAAACTAATTGCTGTAATAACTGTTAAATAATTACCATATTTTTCTTTACAAGCTAGTACAAATACGAAACTAATTGTAATAATAACTATCATATCAATTATTATAATTGTTCTATTCTTTGACATGTGCTGTCTTATGACGGAGTGTATTATCCCGAAAGGTAGGGTGAAAGGGTTCTTTTTTTAATTATTCAATTCAAGGATAGTTCATTACCCGGTGCTTTATTTTATTGGCAATTTGTACATTTCTTTCTTGGTCTTACTTTGTAATAATGATCAATATCATAAACAGGACCCAATGCCTTAAACACAACACATAACAGTGCAATGTCAAATTATCAATGAAATGCACACGACTTAAGTCATACAATCAGAAAACTATCACAACGTTTCGAAATAACATAAAAAAATTGGTGCACACTGAATAACGCGCGTAGCAGGTTATTTAACAGTGTGTACCACATTTTTTATGTTATTTCGAATAGGCAGACAAAATATTACAGTCTTTTTTCATATAATTTAATTCTAAACTCCGTTTTAAATTGTAGAAAACCATGAAAAAACGATGATGACGTCACGGTCACATTACTAAATTATATGTTTTGGCTGATAACAAATTAACGTCAACCAATAAGAAGACGCGTTGCATCCAAAATTTTCATTATTTTGCTTTTTCTCTACTAACCGCTGTTTTATTTTCATATTTTTCTGGTACTCAATGTTGTAATATCGAAGATAACAATCACTTGGGAGACCCCGGATCACGGATGACAGATTTTCAAGTTGCTACAGGCTTTTTCGACATTTGCTTCAGCATTCTCACTTGTCGCATTGAGTATTGGGTAATCGTATCACCAATGGGTCTTCAAAACGCGAAATATCATGCATCCACAAGCTTGCGGCAGATGGCAAATGGACATAGGTAAGTAACATTGAGAATGGAAATAGGGAATGTGTCAAAGAGACAACAACCCTGTCAAAGAGCAATAAAAACCGAAGGTCACCAATGTGTCTTCCACATAGCGAGACAATCGCGCATTCAAAGGCTTGCTACTGCTTCCCCCTAATCATACGTTAGTGAAATTGAGGATGGAAATGGGGAATGTGCAAACAAGACTACAATCCGATAAAAAAAGTAAAAACATGCGAATACAACCAATTGGTCTTCAACAAGACGAGAAAATCCTGCATCCCAAAGGCTGACAACAGCTGGCCCCTCTAAACAACAATAAGTAAAATTGAGAATGGAAATGGGGAATGTGTCAAAGAGACAAAACCCCGACCAAAGAGCAAAACACAACCGAAGACCACTAGTATGTCTTCAACTCACGAGAAAAGTCTGCACCAGAAGGCGTATTTCAGCTGGTCCCTAAATAAAAATAGTACTTTTTTTCTGTAAATTTTATTTTTGTATGCCAATTGTTCTCCACCTGTTTAACATTATTGTTTTTATTTACCATCTTAAGACCCGCATAGAATCTATAATCTGTTAAAGATCACATTCACAAGTGACCTAAATAGGAGATTATTATATATTCAGTTGAGATAAATGTCACTGTACAGTAGTTGTTCGCCATGTCTTATTTTGATTATGTCACCCTCCTTCCAGGTATATGCTTTTGATATTATGTCATTTTGTCTAGGTTAATATAAATGGAGTCGCATGCTTTGACCAGAAGTATTTAATACATATTAGATGTCTTTCATTTATTAATGCTGACAGAGAATAAAATATGTAATCTATCAACTCGTTTTATGATCTGCTAGCTTTCTCACGTATTGGTTATTCAAGTTGTGTAACCGAAAGATCAGGTACCTTAAACTCATGAATGTAATCGGTAAAGTGTTGTTTTTATCATGTTTTTTTAGTTTAACTTTTATTATGTGATTTAAACCCTTAATTTCTACATTAATAAATGACAGACGTTGAATCTGTACTGACTATAAGCATACAAATCATACAAATTCACGATAGGTGATACGTATTAACTGTCGTGAATTTAGAAAAAAAACAGAGTTCATATTTTGTATAAGAAATATATTAAGATAGCATAGTTTATACTTATTAACTATCGGGAATTAAGCTTTTACGAATAGTTCTTTTATATACATGTAGGAAGTATATCATGAAAATCAATGGGAAAGAGCTGTTTTTGCTTCAGTTTTTTGTTGTTTTATCATTTTTACAATAGCTGTAAAGTTAAAACTGTCGAATATTTAACGAGTTATTTACCATTCATGCACAAGGGCACATAACTAAAACCGTAAAAAGAAACGTATGAAGTATTCGTCAGTTCGACCACAAGCACACAAAAAAACAGATACTACCAAGGATCAACATATTGGTGAAAAAGAGAAGGATGTGCAGATGGCACGAAATTAAAAAAAAATATAATACGATGGGCTGTGTTTTGGTTCAGATCGAAGAAAAATAATAAAACGACAAGATAACTTGTATTTGCCTATCGCGTATTTACAGCAATATCTGCGGACTATTTTAACTCGTAGTTAATTATATCACATTCCTTTATCATAGTAAATCCTGCAGTCAAATGGAGTACAACTTCCTCTATGTTTGTATGTGTATCAATACGATCGACTATTGACCAGACAAAGATCTCATTTGCATGGGATTTCCCGCTCATTCTTTTTCATAATAAGGAATATTATATCTATGTTAGATATAGGTTAACTTATATTTGTTAAGTGTCAATTGTGTATTACTATTGACACAAATAATATGATATCGTTATCTGTATTCGAAAAGCTACAGTAGAACAAAAATTAAAGGATCCCAATGGGGATTCAAAAACCTTTTATCGGTGATGTATTCCAGATACATCTCTGAAGTGTCATCTGGAATTAGGCATCTGTTTTTTTATACTAACACTTATATATATCTATAACTGATCAATATAACTTGTCAATCAGAATATTGTCAGTGTTTTACGTTTTGGTTTAAAGTATTTAGTCAGTGTCCTTTTATAATAATTATGACACCTAGACCAGAATATTGTCATCTTCATTTGAAAGTTAAAAACTGTAAGATGCCAACGAGGCTTTCAAAACCTTGCTGCATTCCGGCATTTGTCTTTGGTGTCATATGGGGTACATCTACATTAGTGTGTGTGTATTTCTATACATTTATATACAACTCGTCTAAACATCAACCCAACAATGTTAGATCTGTAAATTTGCTTGCGCAAATTTTTTGTTCTTCCCTCGCCGGGTTTCAAACCCATGCTACTGTGATATCGTGACACCAAATCGCCTGCACTGCAGCCGTCCCACTAGACCATACGACCACCTGGACTCTACAAAAAAAAGCTTTCGGTGGCCATGTGTTTACTTTTCTCGTCAGTTTTAATCTAGCGTCGTACTACAGTACATGCTATATTATATATATATTCCTTAACTGACCAATTGGGACGTGTCAATCGCCATTCGATTTTCACTTTCTGGTTGTAAAGTTACACAATGTATATATGGTATCTAAGATTATGTTTAAGGCATCAAACTTTTCATAATTACCAACAGAAATATCTTCTACATTTTAATGTGATTCTAAGTAAGACTAGCATGAATGAAAAAGGAGACCAATAACTTTAAAATAAATCAATTTTAATTTGTTGGCATAATATATATCTGTAATGTTTCGATTTTAGTTTTACAACAAACAATGGATAAAATATTCATAAAACAACAGCTTTTCAAGACACATAAAACTATAAAATGATCAGCATTATATTCATAGGTTCTTTTATGCTACACAATCAGTTGTGTTGCTATTAAAACATTTATTCGTCAAAACCCTAAATATAGAATATCAGGTTAATGTCAGGAAAATACATTTTTTTCGTATGAGGCTAAGAAAATGGTGAATGGCGATATTCTAGCTTTTTCCTAGAGGAAAAATAAATACAAAAAAATGACTTTCGTCAAATTTAAAGATACAACAACCCAAACAAAGACAAGAAAACTGCATAAGGGCATCAATGGGTCTTTTTCACAATGAGAAAATCTCACAGCTTAAGTAGGGTTTCAGCTGGCCCCTTTACAAAATGTGTACCAGTTCAGTGAAAAATGTACGATACACTAAATTCCGAACTTTTAAATGGACTAAAATTAAGAAAACTTGCAAGAATTAAACATGCCAGAGGATTCTGACCCGCAGCTGCAATCATATGGCGGAGTTAAACATGTCTTGAGAGATCACAATCCTCCCTCTTTACTTCGAAGAAGAATTAAAAACAAACAGCAGACATGTGGCGGGGTAAAACATGTCTAGAAAGATCACTACCCTCCCTCTTTACCTCAAAGAAGAATAAAAAAACAAACAGCAGACATGTGGTGGGGTAAAACATGTCTTGAGAGATCACCATCCTCCCTCTTAACCTCAAAGAAGAACTAAAAACCAACTGCAATACGCACTGTAAAACTCCGTTAAAGCTCATAGATCGAAAACAAACCGACAGAGCTTTGGCTAAATAAAGAAAAAGACAAACAGAGAGATTTTATCACACAAGATATAAAGAAGATGAATATATAACACATTCCGTATCCAGAACAGATAAAATAGGCTCTTTTAGAAAAAAAGAGGATACATAACATTGTCATTTTCAACATGAATGTATTTCCATACCCTCCCGCATCAGTCACTTTTGGTTCTTACATTCAAATTATTATCTTGTTTTAAACTTAGGTAAACAAAACTTACAGCCACAAGTATTAAGTTCGTGTGTTGCTACACCACTGAATCAATGTAATACTCTCAGATCTGTCTTGTCGTCTTTTTTTTTTTGGTTAATAGGGATACGGGATTGATATATAACATGCCACGTTCTGTCTATGTTTTATTTAATGTGCTTTTCTTTGTTTCGATCTTCAAATTTAGTCGCTTGTTTTTTAATATGTTGTGCTATATTTATTATACATGTAACTGTCCAAGCTGATAGGAGGGTAGAGCTTTCACAAACATGCTCAACCCCGCCATATGTTAAAAGTGTATGTCCAAATCAGGAGCCTATAGTTCAGTGTGGTTTTTACGTAAATGGTTGTGCAATAAATAATGCAATTAGCTTTTGCAAGTGATTCGTTTGATTTTAATCATGTCGGGGCTATTTGCCGACTATTTATACGGTATGGTTTTTTTTCTTATGAATTGTTGAAAGCCAAGCGGTTATGGATTTGTGGATAGTTGTTTCCTTATTTTGATATAGGTAAAGATTCGTCAAAAATACAATTCTAGTATTATTACGTATTGTTTCTAGTACACGAACGATAAAATTGAGACACCAGCTATTTTTTTGGGATGCATGTGTGAAATAAATTTGACTTTTCCTTGGTCTTACTTTATTTAGAATCATTGATAAGAAGATATTGTCATATACAAGGTTTCTTTACTGATTCTATTGACCTCTACATATACACTAATATGTTTAATTTTGCAGCTTCTCTATTTCCATTTTAATTTTTTAATACAATATGATAGATATCCATTAGTTAAAATGTAAAATCCTAATTTTGTATGATTTCTTCTGTGTGGCTGAGTTGCGTCTTTTAACTGATAAAGATGTTGTCATATATATAAATAAATAGATAGTCAGCTTATGTGTTAGATTTCATCTCATCAAATGAGTTAAAAAGAGAAAAATCTCGATTTAGAATACCAGAAATAATTGAAATGTATAGCCTCCAGTGAAGGAGTCTCGAGAACTATAGATGAACTATCTCAAAAATAGAAATCAACGACGCTTTGTAATTATTACGGAAAACTTTTATATCATCAGCTTAGTATTCAGTACTTCGGAACTTTTTTTATTGATAACAAGCTTCTCTAAAATTGTCCGTTAATAAATTTTTAACTTATAAAACATTAAGGTTTCAACTCTCTACGGCAAATTGACCTTAGATGAACTTGTGTTTTAATGTCCTTCTTTGCATAGTTTCTAATTAGGGTAGTAAAATCATATCTGATATGTGTCCGCGGCATATGTACTTTACTACAGAGCTATAAAACTTGAACTTGATTCACAATATGTAGGGTTTTTGTGTAGAAAAACTGACATTCATGCAATAGCTTTATATATTAAGCAATGAAAACGTTTAAAGCATTTACAACAAAATCAAAAGGTATACAAATAAAAAAAGTCAAAGCAAGATAAATAAAAAAATGTTCTACAGCTCATTGAGATCTGCAAGATAAAAACTGACAGGGACTGATCGTTAAATGAACAATCAAACTTTTATAATGACCAAAAGACATTTCTACCCTCAATTTATACGTTTTGATATCTGATTGAGTGCAGCCTATTGGTAATTCTACTTATCTTACATGTCTTATGAATATTCGAGTTCTATTTTTTCCATTATCTGATTTAAACACGTCTATGGTATAAATGTTTTTTTGAAATAGCTGATCCGTTTGGTTTTGTTTAAACCTGCTCTAGTTATTGCTTCTTTTATCGTGTTTATTGCTGGTAACTTTTTTGTTTTTGTGTTGTTATCATTGCATTAAATATGACGACGTTTCCACAGATAATTCAGGGCATTTAAATTAGTCAACATTATATCTTTTAACATTATTATAGCATGCAACACAGTTTGGCATCCTTAGAATGCAAATACATACAATAATTTAGAAAAATATTGAACATTGTCAAACGCTAACTCGCAATGTTAGTATTGAAGACACATTTGTACCAAAGTGTAATATAAGCAAACTTATATTGAAACTTGTCCCGTCTATGTTATATGACGAATATTCTAAATGGCGTTAATAACATGTATAAGAAAATCTTGTTAGTATCAACTTCGATTCAGTTAATGATACCTTTGCAATAATGACAGGCTACTGATGCGGAAGTTCAGGTCAATGAACGTTTAAGAAAGTACATGATAAATACTACTATAGAGAATATTTGATATGGTCATCGTCTAGACTAACAACCAAACGTTAAAGTAGAAACAGCAATGAATATAACGACCCGATGCTTTATTTTAGAATCTCTGTTCCAAGTTTGACCAATAATGAATCAGTGATAATTGAAATAAATTGTTTTTACAGATCTACCCAGGGGTGTATTCTTTGTACACAACCCAACATTGTTAATATGCGATAACGACGGATTAAGAACTAAAAGTGCATCCTTATTTCAGTTTTATTTCAATATAAAATACAATACAATACAATACAAATATGTTTTGTATAGTGACATTGTGTATAACAAATTGTGTACAATATTGAAATATTTCGATTAAGTTATGCCCGGCCCAATGGACCTATAAGTCACTTCAAATAGATGCTATAGTTATAAATCAGATTGTAATCAGGAATGATATATACATGTTAATTATTTAAATATAAGTGTTGTCTGCGTTTTGTAAATGAATGTTCTAAGTATCGAGCTGTTTTACGAGAATATTCTGACAATAATAAATTTAACTTTTCACTGCTATTGAAATAATAAGATATAATATGTTTGCCAATAGCACAACTATCCAACTGGGTCAAACATATTTTGATGTAAGCAAAAATTTATCAGTATATACGACCTTCAATTATAGAAAAAAATCTACTATGTAATATAGAAATGAGCCCCTATATGGCAAAATATGAATCATTTAAAACGAGTGCAAATTTTTTTATTATTGTTATTGTTCAATATCCTCAAAAATGTTTTGTTCGGTTTCATAACCAGAATCATATGTCGATAGTGTTTCTCTCCCTTCATGGCCTGAATTCTATGATAGTAAAAGCCTTGTTTGATCTAATGTTAGGAGAATGTTAAGACAGTGTGTCATTATTTTTCTTCTTATTTTAGTTTAAAATATAGGAGCATGTGTTGCTATTTCTTACCTTTTATGTTTTGATATTAAGGGTATGGTATAAACATGTGTCAATGTATTTGATATCCTTTGATATAATTTTTAACCCCTGTTCAGTCCAAAATATATAAACGTGGATGTGTCTTTTTTATACCCTTTAAATCAAAATAAATGGAGGATGTTTCACTATTTGTATCTATAAAGTCCAAATGTAAGAACTCATTAATTCGTAATGCGCATGTGTTACTATAAGTCAGGTTCATTTTAATTTAACTTATGTATCACTATTTCAGCCTATATAAGTCAAACTGTTAGAAAAAAGTGTCACTAGTTCTATCTCTTTGATTAACTGTTACCTTTTTTGTATGAATTTTATATAGGATTACATTACGTTGTGTCGTTTGTTTTCTCTTATTTTTTAGTTTAAATTCACAATACTATAAGACGTGTCACGGTACTTATCTATTCCAAATTCATGTACTTGGTTGTGATGTTATATCTGTTTTTCTCATAGTATTTTGTCTAATGCTTAGTCCGTTGCTCAGTGTGTTACAGCTTTATGTTGTGTCGTTGTTCTCCTCTTATATTTATTGCGTTTTCCTCAGTTTTAGTTTGTTAACCCGATTTAGTTTTTTGTCCATGGATTTATGAGTTTTGAACAGCGGTATAGTACTGTTGCTTTTATATATGATTATCTAAACGTTTCTTTGTATTGATTTTCGTTTTATAATCACAAGATTCCTATTTTCATATAAGAAAAAAATTTAACATAAGAAAATTGTAATACATCAATCTACAAATCATGCAGATAATTTTATGTAGAAAATCTTGTTTAGAGCATGTTATAAGCATACGTGACTATTTCGTTTGTATTCAACTATTGAAGCAGGTGTTTCTATTTACCTTTTCAAAAACTGCTACTTGCCACTTATTCTACCGTTTTTAGTATAACTGCATTTTAGTAGCCTGTGAAACAAGTATTGCTATATCATTACTAAAACATTTCTTTGTATTGAATATTGTTTCATAATCATAATGTTCTTATATTTATATATTAAAACATAGGCCCGCTGAAGGACGCCTCTGGGTGCTGGAATTTCTGGCTACATTGAAGACCGGTTGATGACTTTCTGCTGTTGTTTTTTCTATGGTCGGGTTGTTGTCTCTTTGACACATTCACCCTTTCCATTTTCAATTTTAACATAAAAAAAATTGTAATGTATCAGTCGTCTACAAATCATGCAGATGGAAGAAATTCTGTTGGCACGTACTGAACTTGTCAGACTACTTTATTCTACGCTAATTTAGTAGTATTCTGTAAGGAAAAAACAAAACTATACTTTACTAAATACCACAGTTCACTGACTTCCTACCACAAATTAATCTAATAAACCACAGTAAAAGACGGCAAACCGAACAACAAGACCCTTTATCTTATTGTTTAGAGTTATCAATCAAATGAAGGTCTTTTTGTTAGCAGGCAATAATACAATAATCGAATGTATGTCTAAATTGACACAGCGAAGAAAATGTTTTGTTAAACATGGATATTGAGAAGCCGTCAAACTTTTATAATTCTTAATGAAGACCCGATTATGTTCTCAACACGAGTAGATTGAAGACGTCCCGTTAATAAGATTGTCATGGTGTGAGGAAACTCTCATGCTGTCAAAGAAATTTCTACAATGTACCAATCAGTCATAGACAATCTAATAAACCCGTATTTTTTTTTTATCTCTGTTATACTTTTTAAATGTTTTGACGTATCTTGGAGGGTAATAAACTTACTCGACATGTGAACTTTGATACAAAACTGAAATTCACTTCTCTTTTTAATTTGTCGTTTCAAAATTTAGAGTAGTGTGGGTTAATTCATTGTTCATTAACGAAAGAGAAAATAAAAATCACGTCATTGGATAGATTCTTATTGTTTAGCACGTTATAAACCAATGATCACACCTTGGGGTACCCTTCTTATCACTACCCAGGACCCATTATAATTGGAAACGGCGAATTATTGTCAATTTCGTAAGAGAATAAAGACACTACTCCATACAATTGCGAAAGAAGAATTAGACTAAATATTTTCATAAAATTATACTTATTCTTCTGCCTGAGTTGTATAGTGAACAAACCTGTGTTTTCATTTTCGATGACGAAGCATAAATTATGGTATAAAATTGTTATAAAGTCATACATATGATTATATATAAAGTCTTATATCATATTTATTCTTTTAAGAAGAGCTGTAGTGGAACTGAATAAACTCATCAGATATACCAGAATTAAATTAGTACAAAAGACACATCAGTGACGCTCGAATCCAAAAAAGTACGAAGTTGAAGAGCATTGTCTGACTTATCATTCACTTAAATGTGTATGAAGAATTTAACAAATATGTTTATTAGAAGAAATAGGGGAATGCTGAAATAATTATATCGCACATTCCTTAAAAAAACATCTTTTCATCAGTGACAACACACCTAAGAAGTCATCAACTGTAGCTTACCGTACGCTTTTCATCGTTGAAATAAGCAATACACATATCATACCATTATATAAGAGGAATAAAAAAAAAAATTCAAACGACAAAATAAACAACCTTATTGATAGACAAAACTATACACGAAAACCTGTAAGATGAACATCAACAAACTTAGCTGAATGGCGGAAACCTGTGAAATGAATATCAGCAAACTAGGCTGAAAGGCGGAAGTTCTTTAAAATAGAAAGATGGGTCCTTAATATTTGTTTATGGCTCTGCATATGTTCTTACATAATAACTGAAATTTACAAAACAATATTCCATAAACCTATAATTACTATCACTCGCAGCATAATTTTGTCGTTATGTTGTATTTCAGTATATTTGTCACTCCGCTCCTTGTTGTTACTTAACACAATTACACAGGGTCATTGACCATACAATTATTTACAGTCTTCAAGTGATTCTTAAAATTATTTTTATTTTTGTCTTAAAAACCTCATAAGATGTGTTTACACTTCCGTTTGAAAACATACAGTGCTACCGAAACTGTCTAATTTGTCCATTACTATTCCTAGAATACTTTCGATGTAATGCTTTTTAACGCTTTAATGGATTAGTTATTGGTTATCAGTAATTATGTTTATGATGTTATTGGAAATTTTACGTTTTATTTATTCGATGGCTAACTATATGTTAACGGAGGAACATAAAATTCTCTAAAATTTGCAATTATAGTTTAGAATCTTAGTAGAGGATCATGTAGAAAGTCAATTAAAGTATTTGTACTTTGAATTAAGACAACAGTTGTATGCCGCTGTTTCAAATTTATAAAGCGATAAACACAAATTCGGGTTACAAACTTAAATTGAGGGAAATGCATCACAAATAAGAGAAACACAACATTAAAATGTAGCACACACAAACACGAACTGTAAAATAACAATGGCTATTTTCCTGACTTGACACAAGACATTTTTAGAAAAAAATAATATTGGTTGAACTTGGTTTTGTGGAATGTCAAAACTATGTCTAGTCAGAGGATGTTTTGATACATATAGATACTCAGATCTTTTACACATTGATGTCGTAGATTTGCAGCTAAAAGTAACAATATTAGGCATTTAACGGCTCTCTATGCCTAAAAACCAAATACTCTGTTTATCGTTCTATTGACACTATGTATCCTCCTTTCAAACCCAGTCTTCACAATTTTAAGCTTCATAATGTCTCCCCACATGCTGTGGTCTTGCAGATGCATTATGATGTTGTAGATGATGTGTGTGATCACCTGTGTTATCCGTGACACAAAAGTTATAATTTAAAATGATTTCTCAGTGTTATATAAGTCGAAGGCAAGGACGATTTTATGAAACATTGTTTGCTTTTGTTCATTTGGGGATACGCAGGTATAATACATAGTATAACACACCCGTGATATCGCGGGTCCGTGACTGAATTAAAGTATGTAACTATGCGCAAGCCTTATTTTAGTATTAGAATTGTCATCTGATAAAGTCATGCCGATTATGATATACACAGTTTTCTCTGCTTTCAAATCTTTTTATTTGAACCTGTCAAACTGGAACTTATCAATTATTGGTTATATTAATTATTTGGAAAACAAAAGGTTCTGGAATGGAGTATTTTTTAATCAACAGCATTGTCCTATATTAGTTATAAATAAAGCTGAATTTTTTGATTCGCTGTTTTACGTCATGCCCGCTAACAAATTGAAAACTGTACCTATACGCCTTATTTTTAGTCCAGATTTCTATGATTCGTTTTGTTATCTTAGAAAGTCTTACTGATTAAAATACTACAATAGGTAAAAATTTGACAATTTAGTAGTGTCAACCCTGTGTGTATATAGCATATTAATCCTGAATACACCGTTTAGTGGTGCGCCTGTCAGATGCAGAACGTACAGATAAGGAGGTAACAGGTGAATATACGATTGGTCTCGGTATCGGACTCGACCCGGAACTTCTTAATAATAGGCAATATTGATTACGTGGAAAACAAAAGGACCTGGAATGGTGTAATTTTTAATCTACACCTTTGTACTATATTAGTTATATATAAAGTAGAATTCTTTGAAGGCTGACAAATTGGAGCTCGTTATTTTAGTATTAAAGATACTTTAAAATAAAACGGAAAATTATTCCGTTCAAATAGTTTGTATCCCAACATTGTCGTTCAAATTTATGTCTTCCGGTTATAAAAATTAAGGGTAAGAATCATTCCCAGCGTGTACATTTTGAGTTATTTATTTATTAATTGGACTCGTAATGTCCTGGAGAAAGTAATAAGAAAATCAGTAGAAAAAAAGTACCAAGTTAATTGTAATATTCAGAAGGAAAATTATCCAAAAAGGCAGTAGACAGAAGTACCCAGTCACTTGTAATATCCAGGAGGAATTACGTGAGAAAAAGCAGTAGAACCGCAAACGATGTAGAGCTTTCAATAGATCATGTTCAATTTTTTAGATAAGTTTTCAAATAAAGAAATTAGCAAGAGAGGACAAATAGAGGTAAAATGTCTAAAATTATGATTCGTTCCAAAATGACAATGAATACATAATGAATCACAACGACTATGTATAGGCTTCAAAAGAGAAGAAACATTTGATTTTGTGATTCTGTCGGAACAAACAAAGTCACCCATGGTTTTTGGTGAATTTTGTGTTGCTCAGTCTTTAGTTTTCTAAGTTGTGCTCTGTAGACCTATTTGTTTGTCCTTTTGGTTTTTGCCATGTCGTTGTCAGTTTTTCTTTTGACAATGAGTATAAATGGTCCTTTGATAAACGCTGCCTTTCTTTTGATACAAACGGACAATTAAGAAAAAGAAGACAAGATAGAAAACATCATAATCTTACGGCAAAGTTGACGATAATTCATATATTCATACACTTTGATGAAATGTTAAGAATGTCACACGAACATTAAAAAAGCGTTTATTTTATTACTAGTAATTGTTTATTCTTTTGTATGTATATATCGATAGTATTGCTATAGATGTAATTACAGATGCTACAAACAATATTTGATATTATCATCAAGTAAGTAGAAGTTGTGAAAGCAAACTTTTACATCATTGCTTAAAATATGCACAATCAAAAATAAAGGCAACAGTAGTATACCGCAGTTCAAAAAAAATCCGTGGACAAAAAACAAAATCGGGGTAACAAACTAAAATCGAAGAAAACGCATTTAATACAAGAGGAGAACAACGACACGACACTAAAATGCAACACACACAAAAAAAGGACCAAGCATCAGCCAAATCCCACGAGAATAAAAAACATAATATTAAAACCAAATACATGAATTTGGGATTGACAAGTACCGTGACACGTCTTATCGCAATATGAATGTACACTCAAAAATAAGAGAAAACGAACGACGCTAAGCTAAAATGAAACACACCCAGAAACGAACTATAATATAACAATGGCCAAATTTCTGACTTGGTAAAGGACATTTTTTCAAAAAAACATACGCAGGAGTATGATTTACAGTAAAAGAAACGTAACTCTAAAACTGCACAATTCTTTTTTCTATACATATTTCATAAAAACAAATTATGCAATCTATATGTAATTGATACAATTAATTGCAATTATTCATTTCAAATGTGTTTAATACAAAATGTTTATACATATTCAAAGTGTTATTTACATGAATGAGTGTGAAATAGTCCTTTATGATAATAGTTATTAAAGGTACTAAGATAATAAATTTGACATAAGACCTGTAATTATATAATAATATATACTCTAAATGAAAATAGTTCACTCTTAACTTGTGTATAGTTGTAGGAAGATGTGGTATAAGTGCCAATGCGACAACTCAAAATCCAATTGTATAATTATTTTAAATGGTTTGCTTATTTGATGACACAAAGAGTTTTAGATTTAATTAATCAAGTATTTTATAATAAAGATCATTTTTTTTTTTTATCTTTTACTTGCTTTTTATTTCCCCTAGGGTATCACAAGCCCAGTAGTCAGTACTGTAAGTGTTAACATGAATTATCATTGATATTGTTATATTTATAAATTAACTGTTTACCAAATTTAGAATTTTTTTAAATATCCCAGGCATGGATTACCTCACCTGTATCTGGTAACACTTTTAAGAATTACGAATCTCAATGCTCTTCAATTTTTTACTTTATTTGGCTTTTTTTTTTTTTTTTTTAACTTTTTTGGATTCGAGCGTCACTGATGAATATTTTGTAGACGAAAAACGCGTCTGGCGTATATATAACATTAAGTCCTGGTATTTATGATGAGCCTGATAAGGGTATATATGGGTTGAATATATTAAAAAAAAATTATGCAGTATAAAATATTTATCCCTGACAAATTGATTTTCACAGTTATAGTAATTAAGGTAATATCTAAATTTTATTTGATTAAATATTCTTTCTCACTTTCACTCTATTCGTTACACCTTTGCACCATAAAACCTACACATTACACCATATACATATATTTTCTACACCTTCCAAAATTATCCGTTATGCAATTAAATTTAGAGAAAGCGCACGACTACATTTTTTTTTTTGATTTTTTAAAAATTAGGAACTTTAATCACAATATTTTTAAACAGTAAATGTATAACATTAAAAAAAAATTATCAATATTTTGCATAGTTTTTAACTTTGAAACTATTCGTTCACACCATTTCCGATCGCACGGTACACAATCACACCATAACTCTATTACCCTTACACCATTGCACCATATACCAAACACCATAATCCAATACACGTGTTTTGAAAAGATTACACCATCCAAGGGTTTTAAAACCAGGTTTAATCGATCATTTCTACATAGAGTCATGCCTCTACTGAGTTATGTAAATGAGAGTTGGTTCCCTTCTATTGATGTTTTTGAGCTCTTGGTGAGTTGTATTTCACTTTATAAAGGTAATTCCGCATTTCAGTTTCCATGGAGCTTGGAATTTCTGTTATTTAATTTTGAGCATTAGAATGACTAATTGTATTGTTTTTAAACTACACAATATGTATGTAAAGCAAGAGTTATGACATTCTTTTTATGTCCATGCATATTTCTTACAAAGCATGCTCCTGATGGGTTTTCTTGCTATAAAACTTCACAAGATGACAGTTATGCAATGACTGGACTTTTTTTATCTTATGTTATGGTTAGCTATAGGGTAGACTATTATACTTTGTAGATGTCCTTGTTAAATAACAAATGGATCGTACACAAGTTTTGCATTGTTTTGGGACTTAAAACACTCTTTTCGAAATATTGTTGATGGACGACTTAATGTGGTGTACATCCTCGTTCTTCGTTCTTGGTTAGAGGGGTGTTCTTGGCGTTTATCCAACATTTCCTGTTTTATAAATGATGACATCATAGTACATCAAAGTTTTATAAATCGTGAGCTGATTGCCCATTATGACAAAAGTGTGTCAGAAATCATATCTGATATTCTTTCTAAGTCATAATAACCTTCCATCATTACCGAACTGATCAAAGAAATAACAGAACGGGTACCGTATACGGTGCAGGAAATGCTTACACTTCCGGAGCACCTAATTTCACTCCCGGTTTTTAGTGGAGTTCCTTTTGTTTTTTTTATTTATTATTTATAACTGTTGATGTAAATGTCCTTTGGTTTTTTGAGTCTTTGTTTACTTCTTGGTTTTAATTGTTATTTTCCACTTCAAATTTAAATATCTTATCTACTTATTAAAAAAAACCTGAAAGTGTTTCAAGTACAATCCACAAATGGCCGCAAGGAATACATGCTGCTTGCCAACATTCAAAGCAACATTTTACGCAAAACCAAGCACATGTTAGTATTCGACTACATACAAGGGCAAAGGGAAACGATCTGTATAAGTAAGCAGAAGGCTTGAAACCAAACGAATTCATTTAAAGCTTTTTCCCCTGCAATGAGAATAACATTTTTTCCATTCCAAGTGTCTTAAGAACTCTGTCGGTTTTTTTTTCAATTAAAGCTAAGTGATAAATATTTATGTTAAAAGAATAATTATGTTTGAAATGAAAAGAATATATCGTAATATACTTACAAAAGATATAATAAATCGTAAAAGGATTATTGCACAATTTTTGAAAAAAAATTGTCTATTTGCATTATTTTATTATTATTCGAAGACTCTTGACATACGATGTACAGCTGGGTACACTCCTCATTATCCTACCTCCTATAGATTTCTAGGAGTAGGATTTGTTAACGCTTCCCCGTGGAGACTGTATTTATTTCATATTAGGATAGTAGGAAGGAGGGGCACATTTCATACACGGTTAGAAGGGGATTTACCTTCCTTTATATTTCATATTAAGTTAGACGGGAAGCAGGGCTCATAAAACTATTGAACCCCGCGGAAATTCAAGACGAATAGTTCAAAATCAAACGGCAAAATATAAAGCTCAAACACAGCAAACGAATGGATGATAACTGTCATATTCCTGACTTGGTAAATGGATATTCTTATACAATGTAGGATATTGTGAACTAAACCTGTCGCATCGAATTCCATTAAATTGACAAATTATGTGAAAAAACAAACACACGTAATAGGTAAGTATATTAAAAATATGGGTACACTAGTAACAATGATATAATCTTAATCACTAAAAAAGTAACAAATGTGTAGCAAAGATGCACGAAACAAAGCACATTAGCACACATTAATGACAAGAATACAATTTTGTAGATACCTCTGCTGGTGGACTATCAGTCCCCGAGGGTATCATCAGATCAGTAGTTAGTTCGTTGATACTGACATGATTTAACAAACTTTTCTAAAATTGTCCGTTTATAAATTTTGAATATATTAAGAAGCTGAGGATTCAACTCCCGCAAAGTTGACCTTAGATGAATAAGCCTATTGTTTTTTAGATATTTTTGTCATTTAGCTCTTCAACGGTTTCGGTGCTTAAACGTCATGGGATTTCAAATGTTTGGCTTTGAGCGTTCCTGATGAAGATAAATCTAGAAAAGCGCTTCGGACGCATATAATTATCAAACGTGTTGTTTCCAATTTTACCATAGCACAATAACGTCATGCGGGATGTATACATGTAAGTAAAAAGCCAGGTCATTTGTATCAAAGAAACAAAAAAGGGTATAAAGACAAAAGCATTAGCAAAAAAAATACAAACTATTTTCATGAAATTCCTTTCTACTTAACTTTAAAAATGTACATGAAATTAAAGGCGAATTCTACTACAAGTTTGTCAGAAATTTTTGAAGTACTTAGAACTGAAAATCTATTCACATGAAAGTCAACTTAAACTTCAAATTAAAAAAATGATGTTTTTTTTTATCCTTATAGGCTAAGTTTGATTGATTAAAATTATTCAAATACACTTTTCTTGCAAGAAAATTCTATAATTTGTTCAAATTTAAAAGATTGGTTTTTTTTAAGTATTTGCTTCCATATTTTCACATCATAACAGAACAAATGAATTTTGTTTTTAATGATTATACGATATGGAAGCGTAAACAAATATAAAAAATCATGCACAGAAAATAAGTGTATGATATGTATATGCATTGGTTCATGATTTGAATAAACGATACGAGAAGAAATGTTGAATATACCTATCTAAAACAGTGTTGTCGATGGTGTGATTCTAATATTAACGCATATCATCTTTAAAATTTGTAGACAATGAGAAAACATGACCACATGCAGTTTTAACTGTCCATGTGCAAAGACTTTTTATTTAAAAAATATTCTGCAAGAATGAAATAAAAGTTTGATATTGCTTCTTTCTTCAAAAAAAAAATAAGGAAAAAGGAATCCCCAAACCACTATCAAACAAAACCGAATAATTGTCAAAGCATTGTTCTGAACAAAAAGTTCAATAAGTTTCATAAAAAATCAGTTTTGAATTTAAAGAAAAAAGGCTATTGATTATTTGGTTACTTATTTTGGGGTGATTTTTTAAGTATCACAATTCGTACGTTCAGTGCATATCATTCGACATATTTTAAGGTACTATTGCAATCCAAAATTCAATTCCAAACTGTTAATTCATTTGACCTGCAGAAGTAAATATATGAATATGATACGAAATTACCTTTACTAAGTGTGGAATTAGCAGTGGTCGGTGTACAGGAATCACTCCCCGGAATGAAATGACATAGACGTTAATCATTGTATGAACCAAATGGAGCAAGTTCTGAAAACAGATAGGACTGAACTGCAACAAAACCGCCAACTAATAAGAAAAGTGCAAGAGGAAAAAAACACGTATTGTGTTTTTCTATTCTTTCCACCTGGCTTCTGCCTGCCATTATTAAGGTAATTCTGTTTATATTTTGAACTGTGTTATCATTAGAAACATAGTATAGATGAGATCTTATGAGGAAACTAGAATACATTAAGTAAAACAACTGGCTTTATACTCAAATTAAAACCTAATGTATAACTATAAAGTGAAAACAGCATAAAAGTTATTGTCATTTTTTTTTTTGCAGAGATTCATTGAGATATGCTTGAAATTTATAAATCTGTAAACTTTGGTGAGCCCCAAAACTTGTTAGAATACGTAAGTATGACACGTTTAATACTTAAAACCATTTAACAACTGAATGGTTCGTTGTGTTGATTGACTATCTATATTCAGTATAGGGATCACATTATCTTTTTTAAATTAGCAGTTACATTGTATTCAAAATAAAGGGTATATTGTTTAGTAGATTAAAACTGTACACTATTGTGTGGTGTTGAATAAAGTAATATTACGATATATCCAATAATATTTCTGTATATAAGATATTGTCATATTGTCGAATGCATATAATAGCCTGTGATTATTCTATCTAAACTATATTAGATCTATGTTTTCAAACTTCAAGTAGAAAATATTGGATTAAACATTTCAAATCCGACAGAATTTCACAAACACCTTTTCATTTTTCATTTTATTTTTCATGATTTGTATTTTCTTATTTATTTAACTTTTAATAGATAAAGACAAAAGTATTATATCGCTGTTCGAAATTCATAAATGGATAGAGAAAAACAAATCCAGGTTACAAACAAAATCTGAAGGAACCGCATCAAATATGAGAGAAATACGACACAACAGAAACACAACATCAAAATGTAGCAAACACAGACACGAACTTTAAAATAACAAATCCCACCTTCCTGACTTGGTTCAGGGCATTTATATAAAAACAAGAATGTGTCCACAGTACACGGATGTCCCACTCGCACTATCATTTTCTATGTTTACTGGACCGTGAAATTGTAATAAATTCTCTAATTTGGCATTAAAATTAGAATGATCTTATCAAAGGGAACAGGTAAACTAAGTTTCAAGTTGATTGGACTTCAACTTCATTAAAAACTACCTTAACCAAAAACTTTAACCTGAAGTGTAACAGACGGACGAACGAACAGGCGGACGGACGGACGGACGAACAGACGCACAGACCAGAAAACATAATGCCCCTCTACTTTCGTAGGTGGGGCATACAAAAAAGTGGTTTAAACCCGGTATTATGGCATGCCAACCCCCCGTTTTATTTGCAATGATAATCATTCCATTAAATTGACAACATAACAAGACAGAACTACAATACAATCAAATGAGAAAAATATGGGGGAGAGAAACATACGAATAATAGCCACCAAAAGGTACCAGGTTAAAAAATATTATACCCCAGACGGCGTTACGTCCACACAAGACTAACCAACGACGCTCAGTTGAAAGTACAAAGCTGAAGACCACTGAGGACCAAAAGTTCCAAAAAATTGTAACCAATGCGACTAGGGTTACCCGCCTTGGACAAGAACAACACTATCATTTAGAATAATTCATACTTTTGCCAAAGTACCATTATTCTACGTGTTTATATTTTCTATTTGTTTTCGTTTAAATGATAAGATATATATCAATATATTGCTGTTTATCGCAAATGTTATCTACAATGAATTATAGAATTTCATCAAAATTATGCAGACGGATTTTCAAAATTGCGTATTTGTATAACGTTTAACATACGTTATGCATGTATTTAATAGACAACTTTCGAGTGCATCAGTCATCGGAAAAGACTTGTCAAATATGCGCGCTTTGATGATGTCATTTACCGGATAAAGGAGATCGACTGTATACACGTACAATAAACGTTCATCAAGCATGGTATTTATCGTCAAAGTGCAGGATAAACTAGTAAATAAGGTTTGTTTTGTAAGTACTTAGTTACGCTTCCCTAATGACAGCAGTGGTGATTGTCAATTATTAGAATTTAATTTGCCGAATAATAACTTTAAAGTTATCCCGGCCACTCGCTAAACATTTGCACGGAAGTGACGATTCCCCTAAACGCACGAATGATATTCACTAAAACCAGAGTTTTTGACGGAAATGCATCGAACTCGAAATATGTCTTTTGAGTTAATAAATTGTCAGATAGGTGCATTTCTGAAATTAGAAATGAAACACATATCTTTTTTTTTGTCTATATGAGCATACGCTTTCTTACTTAATTGCATTTACTTTATACACAACATTTACTTTACTTCATACCAATATTTTCTAATGAACATGACTGAATTGATATAACACAAACATTGCTTCACTAAAAAATAATTATAACATTTAATATTCATTTACAATTGAGAGGCCCCAAGCACTTTATATCTTATTACAGACAGTAATGATTCCATTATTGATTGACAACAATTTACATTGAGGGTTAGAAAAAAGAAATCACCAATTCAACAACATTCCAACTGACTCCATTTTCAGAAAACGACATATAAAACAAACAGTAACTTCTAGCTTATTCTTTACAAGTAGAACCAAATGCAAGGAAAGTCCTAAACATAAGATACACAAAGCACCCTTTAAATATAGATTTATTTCGTCTTATAGTCATTGGTCCAACACTAAATTGTCTATTATTCTTACCAGTACACTTGGAGCAATCAAAAACCTGAAAATAGTTAAATCAATTACTTTAAAATCGTTGAAGTACTTCATAAATTGCATGCTTATATTGGTAATTTTTAATCTGTTCAGAGTTTAGATTTTTTTACCCTTCATACCACATTACCATCATCTTCTCATCAAGAAAAAAATCACACACCTTATCAAATGGCCATTTAAAAAGACAGAATATGAATGCATATGTTCAAACTCTTTTATGTCTTTTTAGTCGCAATTACCAAAAGAACTATGTCAATTGAACATGCATTGATACTATGACTTACTTGACTTAATCCTCTTCGCTCCTTGTGGAAATTATGGCTGCTACAGTCGCGTTCCATCTCACTCAATTTTGGGCTATCCTTTTTGCTTCGGTCCAGGTATATCCAATATTCACCAGGTCTTTCAGTTTGATCTTCTCTAGCTGTGAAATGGTCTTCCCGGTCTTCCCGGTCTCCGATGTCCTTGGGGATTCCATTCTAATGCCTGTCTAGTGATGGTACCTACAGGTTTCCTCAATGTATGCCCAATCCATTGCATAGTTCTGGTTGGTTCTTTCCCATAAGCATTTGTTACTAATGGTTTCTGGCCACCAAAATTTACAAATTTGGCGCAGGCATTTGTTGATAAAAACCTGGATTTGTTGTTGTACCCCTGATGTAAGTCTCCAGGTCTCTGCACCATAAAAAAGGACTGATTAAACATTGGTGTTAAAAATACGAATTTTGGTGTTTTCTGTAAATGCTGTTGATTTCCAAACTGGCTTCAGCATAGCAAAACCTTGTCGAGCTTTATTCATTCTTGTCCTGGTGTCTGCATCTGTCCCACCAGTTCTATCCACCATGTTTCCTTAATAAGTAAACTGATCAACTTCATCAATATCTTCTCCTTCAATTGACACTGTTCCTCCTTTTCTGGTCTTTACTTTCATAATTTTTGTCTTCTTGATGTTGATTTTTAACGCTAGTTATTTTCCTGTTTCATGGAGTTCGATTGTTTTGTCTCTCATGTATTTCAAGCGCTGAGATAACAGCGCCAGATCATCTGCAAAATCTAGGTCTTCTAGCCCTTGTGTGCACAACTCAATTTTAAAAATAAGATATCAGTTAAACAATTAGTATTTGGATATAAAATATCAGATTTATGGTTTTAACTATTTTTTGACAGTTTTAGGTTTTTGCATTTTCAAGTCATACTACGTTTCAGAGCAAAAATTTATATATATATAGATGTGTATGAATTGTTTATAAAGGAATTAAGAAGAGTTATGAATGAAAGCAAAATAATTTTTCAAAATGTATTTTTCATAAATTTGAAGAAATTAATTTAATAGAATAAGTTGAAAATAATGTAATAGTTTATGTAATATTGTTATTATATTCTGAGTATGTTTCTGGCAACTCAGAAGTTTTTTTCACAGGAATACTCCACTGGCGCTTGGACAGTGAAGTATAATTGTAACAAGATATCTTTAGAATAAAGAATATATTTGTTGTTAAAAAAAAAAAACAAGTTCCACTGAATACCTCTTGGTGTAGTGTCTAGTGCTTGCTTTGTTTCCCGATCTATAGCTATCAAGAATAGTGTAGGGGAAAGTAGGCAGCCTTGTTTCACATCAGTATTTACCTGGAAAGAATTGGTGAATAATGATTCATCTATCACCTGTTCTGTGAAATCCTAATACAACGCCTTGATCATGTTCACAATTTTTGTCGGTATGCCATAATGCCTTAGCAGTTACCACAGCCCTATTCTGTTGACACTATTAAATGCCCTTTCAAAATCGGGACAAAGTTGATGTAGAGGGATGATTGCCATTCTACCGATTGTTCAATGATGGTACGTAGTGTTGATATTTGGTCAGTGCAGCTTCTATTTGATCTGAAACCTGCTTGTTCGTCTCTCAGTACTTGATCAATTGCATCTTTAATTCGGCTGAGTATCATTCTGCACAGTATTTTACTAGCTACTGATAGAAGTGTTATGCCTTTCCAGTCCTCACATAGCCCTAAATCACCTTTCTTTGGCAGCTTCACTAACAAACCCTTTAACCATTCTCTTGGTATCTTTTCTTCCTGCCAGATCTTATTCAGGAGTTTGTACATGTATTTGATTATGCCATTGCCTCCAGATTTGAAAACTTCAGGTAGTATTTCATCTATGCCTGCAGATTTTCAATTTTTGAGTGATTTGATGGCTATTTTCACTTCATATTTCTTGATGTTATCTATATTAATGTTCAAATCTACCCCAGCTGGCTGTACTGGTTGGTATGGCATTACTATAAGACGTGTTACGGTACTTGCCTATCCCAAATTCATGTATTTAGTTTAAATGTTTAATGTTATATTTGTAATTCTCATCGGATTTTGTCAAATGTGTCGACGTCTTTTTTTATTATATTTAGGAGCTACGGAAAGAAAAATTAATCACCGCCTTTATTAAAAAATTTTAATTTTGTACTATAATGTACGTTTGAAGTTGGATTCATAACAAACGGGACATATATATATTATAGTTAATTGCTATTAATAAGTATTGCAATATGCATTGTTTATATGTAATATCAGTATTTAGTTCTAATATAATCTTAAATTAATCCTAATTCTATCTTACTTTTCAATTATAGTTTTTCATATGTGACGTCATGCTGTTTCTAAATTTCATAAATTCAAATGTGGCGTAATGTTTGTGCCTTTTCGCCATCGTATGTGACGTCATTTTAAAATTTATATTTTACTGCTTTTAGGCCTGAACTGATTCGGGTGTGTATATTCTGTGTTTGTCTTAGCATTATGTATTCGATTTTAGTTTTCAGTAATTAGTTTATACTTCAGTTTCATTATGTATATCACTTTCATATTCATTTGATAAAATTTACTGTTTACAATAGCATTAATTGTTCTAAATAATAAGGATGTTCTTATCCCAAGCATAAACACTACGCCGTATTTGACACAACCTTTTTCAACTTTTTATCGTCAGTGCTGTACAACTTTGTACTTTTTTTCACTTTCGATCTTTTATATCTGGGCGTCACTGGTGAGTCTTGTGTTGACGAGGCGCGTTTTGAACGTATTGAATTTTAAACCTGATTCTTTTTGTTATATGTTAATCATGTGTTTCTTTGTCTAATATGTTCTCCTAATTATTTGTATTGTAGTCCTGTAATATTTTGTTGTCATTTCAATGTTATATTAACTTTGCCATTAAAGTGCGTGGTTTGGCATGCCACAAAAACAGGTTCAACCCACCATTTTTATTCCCCGTTAAAAATGTCCAGTACCAAGTCAGGAAGATGGCCATTGTTATATTATTGTTCGTTTCTGTGTGTGTTGCATTTTAATGTTGTGTCGTTTGTTTTCTCTTATTTTTGTGATATTAAGATAAGACGTGGCACGGTACTTGTTTATCCCAAATTCATGTTTTTGGTTTAGATGTTATATGTGTTATTCTCGTGGGATTTTGTCTGATGCTTGGTCCGGTACTGTGTGTGTTGCGTTTCGGTGTTGAGTCGTTGTTCTCCTTTTATATTTAATGCGTTTCCCTCGGTTTAAGTTTGTTACCCCGATTTTGTTTATTGTCCACGGATTTATGAGTTTTGAACAGCGGTATACTACTGTTGCCTTTATCTGGTCTATTCAGGACATTTACAAAGTATTCATTCTATCTATCCATCTGCTCATTAAGATTGGTTAGGACTTTGCTTTGATACTATATCTGCACATTAATTTTTAATAGATAACATTTGTGTTCGCTTTGGAGTTTCCGTATATCGTCAGGATATCGGAATTCAAATTGGGACTTATTGTGCACCACTTATTGCAGATCTATTTTTGTATTGTTATGAGTTACAATTTATGAATAAAATCAGCAAAGACCTATTGAAATAACATTTTAAATTTTATAATACTTCTAGATATTTGGATGATATTTTGACTCTCAATAATGACGACTTCAGTATGGATACTAAAGAAATGTGTCCTGTTGAACTTACTTTTAAATAAAGCTTATACTAACAATGACCACTGGCCTTTCCTCGATCTTGATATCTATCTCATTAACGGAAAGCTTAATTTTAAAATTAATAATAAAAGAGATGAATTTTCATTTACTACAAATATAATCCATTTTTAGATGGTGACGTTCCCTTGTCAGCTCTTACGCTGTGTATAAGAATAAGAATAAGAAGAATAAGAATACTTTATTAATCCAATTATGGACCCTTGCGGGTTTTAAATTTAATACAATGATTACAATGATTTGTTATAACAATGAAATAATAAAATGAAATACATGACAATAGAACTCTGAACAGTTATTGCATGCACATGGAATAGAAAGTAATATGGGAGACAATCAATTAATTTCTGTAAGGATTATTCCCCTTTAAACAGATATGGTGTTTTGAGTTGCATACAAATGATATGCAGCCCCAACTGATTAGATATAAGGGTATTTTTCTCCCATGTACACACAGCAACCAATTACTAGATATTTATGAATATAATTATATTTTTTGACAATTGCAAGAATATGATAAGCACCTTAGAGTTTTACTGCAGTTTGTTTATAAGCATTTACATATTCCTGCAATTGTCAAAAAATATAATTATATTCATAAATATCCAATTGGAAATTACTTTTATGAGAAAAATATGTATCTAGCTTTCCATTAACATTATCTTTATCATTGAACCATGCTTTTAAAAATAATGTCTTTAACTTTTTCATAATAAGTTGTTTTAATCTATTAATTGAATAATCAATACAATATGTTTCTTTCAATTCAAGCTTTTGTAAAATAAATTTAACAGAGGAATACCATGTTACAGTGTTATTTTCATGCATATCTTTGTTACATAAAAACGCTTCTTTAATTAAATTTGAGTTACAATGATGTAATCTATGCAGATAGCTTATCATAGATATAACAATATCAAAATATATAGGAAATCTACCTAATTCTGATTGTACAGCAACATTTGTACTTTTATTATTTAAGCCTAGAATATGCTTACAGAACTTTAAGTTCATTTTATCAGCAACATTATTCTGGTATATTTTTTCAAGCACATTTGAAGCATCTTTTTTACAGGAAGCAGAGTTGGTTTTAAACATTCCCCATATCTCTGAGCCATACAAAATAATAGGTTTAATGGTATGGTCAAACAGATGTAAATTTGTTTTAATACTAGCATCTGAGCCAGATAAACATCTATTAAGTTTATATGAAGCTTTTAAAGATTTATTAAATAAGTCTTCTTTTGCATAATTAAATAGGCCACTTGACTGGAATATAACTCCAAGGTATTTATATTTGAAAACAGTTCCAATTAATTCATTTTTAAAATAAAATGGTTCTTTTATGTGGCGTCCACTTAAAGATTAAGACTTTAGTTTTTTTTTAAGTTTACATTAAGGCACCAGGTATCACAGTATGATTACAATGCCTTCAATCGCTTTTGAAGTCCATCTGCAGAATCAGAAAATACAATGACATCATCTGCATACATAAGACAGTCTATGCGACTAGTGCTGAGTTTTACACTATCAGGACAATTTAGTAAACAGTTAGGTAGATCATTTATGAATAGATTAAAAAGGGCAGGGCTTAAAAATCCCCTTGTCTAACCCCAATATAAGAGTTATAACATGGACCTAGTTTGTTATCAACTTTTACTCTTAAATTATTAAGTGTATACATGTGTTTAATTAACTGGTAAAATTTTCCCCCAATGTCTGACTTGAGCATTTTGATAAGAATACCTGGGTGTATCACAGTATCAAAAGCTCTTTTAAAGTCAATAAAACAAGCATAAAATTTACTTCCCTTACAGTTAGTATATTTATCAATTAAGCATTTGAGGATAAACATGTGATCTGTTGTCCTTGATTTATTTCTGAATCCAGCTTGGCAATCAGTCAAAATATTTCTCTCATCTAAATGTTAAGAAAGTCTTGTATTTAACACAACATTAAATAACTTTCCAATACAAGAATTTATAGCTATACCTCTGTAATTTTCAGGGTTATTTATATCTCCTGATTTATGTATAGGTATACAGTATCCTTCACACCATAGCTTTGAATATGTACTATGAGTAGTATCAAATTAAAAAGTTTATTAATGCAGCCTACAAGGGCTGTATATATTTCAACTTGTACGATTCGCTCGTGTATGTTACAATTTTTTAGATTTTTAAAGTTAATACTGTGAATGACCAAAAACATTATTCTTTAATCTTTCTTTTTGACTTCGTGAAGGCGAGACAACAAAATGTGAACAGCTATCGTTGTCCAGGCTACAAATCCCTCCCTGTTATAACAATAAGTGTTGTCAGTATATTTATCGTATTTTCATTGAACTATCTAATACAAATAAACTGTCGTCGTAACAACAGTCCTGTTCTTTTTTCTTCCGAATTAGACTTGCATCAATAATGTATTTTTATAAGTATCAAGACGGGTGCAAAGTTTACAGGATCCACCTCCGACGCTACTGTGACCAACCCATGTTTTTTTAGTTGTTTTTTTCGATCAGCTCAGTCTTTCGAGTTCTATTTTGTGCGGATAGTAATCAAAGGTACCAGGATTATAATTTAGTACGCCAGACGCGCGTTCGTCTAGATAAGACTCATCAGTGACGCTCAAATCAAAAATATTTATAAACCCAAACAAGTACAAAGATGAAGAGCATTTAGGATCCAAAATTCCCAAAAGTTGTGCCAAATACGGCTAAGGTCATCTATGCCCTGTTTTCTTTTTTCGTCTGCAGTACATTTTTTAAGTGACATTGTCAATATGAAAAAGAATGTTTTTTTTTTATTTTGCTAATGTGTATATAAACCGTCTTATATCTCAAACTATGGATTGTGTTTGCTAACAAAACACAAAAAATTGACATGTTGAGTGTTTGAGGCTAAGTAATCTTTTGTCATTTACATTTCTCATGTCCAGAAATTGATTTTAAAACACAGGATGAATAGAAGGGGATCAATCATTCCAAGAGAGCCTTGGTTTACTGATTGACGCATCAGACTACTAATACAACGGTTCCTAGCTTGATACCCGTTCACTGAATTTTCGGCTATGTCTTGACTCAATTTACGGGTAAAGTCTTGAGAAACGATGATAATCCGTCGGAAGGGGATGACAAACGACTGAACTGAACAGTTAGACCCATATATCTTGCACGTTAGAGACACTTTGTAGATTTCGAAAAGAGAAAGGAAAAGAGATTATTATAATTTGCAAACATCTATTTTCAAATCCACTCACCGTGAACACATATGTTTAAACGTTCATTCCACAAAATCCCCAAAAACGTTTAAAATTAATTTTATCCACACAAGAGAATAAGCAGTTATACAAATGGTATCGACTATTGTTTTACAGCTAATTGATGTTAGTGTACTTTCGCTCATTCTACAAATACTGGTTTTTGTTTCTTTTGTTATAACTCCTTTTAGTCTTGTTGAAATTTCTTACTATCATCACGCATCATCGATTTAAAACTGAAGAACAATTAAGATTAGATAACAGTATATTTTATTAAGGAATCGGTTGATTTATTTTTTCATAATTTCTAATCGTGGTTACAGTTTCCATCCGTTGAAACTTGTATGCATATCAGCTCGACTAACGATAATTCCATCTATACTATCAGTGGGGTGAGTACGTATGTAAACAACATCTCCCTGGGTTAGTTCTGCTACAACACTTCCGGTTACTGTATGTATATCGTCAACCCCGTCGCTGTCTGTTAAAATGGCACCGAATGGATTAGAATTGATAACCAGCTGAGAAAAGTTAAAATTGTGTCTACCACAAACAACAGTCCAGATAAAAACGTATACGCCATTAACTGGAGCAGTAAACATCCCATTGTGTTTGTTAAAGGCAAGTCCAACGTTTGTCTTGACGTCATCAAATACGAGTATGTGATTTTGTCCTGGTTGCAATTCGTCTTTACTCATATAGGCATAAAATGCTACAATGCTATCATTCAATTCTGCAAATATCAACGGAAATTATTATAAGATTTGAAATTGTACATTGTTATCAAAGGTACGAGGATTATAATTTAGTACGCCAGACGCGCGTTACATTACGTTTCCGTATCATTTGTGGTTGTAGGGAGTCGATACGTATATAAAATGCAAAGATAATTATGTTTAATAGCTAAATTTCTACTTAAGGTGGCTCGTGGGTATAAAAATTTCATAAACATTTATATTTTCATTATAAATTTTATTTATTACACTATTAGTTATTACTTTTTGATATGGTACAAAAATCAACCCAAAAAATCAATTTGGTTTGACCCCAGATGACTTTTAAAATATTTATATCATTGAAAAAGCTCCAAATTATCTCCCTTTGGTGCAAAAATGCCATTTTTGTCATTAAATTTGAAATATCTTTTTTAACTCATCGGTCACCTATATTTTTTATTATTGTCTTCAAATAAGCTGTACATAAACTAAATAATTGTAGAATTTAAGCGATTTCTTATATTAGGTTATTTTTTTATTTCGAAATTACCTCAATTTCGCCTATTAGTTCAACAGAAAAAAAAGGACATCAACAAAAATGTATGCTTCTTCCGGAGGCAGATTGTGAGCTTAAATGAACGGTTACCCCATTTTTTTATTGCATTTTTCTTTTAAGTATATGATAACGTTTATTTATGAAAAGATATAGCGAAATCCTATATTAGAAAAAAAATGATTTATACCCAGGAGCCCCCTTAAATATGCCCATAACTGACCACACTTAAAAGACAATGTCAATAAAAGATATGATGACAAATACATGTTTATAAATATGGTAACAAAAATCAGACAACAATCCAAATGCTGAAGTCAACGTCAGAATATTGGAAGTACAAATGAAGTTTAAATTTGAGAATGGAAATGGGGAATGTATCAAAGAGAAAGCAATCCGACTATAGAACCGATAACAGCCGTGGGACACTAACGGTTCTTCAATTCAGCGGGAGAATACCGCACCCGAAATCGTGCTTCTGTTGGCCGCTCAACGACAACATACACCATTCAGTAATAATGGATGTCATCATAACTCCGAAATATATAAAAGAAACTAAAATTATAAATTATAAAAGACTACCAAGGCGAGAGACTCCTAACTTGGGACAATAAAATTAAGAAAGGAAATGGGGAATGTGTCAAATGAACAATAACCCGACCATAAATAAAACAACAGCCGAAGGCCACCAATTTGTCTTCACTGTAGCGTAAAACTCCCGCACCCGTAGGTGTCCTTTAGCTGGCCTTTAAAAAATATGTATACTAGTACAGTGATAATGGAAGTCATACTAAACTCCGAATTATCCACAAGAAACTAAAATTAAAAATCAAACAAGACTAACAAAGGCCAGAGGCTCCAGACTTGGGACAGGCGCAAAATTGCAGTGGTTTTAAACATGTTCATGAGATCTCAACCCTCCCTCTCTACCTTTAACCAATGTAGAAAAGTAAACACAGAACAATACGCACATTAAAATTTAGTTCTTGAAGTCCTAGTCCGATGTTCGAATATGTAACAGAATGTATGTATCAAACTGAGTCTTTTTAACCTGTTCGATATACTATACCTAATCGTTTTGTTAGAGAATGTCTTTCCTTCTTATTTCTGGTTTTCTCTTCTGTTATGGACTTAATCGACTGACGTAGTGCGTAGTCTAGAAACGAATGGCTGCTGATATTTCCAAAGTCACGTGCTTCTGTCTGTTTCCATGGTTTTATTTCATAGCCCCCATCTGATTGTTTCTGTCTCGCTTCATTGATTGATTTTCCTTCCAGCATAGAAATATGTTCAACAGCCTCGTTTATCTGTTTCTCATGGGTTTGAATTTGTATTTCCTGAATATTTATGTAGCGTTGCTGCTCTTCGATAAGTGTCTTTTGACTTTGAATGTGTTCTTCCTGTCTATACAGCTGCTCAGTCATTTTCATTACCTTATGTTCCAATTTTAAAATCTTTGGGTCCTGAAAGTTCTGTATTTCTTCACGCACTAGGTCACGAATCTTATCGTACTCTATACATTGAGTTTCACTTTTCACAGAGAATGCAAGAACACAGAGAAGAAATCCAAAGACAATCAACGTCATTATTACAGTTAGGTCTGTTCTTATTTCAATAGGAATTCATATACGTAGGTGTTAAAGATAATACGAGGTTATCTCGGGGTTCAGTTCATGACTGTATATACATTTCTGTTGTATCTAATACAATGGAATTACGATTTAAAGTAAACTCACCAAAAAAATGAACTTCGAGGAAAATTTTAAAAGAAAGAAAGAGACAGAACCATTGTTAAAGTAAAAGTAACAAAAAATGATTATAACAAGACGACAACAGTACCGATAGTAAAATCATCTGCTCCGGCAAGTTAACAATGTATATACTGCAGCAGCCAAATTGCATTGACTGTATATTCATATGTGATCGCCTTGTTTATGACGATGACAATGTGTTTTCGTAGAGTTTTTATTTATGACGTCAATAAAGCATATAGGTTCGCGGAATGTTTACGTCATCCACTTAAAATTAATACATGACGGTGCTTACCCTAAATACTTCATGTAGAGCAGTAATAAGAGTTGCAGTATATAAAAGTGACCATACATTGTCTTAATATCAATTGTATTTGTACTCGGCTCGAAACAGGTAGAAATGGTCGGCACTGTCTCGCTTTCTAACTGTTTCTCAGCCTTGTACAATTAACATTGAAACTTTAAGACAACGTATGGTTATTATATGTTAGCGGCAATAAACACAATTTGGCATTAAGCTTAAATCCTATGCAATAAGCTAACGCCTAGGCATTAAGTTATTGAGAAACTTTTAGGCATTAAGCTGATTTCCTGAAATATGATGATGATTATTCATCCACGTGCCGAACATAATTTTAGGCAATAAGTATACAACTTTGGAATGTATGCATAAATCTATTTTGTGATTTATTCTTGATATTAAGTCGTTTCTTAGTTATATTTCGAATATTACATGTATAAGTATACATACATTTGACAGCTAGGTCTTCAAATTTAGTCAGTTTATTTAGTAACTTTAGCAGTTAAAAAAACAGGATTAACTCAAGTCAATTAATTAAATTTTTTGTGGCTTTACAAAATATTAAAAAGGTTTTTAAAAAAGTGAATGTATACAATTAAAAAAGTAAGAGATTCTTTAGAATAATTAAAATATTTATTTGAAAATTTGTACACTTGAATACTTCACAATTCAAGCTGATCTGAACTGGTCAAATGTAAACAAAATTAAAATATGATTTTTTTTCCTCACACCATTTTCCAATCTTTATATTGGATAAGTAAATTTTCTTTGTTCACAGTTCACCAACCTTTGATAACAAAATGATTTCATGGTGTTATTGGCAATCAAATCACATGTTCTTTTTTTATATTTCGGATGAAACTGTAGCCTGTAGTTTTGCATCAGTAAAATTATATGTTTATCTTTTGTTCATATTCAAACATATGTAAATGTTGTAGTAATAAAATAAGTTGAAGTACTCTGAGTATTTATATGGAAGATGCACGATATTTGCCTTCGATTTTTTAAGTATCATGGAAACCGTGACACCTCAAATTCAGCTCCCTCAAAGCATATAATGATTTTACCGATTATGTATTTAATTTTAACTATTTACAATTAGTTTGTACAATTGTAATATAAAACATAGTTATATTTGTTTTTACCAATGGTTTGTTCCAAAGAGTTTAAATGTAAAATTAAAATATCAAACTTAATAATCACCTTCGATTTAAAACTAATGAATATTTCCAAATGATTAATCGGTTTTTGAATTAAAGTTGTTGTTTAAATTTGATCCAGTATTTCAATTATTTTATTTACAATTTTCTTTTACGCCAATATTTAGGACAGCGGTAAGAAGATTTTTACCAGATGGTAAATTGTGGTTTGCCATTATGTCGTCTAATCTTTTAATTACCAAACGTGACTTATTCCCGATTGTGACAGTTTTGCTGAATGTGAATTCGCATTACTATAAGACGTGTTACGGTACTTGTCTATCCCAAATTCATGTCTTCAGTTTAAATGTTTAATGTTATATTTGTAATTCTCAACGGATTTTGTCAAATGTGTTGGCGTCTTTCTATTATATCTATGTGTTATGGAAAGAAACACTAATCACCGCCTTCATTTATTAGATTTAATTTTGTTCAACGTAATCTGTACGATAATTTACGTTTGAAGTTGTATTCATAACAAACTGGACATAAAATTATATATATTATAGTTCATTGCTATTACTAAGTATTGCAATATGCATTGTGTTTAAATGTAGTATCAGTATTTAGCTCTAATATAATCTTAAATTAATCCTAATTCTATCTTACTTTTGAATTATAGTTTTTCATATGTTAGTTTTGTACTGTTTCAGAAATTTCATAAATTCAAATGTGACGTATTTTTTGTGCCTTTTCGCCATCGTATGTGACGTCATTTTTATTATTTATTGCGTCCTGGACTGAGTCGGGTGTGTCTATTCTGTGTTGGTCTTAGCATTATGTATTCGGTTTTAGTTTTCTGTAATTAGTTAATATTTCAGTTTCATTATGTATATCTCTTTTATATTCATTTGATAAATTTTACTGTTTGCAATAGCATTATTTGTTCTAAATAATAAGGATGTTCTTATCCCAAGCATAAAAACATAGCCGTATTTGACACAACCTTTTTCAACTTTTGATCTTCGGTGTTGTATAACTTTGTACTTTTTTTTCACTTTCGATCTTTTATATCTGGACGTCACTGATGAGTTTTGTGTGGACGAGGCGCGTTTTTGGCGTATTGAATTTTTAACCTGAAGCTTTTTGTTATCTATTAATCATATGTTTCTTTGTCTAATATGTTCTCCTGTTTATTTGTATTGTAGTCCTGTAATATTATGTTGTCATTTCAATGTTATATTTAACATGGCCATTAAAGTGCAAGGTTTGGCATGCCACAAAACCAGGTTCACCTTTGTTTCCCCTATAAAAATGTCATGTACCAAGTCAGGAAGATGGCCATTGTTATATTATTGTTCGTTTCTGTGTGTGTAAAATTTTGACGTTGCGTCGTTTGTTTTTCTTATTTTTTAGAATAAATTCACATTGCGATAAGACGTGTCACGGTGCTTGTCTATTCCAAATTCATGTATTTGGTTTTGATGTTATATTTGTTATTCTCGTGGGATTTTATCTGATGGTTGGTCCGTTTCTGTGTGTGTTACATTTCAGTGTTGTGTCGTTGTTCTCCTCTTATATTTAATGCGTTTCCCTCGGTTTTAGTTTGTTACCCCGATTTTGTTTTTTGTCCATGGATTTATTAGTTTTGAATAGCGGTATACTACTGTTTCCTTTATTTAGTACATCCTAGCTAAGATAACCCTCAGATAGCTTCGATGTGCATGCTGAGATATGAAGTAGGTCGGTCCTTACTTTATCATAATTTCTGTTCTATGAATACCTTATAGGACCGATCTTAAGACAGTTTCGATAAACAGGCCCCAATTCTAATAATGTTATTATGTATCAAATATATTTTTATCTTAATGTCTTTTATTAACTCGCAATTATGTTTTATGCATTAAGCTTCATGCCTGCACACATTTTTTCAGGATTTAAGACTTATCCCTAACATCATTCAGGCAATAGACTTACTGCCTAGGCGTAACTTTATTGCCTAGAATTTAAGCTTATACTTAATTTCACTTATTGCCGCTAACATATATATATATATGTGTGTGGTCTAGCGGGACGGCTGCAGTGCAGGCGATTTGGTGTCACGATATCACAGTAGCATGGGTTCGAATCTCGGCGAGGGAAGAACCAAAAATTTGCGAAAGCAAATTTACAGATCTAACATTGTTGGGTTGATGTTTAGACGAGTTGTATATACATTATGTACACAGCCATGTATCACCATCATTGATGGCGAACCGATGGATACATCTGTTGTAGGGTTGTCACTGACTCAGACGTACTTATGAATATAATTATTTTCTGTGACTGTATCTTACATTAATTTGTAGGATCCTTTACTATAGATAATTTAGCTGATCTTCATGCCTTGTATATCATGTACTGTAGTACGCCGCTAGATTAAAACTGAAGTGGAAAGGTAACACATGCCCACCAAAAGCTCTTGTTTGAGAGCCCAGGTGGTCGTGTGGTCTAGCGAATTTTTGGTTCTTCCCTCGCCGGGATTCGAACCCATGCTACTGTGATATCGTGACACCAAATCGCCTGCACTGCAGCCGTCCCGCTATAGCTAGACCACACGACCACATGGTGATACATGGCTGTGTACATAATGTATATGCAACTCGTCTAAACATCAACCCAACAATGTATATATATATAGTTGTTAATTTCCTGTGTCATTTGATCTTTTGTTGAGAGTTGTCTCATTGGAAATCATACCACATCTTCTATTTTATATTTTACATTATAGAAGAATGACGCAAAAACGTCGAGTATATATATATTTATTTATCTTCACGTTTTGTCAAATCATTTGAAAATATGAATGAAACACCGAAAGGCATTCATTTATAAAAATATATCAAACTGACGATGCGCAGATTTATTTTCATATGTACAATTAATATGTTTTTAATCGATCGCGATGGATCTAAGCGTTTACACTTGAAAAAAGATAAAAATCAATCTTTTTAAAACCACATCTGGGGTGGTCTTTTTAATTTCGATTGACGATCGACGTTTCTCAATTTTTGCTATACTAAAGATCGGCGATCCCAGAAACGATCGATCTTCATTGCTAGTGCTAACGGGGTATTACATCTCTATAAATTTCAAAAACTATCGTCATAATGAAAAGGAATAACATTCTGAATTGAAATTAAAAATTCATAATATCAAAAGCAAAATTCTGTCTTGTCTTTCAGATATAATTTTAACTTTGTAGAATTTTATAATCAAATGATTTGATTACAAAATTCTACAAACAAGCTGAATTGAGATATTCAACACACTTATAACAAATTTTGAAGAATCGTATTCAAAAAGTGTATTTGTATATAATTTCCTGGCATATTATAAAGCAAAAGCTTGCAAAATTGCAAAGAATTCGAAAATACATATACCGATGTGATTCCGCTAACATTCCGAAATGGTAGGCAATATCATTTTATTTTACAAACATTTTTTATCTGGTTTTACTACAAGGGAATCAGTCTGACTATAACAGTGCTTGTTCCAAAATGGCATATAAGTGTCACTTAAAATAAGGATAGATATGGTATGCGGTAATACATGTACTATTTTTTATTGGCCTAATATAAAAAAAAAAGAAGATGTGTTATGATTGCCAATGAGACAACCACACTATTTTGTATTAGCCTGAGCATATTTACTTTAAATTAGTTCAAATTAGAAGTAATGCAGCATAATATGATATAGATCGTAAGATGATTTTTTATAACTTTTCACTGTCTTTCTTTTCAATATTCACATATGTGTTACTTCAATATTGCTGTTCATTTAATTATATAAAATATCTGTTCAACACATAAACTATCTTATCAGCCTGAATAGAAATGTTTATTGAAGCATTCGAATGTACATTTACAAGTACAATGCATTGTTTTCCAACCACCGCAATTACATTACGTGTCTGTGATACTGACTGAAAACTAAGTACTATCATGTGTAGGTTAATGTGCATTTATTGTTATTGAAAACAAACAAACAACAAAACAGCAAATAATGAGAACTGAGTTGTACGTAATTTGTAAGAATATCGCCTAAAAAGTCAACCGTCTTACGACGTTGTTTTTAGAATTGGCGCAATGTATTCCCGCCAATTCAAATTGTTAACCACATTTTCAGAAATATCTTTTTTTTCTATTAGGGTGACCCCACCTTTTTATTTCCTTATTTTGTTTAGATATAAACGACGCATATTCTATTGAATACTCATCTAGAAATTATTGGCCAATTTTTATAACACTTAATTTTTTTATAGATATTTCACGATCAAAAAGGCGGGAAAACTATTATAGCAACTTATCGTTATTATTTTCTATTATTTTTCTACTCAGAAAATGGTTACATCAATAAAATAGTTCGTACTAACAGACAAGACTAGTTGAATAGGCTACGGACTTTTAGAAAAATATTACACTGCTTTTGACTACAAGTCCCGATTTCCCAATTCCATGAAAAAGATGCGGCTTTAAATCGAAAACGAGGTCGGTGACCCAATTTTTTTATTTGCTTATTTTTAAGCTTTTACCAAACCTAAAGTAAACATTAAATATAGAGAAGATATTATTGGTAGATCTGAATAAAAGGATTTGTCTTTAAAGATAATAAAATGTTATCTCAGGGTTCAGTTCATGACTGTATATACATTTAAATTGGTCAGTTATTCTAATTTTTTTATTAGATGTTTGCTGAAATATCATATTATCATTTGAAATTAAGTTAAAGTTGAAAACTACATTTTACTTGACTACCTAGATACTTATTAAACAGTTTTAGTATTCGCTCTCCATTGGAAAATAACTTAATCATCTCATTAAATTTTTGTATAAAAATTCCCATTCAAAAATATTGAGTCTATTTGCAAATCGCTACAGACTTTGTCTGCAGGTGGTCTTCTGTGGTTCTAGTACATGTTACTCTTACAATAAGGATGTATGACCAGTTGTAGTATAGTATAATCTTTCTTCTAAAGTACTAAATATATGTTCATATGATATGAGCACTGCATGAACGAAAAGCTACCATTCTCTAGTCTCGTTGAAATCGAACACTCCTATCTTATATATGGTAAGTAAGACAATAATAATGTAGACGTCACAAACATGTTATCTATTCATATGCCATTGGTGTTCGTAAAATGTACTATTAGAATTGTCCATGTCATATTAATTATTTTATTGTAGGTTTCATCCTAGTGAGACCAAACCGCATAGACTTGACAATTGATATTTACTGCTTCTCTGCTAAGCAATAGAAAAAATAATCGTGTAAGGGAACATATCTTCTCACGTTACAAAGAACAAGGTAGGCTTCGAAATCAATTGAAAAATTGTCTCGTCGTGGAATGTATGTTATAATTCCTGTTAAGACATTGCTAATTTATAACAATTATTAGCAATACTTAAAATGTAAACCCTTTCGAACTGCAAATGATGGTTTTTAATGTTCAATGTTATATTTGATGTTTCATTTTTTAAAATAAAAACGTACATCTATAAAAAAAAAATGTCAAGGAACTTTCCGTTTAGAATTTTCGCCGAAGTTATTGTTGTTATGTTTGTAGTGTTGTGTAGTCTTTTGTCGATCTCTTTTCGACATGTAACTTTCTTTTACTCCCTGTGGTATCTTTTAACTTATTTGTTTTATCAGATTGATAACAATTCAGTGTTTGTGTGTGTGTTCAGTTTAATTCAAAACTGTGTACTACAAGCAAGTGTAAATCATTTAGCAAGAACGTGTTTGCTCTCAATATAGTAATTTGTGTGATATCCTGTGCTTAGTATACGATCTGTATTTTGCTTTTTTAATATGCATGCATTAGTTATAATATCTTTTCTAAAAGGGATAGGAACAAACAAGGTAGTGTCTTCAACGACTCGCTTCGGGAATACTAAATTTTAATTTGCCTCTATTTTTTAAGTAGTAACAAAAAGTTCAACAACCGTTCAAAGTTCCTTTTTCTATTAATATTAAAAAGAAAGGCAGTACTACAGATGATATTAACTATTGACCACTACTTATTCTCATTTATTGCTCTACATGTATTTCAATATACTAAAAGAGGGACGATAAATACTAGAGGGACAGTCAAACTCATTGATAGAAAATAAACAGACAACGCCATGGCTAAAAATAAAAAGACAAACAAACAAACAATAATACAGAAGACACAACATAGAAAACTAAAGACTAAGCAACACGAACTCCACTTTATCCGCAAAATCATGGCATAAAATATTTCCCTATAGAAAGAAAATCTTATCACACTTTTAGTCAACTGTTCAAAAATGTAACGCTTCTCAATAGAAAGTATCATTTGTCAACACTGTTATTAAACTGGAGAACTAGATTATATTTAAAGATCCTTTATTAATAATGAGATTAAATATCTCTATTATAATTTCCATCCGCTAAAACTTGTACGCATCTCATCTTGACTTCTGATAACTCCTTTTATGCCAAAAGTTGGGTGAGTACGTATGTAGACAACATCTCCATGGTTTAATTCTGCTACTACACTTCCAGTTACCGTGTGATAATCATTAATCTCGTCACTGTCTGTTGCAATGGCCCCGAACGGATCTGAATTAACAACCAGTTGAGAATAGATATAACTATATGTACCAGAGGAAACTGTCCAGATAAATGCGTAAACACCATTCACTGGAGCAGTAAACATCCCACTGTATTTATTGAAGGAAAGTCCAACGTTTGTCTTAACGACATCGAATACGAGTATTTGGTGTTTTCCTGGTTGGGATTCCCCGTGACTCAGATAGGCATAAAATGCTACAATGTTATCATTCAAACCTGTAAATACCAAAAGGAAAGAAGTTCTTGTTAGTTATGTATTCATTGTACATCATGTTTATATATTTGTAATTGTCACATATTGCTGTTGATATGATGCAAAGATGTGCCCCCTATTATATCAGTGTTGTACAGTAGTCCTCAAGATATTCTATTCATATACTTTGATACAAGAAAAGTGGTATTAATGCCAATATGACAACGCTCTATCTAAGTCACAATTTGTAAAAATAAAGATATGGTTCTAATGTTATAAAAATTGTTTCCTTGATATTTAAGCGGTCGTTTTGTTTCGTGTAAATATGCAATAATACTTAGATCAACCAACTTATAGTATTTAAACCTATTTGATATACTATACCTAATCGTTTTTTTAGAGAGTGTCTTTCTTTCCTGTTTCCGGTATTTTCAGGCATGGACTTAACCGGCTGACGTAGTGCATGGTGTTTTAATGAATGGCTACTGATGTTTCCAACGTCACGTGCGTCTGTATGTATCCATGGTTTGATTGTAGAGACTCCAACTGATTGTGTCTGCTTTACTTCATTAACTGCGTTTCCTTCCAGCTTAGAAATATGTTCAACAGCCTCGTTTATCTGTTTCTCGTGGGTTTGAATTTGTATTTCCTGAACCTTTATGTAGCTTTGTTGCTCTTCGATTAGTGTCGTTTGACTTTGAATGTGTTCTTCTTGTCTATTTAGCTGCTCATTCATTTTCATTACCTTCTGTTCCAATTTTAAAATCTTTGAGTCGTGAAAGTTCTGTATTTCTTCACGCACTAGGTCACGAATCTTATCGTATTCAACATTTTGCGTTTCACTTTTCACAGAGAATACAAGAACACAGACAAGAAATCCAAAGAAAATCATCTTCATGATTACAGTTAGTTCTGTCCTTATTTCAATAGGAATTCATAGACGTAGGTGTTAAAGATAATACAAGGTTATCTCGGAGTTCAGTTCATGACTGTTCATACATTTCAATTGCCTTTAATAAAAAGGAATTTGCGCTTCAATTTATATCCATGTGATATTAAATTGCACATATCATGTGACATGCTAACGTTATAAAGTAAAATCACAAAAATACTGACCTCCCTGGAAAATTTAAAAAGGAAAGTTCCCAATAAAATGGCCAAAAACAAAAGCTCAAGCACATTAAACGAATTGATAGAATAGAGTGCGCCCGATATATAAGACATAATCCAAAAAATGTGTAGCAGGAAGAAAGCCAGAACCATTGTCAAAGCAAAAATACCAAAAGTTGATGTAAACAAGACGACAATAGTAAAATCATGTGCTCCGGCAAGTTAACAATGTATAGACTACAGCTGTGCTATTTGAGCATTCATATGTGACCATATATCGCCTTGTTTATGACTACGAGTATATTGATTAAATCTGAACGTGCATGAATGTATATGTCGTGTACAAGTTGCGATTTTGTACAGGTTATAACATGTACAAAAATATTGTACATGTTATAACTTGTATAATGCAAAAATACAAGTTATAACATGTACAAAAGTACCTCATACATGTTATAACCTGTACAAAATATTGCTTAAAAATGGTTTTAACTTGTACAAAATCGAAAAATAAGGATATTTTTCTATTATCGCAACAGATAACATATTCATAACTTTTTTTATTATTCCTTCATGTTGGTGTGTTTTGTCCTTTTTGTCGAGCCTTCGACTTTAGTCGAAAAGCGAGACTAAGCGATCCTACATTCCGTCGGCGTCGTCGTCGGCGGCGTCCACAAATATTCACTCTGTGGTTAAAGTTTTTGAAATTTTAATAACTTTCTTAAACTATACTGGATTTCTACCAAACTTGGACAGAAGCTTGTTTATGATCATAAGATAGTATCCAGAAGTAAATTTTATAAAAATAAAATTCAATTTTTTCCATATTTTACTTGTAAATGGACTTAGTTTTTCTGCGGGGAAACATTACATTCACTCTGTGGTTAAAGTTTTTAAAATTTTAATAACTTTCTTAAACTATCCTTGGTTTGTACCAAACTTGGACAGAAGCTTGTTTATGATCGTAAGATAGTATCCAGAAGTAAATTTTGTAAAAAAATAAATCTATTTTTCCATATTTTACATTTGAATGGACTTAGTTTAACTGCGGGGAAACATTACATTCACTCTGTGGTTAAAGTTCTTAAAATTATAATAATTTTCTTAAACTATCCTTGGTTTGTACCAAACTTGGACAGAAGCTTGTTTATGATCGTAAGATAGTATCCAGAAGTAAATTTTGTAAAAAAATAAATCTATTTTTCCATATTTTACATTTGAATGGACTTAGTTTAACTGCGGGGAAACATTACATTCACTCTGTGGTTAAAGTTTTTAAAATTTTAATAATTTTCTTAAACTATCCTTGGTTTGTACCAAAACTGGATAAAAGATTATTTATGATCAAAAGAAAGTATACAGAAGTAAATTTTGAAAAAAAAAAAAAATCCACTTTTTCCGTATTTTACTTGTAAATGGACTTAGATTTTCTTCCAGTTAACATTACATACATGTAAAGTCTAGATCTGCAGTTGAAGTTTTTAAAGCATTTATTTAACTCATAAACTATGCTGGATTTTTACCAAACTTGGACAGATGCTTCTTACAATCAAAAGATTGTATCAAGAGGAATATTTTCATTGATTTCTTTCCTCATTTTTGTTGAGCCTGCCATTTACAGCAAAAATAGGCGAGACACTGGGTTCCGCGGAACCCTTACAAATTTTTTGATACAGTTAATGCACAGGGGTCGGTATTACGAAGCATTCCTAAGACCTGTCATAAAATATATATCTTAGGACATGTCTTATGATTGTATTATGACTAGCTATGACCATATCTTTATTTGATGAATTATAATTGTGAGTGTCCACTTTGAAGGCAATAGTAAAATACTTTCATTCTAGTTGACAATAAAAGACATAAGAGGATATCCAGGAAAGATGTGTCTACAAATAAAATTGGGAATTGAAATCGGGTATGTGTCTAACGACAACAACCCACCAATGGAACAGACAACATCCAAAGGCTACAAATAAATGCTTTCAAAGTAGAGGATATATATTTAAAACATCACAATGACATTCGCCTCATGCAATGATCTTATAGTTTATAAACAAAAAGTGAGTTATAAATTTACATAAGTCATGCTGAAGATGTTGAAGAGTATATGTAGATCCAAAGATATTGATAATGAAGCGTGGTCCAATGAAAACTATTTCAGCTCTCTCTTGCTTTAACAGAGTAAGCACATAAGATATTGTTTTAGTCTTTGCATGCTATAAAAATGAGAGGGAGGAGTATTTCCCAAAATCATTAAGAATCGTTCTTAAATTTTTTTGAAGAATTTAGGAACTAGTATCTAATGTAATTGTCATTGAGGAATGCAAGCTTTTAGTAAATAGTTTCACACTAATTTTAAACCATGATGGACTGCATAAGACAGACAATTACATGAAAACACATTTTGCCAACATTATTTATGAAACATATATTTCTGAAACTTTGTGATCATTGTCCTTTATAGAAAAAGACACGTTCTGACCTATTTATTGTTGTTCTTTCTGCATTGGTGAATTTAAATGTATATTTTACTTCTTTAAGATTTATTTTAAATTTTGTACAAGTTTAAGCAATATTTTGTACAGGTTATAACATGTATGAGGTACTTTTTTACATGTTATAACTTGTATTTTTGCATCATACAAGTTATAACATGTACAATATTTTTGTACATGTTGTAACCTGTACAAAATCGCAACTTGTACACGACATATACATTTACTTAAATAACCTTCAAACTGGACACCATAGGTTTATATTTTAGTAATAGCATATTGAGGAGGAACAGTGTACTAAAAATATGTTTTAATTCATTTAACAAGTCATATTTCGAGGAGATATGCCGAAAAAAAATCATTTGACGCACTGCTACGCCAGACAAATATTGTTTGTCTGAGCAAAAACATACCTTTGTCATCCAATTGAAATATTATAATTACAAGTAATCCCATACTTAATATTTGGTAATAAAAATCAGCAACAAAAATATGTACATGTATGGTCGATCTATTTCACGAAATCTAAAGTCAAAACGATAGTTTTAATGTTAATTCCGTCTTTAAAGCTACCTCACACTGATTAGTTGATGTGAAGGTAGCAGCCGGCTCGTTATTCGATATTTGATATTCAATATCCAACCAGCTGAAAATTAAGAAAACATAATTAACATCCAAAGCTGGATTTTCGTTGCTGAAAGGAGTAAAAAGATACGTAGGAAATCGTTTGATGTGTAACCTTAATCTTTAAAAAGTTATTTCTTTCTGTTTATAGCCAATCTAGTGCATGTGTTGATCTGTTTATTCAGTTTGTTCCCTTGTTTGTGTGTAAGGTTTTTTATTTGCTTTGAATTTTGGACTGTCTGTCTTACATCTCCATATTGTTTTGGATTAATTCTTATCTTTAGTCAACCCCTTTTATAAATCGTAAACCAATCTGATATCTTATGTCATTTGTAATGCCGTCTATATAAACTTAAGTGCAAATACAATTCTATTAAGTACAAGTGCAATATATATGCTGTCCTGACTAAACCTCGAGATAACCCTGGGTTATCTTGGCTAAATACTTATAAACACCTACGTATATAAAATCCTACTGAAATCAGTTTAACAGACCTAACTGTCATCATGAAGTTTGGTTTATTTGGATTTCTTATCAGTGTACTGGCAGTCTCTGTGAAAAGTGAAACTCAAAATATAAAGATTCATGGATTAATGCTTGACGAAATACAGAACAAACACAATGCAAAGATTTTAAAATTGGAAACGATGATCATGGCAATGGATGAGCAGCTAAATAGGCAGGATGAGAAAATCAGAAGTCAGAATGATCGAATTCATGAGCAACAGCTGCGCTTAAATGATCAGGACATTCAAACTCGTAAGCACGATCAAAACATAAACGACGTTGTACAACATGTCTCTGAACTGCAAGATAGTACAATCAATGACGTGAGCCAGAACCAATCAATAAGAGGCTTCAAAATCAGTCCTTTGAAACAGTCAGAACCACGTGACTTTGTAAAAAAACGGTAGTCATTCGTTTATAGACCATGCACGACGTCAGTTGATTCAGTCCATACCAAAAGAGGAAACCGGAAAAAGAAAAGGAAAGCTATCTTTTATAAAACGTGCAGGTATATTATATCAAACATGTAAGGGTGGTTAATTTAAGTATGCTTGAAACTAATCGAAGTTTGAAGATGATAAGTAGTTTAATGAATATATACTTCTAATTATCTGGAGTTGACTCTTACTGATTGGTTGTTGTCTAAATTAGGTTATCTTATAGAACAATGTACTTTTAAATAAAATTAACGGTCCCAATTTTCTTGCACCAGATGCGCATTTCGACAATACATGTCTCTTTAGTGATGGTCGTGGCCAAAATATTTGAAATCCAAAGCTTATATAAAAAATGAAGAGCTGTACACCATTTAACATACATTTTGGTGACAGTGTGTATTAATTGTACATTGTTCAAATGATGATTATAGATCAAAATGATCGAATACACCCATTCTGCATAGAACCTTTGGATAAATAACGAGTTTTTAGTGAAGATAAGCCTATTTCAAGCAGACTCTGTTTCTTAAAGGGTAAAGTTTGAGGCAATATTGACCGTGTTATCACGAGTCATCTTGCCTTAACTAATTTGTACGTATGGTAAACTTGCGCAGTTCACCCTTCGGCGCAACTGAGCTCACCCCGGTTTTTTAGGGGTATTTGCCTCAAGACTTTAGTTTTCCATGTTAGGTTTTTATTTTGATCTGATAATATCTATTTTAACTTTTGATAACACAAATATGGACAAATACATATGGATTACTAACAATACCAAGATAAACTCAATACTGAACGACCATTCCAACACAATTAAAACTAAACATGGAAAATCTGTAAGGTGTATTCATTAATTAGAAGGAAAAAAAACATAATCTCGATCACAAACATCATCTACATATAAAATGTACGATGTGACACTGGATGGACTCCAATTATGAAAATTGTAAAAAAAAATAAACAAGATATCAAAAATATCTTTTCTGTTGATATTTACAGGTTTGAATGATAACATTGTAGCATTTTATGGCTATCTGAGTCACGGAGAATCCCAACCAGGAAAACAACAAGTACTCGGGTTCGATGTTGTAAAGACAAACGTTGGACTAGCCTACAACAAGTACAGTGGAATGTTTACTGCTCCTGTTAATGGTGTATACGCATTTACCTGGACAGTCTCCACTGGTATGCATAGTTACATTTATTCTCAGCTTGTAATCAATTCAGATCCGTTTGGAGCAATTCAAACAGATAGTGACGAGGTAAGCGACTACCATACATCAACGGGGAGTGTAGTTGCAGAACTAAACCATGGAGATGTTGTCTACATACGTACCCACCCCACTGAACTCATAAAAGGAGTAATCAGGAGCCAAGATGAAATGCGTACAAGTTTTAGCGGGTGGAAATTATAATCGAGATTTTAAATCGCGTTAGTAATAAAATATTTTGAAATGTGATATAGTTTTTTAGTTTTAAAGCAGAGTAAACCTATGATACTCTCTACCGAGACTATTAGTGACTTTCCGTGTAGAATTCATGGAGCTAAACATAGCATTTGAAATAGATGATTAATTACAAATCAACATATGTAGTCCTAAATAGTTTTCATTCCAATAATGTTGATTATGCAGAGGTTTCTGTGACGAACGCCTTACAGGAAATTTTACATGTATATCCAGAGGATACCATTTTTATATGAATATTAACCCCGGTAATTACTTTGAAACAACCCATATGAAGATATTCTTACTTACACGTGCATATAATTTTTATTTCTTGCTTGCAGAAAGGCACCACATATCAATTGTCTAGTATATAGTTTGATCTGACCGGGATAAAACCCACAACCTATGCAGTCAGATTATAAATTTGTCAATGGGGTATATATAACCGATTCACGAATATGATTGTTTTGCTGAGTGTGAATTGCAACAATATAATATCATGTGTGTGTAAAATATTTTCATATAAAGGAAGAACTGTAACTTTTTTTTTTAGTATACAATTTTGTTTTCTCTTTTGAAAACATACCAACCATCCTTGGCTGTTTTTACAGTGTTTATTTGATTATCAGATCACATATTTCATGATTATTTCATAACATATAATGGTATTTTTAATTATTTGATCATCTTGTTTAAAAAAATCATATTATGTGATTATTTCGAGAGAGAAAAATTGTGATCATACCCCTCTTTTCGAAAAATATGATACCTGTCGATCACATGATTTTGCTCAAAGAAACAGAGTAAATAATCTTCCATTTCTTACAATGAGACATTTCAGTAAACAATGTCACGGGTTTTTTTTTATAGAAATTATCTATCTTAATAACTATAGTAAGGTAAATCATAAAAAAGAACTGAACTCCGAGAAAAACTATGACGAAAGGGTCCTAATCAGATGGCAAAATCAAAAGATAAAACACATCAAACAAATGGACAACGACCCGGATTTTTTTTCTATCGATTTATGAGTTTTGAACATCGGTATACTACTGTTGCCTTTATATATTCCTGACTTGGTGAAGGGTTGATTTCCATAGTGTATAACGTTGTTAAACCACGTCACCTTTTCCGTCATGGGGATACAGCCGATACTGGTGGTGATACAAATAAACATCTGAATAACACTATTAGAAAAATGGATGTTGCGCAATCGGAAGTCAGGAAAAACTATGCTGAACATTTAAAAGCGCAATCGGGAAGACAGAATATATATTTATGTCGTCATGAAAGCCGCTTATAAGGAAAAGGGCATGACAACATTTTATTAATTATGTTTCGATCAAAACGAACATTGCTGTTTTAAAATATTGTATTTTCTTCTCGGATCAAATGCAGTAAAAGACTGATTCCTTGAATGACAAAATTACTTTACGAAAACTAAACTTTACTTATACATTTTACATTAGATTAACCTAGTAAGCCAAACATGTACAAACAACAATTGACTCAGGTAAAAAAAAATTAACAGGTATTCCGCTATGCTGTATAATGACAAAGGAATAGTTTACACGTACTAACAACACTTAAAAATGTCCCAATATAAATATGATATATCATCACAGAAGTAATATGTTTCTTGTACAAATATTTGGCTTATCATAGTTAAAATGAATGCTACAAATGTATTTCTTTGAATGATAATGTTGTGATATATTGACAATAATTTGAAAAAAATATCAAAAGTAAAATCACAGAAATACCGATTTCCAGGGAATATTCAAAACAGAAAGTCCCTAATCAAATGGCAAAATCAAAAACTCAAACATATCAAATGAATAGATATCAACTATCATATTCCTGACTTGGAACAAGTATTTTTTATATTGTAAAAAATGGATTAAACCTAGATTTAGAGCTAGCTATACCTTTCGCTTAAATTAAATGCCTTAACATTGACAATTATATTGAAAGCGATGAAAAACGTGTTGTCTTCTACAACAAATTATGTAAATATACACAGGAACTAGTGTATTTCCTGATATTAATATGTTCTTACATTAGATAATCGGATTTATCAAATCGAGATGTTTTTAAAAATTGTTAAATTCTATTAAAATGCGATAATCCATAGCAACTATGTTAGAATCTGATTATGTAAGGATTATCAAATACACATGTTTTGTTAAAAGTAAATCCACTTCGGGTGTCCTGTGCATTCCACAAAAACTTAAATTTCATTAACATTTGTTAACACATGTTTATTCATTCTATGTACTGATAAATTTGATCACCCTTTAACTCGTCCAATCAGCATCTAAGATCATTGCAACAAAGATTTTTGTTTATATATACAATGGTTAATCAAAGGGTTAAATTGACAAAATATTATAAATATTTTTGTTTTTTTTAAATACGCACATTTTATATTCTATTGATATAAGATAGTAGATGAAAATGTGTTTGCAGCCATATGCATTATACCGTAACCCTTAAACAGGCAAGGTTTTGGTAATTTATTTGTCTATTCTATAAGTGACAAAAACGTGTTAACGATGCAATGGTTACAATTTGGTACGATTAACGCGCGTCTTGTCTATATAAGACTTATCAGTCGTACTAGCTTAAATAAACATATGCCGGCCGGCCAATTAAATCAAAAATCTTTGACAATGTTGGGCTAAATACAACAAGTGGAAGTGATGCGTAAAAAATTTAAGTCAAATTCATAATGATTTTTGAATAGCCATTTTTACTGGAGTTTATATCTTTGAAGGATTAATAGAGACTTAACATCTTAGTCATTCGTTTTGAAAGTGCCATAATGTTTTGCTCGTGTAGTATTTTATATTGCAATCTTGTAACAACGCACAGTGTGTGTCTGAACTTATCGGTCGTCCCACTGTCTATATCACTCTGCTCAGCTCTTAATATTATTCCGTATCATGTCTTTGTGGCTTCAAATACGTTGACCCGGCCTTAATAACTTTGTTTATAATTGTTTATAATCCAGGTACTTTTGATAATAATTGTATTCACATTGAACGACAAATTTATGTGACGTATATAATTTTTCTGACGTCAGACACTCAAATCAATCCATGTGTTCGTAGATAGTAGATGTTGTTGTGTCCTGTTAAATTGTTATACAATGATGACTGATGTTCCCATATTTTGACTATTTTATTGATTGTGACTGTTTATTTAACGCATCATGTAAATGTAACGGAATTTGATGAGACTGTTATTAAAGTGAGAGGGTTAGCGCTATAGAACCAGGTTTAATCCACCATTTTCTACATTTGAAAATGCCTGTACCAAGTCAGGAATATGACAGTTCTTGTCCATTCGTTTTTGATGCGTTTTGTTTTTTGATTTTGCCATGTGATTATGGACTTTCCAAATTGATTTTCCTCTGAGTTCAGTATTTTTGTGATTTTACTTTTGACCCGGACATATCAGCGACGTCATAATGTTTGAACCGACGTTTATAACTTTGACCCGAACTTATCAAGTCATCTTTTGTGTGCTGGTGAAACAAAGAAAACACTTCTGAAACACGCAAATATAGCCCGATAAATCGATTATCAGATTATCTGCATATTGATATTGTAAAATATCAGCTGCTTGACATAATATGAAGGCTTTTTGATCTCGTTCGCTACGCTCACTCGACAAAAGCTTCACATTATGTCTCGCAGCTAATATTTAACGCTATCATCATGCAGATAACCTGATAATCGGTACATATCTAACATTATTGTTTTCGAGTTGCATTCAAGAGCCTTAATCTCAGTTATACCCACTTTGAAGAACCTATAATACTGTTAATTATTGTCAAATTGATTTTGCATTCTTCTCAATAACTGTATATTGCTGCAAAGAAACTTAATATATGTATACCATAACTTTATTTCCTTTATAAGTGTATTTATTTATAAATAACAATAGGTGGATTTGGTCATTAGTTTCTTCCCATTTATCACATATTCATAAAACAAAGGCTTTTAAATATATGGTTCTCCACAATCCTACTGAATATAAAACCAATAAAGCGTTCATTTCAATTTATTAGACAATGCACATTATGAAAATATCAATATATAATGACAGTTAATTCTATAGTGACAGTATTTGAACTCCCTTTCCCATTCGGCAGTTTCTGTTGTATTACGTCGATTGGTTACATCATCTTTAATTGTATTTAGTAGATATAAGAAGATGTGGTATGATTGCAATGAAACAGCTATCCATCAAAGTCACAATTTGTAAAAATAAACAGTTATAGGTCAAAAAGAGGGGCAAACAATACAAAAAGGACATTCAAACGCATAGATCGAAAATAAACTGACAACGCCATGGTTAAAAAGGGAGAAGGCAAACGAAAATGATAGTTTACAAGAAACAACACAGAAAACAAAGACTAAGCAACACGAACGATTCTCATTGCGTAGCCTTGACTCACACAAAACAGCAAGCTACAAAGGGGCCAAAAAGTACTATTTTAAAACCATAAGAAACGAGAAGTACTCATGAACCCCATGGAAAACACAAACTACTGAACATCAGATTCCTGTTTACATTCTTAGTACTTCCAACATGTTTATGTTAAAAGAACGCTGGAGACGGTATAAGGAGTTATGTATACACTGTTTAAGGGTTATGTTGCAAGTCCGGACTTTTCTATGTGTATGTAGTAAGGTTTTAACGGAAAGAGGGTACTTGTACACATCATTGGTGATTTTGCAGTTGTTTTGTAATTTAATAATAATGCTGGTGTACTACTTTTTTCCACGACCCTTTGAATGTACCCAATTTTAAAGATTGTCTCATTTTTCATCAGTTTTACCCATTTGTTTGGGCTATTATCGTGAAAAAATTACAGCTTTGAATTAAAGTATTTGTCATACTTTCAAAAACTAATCTGAATAAATTTAACTTAAAGAATATAGGTAGTTGTTAATATAAGAAAGTTTTATCATATCATGCTTTTTTGTTCCATTTTTTTTCTCTCTCGTTTTTAGAACAAAATGCATATTCTTTGCATTAAATGAGCGAATAAATACATATTTAAAAATAATGAACAGAAAAAAGTGATATTGGATGTACATGTTTCTGGTAAAATAATTTCTTTTACCCCACACACATTTTCTCAAAATTTTGGCAAAACGACTGACTCAATTTGTAAAAAGAAATGGTACTAATTATTCGTTTAAGTTTGATTAAACATTTCTTAAATTCTATTATATTTTATCTATTATTTTGAAAATAATTCCAAAACGAGATTTCAACGATACTGAAACGTCAGAAAATGTCATTAGTTTGTTTTGATACGTTACAGTTTGAATATGCTTACTAGGAGTATATGCCAATGTCAGCTAAACAATATGTAGATTTCAATTTTTTAAAGATAAACTAGGGAAAGGGAAAATAGGACAACAACAATAAAAACAAAGGAGTAAACAAAGACTCATAAAACCAAAAGACATTTACATCAACAGCTAAAAATAATAAATAAGAAACAACACGAACTTCACTCAAAACGAATGAAATCAGCTGCTCCGGAAGGGTAAGCGTTTACTGCACCGTATACGGCACCCGTTGTGTTATTTCTTTGTTCAGTTCGGTAAAGATGGAAGGTCATTATGACTGAGGAAGAGTATCTGATATGATTTCTGACACACTTTTGCCATAATGGCCAATCATCTCATGATGGCGACCATAAAAATTCTCGAGTGATGACCTTAATTTGATTGATTCACAGCCCTGTCTTAGCGTTCATTCAAATCTGAATAAGAGCGTTTAAAGATCAAAATCTCATAACACAGTTATGTCGAATCTGCGTCCATCCATGCATAGGAGAAGAACATGAAGAAAGACCACATTGTGTAATGGCATCTTAATTAAAGGCAACAGTAGTTTACCAATGTTCAAAACTCATAAATAGGTAGAAAAAAGCAAATCCGGGTAATAAACCAAAACCGAGGGAAACGCACACAAAAACACACAGAAACGAACTAAGCATTAGACAAAATCCGATGCGAATAATAAATATAACATCAAAACTAAATACATGAATTTGGGATAGAAAAGTACCGTGACACGTCTTATAATAATGTGAATTCACACTCAAATATAAGAGGAAACAAACAACACAAAAGAAACACAACGTTAAAATATAACACACAGAGAAACGAACTTTAATATAACAATGACCATATTCCTGACTTGGTACAGGACATTTTTTAAAGAATAAAATGGTGGGTTGAACCTGGTTTTGTGGCATGCCAAACCTCCCTCTTTTATGGCCATGTGAAATATAACATTAAAATGACAACACAACATTACAGGACTACAATACAAACAAACAGGAGAACACGGTTGACAAAGAAACACACGAATAACAGCTAACAAAAGGCAACAGGTTTAAAATTTTAATACACCAGAAGTGCACTTACTAGTGACGCCCAGATACAAAAGTTTGAAAGCCGAAACAAGTACAAAGTTGAACAGCATACATGACCAAAATGCATGGTTTTCTTTGCGGGACCAGTATGAATACACAATTTTAACAATATTATGTTGAAGTCAATCTTAATAGACGGCAAATGCGTCAAAAGAGTAGTTCTATCCTGCCGCGTATGCAGCAAAATTTTGTGGTTCTCTTTTCTGTAGTTTCCCCTAATTGTTCTCTATTCTTTACATTTCAGCACGGAAATATTTTGAATTCATTACAATTTTATACTGTTTTCGTTTTATAAACATGTACATGTATAAGTGTCTTGTCCATTAATTTAAAGTTTGCAAACGAGACACAAAAGAAACCAAAGGGAGTCATACTCGCAAGTAGGAAACAAACTGGCAACGCCATGGATAAATTATCAAAAGACAAAGACAAACAATTTTGCACAAAAAACAAGATAGAAAACTAAATACTATAAAGCTAGACAACACGAACCCCCTAACAAAATAATGGTGTTGATCTCAGGTGCTTCGGAAGGATATGAAGATCCACCAATTCTCATCCGAGCCCTAATGCATTATTGGTCAGAGCAGGTTGTTGTTTATTGTGAACATAGTGTCAAAATTATAAAACTGGTTTGCGATTCCCTAAAGAAATACGCAAAATAAAATTTCATAATCGATTTCTCTACCTAGCCTAGTGTATGTTTCAAAATTCCTACCTTAAATTCCTTGCTTTATTGGTATTTTTCGTAATGAGTCTCGACAAATTTCAAATATAATCAAGATAATACTAAACTTCGGAGTTTTGGTAAAATGGTCTTCAAATGCTTTCAATTTGCTTTAGTTTATTTCGAAACAGGTAAAAGTTAATTGTTTCTACTAAATAGTTATCTGCATTCTTGTCTTATTTCTGGGATCGCCATGCATACATAAGGTAGTTGTCAATTGTTTCTATTAAATGGTTTACGGAATTCTTGTCTTATTTCTTAGATTCGCCATGCATTTATGATAAGGTAGTGGTCAATTGTTTCTATTAAATGGTTTTCGGAATTCTTGTCTTATTTCTGGGATCGCCATGCATATATAAGGTAGTGGTCAATTGATTCTATTAAAAGGTTTTCGGAATTCTTGTCTTATTTCTGGGATTCGCCAAGCATATATAAGGTAGTGGTCAATTGTTTCTATTAAATGGTTTACGGAATTCTTGTCTTATTTCTGGGATCGCCATGCATATATAAGGTCGAGGTCAATTGTTTCTATTAAAAAAGTTTTCGGAATTCGTGTCTTATGTCTGGGATTCGCCATGCAGATATGATAAGGAAGTGGTCAATTGTTTCTATTAAATAGTTTTCGGAATTCTTGTCTTATTTTTGGGATTCGCCATGCATATATGATAGGGTTTGACAATGAATTTGCCAAATACAGGAAAAACAGTGTAAATTTTGTCGTGATGGGCAACATCTTTCCATTGATGATTTCTATCAAGAACGAAGATATAAAGGGTCCTGTTAAAATTATTGTTTGAACAGCTATCACAATACTCGTCACAAACGCTCGGACTTCCCATGATCTCTTAAATCTAAACTTCTGTGTCAGTCCTCTTCTCATTTGTCTTTCATCGCTTTTATTATTGTGTCGACAGTTGAAAATATCCGTAGTAAATTGATAATTTTGATTATTCGTTGATGAATTCATCAAGGTCAATGCCTTTTGGTCTACTTGAAATAAATCTGTCTTGGTTCCGCCTGTGGAAGATTGGCCATTTTGATCGTCCATGAAAGAATTAATTGCCTTTTGGTCTTGAATTACATCATTCTTCCTTTTGCTTGAAGTAGTTTGGTCATTTTGATCGTTCTTAAGAAAATGTATTGCCCTCGGATCTTGGAATACACCTTTCTTCGTCGTCTTTTCTCTGTTATCTTCTTGTGACATTGTGCTAGATTCTCGAGAAGCTAATGTAAATCTGTTGAAATCATTATCTATTGGCACAAATATTCCAGCTTCCATTTGCGTGCTAATATTTCCGTTCTCAAACCGAGGTTCATACTGTGTGTTTTCTTTATTCACCAAAAACATTTCAATGGATGTTTCATTTGAATCTTCGGTTAGCATTATCTTTGTATTCGTATCTTGTGGATAGATATGACTTGTGCGGTAGTCTCCGTCATCTGAGCTGCCTTCTAAATCTTCTATACGTTCTTGTGTACTTAATTCACTAGTCATGAAATGGCTTGGTATTCGTTTTGGCGACTTTTGATCATGTTCAATACGGTTTGACTTCATGTTGCCGCCATTTTTCCTTCTTCTAAGAGTACCTGACATCGGTTGTATTTTTCGTATCTTGAAATATGTTTTCCATAAATGAAAAGAAGTGAGTATTGAAATCAAGAATACCAGAAATATTATAAATATTGGTGGTCCGAATCCAGCTATAACATAATATACATATCTGCTACCATATAATTGCTGAGCTGTGCATTCAAAAAAATTGTCTTCTTTTGGAGTGAGAACCATTACTCCGAAAATAATGATAAATACAAAAATTACTGGAGCAGCCACAATGAAATATTTCTTTCTGTCAAATTGTTCTACAGTTCCAAAGTTGTACGATCTGACGGTAAGGTACCTTTGAAGACACATTAGAAAAAGAAAGCAGTAGGTCAAAGATACTCCGAACGTCATTGTGAAAAGCTGTAATATGCATGTAAACATCAATCCATTCGTAACTTCTAGAAGAGGTAGAGATGCAAAAAATATAAAAGACAATCCTGTCACTACATCGCTGCAGCACATACCCAATATGATAAGATTGTGAAATGATTTCCGTAGAACTTTAAAGCACACGATGATGTAGGTGATATTAACCAGAGATAGTATGCCAGCTGTTATACAACATAATAATCTAATGAAAGAGATTACACCATTGTTATGTGCTATATTTGAAGTTGTCTGCAAAATAAAATAAGATTACTATTTAAGGCGGAAAATAAGCCTCAACTGGTTTTAATCCATAATAGATTGCGTTTAATAAGTAGGAGGAAGTTACAGAAAACTGGGAGGTTGATGATCAATACACAGTGAACAATCTTAAATAAGTTAACCGTACTTGACTTATTATGGTTTACTTTATTAAATTGTGACTTGGTTTGAGACTTGTCTCTTTGGCTCTCATACCACATAGGAGAGCCGCGGTGTAGTGGTTTGCACATTGGACTACTTACACAAAGGTTCCTGGTTCGATCCCTGCTCCGGGGAGAAAACTTTAGAGACTGAATTTTTCGGCTCTCCCTTGACAATAATTTGGGCTTCAGAAACGATGATAGTTCGTCGGAAGGCGACAAAAAATGGCTGAACCGTGTAAACATCACCCTTAGGCTTGTAGATTCCGAAAAAGAGCTGACTATAAGGCCGCTACAAGGCAGCACTCGCAACCGTAAAATGGGAAGGGATTTATATAAGTTGCAATAAAAAAAATTCCGAATCAACTATAAATAAATATGATAAAAACTAAAAAGAACTTTTTTTTAAACACATTTTCTTTTTGATCCTCTGAAAAAAAGGGAAAAAATTCCAAAATGACATTCAAACTCAAAAAGGCGAAAATAAACAAAACCATAACTAAAATAAAATATACAAAGCACAACATAGAAATTAAGAGACTGATCAACACGAACCCTGAACAATGAAATGTTTGAACAAACAATAATAAAGTCGTCGCCTCTGCGTTTAATTCAGAACTGTTCATACGGTTCCCTTGCACTCTTCATTGCACTCTCCCTTGCAATTTAGATCTGTTAATGGCACTAAATAGATATAGGAAGATGTGGCGTGATGTCAATAAACACTCTCCATCCAAATAACAATTTATAAAAGTAAACAATTATAGGTCAATGTACGGCCTTCAACACGAAGCCTTGGCTCACACCGACCAAAAAGGTATAAAGGGCCCCAAAATATGACAATTAACAGGTAAAACAACTATTGAAATATTCTGAACATTGACTGAACAGATCTAAAACGACTATAATGTACTGATATTACCGCTGTAGATAAATTTGAAAATTAAATGAAAGACGAATTTTACTTGATACTTTATGTTCAGTCGTTCAAGAGCTGCCATATCGAATTGGTTTATTAGTGGTTTGCGACCTTTTATAAAATTATCAATTGAATTTGTTTCATAGTTTCCATGCGAGGGCCTTGTATCCTTTTATAGCCGATTATACAGTATGGGTTTGACTCACTGCTGAAGGACGTACGGTGACATATGGTTGTTAATTTCTATGTCATCTGGTCTCTTGTGGAGTGTTTTGTCATTGGAAATTACACCAAATCTTTTTTTTATATATTTAGATTTCATATAGTTGTCAATATAGTGGAATTATATGCGACTCTCATATAAGTGAAAGGTTTAGCTATAAAACAATTTATAATCCACTTTTTTACACTATAAAATGCATGTATTTATTGGCAGTTGTGTTCCATTCTGTATTCGTGTTTTAGGCTTTTATTGGCCATTTTATAAAGAACTTTACGTTTTGAATTTCCTTAGGAATTCGGTATTTTTTATATGAAATGTTGTATTGATTACATGTTATAATTAAGATAACTACGCAATAGTTATTCTTTCTACTTACATTCATTGTATCTCGTTACTGAAGTGTACGATTTGTTCAAAGCTGAAATATCTTCATCATATAAAAATAAAAGGAAAGTTGATGCTGTGTATGTTTCATGTGACCTAAAGCTTCTTGCTGCACAAATTGAGATTCGTTCAGGGAAGGAAATAAGTTTTGTATTTTATTTTAATATTTCCATAACCAAAACTGTGGATAATTTTAGTTGTAGTATAAACAAAAGTATGAGATAAATGTCAGAAAAAAATGAACAATTTACGGCAAGGATTTGTATAGTTATACAATTTCTTGTTTACGGTAAACAAATTGCAGAAAAAGCAACAACAAACAAAAAATAAGAAGATGTGGCTTTACCAGGAATGCATGTAGGCAACTTCTTCATGAACTGAATGAAATTAACGATAAATTCAGTTTAATAACAGAAATTCTACAATCTCTCAATTCTGTTCAATATTGTTCAATCACTAGATAGTTCCGAAAGAGTCAGCTGAACTTTTAAATCACTTAAAGAAATATCAAGCTACATTGTACGTGTACTCAAGGATCAAAATTACTGTATACATGTCAAAATGTCAAACTGATATTTACATATCAAATAATTTTTTTCCAATAAAGTGTGGTTCAATTTTTTTTTTAATTGTTTTAATTTGGTCAAAGAGTCGAAGTAAATATATTGTCAAAATTTTATGGGAATAAAACTAGCCGAAATAATTTTAGTCCAGGTGGTTTGTGCGACCTAAATTGATTGCAAGTTATGTTCAAAACTAGCATTGTTGGCATTCTTTCTATAACGATATTTTCCTGACATACATTGTTTTAAGCCGCAATCGTTAATTTTGATGATTGATTTTTTTTTTTTTGGGGGGGAGGGGTGTAATTTAAAAAAACTTACCTTGTATATTCAAGGACGATATCCCTGTTCTTCTGTTGAGCAGTAAAACTTGTATTGTCTTGCCAGGATACCAGACGAAGTATTGAATTGTGTCAGGATGCTAGGCTATGGAATTAACAGTATAATCGAAGAAGAGTTTAATGTATAATAGTGACAATGAACATACATTAGCCACGGCTTTTCATATCAATTGTAGTACAATAGCCACGCCTTCTCATATCAGTTCTAGTACGAAATTCGACAATGTATGCATCTGTGTGTTGATATTCAAGCTTTCTTCATATTGAAAACCCTGACGGTGCTAAAAGCTCAATATCGATCTAGTCCTATTTATTCCGTGTTTCTTTTTATTAATTTTTCGTGGCTTTCTGAAAAATTATTATTACTATTTTAATTAATCATCATTTTATGTAACACAGATTTACCTCTAAATATATAGAATGTGTGAAAAATGTAATTAATACTATGTTGACATAAAGCTCGCAAATCATACTTTCGTGATAAATTAGACCTGATGATACAATTAAATGTGTTGTATTTCTGTTATTTAATCTTCACTTATTTAAATATATTTATAAGATTAGATGAATCAAAGAATCAGTTCAATGTATCAAATGTTTTCTAGATCTTTCGTTATTTAAAAGAAAAATCACAAAAATACTGAACTTAGAGGAAAATCAATTCGGAAAGTCGTTATTAAAAATGATACCATTAGTAACCTTAAATTTAACCCAAATGACCTTCCTCAATATAAACATTATCTTTATAAGAGGGTCCGGATTGGGGTCTATTATTCTGTAAACATTTAATTTTCAACCCTTTTTTCTCTCTCTAATCTTTCTGACTTTGCTGATATTCGTAAGAAGCATTTCAATGTCAATAATATGTATGATTTATTTAATAATGTTCCATTTACAAATATTGTTGCTTTTTTAAAAGAAATTGGAATTTATTATAGAATATAAAATTGTTATTATATTTAAATCGATTTTAATTTTGATCACGTTATTTTACTGTTGATTTTTATTTGTATATACTCAATTTGCTTTAGTCAAGAATTTTAGTATATTGAAGGACCTTTTGTCTTATTTTAAAAATATGCTTTAAATTGTAAAAATATTCGAATTAGCTCTCGCCGCGATATAGCCTTTTTGTGCTAATGCGGCGTAAAGCAACCAACAATCAATCAATCAATCAATCTCTCTAATCTTTCAAAAATTAACCCCTTTTTTCTCTAACCTTCAAAAAATTAGACCACGCATTTCTCTAATCTTCATATTTTTTATGCCCACTTTTCTCTAATCTTTATTCTTTAAAGGCATTATTCTTTAATCATTTAACTATATCCAAACCCTCTTATAAAAAAAAAAGTAAAATCACAAAAATACTGAACTCAGAGGAAAATCAATTAGGAAAGTCCATAATTACATGGAAAAATCAAATAACAAAACATATAAAAAACGAATGGACAAGAACTGTCATATTCCTGACTTGGTACAGGCATTTTCAAATGTAGAAAATGGTGGATTAAACCTGGTTCTATAGCGCTAACCCTCTCATTTTAATAAAAGTCTCATCAAATCCCGTTATATTTACATGATGCGTTAAATAAACAGTCACAATTAATAGAATAGTCAAAATATGGGTACATCAGTCATCATCGTATAACAATTTTAAAAGGGGACAATTTAACCGAACACAAAAACATCTTCTATCTACGAACACATTAATTGATTTGAGTGTCTGACGTCAGAAAATTGTATACGTCACATAAATTTGTCGTTCAATGTGCATACAAACAGTTTTAAAATTTACATAGGCAATGTAAGCATACAGGGTTAAAAAATCAAAAGTATGTAGGAATAAGTTACAGAAATAGACCGATATTAAAACTAGTCCAAAAGTTATAGGTAGAATTAGTTATAGGTATAAAGAGTATTCTTAGAATATTTTAACTAATTTCTCAATAAACAGTGACAAATTCTTTATAGCTTTTTTGTCTCTTGGAGAGAGTTGTCTCATTTGCAATCATACAACATCTTCTTTTTAGATTTATATTGCTAAATGAAAGCAGTCCTTTCATTTTCTCGACACATGGATAAATGTGGTAATATTCTGTATATGTATTTTTCTGGTACTCAAATAAGTAGTGAAACTCATTTCCAATTGAAAAGGCGCAAAGATTACACTCAGGCTGTATTTATTCCTGTTCCTATTGGTATTCTTAGGTTGCTGCATCATTGCTAATTTTACGATCTGCAGATGAGAGTCTTAATAAATATTTTTCTAAGCCAAAGTCGATATTGGAAATACCTATATGTTTCCTTTAAATAACTTCTGAATTTTAGTGTGGGATTGTTTGATGAATTCAACTGTAAAATTTTGTTTTATACGCGTTTTTATCTGAATTGTTTTAACATATTTATTTATAGTTGATTTTGAAATAAATTTTGCGACTTATATTAATCCCTTTCCACTTTGCGGGTGCGAATGCTGCCTTGTGGCGGCATTAACCGGCTTTTTTTTCGGAATCAACAAGGGTGTTTTAGAGAGATTTGGCTCTCTCTTAATACGGGTCAGCTATTTACCGTCCCTTCTGACGGACTATCATCGTTTACTCAAGACAGTACACTTTATCTTAATTGGATCAATCTTCGATCTACTATACCATATAAAGCTAAAACTAATATTGGTCATATATTGCTTCAACATGTTTAATCCATTTAAACTTATGCATCCGGATTTGTTCAATTTGAGCATTATAGGATACAAAATGGAAGAAAGGTTATGATTATTGCAAATAATTCAGTTCCAAAAGTTAACTTTTCTAATTTAATTATGATATCGATCAAACATCGACCAATCTGACCATAAATCATGAAAGGGGAGATGATAAAAAAAAATCAGCGACCTGTTGATAAAACTATGAAAATATATCTATTTCAAAGTTGTTTTATTTCTTTCTATTATCGTATGTGATTGTATTTTGTGTTTATTTACCTCTTGTTTCACACGTGAATGTTACTGAATGTTTTAAAATAGAAAAGCACATTCCCTACTCAAAATATCATTTTCTATGTTTAGTCGACCTTGAAATTGGGATCGAAACTTTAATGTGGCAATACATTTAGAAAGATTATATCATAGAGTACATGTGCACTAAGTTTAAAGTTGATTGGACTTCAACTTCATCAAAAACTACCCTAAGCTATCAACAACTTTAACAGGAAGCTGGGCAGACGAATGATCGGATGCAGGTACAGACGGACATAGATAAAACTTAACGACACCTCCGCTACGGCGAGATTCACTTGTTGTCGAGTATCGAGTTGCGAGTTAAGAAAATCGAGTTGCGAGTTTAAAAAGTCGAGTTGCGAGTTACGAATGTCGAGTTGCGAGTTACAAAAGTCGAGTTGCGAGTTACGAAAGTCGAGTTGCGAGTTACAAAAGTCGAGTTGCGAGTTACAAAAGTCGAGTTGCGAGTAACGAAAGTCGAGTTGCGAGTTACAAAAGTCGAGTTGCGAGTTACAAAAGTCGAGTTGCGAGTTAAGAAAGTCGAGTTGCGAGTTACGAAAGTCGAGTTGCGAGTTACAAAAGTCGAGTTGCGAGTTACAAAAGTCGAGTTGCGAGTTAAGAAAGTCGAATTGCGAGTGACAAAAGTCGAGTTGCGAGTTACAAAAGTCAAATTGCGTAAAAATGTGGAAACTAAAATATTTTAATTTTTTGGTGTAACTGTATAACATTTTGGAATGATGATTGCTTATAGAATTGTACATAGTGTTGTTGATTATTTTTGTGGTTTGGACTTTATCTGAGTCTCTTGTAAAAATGAAATGGACTAGATAATAACTACGTATAGTATTTTCTGAAGAATCAGATAGCCTTTTGAAATACAGCAGATGGCTTGCCGTTTAATTATTTTTAAATTTCATACATAGCACCGTCGTATTAAACTTAAAGGGAGATAGCAACTAAAATATAGTACATATATGTAAAACACCCCTTCTGCATATTTCGTTTAAAGTGGACTTTTTGGGGCAGCTGCAGAGCCGGGCAATACCGATTCATTAGGGTCCGCAAAATTAATTGTTTGTCAGTGACACTCAAAATTGAGGATGTTAAAATTATATATGATGGGCGTGAATAAAACCAGTTTAAACCCGCCGCATTTTTGTGTCTGACCTATGTCAGGAACCTTTAGCCTTTGTTGCTCTTGTATATGTTTTAATTTTGGTTCATCTTTATATTTAGCAGCATAGAATGGCGTCTATATTCTTGATCCATCTAATATGGTGTTTTGGGGCCTGCTCAGGGCTCCCTCTCGGTGTGTGATTTTTCGCTGTGTTGTAGACCCAATGACCTTTGGTTGAATTGTATATTTTGATTTGGTTGCTGTCTCTTTGACTCATTTCCCGTTTTTATTCTTTATTTTATAAATGTAGCTGTCAAAGATACTATTATAAAAATTCTAAAGGGTTCCGCGGAACCCAGTGTCTCGCCTACTTATGATGCTTATCGCAGGCTCAACAAAAGAGGAATAAAATCAATAAAAACATTCCTCTTGATACTATCTTATGTTTCTAAGAAGCTTCTGTCCAAGTTTGGTAAAAATACAGTATGTTTTAAAAACTTTAACTGCAGACTGTCTGTAATGTAAACTGGAAGAAAAACTAAGTCAATTTATAGGTAAAATACAGATACACAGGTACAAAATTTTAACAAAATTTTCTTATAGATACTAGCTTTTGATCATAAACAAGCTTCTGTCCAAGTTAGGTACAGGTCCAAAATAGTATAAGAAAGTTATTAAAATTTTAAAAACTTTAACCACAGAGTGAATGCGTTGTTTCCTGGCAGAAAATCTAAGTCCGTTTAAAAGTAAAATGCACAAAAAAATGGATTTATTTGTTAACAAAATTTACTTCTGGATACTATGTTATGATCATAAACAAGCTTCTGTCTAAGTTTGGTACAAACCCAGGATAGTTTAAGAAAGTTATTAAAATTTTAAAAACTTTAACCACAGAGTGAATGTAATGTTTCCTGGCAGAAAAACTAAGTCCATTTTTAAGTAAAATATGTAAAAAAAGGAATTTTATTTTTCCAAAATTTCCTTCTGGATACTATCTAATGATCATAAACAAGCTTCTGTTCAAGTTTGGTACAAATACAGTATAGTTTAAGAAAGTTATTAAAATTTCAAAAACTTTAACCACAGAGTGAATGTAATGTTTCCTGGCAGAAAAACTAAGTCCATTTATAAGTAAAATACAGAAAAAAATGGAATTTTATTTTTACAAAATTTACTTCTGCATACTATCTTATGAACATAAAAAAGCTTCTGTCCAAGTTTGGTAGAAATCCAGTTTAGTTTAAGAAAGTTATTAAAATCTCAAAAACTTTAACCACAGAGTGAATATTTGTGGACGACGCCGACGACGACGCCGACGACGACGCCGACGGAATGTAGGATCGCTATGTCTCGCTTTTTCGACTAAAGTCGAAGGCTCGACAAAAACAGACCAAAACACACAAACACTCAAAACTTAGCAATGGACCGTGAAAATGAGGTCAAAGTCAAATAAAACCAGCGTAACCGACATAAAGATCATAAAATATGTCCATACACCAAATATAGTTGACCTAATGCATAAAGTATTAGAAAAATAGACCAAAACTAAAAAACTTAACTTTGACCACTGAACCATAAAAAATGAGGTCAAGGTTAGACGACACCTGTCAGCTAGACATGTACACCTTACAATCATTCCATACACCAATTATAGTAGACCTATTGCATATAGTATAAGAAAAACAGACCAAAACACAAAAACTTAACTATAACCACTGAACCATGAAAATGAGGTCAAGGTCAGATGACACCTGCCAGTTGGACATGTACACATTACAGTCCTTCCATACATCGAATATACTAGACCTATTGCTTATAGTATCTGAGATATGGACTTGACCACGAAAACTTAACCTTGTTCACTGATCCATGAAATGAGGTCGAGGTCAAGTGAAAACTGTCTGACAGGCATGAGGACCGTGCAAGGTACGCACATACCAAATATAGTTATCCAATTACTTATAATAAGAGAGAATTTAATATTACAAAAAATCTTAACTTTTTTTTCAAGTAGTCACTGAACCATGAAAATGAGGTCAAGGACATTGGACATGTGACTGACGGAAAGTTCGTAACATGAGGCATCTATATACAAAGTATGAAGCATCCAGGTCTTCTACCTTCTAAGATATAAGGCTTTTAAGAAGTGAGCTAACACCGCCGCCGCCGTAGCCGCCGCCGTAGCCGCCGCCGCCGCCGGATCACTATCCCTATGTCGAGCTTTCTGCAACAAAAGTTGCAGGCTCGACAAAAACTACATTTGCGCCATTTTACAGGTAAGATTTAATTGGAAAGTATAAAATGATTATTGCTACATCGTGATTTCATAAGTATTTTTTAAAAGTATTGGGTAACTTTATATTCAACTGAGTCACTTAGGTATAAACTTGAGTTATATAGTGTTCACATGTTTGATATTGTCAATTATAAGTTATTTTTAACTTAATTAAAACCGGCAAAATAGCAAAACTCTGTATAAATCGCTATTCTGCTGGAGCTGGTAAAATGGCCCCGAAGGGAGTCGAAAAAAACAGCCACTGCCATATTTTATACGTTGAAACGAAATATTATTCTAAATAAGTCACATACATTTAATTCAAGACAGGACCTGAACTATAAAATCACTGATTACAATTATCATTGTTAAGTAACTTATATTCATTTACATTTCGTTTAACATCTAGACTTGTAATAATATACAAATGTAGTTCCCTAAATATCTATGTACAGACACATTCTCAAATATACATAACAAAACAAATTTTGTCTCATTTGAGGGATATGAAAAATTAGTAAAATTCTGAAAAATATCTCCTTGAAAAACATCTTCCTACAGATCATCTTTGTACATGCTAGACAACTTGTAATGAAATGTTGTTCATCTTCAACTACATTTCTTACAAATCCTTTAAAATGGTCTCTTGCTATATACAAATTTTTATATCTTGTCTCTTTCTATTTTGAGATCGTGGGCACTGATTCTGATTTTACATATGACGACACTTCATCAAAAAAATGTTTAAAGATTCATGTAGATACATTTCTTTAGAAAAACAAGTTTTTAATTTGAAATAAAAATCTAATTTACTACTCTTTGTATTTATTCTTTTTGTGTTCCAAAATTTTACCAAACTTTAACAAAGTTTTTGCTTAATTGACTTGATAACAAAGTCAAGCTATACTTCCAAATTATGAATATTTCAGCTTTTTGAAAAAAAATAATGTATGTGTATGGATGAATTAAAGCATTCAATATTATTAGTGAACATGTTTTTGTTACACATAAAGGTTTCATATTGTTGTTTTTTTTTAAATTCTAAACCGATATTTCATAATTGATAATACAACTGAAAAATATAAAGGGAATATATCAAGCTCTCCTAGCACAGCTATAAAGTTAGAAGACTTTTTGTTTAACCTAAAATATATTTCATATATTTTAAATTGGATTCATCTAAAAAAATCGTTCATATGTAAAGGTGCTGTAATAAATATTCACTTTCTTTCTGGCATGCTGCAGAGATAGTTTTGAACATTCCTGTAATTTCACTGCCATTCATTAAAATAGGTTTTATTGTATGGTCATATAAATATATATATATGTTATAGAGTAAAATTACTTGGATTGTAAGATGATGAAGTTCGCAATTTGAATATTGCTTAAAGCGATTTTTTGTATAAGTTAACTCTCCCTTTCCACGCTTAAAAAGTCAATATACATTTTAAACCTAGATACTTATAATTGTAAACACATTCTATTATATCTTTTTCGCAATACAAATATTCTTTTAAAAGTTTTCCAGGTTTGTTAAACATATTAACTTTGGTTTTAGATAGATTGACCTCTAAACACCATTTTACAGTACAGGATAAACTATCAAGTCGTTTTTGAAAGACTTGCCTTGGAACTAGACAAAAAATAAAAAGATCCTCTGCATACATGAGGCAGTCAATTCTGCGGTCATTTAATATCAACAGCATCTGGGGTTTCATTAAATGCATCCGGTAAAATTCATTTATAAAATCTTGAAAAGGTTGGGATTCAAAATATCCCCTTAGTTTACTCCAATTTAGAAGTAAGCACATTGTTTATTTTAGCACATAATTCACTTTTATTGTACATATCTCTCACGATTGCATGGAAATTACTACCTATGTTTAGCAGCAAAAACACACGTTTTTCAAAACGATGGATGGAATAATGAAAACGGAAAAGATCGATCTTCAATCGGTCTTACAAAGTCTACTTCCAGATATCGATGTAGTTTTAAAAAGATCAATCTTACTTGAATCGATCTTTTTTCAAGTGTAAATGCTTAGATCGATCGCTTTTTTCAGGTGAAAGTTATATTCAGATATGAAAATAAATCTGCGCATGTTCGGCGTGTTTAAAAATGATGGATGGAATACGAAAAGTAAACATAGATTCGTTTTTTTTTTTATTATCTTCTAAATCAATATATATGTTCTATTTGTTTGCTGCAAATCCTCATCTTCAAACGCATTGGCCGTTCGTTATTTAGCGATAGTCTACACACATAGCTTTGTTTAATGACTTGTGATGTATGATTCAAACTAATGATAAGTCCATACGAAATTCCAATGAGCAAACTATTTTCTCAATGATTTTGCAATGTGTTATAGGTCGCGCGAGATGCAGAATTTCCTTTACTATTCTATTTTTAGGATTATGTGTTTACTAAAGGTAATTTATGGTCAGATCGGTTCGTTTTATGTTGTATTGAAAACGCATTGGATTAAATAAGATCGATCTCGTCCATTAGAATACATTTTTTTTAAATGCTTCCAGAACTTAACTTATATTAAACTCTTATAGATAAGTATCACATATAACTGTTTCAAATCCCACAATCACGGGAATAACTAAGTTCGGGTACATGTACATGCATGTTTTATTTATCAAATGTGAGTCAAACCTGAAAATTCGGTGTAAACAATATTTGTGTAACTCGCAACTCGACTTTCTTAACTCGCAACTCGACTTTTGTAACTCGCAACTCGACTTTTGTAACTCGCAACTCGACTTTTGTAACTCGCAACTCGACTTTTGTAACTCGCAACTCGACTTTTGTATCTCGCAACTCGACTTTCGTAACTCGCAACTCGACTTTTGTAACTCGCAAGTCGACTTTCCTAACTCGCAACTCGACTTTTGTAACTCGCAAGTCTACTTTTGTAACTCGCAACTCGACTTTTGTAACTCGCAACTCGACTTTTGTATCTCGCAACTCGACTTTCGTAACTCGCAACTCGACTTTTGTAACTCGCAAGTCGACTTTCCTAACTCGCAACTCCACTTTTGTAACTCGCAAGTCGACTTTTGTAACTCGCAACTCGACTTTCTTAACTCGCAACCCGACTTATATAACTCGCAACTCGACTTTCTTAACTCGCAACTTGCAACTCGACGATAAGAAACCCTCCGCTACGGCGGAGGCATACAAAATCATGTGTATAGTTTCCATACTAGACTATTGGACATCATAAGGGAAACCACTCAACATCTCAATAAGGAAAACATCTCATGTTTCATCTCTATATAGGAATCCCCAAATGCTACGTCTTATAAGGGAATCCCCTCATGATAAATATATGTAAGGGAATACTCACATTATACATCTCTATAAGGGAAACCTCTCATACTACATCTCAATAAGAGAATCCCCACATATGCCACATCTCAATAAGGGAAACCTCTCATGCTACATCTCTATAAGGGAAACCTCTCATGCTACATCTATATAAGGGAAACCTATCATGCTACATCTCTATTAATGAATCCACTCATGGTACATCTCAAAAAGGGAATACCATCATGCTAAATGTCTATAAGGGAACCCCCACATGCTACATCTCTATAAGGGAATACCCTCATGCTACATCTCAATAAGGGAACCCCCTCATGCTTCATCTCTATAAAGGAATCCCCTCACGCTACATTTCAATTAGGGAAACCTCTCATGCTTAATCTCAACAAAGGAACCCCCACATGCTACATCTATATAAGAGAAACCTCTAAATTAAATGGTGAATCTCTATAAGGGAATCCCCTCATGCTAAATCTTAATAAGGGGTGAAACATTTCATGCTGCCTTCAATACGTAAATTCTCTATAAGAAAAGTTTACAATACAAAAACTTTTTTCAATGGCGGATCCGGAAATTATAATAAGAGGGGACTCACTCAATAAGTGAATTCCCTCATGCTACATCTCGATAAGAAAAACCTCTCATGCTATATCTCAATAAGGGAATCCCCTCATGCTACATCTCAATAAAAGAATCCCCTCATGCTACATCTCTATAAGGAAAACCTCTCGTGTTAAATCACAATAAAGGAACCCATATATGTTAAATCTCTAAAAGGGAAACTTCTCATAAAGAAATCCCCTGATGCTTTATCAGTAGTATATATTGTGTGGCAGCAGCAAATATTTTTGCCACGTTGACAAAAATTTGTTCCCGCTAGCAAAATTGTATAATATATTTGTTGAATAATATCAAAATATTGGATTTTAAAATTTGTAGAAATATAAAAGACTGTTTTGATTTTTTCACACGTTGAATTTTGCAGACGTCAAGAAAATTACATAATATAACTGTTGTATAATATTAAATGAAAATTTTGTTTTTTCACTTATAAAAGAATGTTTTGATTTATTTTCCATCGCATTTAACATATAGACAATTTAAATTGTTAATATTTTGGATAAAGAAGTTAAAAGTAAAACTGAAAAAATAGAAGATTAAATGACTTCGCGTTGAGAGAAGAAATTTTATAAAACTTTTAAGTTTCATTTGTAACAAAAAATGAATAAGAATTGAAAATATATTAATTAACCCTAACCCTAGCGTATATTGTAAAAACTATTATTATTATTTATTAAAACAATCCATACTCAAACATTAATTAAACCTTATCCATCTACCACTCTTATCCCAACCATATATCACGGAATTAATTACCCCTAATTCATTCCCTAATTAGACTATTGTTTTTATTTCTCATCCGGGTATTTAATTCCTCAAAATATTTGCAAAATGTCACCCATCAACACCATGTTTATATTCATCATCATTTGTTTCACAATGTCAGCTGTTTCATGCTCGCATGAATTGAGAGATGTATGCACAGTGGAGGGGGATACTCTCCATTGCAGATGGACTGGAGCAGGGCTCTACAACACCAGAATCCGACTAGATGTAAAGAAAGTCGTATTCGAAAGATTTTTTGTTGCCGGACAATTGGACCTTGCAAATAATAGAGACCTGCATTCAATTGAGATCAAACAAGGAAATTCTAAATGCAGAAATGTTTTAGCAGCACCAGAAACAATAACAATTGTTAATGGTATACATTGTGATGTAAGTATATAGGAAATTAGAAAAGAATAACAGAATAATAAGAGCTTTAAAGTAATCACGTAGTATTGTCTCTATATGTAAAGTGACTAGAAACAACCTAAACTATGAGCAGATCTTATATATTATTTATTAATTTTATTGTGTAAAACATTTCTTACATTATGTATATTTTTTTTTTTACAGAATGGAGTCATAGCTTCTACAACAACAACAGCAGCAACAAGAGTAACACCAGGATCCACATTGTCAATCGGCACCACTGATAAACAACTGGTAAGCATTTATCTGATATTTTTTTAATTAAAACGTCCGTTTTGTTTTCTATTTTTATTAGGAAATACATGTACATGAACGAGTCAATTTGTATTCTCTATAGTATAGTGCTTAAAAACAAATTAAAATGTGAAGGATAAGATTTTTTAATATCAACATTTTCATGAAATACATGATTTTATTTCTTTATTTCAGAAGTCAACACCACATGCACAGGAGGAAGACAAGGGTCTAGATAATATTAAGATCATTCTTATAATGATTTTTGGTAAGTATCTAAATTTAATTTATTTATTTGATTGACAAACAATATAAAAATAAAATAAATAAATAAAATAAAAATATATACATGTTCTAATAAAAACACTTATTTATAAATAAGAAAAAGATGCGGTATGAGTGCCAATGTATTATAGATCAAAGTATGACCTTCAACACAGAGCAAAAGCTCACACCAAACAGTAAGCTATAAAGACAATTCAAACAGAAAAACCAATGGTCTAATCTATTTATATATATCAATATATTTTATAATTTTTAAAGTAAGTGACATATTCAAATTTATCTTTACAGCATCTCTAGCATGTGTTATGCTCTTGCCGCTGATGTTATTTTGCATCTGCAAAAAGAAGAGAACTGCAAAAACCAATTTCCGCCAACACCAATTCTCCTTCAATGTCGATGCAGATTCACTATCCAAAATAGAAATTGCAGATTTTGTTAATACACCAAAAAAAACTGTTTAAGTTAATATCTATCTCTGTATTTACTACTTTTTAATTTGTAGAATATATCCTCATCACAATTTATGAAAGGCTTCAAGAAATTATAAATTATTTTTTTCCACCACATGAAAATAACAGACGAGTAGCCCCAGCACAACAACAACCACCAAGAATATTGAGAAGATCAAACAGGATATCTATTCGGCCACAGAGACTAACCTATGATTAATTTTCTAAACTTTTAAATTTTATGAAATTTTTTAAATTTTTTTTTCTAAATTTTATATTTTTTTTATTTTTTTTTTCTAAATTTTATAATCTTTTTTCTAAATTTTATAAACTTATTTATACACTGTTATCTAAATTTTAATAATCACTGATGAGGATGTATTCTACAAATCTACTTATATTATGAAAAATTATATCACCAAAACTTTTCAATTTTCTTTCATTTGATTTATTTGGATTAGTTACACTTTATTTTAATTAAAGAAAAGATTTTGATTATACTCGCATTTCTCTACTCTCATTTTATTATATTGTAAATAGTAGTATACATGTAGTTTGTTTTTATAAATTCACCTTAGTTTATATGTTTCATGCTCATTCAAACCATAAATTTCATTATAAATCTATTCTTTTCATTAAATAATCTACTTTCTCTGGTATTAAAGTTCATTATTAATCTATTCCTTTCATTAAATTATTCTTTTTAGTTTTCCATTTACATATGTTTAGTTTTGTAATAGAAATAAATTAAATTAAAAAACAAATATGATTGGTATTATTGTATATATGTAAATAATATATATATGTATATAATGTTTGGAGAACTTTTTGTTTTTATGTTTACTTTATCATCATTTTCATCTTTGGAATTTTTTCATATGAGAATTTACAGCATCCAAATTTAATTACAACATATTATCGCATATTTTATCATATTGTGTTTGCTTAAACTTTTTTTCTTTTGTTTTTATTACTTTTTATAGTGCTATATGATTAAGTTAAACCTAGAGATAAATATATAAAAATTCTTGATTTGTAACCGCTGTCATGGTGCTTTCTATAACATGTTTTATGTGAAAAAAATGGTGCATTACAAATGATGTAAGTTTTTTTTAAACCAAATTTCATTTGATAGTTCTCTTGTTTATATTATTTACAATTGTTATATAAATAGTGCAGAAAACTTGATTTGTTTTGAAACTTACTATGTTGTTTCATGGAATAAAGTATTTGTATTTGATATGTGTTAATAAATTAGACTTTTCTTAAACTTTTCCCACTGCATTGCTACCCCAATCAATGTGGATGATTACCAGTTGACACCATTTGTATATCATCTAGAAATTTGCAAACAAAAACTTTGCTTAATTAATTTTTATCTACTTTAAATTTATTAATTATAAAAGAAATATGGTTTAATTGCTGATGAGACAACTCTTCAAAGAGGTCAAACCACAAGCTTCAATCTCAAATCTTGTCAAGAAAATGAAATATTTACACAGGAAAAAAGAAGCTAGCTGAAAAAAAAGTCATGAACAAAACAAGATTCACCATTTACAATGATCCAAAGAAAAGAAAAGAGCATATCTAGAAATTTGCAAAACAAAAACTTTGCTTAAAACATTTTTATCAACTATTAATTATAAAAGATGGTAATCCACAAGCTTCAATCTCAAATCTTATCAAATGAAATATTTACACATGGGAAAAATTAGCTAGCTGCAAAAAAGTCATGAGCAAAACAATTAACTACGATCCAAAGAAAAGAAAAGAAAAAAGTAGCATGTAGGGGGAAAAATAGAGAGAGAGAGAAAAAGGAGATATGATCCACCATTGAAAATATGATCCAAAGAAAAGATGATCCAAAGAAAAGAAAAAAGTCGCTTATGTTCTAACGAAGGAAAAAATAGAGAGAGAGAAAAAGGAGATAGGATTCACCATTGAAACTATGATCCAAAGAAAAGAAAAAAGGTGTTTTAACGATGAAAAAAATTAGAGCGAGAGAGAGAGAGAAAAAAAAGGAGATAGTAATGAGATGTAAAAATAATCGTCAAAATCCAACTCGATTTACCATTGAAAATATGATCCAAAGAAAAGAAAAGAAAATAGGTTTTGTTTTAATGAAGGAAAAATTATATATAGAGAGAAAAAATAGTAATGAGATGTAAAAAATAACCATCAAAATCCGGTTCGAACAAATCTATAATATATAATTGATCTTAAATAAAAACAATCAAAATTTATTGAGTAATGATCACTTTTCAAATTTGAAAGGTGATAAACACTTTATATTTAAACTGACGAACTACGATTTAATGTAAACAGAAGGTGTATTATCCAAATACTGCCGCAATATTGGAGATCAATCTGACATGAAAAATCGCGATCGGGACAGATCTACACTGAAATTACATATGAATTAATAAAATGGTGCAACATGGATAATGGAAGGTTGGCGAGCCTTTAGGAGTAAATAAGTGTTGGAAACTATTATTCAAATTTAATGAAACGGAAGCTTTATTCCTTTATTAACGCGGTACACTCAATTCTATCATAAAGCGATAAAAATGATGAACCAGGTTGAGTACATGAGGGGATTTGGTGGAGAAGTAGAGCGGGCTGAGTTGAATTTTGGAAGAAAGAAGAACATTGCGGTTACACCGTACAAGGGATATGTTTATATCCACATAGGCAGTTTAACAAGTAGCAGAAGCATAACTCTTGGGACTGATGAGTTTAAAGAGCTATGCAATCTGAAGCCAGTTCTTTTAAAAGCTGAGGCAGAAATAAAAAAACAGGTTAGTGATTTCTAATATTTAGCAGTAAATATTTACATGAACATATAGCTAAATTATTATCGTTCAGCAGCAAATAGTTGAGCGTGATATATATTTTATTCTCTAAGAAATAGGAGCGATCTACAAAATTATTTTAAAGTAAGATATTGCGAGTGTTTAATAAAAGCACCAGCTGCAGATGTTTCACCTTATATGTTTTTTCGTAAATTTCACTACTGCTAGTAAGTACACATAATTTTCAAAGTTATTGAAAGCGAGTAAAAACTATATGATAAACGTTCTAATTATCCTTCAACAGCAAATAATTGAACATAAATATATACTTTATAGGTTTAATATACAACAAACGTTTTAGTTAAAAGTAAGTTATTGATAGAGAGTATTTACAAGCGGCTTGCGTTCAGCTGCAGATATTTCACTTGTTTCTGGGTTGATTTCACCACTGTTAGTATTAATTTTCAAAGTTATTGATAGCAAGTAAAAAATGTTTTGATAAACGTTCAGTTGCAGATATTTCAACATTTTTGTTTCTAGGTAAATTTCTCAACCGCTAATAAATACGAATTTCTTTCCCACAGCAAACGTTGATTTATATGATTTCTTACACGTTCAATTGTTTTTATTATATATTAATTTTTTTAGCTGCAAAAACCTAGCAGGAAAAAGAAGGTTATAGTTGTTGAAGAGGAAGAAGAAGAAGAAGAAGAAGAAGAAGAAGAAGAAGAAGAAGAAGAAGAAGAAGAAGAAGAAGAAGAAGAAGAAGAAGAAGAAGAAGAAGTAGAAGAAGAAGAAGTAAAAAAAGTTACTTTGAAAAGAAAGGTAAAACAACTTTTGTTTTTTTTTTTTCAATGTAAATCAAAATAAGTAGTTATAATTTTCAAGTTTATGAATTTAAAGTAATTATCCAATTAAATGTACCATAAAAAGAAAAAAAAAAAAAAAAAAAAAAAAAAATTGAAAACATTGAAATAACTTTAAAATTTTAAGATGATTTTCTATATTATGATATTCTTATTTTAGAGAAAGGTGATTGCTATCAGCGATAGCGATGAGGAGGCGGGAGTGTCAGAGTCGGACGTCAGAAAGGTGATTGTTGCAGCAGAATCTGGCCCGTTCAAGGGGCTAAAGAAAAAAAAGAAAACAGCTGGAGCTGGATTCATACTTTCTGAAGCAGTTGAAGATGGCGAGTGAAGATAACACCAGTAAGTGATCAAATTTTTATTCTGTTTCTAATATGTTCTTATATACAATAGTTAGGATAGAAATCATTCATAACTTAGCAACATTTTTCCAATCAAAGATTGATTTATCAATATGTGAAATACTCGCTTTAAGATAAAACCATTGCCTTTGATTTAAAGCGATCTCATTTCTAAGAGGATCATTTCTCAATAATACAAACAGTTCACTATTCAATATACATGTATTTACAAAAATATCTTCAGATAAAGCAAAAGTGTCCATTTTATTACAAAATAAATCGTTTCCGCTACTGTTTCGTTTAACATCATCAGATATGAATGGAGGATCATTTTCACTGTTTAATGGCCCATTTATTAATATAACTGCTAGAGTTATCGAACAGAATAACAATCCGACAATTTTCATCTTTGCACCAAGCCTGTGCAGTTGTGGAAACTGGTCACTGATTTCAGCTGTATCCATATTGATAAAATTGTAATCATGCTCATCTGTCATTTTAAGTGAATATTCTTCCACATTTGCACTACTCAATTCATCCTTTTCATTTATTTTAGAAATCTCCATTATGAAATCCAATTTCTTAATACAGGTGTCGCACTTTGTTCATTTGTTTTCATGCATGTATCTGTAGATTTATGATGTGAAAACTATTTTACTAGAGTTTATGTATCTTATTTATTTCTTTTAGCCAATCAGAACAGAAAAAGGACAATGGGAGAAGAAGTAGAAAAAAAGACACTGAGTGAAAAACGAAAGCGGTCAGCTCCACCTTCATTAAGAACTTTATCTGTTGCATGTATTTATAATAAATTAACAACAAAATGTGATATTCAAATGAGAGATTTTTTTTGTAAAATTCCCTCACCAATTTTAATTATTTTTATGGATTATGCAGACTTTCAATTTGTTTTAAATCCTGGATTTGCCGAATAAGATGTGTTTAATGCTGCCGAGGAAATTTTTGATCAAAGATATCAATTAAATAAAATGATAAGGGAATGCAGCCATTTCACATCTGAAGAGATATTCATTCATTTAAAGAACGTCCCAGGGTCTGTTTTAAATTCACTCGGACTTTCGTTCAATAGGGAGAACTTTTCCGATATTTTAAGGAAAATATTAAACATGCGATTTTCACGTGTTTAATTTACCAAAGAATATGTCTCATATATTTTAATCTAAAATTTAAGAAATTTATTTGTAATATTTTCATCGTGTTTGAAGGTCTTTTTCCCCATTGCACAATGTATTTCACTGGTGCGTTTGAAGGTGTAATTCCCCATTTTCATAATTGTGTTTAATTTACCAAAGAATATGTCTCTTATATTTTAATCTAAAATTTATTTGTAATATTTTCATCGTGTTTGAAGGTGTTATTCCCCATTGTCCAATGTATTTCACTGGTGTGTTTGAAGGTGTTATTCCCCATTTGAAGGTGTTATTCCCCATTGACATAATGTTTGAAGGTGTTATTCCCCATTGTTCTAATGTTTGAAGGTGCTATTCCCCATTGTTCTAATGTTCGAAGGTGTTATTTCACATTGTCCTATGTTTGAAGGTGTTATTCCCCATTGTCCTATTGCCTTAATGTTTGAAGGTGTTATTCCCCATTGTCCTATTGTCATTATGTTTGAAGTTTGTTTGAAGGTCCATTTGAAAGAATATGTCTCATATATTTTAATCTAAAATTTAAGAAATTTATTTGTAATATTTTCATCGTGTTTGAAGGTCTTTTTCCCCATTGCACAATGTATTTCACTGGTGCGTTTGAAGGTGTAATTCCCCATTTTCATAATTGTGTTTAATTTACCAAAGAATATGTCTCTTATATTTTAATCTAAAATTTATTTGTAATATTTTCATCGTGTTTGAAGGTGTTATTCCCCATTGTCCAATGTATTTCACTGGTGTGTTTGAAGGTGTTATTCCCCATTTGAAGGTGTTATTCCCCATTGACATAATGTTTGAAGGTGTTATTCCCCATTGTTCTAATGTTTGAAGGTGCTATTCCCCATTGTTCTAATGTTCGAAGGTGTTATTTCACATTGTCCTATGTTTGAAGGTGTTATTCCCCATTGTCCTATTGCCTTAATGTTTGAAGGTGTTATTCCCCATTGTCCTATTGTCATTATGTTTGAAGTTTGTTTGAAGGTCCATTTGGGTTTTAAAGTTATGTATTTTCATTGGGTTTTTTAAGTTAAAGTCGCCATTTTACCATGCTACTCCCCATTGCCCTATGTATTTCACTTCCCCAGGTTGATAGCAAACGGATAAAACTTAAATATGTTGATATATTTTATTATAAAATCATATATTTATTTACATGAAATAAAATATTATATAATTATTGTACAGTGTGTTTTCTTTTTCTTGAATTTATTACGGATATGGATTTTTTTTTCAATTTACAATTGTATTAATGTTTTTCTTTTAATTTTCTATGAAAATATGCTAGCGAATGCACATTATCATCCAGCAAGTGTCTCTTGTCATCATATGGTGATAGTCCACTTTTCACAACCTTCACCATGTGAATCTGATGGTTGAAACTTCTCAAAGTGTACATATGCGAGAGTAGTGGAGAACAATTGAACAAGGTGTTTTTATATTGTTCGAATCTAACATTTCGGGTTTTAATACCCTTTGCTACTACAGTTTCCTTGTCGTCTGCGGTGATAAAACTATACATTTTTGCTCTTAGTCCGATATATTCCACCATTTGAATGGACTTGCATTCATCTTTGAATAAACCAATAATCGATTTCCTGTCTTTGGTGTAAAGAGGGTGATCAGCTGGATAATTTGAAAAGTCATATAGCTCACTGTTTAACGACATGTCTCTATATATGTCATCAGTTCTCACATGCATAATGAAACTGTCAGTATCTGTGTAACATAATGTTACATTCTCCTTGTATAGTTTTTTCATGTGGTTGTAGTAGTAATCAACCATGTGCGCCTTTGACAGATCGAGAATCATTTGTCCTAGGTAAATTGGTTTGTTGAAGAAAATTTTTGTTTTGGTTTGTAGCACGCCGCACAAGTGGTCGTTGAATATCTTAAAGCTTTTAAATGATGATTTTGCAGTAAGTTTTTGAAACTTATCCCACCTATGACAGAGAGAGAAGTTGATATGTTTCCGCAACGATTCCATTGATTTACCGAAAATAGCATTGTTGCCAATTTTAAAAAGTTTTTGCTCGAAATTGCTAGTAGCCTTTTTCCTCATTTCGGTATTGAAGTCAATATACTGTTTCAACCATGGACGCTGTTCAAATGAAACTATATTGTGAATCTTCTTCAAAACCAAACCTAGTTTGAGGTATAACTTTAGATTCACATAGTGCAAGATGTAATGCTTTTTATCTTTCAAAGTAGCTAGCAATTTGGTGCTCGGTTGGTATTCTTTCCCATCATCATTTGCTTGCTCATACAGATGACGTGAATGAGGTGAAAGCATTTCATTTGTTATCACTCCTTTTTCAACTGCAAGAGGAAAATCATTGTGAAGATCGTGTAAGTTATCTGGGTAATCCAAATCGCATTCAATGACATATCCGATGTCAGCGTTATTGGATACATTTAAGACATTGAAATCGTTTATTTCCTCTTCTGACAACCACTGGAATTTCCCCACAGCTAATGGCATGCTCATGCTTAAACCGTATAAATTGTTCGCATCTACATACATCAAGTATGAAGTTGGTAAAGCTGGATCATAATTGCTCAAGTAGGGATTGTTTGCTTTTGCATGTCTGCAGCTCACCATTGTTAAACCTCCTCGTATACTCTGCTCAAAGAAGAGCCACATTGTAGGATCTGTCAATAGCTCAAGTCTCACACCAGTCATTTTCAATGCAGATTGCCAGGAAAGCCCTGGAAGAGTGTAATAATTTGCAGGGTCGAGGGAATAGTTCGTTATCCACTTCTTCCTGAAAGTTTCAAATACATCAGCTAATAATAGAACGTCAGTTTTTAGATAAAGATCGTGATATTCGCCTATATTCTTAATATTCATTTGATTCCATACCCGTTGCGCATGTTCATACTCGGTTTGACTAATTGTTTTCTCTGATAAATTGCTGTAGAATTTGTCTATAGAGGGTAATTCAGTTTCATTGAACCTTGCAGCATTGTCAATGTATTCGTAAGGATATGTTCCTTTTTTCAACAAAAGAGCAATCCGCTTATCATCATCAAATTCTTTTGTAAAATGTTTAAATGTTTCTTTCGGATTCTCCTTAGACATTGACGATACCAATTCCTCTAGTGAACAATTCAAAAACTGGTATGAATCGATAAAGCGCAGATTGGATAGGTTGAAACTGATGTACTTTTCTGCATTCGTGGCTATGCAGCCAATTTCTTCACTCTTGAAAATACCTATCGAGGAACAGATTAAATGTGCATCAAACTGTTTCAGGTTATGAAATATAACTGGCACGAATGTGTGTTCTTTAAAATTAAGATTGCAATCTCTGCATGAAGCGCCACGAAATTTACCTGAAACATGTGCATGGTCTCGAACGCGGATAGTGGAATCTGTAAATTCTTCCATGCAAATGTGGCAATGTGTACTTGATTGAAAATCTTCCTCATCTTCAACAGTCATGCACAAGGGTTCAGGATTGTTCAAAATAGCCTTTATACGTTTATTTTCGTCAAGAAGACTATGAAGGAAGTGTTCACTAACATTTTCACCTCTATATATTTTAGGTGGTTGAGTGTATCTGTCATCGATGCAAACAACTTGATAACCGTACCCGCATGGTATCAACTTTGTTAATTTCGTTGTGCTGGTTCGATTATCTTCTGGCTCTTCAGTAACCATAGGTTCGCAAAATGTTTCCATGTCAGCATAAATAACAAATGATGTTTGTAACTGTTTGGCGTGATCTTGAAATGTTAGTATATCGTCTACCCCCTTGGTGGGATATGTCACATGTTGAGCTTCAAATTTTGAGCAGTATTTTATATGTTTCTCTAAAGTATGTTCACTGGTGAAACCTGATAAACAGAATCTGCAATACTTATGACTGCGTCCCAAGCATTTTGTTCGATATAAAAGTCTATTGAGATCTGTAATCAAACACCAGTGACTTTTATTCCCACTTTTCAAATACAATAAGTCAACTTCATGATGAGCTTCTCTTAGACCTGTTACATGGAGGGGGAAAAATTCACCCTCTTCAAATCCTAACACCATTACTGAAATGTTATTCTGCCTTTCAAATTTACTCACAAATGATGGTGCAACGGGCAATTGTATACCTTCCATGTTCAATTCATGTTCATATGGGATGTAGTGATGCACTTTAGAAGGGTCACCTGAACACGTAGGATGTATGGATGCTATAATAGCATATACAAAACATTTTTCATCTAAGTTTCTTATGTTGAGTAACGCTCTGGTTGCAGCAAGAGTTCTTGGTAGGGGTATATACGATCCACCGCCTAAAGGTTTATATTTAGCTGTATTAATCTCAATGTGTTTAATATGATCTAATGACCAACCGCTCCCATTTCGTATATACTCATCAAAACTTTTGAATATTTTTTGATATGTCACATTAATATCATGTTCATCATCTATATTTGCTCTATCAACTAGATTCGATGTCTTCGAGATAAAATGTGCATTATTCTTTAAATCATTACCACCTTCACCTCCATTCGGCTTGATCATTTGCACAAGACAATTCATATACCACTTAATATGACCGAGTTCAACACACATCTCTTGTAAATGAGTTTTTACCTCATGCTTAATTCCAGATAAAAATGCTAGAAGATCATACTTTTCCCCATTATCCTCATTCGGATAAATGAAACGAGCTCGTGCTATTCCCAAGAGAGCAGACTTATCCACACTTTTATGTTTGATTGTAGTATGTGAATTTGAATCAGTGTTTCCTGAACCAGTCTGATAAGTTGTATGATCGATGTTGCTATGTTTAAACAAATTTTCCGCTGAATCAAAATGTCTATCACATTGTCGACATGGAAATGTACAACTGTTTCTCTGGTGTCTCTTCAGTTTGGAAGGGTGATCAAACAGAAGTTTACAATAATAACATGAATAGACCTTAACCGTAAGATTTGATCTGTTGTCATTATCAACACTCAATCGATCATTTAACTCTCGCAACTGCTGTTGATATTGAGGGTTACTGTCAGGATAAAGACGCAATAAATCCTCGCAGAAATGATCATCAGCCATGACAATTGTGATATCAATAGCACTTTCAACGTTTTATATATACTACGCGATCGTGGACTAGAACTAATAGGCGAACATATGTTATCTAAATATTTATTTTATTAATTAAATTTAAAGGTACACAGTGTAAATATACAAATAGACAATATATTATATACATATATAAATATAGACAAATTTAAAGAAAAATACAAGTGATTGATTGAAGTCTCCAATAGTTTTAAATAATCCACTTCTTCATTACAAATGAAATGATAACCATTTACTCTTTAATCTTTTGCGATTTTGCGATTTTTCCACATTTCTTAAGAATTTTTCAGGAGACATCTTGATAGCTTTACCCTCTGCTGCACCATCATATTCATCAACATCCATCCTATTTTCCTCTTGATTGTCTGATTTTGATCGATCTACAGTTTCTTTTAAATTTTTCAATTCTGTTTTTTGCAAAACCTGACCACTACCATGTTGTTTGGTTACATCTTCTTCTAGGTTTATTTCTGTTTTTATACTGTCACTATCTTTACCATCATATTCCTTTTCTTTTTCTTTCACATTAACAATTTCACATTGGTTGGACATATTCATCAATCTTTCATATTTCTCCTTGGGTAATAGTATTAACTCCCGAGTCATAGTATTTGAAAAAAGATGATATCAATGTTGGAATAATAACAATTATCTTCAGTAAACGTTTTCTCCTCAACTGAGGTGTTATATTATTAACTACCACAGCACGAATGAACTTTGCAAAAGTTGAAAGATTCCTTTTAACCCTCTCAGACAATGGTATGACGCTTTTTAGACAGTTGAATACTATTTCTACTAATAGTTGTAATTGTCTGTGGTCCGTGCTTTTTATGATTTGAGCAGATTGTTCAGGTGTAGTGTTCGCCAATAATTTAAGGAAGCTTCTACTTGATTCTTTTAAAATCATTTTGGTTGATAAACAATCGTGTCCTCCCCCGGAAAAGGATTTGCGCGCAACTGATATTCAGGGTTTGAACCTGGTGCTATATCCACTATCAAGCAATTGTATGGTCTGCTAATTGCACGTTGGTAAACGTCCATGAAAAAGCGAACTTGACCTGGAAACATTTGTCGAGCTAAAGATTGTATTTGCAGTGAATCTCTACCATTTTTGAAAAGAAAAAAGACGTGAGAATTCAAACTGATTGATCGCATAACCTTCCCCTTCTGATATAAATTTTGTAGTATAAAAATAATTGATGTTAAGGTGTGATGACTTAAAACGCAATAAATCTTCTGCATCAGTTTACAGTCCACTACTTCATCCATTTTATCATCAATGATCCATAATGTGTGTATATCCTTATCAACAAGAAAATCACTTTCATCAGGCAGTTCCAGTTGAAATGAAATGTTGGAGACAGTTTTTTTCAATTCATCGAAGACATCTTGCCATATGCTGTAACAGTAGTATATCTTCTGAGGTGGTATTGTAAACATTTCCTGAGCGTTCTCTAATAATCTTTTAATGTATGTAGTTTTTCCTGAACCCGTTGGACCGACACATATTGAAGTCATGGGTGTTTGAAATTTCACCAAACTCATGATGATCACCTCTTGCTCGAATGATGATTGTTACCATGTGTCTCATCATTTTAAACACTTTTTCATATGCAGTGTGAATAGGTTTTACCAATCACATTGAAAACAAAGATGTCGTTTGCTTGATGATTATCACTGAAAAAATCGTGAATGTTAGTTAGATCATACTCTCTACATAAGAGTGATAAGATGAAAATGCAATATTGACCGCATACTGATGAATTCTCACTCTGTAATCGTTTTTGATTTATTTCCAGAGATATCGCATTGTGTTCAAAGAATTTTAAGAAGTGACGTGAATAATAATCGGGAGAGTGTGCGAAGCTGTCGAAAAATATCCCTCTTCGTTCCTCATTTATGAAAAAGGCGATCCAGTGTGCACCATTCTCAAAATGATTTTCAGTGTTACAAATAAATCCCATGGGTCGATTTCTCACTATCTTAGGTATCTGATCTGCTGCAAATATACCAACAATTTTATCCTTCATTAGTTCATCACAATTAATCATACACTCCAATTGCATAGTGTTCATTCTTGAATTATGATGTCTCGAGTTTGAGTTATTTCAAAATATCCACTAAATTCACTATAAATGATTATAGTTGTTGGTTCAGTGAGGGGAGAATCAAATGTGCATTCCAAATTGACACGTTCATTCCTTTTCAATGTTAAATAATCTAAACCTTCAAAAATTGGTTCCAGTTGAAAGGCATACAAGGCATATCCTTCAGAAAAACTGTCTCTGTTTAATCCATTACCACAGTCTTGCAGAGTTTTCCCAGCAACCTCAAATAGATTGCGAAATGCAACAATGGATGATTCTCCACTTGACGAGTCAAATTTTACTCTGACAGGATTCCCGGAAACTGGCACTCCCTCAACTTTAAGATTTATTTCACTTAGGTGGCAATGTTTGAATGTCCACGGACATAGTGAGTAGTCACCTGCTATGTTTTGACTCCCCGTAAAGGCTATCAATACCTTATTGGGTCTATTATTCTGGAATATGTTGTTGAAGTTAAAACTTATTTGACCAGCTGGAAGTGAAATTGTGCGAACATCATTTTGCACAATGGGATATTTAGCGTTTACTGTCCTGAGTATAGAATCGTGGCCATATACAATGCCGGGGTGAACGTGGATCTTTGCTATTGATAGATACATATCTTCAATCTCAAGGTAATAATCAGCATCTTCATCAACCGACATTAGATAAAATTCTGGTCTCGATCTGTAGAATTTCACAGTAACTCCTACTTGATTTAATATGTAACGATTCATTGAAAACAGGGGATGGAAAATGTTTCCTTCAAGATCAACAGTTTTACCATTTTTTATGTATGCTGTTCTTCTGTAGAGCCCAAGATTTGATCCTGTGTTACAATCTGCATCATCCAATGTTCCTTGATGATCGTCTATCCATAATTGACTTGAGAGCTGCGATTCTTTAGCTTCTTTCCCATATTTCAATAAAGTTTGCATATAAGCTTTGTAAGGGTAAAATCCTGTTGAAGATGTGACAATTTTATTTTGAATTAAAACATCTATTTGATTAAATAATGCATGCAAAACATAGTTCACAGGCCCGCAATTAACGTCACTGCTATCTGCTATGGTTCCATCTCCTCTTTTAAGTCTTAGACGTACATGCATTGTTGATTTACTTAAGTCTAGATACTCTGTTCCACCAGATATGTGAAACTCTATTGGCGATGTCTTTGTAAAAGTTGCAGCTGGTCGAATATGTTCATATGTGATTCTTGTGACTGCAGTTTGATGACCTGGTAGATTGAATAAAGACAACTGACTTGGTTGCAGCTCATGAAATGTTTCAGGATTTATTTTAGCCATTTTGAATTTTACTGGAAAATATCCTTTTCAATTAGCTGATTCTTTAATCTTTTTTTCACACTCTGTACACTTCCTTTCTTACTGTTTGTTTTATTTTTCCTTCCTCCTTTCTTTGTCTTTTTCGTTTTCTTCTGCTCCCCTCTATGGCTTTTTCTATTACTGTTTTGTAACTTCCCACGTTTGCGTTTTATCTTTTTCACAGCTCGACTAATTTCCGACTTAGCATTTTCCACCTGCTGCTGTGCATGTGTTACAAGTTTAATGGGTGATTGCGCATGTGGTTTACTTTGTGGTAATGTGATTGGTTCCATGAAGCTAGCTGCTGAATTAGTGAGGGAACCACCACTCTGGATAGTTCTTCTGTATGAATTATTAAGATATGAATTGTGATGTTTGTCATTCGCTAGATTTTCATAGTACATTATCCATGTCCTAGGGTCTAGCACATATTGAGAATTGTTCAATTCCATGATTATCATGCAAAGTATGGATACGACCTGAAGTGCAGTGTAATCGACACTGGATTTTTTAAAAATGATGCATGACTCCCTTGCATGTCAGTAATAAAGAATTCAATGTCTCTTATTTCACTTTTCACCACTGGAATGTATGCAAGTTGATCAAAGTGGTAGTATTCAGTTTGAGAGCAGCAACATATTCGCTTCAATAAGGGTTGTTTGTTACCATCGACTATTACATCACCGCATATGTTTGCATATATATATAGATCATTATTTGATGATAATTTAATATCAACTAATGCGACTTTCCATTTTGATTTCATCACTATTGGCGTCTGAAGATATGTACGGAATTTGTGTGGTCTGTTATGTGGGTAAATGTCTAAATTTTTGTTACTGTTAATGACCATGTAAAAGCTCATTTTATAAGTCAACAATATCTCTCTCAGGAATCCACTGACAAAAACGTTTATCCCAATCCAGGAATTTTACATAACCCTCACGTTGACCATTCCGCCTTCGCCATTTAAGCACTTTCTCAACAAACCACAATGCGTCAGCCTCCTTTTTCACACGCTGCAACTCTGTATAATTGAAATTGCCTACAACTTCCTTGTCCAAAAAATCTTGTACTTTATAAAAGATTTTCCCATGTATTAGAAATCGTCTATATATTTTAAATATTTCGGAGGTCCACTGTTGCTGATAAGCTCTTTGAAACGGTTTCTTCAAATGGCTCAGTCTTACCATGTCATTGATTTTAAAATGAAACTGTTTCCCTCTTTTACGTTGTACTTTTAATGTTTCTTTCTTTTCTCTGATTCGTTTTTCTTTGGGTGGAGTTTTAATATACATATATGCCCACAAATCATATTTGTTTTTCTCATTCACATCTTTTGGAGCTGTATTATTTAAACTTCTATGTGGCGTTGCATTATAACTTGCTACCAAATTTTGTAGAACATTGAGATAGCTATAAGTTCTATGCTTTGTAAAATATCGGAACATCATCCTCCGAAATGTCAAATTGACCCTCTCTGCTATTGACGCTTTACTACTGTCGGAATTTAAATAGACATGATGGTAAATGTCATATTTTTTAAACACACGTTTCAAATCTTTGTTTTTGAATTCAGTTCCCGCATCTGTGGAAACCTTCAAAGGGATTTTACCATGTTTGAAGATTTTTTCAAATGCATCAGCTACTGTCTTCCCAAACTTGTTTTTTAATGGATAAATCCATAAAAACCGTGTGAAAATATCGATAACAACCAACAGGAAACGTGTCTTATTGTTATATTTCTGTATGTTGGATACATCCATAAGGTCAGCATCGTATTGCTCATACGGTTCCGATACAATTATTTTCACTCTTTTAATTCTACGTTTTACAGGTTTTTGTAAATTGTAGTCGTCTATTTTTTCCATCCATTTCCTGATCTTGTATACGCTTGGTACATTTCCATCTCTTGATGTCTTCAACGTTTGATAAATTTTTTCAGCACTTAGGTATGCTCCCCCATTTGCTGTATTGTAATATACATTCCTAAGTTTTTCATCTAAATCATCATTTTCCATTGTTAAAAATAGGTTCCAAATCTATCATTTTTTCAACTTTATCTATTATGCGAGATGCTCTGTGCGGTGTTTTCAATATAGTATTTTTCCAATCTGTTGATTGTAAAAATGTAAGTTGATAGTAGACTCTCACATTATCTGGAATATTTGATTGTCTGACTAAATTAACAAAATCGGTGTACACTTTATCTGTTTCTACTTGATAAAAAAAATCCCATGCATTTCCTCCACTTATGTGTTCCACTTGATTTTCCTTCTTCAGAATGTCAAAAACTGACTTTGCATATATTATATCGAATATGTTATCAAGTCTGGCTATATTTTCACATGATTCTATCTCATCCATGTTTTATTAATAATAATAATAATTTATAATGTATGATATTTTTGTTTGGGTTAGGGTTAGGGTTAGGGTTAGGGTTAGGGTTAGGGTTAATTATTATATTTACCAATTAAACTTTTATCAAATTAAAGCTCTCAAATTGTTTTAAATGTTCCTTTTACTACTTCCATATCCAGCATATCAACAATTTAAATGATTGGTAATGCGTTAAATTGTTTAATGAAATGAAATTTTTTTTTAAATGTTCCATTTACTTTTACTACTTCCATATCCAGCATATCAACAATGTTAAATTGATTGGTAATGCATTAAAATTGTTTAATGCAGTGAAAAAAAAAATAAAAACATTCTTTTATATTTTACAAATTAAAAATCAATATTTTGATATTATCCAACAAATATATTATGCAATTTTTGCTGACGGGGGCAAAATTTTTGTCAACGTGGCAAAAATATTTGCTGCTGCCACACAATATATACTACTTTTATCTCTATAAGGGAATCCCCTCACGCTACATTTCCATTAGGGAAACTTCTCATGCTAAATCTCAAATAGGGAACCCCCACATTATACATCTCTATAAGGGAAACCTCTCATGCTAAATCTCTATAAGGGAATCCCCACATGCTAAATCCAAATAAGGGATGAAAACTCTCATGCTACATCTCAATAAGGAAATTCTCTATAAGAAAGGTTTACAATTCAAAAACTTTTTTCAATGGCGGATCCGGAAATTAGAATCAGAGGGGACTCACTGACTGCATCAGAGGGGCTGCTCCAGGGATTACTTGTGTAATAAACTTAAATTTGCATCTGTTAAACATTAACTGATCATGATCCAGGAATATTAGGACCCTGTCATCATGGTCTTATAAGCTAAACCAGAAATTCATGTCCACCTTACAATCATTCCATACAATGATCTATATACAAAGTATGAAACATCCAGGTCATCTACCTTCTTTAATATTTTGCTTCTAAGATGTTAGTTAACACCGGTGGTGCCACCTGATAACTATTCCTTTGTCGGAGGCTAAACAACAAAAGTATTTAGATGTCTAAATAAATAAGTAAACCATTATTGATTCAATTATAACATCAATATTTATTTCATAAAAGAGCATTTATGTCCACCATTTTCTACATTTGAAAATGCCTGTACCAAGTCAGGAATGTGACAGTTCTTGTCCATTCGTTTTTTATATGTTTTGTTATTTGATTTTTCCATGTAATTATGGACTTTCCAAATTGATTTTCCCCTAAGTTCATTATTTTTGTGATTTTACTTTTCACTGTAATTATCAAGTTTTGCATCTGTGCTGTAAAATAATGCATCTAGTGCAGTAAAATTGTGCATTTAGTGCAGTAAAATTGATACTGTGAAGGTTACCATATTACATAGTCCGACAAGAAAGTGTTGTAAATAAAATGTTCAATAGACTGTGGATTCATTTATTTTAGTGTGTATCAATTTTCTTGGATTGAGGAAAACTTGAGGATTGAGGTGGTTTAGCAATCTCAGTATACAAAGCCTATATAAAATTTGTAATTTTGTTGAACATTTGAATATTTGGTACATCTGTACCCACGAAACCCATGAAAACTGGTATCCAACGAATAATTATGAATCCACAGTAGATAATATTTCAAAGGGAAATAACTTTATCAACCTTTGGTATGTATAAGTTTTAAAATTCTGACATGAAGTTTAGGCTTGAGATTACATTCCTGTAAACAAGGGTTGATAAAAGCTGATTTTGAACATATTGAAGACTATTAAGGAATGACTGTAATATTTTTTCTGTCTTTGAAGAAATAACATAAAAAATCTGGTGCACACTGAATAATGCGCGTAACAGGTTATTTTACAGTGTACACCACATTTTTTATGTTATTTCACACTCATTTCTTATAATTTAATTACTAAATTCCATTTAAACCTTAGAAAACAGTGAAAAAACGTTGATGACGTCATGGTCACATGACTAAATTATGTATATGGGCTGATAACAAAATAACGTCAGTCAATCAGAAGACGTGTTACATCCAAAATTAAATTATTCATTTATAAAAGCTGAATTTGAACATCTATGAGACATTGCAAATATCATTTCATAACAATCCTACAAAAATATTGGCTCCCTAGCTCTTACAATGAAAATTACAGCAAAGTTATATTCCAAAGAGGAGTAACTCCTTAAAATATTTCAAACCTGTTCCATGATTGGAGAGACAGACAGACCACAGACACAGTAAAAAATGAATGATCTTAATTTCCATGTTACCCCCAGCTCTTTGTAACAGTGGACATAAATATTTATAAAAATTTCCAACTGACCATTCACTGAGAATTTAAATTGCAATCTTATTTACAAAACATGTGCATATACTGTAAATAAAGGAACTATCGTGTGGTTTTTATTAATGCCAATAAATGTGACTGGGTGAGTATTGCAATAAAAAGAACTTGCATTTGATTATCTGCATCTTCGCTAGCCAAGGGTTACGATCCACTCCCGCTCTCTTCACAGCGGGAGTGGATCGTAACCCTTGGCTAGCGAAGATGGATTATCTGATAAATATATATAAATGAACAGTTCCTTGAAATTGCAATAATAAATCTCGCATTTTTGTTCATTCTTCAAAAAATTCTTATGGGTTCTGCAGAACCCAATGTCTCGTCTACTTATGCTGTTAATCACATGCTCAACAAAAATGAGGAATGAAATCAATAAAATATTTCTCTTGACAATATCTTTTGATTGTAAGAAGCTTCTGTCCAAGTTTGGTAAAAATCCAGAATGTTTTTAGCTGCAGACTGTTTGTAATGTTAACTGGAAGAAAAACTAAGTCCATTTATAAGTAAAATAAGGATACACAGGTACAAAATTTCAACAGAATTTTCTTTCGATACTTGCGTTTGATCATAAACAAGCTTCTGTCAAAGTTAGGTACAAATCCAAAATAGTATAAGAAAGTTATTAAAATTTTAAAAACTTTAATCACAGAGTGAATTAACTCATCATAGATACCAGGACTTAATTTAGTATATATGCCAGACGCGCGTTTCGTCTACAAAAGACTCATCAGTGACGTTCGAATCCAAAAAAATTAAAAAGGCAAGCATTGAGGACAAAAGTCCTAAATGTTTTGCCAAATACAGCTAAGGTAATCTATGCCTGAGGTAGAAAAGACTGCATTGTTTCCTTGGAGAAAATCTAAGTCCATTTAAAAGTAAAATACACAAAAAAATGGATATATTTGTTAACAAAAATTACTTCTGGATACTATGTTATGATCATAAACAAGCTTATGTCTAAGTTTGGTACAAATCCAGGATAGTTAAAATATGTTATTAAAATTTCAAAAACTTTAAACTTAGAGTGAATGTTATGTTTCCTGGCAGAAAAACTAAGTCCATTTTTTAGTAAAATATGGTAAAAATGGAATTTTATTTTTCCAAAATTTACTTCTGGATACTATCTTATGATCACAAACAAACTTCTGTCCAAGTTTGGTGGAAATCCAGTTTAGTTTAAGAAAGTTCTTAAAATTTCAAAAACTTTAACCACAGAGTGAATATTTGTGGACCCCGCTGCCGACGCTGACAGAATGTCTCGCTTTTTCGACTTAAGTCAATAGTAAATGCACTTAATAATTTGTGAATTGACAGTATTCAATTATGTTAAAGATAAAAAAAATTAAACAAATACATTAGATGACATATTTAATATCAGATTTTCTTCAAGCATTTTAACAAAGCGTCTCTAATCTTAATCCTGACAGTCTCTTCTCCATTACATATTATATGTGTATTATCTGGCTCCACTTGAATCAATGTATCATCGTTTGGCTGAAATATAAATATAAAAATAAAGGATGTGGTATAATTACCAATAAGACAACTCTCCAATAGAGACCAAATAACATCGACATTTACAACTGTAGGTCACTGTACAATATTCACCTATGAGCATCTATTTTTTGTATTTTTGCTTTTTGGTGATTATTCTTGATGGAAGTGTTTTTTATTTGTATTATTTTGTGACATAGTGAGACAGATTTCTGATGGGATTCGTGTAGCTCAATCTCTAGTTTTTGGAGAAGTATTTTGTCCTGGTGTTTGGTCGAGTTCAGGTATTTTTTCTTCATTTTCCTAAGTAGCATATTGTCAGCTGTTTTTTTACTTTTTCTTTTTTTCAGGTTGACCATGGTGTTTTGTTTTCATAGGACTTAATTCTTATTGCCCCTTGGTATAATTTATTGGCCTATCCAAATTCATACACAACTTTTATAAAATCAGGACAACTTTGACTTTAATATATGTATAGACATATAGATTTCACAACTGCATCAAGTGTATTACGATATTTCTCCGCTTGAGACAGTTAAATTATAAAATTGAAAGCGTGAGGCTTGAGGAGTTTTTTAAATAATTAAAATTTATCTGTTGAGACTGGAGAAATATTGTAACACACGAGTTACAATGGTGGCATCTGTTTCTCGTATGATTTTTATCTTCCTTTTCAAAGATTTGAGGAAAGTTGTGTTCTTTTGATGTCACATCATCAGGCATAGTCGCCTTTTTTTATGACGTCACAATAAGAAAATTCAGAAGACAAGAGTGCACACGCTGAAATGTCTCGCCTTCTTTACTAATCATTGATATTATGTTGATAGTCCTAAGTACACATGAAGTATAAAGCTTATTCAAAACTGTCACATAAACTTAATATTAACCAAGATAACTAAACAAAGACCAATGAACCATGAAAATGAGGTTATGGTCAGATGAACCATGCCAGACAGACATGTATAGCTAACAATGCTTCCATACAACAAATATAGTTGACCTATTACTTATAGTTTAAGAAAAATAGACCAAAACACAAAAACTTAACTATGAGCAATGAACCGTGAAAATGAGGTTGAGGTAAAAAAAAACCTGCACAACTCACATATAGATCATTTAATATTTCCATACACCAAATATAGTTGACCTATGGCCTATAGTATTATATAAAAAGACCAAAACTCAAAAACTTAACTTTGACCACTCAACCATGAAAATGAGGTCAAGGTCAGCCCACTAGACATGTACACGTTACAATCATTCCATACAACAAATATAGTAGATCTATTGCATAAAGTATGAGAAAAACAGACCAAAACACAAAAACTTAACTATAGCCACTGAACCATGAAAATGAGGTCAAGGTCAGATGACACCTGCCAGTTGGACATGTACACCTTACAGTCCTTCCGTACACCAAATATACTAGCCCTATTGCTTATAGTATCTGAGATATGGACTTGACCACCAAAACTGAACCTTGTTCATTGATCCATGAAATGATATCGAGGTAAAGTGAAAACTGTCTGACGGGCATGAGGACCTTGCAAGGTACGCACACACCAAATATAATTATCCTATAATTAAATAAGAGAGAACTCAACATTACAAAAAATATGAACTTTTTTTTCAAGTGGTCACTGAACCATGAAAATGAGGTCATGGACATTTGACATGTGACTGACGGAAACTTCGTAACATGGGGCATCTAGATACAAAGTATGAAGCATCCAGGTCTTCCACCTTCTAAAATATTAAAAGCTTTTAAAAAGTAAGCTAACACTGCTGCCGCCGCCGGATCACTATCCCTATGTTGAGCTTTCTGCAGCAAAAGTTGCAGGCTCGACAAAAACCAATCATTTGCCAAGAACATATTTTTCACTAATGAGTAGAAATATTTTTCTCACACCGGTCAGTAAATGTGAAAATATCATAAAAATAAGAGAAACATATAAATCTCATATTATTATCTTATTTTCTAGATGCTTTCTGGTTTATTGTTGTTTTTGGGTTGCTGTCTCATTGTTGTATCCCTTCTATTTAAATGTACAAAATATACCCTTCGGAAAAATTCCTAATACTGTGGATTCATTTATTTTCGTGGTTATCAACTTCAGTGGATTGAGAAGAGCTTGCATGTTCGATGATATTTGATTTCTGGTTTTGTCAATGTACATAAAAAGCATATAGAAAATTTGTAATTTGTTGTTCACATTTAACTACAAATTCAACGAAAATAGTTATCCAACAAATAATAATTAATTCACAGTAATTGATTAATTTTCATCAGATCAATATTTTGCCACATAAATTCTTACCAGATCAACAATAGTACATCCTTCACCCGTGTCCTCCACCTTTATATCAACAAAACCATGCTGTCAACAAAAACAAGCAAATATTAATATAAAAAATGTTTCACCAAAACTGTACTATGATGTACTTTGTGGTCTTTTACAACAATGTTAGCTTTGACCAAAGATGAACACTATTTTTCATAAATCAAATTAAACTTTAATTTAACAAACATGCTCTGCAAGAGACTTACTACAAAATTTAAAAAAAACCAAAAAGCTTAAATAAGAGTACTGTGTTTTAATAAGGACTAATAAAATTTTCCACATGATATAATGTAAGAGTCCTATATCATACCTTCGTAAGAGCTTCTACAAAAGCAGGAATATTGACGTTTCCCCACATGTATGTCTTTTGTCTATTTACAGTTTCATCAAATTTTCTTTTAGTTCCTGAGGGAATGTCATCTGGTAGTTTCTACAATATAATCATAAACAAGTAAAACTGACAGCTATTGCTCACTGATGATATCCAGGACGAAATATTTTGGTAAACAGGAAGTTTTTGAGTGATGAATCTGAAAACACATCACACGGTATAGCTAACTTATATAAACCCTGAAACAAAATCTCAGAAATCCTTATATTGTAGTTCCTGAGAAAGATATGACGAACATTTTAAACTTGGCTATCATGTGTAAAATGACACAAGTGTTGGGTAAACAGGAAGTTGTTGAGTGATGAATCTGAAAACAAATCACATGGTATATTTGATAACTGACTTATATAAAGTCTGAAACCAAAGGAGTAGGTTCAGTTAGACCCCTTTTTGGCCCCAAAATAGAACAGTTTTACAAAATTATTAAAATGTAAACTTTAAGTTATTTATTGGACAGTTGAATGCTTCTACTACATAAAAATGGGTTGTTTTTGACAATACAACTGACATATATTGGGTTGTAGCACCATTAAGTCATGCTAAATTACTGAAATCTTCAAAATTCTATCATTTTAGATAAATTTTTTACGGTTTCCATGCAAAACAAAAGTGGCCGCATTCGTGTTCATTCTTAATATTGAAATGTAAGCTGTATTTTATGATAATACATAACATATATAAAGGTTGTGGATGAACACGGATGCTGCCACTTTTATTTTTGACAAAAAACATCTGAAAAGTGACGTTTTTTGGCATATTTTAGAGATTTTGCATATTTGAGCTTGAATCAGTTTGTTTTTAATGACTAAATCAGTTAAAATCTTTCACATTTACTAATTGAATGAAGTAAAATAGACACTTTTAAGTGTTGAAAAAGTGGTCAAAATCTTTTGTCAGATGAAACTGAAATTTGAGGCCAAAATGAGTCCTTATTGGACCTACTCCTTTCAAAAAATCCTTGTCAAGTAGTTCCTAAGAAAAATGCAACGTAAATATTCATGGGATGGACGGACTGACTGATGGATGGGTGGCCAGATAGAGGTAAAACAGTATACCCCCTCTTTTTTAAAGCGGGGGTATATTAAAAAGTGTTTTTTTTTTCATTCTATTTATGAAATACGGAAAAATGCTTCACATTCTGTTACACGAAAAGATGTAAAAACAAATAGGATTAGTTACTTCTGTCTTGTGATTGAGTTAAGCCATTTCAACTGACATTTTATTGTGTGTCTTTCTATGTTGTGATACTACACTTTTGTTTCAGATAAGAGCAAAGATTGGTAGCTATAAAAAAACCATTTAAACCCGCTGTATTTGTTTGCACCTGTCAGGAACCTGATGTTCATTGGTTGTTGTTTGTTGATGTCGTTTCTTTTTTATATAGGTTAGACTATGGATTTTCCTATTTGAATGGTTTCACAGTTATGAATGAATAAAATAAGTTTGTTAAAAGTATTTGCTTAACATGATGTTTACTGCAATTCAAACTTTTTGTATATGCATACATGTTTAAGTTTATCTCATATATTTATCTCACCTTCAAAATATACTTGTTGTCATGACAACTTAATGTTCCTGTTACCATGGTTATATTATACCCAGATCTGACTTCCTGTGGATCAAGCGATGCTGCAAGCTAAAATGAAATAGTTTTAAAGTGTTTTTATCATATCATTGGTACATCTGTTAGAATTTGAATATAAAAATAAGAAGAGGTGGTTTATCATTGCTAACGAGACATCCTTCTACATGAGACCAAATGACAAAGAAATTAACAACTTATAGGTCACACCATTAATAATGAGCAAAACTCATTCAGCAGAATAAGCTTTAATACAAAGCCGTGAAAGATGAAAATTGAAAATTCAAACAAGAGAACTAACCACCTAATATATGTAATAATTATATGCTTCCCCCTCTAAAGGTGTACAGAACACCTACTATTAAGTTAGTTAATCCGATAGATATCCATTGAAGGTTTTAATTAATTACATACTATGAGTAAAGAAAATTCAAGCTTATAAATGATCAAAATTAGTGTTTGTCCAACTGCTATATATCCAATGAAATAACTTCTGTCATTTGTGTGATTGAAATTTCTTAAAATTTCTTTTTTTTTTGTCAACAGGTAAGAGTTAATATTTTAAACAAAGCGTTGGGTGCTCCCTTTGTAGATAACTTGGGGCAGCATACCATTTTTATTAATCAGGGTTTTTAGTTATTTATTCATCTGTAATATCTAACTAGTGATGCACTCATAGAAAAAGTACACATATGTAATCCCCTGTTTATTTTTATAAATAAAACTATTCTATAGATTTCACCTTGCTTGTATGAATACTTCTACATCTAATTACCTCAGGAGTGATTTCTATAGTTTCAAACTGTCTTTTTATTGGTAATGATATTACTTCCCCTCTTCTGTATGTCAATGGTGAGGGCTCCTGGAAATGAGAAACTGAATTTAATGGCGATTTTATGATAATATAGAGAGGAAGTCCCCAATAACAGTAGAAAATCAATAAAAAAAAAATTAAAAAATCGGGGAAAATTTTCCCAAAATTTCCATTGTACTAATGAACTCAAAATGGTTCATATCTAAATTTTGACCAATAAAATTGAGAATGGAAATGGGGAATGTGTCAAAGAGACAACAACCCGACCAAATAAAAAAACAACAGCAGAAGGTCACCAACAGGTCTTCAATGTAGCGAGAAATTCCTGCACCCAGAGGCGTCCTTCAGCTGGCCCCTAAACAAATATATACTAGTTCAGTGATAATGGACGCCATACTATTTTCCCATTTCCCACACAAACGCTTGCCAAGAACAGATATATCACTAGTAAGAAGAAATAGTTTTCTCACACCAATCAATAAATGTGAAAATAGCACAAAAATTAGAGAAAAGGCAATAACCAAATCTCATGAGTTATAACCGCCAATTGCATTGAGTGTGTAGGTAAAGGTAATAGCTTTGGTTAGCGTGCTTGCTAGCTGAACCGTGAAGTCATTATTAGGTAAGGTATACTATCCTCCTTTCAATGAAGCCTAGTCCTATAGACAGTTAGATTGGTTATCTGTTGAACTAAATTGGCTCTTATGGCCAGCACTCTCATTTGTGTTTTATCAAAAATTCTGTTAATTATTGATTTATTTTTTGGCATATAATTACCAGAATGACTTCATATTTATTTTTCCGAAACATCAAATTTTAACATCAGACATTTCCAAACTGTCTGTATTCTGCAAAGTGTAACAATATTTGAAGAAAATATAATTCCAGGTGTAAAGTGTGAATGTATTGTAAATTGTTGAAGGAATCACCTAATTATGACTATTGACATAGAAAAACATACAAAATGACAAACCCACTGACGAACAAGATAGGTAACAAAAAAATATACCCTGAGTATATATATATATATATATACAACTCGTCTAAACATCAACCCAACAATGTTAGATCTGTAAATTTGCTTTCGCAAATTTTTGGTTCTTCCCTCGCGGGATTCGAACCCATGCTACTGTGATATCATGACACCAAATTGCCTGCACTGCAGCCGTCCCGCTAGACCACACAACCACCTGGGCTCTCAAAACTAGAGACTCTAAAGAGCCTGTGTCGCTCACCTTGAAATATGTGAATTAAACAAAGGAGGCAGACAGTTCATGACAAAATTGTGTTTAGGTGATTGTGATGTGTTTGTACATCTTACTTTAATGAACATTCTTGCTGCTTACAATTATCTCTATCTATAATGAACTTGTCCGTGTAGTTTCAGTGGAAAAAGTTAGTAAAAGTTTACAAACTTTATGAAAATTGTTAAAAATTTATTATAAAGGACAATAACTTCTTAGGGGGTCAATTGACCATTTTGGTCATTTTGACTTATTTTTGAGTCTTAAATTGCTGTACACTATTGCTGTTTACAGTTTATCTCTATCTATAAAAATATTCAGGATAATAACCCAAAACAGCAAAATTTCCTTAAAATTACCAATTTAGGGGCAGCAACCTAACAATGGGTTGTCTGATTCATCTATAAATTTCAGGGCAGATAGATCTTGACCAGATAAACAATTTTACCTTCTGTCAGATTTGCTCTAAATGCTTTGGTTTTTGAGTTATTAGCCAAAAACTGCATTTTACCCCTATGTTCTATTTTTAGCCATGGCGGCCATCTTGGTTATTTGGCCGGGAAACAAAACACAAATTTTAAATTAGATACATCAATGATGATTGTGGCCAAGTTTTATTTAATTTGGCCCAGTAGTTTCAGAGGAGAAGATTTTTGTAAAAGTTAACAACAGAACACAGACGACAGACGAAGGACGAAGGCCGACGGACGCCGGACGCCAAGTGATGAGAAAAGCTCACTTGGCCCTTCGGGCCCGATGAGCTAAAAAGAGCTTTCCGTGGGCATGTGTTACCTTTCCACGTCAGTTTTAATCTAGCGGCGTACTACAGTACATGATATATAAGGCATGACGATGTTATTGTTACAGATCAGCTAAATTATCTATAGTAAAGGATCCTACAAATTAATGTAATATACAGTCACAGAAAATAATTATATTCATAAGTACGTCTGAGTATATATATATATGAGTAACTTTTTTGCATGTGGTATAATTATATATTGGATTATCTGGTGTTTTGACAAATTTAACTTACCCAATTAATGACAAATTCTGTTTTATGTGGCATTGATACTGGATTTAACTTACCCAATTAATGACAAATTCTGTTTTATGTGGCATTGATACTGGATTTAACTAACCCAATTAATGACAAATTCTGTTTTATGTGGCATTGATACTGGATTTAACTTACCCAATTAATGACAAATTCTGTTTTATGTGGCATTGATACTGGATTTAACTTACCCAATTAATGACAAATTCTGTTTTATGTGGCATTGATACTGGATTTAACTTACCCAATTAATGACAAATTCTGTTTTATGTGGCATTGATACTGGATTTAACTTACCCAATTAATGACAAATTCTGTTTTATGTGGCATTGATACTGGATTTAACTTACCCAATTAATGACAAATTCTGTTTTATGTGGCATTGATACTGGATTTAACTAACCCAATTAATGACAAATTCTGTTTTATGTGGCATTGATACTGGATTTAACTTACCCAATTAATGACAAATTCTGTTTTATGTGGCATTGATACTGGATTTAACTTACCCAATTAATGACAAATTCTGTTTTATGTGGCATTGATACTGGATTTAACTTACCTAATTAATGACAAATTCTGTTTTATGTGGCATTGATACTGGATTTAACTTACCCAATTAATGACAAATTCTGTTTTATGTGGCATTGATACTGGATTTAACTTACCCAATTAATGACAAATTCTGTTTTATGTGGCATTGATACTGGATTTAACTTACCCAATTAATGACAAATTCTGTTTTATGTGGCATTGATACTGGATTTAACTTACCCAATTAATGACAAATTCTGTTTTATGTGGCATTGATACTGGATTTAACTTACCCAATTAATGACAAATTCTGTTTTATGTGGCATTGATACTGGTGGCTGTATATAACTGTCGGCTACAACTAGATGTGTGGGTTTCAGATCTTTTATCAACTTGTTGGCTTGTGAAAATCTTAAGCATGTGTCTATTGGACAGTAACATACCTGTAAACAAGATCAAAGTACTGTCATACACTTCATATGTAATAAAGTTATAAGTAAACGATTGGTGAACAAAACAGACATAATAAACAGAAGCCAAATTAGAGGTTAATAACAGCAGTCATTACTGTGTTACAATCTCAAAACAAGCAATCATTTACAAAAAGGCACAAAAGCATCTATCAAATCAAAAAAAACATTCATTGCTTCATGTGTCTGACATTAGAAAGTGTAAATGTCAGATAGGAAAACAATTTGATGTTCAAAGTTTATTCAAAACAATTCAAATTTCACATTGGGAATGGTGGTATACGGGGTTTGAAAATCAAAAGTTATGTTAGAAATAATTTCAGAAATAGACCTAGATTTAAAATTGTCCAGAAGTTATTTAGAATTTTTAAAAATTCAAATACGGCTAATATCATTACATGAGTAAAATAATTTTGTCGTTCAAAGTATTTTCAAATTTATAATAGAACAATAACATAATGACCAGGAGTCGGTTTCACAAAAAAACTTACGACTAAGACTGATCGTAAGTACAAAGTGTATACTGAATTGTTCATGACTTACGACCAATCTTAGTCGTATTTTTTGTGGTGAAATCGACTCAAGATCTTTTAAAGTACAGAGTCACGTTATAAGAAACAAAGAAACGCAAAAATTCGCATATACAAAACACACCAGCAAAAATGAAATAATACAAACACATTAACATCACTATCAGTATAAATATCACTAGAATGTTGAAATCAATATGGCTAAAATGTAATGATTTCTTTTGACACAAATTAGTATTTTCATATCTATTGGGTTTTTGTTGTTTTATATATTATTCATGTCCAAGGTGAAAGCGTGATACTCATTTTAATTATTTGGTGTGAATATGATATTTCTTTTAATTATATGGATATTACTGTTTATAAATAGTTTGAACAGATGTTTTCATCATGATCTGACCTTGAACTATACACAGCACAGCAATGGCAAATTGATCCAGAATTTAACCTTAAATGTCAGCTGATATAATTAAAAGTAATTTCACATTCACACCAAATAATAGAAAAATATTGATAAAATTATTTATTTTCCGACAAAATATCTGAGCTTACACAAGTAAATGAAAAATCAGTGTGTAAGAAATAGAGAACAGATCACAAACATAAAAGAAAAAACTTTTCTGAATAACACACCTTAGTGAAAAAATGTGAATAAAAAATTAGCAAATGACAGAAAAAAACAACAAGAGAACAAGATGACTACAACATAACCCCAATTTATAAAATTGAGTGTATAATGTCTTTTTCTGTGTAGACATGATCCCTGAAAACAAGAGGCTGTCACAACGACAACAAACCGGATTTATTAACATTTATTTGTGTCCGGCCAATATCACAAGAACAATAACTGATGAATGGTGAAAGTGAAAATCGTCAATATCAAATCTGACCTCCATTTTGTCATCAGTATCAACATATTAAAATTTGAAAAGCTTTGGTTGAACAGTTCATGAGTAAATGCACGGACACGACTGGAAATGCCATTTTTCAATCTTTCAAGAACCACAACTCCTGAACGGTAAAAGTCAAAATTGTCATTATTGAAACTTGACCTTCATTTTGTTGTCAGTAACAACATATTAAAATTTTAAAAGCTTTGGTTGAACGGTTCATGAGAAAATGCATGGACATCATTTGGTTGTTACCCGACCGGCTGCCCGCCCGTCGTACATCCCCAAATCAATAACCGACATTTTTGTCACAAAAATCCGGTTAAAAAGGATACTTACTCTGATCTGTAATGGTTGGTATGGTGATAAAGCTTCTACAAATGGAAAATCGGGTTCTGGAAAAAGAAATGACAAATATATAACCAGACATGTTTTGTTAAGGAAGATATGTGGAAAAACCTATACATAAAGGTCATGTTTCTGAAATCTTACAATAAAAAAAATATGACCTGACATGTTCAAAGAAAATATATTGATAATTTTAGGTTGTGATGAGTGAAAATTTGCTTGTTATCATATACTTCGACTAAATAACATATGATTTTTACTTTAAGATAAAAGCATTACATTTATGGAAATTCCATATTTTTCGAATTGGTGCTTAGCGGGCTGATATGAAAAGTTCATCACATGCCTTTCCGTAACTTTATCACATTGCATTCCAGTGATACTTGGCAAATTCCGGAAAATATACCTCAATTAAGGAATAACAGTACTGTAGTTGAAGAGTTGCCACCGTCAATTGTAGATTTGACAGTCGCAAATGCAGTTTTACTGGTGATGTGTAGCAGAGACAGTGAAACAGAGATTTGCGACCGTCAAATCAAGATCGACGGTGGCAACTCTTCAACTACAGTACTGTTATTCTGATTCTAATCCATTACAAAAAATAACAATAATATTAAACTTGATAAAATGTCTAAATTTGACATACAAAACAAAATCTGTGAAACTTTATAAATGATTTTAGCGCAATAACGTCATGGGTAAACGTGCCGTCATACAAATTGGAGGATATTTTGTTACTTGTACTATTTAAATTCGGATAAAATTACATTAAAACTGCTAATTCGAGGTAGGTGTTGTTTTATTTTCGATTATATAGCAGTATTCAAACATTTGTTAATTCAATCAATTCAAAATGGCAGGTCCCTCCTTATTTACACCTAGTCAACTGTGGATTTGACGGCAACTTTTAGCCAATGAAAAAAATTGTAACATAAAAATTGCATTAGAATGCTATGTTTTCAGTGACAAACATTACAAAGAATTGTACAATACAATTATTTGGATATCGGAAAGTATATTGTGTAAAATAAATGCATTTTTTTAAACTTTCAAACATTATTTAGAAAATAATTTAAAAAAAATTGACCTTTCCAAACAGTGTTCAGTATGTATATTTTTGTTGATTCGTCCATATTAAAATATTTTTCTTCTCAGTTGAGGCATATGATAGAAAGATTTCGTACTAAATTTGGGGTCTGACGTCCGTGAACTTTTCACTCTTTGGACTTCTATTTGGGAATCAGGTAAAAGGATTAATATATGAATCTGTTATTTTTCTCCATTGTTGAAGCATATGAAAAAAAGATCATAACGTCATTTTTCATATAGCATGTATTATCAGCCCAAGGTTCAATATCAGCCCAAGAGTCGCATGAGTGAGAATTTGATATTGATTGATATCAAATTGAGTTATAAAATTTCAGTATAAGAATACTCGTTAACAAATTAATCATTATTATTCAAATTAAATATAGAGGGTTGATATTGAGCGATATAGTATCATGATACTGGGTGTAAAAAAAAAGATTAAAGGTCACAAATACAAGAGAATACCTACATGGTTCTTGAAATTTAATAAAAAAGATTATCGCTATTTTTATAATTGATTTTGATTTAATAATTCCTCAACTTAGATTTTCTACGATTTTTTGGCTAAATGAAAGGGCTTTTTCAAAATGGCCAATGTCACATGCATGAACCACAGTATTTGTTTGTTAGGAAGTGCATCTAACCAAAAATATCTTTGTAAAAAGCCATTAAAAAGGGTGCACATGGTAAAGGGTTATTTTCGGCAATGTGTTTTGCCATTTTTATTTCACATGCAGCCGTGAAAAAGGTTTGTTATTCACCATGTTTCGTGAAATAGGTAAAATGATCAAAGTGCAAGACATTTTTAATTGTTCTTTCATCCTGAAATGGAAATTTTGTTTCGCCTTCTTCCCTGCAGATACCCCCCCCCCCCCTTTTGAGCCCCTCATTAAAATTACAAACCTGTGAAAATGATTGTATTTGACGATGAATTTCCCCACATTTCTAGGAAGTGTACGGCATCTCCCATTCTTAGGGATGGATGACCACTGAATACAACACATGGGGGTTTAAAATCTTCACTGAGACCATCTGAAATAAAGACAAGACAAACAGGATTATTTGACAGATTAAAATCTGCACTGAGACCATCTGAAATAAAAACATAACACATGAGCTTTATAATACAGATTGAAATATTCACTAAGATCATAATGAAATAAAAAGTTTTTTGGTTGAATTGTTTCTCATTTTTGATATTGGGGCCTTTTATAGCTGACTTTGCAGTAAGGGCTTTGTGCATTGTTGAAGGCGGTATGGTGACCTATAGCTGTTAATTTCTGTGTTGTTTGGTCTCTTGTGGAGAGTTGTCTCATTGTCAATCACACCATATCTTCTTATTTTTATATATACATAAGCATTATTTGACAACATTATATTCAAACAATGTGAAAATTCGGAATAGAAACTTGCCTGCCATTTAAAAGATTTGTATGCATCCATTGTTGCCAAAATATTCTACACAAGTTTGCCATGTTAAGCTACAGTAGTGTAAATTTTACCTACCAATAGTGTTTTTTTTTCTTCAACATAAATCAAATTTTAAAGTACAAAATGGTTTCCATGAATGAATGATATATAAAATCTTACCGTGAATACTTTTGCAGTTTTTTAACCTTCCAATGGCAACCAGCTAAAAAAATAGAGAAAATGGTGATGAGGCATTTCAATATTTAATTTCAATTCATTGTTTTGCTGCTAAAATTTATGATATAGAGTATATAGAAAGCAATAAAACATTTCAAAATCTTTTAAAATTTCAGGTAATATTTTCAAAAAAGCACACCAAAATGTTGTGACTGAATAATAATAAATAATACATCATAAAAGCTATGGAGCTTGTTGGTTTACCAATGAAAAAAGCATTTTATTAACTTGTGTGTCCAAAGTGCTTTTCTTAATTTACATCATCAAGAACACAACACAAACCCCAAAAAATGAATTCCATGGATAAAACTTCTTGAATGTGTCCATAGTACACGGATGCCCCTCTCACACTATCATTTTACATGTTCACTGGACCGTGAAATTGGGGTCTTTACTTTAATTTGGCTTTAAAATTAGAAAGATCATATCATAGTTAACATGTGTACTAAGTTTCAAGATGATTAGACTTCAACTTCATCGAAACTACCTTGACCAAAAGCTTTAACCTGAGCTTCACACTATCTTTTTCTTTGTTCAGTGGACCATGAAATTGGGGTCAATACTTTAATTTGACATTAAAATTAGAAAGATCATATCATAGGGAACATGTGTACTAAGTTTCAAATTGATTGGACTTCAACTTCATCAAAAACTACATCGACAAAAAACTTTGACCTGAAGCAGGACGAACGAACGAACGGACGAACGAACGGTTGAACGGAGGCACAGACCAGAAAACATAATGCCCCTCTACTATCGTAGGTGGGGCATAAAACATCCTAATGAGACTTAGTATATTTAGTGAGAGATACAACATAGTACAAATTGGGTTATCTCCCTTTTACCAGAAAATAAAAGAAAATAACATGTGAATAACCAAATTTGAAAAAGATTGAGATTGATTTTGAGGTTTTACACTAATTATGTATCAAGTTCATTTTATGATCACATTCCAGTAAGCTGTAGTTTTTTATTGGTTCACTTGATTCTTACTACATTGTTTGTAAAAGAAAATTAAATCATTTATTCTCTATTTATTAAAACCTCGTTTAAAACAACTACTGCTGTATAATATTGACAGTGCATGAAATATTTCATGTGACAGGATAATTCCAGTACTATATCACGATAGTGTACTAATCCAGAATAATGCAGAACTGATTCTAATTTGGTAATGAATTCATTTACCAAACTTTCTGACATATTTAGTACTAACCTCTGCATGCGGAAATGGGGCCTCAGGGAGGTAGACTCGTGACTGTTTTGATGCTGATAACCTACAAAACAAATATTTCAGTGAAAAACAGAGAGCCAAAACTTTTGCCATGTTTTTATGTGACTAAAACATGTGACAAATTTAGAACTAGTCACATGATTATTATATTGTTGTATACATTTATCTGGTGTTTTTCGTTTATTTAGAAATAGTATTTCATTTGATCATACAAAGAGTGTTCTTCAACATGAATGATTTTAATAGGTACTCCTTTTTTTTGACATTTTTCTGATGATGAAGAGGTGGCCTTGAAAGGGTTTTTTCTGATACAATCTCCAACAATTAGGAAACATTTTGGAATCTGAATTATCTCCCCTTATAAAATAAAGTTAAAAAAATGGGAATCTAAAAGTCTCTCTGTTTTGAAAAATAAATAGTTCAGTACTGGCATGAAAATATGGATATTGTGTTACAAAATTTAAAATTTTAAATTGAGGAATTTATCACCCTTTTGCCAAACTCTGATTCATTTCCTGGCTTTGAGTATAAATTTTGTCTAAATTTTATTATCTTTTTCTTGGTTTAAAAAATCTGCTATATTAACAAACATTAAGCCATTGAGCATCAGTAACATTAATTGCCAAAATGCAGAAAATGTGGACTGTCAAATATAATAATGTTCTTTAATTGAAGTAAATATAACTTTGCAACAATGTGTGTGTTATAATTTTTATAATTAATCATTTTTCAAAGGGAGATAACTGTACTTACCATTCTGCAAATATATTTGAATATGCTAAAGCGCTGTCTGACACTGGTGATACAAAATATAGTGGAACCTGACTTAAACCACAGCTGTCTAAATGTCCACTCAGACATTCAAATAAATCATAGGTTATACCAGAGGGGTAACAGGGAACCAGAACATTTCCTCCATTCTTAAGGGTAACAGCTGAAAATAGGTTAAATGATAAAATACTAATGGAATCATCTATAAAATATAACAACGTAAGGGCAAAATTAATCATCATTTTCCAAAAAATTTTTTACTATTATTATTTGCCAACTTTTTTATGCAAGATCAATAAGACAGCAAGCCAAATAAAATGTGTATAAATTCAACATAGACAATTTTGAAATCATTACACCATTACTATAAAATATTATGTGTTGTGACATCAATCCTGTAGATGAAGTGCTGTTCTTATGTTTTGTCACTTCTATGAATTGAATATTTTAAGTGCCATTGTGTTTCCGTACATTTGTGAGTTTTTTAGTCTCTTAACAGGCCTGTAGTGTTTGTCTTTGGTTCATGGTAATCATATTTGCCTTTGTAGATTGTTTTGTTATAAATTAGTTCTTTAGTTCTCTTAATTGTATTTTTTCAGGGCCTTTTATACCACATCTTCTTATTTTCATATTATTCACATGGTCATGCCTTTGTCAAACTGTCTATGAGGTTCTCAAAAATTAAAGGCAACAATCGTATTGTCTTTGGTGTTCTATGTAATATTTTTGTTATTATTGTTTATCCTTTTCCCCTTCTAATCTTTTTATTTTTGACAAGGTATTGTCTGTTTTTATTGGACTTATTATTTTTAATGACCCTTGGTTTCCTCTCTTTTCTATTCTCATAAAGAGGCAAATAACCTAAGCATGACCAATAAACTGACCTGCATTAACACAGAAATCTCCTATCATAGCATCAGGGTTGTTTGATGGTGTCTGTGTTAAACAACTGAGTATTAATACATCACTATTTCTCAACGAAGCTTGGTCTACTGGCTGGAAAATTGGAAATCAGGAAATAATGATCATAACTTTATATCAAATCGAAAATGTTTAAATTTTTTAGAACAGTGGTATAGAATAGAGAATAAAAGCAGTGTATGTGTCAAAAAGACAAAAACTTGACTAAAGTGCAGAAAACAGCCTGCCGCTACCAATGGATTGTCAAGCATCTGTTTTATAACAGTGGTCAATACAAACATTTCAAGTTATGTAAACTAAATCTTATATGTGTACCTCTGTGTCATATTTTTTCTAATATTCACATTCACTTTATATAAGTGAAAAGGTTGTGTTTTGCATACTCTTGTTCTGTCTGTTTGTTTTTTATTCAATTTAAGCCATGGCATTGTCTTTCAACTATGAGTTTAAATGTCTCTCTGGTATTTTCCAACTCTCTTTAATATGTATATGGATCCAGAACAATGAAATTTTCTGTTTACAACTATAATTCTTTTTTCTAATGTAATATAAACTAGAGGCTCTAAAGAGCCTGTGTCGCTCACCTTGGTCTATGTGAATATCAAACAAAGAAAGCAGATGAATTCATGACAAAATTGTGTTTTGGTGATGGTGATGTGTTTGTACATCTTACTTTACTGAACATTCTTGCTGCTTACAATTATCACTATCTATAATGAACTTGGCCCAGTAGTTTCTGTGGAAAATGTTACAAGTAGTAAAAATTTACAAATTTTATGAACATTGTTTAAAATTGACTATAAAGGACAATAACTCCTTAGGGGTCAATTGACCATTTTGGTCATGTTGACTTATTTGTAAATCTTACTTTGCTGAACATTATTGCTGTTTGCAGTTTATCTATATCTATTATAATATTCAAGATAATAACCAAAAACAGCAAAATTTCCTTAAAATTACCAATTCAGGGGCAGCAACCCAACAATGGGTTCTCTGATTCATCTGAAAATTTCAGGGCAGATAGATCTTGACCTGATAAACAATTTATTCATGTCAGATTTGTTCTAAATGCTTTGATCTTTGAGTTATAAGCCAAAAGCTGCATTTCACCGCTATGTTCTATTTTTAGCCATGGCGGCCATCTTGGTTGGTTTGGCGGATCACGCCACACATCTTTATAACTAGTTACCCCAGAGATGATTGTGGCCAAGTTTGGATTAATTTGGCCCAGCAGTTTCAGAGGAGAAGACTTTTGTAAAAGATATATAAAATTTAGGAAAAATGTTTAAAAATTCACTTTAAAGGGCAATTACTCCTTAAGAGGCCAACTGACAATTTTGGTCATGTTGACTTATTTGTAAATCTTACTTTGCTGAACATTATTGCTGATTACAGTTTATCTCTATCTATGATAATATTCAAGATAACAACCATAAACAGCAAAATTTCCTTAAAATTACCAATTCAGGGGCAGCAACCCAACAACAGGTTCTCTGATTCATCTAAATATTTCAGGGCACATATATATTGACCTGACAAACAAATTTTACCCCATGTCAGATTTGCTCTAAATGCTTTGGTTTTTGAGTTATAAGCCAAAAACTGTGTTTTACCCCTATGTTCTATTTTTAGCAATGGTGGCCATCTTGGTTGGTTTGGCGGGTCACATCACACATTTTTTAAACTAGATACCCCAAAGATGATTGTGGCCAAGTTTGGATTAATTTGGCCCAGCAGTTTCAAAGGAGAAGATTTTTGTAAAAGATATATAAAATTTAGGAAAAATGGTTAAAAATTCACTTTAAAGGGCAATAACTCTTAAAGGGGTCAACTGACCATTTTGGTCATGTTGACTTATTTGTAAACTTTACTATGCTGAACATTATTGCTGTTTACAATTTATCTCTATCTATAATAATATTCAAGATAATGACCCAAAACAGCAAAATTTCCCTAAAATTACCAATTCAGGGGCAGCAACCCAACAACGGGTTGTCTGATTCATCTGAAAATTTCAGGGCAGATAGATCTTGACCTGATTAACAATTTTACCACATGTCAGATTTGCTCTAAATGCTTTGGTTTTTGAGTTATAAGCCAAAAACTGCATTTTACCCCTATGTTCTATTTTTAGCCATGGCGGCGGTCTTGGTTGGTTTGGCGGGTCACGCCACACATTTTTTAAACTAGATACCCTAATGATGATTGTGGCCAAGTTTGGTTTAATTTGGCTCAGTAGTTTCAGAGGAGAAGATTTTTGTAAAAGTCAACAACGACGACGCTGGACGCCAAGTGATGAGAAAAGCTCACTTGGCCCTTTGGGCCAGGTGAGCTTAAAAGAAGATGTGTTATGGTTGCCAATGAGACAACTTTCCACAAAAGACCAAAATGACACAAACATTAATAATTATAGGTCACTGTACGGCCTTTAACAATGAGCAAAGCCCATACCACATATAGTCAGCTATAAAAGGCCCCAATAAGACAATGTAAAACAATTCAAGTGAGAAAACTAACGGCCTTATTTATGTAAAAAAAATGAACAAAAAACAAATATGTAACACATAAACAAACGACAACCACTGAATTACAGGCTCCTGACTTGGGACAGGCACATACATAAATAATGTGGCGGTAAGTGTATTTATGTGTGTAGCTGTATGTGTTACAATGTCTTGATCTTTTTACGGTCTAATGGTTACCTATAGTATTTAATTTCTGTGTCATTTGGTCCCTTGTGAAGAGTTGTCTTATTGGCAATCATACCACATCTTCTTTTTTTATATGTACAAATAAACTTTCCTAAAGTAGTTAATACCAACCTTCGGATGAGTAGTCAAAGTAGAAGTTCCTGATACATAACACACCTACAAATACAATCAGATCAAACTATAAAGTATTGTGATAAACTAATGCCACTAATTTGAAATTTTAAGATACCAGGTAGCAGTTGTACATAATTCATAAAGCGGTTGTTGTAAGTTGATGTCTGTCATAATTATTTTTTACGTTTATTGTTTATTCATAAATAAGGCCTCTTTTCGAAATCTCAGGGCCTTTTATAGCTGACTACAGCATAACACTTTTGCTCATTGTTGAAGGCCATACAGTGACCTTTAGTTGTTACTTAAATTAAATGTACATCATTTGCATGCAAATCATTATCATTGATAATCAAACCACATCTCCTTATTGTTTGCAGGTTGTTTTCTAATTTTTGAAGGTGTTTCAAGGTGTGAAGAAAATATGAACTTTGATCACCCCTCTTGTATCTTCAAAGGTTGATTAATTTCTTTAATTTTACACTTTATATACTTATTGATGAGTTTGACTAAATATACACATATTTAGTACTATTAGACATTATGATTGAACCTAATAACAATTTTTTTTATTGAAGAGTACTTGAGAACTGTAAATTTGTATTATCGCAATATTTGCCCAGACACATTATTCGCAAAAAATAAAAAAAACATTGCAATCATTTCTGTATAACCAGTACTTGAAAATATACATGTGTTTTGTCTGTTGCTGTCAAATTGATGTATAATTTGTTTGAACAAAATGATAATGTGTTCACAACATGTATACCACATCTTCTTTAATAATTTATTTACTTTGACATTCCTACCTTTTCATATTCTGATGTAATGACCCAATTACAACTTCCAATAGCATAACCTGAACTACAGGAACTTATTGTTAAGGCTCCATACAAATTCTACAATAAACATATCTATATTAATTAGGAAAAGTATATTAAATCTGAAAGTAAGTAAAGAAAATTCATGAACGCCTAGAATATTTTTTGTTACTTTTTTCAAAGTTTAAAAAAAATATTATTCAAGGGACAGCATTTAAATACTTTTTTTTTCAATGTAGAGACAAATTTATAAGGGGGGTCTCTTGCTATATATGAAAGTATACACACTTGAAGGTCAACTATATCAAGAGCTATTAAAGTAATATGAAACGAGTGTGTGGTGAAAAATAATATTTATTCAATTCTTGAACCAATTCATGTATATATCATTAACTTAGTCCTTTGTGCACGATTTTATCATTATTTTCGCAAATATATCATATAATTGTCAATTTTTTTCTCTCTCAGTTTGTTATGATTTAACAAATATGGCTGCTCATTAAATGCTGTGTTTTGAAGCCAAGTTTTACCAATTGTCACTTTATAGTAAACAAATCACAAAAAGCATGGGTATTTAGCACGGGTTTAACATGTATAATCAGATATTTGTTCATTTCAATGACAGATCCATGCGTATTGCGATCACCAGATTTTTACGAAGAGGGTTACGATCGGGTAACTATGCATACGGAAAAAATGTCAGCGAATTGCTTCCTGGAAGCAAGCTATTAAAAATAAGTAAACTTCTTCTAAATGTGAACAAATTAAAGAATTTTCCTCAGAAAAAAGTATATGTTCATAAGTTGTATAATGAAAACTATCCATTTAGATATAAAAAAACATATGCATATTTTTTTTTAATTTGAGGTTTCTTATGACTTTAATCAATAATTTCTTATATGTGATGCCTGAGAAATATATAAATGGGTTATGATTTTGCCATGAAATCTGTTTTTGGGTTTTTATTTTCACAAGACTTCATTAAATATTTTTATTTTAATCAAAGCTTTACTTTTGTTTGCAAAGTCCCATGTTGAGACTTTTAATGAGAATACCATGTATCTCACAACTTAATTGGGGGGGGGGGGGATTGGGGGAAGAAACCTCCAACAAAAAGTTTTTCTAACAACATGTTCTAGGTTACATCTCAAAATTGAAGTGATGGATTTAAGGAATAACAGTACTGTAGTTGAAGAGTTGCCACCGTCAATTGTAGATTTGACGGTCGCAAATGCAGTTTTACTGGCGACGCGTAGCGGAGACAGTAAAACGGAGATTTGGGACCGTCAAATCAAAATTGACGGTGGCAACTCTTCAACTACAGTACTGTTATTCTGATTCTAATGCATTACAAAAAGAAAAAATACGGTTAAACTTGAAAAAATGTCTTAATTTGACAAATTAAAAAAAATCCGCGAAACTTCACGACTGATTTTGGCAAAAAGACGTCATGGCTAAACGTGACGTCAACACATGAAAACTTACAAACTGGAGGTTATAACGTTATCTGTAGGCTTCAAATTCGGACATACTTACATTATAAAGGCGAATTTGAGGTAGGTGTTGTTTTATTTACGATAATATAGTAGTAATCGAACATTTGTTGATTCAATCAATTCAAAATGGCGGTCCCTCCTTAGTTACGTCTGGTCAACTGTGGATTTGACGGCAACTTTTAGCCAATGAAAAATATTGTTACATCCAAACTGCATTAGAATTAAGCTTTTATTACTTTCCTAAACTCTTGTTTCATCACATTTGAGGCCTCTCTGATTAACATACCCTTTTTTCATTGAATCCTACAGTCTGTACCCTGGCTACACAGGACTGAATGTCATGCTTAGTATAACATTTTTTCCAGGCAAATGGATGGACTGCTTCCTTTAGGAATGGTGGCAGTAAACTGAAAGTAGAATAGAGTTATTAATAGAAAGCAATTTAAATCAAACATATACTAGTTGTGAATTGTCTGTCTTTATGACAAAAGGAATGATTTCAGCTTTCCAATCGTGAACTTTCTATTTTTATGTAGCAACATTCCACCAGCACCTGCATATGCAGTCATGGCAGTATATATCTCCAAATTGATTTTATATTCAGCTTGTACTTTCTATTATGGTTTCTTAATATCAGTTTTGAACAGGTTTTTTAGCATAAAAAAAAATTCTAGACATAAAGTATTTTATAATTCTGACAATTCTATATTCATTTTAATTTTTTTATGTTTCCTTTTTTACCAGTGCTAACAATAAAAAATACACACATTAATTTCTGCAACTGTAGTATGCATTTGTAGTTCACAACTCCTCAGTTGAAAAGTTTAATAAGTTTATCAGATTCATGTATCAAAGTTCTCGTCCCATTTACTGTAATCAGTTTGAATCCTAAACACTTTATCTGGTATTTATTTGTAAATGTATCATATGACCTAATCTTTATTTATCAGTAAAAAATATTCATCAATGATGAAATAATCACTATCATTCATTCATTTGAAAGCAACTGATTTAATCAGAACATATAATTGAAATCTCATTTGAAATATTACAAAGATGGCTTCATTTCAGTCTATTGGAATGGCACAGACTCCGACTGTGTGTCAATTCTGTGAAGAATCATCTGAGATTAAGTGGAAGTGTGTTAACTGTGAACTGTTCTTTTGTCAACTATGCAATTCAAAGATACATAGTAAAATCAAAGGAGCAAGTGAACATGAAATACTAAATACCAAAGACTTTGGAATAGAGGATTTGGCCACTTCAGTGCGGAAAGTAGACCTTCATAACATGGTATGTTCAAAGCATAGTAAACAAAAATGTTTTGCATTTTGTAATGAATGCAGGGTGCCTGCTTGTTCAAAATGTTTAATGGAGCCTCATAAAGGGCGAGACTATATTCCCCTTGATGAAATGTATAATAATATTGTCTCTGAAATGAAGGAACTTTTAACAAAATTTGAAGAAAATCTTCAGGTCTTTAGAAATGAAAAGGACAAACTGCGAAAAAAACTTTCTGATGGTGATAAAAACTTTCAAGAAACAAGGGAGATAATTCTACAAACTGAGAAGGAAATGAAAGAGGCTATATCAAAGAGTACTAAAGACCTCTTACAAGAACTAGATGCAAAATGGAAACCATCAGAAAATAGAATCCAAACAGAACTTTCTGAACTAAAAAGGAATGAGGATGAGTTGGAAACCAGGACAAACAATCTTCATCAAGTCCTGCAGTCTCATGAAGCTGCAGACATTTTCTCTACAGATAAAACTTTAGAAAAGTCATTGCCAAAGTATAATGTTAACAAAATCAATCCATGTAGGACAAAATTCATTCCTAGAAATATCGAAGTGAGAAAAGAAAGTCATTCAATGATTGGTGATCTTTATACAGTCCCAGACATGGAACTCATAGACTCTTATCAAAGTGATTTAGTCACTGTGACAAAATTACTAGTCTATAATGACAATACTGCATTTATTGGATACAACACAAGTGAAAAGTTACAGAAAGTAAATTTTAAAAATCATGAAATAAAAGTAAAGGAAGAAATTAAAATAAAAATGTATGATATGTCATGGACACAAGATGGAGAAATACTTCTATTATCTGGAGATAGTGATATACAGCTTTATACCAAAGACAAACAATTAAAAATATTTAAGTCCTTTTCTCCTTTAAACACTTCATGTGTCCATGTAACTAAAGATAATAAAATAATAGTAGGTTTGGTGGAATCTTTTTTTCCATCAAAGGACAGTATCAGAAAACTTGTGGTTATGAACAAGGATGGTGACATGCTACACACTATTGAACATGATAGGGACAATCAGAAACTGCTAACATACCCTTATAGAGTTGTAACTTTTAATGATAAGATAATAGTTGTAGACATTGTAGACAAAACATGGAAGGGGAGGGTAGTAATGATAGATTATGGGGGACAACTCCATTGGTCCTACAATGGCTGTAAAAGTATTAATTCTGACCAAGTTGCATTTTATCCCAAAAGCGTGACAATCACCTCTACAGACATGATTTTAGTTTCTGATTTTGGTAATCATGCTATACATGTATTAAATCATGCTGGGGAGGTAATTGTATGTAAGGATGTAAAAGTCTTAGGAATAGAATTCCCTTGGAGTCTCAGTATTGACAACAGTGATGTTTTATGGATTGGGTGTAATACTTGGGTAGCAGATGACACAAAGAAGGCTAATATTCACTGTGTCAAACTCACATAATCTGACTTAAGCTTATGAACAATTTTGAATTAAAACTTAGATGTAGAGTTTGATCTGCAACTTATGCAGGGTAGGGGAAGTTAAATCCATCTACAGACATTTATATTATGGTAAATTTTAATATGTTCAAAACTTTTAACGGTAAATTTTCCCTCTTGGAAATAGAAAACACTTAGTTATAATAATAACTTACAAATAACTATCCTGTCATGTGAATGTTGTTGTTTAAATCAGTTTAGAGTGAAATTTTCTAACTTAGATTGTAACCAGTCAAAAATATAAATAAAAGATGGTAATCATGGTAATTATAACACCAACTGAAGAAAACAAAATATATGAAACTGTTTTACAACTATCATATTAAAATAAATTGCTTCATTTACCTTAAAATTACATGTTAATCAACATGATCAATACACTCAACACGAATCAGTTTATTCTTATTCTAACTTAAACACATTTTATTATGTTTTATAGTTATAATTATTGTAATCATTAATGAGTGCAGTGATTAAAATAAAGAATATATATGGTGTTGTTTTGTAAGTCTGTAATTTATTATTTTTAATGAGATTGCAACCATAGTAAAAAGTATAAATAAAAGATATGGGGTATGTGTCAGTTAGACAGCAACTCAAAAACACAAAATATATGAAACATCTTAGATAAAAAAAAAAGTCTTTCAATTATCACTGATACTGTACATGTTGATTATATCATTTGTTGGCTACTAGTTTTTGTGGGTTTCCTGGTTATAAGTGAACCATGATTCCAAGTGTTAAAAAAATAAATCTTTCTCAATCCACAAAAATTGATACACAGGAAAATAAATGAATCCAAAGTCTGCTAATATTAATACTATAACTTGTAAACAGTATTATTTATAGCAACAACACCTTAGGGACAGCTGCAGAACATTTATTGATCTACATGATTTGGGGGCCTATGGCACCGTTGTCATGATAAAAAAAAATGAAGAAAATTACGCCTGATTTGTTAAAAATTTAAGGATACTTTGCAAAATCTTTCTGAATTTTTGTTTTTTCCATGCTCTTCAATCTTATACTATAACTAGCTAGGCTGTTTTAACTTTTTTCATTTGAGTGTCATTGGTGAGTCTTTCTGGACAAAGCACACCTATGGCTTACATAATTTTAAACCTGATATCCATGGTATCTTAGATGAATATAATTTTTTCAACAATCTATTTTACCATGATTACAGTATACAATGACCATGGAAATGAGGTCAAAGTCAGAAGAACTCTGCCAAGACAGATATTTTCATCTATCAACCACATGCACCTAATCGTTTGCTTTATAGCATCAAAATAACAGATCAAATCCTTCTGATCAATGTTTTCACAATAACATTCCACTTATCTATCAATTTTAATCCTCTTTGTTGTGTGCAATATCAAGTAATTAAAATACCAAATGAAATTTCAGTGTTTTAAAAAAAAAAATTGTAGTTTTGTATGTAGAATTTATCATTAACCATGAAATTAAGTATAACATGAAAATAGAAATTTTTACTCAACCCATAAAAATTGGTGTCTATGACTAAATTCAAAAGAAACTCAAATATGGTTGATATGGTCACATTAAACACATATTATGAATAGATATAGTATTCCATACATTAGAACCCTACCAGTCCTGGATGTTGGAAGGGTTCATCAAGAATAACTAGATATCCAGGATGTTCTAACATCAATCCAATCAAAGGGGTAGGTCTGGTAAGGGCCAATTTTGGCCTCAAATTTCAGGTTCATATAACCAAAGATTGTGGAAACTTTTTAAACACTTAAGTGTCAATTTCAATTGATTTCATTAGTTGTTGTGAGAGATTTTTCTTATCAAGTCATTAAAAACGATTTGATTCAAGCTTCAATATGAAAAATCTATAAAATATGCCAAAAAACATCACTTTTCAGATGGTTTTTGTCAAAAATAAAAGTGGCCGCATCCATGTTCATCCTCAACCTTTATATATGTTATGTAATATCATCAAATACAACTTACATTTCAATATTATGAATGAAAATGAACGCGGCCACTTTCATTTAAGACGGAAACCATCTAAAATTTAACAAAAATGCCAAAATTGTGAAGATTTCAGTAATTTAGCATGACTTAATGATGTTAGTACCCGATATATGTACATTATATTGTCAAAAACAGCCTATATTTATGTAGCAGAAGCATCCTACTTTCCAATAAATAGTTAAAAGATTACAATTTCACAATTTTGTAAAACTGCTACATTATGGGGCTAAAAGGGGTCTTACTGAACCTACTTCTTTGAAAATCAACATATCCAGAAAAGAGGCCTTGAACTTCAGCTAGCCTAGAGACCTTACTTTTCAAAATAATTTTCAGTCGATTCTAATTTGGCAAATGAAGAAAAAAATCTACGGTACTCACTCTAATATAACTGGTTCCTTCCACTTGTCCCTTATTTCTGGTTTTGGATATCTCTCTACATAGGTAACCAGTTCTTCCATGTATTGTCTAAAAGAATAATGTGTATGTACATGATGTAGATCTGTAACTTGATAATAACTGTAAGAAATGATTTGTAGTTTAATAAAATAAAATTGAGAATGGAAATCGGTAATTTGTCAAAAAGACAACACATCCGAAGGACAGAAAACAGTCAATGGGTCTTTAACACAATTCGGAAATGCCAAACCTGGAGGCTGGCTTCAGCATCATCTTTTATTTCGTATTTGAATGTTCCAAAATGAATCATAGTGTAATACATGTACGTTTAAAAGTGCACTTGCATAAAGTCCATTTTGATCTGACACAGCTCATTTGTAGTACTAAAGGCAACAACAGTTTTCCTCTCAGTTCAGTATTTTTGTGATTTTACTTTTTACTGGAGTTCAGTAGTCATTAATTGGGGTTACAAACTAAAACTAAGGGAAACGCATCAACCATGAGAGGAAAATAAAGGAACAAAAGGAATTTTGAAGTGCAACATGTGCAACAAAAACAAATGTCTACAATGGCCCACCTTTCATAAAAAGAATGTGTCCAAAGTACATGGATGCTCCACGTACTATTATCATTTTCCATGTTCAATGGACCGTGACATTTGGTAAAAACTGTAATTTGACATTAAAATTAAAAAGATCAAATCAAAAGGGACATGTTTCAAGTTAAATGGACTTCAACTTCATCAAAAACTACCTAGACCAAAAACTTTAACCTTAAACTCCCACTTTCATTTTCTATGTTCAATGGACTGTGAAATTGGGGACCAAAGTCTAAGTTGGCTCTAAAATTAGAAAGATCATATCATAAGCAACAAGTGTACTGAGTTTTTAGTTGATTGGATGGATGGACGAACAAACAGACAGACGCACAGACTAGAAAACATAATGCCCCTCTACTATCATAGGTGGGGTATAAAAACAGACTTTTTGATCATGTTGTTAATAATTGCAATATCCCTGATTTGGTACAGGATATTTTAAGAGAGAATGTTGGTTTTAACCTGGTTTTATGGCTAGCCTAATCAAATTTTCTGTAATTTAGTGGTTGTTGCCTGCACTAAACATTAGCAATTTGAAGACTTTTTTCCATGATTTTTTTAATTGTACATTATGGACATCCTTATGGTATCTGGCCACATGTTTAATGGCATACAGTGAATATATAAATATAAATTATTCAACCTATGATAATATTGATCTATCTACATGTAGTATTCTCTCTCAAAAGAGGACATCCCCTGGTTACACAGTCCAAAAAATTGCTGAATGCAGCTCTTGAAATTTAACCTTGTGCTTTTCAAGTTTCTATAATTACCTTCCCATCTGTAGAGTTGGGTCTGTACAGAAGACTTGACCTTTGAACCCTGTGTATTCTGTGATGTATGGTAATGCTAACATGACATTGTGATTGGATATTAAAATTGCGTCAATCTGGGAGAGATCTGTCATTCCAACCTGAAACATATTTATATACATGTATATATATATATTAATAATCAATTATTGACAATCACAGAGAATTCTGTTATTCCAACCTGAAAAATATTTAAATACATATAAATAAATATTTTAACAATCAACTATTGACAATCTGGGAGAGATCTGTCATTACAACCTGAAACATATTTATATACATGTATATATATATATTAACAATCAATTATTGACAATCACGGAGAATTCTGTCATTCCAACCTGATAGAAAAAACCAGTTGATGTTGTCAAATGCAAAGATAATATAATAGGTCATTTAAACTCTGGCGGATAGCTGTATCACTGTTTATTATAGCACATGTTCTAATCTTATATCAAATGAGTTATTGACAATACTGGTTTACTGTAAATTAATGACTACATTTATACATATCAGTACAATTCTTTCAAAACTTGATGAAATGAAGAAGTGAGAAAAAATACACCCAAAACAAGAAGAAAAAGAAAAAAAACAGGAATTTGCATGACATGATAACCTTTAACACATTGCCTTGGAATATAGTAGTCCTGCTAGTTCCTCAATATTTTTTAACCCATGATGTAAACGAAACAAAAGTTTATGAGATAAGATAAGAATTGATATAAAACACACTATTCTCATTGCTACATAAAATTGAGAATGGAATTGGGGAATGTATCAAAGAGACAACAACCCGACCATAGAAAAAACAACAGCAGAAGGTCACCAACAGGTCTTCAATGTAACGAGAAATTCCCGCACCCCGAGGCGTCCTTCAGCTGGCCCCTCAACAAATATATACTAGTTCAGTGATAATGAACGCCATACTAATTTCCACATTGTACACAAGAAACTAAAATTAAAATAATACAAGACTAACAAAGACCAGAGGCTCCTGACTTGGGACAGGCGCAAAAATGCGGCGGGGTTAAACATGTTTATGAGATCTCAACCCTCCCCTATACCTCTAGTCAATGTAGAAAAATAAACGCATAACAATACGTACATTTAAAATTCAATTCAAGAGAAGTCCGAGTCTGATGTCAGAAAATGAAACCAAAGAAAATAAACAAAATGACAATTATACATAAATAACAACAGACTACTAGCAGTTAACTGACATGCCAGCTCCAGACTTCAGTTAAACTGATTGAAAGATTATGATTTCATCATATGAATATCAGGCACAATCCTTCCCGTCAGGGGTTTAGTATCATACCATCATAACATATATGAGAAGAACATAACCCGTGTCATGCCAACAACTGTTTTTTGAATAAATGTATTTAGTTCCGATGCAAAGACCCTATAAGTGAATCAATATTAATGCCAAAATATGCAATCTTTAATGACTTGACAACAGTATCGTAACTATATCCCTTCTTAATAAGTCTATTTAAAGGTTTTGTTAGTTTCTGTGGTGAATACTGACATTTTTGTGCTTTATAAAGAATATTTCCATAAAAAATTGGATGTGAAATACCTAAACGTTTAAGAAGTCTGCATGATGAGCTATATTTACGAATGATGTCCTTATACCGATGATAAAATTTAGTAAATGTTTTGACTAGTTTGTGATATCGAAAACCCTGGTGTAATAACTTTTCAGTAATACATAAATTTCTCTCGTTAAAATCTAAAACATTGTTACATACACGAGCGAATCGTACAAGTTGAGATATATAAACTCCGTAAGATGGTGACAAGGGAACGTCACCATCTAAAAATGGATAATTAACGATAGGAAATGAAAAATTATCTCTTTTTTCATAAATTTTAGTATTAAGCTTTCCGTTAATGATATAGATATCAAGATCGAGGAAAGGGCAGTGGTCATTGTTAATATTAGCTTTATTTAAAGTAAGTTCAACAGGATAAATTTCTTTAATATACATACTGAAGTCGTCATTATTGAGAGCCAAAATGTCATCCAAATATCTAAAAGTATTATTAAATTTGTTTATCAGATGTTGTTTAGATGGGTCTTTGCGTGTTTTATATCAATTCTTATCTTATCTCATGTATCTTGTACAAACCTCTGGTGTCAGGAATTCTAAACAGCCATTTACAAAAATGTTTCCTCCTGATTCTTTAAGTTCATCTTCCTGAAGACAAAATAAAATTGAAAAGTATTTGATTAAAAATGAATGGCTGCTTGCTGTCCAATACAAAATAGGATCATGCTGACTTTACATTTAATGGCATACGATACAGTTACAGGGGAGGTAATGACGTTGCTAACGTAAAATGTTATTTTCGCGACGTCAAACTGTGACACATCGGGAAAAGATGCATTTTTCGACTAATTTTTATCATTCAAACTGATTTAATTTGAAAACGAGTTCATGGACCCCTATTTTTCAAAACGGCAATTTGTTTCATTTTGCAGGGAGATAATCTGACCCAAATTTTATAAAACTGTAAATAGAGGATTTTTTTTAATTTTGATAAACATGCAGTAAAAAAATACGTTTTTTTCTCATTTCATAAACATTTGATAAATATGAGCTATTTCTGAATAAAAAATTGCATATTTTTAAGGATACTTATAAAATACAGAAATTACCGATTATTTAACAAAAAACAATTTGTGTCTATCTTTTATAACCAAAAAGTTATGTCTTTCTTAAGAAAAAGAAATTACGACCAAAAATCCGAATTTTGAGCAAATATGCAAAATTTCGACCTCATTTTACTCAAAAAGTAGCACATGAAGGTATATTTTTTATTACACATTTGTTTTAATCAGGTAAAAAATACCCTATATGAAAATTTTCATCAACTTGTAAATACAGGTTCAAAACTGTATCGTATGCCCTTAAATGTTTAAACCTGCTCAATTTTATGAACCTGTTCTAAGTCACATGAGTCAGGAGCCTATTTTTCAGTGGTTTTCATTCTTGATGTGGTTCATAAATATTCTCAGTTATTTTCTAAAAGATTATTTTTCTTGTATGAATGGTTTTACACAAGTCATTTTGGGTCCCTTTATAGCTTGCTGTATGTTGTCAGCCAAGGATCTATGATGAAGGCTGTTCTTTGACCTATAATTGTTAACTTTTTATACATTGTGACTTGTATTGAGAGTTGTCTCATTGGCACTCATATCACATCTATTTGTTTTTATATCTATACAAGGGCCTTCAGTTGTTTACTGATGTGCCTATATTTCAGTACCTTTTTTATTGTTCTTTGTCTAATAATGCATAACATATATGTCTGCATCAGCATATACTTACATCAAGACCCTCTTTGTTATTAGGTGGTGTCCATGTCTGAAGGCTGGAAAATTTGGCACTGAAAGAAAGGTAAATTGCTAATTACAAATAGGTAAATTAATTTAAAACTATGAATAATAGCCTCAATAATAATATATATATATATAATTTAATTTATAGTGCAACCTGATATAACATGTTTTTACATACATTAATACAACCATACCTGTCAACTGACCCGTATTCTGCGGGTGTGACCCGAGATTTTCACAATTCTGAGGGATCACCCGAGACACCCGCCGGGTCATTGAAATCACCCGGGAATTCCAAAAATGACCCGATTTCACCCATATTTCTAACCTTGAGATTGATTTCATAAGTAACATTCCTTTGAAATACCGGCAAATTCATATTTATTCCATGAACAGGAAGTTCATCTAGCTATGTAAACTGTCAAATTAAGTGACCCTTAAGTGCATGGCTTCACTTGACAGCTTTGGTGTCAAACACACTGTTAATTAACATCAATTACCTTAGCTTCAGGTCGTAAATAAATTGCACTTGGTTTACAAACATATTTCAAATAGAGTTAGAGTTACTTCCCCTTATTTGTCACCATTCAAAATTATTCCTTATATTTACGTTTTATGGGTGAAAAATGTTAAATCATAAAAAATATAAAATTCAAATACATATTGAAAAATAAATTTTCATTATTTTAATACCTTTATACAATTTTAAAAAGAAAGTTGAAAATTATTTATTACATTTATACATCCTTTAACTGTATTACTATATTTTATCATATTCTAATTTCCTAGAAAATTAGGAGATGGTATGTTTTATAGAAGGCTACTAGAATAATGATTTAATAAAGATAAAAAAAAACACAGCCAGTAGTCTCAAACAATATTAAATTACACTTGATTAATAAATATGATCACAAAAAGTAAAGAACATAAGACTGTGTTACACAAAATTATAAAAATCTGCAATGAAAAAATAATTAATAAGATTTTAAATGACTTAACCAAGTGAACATGCATTGATGTTCTGGTATCTTCCATATACATCATACATGTGAACCTCCTGACGGGAGTACAAAACTCCCGTTTTCAGTGGTCTCCTCCCGTCCTCCCGTTTAGGAGAAAAAACTCCCGTGTATGAAATATTTCATGAATGAAAATTTTCAGACGCCATATTTGATCATTTCTTACTACTGTACGGGTGTAATTGACACCTGTGTTAAATTTTACCTGTACAGCAAAGAAGATGTACAATTATATGGCTTCACTTGACAGCTTGGGTGTCAAACATACTGGTAATCAACAATGTTTACCTCTGGCTAACTGCCGTTGTGTTATAAAAACGATGTGTATTGGGAATATTGAAATACTTTTTTGTTACTTCCCTTTGTTTTATCCTGTTTTCAGTTATTTTGCTTTTAAAAATGTAAATTGTAAAAAGACTATAAATGATTAATAATTTAATCAAATAATCATAAAAGGATGTTGATTAAATGAACTTAAATGTTTTGAGACAAATAAAAAAATATAAATTTATAAATTGTTTTAGCAATCTAGACCTCCTTTCAAGGATTAAATTAAAGCTTATATTTTAAATCTGTTTTTTAAGGAATGTATGGTATGTACATTTTTAAAACTAATAAAAGTTCTAGTTAGTTAATTGTAGATGTTAGTAATAATTAGATTGTATTGTGTAAGGTAAGAACTGGCAAAACATTTTAAACTGTTTAAGTCTTTTTAAGTCATGCAGTACTAGTGTTAGTGTATGTTATTTTTTTAATTAATTTATGATGTTGCAAATATACATGTAGAGCTTATTTCTTTCTTATTTGTCTACATTTACCAATGATAAGGAGATGGAGACATGAATACAATCTATACAGATAAGATAAATAAATATCGCTGCTGGATAACTCGGACTAAAACAAAGTCGGACTATAACAAAATCGGACTATAACTAACTCGGACTATAACAAACTCGGCCTACCATTATTCATATGCGGAAATATATTGAACCAACTCGGACTACGATTAGAAGATTGATTTTTTTTTACTGTTAAAAAAATCTTATATATTAAAATTATATACGAATTTATGAGATAATAATGAAAAATTTTGAAAAAAAAGATCGTATATAGAAAGGATTAATATTTGTTACATCAGTTGAATTAGATATGTTTAAATGAGGGTAATTAACTTATACTTGAAATATTATTGTGATTTATGATGTTTATTGACAAAAGAAATTTTAATGATTGGCGTGTGTTGGTGTTTTTATTGTGTTTAATAAAAACTGAAGTCTAGTTATAGCAAATACAAGACAAGACACATTTAATTGGATATTTAGTTCCCAATTTCGTGTAATAACAGGTACTTGGGTGATTAGATAGGTGTCAACAGTACATGTGCCAGTTGTTTGTTTAACCTATGGTGATTAAAAACTATACACGTGGCATGATGTCATAATCAATTAAGATATGCATATAATTACAATTTATTCTGAGAGGGACATTATTACAATTAATAATGTACTACAAAGACAAATCAGTGGTAAATTTTCAATATATGAATATCAAAAATATTTTTTTTTGTGTTTTTATTGTTAAATATATCTTGTTAACGTATTTTTTTTTATCCCCTTCAAAAATGTTCAAAAATAAATTATTTAATAAATTTAAGATAAAAATTCATTTTAAATTAAGAATTGAAAATTAATTTCCAATAACAACAACAACCAACATTATACTTATATTCTTCTAGTAGTCCGAGTTTGGTATAGTCCGAGTTTGTTATAGTCCGATTTTGGGAGGCCGAGTTTGTTATAGTCCGATTTTGTTATAGGCCGAGATATCATGGATTCAATAAATATAATGATTTATTTGCAAGCAGTGAACAATCATTTATCAAAAACAGAACAAAACAAGAAACAGATTCTTCTTAATATTTTATTTTATTCAAATAGAAAGGCAACTGTACTATAAACATATTAAAATTTGATGGAAATTTGAAGAAAAAACAGAATTTCTACATCATATGGTTACATCTACGACAAAATTTATGTCGATAAAAAACCTCCTGATCTGAGTCCTAATCTCCTGACCAAAATTTCCAAATCTCCTGATCTGACTTTCACAGTCCATCACATGTATGATACATTATAAGAAAATATACCATAAATACTGAAATTCAGCTCGAAAGTTCGTACGCATTATGACCTGAGATTTGATTCTTCAATGCAGGTCATGACCTGCATTTTCATTGTCACAGGTTGACAGGTATGATACAACGTCAATCAGCCAGCCTTCAAAGGCTTATGAAGCACTGTCAATTAATATCTATAATTTGCGCTAATATAGAAGATATGAAATTAATACTTCAAGAACATTTTAAAACAAGATTATTTACTTATAAAAACATACACTTCTCTTTATTCATGATGTTAGCTGAACTAGTCTACATTTTGTTTAGGGGCCAGACAGAATTTTCTCGCAGTGTTGAATTAGACCCATTGGTTGCCTTGAGATGTTTTCTGCAGTTTAAACTGTTCATGACTTAAAATCAACATGATCAATCTCTAAGTTGTAAGTGTTTTTGTGAAATTGACCCCAGAACAATGAAGCTTTCTCAAAAGATATTGTTCTAATTGTTCTAATATATATGTATGTTTCCTATTCTTAAAACTAATAGTCAGTGATACATGTGATAACTGACCTCTGTATAACAGGAAGTGGTAAGAATTTAAGAATTTCTTTGACATCAAGTCCACAGTCTAACATCAGTGTTACACCTTTAAAGTGGAGTATAAAACATGGCTTGCTTGGATTGCTGGACAAACACGACTGTATTTAAAAGAAAATATTAATAGGTATATATTATATATGGTGATGGATTATCAAATACATATACATGTATATACATACATTTCATGACAAAACTTGACTATCTCCTCTTCTCAAATTTTTACATTGAAATTGTGTTGTTTCTGAGAAGAGGAGTAGGAGCATTAGGGCCTGGTTTTGGCCCAAGAAAATAAAATGTTTGATAACTTTTTTCAAATTGGCACATAATGTTTAGAAATGCATAGGGTCAGGAATTAACATGAATATTTTAATGCGATGACGTCACAATTATGTCATAATATGTACTGTTAAATGAAAAGATGAAAAATACACAATTTATGCAGTTTTCTATCTTATTTCAGTTGTGGAAACATCGTGCGCAGCCAAGAAACAACAAAATAATTTAACAGAAGACTTATTAAGTATTGACAAAATCTCACCAAATATAAAGTTGTTTCTTGGCATGCGCACATAATTTTTCAAACTTAAATATATACTTAAAAAAATTTGATGAAAAACAAGGAAAATCACGAAATTTTACAAAATATGAAAATTAAGTCATGATTTGTTCCATGCTAACTTGTTCAATGTCCAAAATTGTTTTGCTTTCTGAATACCTTTTACCTAAGATACTTTTTAGTAATTTAAAAATATGTATGATAACTTTTAAATTTGCAGTGTTTTTGGGGCCAAATAAGGGCCTTAATGCCTCTTCTCCTTAGTTGTCTGTGAAATGTTTTTCAGAATAGTTTTTTTTATCTTTTACATATTGCAACTGTTCTGTATTTATTTTGAATTTGGGATGTGTTTTTTATCACCACTCAGTATTTGATTCATTTTACATTCAATGATTGTTGGAGTAGTTTTTAAAAAATACTTGCCAATATAAAATTATAATAAATACAAAAACTTATACATGTTATACCCTGCACCCCTTTTTATTCCTTACAAGGTGTTTTGATTTGGAACTTCTTTTTTATTTTAGGGGAAACAAGTATTATGTGGAATAAATATATGTTCACAGTATCAGCATCCAAAGTTCCTCAGTGACAAAGCGTAACTGAATCCAAACAATATTGCAGGAGGGGGTGTGGTCAGTATTTTTACAGTTTTATACATGTCATTTTTGGGGCCCTTATATACATGTAACGTTGCGATCAACTTTATAATTTAACAATTCATGATTTTAAATCATTTATATTTCATTTCCTTTTGTCAACTTCATAAACTTAATATGGACCATAATTTGGTATTTGGCCTTTGGTTTCTTTTTGTATCCTTTTTTATAAGTTCTAAAATTCTAACTTTTATTTTGTGGGTTGTGTTGGTGTTAGAATAGTATGAATGGAACAATTGAGTTTTTCGAGAAAAAGTAATACATTTTGATTCACCGTTTACGTGACATGAAACCAAACAGGAAACCAATCTTTATTTTCTTTATTTTGCACTATATAATTCAAAAGGCATAAATAAACACCATTACTAGTGTTACTTGCTTCATGTTAATATTTAAAATCTATTTTCAATGTTATATTAAAGTTTTTTTTAAACCTGACAGGAAACCATAAGAAACCGTAAGCATTTTTTTAGGTTTTATTTTATTGCAAAATCTGCTTAAAATAATCTGAACAGTATACTTTTTCTTAAAATCCATCTTAAATGTAACAGTATTATAAAACTCCTAAATATGTGCTTGTTTTGAAAACAATTAGTACAATTTATTCAGAATTTTCCATATTTTCTTCATTGATACAGGATACCATAATCGTTGTATCTTGATGTTTAAGCCAACAAAATGTATTTATATTTGGTTTTGATATTCCAGTTATATACAATTTATTCAAATCATTGGCAATGTAACATTCTTTAAATCCAGTAAAGAAAAAAACTTTTAACTTGGAATTAAAATCTTTAAAATAGGCACAATGTGATACTTGTGACCTGTACACCATCTAAATGGTTTCCACATTTTAACCTACTTTAGTAAAAATCAATAAAGTACTTCCTTTCAAGTCATGCATGGTAAAAGTTTACTTCTCCTTTGACAAGTTTAATGCATTTCTGATAAGTGTTTGCAGAACATGAATAAAAAATATTAATTAAAAACTGTGACAAAGATGCCAACTTTGTACATTCCAAGTGTAACGGTATATTAACATGTATTTTTTATTAAATTATATTTATTCACCTAAAATATCCAGTAATATTTACTGCTGAAGTTATATCAATCCAACGAGCATTGGTACAATGATAAGAGACGTAATTTCGATTGATTTTTCCAAGGACTCTTCACGTCATTATCGGAAAACGAAGTGTGTTCTAACGTCTGTCAAATATGAAATCAATTTTGTCAAGTCATTGGGCATTCCTTTTCACACAGGATCGTATGTAACATTATGCACATAGGAAAAATAACAGACCACCGGCCCAATCTCTTTGACAATTGTATTTTCCTCTTTTAAACAAGACGAAACAAGTCTACAGATTATGTTTGCTAACATCCCGTTGGAAACAAAAACAATGTTTAGACCTAGTATTTCGTACATCCGGCCGTAATGGCGTTATCACATGTTAGTCACATGTTTCACGTATGACCGGAAATGATTAGAACTTAAGGACAAAAACAATTTTAATAAATAACTGGACTTCTGTTTCGTGTGAAATGTAACGCATAACAATAACGTCATTTTCTTACTTAATTATTACGAAGATCAATACAAGAATGTAAATCATCTCTGATTTACCTGTTTGAACATCTCGTGAGAGTTCATATTTGCATATTGTTTTTAAGAATTCTATTACAACAAAGCAGATTACATCATCTAAAATTTGCGTTACGAAATAGGACACAAAAGTCACGCCACTGTTCTTACTTCTGCTACATAAATACTTATAGTTCTCAGCATTTTCTTCTCACTATTCTTATTGGTCGATGTTTTTTGTTATTTGAAAGCAAAAGTTACAAATTTGCAGGTGACGATTATCTATAAATCAGTCAGCGTTATGCTCTTCGGAAGCAAAAAGTAACACGAGAAACGACACAAAAATACGGTTGTAGAATCTTTGAAATTCGTATATTTCAATTTTTTTTCTAGGGAAGAGTAGCATACACTTGTATGTTGATAAAAATAATGGCATCTTTAGATGTAGTTACAACTTTTCTTACAGTAATTCACATTATATCACTTTTCTATAGTTATAGGAAACGGAGCCCAATAGCAAATTATGGTCCATATCGATCTTTCTTTCGAATGACAAAAAAAAAATTTCTGTCTGGCGATCTTTCCAAAAATTGATTTCCAGGTAAATCTGTTAGCAAACGAACCGAAACTGTGATGCAATCAGGGAGTTTTATTGAAAAATTTTTACTGGTCCTTAGGACCACCAGCCGACAAAATCTACTGGTCCGACAAAAATTCTACAGGTCTTGGACCACTGGATCAGCACCAATTTCGACCCCTGTATTGAAGTCATAATTGTCTTAAATAAAAGGGAGACAAATCTTGAAATCTACAAATTTAGACCTCTATGAGTCAAAAGCAGATTTAAACTAATTTATCATGTTTAAGTCTGACAAATGACGCTAAAAGTTCTTGAAAAATGACATTAACAGTAAAAATTTGATTCAGATAAAACAAACCTTTTCTTAATGAAGATGAAAAACTCAACAACTTCGTTTAACGAATCAGACATTTATTCTTCCAACATCATGAACATGTAAAGTACTGTTTTCATACTTCTGACAAACCACTAAAAGGATATTTTGATGAATCACAATAAAATTTTAATCAATATGATGCTAAACAATAAGTTAGAAATTACTGTTCGACACCTGATTCGGATTCGTTTGTATGAAACTTTGAGTAAAATATATATTTATCAGTCTAGAATGAAATACATGAAATAGAAAGGAACGCAATACCAATTTCACTTTAAATAATTCCTTGATATGATAAAAAGGTTACTTGATGATAGCGTTACTTTGTTAACATTGAACATGACGTCATAACTTAAATAACGTCACAAGTAAAATCCCTAACAACAGAATCAAAATTGGAAACATTACAGTATTTTTTATTTTTTTTTAAACAAACATCATGAACATGTTACTTTACAAAAAAAATAATTCATACAGACTTCGTCCCCATTCACAGGTTATGCCTGCCTCATATTATAAAATTGAGAAAGGAAATGGTGAATGTGTCAAAGCGACAACCACCCAACCGTAGAGCAGACAACAGACAAAGGCCACCAATGGGTCTTCAATATAGTGAGATTTCCCGTCAACATTTCCTCCGACTTCAAACAAAAACAGACACGTTAAAATACAGTTTTATTCCAAATACCATTAAAGACTGGAACCTACTACCACCGGATATCTTCACCAAAATTCAGTCAACAGAAGAACCAGCTGAAACCTTTAGTGAAATTGTAAGGGGGCCCAACTTAAGTAAATTACTTGACGCACATGCGGTGTATTAATATCCTTGGATGTATCACCGTAAACCTATCAAGATCAAGATCAAGATCAAGATTTTCCTTTTGAATAAGTCTATTTAAAGGTTTTGTATGTTTCTGAGGAGAATACTGCCATTTTTGTGTCTTTATGAGGTTGTTGCTTATATTTTTGACATGCCTCCGCAAGGTAATTTGATATTTAGATTTGAATTGAGATATATATTTTGTTTTTGATCAACTTGCCAGCTTCATATTGTGTCTTCTAGTCAAAATGTGATCAAGTTTGGTTCTTTCACTTTCGAGGGGAAAAAAATCGCGTCAGTAAAGTGTTTTATATGGGGTGAAACGGAATTATAAATGAAGATCAGAATCAATTTAGCGCTTGAGAAAACAACTTCCGGTCAAAGTGAAAGAAGAAATTGTGCTTGTTGATATTTTTTCGAAAAGGTACTAAAGGTGGTGTTTTTTAGTAAATTCAGATACAGATACATTGCAAAAGAAAGAAAAATGTAAAAAAAAAATGAAAGATGCCAGTTGAGGTTCGGGTTCATTCGTGCCCAATACACTTTCGCACACTACACGTTAGCATGTTCGCACCCAAGGTCCATTTGCACTCTATACGTTTGTGTCCAATTTTAATTCAAATTCCAGTTGAATAATACACCTTATCGCTATTTATTCCATTCCGGATAAGTTCTAAAATTACACAACTTTTTCATCCAGTTGAAGCTAACTGGGACCCTGTTTAAACAATTCACCATGCATGATACTTTTTAATGAGACCTGTTTAAACTACCGTAAATACTTCAAACAGAATATTTTTTTATTTTAATTTCGAAAAAAGTGGATCATACTACATTGTATATCAAAGTTTCTTGATGATCACTTTCTAAAGTTTTTCCTCCCTCAGCTCACTGCTGATGACCTCCATTTTCGGCCCACATGACCTAAACAGGAAGTTGTATAAATGACTGTTTTTCCAGGAATAGACCACTTTCGAGTTCATCCGTCACCGGAAAAAACTCGTCAATTATACGCGCCTTTATCATCGTCATTTGTGCGTGTAGGGGCGTCGTCACTTCCTTCCAATGTTGAGGGAGTGGTTGGAAAACTATAATTCTATATTGTACGAATTATTCGGCAAATTGAATTCTCAAAATTGACAATCAACACTGCTGTCATTAGGGAAATGTCAGTAAGTACCTACAGAGCAACCATTATTTCTAGTTTATCCTGCACAAAGACGATCATTAAGACGCTTGATGAACGTAAATAGTGCAGGGATACAGGCGAGCCCCTCTATCTGGTAAATGACGTCATAAAGGCGTGTATAATTGACGAGTTTTTGCCGGTGACGGATGAACTCGAAAGTGGTCTATGGACTGAATAGCGATAAGGTGTATTGGAAAATCATGATTGTTGAATTGCTTTGGTGTAAGTAAAACATTCAAGATTTTAAATGAAAAACACAAAAGATATTTTTTCTTAACAGCTTGGTCCCTTTGATATCAAACAATAAAATATAGCAATACACTATTATAACCAAAACATGATAAAATTTATTCAACACACAAAAAAGTAGTCAGAATCTCACTTTATTTTTAAACAAGTCAATGAAACAAAGCTATAGCAATATTATACACTAACCAAAACATGATGAAGAGTTATTCGGCACAAAATAAAACGTTGACAGAATCCCACATTATTTAGAAAGGATTATTAATAAAAAAAATTAAAAATACACTATCCAAAACATGATCATGATGATTAAGCAGACCTGCCAACTATCCCGATTTTCGCGGAATCATCCCGATTTTTATCCCTCAACCCGAATTCAGATATTGGGGTCGTAAAATAAGTCAAAATCCCGATTTACAACAAATATACCCGAAAAAAATATTGTTTACCGATTTTGAAGTTTTTCTGATCAATTTTATAAAATCTATAATTTTACCTGGGGAAATATTATGACAAGTTAATGACCCTAAGCTAATCAACAGTCACAACAGGTGTCATAATTAGTGGTTGTAGGTAATCATATTACCTAATGGGTCGTAACAGTCCTCAAAATTAATTTGTATACGAGACAATATCTGAAAAAGTCTACTTTCCAGTAAGATGATCACATGCAGAAATTACTTTTAATGACAATTTAACTAGATGCCAATTTGACAAAGTGCCGATTAGACTTTTCCTACAGCATGTACAGGCTACATCAAAGGTTCCTATAAAGTGCGAAATGAAATAGAAATGAAAAGAAATGAAACAAAAGAGAAAAGAAACGAAACGAAAAGAAACCAAAAGAAACGAAAAGAAATGAAAAGAAATGAAATCAACATCAAACGAAACAAAACGAAATAGGAACCAATTTGCAACGAAAAGGAAAGAAACGAAACGAAATCAAATCTTTTTTTTTTTATCTATCTAATAACAAAACTTAAAAAAGATCATAAAATACTTAGACTGTCCCTTTGGTATCTTTCGTCCCTCTTTTAGACATATACAATATTGTTTTACTAGTGTATGTGTCTTATTGTCTTTATAAATATATATATTTTGAAATTATGTGCTTTTGATTTTAAAAATACTTCGTTGATTGAAATTATACTTATTTACTTTGATTAATACCGGCACTTCAAAACCTAATGTACTTATTCAGACCCAACCTCTTTGCTTCAAACATAAATCAATAAAATAAAACTGATCGATGCCAGTTTGATTTACGACCTTGCTTTTCAAATCACATTGAATTTCCATATTCCCACAGAAGGGTGTTGATCGCGTGGCAGTTTCTTGATATATGATAATATACATATATATATTCAGAACTCCAGACACATTTTTAATGTTAAAGAGAGCAGTAATATGCGAGACAAAAGTAAACTTGCCTTGAACATGTTGAATTCCGCCGTCATTCCCATTGCTTCAAAAAATTTATCAAATTTTCTTACTTGCAAAAACAATGAAAAAGCTGCACGAAGCTTGTTTATGTTCAAAATAGATTATCCTCATTTTTACCAATATTAAAATTAAATGTTCCTAACTGAATAATATACCTCAACTGCTAAATATTAATATAACAGTAGTTAGTATGATTACGAATGAGACAGCTATATCTAACACGGACCAAAAGGACATGGATGTGATCAGCCATGTCACCATACTGTCTTCAACAATGAGAAAAATGTGCACTATGTGTAGCTATTAGTAGTATATACATTTAGAAGACACATATAAAACAATGTAAAAATGTAAAAATCAGTTCAGTTCGACACGATAAAACAAAACAACCAACAAATAAATTTCATAAGGTATCGATCAAAACTTATGTAAATTACCTAAAGCTAGTTCAAAGAGAATAACAACTACAAAATACAGTTTTCAGATTTATACACGTCCAACAGATTATTCTACAGTCAGACAAACAGAGAAAACATGATTTTAATGCAAAAAAAAGTATTAGTATCGACAAAATTTAGAGGTTTCTGATTAGCATTATTATTTATTATTAGTTCTTAAGATTATGATGTCATTGAATTCCAAATTTATCGTGAGGACTCAGTGATACTGTTTGCCTTAAATTACTGGAAAATTAAGGCTTTTTCCCCTGAAGAAGAATCCCAATTTGAAAAAAAAATGGCTTAAAATTATTCCCAAAAAGACAGTTAACCTTTTCCCAAACAGTGCAGTCACAGTAGTAATTGTGCATGAATTTAAACTGAAAAACACTCTCTTAAACATTTTTCAGGCCTAAAACGACTACATGTGCTAATTTGAGGGTCTATTGTTTCATCACTGAAAATAAGGGGTCTTATTTCAAATGAGGGTTTGCCTCTTGAAAAGGGGGTCTGCAAATTGAAGTTCTTGTCAATTCATGGATTATTTTAAATTTCCCAATTTGATAAAAATGACACATATTTTCCCAATAAAAAAGGGTAGAGGTAGTTTTGAAAAAAACCAACAATATCACTGGGACTTTTATTACACTGCATTCTTCTATATCTTGATAAGATAACAAAAAGGAAGTTCATTTAAGTTTGAATGTTTTACAATGCCTGTTATACAGATGATGAAGGATATCTTCCAATTGTTCTTAATTTAATGTAACGTCGATGTACTGAATGAGGCTTAGCATCTATTGACAATATTGTGTAGTTGCATGAGCAAAACAAAGGATGTATAAATGTAGCTTTTGAAGCAAGGTCTACTACTCTTTGGAGTATCGTATATATTATCCCTGTGTCTGTTGTCTTCAGTCTAAAGTTTTGCATTTCCATGGCGATAAGTTTCTTTCGTGATTTATAAGTTCCAACGTTCTTTTATAATGTTGTTTTTCGTGAGGGTGGGGCACACTGACTGGCCTATCAGAATTAACGTTCTTACAGTTTTCATCCTGGCTGTTTCATGGTACACTGGAGCATACAAGTTTAAAACCGACTAAGACACAGACTATTTGACTTACTTTTTATTTGGGGGGGGGGGGGGTCTTTTCAAGTGGACCGGGATTTTTTTTTTCGAACGCTACGCTGGACAATTATGCTACTGATTGTTTTCATTGTTCCAGGTAGAAAATTTATTTGGGAAATATTTTTTTTGATAAAGTCAAATGGTCCGTGCCTAACCGTGTCTGTCTAGTATAATTTATAGAGTTCATAATCAAATATTATATATTGTGTTTAAGGTGTTTCTAAACCACAGCTGGTATAGATTACACTGAGTTTCACAGGTTTTTTTTCTCAATTTTAAAAAAAATTGTATCAAACTAGACAATAAATAATATTTATATATATATAATCGGCTTAATTACAATTAATATTCAATTTAATTTAAATTTTAGTCCTTTTCGTTTCGTTTTTTTCTTTTTGTTCACAGGTTCCTATTTCTTTTCGTTCCGTTTTAAGTTGATTTCGTTTTGTTTCTTTTCGTTTCGTTTCGTTTTGTTTCTTTTCGTTTCCATTTCGTTTCGCACTTTATAGGCACCCCTACATCAATGATTATGTGCTAAATGAAAAAAAAAATAATGCTAAACGGAAAGTAATCATCAACCAGTTGATGTTTGTCTGAATATAAAGAAGAAGAGAAGAAGAAGAAGTAAATTAGTCCGTTACAGTAGCAGATTTGACGAGTACCCGACCAGACTTTCATTCTCAAATTTCCACTCCTTAAAAACAATGACAAATGGCTTCAAGATTTGTTTGCAAGATAGCCATTTAGCACATTGGTTTCAATATAGAATTTCAATGTATAGCCTTATTTTTTGGGAGCATCTTAAGGCTTAAAAAAAGAGAAATACAAACTAACATATAAAAGTACACCTCAGGGGTGGGTTGGTTCTGGTGATTTGAACTCCATTGTTTTTGTCGAGCCTTCGACTTTAGTCGAAAAAGCGAGACTAAGCGATCCTACATTCCGTCGTCGTCGGCGACGGCGGTGTCCACAAATATTCACTCTGTGGTTAAAGTTTTTGAAAATTCAATAACTTTCTTAAACTATACTGGATTTCTACCAAACTTGAACAGAAGCTTGTTTATGATCATAAGATAGTATCCAGAAGTAAAGTTTGCAAAAATAAAATTCCATTTTTCTGTTTTTTACTTATAAATGGACTTAGTTTTTCTGTGGGGAAACATTACATTCACTCTGTGGTTAAAGTTTTTAAAAATTTAATAACTTTCTTTAACTATTCTGGGTTTGTACCAAACTAGGACAGAAGCTTGTTTATGATCATAAGATAGTATCCAGAAGTAAAGTTTGCAAAAATAGAATTCCATTTTTCTGTTTTTTACTTATAAATGGACTTAGTTTTTCTGTGGGGAAACATTACATTCACTCTGTGGTTAAAGTTTTTAAAATTTTAATTACTTTCTTAAACTATCATGGGTTTGTACCAAACTTGGACAGAAGCTTATTTATGATTATAAGATAGTATCCAGAAGTAAATTTTGTAAAAAAAAAAATCCATTATTTCCGTATTATACTTTTAAAAGGACTTAGGTTTTCTGCCAGGAAACAACACATTTACTCTCTGGTTAAATTTAACTTTCTTATACTATTTTAAATTTGTACCAAACTTGGACAGAAGCTTGTTTAAGATCAAAAGCTAGTATCTAGAAAGGAAATTTTGTTAATATTTTGTACCTGTGTATCTGTATTTTACTTATAAATGGACTTAGTTTTTCTTCCAGTTAACAGTTAACTCATACAGTCTACAGTTAAAGTCTTTAAAAAATTATTTGATTCATAAACTATCCAGAAATTTTTACCAAACTTGGACAGTAGCTTCTTACAAACAAAAGAAAGTATCAAGAGGAATATTTTTATTGATTGTTTTCCTCATTTTTGTTGAGCCTGAGAGTTACAGCAAAAGTAGGCGAGACACTGGGTTCCGCGGAACCCTTACAATTTTTTTTACAATCAATGCATTTGAAAGGTGAGTTAGACGTATATGTGTGTCCACACCAATGTAATTTTATGTTTGTTTGTTAACAGATAATGGGCAGTGTTGATGATACCCTCCTGGTGAGACATCTCCCGTCACAGCTCTTCAATGGAGACAAAGAAGAACTCCTAAGACATTTTGGGGCAGTTAGGGTCAAAGTGATGGGCGCTAGAGGTGCAATGGTGACTACTTTATATATACAAATATGTTTACTGTAAATTCTAAAATTACTGCAAGGTTTTTATTAATGTGAATAATACGACAACCTGAGAACACACATTCTAATACAGAATACACATGTAACATTGTTTCTTTGTAATTATTTTATTTTTTAAGATGAAACATGTGAAAATACATAATACAGTATTCGACACAAAGTATAAAAAGTTAATTAATACTTGTATGATCGATTAAATCATAATGGTATAAAAAGGTATAATAGGATATATGTATGGAGCTTATATCCTATTAATAATATTTATTAGTTAAAATATTTTCCTATGTATTTTTTTTATTCTAATAAACTCTAATAAAAATGAAACACTATAATGATTTGAAAGTTTCATTAAGACTTTGGACCTATGATTTCACACTCTAGTAAATAAAATAATTACTTTATTCAAAAAGGGTAAAATCGGTTAGTACAATACATGCAATACTCATCTCCCCTGGTGTCATCTGAATAACTCAAAATGTAACAATAATATAATATAAACATATATAGATATCGGAAGATGTGGTGTATGTGCCAATGAGACAACTCTCCATCCAAATAATAATTTTAAAAAAAGTAAACCAGTATAGGTCAATGTACAACCTTCAACACGGAGCCTTGGCTCACATCGAACAACAAGCTATAAAGGGCCCCAAAATAACTAGTGTAGAACCATTCAAATGGGAAAACCAACGGTCTAATCTATATAAAAAAAAAACGAGAAACACATATAAGTTACATAAACAAACAACAACTACTGTACTTCAGATTCCTGACTTAGGACAGGTGCAAACATTTGCAGCAGGATTCAACGTTTTAATGGTACCAAACCTTCTCCCTTTTTTTGAAACAATAGCATAACATTACAACATAGAAAAACACACTATAAAATATCAATTGGCAGGCTTAACTCAATAAAAAACCATCAACTAATACATGTACATGTAATACCTACATTCAAACAGTTGTTTATGCTACACAAATGGTGGAAAACATAAAGAATCGCTTCATTAACATATTTTGTTAATGATATAAATGTACAAGACAAATATATGGATTTTTTTTTAGAATATATGGATTTATCTAATAATTACGTTTTTTTCTTTTTTACAGAAACATACAGCATTTGTTACATTCTCAGACAGTATGCATGCCGCTAAGGTTTGTTTGTTTTTATGCCCCACCTACGAGAGCTTCCGTTCGTTTGTCCGTACGTTCGTCAGTCCGGCCGTTGGTCTGTCCGTCTATTCATTCGTCTGTACACTTCAGGTTAAAGTTTTTGGTCAAGGTATTTTTTGATGAAGTTGAAATCCAATCAACTTGAAACTTAGTACACATGTTCCCTTTGATAAGATCATTCTAATTTTTATGCCAAATTAGAGAATATATTCCAATTTCACGGTCCAGTAAACATAGAAAATGATAGTGCGAGTGGGGCATCCGTGTAGTGTGGACACATTCTTGTTACTTGATAAAATATAACATATGAAACAATATGTACAATTGTCAATGATTGTATATGGTGCATATGTGTTGTTTCAAATTAATTAAAACATAATCTTGAGTCTTAAAGAACTTTAAGGTGTAATACCACCATTGATATTCCCCTATTAGTCTTTGTTAAATTTGCACTTTTCAAAAAATTGTGCAGAATTTATCTTTGTTTCAAATAAATAAATACTTGGCATGAGTAAAGTTTTATCCTGTCCAGTTCTATAGAAAAAGTTTCACATCACATTTCATTGCATATAAGAAAATAACCATCATTGGAAGTTAACCAATCAAATTTCTCTCCTTATTCTATCTGTGTACAAGGTTTAGTCACCATGTAACCTCAAGATTACACAATTTTCTATAGAAATCACAAATAAAAAATAATGGTGTTTTGAAATACCCAAGACATATGTTTATGACACAGAAATAGTTTTACTGCAATAAAATGTAGGATTAATTACCTACAACGGTCAAATTCAAGGGAATATTTTTTAAGACCTACTTTCATATGCAACCGGATGTGACGTACCATGATTTGGTGGTATTACACCTTAATAAGATAGTAACTGTTGTTTGTCAAAAATCCATCATTTCCATAAATATAAAAAAAGAAGGTGTGGCATAATTGCTAAGGAGACAACTCTCCACAAAAGACCAAAATGACACAAAAATTAACAACTTGAACAATGAGCAAAACCCATACTGCATAGTCAGCTAAAAAAGGCCCCGAAATGATGAGGTAAAACAATTCAAATGGGAAAACTAATAGCCTTATTGATGTACAAAAAATGAACAAAAAACAAATATGTAACATATAAACAAATGACAACCACTGACGGTGACTGACCTGACTTGATACAGGCACATACATAAATAATATGGCGGGGTTAAACATGCTAGTATTTGTAAAAATAATTCAATCATGTGTTTTTTGCAGGCATTAAACAGGTTACATCAACTTGAGGTATTAGGATGTAAACTTGTGGCAGAGTTTGCTAAGAAATCTCACCAGAAACATTTCCCATCCATATCAGACAATCAAAGGTATGGAGAAAGATATATATGGATGTGTTTTGATAGATTATTAAGGAGGTACCCAACACTTTCACTAAAATTAATTAGGCTCGTTTAATTTTCATAAAGTTTTGTCAAAGTATTTACTTTGACCCCTTAACAAAAATTAAAAAAAATAAAAAATTGAGCCAACAGTTTCATCAGAAAAATTACACTGGTTAGGCCTAAATTATTATATTGTTTGTTTCCCCAATTCCGACCCTGCCAAACCAGGTGTGGATAGGTAGGTAGGTAGGGAAATAATTTTATTTTTTCCAAAAGCTGAAAGTAGGTCCGTCGATCTGGCAAGCCTGCCAAATGGAAATGAATAAAATAATATTTATCTTAGTTTTGACATTAAAATTTTATGAGTCGGAGCATTTTTGCAGGGTCGGTCGGGATTGGGGAAACAAACAATATTTTATTTTAGGCATTATATAGCAGTTTGACAAACACCAATTTTGATCATTGAGAAGCATAATATTCCTATTACAACACAACGTAATTAAAATGTTAAGCTGATTTTACAGAGTTAGCTCCCTGCAGTGTTAGGTACAACCTTAAGTGCACATATACTTCATGAAATTAGTGTAGCAGAGAGGTATTAAGTTTTGCATTTGCCCGTACCTCTAAATATTCTAAAATTGTTTTCCTTTATCTAAGGGACGACATCAAAAGGTCAATGTAGGATTAAAAAATAAATTCACATAGTTTTTTCACAGACCCCCCCCCCCCCCCCTCTTAACTTAACTTGGGAAAAATTAATTTGTAAAATCGATTTTAAATTAACACAACTTGCAGCAATGTTAACCCTCCACCCTGAAACTATTTGATTTAAGTTTTTACCTACATTTAAAATTGTGGAATAAATAAAATTGAGACTGAAAATGGGGAATGTGTCAAAGAGACAACAACCTGACCATAGAAAAAACAACAGCAGAAGTTCACCAACAGGGGAATAGAGGCTGATTGTAACAAAGCAATATTAAAACACATAAATTGATGAAAAACTGATATTATCTGTTTAAAATGTATTATGAAATCGGAATTAAGACTGTATACAATACTGTTTGTCATTTTTGACAGGAAATGTGACATGGGTGTAAAATGTTTTTTGGTCAACTAGTGCAAATTTTTGGTCAGTCATGGTACATGTACAATGTAGGTCCTTGAATTTGAAACAGGTGCCCTGTAATAATTTTATTGCTTTATTAGGGGAAGAAAGGTCACAGAAGAGAAACAGGACAAGAGAACAGAAGATAAAACACAGAATCTGCCATCATCTGATACAGTGTATAAAAAATGGGGGTAAGTTCATAACAAATTAACCAAGATATCTTTTCAAGTACCGTAAAAGTTCATGTATAATGCGCATTTATAAATAATCACAACTTTCAATTTGTAAAGGTGAACAACATTATGGAATTAACATTTTTTTTCATTTCTTACTTGTAGTTTTGTATAATCGCACTCCTGTGTGGCAATGTACATTTGAAAGGAAAATAAACTTGGTTATTCATTAGGTGATTTGATAATTGTAATATTGGAGAAGGAAGATATCATTAGCTCACCTTTCCTAAAAAGAAATGTGAGCTATTCTCATCACTTGGCGTCTGTCGGGGAGGGGGGGGGGGGAGGGGGGGGGGGAAATGTTCATTAGGTCTAGATCTATCAGCCCTGGAATTTTCAGATGTATCAAACCAAGGATCCGGAAACTTTTTCACCTAATTTCGGTCATTTTCATACAACTTAAAAGTTGGTGCCCCTTTTCAAAAAATGATTGTCAAAATCACATTACTGCATGAGACTCATTATGAGTATGCTCATACTCGATCGTCATGTTTGTAGCATCAACAAACTTGTTTCACTGTTGCATCGCATTTACTTCATGATTTGTCCTACCTTTTTCCAAAAATCGTTTAAGAGCAATTAAGGGAAGGCAACAGTTTATAAATAAAATGATTTTAATGACTCAAAATGATAATATTCTCAGTTTTTACTTACGTTTCCTTTGATTCTGAGGTCAAAATTCAAACCGGATGTACTGCGTCAATACTAAAACGAACAATTCCCGACTCATTTCCGGGATTAGTTTTGTTTATCCAAATCACAGGAAATCATCGGCTTTTTAATATTTTACCTTTAATAGTGATATTAATTAAAATAGTTGCACTAGCTTTATTTAGGATGAAATTATTTTATATTTACAATTAATTGTCTAAATCTGTGGAAGAGAATTTCAAACATGCGTGTTACATAATAAACAAAGCATGTGTGTTCGAAGTAAAAAAAAAAAAAAATTTCAAGTTTTAATTTAATTTTAAATCATAATTGACAATTGTCTGACCTGTTGAGTAATTAAAAAATGAAGCCAGTTGGTATGGAATTTTTATTTCTTTATAATAATAGTTTGGAGCTTGTGATTAATTGCCAGGTGTGAATTAAAAACACAGGTAAAGAGATTAGCAATCATTAGCCAATAGCTCCCCAGGGCATTAATATAGTTATTAGGAGGGCCCTCAGGATTATAACACTTTAATGAAGTGGCAGTTTAATTACAGGAAGTCGATAACAAAACAAAAATATGTTCAAAATAGCGATTTTGAAAGTCGATCTCAACGAAATGACCGAAATTATTACGGTTGAAAAATAAAATTTGACCTAAATCCCAATTAAAAGTTTAGGACATTATAGTTTCAGTTTAGGACATGACTGGCAAATATGACCGTTTCCGGACCCTTGAATCAAACAACCCATTGTTGGGTTGCTGCCACTTAATTGGTAATTTTAAGGAAATTTTGCAGTTTTGGGTCATTATCTTGAATATTATTATAGATAAAGATATACTGTAAACAGCAAAAATGATCAGCAAAGTAAGATCTACAAATAAGTAACTATGACCAAAATTGCCAATTGACCCCTTAAGGGGTTATTGTCATTTAATGACAATTTTTCACAATTTGTTCATCATATTTGCTAACTTTAAAAAATCTTCTCCTCTAAAACTACTCAACCAAATTCAACTAAACTTCAACTGAATGATCAGTAGGGTGTATAAAATAAAGCTTGTGTTTTATTTTCTATTTCGTCAAAAAACATGGCCGTCATGGCTAAAAATAGAACACAGGGTAAAATGCAGTTTTTGGCTTATATCTCAAAAACTCCAGCATTTAGAGCAAAAAAGACAAGAAGTTAAAGTATTTATTAGGTCAAGGTCTACCTGTCCTGAAATTTTCAGCCGAATTGGGTAACTGGTTTTTGGAAAGATTAGAACTTGTTCTAAATCTTTACTTAGGCACCACCCTCCCTAACAACAGGACAGGTTAGCTGCTGTTACTTAATGTATTCACACTAAAATATAGTTCCCTATAGTTCTCATGTATGTGCACATAATACACAAATAAACTGAAAAAACTGGGTATATTATTGGAGCAGTTCATTCAAGAATGTATGTCATTAAGGTGTATTGATGTGCAGGCTTTTTTAAAAACATTTGGTTAGGTAAGTGGTATTGATTCAACTAGTATGATTGACACCTGTCATTATCACTAAACAATCAGAGACAAGGTGGACCTTTAATTACAATGCCCCACCTCCTAAACTGCCAATCAAATTGACCACATTACCTATCAACCTCAGTGTTACATAATTACAGACCACTACAATATGCATCTAATTCTTAATACACAAGTATTTGACCTCATAATTGATTACACAAATGTGTGTATTGTTTGTTTGATATTTATAAGGATGATAGATTTATTTATTGCCAATTACTTTTGATCTACATTACATAAAGTAATTCTGTAAATATCTGAAAGATAAATGATTAATGGATTAACATGATCTAAAAAAAAAATGAAATATGAATATAAATATGAATATATAAAAGGTATTTAAGTATGGCCTATAATTTACTTGATAAATTTCCAATAATCATCTGTGATTAATTAACAATTTAGATTAGTTCACTTTTTTATCAGGAATTGGCTTGAAACAGTTAAAATTTATAAATTTTTAATTATAACAAACCATTGTTTATTAGTTTATTTCCCTCAATCATGTCAATCATTTTGTCTATTTTAGTCATTTGAATTTTCATTTGAAGTAAATATATATTTTTGCAATCAAGAAAGAATCCACATTTCAATAAAATTAGTTTTTTAATTAGTTTACGTTGAAAAATAAAATTGGTTGAAAAATACATCAAAATTTGATCAAAAAGCACTCTAAAACTTTAATTTTCAATGCCATATAACCTCTGTTTCAACTTACAAAATGCCCCAAAACAACATTTTTAGACTATTTTTATTGGCACGTTAAAGCTTTTAGCTGATGGTCTAAATTTTAGTCTTACAAGGATATTTGGTAACATTTACTAGAAGAATTTTTGCAATTTTTTTGTTTTTTTGAAGCATGTTTAGAACCGGCAACATAATTTCGATTAGATTATAAACTGCTGTTTAAATAAAATTGTGCATATTAAGAGACCCATATTATTTGATTTGAGCTCATTTATCCTCATACTGGAAAAGCTAGTTTCCTTCTAAAGGCCTGCTGTAAATACAATTTTCAGCAATAGTGCTTTCTTTATAATTGTTCATTTTCCCCCACCGTACCTTAATATGAAATAATTCAAACTTCTGTTCTAATCTTTCCATGAGTGATATCCATCACTTTGATTCAGGTATGATTTCAAAGAAATTTTGCAGTTTTTGGTTATTACCTTGAATATTATTATAGATACAGAAAAACTGTTAATAGCAAAAATGTTAAGCAAAGTAAGATCTACAAAATTGTCAATTGACCCCTTAAGGAGTTATTGCCCTTTAAAGACTTTTTTCACAATTTGTTCATCATGTTGACTTACTTTAAAAAATCTTCTCCTTTGAAACTGCTGTATCAATTTCAGCCAAACTTACGCTAAATGAGTTTTAGAGTATCAAGTATAAATTTTATATTTTATTTCCTTGCATGTCAAGAAACATAGCTCCTGTGGCTAAAATAGAACATAGGAGAAAATGATTTTTTTTTGCTTTTGAAGAAAAAAGGACCATTCAAAGAATATTTAAATAAATTGATAAGCCAAAATAATCATTGATGAGAGATTTAACCAAAAAATTAAGGTGAGCGATTCAGGCTCTTGAGAGCCTCTTGTTTTATGTTCAACTAGATATAAGAATTCAGATTTTTTTGCAGGGTAAATTATCCAAAGAACCCCAAACTGTGTTACTTGTATCCACCACCTACAGTCAGTATCATAACAAATATAGCCAATGCTCTAGCCTCATGTCCGAGGTTCTATGTGCAGGTACGTTGACATTGAACTTAGATTATCGAAACTTGCCTTGATTTTTGTCCTGGGAGGACATCCAACAGTTACTGGGTGCATGGACGATAAGTTGTATTGTTCATAATCAAAAAACTTAATAAGCCTCCTGTCATAACATTAAATATTTTTGGAATTTAAAAATATGAAATGTAATGTTAGGTGAATAATTTAGCCATTTGATAATTTAAATGCATTTAACTTTGTGTAGGTGTAAAATTTGTACATTAAAGATGAGTTAACCCTTCACATCACTTTAGGATGTTTTTTTTTTCAAATTTAAAAGTTCACAAAATAAGAGAAAATGTCTTAGTTTATACAGTAAATGTGCTGTATACCTTATAGCGGGTTATTTTTGACGGTGTAAAATTTCGCGATTTTCATTTCATAAGGTATACAAAATATTTTGGTGGATTGAAAACTTTTATCACTACCATTGCATGTACACTTTTAAATTGGCAGAATTTATTTTGGAGGTTTTGTTTTATCAGCGTAAATAAGCTAAAGTTTACACATGCAAAAATAACCTGTTATACAGTATCACCCAAGTGATAGTTCTATATATATTGAGACAAAATAAAGTTACTATTTTGATTTCAGGTATTGCATTTAATGAATAAGATGAATTTACCAGCTCCATTTGGTGCAGTTACTCCTACCCCTCCTATCGTAAGTATAAATTATCTGTGTGGCACCCTTAAAATGGACTCCTACCCCTCCTATCGTAAGTATAAATTATCTGTGTGGCACCCTTAAAATGGTCTATGATAATTACAAAATATTGCTTTTGTAGAATAGTATTGTTGATATCAAATTCCTAGGTAAAAAAGTAAGAGTAAGTTTTTTTAAAGGATCAATAAGTTTACCAGAATCATTCCTAAATTTCTATGGTACGGTAAACAACATCTCTGTAAAAATGTGGATGTGCTATCCTGTTTGAAATAAGTTTTAGGTACAACTGTTCTTCAAAACCATATATTTTGAAGAATTGAAAGTTTTAAGTTATTTGTGGTAACAAAATCCCTGATTTACCGGTAATTCATAAATTATGTTGGTGAAAATCTAAAATGTTTGCACACATTGTATTTTATTTTACAGCCATTAAAAGAATCAGCTGTGATACGTGAACCTGACAATACAAAGACAGAGGCAATGGATGTCTCTAGTACAGAGGAATCAGAAATAGAAAGTGAGGGAGAATCTCTAAAGTAAGTTATACTAATGTGAGGGAGAATCGCAGTAGTAAGTTTTACAAAGTGAAGATTGACAAAAGATAGTGTAGTGAAAAGTTTAGGAGAATTTCTTCAATTGTAACTTTTACAAGTATGAGGGAGAATCAGTATCTCAAAAGTAAATTTTACACAATGTGAGGGAGAATCTCATAAGTTAAGTTTGCAAAATGTAAGAGAGATTTTAAATAAGCTCTCCTGGAAAGTGATGTACGATAATTTTCAGTAATGTAGTCATGAAAATAGTTTAAATTGTTTACAAAATACACAAAACTGTAACCATGATCTTCGAATTCACTAAAAGTATGGTCTGGATAGTGTTAGGGGGAATTCAAAAGTTAAGTTTGCAAAATGTAAGAGAGATTTTAAATAAGCTCTGGAAAGTGATGTACGGTTATTTTCAGTAATGTAGTCATGAAAATAGTTTAAATTGTTTACAAAATACACAAAACTGTAACCATTATCTTCAAATTCACTAAAAGTATGGTCTGGATAGTGTTAGGAGGAATTCGAAAGTTAAGTTTGCAAAATGTAAGAGAGATTTTAAATAAGCTTTCCTGGAAAGCGTTGTACGGTAATTTTCAGTAATGTAGTCATGAAAATAGTTTAAATTGTTTACAAAATACACAAAACTGTAACCATGATCTTCAAATTCACTAAAAGTATTTCTTGCAAACTTTAGTATTTTGCAAAATAATTGATTAATTTTGTTTTAGAAAAAGCACAGATCAGCCCTCATTAAAAAGACAGATAAGAAAAAAGCCAAAACTATCTAGCAAGCGTCCAAGATTTCTAGAAAATTTAGAGATACCTGTTCAATCAAATGTTCCTGTCATGATGCCAAGTAAAGTCTTTGAAAATGTACAAGAACAACTTCAAGCCAAGAAAATACAAATGAAAATACCAGAAGCCATTGTTCATGAGCAACCACCACAAGAAACAACAAATCCAGGTAAGAAAAGTACCAGAAACTATCAAATATAGAGGGTTCAACAGATCAAAATAACTTACCAGAAACTATCAAATATTGAATACTAAACTAGAGGGTTCAATAGGTCAAAAAAAACTTCAAGAAAAAACAAAAAATATTGGCATCAAACTTATCTTTCAAAAGCAGGTCTATGTTACATCTCAATATGAATTAATAAGACAACATCGAGTCCTTATACAATATTTATATATTGCAAACATGCAACCAACTTTTCACATAGAGCAACAACCTTAAACTGACTAGAAAATACATTAACTCTGTCTATATCTTTGAATGTTAAACATGTTAGAATAACCAGAAACTTTTTTGTCTGCCTCTTTCAATGAAGGCTAGCCATCATGGTATAGTCATCATGGTATAGCCATCATGGTATAGCCATTTGTGTTGAAATTAGTGATAAACACCAACAATCAATAAACAACACTTTAATTTACCAAAAAAACTAATATTTACAATGAAAATAAAGATTAGGTTTCTTGTACAGAAGAGACATATAATTTTTTTCTCATAATAAAATTGAGAAAGAAAATGGGGAATGTGTCAAAGCGACAACAACCCGACCGTAGAGCAGACAACAGCCAAATGCCACCAATGGGTCATCAATGTAGCGAAAAACACCCATATCCGTAGGTGTCATTCAGCTGGCCCCTTAAAAAATAGATATACTAGTACAGTGATAATGAATTTATAGGTGTTTGAGGGAAATAGTGTGTAAAGCATTTTTGTAAACACTATGTTTTTACTTCATGTTCTTTAAACTTGATTATGTTTCTCATTTGTACATCCACATACCAATCTTCCAATTAATTTAAATGAAAGTGATTTTCAAGTTGTTATCTTTTTATACAGAACCTGGTTTTCTATCAGATGTACTATCATCATTAAACAGAGCAGAAGAAATCCATGCTGAGGGGGGATTTGGCAAAATAGAACCGGTTAAAAAGGTAATCATAGGTTTAATATTTGACAATGGGATAAAATATTCACACTTATATATTAAAAAATAGATATTTTAATGGATGCTTTTTAAGTAAGAATTTTTGTCACCATATTCAAGATCAATGTGCACGAAGTCCTTCATAAATCACCAAATTCAACTTGTAAAACTGATGACTAAACTTTATACAAAGTACTTTTCTGAACTTTAGTTGTTAAATTCATTTCTACAACTTAGTTAGGATCTCTTATTAGACTTGTGTGTATCAACTTTATTATACAAATAAGAAAACCAACCATTTACCCATCCAAAATGGTATTCAAGGGAAATAACTCATAACTTAGATTACATCACTTTAAAACCTATCTACCAAGACTGCATGTATTTTATAATTGTGACTATAAGGAAGTGAAGTATAGAAAGAAAAGTAATGTGTCAAATATTGAACTTTAGTTTTTACTGTTTTTACAAAAATCAGGCCTTTGGTTTCATACTATTTTGAATTGTTTAACTTTTGTTATCTTGGAACTTTTTTTTGCCAATTATATGGGTATGGATTTTACCAATTGATGAAGACATTGTCGGTGACTGTACATTGTTCCCATTTTGTTTATAGTTGAATGCTGAACAAGATCTCAAATCTAAAATATTGAATTTCAACAGACAATAAAAAAAATATTCAATAAATTTTGTTTGTCAATACCATATTTCAGGCATCAGAGAATATTGAAATAAAGGACACTAATTTACCGTACACAGTAGACTCAAGCAAGTTCTTATCAATAGAAGAAATAAAGAAAGGAAGAATATCACAAAGTGGTTTGTACATTTATATGGTGAATAAGTTACTTGCATGAATATACACCAAGGAGACAGATACCAAACAACAAAAATAACCAAAAAATATCTGTTTAAAGATACAGGAAGATGTGGTGTGGATGCCAATGAGACAACTCTTCATCCAAATAACAATTTTTAAAAAAACACATTATAGGTCAATGTACGGCCTTCAACACGGAGCCTTGGCTCACACTGAACAACAAGCTATAAAGGGCCCCAAAATTACTAGTGCAAAACCATTCAAACGGGAATACCAACGGTCTAATCTATATATAAAAAAAAACAAGAAATGAGAAACACGTATAAATTACATAAACAAACAACAACTACTGTACAGCAGATTCCTGACTTAAGACAGGTGCAACATTTGCAGCGGGATTAAACGTTTTAATGGTACCAAACCTTTTCCCTTTTTCCATTCATTCTTTGTCAGATTATATTTTTTGACTAAGGAAGTATACATGCTCCATGAATTTGTGATCAGATTGACTTGAAACTTAGTACCAATGTTTATCATGAAAGTCCAAGATTATTCCTGCATGAATACGGGAGTTGTCCAGGAGACAGTATCCCAACAACAACCAAAAAAATATATATGTGTTAGTCGATTCATCCTGTATCAGATTAAATTTTGACTAAGATACCATGAATTAGTCTTTTCATTGATTTTAAACTTAGTACAAATGTTTATCATAAAAGTCATAAGTTATGCATCATATTAAAGTTGTATATAACCATATGCATGCAGTTGTTATCTCATTAACATTAAATAATGCAAAGTTCATTTTGATGTTGAATTTTCAAATATATTCCAGATTACAGTTCATGGTTATTAAATAGCTTATATTTTGATACAATTTTATATTCCAGAATGGAAGAATTATTCTGTGTTCAGGAAATATGAAGCAGGTGACAGAACGAAAAGATTATATCTGAAAAATCTAAATAAACACACCAGTGAACAGGTAAAACATGAAACAAAACACAAGGAGTAAAAACTTATGCTGGAAACACTAATTTAGCATTTAGATAGGTTGAATTCTTGGTCTAAGTACAATAATTATAGTATAACTAATCGGCGTATTTGAATATAAAAAATAAGACAACGCATGACCGAACGACGCATGGATTATGCGCACGAGTTTAATCCATAGCGGCGTTCGGTCAAAAGTTGTCTTATTTTTGATATTCAAATACGATGATTAGTTATACTTTTTATTACATTGGCTATTTATGGCTTTTTTTTATGAAATTAATGCAGAAAATGTAAGGAACTATATTATATTCCTACGCATTCACAATTTGTTTTGATCCGACGTTATCGACGTCTTGACAACGCCTATTGTTGTATGACGTCAGAGAGTGAAATAACCACGTTTATTTAACATGTGAAATTATCGGTTTTTATTCAACTGGGAAATCAATGTAATTTATTGCAACCAATGTAATAAAAGTTTTTAAACCGACAGTGTGAGGGCTGTATATCAAATTCTCTAAGAAAATGCACTTATGAAATTGTAAAGAATCTGAGTAAAAACACTACCAGTTAATTAAAAGCAGCTCATTTGTAGAATTAAAAATAATAGTTGTACACAGAGATGATTTGCTAGTGTCAGACAAAATAACAACCATGTGAACAACTATAAAATACTTACATGAATAAGGTTTTTGTTACTTTTGTGAAGCTATTAAAACATGAAACAACCACACATACCACATTTTTATGCAAACACTTATATTCATATTTCACCAATACTATGTACATTGTATGAAAAAAAAATCATGTTTTAATATAATTTTGTGTCCAGACTAATTTTTTTATACAAGTTATGAATGGGCTAAGCATCACAGAAACATGTTTATCTGTGAAACATTTAAAATGTGGTAAAATATCTATATTTTTCAGGATTTGGTTGATATATTTGGAAATTATATAGACTGGAATTCAGAGACGGAGAAATCCATGTAAGTATGTTTCTAGTTAGAATTCCATTTTTAACATGAAATGCTTTTCAAACCCAATGAATTTGAAAGCCAAGAATGTTTAAGTACTTTATAATTTTTGGAGCTTTATGACAAAGATGCATCAATAAAAGAAAACTTAAATTAAATTTTTTCTTCATAAAATTCTTACTTACAGGATGACCTCATAGGTACTATAATTTCACTACAGCCTCCCATGAAAGGAGGTTTAAAATTAAGCGTGCAAGTCTGTCGAGGAACCAAGCAGTGGTGAAAACATGACAATCAAAAAACCTGCTCAAGTTTACATTAATTTAGGTACAAAATGTGTAACAATGTATAATGAAACACCACAAATAAGATTTTTGGATAAAGATTGGATAAATGCAATCAACACTCTTTGTAACTGACTTGATATCTAAATCTTCCAAGGCTTATTACTCCTTTCCCATCACTTGGCGTCCGTCGTCGTTAACTTTTACAAAAATCTTCTTCCCCGAAACTACCAAAATCTAACTGGGGTTAAATTGTTCATCAGGTCAAGATATATCTGCCCTGAAATTTTCAGATATATCGGACAACCCGTTGTTGGGTTGCTGCCCCTGAATTGGTAATTTTATGGAAATTTTACTGTTTTAGGTTATTATCTTGAATATTATTATAGATCGATTTAAACTGTAAACAGCAATAATGCAGGGCTTCCAAAATTTTTCTGAGCCAGCCGGACATTTCATATCTGATCCGAATTTTAATCCCTAAGACAAAATCACAAAAGGCAATTATGGTTATCAGATGGCCATCCCATTGACATTAAATTAAAACCGATATTAAACTTTACTTTGATATGAATTTGATGTTCTGACATAAAATGTTAAAATTGACATTGCATCATTCAAAGTGTGCACATCAACGTGCTCATATCTGCATTAGACTCTTTATTTGTGCAAAATGAAGTTGTCCAGAACTTTTTTTTGTTTTTAAAGTCAAATTTTTCAAAACCGGATGTTGACTTGACAATGGTAAAATATGGACCATAAACGGATACGTAAAATCTGTGTACGTTATCATAGAACTACTGAGCGAAGAAGCTCTTTCCATGTTATTTCTTCAACAAAACACTTGAAATGATCATTAGATACAGGCATTAATGATAGTTTTAGCATTTTTGAAGAAATGTAGGATGCATAATTGAATTTCCCACCTGTGCACATGCGCACACGTGTTCTTGTTCATACAACGTAGTTCTGACGATTTTTCATTTAAAACCTTTTTAAATGATTTATCAAATCATGTTTATAAATGTATTTATTATATATTTTAAATCAATTAGATACAAGCTGCTGAAATGTACGAAAATAATTGGAAATGGACCGATTAATTTATACAATGTCCGGTACTGAAAATAGTTTACCTGTCACCTGAACAGGTAGTTTTCAGCTGTCCAACAACTAATTAGCCATGATTAAAATTAGAAAGTACTAAAGTAGGGGTTGTTTTGATAGTACTTAATCATCATGTCACTTTTATGACTGGAAATGTATGGCTGTTAAAGGCAAAATGTTGGGTCAAAAAGATCGTGAATTTATATGTTAAAATGACCGAAAAAGCCTTTGAAACTAAAAAAAGTATATGACCGTTTCATGCTTTGCCCAGCCGGTCTTTTACCGGACATTATACAAATGACCGGAATATATGACCGTTTTGGAAGCCTTGCAATAATGTTCAGCAAAGTAAGATTTACAAATAAGTCAACATGATCGAAATGGTCAGTTGACCCCTTTAGGAGTTATTGCCCTTTATAGTCAATTTTTAACAATTTTCATAAAATTTGTAAATTTTTACTAACATTATCCACTGAAACTACTGGGCCAAGTTCATTATAGATAGAGATAATTGTAAGCAGCAAGAATGTTCAGTAAATTAAGATGTGCAAACACATCACCATCACCAAAACACAATTTTGTCATGAATCTATCTGCTTCTCTTGTTTAATATTCACATATACCAAGATGACCGACACAGGCTCTTTAGAGCCTCTAGTTTGATATAAGAGTTAGAAGGAAGGATGAGACAACAATTTATTTATATCATATTATTTTTTAGGTTTGATATCAGAGTTATGGAGGAGGGAAGAATGAAGGGACAAGGATTTATCCGTTGTATTTTTTTTAGGTTTGATATACGAGTAATGAAGGAGGGAAGAATGAAGGGACAAGGATTTATCTGTTACTTGTAATTTTATTATAGGTTTGATATTAGAGTTATGAAGGAGGGAAGAATGAAGGGACAAGGATTTATCTGTTACTTGTAATTTTATTATAGGTTTGATATACGAGTTATGAAGGAAGGAAGAATGAAAGGACAAGGATTTATCTGTTACTTGTAATTTTATTATAGGTTTGAAATTAGAGTTATGAAGGAAGGAAGAATGAAGGGACAAGGATTTATCTATTATTTGTATTTTTAGGTTTGATATTAGAGTTATGAAGGAAGGAAGAATGAAGGGACAAGGATGTATCTATTGTTTGTATTTTTAGGTTTGATATTAGAGTTATGAAGGAGGGAAGAATGAAGGGACAAGGATTTATCTGTTACTTGTAATTTTATTATAGGTTTGATATTAGAGTTATGAAGGAAAGAAGAATGAAGGGACAAGGATTTATCTATTTTTTGTATTTTTAGGTTTGATATACGAGTTATGAAGGAAGGAAGAATGAAGGGACAAGGATTTATCTATTGTTTGTATTTTTAGCTCACCTGGCCCAAAGGGCCAAGTGAGCTTTTCTCATCACTTTGCGTCCGGCGTCCGGCGGTGTCTGCGTCCGGTGTTAACTTTTACAAAAATCTTCTCCTCTAACACTACTGGGCCAAATTAAACCAAACTTGGCCACAATCATCATTGATGTATCTAGTTTAAATTTGTGTTTTTTTACCCGGCCAACCAACCAAGATGGCCGCCATGGCTATAAATAGAACATAGGGGTAAAATGCAGTTTTTGGCTTATAACTCAAAAACCAAAGCATTTAGAGCAAATCTGACATGGGGTAAAATTGTTTAACAGGTCAAGATCTATCTGCCATGAAATTTTCAGATGAATCAGACAACCCGTTGTTGGGTTGCTGCCCCTGAATTGGTAATTATAAGGAAATTTTACTGTTTTTGGTCTGACATTATCTTGAATATTATTATAGATGGAGATAAACTGTAAACAGCAATAATGTTCAGCAAAGTAAGATTTACAAATAAGTCAACATGACCAAATTGGTCAGTTGACCCCTTAAGGAGTTATTGCCCTTTATAGTCAATTTTAAACCTTTTTTCGTAAATTTCCATGATCTTTTACAAAAATCTTCTCCTCTGAATCTACTGGGCCAAATTAAACCAAAATTAGCCTCAATCAACATTGATGTATCTAGTTTAAAATTTGTGTTTCTTTACCCGGCCAACCAACCAAGATGGCCGCCATGGCTAAAAATAGAACATAAGGGTAAAATGCAGTTTTTGGCTTATAACTCAAAAACCAAAGCATTTAGAGCAAATCTGACATGGGGGAAAATTGTTTATCTGGTCAAAATCTATCTGCCCTTAAATTTTAAGATGAATAGGTCAACTGGTTGTAAGGTTGCTGCCCCTAAATTGGTAATTTTAAGGAAATTTTGCTGTTTTGGGTTATTATCTTGAATATTATTATAGATAGAGATAAACTGTAAACAGCAATAATATACAGCAATTTAAGACTAAAAAATAAGTCAAATGACCAAAATGGTCAATTGACCCCCTAAGAAGTTATTGTCCTTTATAATCAATTTTTAACAATTTTCATAAAATTTGTGAATTTTTACTAACATTTACATTGAAACTACACGGACAAGTTCATTATAGATAGAGATACTTGTAAGCAGCAAGAATGTTTAGTAAAGTAAGATGTACAAACACATCACAATCACCTAAACACAATGTTGTCATGAACTGTCTGCTTCCTTTGTTTAATTCACATATACCAAGGTGAGCAACACAGGCTCTTTAGAGCCTCTAGTTAGGTTTGATATTAGAGTTATGAAGGAAGGAAGAATAAAGGGACAAGGATTTATCTATTATTTGTATTTTTAGGTTTGATATACGAGTTATGAAGGAGGGAAGAATGAAGGGACAAGGATTTATCTATTGTTTGTATTTTTAGGTTTGATATACGAGTTATGAAGGAAGGAAGAATGAAAGGACAAGGATTTATCTGTTACTTGTTATTTTATTATAGGTTTGATATTAGAGTTATGAAGGAAGGAAGAATGAAGGGACAAGGATTTATCTATTATTTGTATTTTTAGGTTTGATATACGAGTTATGAAGGAGGGAAGAATGAAAGGACAAGGATTTATCACTTTTCCATCAGAAGAATCAGCAGAGAGAGCTATGCATGATACCAATGGATTTACCCTTAACAATAAACCCATGGCAGTTGTATCCTTTATTACATATTTGGGTCTCAGTCAGGGTTTCCGCTGGCGGTTGCCATTTTAATTTGCGAAAAAATAATAATTGTGGCGATAAAAATTCGTCATTTGCGAAAGAATTTGGCGAAAGAAATATATAAAACGATTTATTTTCCTCCATCTTGTTTATTTACTTTTTAGCTCACCTGGCCCAAAGGGCCAAGTGAGCTTTTCTCATCACTTTGCGTCCGTCGTCCGTCGTCCGTCGTCGTCGTCCTGCGTTAACTTTTACAAAAATCTTCTCCTCTGAAACTACTGGGCCAAATTAAACCAAACTTGGCCACAATCATCATTAATGTATCTAGTTTAAAATTTGTGTTTTTTTACCCGGCCAACCAACCAAGATGGCCGCCATGGCTATAAATAGAACATAGGGGTAAAATGCAGTTTTTGGCTTATAACTCAAAAACCAAAGCATTTAGAGCAAATCTGACATGGGGTAAAATTGTTTATCAGGTGAAGATCTATCTGCCATGAAATTTTCAGATGAATCAGACAACCCGTTGTTGGGTTGCTGCCCCTGAATTGGTAATTTTAAGGAAATTTTACTGTTTTTGGTCATTATCTTGAATACTATTATAGATGGAGATAAACTGTAAACAGCAATAATGTTCAGCAAAGTAAGATTTACAAATATGTCAACATGACCAAATTGGTCAGTTGACCCCTTTAGGAGTTATTGCCCTTTATAGTCAATTTTTAACCTTTTTTCGTAAATTTCCATATCTTTTACAAAAATCTTCTCCTCTGAAACTACTGGGCCAAATTAAACCAAAATTAGCAACAATCAACATTGATGTATCTAGTTTAAAATTTGTGTTTTTTTACCCGGCCAACCAACCAAGATGGCTGCCATGGCTAAAAATAGAATATAGGGGTAAAATGCAGTTTTTGGCTTATATCTCAAAAACCAAAGCATTTAGAGCAAATCTGACAAGGGGCAAAATTGTTTATCTGGTCAAAATCTATCTGCCCTGAAATTTTAAGATGAATGGGTCAACTGGTTGTAAGGTTGCTGCCTCTAAATTGGTAATTTTAAGGAAATTTTGCTGTTTTGGGTTATTATCTTGAATATTATTATAGATAGAGATAAACTGTAAACAGCAATAATATACAGCAATTTAAGACTAAAAAATAGGTCAAAATGACCAAAATGGTCATTTGACCCCCTATGAAGTTATCGTTTTTATAATCAATTTTTAACAATTTTCATAAAATTTGTGAATTTTTACTAACATTTTCCACTGAAACTACACGGACAAGTTCATTATAGATAGAGATGATTGTAAGCAGCAAGAATGTTTAGTAAAGTAAGATGTACAAACACATCAAAATCACCTAAACACAATTTTGTCATGAACTGTCTGCTTCCTTTGTTTAATTCACATATACCAAGGTGAGCGACACAGGCTCTTTAGAGCCTCTAGTTTCGAGTTTCTCGGACTTTACCCGATCAGACAATACTCGGAATTCACCTTGACCTCATTAAGGTTTGGACAGAAAATCAATAATCAGCTGATTGCATTTTATAGCTATCGACAACAAAGGACTATATTAATAAAGGTGTTGATTGAATTGTTTGACAAAATGATATGGTTAAATGGCTTCTGCTAAATGTCACATAAAGAACTTATTTACCACTTTTCGACGCACGTGTTTGAAGCAAACTTTTGACGTCTCCTCCACTTTTAACGATAGTTTAGAAAAGAAAGCTGTTGTTGTGACGAAAAATGTCCAAAAGCAAGGAAAATCTCGGATTTAAAACTTTAATTATCCTTTGACATTAATATCGGTAACTGATAAGGAAGACGTTTTTAAAGTCGTTTGAGTGACACATGTGTTTCAAGCCTAGTTTTACGTCTCAACTTTTTTATTTACGATGGTCAAGTAAAGAAAACTGTTGTTATGAAGAAATCTATCCAAAAGGTTGGCTCGAATGAGAGTAGCCCTTCAATGTAATGACTACACATAAAACGAGGGATCAATTTCATGTGATAAAAGCTTTTGTTTTGTTGTAAAAAAAAATTCTTAGTACAAAAGGGAACATTAGTATTTTTCTTTTAAAGAAACTTTCCCTACGAACTATACTGGTATTATATAATCAAAACATGTCCATTAATTTTGTTATATTCCAGGACGTATATCTTTCTTTATTATTAAAAGTATAGTAAAAGTTGTTTAGAATACAATGAATAGTTTTCCCTTTTAAATTAAAATAATCTGTTGTTTTAAAGTAAATTTTTAGTGTTTATTCATTAACATGTAAACTCTAAAATAAGTTTGAGAGCATAATCATAGACACAATGGGCAAAATCATCTTATTTAAGGGAAAGGGGGAGGGGGGTAGAAAAAAATGTAAATTTTAAACGAAAAATATAGTTATGTTATTTGGCGAAAAAATAATAAAGTGGCGAAAAATATATTGTTTTGGCGAAAGAGGTGGCGAAAAAAATAATTAACCCAGGGGAAACCCTGGTCTCAGTGCTAGTAGGCTGAATAGTCACACACCCCTTTGACACAGATATTGAAAAAATGTCAACATAAAATTGAGAAAGGAAATGGGGAATGTGTCAAAGTGACAACAACCCGACCATAGAGCAAACAACATCCTTGTTTATAATAGTTATCAGCTCCACATTGACCTTTAGTTTAAAAACGAAAAAAGTTTCCAACAAATTCTTCATTCAACAACAAACAAACAAAAATCTGTAGACAAAGGAAAAACAACCAATGTTTTTATCAAATTAAACACATGGTGTTATGACAGGGTTAAATCAGGGTGGTTTTCATAATCTACTGATGAATGTCTTATGTTTGTCAATGATTAGTTGATGGTTTTAAAATAAGTACTTTATATTTGGAGCTCAAGTTTACTCCAATAAAATGTGTTATGAAAGTACATGTTTACAATATGATCCTGAAAGAAAAAAAATATATTTAAAATTTCAAAAACTGGGGATTCATAATTATTTGTTAGACAGCAATTTTTCGTGGAATTGGTAGATACAAGTGAACCAAGAATTTTAATGTTCAGCAAAATACAAGTTTTCTAGAAGCTTGTATGCAAACTTTATCCAAACCACAAAATCAAATATCCATGAAAATTGATACCCACAAGGCGGAAATTTTATTGTTATTGTTAAATACCAGACTTAACATCTTATATAGTCTTTTTTTAATGGAGTATAAACTAAACAAAAGTAAAAATTAATGTAAAATCACTTTCAGAATAGAAAAAACAAAGGATATTGGCTATCCATTCATGTCACAAAATAAGTTCATGCACAGCAAAAATAAAACACACAAAAAGAAAAGGAACAAATCTCAAAGTGAGGCATTAAAAAAACACAGAGTTTGGTTTCAACAACTTACAAACATGAGAGCAAGTTGTCTCATTGGCAATCATACCACATCTTATTTTTTATATGACCACTGAATAATCAAATCTTCAATTTCAAAGCATCAATATTAAGTCAACTATTACATCAAACTTAATTGAACAAAGCATTTTTTTTTCTATATGTTTTTATACGACCGCAAATTTTGAAAAAATTTTCGTCGTATATTGCTATCACGTTGGCGTCGTCGTTGTCGTCGTCGTCGTCGTCGTCCGAATACTTTTAGTTTTCGCACTCTAACTTTAGTAAAGGTGAATAGAAATCTATGAAATTTTAACACAAGGTGTATGACCATAAAAGGAAGGCTGGTATTGATTTTGGGAGTTTTGGTCCCAACATTTTAGGAATTAGGGGCCAAAAAGGGCCCAAATAAACATTTTCTTGGTTTTCGCACTATAACTTTAGTTTAAGTTAATAGAAATCTATGAAATTTTGACACAAGGTTTATGACCACAAAAGAAAGGTTGGGATTGATTTTGGGAGTTTTGGTTTCAACAGTTTAGGAATTAGGGGCCAAAAAAGGGCCCAAATAAGCATTATTCTTGGTTTTTGCACAATAACTTTAGTTAAAGTAAATAGAAATCAATGAAATTTAAACACAATGTTTATGACCACAAAAGGAAGGTTGTTATTGATTTTGGGAGTTTCGGTCCCAACAGTTTAGGAATTAGGGGCCAAAAAGGGACCCAAATAAGCATTTTTCTTGGTTTTCGCACCATAGCGTTAGTATAAGTAAATAGAAATCTATGAAATTTAAACACAAGGTTTATGACTATAAAAGGAAGGTTGGTATTGATTTTGGGAGTTTTGGTCCCAACAGTTAAGGAAAAAGGGGCCCAAAGGGTACAAAATTAAACTTTGTTTGATTTCATCAAAATTGAATAATTGGGGTTCTTTAATATGCCAAATCTAACTGTGTATGTAGATTCTTAATTTTTGGTCCCGTTTTCAAATTGGTCTACATTAAGGTCCAAAGGGTCCAAAATTAAACTTAGTTTGATTTTAACAAAAATTGAAACCTTGGGGTTCTTTGATATGCTGAATCTAAAAATGTACTTAGATTTTTGATTATTGGCCCAGTTTTCAAGTTGGCCCAAATCGAGGTCCAAAATTAAACATTGTTTGATTTCATCAAAAATTGAATAATTGGGGTTCTTTGATATGCCAAATCTAACTGTGTATGTAGATTCTTAATTTTTGGTCCAGTTTTAAAATTGGTCTAAATTAAAGTGCAAAGGGTCCAAAATTAAACTAAGTTTGATTTTAACAAAAATTAAATTCTTGGGCCTCTTTAATATGCTGAATCTAAACATGTACTTAGATTTTTGATTATGGGCCCAGTTTTCAAGTTGGTCCAAATCAGGATCTAAAATTATTATATTAAGTATTGTGCAATAGCAAGTCTTTTCAATTGCGCAGTATTGTGCAATGGCAAGAAATATCTAATTTCACAATATTGTGAAATAGCTAAAAAAAAATTAATTAAGAGTTATCTTTCTTTGTCCGGTATAGTAAGCAAGAAATATCTGCAAGAATTTGTTTTAATTGGAGTTATCTTTCTTTGTCCAGAATCAACTTAAATCTTTGTTATATACAATATACAATGTATATTAACTTTTTACTACCAACTGATAAATTTAAATAATCTTTACCATTCAGTGATAACAAGCAGTTTTTTCACATCTTAATATTTTGTGATGTATTTAAATGAGTAGTAATTGTTGCAAACTCCATTAGAATATTTTAATTGAAATTAGTTTTGGAATAAGGGAAAGGGGGATGTGATTAAAAAATTGGGTTCAATTTTTCTCATTTGAAATTTCATAAATAAAAAGAAAATTTCTTCAAACATTTTTTTGAGAGGATTAATATTCAACAGCATAGTGAATTGCTCTAAGAGAAAACAAAAATTTTAAGTTCATTTGAATACATTCATTCTGTGTCAGAAACCTATGCTGTGTCAACTATTTAATCACAATCCAAATTTAGAGAGGAATCCAGCTTGAATGTTGTGTTCATACTTGCCCCAACCGTTCAGGGTTCAACCTCTGCGGTCGTATAAAGCTACGCCCTGCGGAGCATCTGGTTAATTTGTATATTAAGCAAAATATTATTACTCAAGTTTTTAATCACTTTTTTCCTTAACAATAATCCAGCAATTTGCACGATCAGCAAAAGCAAAAGATGCCACTGTAGAGAAATCTTGACAGATGGATGGTTTATAAGGGAGAATAAGTTATTTCAAATCTCATTGGAGTTGGTTGCTGAAACTAGAGAATTTGATAGACACCATGACTTTAATACTAAACTGAATCAACATTCAATTGTATTGGTTACAGAAGACAGACAAAAATCAATAAAAATCTACAATTTGATGATTAGTTTAGTTTAAACACATTTATTTATAGTGGATTAAGAAACAAGTTTTTCAACTTATATTGATCCCCTTTGTGTGTGCGAGTCCTGCCTTGTAGCAGCATTAGCCTGCTATTTTTCGAAATCTACAGGGTGTCTTTAACGTGCAAGGAATATGGGTCTCTCTTAACACGGGTCAGCCATTCCGACGGATTATCATTGTTTCCTCAAGACCATACTCGCAAAGTGGTAATTATGTTAATATGTACTTTACAGTTATATACCAAATCATTAACATCATGTTTTTATGTCCCATCGACGATAGTAGAGGGGCATTATGTTTTTTGGTCTGTGCGTCTGTTCGTCCGTTTGTTCATTTGTCTGTCCAGTTTCAAGTTAAAGTTTTTGGTCGAGGTAATTTTTGATGAAGCTGAAGTCTAATCAACCTGAAACTTAGTTTATATGTTCCTTATGATATGATCTTTCTAATTTTAATGTCAAATTAGAGTTTTTACCCCAATTTCACGGTCCACTGAACATAGAAAATAATGTGTGAGTGGGGCATCTGTGTACAGGGGACAAATTCTTGTTGAATTTAAATTTACATAAAAAACAAGACTAATACATGATGTAGACCTGCATCATTGCGTGCTATTGATTGAAATAACATGTTCTGATTATTCCTGGTCATTTAAGCCAAGACAATTCCCCTTATACAATAAGTATTGTCATACCCGTAGCCAGGGGGGTTTCGTACGAACCCCCCTTGAAAACAAATAAGCACTGTTAAAGTCAATGTTCTGTTCGAATTGTGACTGTTAAAGTCGAGTTTGTGAGTCCAACGAACCCCCCTTTGGAAATTCCTGGCTACGGGCCTGATCGTCTATAAGCTAACAGAAATAGGCTCCACAATAGATGTACAATTTACTAACTGCTGCAAGTTATCCAGCTTCAGTCAAAATATAAAATCAGTCGATAGAAACAAAGAAATGTTTGAAGAAATTAAAGTTTGAATTTTTGTGACTTTATTTTTTTCTGTTCTAGAGTTATGCCCCATCTACAAATAGAAATATTGCTAAGTTCTTTGTTTCCATTCTAACACTTTAGTTTGCCTCAACTTAAAGCTATGAAACTTCTGCACATGCAATGCTAATTACCAAAAAACATAGAATTTGGTGGCGTCACTTTTACCATTCTAGATTTATGCCCCTTTACAAATGGAAAGATGCTTGATTTTTGTTGAGCGTGCGACTTTTGTCACAGAAAGCTATACATAGGGATTGTGATCAAAGCGCGGCTATGGCGGTGGATGCTTCATACTTTATATATAGATGCTTCATGTTACAAAGTTTCCCTTTGTCATATGTCCATTGTCCTTCACCTCATTTTCATGGTTCAGGCACTACTTGAAAAAAAAGTTCAGATTTTTTGTAATGTTAATTTCTCCCTTATTATGTGTACCAGTAATAGGATAACTATATTTGGAATTTGTATACCTTGTAAGGTAAGACAATTTTTATTTGACCTCGACCTCATTTCATGGATCAGTGACCAAGGTTAAGTTCTGGTGGTTGGGCAACTCCATATCTCAGATACTATATGCAATAGGTCTAGTATATTCGGTGTATGGAAGGACTTAAGGTGTACATGTCCAACTGGCAGGTGTCATCTGACCTTGACCTCATTTTCATGGTTTGGTCAAAGTTTTTGGTCTTTTTTTCTTATTCTATATGCAATAGGTCATCTATATTTGGTGTATGGAAATATGTTATGATGTACATGTCAGTTTTGCAGGTTTTATTTGACCTTGACCTCATGTTCAGTTCATTGATCAGTGTTAAGTTATTGTGTTTTGGTCTGTTTTTCTTAAACTATAAGAAATAGGTCAACTATATTAGTTGTTTGTAAGAGTTGTAAGCTGTACACATCTGTCTGCATGGTTCATCTGACCTTGACCTCATTTTAATGGTTCACTGGTCAATGTTAAGTTTTCTTATAACCTATAAGCAATAGGTCAACTATATTTAGTGTATTGAATGATTGTTATGTATACATGCATTTCTTGTATGGTTTATATGGCCTTGGCCTCATATTCTTGGATCATGTTAAGTTTATGTGATATTTGTAGAAAAGCTTTATATTTAGGACTATCAACATAATATAAATGATTAGTAAAGAAGGTGGGACATTTCAACATGTCACTCTTGTTACGATTGTTCTCTAATGTAAGTTTGCCCCAACTGAACGTAATGAACATATACACTCTGCTAATTATCTTGAAAATCTGATCAAATACAAAATTGGGTAGCATCACATTTACAGTTCTTGAGTTATGTCCATTTACAGCATTATAAGCAGGGGCATTATCTGTGATACTTTCAGCAACATTTTGTACATCCTGGAGTAGAGTTTTCATGGATAGTTGAAGCCACTTCAGCCAGAGTACCAGAGGGGAAAATACCTTTAGTAGAGAAACCAGTTATTCTTGATATATCTTGAACAAAAATTGCATGGGCTTTAAATTAATCTAGCAACCTAAGAGTTAACAGGCAAGTTAGGACTGTAGATCAACTTCTTAGATCATGAGGCCTCTGTTAAAATCAAAGAGTAATAAACAGAATAATTACTGTAGATTGTAAAAAGTTTTTATTCAAGCAAAACTTGAGCAAACAAAACAAGCAAAATGTATTGCATAGAGTACCTTAATCACAACATCACACTATATAAATGTCAAATACATCGTAATAAATCATAACATTATCTTTCTTTATGGACACACAGATTTTGAAAAACATTAATGAGTCTAAAATTATTTTTTCTCGTTACCAATTTTTACCAATATTTGAAGCCAAAAAATCCCATGATAGTGCTAATATGGCTAAAACAAACAATTAAATCTGAAATAGGTTTGATTCAGATGGAATATTTATTTGGAATGACGCAGAACAATATTATAATACTCTCAAACTTTAATAAATTAATTTACTTGCAACCTCTCTTTCATCACACAAAGCAATACATTTGACTATTTTTTTGTAAGGCTATTCATATCTTAAGAAAGCAGAAATATTATTTTTTATAAAATGTTTTCTTCACATTTTACATTTTTTATGGAAGAAAAGAAAATGCATCTTGAGAATTCTTAAGCAAACTGATTAAAAGCCATCAAAATTCATTCCAAAGTTAAAAAAATTATGTGCATATACATTAACAAAAACAATATAAATATTCACAATTAAAAACACAATCACATTTATAGACACAATATAATGATAATTTTAAAGTACAATACATGATTTATCTCCCTTTAAAATGATTCCATGAATTCTCGATTTCTTTCCATGTTTTATCATTTTCGAAAATTGTTGGAGTTGTCAACTATTTGATCACCTTTTTAAATGTTATGGTGATTTTTTTGTTGATTTTTTAGCATGTACTGTACTTAAAATTAACTGTAATACTAGTGCAAATTTAATACTGAATGTAAAAAATACAAGTTAATAACAATCAGAGTGTATAAATAGAAATCTGAATATAAATAAGAAATGAAAATGTGTATACTAGTGCAATGCAATCACATAACTTTAAACTGGATGAAACACATTGTTTCTGTATATAAAACTTTAACTATAGACCAATGTTCCTTTTTAAAAAGCATTTTAGTTATTCAAAAGGAAGAAAATCTGTTTAAGTCTGTCATTAAGCTATGAATAATGATAATTTGAGATAATACATATTTTCTTAACAGTTATATGATAAAGTACATTAAAAATTTTGAAGCTGTCGTAAGAAATCTTGCATATTTTGGTTTTGATTTTTATCTTGTCAGACTAACATAAGAGCTGACTCCACATTCTATAGCTATCTTCACCACTGGCTTATATAGTCCTTAGACTGAAAATAAAAAACACATTATAATTAGACAATGTTGTTTAATTCAATACAAAATACTTCTAAATCATTATCAGGGTTCAACAATTGCATAAGTAATGCTTTTTTCAACTATAAATAAATATATATGAATAGAATGATAGAGGGTTTATGTTAAAAATTCCAAGAGATTTCTTAAACTCCAAAAGTTTTTTTGGGTACGTTCTATAAATAAGTTATATTGTCTTATAAAAATTTCCTTCCTTAAATGTTAACTTGGGCGTATGACATTTGCGTCGATTTTGAAAATTTTCATTCTTTCATTTGCGCCGATTTCATTTTTTCATTTGCGCCGATTTATATTTTCTCCTAATTGGATTTACAGGTAAGTAACAGGTTATACTTTTAAATGTAAATTCCAGGGAATACAAAGAAAGCCACAACAAAAGATAGAATACTTACGTGAACCTACTTTTTAAAGCTATATTTAATATAGGAGGTACAGACCCAATTTGCCCGCTATGCAAACTTGAGGAAGAAAACCTTCAACATTTTCTCACTAAATGTCCATTTCTATGACCAATTAAATCAGCGGAAAACTAATTTTAAACTAGGGAAATATTAAAGCAATTAATTGTCGACTGCAGAAAACTAGTGGGTTCTACGTATACACTTCAAACGACAGTAATTTCTTAAATGCGGTTGAAACAATTTCTAGAGATTTGTGTGATAATTAAATAACATCAACAGAGAATAACTCAGATCAATGCTCTATCATTATAAAAAATCATCATTCATCACATGGAATTAAACTTTTTTCGATACTTTTCAGAGTTCAAAACAGTTATATCCATGTTATGGTTGATAATTCATAACATTTGTACAACTGGCTAACTAAAAAAGGTCTTGAATGATAACAAAAGTAAGAGTTGTCTCATTGGCACTCATACCAAATCTTCTTATATCTATTCACCTGTAATTTACCTGTGAAAAAATCGGCGCAAATGAAAAAAATGATTGGCGCAAATGAAAGAAAAAATCGGCGCAAATGCAAAACGCCGGTTAACTTGTTAAACTGAGACAAATGTTTGACTAATTTCTATATTTATATTTCCAACAGAGATTTATTTCTTTCCATAAAATTATTGATTCATGTTTGTGTTTAATACCACATTCAGTATTCATAGACATTTCTTATCAAGTTTTGGTTGTGGAAACAGATGTACCAACAATACATGCAACCAACCTTCATTGTTGAAGATTGCACCATGACCTATAGTTGTTAATTTCTGTCATTTGATCTCTGGTGGAGAGTTGTCTCATTTGTAATCATATTGCATCTTCATTTTTATATTCAGCAGTAAAACTGCCAATCTTTGTAAATAAGAAGAAGTCAAACCTGGTGACTGAGTGAGTGACCTTGACAGAGTAAGGACTCACAATATCTATGTTGACAGGTTAATTATAAATATGGATGGACTACTTAATTAACATAATATAAATATGATAAACCAAAATACATCTGTAGATTTTGATGTAGACTAGTTCCCTGTATACTTACACTATATCTGTTATTCAGTTTGGCAGAATATTCATATAATTGTTGTCTACGTGCTTCTTCTCTTCTTTTCCTTGAAAAATAAATAGTATATCAATTTATACAGACATTAAATGGAGGAATGGTTGCTAATATGATTTAAAATTGAGTATATTAAGAACTTACTCATATTGATAAAGCAACCAAAAATAACTAAATATTCATCTTCAAGAGCAACTTACAAGTTATAGTCTTCAAATGTCTAACAAGTGTATACATAAATTAATATCAACTCTAAATCTTTTCAAGATTGTTATTCAGATTGGTTAATATGGCTTCAAAATCATCTGGTGAATGGTAGCAAATGAGAGATAAACAAGACTTCATTGTTTAAATTGTGTATTGCGACTTGCATTGTGTTCAGTATTCTTCCAAAAAAACTGAATGCACATTTGTAACTATAAAGTAAATGTGAATCTCGATTACAGGCTAAAATGCAAAATCTGTTATTTATAATAATTCAAGGTAAGTAACTCTACTTACTTGTCTATTTGTGAATGATGAGAAACGAAGGTAAGTAACTCTACTTACTTGTCTATTTGTGAATGATGAGAAACCAAGGTAAGTAACTCTACTAGCTTACTTGTCTATTTGTGAATGATGAGAAACCAAGGTAAGTAACTCTACTTACTTGTCTATTTGTGAATGATGAGAAACCAAGGTAAGTAACTCTACTTACTTGTCTATTTGTGAATGATGAGAAACCAAGGTAAGTAACTCTAGTTACTCTACTTACTTGTCTATTTGTGAATGATGAGAAACTAAGGATAGTAACTGTACTTACTTGTCTATAGATTGTGGGTCATGACCTGCTGGTTCATCAGGTGGACTACCACACTTTCTGTAATGTTCTACTTGTAGATCATAGCCGTTATCCCGTGTGTTATATCTATTCTCATTATTGGCAAGGGTTTCCTTAAAAATAAAATTACAACAAATATGTAATTCAGAATTTTTGAATATATATGTGACTATTTTAATAGTGTCAATAGGTTACAACATTGGAACATACTGTTACAAATACTAAATAAAACTTTGTTTGAAGATTATTTTTTTTACTGTTTTGATGGTTTCCCTTATGAACTAATTTTTCAAACAGTTTCACACTTTGCATAGAGATGGTTTACACCCAAAATAAGTTAACAGATGTATTGATATTTGCATACGGTTAATTTATATCGGAAAAGTACAAATAACAGGATAAAATTGAGAATGGATTACTATTTAGGAATGTGCCTAGAAAAACAACCCTGGGCAATGAAAAAGCACAAAAAAACCAACAACCAGAGCCCACCAATGGGTCGGGATCCTTAACACAGGGGAAAAAATCATGCACAAAGAGGCATGCTTCAGCTGGCCCCTAAACCAAAATATGTACTAGTGCAGTGAAAATGGATGTCATTAACTCCAAAACATATATGAACTAAAATATTTTTTAAACATATAAGACTAACAAAGGTATTTGACAAAAATATCTCGTTAAAGATACATAAATTTGTAAGTGTACAAATTTAAATTTGCATTTTTTCAATACAAAATATGTAACAGATTTGAATTACACATATGGAAATAATATATTATTAAAAGTTTTCACAGTTAACATAAATGATCTACATTGTATCACTTCAAGCGTTATTCAATACAAGACAATAAAAGAAAGTTAAATTTCGATTTCAAATTGAAGATCCAAATTTAATGTTCCATTAACTTGATAAAGACATAAAAGTTCTATTCAACAAAATTAAATGGAAAAAGAAGTGTCAAATTAAAAATTTAATGTTTGAAAAAGGCATTGTTTGTTAAGCTTTTAATGTGTTCTGTGTAAGTCTTTTCATGCCTTTGAAATATTTTACTGCTATAAAAAGCAGGTTAATGCTTTCATATTGACTATTATTGATATTGAAGACTCAATTGAAATTCATATTGGTACATGTACAATGTATATAGTACCATTAGTAATTTAGTTTCTCTTTAATTATATCATTATAAACACAAACTTAATAATAACTAAAAGAAAACAATCCAATAGGAGCGACATATGGCTACAATATTTAACCTCCTTAGTATATATATATGTTTTAATTATATTTCTAAATATTGCTACAAAAGAAAACAAAAAAAAATTTAAAAAAAATTTGTAAGGGTTCCTGGGAACCCAGTGTCTCGCCTATTTTTGCTGTAAATTGCGACTCAACAACAATGAGGAAAAAATCAATAAAAATATTCCTCTTGTTACTATTTTATGATTGTAAGAAAATCTAAGTCCATTTAAAAGTAAATTACAGAAAAAAGGAGTAATCTTTTTACAAACTTTACTTCTGGATACAATCTTATGATCATAAATAAGCTTCTGTTCAAGTTTGGTACAAACCCAGGATAGTTATTAAAATTCTAAAAACTTTAACCACAGAGTGAATGTAATGTTTCCACGCAGAAAAAACTAAGTCAATTTATAAGTAAAATACGGAAAAAGTGGAATTTTTTTTTACAAAGTTTACTTCTGGATATTATCTTATGATCATAAACAAGCGTCTGTACAAGTTTGGTACAAACCCAGGATAGTTTGAGAAAGTTATTAAAATTCTAAAAACTTTAACCACAGAGTGAATGTTTTGTTTCCCCGCAGAAAAAAACTAAGTACATTTATAGTAAAATACGGAAAAAATGGAATTTTATTTTTACAAAATGTACTTCTTGATACTATCTTATGATCATAAACAAGCTTCTGTCCAAATTTGGTACAAAGTCAGGATAGTTTAAGAAAGTTATTCAAATTTTAAAAACTTTAACCACAGAGTGAATGTAATGTTTCCCAGCAGAAAAACTAAGTCCATTTATAAGTAAAATACTGAAAAAATGAAATTTAATTTTTACAAAATTTACTTCTGGATACTATCTTATGATCATAAACAAGCTTCTGTCCAAGTTTGGTAGAAATCCAGTACAGTTTAAGAAAGTTATTAAAATTTTAAAAACTTTAACCACAGAGTGAATATTTGTTGACGCCGCCGACGACGCCGACGCCGACAGAATGTAGGATCGCTATGTCTCGCTTTTTCGACAAAAATGATCAGACACATTTATACTATTTATATATATATGTCGCTGGAATTATTGCAGGGCCAATTAATTCTAAATTGCTTCAAAATTAAATTGGTACAAGTATTCACATGTAAAAATCTAGAATTTTACTAGTAGCATCAAAATTACATGGATATTTATTAAAATGTCTCAAGAAAGAAACTTTATATAAACATGATAAATTTAAGCCTTAGAAACATAAATAACATCAACAGTCACTCTGACATCATAATTTATTTAAGTCAATCAGGAAATATTCATCTGTTCATAAAAGATTTTGTCACTGTCATTTTATTGAATTTGGAACAATTGAAAGTAATTAATATAACATACACCTGTCAGATTTTTAATTTCAAAGAAAAAAAACTGTGGCTTTTTTAGTGTATCTGCTGTGAGTATGATAAAGAAAGAATGTTTATATAGACATGAATATTCATGTTATCCAATAAAAAGACATGAATATTCATGTTACTAGTGAAAAACATTAAATAAAACATGTAAAACACATATATGTGTCTATCTGTTGATTTAATTAAAACAACATGTTTATTCATGTATAATTGATTGAAGTATCAATTTATTGACCCTCACTCACCCGACATTGTTGTATAAATTCAAAATTGATTGATTTTTTTTGTTGCTTAATGTCCAGTGACAAATATTTCATGTATGTAAAGGACGAGAACAAATAAACAATACATCCAATAAATAGGTCCTTTAATAGCAGTCATCCTTGGACAGGATGAAAGCATATTAAAAAAGTAGAAAAAATTGGACTGCCACATGAAAAGGACAGTATAATTTAGATAGTGTCAGATATTAGTGTTTAGGAGCACAAACATTTTTTTTAAAATAATATTTTAAGCCATCTTGATTTCAAAGATTAAGCTCAAATTTTTTTTTTCAATAAAAATAACGAGAGAAATTAAAAAAAAAAATAAAGTAAAATAAAACTTTCCTTTAAAAACTTGATCTTACTTAAAAATGACTCATAAAAGATAATAAAGAAAGAAAATAACCTACTTGTGTCAAATTATGGATTTTATCATTATGCTAATAAATTATTTAAGTCTAATCTTCTCTATTCAGGTTATAAACCTAATATAATATTTACATTTCTTTGGCTGACATGGCTGAGGAGTGTTTGAACATCAATAAATATTTATAGGAATTATTAAAATGTTAGACAAATCGATCATAACAATATAACAGAAATTTTACCTACATGATACATTAATTTATACATTTAACAAAATTAGTTTTTCTATTCAAAAAAATTCTTTAGACATGTTAGATAAATTTTCACTTAAACTGTCAATGATATCAATGAAGTCAATAAAAATCCCATTTTTCCTATACTTATAAAATAGTAAAAACCTTACAAAAATACTCCTTCAACTAGGACATGTATAGTAACTTCTAATATGTCTCATTTGGTAGCAAATGACTATACATCAGCACTACAATATTGGGGATGTTACCTGCAGTGGTCCATTTTGTTCCTTCAATCTTGTTTATTGCGTTTTTTACTAACCCCAATTTAATACACCTTATCATATTTGGAGATCTGTCCTGTTTGACTGTAGAATCTGTTCACTTGAATTTTTGTCATCATACAACAATCATTTTCCATTCATGCCATTGTGGCATCAGACATGTCAGATATTTTCAATTTTTATATTATTGGAACTTTTGTAATGTAGTACTGCCTGTTATGGCAGACATCTCAGTGCATAGCACCGGAAGCAAGTTAACTCGTACCAACGAAAACTCGTACCATGTTAACTCGTACCAAAAAAGTTTACTTGTACCACTGGGAAGTTGTACCATTGCAAACTCGTACCATCAAAAATATATAAAAATTAACGAATATTTTATGGTATTTTTTTGTAAACTTGATAAAACTAATGTTGAATTACTTGAATTTTATACTGGATTTTATAGACAAAAAAAAAGTACGAGTACGAGTTTACAATGGTACGGGTTAACTATAATTCCATAGCACCTACCCCAAATACTCATTTAAAATCTCTCTATCAGATGAAGATATTATTGTCGATCTCTCAGAGTTGGAGATTTAAATGTAGTGTAAACTACATTGAAGTTTTGATTAGACTAGGGGTCATGTAAATTCTCCCTACATCTTTTCTGTTTACTGACCTTTATATAATCTGTCTGTATATATGCCATTCTATCTGCCCTCTGTTGTCGTCTTCTTGCTTCGTTATGTTCGGCTATTCCTGATGCTGCCATTTTTAAACTTGTAGTAAAATAAATATATGGCGGGAAATTAAATTCCAATGTTTATCTGCCAAAATTTGTCTATTCAAATTATTTTTACCAAGAAAAGGTTTCTTCTTTACCACCGATTCACAAATGGATTGAAGAATATTTGGCCGAGTGACAGGTGGGTCGGTGAAAGAAAGTAAATCGATCGATTGCACAGTGTGAATCCGTTGCCTAGCACGCTAAATTTGACCTTGTGACCTCAGTTACTACCAGGGTCTTTTTTCCCTTCACCACTAGAGAGTTCGATATTTAGGTCGAGCCTAATCCCCAAAATAATAAATTTTTATTAAAAGTTTTGACATGATAAAATGATATAATTTTACTGATAAAAGGCATATGAATAAACTTTATTTGTATGTTAACCATCATACAGACAGTTGTTAAAATTCCAAATTATGTAAGCAAGAATTTGTAAAATTATATAAAAACGGACGATTCCGCCATGGAAACTGTAAACAAACTGATCAATGTCAAATACACGCTTCAAATTAAGGTTCCCCCGAAAACCTCCAATACATTTCTGACAACAATATGTCATAATGTTCGTATAACATATATTTTCAAAAAACAAATTATTCAATGGTTAAAAGTTTTAGAAAAATTTTGTATAAACTACTGAGTTTTTTTAATTTTTGAGGTGACAAATTTTTACTCAAATATTCTGAATTTTAATTTATCCTAAAGCGGGGCAATTGGGAAATTTTGAGATTATCTGAAAACTGCATTAAGCAAAACACATTTCTACACAAGAACATGAATAGATCCAAAACTTACATAAATGTCAAACGGAATTTACAACGTTACCCATTGTCACAGCGATGATGAAATCATCGGGTTTTTTTTTATGAACTTTTGAACCTGTACCGATATTTTTTTTAAATGATTAAAACATAGGATTGTATAACACAAACGTATAATATATCAGGCCTATATGAACCATCGCATGAAAAGATTAAAGACTGGGAAATTACCAAAACTGCAGACTTTATTGATAATATAGACGGAGAAAAAGTAAACGAAATACTGACTCGACTAGTAAATATATATATATATATGGTTGACAATGCAACAACTTGTAAATGAAACAACCATAAATACCGCAGTTGAGAGTATAAGTAATTTACTAACCGATGCAGCTAAAAGTATTTTTGGCACATATAACCAGCAAAAACTTAATCCAAATTTACAAAAATATAAGAAGGCATCCAAACCGGGGTTTGATGATTATTGTAAAGAAGCCAGGAAAAAATATAAATCATCAAAAAGAAAGAAGAAATCGATCTCAACTTCAGAGGGCCGAAACTAAATCGTTAGAGAAAAATATAAGAGGACTATGGATAAAAAAATGAGAAAACATAGGGAAAAAAATAGAAATAAAATAAATAATTTGAAATCCACTAACCCAAAAAAATATTGGAAAATTTTGAATAGTGGAAAAAAAAACAGAAAAGTCCTAATATACCTATGAACATATTGTTAGATTATTTTAAAACGGTAAATGCTGGTAGCGCAAATTAAGATGGTGAAAATGTAAACAACCAAAACGATATAGATAGATTAAACATGTCATTAAATGTACCCATAAGTGTAGATGAAATTGAAAAAGCAGTTAAAAATCTGAAAAATAATAAAGCCTCTGGTGACGATATTATTATAAATGACTTTATTTAAAGCATTCATTTCATATTTTATTTAGTATATTAGTAAAGCTGTTTAATATTATATTTGACAGTGGCATTATTCCCGAGATTTGGTTATTGGGAAATATTATACCAGTATATAAAAACAAGGGTGACAAATTGGATGATCCCCAAAACTTTCGGCCTATCGCTATTATTAGCTGCTTTGGCAAATTATCTACCTCTGTTTTGAACAAAAGATTAAACAAATTTTCTGATGATTATCAGATTATTTGTGAAAATCAGTCAGGGTTTAGCAATGGATACAGTACTACAGATAATTTATTTGTTATTTACATTTTATATAGTTTAATGAAAAGTAAAAAGAAAAAACGTAGTAGTAGTCTACTAGATACTGTAATAAGATTTAGAAATAGCCACAGTTTGAAATTATTGCCATACCACTATAGTAGAACTCAACATATATCAACTTTCATTTCATCCCAAGAACAGTAAATATACCATTACTGTTGAAAAGCCGATCTAAGATAAAATTAATCTTATTCAGATTTATCTTAACTTGCGTATATATATGCAATCATAGATCTATATTGTACTTAGGCAGCAACCATTAGATTTTCGGGGGGAGGGGGCGGGGCTATGGATTTTGTTGGAAAAAAAGTTTGTTTCGGTTTTTTGGGAGAGAAAAAAAAAAAATTTGTTTTAGACCCTGAGAAAAAAAAAAAATTCACCCTCAACTGCCACTATAGAGGGAGGATAGGAGGGGTCCGGGTCCCGAAATCCCGAGCTTAAAAACACTAAATCCCGAAATCCCGGGCTTAAAAAACACGAAATTCGAAAAAAGAATTCCCGGATCTCGAAAGGGTCAATCCCGAAATCCCGGAGTCCCGATAAGGGTCATACCCCCCTCACTATATGAAATGCTGAAATTGAAAGAAAAAAAATGTTTTCGACTCGTCGCCAAAAAAATAGATTGTTTTTCGCCAAAGGCGAAAAGAAAAGTTTGTCCTGAAAACAAACTCATTGCCCCCCTCCCCCCCCCCTATAATCAAGTGGTTGCTGCTTAGATTGTCAGAAAATCATTCATCAATGATGACTGAAATATAAATATATAAACATTTTGTCATGCTTTTCTTTAGAGGATACATGCGTATGGATAAAGACGAACGAAGACAGTCATCTTACAAAAGTTTTCTTAAATATGATATCTGAATTAACAAAAAAACGTGCCGATTCTTTACTAAATCACTGAACCCACATCGATTAGAAATATGAGAATGATAAAGTTGTCTCTTTTTGTCAGAGGAAGTTGAAATTGGCTAGCTCGATATTGGCATTGAAAAACATCAATGTTAATTCCTGAAAGTAAAAGCAGAGGCTTATAACGCAATTAGTTCAAAATCACCAGACGATTGTTGAATAAACCGTCACTACATGATGAGTCTAGTGATTTTATTAAACTAGTCATTATGATGAAATAAATGTTTGCCATTGGACTGAAAATATCTTTTTAGCTGTTCTATATATCTATGTTCTATTTGTCAATTAAATAAAATAAAAATCGCCACTGCACGATATGCCAATAAGCATGTAAAATAGAATCCATAGCTTGTGACGACTGCGATAAGTGGACACATAGAAACTGCATTGGTATGTCAACATCAGAATACAGCAACCTAGGCAAAAGCGAAGACACATGGACTTGCCCATCTTGCTGCAAACCAAACAATTCTTCAACCAAAATATATTTTATACCAAATGGAGATGACAGCAAGCACTCAACACAAAATATATCGACCAATCCATTAATGATGGACAGTATATCAGAAGCATCAATACCATCAACATCAGGTTCCAGCATTAATTCACCATTATTCAACACAACATCTTTCAGCACTGATATACCGATCATGACATCATCACCAAAACCAACTAAAACCAAACCAGCCACTAAAAAACAGTTAAAAATATTAAACATCAATTTTCAAAGTCTCAGAAAAAAAAAAGAAAACTACTCGAAGCAATCATTGAGTCAACTGAGCCAGATGTAATAATAGGCACGGAAACCTGGCTTGATCCAAACATCAAATCAAGCGAGATTATACCAGACTACTTCCATTATGACACGGAACGCCGAGATCGCCCAAAGGACCCCCATGGAGGGGTATTGGTAGCAGCTAAACAAACATTACAGCTGGGTAACATCATAAAAAGCACTGAAATAGAACTACTGACTGGCACTATTAACTTAGAAGGAAAAAAGAAAATGCTCATAGGCGCTTTTTATCGACCACCTGATAAAACAGATGACACCTACCTGAATAAAATGAAAGACGAAATAAATAACATCAGATCAAAACATCAAAAAGACATATTCCTTATTGGTGGCGATTTCAACTTACCCGATATCAACTGGGCAGAACAAACTATAGACCATAGACAGTATCCTACCAGAACCAACCAGGCATTCTTGGAACTTGTAGCTGACAACGGGCTAGAACAAATTGTGGACTTTCCAACACGAAAAGAGAATACCCTAGATTTATTGCTTACATCTCATCCTTCATTTAAATTAAGATGCAAACCATTACCATCAATAGGAAACAGCGACCATGACATCGTCCTCCTAGATATGGCTTGTAAACCACTTAAACCTAAACCAGTCAGAAGAAAAATATTTCTATGGAAAAAAGTGGAAATACATAATATAAAGGAAGATCTACAAAACTTTATAACTACCTTCAAAAACATCAAAGATAGAAGCGTTGAGTCTTTATGGCAGGCATTTAAAACAGCTGTACAAACCACCATAGAGAAAAGAGTACCAACGAAAATGACCCTTGGAAGAAACACTCATCCATGGATCAATACAACCATTAGACGCAAAATAAACCAAAAGCAGAAAGCACACAAGAAGGCGAGAAAAACTAAAAAGAAAAGAGACAAGGATAGGTATAAAAGACTACAACAAGAAGTGCAGTGGGAGGTCCGTCAAGCCAACAAGAAGTATATGGAAGAGGTCAGTTCAGACTATAGAGATAATGCAAAGAAATTCTGGTCTTACATCAAGAGCAAAGGTCAGGAATGGACAGGAGTGGCACCGCTAAAAAAAAATGGGATTTCTGCAAAGTGATAACAAGAGTAAAGCTGACATTTTAAACGACCAATTCCAGTCAGTATTTACCAAAGAAAACCTAAATAACTTTCCAGATAAAGGTAAAAGTCCATACTCCACCATGAAGGACATAAAAATTAGTACCAACGGAGTCCACAAATTATTAAAAAACCTGAAACCGCATAAAGCTACTGGTCCCGATTCAATACCAGCCTTTATACTGAAAGCAGCAGCAGAACAACTTGCTCCTATACTCACAGACCTATATCAAACATCATTGAACACTGGTGAAGTCCCGCAAGATTGGAGAGATGCCAATGTAGTTCCACTTTTTAAAAAAGACGAAAGGCACCTAGCATCTAACTACAGACCAGTATCTCTAACTTCCATCACATGTAAGGTCTTAGAACATATTGTACATAGCAACATCATGGACCACTTTGACAAAAATAAAATACTAACTGATGCACAACACGGATTCCGCAAAAGACGATCATGCGAATCCCAACTAATCGTAACCATCAACGACATTGCATCGAAATTAAAAAGTAGCGGCCAAGTAGACATCATCCTGCTTGACTTTGCAAAAGCATTTGACAAGGTACCACATCACCGCCTCCTACACAAGTTGGAATACTACGGCGTCAACCCCAAAACCAATAAATGGATTCGCTCCTTCCTACATAACAGAAAGCAGAGCGTGATATTAGAGGGTGCCGTCTCTTCACAAGTACCAGTACTCTCTGGTGTACCCCAAGGCACAGTCCTTGGTCCATTACTGTTCCTGGCCTACATTAATGACATGCCAGAAACAGCATCTACATCAGAGACCAAATTGTTCGCGGATGACAGCCTTCTCTTTCGTACCATCACCAACCAAGCTGACAGTGAACTTCTACAAAAGGACTTAACAGCATTGGAAAACTGGGAAAACAAATGGCAGATGAGTTTTAATGCCAAAAAATGCCTTGTCATTAGAATATCCCCCAAAAATAGACCAGTGATACAAACATCGTACCATCTTCACGGTCATACTCTAGACACAGAGGAAGCAAGTAAATATCTTGGAGTAACCATCAGCAACAACCTAACATGGGATAAACACATAGACAATACAGTAGGCAAAGGAAACAGAACGTTGGGGTTTATACGTAGAAACCTCAAAGGCTGTACAAAACCTGTAAAAGCAGCGGCATATGTGTCCATGGTAAGACCTGCAGTGGAATATGCAAGCACAGTATGGGACCCAACCGCCCAAAATAAAATCAAGGCAATTGAACAGGTGCAGAAAAGAGCAGCACGATTTGTGAATAACAACTACACAGACCGAACACCTGGCTGTGTCACAAATATGGTTAAAATCTAAAGTGGGAAAGCCTCGAAGAACGGAGGAAAACAAATAGATTGTGCATGCTATTCAAGATCCAGCATGAACTTATAGATATAGACCGTCACCAATATTTGACCCCGAATGGACCAGAGGTAAAAACCGCTTCTTCCAAGAAAGAACAAGTACAGACACCTACGGCCAATCTTTCTTCCCGAGGACAATCAGGGACTGGAACAACCTACCAACAACAGTTACAGCGACCAACACCGTTGAGGGATTCAGAGCTGCCCTGAAGGCATGCTCTGAAAGGAAGTAGGAAAACCAGTTGTAAATAATTTTAATTGTATATTTTTTGCGAACGTTTTAAATAGCCAAGAGAAATCTTTCTGTGTTGCCCGACACTGCGTAAAGTTTTCGCGCGGAACCATTAACATTCAGCAATGAATCCGGTTCCTTACCTGGAAGAAGAAGAAGAAGATGACATTCCAAGCCGTCATAAAACTTTTTTTTAAAGTAGCAAGAATTATAAAGTTGAATGCGATATTCATTATATACCATTGTTAACTGAGAATGATACAAATAGTAGTATTGTGTAACTGTTATTTCAAATGTTATATTATATTATCAATAGCAATAACGACCTTTATTTTGATATACGTTATATGATAAATAGTACGTTGCGTTTGTTTTATTTTTCAACTTTTATTTGGTTTATAGTAAGATTCCAAATACAAACGCACAAGTGACGAGAAAACAGCCTTTGGAAAGTTTGCTTTGCCACCGGTAGTAACTGTTTTACTTCCCCAAGCCATGGGCGCAGAAAAGAAAACAGATGTCCTTCCCTCCTCGCCAAACGCGAAGAGATATATTTCTCTTGATGAAGTCAAGAAGCACAATCAGCCAGATGATCGATGGTTATTGATAGAAAACAAAGTTTACAACATAACAAACTGGGCGAAAAAGCATCCTGGTGGAGGAAAAATCTTAGGACACTTCAGTGGACAGGATGCAACGGTAAACTTCATAAGCATGAGTGTAGTGATCATTCTACAACAAGTACAATATGACACAAATACATATATAACAATATTGATGAATCAAAAACATGGCTTATCCTGATCCTAAGGTCGAACTTGACTAAACTTGTCTCATACTATAGGGATTTTATTTCATTCAATTTTATACATTTTAAACCTAAATGCATCTTTTCTCTCTCTAATAAGAGGCAGGCATAACCTGTGAATGGGGACGAAGTCTGTATGTTTTATTTTCTTAATTCAATCATGTTGATAAAAGAAACCGAAATACTGTACGTAACGTTCCCGATTTTGGTTCTGTTGTTAGGGAATTAGCTGTGACGTTCTTTAAGTTATGACGTCATATTCGATGTAAACAAAAGAAACGCTTTCATCAGGTAACGTAACGTTTTTTTTTCATATCAAACAATTATTAAAATTGAATTTGTATTGAGATCCAATCTTATGTTTTACAAGACTGATAAATATAAAAAAAAATCAAAGTCTCATGCAAACAAGACAGATTTCTGCGCAAATGCGGGAAAACCGGAACAGGAACTAGATCTGAAAAAAAACGTTAACGATTTTGAGTTCATTAGTACAATGAAAAATTCGGGAAATTTTCCCAGATTTTTTTTTTTTTTTTTTTTCATTGATTTTTCTTCCGTAATTGGGGACTTCGTCCCCATAAAATAGTCCTTATTGTGGTCATTGTAGCCATGTACATATTCAATAGTGGGCAGATACTGATACTTGAGCATGGCTTCAAGGTGAAAATGTGAATAAAAAATATGGGAAAACATCATAGAAACAGAACAGTTGCTTGGAAACATGCACAAGATTTGCCTTAATTTCATACAAAATATTTCCACCTCTATCTAAAAAATCTGCCCCTATTGATTATTCAATTTGGTGGCAACAACCGTGAAGTGGCCTTTTGCATTAAAATAGGAATAACAGTAACTTTTGTTGTTACTTCCATCAATTTTTACATATAGTTTTGGTTTTTATATGAGGCAGACATTACCTGTAAATGGGGACGAAGTCTGTATTATTATTTTTTTAATTTAATCATGTTGATAATAGAAACAAAAATAATGTAACGAATCCAATATTGGTTCTGTTGTTAGGGATTTAGTTGTGACGTTATTTAAGTAATGACATCATATTCAAAGTAAACAAAGAAAGGCTGTTATCAGGTAACGTTTTTTCATATCAAACAACTATTAAAAATGATTGGATGTTGAATTCCTTATTAACAGGCTATTATTTGAACTTGGAATTATTTTTAATAATGGAATTTGCTTGATTTCTTGTTATTGAAATTTTTAATAAATTCCATGCTTATACTGTACTGAAATGTTCTGTGCTGCCAGGGTCGTAGCTAGAAAAAAACGACGTGGAAGCAACTACCGCCGAGTGGAGCGAGGCGAAAAAATTTTGGGACCCTAATATGCAGAAAAATCGGGTTTCGGTCATAGGACGGTTAAAAAAGGAGCTATATGTAAATAAAAATTTAGGAATGTAAAACTATAAATCTTTTGAATAGAGTAATACATAAACAACACATATATGTGATGCATAATTTACTCAAAATTGTCCAAAATCTGCTCTTCGGGTCTGGACAGAAACAAACTTCTCTATTTCTTTGTCAATATTCACACTGAAATCCCGATGAATATGCAGTTAAATGTAACTGTCGTTGTTCATTGTTGAACGTACATTAAATTTGTTTTCAATAACATTCGTAGAACCGTGACTGATAGATCTCAATCATGATATATTAGCACTCGTGAGATGTTATAAACCAGCGTACGTGTTAGGCATTGAATTCGTAAAATTTACATGCCAGGTTAGTTTCGTATGTTTCAGACAATATTGAGATTTGTTCGTTTGGGATATTTCCTACAAGTTAACCCGATGAAGCAGATACAACGCAAAGAAGCGATTTTCTGATAATACTTGATGCGACTCCACTCACCAGTTCCCTTATCATATGGTCTATGAACGCAAAAGATAATGAGACTTTCCAATACTGTTTTGGCGTGGTTGCATGTTGATTGGCCCCGGTAGCCTGTCGATCACACAGCCTCGGCATATTTTTAACGATATCGACGGGATCTAATAATTCTAATGCCGATTGGTAAATCTCATTCCAAACTGATGAACTGTACACTAATTTAAAACGTGCTTCAAAACTACATGTCTTAGACTGAGTATTACAAATTCAAGTCCTGTAAAAGATACAAGTTACCTTCCGATTTTGCCATAATCTCCAAAAAAAATATATTTTGAAACCAAATGTCGTTAGTTATTTAATGATATGTCATCAATTAAAAAATTGTGAACATAGGTGTGTCCTCTAACATTCAATTTATAAATTTTTAAATAGCCATTTATTTCTTGCATGCCGAATCAATGTGCAGGCAGAAGCGTGTTAGTGTATAAGGAGCTACGATCTTTTTCTGCAGGACTCGAACACTTAAATTGTAACTAGGTTGTAAACTAATATCCGGGATGGATGAAAAGACACAAACAGTCTCTGAACTTTAAACAAATATCGTAATCATCATAGTCTTAGATAATACATGCTTCACACTGTCCAATTCTGATGGACCAACTCATCTCTCTCTTCTTTTTTTTTTGTTTTTTGAAAACGACGTGGAAGCACGTGCTGTCGTGCTTCCCGGGTAGCTACGCCCCTGGCTGCGCACAACACTTTCTATTACAAAGAAAATAGTATATTTCCAATAGAATGTACTGTGCCGCGCACAACACTATCTAACCAAAAAACATTGTATGGAAAGTGTTATGAACCGCTTAAAAAATCATAACACCAAACATGCCAAATAAACATGGAATTTATTAAAAATTTTAAACACAAGAAATTATGCAAATTCCATAATCAAAAATAATTCCAAGTTCAAATAATAGCCTGTTTATTATATAATTGTTGATATGTTGATAAATATACATTTTATTCAAAGTCTCATGCAAACAAGACCAATTGGAAAACATTTGTGCGCAGATGCAGACCGGAAAGGGAAGTAGAATTGAAAAAAAAAGTTAACAATTTTGAGTTCATTAGTATAATGAAAATTTCGGGAAATTTCCTGAAATTTTTTATTCTTATTTCTATTGATTTTTCTACCTTACATGTCGTAATTGGTGGACTTCATCCCCATATGAACAAATAAGATATTATATATGTTAAATTTAATGTTTTTTTTCAAATTCCTTGTGATAGAGATTCCATTTATAAGGTAAAATTTATTAGTCTGTTTACATAGAATTATTAAGGACACATTTTCTTTTTTTTGTAGGATGCATGGAGAGCATTTCATAATGATAAAGACTATGTAAAGAAGTTCATGAAAGCCCTGTATGTAGGAGACCTAGAGAGACCAGAGGAGGTATATATATGGTGAAATAGGATCACAGTGTTCTCCTGAGAATGTTAAGATAGCAACATGTAGCACTGGTTTAAAAAAAAAGCAACATGGCCCCTATACATAATAACATTCCATTAAAAAATCATACACAATAGCCCTATGATAGAAAATATAGCACCAGGGTAACATGCATTTCTTATTTTCATCTTCATTCTTGTCTATCAAAAACTATTTTCATATATATACATAATTTGTAATCAACAAGTAATCATATGAATGTAATCTTAAAGTAATCTAAAAGTAATCATGATTAAACCTGTTTTTTGCAATGTAATCGATTACATTCATTTGTATTATCATTTGACATTACGATTACTTGTAATCAGAAATGACATGATTACTGATTACATAGGATTACACTGCAAAATGTAATCGATTACAGCTGATAATGATTACTGATTACAATTACCCCATGTCTGGCCCTATGGTAGAAAATGTATCACCAGGTTACCATGGTGTGTTAAGGCCCTGATGAGATCACTGGGATCAATGATTATTTAGAGTTATCAAATTAATGATATAAAAATCACAATTTTAATACATGTACACCAGATTTGCAATTCTATATTTAATGCTTTAGACAAAATTATTTGATTAGTTGATTGTTGGTTGTTAAGTCCAGTGAAAAATATGTTTTATGCATGTCTAGGACGATTCAAACTATTTGAAAATTCAAAACCTTCTGCTAACTGTGATGGTGCTATACATTTGAAGTACAAAAATAGCAAGAAAACTACATGGGGACCTTCTTGATAGGTATTGGTCATTCTCAGGGAAAGGGAGGGGGCATGATGGCTTGGCCTTTGAAGGGTTACAAATGGCAATTATTGAAAATATATATACTTCTATCTAATAGTATTTATAATGAAAATTAAATATAATTTAAATAAGCAATGAATTAGCATGTTCACCTATCCTTATGTGGAGGGATGAAATACTTTCGATCGTGCTACACTGTAGGGCATAGATATGGTTTATGATGATGAAAGTTCCTCCATCGTTCAATTTTCATCCATGGAGATCCCTGGTACAATATCAGTGGTCTCGCTAGCCCAAAATAGAAGGGCGCCGCACCCTGGGTGCCCTCAGCCGCGCCCTGGGTGCCTTCATCCGCGCCCTTCTGCCCTGACGTCTTTTTCCAAAATTATCTTGTGCCGTTTTGGTAAAATTTTGTTTCATCGATTTTTGATCTCCAAGTTAATTACATATATGACACCTGTGTGATTGCCCCCAGGTTAATCATGTCATTACAATCAATTACAACATAGATGCCAACCATTACGATTTTTCCGTAGTTTTTCCGATTTTGTGATACAAACTACGCTATTACGGTCAAAGTCGAATAGTTACGGATTCCCAATCATCGCCCTTCAATTTTGTAAATCGCGGATTTTTATCATTACTTTACCGTCCTGGTCCGGTATTTAGAAAACGACAATGTAATGTTTCCGGTTTCTCAGGAGTTATCAACCTATTGATGGGAACTAACTGACTTCCGAAGAGGAAAACTTGCATTTTATGAAGTAGCTTTCCCCCTTTCTATACTTCTCCTTGACAAAACGAAAATGTACGAGTCAAGAACATCTGAACATTAATGAATGGAATTCATACTACAGACAACATGTTGAACGACAAATTTTAGTGCACATCATTTTGCAACCACTGGTCAGTAATTTTTATTGGTAAATGCAAGTTTTTGAATGATTACTGAAAACTTTTCAAAAATACGGAAAATTTGATAGTTTGTTACTGATTGTCTCAAAAGGGGTTGGCATCTATGTTACAATGATAAAGACTTCAAAGGTGTTAATAACAAGGTTATTTAATTAGGACAATGTATCTTTTTGTCATACTTTTGATGAATTTGTCAGCAAGTGTGTTTAGCTTGGGGAGTGTGTTTAGCTTGGGTCGGCATTTTCGATCTCCAAGTCACAATGGAAGAGTGTATAAATGAAGACTTTCATGACTTTAGAATTGAATTTAAGTCATCAAAATAAAACTATGCCTTTACAGGAATGCCTTCCATCTCAACTTGTTAGCGACAAGCACAGTTTTTAATTAACAATTAACGAAATTGATTTTGGAGTTACTTCCCCTGTTTTAGCTTATTACAAATTTGTGCTCTAAAAATATCTAGTTAACTCGTGATACACACAGAAACGTAGACAAAAAAATGAGCAGTGCCTTTTCTTATCATAAATAGTGCCCTGCCCTCCACTGGCACCCTGCCCCTTTTGATTTCTAGCTAGAACACTGAATATATACATGTATGTAACTGTAAAAGTAGATTTTTTCTTTATTTGGGGATGAATCTGTTTCATTAGAGTATAAGTGATAATATTTTTAATTTGAATAGTTATTTCAAATATGAATATTGTTTCTACAAAATGTCAAAATTCTTGATAAAAGCTGAGAAAAACAATATATTATAATAAAGGTTTGAATTATTTCTACTTTCAGAGTTTAACAGAATTAAAGAGTGACTTTAGAGAACTGAGAAAACATGTGGAAGACAGTGGCATGCTGAAAACACAACCCTGGTTCTACGCTTTACATCTAGCTCATATCATCCTATTAGAAGTATTTGCCTATTGTTTGGTGTCATATTATGGTGGAGGACTGTATACATTTATAGCAGCAGCAATCATTCTGGCTGTAGCTCAGGTAAAACACCATTTAGCAGATTAATTAATTATCGCTTTTGTATGAAATTTTCCTTTGATCTTGCTGATATGATAACACATGCTCAATTTCCTTGCTTTTTTTGTTGATTGTTGACAAACAGGTGACAATCTTTAAACTTTGGCTTCAAAAACACAGACCTTAATTACCTGCCATATTTTCACAACAACACTCACCGATTGAAAAAAAATTGACGATTATACGAAATTTACATGAAAAAATTATAAATTTGTGCACAGAAGACTAAGTTAATGATGTTTGTATGCATTGGTTCAAGAATTGGAAGAAGATTAATTTCACCAGTCACTCGTTTTTTATGACTTTAATATTGACTAGATTATTGACAGAATTTTATATCTATCCTTTATTCTTCCAGCAATTGTACTGTAGTTTGGTGTAGTATTCATTATTGTTATAAATCTATATTTTAATATTTTAAATATATGCATGATATAGTCAGGGTTTTTGCTAAGTATTTTTGAAGGTGAGTCCAGGGACTCATCAGTTTTAGCCATGATGAGTCCAACAGCAAGAAGAAAATATTTTATTGCAATATCATGTACATGTAATATTAAAGTCTCCATTTCCTAACAGTGCAATGAAATGACATTAAATTCAGATCACTTTTAAACTTTTGCTATAAAATTATGATATTTGTGTTTAACTGTTCAGCTAATACAAAATATGTCAATCTAGATCTTGATGCATCTGTGGACTCACCAGTTTTGAAAATGTTGAGTTCAGACAGATTTTGATGAGTCCAGGACTCATGGACTCGCCTTAGTGAGCACCCTGATAATATAATTACATTCTCTTACATGTGTAATCTATAAAACTTTACATTCTTTTTCAGGCACAAGCTGGGTGGACACAGCATGATTATGGACATAATTCTGTGTTTCCAAGTCATAAAATGAACAAAATATTTCATCATATAGTTATAGGACATATTAAGGTATGTAGAAACCAAGGTAGAAGAGGAGAAGGGGCCTTCGGCTGTTGTCTGCTCTATGGTTGGGTTGTTGTCGCTTTGACACATTCACCATTTCCTTTCTCAATTTTAACTTATCTTCAACTGGAAAAATGTATTACAAAATCAAGTATAAATTTCTTATAGACACTTATAATACTAACTATTCTCTTAATAATCTATTGTTTTATATGAAATGACTTCAAATATATATGCATTTATATTTTTATGTTTGTTTGTTATTTTATAGGGAGCATCATCTCATTGGTGGAATTTCCGTCATTTCCAACATCACGCCAAACCAAATGTTGGGAAGAAAGACCCGGATGTAGACTTCCCTTATTTATTGTTACTTGGAGAAAATTTCCCTGTGACCTGGGGAAAACAGAAAAAGGGTTTCATGCCATATAATCAACAGCAGAATTATTTTTTCTTGAGTAAGCTTGTGACAAATTTATTTCTGTCCTATTTCACTTGTATGATATCCAGAGGCTTTTTTTTCTCAATATTTACTTGTTGGAATGTTTTTTGCATACTTGTGATTTGACAAAGGTGTAGGTCAGTAAGGGTGAATTTTGGCCTCAATTTTCAAGTTCATCAAACGAAATATTTTAGACACTTTTCAAACACTTAAGTGTCTATTTCAATTGATTTAATTAGTGTATGTGACAGATTTTAATTGATTAAGTCATTAAAAACGCTCCTTTTCAAGCTTTAATATGAAAAATCTATCAAATATGCCAAAAATCGTCATTTTTGGGGCCAAAAAGGGGTCTTACTTACTCCTTTGTTTTTCAAATATTTGATTATAAATAAGCTTAACTTTGATTTGCTTCACAAGGTTAAAAAAAAATGAATTCAAATACAATATTGTGGTTAGATTTGAAGATTATGGTAACCAACTAGACAAGGTTATAGCAGCATATAGAATATAAAACATACAACATTAACAACACCTTTCATTTATTTTCAGCAATGCCACCATTACTGTTGCCACTCTACTTTCACTTTGAGAACATCTTGTTTGTATTTAAGAGGCGTGATTGGGTGGTAAGTTTTGGAGATTTTGATAGGTCTAGAACCAAATTAATTTAATAAATAAAATTTGTTTCTGTTTTAACTTATAATATACATCTTTGTTATTTGGACATAAGTCATACTTTCTTACATATATCATGTATATATTGCCTATTAGGTAAACATATATTGTTACAAGAGTGCAATTATTGTCAAGCATGTTCTATAGGGTTCCAATGGTGTTCTGTATTTTGTTTCGAAAGGATACACAAAGTAGAAAAAACAAGTAGCATTCCTGTTACTGATCATGCAGCAAAAATTTACTAAAATTGCAGCTGAAAAACATTGTCTTATTTTTTGGCTTAGTGAAAAAGGCATATTTTAAAGTGCAGAAATAGGAAACATATATTCTGTACTTTGTTAAAAAAAAAAAATTATGGATTTAAAAAAAAATAATTATGGATTTTAAAAGAATACTTGTCTGCTCTTTGGTTGGGTTATTGGCTCTTTGACATATTTCCCCATTTCCATTCTCAATTTTATTTAAGCTTTTGATTAAAAATAATTTCAATCCTGTATTATCCAATCACAAGTCAGTCGTACAAGAACAACCTTTGGGTAAAAAAACTTGACTGTAATGCATTCATAAGGAAGATGAGAAATGATTAAAATTGGGTTTTCTCAATTTTATTGGAATAGATCATTTTTCAGTTCTAACACATAGGCCATACATTCACTCGAATATCAAAGCCAAAGGAACAGTGCTTTTATTGCTTTATTTCAAAGTTTTCATGGTTATATACATATTTGCATAATATAATAAGCTACCACATAATGTAGATAAAAATAGATTTATTATTTGTTAATTTCAGGATTTGTTGATGACAGTATCATTCTTTGGACGTTATTTTTACCTGTACACCCAGTTCTGGGGTGCATGGGGAGTGTTTGGATTCTACATGTTTGTAAGGTGTGTATTTTTACTAATATATAGTAATGAGGGGAGTCTTTGGATTCTACATGTTTGTAAGGTGTGTATTTGTACTCATATTCTGCTATTGGAGATTTACAGAGTTGTTCCCAACTGAAGAATATAAAGAATAGGAGATGTGGTATGATTACTTATGAGACAACTTTCCACCAGAGACCAAATGACGTGGAAGTAAGCAACTATAGGTCACCACAGTGGCAGATCCAGGGGGAGGGCCCGGGGATTGGAAACCCCCTTTTTTTGGACTATCAATGCATTTGAATGGGACATATTTTTGGAAATCCCCCCCCCCCCCCCCCCCCTTTGTCCTGCGTTGGGAACCCTCCCTTTTCAAATGGCTGGATCCGCCACTGCACCCAACAGCCTTCAACAATGTTCAAAGCCCATACCACATAGAAAGCTATAAGATATCAAAAATGGAAAAAAAAAACCACCAAAGTAATAGCCTAATTTATGTACAAAAACAATTAGAGAAAAACAGATATGATATACAGCAACAAGCAACAACTCCTGAATTACAGATTCACTTAAAAGATTGCATGTAACTCATTGTAACTCGGATTCTAGAAAAGAGGGCCGAAAGATACCAAAGGGACAGTCAAACTCATAAATCTAAAACAAACTGACAATGCCATGGCTAAAAATGAAAAAGACAAACAGAAAAACAGAAAAACAACAGCACACATGACACAACATAGAAAACTAAAGAATAAACAATAGAAACTTAAAGTAGATATTTGTAGAAAATACAGTAACACAAATAAACACATTATGATGATTGTAGTATTTCATATGTGGTGTTTTTTTTATTAGATTTCTGGAAAGCCATTGGTTTGTTTGGGTAACACAGATAATAATACTTTTTCACATGTGATGTTTTTTTATTAGATTTCTGGAAAGCCATTGGTTTGTTTGGGTAACACAGATGAGCCACATATCAATGAAGATTGACATTGAACAAGATAATGATTGGTTCACGTCACAGCTGATATCTACGTGTAATGTTCACCAAGGACTCTTCAACGATTGGTTCACAGGACATTTGAACTTTCAGATAGAACATCAGTAAGTTACGTCTTAATAATTATAAAAAAAAGCATACCAAAGGGACATATTTTGTCCCATTTGTCTTTTGACACTTACAAATACACATATAGAAAAAAGATATTGAAGGTGGTACCAAATATCTCAACTAAAACTAATTTGGCTCTTGTAATTTCCATACAATTTTGACAAAATATTAACATTGACCCTTTGACAAAAATATAAAAAAAATTATAAAAATTGAAACAAACACTTTATCGAGAAAATTTCATTGGATCATTATAGCAGTTGGACAAACACTTATTTAATCATTGAGAAGTATAATATTTCCTTCATTTATGGAATGACTGTAATATTTTTTTCTGTCTATGAAGGAATAACATAAAAAAAAGTGTGGTGCACATTGAATAAGCAGCGTTATGTTATTTCGAATAGGCAGAGAAATATTACAGTCATTTCTTATCATTTAATTCTTAAATCCATTTCAAACTGGAGTATATCAGGAAATCACGTTGATGACGTTATGGTCACATGACAAAATTATGTTTATGGGCTGATAAACAAAACAACGTCAGCCAATCAGAAGATTAGTTACTTCCAAAATTAAATTATAATAGAATGTGATTAAGATATTCAGCTGATTTTACAGAGTTATATCCCTGTAGTGTTATGTACCATCTTAGACAAAAATGATTAACATGTAAAACCTTTTTGTGTCCCTCTTTAGTGCTGGATTCATGTGTTGTAATTTTTTATCTGTAATGTAATTCATTATAATAAATTTACCACTTGTTATGATATATATATATATATTTCTAAGGGGTTGTAAATAAAAAAATAATGATGCAAGTTCCTTGAATTTTTAAAAATTACATTGAATTTTGACACTAGTCTTGAAAACATGAACAAAATAATTTCGGTAGTCTTAACCATAACATAGCTTTTATTTACTTTTATTTTGCTTATTTGAACCCTTTTATTTGTGTGTACATTAATGGATTTGAAATTGAACAATGTTGTAAATATTCTATTTTGTCTTTTAGTTTGTTTCCCACAATGCCTCGTCATAATCTACATAAAGTGGCACCTCTAGTCAAGTCTCTGTGTAAAAAACATAACATTGAGTACATAAGTCTGCCTCTGTTTGGAGCTTTTGCTAGACTGGTTACGTAAGTAGAGGTTTTTTTTTTTCATATTGTGTACAGTTAATAGCCTTTTCATTTTTCCTGCTAAAACATTTTTTCTGCAGATTTTTTTTTTTTAATATATTTAAGCCATATTTATTGAGTGTGCAATTTTTTTTTTATTGTAGTTGTGTGTGGATAAAAGCTACAAAAAATCTTTATTTAATGTGCACATGCCTAGAAAAGTATCATCAGTCAGGGGCGTTACTTAAACAAGTTATATTTTTTAATTACTTAAATAAGTAATTTTTGTTTTTAAAAATAATAAAAGAACTTAATAGAGTTATTTTAATTTTCAATATAAACATAGACTAAATGAAGTTTTCATGATTAAAAACAAACTTTCATATCATAAAATAAAGAATTTATCAGATTTGAGAGGAGTATAGAGATAAAGGGTTACTTTACAAATAATGACAAAAATATTACTTGAATAAGTTATTTAATACATTTTTTGAAAAAAATAGCAATAACACTTATCTAAGGCACATATGTAATTGATTTGGGTTACAAATTATAAATTACTGCAGGTTTTAATTAATTCACAAGTATCTATCTATTTATATCAGTCTACCTTCAAGATTTTAGAGGAAAATGATAATTTAATAGTCCAAAGAGACCAATCTTTCACCCAGAAGCGTCGGTATGACAGATAAGTGCGTCAGAAAGTTAATTAGTGTTTCGGAAGAATTAGTTTATATATATCAAGGGAAAAAAAAACAGATGACTGTGAAAATTATGTAAAGCTACTAAAATCTGTATTATTGGACACCTATACAAATAATATTCAGAAAAATAACTTACATAAGTTATATTTAAATTAGCCTCGTTTTCAACATTACTTATATAGGTGATTTTAATTGTTACTTGTTTAAGTAATGCCCCTGACTGATCATGAGTGTAGGGTGTACTATTTCCCAAAAAAGGATATTTATAGAATAATTTCATTTTGTGTTTAGTTATTAGTTTTTTAGTATATAAAATGTTACTAAAGTAAGTCTATTTTAATCTTTACAAAAATACATTGCATACTTTCATCTATACAACATAACCTGACTTATTGGCTAAAGCAAATTCATATTGTAAATATTTTCTTAATTTTTGCAGGTCCCTTAAGAAGTCTGGAGAGCTATGGTACGATTCATATTACAATGGATAAGAAGCATGTCAAAAACCGACAACCTGAATACTCTTCTTGTAACAACATTTCTTTCTGAAAATTAGTTTTGAAATGTGAAAATTTTCATGTTTTAACTAATTGTTCAATTGTGCATATTGTAATTCTTTTACTTATTAACTATTTTTTTACTGCTTTGTTAAATTTGTATGTATGTTTGTTTTTTTGGGAGTTTGAAGTGCAAATGAAAATTTAATGTATGAATTAAACATTTGATGTCCTCATGACGATTACAGTCTTGACTTATTATAAAATCTCAATACTATTTGCTTGCACCTAAATCAATAAACTGATATATAAAACATGAAGTAGCACAATTTTGTAAGAGAAGAAAATTGATGTTGCAAAAGTCTTTAGGAAAATGGGAATTCAAGTTTTCAAACTTCAATCAATGTTGTTTAAATAGCTATTAGTGTTCTCTGTATACAAAACACTTTTTATGCCCACCTACAATAGTAGAGGGGAATTATGTTTTCTAGTCTGTGGGTCCGTGCGTCCATTCGTCCTTCCGTCTGTCCCGCTTCAGGTTAAAGTTTTTGGTCAAGCTAGTTTTTATTGAAGGTGAAGTCCAATCAACTCCAAACTTAGTACACATGTTCCCTATGATATGATCTTTCTAATTTTACTGCCAAATTAGAGTTTTTATTCCAATTTCACGGTCCACTGAACATAGAAAACGATAGTGCAAGTGGGGCATCCGTGTACTGTGGACACATTCTTGTTTAGTAAAATGTTCAAGCTTTAATGACTTGTCTTCCTGTTATTGTGTTTGATATCATCTACATGTGACTAGATACATGTATAGTAAATCATCAATTCTAGCACTAAGTAATACACCTTATTGCTATTCCTGCTTGATCCAAAAATCTTGTAGCTTGAAATTTTGACTTCATACAACAATCACTTTTCCATTGTGGTGTCAAATATTTCAAAATTTTACTGGAGCTTTTGTGATGTCCAGTAACAGATGTCAAATAGCGATAAAGTGTGTATGCACGTTTTTGTTTTTAGGTTTCTGGGTTAATGTTTTTTTACATAATGAAAATATGAGTGAGAGAGGGCACCAAGTCATGGTAAAGACACATATTCTTGCTCAATTTGTTTTTATTTCTTGTTAACACCCGTTCAGCATTGTTAATTATCAAATATTTATTGTTTTACATGCAGTTTTTAGAAGAATGATAGAGTGAGAGTGTTTAAAGTTATAAATATCAATCCTTTTTTATCTGTGATATTATTCCACCAAGTATTTGACCTTCAAATATATTTATATATTGGAAACATTAAAAAAGTCCACAATTTCATCATTTTTTTCAACCTTATGACTGGATAATGGTATTACAGATCAGATGCAATATTTAGGTAACACAGATCAAAATCTTTGTCTGCATTTAAATGCCATTGTAATAGTACATGCTTTCAACTTTCATTGTATTGCAATGGCAATTAGAATTGCAGACAAAAATCAGCTGTACATGATAGTCCAAAATATTTTTAAAAGCAAACAGGAACACATAACCTATTTCATATACTATACCATTAACAAGTCATAGAAGATGTTTTTTCGTTGATGTGTAATTTCTACTTGTTTACATTTTGTTTTAAAAAAAGATTTATTTTCATACAAATGGTTACAAATAGACATAAAAATCTCAAAATAGTAAAAGCTACCGGTATATATCCATTTGACATTATGTATTTTTATTATCAGTTATATAATACCTAGTAGAGTGTATAAATTTTTATGTCATGTGATATCTTAAGCATTTTAGATGAATAGTTAAGTTTCAAACAAACATTGACAAAATGTGCTATATTTGTAGGGGGAAAAAAAAATCTTCAATAAAACTTTTTACTTACTTATTTCATGTTCATGGCTACATCTATTTATCAGGTTTTTTCACCGCTAATTGTCTGCAATATTAAAACATGACTATTGTAATTCATCTAAATGTTGTTTTTGCAAGTAATATTTTCCACTGGACATTAAACAAACAATATTTAATAATACATCTTAATTTTGACATTCAACTGCTATACAAGGGAGATAACTCCATACTTTATTTTTGGTAGAAAATTGTTTATAATGTAATGGTTCCATCATTATATATTTATTATTATTATATTATATTTATGAATTAAATGCAATATGTTTTAAATCTAACATGGTAAAGTGCTACATTATGGAAATATTTTATTAAATACTGTAGCTGTACTTAGTATTAAATGTTAATATGAATGTGTATTATAATTTTCTATTATTGTTTTTTATATAGAGATAGATACTTGTTCAGGGACAGTAAACTTTTGTCTTTCAGAAGAAAACATATATGATGTTTCAGGGAAAGTAGTTTGCTAGTACACCTATGTAAAGTGTTCATTAAATGTTAATTAAGCAATATAAATATTTGTATGAGTAATGAAAATCTGACATAAATGCAAATAATCTGAGGGGATAGGTATTAAACAAAATTAAAACTTTCATTATCAGTATTTCCTATAATTGCAATAATTAATCAAGCATTATTGTCATATTGTACAACAGCTGCAAAAATAAATGCACTTAAAAATATCTCCAATTTATTACAAACCCTTAAACGAGAAAAAATGCATTACTTAACAAGAGGTCATATTGTAGTTTTCAACAATAAAAATTGGTTAAATTCAAATGTCAACCTGTGAATATCCTTGGCAAGTATATTGGTTTAAAGGAGTCTTAATTAAAGTAAAGGTAGATTTAACATATTCGTTCATTCATTAAATAATCTTAAGTGTAATAATTTTTAAAGTTGATAACAATTGTATGGAATACGAGTGACAATAGAAATTCAATTATAATGTCAATTTTCTGTTTAATACAAATTTAAAAAAAAAACATTCATTGCAAGATTCAGCAGCTTCTGCAGGGAAGCAACCAGAACTTTGCAGACAAATTTTCAAGGATTCCAGATTTTTATATTAAAGTTTCTTACTATTATTCCCTTTTTAACTTTTCTTAAGAAAATTTTAACCACATATATGTAGAAGGAACTCTGCTGGCAAATAATTAGAAGAATGGCAAATGTTGAGTTTTTTTTTTAGTGACCTTGACTATTACCAGCTATGGCAAATTTTACAAATATAATTACAGTTATATAAAAAGCTGTTAGTTTATATTTTGACCACATTGAGATTAGTGGGAAAGTTTATAAAAAAAAAGTTGATTTGAGACCAAATTGTTTCAAATGCAATGAATTTCTGTTGGTTTTCAGTATAGTTTTCTGTTATTTAATGCATTTCTTTATGTGTTTTCAATCAAATTTATATTTTATAGATGTTTTTAAAGCTTAATGTTACTTTTACATTTTTCACAATAAAATTTACTTTTGAGACCTTTGTTTTTATTTATTTAACGTGAATAAAATGAGACAACATTCTACCAACATATAAAACTAACAGGCATATAATCTAGAGATATGTGTGGCACGCACTCCACACAATGAGGCCTTGCTCCAACTCATTGAGTGGTCTATATTTCTCCTGTTGCAAGACAAAAGTTCTGCCATTTACAACACACCCTCATTATACAGTTTTGGTCCTTTGTCCCTTTGGACCACATAAAAAAGAAGATGTGGTATGATTGCGAATGAGAAAACTGTCCACAAGAGACCAAAATGACACAGACATTAACAACTATAGATCACTGTACGCCCTTTAACAATGAGCAAAGCCCATACCGCATAGTCAGCTATAAAAGGCCCAGATAAGACAATATAAAACGATTCAAACGAGAAAACTAACAGCATTATTTATATAAAAAAATGAACAAAAAACAAATATGTAACACATAAACAAGCGACAACCACTGAATTACAGGCTCCTGATTTGGGACAGGCACATACATAAATAAAGTGGCAGAGTTAAACATGTTAGCGGTATTCAACCCTCCCCTAACCATGGACAGTGGTACAACAATACAACATAAGAAATCTATCATGTTTACCAGACCTCATTATTAGAATATTTGTAAATGAAAATAAGATGTTGTATGAGTTTCAAACAGACAACTCTCCATCTAAGTCACAATGTATAAAAAGTAAAGAAATATAGGTGAAGTAAAGCCTTCAACTTCTGCTCAACCTGATGCATGAAATATTTGCCACTGGACGAAAAGCAAAGTTATCAAACTCATTCAGAGGTGATGCCTTTTATCCTAACATCAGAAGATGTGGTTGTATTGTTAATGAAATAACTATTTACCTAAGGCCCAATGAAGTAGACTTTGCACCTGTCCTAAGTCAGGAATCTGATGTTCAGTAGTTGTCGTTTGTTTATGTAATTTATATATGTTTCTCGTTTCTTTATTTTATATAGATTTGACTGTTAGTTTTCCCATTTGAAAAGTTTTACACTTTTTGGGGCCCTTTAAGCATGTTGTTCGGTGTGAGCCAAGGCTCCGTGTTGAAGGCGTACACTTACCTATAATGGTTAACTTTTATAAATTGTTATTTGGATGGAGAGTTGTCTCATTCTATATCTATTTAGCATGTAAGTACTGGTATAGGTCACTGTACACCCTTCAACAGTTAGAACCTCATAGTCAGCAATAATTGTTCACGACAACAACAAAATGTAAAATTAAAATAAAACTATGACAAAATTATTGATCAAAAATAAATAATCCTGACGAATTTGGAAAGCGAAAATTTTAACAAACTGCAAATATCAGTTGAATCTTTAGATCGACACGAGTCCCTTAAAGAAAAGTGTATTTTGAAGACACAGAACCCATACTAGAGTGTAGTTACATTATGCAGTATTGGATTTGCTCATGTTTAAAGTTTGTTATTTTTTGTTTGTTATTTAAGGTGACCAGGAAGTGCTTACATACTGTCGTTTGGTTTTAAGTGAACTATGACTGCTCTATGGTCGAGTTGTTGTCTCTTTGGCACATTCCCCATTTCCATTCTCAATTTTATTGTCTTATTGGCAATTATAGAGCATCTCCTAAATTCTATATTAATACAGGTTAATGAATATTGGTATGACAGGATTCAATTTTTGTTTAGATCTCAATCCTCACGTGCGATGCAGACCAGGCCTTGAAGATATAAAACTTTGCTCAGTGCTCGGAGCACAAAAAATCATGCTCGAAACATCAAATCCAGCAATTTGATTGGTTGATTTTCGAGTCTGAGTACAACAATCATGTTCGAAAGTTTTATGACCGTGATGCCTGGAGTCGATTTCACAAAAAAAACAACAACATAAGACTAAGATTGATCGTAAGTCATGAAAAAATCAGTATACTTACGACAAATCTTAGTCGTAAGTCTTTTTGTGAACTTGAATTGACTCCAGTACAGGAAAAGAACACACATATTAAAGAACTTGATAGTGTAAAGCAAATATTACTTATTTATAGTGTATTATTGTTCGATTAGTATATACTTAAAATGCGAAAGAGAAGAGAAAAACATGCTTTATAAATTAAACTCTGCAGCAATGTCAGTATTGCAAAAAGTACTATACGTTGTGATTTAACAACAATGTACAGTATCTATAAAACAGCTACCAATAAATCAACAACGTACAGTATCTATGAAACAGCTACCAATAAATCAACAACGTACATTATCTATGAAACAGCTACCAATAAATCAACAACGTACAGTATCTATGAAACAGCTACCAATAAATCAACAACGTACAGTATCTATAAAACAGCTACCAATAAATCAACAACGTACAGTATCTATGAAACAGCTACCAATAAATCAACAACGTACAGTATCTATAAAACAGCTACCCATTAATCAACAACGTACAGTATCTATAAAACAGCTACCAATAAATCAACAACGTACAGTATCTATAAAACAGCTACCAATAAATCAACAACGTACAGTATCTATGAAACAGCTACCAATAAATCAACAACGTACAGTATCTATAAAACAGGGACCAATAAATTAACAACGTACAGTATCTATAAAACAGCTACCAATAAATCAACAACGTACAGTATCTATAAAACAGCTACCAATAAATCAACAACGTACAGTATCTATAAAACAGGGACCAATAAATTAACAACGTACAGTATCTATAAAACAGCTACCAATAAATCAACAACGTACAGTATCTATAAAACAGGGACCAATAAATCAACAACGTAAAGTATCTATAAAACAGCTACCAATAAGGGAGTTACCATTTGATTTTTATGGGGGGGGGGGGGCTAGGATGAAAAATTTTGTCCTGCCATTTTTTTTAGTTGTAATCTCTGTCCTGCCTTTTTATTTTTCACTCTACCCGGTCCTGCCTTTTTTTTCCAGTTTATCCTGACTTTTTTTACATAAATTGTCATCCTGACTTTTTTTTTTTGCAAGTGTCTCATCCTGCCTTTTTTTTTTACTCAAAACTCCTGTCCTGCCTATTTTTTTCAAATTTCATCCTAGCCCCCCCATAAAAATCAAATGGTAGCTCCCTAAATCAACAACGTACAGTATCTATAAAACAGCTACCAATAAATCAACAACGTACAGTATCTATAAAACAGCTACCAATAAATCAACAACGTACAGTATCTATAAAACAGCTGATTTAACAACAACGTACAGTATCTATAAAACAGCTACCAATAAATCTATCAAGCAAAATGATAGATATTTGAAGGATTATTCTTGAGTTTGGCAGCTTCATATTAAACATTATATTACCGTAAAGAACTGGATGCAAAGCATATGAAAGATTTTTTTCTCTTTTTATCAGCTTGTAAGTTCAGGTGTCAATATGCTTATTTTAAATTTTGTCGCGTGCGTTTACTAACTTAAAAATTCTCATAGTCTATTTATTTATTGTTTCGTTGCTTTTAAGTAGCTATTTTCCCTTATTTTTTAATTTGATTTTTATGAATGTGCGATATCAATTTTGGACAAAATGAGAACAAAAAGCCTTGCAATCGACTTCATTTTAGCGTATTTTAAAATCCGATAAGAAAACGATAATATTTATTTAGAAAATATATAAATAATTTCTTTTGTTGATGAATATGCCACTTTTTATCAGCAAGATTCTTATCCAGGTTCCTGTCATCAAACGGCTGATAATATTTATATAACCTATCCAAAAATGGTATTAAAACTTTGTAGTATTTACGTGTATTTGTAAACATGTAAAATATGCCACATAACCCCGATCGAATACCACGTTATAATAGATAAACGTGGATATAGGATTTATCATCCCTTCTTTGTTATATAATCGATTCTCATTTTAAACCATTGACCGCGCATTCGTTTAGTCAATACTCCCGCCATATGTTACACTCTATAGATTGATAGCGTTAACTTTAAACTTCATTATCGTAATTTAAATATTGTCCCCACCGCGTAGTAAAATATTTTTTTAATAATGCGGTTTTACATCTTAATTTTATACTTTGTGTATCAAAATGTGTATTCGGAACTTTTCACAACTTATGTAAACTTTGAGAGATATTATCAAATGGAAGAGGAATTAATAGTCCTGACGGATTTAGTTATTCAACAGGAAAGGATAATACACGGGGAAGACGTTCATAACTTTAATAATATAACACAGTAAGTTTTTAAGTTTGAAAAGAGAAAAGGGGGGTCGCCGGAGCTTATACAGCTATATAAGATAATGTCCTCGACTTTTTGATTGTTTTACTCTGCCCAAAACGTTGCCTCAAATTACCCCTCAATCCTCTTTTTCAAAATTGGGATCTGCATTTCAGTTCAAAGTCGAGGGGGTTTATTATAAAAAAGAAGATGTGGTATGATTGCCAATGAGACAACTCTTTTCAAGCGACAGAAAGGACACATAATTAACAAAGTATCATCGTATGGCCTTTGCTCAAATTTTATCAATAGAAAGTAGAAGCATATTTTACAGCATACTGAACTCCAAGGAAAATTCAAAACGGAAAGTCCCTAATCAAAATCAAATGATAAAACACATGAAAAGAATGGACACCAACTATCATATTTCTGACTTGGAAGAGGCATTTTCAAATGTAGTAAATGTTGGATTGAACATAGAATTTTAGCGCAGTAAACCGCTTACTTGTATGACAGTCGCATTATATTTACAACGATGCGTGAACAAAGCAGACATGATAGGTTAAGTTGTCAAAATAGGGGTACAACAGTCATCACTGTGTCACAATCTCAATCAGAACAAAAACAAACAAATATTTAACAAAGAAGCACAACACTCATCTTTCAAATTTAACAACCACAGATATTGCTTACTTATATATGTATTTTAAATCAACCCATACATGAATGAAATATTTGAAGTCCTGTAACTGCATTCACGTCAACTTTTAGTGTAGAGTGGCGTGTTTGACACAGCTTGAACATGTTGAAAGACAAAAACTTTGATTTTTTTGATTTTTATAACATGTAGTAATTTAATGGTTTAATTTGAATATATTCTGCGCATGCTTGACGTCCTTTCCATCATTATTAAACGATGCATTGGAATAGAGGTACATTTAAAAAACTAGAGGCTCTAAAGAGCCTGTGTCGCTCACCTTGGTCTATGTGAATTTTAAACAAAGGACGCAGATGGATTCATGACAATTTTGTGTTTGTGTTTTGGTGATGGTAATGTGTTTGTACATCTTACTTTACTGTACATTCTTGCTGCTAACAATTATCTCTATCTATAATGAACTTGGCCCAGTAGTTTTAGTGGAAAATGTTAGTAAAAATTTACAAATTTTATGAAAATTGTTAAAAGTTGACTGTAAAGGACCATTACTCCTTAGGGGGTCAATTGACCATTTTAGTCATGTTGAATTATTTGTAAATCTTACTTTGCTGAACATTATTGCTGTTTACAGTTTATCTCTATCTATTATAATATTCAAGATAATAATCAAAAACAGCAAAATTTCCTTAAAATTACAAAATCAGGGGTAGCAACCCAACAATGGGTTGTCTGATTCATCTGAAAATTTCTGGACAGATAGACCTTAACCTGATAAACATTCTTACCCCACATCAGATTTGCTGTAAATGCTTTGGTTTTTGAGTTATAAGCCAAAAACTGCATTTCACCACTATGTTCTATTTTTAGCTATGGCGGCCATCTTGGATAGTTGGCCGGTCACCGGACACATTTTTTAAACTAGATATCCCAATGATGATTGTGGCCAAGTTTGGTTTAAATTGGCCCAGTAGTTTCAGAGGAGAAGATTTTTGTAATAGATAACAAAGATTTGCGAAAAATGGTTAAAAATCGACTATAAAGTGCAATAACTCCTAAAGGGGTTAACTGACCATTTAGGTCATGTTGACTTATTTGTAAATCTTACTTTGCTGAACATTATTGCTGTTTACAGTTTATCTCTATCTATAATAATATTCAAGATAATAACCAAAAACAGCAAAATTTCCTTAAAATTACAAAATCAGAGGCAGCAACCTAACAATGGGTTGTCTGACACATCTGAAAATTTCAGGGCAGATAGATCTTGACCTGATAAACAATTTTACCCCGTCAGATTTGCTCTTAATGTTTTGGTTTTTGAGTTATTAGCCAAAACTGCATTTTACCCCTATGTTCTATTTTTAGCCATGGCGGCCATCTTGGATAGTTGGCCGGATCACTGGACACATTTTTTAAACTAGATACCTCAATGATGATTGTGGCCAAGTTTGGTTTAATTTGGCCCAGTAGTTTCAGAGGAGAAGATTTTTGTAAAAGCTAACGACGGACGACGACGACGACGACGGACGACGCCGGACGCCGGACGCCAAGTGATGAGAAAAGCTCACTTGGCCCTTTGGGCCAGGTGAGCCAAAAATAAGAACCAAACATAATTTCTAAGATCCAATAGACACCGAGGAACTGAATAAAGTTATATCGTTAGAGAAAACAGTTTTGTGGCAGTAATATTACATTATTTTCACAGCCTGAAACTAAGTTAGATGTAGAAAAAAAACATTTGGCAATCCTCAAACATTTGAGATATACATAGCATTATAATTAAACAATGACAAAAAATTAAGCATGTAATGACCCAAAAGCCAAAAATAGGGTTGGTGTAAAAAACTGTTACAATCCGAATGGATTATCATCCTATAGATGTCTATATGATCGCAACAGATGTCTACCAGTTATTGACAAAGAAGATCGATTTGTGCAACAATAGATATCGTTAGATGTAACAAACTGTATAATCATTTATGTAATACTATTGCAAAATAAACGAATTGGCTTTTGCAATTTTACTAAAAAAGATGTTGTGGCAATACAATTTCCATTGACTTTAGTTTAGTCACAAAATCTTAAAGTTTAAAAAAAAACATACTGAAATTTGAACATTTGATAGTCTTCGACAGTCAATTGAAATTGAAACAGATCCTTAAAAAAAATATTTCCAGATAAACATTGCTGTTGAAGTCACTTAGTGATACTATGTCGAAATTTTTCTCCCCATAATATTTTGCGTCGCAGAACATCATACATGATTTTATTTGTTTCTATGAAAATAAGCGCAAAATATAGCGTTTAATTACTAGTACGTGTTATGAATTTTGGTTTTGATGACGAATGAAATATTTTTATTCTCTTTGCATCGCCTATGGCTACCGTTGCTTAATCGTGGTCAATATTTAGGTTCATGTTAATTTCAAATGTGTGTTTATTCACCAATTACGTTGTCAAGTTTTCCCTTTATGGATTTTAACGAAACTTGTGCAAAATCTGTTATATGACCGAAAGGCAGCATCTAGAGCAAAACTTTGATATAATTTTCTCGTAACTTTCTTCATATTACTGATGAATAGATACACTTTTTTTTGGTATTTAAGTTAGAAATCAGATACTGCTGTAACGGTTTTAGTCAAAGCTAACTTTGTCAAACCTTCATAGAATTTTATGAAACCTCGATGATAGAAGTTTTGTAACTAAAAGAAAAAAAATTGAAGAAAAATTTGTGATTTTTGTTTTATTCGTTTTGCATACATGTATTTTACTGAATGATTGACTCTAGTTGGCATTTTTGGTCAATATTTGTGCAATTCATTTCAGGTAGGCGATAATGATAAGCTTTTCCTCTACTCCCATATCTGAAAAAAAAATGTATGGGCCGTCGACTCACAAACTTTACATATTCAGTTTTTGAGTTAATCAACCCATTTCACACGACAATCACATCAAACATATGTTAAATGCTTAATTTTTTTCTGTTCATACCATATTTTAATGGTTTTCGAGATTGATCACTTAAATGATTTTTTCTTTTCAGTACGATCGACGAAGCTAAATCGATCCACTTGCAGCATGTAGAGGACATCGAAACATATCTCTCCCATCCTATAAATACATTTCGTCTGTCCAGACGGCTCGCCCAAAATTGGAAACAGATAATTGGACAGATGATGGAAACAGACACGTGCGTAAAAGGTAAATATAAATTTGATTGTATATATTCGGCACTCTTAGCTATTTGACAATTCATGTCAATACAGAAGTGCTGACTAGGCTTGGCTGGTGATACTCTCGGTGTATAAAAAAACCCACCAGCAGTGGCATCGACAAAGTGGTTGTAAATAAAGTCATCATTGATACCAGGATTGAAATTTGAGATTTGCACCAGACGCGCGAATTTTTCTACAAAAGTTTCACCAGTGACGGTCGAATCAAATAAAGTATGAATTTGAAGAGCATTGTGGGCCAAATATTCCTAAAAGTTTTGACAGATACAGCTAAGGTAATCTACTGCTAAGGTAGAAAAGCACCTGTCCTAAGTCAGGAATCTGATGTAAAGTAGTTGTAGTTTGTTTATGTAATTTATACTTGTTTCTCGTTTCTCATTTTTTTAATATAAATTAGACCGTTGGTTTTCCCGTTTGAATGGTTTTACACTAGTAATTTTGGGGCCCTTTATAGCTTGTTGTTCTGTGTGAGCCAATGCTCCGTGGTGAAGGCCGTACATTAACCTATAATGATTTACTTTTTTAAATTGTTATTTGGATGGAGAGTTGTCTCATTGGCACTCACACCACATCTTCCCAAATCTAATTAGTAATTAACAAATTTAAAGTTTTGTTAAAAGTTGATTTATAAGTATGAACATATCAATGATAATACATGCAATACATAAGTGCTGTCTCCTGGACTGGTGATACCCGCGGGGAATAAAAACACCACCAGCAGTGGCATCGACCCAGTGCTAGTTAATAAACTCATCATAGATACCAAGATTGAAATTTTGCCAGACGCGCGTATTTTCTACAAAAGTCTCGACAGTGACAGTCGAATAAACAATTGTTAAAACGGCCAAATAAAGTATGAATTTGAAGAGCATTGATGACCAAATATAACTACTAAGTTTTGCAAAAAAGAGCTAAGGTAATCTATTCCTAAGATAGAAAAGCCTTAGTCATTAAAAATATCAAGGTTTTGTTAACAGTTAATTTAAAAGTATGAACATAACAATGATAATTCATGTCAGTACAGAAGTGCTGTCTCCTGGACTGGTGATACCCGCGGGGAATAAAAAAAAAACACCAGCAGTGGCATCAACCCAATGGTTGTAAATAAACTCATCATAGATACAAGGATTGAAATTTGCCAGACGCGCGTATTTTCTACAAAAGTCTCACCAGTGACGTTCGAATAAAACAATGTTGAAAAGACCAAATAAAGTATGAATTTGAAGAGCATTGATGACCAAATATAACTACTAAGTTTTGCAAAATAAAGCTAAGGTAATCTATTCCTAAGATAGAAAATCCTAAGTAATTAAAAATATCAAAGTTTTGTAAACAGTTAATTTGTAAGTATGGACATATCAATGATAATTCATGTCAATACAGAAGTGCTGTCTCCTGGACTGCCCTGGTGATATCCTCGGGGAATAAAAACACCACCAGAAGTGGCTTCGACCCAAAGGTTGTAAATAAACTCAGAATTAAATTTGTTAATTTGGTACCTTTGATAACTTTTTAGGAATTCTCAAGAAAGCAAGCTAAAGGGTTATATCGTTAGTAAATACTTCTCATTTACCCTTAGTAAATTTCCATTTACTGAATATGATGTTCATTGAAAACTATTACCCAAATATTATGTTGTATTTCACCAAATGTATGAAATGGTTCTTTATGTTTTTAACCTTAAATACAATAACGAGAAAAATTATTAATTTGAACTAAATGAGTATTTGTTTTCTTACTTTAGCCTTAAGAGTGAAATTACAAAATATGGAGGATAATATCCCAGACGACAAGCAGCTCACAGAAATTGCTAATTCCGTGCTCAATTTGGAACAATTTCACAACATAACAATTGGCGAACTTTTGTTGGGCGAGATTAATGGTCATTTACCTCATGAACCTTTAAAGCTTGGAGATCTTGTGTATATAGCAAAGGCCGCATACGACACTGAACAGTATTACTATACCATCACATGGCTGCGTCACGTAACAAACGAAATAAAGGTTCAACGAATTGATGATGTCGATGGCGAATATACAAAAGCCGCTGTTTATAGTTTACTGGCGTCAGCATACTTTAAAGTAAGTAAAGAATCTCAAATGATATATAGAATACACTAGTTATAAAAAGTCATTTCATATTAAGAATGATTATCAAAAACAAAAGAAAGTTTGCTTTTAGGAGGTCCGAATTGAGCATTTTTTTCGTTTGGGATTTTCGAGTTTAACAGTAGGAATTGAAATTGGACCAAGTTATTTCAGATTTAGAAAAGGGCGTTATATTAAGAGGGATTTCTGGTTGGGACTATTAGGTCCGAGACCACCATTGTCGTCCCTTGATTTTAAATATAGTCCCTAGTGTTGACAGTGGGTTACTTGCCATTAATTTTTATACCCCTTCCAAATTTATTTCTCCATGTTCAATACCTCAAATTGCAAGTAGGGGGATGAAATTACACTGTAAAAAAATTTGGGTCCAGAATTTTAAAGGAAAGTAATGATTTGGTCCAGCTGAAAAAGGTTGAAAATGAGCACTTCGGAAGCTGTCAAAAGATTTCAAGACGCCCTAAACATAACATTGTCCATATTTTGAGTTAGAGGCGATGAAGTTTTCTATAAATTCCCAAAAGTAGTACAACACACTGTAAAAGTTTCTTTGAGAAAGCGCAGGTGGGATTTTTTTATTTTCATTTATGTTCTAAAAGAAATGCACTACGAATTAATTGTGTTCTCGGACCATTAATACGTACATATACCTGTACCTGTGTCATTATCAATAAAATCATTGCTTATTTTATTAGAATTATTACTATTACGCCAATTACGAAATATTTTGGTAAAATTGAATCCCTTCAGTTGCCTTTTTGTTCTCATTTTTATGCGCGAAGATCAGTGTTTAACATTGTTGTTAACTTATAGTTTGTGAAAACATGCCCAGAACAACCCTTTATTTGGTGGTCTGTACATATATATATATTCCAAATCAGGAGCCTATAGCCTGTGTTAGTCTTGAATTATTTTTAATTTTTAGTTTCTTGTGTACAATTTGGATTTAATAATGGCGTTCGTAACCACTGAACTAGTATATATATATTTGTTTAGGGGACAACTGAAGGACTCCCCCAAGTGCAGGAATTCCTCGCTACATTGAATCCCTGTTGGTGACCTTCTTCTTTTGTTTTTTCTATGGTCGGGTTGTTGTCTCGTTGACACATTTTCAATTTCCATTCTCAATTTTATTGTTTATTCGGTGTTATTTTCTAGATGGGACACATCAAACCAGCAGTTGACTTAACAGATGAGATTCTATCATTCGGTAAGTTTCTCTATTATCTAGACACAATTTATCCAGAAGTATGAATTCTGAAATTGGTAATACAATTAAGGTGGTACCCAACACTTTCACTAAAATTAATTTGGATCGATTAGTATTCATAAAATTCTTGTCAAAGTAATAACTTTGACCCTTTAACAAAAATATAAAAATTTCAAAAATTTTGAACCAATCGTTTTATCAGAAAAAAATACACTGGTTATATAGCAGTTTGACAAACACAAATTTTGATCATTGAGAAGCTTAATATTCCCTTAACAACACAACGTAATTAAAACGTTTAACTGATTTTACAGAGTTATCTCCCTGTAGTGTTAGGTACCACATTAATTTCACTACCATATCTTGAACAAAAGGCAGCAGAACATGCGAAATAGTATTGACCTATATGACACAGCATGTTTTGTTGCGATATGAATTTTCCAATTGTGTATGAACTACGTTGCATCCATCGTCGCTAGCCAAGGGTTACGATCCAATCCCACTCTCATATTTTTTTTTTATAGATTTGCATATATTATTAAAGTTCGTAATACAAATTGTTTTTTCACTATCAACTTAGTTTTAAACCTAAATAATACCCCAACAAAACGTGTTTTAGACAATGAAAGTGTACAAAACTAACAAACCAAACGACTCATTACCAAAAAAATGTGCAAGATACAAATAAAGACAAAAAAAACACAAGGCTATACACTATGAAGTGAACCACATTGGAACAGGATCAGCTTACCCCTCCGGAACACCTAAGATCACTCCAAGTTTTTTTATGGGGTTCGTTTTGCTTAGATTTTAGTTTTCTATGTTGTGTCTTCTGTACTATTGTTTGTCTGTTTGTCTTTATTTTTAGCCATGGCGTTGTCAGTTTATTTTCAATCAATTAGTTTGACTGTCCCCCTGGTATCTTTCGCCACTCTGTTACTGGATAAAGAAGGGTTACATTTGAAATTTAAAATACGTTTGTAATTATCATTATTACTGATTTAGTGCCTTTGCCATTTATAGAGTGCTTTGTCATTCATGGAGTACAGTGGGGTCTTCTTATTGTGGGCGGCCCTACGATGACATATAATCGCTTATTTCTGCATTATTTAGTCTCTGGCGAGAGTGCTACTTTCACACCACGTATTGTTACCTTTATTAAGTTGAATTTCTTTAGACAAAGATTACATAAGATGATGTTGGCTCTCCTTTAAGATGCTTCTAGTTTTGTTTGCTCTAGAATATTTCAATTTGTTGGCTTTCTAAAATTAGGATGTAGCAAATAAAGGCAACAGTAGTATACTTGGCAAATGTGACAGTTGTTATAAAATAGTTTGAAACTAAACATAGTTTGAGATTATGGATGTTTGCGTTTGTTTTTGTTGCACAGACTTCAATGTTCCTGCTGTTCCTTGTTTTTATCTTAAAGTTGAGGTGTTACCCTCGGTTTAATTTTGTGACCCGGATTTTTTTTTCTCTCTCTCTCAATCGATTTAAGAAAACACTGGTATGCTGTATTCTGCCAGTGGCGACAATACTAACATTTTCTAAATTTACCACTTTTTATAATAAAAACCTGGATATACAGTTATGTGTTGTGTTAGTTCTTTATTATTCTGTTATAAAAAGTGAAGCTTAATAGCATCATGACCAACTTCCAAACGAGTTTGTTTATGTTAGTCATGTCAACCGTCTATTTACACCATATTTATGAATAATTCTCTAGAAAATATTTGAATAGGTTTAAAATTTTAAATTGTAAATATACATGATATACGTACTGCAGCTGCATATGTTGTACCCTTACTTCAATCACAGCGCTCTTAGCTGACTTCCTTCACCTGCCTTGTGTACACAAAAGGCCAACCTAATCCTGGGAAAATGTTATAAAACCGTTTTCCTTTTATGTACCTTGTGGGAACGTAGGTATAATTTTTGATTGCCCATTGTTTTCTCCCTTTAGACACTTAGCTTTCGATAAAACTTTTATACATTTTCTAACACATAATGATACACTCTATTACAGAGTGTGAATTCACATTACTATAAGACGTGTCACGGTACTTATATATCCCAAATTCATGTATTTGGTTTTGATGTTATATTTGTTATTTTCATAGGATTTTGTCTAATGCTTAGTCTGTTTCTGTTTGTACATTTTAATGTTGTGTCGTTGTTCTTCTCTTATATTTAATGCGTTTCCCTCAGTTTTAGTTTGTTACCCCGATTTTGTTTTTTTTGTCCATGGATTTATGAGTTTTTAACAGCGCTATACTACTGTTGCCTTTATTTACAGACCCAGACAATGTTATAGCACAGAGAAATAAGATATACTTTGACACAGTGGAGGAGAGAAATCCTAAAAGTATTACTAAAACTAAACCTTCTGAAAAAGTCAAGAGATTGTTCCATAAGATATGTAACCAAGGCGTTAAACAAGTAAGAGAGAAAGTATTTCTTAATTAAACTAAACCTTCTGAAAAAGTCAAAAGATTGTTTCATAAGATAAGGCGTAAAACAAGTCAGAGAGAAAGTGTATAAAAAATGAAAGATGAAAACAAGATGAAAATATCATATTATATTATAGATTTTAATTTCCAGTTATTCTTATACCGGTTATGCGCAATGACCATTACGTCTACATATTTTGTGTATCTCTTTAGTTTTCTAAATAGTAGTAGACATTTTAACTATCATGTCATAAATCGCACAGATCGACAATATTCGGTACAGGTATACATATTGGTTTTGTTTTAATTTCCGGCTTTCTTCAGAATGGTATGATTGTACTTGTCGGATGTCAATGTAGAGCAGGATATGCTTAAATCTTCCGAGTATCTGATACTAGTATCACTCTTTGCATGTTATCAGTTGTCACATATTTAAAGTAAACAAAGACGAATTTTGAAGATTCTGAAGTAAAGCATTTCTTGATTTTACAAAAAATACCGAACTCCTAGGAAAATTCAAAAAGTCCTTTATGAAAGGCAATACTCAAAGCTCAAACACATCAACTGTCATATTCAGGTATGTAAACTGGATGTGTCATACACAGCTACTTTTGCATAGGTACTATTTTGTACTAAAAATATGTAGTACTGGAAATTTACTTTATAATTTAGTACTATTTCTTTACTTTAAAATTATTTTAATATTTAGGTACTTGATTTGTACGTAATATTTTGGTACCGAAATAATACAATATTCCATGTTTGAAAATCATTACTTTAAAAGATTTGAAATAGAAAAACTTTCAAAATGCTGAAAATGTAACGGTAGTAACCAAACATCTGTAGTACCTAAATTTCAAGTACACATTAAGTGCTGTAAAAGACAGGTACCTAAATATCACAATAATTTTAAAGTAACAAAATAGAACTGAATATTAAAAGTAGATTTCCAGTACTACATAATTTTAGTACAGAAATAGTACCTATGTAAAAGTAGCTGTGTATGTAGAAAATGGTGGATATTAAACGTGAGATAGAAGATACCAAGTGGTTTTCTAACTCATGAGTAGAGAACAAAATGGCCAGTTAACAAAACTACGAATTAAACAAAAACAAAACAAAAACCACATGTATACAAAGTCTGCATAGGGAAAAGCCTAAAGACTGAGCAACCCGAACCGAACCCAAAAACGGTTTAAAATACTTACTAGTATGCAATACATATGAACTGTTTATTACAAATATTTTATGTATAAACTAGAGAGTCAGATGACAGAATAATACTCTATTTTGTTCATTTAAAATATGTACTTATTGTCATGCTTTTTTCCGCTCTCATTCAATTCTTGATAATTATTATTATGCTTCAATGTACCTGTTATCTTCTTGAAATATTCAATGATCGTGAATTCTTTCAAACTAAGATTCATTCTCTTTTTAACTTTTCGTTTTAGAAAATGTCTAGAGAGAAATGTTTATATTTTCCATTACGAAATAAAATGTGGTACATGAAGTCTAATATCAAAGCAGAAGTACTGAAAAAGAAACCTCTTATTATATATTTCCACGATCTGATAGACAATAAAACAGCTAATGCTTTGAGATACATGGGTTACGAAACGGTAAGTATGTTATTATAATTGAATTTTTGATGTAACACGTCTTCTGATTGGCTGACGTTATTTTGTTATCAGCCTATAGACATATTTAGTCATCTGACCATGACGTCATCAACGTTTTTTCATGGTTTTCTACGGTTTAAAATGAAATTTAGAATTAAATTATAAGAAATGACTGTAATATTCTTTCAGTCTATTCGAAATAACATAAAAAATCTGGTGAACACTGTTAAATAATCCGCTACGCGCGTTATTCAGTGTGCACCAAATTTTTTGTGTTATTTCTTCATAGACAGAAAAAATATTACAGTCATTCCTTAAATACATATGTTGGTGATTGATTTTGTCATCATAGCTTCAATTAGCTAGCATCTCCGCAAAACATAGATATAGAAAAATAAAGGCAACAGAAGTATACCGCTTTTTAAAGTTCAAAATCGATTGATAGAAAAAAATCACGGTTACAAACTGAAACCGAGGGAAACAACTCAACTATAAGAAGAAAACAACGATATAACTGAAACACTGAAGTGCAACACAAACGACAATGCAACACAAACAGAAATGAACTAGCCATTTTATCAAAAGCTGAAACACACAAACGCAATCTGCATGAAACATGCTTTCTTTGCTGTGCATTTGCGTTAATATATTTTCAAATCGAAGTGAACATCTAGGATTTAAATGACAACTCGAATGTCAATACAACAGGTAATTCGTTTAGTAGATTCCTTGTGAATGCATATACATTAAAACTTGTACAAACCGGCCGTCTACAAGACTATGAAAAAGGGCCGGTTTTGACAGTGAGCCGTTTTTATCCAGGTTTCCGTTTTAACCGGAAGTAAAACAAAAAATAGAAACTTGTATGTATCCTCGTATGTCAAATATACCTCGGTAGCACCGGTCTCCGACTTGTCAATTTCATTTTCACTTTGTTTTTCATTTTCATCATAATACTCGCTTTGTTTGGACTGTAACATGAGAGTTTCGTTTTACTTCCATGAACGTTAATTTCCAACGCTGGTATGACTGATTTGAAAGCCAGAATATTATAAAACGAAATTTCACCCGGATCTAAACATTGTCGTACACTGCACATTGATTGTTGTCACCCGGGTGTTTTTCATTACCAAGGCCATTCGTCTAGAGGTTCATAATGGGGAACCCAGGATTTTGAAAACACGATGTAAATTTCTTACTCCGCGATTGAAAAAAACCCGATTCTCTGAATCTAGGAATTGACTAAATTGGAGGTGACAGTAGTTATAGGGATGTTCAAAACTCCTAAATCGATGACGAAGATACAAATCAAGATCGAAATAACTGAAGATAAAATATCGGCAGAAACATGTCGCAAGTCAGTTCGGATACAGACACATCATATCGGTCAACCTGTACAAAAAAAGTCAACAATAGTATACCGCTGTTCAAAACTCATAAATCCATGGACAAAAACCAAAATCGGGGTAACAAACTAAAACTGAGGGAAACGCATTAAATATAACAACGACACAACATTAAAATGTAACACGCACAGAAACGGACTAAGCATAAGACACAATCCTATGAGAATAACAAATATAACATCAAAACCAAATAAATGAATTTGGGATAGATAAGTACCGTGACACAGAAGAATAACAGAATTACCAACCCCAAGGAAAAGTCAAACGGACTATAACTTTAGAAAAGATATACAAATGACAATGGCCAATGTTGAAGGACATTTTAAAACTTAAGACACATGTACGTATAATGGATGATTTTAAAAGATATAAAGTGGAAAATCAACAAATAACCAAACTGAATTAAAAAAAATCCAAATAAACCCAACGTCCGTTCGTTCGTCCGTCCGTCTGTCCCGCTTCAGGTCAAAGTGTTTGGTCAAGGTAGTTTTTGATGAAATTGAAGTCCAATTGACTTCAAACTTGGTATACATGTTCCCTATGATATGATCTTTCTAATTTTATTGCCAAATTAGAGATTTACCCCAAATTTCACGGTCCACTGAACATAGAAAATGATAGTGCGAGTGGGACATTCGTGTACTGAGGACACATTCTTGTTTGATATATTTTAGTTAATGAACAGTACCAGTAAATACAGATACAGTTATCCTAGACAAAGGTGAGTTATACAGATACAGTTATCCTAGACAAAAGTGAGTTATACAGATACAGTTATCCTAGACAAAGGTGAGTTATACAGATACAGTTATCATAGACAAAGGTGAGTTATACAGATACAGTTATCCTAGACAAAGGTGAGTTATACAGATACAGTTATCCTAGACAAAGGTGAGTTATACAGATACAGTTATCCTAGACAAAGGTGAGTTATACAGATACAGTTATCCTAGACAAAGGTGATATATACAGATACAGTTATCCTAGACAAAGGTGAGTTATACAGATACAGTTATCCTAGACAAAGGTGAGTTATACAGATACAGTTATACTAGACAAAGGTGAGTTATACAGATACAGTTATACTAGACAAAGATGAGTTATACAGATACAGTTATCCTAGACAAAGGTGAGTTTCTCGTTTAGATGAAGGATCTTGATTTATTATGCAAGTCACAATTATGAATGCCTTAAGGAGGTAGACCTAGGTTAAGGGAAGTAACTCTTAAAATCATCAGAATGTTTGTGTTAACCATTTTCATAAATATATTCTAAGCTTCTAGGTTACATAGATTATTTCCAATCTGTTTCAGGTAAATGCTTAAAATACATTGATGATACTTGAGTTTTAAAAACGCATAACTGATTTAAAGAGTTATCTCCCTGAACCAAGGTCTACCCCCTTAATAACGTTTAACATAGTTCTGAATGGTAAAATGAATTATAAGGCAGCTGTAAATGGGTTTGTTATGCTTTTTTTAAATTATAAGAATATTAGAAGGGATACCACATACAATGACCGGGGGTAATTAAAGAATGAAATATAATATTTCGCAAATAAGTTAGATTGTGTCTGTTTAGTTAACGCATCAATATAAATATAACGGAATTTGATGAGACTGTCATCAAAGTGAGAGGGTTAGCGCGATAAAACCAGGTTTAATTCACCATTTCTGAAAATGCCTGTACCAAGTCAGGAATATGACAGTTCTTGTCCATTCGTTTTTGATGTGTTTTTAATTTGATTTTGCCAGGTGATTATGGACTTTCCGAATGGATTTTCATCTAGGTTCAGTATTTTTATGATTTTACTTTTTAGAATGATAAAAAATTAGGAAAATACAAATTTTTTGGTATAAAAAATTTGAGTTGATAAATGTAACTTGTTTCCATTGTTTTATTTGTGAATTTACTTAACTTGTAATTGTTAACGTTATATAAACATTAATACACATATTCATATAATTATCTGATTGAATTGCAGTTCTATTGTTTATGACAACACTAATTGGAGCTGGGTTCAAAAATTAAAAGAAAAATTCTACAGTATGGACATCAGTAACAAACTGGTTACAAAGTCAAAGTTCAATGTAAGTCTAATTTTTACAATCTATATAAAATGAGAAAAAAAACACGTTGTTAAATAATTATCTTATGGTAACAATTAAATAATTTAAATGCCCAAAGAGGTGCAAGCCGTGCAAGGGCTGTATAGCCAGTCAAGTTAGTTAAAAACTTGTATCGTTGTAAACGTTGTACGTCTGAACGCTCGTGAACGCTTAAAACCCTGAAATTTGAAAGACCACGATAAATGTTCCTATGATGATGAATAAAGGTAAAACCACAAAACTAATGATTGGATTTTAAATGATTATACAAATGATGTTGATGAAAGTTTGGTACTATTTCATCATTTCGCACACGGTTGTTTTTATGCCCCACCTACGATAGAAGAGGGGCATCATGGTTTCTAGTCTTTGCGTCCGTCCGTCCGTTCGTTCGTCTGTCCGTTTGTCCCGCTTCAGGTTAAAGTTTTTGGCCGAGGTAGTTTCAGATGAAGCTGAAGTCCAATCAACTTGAAACTTATTACACATGTTGCTTATGATATGATCTTTCTAATTTTAAAGCCAAATTAAACTTTTGACATAACAAAGAAATATTTACACTAAACTGATCAGACATAGATTTTTAAAGGACATACTTTATTTGAAAAAAGTTATTTATACCATTTATGGGCATTATGTTTTCTGGTCTGTGCGTCTGTTCGTCCGTCTGTCCGTCCGTTCGTCTGTCCCGCTTCAAGTTAAAGTTTTTGGTCGAGGTAGTTTTTAAAGAAATTAAGTCCAATCAACTTGAAACTTAGTAAACATGTTCCCTATGATATGATCTTTCTAATTTAATGCCAATTGTATCCCATTTCACGGTCCAATGAACATAGAAAATGATAATGCGAGTGGGGCATCCGTGTACTGGGGACACATTCTTGTTCATATCTATATTAAAATAATGAACATTTTGAATAAACACCATAATGAGTAAAATATGGATTTTCCATGAAATCACACTGACATAACAAAGAAATATTTGCAAAAAGGAGAAGTTCACAAAAATGACAAAATCAAACGCTAGCAATGATTAGAAAAAGTGAAGAAAAAAAAATGCCATATTCCTGACATGGTACAGATGAAGGTACAAAGTAAAAATACAAAAATACTGAACTCCGAGGAAAATTCAAAAAGGAAAGTTCCAAATCAAATGGCAAAATCAAAAGTTCAAACACATCAAACGAATGGATAAAAACTGTCAAATTCCTGACATGGTACAGGCTTTTTCTTATGAAGGAAATAGTGGATTGAACCTGGTTTTATAGCTAGCTGAACCTCTCACTTGTATGACAGTCGCATCAAATTCCATTACATTGTCAACGATGCGTGAACAAAACAAACAGACACAAAGAGTAACAATGTCAAAAAAGGGGCACAGCAGCCAACATTGTGTAATCATCTTAATCACTATAAAACAACAAATGCAACGAAGAAGCACAAAAAGGAATACATCAAATTTAAAATCCTCAAAAAAGTGTTAGATGAACAAAAGATGAAACGAATTTACAGGGTTGTCGTCCTCTGCCACATGTTTGCTTGCATCACCTCCTATGCGAATCCGAATCAGTCTAAATGCCACAATATATTTATGGGACAAAACCGACAAACTGACAGATCAGACGCCAACGCTAGAATCTTGAAAGATAAGACTAAAACATTATAACTAGTTTGTTGAGACAAAGACACATCGTATGAGTCAACCAATTCGGGATTGCAAAATTAAGCACTAACTGTGGGTTATCGAGTGACAAGACAAATGAATTGGAACATGAACTTGGCAAGATGCCATTTGTAGTCTTTATGAACAAGAATATAAGTTATATGGTTCGCTACTGACCCCTTACGGATCCATAAAGGGTCAGTAGTTAACCGTATAACGAATTAATCGCACACAGGACTTTTTCGGCTGCGTTTTGTTGAAAAAAAACTATGAAACACAACAACATTAATAGATGACGTCACTATTAACGCGTCATGAACCCCCTATGAAATTTACTAATCCCTACAGTCTCATAGGGGTCACCACGTGGCGGCGTTAAACCAATCATAAAGTGATAATTTACCCGCGGTGCGGTAAGATAGGTTATTAGTGCCAATGAGACAACTCTACACAAGTCATCACAGGGACGAAATATGTGAGTGTTACATGTGAGAATTACGTCAAAACACATTAAATTGAAATATGCATCTTATAGTATTTTTTAATTTTTTTAAATAGGTGATGAATATAGGTTTGGAGGGATCTATTAGGAAACCACAAAGGGTAAGATATAACTTCATTCGTAGCTCGGATAATTGAAGTAAGTAGTTGATGAGGCGATTGGGCAAATAAAATTAAAAATTTAGTATTGAAACAAATGTTCAGTTTTGCGGTTGGAAAACAATTTTACAGCTATTTTTAAATGTTTCAAATATCTAGTTCATTTATAAATATACAGATGTTTTTTATATAAACAACCTGTTTTCTAAGCAATTTCGTTTATGATGATATTTGTTGATCTTATGTTTTGCTAACTACCATTACACGACGATAATACTTATAGTAAAATGAAAATACAAAAGAATTAAAGACTTTTCCTCAAAATTGTATAGCCAACAGGTAATCCATATATACAATATTCTAATGATCTTTTTCTACGTGCTTTTCGTTTAATATTATTTAAAAAGAAATCTGGGGTTTTTTTTTTAAAAGGATTCCTTGTTTCAGAATGAGTTATCTTTCTATTTTACAGAACATTTATCCATATCCACTTGGGTCCTTAGTAGTTGGATCGTTTATAGTTTCTGTGAGTACAAATATATACATACGATGATCGGGGTGGGTTTGTGTAATATAACGAATGAGACAACTATCAAATACAAAAATGTGACAAATCCAACAATTTTTTCCAATAAATTGCGGAAACTTAGGAATAATATCCGTTGAACAGATGATAGATGGTATTGTGCTCATAACTTCAATACCGTTCCCTTTTCACGAACGTGACCTACCGAATTAGACCGATTTCTGGGTTCGTAATGACATGAGCAACACGACATGTGACATATGGTGGGCAGAATCTGCTTATGCTTCCGGAGTATCCGAGATCAACCGTCTTTTGGTGGGGTTGGTGTTGCTCAGTCTTTATTTTTCTACTTTGTGCTTTTCTGCTATTGTTTGTATGTTTGTCTTTTTATTTTCTAGCCATGACATACGTTGTTATATTATTTTCGATAAATCTGTTTGAATGTCATTTTGGTATCGTTTGCACCTCTTGGTACGACAGAAGCGCATTAAGTATTCATTATAATTATTGTAATTAATAAAGCTCGCCAGAAATCAAATGTAATGACTAATCAAATGTGAAATTTATGAGCAGTATGAGATTTAAACAAGGGCTCACAATTCAACTCGTTATTTAAAGCTGAATTTGTATTGTCTAGTGGAGTCGGATAGTTTTTAATTCATCATCAATTACTAATTTTTGCACGTTAATCTAATTAGTTCGTTTTTAAATAAAGCGCGAGTACATAAAAAAGAAGATGTTGTATGATTGCCAATGAGACAGCTATCCACAAAAGACCAAAATGACACAAACATTAACAACTATAGGTCACCGTATGGCCTTCAACAATGAGCAAAGCCCATACCGAATAGTCAGCTATAAAAGGCCCCGATAAGACAATGAAAAAACAATTCAAACAAGGAAACTAACGGTCTTATTTATGTAAAAAAAAATGAACGAAAAACAAATATGTAACACATAAACAAACAACAACCACTGAATTACAGGCTCCTGACTTGGGACAGGCACATACATAAATAATGTGGCGGGGTTAAACATGTTAGCGGGATCCCAACCCTCCCCTAACCTGGGACAGTGGTATAACAGTACAACATAAGAACGAACTATAAAAATCAGTTGAAAAAGGCTTAACTCATCAGATAGACAAAAAATACAAGTGGACGTGGCCGGGTACTTATACAACCCGACACAAAACGACACAAAGTACGTTGCCTTAAGGAATGCTTCCACTGGATGGATTAATTCAAGTACAATATAAAGTATTATGTTTGATATACATCATTACATGTTTTGTTTATTTTCATTTCCCTTTACAGCTGTCAGAGAGATCATTAGGAGGGGAATTGGTCTTTCCTTTAGCCAACACTAAAGTATCAATCAATAAGGTCGGTCATTTGTATTACTGTGGATTCGTTTATTTTCTTGGGTACCTATTTTCTTGGATTTAGGATTTAGTATGTTCGTGGATATTTAATTTCTTGGTTTTGCCCAGGTCTGCATTAAATCCTATAGAAAATTTGTTATTCCCTGAACATCAAATTTCGTGGTTAACCTGTACCCACGAAATCAACGAAAATTGGTATTCAACGAATAACAATGAATCCACAGTCTCAGATATTTCTTGTTTAATTCTTGAATCAGATATGTCAAAAATGGCTACAACCTGTACACAAAAAGAGATGCCATCAAATGGACAAGCAAATGATCATTCCATAAAGCACAGAAAGAAAACGACAAAACGACAAAACTATAAAGTTCTATAAAGCGAGTTAACTTTCTACTGCAGTAAAACCGTTAGAAAAGATTTCTAGATAAGAGACTTTTCTGCAATTGGTTCATTAATATGTTTTATAATTGTCTTCAATAGAAAATTGTAACTGCTGTTTACTGTTCAACACTTATTGTGTTTTGATTATGTTCTAACCAAATTGCCAAATCCTTTTTTATTTTGATATTTGAAATTGTTTTGAATTCCGTAGTAAAACAATTACTTAGTATGTACTATTTTATGTTATCTTTTGATATACATCGTAATTGTTAATTGCTTTTAAAATTAAGAATATGACATCTAAAACTATTTACAACTCTTTATGAGTTATAATACTTATGGAATTGAATACATAATCAAAACAGTACATATCTTTCCAAAATATAATTTGAAACTTTCTCCGTTCTAGGGAGACGGTGTGTTTTATGAAGAAACAGCACTTCTGACAATGTGTCCAGTGGCTTATGGTAGTCAGTGGTGTAAGTATTAGTATCTTGTTTTATTAAAACATAATTTAAAAAAACTCGATGTCCAAAGTAAATTAAAAAAGGGGATACTCTTAAAATTTGTCATCAGAGGAAGTTTTGTATATTAAAACAAAGCAAAGAACAAAAAACGATTTTCGCTGGTATGAACGTTGAAACAACATGAACAATAATCACCAAAAAATATTGACAAAAATACCGAACTCAAAAATAAATTCAAAAAGTGGGAAGTCTACTAATGTGTGTTTATTAAATTTGTCATCAATTAAAGTTGTGTATATTTAAATCAAAGCAAACAACAAACTCAATTCGTCTCAACTCGGCCGATTCCGTACCTTCATATAACCTCGTCCGTAATAGGTAGGTTTCCATTATTGATCTCCTGTCAAGGAGGGGATAAAATATTAAAAATATGAGCATAAACAGTAAATCGTTCAGCTTCCGGCGAAGAAATGTAAGGCGTAGACACATATCACATACCGTATTACAGCCGAGGGATAGAAGGAGAGTAGCGTTTTCTGCCGAAGATTGCCGAATGGTACAAACTCATATAACATTGGCAAACTAACAACGTCATTGCATATATAATTAATGAGGATCACGAACCTTATAAACAACCAGGAGGTGATCGGAAAAATTATAAACTGTGGATTTTGGATATACGTTGAAATAAAGTCTTTTGTTAACATTTCTTTCAAACTCAAACAATTTGGTATTGTGCTCTGATAATTGTGTTTAGAATGACACTGACATTTCATCAATCATCAGAAACCATGTTTAATGTATACTGACAATCTTCCGCATAATTAGCAATTGAAATGTGTCTGTTTACACAGAAAGTGCACCTGATGTTTAAAGCTTAGAATTAATAAAGATTGTGGATTATTTTAGAAAGGTAACTCAATATAACCTTTCTAAAGCAGTTAAGTTGTATAAAAAGATCTCAACAATAAACCACCTGTCTTAAAGCAGAAAAGATTCTTGGTTTCAATAAATTGAATTAATTAGTGATGAGCATGAAAACGTTGTTTTTTTTTATTATTGTAAATATCATAGAGCTCTCTAGTGAGGTACTGGTCTTTCAACTGGCTAACGTTAAATAAAGATTAAAACCAATTGTTTATATAAGGAATGACTGTTATATTTTTTCTGTCTATGAAGAAATAACATAAAAAATGTGGTGCATACTGAATAACGCGCACAGCGGGTTATTTAACACTGTGCACCATATTTTTTATGTTATTTCGAATAGACAAAAAAAACATTAAAGTTATTTTTTATAATTTAATTCTAAATTCCATTTCAAACAGTAGAAAACCATGAAAAACTGTGATGGCGTCACGGTCACATGACTAAATTATGTGTATGGGCTCATAACAAAATAACATTAGCCAATCAGAAGACGCGTTACATCCAAAATTAACTTATTAAGTTGTAAATTATATATATTAGGAAGTGTTCGAGTTCACATAAACCGACAGCTAGAAGATGTCTTGATAGTTATCAAAGGTACCAGGATTATAATTTAATACGTCAGACGTTCGTTTCGTCTACATTAGACTCATCAGTGACGTTTGAATAAAAAAAAGTTATAAAGCCAAACATGCACAAAGTTTAAGAGAAATCTAGATTTCCATACAATCAAGGAATGTATTTGTTGTTTAATTACGTTTATTACTAAACTTTTATACGTCTATGAGACAAAACCATTTTATTTATTTTTTCAGATGGATTTCAGTATTTATACCAAGTACCATACTCGCATAAAATATGTCCACCTAAACGACACGTCAGGAGGGGATATTAGTAGAAAATCATTCGAACATTTGATTATCAGAGAAGCATTTTGTGACAGTTATATTTGTGCAGAATTTAAAAAGTATTTAACTTGTTATGAACACAATTTACTATAATAATAAAAACGTATGTACTTATAAGTGCCAGTCTTTGTAAAAATCAGGCAATTTAGGTTAAAATCAAAACATGATCAAGAAAAACACAGCGAGCTATTTAATACTAACCTTCATCCTGAGCTAAACAATAATTGGTCTTTCGTGTGTGTGGGTCTGGTAATATCAAATAACTTGGTTAGAAAATTGGTTGGAATGATAGCAAATTACAGAGGTATCTCCCCTTATTCGTTAATTTCTAGTGCATTTCAACCAAATTGTATCTTCCATTACCAGAACAGAAAACGGAAAAGAATGTTATGTTTGTGCATAACTACATTTTGTGAACTGAAATCAATGGCAAATTGTTTTTTTTTGTCATGTTTTCACCACTGCCTGATTCTTAGGCAGACTGGCACTTAATTGTGAGAAAAAGTTACTATAACAAAATTATTACTAAAGAGATTGGTATGTCTGCAATAAATGCAGTTGAGGTATGTAAAAAACTGACACTAGTGTGATCTATTACGTCAAAATGGAAACTAGGCGTATAACAGTAAATCATGCATGTTTTTAAACTTGGCATTACGTGATGATGTGGATAGTCACCATTCATGTTAAATGTAATGAATTTTAAAAGGTCACTTTAATTTTGTCTTCAATATTGAATATTTAAAACAGATATATCATGTATATGATTGTAAAACCTAAACGGTGACAAGGATATAAATATAATGCCACTTTTGGTCTTAGTCCGACTGGAAGCGAAATCATTTAGAAGAAGAAAGGAATGGGAAATACGCAGTAATCTATAATCTTGTGATGAACTTTGAACTTTAATTGTGTGTATATACTGCTTGTAGAAAAGACATAGAAAAATTACTGGTTTGATAAATAGAAAGCTAGACATAAAGCACTAATTGTTTTGAATGTATTTTGCAATCAAATCTGCTTTATCTTAAAACATGAGTAAGAAACTGTTATTCTTTAATTGCGTAATAGCATAACAATACAGTGCTATTTGAAAATTGACTGTTAAAAATTAATGCCTGGGATAATTATAATTAATAAAGATGTAAACCAGTTTGAAATTTGTATTCTGTAGGCACATGGTCTTATCTTTATGTGGAAAACAATGCATTAAAGAATAGATTTAAAAAAAAAAAATTTACGATTTAATCTTTGCTGGAAGAAGATACTACCTTAATAACTGTGCATTGTAATTACTGGTATTTTATAAAAACCTTCAAAGGTCAACTTTACTGGAAGAAGATACACCCTTAATAACTGTGCATTGTAATTACTTGTATACACATTACCTAATCACAAGATACCAAGATAAGAAGTTTATACACCAGACGAGCGTGTGTTGACACCCAGTTCAATTGGTTTATATTTCCTTATTACTGACATTTACCTAGACAGACTCCTTTTTTATGTTACTAGTAGCTCGTTTTTTACGCGTACCACTTCATGCACCATCATGCAATGATTTCCGATCATGGAATCTAATATGATTCACATAATGACTGCTGTAATAAATATAAAACGTCAGGTTTCATCGGACAAAAAAAAACACTAGACAATATTTATTGTACAGCACACGTTGTCACAGATTTCATGTTACACTTGTCAGTTTGTATATACATACACACAAATAATTAAATAAGTAAAATGCAATTACTTATATATGACAATGTTGACACTTTGGTTTTGTTCTTGTCGTGTACAATACGCATGAAAAACCTATATTAAAATAGTAGATGGTGGATGGAAGCATAGTTGATGAGTTTAACGGATAGATACCTCAACAGATTGTCCGATTTATTTTGAACATAAATAACACGCAGACACAAACAACCCAAAATTCTTTTATTTCACTAATTAACATTGCCATATACGCAGGAGGTTTTGCTTACCATAAAATCAAGTTCAATCCACCATTCGTATGCCCAACCTAGTAGAGAGACATTATGTATTCTGATATGTGCGTCCGTTTGTTCGTTCGTCCGGCTGTCCAGCTTCAGGTTAAAGTTTAAGTAAAGGTAGTTTACGATGAAGTTGGAGTCTAATCAACTTGAAACTTTGTACACATGTTCCCTATGTTATGCTCTTTCCAATTTCACTGCCACATAAGAGTATTTACTTTAATTTCACGGTCCACTAAACATGACAGTGCGAGTGGGACATCCGTGTACTATGGACACATTATTATTTCTTAAAATGCACGGTCCAAAGTCAAGAGTACAGAATTTGCTATCAAGTTATTCAGTGCTATGTATGTTGCATTAGTGTTGTTTTTGTTGTACTTCATCGTTTCTATTGTTCCGTTGTTTTCCTATTATAGATTGTTTGTTTCTACGAGTTTTGGTTTGTTATCCGACTTTACTTTCTCTCAATCAAATTATGACTTTTGAACAGCGGTAAACTACTGTTGCTTTTAAATGTATCTATGTTGCCCTGTCACTTAACATCTTACATTGAAGTGAGTGTATACATCTCATTTACCACAGTAAACTTGAGATTAAAGCTACTACCAAAACTAAGGTATACTTTATATAATGCTTTTTTCCTTGATATGGACATAGTTCGGCGTCTTCAAATTAGAATATAGGAAAACTGGACATTTAGACTCGAAGAAAAACTGAAAAAGACGAACAAGTCCATTTAGCACCGGAGATGAACTGCAGCGGGAAGATCCTATTAATATATATTTTTTTATAAATAAGTGGAAACCTGCATACATTTATAAAAATACTCAAAACACAGGAACATGACAAAATTTCAATATCTGAAAATTTATCTTGATGTTGATTATCGAGAAACATTGCCGTTTCCCCAGATGATGTATGCGACATACTTTTAATAACCTAGGAATTAATCATGTGCTATGAACGTCCTTGTTATATCCAATGTTATTGAAAATATGCAATCAATCATGATGTGTTGGTAATGTATACATTTCATAAATATATTCGTGAAGAAATGTTTCAACAGAAGTAATTTGTATGATTTATGATCCAACTATACAAGCATTACTATTGTGAAATTTTTCAAAGAAATTAGTATATTTGTATATATCCAATGTAATTTGATGTTTTTTAATGTTTAAATTGATTTTAATTAGTTTTCCTTTTATTTGTGATGAGTGATGACTTATATTGTGTTAACACGATCTATATGTTTATATACATCAGGAATAGATAACCCTAGCTGTATTTGGCAAAACGTTTAGGAATTTTGGTCCTCAATGCTGTTCAACTTCGTACTTTATTTGGCCTTTTAAACTTTTTTGGATTCGAGTGTCACTGATACGTCGTTCGTATACTTAATGCGCGTCTGGCGTAAATACAAATTTTAACCTGGTATCTATGATAAGTTTATTCATATGTGTCTGTCTTAAAAAAAAATATATTTGACACCTTGTGTTATGATGCATTAAATGATCATCAACGACGAAAGCTGATCCTGTAATGAATCTCTATTGTGTGTATTAAATATTTTGTGCGTCTGGCGTACTAAATTATAATCCTGGTACCTTTGATAACTATTACACCACTGGGTCGATGCCACTGCTGGTGGCCGTTTCGTCCCCCAGGGTATCACCAGCCCAGTAGTCAACACTTCGGTGTTGACATGAATATCATTAATGTGGTCATTTTATAAATTTCCTGTTTACTACAAAACTTTGAATTTACCAAAAACCTAAGGATTTTCTTATCCCAGGCATAGATTACCTTAGCCGTATTTGGCACAACTTTTTGGACTTTTGGATCCTCAATGCTCTTCAACTTTTTATTTGTTTGGCTTTATAAATATTTTGATATGAGCGTCACTGATGAGTCTTATCTAGACGAAACGCGCGTCTGGCGTACTAAATTATAATCCTGGTACCTTTGATAACTATTGTGAACTGGTTTTTTTCCTTATCGTTCATACTTTTTCCTTTTGGCCATAGATTTTTATACAATGAATAATACATTAAACACTGTTTGATTGATTGTAAACTAACTAAAATGTAACAATTAAAAGTAAGATCGCTAAAATACTGAATTCCGAGGAAATCTCAAAACTAAAGAAGGGTCTCTTATCAAAACGAAACACCAAAATACGACTGTTTACTATTTAATGTATTTTCCAACAAGATAATGCTTTAGTTTTCCTTTTGGTAGACAATCTTGCTGTACGTTTGTCACCCATCGAAACAGTAACCGTGCAAAGAATCATAAAGCAAGTCAATGTTTATCAAAAATCCCTGCAGTGAAAGAAGTGCAAGGATTGTAATCGAGTGGCACTCAACACATTCAAATCATATTGAGTACAAAAATATGATTATTTGAGATTCAGCAATTAAATATAACGATATAATAGTTTACCATGTTAACCGTCGTTAAAATCCCTTAATTCAGAAAATGCATGTACCACGTGACGTCAGAAATATGACAGTTGTTTTTCACTTGTTCTGTTGCTGGGCTACCACTTTTTTTAATTTGCCTTTGAGTTCGGATTTTTTTTTACACTCTTTTCTTCAATCACGTATTTAAAACCAAAGGAAAACCTTGAGAAATATTAATGCACCAAAAACGGAGGGAGACCCGTTGCTTTGGATTTACTCAACGAAATGGTTTCCTCGCTTAGTGGACAAAACGGAAAAAAAAATTATATGCGTACATAACTTATAAATGCAAATCTCCTAAAATTAAAGTTAGGGCTAAAGGTCGATTCAATTGACTACAATTACATGTACTATTGTAAAGATGGACCAGAGATTTTTAAAAGATGTGGGATATATTTTTCGGGGACAGAAACAAACACTAAAAGAGAAGCAAAAGATACCAGAGGGACAGTCAAACTATTACATCGAAAATAAACTGACAACGCTATGGCTAAAAAATTAACAGATAAACAGACAAACATACAAATAACCTTGAATTATAGAGGTTATAATTTAGTGCTCAACAACACGTGTTCATTCAAAATGTTAAGTTCTACAACGCTCCGGTTTTAGCTAAATTAGATGGACTTGTTCAAACAGAAACTATCAAAGTTCTGGCGTCAACATCTATTATCAACAAATAAAAAAGAACACATTGTATATTATGTAAACATTGAAACACAACATATATTAGTTAACAAAACAAAAATTTTCTACAAAACTGACCAGATAAACAACAGACATACAAAAAACAATAAATTCAGCAACCAACAGCGAAAAGTGTAAATAGCCTCAGTATTTATTCTTTTGGAACATGTACAAAATTTAGACGATTTCAATCAGTAAACCTGTGCTGTATTCATATCTAGTCAAATAATGAAGAGCGATACAACAATGATTGACATGAAAAAATATCTTTATTTGTACAGTATATAAAAAATGAGGGTAGACAGTGTTCCGTTCCAGACACTACATATTTGGTGTATCATATATCAAAATAAAATAAAACCGCAACAGTCATTCTGCTCTTAGCGAAGTTTATAATTGATCTACATGATAAATTTAATGACTTAATGCTACTGGCCGTTTCAGAATCAAAAGCATCATGGGTAATTTCATTGTTAGTACCCCAGAACGAAAATAACGTCATGTCATTAAATTTCCATTGTTTATGACATTTTTAACCAATCAGGTCGTTTCAGTGTACAGTTTTGAAAATATTACCCAGGATGAATTAGATTCTGAAACGGCGAATTGTCAATCGTTTTTGATAATATTTTTTATGTGTGATCATTTACTTTTTTTATAGACCTGCATAAATGTAAATAAGTAGAGAGATCATTGTAAGAACGCAATAACTTGAACAGCGTTTTCTATCAATTATTTTTATTGACTTTGACCAAAGTGTTGAACGGCAGTTTTATACAATGTGCACCAATGTATACATACAGTTTATACATACATTTGCTCAAGCGTAGATCAAATAAATACTTTCATATACGAAATGAAATAATTAATGTGGATATCTTATTATTTTTGACTGGTTCTTTTATGTATATACTTGTCATAAATGAGCGGCTGTCAGATGTCATCTCTCGCATACAAATGTCCCAAACAATAAATAATAAATTAACCTTTAAACTTAATTATATTTTTACGGGGGAAAGCAGTTACGTCATAACATAATTCTTGTGTATATGCTGTCGAAGGGTCTGAAGGGAGAAAGGGTCCATTTTGTTCTATTGTTTATTAGTTTTACCCATTATGCTCATTTCGTCAACCCTATGCATACCCTCTTATAACAATTGCATTGAAGAATTTAAAGATAACGGGAAATAACGGTAATTTTCCTAAAACTAATGTTTCAACTTTGAAACAGTGATACTAAAGAGGTTTTTTACTGGATACTTTTGAATGTGCTATTGACTCACAGGTCAATATTGTTAATCCACAATGCATACTAATTATTTTGCATGTCTCCAATGCTGCACCCAATATCAATGTTCGTCACAATAATACTTTTATTGTAAAATTCGTTTTGTTAAAAAAACAAGCGGAACTTTCTTCAACTAAAGCGGCGGAGGACCCATACCATGCATACCAGGGTTCATATTATGGTTTTGGTTCATATTGTGGTTCTGATGCGTATTATACATGTTCATAATTTGTCCTTTTGGTATTCCTCGGACAACAACTATATATGGATAGTCTGGTTCAACCAATGGGATTTCTACATTACGTGCTTCTGGGTCGAATATTTCAACAAGTTCCCATCGTCCACTGTACACAAGCTGGAACTTCCGGAATAGAATACGGAATCCGTCGACGGAAACTGGCGGACTTGACCACGTGACATTTAATATTGTTGAACCATTTGATTGCAGTTGTAAACGTGCCACTTTAACATTTGGTGGAATAATTGGAACTGGAAATAAATAATTAATATAAATGTATATTACATTTTGAGATTTCAAGTTCATATTAACTATCAACAAGTACAATATTACATCAATGTCATAAATATTAAAATTATTGGAGAAATTCGAGGCTCGTTGACCTTCTAACTTTTAAACATGAAAACATGAATGGTGCCAAATTATGCAATTTCAGATAAAAACTAAAAAATAGCGAAATACAAGATACACAATGAAACAAAGAGCAGGGGCAAATTAAGAATGAAATGACAAGCAAATTAAAAGAATTAAAAGATAACTGACACACAAGGATAGAATACCTGGAATCACTTACTTATACATCAACTTTCGTGAGAACTATCTAGTAGAAACAACCATTTAAAAGTTGATAATATAGGGTTTCAATACATACCTTTTTTAGGAGTCATATACGTTGTAACGGCCGCTTCTCCTAATCCTACTTTGTTTACAGCAGAAAGTCTGAACACGTGAGTCGTGTCATCATCTGAAATGGGTTTATATGAAATGTTATTTGTATGTTTTTTTTTATAAGTTTACTATTTATACAATGTTAAATTATTCATAACGATAAAAGATTTTCAAGCCTATAAATAGTTAAAATTGCCTAGTTGTATTGGCATATCTGTTCGGAATATTCTGTGTTTATTGCTATTCAACTCCAGCTTCGATTTGACTTTTTAATTGATCTGATGCAGGTGACGTTGATGAGTAATACACCGACGCAACGTGTCTGGTGTAGCAGATCATAAACTTGGTATGTTTGACGAGGGTTTGTTTTATAATCGTTTTAATTTATTGTTTAAAAATTGTTTATAAGCAGTTATTTTCATTTAAACTTTGGACAACAATGTTTAGATTTTAAATCGTGCAACATTGTTTCCTACATTGATTTCCATATCATAAGTTATAATACACTCCCTTACCAGACATTCATTAAAACGCGCACGACTTTAATTGTATAACTAGTTACTTGTGTTGCCCGGTCTTTATTTTGTTATGTAGTGTTTTGTTCACTTTGTTGTCTTTTCGTCGCCTTTCGTTTTGCAATTGAGCTGTCATTATCTCTTCGATCTGTTATATGTCTGATGAATGTTTTCTTTTTTGTCTTTTTCTGTTTTTTTCTGTGTTTTGGTTATTCATAACATGAATTACACATTTTGTACTTTATATTATACGTATATATTGTTCCTTTGGTATCTTTCGTCCCTCTTTTGTTACTTCTAACTTATTTGTGTTTACATCACAACCATGCATTATTATGCATCTTTCTACTCACCCAGGAAATCCGAACTCCATTCCAGCCTTGTTTTACTGATATACTCCGTCCGATTCGCGCCATTTTGAACACCCCATACTAATGTATAGTTTTTGAGATTTCCGTATGTATGAAGGGGAGGTAACCAAGTAAGTGCAATCTTTGGTGGTTCTTCTCTGATTGTCATGATCTGGAGTTGACGAGGTGGTGATGGAACTGAAATGATAACAAACGACATCTAGTATATGTATCCATTACAAGCGGCTACTAAGTAAATTTATCCCATACTTGATGCTTAGTTACCCTAATTTTGATATTTTCATTTTGAAAATTAAAATCACAATTATAAATTTGTAATCTTTTATTGGAATTGTTTGTTTATGATTTTTTTACGTGTGTGAATTGTTGTATACAGTACATCCTTGATTCGATTGTAATAATAGCTCACATCAACTTAATTTGAACATGACATAGCTGTCGCGTTGGCCTCACCTCCTTTTTTATATTTTAGCAATCATCATAATACAGAATTCCTAATTATGCAAATCAAGTAACAATTACACAAAAACATATTATACCACAAAGACTAATTTCTGGTTAACCATCACAAGGTGATATATAAGGTAATGTTTATTCATGGAATAATACATGTATCTTTAAGTTTATAGATTGTGTATGCAACACCAAAGCTGTGTTTTCTTGGGTAACGGCCCCTTCCTGAATATTTTTTTACAGGCTAAAAGATAACAAAATTTTGTTTTTATTAACAAATTAAGTTTTGTAACGAAAATGTTGTACCGTAGTCCTATATTTGTATTAAAGTATAGCATGGTTCTCAATGGAAATAGATAGAGTTTATTTTTAAACTTTGCGAACATAAATTTCATATCATGAATGGCAATGCTTATTTTCCAAAATATTATAAAAAGTTTGTGTCACGAAGTTTTCAAGCACAATTTGTGCAACATCCTACACTTATTCGTAGTTGGGTTTTCCCCTTCTAGCTTGCAGGTAGGTTTTGAGTTTTTTACTTGACACAAAATTTGAGATCAAACATAACGCCAGTTATACATACCATCTGCTAGTGTTTCAAGTGCGATAACTGGACCTCCTCTTCCCACTGATTTGTGTGTAAATGCAAAAGCACGGAAATAGTAGACTTGGGCTGGGGTTAAATTAATAATAACTGTTTCGAACACATCCGCTCCAACTCTGTGCTCGGCAACATCCGTATAACGAACGTCAGTGTAGTTGATGAGGTAACCACGGATTATACCATCTCCAGGTTTAGGGGGAGGAGGTGCCCATCTTACGACAACAGCTGTTTTGTTAATGGCATCGCCCTTGAATGCTTGTGGTGCTCCTGGAACTGAAAGCCAAAAAAATTTCATTCATATATTTGTGAGTCAAAATAATATTTATTTTCTGGACTAGAAATTCATGTTTGTACATTACTTACAAATAAAACCGGTACTATATTTACAATCTTAATTTCACTATTTTTTTTAAAATAATTAGGGTACTGAAAATGAGAACGTTAATGTAACAAGGGCGTTCTGTGTATACTGCAAGCAGACAATGTTATGATTATTACCCAAAAATATGTTTGACAGCTATGTTACAATCCAATACTTACTAAAACGCTGTGTTGATCCTTCAATAGGGATACTTCTTTCTCCTTCACCATTGTCTGACTTGGCAGACACTTCAATTTTGTAACTGGTACCCTCTGTCAAATCTTTGATAACGTACATGTTCTTTGGGGGCTTCACTGTTATGTGTATCTTATTGACAGGGTTCTCCTCGTAGTAAATCTCGTAGGACATGAGATCTCCCATGATTGGTGGAGGATTCCACATTAAAGTTATTGTATTTGCTGTTGAAGATTTTACCATCACGTTACGTACTCTTGACGGTACTGAAAAAAATATATTATATTTAAACAAGTGTGGATACAGATAAGTGTGGATAGTATGTTTGGATGTTTGACAGTGTTTTCTGACAAAACACTTCGCTGGTATATTTAAATCAAATGCATACTACTCGTTTGTATTAGGTTTTAGACTTTCAAATGTTTCTACTTCTAACATAACTGAAGAGACATGTATTGTTGAAATTCTTGTACAGTGAAATTTATATCATAAATGTTGTTTCTATACTCAGATATTTCTGAGTATATTACCATACCAGTTAGTATTTCGGTACTGACATTGTTTGGAAACGGATACTTTGTTTTACTTAGATGAGACATGTATTATCCAAATGTGCATCTGGTGTAGTAGAACTGAGTTAAATATCGATTGTCTAGATTGCGCTGCATAAATATATTATTGTTTATATCCTATATCCCCCTTGAACCCTTATTTTGTGAAGAAAAATATGTTAATTCTAATCTATACTGTACTCTAAAGAAGCTTTCAAAATGCGGTGACGTTTTATGATTAATGAAATTAACATGAACCGACGGTTTATGCATTTAGTTATGTCTTACGGTAAGACAAAAGATAATTAATAATCCGACATTGCATGACGCTGGTTCAAAGTTTACCTAGTTGACTGATTTTACCCGAGACAACATGGCGGATGTCAATAAAGAGCCAGGATCAGCAGGATCTGCTTACCCTTCCGGAGCACCTGAGATCACTCCTTGTTTTAGTTGGGGTTTGTGTTGCTTATTCTTTAGTTTTCTATGCTGAGTCATGTGTTTTATTGTTTGTCTGTCTGTTTGTCTGTTGGTTTTCTTTCATTTTTAGCCACATGGCGTTGTCAGTTTATTTTCGATTTATGAGTTTGACTGTCCCTCTGTTATCTTTCGTTCCTCTTTTACAAGACCGAACAATCCCGAGGATTAAGTTGAATTCTTATTGTTCAATTCAGTTTTATTTGTTACGTTTTGTATGGCGAAAGAAGATTCGGAATGCTTGCTAATAAAATAAATCTCCGCCATAGACGAAATGTCGAGATACGTCACAAGGGAAAAGACGTATATTATAACTAATGTGCATGCACTAGTAGTTAACCCTTTAATGACCGATATGTTGCAGTAATAATAATTATGACATGTATGACTGTTACATATATGCATGCAAAGGACTTAAGTAATTACATGTATATATGTAAATGTTAATCTTGTATGTACCTAAGGTTAATTACATGTATATATGTAAATGTTAATCTTGTGTGTACCTAAGGTTAAACAACAAATTGTCATTCATGTCCATTACGAGAACTTTACATTTGTTATTATTTTATCACATTTTTATGCATAAATTACTGAACAGGTGCAAGTCAAAAAAGCAATTATAGAATACCGGTCAGTTGCGCTTGTCTTTTACGATGTTCTTCCTAAATCTTTATCTTGATTGTGTGTATAAAACCCATTTCAGATGTAAATAAAAATCAGTTTGATATTAGACTTTTTTTTCTAAATGAACTTTAACACTGAAAGGTATGCAACTTTACTGAAAGCTGGAGTTTCCTTTTTGGCATTTTAAAGTTTCGTGAACTACAATTGTTGCTACTTATCACAATATTTTATAGTTGTCACATTGGCAATCCTATTACAATCCACGTAAATTTAGACTCTAGTCGATAGTTGTTTAATTGGGAGTCATACTACATCTCTATATTCTTACGAAAAAAAAAGTATCTTACTTATATCTGGAGTTTTTACATTAAGTGGCATGCTAGCCCCTTCTGCCACAGCACCTGCTACTGCTCCGACTCTGATCCTGTATCTTGACCTTGGGGTTAAGTCTGTGATAGATGCTATTGTTTGTGTTGAATCACAGATCCTGAACACCACCTCTCCTGCTGTTTGCAGACCATTCATATCCACTGGTACAAAATACACCTAATAATACAGAATTAGAAATATCAATGGTAATATAGTATCATTAAGATAGCTCGGGTAAGGTCAAAATCAATATTAGTCAGTCTTGTGTGGGTTTTTTTTGTGTGTTTTGTTTTTGTTCGTTAATAGGTTTTGGAGTTTAGTGTCACTGTGACTTCCATTTTAACTTCAAACTAGTTCACATTTTTAAGGGCCAGCTGAAGCACGCCTCCAGGTTCAGGATTATCTCGTTGTGTTTAAGACCCATTGGTGGCCATTGACGTGCTCTTTGGTCGGGTAGTTGTCTCTTTGACAAATTCCCAATTTCCGTTCTCAATTTTAAAATCTATATAATTTATATTTATTTACTCTGTCATAGCGTCCAGTAGTGCAATCCGGTTGTTTCATTGAGTCTGTCATTCTATGATCAATTATGTATGGAAAATCGTTTGTATATGTGTTTGATTTGCAAGTGATTTGTAAGTGATTTGTAAGTGATTTGTAAGTGATTTAATCGTTTGATTCGTTTCCTTATGATAATGTTCATTGTTTAAGGGAACAGCTTAAGCACGCCTCCGGGTACGTAATTTTCTCGCTGCATTGAAGACCCATTGGTGGCCTTCGGCTGTTATCTGCTCTTTAATCGTGGTGTTGTCTCTTTGACACATTCCACATTTCCGTTCTTAATTTTATTGGATTTTAAATGTTTTTTATTCTTCTTTTACTAGTTTTATAAAGTACTGTACATTTGCAAAAAAAATATAACCTCAATCATCTGTCAATGTAAACTGGACTTGGAATATTACCTTTCAATGCGACGAGTGTTGAATGCTGAACAGAACACTGAAGCCAACGACCTCGAACCGAATGACGTCAATAGAAGTCTTATTATGCAATTATATTGTCTTAGATTTTAATTAGTTTGCTTATTACATATGCACATATATGTCTATTTCATTGATTTTCTTTCCACGTCTCATTTTATTCAGACTATATTTTATTTTTATTTTAAACTTTTTATTTAAGTTTTGTTTCTATTTTTCAGTTCTTAAACTGTCTTTTTCGTTTTGCAATTCAAATCCATCCTGCTTTTGTACCCTCCTGGATTAACGTAATTTTACAAATATAATTGCAATGAGCATAGAGTGAAAACAAGATGGCTACTGTTCTCTTACCTTATATTGCATATTTTCTGGTGGGTTAAATGGTGGATCCCACTTGACGACAATGGATGATACATTGTCGACTGTTGTCGATTCTACGATCACGTTCGTTGGTGGAGGTGGCGCTGTAATGATAAAAGAAATAACTTTATAAATCACGTCATTACATTTATTTTGATATCACCTTCATATTACACACTTAACTTGACTTTTAAGTGTTTAATAAGCAAGACAAAATAATGATGAAAATAAAGAAAATAAAGATAGTAACCATGTGTCCACTATAATGATGTTTTTTTATGGAATATTACACACAAAAAATTACGACTAAGATTAATCGTAAGTATGCTGAATTGTTCAAATTTAGCAAAATCTTTATATTTTATGTTTAACCGCAGAAAATATTGTGTATAACAGATTTTTTTGATTTTTTAAATGTGATGTAAAAGTTTTATTTATTCATTTGTAAATGAATGTTAGAATAAGTTTTAAAGCAAAAGTGTCTCATAAGTCAGTCATGGCTGGATACCGATATTTTAACTTCGATTTAAATTCTTATTTGTATTTTTATACTTATATTATTATGTATGATATTGTTCAGTATTGGTATGTGACACTATAATAAAATATTCTGTCTGTCTGTCTGTTCATGTCTTCCGATCATTCTCAGTCGTAAGTTTTGTTATGAATCCGACTCCAGAATTTTTCAAAGGGGGTTATAATTGCATAAAACTTTACATATATTTGCTAGGCAAACAATTTTTTGTTAGCTTCCAATCAAGGGATGTGCGTTTTATACACCCTATAAATCCTCAAGTGTACCCTTATATCAAAACTCAAGTGTGAAGGTGTATATATATGATATCAAAATTTCAGATGTCTAGATATGAACAGAAGGAATTGAAAAAGTGAAATTAATTTCACTTATCAAATGTCAAAATTAAAAAGTTCCAACACATCAAAATTTAAAGAAAGGAAAACAACTATCATATTTTTGTCTTTGTACAGGCATTTCCTTAAAAACAGTCATACAAAGTCATAACAAATCTATAATTTAATAAAGACATCTTCCTGAGTGTCACAAGTAAGACCATGCGCATGTTGGATAAAAACAATTCCTTGTGTTTGTGAAGACTATATAACTTTATATTTACATTGTTTATAGCACATACAGCATGCTCATTTAAACTATAGGCAGGTTTTACATAAAATTTGAAAAGATCAAGGTGAAAGACAATTTGACCTTCGAATGACCTCCATCAGAATGATTGATATACCACATGTATTGACAACATTGGAATAGTTTATTGAAACTGAACATGTATTATATTAATTAATAGCTGGTACTTATGAACCAATTAAAATGTTTAAACCCGCTGCAATTGTTTGCACATCTCATGTTCAGTAGTTGTCGGTTTTCGTGTGGTTCTTACAATGTTTTTTTTTCGTTTTTCGTTTTTTTTATACGGATTAGACCTTTGGTTTCCCCGTTTGCATGGTTTTACACTAGTATTTATGGGGGCCCTTTATAGCAGGCGGTAAGGTGTGAGCTAAGGCTTCGTGTTGAAGACCATACTATGACCTATAATAATTATCTCATTTTCAATCATACCACATCATCTTCTTATATCTATCTATAACAAAACAATTTGGTTATACAGAATTAAATAGGATTGAACTTTTGAAATTGAAGTTCAAACGCCATTGATAGAGAAAACAAAGAAACAAGCTGTGGTATGATTGAAAATAAGATAATTATTTATCCGAGGCCAAATCATGACGTTACGACACCCACTGGATTACATGGTCTTGACTTGGGACATGCGTATTTATAGAATGTGGCAGAGTTAAACATGTTCTCATCTGACACATCGTCAATTTCTACGTTAGATCTATACAATATGTACCATAGCTAAGCTCCACCTTCTTTCCATTGGATTCTAGTTGAATTGCATATTTAATTAGCAAAGTATGGTACAACATCAAATTACAGATAATATACCATGGTTTTCCTTCAACACACTATAAGCAAATTATTTCACCAAAACATCAAAGGAAAAAGTCCAATTTATGTAACAATAAATTTTAATCCTTTCTTGGCGTATGCGCCTTTTTAAATGGAAACCGGAATTGATTTTTTTTAGTGCGACATGTTATATCAATACATGTATGAATGCTTAAGTTACAATGGCAAGTTAGCGTTAATCAGATTGGATATGATAGTAAAAATGTAATGTAATTTCCCCCCGAAAAACAACATGAAAAAGTATTGAAAGCACTTAAAAAAAACTATCGACATATTGTTTGTTAAAGCTTTTCTAGTCAAAATATCAAGTCTATCGTTGTATGTAAAAAACGAAACTAAAAGTAGAGCAGAAGTAGAGTCCGGCAAGAATGAGTCCCTGTAAAGTGATAGGTAAACCAAACATTATAGGATGGAAGAATAGTTAAAACATTTGATCTGGGAAATACAAACTCATTGTTGAAGTTTATACATAGAACTGTTTTTAGTTAATAGCTGTGGGGGAGGAAACAGGGGATCCGTTAACATGTTCGATTTTTTCAAAAACAGTTCACAACAAACGCAAAAAATGCTGATAACAGTTAACACAGTGGGTTGAAAACAGTTAACAGTTTAAAATAGTATCAGATAACAGTTAACATAACCTTAAAAAGCCCATAACAGGTTAACTTAAAAAGGTATTGCCCCCAGCTGTCTCATTTGCAATATTTGAACCTTCAGTTTTTCAATTTCGTACTTTGTTTGGTCTTTTTTTTTTATTCGAGCGATCCTGGTGAGATTTCTTGTGCACAAAATTGTTGTCCTGAGTGTTTGTGAGAAGTTTAATAGCATAACCTTAGTTTATTCCTACTGAAACAAGGGGTCAGAATGTACCGAAAACGTAATCATTTTCTGCATACCCCATTCGTTGTGTGACCAGTGGTCAATGCTCGTTATTTGGCAAAACCTTTAAAGGTCACTATATAGGAAAAACTCTGACATAAATAATAATAAATAGATGTGGTATTATAGCCAATGAGATTGTTTGTTAGATTAATGTTCTATTTAGTTTGATGAATGGCTTAAAGGAAAACCGCACGTGGTGAAACCATGACGTCAATATGAAAAATGAAGTTATGATCAAATTGACACGACCTTATTACTAACATTATAAATAAGTCAATTAAAATAATGTGTGTTTGTTTAGAAAATGACAGATATGAAATTATAACAAAGTATGAGAAATTATCTTGTTACTTCTTGTATACTGTGCAAAGTGGGTATGGAACGGTAGTTAACCGGTCGAAACCGAGATTCTGTACGAATGACTAATTTTTTTTACTTCCCTTTTTTGGTCATATACTTCTACTCAAACAATCTTGACATTCGAATTCTTTGATTTCAGTGTTAAATGCATGCAATTTATAAAGTGAGATTTTCATCGTATTATTCAAATTGTACAGCTGTTCAGCTAGGAATTCATTTACATTGTAGCACTTAATTTCTATGTTATATATACATTTAGTTGTTATTAATTGTTTTGTACATTATAGCTTGGTGACACTTTAAGTCAACCGTACGTATGTTTTGGCACAGACTCGAACTGAACGAAGCAAAATCCGTTCAATCTATTTCACTGTAAGTTCATTTTCTTATGATACAATGCACTGCTATTATTTATGGCTACACTCCAAGAAAGGCATTTTAATACAAACAGTGCAGGATTTTATAAGTAGACTAAGTTGTATAAAGATATAAAAATGTTAGATTTTACAAAGAAAGGAAAAGATCTGACAACATTTGAATAGTACATCCATCAATAAATTTTGCATACCATAATTAAAATGAGAAAATACTAAAAAGAGTCGAGGAAAAACTGACAATACCGTTGCAAAAAAAAAAAAAAAAGGAAATCGATGGAAAAACAAACAAGTCTTGTACAGCATTTTACGTAGACAACAAACAAGTCTTGTACAGCATTTTACGTAGACAACAAACAAGTCTTGTACAGCATTTTACGTGGAAAACAAACAGGTCTTGTACAGCATTTTAAGTAGAAAACAAACAAGTCTTGTACAGCATTTTACGTAGAAAACAAACGTAGAAAACAAACAAGTCGTGTGCACCATTTTACATAGAAAACAAACGGGACTGGCCATAAATTCTCTGTACATGTATAATCCGTTATCATTATCAGACACTACCTATACAAACAGTAAGATAATACTATGACATCAGTCCAATCCTACATACCAGAGTTTATGATCATGAAATACAAAACAACCATGTAAAAACATATCTGTTTACCTTCATTATATATATATAATTACAAAAAAACAACCATAAATGCTTGATGCACAGTTAAGTCATTCTACAAGAAAAAATGTCAGCTTAGCTTAACACATGTACGAATCTAATTTATGCGTTTTGCAATAAGGACACACATAGTGTTTGTGGAGAAGATCACTTGAACTGCATATGTAACAAATGATCAAAACAATTGTCAAAACTTCCGCCCTTCTCTGCTTTTCCCACCCTCTCTTGTCTCCCCACCCCTAGCATATTATTGATTTTTAGAGAAACTCTTTGCTCAAAAGTGATCAAATCCATCCGTTTATAGTTTTTCCTCCTTTGTTAAAACTACCCAAATGCATTTACCCCCCCCCCTTTTTCCTCGCTGGTTTATCCCTATATCCCACACGCTAATTATCTCCCCTTTCTCATCTCTTTTAATAAGCAGTAGAATAACAAAGCGTACATAAAACTTGCACCAGGTACACTTTAATGTCAAAGAAAAGTTGTTTCCTTCACATGGCACTATATAGTACGATATAATTACCCTAAATCATGTGGCACTCTAGTACGATAATAATTGCCCTAAATCACCGGTACACCGTATAGATCAAAGATAAATAAAGACCCCATAATTGTCAAAATGTATTTTGTCATTTGCGTTAATTATATCATTAAGAACAGATATGGGATATTTCATGCACAAATAGAAATATGTATATGTACTATGAGGGTCGCGATTGGGGCTTCCTTTGTGTATGTTAATATTTTTAATAAACAATTAAATTGAATGCTTTGATATTTTCTATATTTTTGCTTTTCTATTCTCCATTTTTTGGAACCCATTATGCTATATTCCTTATACATTAAGACCCCATTATTCTCTATCCTTTTGGATCCTCTTGTTTTATGCCCATCATTCTCTATCCTTTTGGGTCCCCTTTTTATGCCAATCATTCTCTATCCTTTTGGGTCCCCTTTTTGTTATGCCCATTTTTCTCTATTCTGTCAATCCCACCAGATCCTCTACTCTGTTTATGTACTAATTGTGTGCAATAAATGTATAATTGTCATAATATTGTTATTATACAGGGATATCGTATTTGGTCGTTTAAATTAAAAAAAAACTGTAATGTTGAATAATATTTGCTGGAAACACGAAAACGTTTTCTACAATTTCTAGCTATTGTAATTTAAAATGCTGCTTTAATATTTTTTAATTTTTCCACAATTGCTGTTATAATTTAAGAATCTGCAGTTACTATTTCTTTTTCTTTAACATCATTTATTATACATTTATATATACTTCTACATTGAATGCCTGATTAACTGTATTTCTCACAAACTTTAACCTGTATTTTTTTCTTCTCAGAAATGTGACAGTAATAGGAACATACTTAACAATATTTCTGTTATCAAAACATTTTTTTTTTTACTTTAAATATTTCATATTATGTACAATTCTGCATTGTTTGCCTAATAAATGAACTACTATTATATTTCACAGTTATTTAAAAAAAACATTTGACAAAAAAAGTGACAATAATGTTTTAATTCTTAACAATACGTCTGTTAATAAAACACTTTAACTGTTTAATATAAACACGCTTTCATTCGAGAGACAGGTACATGCATCATATATCAACTTCGTGACGACATTTTTTAACAATATTTAAGTATAATGTTTATGCCTCTGAGTCAAATGTTAAAAAAATCTACGTTAAATCATGTTCTTTCTGTTGTCAATTCCACGATTATGTCTAATGCTACCTTTACTTGTGACTAATTATAAATTAATTATTAATGATAACGACAATAGATAGATTTAAATGTCTCACATTTTCTTTGAGCGGGTCACACACGAGAATAAGATGGATGTGACTAAATGACATGAATGTCTATTTATACTTTATGAAATTGAAATAACATACAGTGAAACCTGGCTTAACACAAGTCCTGTAATAACCGAAAACCTGTATTAACCGAAGATTTGATATTAAATTGTATGAGTTGTAAACCTGATAAAACATAACATCGGCCAAAATCGATCAAAATCTTTTAAAAGTTCCGAAGAGGTTCGATTTAAATAGATTTCACTATATCTTTTTGATGTTTTTTCTTAAAGTTATTCGAACTGCCTATTTATTCGATTATCAGTAATGCTTAAACTAGCAAAAATAATTATTTGTGAGCTGCCCAGACCTGCTCATCTCCCTAAATTTCAAGAATTAAATTTTTTGGTTGACTTGTAGCCAAAAAATGTAATTATGAGAATTGGATGCTTCGTTTTGTAAAATTTTTGAAGTTCAAAAGCGTTGAACGAACCACTTTTTATACGGAGCACAGACGCGGTCAATACTTAAAATGTGCAAGAACCACGCTTTAACAATTCTTTAAAGTTATAAGGAGAAGCATTCAATTCCTATAATCACATTGCTTACATGTTTAAGCCACCACCATGAACTTATGATTTAAATCAATATGTTCGTTAATTATATTTAGCGTTGTTTTGAAGTTGTCTTTATAAGGAATGTCAAATTATATGGGGAAATAATATTAAATATTGGAATGCATCGCGATTGCTAGCAGCCAATCAAAAGTACGGATTCTTATGAAACATGCATGGCATGTAATCATTGTCTTATATCAAACCTCTTCAAATTAAGTGCTTTTATAACATGAATTTGTTATCCGTTATACTGACAACTGCAGTGACTACAAGAACAATCATTTTTTTTGGCTGTCAGATCATTGTTTGTTGTTAGAAAAATGTCCTACTGATTTTGGTAGTTTGTTCTTATTCTGCTCCACAACTGTCCGAGTTTCAGGAAAGATGGAACCTTTACAGCATATGTAAATCCGCAACAAATTTAAAATAACTTTTCAAAGTCAGGAGCTTGCTAACCAGTGATTGTTATTGTTGGGTTGGATGCTATTTAATCTTATGTTTTTTCGTTAATTGCTACAATAATCTTGTGAACTGTTTCACAATTTTGTCACACCGATGCCTTTTATACCCTACTGTAAGATTGAGTCAATTCGATGACCTGAGGTTGTTTACATGTTTATCCTCAAACTCTGGTGGTTGCTGTCTCATTGGCAATAATGCCTCAATTCCTCATTGACTGTCGTTTGTTAATGTGGTTTACAAGTGTTTCTCGTTTCTCACATTTTAAATATAATGGGCCGTTGGTTTTACTGTTTGAATGGTTTACTCTAGTCTTTTTTTAGGCCTTTTAAGGTTTGCTGTTCGGTGTGAGCCAATGCTCCGTGTTGAAGGCCTTACATTAATATATATAGGTTTGCTTTTACAAATTGTGACCTGAATGAATTGATGTCTCACTGGCACTCTTACCACATCTTCTCATATCTTCTAACATGGGATTGAAGGTCCTGACTTGGGACTGATGACCCAGACAAAGCGTCTAATGCCCTGACTAAGCACTGACGAACCTGTCGTAGGAATGGTGACCACGAATAAGGCATAATAGCCTTGACTTGTTGCATGACTAAGCTTTGATGAAGCTGTCGTAGGAATGGTGACCACGAATAAGGCCTAATAGCCTTGACTTGTTCTTGCTAGTCATGACTAAGCACTAATAACCCTTACGAAGCACTGATAACCCTGACATAGCACTGATGGATCTGATTAAGAACTGATGGCCTTCACATTGCGCGATGACTTATGACCTTGATTGGAAGTTTCACAATGTTTGCCAAAAATAGCACAACAGCAAATGTTAAAATAAAGTATATTGCTAGTGTCAAACAATCGATCCAAATACATACCACGTTCAAAAATTTGGATGATTTACATTCTGTCCCCTCTTTTTTTGTTTCAAGCAGTTCAATAATATATATATATATATATGATATATAACTGAATATTTATGAAGATTGACACCAGGCAATTAATCACATGACAATAAATCAATATGACAACCCATATAGTTGACATAAACAATACTTGATGTTATGTCACTAAAAAAATTATTAAGACACGTGCACGTGTCAGATATGGTATGTACATTAAAGACGAACAAAGTGCAAAGGTCAGAGATTGGGGATACAAGGGCACATGTGAAAACATTAAGAATACCTATTTTGTGGAGTTTAAACGAGAAGAGACATGATGTTTTTAGTCCTCACTTTTCATGGTATTTACAAAACTATCTTTTAATCTCCTTGACCTCTGAACTCTTCTCATTTTCAATTCACTTCTTCACCGGAACCTTAAATTGCTCTACCTTATTTTCAATCTTACAGAACCTTACAGAACAAAACAATTTCAAGTTCAAAATAAGTTTTGACAGTTTTACTTGTGTACAATTAAGCAAGCTTCATATTGAAAGAACAAAAAATCCTGAATTTAAATGAGAAGAAAATGACGGGGGAAAACCCAAAGTAAACCAAATTAAGTTCTGAAAATATCGAATGAAAATAAAGAAACCGGCAATATTATATCAAGTACTATGATAAAAACTTCTTTTTCTAAGTTGCTTGAACTGGACGTAACTGGTACCTGGTTTATTGTAGTTATCTGACAAGACATACAAGTTCATAGAGGTCAACTGTATGCAAGGTTAATCTAGAATCTAGTGGGCTGCAAAATTTATACAATAATCAAAATGAGTTTGAGAAATATTGGAGATATACGAGGGTTTGGATGGGGTTAAATGATTAAAGAATAATGCCCTTAAAAATGAAGATTAGAGAATAACGGGCAAAAAAATAAAGATAAGAGAAAAAAGGGGTTAAAATTTTGAAGATTAGAGAAAAAAGGGGTGAAAATTAAAAGTTTACAGAATAACAAACACCCCCCCCCCCCCCACCCCCCACCCCCCAAATCCAGACCCTCATAAACCGTATGAAAGATTTTTTGTTTATTAGGGCAAATATGAATGTCATCGTTGCAAATCATGGCTAATATAATAGGTATAGGTAACACAACATCATGTTTGGAGAAAATACCCATAACGCATAATAAACGATATTTACTTAATGCTTTTGCTTCAGCATTTAAAATAAACATAGAACGTCATTGGGAGACAGTTATGTATCACATCCGTGACTAATATAGACACAAATAGATCTTTATATTTATTTAGGTTCTTGCGAAATATTGCACTGAACAATTTTAAGGTTGATGTAGATGTTTAAAGTTTTTAAACAATTACAAATTAAAAAATATGGCGGGTTAAAAAATTAGAATCTTACCCTACGAATACCGGTATCTTATAAATAATTTTAAATGCTGAAATACAAATAGGATTTACTGCACAAGAAAATAAACATAAATTTGCGACATTAAAACTACTGATAGACGTCCGCAGAGCTCCAAACACAATACAGTTATCTCTTAATTGTAGGGGCAAGAATAGAACAAATACGGGACAATTAATATAAATAAAGCTTACCCAACGGTGCATCAGGGCACGTTCTCATAATTCGGACTAATTCTTGCGTCGCCTGTTCCATATCGGCGAGACGTGTTTCAACGTCATTTATAAACGAAGAATAAGCGACGTTGTGGCTCATTAATGATCCACCCGTCATGTTTCCTCCGCCATGCTTTTGTCGCTCTTGATAAATAAAGTCTAACAATGTCTGACCATTTTGCACAATACTTCTTAATTGGTTTTCTGCCGATGTAAACATGTCTTGTCGCCATTGTGCATTTGTAAAAGACACTAAAGTCAGTAAAACTATACCGAACGAAAACATTTTGAATGTTTTTTTGTTTTTCTAAATAAATATGTTTTTCCCCTACTGCTTCATATGTAAAGAGCTAAAATCCAAGACGAAAATATTATCTATGTATCTATCCCTGATATTACACCGTATGTGTCTTTACCCAAGTGGACGTTTCCTTCTAATGGTTGCTGGCTGAGACAAGTTATATTTATTAGCCTTTTGACGTGTTATACGGACTCATTAGTATGCAAGGTGAGTGTCGACCTCAGGCGAAACATCTTACATTGTCTCCTGTCAAACAACATAATAATAGTAGGTAAAAAGACATGCATATGGTTTCCCCCTCTGTTACGCGAAAACGTTTTAATTTATGGGTTATATTAGTGGCGTATTAAAACTTGTTAACCGGAAGTTGATGAATTTATGCAAATCTTAAAATGAAATGCGCAGTTTCTTTTTTTATTTTAATGGACGATTGGGTACAATGTATTTTTGAAACCTTGATAAGAGAAACACAAAATATATAAGCTCTACAGGTTAAATATGGAACGGAAATATCTTTTACCTAATTTTGTTGTTCATAGTACGTACGAGAAACAAAAGTCATAATTGAGACCCGCAGGGTAAAAAGGGAATGTATCAAAGAGACGACAATCCGACCAAAGAGAAACAAACATCACAAAACCACACATGGGTTCTAGCCTTTCAATTGAAAATAATGAGGCAGAGTCGTAACGCTCACTGGAATAAAGCGGCTTTTATGCGTAACTCACGGATAAATAAAAAACTGAAAAGAAATTCTATTGAAGTGTGCTTCAATTTTTTAGACAAATATCACAAATCCAATGATGCAATAATAAAATCAAAAGAACAATATTAAAAAAACATCAGTATACAAATATGGGGGATATAACTCATCAATTGTTTTGGGTTATTCTACATCATAAGAGAACTGGCTCAAAATCGAATCTTTCGGAAAGCTAAGGACCTTGGCTCAAAATCAAATTTTTCGGAAAGCTAACTTCAAAATCGAATCTTTCGGAAAGCTCAGGACACCGGCTCAAAATCGAATCTTTCGGAAGGCTAAGGTCCTTAGCTTTCCGAGAGATTTGATTTTGAGCCAAGGTCCTTAGCTTTCCGAATGATTCGATTTTGAGCCAAGGTCCTTTGATTTCCGAAAGATTCGATTTTGATCCTTGACCTTATCTTTCCGAAATATTCGATTTTGAGACTTCTTAATGAAGGTTAATTCAAAAAAGCGCTTCAGACGCCTGACATTGATGAAGTGTTTTAAGGATATAAGAACTAAATATGCGATGGTCAACATTCTATCATTTAACCTAGTTATTATAAAAAAGAAGATGCGGTATGATTGCCAATGAAACCACTCTCCACAAGAAAACAAATTCTTTTAGAAATCTAAATAATTTAAGAACTAAATAAACAATTGTCAAGTTCTATCATTTAACCGAGTAACTACACTTTCTGAAACCTAAATGTGACGAACTTCTTAAAGTAAGTTAAGGTGGTACCCAACACTTTAACTAACATAATTTGGGTGGTTTAGTTTTCTTAAAATTTGAACAAAGTATTTACTTTGACCCTGTGACAAAAATATAAAAAATTCCAAAAATTTGAACCAACCGTTTTATCAGGAAAAATACTAGGTTATATAGCAGTTTGACGAACACTTATTTTGATCATTGAGAAGCTTAATATTCCCTTAACAACACCACGTGTTCAAAACGTTTAGCTGATTTTACAGAGTTATCTCCCTGTATTTGTAGGTACCACCTTAATAATCTTATTAAACAGTCCCTGTCACATAAGAATGTACATTTGTTCCCCTGTGATATGTAAGTTTATTAGTACAATAATAATAAATCGTAACACACGTCAGTCACGGGTATAAATATAGCATCGTATGGGTCACTTGACATCACAAACTTGACCATTGCGTCATATTTTATATTAAAATGTCCGGTAAAGGTCAGATTTGTGAGGTCACTCAAGTTTAATAATGATTACATTGTCAAGATTGTACACTAAACCATAATAAACTCTTCCCCAATACAAACACACTGACTAAAAACTTTATGTACAAAATGTCCTACGATGGTCAGATTTGTGAGGTCACTGTATTTGAAAGATTGTAAAATCATTATTATCTAATTGTATAACGCCATAATAAACCATCCCAATACACAAACGTAGACTAGAAACTTTATGTTCTTCGATGGTCAGATTTGTGGGGGCATTGTGGTTGAAAGGTTAATTATTATTATATGAATTGAATCACACCATAACAAAATCATCCCAGTACACAAGGGAGGTTAATTATTATTATTAAAATTGTATAACACCATAAATACTCATTCCAATACTCAAACGAAGATTAGAAACTTTATTTCATACGATAGTCATATCATTTTGAAGAAGATACGCACTGTATTTCAAAGATTTATCATTATTTTTTAAATTGTGTAACGCAATAATAAAATAATCCCCTTGAGATTATTAAAAGTACATTAGAAAGTCCAAACTTTATGTCCTACGATGGTCATATTTGTGAGGTCACGTAATTTGGTTGAAAGGGTTAATCATTATTATATAAAGTGTATAACGCCATAACAAAATCATCCCAATACACAAACATAGACAAGAACTTTATGTCCAACGATGGTCATATTTTTGGGGGCACTGTGGTTGAAAGGTTAATCATTGTTATTAAAATTGTATAACGTCATAACAAAATCATCCAAATACACAACTTAGACTAGAAACTGTGTGTCCAACGATGGTCAGATTTGTGGGGTCACTAGCTGTATTTGAAAGGTTAATCGTTGTTATTAAAATTGTATAACGTCAAAAACAAAATCATCCCAATACACAATCGCATATTAGTTGAGAAATTCGTCACTTTGTCAGTGATACATCTTGTTGGGTTTTTTCTTTATCTTTTTTGACATTTATCAAAAAATTAATAAGCCATTAAATTTGTTTTGGTAATATATTTGATGTAGGTTTTGGCTAATTATTTTTCGATGTAAACAACCGGTATATAATGTTTATCGGTCTTTAAACTTATGTTATTCTTTTTACTAAACAAAATATTACGCCTTAAATTAATCGTAATTAAGTCGTATTAAAATGTTCATTACTTAATTTTAAGATTTTCTGTGAAGATTTAATCCATTTATTGACCTGAAATATTTTTATGTATTACTTTTTAATATCGTGTTCATATGTTATATCAGCACGATATATTGTTTGTCTTATACATATAGTGAAGTGTCTTTTATATTCAGTAAAGTGCTGGAGAAGGGTAGCGCTGGTGATTTGAAGTCTAGCGCTGTAAATATGTAACCGCAAACGCTGTAGATACAAAGTTCAGTTGTGGACTTGACACATTCGGTGCTTACAATGTAACTGGCAACCTGCATCTTACACCCCAGCGCCGAAGTTTATTTCAACAGCGATAGACTTAATTTTAACATCAATGAATTCTTAAGTCTTTAAGTGCTGGACTTGGTGTCTCTAGCACTGCACTTAGAAACCCAACTCGTTATCTACGAGACCAACAGGGCTCCGTTTATCTGTATCGTTGCACAAATCTTTAAGACTTAAATAGATAGTAGGTCTATAATATATTTCTCAAACGATGGCATATAAATATAAAGTAATTTTCAATCACCAAATCGTCGGCCGCACATGTTTAATTTCTAATTCATCTCTTGAGAGAGGTTGGTATATTCTTTAATGCTTTTTTTCTTTATGCATTCTAATACAATTTTGAGTATTTACACCGACTCTTCAGAAACCATATTCTAAGCTTCTGGGTGAAAAAGACTATTTAACTTCTATTTCACCGATTGAAAACAATCCACATACTGCCACAGCATCTTACTCTATTTTTTCAATTTTGAGGAAGGATTTGTAGTTGAAATATAATCAAACTACACCCAGAGAAAAATGAACGGTCTTCGACAATAGACAGGTATACAGTATTTGCCTGAAAAGGGTCGTACTAAAAATGCATGCAATGGTTTCAACTGGACGTTTAGCAACCAGCAGATGTAATTGGTCTATACTTGAAAGGATGAATATAATTATAAAACAGAGAATACCCTAACAAATTCACAAAAAACGCTCCATAAAATGTTTTGTCAAAGACACAACCATTTTCAAGGTTGTAGAATGGGACAAACAACGTAGAGAGCGAACATAACGTTACGAGCCTCTGGCCTTTGTCAGTATTGTTAGATTTTTTTTTACAGCGGATGACTGTGAGGGCTATCGCCTAGATTTCCAATACGTAATATTCGTTTTGGGTTTTTAACCGATCTATAAACATGATTAATACGTTGGCATCATCAAGTGCAAACTAACATTCCTTACTGATTGTTATAAATTCATTTCCTCAATGAATACTCATCACATACTTTTTTAAAGAAGATAGATTAATAATATTAAAATGTGTTTGCTGTATGTATATATACATACAAATAAAAAGATATTGATATCGATGTACACGCATGCGGAAGAATATCTCAAGAACGTTTGCAATCTCAAGGAACGATAACTCTGCATGGATGATTACCCTTTTTCTTCGGGAAAATACGAAAGCTTACTCAAATATATTATATTAGAAAAATCGAATTATTACAGAACAGTGTCCAACATGCAGGCATATATCATTGGTTTTTTCTCGTTTTGTTTTTGTTATTTTCTACCTCGATGACGTTTTAAATATAATTTCATTAACAAGTCTTTCACACAAGAAAGCATCATGATTCATGAACTACGACTTTAAAAAAAAAACATTTCCTGATATAAAAATAGTTTTAAAAGTAGCCCAGGTTGTATACTGAGGGACCCCTTTTATTTTTAAATGTACTACGACCATTTCCCCCTGTATTGACAAGATAAAGGTGATAAAAAAACGCTGTTGTATAACAATCTTTCACAAATACTTTATCATAATAAATCACGCCCCACTATTTTAAATACATTTGTAATTGAAAGATTGAGGATATATATATTTGGCGTGATTCTTTAAACATTAGATAAATATTAAATACGAATATTTTGACACATATTATTCGAAGCTTTCTGCGTACTTAAAATGTCCTTAAAATTTGTAATTTATATATGATTTTTTTTCTCGGGATTTAGAAAGTGTACTTCATTTTTATGTAACTCATTTGATTTTTATCTGTTAGTAATTCATGGTTATGTTTTTTCTTCTTTTTTTTCTTTTCTTATTCCAATGCTTTTCTTTCTCTTATGTTTATCTATTCATTTATTAGTATTTTTAAATGATGTTATACAATGTTCGGTACCACAAGTTCGGGACCACATACATTACAAGCGGAGTTTTTTTTCTCCACAGGGAAATTCGAAGTATTTTTTCTAGTTTAGTTTAGTTTAGTTTATTAGAGAAAACTCAGCTGCAGAAGACTGCGTAACAGGAGCATATTTATATACACAATATTAATTACAACATAGTTCATAATACAAACAGAATACATTTTTAAATTATACATCTTCAAAAATAAGTTTGTGTTTATTACAGTTTTAAATTAGACAAGCATCTTTTCTACCTTTTGAATAAAAATTGACAGCTTAGACAGCACATTACTATTACTATATTTAAGCATGCCAAGTACTTTTTTTCATTTGGATATTTTAAATAATATGGAGGTATGAACTTCCCCCTTAAATCCTTAACTTCACAGTTGGTACATTTACATATATAGTGGTATACATCTCCAAGACCAGCTTTACAGAGTGGACAAATCCTCTCATTTCGTGGTACATTTCTCCATCTTCCTGTTTCGATGGGAAACTTTGTATTACATACCCTTAATTTACATATGTTTACTCTATGACCCCGTCTTAATTTTAACAGATATGGTTCCAAGCAAAACTCTTCTTTAAAGTGTAGATAAAATTCCCCCCTTGATGAATTGTTTATATCTGAGAACCATTTTTGAATAAACTGGTCCTGGAGACGCTGCCTTACATTAATTTTAATATAATTATAATCAACTTGCTCCGGAAAATTATAAAGTTCACAAAAGCCACAATCATTAAACACAGATTTTACATAGTTAAACCACTTAAAATTACAACCTTCATGCTCATGCATGTACCAAAGTAAGGCCGTGTTCACATTGACCTAAATTCGGTGTTGTGTTAGTGTAACTCACACGAAAACTAAACACAATTGCGTTCCTATTGATAAAACTCAATGTTTACATGTAGTTTAAATCATGTTTTATCTACACACAGTCGATAGTCAATGTAGGCCTTGTGTAGGTTAAGTGTACACAAAACTAGGCATTGAGGACATTAGTTTTACCGTGTATACAACTCGTCTAAACATCAACCCAACAATGTTAGATCTGTAAATTTGCTTTCGCAAATTTTTGGTTCTTCCCTCGCCGGGATTCGAACTAGGAGGAAACTATTTTTGAGTAAAATTGATATTTTTGATAATTATTAGTATAATAGTTCTTTACAGAAATTGTTGTCTAAATTTTACAGATTTTTTTTTGTTAAAAAAAATTAACGTACCCACGATCAAGACTCAAAGCAGCATCATTGCCGAACCCATAAGGCAGCAACCAATTGATTGTCAAGGGGGGCTACTATCGTTGAGTATAGACATAAAGGCAACGTGCTGGGGGTGGTGAGCTATGGATTTTGTTTCGGAAACAAAAAATGTTTTTAGGTTTTGGCCCTGAAAAAAAAATGTTTGTTTCGCCCTCAGCTGCCACTATATATAAGGCTAAATTGACTTCGACTTGTCACCAAAATTTGTCCTGAAAAAAATCAATAGCTCACGCCCCCTATCTCCGCTCCCCCTCCCCTCCCCAAAAATGAAGTTAATAGTTGCTGCCTAATTCATTTGAAAAGGTCTTCCCGAATCGACTTGTCGTACACAGAAATATTCGCCATTGGTCTTTACTCAAACAACGATTCACGCATAAATGCATGACTAGTAAAAGTGTGAGGTAAAATGATATGTTTGTCTAGTATCTCAGATCCGTTAAATAACACTTAAAATAAATAAAAAAAACGTTACCCAGCTATTCCTTTACCAAATACTCCTTGGAGAAGAAACACCATTTGAAACGAACAGAAAAGATGAAAATGAAGTGATCCCTAATATCTCAATCCTTTTTTCGGCTGCAAGCACGCTGCTGCAGCTAACGTTTTCTAATGCGTAATCGAGACATCTCTAGTATATTCAAACTACTGCAAATTATAAAAAGGGCTTTCATAAAGTAGCAACCACTTAACTTTAAAAAAGGGGAGGGTTATTTTTTTTTATCTGAGTCAGATTTTTTTTAGCGCGTACGTTTTTATTCCTTTTTTTTCGATACTGGTGATCAAATACTTTTTTTCAATATTTAACACTATAATGTATGGAAAACCCTTGATTCAGATTATTTTCTTTATCATCTGTATGACCATTTTTTTTTTTTTATCAAATTGGGGATCGGAATATTTCCATTGTTCCCTCAAATGGTTGTTCCCTTACCGCTAGAAAAATTGTCCAAAATTTTGAATTCAGTTCTACGTAATGAACATTTAAATGATATAAGTTTACAAGTGGGAACAAATATTATGTACAGGTAGCTAAACAAGGTGTATAGATGTGAACAAATGTAATGTGAAACCAGTGTACACTTCACTAAACTAATTCTAAACATGTTTACTCTACACGGCGTTTGGTGTGAACACGGCCTTTAACTTATAAAGTTTACCCGATAGTTTTTTATCATTTGTTGCTAGCTTGTGCCAAAAACATACCATTATTAATTTGATCTACAGTTCAAGTCGAAATCTTCCAAGTTCCCCATATACCATAAAATTTGGCGTAGATGATCGCACACCCAAACTGCGCTTACAAAACTGTAGATGTAACTTTTCAGTATTATTTTTATTTTCAAACCCCCATATTTCCGAGGAATAGGTAAAAATAGGAACCACCAACGCATCAAATAATTTTAGCTGTAGATCAATCGGAAGTGAGATATTTTGTATCTTCTTGTAAAGAGCATAAAGTGCTTTTTGAGCTTGGTCTACCAATTTTTTACGAGCTTGAAAGAAATTTCCGTTGTAATTAAACAGCAGACCAAGATAAACATATGAATCTTTAATTTCAATAATTTCATTACATAGTTTAAAAGTAACATTCTTATATACTTTCTCTTTGAAAAAATTACAATCTTTGTTTTTGTAACATTAACAGTGAGTTTCCACTCAAAACAATATTGCTCAAAAACATCCAGAGCCTTTTGTAACCCTTCTGCCGACTCCGCAAAAATAATTATGTCATCGGCGTACAGAAGAATAAATAACTTGATATACAAATCAAGATTCTCTGTAAATTTTCCATTAATAAATTTTAGACCATCCACAGAGTTTTCATCCAGATATTCCTCCAAGTCATTAAGGTATAAGGCAAAGAGAAAAGGTGACATTTTTTCTCCCTGTCTTACACCTACCTCACACGGGAAAAAAAATCTGTTTTCAGTTCTTCATTTTTAACACAAGACTTAATATCTGTATACATGCTCAATATAACTTTAAACATTTTCCCACCAATATTATATTTTAATAGTTTTTGCCATAGTCCCATCCTCCACACTGTGTCAAACGCTTTTCTAAAATCTACAAAAGCGCAAAATAATTTCTTTCCCGAACTTAATATATAATGAAATTAAAGCATGAATGATAAACATACTATCTTGGACATAATACCCCTTACGAAAACCACCCTGGGCATCAGTTATAATCCCGATCTCGTCTGACAGAGCATTAAGTCTTGAATTAAGTATAGAGGTGAACACTTTTCCTTAATTCGATGTAAGACAAATAGCTCTGTAATTATCCAAATTATTTGGATCCCACTTGTTTTTAAATAACGGCTTAATGATACCAATAAGCCATGAATTTGGAACGATTTCAGAATCAAACACTAAATTAAATAACTTAGTGTAAATAGACAAAAATTGATTCACCGTGCTTTTTATAAATTCTACCATAGGTGACAATACTCATATTTTCTAAGTTGTTTCTTTTTATAGTACATACATGTGTTTTAAGAATGTTCGGAATCGCTCTGACTTCTTGTTTTTGAATTTTTGCCAGATATTAAGAATTCTCTGGTTTTATCCATATAGTGCGTGCCACTAAAACAAATTACCCACTAACCCCTACTTTTCTTTTTATAATTTTATAACATATATTTTAAAAAGCCATAGTTTAAAATATAATAAATTTCGTTTTATTTTTTCCATATTTTTGAAAGGAAAAATCTAGAAAAAACATTTTCTCGCTAAAGTTGAGATCAACCATTTTCTTATTGACATCTATACACCTCAGTTTTAAAGAAGTGAATGTAAGCAATTTTATCTCACCTTTTATACATTTATAGGAATATGAATGGATAAATTGGAAATGCACCACAAAATAACTGTCGTATGACCATTTTGATGTGTGTTCCACTTTCTACGTAAAGATGTAATACCACCAAATACATGCAGTATGACGAAAAAGGGGCGAAAAATTATTCCCTTGAATTGGACAGTTATCTGATATTTATCCTACATTTCATTGCAGGAAAACAAAGCTGGGTAATAAACATATATGTCTTGTTTAATTCAAAGCACCATTAATCTTTATTTGGTGTTTCTGTAGAATATTTTGGAAACTTGAGGTTACATGGTTATTAAAGCTTGTACACAGGTTAAATAAGGGAGAAATTTCATTGGTTAACTACCAGTGATAGTTTGTTTTCTATTATTACAGTATGTGAAATATTTCTCAATTTGAAATAATAAAAGATAAATTCTGCATAACTCTTGAAAAGTGCAAATTTAACAAAGACTAATGTGGGAAAATCAATGGTGATATAACAACTTAACATTTAATTGTGTCATAATTTTACAATGCAGCCCTACATTTAAGATAAATAATAATAATCATTATAGCCCTTAAGGTCTAACAACAAAACACAACAAAAAAAAAACCAACAAAATATTACTTTAACATAGACAAGTCTCACGACATTTTAAAGGAAAAACCGATCAATGCAATCAAAATAAAAAGAGAGCATGCATATAGACAAAATAAATGATTTATTTCCATAAACTTATAATTAAATGAAGATTTTAAGCAAACTCAGACCGCCGTGACTACACGAGAGAGATATAAAATGTATACATTCATGATACAATGTATACGTACTTTTTTATTATTAGATAAGTTTATTTTTACACGAACATGTAATGTCGTAGCAAGGCTAGAAAAATCAAATCGATTAAATTCAATTTTGTCATGAAAACAATTTGACAATTGTTCTCTGTTTTACGTAGAATACGACGTTCGTGTTTAAGAATGCGTCAGATTTGACTTTTATGGATTAATAAAATATTTTTCTGTTTTTCTTCCGTTTAGATCAGTATAAAGTAAACATTACTTTTAAGGTTGAAGATTTGCTGGTGCATTTTCATATAAAAAAAACTAATAAGCTGATGAATATAATGAAATGATTAAATTTTGGATGTAACGCGTCTTCTGAGTGGCTGACGGAGTTTCGTCTATCAACTCATAGACATAATTTTGTCATGTGATAGTGACGTCGTTAAACGTTTTTCACTGATTTACTCTTGCTTAAAATGGAATTTAGAATTAAATCATAAGAAATGATTATAACATTGTTTTTTCTCTATTTGATACGCAGGTTATTTAGTGTGCACCACATGTTAATGTTATTTCTCCATAGACAAAAAACATATTACAGTAATTCCTAAAATGAATAATGTGGGAAAATCAACGGTGGTATCAAATGATTCCTTAAAAAGGGAGCTAGAAATTCAATCAGTTTAATTCAGGTCTGTAGTTGGCATGCCAGTGTCTCCAAGTAGTCCTTTGTTTATTTATGTATCATTGTCAACTTGCGTTGTTTCTTTTGTTACCTATTCCAACATCGAACTCGTACTTCTTTTAGACTGAGTTTTACTGCGCGTTCTATGGTGTGTTTGTTTTTCTACATTGACTAGGAGTATAAGAGCAGAGTTGAGAACTCACAAAACCTATTCATACCTGCTGGATTTAGGGCTTTGTTATTTAAGGAATGACTGTAATATTTTTTCTGTCTATGAAGAAATAACAAAAAAATTGGTGCACATTGAATAACGCGCGTAGCCAGTTATTTAACAGTGTGCACTGCATTTTTTTATGTTATTTCGAATAGACAGAAAAAATACTTCAGTCATTTCTTATAATTTAATTCTAAATTACACTGATTTTAAACCGTAGGAAACCATGACAAAAACGTTGATGACGTTGATCACGGTCACATGACTAAATTATGTCTATGGACTGATAACAAATAACGTCAGTCAATCAGAGACGCGTTACATCCAAAATTTAATTATTCTTGTATGATATTTTTTAATTTTATTTCAATTATATGTTTTGGAGTATATTGCTTGGCGTCCATTTTCAATGAGATAGTACACATTTTTGTTAAAGGGCCAGCTGAAGCCCGCCTGCGGGTGCGGGATTTTACGCTGTGTTGATGACTTTTATTGGTGTCCTTCGGCTGTTTTCTGCTGTTTGGTCGGATTTTTGTCTCTTTGACACATTCCCATTTTCTCTCTCAATTTTATATAACTTCGGTTACCAAGCTGTATAACACATATATTGAACAATAACTACAATTAATTTGAACTTTAAGTACTTGCTCGCAGTGATATATGATGTAACGATACAATGAGAGCGTTCGTACCGCATGGAATTCAATGTACAGAATTGTACATAGTTTGTGGTTTTTCTATATTGATATGTACATGCTATAAACTATTATAGGTGTTTTGTATTAATAAATTCAACTGATGTCATTAAAATAAAATAACAATAGTGAGTAATATATGTGTAAATTAATAACATAGTTAAATACATGCAAATTTCATCATGTCAATTTATAATATTGATTTAAGAGGCAAATTGATTTTATTTTAAACTCTCGAATCACGAAAAAAAACCCAATTAAAATGCAATGTGTATCTGTTATGTCATATCATTGGTAGAAATGTGAGAAATGGGAAATAACATGATGGGATTTCTTCATTGACTCAACACACATGTATATGTATGCTATTACATGTAATAGTAAAAGGAAATGTTTGTAAAAATGGTCTTAAACCTATGACGTCGAAATTAATTCAAGATTAATTAACTTTCTAATTTTTCCAACAAAAAACCCAGCTTTACTACTTAAATAACTTTTTAATGTCTAAAACAAAAGAATAACTGTTTTTTTTCCAAGTTTTGTTTAGTAATTTGAATAATTTTTGATATTCTTTATTTGTTGTATTTGCTGCGGCTTACGATAAATACTATTTACAATTTGCGGGCCATGGTATATAATATGATAAGGACCATAAAAGCTACGATTCAGCAGGTAGTTCTCCAGCTTTAAGACAATACAGATTTTATATATTAAAAATATATGTTGCATGATTCTAAATAATTTTATTGTGGTCAAATTCAAGGCGGAAAAATTGTTTTAAGTGTCAACAGCATTAAATTACTACATCATTTGAAAACATGTCTTCATGTTAGTTGTGACTGACAGCATTTAAGAGACTTTCCCAATTGACTAGCCCTTGGACGCCCGCTTCTATGTGTAAGTCTTCATCACTGGGATCTTTTTACCTGTGACAACCTATGACATTCCAGTTTGCAATTGTACTATATAAAAAAGAAGATGTGGTATGATTGCCAATGAGACAACTATCCACAAAATACCAAATTGACACAAACATTAACAACTATAGGTCACCGTACGGCCTTCAACAATGAGCAAAGCCCATACCGCATAGTCAGCTATAAAAGGCCCCGATAAGACCATGTAAAACAATTCAAACGAGAAAACTAGCAGCCTTATTTATGTAAAAAATGAACGAAAGACAAATATGTAACACATAAACAAAGGACAACCACTGAATTACAGGCTCCTGACTTGGGACAGGCACGTACATAAATAATGTGTCGGGGTTAACTGTTCACTGATGACGAATAGCAGTGTAAATATGAGAACATTCTATGATTGTATACATGCATTGCGGTAAAGTATCTTTTAACGTCTGACATTTATAAGCATTTTGACATTTTATTCCTTGTCTTAAACATATTGGAAACGTGTATTTTAAAAATTCTCCCTCGCCCTGCTCGTCCGAATTTAAAGGATTTCATCTCTAAATTTAAAATGCCCATATAAAAAACAAGACGACCACCGAAATATGATTAGTTGCTCGTAGTAACATATTATTTTTTCTTGCGATACAATATTTTATTTTTACTTTTATTGTACAGATATCTTCGGTTCTAACAACATATTAATACATAGCAGCAACTGTATATATATATATATATATACAAATGTGACCACCTTCGATACTTATACAATTAATTGCCAAACTTTATATAGTACAATTAACCCAACTTGTAGAAACCTCAAAACTTTCCTCGTGCCTTAAGCTAGGTTCACACTGCAGATCAGATCAACTCGATGACCCAGATTGTCCAAATTTCGGGCCTGTTTACGACTTCTACCCGAGCGCCATCCGACTATCCACGACCTTAACTCGACCATTCACGACTCCCTAATGACTCCATCCCGACAACTACATTGTAAATGAATACTTATTCGATAATTCCGATCTATTCACGATCTTTACACGATCTTTACTCTACTAGCTAGACCAAATCAACTATTCACTATCTCAGCCTGATCTCGACCAGACCAGATCGACCTGATCGTATATGGGTCGTAGGGATAATCGGGAATAGGTCGGGTATGCAAATATTTAGTATAAAACATGCGAATATTTTATTCCCTGCCGCTTCGGAGTGAGCATTTAGTGTTACCCTTGTCCGTCCGTACGCACTACGTCCTTTTATAATGTTATATATGCTATCTTAGGCATTATTGATGTCCAATGGACACATTCTCCGTTCATTTGGTTATATTCAGAACAGCTTGATTTTTATCATTTATGTTCATAAATAGTATTTGTATATATTTGTTCATGCATTGACTTGTTGACTGACTCAGACAGAGTATACAGTAAGGCAGTACTTTGATTTTCTATTCGCTTAGGTATTTACATCCTGGGTTTTCTATTTTTTGATTCCGATTGGTTACTTTGTGAACTCCTCTGATATTGCGGCACTCTTTTCAAATTCTACACAGAGATATAGAACACTGACACTTTATGTTTTGTGATTTAGATATATTTATTCTTCTTATTCTGGAAACCCTTCTTTATATTCAGGTCAGTTACATTCTTTACATTAGTATTTGATGTATTTATTTCTATATTTTTATCTTGGTATACAAGATATGAATGTGTTATGAAAATGTGTATGAAAGTCCACTTTGATTCCCATGAGTATGAAAGAGTTAATAATTTTACTTTAAGTTGGTATTTGCAAGACAGAAAGAATATTACAGTTATTATAATATTTTTCATATTTGGCTGTTATTAGATTTCAGCATAGAATATTGTCTTGCATTGAGTTAAACTAGATTATATACTTTTTTTGATATTAAGACTGATGAAGTCATATTTCTTTATATTCAGATTCCAGTATGTGAATTATATAGAGTACAGTAACTTTATAGAGGAGCACTGCTCAGCCCTTGTATTATATACACGGTAAGCTGTGTTCTATGTTTACATGTTTATTTATATACGTGTTGTCTGTTTGCTCTCTGAGTTTTGATTACTGTGTGTCTTGACTGTGTTTGTAATGTGTTATTGTTGAGTTTACGAATATCTACGTAGAGAATAGTGTATTAGAATCGATTACTTTGAATAATGACCGTTGACACAAGGTGTTATTGATATCTGTAGTATTGCATATTTAACAGTTACCTGGTATAAATGCGTATGATTTGTAGTAAACCATACTTTATTAATTATGGTATATTTCGAACTGAAGTTAACTACTTGGATAGTTTATACTTCATTTTATTAATATGGAGATACAAATTAGAGTTGTCGTTCTTTGAACGTATGTATTGTGTCTTATTGTGTATTTAATATGTATTTGAGATTACTTTAATAAACCAATAGAACCCAACTCAAGTGTTTATTACGCCCAACTTGATGAGTCTACAATATTTCATAGGACAATATTTTGCTGTACATGAGTTCAGAGAGAACAAATGATCAAAACATGTGCTCGCTGAACAGTTTGTATAGTAACTGTGAGAAGAATTCGCATCAAATACAAATATTTGTCTTTCGTCTCATTTTTGTGTGAAACTACGTCAAAAAGTTCAAATGAAAAAATGACTGTCATTACTATAAGGTGACCTATATTTGTTATTGATAATTTCATTTGGTGTTCTGTGAAGAGCCGTCTCATTTGCAATTGTACTACGTCTTCTTTTTATGCTACACTCCTTTCTGAACCAACGGAAAATACGGACAGACAAAACAAAAAAATAGCCCATAAAATAGGTAAAATATAGTCTTGATGTTCTTATAAACCAACTTTGAAAGATAACTTAGTCATCAGAAGTCTGACAATGAATAGTATTGCACAATAACTTTAATATTTTATACGCCGGTGCCAAATTGCAGAATTTTCTTCCCTTCCGGAACATCTGAGATCATCCCAGGTTTTGTTGGGTTACATGTTGCTATGTTTTAATTTTCTAAGTAATGTGGACTGCCACCAATGGGTCTTCAATGTAGCGAGAAACTCCTGTGTGTTTTATGGTATTACACAGTGTGTATACGTTAAATTTAGTTGGGCAAAATAAAATTAGAGAACGGAAACTAATAGTTGGGACGTAAACAGGCCCGATTAATGCTGCAGTTACTGGAGTTTTAGGTATAACACCTGTTTTTGATAAGCAGTGGAAAAATATTATTCGTTTGTGGTGTAGATTAAGTAACATGAGCTCAAATCGGTTAAATGCAAAAGTTCACAAGTGTGCGGATAGTATGAGTATTAAGCATAATAAAATCAACGGTACCAATTTTGTTGCACCAGATGCGCATTTCGACAAAACATGTCTCTTCAGTGATGCTCTTGGCCAAAATATTTGAAATCCAAAGCTTGTATAAAGGATGAAGAGCTATAATCCAAAAGGTCCAAAAAGTATAGTCAAATTCTAGAAAGGAACCAGTGCTTTGAATGAGGGAGATACATTCCTTAATTTATAATAATTTCTAATATTTTGAAATAGCAAATATAATAACACAAAAAATCCGTATGTTCATGCCAGTACCGAAGTACTGGCTACTGGGCTGGTGATACCCTCGGGGACTAATAGTCCACCAGCAGAGGCATCGACCCAGTGGTAGTAATAAAATCAACGGTACCAATTTTGTTGCACCAGATGCGCAGTGTGTTAAAAACTGGATTTTTTTAGTAAAGAAAACCTTCTGTGAACTAAATTTAAGTCATTTATCGTGTCCTGAAAATATGGACACTAACTGTGTTATAATTTTTTTTATGTCAAAATTACACTGAAAACTTGTCGATAATTGGCATGCTGTTTTACATTCTGATAAATCTATATCGGGCAGAGGTGGCAATAAGCTACGAACTGTTTAAGGAAAATTTTGAATCGGAGGAATACTGCAAAATAGCTTTACCCTTCAGTCACAGAAGTGCTTTCGCCAAATTTAGATGTGGTGTTGCTCCCCTAAGAATTGAAACAGGGAGATATGAAAATATTGTTTCAGAAAATAGAGTGTGCCATATATGTGACGTTTTTATTGAAGACGAAGCGCATGTTTTATTATATGGTTTATTGAGAATAAAAAAAAAAGATTAAGATGTCCTCTTTATGACGATTTTAGAAACCATTTATATTATGTTGCTGAAACTTTTAATGATAATTTTTAATACTTTAGATGATAATCAAAAGTTAGTGTTTTTATTTTCAGATGTAAATATGATACGTGTGTGTGCCAAAACCTGTCATTTGATTTTAAAAAGACGTAGAAATTTTTTATATTGTAAATAGTATTTTATTTCATATTGTGTATTATATCTATGCATTTTAATAGTCTCTTATAATTCTGTATAGAATGGCTCTCATTTTATTTAGTGTTATTTTACAATGTATAAAGATTGATTGTACTTGTTGAGAGATGAGACTTTAATAAATCATTGAATTGAATTGAATCAAAAATTCGGTCACGCTTGTTCGTGGAAAATTGGACAATCGGGATCATCGAGTTTTACATAGAAAGACACACTTTAGAATATCAATTGAAATGGCTTTACTTTTTTACATGTATAAAAATGTAAAAACAGTTTGAATTTTTAATGAAAAATCATCATCAATGTACCTGATTGTGAAATTTAATAATCTAACTTTCTTTATGTTCTTCGTTTTACAAGTATTTGAAAGAACTCCGATTCACATAAAAAATAAATAAAAGGTTGACCAACAGCGGTGCACAGTTGGTTTCCACAGGGATGCTGACAAACCTTCAGAAAACTTTTACCTCCTAACTCCACAAAAATAGTTTAAATCAGCAGGCTGATAACTTGCGAACTCACTTCTAACAAAGTATGTTGAATTATATCTCACAACAATACACTCTAAGAGAATGGTAAACTTTTACGGGTGCCACATGTGGAGCAGAATCTGCTTTCCCTTCTGTAGCACCTGAGATCACCCCCAGTGCCAAAAAAAACCTAGTATAAAACCATGTTTATTTGGAGTGGATATTTCATCGTACAAATTATAGTATCACATTCACGTGAACTGATAAATGTTATCATAAGTAAATGATACACAGTACACATAGACTTTGAAAGATATCAACCACATTATTTTAAACTACATTTCCTGATTGAATTTCTGTCACAGTTAGCATCTAAGCGGGTACAAACACATATTTTTCTTGGCATTGCATTCCTTCTCTGTTCATCTACAAAATATAAACTGTAATGACTTGGTTAGATTATCTAGAAATATTGAACACTTTTCGATTTTACTACACCGAAAGATGAAAAAAATAAACAACCGTTCTGGAAACAATCTCCTTGAAATTGAAATGGTTGTCTTATGATGTCGTGTAGCCAAACGAGTTTGTTTTTAAATTAAATACATTAAAAGAGAATGGCTATTTAGCGTGTATATGATGCAACAAAGTTACAATACTAGTATTGTAATACATTGTACTATAATATTCTCCAATTTTTACAATGAAAAAAGCTCATTTTCATGAACAAAATTCAAGAAGTTAAATAGCTATTTTTTAAAGATTTGCATGCAATTGTAATATAGCACTGAGGGATAGATTGTAAGGGTTGTGAAAAAAATGATCATGTTACATATATGGTAATGGTTTTTTTTTCTTTTGACAGATACATGTAACATTGATTTACTTCCATGTGGCAAACATTTATATCAGAAACGTAAATGACGAAGCTAATATTAAAATAATTTCTGTTTACATTACTTAAAAGTAAATTTTCACTGAAATGAACGGACATAAGAAGAAATCCAGAAATGGTTTTAATCTTTCTATTTTTGTTTTGTACATACACTCAACAGTTTCCATACTGAATAACACTTTCGTTCATTAAACAATTTTTACAAAAGAAACGAACCATTTACTAATAAATTACATACATTTCTTTTGATGGCATCAATTTAATATTTAGGGCATTGTCCTCCCTTTCTCTGGTGATTATAATAAGTTTGCTGATTGCTTGATCGATATAAAGTGAGGTTTAGGTAGAAAGCCATCTACAAAGGTTTTATAACATCAACGAAATAACGTTAATTCAAGGGGTTTTAATTGTATTCATTACTATAGTATTAAGTTAGCTGCATGACAGACAAAAAGCGAAGCAACATCTTAAAGTATTTTGCCTGTCGATAGCAATCTACAAACACCTAAAATCTAATAAGAAAAAAATCACCTGAGCAACAAGAACTTCTTCATAAAACCAAGAAGTAAATATTAGGAAGACGTGTAAGTTCAAAAGCTCCCATAACAGAAACAACCCTCAACTGGGGAATGCTTGTTTAACAACAGAAGTTCCGGTAAATGTTTTGATCAAATAGAAGATATTTGTTTTGTTCAATTAAAATTATAAGTTAACCAATTTTGATAAAAAAAACTTCTCCTCAATAAAATCAGACTAAACAATTTTGAGGGACGCCGTAATTTGGATAGGCATATAAAATACTATTGATAAGTGTCAACGAAGTAAACAGATTGGGAAAGAATAATATAATATCGCAATGTTTACCTCTTGTAGAACTTATATACACGCAACGTTTGATTGGTACTATTTGATAATATTCCACGGTAACCCACGCCAAATTCACGGTGTATATTCAGAACGTTTGCTTTCAGATTCAATCGCCGGTGACGCTTGCTTTCAGTCGGGAAACGCGTACCTTCCGATATTCCAAAAGAAAATCCCAAAGACAGTTGAAAGGTAGGTTGCCTTAATCTAAAAATAAACAGTACAATACCGTTTTTCGTGAATAAAATTGTAGTTGACGGAACAAAACAAATAACCAGGTGTCGAGATTCATGATTTATTATCACATAAACTTGTAGATGATAGTGATTTCGTTTCAAAAAAACCTGCCGTTTACAAAAAAACTGCGTTCTCTTGTTAGACAGAAAACACTGTCAAACTTGTCAACATAAAAAATATCTTACTCAACATTTTATAAACTTTCTCAGCATAGTATTCAAAAAAGGTATATTGACATTGATTGTAAACAGTTTTTCCTTTCTATTTTTTGGGAAGAGTAAATGCATATTATCTGTGTGTATCTTATAATTATTATTGCATCTTAGATACACAGGCTGATCATATATAGTCTTGATACACTGACTGCATGCATGACAGGAAAAGTTGAACATGTTGTCTCGACTGATCTCACGTCTTTCGGTGTTTATACCTTGTTTAAGTTCTGCTGCCCTTATGATCTTAATAATTCATGTGACCTTGTGACCTAACAATTTTAAATGAAGTTATTTAAGAATCTCGGTGGCGACCTTGAACAGTAAATCGGCTACAAAGTGGCAACACTTCATCAGCACCACATAAGGAACATTTATACCATATTTGGTTTCTTTCCATGCAGTGTTCATCTAGAATAAGAATTTGTGTGTACCAGTATTTCCCACAGAATCTTATGTTAACAAGTCCCCTGCAGGCAGATATCGTGAATGATGGTTCGGCTACAAAGTAACAACATTTGGTCAGCACCTCATTAGAAATATTCATGCCATGTTTGGTTTCATACTATTCTGATTCCTCTGCTGGTGGAGTTTTATTCCTCGAAGGTATCACCAGCCAAGTAGTCAGCACTTCTGTGTTGACTTCTGTGAGAGTCAAGGCTCCGTGATTTTGACATATAATGGTTTACTTTAATAAATTGTGACTTGGATAGAGAGTTGTCTTATTGGCACTCATACCACATATTCCTATATCTATATATCACATGAATTATCATTGGTCATAATTATGAATTCACTGTTTTTGTTTTGTACACAAAACGCGAGTCTGGTACAAATACAAAAAATGCTGGTATTTACGATGATTTTTTATTCAGTTCTCTCGCAGAAAACAATTGTATGTATTTTCCATAGTTTTCTGTGTCAAATCTACAATCCTGCTCGCATTCATCTTGGATGATAAATCAGCTACAAAGTAACAACACTTAGACAGTACATGCACCTCAAAAGAAACATTCATACCAAGTTTGGTTTCAATTTATTAAGCGATTTTATAGAAGACACTGGCACAAATTTCCTATAGGGTCCTCTGTTAAACTAAGCTCCAGCAAAGTTGGCAGCAATCTTGAAAATTGGATTTGCTACAGAGTAACAACACTTGATCGGCACCTTGTGAGGAACATTGACATGATTAATAAGGGTGAAAGTTTAGACCCTTGGTTTTCCCGTTTGAATGGTTTTATACTAGTAACTCTTTGGGCCCTTCATACTTTGCTGTTCGGTGTGAGCCAAGGCTCCGTACTTTGACATATAATGGTTAACTTTTATACAATTGTGACTTGATTGGAGAGTTGTCTCATTAGCACTCAAACCACATCTTCTTATATATATTCATTCCTTCTTTTGTGTCATTCCATTCAGTGGTTCTTTAAAAGCAGACTTCTGTATGTATTTCAAATATAGTTCTTTCTTAAACTGAATTCCCAGCTGGTAGCCATCTTGGGTGATTAAAAGGCTACAAAGTAACACCACTAGGTCAACTAATCTCTTTAGGAACATTCATACCATGTTTCATTTTATTCCATTAAGGGGATCTCTAAAAGAAAACATGTCTTTGATTGTCCGAAGGGTCATGTGTTAAACGAAGTTCTACGCTGTCGGCAATCTCGGATGATAAATCAGCTATTGGTCAGGACCTTTTAAGGAATATTCATGCACTTTTTAGTTTCATTCCATTCAGTGGTTCTCTAGAAGAAGTTCAGACTGGAAAAAGTTAACGACGACGACGAACGCCAGGTGATGCGAAAAAACTGGTTATGGTGAGAATATTCACTAACCATAAACGCCCCTAAGCCTTTCTTCAGTGATTTGTCTTAAGTTTTTCTCGTGCTACATTATCTTGCTCCTAGTAACCATACAAACCATCTATCAACCAGTACTTACAAATATGATCTATTGTTCTATTGCATTTGCCTGTTCTGAACTATTTTCACCTGTCAAGTATATAATATGCAAGGAATACAATAATCACGTGAAATTAACACCTGTGGAATGAAAATTAACACAAAATATACACCCACCTTTGACATACACACCTCTATTACTCCTTATCTTACCTCAGGCCATATCCCTTACTATGAGTATGATTGGTTGAAAGCAACCGAGTGGAGACCTAGAATATTCCATATTAGGCTACTAGTCGCGGCTTATTTCAATACACGGTAAGTGGTGGTGTAATGTCATTTTATACAAACAACACGTTGTTGAGACAAAATAGTAAAGGTTTCAACAGACGACTAACTTGATAGTGAATGATTGAAATAAATTCATGAAACACATTTTAAGCTGAAAAGTTGCTATAGTTGGCACTTGTTTATGTATAGACCAATGGGAGTAGTTTCCTTATACTTACGTTATTGAAGACTTGATCACTTTTAATATGTGGTATTCAAACTAGTGGCCTATAAAAGTTTTATAGGCCACTAGTTTGAATACCACATATTCAGATAGTCGGTAAGATAAATTCGTTACGTAGTCTACCATTGACCTTATACGATATTTATGGGGTCAGTTAATTCAATATGGGGATTCGATCTTTGCTCTTACCCATTATGGAATTTCCTGACCCAATATATATATCGTATTATGTCACTAGCACGCTATGTAGCTATTAATACATATTCTATATTGAAAATCAAAACAACTTAAAAAGTTAGAAGTTACAATTAATGTTTGAGAACAATTCTTAATAATAAACAATAACATTTCAAAATGCTTTTGATTTTGCCTTTTGAATTGGGACTTTCCGTTTTGAATTTTCCTCGGAGTTCAGTATTTACGTAATTTTACTTTTCCCAATGAGAAACAATTTCAACGAGAGCCCAAATGACGTTGAAAGTAGCATCTAATAATATAAAAAAGAATATATGGTTTGATTGCCGATGAGACAACTGACCACAAGAGACCAAAATGACACAGAAATTAACAACTAAAGGTCACCGTACGGCTTTCGACAATTAACACAGTTCTTACTGCATAGTCAGATATAAAATGCACCGAAATTACAATGTAAAACAATTCACTATCGGCCTAGCCACAATCAGATGTTCATTTTGTGTTTCACATAAAGTCCAAAAAAAGAGTGTTACCCCAGGAAAAAACTCTTATAATATTTTGGTACAAAAATGATTTAAATCATGAAAAATAGCCATCATTAGGCTAAAACTGGAAGCATTTATATAATAAAATGCAGTTTTTGGAAGAAATATTTCATTTTTTTATTTAATAAATTGTGCATGTTTAAAATCTGTCTAATTTTCTTTAATGGTTGCCTTCAAGACATGGTCACCAGTTTCAGATTTTTGGTCATTGACAAAGACAACAAAATATGTTTAGAATTATTGAATATCAAACATTTCAATTGGATAAAAATGACAAGAACATGTTTAACTCACAGTTATTTCAAACAACAGTAGCTTTCTCAGATCATTAATCTTATCTGATCAAACTGTATGTAAACCAATCTATAAGTAACAAAACTTCCAACAAATTCCTTTCTTTTGGTGTATAGAACATTAAAAGAACATTTATATGTTTTGTCTATGGACAAGAAATTGTATTGATCTTTAATTAAATTCATTATCAAAACCTATTTTAGACATAGTGGAAATGTGTTCTCTTGAGAAAAAAAACCTGCATTCTATCATTTCTATCTATCAAATGATACTGAACTTCCAGGAAAATGGAACAAATACATTGTGATTATGTCTACAGATAAGACATTTTTATAAATATTTAATTAAATGGTTTAAAGGTGGATTGTGAAATTAATATTGAAAGTTACCCATAAATTTTAAGCTGTGTCTTTTTAATTTTTGAAAATATAAAAATGTACCCATAATTCTTTACATATCTTAACAATTTATTGATTAGGCCAACTTGAATACACGTTCTTTTAACTGAAATCCATCAATCTGACTGTTTAAAACACTCAAACTATTATTAAAACTATATTTTGAATGTGTTCTCTTGAAAAAATAACATAAATTGTATCTATCAAATCAGACTGAACTCGAGGAAATTGGAAACAAATACATTGCGGTAATGTCTACGTTCAGTTGAAAAATCAATTATATTGAAAATACTGAGTTTTAATGTGTACAAATAACTTTCGTCACCTATTTATAAGATTTAAGCTGAAAAGCAGACAAATAGTTGAATTTAATACTTGTTATGTGCAAGTGTCTTGTCCGTAGACACTCCCTCATCTGCTGGTAATACTGAAATGCAAGAGATAAAGTCAAAGAGAGAGAAATACTTTTTCTTCATTACATTTAGCTAATCTGTTAAGGTATGCTGGAATAAACATATTGAAGTAAAATATGGTATGCTTTTTATGACTGATAATTTGCCACTTTTTAAAATCCACACCTGTAAAGTAATTTTACCAAAAAAAAAACCACTTAAATTACCATTTATTAATTAAAATTAAGTTTGAACAACACATAGGAACAATTTAGACCCATAAAGCCAAGCAATATTGATATAAAGCAGTGTCTACGGACAAGACATGTGTTTACGGACAAGACATTCTGACATTTTTTTCAAATTTTTCCTCTATTGACAGATGGTAGAAAAAAATGTTAGGAGTGTTTTCATATCTACAAAAGTGTACGAACTTAGCGATGCCACATTGATGTTATTACAATTCCAGTTCACTAGGGAATGCATGTCTACGGACAAGACATTTTTCAATTTATTTGTATATCCAACTTTGATGGCTTATACATGTATCTCCAGCTAGGGTACTGCAATATTTATATATTAGGTAGTTTTGTGATAACTTATATACCAGAAGAGAAACAAAACACATGATAGCATACATTTGTTTTCTCTTTTTATCACTTCACTGAGCAAGCTAAAAATAAAAGTTCAATTTCATAACACATGCATAGTATTCCTCTTTTTATCACAACTTTGTAACCACTGAAGATTTTTCGTTGCAACAACCAGTAAAAGAAAGATTAATAAATTGTCTACAACAGTAAACCAATAATGTAGGTGAAATTAAGTCACTTATTAACTATCAATTGATAAAAACAGTGTAATTTTACATTAAACTACATAACGTGAAATTTTGTATTTAAGTGTTTTTTCTCTTCTCAAAACGGTCACACATGTACATGATATTTGATATTCTTTGTGATGCCCCATTCGCTCTTCTGCAATGCAAAGATTTAATACTTATGTTTAAATTATTTTCTTGTCTTCAGAAGCCTATAACATAGACCCAATATGAAATGCACATCTGATTGTGGCTAGGTTGTATGTCTGGTGGATAGTTGTCTCATTCGCAATCACACCACATATAACTTTATTTCAAATCCTATGTTGCGTTATGTGTACTGCAACATTGTTTATTTAGTACGCATATTCCGGAGCCCTCTTTTCGGAAGCCCGAGCAAACGCCCTTGTTCCGCGATAGAAAACTGAATTGCGAACTCAAAAGACATATAAAATAAGTCGAATTTCAACTCCAAATCTTAATAAATCTAAATGAGACTTTTATTCGAATCTTACTCAAACTCTACATTAAGAAGTGACTCAAATTCAAAGTTGAAACTAGAACTCTGCCTTTAAATTTTACTCAAACTCGGTCCAACTAGTAACTCAATGCTTACTAGAACTTTAATTATAAGCATGACTAGAATTCGAAAACTAACTCAAAGTTTAACTCAAACAGTAACCCGAACTTTAATTTAAACACTAATTAGATGGATGACAACACGCATTCAAGACACAAACAACTTGGAAATTTTACTAAAAATAGAACAGGTTTTTCCGAATTGGTCACGTGGTTTAACCTCATAAAGTAATGGGATACTAGTAACCACATCAAAGAATGACAGACATCACAGAATGACAAGACCACACAAAAAAAAATGAAACAAACACAACAAGTAGTGTAAAATCGTCAAATTTTGAAACATCATTACGTAATGTTAAAACCATAAAAAGTATAGACAAATCATCATTACGAAATAACAAAACCACATCATGTAATGAAACAACTACATTACGTTTAGTCACATACACAGCAAGTAATGTTAAAGCCACATTGACTAATGACACAACCATATTATATAATGGTGAAACTAATTCGAGTAATGACAAAACCATATTGAGTAATGACAAAATTATTTCAAGTCAATACGAAACCATATGGTGTAATATCGAACTATCATTAAATCATAAAGTAATGACTATTCCATGTTGAGTTATATTAAAACATCATTACGTAATGTAAAAACCATATTAAGTAAAGACGAAATATCATTAATTAATAATAAAACAACATTAAGTAATATCAGAGTCCCACATAAGACAACTGTGGCGTTCCATATAAGTTATGTAAAGAACATTTGTATCACTCTGATCCGTCTGTAAGTTTGATATTTTCAGACTTTGATTCATCAGCAAGTTTCTTGAGAAAATCATTTACTATTTAAACGAAATAAAATGATGTTTTTAACAGACATATGGGTTTTCTTTGTCATATCACTAAAGAAGTTGTAAAATACAAACACATTTTATTTGTACTAGCAGACCGGGTATACAAACTAAACCAATGAGCAAAATCTATTTTATAAACTATAAAAGTACCTGCCATTTCAAAATAAACACAAATTCAAGCAGGGAAACTAGCTGCATTATTTATTACTCTACCACATGATGCACTTACTGTGTTCGCACACTATTCATAAAACACATTACAGTTTTACCATTTCCATTCACAATTTTATTGTTAAATATATGAATGTTAAACTTTTATATATCTATTTGAGTTTATTATCATGTTATTCTGACTGCTGACCACTTAAAGAAGCCACATTACTTGAATAAGAATAAGACGTTTCTTATAGTGGAACACATTCTTTGAAATATGATTTTATATACGGATTTACCTACCATTCATATTAATAGACACAAGGTTGAATGTAGCAGGTTCTGTATTCCTGATATCTTCATTTGCTGTAATGAATGTATATGGATTTAAGTCAAAATATATTAGGATTATAATACGTCCGCTTACTTGTTGAAAATAATTCCCGTTAAACATGCAATGACATATTACAAAAATACTTAAGAATATTAAACAAAGATCAGAAGTTGTTTTTTTTTAACTATTTTTTTTTAGAAATAATTAAAATGATTTCAGAATACTGATTGGTCAACAATTGTTATGAAAAGATGAATCATAGCTGTTGATGTCTGTGTCATTTTGGTCTTTTGTGGATAGTGTCTCATTGGCAATCATACCACATCTTCTTTTTTTATATTAACGGCATTGGCTTTAATATCAAAGGCACTTATTTGTATGAGAGTTTTTATAAAACTGTAGCTTATTTTGAAGAGCAAAAAGTTGTTAAGGAAACATTTACAGACAGGGATATGAGTTAACTGTTAAGAATATAGTGTAGTGCATGATCTATCTGAGATGAGAAATGATTGTTTTTTAAACTATGTTTCGGGACAGCATTATAATAGGGATGTCAACGAGTAGTCGAATACTTGGAGTATCGCTCGGTGGTACCGAGTATCGATTACCAAATTGATACGACTGATTGGTTTTCTGTTATAATGTTGTTGCTTTCTTAATCTTAAACATTAAACATGTGTTATCAGAGGTGTTGTTTCATTTTTTAGCATTAATTTGGATATCAAACTTCAACATCGTTTGTATAAGGACAATCCCTTTACAGGTTATATACAAGACAAACCACTTACAACAAAAAGGGAGAAGAAGACGATGGAGGTGAAGGAGGTGATGAAGAATAAGAAGATGAAGGAGATGAAGAAAAAGACGAGGTCAGCACATGAGTATGTGAGTCACATAAAAGGCAAAGAAATAAAAGACCAAGGCAGTGTGTGTAGAGAATAAAAGAACGGTTTTTAAGTAAGGAAGGAATTTCCAGCAAGTGGTAAAGGTGTCTAAAGTTCTTAATAAAAATAAGAAAACCAAATGTTAAGAGGATGAACAATGCGCAGAAATTGATTGAAAATAAAAGTAAAAGTGTTGATAAGCTATTGTTGAGAAAAAGGGAACGATTCAAGGAATTGCCTCCCTTACATCTTTGAGTGGACTACATATTCATATGTGTAATGCATATATTCCAGTACGACGTTATTTGATGAATACTTAGTTCTTACTATAGACATTCGATTGAACTTATCAATATCATATAGTTTAATGTGTATATATGTTATTTCTGCAATGCGTATGTGCTTATTAGATTTGTAAATATTATTTATGTTTGTGTATATACATACAAGTAAAATGAGTATTCAGTTTAACGGCCGTAATGATGATATTTCACAACGCATCGTAATGTGGCATACACCGGCCTCAGTAACTATACCATTTATATATTTGGTCTTTTCATCTTAAACAAAACATAACTAAGTTTGCTGGATTTGAGAGAATATTTTGGAGTAACAGAACATTATAGAATTCAAAGAAATAACAGAGCCCATTTTATAAAAAGGCGCACACATAAATAATGTGGCGGGGTTAAACATGTTAGCGGGATCCCAACCATCCCCCTAACCTGGGACAGTGGTATCACAGTACAACATAAGAAAGAACTATAAAAATCAGTTGAAAAAGGCTAAACTCATCAGATAGACTAAAAATACAAGTGGACGTGGCCGGGTACTTATACATCCCGATACAAAAAGACACAATGAACAGATCTGAGAGTACTCTCATTTATACGACATTTATTTTAAATAAGAACAAGTTCGTTGCACCCTATGTCGACCCCCAGAAAAACATTGACTGTGCTTTAAAGGTTCCTGTAATATTTTTTGGAGTATCTATTTTTCTATATAGGTCAATTATTTACACGCTATGTTGACCCTCAGAAACACATTAAATTTGCTATAAAGGTTAATATAATATGTTTTGAGTATCTATTTTTTTTATATAGGTCAATTAATTACTTGATACGATTATTGCCAGCTTATATAATTATTGCATGTAGTCAAGCTAATGAGATATTAACTACGGTATGAAATTCCTTGGACTATATTCTAGTCTTAGGTAAATGTGTTGAGAGTTTTACGTTCATTAGAAAACGACCAACAATTCATAAAATGGATATAATTTTGTGGTTTCATTTTGTAAACGTTTTACGGAGCGTGTAATCAATTATCGCTCGGTACATGTAACGATTACTCGATTAGTAAATCTTTACACGAGTCGACATCCATTTTTTATACCAAAAGATTAACAATTTGATTGTTTCCTTATCATTATCAATTGAAGATCAAGTTAGCTTTAAAAAGAAAATTACTTTGACGTATTTTAAAACACACAGAGTCTGGTGATACTTCTCTAGCAGTTAAGTGCATATTCATGATCAGTATTATATAGACAGTTCTTTGACAGACTAAAAGTTTAACTGTATTTAGGTCAGTTACCAAAATTAACATACAAAACAATCCTGCAACATAGCATATTTGCCCTTTCAGCTTTGATTGAACCCGGCTTGTTCCAATGATAATGTTTTTTCTTGTTTACTTTTAACTAATTGTGACCAGAACCGTTTTCCATGAGACTTACATTTAAATAAAAACACTGCTGCATTTGTTCTAATCTGCCTGTTAAGGATGTTTTGGATGACAAAAATAATTCGTGCATCAATCAACACTGACCATCTTTGTGTCTTGTTATAGAAATCAGATTGTGGTATTGCTGCGCCGTATTTATAGCATATGCATGAAGGCAATTTGTCAAGAATTCTTTTGGCTATACTTCAGTTTCGGAACATGTCACTTTATTCGAAAACAACGAACCAGCACTAAAATTAGTAGTTTTGATATCTCAAGATGATTTTTATGATACTTTTGTCAGCTAACAGTTAAACGCTTACTATTTTCTTTACACAACAAACACTAGTTGACGTTTGAAAATACATTTGTACTATAATTTCTCGAATGTACAACATAGATAGAATCTTTTTATAAAATATTGATAACCCTGAAAAGGCCCGTTCATAAGAGATATCATCGGCTACTGGCACTTTATTCAGATATCTATTCATGTCCAAAGCCTTATGTCCTCGACTCTCGATGTGCTTCCAGTGTAACTTGAACTCTGCCATTTTTTTATTTACCTCTTTGGTATCGATTTCATGAGAGATAACTCGAGTGCACATATAGAAACTCAAAAGGTTATTCCCCGGTGAATAATAGGGTTATTCACTGCTGGTGAAAATTTAAAGGGTTATTCGTCTCTCCTTGCAATTGAATGAATGCTAACTGAATTATTCTATGTACCGTGATAAGGTGTTAACCAATATAATTGTTTGAAATATATGTAACTTGAGGTATATAATAATAAAAATGTTTATTATGAAACACATACCTGTTTTTTTCTTAATAGATAGACAACTAGCGCAAATCACTGCTATGACAATACCGAAGGCTGAATAATATTTTTTATCTGAAATATATTTTTTCATATGCCTTTAATACTTCGATCGTTGCAGTGCAAAGACTAATTTTTACTAAGAGACGTACGATATGACAAATGTGCGTTACAGACGAACGTTCACTTTATGTGACGTATTCACTTGATAACCTGAGCGCTCCGATAAATGTTCATGTCCACGTTGTAATGAAAATGATTCTATGTATATCCATGACGGTTAAATTGGTAATCATATTATCACTGTTAAATAGTTAAAATGAAACATGTTTCTATTTTCTGCAGAAATAAATCCGTAATGAATAAATTAAAACAGCCCTAGTATCATCCATCAACCAATATCGACCCTCAGCTAAAACCTCTGATAGATATAGGAGTCACGGGATTATACCAGGGCCTATATTGAAAAGGGCATGCTATTATCTCTAACTACTCTTTAGATGACCTGATTTATGGACAATATCATAACTTAGTTTTGGTTATTCTTTTAAAGACATGATTAAGAATAGGCAAATATACCTTAACAGAACATTACCAGTCGAAACTGAGATTAAAACACAATAGAAAAAGTAAAACAACAGTTAAAAAACACAACACACAAACTAAACACTAAGCAAACGAACCAAACTAAACACGGGTTGATCGCAGGTGTTTCTAATGTAAAAGACATCCCATAAAATTGTAAGATCAATCTCGAATACCAAGGACTATCCCTTAAACAGAGTAGTTCTAAATTGACCCTGGGCAAAACACGTTTACTTCAATGGCAGTGACATTGACAATTTTGAATCTATATTTGTTAAAGTGTATCATTTTGTAAAAGTCCTTATCTTTCTGCATAAACTCAAAACTGACTCTCAGTTTAAAACCTAGTCAATTCAGTTTTATTCGATTATTTATTTTGTCGAATAAAACTGAAAGAATCCAATGTAACTAAAACGTACCTTCGCATTGTTTTTCGGTGATACCATAGAGAAATGGAAACAAAAAGGTGAATATTAGCAGAATGGCGCACATCACTGGTTTGATATCTGAAAAAAAAACTAATCTGTTTTGTGTGTTGTCATTTAAAACTACTTTGAATTTTAGGTTGCAGTAGTAACTCAAATGAATTTTTGTAGGTAGTCTGCCACCAGTTTACTAATATCAAGCATACATTTAATATATGCTCAGAACTTCGGTACTGGCATGAAAATACGGATTGTTTGTGTTATTAAAATTTGCTGTTACAAATATTAGAAATTATTATAAATTAAGGAATGTATCTCCCTACATGCAAAGCTCTGATTGCCTTCACGGATTTGGCTATACTTTTTGGACCTTTTGGTAGCTCTTTATCTTTTATATAAGCTTTGGATTTTACATATTTTGGCCACTAGCATCACTGAAGAGACATATATTGTCGAAATGCGCATCTGGTGCAAGAAAGTTGGTACCGTTAATTTTATTAATATAAAAGGTAGATTCCCATTTTTTCTGGGATATGTTAAAGTAATAATCACTCATTAAAATGGGATATTCAAGTATTTATACATTATGTACGTATATATATATTTCGTCTATACTTTGGACCAACAATGTAATATCTGTAAATTTTCGTAGGAAATGTTTTGTTCTTCCATCGCTGGGTTTAGAATTCACGCTACTGAAAAAAGTAAAATCACAAAAAAACTGAACTTAGAGGAAAATTAATTCGGAAAATCCATAATCAGATGTCAAAATCAAATAACAAAACGCATCAAAAACGAATGGACAAGAACTGTCATATTCCTGACTTGGTACAGGCATTTCCAGATGTAGAAAATGGTGGATTAAACCTGGTTCTATAGCGCTAACCCTCTCACTTTAATGACAGTCTCATCAAATTCCGTTATATTTACATTGATGCGTTAAATAAACACAATAAATGAAATAGTCAATAGTTATCAAAAGTACCAGGATTATAGTTTTATACGCCAGACGCGCGTTTCGTCTACATAAGTCTCATCAGTGACGCTCAGATCAAAATAGTTAAAAAGCCAAATAAAAACAAAGTTAAAGAGCATTGAGGATCCAAAATTCCAAACAGTTGTGCCAAATATGGCTAAGGTAATCTACTCCTGGGGTAAGAAAATCCTTAGTTTTTCGAAAAATTCAAAATATGGGTACATCAGTCATCATCGGAAAACAATTTAAAAAAAAACAATTTAACAGAACACAAAACATCTACTATCTACGAACACATAGATTGATTGAAGTGTCTGACGTCAGAATTTTTGTTATACGTCACATACATTTGTCGTTCAATGTGCATACAAACAATTTTAAAATTTACATAGGCAATGTTAGCATACAGGGTTAAGAAATCAAAAATATGTAAGAATAAATTTCAGAAAAGACCGAGATTTAAACTGGTCCAGAAGTTATACATAGAATTTATAAGAATTCAAAAATATTTAATTCCACTACGCAATTGAATGATTTTGACCTTTGTGGTACAACGTATATAGTAATTCATAATAGAAATATATCATAATGCCATACAATAAAACAATATCATACTGACGGGATCTTTTAAAGTACAGTTATGAGATATCGTGGAACCCAATCATTGCACTATGCCCGACGCGCTAGAACTCGCGACCACTTATGCTCTTATTCAAAGAGCTTCGATGCCCAGGTGTTACCTTTCCTCAGCAGTTTTAATCTAACGTCGTAACACGGAACATTATATATAAGGCATGAAGATGGAATTTTTACATATCAGATGAATTATTGCGTAAACTCCTGAGGGTTTACGCATTATATATTGGACGATGTCCGTAGTCTTTCGGAATACCGGATGTTATTTCGAATACATCTGTTCTTTCCATGGCCACCTTGCATATACATGCGCAATAGCTTATTAATTGACCTGTTGACTAAGCATTATCATCTTTTAGTTGCTATAGACATATGTTACATAGGGTGTATACTTTATTATGAAGCAAGCTACATAAATTATCATTTGAATACATTTTTGTACTTCCTTGTACGTAATTACAAGCTGATAGTATTCACTTCAATATATGCGTAGCTATGTTAATTAGAGTCAAACGTTGAAACCAGCTGTGTTTAGATATGAAATAAGATTTCATGCAAGCTTTACGATTGATATTCGAAACGAGATTTGTTAACTTAAATCTATAAATTACTATTATTTCATTTAGGAAAATGGTCTAGGAATATGTGCATGATGTACAAAGAAGGCTTTTTTTCATACTGAAACTAAAAATAAGTCTTTCTTGCACTTTCTTGAAATTTTACGTCTATGATAGACAAAAGACGTGTATACATATTCTTAAATACGTGCCTCGAATAGGTGTAAAACACAAGAATTTTTCCAAAAAAATATCGTTTAATGAAAACAACGTTTAAATCAACTATGAAAGTATATTTCCGTTTTAAGTTTCATTTAAATTGCAAATTGAAGGTTATTTTCTTTGTTTAAATATTGCAACATTATTTACGTTTTATTATAAATATGAGGTCACATAACCCCTGGATCCTTTTCGTCATTAAAATGTGACTGACAGATTTTATCCATCGGATCACCAGTTGTGATGGTGATCATGGTGATACAAGGCTGAACATACATTCAGTGTATTAACTTCGTCTAAACATCAGCTTAACAATGTTAGATCTGTAAATCTTCAACGTTTTTGTTTTTTACATGCATTCCGTTAAAATATTCCGGTTTTTATCCAACGCAATGAAAGGTTTGAACGTTGTTTTCAATTTAGACTTGCTTATTTATAATATATACGAATGCGAAATTAAAGAAGACTAACAAAGGCTTTTTTCTTTGATAAGGATTTGCATAAATCATGCCAAAAAAGAAATAGGATCAATAAACTATTGTCTTATTAGGATATCAAAATATTTCTTTTAAGAATAGTGAGAATGGTGGCGAAAAAAGTTTCTATTATTCGATCTCGATTAGCAAGTTCATAAAAAAATCAAAATGAACTACAATAATACCAACATACAAAAAATCGTTTTTTGAAGATAGTCTGTTCTTCAAAGACAAGCGAAAAATAACAAATGGAAAATCCAACTCATGTGATCTGTAACATTAAGTTAATCCTGCTCCACATGTGACACCCGTCGTATTTCTCTTATATGTACTACCCGGTAATAAGTCTAAGTCGGTAGGTATTTTCGGTAAAAAGGGAACGAGATTGTTGATATGACAATTAAACCATATTAATTGTCATCTGTGAGACGCATATTTCGTCATGGTCAAATTGCTTGTAACGGCGAATAAAGTAAGCAAAGGGATTATTTAGATTTCACCACTTGGAACTCTTAGTTTAATAGCTTCATTTTGAACAGCAGGAAACCATGATGATAAATGCAAGCCTTTGAATACCATTTCAACTGGGAGATATTTACTCCGTATGAAAAAGTAAAATAACAAAAATACCAAACTCCAAGGTAAATCAAATCGGAAAATTCTTGATCACATGGCAAAATAAAAACACGTTGAAGACATTAATGGCCTCAAAACAACTCTCATATTTCTGAATTGTTGGGGAAAATAAAGAGGAAAGTGAAGTTGATGTTAAAGTAGACTGCACTCTCCTTCATTTCTTCATAAGAAGTTACAGTTGTGAAGTCAGCCTCATATGAATAAAAAAATAAAACGCAAATGATTTCAATTACAATGCAGATTGATTGTTTAAATATGTTGCCAATTAAATAATGTCAGATTATATTGTTATATCAATAAGACAGACAAAAAATATTATATTTGTTCTTTAAAATCTTATTCCAAATTCCATTTCTAAGGAGTAAATCTTTAAGTGATACCTCTTCTGGCATTGGAAGTTAAAGAAAGGATTTTCCTCTTTCACTCTTTTCCAATACGTCCTGGTTTGAAAAGTCTGTGACTCGCAATATCCTAGATGATAGCTGTTAGTTTGTAGTAGTTTGAACATGTTGAATGAGGGTTTGATCTAGTGTTTTCCTAACAAAAGTTGTACACAGAATGCAGTTTTGAAAAGGATAACGAATAAAGCTTCATGCGAGTGTGATGAAATTACAGAATTGGTATATATGGCAGCAGGTCATACTAGCGACTTCATGGGAATAGGGTATGTATAATGATGATGAACAAGACTGCGTCTACAACAAGGAGTACAGTAAAACATGTTCATCCCATTCACCGGGCTATAGAAAATGATTTTAGAACATGTAGAATACATATATCATAAAACTTGTCATTGCAAATATATGGTTTCGCAGATCCAAATTGCCGAATGCTGTAGTCTTCCTTTGACTACAGATTTTAGAAATGATATAGTGCTGTTCGTCGTCATTAAAATACAAGATGACTTGTAGAAAAACTGAAAATAGCCGCGTACGAAGATTACTGCTGCGGTCATAAGAAATCATAACCAGCTGTATCGGAACTTTAGGATATTTATAAAACAATAATAAGGAGGTTGGTCTCCTTTTCAAAATATATTGATTTAAGTAACTATCTTAAACATTCCAATTGATTATGTCAATCAGATACTTCAAATAATAGGTTACAAACGCGGTAAACAACAAAGTATTAAAAGGAACACATCATTTGTTGTTGCTGTCATGTTTTAATAAAAATATACCAGAATCTTCCTTGTTATCTATACTCTAGTTAGAATATGTAATGGGTAAATTGTCTATACTTAAGTGAGAATATGTAGTTAAATCTTACTATGCACATGCTTATTCTCGGCGAAAGTGTAATATTTCAGTATTCTAGTGTAGATTATACCTAGAAATAAATACAAAATCTGAGAATGTAAAAGTTGTTATCAAAGTAATTATTTTGTAAAAATTAAACAAGCTGAATATATTTTATTAAAATTGTTGCGTAAACCCTTAAGCAGTAATGAAAATTAAATAAAATTATCTGTTCTCAATTGATTAAAAATAGAAAACCTTTACTTTGTTATTAAAGAAAGTTAACAAAAGCAAAATGAAAAAGTAAGAAAGTAGTATTTCAATTACTAGTATTATCGTTTTATTTTTTTTTAAATTGGTTGCTTTATCTTTTTTGTTCAATGTTTACTCAAAGTCCGTATGTTTTCAAACATAACATATTTTCACACAAATACAAATATTGAATATATTTTTTTGTTTTCAATTTGTCAAAGCTTACGAAAATTTTTAATTAAACAAACGTAATACAGTTTATAAAATATCTGTAATTCATACCTATGACAGTTGATTTCCCACTGACGTGAACTATGAACAAGCAAATAAAATAGCTTATAGTTGTTGGAAGAAAACCAATCATTGTCCATGCAAAAAATTCTTCACCACAACTCCCTGAAAATGATATGAAACTTTACAGTTGGTCATACAAATTTCTGTACATGAAAAAAAAGAGTATAACTTATTCTGATAAATTTTCAATTCGAAGATCACTAATGAGTTTAATTAACGAACACCAGCCTGCTAACCCAATTATAGGTATGGTTTTTTTGGGCATTTTTTAAAAATTTATTTATATACCTTATCTTGTTCTTCTCTTTACACCAAAAAATCGTCTAACAGATGCTCCAATTATAAACAAGATCAGTCTAGAATGCAAGGTATGTCAAATCAGTAGACATTTTTCTATGTATTGGTTTGTAATATTTTGTTTGTTTTAATGGCAACTGTTACCGTGACGTTATATTTAGGCTTAAGGTTTTGCAGAAACATTTATTATTGTCTGGCAGGTTACGCTTTGCAGAATAGTTAAAAATAACAGTATTCAAATAAAATTGAGAATGGAAATGTGGAATGTGTCAAAAAGACAACAACCCGACCATAGAAGAATAGACAACAGCAGAAGGTCACCAACAGGTCTTCAATGTAGCGAGAAATTCCCGCACCTAGAGGTGTTTTTCAGCTGGCCCCTAAACCAATATACTAGTTCAGTGATAATGAACTCAAAATTGTTAACAATATCTTAATTCACATCAGTAGACAATTCCTCAATGAATCCACATCTCAAAGGTGACGTGGTACAACAGCAAATATTGTGATAATTTTTTCTTACTTAATTAAGTCAATTGAAAATTTTGATTACTACTTACCAGTTCTGTTTTTTTCTCTTACTGTAAATAAAATACGTATTTCAGGAAAAAGTTATCACAAGTATAAGTTTATGCATTTTAATTAATCGTTTTTTTTCCTATTCCTTTAAAAATATCACTTTGTAATCGAAACGTTCTCAATCTTTAATTTGATGATATGATACCTGATGATTTATTTATGTTCGTTGAATGATTGATATTATAGGATTTTTAGATTGATATTCTTTTTGCGAGATCGGTGCTGAACGTGTAATCATATGATAAGAAGGGATGTCAACAGATCTGTAAATTAATACTCGGGTACTCGGCCATGAAACTCGCGAGTACTCGAGTACTCGGACAAATCTTTAACGTCTGATGAAACGTTTTGATTTTGTTTGAACTGTGGAACTTTGGTTATTACCTTTTATAAACCTAATTATAATATGATGACATCACTTGACATTTTAACGAAAGACATACGTTTTGTTGCAGAAGCCAAATTGTATAAATACAAAATTTAAAACTTCATCCTTGGTTATGTGTATCGCTTGTGTCAATTAAACAATAAATAACGAAACAACTTTTCTAAAAAGTCATATCTATTATAATACCAACTATTATTTGGTTTTTCATGAACCAAATCAAAAACATGCCAATAAATCCATCAATATGTTCACAAAGTCCGACTTAAAGACAATCTGTATCATCTTTTCCTGAAGAGGTAGTATTTTTTTGTATCATTCCGACTTAATTAGTCAACAAAATATTGGACTTCAAATTATTTATACGTAACGATCTTTCAAATAAATATTAAATGGCAAATAACATTTTAATCATGTTTACAAAGAAGTCTTGGTTAACAAATTAAAGAAACTTTACAGCTTTAGGCATTAATCCGTGTACAAACACCGTTACAATTGTCACTAATCAGTAGCGTACGGTAAAACGCAGGACACTTTGATTTTGATCAGGATTATAAATAACTTCAGATGAAATATAAAAGCTGTGATATGAGACCATTTTCTAGAAGAGACAAAATGACACAGAAATTAATAACTGTAGTTTACCATACGGCCTTCAACAATTTCAAAGTCCATACCGCATAGTAAAAGGCCCGAAATGACAAATGTAAAAAAAAATATACGAGAAAACTAACAGTCTACGACTGTCATACAAGAGAGAAGTTTAGCACTATAACACCAGATTCCACCATTTTCTACATAAGATAATGGGTGTATCAAGTTAGGAATATGTCAGTTGTAATCCATTCGTATGATGTGTTTGAACTTTTCATATTGTCATTTAATTAGGACTTACAACTCGAAACTGACTATTAGGGTCGATTGGAAACAAAACATTACGGCAAGAGATGTTTCAGCTTTCCAATTGTAACCTTTTCATTTTAAAGCAAGAGTATCAAATAGTGAAGATGGTATCATCACTTCGTAAATTGTACGGCTTCCATCATGAGTTGGTTGATTTTATTGAATATAATTTGTACAGACGATATCATATGTTCCTTATGTCGTAATTACAATCCCCTTCCTTGTCATACAAGTGAGAGGTTAAGCGCTAAAAAGACAGTTTCAATTCAATTTTCTACATTGGAAAATTCCAGTACCAAGTCAGGAATATGGCAGTGGCTGCTCATTCATTTGATTAATTTTATTATTTGACCTTGCAATAGGATTAGGGGCTTTAGGTTTTGAATTTTCCTCTGAGTTCATTATTTTTGTGATTTGGGATTATGGATAAACCTAAGACTTAGTTTAAACATATATTTTTTCAGTATAAACGCATTTTCGTTGTGAATATATATTATTTTATTAGTTATGATTACGAAGGGTATTTCGAAGGGAACTAAAGTGAGGCGAAATGTAAAGAGATATAATTCACGATTAATAAAAGGCAATGGAGTATACAAGTACTAAATTTGTACTCGAGTGCTTGGCCTACCGAGCGAGTACGCTCCTAATAATAGGTATCAAATAGGTATCAATATGTTCAATACGTAAACAAAAAGTAACTCATGTTTCGTCATTTATACTGAAAACACATGTTATCAAAGAAATTAGTATATATATATTTATATAGCTGCAAGGGTAAATATATAAATATGAAATAAACAAAAGGTTGAATAATTGGGATTAGGAAACTAGAGCGGTGCTTGTATATAAATCCGTATCCTTAATTAAAAAAAAAATAATTACGAGCTATGAATACATGCTGAATAGCAAACGAGTGTGTGCAATGTATTGAACTAAACACAGTCAATGTATAAATTAAAATAAAGAAAATTCCGAAGAAAAAAATAGCAAAGCAATTCTGGTAGGTGAACATTGTTTTTAATGAAAAATGAGAGTGTTAATATAGACTGAAATACTATCTTTTAGGGGAGGAGTGTATCTTTATCATCCTCATTATCTTAAATATGCATTGTTGGTTTCAAAACAAGTTATACAATTTATATTCACCTTCAATCAAAATCGAAATATTGACGACTGCCTTATCTCTATTAGTGCCGTGGCTGCAAGTCCATGTCCCCATAATGCTTTTGGTGTCATATCCATTTACTTTAAGTGTTGTAGTGTTTGTTCGTCGATCTTGATACATGGTATTAGTATAAAATGCATAACATTCAGAGTGAGGGAACGGAATCAAACAATGTCCTTGTTCCGCATTAAATGGATTAAATATAAACACTTTTCTTCTTAAATCATTTACCTTACATCTGAAAACAATAATGTCCTGTTCTGCAACCCATGTTAGACACACGTGTATATTGCATGTTTGAGTATCTACAAATGGAAAGCACACACCGTACACATACTGTTTTTAGGTCATAAAAAAGGGGATTTTAAAAAAAAATAATATTGATTCACTTTTACTGTCCTTGCATCGGATAATAACCTATTTACTCTTATACCAATTGTTGTAATGCTATTGGTTATGTTCGTCTCGTATATTTTATGATGGTCTTATACTGCGGCCTGAGCGGGCGAAATTTTGATTGATTTATATATGACGGGGACATTTATCTTTCGACCAGTTTAATTGAAGACTTGAGCTGACATTTGAATAACCGTAAGTTGTCCTTTGTTCATTTATGTTGATCGTTGTCATTTTGCATATTATTTTCCTTTAACATATTCTAACATCGGATGCAGTCTTCTTTCAAATTGAGTTTTATTGTATTTTTTGCTGTGTTTCGTTTATTCTAGATTGGTATAGGAGAACGGTAAGGATCTTAGCAAAACATGTTTAGTCCCGCTGCATATTTGCACCTGTCCAAAAACAGGAATCTCTTGTTTGCGTTTGTGAGTATGTTTCGGAATGTAGTGTGACGAAGTTTAATTTTTGTTAAATAATTCGCATTTTTTATAAGGAGCCAGCTGAATTTTATCTCTTTTATTTTCATTTGTAAAGTTTAACCAATTGGTAGCTTTGGTCTATTTAATATAAGAATTAGTGTTACCTTTGAAATTACAAAATAGACACATAATTCCCAGTAGTAAACTTAAAGCATCCATTTAGAGCTATAAATACACACCTGCAATAAAGAGAACGAAAGTGAGCATAATTTCGCCGAAACTTTAATATTCCACAATACTTTTTCAAAAAAGTAACATAACAAAAATACCGAACTCTAAGGAAAATTAAAATAGGAAAGTCCCTGTCCAATGCTCTATTGTAGCAACCGCAAAATTTGAAAGGTATTTATCATGGAACGCATAATTGCGCCTGTATTTCTGGTAATTGATTGCTTTTTAATCTCGACCCTGAGAACTAATGGATCTTTTATGCATCTTACCAATGTTTCAGATGCATCAATATTTACCCTAATCCGTTTATCTCTTGATTCATTTGTATTTGATTTTTTTGAACCCTAAATCAATCAGTTCATATAGTGTTCTTCACATACTTTGAATCGGATGCATTAATGACTCATTGTTATATAACATTGAGATGGAAATGGGGTTTTAGCTGGGACAGATATATTCAACAATATTATTTCAATTTCTTAACATTAAAAATCTTATTCAAATAGTAATTAACTTCCATTCAAAGAAAATTAAATTAAAAACGATAATGGGGAATGATCCTGCTATAAAAGAACGCCATACACACCATGCATATATGACATAAAAAAAGAAATTTTAAATTAACATACTCGAAAATGATTCAGCTGAAAATTACAAACCACTTAATGAAACAAGAGTATTAATATGATTTGCCTGTGATTAGATTTTTAAGTAATTTTAAAGTATAAACAAAAAAGGTTACACAACTTTTATTACTCTAATATAGTTGCTCATGTTTATCACCAAACTGATTATATGAGCACAACATTTTTGAAATGAGTATAGCTTTTCCTATAACTCGGAAAAAAATAATGTAAACCTCGCATATCAAAATGTGTAAATGCCAAGGTTAAAATATCAAAATATTTTCTGAATAAAGCATTTAGATATTATAAATATTTGTGGACTAAACATTCCGATGTAATATCAACTATAAAATAGTTGACAATTGATTTAATTGTTTTAATAGTAGTCGGAATGTTTTGTGGTTTTACGATTCAGTAGTTCAACATGCAATCTTCTTTTTTCTTTCAGATATTAATGTTTTAAAAATGTTATTGTTAAATGTCTGTTAATAACAAAAGACTGATTTAAACAAGAGATACAGCATATTTTTTAAATGGAATAATTCAATTGTCTACAGGTATGACAATTGAAAAACAGAATTGAGCTAGCATGATCAGTATTATATATGTAACTATATATAGACAAACTTATAAAATGTTAGGAATAATAATTTCTGAAGCTAGGGAATATATATATATATATATATATATATATATCTTGTTGTAGGGTTGTCACTGACTCAGACGTACTTATGAATATAATTATTTTCTGTGACTGTATCTTACATTAATTTGTAGGATCCTTTACTATATATAATTTAGCTGATCTGTAACAATAACATCTGCATGCCTTATATATCATGTACTGTAGTACGCCGCTAGATTAAAACTGACGTAGAAAGGTAACACCTGCCCACCGCATAAACATAAACCCAACAATGTTAAATCTGTAAATTTGCTTTCGCAAATTTATGGTTCTTCCCTCGCCGGGATTCGAACCCATGCTACTGTGATATCGTGACACCAAATCGCCTGCACTGCAGACGTCCCGCTAGACCACACGACCACCTGGGCTCTCAAAAAAAGAGCTCTCGGTGGCCATATGTTACCTTTCCACGTCAGTTTTAATCTAGCGGCGTACTACAGTACATGATATATAAGGCATGAAGATGTTATTGTTACAGATCAGCTAAATTATCTATAGTAAAGGATCCTACAAATTAATGTAAGATACAGTCACAGAAAATAATTATATTCATAAGTACGTCTGAGTCAGTGACAACCCTACAACAGATGTATCCATCGGATCGCCATCAATGATGGTGATACATGGCTCGTCTAAACATCAACCCAACAATGTTAGATCTGTAAATTTACATATAAATATATATATATACATATATACGTTTTGCGTGATACGATATCATATACAATTATGAACCGTACAAAGGCGACTATTCAAACTGCCAACACGAAAAGGTTGTTTTACTCCTTTTGTTTTGGGGGGGGGGGGGATATTCATTGCTTCTATGGATCCTCAGTTATGCCGATACAGTTACAGAGAACTAGCAGTGGAATGAACCATTGAAAAATCACTTAATCTACTGTATAGTAACAAACACAAGTTAACATTTGAAAATAAATTTGTGTTATAGAATTTCTCGTTTATACAACAAAGGTTTACTATATTGATCGCCCTGAAAAGGACCGTTTGTAAGAAATGTCCTCCACACTAAATGGATGTTCAAAGCCCTTTTTCCATGTCACTCGATGGGCTTCCTACAATTAATACGTGCCATATTGTTAACTTAGTCTTTTACGACATTTAAGAGGAGATAACTTGCGTACCCTTTAATGATTTCCTTTATCAAATAAAAAAAGTATGTTCACTATAACCCATACCTGTCAAGTTAATTAAGGTTATAAAAATAAATTAAGGGAATGAACCGAAACGGGGCAGTATCAACTACAAACGTAGTGATGATCAACATGTTTAAACAATTGCAATAATTTGAGTGAGATATTTTGTTTTTTGGTTTAGAATAGGATTTTTAACATTTTAGAAAAAAGGTTATTAACGTATGGTACTGGAATGTAAATAAAATTAAGAAAAATAAAAAATCGCGACAATGCATCATGCCCTGTTTCACACTGTGATAAGTAAACCAAAATCTCCCGATTAAGATCATAAATTTGCATATAATTAAGAATGTTTACCTATCAATTAACATGTGAATTATGTTTTATATTGCTGCTACATCGACTACTATCTGAGAATGTTGACAGTGCATAAATATCTTGCTTTGTCATTTAAAAAGAAATAATACATAATATATTTGGTCTAGTCGAAAAATTATCTGGATACATTCCATTATTAATGTTAAAAAAATCAAAAATTCGAATGCATTTAAAACATGAATAAAATCATGGAAACGTGAAAAGCATACATTTAAACACATCAACTTAAATCAAATAATACATACATGCACCATGTCAAAGTTTTCTTAAAAATCGTTCATATGTTAAAGCTAATTAACACCGGTGGTGTGTATTTATTTTACATATGTGTATTTAAAGTGGTTAGTCTATGACCATTAAGGTGTGCCGAAATATACGGAAGCCTGGAAGAATCATAAGTTATTCCTCAATATTTTTTCTGAAAGTTTTGAATAAAATATAGATAATGTATTTAAGTTATCTGAAAAAAGTATTTATGCTTTACTTTTTTACATTTAAAAAATAATAATATCTTTCAACAAATTTTACTACTGAGAGGTTTGGTTAAATTATCGATTCATTACTTGTGAATCACTAACGTTTTCTATGCTAATACATTGTAATATTTAATGACTAAACAAATCCGATTTAGTGACACCAAAACCATTGCACCTAAAGTATTTTAACTATAAACAAGCATTTTCAGACCTTGATTTAGAGCAACACCTTAAAAACCTTCTGCCATATGACTGTTCTCATTCGCCTTATATTTACAGCGCACTGGCCATCGTAATACTTGGATTCTATAAATAATTCAATATGAACATTTTCGAAAAATGATGTCTCATGTTGCTAAGGTTAGAGCACTTAAACGCATGAATTGTATCATAACTTCAAATAAAATATTGATTCCATAGAAGATAATCTAGGGCATGGAGTAAACTTCATTTTTTTTACATAAATAAGGCCATTAGTTTCCTCGCTTGAATTGTTTTACATTGTCTTATCGGGACCATTTATAGATGACTTTATGCGGTATGGGCTTTGCTCATTGTTGAAGGCCGTACGGTGACCTATAATTGTTAATGTTTGTGTCATTTTGGTCTTTTGTGGATAGTTGTCTCATTGGCAATCATACCACATCTTCTTTTTTATATAGAGATAATTAAACATTGAAGAATGGGAAAACAATCATGTATCTGAAGAAACGTCGAATTCATTAGTTGAGAAACTGTGTCAATGATCGACCAAACATATCAAAAGATGATGTGGTATGATTGTCAATGAGATAACTCTCAACAAGAGACCAAACAACACAGACATTAACTATAGGTCACCGTACGGCCTTTCACAATGAGCAAAACCCATACATCATAGTCATCGGTAAAATGCCATGAGACAGTGGTTTTAACAGAACAACATAAGAACGAATTATAGAAATCAGTAGAAAAAAAAACTAATCAGATGGATACAAATACAAAGACTACACAGAGTGGACGTGGCCGAGTTCTTGTATATCCCAACAACAGAAACACAATAAGTACAGATCGGATATAACTCGCAGTTATTGACAGCTAATTCAAACTTTAAAAACCAAATTTTTATATCTATGGGAGAATTTAATAAAGGTTTTAAGTAATTTTGGGGTAACGAAATTCCTGGTTAATAATGTAATAGAAATACACACTAGATAACTTTCGTTAAAAGCAAAAACGTCACAACAGACACGGGCAGATCGAACGATTTGTGAAATATAAACACTGTTAGATGGTGACAAAGGAACATCACCATCGAAATAGAGGCTAACAAGAGCCTGAATCGCTCACCTGTATTTCAGAAGAGATATTTGTATATGAGCAAACTTGATGAACAAATTGTGTAAATTTGTCTTTAAAGGGCAATAACTCATAATGTTAATTGTTTTTAGATGGGTTGGTTGATTAGTCTGAAAATTTCAAGGCTGTTAGATCTTTACCATTGAACATTTTATCTCACGCCAGATTAGCTATAAAGCTTTAGTTTTAGAGCTTTAAGCTAAAAACTATATTTGACCCCTATGTTCTAATTTTAGCCGTGTTGGCCATGTTTGGCGGATTTTTGAACAATTAAAATGAATATTTGAAAGCCAAGGATGTATAAAAACCAAAACAGTTGACGAGATATCTGACCTAAAGTACACAAAGAGTAGCCATATCTGTCTAAGGTCTTCTTTGTCAGAAGGAAATTGACGGAAAAAGTACGTCAATGCGTATTTGCTTTTTATACAGTCCCCCGAAATATCAAATAAACACAGGATACAATTTACAAACTATGGTTTCAACTCCCTCAGGCAAAGTTGGCTTTAAATGAATTTGGCTAATTATTTTTGGTATTTTTGATAAATAGCTCTTCAACGGTTTTGGTACTTATACATCTTCGGATTTCAAATGATTGGCTGTGAGCGTTCCAGAAAATCGCTTCGAAGGTATTTGGCCAAGTTGTTTCAGAGGAGAAGATTTTTTAGATTTTTTACTTCGACGGACGACGACAGACGACGAACGACGACGGACGCCAAGTGATGACATAAGCTCTCATGTGAACATTTGGGCCCCGCTGAGCTAAAAAGGGGAAATTAAAAATAGTGACCAAAAAGCGTCCCTTTTGTCGTAAATTTTAGTGTGGAGTGTACATGTCAAATTGAAATAATAAATCTGAAAAGGACTTTTCGTTTTCATAGACAAAAAAGCTGTGAAATAACTATCATCTCTTCCCGATGAATATGTGGATGTTTCTTGGGAAACTGCTTCAAATTCTATTGTCTTTGTATATAATGGTACTACTACGAGTTTCTTGTTATATAATTTCGAATAATTGACCACTCAGGCTATCCCACAAACAAAAACATATCTTTAAACATGGATGAGATCTGGGCCAATTTCGAGTCCTTCTTGGCGTCAATGAACAATACATTATACAGCAAATTGAAGGGCTCACCATGTTTCTTTTGTGGCTTAAGCTTCACAAAACTCCGTCCAAACAGTACTTTGCCGACTTATCTGCATGTTTGATGAAGGAATTGTTCATTAAACGGACACTATTTTCTGTCCGAAGTGAATGAGGGTCTTTCGACTGTTAACATTGCTTCCTCTGTCTCAATTTTAGACTAATACCTCGAATTGGAAATAAACACCCAACTCCAGTACCAGAATATAGGTCAAACGAGACGATTAAATTTTAAAGTATCAATTCCTTCCACCTTTGTACCAATACTGTGGATTCATTAACAATCGTTGGATACCAATTTTCGTGGATTTCGTGGGTATAGGTGAACCATGAAATTAGATGTTCAACAATGACAAATGTTCGAAAGGCTTGTATGGCGAAAAATGTATCCATTTATTTAAATACAAACTGCAAAAAATATAATTTCAGTTTTCATTCATAGAAAAACACAACGTTACGTCTAATTCTGTTTTTCTATTTTTTTGTAAACTTTAACGTTTTCGGATATGATTTGATATTGCTAGTGACATATAGGTTCAAAGGGCCGGGTGTAAATATCAAATTGTTACGTATATAATTGTATAGATGTATGTTGTGATACACATGTCACTATAACAACTAATTACTTACTTACTTACTTGTATAAAGACCTAGCAAAACATGAAATTAAATGCCCACGAACATGAAAGTTTTTCTTCATCCACGAAAATTGGTGCCAACGAAAATTAATAAATTCAAAGTATATTTACTTCACCCGCATATTGAATATAAATTTCCAAACTCAATTGTTTTCAGGACCTGCGGCTTTTACTCAGACTTCAAAACGACACTAGTGTATGAGCAGCGAGTAGATGAACCAGGGGAATGTCAAAGATCGTTTTATCCTTTTTTGCAAAAAATAATCATCGAAACATGGCAAGTATATGCTAATAGTTATAAAAGGTACCAGGATTATGATTTATTACGCCAGACGCGCGTTTCGTCTGCATCAGACATAAGATAAATCATATTCCGTATCATCTTCACAAATAATACACGATGGTCATAAAGTATAGAACCATGGTACTGACGTTGTTTATCATTTAATTTACGTGTACAGGTGTTTTTTTTATTTGTCTTTATAAATTATTGCGAAAACTGTTTAGTTACATTTAGTTCATGGTAGTATTGGTTTGACGTGGCTCGGTCTTAGTAAATGCAGTCATTACAGAATTGTTCTGTTGTATTATTTTTTTTATTCTTGTCTTTAAATTTTGCCAATGGGCCAATGCGATATTCATTTTTTATTTTCTCTATTAAAATATTTGGTTGTTTTTATAATGAATAAGATTAAAACACGATATTGACTGCTGTTCCTCGATTTTTGACATTTTTACGGATTATGTCTGTTTGTTTTGCTTACACATCTTTGTCAATTTTATAGAATTTTATGCAACTGTCATACCAGAGAGAGGTTATGCTTGATATAAAACACGGTTTTACCCTCAATTCCTACATACGAAAATGCATGTACCAAGTCAGGAGATTACTGTTGTTACCATCCGGTTTATGTCTTTGAGCGTTTAATGTTGTCTTTGGATTTTCGATTTTTCCTCTGAGATCGGTATTTTGTTTATTTACGTTTATAACCAGGTTTAATCCACCATTTTTTACATTTAGAAATGCCTGTACCAAGTCAGGAATATGATATTTCTTGTCCATCCGTTTTTATGTATTTTGTCATTTGATTTTGCCATGTGATTATGGACTTTCCGATAAGATTTTCCTCTGAGTTTAGTACTTTTGTGATTTTACTATTAACGCTGTAAAAGGTAATGTAGATTTGAATTTGACCCAGACAAAAATACAGATGGTAACTTCATTTTGAATAATCAAAGTGATTTTCCTAATTTCAATTAGAAAATATTAGTAATAAAATAGACCGTAGTCTACGGTATTCTGAGACCAGGACATGGAGATAATGACATCAGTTCACTAGCACACGAATAATTAAAAAATAATATTCATGTTATGTAGAACTGTTTCATTCAGATATTTTAAATGATGCACAATTGTCTTTGTAATTGGTTTTAATTTAAGTAATTGCTATACTAGAATGTCTTATTGATACAATTGTTAACATTTGCACTACAAGGTACAATCATTAATGCCAATGTTCGTTAATCCAAAATTGACAAGCTTGGCCTTCCGTACATACATTATTTTTAAACGAGAAGGCAATTAACTATATCAACAGGAATTGATACGAAGATTAGTCACTTGATTATTCGTTAAAGGTATGTAGTTAATTAAAACCAAGTCCGAATTGTCTGTAAATTGTTTTTTGTATATAGAATTTTGAAAATAGTTCAATGGACTTATGATGAAGATTCAATATGAATTCAGATAGCACTTTTTATAACGTTTTTATTAATATATTTTTGTCCATGCAAATTGAAGTTTCGAGAAAGAAGATTTCATTTTGATTCTACATGTTTCACTTTTGTACGTCAGCATTAGATAGTGCCATGAAAATCAATCTTTTAATGGGCTGTGGCTCTCCACCGCCATGATTTTGTTCAAGTTATTATTCGTTATTAATTGCATCATGCATCAAATACTACAATGGACGTCTCTCTCTATTTGAAATTACCTTCACCAACGTGTTTTCTGTTTCTTTTATGTGTCTTTATAATTATATTACTATTACTGTTAAGCTGGTTTTTGTGATATCCATTTGACGTGACTCAGCACTGATAAATCACGTTATTTTATTATTGTTCTATGATCGTTTTTGTATTTTTGTCTTTAATTTTTGCTAGTTTGATTTTTGTATATGGCTTTTTGTGTTTCTTTTATACATATGACTTGGCTCTGTTCTTATGTATCCCGTCATTGCGTTATTGTTCTGATGTAAATGTTCTGTTTTCTTGTCTTTTTTGTTGCCAATGGGCTTCGTCGATTTGCCTTTTTGATTTTCTTTGTTGAAAATTTTGTTTTTGTAGTGCATGACACAATGTTGACTGATGTTCTCCTATATTTGACATTTTTACCTATAATGTTAGTTAATTTTGTTTATACTTTGTTTCTAATAAAGAAAAAATTTGATGTAACTAGCATACACGTTAAAGGTTAACCTTTCTATGAAACTCGGTTTAATCCACCATTTTCTACATACAAAAATGACCGTGCCAATCCAGGAAGGTTATACTAGTTATCGGATTTTTTATTACATAAACAACACTACGGGTGCCACATCTGGAACAGAATCTGCTTACCCTTTCAGAGCACCTGAAATCACCCCTAGTTTTTGGTGGGGTTTGTGTTGCTTATTCTTTAGTTTTCTATGTTGTGTCATGTGTACTATTGTTTGTCTGTTTGTCTTTTTCAGTTTTAGCCATGGCGTTGTCAGTTTATTTTCGATTCATGAGTTTAACTTTCCCTCTGGTACTTTTTGTCCCTCTCTTACAGTAGTAATTCGTTTGTTTGTTGTGTTTCAGCGTTTGATTTTGTCATTTAGTTAAGAACTTATCATTTGACTTTGCCTCCGAGTTCGATATTTTTTGTTAATTTAAGTTTAACGTTATAAAGGTCATGTATATTTGTAACTGACACAGACAAAAATACAGCTGGTATCTATAATTCAAAATTTAATAGTGATTGAGCCTATTTCAATTTAAAATATTGAGCTGAATAGCACTGGACTGTAGTCTAAGATTTTCTTAAGCCAGTAGATACAAATATTGAAATCAGTTAATCAACCTACGAATAGGTATTTTTTTTTTTACATATAGTTGTTTTATTTAGATATCTTAAATGATGCGAAATTTTCTTTGAAATTCCCTTTAAACAAAGTTATTGCTATACCAGAATGTCTTATTTATAATTTATACATTTTTGAACATATGTACAGACAATATTAATGAAAAATTTCGATAATATAAATTAGACACGCTTTACCTTCCGTACATACATTTGTTTAAAATGATAATACAATAAATTATATCAGAATTGAAACGAAGACTAGTCACTCAATTATTCTTTAAAGGTATGTAGTTTGTTCAAACCAAGCGTTTATTTGTTAGTAAATTGTTATTGTGTGTAATAGTTTAAAAATTATGTGAGAGACTTATGACCCATATTTTTTTTTGGAATGTGTTTATTGGCAAAGAACTACATATAGATAATAATAGTAAATAAGTTCATAGTACATCAGCAAAATCGAGACAAGTAGAACATACAGTTGATATTTTGAATCCTTCCATAAACGTATAATATTTTTAATAATAATTTAAAAAAATACCCATAATGATTTACTTTTATAAATTGTGTTCTCTCTGTATGACGTTCCCTTTTGAAAGCAGAAGGAACATTTTTAGATAAAAAGTGTCGTTGATACTTTTATTTGTGTGTATTTCAATTATTTTCAAGTTAAAGTACAGAATATATAACAAATTAATATTTTAGAAAAATGTGTACAATAACAATTATTTAGGTAAATTTTCCCTTTTAAATCATTAAAATATAAACTGTTTTTTTTTTTAACCTGCATTTATCATACTTACAAGCATTTGACAAGATAAAATCGCACTAGCGCGGGTTGGAGACTTCTTGAAATGTTTATGGTAATATGCAGCTACAAGCATTTGACAAGATAAAATCGCACTAGCGGGAGTTGGAGACTACTTGAAATGTTTATGGTAATATGCAGCTTGTGTTCGTGTTTCTCAAAATGTTTTTTTGCACTGATGCGTTATGTTGATAAATTTGATTAGTTTGTCAGTTCGTCCAATAAATAGATTTTGTCTCGGTGTTACACAGGTGCTACTAGAACGGAAAAATAACCAAGAGAAGAAGTAGACAACCTACAACACTGATAATTAAAAGGTTGCCCAGTGCTCTCTGACGATTTAACAAAGTTTTATAGAAGTGCATGTTCTGTCTCGGTGTGACACGGGCGACCCGAAAGAAGAAATTTACTAATTGAAGAAGGATTAACCACATTTTATTCGAGTTTGTTATGATTTTGTTTAGTGGTGCGAGTATGATTAAGTGATGCAATTGTGAATAAATAATGGGAGTTTTTAAGTGAGGCGAGTGTGGCCAAGTTGTCATATATTCAATCCAAAATGAATAAATACCAACCAACGTCTACTTAAAAAACGTAGACGTCCAGAAAACCAGCTACCGAACTTTATTTTGTTAATTTAATAAACCTTCGCTTATTATAGCAATTACTAAAATAAAGTTCATTACATACACGAAGTTATAAAGTACATTACAAACACTAACTACATGTATATATTATTATATAAAACTTAAGACAATCGTTGACTCGGAAACCAACTGGCGGAAACATTTTTGTATTCAAAATAATAGCATTGATAATAATAATTAAGCGTAAATGTATTAAAACTTAAGTTTCAACCTTTATCGATAATCAGACTGGTACTAACTTTTCCGTAAAACATCTACTAAGAATAACTTTATAATTTTAATTTGCTTTAATTTGTTATTTCTTTTGCTGTACACGAAAACCATGTGTTTTATCTTTTCTACATGTCCATGAAGATTTGTAGACAAACTATGTTTTATTTTTTTTTCAGATCATTGAATATTATTAAAGTTTTCAACCTGTAAAGTAACTATTAATAATGCATTTGATGTAGAGTGATTTCAAATAGATCATTTACGAATACATGGATTACATGTACAGATATAGAAGATATCATGTTTTCCTTGCTGTTAGTCCTTATGCATATTTCGTACATTGGTGGTAAGTTGACAATAAATGATAAATAAATAAGCATTATACATCTACAGTAAAGTTAAAGTTAGCAAACATTAAATGAATCAACTATTTGAATAACACAACAATAGGACACAATTAGAGAAATTGACAAGATCTGATATTGACATCAAACAAAACGACTACATACACATGATAAATTATGGTTCCATTTTATAACAAATTTTTATATGAAACATATTGACGGTCAGATAAATAAAAAGCATTCATTCACTTTTATGCTTTAGTTCTAGTATGAAAGTCAGATTGGCTTTCTTGTCGGGTGGGGTTAGGGTTAGGGTTGTGGGGACGAGTCTTTTATTTTGGCGTGAATTCGGGATTCTTCTTTTTATTCCTCTGGAATTTTGGGATATACCATTATCAGGACTCGGTGAATTTTGATAAATTATTCAGGATCAGGAAAATACTTCTCTATTTGTTCGGGGAACTCAAGATGAAACCCTCTCTTACTGGACCTCGATCTTGCTCGGAACATCTTTTTACAAAGTAAACACTGTTCTTTGAGTAGGTTTATCAAGCATAGCTTTTGATTTAAACAAAATGTCTGTTAAATACATATTATAGGACTTTAACAGTCATATTGGACGCAACATCTCTAGTTCTTATGATATCACAATGAAAGTTTTTCCTTCACCGCTATTTAGTGTGCCTCTAATGTGATGCCTTTTGTCTGTTTGACGTGATATTTTGCATTATTGTTAAAATGTGCGAGTTGTATGCTCGAAGACATCTGTTAAATTGGTTACGCATCAATATATTCCAAAGTGTAGTTTTCAATCAGTTAAAATACTTTGTCAAACCAGAAATATGTCAGTTACCCTTTAAATTAAAACATGCTATTATTATGATTAACTCTACTATTAATAATCATTTTGTGCCATACAATGTTTTATTCGTTGTATTTTACAGCATTCCATCCTGATATCAGTCTCAAAGGAAATATATCCAAATTCAATAATCAGAGTATTATTAACTTAAAATGTTCAACAACTCTTCCGTCTATTGGATGTACAGTAGAATATTTAATTAATGGAATATCAGTAGACGATTTACGATCAAGTAACAACATTTGTTATCACTCGAAAAATGTCTGTGATTTTAAAATTTGTGCATGCTCAAACTCATGTAAGGAATTCATATTGAATATCACAGTTAAAGAGAGTAATGCCGTTGACGATACAAAATTTACTTGCATATCAAGAATTAAAATAGGGTGGCAAATTTACATGGCAACTATTTCTATTTTACAACATGGCAATAGTGAGTATATCTTCATTTCTGTTTTCCTTATTTACATGTCGTGTTTATTCTTTTATTTATCTTTCTTTAAAAAGAACAACTAATAGAAAATATAGTCTAGTATTACTTACAAAAGACCATGTTTATGCTACATAAGTTACAATCACCGCCGAGTACAATTCCAGTTTTCGAGTAAGTTTAAGGTTAATGACCCCTTCTGTAGCTATGCGAATTACAAAATTTTCAAACTGCAATAGTATCAAAAGTGAAAAGATTATGAATAGTAGAGATAGGCCATTTTGTACATATACCATGGGGAAATGTCCTGCAAAGCTTTATTATTTTATTGTTTCGTTGCATTTAATAGCAAAATGGGATTTTGTGGCAATAAATCCAAGATTTTTGTAGAAAATGCACAGCCTTTCCACTTTTACTCTCATATTTGACAATTCGGTGTTTGATAAATGAAGGACTATTGCATGCAGTGCTAGCAGTGATTTCCTGAAAGCAAGTTTATAAAGAAGTAGGTCCAGTAAGACCCTTTTTTGACCCCAAAATATAGCAGTTTTACAAAATGTAAACTTTTAGTTAATTATTGGACAGTACAATACTTCTGCTACATAAATATGGGCTGAGTTTGACAATACAATACACATTTATCGGGTACTAGCACCATTTAGTCAGGCTAAATTACTGAAATCTTCACAATTCTAGCATTTTAGCTAAATTTTAGACAGTTTTCGTGTAAAACGAAAGTGGCCGCATTCGTGTTCATCCTTAATATTGAAAAGTTAGTTGTATTTCATGATAAAACATAACATATATAAAGGTTGATGGTGAACACAGATGCGGCCACTTTCATTTTTGACAAAAATCATCTGAAAAGAGGGACGAAAGATACCAAAGGGACATTCAAACTCCTAAATCGAAAACAAACTGACAACGCCATGGATAAAAATGAAAAAGACAAACAGAAAAACAATAGCACAAATGACACACCATAGAAAACTGAAGAATAAACAACACGAACCCAACCAAAAACTAGGGGTGATCTCAGGTGCTCCGGGAGGGTAAGCAGATCCTGCTCCACATGTGGCACCCGTCGTGTTGCTTATGTGATTACAAATTCGGAAAATAGTCAAATTCGGTAGGGCACATTCATGAAAGGGAAGGGGGTTGTAGTTACGACGTAAGGAACATATCCGATATCATTTGTGAAACGGTTATTCCATAACGGTCAACCAACTCGTGATGGCGTCCGTAAAATTTACGAAGGGATGATTTCAATTGCACCATTTGGAACTCTTGGTTTAATAGCTTCCTTGTGAGCAGTAACCCTCTATCAAGAAAAACATGATAGGAAATGCAAGCACGCGAATATCGTATCAATTGGGAGATATATACCCCGTATGCAGGTGCTGCTGAAATGTTGAAAAGTAACATTTTTTGGCATATTTGGTAGATTTTTTTATATTTTAGCTTGAATCGGATCGTTTTTAGTGACTAAATCAGAAAAAATCTTTCACTTAAACTAATTGATTCAAATGAAATAGACACTTAAGTGTTTAAAAAGTGGTCAAAATCTTTCATCAAATGAACCTGAAATTTGAGGCCAAAATCGGTCCTTACCGGACCCACTCCTTTAGATATTGGTTAAAACAAATATAAATATGTACCAATTCAAGTACACCTTCTAGGATGCCCTTGACTTTAGTGACTCAGCACAAGTTTTTTTTTAATTTAAAGGTTATTAAGGACTTTTTCTAAAAAATAAACCACGAGCACATCATAGAGTAACAAGTGAGTAATCCTTTAAATTTTCATAACTAAAACTGTATTTAAGGCTGTTGATTTTATATAAAAAAAATCTTGGTTTATTTGCCGCAAAGTACTCTTTTTCGATTAAATGTAATGAAACAGTAAATAATAAAGCTTTGCATCAAGTTTCCCCTGGGAATATGTTCAAAATGTCCTATCTTTATTTTTAATTATATCTGTAGTTTTGATACAATTGAATTTTGAAAAGTTCGAACAAAAATGGCTACAGAAGGGGTCATAAACTTTAACACCATTACTACTAATTGAATCCCGATATATATCCGGCCAAGTTCGGATGGATATCTAGAGTAGATAGGATTGACATGGTCATATATAACATCTGTTATGATTGGATATAGCTTTCCCGCCATTAGAACTCAATGAGCCCTGGGTTGTGGCAGGGTTACTAGAGATCGACTCGATATCCCGGATGTTATGACGTCGATCCAATCAAATTTGAATGTAAACATATTCAGAGTAGGGGCCTTGTATTTCCGGTAATCTAGAGTCCTTACTCTTCAAAATTATTTACCGTTCATATGGAACTAGAGTCATGCAGTACTCGAGTTCCATCCGAACTTGGCCTCCAATTTTTCGAAATTTACATGTGACGTCATATTTTTGTGGCGTTGATACATTCGTGTGTAGCCCAGTTCGTATTCTTTCATGCTGTTTATGCATGTTTTGTGTACAGTCGTAAATTTAGTTTAGTTAATCATTGTTATTCTGTGTTTAAAATTTAATATTGTATGATTTACTTATGTTGTTCTCTGTCCTTATTGTTCTTGAATTTTTTTGCACGAATACGAAATTCTTGTCATGTAATTTTAGCGGTTTTATAAACATTACCATTTCGCGCGAGATTGGCTATCCATTTAACCAAATTCAACACACCATTTTATTTAAAACTAGAACACACCCGTGATATCGCGGGTCCGTGACTGAATTAAAGTATATAACTATGCGCAAGCCTTTTTTTAGTATAAGTATTGTCATCTAATAAAGTCATTCCGATTATAAGATACACAGTTTTCTCTGCTTTCAAATCTTTCTGTTTGAACCCGTCGAACTGGAACTTATCCATTATTGGTAATATTAATTATTTGGAAAACAAAAGTTCCTGGAATGGAGTATTTTTTAATCAACAGCATTATCCTATATAAGTTATAAATAAAGTTGAATTCTTTTGATTCGCTGTTTTACGTCGTGCCCGCTAACAAATTGAAAACTGTACTTATACGCCTTATTTTAGTCCTATTTTTTAGTATTCGTTTTGTTATCTTAGAAAGTCTTACTGATTAAAATACTACTCGGTAACAATTTGTAGTGTCAACCCTGTGATTATGACCCGTGTATATAGCATATTAATCCTGAATACACCGTTTGTTGGTGCGCCTGTCAGATACGGAACGTACAGATAAGGTAATAGTTAACAGGTGAATATACTATAGGTATCGGTATCGGACTCTACCCGGAACTTCTTAATTATTGGCAATATTATTTACGTGGAAAACAAAAGGGCATGGAGTGGTGTAATTTTTAATCTACACCTTTGTACTATATCAGTTATATATAAAGTTGAATTCTTTGATTCTTCGTTTTTACGTGATGACGGCTGACAAATTGGACCTCGTAATTTTAGTATTATAGATTATCTGTACTAGGTCAGGAATTTGACAGTTCTTACCAAATAGATCGTTATTATGTATGTTGCATATTCGTTTGTTTTTTGTTGCAACTAAATATTTCTTTTGTTTTTCGTGTGACTTGATAAGACATTTATATTGTACTTCAGTGTTCCTGTTGTCCTATATTGTTTTACTTTTATATTTGATGTGTTTCACTAGGTTTTAGTTTGTAGCCCGGATTTGTCTCTCAATCGACTTATGACGTTTGAACAGTGGTTTACTATTTTGACTTTTATTTAGTGTGAATTTGTTCCTTCTAGTTTGGTTTCCGATATACGGTGTATATATATCAACAAGAAATCAAAATCTTACTTTAAATATAGAAGAAAGATGATCCTGTTGATAGTTCAATCGGTATTTGACTACGTTTAGAGCAACGCTATTGAAAACGGCTTTCAGGAGCCTCTGGCCTTTGTTAATCTTGTATTAATTTAAATTTTAGTTTTTTTTTGTATAATTCGGAGTTTAGTATGACGTCCATTATCACACAATTATGAATATTGTTTAGGGGCCAGCTGAAGGACACCTACGGGTGCGGAAATTCTGGCTACATTGAAGACCCATTGGTGGCCTTCGGCTGTTGTCTGCTCTATGGTGGGGTTGTTGTCGCTTTGACTTATTCCCCAATTCCTTTCTCAATTGTATTTAAAACGGAAATTCTAGTGCTAAACAATATGAAAATCCACATGATGTTTCATAGTATTCTAAACTTTCCATAGCTAAAAATACCACGTTCGGAAAATCATATAAACTGTAAATAAATAGAAACGGATAAATTTAGAGTTTAAAATCAAGTATAATAAGGTTAACAGAAAAGCATCATAACTACATCAAGGCATTTCAGTTCACACACTCATTTAGTCAGCCTTAAAAAAACCTTGCATGAACGAAAAAGTGTGGGCATATTTTGAACCATTAACTAGGCAATTTCCTGAATGCTTTCTAAAGTTAATTACTTTATTACCCTATAGATCTTTAATATCTAGACGGCAATTTACTTTAACGTTCTTTTATTCTTATTTGTATTTCGTTGTACACATAACAATGATTAGTTCGCATGTTCAGTATTTGAATTCAAGGTACTTCATCTTTCCCAGTTTTCAGTGCATGATAAACACCTTTTCAACTTTTGATCTTCAGTGCTGTACAACTTTGTACTTTTTTCACTTTCGATCTTTTATATCTGGGCGTCACTGGTGAGTCTTGTGTGGACAAGGCGCGTTTTTGGCGTATTAAATTTTAAACCTGATGCTTTTTGTTATCTATTTATCATGTGTTTCTTTGTCTAATAAGTTCTCCTATTTATTTGTAGTGTAGTCCTGTAATATTATGTTGTCATTTTAATGTTATATTTAACATTGCCATTAAAGTGCAAGGTTTGGCAAGCCACAAAACCAGGTTCAACCCTCCTTTTTTCCCTTTAAAAATGTCCTGTACCAAGTCAGGAATATGGTCATTGTTATATTATTGTTCGTTTCTGTGTGTGTTACATTTTAACGTTTCGTCGTTTGTTTTCTCTTATTTTTGAGTGTAAATTAACCTTGCGATAGGACGTGTCACGGTACTTTTCTATCCCTAATTCATGTATTTGGTTTGATGATATATTTGTTATTCTCGTGGGATTTCGTCTGATACTTGGTCCGTGTCTCTGTGTGTTACATTTTAGTGTTGTGTCGTTGTTCTCTTATATTTAATGCGTTTCCCTCGGGTTTAGTTTGTTATCCCGATTTTGTTTTTTGTCCATGGATTTATTAGTTTGAACAGCGATATACTACCGTTTCCTTTATTTATACAAACACATCATCACTGACAGAATTTGTTAAAATGATTTGAAAAGTATCTTAATCTAACGTTTTTAACATTAATTTCCTGTCATATGTTTTCTCTAGGTTGCATGCAAATGTGTTTATGATGTATGTATTTGTGGAACAATTGTTGGAATCGTAACTAAGGAGATATTTTTTCTTAAATACAAGATGTGGGGACACGTTTTAAAAGTCATATTTTCTCTTTAAGATATAATCTATGCCACAATGATTCTTATTCTTATTTACGTTAACCGGAAATATACATTATAAAGCTCAATGCTTATTGGCATTATCTGGTATCAACCAATTAAGATAAAACACTCAATGTGAACATAGCATATGACATTACACTATATTACATTTCCAAGATTACGCAAATCGAATATAGTGCAGATAGAAGAAAAGGTGTTTAGAAATGACATTAATTTCGAACAAATGTTCCGCAATGATCACTTTAGTTTACAACAAAAAGCATGGTGTCATATTTTTTTTAATGGAAATGTGAAAAGAGAACCATACTCATGGCACAAAACAGGTATAATACATCACGAGTTTTCGAAATAGCTGTGTGGGTGGAGATGGCTTTAATGGTTTAATTTTTATGTTAGAGTGACTCATCTAATATCAATTCTCAGTTGTTAATGAAATATGGATATATATTTGACATTAACATTCATTATATTCTTCTTATCAATTATTTCGAGATAATTACAAGATAATTCGTTTTAATATTAGCTTTCAGAGTTTTTGAGAAGACTTTAGAACCTATAACTGTCATGACATTGGCACCTGATGTTTCTACCAATCATTCAGACCAAGACACTGCATTAGAAATTAAAGGTAACTTAAACTAGATATCATTTTTCTGTCATCTATAGTTATATACACTAGTTAATGATTGTGACAACTATAGCATATCGATTTTAAGATTTCATACATTAATTTTTAAAACACGACAAGGAACATTTTAAAAAATCTTTAAAAAAGTTATGGTTACATATGACTCCGGACAGCTTTAGTTTTAACCCCAGTTGAACAGTTTGGTTTGCGCCAGAAGAGCTTTCTCTGTTAATTAAGTCCATATATTTTGTCAATCCACGTGTTGAATGTACCACATAAGATCAATAAAATGGTGAGCTGACAATTGCAGATTTAGTTTTTTCATAGTATATATTAGGATAAATAACCAAATATTAGGCAATCTTTCTTGTTTATATTGTTTATTTGACTTCACGTTCACTAGAATAATAATGTACATGCACTAACTGTCGGTTCATGATTAAACGCAGAATCATCAATATGCCTAAAAGTGAAATGAATGAACTTATGGAAGATACTTTATTTGTCTCTTATAACATTCAACAGGAATTCTGCTAATAATGAATTAAAAACAAGTGTAACAGAACCGAGTACATAATAAGTTCCCAGTACACATTTCGATTTTCGACGTCTGTATATATGTATGACGATAAATGTGATACACTCTTATTTACTCATATATATCAAAAATAACATGGCAGTATTTCGTATAAAATAAAGGCAACACGAGTGTTAACAAGTCCTTAACCGATAGAGAAAACAAAACAAATTAGTGTTCGGAACTAAAACTGAAAGAAACACACCAGCTATAAGGGGAAAACAAAGGGCCAAACAGGAGAACCGAAATCCAACATAAACAAAGTATTTGATAAACGAAAAACATCACAGGATACAAAAACAGTGACACACATTCGTTACTGTCATGCAATCCTGACTGCCTTTATGTTTACAACTATTTTACAATATTCGTTCAAAGTATGTTTATTACAATGATGGCACGGAAATGCAATTTTGTAATTATTTGGTTACAAACGGCCAGACGTCGAAGATTATCCAATATAAGACATAACAAAAACATCATAATTTTTCCATGAATGTTGGAAGCACAAAACGAGACACGACGCACAGAAATGCAAATTCAAATTCAGTATCACAGTTTTATTCGGGAATATAACGTTATGGTATTGAAGGTCAATTTTCGAATTTACTTGACAACATATGATACGACATAACACATTATTCAACCACTACCTTAACAAGAAACATTTAGAATTTAATACATGAATCGTGGATGTACAAATACCGAGACACGTTGTACAGCAATGCAAATTTACTTTTACAAATAGTCCGGAATATGTCAAGTCCGGTACTAAGCAGACAAACTACATTGACCTAAATTAGTTTAGACACCGACACATCGTATGTTTCAACCAATTCGTGATAGTGTCCGTAAAATTGACGGAGTGTCATTTTAAATCTTTCCTCCTCATAACTCTGTTTGAGCAGTTTCTGCATAAGGAGAACGCTCCTGTACGTTAAAGTTAGTGTAGTGTTAACATGCACGAGCATAACATATCAATTGAGATATGTATACACCATACGACGCAGTAGTGCTAATGTCAGCTGGAAGGGTTGAACAATTAAAAGTAAACTACAAATGAGTAATCATATCATATCAAATGAGTAAAATTATGTTATTTTTTCATTACAGATGTTGTGGTAATAGTATGCTCAGCATTATCCGCAGTTTTAGTTTTTTTCATACTTTTCATACTGAAAAAAGTTAAAAGAAAATGTTGTAAACGAAACGGTAAGTGATACAGTTATATATGATTATACTTACCATATTTTATGATATTATTTTATCCCTAGCACAAAAATGAATTCATTTACCTCGCAATGTCATGCAAGGCTTTATAAATATTTCGAATAACTAATATTCTCAAACAGTAAGATGTAGAATGAATCTTATCTTGACATGTGGTTGTCAAACTGAAATAATATTCGTGATGGCTATACAAGTAATCAATAATCAATACACTGGTATTTTTTTCAATCCTGATGTTTGGGAGGAGAAATAAATGTGTATTTTATTTAGGTATTCTGTAGAAACTGTCCTTAACTTCTTATTCAAAACCTTTCATGAACATGTCTGTCTGTCCTTGACCAACCCTCGTTGTTGTCTACGATAGTGATAGTAAGGTTGTATGCCCCGGCTACGATAGTAGAGGGGCATTATGTTTTCTGGTCTATGGCTCTGTTCGTTCGTCCGTCCGTCCGTCCGTTCGTCCGTCCGTCCGTCCGTTCGTCCGTCCGTCCGTCCGTTCGTCCGTCCGTCCGTTCGTTCGTTCGTTCGTTCGTTCATCCCGCTTCAGGTTAAAGTTTTTGGTCAAGGTAGTTTTTGATGAAGCTGAAGTTCAAACAATTTGAAACTTAGTACACTTGTTCCTTATGATATGATCTTTCTTATTTTAAAGCCATATTAGACTTTTAACCCCAATTTCACGGTCCATTGAACATAGAAAATGAAAGTGGGAGTTTCAGGTTAAAGGTTTTGGTCAAGGTAGTTTTTGATGAAGCTGAAGTTCAAACAACTTGAAACTTAGTACACTTGTTCCTTATGATAGGATCTGTCATATTTTAAAGTCATATAAGACTTTTGACCCCAATTTCATGGTACATTGAACATAGAAAATGAAAGTGGGAGTTTCAGCTTAAAGGTTTTGGTCAAGGTAGTTTTTGATGAAGCTGAAAATCAAACAACTTGAAACTTAGTACACTTGTTGCGTATGATATGATCTTTCTAATTTTAAAGCCAAATTAGACTTTTGACCCCAATTTCATGGTCCATTGAACATAGAAAATGAAAGTGGGAGTTTCAGTTTAAAGTTTTAGGTCAAGGTAGTTTTTGATGAAGCTGAAGTCCTATCAACTTGAAACTTAGTACACTTGTTGCTTATGATATGATCTTTCTAATTTAAGTGCCAAATTAAAGTTTTTTGATCCCAATTTCACGGTCAACTTAACATAGAAAATGAAAGTGGGAGTTTCAGGATAAAGTTTTTGGTCAAGGTAGTTTTTGATGACATTGAAGTCAAATCAACTTGAAACTTAGTACACTTGTTGCTTATGATATGATCCTTCTAATTTTAGTGCCAAATTAAAGTTTTGATCCCAATAATAAAATTATTTCTGTGACTGCATCTGACATTAACAATGATTAAATATTTAGATGATCTATGTTAGATAATTAAGCTCATCTGTAAAAAATACATTTTCATGCCTAATATGTCATGTTCTGTGCTACGACGCTAGATAAAAACTGGCGAGGAAAGATTACACACGGCTACTGAAAGCTATTGTAGAGCGCGGATGGTCGGGTAGTATAGCGTCTAGAGCCCAATTATATACATGAGTAGGCATTCTTTTTCACCATATTTTACACCTCGCCTACGGTCAGTGTAAAATATCGACAAATGTAACACGTGTAATGCGTTCTTATGTTTAAATAATTATAGAGCATGACATTGCTCCGATTGTTATATTGCATAATTTGACCAATTTATATATTAGATATTTAAAACTCAATGTGTATTTGCGCATACATATATTTGACTTATGTCGTTATATGTTATGAAGATACACTTTTAATTGAAATTATTGGATAAGATTGTGAACATGATTTTACTGTTTTTGATTTTTTGTTTTTGATGTACTGTCAATTGACTTGATATGATTTCATTGAGATAAACTATTTTTTTACGATTATGATATAATATTTGTTTGTTGTTGTTGCTATTTGTAGATGGTATTCATGTACGTAAATCGAAACAATCTGATGTATTCATTACAAATTCAAATATGGACAGTATATCATCACAGTGTAAGTGTTTGGTCTAAATCATATACATAGAATATAAGAAATAATATTTTAGGAAAAATTTGCGACAGCAGTATAAAAGCAAATTTCATTAATGTATCATTCAATCAAAGTCCGTAGAATCGAAATAAAAAAAGGATTTAAGGACTTTGACAATGCAACCTTATGATCATATAATACAGAGAACAAAGGTAATTTACAAAATACGGTTTAACATCTTTACGACTAATTAATTAAGAGCAATTAACAGGCAACAAAAGACCCTCACTTGTTTACCAATTCGTGTATTGTATTGATGTACGTATTTATGCATGGTTTTTTTAAAATATAATATTATTCCCACTTAAACATTGACGGCAACACAAACTGAAAATTAACATGAAACCAAACTAAACACGAATGCTGGAATTCAGGTTACTCTAATTTTTTTTTACAAAATGCAAACAGCGACCACGTAAACATTGGATAAAGTTGTTGTATTGTGCATGGTTATTTTTGTTATGTTATATGCGTAATAGGCAATTTAATTTAAGCTCTCTAAGACAACACGTAAAATTTATCACAAGATCGCAAAAATATCTTTGCAATGTTACTAACATGACTAATAAGTGGTTCCTACAATTTACTATAAACATTCTTAAACAGTTTTTTTTAAATTGCAGGCAAAAATGCTATAGTAACTGAAGAGGGGAAAATGCACTCAAGAGGTAAAGTATATTTGATTGATGCATCACATTCTTATCTTTATAGACCGGTAAGATTTTCAAGATTTTTAAAGGAAAATGTATAGCTACCCATGAAATAAATCTTCGCAAAAAAAAAGTAAAAGATTAAAAACAATATTACTACAGTACATTCAATATGACACAGTGGTTTATACTTTTTGTGTCGGCAGCTTGCAATTTAAAAAAAAATGTGGTTAAAAAGTACATTGGCTCGTTTTATGTTCAAAGAACATTTTTTTAATTTATAAGTTAATCATGTTAATCAGCATGCATGAAACTATTTAACAATTCTCAATTGCAGACAGTTCAGGTGATAGTAACCAAAGTGATGAATTAAAAATTATCTCAAAACTACTTGTAGACAGAAAAGGTAAATATTTAACAGGGTTTGCAAAACTTTACAAAATCTGTATTTATTACATCATCTCTTTAGAGAGTAAAAAAAACTTAAATAGAAAGATTTTCTAATTAGATTTGTTTTCTAATGTCATGTGTTTCTTTTTTTTCTATTTTTTTTTATAAATAAAGCGTGTTTGAGTTAAACTTTGTGTAATGAGATTAAACCTATCATCGTGTTTCAGAATAAGATGATATTGATTTTAACATTTTAAAGATTAAACTTTAATCTTATTACATAGATATGAACAAATGTCGCGAGTGGAATATAAAACAAGATTGATTGAATGTCACTCTATGGAGACTTTAGGGGACTCGCGGGTATAAATCATTTTTTTTAATATAGGATTTTACTATTTTTTTTGATAAATAAACTTTATCCTATACTTAATAGAAAAATAAAATATAAAATTGGGGTCATCGCTCATCTAAGCTCTTAATTTGCCTTCGAAAGTTCCTTTTTTGCTGTTGCACTAATAGGAGAAAAAGGTAATATCGGAATAAAGGAAAATATTTACAGAAATTGCTTAAATTTCACAATACTTTAGTTTAAGTTCAGCATATTTGAAAGAAGTAATAATAAAAAAAGAGGTCAACGGTGAGTTAAAAAAGACATTTCTATTTTAATGCAAAACAATTGCATTTTTTACCAAAAGAGAGCTTTTTCAATGATATAAACATTTTAAAAGTCATCTGGGGCCAAAACAAATTGATTTTTCGGTTGATTATTGTACCATATCATGAAGTAACAACGTATAGTGTAATAAATAAAATTTGTAATGAAAAACAAAATGCTCAATTTTTTGCTGAATTTTTCTGTACCCTCGAGCCTCCTCAAAGTACGATAAGTCATAAAAATTTTGTCAACCAAATAAGTACACAAATCAGATGACCAGAACACCGAGGCCGAGCAGGATCATCTTCAAGTATCGAGTACCTAATGAAATAACAGCATAAAAATGGAACGTCCCTCCAACGTATCCGCTGTATCCGCAAAGTTTACGCTTTAACCAAACCAATCACAATTTGAGTTAAAATGCAATTTAGATGAAACTCATTTGACGTACAATTAAATCTTTCAAATGTTTGTAAAAGGGAGGGACTGGAAACAACCATTATGAATAATTGGAGGTAGTGCAGTAAATATATATATATATAAACATGAACAACAGAATATAAGGATGGTGTGTCAGGTGTGTAATAATCTCAATGCTAGGGAGAGCAAAGCGTGTTTGATCATTCTCAGCACAATATCCTTATGCCCTAGTAATCAACAGCCTATGTATATAACTGTACATTTGATAACGAACATTTGAAATTCATTAAATTAATTATGTGACTGTCATACGCATTGTGAGTATATATCACGTATATGAATATTTTGAACAAAAGATCGTGTCTACAGTGCATTCATTATTATTCGTTGGTTACTTATTTTGTAAATAACTTGGTTACTCGGGAACCACTAATTCCAATATGCAACGAAAAAAAGAATATGTAAAAGGATATATGCAGAACTTTGTAAAATCTCGGAGTGAAACATCCACTAAAAATGAAGTTTTTCTCAATGCACGAACATTGGTTCTACGAAATTTGTACGCACACAAATATATAAATTCACAGTATTATTTAAATATTGCCATTGCTAAAATTATCATTTGATCAACAGACATGTTATTACAATACAATCTTTAATAATTTTTAGCAGAAATTTCCGTTGAAATTTCAAAAAATGATGAACTAAAAAGTCTCAGAGAATATATCTTACAAAGAAAAGGTGAGAAATAAAAATATACTTCATAAGTATGACGGGTCTGTCTTGCAAATAAATATTTCATCAGTTCAGTTCAAATTTCAGGCCATCATGTTATTAGAACAGTTTATAAGATAAACTAACACATTGTTATATTGAAATATATTTGGTTTTCGTTTCTTTACATGACCTTCTCGGTTTGTTTTCGATTTATGAGCTCGATTGTGCCTTTTGTTTTTTAAAGCCTCTCATCCACCCGATAAACATTATCATTGATTTAACATTGTCGTGAACAATCATGGATAAAGTCATTCCAATATTCTATTTCAGAGTAATTGTCCTATATGATCGTAATATAAGTGATGTCCTATATGATCGTAATATAAGTGATGTGTATCTAAAATAAAAAAAATATACCCCAAAACTAAAATGAGTCGTTGTTTGACGTCCTATATCATATGTATATAAACTGCTGATAAAAATACATCTTGGAACAGAAAAATGGTCGATCATTCTCAGGTTACTATAAGTATCATCAAGAAGTCATGTGTGAAACTGATTAAATATTCACAACGATTAGAACTGTATACTTTTGAAATCAGTGTGAAAATAAAATCCCAAAAGAAAACAAGTATAAAACGTCGTGCGTCTAGAATACCTTCCTGTGTAAAGTTACTTAAAAAGCTGATTTAATAAAAAAAAATGACAGTGAAGACAATCTTTACAAAGAGGAAAAATATTGAAAGACTCAGTTATTGCATTCAAATGAAAATATTTGACCTCTTATGCTTAATAACAGTTAGAGCAAAGAAATAGCAAAATCACATAATAAATCCGCATTATAAAACTTGCAAAGCGATTTTATTGTCGAAACCGTCCGTCGACTGCTAGTAGGAGCTTTACTCCTTAGAAATCAACTTGTTTGTGCTTCCGATTAAAATAAAGATATATAGATATAGGATATAAAAAACTTCAGACTGCTAAATGGTCGGCAAGACATAAGCATTTGTCAGTTATTTTCTTACTTCTGCCCTTGAATGATGAATTTCACCAATTGTACTGTGTTGCAAAAAAAACTCGAAAAAAAGAAATACAGACAAACACATAACAATAAAAAATAAACTAATTATCAGTCCTTAAATAATATATTGTAGTGCAAAATATTGAAGCTGGCTTTTGTTAATATTAAACCGAATAACCAAATTCATTTTATCAATTCTTAATGGAATTGAAAGGTTACACATTTGTGTATTTACTGCTGTAAAAATGAATTGTGAGCGTGCGAGCTTACGGATATGATATTGCTTTTTTCTTTATATGTCTTTATTTAGAAAACATGGGAAGTTTACCAGAGGAAAAACCAACACAGACTTCAAGTGTGTGTATATCTGAATTAAACAGCTACCGAACTGATAACATTTCGAAAAAGCAACAGGAAGATTATGTTTAGATGTGATAGCATTCCCAGGATATGGAAACACATCTATAGATATTGAGTGATGTAATCGACGCATTTATAAAATAACAGTACAAGGCCATGTTCATTTTTTTATTTGTAAAATAATCATTCATTTAATTACATGTTCAACGCTGAGCATCTGATATTTACTGAACATCATCGTTTTCTTTAAATAGGGGCTCGTTTTACATTTTTGTAATTTGATCATTGACACATTAACTTATTATGTTGGTCCCATTGCTAATTTTATATAATGTATAAAGTAATTATTCATCATACTGCGTCTTCTTTTCTATATTTATGAGAGAAAATAATTTTTTAGGGCATATCATTTATAACAAATTAATTACATTTTAACTACACTTAATCTCAAGTTTTTTTTAATAATTCTGTAATGAAAATACTTACAATTAAGTATAGAAAAGAGTACTACATTAGAAAAAGAAAAAAGAGATTTTTCAGATTGGCATGCCATAAAAACTTAACATGCTAGATTAAATATGCAACAAGGTATATAACAAACTATAAAAATATTTGAAATAACCTTTAATCTACTTAGAATGATACATTCATTGCATTTGCATATATTTTTTTTAATGTTTTATTGTGTTTATTTTTAATTCTATTAGTTGGAAAGCTTATTTAAATACGTCATGAATATTACTTGATGTGTCTTTGAGATGCATTCACATCTATGTAGGAGGAATATAAATAACTTTAAAGTATTCTTAGGTCTTTCCATTTTTCTGTGGAAAGACCTATTGGTTTTCTTCTGAGTATTATTATTATACGGTCTTTCCACTTTTCTGTTGAATGACCTATTGTATTTCTTCTCAATATCTTTTCTTTCTTCCGCCTAAATTTGTTCTTGCGATAAATATTTGTTTTGCAATATGTCGCTTAGATATTTGGTATATGATATCGAACAGTTAATGCGCCTTTAAAAATTACCATGCGTAACCGAATACTTTTCTTTGTAGGAGTGTTCCTTGTGTCCACTACTCCTTCGCAACTATAAAACTTCATATGAGAGTTATTTCCCCTAATGCATTCGATATGAATGATATGCATTTCTATCATTTCTAAAATTAAAATTTTCAGACCGGAAGTAACAAATTATCTCCCTTATTTATAAAAAAAGATTGAAAAGCAACTATATGTTTTTGAATCAGTGTACAATAAGCTATCATTGGATGATTGACGTGGCATTTTAAACCTAATTTTACTTCTTTCATATTTGAATACATGTTTTTCAAATATTATTATTATTTTTTTCTTCTGTCACCACTTTTTTCTGACAGTGCTCTAATGTTTCGCAAGATGTCGCTGTGATTTTTGGTGTATGATATCGAACAGTTAAAACGATTTTGAACCTCGCCCTGTTCAGCCGAACACTTTTTTTTTAATTGTTATCTCCCCAAAAACTGTTTTTCTTGTGTACACATCTTGTTGAAGAAACGCCTCCCGTTTAAAATCACAATTCAGCAAAAGACTTAGAATTTACCAATGCCATCTACTAGTATCTGATCAGGGGTGTGCTGGCTTTTCATAAAGAAGTATTACACACTCAGCTAAGGTATACATGTCCGTTCAGTATCAAATGAGAGAGCATTGTAATCTTTATCCATTTGAAAATAATTGTCATCTACTAACCAAGTAAAATATTTTTCAGAGAATTTGGTATACATTGTAAAAATAGAAAGAATTTGAAATTTTGAACAATTGTAACCAGGTTTTCTCATTTTCCCCCCGCAAAATCCAATAGCTGTAAACAAATTTAACTATACGACAACGAAAATATTGTTTTATAATTTCTTTAGTAAACGGATCATCATGTAGATCTAGACTTTCTATTAGTATTTGAAAAGCAACATCATGCCCAGATTGATTTGAAGCATCGAAGCAAATTTTTAAATTTATCCAGCATTTAACAATGCATGCTGAATATTAAAGCGGCTTGTCCTTGAAGTTATTTATGAAGAAAAAACTCACCACCCACCTGATAACTTGCGTCATTTAAAACAATATCGGCACGCTCAAATGACTCGACATTCCTTAATTGCTTAGCTTGTATGACTCCCTTTTATTTCTTAGGGGTTCGTATGGATAGTAATCCCGAAAATTGTAACAAATCCTTGTGTGGTAATCATGGTAATGTCGTGAAGTATGTTTTAACGAAAGATGATTCAACGTAACAAGCATGTTTTGTTTTCCTCACTAATCCATCTATATGAAAATGTTTTCTTCTTTGACATTTAAAGACTTAATAACACGATCTAAGCTACTTTACTCGTTCTTATTAAATGGAATTACATGTAGCATTGATAATAACTTTCCGGAATTTTTCGGAGTTCTTCCAATGTGGTTTAAAATTATTCCTTTCGAAAAACAAGAATAAAAGCACTTTGAAAGTTATTGAACCTTAGCATCTGTACTTATTCAAGCACATATACACTATTGATACAAAATATATTCTTGCTCATAAAACATAAGAAAATTAAGTAGAAATACTGCTATGTGATGAGTTTCATGAAAATGCTTGTAAAAGTCGATTTGTATGTTCTATCAAAAATTTTAGTATTGGTTGTTCCACTTTTTTGTGTGAAAAATTTACAATTGGTGATATTTATAAGGTTTTACTTGGTCAAACACAAAAAAACCCAGGGTAAAGGTCAAAGGTCAAAAGTCAAGGTCATTTCTGAATTTGGATTTTGGCTTATTTTCACATCTTTTCAAACTCAATTTGAGATATCGACAAGTCATTTTTACTTAATGGTTAGTTGCGAAATGTCATTCACATACATACTGGTTTAAAGGGTACACTTACATTAAATTAGTGTTTTTCCCCTCTTTTATTTAAAAGTACGCATATGGTGATATAACTCGTTAACCAAATATAAGTAAGACCTAGTGTCTTTTGGTTTGAGGTCCTTGGTTTATGACCTTGAAATTGATCTCAAGATCATAGTCTAATTTGACGATCTAGATTGTTACCTTTGCTTTTATCTTAAATGTATACATGATAAAGCCATGGAACTTTTTGCATTAGGTTCCAAACAATATGACCTTGAAAAACTTATTTTTTTTGTACTTTTTGAATGTGAAAGTATCTGTGTGAATTTTACAGTGTAATTATACTGGAAGTAACCTTTTGTCAAACCGGTAGTAAAAAATACCTCCCTTATTTCAAAAAGATTGTACAGAAACCATATATTTTTTTAAATCAGCAAACTCAAAGTATCATTTGACGCCGTTAATGTCTTTTACTTTTTTCAAATCAAATTACTTGTTATGGAAAGACCTTCAATTGTTCTCTGAACAATCGGTTTTTAATTTTAAATCAATTTATTCCATGACCATATGCTTAAGAATTATGTTGTTCAATATCAAAGTTATGCAAAAGAATACAAATGTGTTTTAAATGATTTTTTTTTACTCTTAATTATTAATAATTGTTTAGTTATCTAGTTTTTTTTAATGTAGCACAATACAAAGATTGTTTAACTTCGAATCCCCAACCTTTAAAATGTTGTTACTTTCTTAAAACTGCATATCAATTAATAAAGGAGGTATATACAAATGTATATATATATAGATAGATAAAAGAATAATCTTTTAAATGAATGCATTATTTTTGTTATGCAACTATTATGTAATCAATTATTATGCAATTAATGGCAAAACAATGGTCAGTTCACTTGAATGAATTTAGCTCTTTCAACTCTATAGCTACACAAGAAATTTTAACGTTATCTTAATTAACACAGAGGGAGCTTCAAAAGGGTGTCTCAAATTATCGCTATCGTATTCCATTCTCTCATACATTTGTAAGTAGTGAAAACATCCTTACCATATACAAGAATATAGTGGATGATTGGGTATTTCAGGAAAAAAGTTACAGTAAATACTTAATTATCCTTTAATGACGTCGGGTAGCTCTCTAATAAAAAACGAACAGCTTCGGTTCACAAAGTCTGAGTAGAGGTTTCCCGATTTGCTACCGTACCAATCGTAGTACGAAGTGGGAGTCGTCATTTTACTTTTGAAAATTATTGATGTATACACTTAATATCAACGAATGTTTTAGGAAAGCATATGCAGAACTATTTTTGAGAATTTTTAGCTGTAATTTGGTACTCATTTCATGTGGTTACTTTTTGTATTCATTGAAAACAATATTGTGTGCACTCGATTATGCTTTCAAGCAAACGTTGCAAGTAACCGTTGGTACGAAAGATTTAAAGTTAAGAGTTTTTTCCTCGTGAAACTACATCGACACAAATAAGATAAATTACAAAACAAATTAAAAAACCGATATAAATTTTCTTCGTTATTACTTTATAACATAATTAAAGTTTTGCATTTTTTTGGTGGTCTTTAGAAAACATGAAAAAAAAATGTATTTCAACAAAATAAATTGACCTCCATAACAAAAGAATAAAGATAAAATAAAGTTAAAACCAAATCGTAATTTAGTCCGACCATACAAGATCTGTCAAGCCAGGCTAGATAGTTTGAAACTTTATTTGTTTTTATTACAATTAATATTAAACAATAATGGATTGTCATTGAATTCCCTCTTGACAATATGCGTTTGAGTCGACACCTATACTCTAAAGTATAAGAAGATGTTGTATGAGTGCCAATGAGACAAGTCTCAATCCAAGTCAGAATTTGTACAAAAATAACATTATAGTTCAGCTTATTATGACCCCAATTATCTTGATATCTTTAATAGACCGAGAATTTCTTCAAAAGGCAAAAGTGATCTGCAATCCTAAATCATCAGTCGAATAACCCAAGATTGATAGAAACTTTGAATAGCAAATTGCTCAAAAGTAAGGATCTGCCAAAAGTCGTTTACATATTATGAAAGTTATTGGCCGGAGGTTGTCGTCAGTAGCGAACAAAACGCAAAATGTGCAATAAATTTCGTACTGTGGAGTTGAATAGACAATGCATGGGAAAAGTGCAGCCACGCGCATTAGAAACATCAAACACAGAGATAACTGCCTTTGAATTTCTCAATTAAATCTTTGATCCTCTAATTATGAAGTTACCCTTAGGCCAGTGTAATTAAGACATTTGTATATGTAAAAGAGTGTTGCGTCACCCTATTCAGTGCTAGATATTTAATATATAAAAACGATAATATTAAAACAAGGAATGGTTAATACAAAAAATATTTTAAGATTTTCAAGAGGGGGGGGGGGGGGGGGTTGCGAACCCCTAAACCCCCTAAATTCGCCAGTGCTTAAATGGCAATGTTCATACTTTTTTAAAAGAGGGACCAAAGATACCAAAGGGACAGTCAAACTCGTAAATCTAAAACAAACTGACAACTCCATGGCTAAAAATGAAAAAGACAAACAGAAAAACAATAGTACACATGACACAACATAGAAAACTAAAGAATAAACAACACGAACCCCACCAAAAAGCTAGGTGTGATCTCAGGTGCTCCGGAAGGGTAAGCAGATCCTGCTCCACATGCGGCACAATGTGTACAGCAAAATATGAAAGATAGAGAAAAATAAAAATAGTAAAATGATCAACAAAAAATAGGTTTTAGTCATGAATGATATAATAATTGTAGTCTTTAGAGCCTCTAGTTAACTTTTGATTCGATAACCTAATAGCAGAGATATTATTTGACTTTTAACAAATATGCATAGAGATATTACTGATATCGTTTTCACTTGGCATCCTTCCTTTCGGAAAATTATCTACCCTCGGGCTAGAAGTTTTTCCTTAAAAAAACAACTTAAATCACTGTGCTATACAAATTTTAGAAGCATGTCATTTTATAAAACACAACTGTTCATATATCTTTTTCGCAGTAAGCCGAAACTAGTACATATAAACTTTAACATATTACCTAGAAACAATTACCAACCGATGAAAATTATCCTTCATTTTGAGTCCATATATCAGTTGTAAATGGTGCAACCAGAGACTTTAAATGATAAACGAACAAGATGAAAAGTATCGCGATGATAAATATTTCGACTCAAGAAATGGTTTTCGTTAGTGTCATCAAATTTATATATATTCATTCTTTAAGCAATATAATCAACATTTATTTTTAATGATTTCATCCACCGAAAAGTTCAGTGACAAAATATTAGGAAAAAGATAGTTCGATATTATTACATTGGTGTTGCGTTTTAAGAAAAAAAAATCTCCAATGAACGAAAAGATAGCTTGAAAAATTAATTTTTATGAGGAGTCAACACAATTTTAAACACAATTTTGCCATTATAGCGCATTCTAGTTATAACAACACCAGTAAGATATTATTGATAATAATAACTTATTATTTCAATTTATATTTAGTTATTAAAAAAAATTTCTTTATTCTAATTTTTTTCTATATACATGGAGAAAAGTATTGCAACACCAAATTAAAATTGAAATTAATATTTTTTATATATAAATTGTTAGAACTAGTTAAACATTTTTAAAAAATCACCCGAGTTTGATCAAAAATTATGGACTCGATAAGTTCTTATCTGCACATGCAGCTACTGTACTCGTAAACAGCAAATTAAACAGGTGTTTTTGTCCTCTTTGTTTTCAACACTATAAATAACCAAGTTTATAAAGTTGTGTGATTGACACCTTGGGTCCTCCACAACTCTTAACCACATCCAGATGGCAAATTATAAGCATGAGAGAAGCTGTGACAACCGCACGTATTGTTGGTCATCACCATTTCCAAATAAGTCGTTTTGAGAATAAAATCAGGCAATAAACGATGTTAAAGATTATCCGAGATCAAAAAGACCCCCTATGCCATCTGATAGGAAAAATCAAGCATAATCAAGCTTGGTCAGAAAGAAACCCATTGCATACAATACAATCCTAAAATGAGAGTGGTGGGCATACAGGAGCCTTTTAACAAAAAATGTTCGAGATCGACTCATCGCTACTGGTTTTCGTGCGATTAGACAACTTCGGGGACCCTTGCTTACGAACAGACAAGCATTGTCCTTATCCAATGTAGTGCAGAGCTCACCAAAGTTGGAAATTAGCATCGTGGAGGAAGATCCATTGTTCCATTGCAATTCGGTTTATCTTTCTCTGCTCGGGCGTAATGTGCGCGAAAGGACACCCCAGTTCAAACACGTGATGAAATAAACAATTCCCTTCATCAGAAATGGTTGCTGCTACCTTAGCAACAAATTTGTCGATTTATGGCAGGAATTAGAAGACGTTGAGTGGAGGTTAACTATTTGAATTGTGACTCCGCACAAAGTACTAATTCTTTGTCGTATAACAATCAACCATGATGTGAACTATCATCTTAAGATCCGTTTTGAAATGTCTGACATTGTAAAGTTCGACTACAGTAAAATTTGTAAAATGCAGTTTTTTGTACAAAAAAACACTTCATTTTGTTTTATTTAAATTGTGGTTAGACATTGTGCTTAAACGGCCGTGGGTAACTTAAGTTACCCACAGCCCAAGATGGAGCCGACTGGCTTCGGTTAGGAAGTTTGCTCCTATATAATTACAATACCATGAATACAAAAGAAATGTTCAGTAATTAAAAAGTTATATAAATCTTTTAGGAAAACTCTGCAATGTAAAATATGGTTTATTAGTACAAAATAAACGATTATAGCACAATTTTTAAAAACACTTATGATGTCCGTAACTTCAAAACAACTTGTCCGTAACTTTTTTCCTTATACCAATAGGGATGTCCGTAACTTTAGCATGATGTCAGTAACTTTCAAAGAATCTTTTTTCCTAGATGTAATTATAAAAAAAAGAAATGATAAATAACAAAAATACCGAACTCCTAGGAATATTCAAACGAGAAGTCCTTTATGAAATGGCAAAGCCAAAAGCTCAATTTAACACACCAAAGGAATGGAAAACAACGGCCATATTCATGCTTGGTACAGGCATTAAAAAGTAAAATTACAAAAATACTGAACTCTGAAGAAAGTTCAAAAAGGAAAGTCCCTTATCAAATGGAAAAATCCAAAGCTCAACCGAATGGATAACAACTGCCTTTTTCCTGACTTGGTACAGGCATTTTCTTATGTAGAAAATTGTATGGCAAAATTAATGTATCTAAAAGTCTACTGGCTTTATAGATTGTTAACTGCTTAAGTTTTAGACGATAAATCATGACATGCAGGTAATAAATCACACCATTTCCAACTGTGGAAATTACATTAAGGTAGATGGGGTGTCTAAATTATAATCCATAGAATTTTTTTAGTAATTTGCCAAAATGTAGTTTATATAATGCTTTTTTTAAATAAATAATAAGAATAATGGGTCACCGGGCTTATTTTCACGCTACACACTGTTCAAAATTGAAAGATTTTGTATAGATTATGCATGGAAACCCAAATTTTCTCCAATAATGCGTAAACTACACCATCGAATTTTGAGATAACATATGATAATATAGCTATAATAGTATGCTTTCAGTTAAGAAAAAGAAAAAAAATGGGGTCACCGGACCCGTTCTCTTGCTACATTATGAAATAGGTAAATTCCTAACACATTCTGTTGTAAAATTACCTTAATCTGAATTATCAGCCCTTGAATTTGAGTTGTCTCCCCTTAAGCGGCAAAGTTTGGAAAAATTTAATCAAACAAAAGTTTTCTGTTATTTCTAAAATACAACCAGAAATATGATAAAACATGTCATTTTTCGATATTGTAATGAAAGTTCTCACACCTGAATTATCTACTTCTCTAAACATTGCACATTCTATTAAAGTTCTAGACCTTGTTTTCTTGTATTTCCAAATCCAAGATGGAGGAAGACACCCTATCTACCTTAATAGTGAACATTTGAAAATGACCTTAGGAGTACATGTTCGGAGGTCAATCCTTAGCAGAAATACATAGATGAATCAGTCCAAACCTCTAAAGAAGATTTGTATGATTCGATAACTGATCTTATTGAATCCCTGAGGCTAATGAAACTTTTAGATGATTTTAAATCTACTTTTATTGCTATAATAAACTGAATCCTGTTCAACAATATAGCCTTCCATCTATTCCTAGATATTGGCATTTTTTTTCTCTCAATCAACAACACATCACACTAGATATAGTGAAGATACCATACTTTTTTGGCCAACAATTCAGAAATTATTTAAAGGAAAGGATATCAATTTTTCCGCGGCTACACCGACCAAGGACTCATCAGTGAACAATCTTTAAAGCTAGAAGAATGTTAGATACATTTCGACGTAAAGTAAGATCCCGTTTTATCCCGGGAATATTTTAAAAAAAATTTAACGGAAAATCCGTGACACTCTTGTTTGCTTTTTTCTGTGGATTAGTTTGAAGCATATCGTTATTGTATAAATCTATGTAATATTTAAGGGGTTTGAAAATGTTTATTGTCCATTAATGTTGAAATTGTTAATCTTACAATTTTGAAAAAAAAGTTACCCACATCCGAAAATAAAGTTACGGACAGTCTGATTATTTTTGACTTATAAGTTACGGACATCTTATGCATTTTTTAAAAGTTGGCCTTGCGCTAAAATGAAGTCAAAATTAACAAATTTGTAGTGATGGTTAGTGATTTATTTATTCAAAAGTCCTATCAATATTTACATAGATCATGAAAAACGTTGCAAAAAGTAGATTTCGTATCAACTATCATATCAACAAGTTTAGAGTCCGCCATCTTGGGCTGTGGGTAACTTAAGTTACCCACGGCCGTTTAAGCACAGTGTTAGAGGAATCATTTTTTTTCTCAAACATTTTTGTTCAATGAAAGGCCAATTTAACAATAAACTATGTTTCAATATCATTTTACAAATATTTTATAACATTTCATCCAAAATAAAATGCTGATTTTTCAAGTTTTAAAAAAATAAGGTGTTGCAATACTTTTTTCCATGTGTATAGATATATACATAAAAAACATAGCCAAACAGAAACGCAAATCTATATTTAGAATATAAAGGTCGAGGCAACTCAGTTCCAGTAAGGACTGTTTGATTCATTCTCTTGTACACAAAATAAATGTTATCGTAGTAAATCACGAGCAAGGTTTTCTAGAAGCAGTGACATTGTAACAAAATAAAATATTAAGGTTTTTATCGCTGGTATGCAATTGGATTTCTTTATTTCCATCATGATGAATACAATAATCTCATGCATTAGACAATACCCCCAAAACAGCACAAACGGTTGTGTTACGTACAAACCGTACCTGCTACGTAGCAAATCGGGAAATCTGTAATAGGAGGTACCAGCTCGCGAATTACGAATAAGTTGGAAAATATATATATATAGCTAAATTAAAACTGACGTGGAAAGGTAACACATGCCCACCGACAGCTTTACTTTTGTGAAGCCCAGGTGGTCGTGTGGTCTAGCGGGACGGCTGCAGTGCAGGCGTTTTGGTGTCACGATATCACAGTAGCATGGGTTCGAATCCCGGCGAGGGAAGAACAAAATATTTGCGAAAGCAAATTTACAGATCTAACATCGTTGGGTTGATGTTTAGACGAGTTGTATATACATTATGTACACAGCCATGTATCACCATCATTGATGGCGATCCGATGGATAAATCTGTTGAAGAGTTGTCACTGACTCAGACGTACTTATGAATTTAATTATTTTCTGTGATTGTATCTTACATTAATCTGTAGGATCCTTTACTATAGATAATTTAGCTGATCTGTAACAATAACATCTCCATGCCTTATATATCATGTACTGTAGTACGCCGCTAGATTAAAACTGACAAGGAAAGGTAACACATGCCCACCGACAGCTTTACTTTTGTGAAGCCCAGGTGGTCGTGTGGTCTAGCGGGACGGCTGCAGTGCAGGCGATTTTGTGTCACGATATCACAGTAGCATGGGTTCGAATCCCGGCGAGGGAAGAACAAAAAATTTGCGAAAGCAAATTGACAGATCTAACATCGTTGGGTTGATGTTTAGACGAGTTTTATATACATTATGTACACAGTCATGTATCACCATCATTGATGACGATCCGATGGATAAATCTGTTGAAGAGTTGTCACTGACTCAGACGTACTTATGAATATAATTATTTTCTGTGATTGTATCTTACATTAATTTGTAGGATCCTTTACTATAGATAATTTAGCTGATCTGTAACAATAACATCTCCATGCCTTATATATCATGTACTGTAGTACGCCGCTAGATTAAAACTGACGTGGAAAGGTAACACATGCCCACCGAAAGCTTTACTTTTGTGAAACCCAGGTGATCTAGCGGGACGGCTGCAGTGCAGGCGATTTGGTGTCACGATATCTCAGACACATGGGTTCGAATCCCGGCGCGGGAAGAACAAAAATTTTGCGAATTCAAATTTAAAAATCTAACATGGGTTGATGTTTAGACGAGTTGTATAAATATATATATATATATATATATATATCTTATGCAGGTTATTTGGTATAGTGATATTAATGTGGTAGGTGTAGTTTGGCAATAATGCACCGAGTTAACCTTTTTGAATGCGTTTGCATGTTTAACAAATTTTAATGAAAACAAATGGTTTAAAAGAAAACAAATAAAGGTACGACCTTCTTACTGTTACAGTTATCAATACCAGGAATTCCCATACACGAACATAATTGAAACAATCCATAAAGAAAAAAAGTCAAGATCTGATTCATAAAACACAACAACTACCTAATAATGTTAATGACAGGAAAACGTGTTTCATTTATACAGAATATCGCGGGCTAGACTGATCTGAATCATGACAAAACGATATATAATAATTGCAAAAACATGCCAGATAATACACAACAACTACCTAATAATGTCAATGACAGGAAAACGTTTTTCATCCATACAGAATATCGCGGGCTAGGCTTATGTTAGAGCGATCGAATCTCCCTGAATCTTAAAAAGTGTATCGCATAACAATATTAGTATAATGTTAAAATATATGAGTACTCTAGTTTTATATTTATTAAAATTATTTTGACATGTTTGAATGCCTTATCCTTTTTGTGCTGATATTTTTACATATTTTGTCTATTTGTTGTTCAGCATTGTTGTCTATATCAAGATATTGTATCGGACTCTCATACAGGTGACAGGTTTAGCTTGCTTCAAAAGCAGGTTTTATCCGCCATGGTCTACATAAAATAAAAGTATGCACCAAGTCAAGAATATGACATTTGTTTGAAGTGTAGATTGTTTTTGAATTTTTTCATTTGATTATGGATTTTTTGTTGCAAATTTTCCTCAGAGTTCAATGTCTTTGTTATTTAACTTTGAAATGATCAAAACCAATTTATATTGGTGACTGTATGTACTGATTTTTTTTAAAATTTTGTATATAATGGGATAGCAATTATAAGTATACTTTGGGGCGAAAGATATCAGAGATAAATTCAAACTCAGATCAAAAATAAACTGACAACGCCATGGCTGGAAAAGAAACAACAAACAAACCAACAACAACACACAATACATAAGACTAAGCAACACGAACCCCACCAAAAACTAGGGGTGATCAGAGATGCTTTGGAAGGGTAAACAGATCGAACACACACCCGTGGTCACCTTAGGTCAGACGTTGTCAATAAGGTCATGAAACGCTTATATAAATGACAGTTATATTCTACGGTAAAATACACTATGGTGACAAATTAAAAGTCGTCAACACATAAAAACGATAATATAACATGTCTAAGATGATATCAATTGTATATTACTTTTGTCACGACGAAAGATGTAATAACTTTTAACTACATCCCAAAAAAACCAGAGGGTCAGTCAAACTGTTGGATCAAAAACAATCTGACAACGCCATGGCTAAAAAAGAAAAAGTCAAACAGGCAAATAATAGCACCCAAGACACAACATAGAAAATTAAAGACTGAGCAACATGAACCTAACCAACAACTGGGTTATCAGATCCGGTCCACATGTACATGATGTAGTACTCGTTGTGTTGCTCATGTAATTACAAACCCGGTTAATGGTCGAATTCGGTAATTCACACTCGTCAAAAGGAAATGGGATTGTAGTTATGACAATAGGAACATATCCGATATCATCTGTAAAATGGTTATTCCATAACGGTCAACCAACTAGTGATGGCGTCCGTTAAATTAAGAAAGAGATAATTTCAACTTATCCATTCAACTTCACCCTTTTAAACTCTCGGTTTACTAGCTTCCTTGTGAGTATGTTCTTCAAACTCTCTATTGTCTTAGTTGTAAATCGTCACGAATTCTAATTTCTTATTCTTTTTTGTCAATGATAATTGTGTGTTCAATTACCGGAACAGCATAGATAATTTCGATTCAGAGGAATTGCCGTCTTAGTTCTTTGTGAATAAACAATATCAATGGGTGGGAGTATATTTTTAATCTTACCACGGGTTGGCCACTTTTATCGAGATTTTACCCTTTGTTAAGATATAAAGAGCCAACCGATGATTACCGCTAAATGAGTTTAAATCTCAATTGATCAATGTTTAATTCGATTCTAGCTAGTCAATTCATAGTATATCAGTTAGCAATGATTTCAAATAACAACAAACACTAATTTTAAATAAGGGTATTGTCTATAGAAAATCAACATTCGCAAAAGTGTTTGCCAATGACATAGATGCCTTTTCATGTGACACACACAATTAAACGCTACCTTTCGTGTATTTTTAAAGATTCAAACATAAGAACCGACAATTCATTTTTATTGTTCGCCTTTTTCTTGACATGAAGATTCTTATAATCTGGAATTTGTTATGTAATGGCTGTAGGAAGTTTAATTGTCAATCATTTATATATGTCTAGGATTTGTATGTTGCAAAAGATAAAATTTAATATGCTGCTCACGTATGTTCTGTTGTTTAAAAAAATATGAAAGCTATTGAAACAGTGATTTATCCTTGAATGTAAAAATATTATTAAACATTATACAGCATAGCTTAATGAGTATATGCACTTGGTGAAAAACAATGGAAAATACATTTGGCGTCGAGGACGGAAATATGTTTAACCCCAGGATGTAGGTCAATATCATTTATTTCAATTATACGAAGATAACATATTTTTGTTTTATACATCATTTAAACAATGGATTGTGATATGTGTTTAAAACTTTTCTCCATTGTCTGTAAGTTGTTTAGATTACTGTGGTATTGTTCCTTTTAATGTTTTAGACCAATCTTAAATAAATCACAATTCTCTAACAAGAAGTTTATTACAAATATTTGCCTGCAGTATATCAAGATATCATATTATTAATATGTTGTAAGGAGTTTGGAACCTCAACTTTTGTTTTCCTTACTGGATATATACTAAATATTATTCAATTTAAATCAGTGACAACTTGTAAAGCAAAGTAAGATATTGCAGACTTTCAAAATATCATCAGCATTGGCGTTGTTATTCATTACTGTTTAATCATGTTAAATGTCCTCGCTTTGACGTTTCTGCAAATGTTGTGCAGTATCATCTGCTTTTTTTTCTTTTTCTTATAGATTCTATACAAAGTGTGTGCAATGGATTAATATGTTTATCATGGAAATTACAGAAAAGCACATTGATGTTTAAATGCATAACTAGTCAAGTGCGGGCCCAAATATCGTTTTTCGACCAATATAACCAAGAACAGGGATTCTGCACAATTCCTTTTCCATTTTCCCAGTGCATTAATTTTTATCAGAACGGCAGTTTTCGTCAAAATCTTTTGTCAAAGGAAACTGCATATGACGTTAGAGGAAAATTAGGAATTCATATGAATGGATATTGGACTTGTCATTATGGCAAGAATAAAGAAGCTGCAGTTACTTATGTAAATATCTTTAACAGAACAGGAGGTAATTATGTTTAAATATTGGTTGATTGCTTTTTTTGCAGAAATATATTATAGGATCAATTTGTTTTCCACATTCGAACTGAATAGTATGTGACCAATTTTATATTGTTACAAAAAGTATTATGACTCTTTCAAAAAGAAACTATTTTAACAGAAACGAGAAAAGGGGTCGTTTTAATTAATTTTCTACTCTACATGTGGCACCCGCCTTGTTGCTCATGTTATTACATACCCGGCAAGAAGTCTAATTCGGTAGGTCACACTCGGGAAAGGTCCTGGAATGTATTAACAAGATTAGAAACATATCCGTTATCACCTGTGAAACGGTAATTCCATTTGAACCGCGGTATAACACTGTTGCATTTTTTTTTATCCATAATGTAATGTAAATACTAGAAAATGTGATTTTAAAAAAAAATACTAGTATAAACACTATTCCAAACACAATTTCATATCAATATTCATGTCATCGTTAATTTTATATGAAAAAGAACCAATCTGAACTCAATCCAAATTAAATTTCCTCTACGTGTCTATAAATAAAACAATTTTATTTAAAAAAAAATTCATCCATTCATGTGACGCATATTTAATTTTGAGGGTATTTTTTGTCTTGGTGTGCTGTCGAATCGTTCAGGGAGGTGTCTAGTTTTATTATGAGTTTAATATTTTGTTGAGAACTATTTTATTATTCATTGAACATATTCGTACTGTATTCCTGTCAGCATGGTTGTCATTAGTGCGGTATTTTAAACATCGCAATCTACGCATGAATTTTCCCTGGCAATGAAAATGCAGGAAAGTCGCGTTTTGTGATCTACAGTCAGTTGTTGTGCATTAATTTGATGTGTTCGAGCTTTTTTAGTTCAGTGTTTATGTCTCTCCGATTATTTTGTCTCATAGCTAATATATCATCAGCGTTAGTTTGTTTCGGGGATTTTTCTCAATTTCAAGTCAATGTTTTAAATCAAATGACATATGGGACAATCGTTCCCTTTCGTAATTCAAAGTTTGTTTCTTTAATGATGATGTTTTATTGACTGCTTCGTGCGGAGCTTGAATTTCTTATTTAGTTTGATAAATGCATTTTTATGGTAGTGTCTATGTTTTTTTTTTCCCGATTGTTTTCATATTTAATTTTCACTATATAACTAGACATAATAAAAAGGGTTATTTTAATTGCTTTGAACACACAAATGAGGATGATTAAAGAAATATGATTCAGACTTGAAATCTTAAAACATGCTCATGGTGGTTTTTCTTCGAATAATTGTATAACTGTATGATTCAATATAAAAAAGAAGATGTGGTATGATTGCCAATGAGAAAAACTATCCACAAGCATTTCACATGACCATTTTGTTTCTTGAATTTTTTCTTTTTTATATAAATGTTTCTAGACTAACTATGCAAAATGCCCAGAATTGCATTGTCCTGTACTTGCGGTGTTTGATCGGACAATTTTGTTTTGAAAAGTGACACATTTGTCAGTGCTTAATCTTGACATTATGACAGGAACTAGGAATAGGTATGTCGCTATTAAATATCAATATTACAGAAAACATGAAATATGAAATCACGATTCCGACCTCCTTTAACACTTACGATTTACCAACAAACGTATCCTTACATCTTATGGGAATTATGTTAGTTATTTTAGTTATCGTGTACGAAAGGTTTTTTTTAAATTGTTGATTATTGAGATGCTCTGTTTATTATTCATGTTCCTTTCATTGTTTCTTATCATAATCTAGATTTCAGATTACCTGCTTTCATATTACTAACAGGACCATCAAAGGTAAAACCAGATGATTCATTTTGGTTGTCATGTTTTTCAAATGTTCTGTTGAGTATCAAAGCAGTACGTTTCTACATTGATAATCGAATGTATGCTGTTTTGACCAACGACATATATGGTTGCCATGAGTTAGTAACTAATCGGGTGTGCACACCAGATACGTGCAACTGCTCAGTAGATGGCCGAACTCATGCTGTCATACACGAAGGTTTTAAAAGTAGTGGACTATTTGTTGTTGAATGCAGAGTTGAGTTCGAAGAATCTTTTGTAATGTCTGATTGTTTCATATTAGACGTTCTAGGTAAGTTTTCCCAATAATAGAATATCTAAAGGATCAGTCAAGTAGTATGTTATATTTGATTTAAATGGTTTAAAGAAAACAACATTGTATTAAAAGAAACAAAAATAGCAAAAACGATTTTGAAGGCATTATAGAAAATTCCAAATGAGAGTTCGTTCGTTCGTTTGTTTTGTTTGTTTTTTTATGTTGATGTACACTTAATTGTTAGAAAAATTTACTGTTTTTATAAAAACATTTGACCACTGATTTCTTATTTTTCGACAGTTTACCTTTCCTGCGGTCAGACATCATAGTAATCAATCAAGTAAGAGCAACCAAAATAAGTAAAATCAAACATATATTAAACTGGTGTAATTTGAGGGGAGAACTTTACTGTTTTTCGATGATTTTGTCGTGGAAAGAAAATATTATTAAGCAGTTAATTTTCCCTACATAATTGTACCTATTGAAAACCTGTTTTAACTATTTTACCTTGCTATTACTTGAGTTGGTACTAGGATGTCCCACCACAGTGTAAGTAACCAGTTGAGAGAAAAAAAATCCAGTGTCAAAGCAGGTTATATGAAAAGAATACATGTATTTTCCTACATTGGGGAAAAAAAGAGATTATGTAGATCAAATTTCTGAGATGTAAATATGGATTTATGGCAGACGCTTGTTAACAAATGTTGGATAATAGGTATAGAAAGATGTGGTCTGAGAGCCTATGAGACAACTCTCCAGCAAAATAACAATTTATAAAAGTAAATCATTTTAGATCAAAATTCGGCCTTCAACACGGAGCCGTGGCCCACACCAAACAACAAGCTGTAAAGGGCTCCAAAATTACAAACGTACAACCATTCAAACATGAAAACGAACGGTCTAATCTATATATAAAAAACTATTTATTAGTTATTAGTTATTAGTATCTTATAGTTTGTATAAATATAGACAGTAAATTTTCTTTATGAAGTAAGCGTATTACGCTATTGTCTTTCATCTGTGAGTTTACAACATAAAAGTATGTAAGTTTTTTTATTAACCATTTTTGCCTGATGCACACTTTTAAATAATCTTTCTCTTTAATGTTCGTGTAAATGATTTTACTATATTTCTTTATAATTCACACTCACTTTAATATTATGTTTTTTTTATTGCAACTTTCTCAACCTGAAATGTTTCAGATATTGAAGGGCTTAGAATTATACAAGACAAAGAAATGCCTTTTCTAGAATCAGATCAAATCAAGCTCACCTGTGTTGTAAACGTTAAGCAGATGCATACTAAGTTGGAGTGGGAATGTTTTAATATGGAACCAGATGAAGAATTTCAAAATTCAACTTTTATGAAATCATCAATATCTTTTACAGTGAGGTCAATCATGAATGACAGAATATGCTTTTGTAGATTAAAACACAACGGTTATGAAACCTCTACTAAGTTAAAATTCAAAATCACACGTATGTTTAGTTAAGAAATGTTTTCAATAATCAATTCTATGTTACTTTTATACTTGATACATACATATATAGTATTGATTGGTGCGAATGAATAGCAAATGTTAACAATAGCACAAATTAATTAAAATGGCGATAATGCAACATACTTCTATTAACATATTAGAACAACGACTTATAACTGCGTCATACATTCTTGTTTTCGCCTTCTTTAAGATTTTAAAGATTCAAGCACGAGGTCAAAATTAAATTTAATTAATATGATATATAAAACATGAAATACCCATCTAAATTCTGAACAATATGAATCCAATCAAAACCGGCTAAAACTCGTGTGCGGAGGTAAAGTAAGATGACCCTTTTCCACATGTGGCACTCTTCGTGTTGCTCCTCTAAGTTCAAATTCGATAATAAATCTAACTCTTTAGGTCAAATGCATGGATGAGAGATTGACTGTCTTTTTTAAACATCTTTAAAACCCATACCCAATCACTGTCAACCTATCGTTTGCGTTCATAGATAAAAGAAGATATGGTGTGAATGCCAATAAGACAACTCTTCATCCAAATAACAATTTATAAAAGAAAACCACTATAGGTCAATGTACGGCCTTCAACACGGAGCCTTGGCTCACACCGAACAACAAGCTATCAAGGGCCACACCATTACTAGTGTAAAACCATATAACAAACGAGAAACGAGACACCCGTATAAATTACATAAACAAACGACAGCGTCTGTACAACAGATTCCTGACTTAGGACAGGTCCAAACATTTGCAGCGGGATCAAACGTTTTTTATAGTATAGTTTGTTTTAAACCAACTATATTTTTGATTATCGGCAATTTGTACATTTTTCCTTTGATGTGTACTCACTGATAATGTCAGTATCAGTGAACTGGCCGTGATATAAAAAGTTTAGGTTAGTACGCAAATGACATGCGCGAATGCAACGCGGAAGGATCTACTTTCCCTTTTCATTCACAAAATTGCGCGTAATATTTTTCGCAGAAACGCACAATTTTTTTGGCGAATAAAACACTTGACATCATTCAAAATGATTTTTGTGAAAATTTGATTCTAATATGACGTCCTTATTACGCTTTGTAAACAAAGCCGTGTTTTAATGAGCACAAAATATGTTTGACACATGCGCACACATTTACTGTTTATATTAAAGTTATTTTCATCGTTATCCTATGAAATATATACATTCAAGTAGTTTACATAATTTTTTATAATATATGTTTACCCTGGTCGTATTTTTTAAACTTATCAAATATGAAATGTACTGTACAGACTTCTCGGGGAGGACACGGGAACAGCTAAACATTTTTACGGTATTTTCGTACGCTTCGACCTATAAAAATACTGTATTTGTCCTATTAGAATCGAAATAATAAACTCGCTAACGCTCAGTGTAAAATATCGACAAATATAATGCCTACCCATGTTAAAATGAGCATAGAGCATGACATGAATGAATTATTTCTTAAACAGAAAATGCATGAAAAAAAGAATAATTGATATATAAAGTACAACTGACATACCGTCCTTGATTCCAATCCTGGTTTTTATCCATACCATACTAATACATTACATTACATAGCCTGGTGCTGTTCTTTTTATAGTTTTCTTTTTCTTGAGAAGTATTTGTTTTACTTGTTCAGTCACTGTAAAGTGTTACAATTCACATTTAAACGCAACACATAAATAGTGACCAAAAAGGTACCGCTATCGCATCAGAGAAGCTAGAAAAAAATGAAATTTACGCATTTTCGACAGTTTTTTGGGACCATCATACACAATTTAAAAAATGTCGTTTCATTGTCAATATAACAGATATTCATAGAACAAAGAACAAAAAAGTGAACCGTACTCTTCATGTATGCGGATCTAGGACACATTTTAAAAAGGGGAGTATAACCGGGGGCACCAAACTATAAAAGTCTGCTTTGACCAGAATTGTACCCTTTATAAGGAGTGACTGTGACCTGGGTCACCTTCCCTAAATTAGCTTCTGAAATTAAAGGTAACCACAGGGACTTTAAACTCTTAAGTTTCATATTTCTGGTCCGTGGTTATAAATCAATAAACATGACTTTAAAAAAGCAAGAATTATAAGCTAAAAGTTTTGTGACGTCTATTAAAATGTTTGAAATAATTATGAAGTCGACAGAAAATGAGCTTGTTCAGATAATTTAGAGTCAGCTTACATTGCCTCGGGGAAAAGGGGGATGGGGTGGGGGCTCCTATATAAATGTATTCTCACAGTGCGTTCTCAAAATTATTTGATATCAATGTGATTGATGAAAACTCTGCTGATTCATATCGTATCATTCTTATTTCTGACTATCACTATGATGATACTTTGTGAAAAAAAGAGAAACTTGACCTACCGGTAAGCTACCATTATATTTGCCATTGTTAGTGTCATGTCCAAAGCAGAATATTAATAAAACGCATGAAATAACTATTTTTCAATACTTAGTGCAAGAGAACGCCATGTTAACTGCACTGTGATAAAATTTCAAATGACGTAATGCAGCCTGTGACGTCAATTGTGATTCGCCGTGATACGACGCGAAGAAGAAGTTCGTTTGTTATTTTCTCTATTATTGTAGTGATTTTTATTTTATTTTTAAATACCGATAAACAGAATAAAGGACTTTTTGTTTTTGATATTCGGGCTCACCTGATATTTTACTGTGATAAAGTCAGTATCAAAAACAAAAAGTCCTTTATTCTATATTTACTAGATTTTTGTCCTGATGTGAGACAGACTTAACTGTAAACATGAAAAAATCACATATACTATTGTTGCAAATGCTCAATTCTTCACAAGAGACTAACATGAAAGAAGTCAACAACTGTATGTGTGTCTGTTTTATCAAGTTCGATAATAAAAAAAATGCGTTGGATATGCTCATCGAACACTGAATTATTAAGCGAGAGGACAATTATTTATAGCGAACAGTAAAGCTAAGATTAGTTTCAGGTTTTTTTTTGGTTCGTCATGAGGAGCTTTTGTATGAAGTCCGCTTGATATAAAAAAAACAAGTCGGCATGAATAATAATATATAGTTCAATTGTTTCTCATAGAAAAACAGATTGATTATTGAACACGTTCCTCGACTACACACTGATATACTTTGTTCATGTTTATATATTTGTAAATAAGAGGATGCACGATTTTAATGTAAAATTATATATACTGCTTAGCGCAAAGTATGACAATATCGGATATATTTAATTTCTTATAGATGTACATACACTTCCATTTTAAGAAAATTTTATGGTTATTACTAAACCGGATATATTTAATTCAAACGCTCACTTTAATTTGGGTTTATAAGTGACCAGAATTTATTTTATAATGTATAGTACTGTCTTAAAATATGTCAAAAAAATAATTAGAAACAGATGGTTTCATTGAGTTTTTTTATAGTCTTGTAATATAAATTCTACATTGATAAGAGGATTAAAATAGTTTGTCGCAGTGTTATTCCAGATAATCATAATCTTTCAGAGCCTTCTACAAATGAAGAGTTTAATCTTCACTACACCGTGTGGATTTTTAGTGGAATCATTGTTGGTATCATTATTCTTGTTTTGATCTGTGTTTATAAAACAATTCGAGTTGGTAAGTATGTTCCTGTTAGCAAAAAGAATGGAACACTTTTCAATAATTAGTTAGACTGTTCGAAAATTAAATGCATATGAAAACAAAGAAATGTGGTTTGTCTCCAAGTGAGACACCTTATAACTAGAGTGAAAATAATCTGCATGTACGACAACCAAAAAAAATGCGTGTACCGTCTCCCACAATAAGCAACACTTAGGCGAAAAGTAATAAAAAAAATAACGATATGATCAAGTGTGAAACAAGACAAACTGCGATTTGAATCCTGATAATAAAATTATAAAAACGAAGATCATTGACAGCAACATACGACAACCAAAATCATTCTTTTACTATTTTGCGCAAAGCCTAGATACATTAGACTCACATATTACTATGGTTCTTTCGTAAAGTTGTATCATACTTCAGAAATTCCATTATAAAATATGAATTGTAATCACTTTTTTTAAGTCTGGTATAACGTTGGGGAACAAAAAGTATGTCAAAGAACGTTTCGTTCTTATTCTAAAAACGTTTATCGGAAGGTACCAAGAACTGTCTAATAAATATTCCGTATGATAATTTTGAAGTAAAAATTAAGGGTGCTGACGTTTTTCATCATCTTAATAACAATAATTTGTATCAGCACTCTTTTATCTGTATTTGAATATAACTTTAACTGTTTCGTCTGTTTTTAGTAATATCCATTTGACATGGCCCTGTATTTATACATCCCGTTATTGCATTGTTTTATTGTTCTATGGTGTTTGTTTTGTATTTAGTCTTTAGTTTTGCTAAAGTGCTTTGTCTACATGCCTTGTTGTGTTTCTTTGTTACATTGTGATATTTGACGTGGCTCTGAACTTCTACATCCCGTCATTGTTTTATTGTCCTATGGTCAATGTTTGTATCCTTGTATTTCATTTTTTGCCAAAATATATGACTTCTTTGTTACATTATAGTTTGTGTTATAGTGATTAAGATTATAACACAAAGTTGACTGAGGGACCCTTATTTTAGACATTTTACCTATCATGTCTTTTTGGTTTTTTTTTCATACATCGTTGTTAATGTAATTTGATGAGATTTTCATACAAGTTTGAGGTTTAGCTAGTTATTAAAACTGGTTTAATCCATCATTTTCTACATAAGAAAATGCATGTACCAAGTCAGGATTATGACAGCTGTTGATATTGCCTTTTGAATACGAACTTTCCATTTAGAATTTTCCACAGAATTTGGTATTTTTGTCATTTGCATTTTTTTTTAATTGAAAGTAAGGTTTTTGAAATCAATGTAAATCTGTCTCCGCGTCTTCAAAGATGAAGACAGAGATAAGAAAACGTAGTTCGCAAAGCTTTAAAGACGCAGTGTATTCCGCACAAGATAATACGGCTTTAAGTAAAATTGAGAATGAAAATAGGGAATATGTAAAAGAGACAACAAACCGACCAAAGAGCAGTCAAAACATGTATATTAAAGGGATTATTTAAGGAACATTTAAATGCATAATTTACCTGTTTACGTTAAGATCTTAAAATAAACATGAATATCAATAATGTGGTCATTTTTATAAATTTCCTGTGTACAAAACTAAGGTATAAATTACCTGGGTCGTATTTGGCACAACTTTTTGGAATTTCGGATCCTCAATGCTCTTCACCTTTGTAATTGTTTGGCTTTATGAATATTTTGATTTGAGCGTCACTGATGAGTCTTATGTGGACGAAACGCGCGTCTGGCGTACTAAATTATAATCCTGGTACCTTTGATAACTATTTACACCACTGGGTCGATGCTACTGCTGGTGGACGTTTCGTCCCCGAGGGTATTGCCAGCCCAGTAGTCAACACTTCTGTTGTGTCATGAATATCAATAATGTGGTCATTTTTATAAATGTCCTGTTTACAAAACTTTGAATTTTCAAAAAACTAAGGATTATCTTATCCATGGTATAGATTACTAAATTATAATCCTAGTACCTTTGATAGATATTTACGTTAAATTTTTAAAATAAGGAAGGTAATACATGATTTTTATGTTCATAGCATGACATCATAACAATCTTCTCATGGCACATTATAATACATTTTATACCTATATGTAGGTATCCAAGACTCATTCATGGTGGCCGAATCAAACTCGAAATATGACTAAATCAAAACACAAACCCATATGTATATTATATATCACTTTCTATGAATATGCACTGCAAGTAAAAGGACCGTATTTTCAACATTTTTCAAGGAGATACCAAACAACACATTAATTCTCAAATACTCGTAACCCTTAATTTAATTATCAGTGTTGCACAGTCCCGAGTTGAATATTTTTCGATATTTATTTTTTTAATTAGTTATTCGAGCTGATATAAAATCGACAATTTTTTGTTTTAATGAAAATAAAATAGAAAAGCAAGGTAATTTATCTTTTTTTTAAGAATTCACAATTTGTGTTGATGCAACATAATTGACAGCATATTGTCTACACCTATAGTTGTTTGACGTCAGAGGAGTAAAATTTTCTAGTTTATAATACATGTGAATTCATTGCTTTATATGTCACTGTGAACAATGTAATAGTCATTGCTTTCTTACAGGTATGAGAGGAAGTGTTAATGTAAGAGCTGTGTAAGTATTAGTTCTTCAATACACACATGTTTGAACGATACATGTACATTTCATGTACACATGCACTTAGTTCTTTTAAGTGTATTATTTATAATGACATTAAGTGTGTTATAAGTACAGAATATGAGAACAACACTTTTTAAATTAGTTGCATCTAAAGTGCTTTTGCAGAATTACATTATTTTAAATGACAGTATTACGTAATTAATGCGAATCGGTATTACATAATCCTTTGCTATTATAATTATTTGATAGATAATACTTCTACAGTCTGAACAATTAAAATATTTTCTTTAGATATCAAGCAGCAGCTCCTACACACGCACAAGACAATACATATGACATTCCTGAAGAGTTAACACAAAACGAGGAAATGAATGCTATTCAGAACATAGACTTAGCTACTAGTTCGGATAACGAATACGAAGAGATCGACAAAGAGGTCTCGAACGGAACTGAAGGTGGATACCAAATTCCACATGACTATATGGAGGTCTTTTAAATCACTTTTCAACCAAATGTCATCAAAATGTAACATCAATATGCAATGATCATGACTATAAAAACATCAAATCAATCTTCAATGTCATACTGTAAACTCATTTATCAACATAAGTGCTTAGGTGTTTTAATGAAAGAAAACACTAAATCATGATATCGAATATAATCACAAATAGAGAAGTGTCTTTTGAATAATGTCTTACTTTATTTTCAAAGAAACTCAATCATAATCTAGTATATAAAACAGAGAAATAAGGAAAAGGGTAAACATTTGTTTGAACCTTGTGTGACATTTTTTGTTTTGAATAACAATATGAACGTTGTTTGTTTATCAATCATTTATTGGCGAAGAAGAAGAGGATTTAAAGTTTGCACTCCGTCCATCCGTGTGGCAGTCTGGCCGTTAATACTCTAAATCAGTTTTCCCATTTTTGTCTTTGTGCAAGAAGATCAAGAAGATATTGATTGAAATTTGTTAAAAAGTTTCACTTTGACCAGTTTCACGGTTGTTTATATATTTTTGGGAACGACGTTCACCAGTGCTGACTGACTTTGATACAATTGCGTTGACATTCATGAAAGATGCAACACATATAATTTGGAACGCCAAATTAAACTTTTTCATTTTTCAAACAGGACCAGAAAATGTGTTTGATAGTTCTGTTAATGGTTTGTAACGATATATAAGCTAATACTTGGCGTTAAAACATAATATTTCTCATAAAAAGATTAATTGCGATTCTTAAACAGTTTAAACAGTTAAATTAAAGTCAGTGATACCATGTTGTCAAAATTGCCACTAGCAGATAGTATGAGCGACAATATATTTAAATATTCTGTATAAGTTATTTTAAGGACCAAATAATCCCCTTTAAGCACATATAAACAAACAAGATGAGCGTGTGTTATACTGCTAGTCTTCCTTTTTATTCTTCTATTTCATGTTTGCTATTTTTTTTTCTATAAAGGTTCTACATGCGAATCAGTTTTTCCTAATTGACATAGTTTTTTAGGTCTATTTTTGTGATAAAGATAATGACGCAATGTTTTATCCCACTTTTTGAAATTTTAACCCATCATATAGGTGTTTTCTTATATTTATTGTATACATGGATGACGTCCAATTTTACTCAACTCATCCATATTTAACTTGTTTTCCCCATAAATAATGTATAATTAAAAAAAAATATTAGAGCAAGTGCACAAAACATGTTCACTAGTGTTTTTGGACAGTTTTTAAGTGTACACAAACAATGAGAAAAATTCAATATGAAAAATCTTAGCATAAAACTATTGTGATAACTATTTGAATGCATGCTGTAATATAAGAAAAGTAATTAAACGACAGTACTATTCAACCAGATAATCAACAATCACCGTGAATAAAATACAAAGGTTTGTCTACATACATTTTGAGTTGTTTTTTCGTAACGGTACATTTTACATTTGTTTTAAAAGTATGTAGTTTCTTTTGGCATATTTTTGAAAATGATAAGATACCTTTTTAATTGCTTTTATTTGTAGTCTGCAAATAAGAAGATTGTCTCAATGTTTGATTGCATTCCTGTAGCAGTGGGATATTTTTCTTGTGAAGAGATATGACTTTAGTCTGAAGATCAATTTTTTCAAACCAGAAGTAATTTTTGATTTATAAGATTTTACTGGATCAATTATAGTGTTCCCATGTACGTTGCATCCCACTAATACATACGGAGTTTCGAACGATTGAAAGCCATATTAATTCTTGCTTTTTCAAACTTCTGGAAAATACCTTAATTCATTGCTTCCCTAAAAACTGTAGGAAGATCATGCAGAGTCGAATATCCTCATATGCATGATAGTCGTTTTATTATTATATTGATATTTTGTTTTTGTGAAGTATTCTCAGACATAAAGTATTACATGTATACCTTGGTAAATAAGATTCATTTGTAAATTAATAGATTAGATTTTAGTCTAATTCCAGAAATAAATCATGTACACAAATTCTTGATATTGCTAATTTATGATTTTTTTATCCAACATATATATTATACACAACAGTACAGTTATCAAACAGTTAGTTCATATACATATAAATGTAATATAATACAACTTATCAAAAAATGTATAGAACTTGAAAATAACATTCTGTTGGGATTTTATAATTGTATCTTATTCAAAAGGACAAACAAAATAAAAAAGAATAGAGAATTTGTTAATAAATGAAGATGATAAAACAAAATTAAAAAAAAATAGTTTGATGTCTGCGAATTTTGTATAGTTGCTAATCCATCAAATTATCATGTAAAGCCTCTTGGTAAATGCACCAAGCTTGATTAAACTTGTCAGAGCATTTATTTTTAATTGATATCTTCTTCTCCAAAATATAATGATGCTTTATTTTTTCAATCAATGCTGTTAAACTTAGTTCTTCTTTACAATATCTTGTATTATATATACATTGTTTAATCCAGAGCAAAATATTGTTTTAAGGGTCACCTTTGTACATTAGTGATAAATTTCCAAATAAAAAAATATCTTGCTTAACATGTGTAAATGGTATACTAATACCATTCTGGAGAAACCACATTTCCGTTTACTTTAAAAAAAAATGTTGTTTTTGTTTAGCACCAAATACATATCTTTAAAAGATCCCGTTTTGCTTTTGAGAATGGTCTTTATAACTGATGGTATGAAAGGAAATACGAATTCATAATCTCCCCTATTAATTATTTTTGCAGTCGTAGTTAGCATAGAAATTATGCTGTTATATTTCATGATGTCTATACTCATCTGAAAACACTCCTGAAATTGATAAAAATTTAGAAAGGTATTATTTGCCCATCAATATCATTTACATGTAGAAAACCCTTACTATGCCAGTCAAATTTGAATAGGTTAATCATCCAAATTGGACTGGAAAGAAAACATTCCCAGTCGTGCAAATTCATTTCTTTTTCAATGCATTTATGAAAGCATGCAAAGTAATCATTTTAAAGCCTTCATCACTATAATCTTTTTGTATTACATTTTTTTTCACTCTATGAACTGCATTGAAATGTACTGGGATAAAAAGATTTTTTTAAAACGATTGTAAATGGCGAAATATGTTTCTATCATATGTTGATAAAGATAGAATCTTTAGTTGTGGTAATAGCTATCTAAAGCTACTACAGCAAGGTATAAATTTTGGAAAGATGTACTGGGTGCTTGGCAAATTTTATATTTTTTCTATGCAGGATAGTGTAAATATACCTTTATCGACAGTACATGCCTCAAATGACTTTTGTAATTTGATGAGACTGTCATTTAAGTGAGAGGGTTAGCGAACCAGGTTTAAATCACTACTTTCTACATTTGAAAATGCCTGTACCAAGTCAGCAATAGGACAGTTCTTGTCCATTCGTTTTTGATGCGTTTTGTTATTTGATTTTGCCATGTGATTATGGACTTTCGGAATTGAATTTCCTCTAAGTTCATAATCACATGTGTATTTTTGTGATTTTACTTTTTGCAACGTTATTTCAAGGTTAGGAACCTTGGCTGGAGATTATGTTCGTACACGGAATGACTTACAAATCTCAAATGTCAGTATCGGTCAAAAGTGTTTAAAGGACAAGACAAATATTTAAGCCACGTATACTATTATGATATTGCGAATACAAAAGTTAAGCTACGGACATTTCACCCGTTGTGCATTGGAATAGAGTTGTGGTTAAATGTTTGTGTAAAGCATCTAGCGAATTTTATACAAACTTAATGTGGCAGTAATTTCAAAACATTTCGTCATTGCAAAATTAATTTTGGCCATATTAAATCATAAATAGGAGACATAAAACAACTGTAACATCGTGGCATCCCTACGACATATGTGAAATCACCCTGTCTAGAAAGGAATGTCGTGTCCAGCAGCAACTTACAATATCTCTTAACAAAAATCAGGAAAAAGCCATCTTTGATTAAGAAATAATTCATGGGGGCTTGAATATATCTATATTTTACCACGGGTTGGCCCTTTATGACAAATGTTTTACCCTGAGCGATAGCGTGTATTTTCCCGTAAAATGCTTATATTCTGAAGTCGTTGTTCTATGGCGTCGGGTAGCTCATTTATTAAAATACATATGACATGGGAGTACAATAGAAACAGACTTAGCAATATATTCATATTTTACCACGGGTGTGTACTCAAAGCGTTTGAAGGACGTCATGTTAGAATCTACAGTATACACTTGCCATGATCACTTGACTATAGTCTTTTGAATGTCTCCAATGTCTTTATCATTCTGTATATCAGTCTGATCTGTATAATTGATTAATATCTCAACTAGGGTTAGCATTGATATCGCACTGTTGATGGTAAAAAAAAGTTGCTTCTGTCTTTATAATTCATTAATAAGGTTCCAGTAAAGGTTCACAGATGCTGTATAACAAGTTAGTCTTAAAAAGCCTTTACTTGCATATACTGTTTAAGAGATTGTCATTCTTTATCTTGGTTGTAATTTTTTCTTAATTACAATAGATGCGAGCATAAGAAAGACAGACGAAAGATATCAAAAGCGGCATTTAATCTCCTGATTTGAAAAATACTGACAACGCTGAGGCAAAAAAAAATAAACACACCCACAGACAAATAATAGTACATGAATACAAAACACAACCTTTGATACCCGTGATTTTGACTTTTTGACTTGAGCAGGCTGCTACTTTATATGTATATCTCTATGAGGCATTAGAGGCAACAGTATTAATAGTTTACCGATGTTGATGTTGTTCTTTAAAAAGGTTCTGTATTTGCTGTGCGAACTGTAAACACCGTTATATTATGTAGACTATTTAATTTATAATAAACAATTGCCAAGCGAAAAAAAATGAACTAAAGTCAAAATCATCCGCGCACTTTCATGCATAGTTCTTCATGGTTACAATATGTGCTAAACAACGTTACATGGGCACACCCATTTTGTGAAGGGAATATGATATAGAGTTAAAAATAGCTGGCTTGCTGTGATTTGCTGTTAAAACATCTATGTATTTTATTTTCTGGAAAACAATATGGATGAAGTTTTATGCGAGCACAAATTTGTCTTTAAATGCATATGATCAACGACAAGAAATAATTTGTTTTTTTTAATTTGTTCAAAATGGGGGAAATATTTCTACGAAATTTTAAGGTATCGTAAAAAGAAAAGTTCACCAAGAAAAGCCCTGGGACCATATATATTTATCAGTGCGGTAAAATCACACATAGATATTAAGCTCAAATTAGACTAACAATAGCATTGCCGGAAAGTTGGGAAAACCTTTAGTACTTTATATTATCATTACACCTACAAGAAAAGTACCCGTTTACAGTAATTTTTACATTTCTTATTTCTGATCAAATGGATTTAAGAATTATCTTTTTCGTCTAATGCATGTTTAGAAAAGAAGTACATGTGAGGGCAATTATTGAAAACAAGCCAAACTGCATGCCACTTGTGATCTGTTTTTTGAGTCAAGTTTGCTTAACGCTAAAAAAAAAAAAAAATGACCACTACGACTTTCTGGTGAATAATCTTGACTTCAAATAAAAGAGTTTTTCTTGGTCTTTTTTGTCTTTGTTCAAATTTTTAGCCGTATATTATGAAGTAAAATTAAACTCTTTTAAATATTCAACACTTTTCTCTATTTTCTCACCGCACTATTTGTGTACAAATCAAATTACATACACTCGATTGTTTAAAATTTACAAAAGAAAGGTCAACAAGCCTTGACTTCATTCTTTAAAGTTTGACAATTGATTAAAAAGGTGAAACCCAAGGTGTGTTACACCATTGACAAACGTAACTAAATCCCGTTAGCAAAACTTTAAACACGTCAAATTACGGTCAAAATCATAAAAGTGTGTACAATAGAGACACTAAATATTTGGTTCAATTGGACAATTATTTTGTGACGTTAAATACCTTAAATTTGATAATATATTCAAGTTTCAATAAGCAATGATTGAAACTAAAAATCAAACTTGTCTGCCTTATGTTTAAGCTATTTGGGAAACCGAAATACAATAAAATGTTCAAACAAACGACAACACTGTCGTTGGCGTACACTGAAGAATTTCAAGAACTTTGAATTTGATATGGATACAAGATATGTACTGTTACTACTGCTATACATTTCACACTTACATACCAGTAGAGGTAAGTTTCATGAAAAATTTAAAAGTAAATAAAACAAACCAAAATATTATTTTATTAAGAAAACCACTTTGAAATTGTATAACACAATAATTACTTCTGTACCCCTATTTTAAACATTTTTATCTATTGTGTCTATTTGTGATGTTGACACATCGTTGTCAATATAAGGGAATTTTATGCGAATGTCATTTAAGTGATAGGTTTAGCGTTAAGTATTGTTGTCATATAACTCTGTAAGCTTGCCCTTCGTAAGATGTAGATTCCACTGTCATATTTGGTTGACCTAGCGAATAGTAGCAGAGCTAGGTAAATTGATATTTGCGACATTGAAATTAAGTGTAACGAAGGCCAAGCTTTAAGTACAATACAGTTATATGTATCTCCATTTCAATATAAATTATAAATATCAATTGCATTAAAGTAAATATTTTGTCTTCCAAATGCCATAAATGAAGTCTGCAAAACTGCCACATCGTCTTTGTCATCTTAACAATGTATGTTAATAATTCCGACGTCAAATATAAACACTAGACATATCCATACTTTTCAAATGATTCTGAATAATAAAATGATGATTTTAAGGCCAAAGCTGTGACTTTTGTTTCTTTTTTTTCTTCTAGAAATTACATACCCAACAAAATTTGGAATTCAAAATGGTAACCCTTTCTTAGGTACGGACTGGTTGAATTTTACTCTTCAAAATATTCATCAACGCCCATGCATATGAAAAATCTCGCTACAGAAAATTTGCTTTTAAATTTATTCATAACATAGTCTGCTTACATACAACATGTACAAAGGGGGAATGTTGAGAATGTAAACTGATTTAAACACTAATAAGTAACAAGTCAGGCGTGTAGAGTAGGCGATTTCATTTTATTTTTGTTAGTTTGCTTTGAGTGTTATATATTTATTAAACCATACAAAAATACATGGTTAACAAAAATGAAAAAAATGAAAAGATAAACATGTCTTTTATCCGGGTTTTAATTAGAAATGTTCATAATATTAAAGGTTATAAATATAGACGAGTGATGAACAACAATACAGATCCGTTAATAAATACTGTGACATTGCATTTTTGAACCACTACAATATTATGTCACACGTCTATACCTTGATACATATCATTTTCTGCGCCTGTCCAAAGTCAGTGTATACTTTTCAAATTAATTTCGTGTGTATATTTTAATATTAAGTATAACATTAATTATCACTAGGACATATTTTTATATAGGTGCCCGCTATGACCAACTTTGGAGTTCGGGATTCCTTCCTCCGTTGAAGACCTAGTATTAGCCATTGGCTGTTATCTGCACTTTGGTTGGATTGTTGTCCTTTTAGCATATTCCACATTTCCATTCTTAATTTCAATTGTTCTCATCCCTTAATAACATCAAATTATCTAAGCTTTGCCTGCAAAATCCCAATTACTTACTTTTTCACCATCGAAATGAATGATTATAAGTAACATGTGATATACAATGTATATATTGATTTTTTTTTAACAATACTGGATAGTATGACTCTTTTATTACAGCACTAGCAGCTGATATAGACATCAAAGGAAAAATTCATAACCACAAAAACAACAATATTCTGCATTTAGAGTGTTCATCAACAATACCTACCTTGGGATGTACTGTGGAATTTTTGATAAACGGCATATCAGTCGATGATTTAAGATCAGTTAACAACATTTGCTATCACACAAATTATATGTGTAGTTTTGACATTTGTGCATGTTCAAATAAATGTGAAAAGTTTGTTTTAAACATCACTGCCAATGATATCATCGATTTTGAAAATAGTACATTCGGTTGTGAAACAAAAATGAAAGTAGCAGAACAAATACATCTGGCATCTATATCACTGACACTAGATGGGAATCGTACGTATATTTTCTGTATTTAATTTTACCATGTGTACTCTCTTAACAGGAAATAATATGTAGTCTCCGGAATTCTGGGAGCTTGATCCGTCAAAGGTGGATCACATATCCTATTTCATTTGATTTAATATTTATTTTTAAAGATATAAGACGTTCACAAATGCCCATGGTTTATTCAACAAAACTGTTTTAGTTTAGTCTTTCTGATAGATATTTTGATGTTATTGTATGTCATTGCTTATTTTTCTACAAAACGCTTGGGGTACTTGTCTATCCCAAATTCATGTATTTGGTTTTGATGTTACATATATGATATATTTGTTATTCTCGTGGGATTTTGTCTGATGCTCGGTCCGTTTCTATAGTTTTATGTCGTTGTTCTCCTCTCATATTTAATGCGTTTCCTTCGGTTTTAGTTTGTTTCCCAGATTTTGTTTTTGTCCATGGATTTATGAGTTTTGAACAGCGGTATACTACTGTTGCTTTTATTGGGGACGACTTTACTAATTAAAAGTGAAAAACTTGTGTCTAATTCATTTGTCATTTTTGAAAAACAGAATATGTTTAAACTAATTTACAAAAGATAGCAGTTATCTATCACTCTTATAAAAGAGGGTGAGTAAAATCGATAGGAATTGCTACCACTATTGATTTTACTGATTTATTGTGGGTCAAAGGCGAATCATATCACTTACAATAGCATTTGACTATAGGTTTGAACGTAGTTTTCAACTTAGACTCGTTTATTTTTTTTCGTTTGGGCTTATATCATATTTTCCTTCCGGTTTATATGATCCGTTCATCCTATATTGACTCTTAAAATTCAAGAGTCTATCTAAAAAATGAGGGTACTTTTTCTAAAAATGAGGGTACTTTTTATATGGCCTTCCAAATACATTTTCGATCCCTAACTTCACTGAAGAGACATTTATTGTCAAAATCCGGATCTGGTGTACTAAAAATATATTGACACCGTATGTTTGCAATTCCCTAAAAGTGAAGATTTAACAAAATACCATCATATCTTTATGTAACTTTTTCTCTCTTAATTTGTTTAAACTATTCTATTATTATTTCCTGATAGATTTTTTTTTAGAAAAAAAGACGATTAGTAGTCTTGAGACTCAAATATTTGAAATTTCAAAGCTCATTTTAAGAAATGACAAGGAAATATGTAAGGGTATATCCATGAATTTTTATATTATTTTTCTACCCATGATTATAATAATACGCTATTGTTTTTGTTTGGCTTAATATATACTATGATCACGTTTTGAAACATGCTGAGTTTCAATTTCAACCCGTAAAATTGAGTTCTTTCGAAAAAGTTAAAGCAATGCAAATGTATACCGATTGAATATAAAGCGATTTTATCTTTACGTGTCAAAACACGCTGATATGGAAATTATCGTTAAAAAGACAGCAAAATTTTCAATTTTTAATCGATACAAACAAAATGCAAGAAAAACACGATTTATAAAGAAAAAAAACATATTTATTATCCAGATGATAAATTGTAGGTTTTTATATTGTGTGTTCCATTTCCTTCCATTCACTTTTGATTCAACTTTGTTTTAAACAGCATAAAATCTTAGATTTCAGAGTTTTTGAAAAGATCGTTCTTCCTGTTCCTGGTATGACTTTGACACCAGAGAGTCCAACAGATCAAACACTCTCGATTACTTATTCAGCAACTAAAGGTAAAAGTGACTGTTAATGTAATTTTTCAATTTAAGGCTTATACATACACTACAGTACAGGTGGACTTTGTCATTTCCACTTGACCACGGTATGACAGACCAATGCCGTCCACTCTCTGTCCACGTCCGTTGTCCACAGTGGGCGTTGTGCCCTCCTTATGCTGTGGACAGCCGTGGTCGTAGTGTCCACCCTATACCGAGGAGGACAGCTGTGGGCGTGGTGTCCATCCTATACCGAGGACAGCCGTGGACATAAAATGCCCATGGTATACGGTGGAGAGGAGTGTGCACAATTCTGGATATAACTTGTGATTTTCGGATCCGTTAGATGGTTTTAATGGGTTTATTTCAATATAATCTTTTTGTATAGTAGTTTGCAATATTCCATGCACTTTTCAGTTAAAATCACATTAAGCTTAAGCCAAATATTTCAAAATAAAAGTAAATTGGTTAGAACAGGTATAATTTAAGATTTAAAATGATAAAGATAATCTAAAAAGATATTTTTAAATTATGGCAATAACGAAGAAGAAATCGACACTGTGCTCGAAAAAATATCAAAACATTGAAAAATTTAGTTTGTCTAAATTGTATAACCCAACATGATAAAACAAATTAAAAAAAAAAATTTAAAAAAATGTTAAAATAAAAAACTTACCTCAGAATTTATACACTGTATACAAACAAACCCATTGTAGATAGCTGAATTGAAAAGTCATATAAGCGCCGTTTCGTCTACAAAAGACTCATCAGTAATGCTCGAATAAAACAAATATTAAACAGTCTACATAAAGCACAAAAACAACAGAACTACCATAGGTTAAATTTGAATGTATTTTATATGATGAATGATATGATGTGTGTGCCAACCAGTAAACCTCAAACCAGTTTATTAAGTTCTATTACAACTACACTGTAGTGTGCCTTATTCGCTTTACCTACGATGATACGATATATATTTCTGATACATAATTTTGTCTTTTATTGCAATAGAGAGGAAAACATATCAGGGGAGTACTCGGCCAAAACGTAAGAAAATATCAGTTCGCATTCTAAACCTAGAATAAATCTAGCAGTCATGTGTTGTACATGTTGTACTTTTTAAATCCGGGATAGGAATATTTATGATGCCAGTCTAGTGTACTTACTACTATGAGGCAGGAATTACCTCTGAATGGGGACGAAGTCTATAATTTTTTTTAAATCAACAATATTAAAAAGAAAAACGGAAATGCCGTAACGTTTCCGATGTTGGTTCTGTTGTTAGGGATTTTAGTTGTGACGTTATTTAAGCTATGACGTCATATTCAATGTAAACAAAGAAACGCTGTCATCAGGTAACGTTTTTGATATCAATGAATTATTTTAAGAAATGCAATTGGTATTGCGTTCCTTCCTATTTATACTAGACTGATAAATATTTGTTTTACTCAAAGATTCATACAAACGAATCCGGAAAAAGGAAGTCTATTGTAGATTTCTGCGCAGGTCCGGGATTTCAAAAAGGCGACAAAAAAAGATTTGAACGATTTTGAGTTCATTAGTACAATGAAAAATTCGGGAAATTTTCCCGAATTTTGTTTTTATTGAATTTTCTACTGTTATTGGGGACTTCGTCCCCATACTATATTTCCCTACGATCACGTATATATAACTTTGTGTCTTTTTGGACATGTAATAATTCAACTATTTTTTAAGGCAAAAACACTAATTTAGTACATTTCTGTTTGCGTTGTTGTAAGTGGAGTTAGGAATAAATAAGTGCTGATGATACGTGCCGGTTTAACGGTCATTTATTCCTACCAATAATTAAGACAGAATCTTTCTGTGTCATTTTGGTCTTTTGTGGAGAGTTGTCCCATTGGCAATCATACCACATCATTTTTATATGCATTTGTAACTTATATTCAAGATTTCACATTTATCGGATCTAATAACAATATCGATAACAATTGTGTTCCATCAGCTGCGCATTTCAAAGATCATGTCTCATTGATACGCAAAAACAATTGAAAAACCAAGAACACAACACAAACGTTGTGTACATGATAAAAAAACGTACCTAAACGAAAGCTGGATTCAGGCAATGAACTAGTGATTTGTATGAGGTGGAAATATTCATTGAATTGTAATTATTTCCATATGTTTAAAAAACCTAATTTCAGTAAAAGATCCATTAGTACAAATTGTTCTGATATCGGCACATAGTGGTCAATTACGTTAAGTGTACTGGATATGCATTTCTATAATTCATATATTTTTAAAAAGAGAAGATGTGGTGTGATTGTCAATGAGACAACTCTCCACAAAAGACCAAATGATACAGAAATAAAAAAACTATAGGTCATCGAACGGCCTTCAACAATGAGCAAAGCCTATACCCTAGGCAACTTTAAAAGGCACCGAAACGACAATGTGAAACAATTCAAACGAGAAAACTAACGGCCTAATTTATGTACAAAAAATGAACGAAAAACAAAATGTAAAACATGAACTAACGACAATCACAGTTGTTGGGTTGCTGTCCATGAATTGTTATTTCAGAAAATTTTGTAGCTTTTGATTATTTTCTTCAATATTATAGATTTACATAAACTGCAAACAGCAATAAAGTTCAGCGCTATAAACCCAGGTTTAATCCAACATTTTCTACATTTGAAAATGCCTGTTTCAAGTCAGGAACATGACAATTCTTGTCCGTTCATTTTTTTAATTTGTTTTGTCATTTGATTTTGCCATGTGATTATGGACTTTCCGAATAGATTTTCCTCTGAGTTCAGTATTTTTGTGATTTTACTTTTTGTATATTTTTCAAGAATTTTGTAAATTTTTATAAATTTTTATAAAATATTTTCCACTGTAACTACTGGGTCAAGTTAGTTATAGATAGAGGTAATTGTAAGCAGAAAGAATGTTCAGTAGAGTAAGATCTACAAACACATCACTGTCAGTACAACACAATTTTGTCATGAATCCATCTATCTCCTTTGTTTAATGTGCACATAGACCAATGTGTTCGACACAGGCTCTTAAGAGCTTGTAGTTAAGTTTTAAATGGCGTCAGTTTATTTTCGATTTATGAGTTTGAATGTTCCTTAGTATCTTCCGCCTCTCTCTAAATATCATAAAATAAAATACCTTTACAAGCAAATAAATACAGTACTCACACAAAATATTGTTCATTTTAAAGACAACAGCGGTTAAAATATCCGTATGTCTTGTTATAAAATGTTTGAATCAAAGGTAAGCTATAATAAGGACAAAAATAGATAACCGTAATAAAAATCTAATTTTTCCATAATTTTCTTGACAAATACAACATGTATAAGATGATGAAACAGAAAAGACCATGTGCGTACGACATTGAGTGAATGTGTACAAAGTTATTTATGTCACATTCAATTTCAATCAAAACACTCGTAGTGCAATCAGTTTGAACAATTTAATGAAATTTTTTGAAGGATAAACTAATTTTCATTACAGATGTTGTAGTTATTGTGTGTTCAATATCGTCTGTTGCTTTCCTTTTAATCCTTCTTGCAGTAGTAATGAAGAATGAATGTCAGAAATTTCGAAGTAAGTTGTCATGTTTTCTATGTATGTATATGAAACAACTGGGTGTTTCATAATTTGTAAAATGTTATTTTCATTTATCATTTTTCTGATGTCAATCTAACTACGACAGTAAATTCTTTCACACGCAATACAGATTTGTTCTAAAAAAAAATACATTTTTGAACTTGCTTTGTGATAAAGGACTTTCGTTATAAATTTTCCTTTGAATTTTGCAATTTTGAAAAAAACAATTGTAAAAACTCAAACCGTATATATTTAAAGTTGTTTTTGTTTTTCTTTTCAGATAATCAACAATCAACTCGAAATTTGACTGAAGTAAAAAATGATGGTAATCAAATGCATGGTAAGAACCCTGTCAATATACAAAAATGATACTATGATATCCAATATTATAAACTTTTCCGATAGGTTGACATGTCATCCTGTTAACTAGTACAAAGCAGATTGTGGTTCATATTTATATCACATTAACAGTTCCGATTCGTAATTATGCATTGATATCGCAATTATAGTAGTACAAAAATGGGAGTGATCCCAGGTGAACAATAACACATTAGTCATGTATATAAAGCTGAAAGATGTTGCAGAATACGTATCAATAAAATTTGAAGTGTACCACAAGCAAGAAAAACAAGAAACAGCCTCAGCTCCAAGTATTAACACCGAAAACACCAAACACACCAAACACATATTTGTGCGTGAAATTCTTGCACTAGATATTTTTCTTTTACGAATAACTAAGGTTTTTGTCAGCTAGTATCGTCTCAATTAGATGAGTAACTCTCATATGCAAGGATTTTTTTGTTACATTATTTAAGAATTATTAAATCCTATTGAACGTAGCGATTAGCGTCCTTGAAATCTATTAAATCACACATATTTTTTTTTCTGTAGCAAGATAACTGACTCATAAAAACATGTTTGTTATAAATATGTTGAAAATAAATTGGTTGTACAAATAAATGTAATAATTCATCAAAGATGTGTTTCAACAAAATTATTACCTGATGTATCAAGATTGTTGTAATTATTGATGGTATTTCTTTTGTACTTTGTTTTCAGTTGCTCAACGAATTATCCAAAATTCTGACGTATTCATGACTGGCGTAGATATTGGTTGTAATGGAATGCAAGGTAAGAATAGCGCCTCATTACGTAAAACTTGTTCATATATTTATATCTGGGCGTCACTGGTAAGTCTTCTGTGAACGAGGCGCGTTTCGGGCGTATTAAATTTTAAACCTGACGACTTTTGTTAGCTATTTTACATGTGTTTCTTTGTCTAATATGTTCTCCTATTTATTTGTGTTGTAGTCCTGTAATATTATGTTGTCATTTTAATGTTATATTTAACATTGCCATTAAAGTGCGAGGTTTGGCATACCACAAAACCAGGTTCAACCCACCATTTTTTCCTTTGAAAATGTCCTGTACCAAGTCAGGAATATAGAATATAGCCATTTTTATATTATAGTTTGTTTCTGTCTGTGTTATATTTTAGCGTTGTGTTTCCGTTGTGTCGTTTGTTTTCTCTGATATTTGAGTGTTATTTCACATTACTAAAAGACGTGTCACGGTACTTTTCTACCCCAAATTCATATATTTGGTGATGATGTTATATTTGTTATTCTCATCGGATTGTGTCAAATGCTTAGTCCGTTTCTGTGTGTGTTACATTTTAATGTTGTGTCGTTGTTCTCCACTTATATTTAATGCGTTTCCTTCAGTTTGAGTTTGCTACCCCGATTTTTTTGAACAGCGGTATATTTCTAATGCTTTTATTCATAATAGCATAAAGATATAATTTCTTGAAGAAAACATTTAATTATATTTGTTTTATCGAAATTTGTGTTTATTTTTTGTCAAAGTGTTTCCTGTCGATTTTTTGAAATGATGTTAAGACAATTAATTATTCAATTTTATGTATAAACTGATTTATCGAAATATTCTATTTGTTGTTAATGTGATTTCTTTTAATACATGTAAATGGGAAACATATACATTAACGTTATTATTTTATTACAGAACATCACATTACTGGTGAAATAGCACACGAAAAAAGTAAGTGATATATTTTGAATATTGAAAGACAATAATAAACATTACCAATCTTCAGAAAAATATGATATAAACTTTGAGTAATATAAGAAATATTTGAGACAGTTTCGAACATTGTGTGATTCGGTTTGTTTGCGGTTAAGGATGAAATTATTATAAGCTAAATATTGCTTTGTAAGGTAGGATATCTTAGATACTTTTCAAGGAAAAGTACAGTTTTTCTAGCATGAAAAACGAACGATGACTCTCTTGTGTCTCTTGAATGTTCTAAAATCATTTTATTAGCAAAAACATATATATTGTAAAATGTTTCTGAACCAATCGAAGAAAATTATGACTATAATAAAGGACATTAAACAAGTTAAAGAATAACCAAAGCAAGTATACATACGGTCTTACAACCTTCGTTTGTAAATAATTTATCAATATTATTCAAGACAGGTTTTTTTTATTAACTATGTAAGGTAAAAAAAAAAACATTTATCGTTTGTATGCTTAATGGGAAAAAAATGCTTGATATTTATAATTTTAATTTTGAATTTTTAGATGATTCATATGACAGTAACAAGAGTGATGAAGCTAAAATTCTTATCGCTTTGGATTCAGGAGTTAAAGGTGAGAAGAGCGCAATTTTAATCTGAGGTTATAGATCAGCTCATATACAGGAAAACAATTTTGAAAAAAACCAGATATATTGTAATGATTTGTTTCTTATTCGAACTAAGAACAAAATACAAATAAATTTTAGAATACAAAATCTCCTAGTAACATGCAAATATAATTATAAGTTTGTATATCAAAAGATAAATTTAAAACTTGTATACATCGAAAGGAGACATTTTATATAACTGATCTTCAAAATACTTAATTGTAGGGTATCTTAGAAATCAAATGAGATGGTCACTCTGTATACCTCCCTAGTTTTTACATTTTATTTCATAACTCTCTGCAATTCTAAATTTTGATTCAAAACTTATTAACGTAAATGATAAGTCTAGTCTGGCGGAACCCTCATCTTGCATTAAATAATATTCTCGGTAATGCTGATGTTATACAACTGTTGAATCAACGTTTAGTTGATTTCAGCAAATTAAGATATCAGTGTATTTTGTTCATAAATTTTAATCAGATTTTAAAGTAAAAACCCTTGATTTATGAGCAAATTTTAATACGATAAGTTGTTATCGACTTTTTCATTTACTTAGTTATGTTAGTTAACAAAATAACTAATAATAATTGTTTTAAAATTTTCACATAGTTAAAATTACATCCTTAGCGTTAGCAAAGGAAAAAATTAATTTAAATCACGGACCAAGCAATAAAAAATGATAAACAATCTGTAGTGTGCATAAAACATTTCTGATCTAATTTGACAAATAGAATTACCTGAACAAACTATATAGGACACTAGTTTAGAATTCCGAGACAGCAAAATCGTAAAAGTAAGATCATAAAAATACAGAACTCCTAAATTTTAAAACGTGAAGACACTTATCAAACGGTTAAATGAAAGTTCAAACAAATCAAACAAATGTAAAACAATTGTAATATGCCTGACTTGGTACAGGCATTTTTTATGTAGCAAATGGTAGATTGAACTTGATTTCACTGCTTGCTAAATCTCTCACTTGTATGCCAGTCGCACACAATTCCACCATTCTGTCAAAAACGTGTCAACGATACAAATAGACACATAGACACAATAGGAACATATGTCATAAAAGGAGCACAAAAGTCAACATAGTACTAGAATATTGATCTCTACGAAACAAACAAATATGTTACTAATAAACACAAAAAGACGTTTAAGCAAAAATGAAAAACAAGAATATAATTTTAATCGACACAGTGTATGCACATAGGTAGAAATAAAAATTAATTTTAACAAACAGATTCCCAAAGAAGGTGACATGTAAAGCAATACGTATTTACCTCTGTGAGTCGAGGCTAAACATTGATATATCGAAATTGTTATCCCTAAATTGTTTTCAAGTTTCGTTTCATATAAGAATTTCATAAACAAAAAACGAACTACAGGCATTAGACACACAAAAACATCAACAAACAATTGTCCAGTTAATTTTTCTAAAACCCCAAAAGCTGTCACTTACCAATAATAACACAACCTATTGTTTTTCTGTAAGTGTATAAATAGAAATTTATATTGTGGCAGCTTATTTTAATTTTTTGTATAATTTGTGAAATATACTTATTTGAAAACAGATCAATTGTTATACAATTTATCACCTTTTACATATATGTTGTAATAAGTTTTAACAATTTCTTTATCTGCATTTCAGGGGGTATGTGTTTGCAAAATTCCGTACCACGTGCGAGGAAAAGTGAAACATATACGCAAGAAGCAAACGAAAAAGGAGCAAAAAAAGAACATAAAATTACTCTAGACATGTCTAATACAACATATGTATAACCTAAATCGTAAAACGTATAATATAATAAATAGGATTTAGCATTATAACCTCAATCGTAAAACGTATAATATAATAAATAGGATTTAGCATTATAACCTCAATCGTAAAACGTATAATATAATAAATAGGATTTAGCATTATAACCTCAATCGTAAAACGTATAATATAATAAATAGGATTTAGCATTATAACCTCAATCGTAAAACGTATAATATAATAAATAGGATTTAGCATTATAACCTCAATCGTAAAACGTATAATATAATAAATAGGATTTAGCATTATAACCTCAATCGTAAAACGTATAATATAATAAATAGGATTTAGCATTATAACCTCAATCGTAAAACGTATAATATAATAAATAGGATTTAGCATTATAACCTCAATCGTAAAACGTATAATATAATAAATAGGATTTAGCATTATAACCTCAATCGTAAAACGTATAATATAATAAATAGGATTTAGCATTATAACCTCAATCGTAAAACGTATAATATAATAAATAGGATTTAGCATTATAACCTCAATCGTAAAACGTATAATATAATAAATAGGATTTAGCATTATGACCTCAATCGTAAAACGTATAATATAATAAATAGGATTTAGCATTATGACCTCAATCGTAAAACGTATAATATAATAAATAGGATTTAGCATTATAACCTCAATCGTAAAACGTATAATATAATAAATAGGATTTAGCATTATAACCTCAATCGTAAAACGTATAATATAATAAATAGGATTTAGCATTATAACCTCAATCGTAAAACGTATAATATAATAAATAGGATTTAGCATGACATAAAATATTATGTGCAGACAATTCTGTATTCAACTTCAAAAGGGTATCTACCAAATTTGAAACGAGTTTGTTCATTATTGTTCAATTTAAGTTTTTACGATATTTTGTACCAGTTAGCATTAAATTATGTCTTTAAACAGTATGTTTGTATTATCATGTCAGATATAGCTGTAAGTTTAAAAGTTTTTAACTATTATTTTTCCACATGATTCATTATTAAGTGTGTTTACTAAAAATAAGAATTTATAAGGAAAAAGACAGAAGCTGTATTTAGCGAAAATGTCATTTTTTGCGTACCCAATTTCGTTATTTACCTGGTCTTGTACATTTTGGTAATCGAGCGTCGCTGATATGTTTAGACAAAACGCAAGTCTTGCGTTTAAAAATAAATTCCTTTTATTATTCCTGATTTTTTTTAAGATTACATCATTGTTTGATTTATTTGGGTATTTATGAATTGTTCCTTGAGATCGTGATTTTTGTTATTTGTTTTTATATAAAATACTGCAGACTAGTCTGATCTTTACTAAATGGCGCGTTTTATTGTCAACTGTGTATACACATTTAAAAAAATCAGGAATAATAAAAGGAATTTTTAAAAACTTATGGTAATAAATACTCAAACGGGTCAGATAAACTTATTTTCCTGCCTTTAAATGAGGAATTTGTTTCTAAAAGAATTGGTAAAATAAATGTTAAAAAGGCTACTGGTATAGATGGTATATCACCAAACATTGTACACGCTGCTAAACCTGTAGTGATTAAACCTATCACACAGCTTGTAAATTTGTCATTATCCACATCCATTTTTCCAGACTAATCAAAAATTGCCCAAGTGACACCTGTTAAAAAAACAATGTTCTTGAAAAGGGTAATTATAGACTAGTTAGTGTTTTACCTACGGGGCGCCGAATGGGACTCTTGTGATTTTGTACTCAAAATTCAATTTTGTACGGACAAAAGTGACTTTTGTTCAACAAAAATGAGTTCAGTTTAATAAAATTTGTATCATACTACAAATTTGAAATTTTGTCATACAAAATTATCTATCAGCGGACAAAAGTCACTTTTGTCATGACAAAATTCATTTTTGTTACACAGACTTGACTTTTGTTACCTAATTTGAAAATTGAGCGACAAAAGTCAATTTTGTATTTAAATTAGTTTAGTTCGGTTTCTGTGAACTAATTTGCATACAAAATCGACTTTTGTTACACAAAATTGACTTTTGTTACACAAAAATTACTTTTGTTACACAAAATTGACTTTTGTTACACAAAATTGACTTTTGTTACACAAAATTGACTTTTGTTACACAAAATTGACTTTTGTGAGACAAAATTGACAAAATTGACTTTTGTCTCAACAAAATTGACAAAATTGAATTTTGTCTCAACAAAATTGACAAAATTGAATTTTGTCTCAACAAAATTAACAAAATTGAATTTTGTCTCAACAAAATTAACAAAATTGAATTTTGTCTCAACAAAATTGATTTTTGTCTCACGAAAGTCAATTTTGTCTCACGAAAGTCAATTTTGTCTCATAAAAGTCAATTTTGTTGTTACAAAATTGAATTTTGTCATCACAAAAATGTGAATTTTGTCGTCACAAAATTGACTTTTGTCTCAACAAAATTGTCAAAATTGACTTTTGTCTCAACAAAAATGACAAAATTGAATTTTGTCTCACAAAAGTCAATTTTGTCTCACAAAAGTCAATTTTGTCTCACAAAAGTCAATTTTGTCTCACAAAAGTCAATTTTGTCTCACAAAAGTTAATTTTGTTTCACAAAAGTCAATTTTGTCTCACAAAATTGAATCTTACCGTACACAATTGACTTTTGTGATTTAATTTCCATATCAGGTAACAAAAGTCAATTTTGTATGCAAATATGTTTATATTTGCATACCTTTAAGACAAAATTGACTTTTTGTCATGACAAATATGAATTTTGTCTACAAAAATGAATTTTGTCTACACAAATGAATTTTGTCATCACAAAATTGAAGTTCTCACAAAACAAGTCTGTAGCACATAGTTTTGTAAGACAAAAATGATTTTGTTATGACAGAATTGAATTTTGTACAAAACCACAAGAGTCCCATTCGGCGCCCCGTATTACCTGCTATATCTAAAAACATTTATCATGTCAAACCTCAGCTACTGTCCTCTTACATGGCACTTCTGCAGTGAACAAAAGTGAAAAAAATACAAGAAAGAGGCACTCAGATTTACTTATGACGACTACACAAATTCTTTGCAGTATAAGTTACCAGCACTAAAATTCAGAAGATTGAGAACCATAGAATTAGAGACATATAAAATAATTAATAAATGAAGTCCAGAAATCCTACATAATTTAGTAAATATTAAAGAAAAATCATATAACTTCAGGTATAAAGGCATAGTAGATATACCACGGCCAAACACAACAAGGTATGGTAAGAAAAGCTTTAGTTATGAGCACTGGTTGATCTGGAAATTTTCATAAGTGGGGACCCAATGACTGCCTAAAAAGGGGCCCGCTCAAGTCACGGTTCGGTGTTTCCCTATAAAAGCAACCAACATTTATCTCCACCTAGCTGGTGTTTTTCAGAAAAATGTACATGCAGTTCTTGTAAATAATGTACTATCCTGCTGTCCCATACTTTGTTCACGAACCCTGCTGTGTTTTTTTTATGTTTTATCTTTTTGCAGTTATTTTTTTATGATTTTAATGTTTTTTTACTTACTTCTTTTGCTTATGCATTACCTTTGCTATAGCTGCATGCAGACTTTTGTTTGTGCTTATAGTGTCTAATTTAGCATATGCTAATTGATATAAATACTATGTGCTACTATATATGTGCTGATATTTGACATTTGTTTTAATATATATCTTCCTTAGCTTTTATTCTGCATGTGCTATCTATATATATGTACATGTATTAATACATATATGTGCTGTCTGTCTGTCTGTTTGTGTGATGTATGTGTATCTGATGTTATTACATGTATGTTTTATTTATTAATATCAGTCGGTTTAAAGAGCTCTTAAGAGCTCAGACATGTTCTTTGTTATTGTGTATATAAGCAACCCGACTTTAAATAAAGATTACTTTACCTTACTTTACTTCCTATTATAATAATTGATTCTAAAAGTTTACCAATTCAACACATAAAAAATCTTTGAATTAGAATTGGTTTTTTTTGGCACGGATATTGATTTTGTTATCAGTAAATCAAAACCGAATTAAAAATTATTTTATATGCATATGTACATTCCTGTATCTTGACATGTTGATGTTTTTTCTGCTTCGTACTATTCTGACAAGTCAAGTCTATCAAACTATGTTCTTAAGTTGTACAATAATAACTCCATTTTAATTTTGTAAATACCTTATTGGAACCAAGAAAACCTCATCAAATATATGCATGAGATTGAACTTAGATAGACTTATAGCTGAAATTTTAATTACATTCAGATCTTTTGTATACCTTGCTAGACTAAATATTGATCATGCAAACCCATTATTGAATGAGGTCTTTGAACTTTCAACAAAATCCCTTGGTTTACAAGGTACATATTCTTGGTTTACATAATCTAAATATGTCTTACCAGACAAAAGCCTCAAAGACAAAGCAGCCAGTTGTAAGAACATTACAGATGTTAGCCATCGTATTTCAATTCATTGCTATTTCATTGTCATAACAACAATTATTGTAATCATTGTTTAAATTTAAAAACCCGCAAGGTTCATTACTTGGATAAATAAAGTATTTCTATTGCTATATATCTTAGCCCACTATGATTCGAATCAATTCATTGGTTGAAATGCTTTTGTCGACTTTGGTTTCTTGCTGCACTACTATGTCGAGGTTTCCAGTTTTTAAACGCCCGTCAAAATTTTTACGGGACGTATTATGGTATACAAATGTCCGGTGTCCGTCCGTCTGTCTGTCCGTCTGTCTGTCCGTCTGTCTGTCCGTCTGTCTGTCCGGCGTAAACATGTCGCACCGTAACTTAAGAATGACTTATCCATATTTCATTAAACTTAATATAGTTGTTTCTTGTGATGGTCAAATGATCTGTATACTTTTTGGTGAAAATAAGACTTAAACTTTTGAGTTACGGCACTTTGTAACTAAAAACAAGGGGGTGTTTTTCACATGTCGCACCGTATCTCAAAAACGATTCTTGATTATGGCTTTAAACTTTAAACACTTCTTAGTTATATTAATCTCAATATCTGTATACTTTTGGGTGATGATTCAAAATTTCATTTTTGAGTTATTGAGTATATTGTAAAAAAGGGGGAGGATTTTTTATTCATGTCACGCCATATCTCAAAAACGATTTATGGTTATTGCTTAAAACTTTAGACATGTCTATGTTATATTAATCTAATGATCTGCATACCTTTTGGTGATGATTTAAAATTTCATTTTTGAGTTTTTGAGTATTTTGTAAAAAGGTGGAGTTTTTTTACATGTTGTGCCGCATCTCAGGAACAATTTATGATCATTGCTTAAAACTTTACACACTTCTTTGTTATATTATTTTAAGGATCTGTATACTTTTGGTGATGATTCAAAATTTCAGTTTTAAGTTATTGAGTATTTTGTTAAACAGGGAAAGGTTTTTTTACATGTCGCGCAGTATCTCAAAAATAATTTATGCCTATTGCTTAAAACTTTACAAATTTCTTTGTTATATTAATTTTTAGATCTATATAATTTTTGGTTTTGATTCAAAATTTTACTTTAGTAATATTTAGTTTTTTGTAAAAAAAATAAAACAGGGTGGGGGGGTTTCACATGTCCCGCAGTGTCTCAAAAACAATATATGGTTATTGCTTAAAAATTTCTCAGAAACTATTTCTGATCATTGCATAAAACTTCCTCACAAGACTTTGGCCGTATCGTGCACTCATGGCGCAGCTGTTTACAAAATATACCTGCAGTTAAAAGTTCAAAATAACTGTTGTTCATTTGGTATTAATGATTAAGTAAGATAAAAGGAAAATTCCCAGGATCAAAGAGGGAATGCTTCCACCGGTAAAGTCGTCTTTTTTGCAAAAAGGTTGTAAAATCACATTTTTGCCGTAGAAGGCAAAATTTTCAACTAGCTTCTTCTGGACGTTGAATCTGATAGTCTAAAATCAGAAACAGTAAACTCCCATTCAAAAAACAAATCATATAGCAGATGCAAACTTCTGACTAAAGATATTAATTGGCGAAGAAAAAATCACATGGTGGTGCACTGGGATTTTTTTCTACGGCCATTAGGAAGTACCCAATTTTTATGATTTTCCAATTTTCATTATTTTTCACCCATTTAGGGGCTATTATCTTTAAAAAATAATAATTCTCTAATTCAACTGTTTTCGTATTTTCACCTAATTTATACAATTAGGTAGAACAATCTGACTGAATTTAACTTAAAAACCAGATGCTCCGCAGGGCGCAGCTTTATACGACCGCAGAGGTTAAACCCTGAACGGTTGGGGCAAGTATGGACACAACATTCAAGCTGGATTCAGCTATAAATTTGGATTGTGATTAAATAGTTGACACAGCATAGGTTTCTAACACAGAATGAATGTGGTCTAATGAACTTTAAAAAAATGTTTTTGCCTTTGAGCAATTCTCTATGCTGTTGAATATTAATCCTCTCAAAAAAATGTTTGAAGAAATTTTCTTTTTATTTATGAAATCTGAAATGAAAAAAAATGACCCTCCAATTTTTTTTTCACATCCCCCTTTCCCTTATTTCAAAACTGATCTCAATTCAAATTTCTTATGAAGTTTGCAACAATAACTACCCATTTAAATACATCATAAAATATTAGAATGTAAAAAAAAGTGCCTGTTATCACTGACAATGACTGAATGGTAAAGATTGTTTTAATCTATCAGTTGGTAGTAAAAGTGAATATACATTGTATATTGTATAAAACAATGATTTAAGTTGATTCAACTACTATTCTGGACAAAGAAAGATAACTCCAATTGAAATCCAATTGGAATTTCTTGCTATTGCACAATATTGTGCAATTAGAAATGTCTTGCTATTGTGCAATACTGTGCAATTGAAAATATTTGATATTGCACAATACTGTGCAATTGAAGATTTCTTGCTATTGCACAATACTGTGCAATCGAAGATTTCTTGCTATTGCACAATACTTAATAAAATAATTTTGGATCCTGATTTGGACCAACTCGAAAACTGGGCCCATAATCAAAAATCTAAGTACATGTTTAGATTCAGCATATCAAAGAGGCCCAAGAATTCGATTTTTGTTAAAATCAAACTTAGTTTAATTTTGGACCCTTTGGACTTTAATGTAGACCAATTTTAAAACGGGACCAAAAATTAAGAATCTACATACACAGTTAGATTTGGCATATCAAAGAACCCAAATTATTCAATTTTGATGAAATCAAACAAAGTTTAATTTTGGACCCTGATTTGGGCCAACTTGAAAACTGGGCCAATAATAAAAAAAAAATAAGTACATTTTTAGATTCAGCATATCAAAGAACCCCAAGAATTCAAATTTTGTTAAAATCAAACTAAGTTTAATTTTGGACCCTTTGGACCTTAATGTAGACCAATTTGAAAACGGGACCAAAAATTAAGAATCTACATACACAGTTAGATTCGGCATATCAAAGAACCCCAATTATTCAATTTTTGATGAAATCAAACAAAGTTTAATTTTGGACCCTTTGGGCCATTTATTCCTAACCTATTGGGACCAAAACTCTCAAAATCAATACCAACCTTCCTTTTATGGTCATAAACCTTATATTTAAATTTCATAGATTTCTATTTATAAATACTAAAGTTATGGTGCAAAAATATTTACTTAAACTAAAGTTATTGTGCGAAAACCAAGAATAATGCTTATTTGGGCCCTTTTTTGGCCCCTAATTCCTAAACTGTAGGAACCAAAACTCCCAAAATCAATCCCATCCTTTCTTTTGTGGTTATAAACCTTGTGTCAACATTTCATAGATTTCTATTAACTTAAACTAAAGTTATAGTGCGAAAACCAAGAAAATGCTTATTTGGGCCCTTTTTGGCCCCTAATTCCTAAAATATTGGGACCAAAACTCTCAAAATCAATACCAACCTTCCTTTTATGGTCATAAACCTTATATTTAAATTTCATAGATTTCTATTTATAAATACTAAAGTTATGGTGCAAAAACCAAGAAAAATGCTTATTTGGGTCCCTTTTTGGCCCCTAATTCCTAAACTGTTGGGACCTCAACTCCCAAAAGCAATACCAACCTTCCCTTTGTGGTCATAAACATTGTGTTTAAATTTCATTGATTTCTATTTACTTAAACTAAAGTTATTGTGCGAAAACCAAGAATAATGCTTATTTGGGCCCTTTTTTGGCCCCTAATTCCTAAACTGTAGGAACCAAAACTCCCAAAATCAATCCCATCCTTTCTTTTGTGGTTATAAACCTTGTGTCAACATTTCATAGATTTCTATTAACTTAAACTAAAGTTATAGTGCGAAAACCAAGAAAATGCTTATTTGGGCCCTTTTTGGCCCCTAATTCCTAAAATATTGGGACCAAAACTCTCAAAATCAATACCAACCTTCCTTTTATGGTCATAAACCTTATATTTAAATTTCATAGATTTCTATTTATAAATACTAAAGTTATGGTGCAAAAACCAAGAAAAATGCTTATTTGGGTCCCTTTTTGGTCCCTAATTCCTAAACTGTTGGGACCTCAACTCCCAAAAGCAATACCAACCTTCCCTTTGTGGTCATAAACATTGTGTTTAAATTTCATTGATTTCTATTTACTTAAACTAAAGTTATTGTGCGAAAACCAAGAATAATGCTTATTTGGGCCCTTTTTTGGCCCCTAATTCCTAAACTGTAGGAACCAAAACTCCCAAAATCAATCCCATCCTTTCTTTTGTGGTTATAAACCTTGTGTCAACATTTCATAGATTTCTATTAACTTAAACTAAAGTTATAGTGCGAAAACCAAGAAAATGCTTATTTGGGCCCTTTTTGGCCCCTAATTCCTAAAATATTGGGACCAAAACTTCCAAAATCAATCCCAACCTTCCTTTTGTGGTCATAAACCTTGTGTTAAAATTTCATAGATTTCTATTCACTTTTACTAAAGTTAGAGTGCGAAAACTAAAAGTATTCGGACGACGACGACGACGACGACGACGACGACGACGCAGACGACGACGTCAACGTGATAGCAATATACGACGAAATTTTTTTCAAATTTTGCGGTCGTATAAAAACTATAGACTGCAAAGGATGGGAACACTTACTGGGTGCGGAGATGAAACGGAATCTGCATACGCTAATATAAAGCAAACACAATGGCCGCAATAACTCCTCTTGCATTAAACCAACACTAGTAGTGACAAAAACTTTATAAAACCCAATTATTGTAGATCCAATCAAGATTCAAAATTTTATTATCATAGTCTAAACACATACGTAACAATTTCATATATTTAAACATACATGCATAACAAGAAACTTTAAATTATCAATTTATGTATCAATCATAAAAGATGACATGTGTATGTGCACGTTAATTTGTAAATCTATATATATCCACATAGTAAATCAGCCATATGTTTTATGTCAGGATTGAATTAAGAATTGAATGCTTCTTTTTGTAAATTTATTGGGGTGTAAAAGCGTTGACCGAAGTACATTTTGTATGAAGCGCGGAAGCGCTTCATACTAAAAATGTACGCACGGTCAACGCTTTTACAACCCTATAAAGTTACAAAAAGAAGCATTCAATACTTATAATTACATATTTTTAGCTATGATTATGAAAACACGATTTTTATATATTTTGTATATTATTTAAGAATTGAATGCTTCTTTTTGTAAATTTATTGGGGTGTAAAAGCGTTGACCGAAGTACATTTTGTATGAAGCGCGGAAGCGCTTCATACTAAAAATGTGCGCACGGTCAACGCTTTTACAACCCTATAAAGTTACAAAAAGAAGCATTCAATACTTATAATTACATATTTTTAGCTATGATCATGAAAACACGATTTTTATATATTTTGTATATTATTCACCTGTGAACTTTATTGTGGGACCACGTGCTATCATGAATGAAAAGTTTTATTGAGTGATGCAATTGCTTACGGAATAACAAGTGATGTGCCGTTGGCCAATCAAAATAAAGTATTATTATAATGAAACATACATCTAATGTAATTATTGAAAAATACAGTGGACAGCAATATTGCAATACAACAAATTTTTATTTGCATAAATTTTTGGTGCCTGTCCTCCTTTTATTCAAAATATTGATACGTAACAAAATTTTATTAATTTTGACACCTCATTTTGACTTGTACAACAACATTATTTGACCGCTTCAACAAAAACTGACCATATCATGCACTTTAATTTGTAAATCTATATACCCGCAAAGTAAATCAGTCACATTTTATGTCAGGATTCAATGTATAATACAAAGGACAAAACGAATGTAATTAGAAACTGTGCAAGCAATATGATTATAAAACAAATTGCTAAAAATAAATGTACATATTATATATTATATATATTTGCTTAGGCATACCATTAAAATACAGCATTTGCAATTATATTAAAAAAAACATTTCTTCTGATTAAAATGTTAAAGCAGGTAATGGTGACACATACAAAATATCACTATTGAATAAGAACACTATTTTTTCATTCTCTGATGAAACGTTAAAAATCCAAATTAAAATGTGCAGCTTCATAAAACAATATGTGTCTAAGATATTGGAATAGTAGTGGATATTTTAATAAAACTTGTACAAAATGTAACTTATCTTCAATACTATTATTACAATAAAAAACAAGTTCATTTATGTATCTATCAACCCGTTTATATTCTAAGGGAAGCAACTCCACATCTAAAAAGTAAAATCACAACATCAATGAACTCTGAGGATATATTTCTTAGTTTAAGATGATTATAAAATTGAGTATCACAAAATATTAATATCACAAAATCCGTATGTGCATGCCATTCTGATCAGCTGTCATCTTGTCCATAAACTAAATATCCAGTAAGCAAAGTGACCATCATTATTGTTGTAATAACGATAACAAAAATCATATAGACGATGAAAAAGAATTCATCCCAAATTTTGCTTATTTCACTCCATGAAAACTCCGGTTTATCATCTGCTTTTATTTTGCACGCCGCATTCTCCATTTGATCGACGGTGCTTACAGTTTTCGATTTCAGGAAATTTACCTTTGTTGATTTTTTATCATTTCGTCTCATGCAGTTTAGGAACTTTTGAAAACCGGAAGTTGTAGACAAAAGCCATTTTGGTACAGGGTCTTGTGAAGACTCGTGGTGACATCTAAGTATAAACAGAGTAATTGGAATTGAGAGAATTCCTGCTATCAGCACCAGTAAATTGTAAAGACCTGAAAATAAACACTAACATTTTTAATTTCAAGTTTTAATGAATGATACTTTCTTGACAGATTCTGCACACCAAAACTGGTGTACACTTGATCTGAGGTTTGCAACTAGTTATAGTTGTGTAAAAATACAGTGTCCTTCTTTTGTCCAAGTCAATAATAGTACTGAAACCAGAGTTCATTTTTTAAAACTTTAATGGTCCGGAAGAACACACACCTAAACTATATATCGATGGAAAGAGGAAAACCTGTACAATAAGGAAAGTTGGGTCGTAAAAATCCAGAGTGTTCACAATTTTGTGAAATTGAGGTCAAATGTCAGACCTAAAAATATCAATATTTCAACCACAAGGACAAAAGGGAGAAATATTCTGATATTTATTCAATAGAATGCTACAAAAACGATTCAAATATAAGCATATGCTATAAACGATGCTAAAACGACAAATTTGACTCCTTATATGAAGAGCTGCCATTACAAAATGGCGTTGATTTGGAACCTTCTGGTTTTTTCCATTTAAGACATAGCAAAAGAAGAAGTGGCCTTGACCTTTTCACATCCAAAAACTTTCATATTGTGTATAGTGTTTCACTATAGTATATTACAGAATTATTTTCTAAACTGTAAAACACCAGTTCATAAAATTATTTCAATATTTTTTCTATCTTTGAAAAAAACAAAATTCAAGCGCTGAAACAGTGTTTTTAATTTTGCATCGTGAAGGTTGTGTATTTTGTGAAAATTAGTATCTAGTTATAAATAAATACATATTGGGTATTTGCAAAGCCTGTACAGAGCAGTTATAACACAAAATATACTATAGTCACCCGAGGCGAATGCGAGGTTAAAAAAAATGAGTGTAAAACAAAGTCAGTTTAGTGCATGAAATTTTTTTTAGTGGGTTAATCCTGGTAAAAAAGTTAACTCATTATTTTTTTTAAGGAAAGGATGAAAAATTATACAATGCCATGCCAATTTTCTAATGTTGTAATTCAAAATCAGTCATGATCCTTATATAACTTTTAAAAGCGACACACAATAGCTCAAGTATTCATTAAATAGGGACATGAATCAATCTCTTAGTCATCATATGCGGATTCAGTACGCGTATTAGCATTACAAGACACTTCCCTTTGTTTTTATAAGAACAAGTTCGGTGCAGGACAGAGTTTATTCAAAGCAGTTTTTGAGTACAAATGCTATCTGAAACGTTAATACCGTCATGATTCGATCAAACTCGCCATATACAGTCTTACCTTAGAAAACACAAAAGCAATGTGAGTACAAAGTTTCGATCAATGTTCGTGACACATATTCCCATTTGCATATGCATGATATATCTGCACTGCCAATCCCAAATGTAATGGGGCGAATGTTGCTACGAAAACGATTGATTTTGTAATAGCCATACATTTACAAATTTTTATTATCTTTAGGGACAGTGTACGGTTCAGAAGCGCCTTTGTGTTATTTTTTCATCAATTAACTAACAAATGAACTTTTGAGCCTAGGCTCCGTGTTGAAGACCGGACCGTGATCTATAATGATTTACTTTAATAAATTGTGACTTGAATGGTGTGTTGTACCATTGCCACTCATACCACATCTTCCTATACCTACTAAGAAGCTATGCGGGCATCATTTCCATAGAAATACCAAAACGAGAACATATCTCATAAGAACACTGGTGGCAGGGTGAAGTAATTGTTCTTCTTTTTATGTATCCTTGATTTTTTCAGACACACCTTGTTGTAATTCTGAAAGTCTGAACATAGACTTCAATTTTCCTGCAGCAGATATGGCATCCCCTATATTGAATTCAGAGCTAAACTCTATATTTCATATCACTTGGCCCCCTGGTGTCTGAATTGTAAGGTGTCACACAATATAGTTAGTTCTGGAGTTTGACAGTTTGGTAAGCACCAGAGACAATCTTGGGTAAAAATTATCAGTATATATGTAGAGTATGTGCTACATGAGAAAGGTTTGGAAGAACAAATCACATCACTAACAATCGTTATTAATGAAGTGACAGCAAGTTCAAATTCTAATTTTTCCGTAACTTTTACTTAATAGCACAGGTGTTGATTTCAATAAGTACTTGGTTATGCATGGATAAATGATTACTCACATTAAAAGCACAACTTAAAAGACTGTCAACACGTTTAGAGGACTCAGTTTTGTGTAGTTTTCTGTTTTATGTAAAAGTTTTTCTTTTACACAAAAACCCTGTTTTCATATCCAAACTACAAGGAAGAAACTGAGCGCGAGATCGTATAAAAGTGTCAGGTTGTAAGGATACATGTCGATCGGTTTGATCACATATATGGATTTCTATTGTTTTTATTCAAAGTTCCCCAAGGGTGACTGGGGAAACGAAATATGGTCACTTGGTCTTCTCCCGACCGGCAGTAAAACGTAGTGGGGCGTCCGTTTTGTTGTGCGGGATGTATCAAGTTCGCAGTCACGTCCGTTCAGAATGGGGATGTTAAACCCGATGCCTTGTGTAAAGGGATGCCACGTTCTTTGCACGTTAAAAACCCTTGCAACAACTCTTTGAGGGGTCCGTAGGTGGTCTGTTGCAATGGAAAATTTCTGTCCCAAACCTTTTCCAGTAGCAGTCTAAATTTTTCCGACCAGCATCCCGAATGGCCTCTATTATGACAAAACCTACCTATTGTTTTTATTGTTAACTTGTTCTCGTCCTGAACATGCATGAAATATTTGCCATTGGGCGTCAAGCAACCAACAATCAATCAATCAATCAATCAATCTAATTTAAAGACGCACCAATATTGCCTTCTGGTGCAAGTCTCATAACATCACAGATGATTCGCCAAAGGAAAGCGGAATATCACGAAAAGTTGGTTTTAGCATCACCTTGTCACACACCAAATCTCTGCGAAACTTATAGTACTTTTCCCCCCGACCACTTGCATGCATATTAATTGCTCTGAAGTTAAACATTAACATACAATGTATTTTCACACACTATCAACTATAATAGAGTCATTATCCAAAAACCCCTAACCGAAGTATTTGGTTAACTTTTATAAAAAATCAAAATTTCATTAACAAAAATTTAACTTATTTACAGAAAACACACAAAACAACTACTATATATATTCAAATCACTCAAAAATAAATTAACTTCTACAAAATTAACATAATCACATCGAAACTATCAAATTGATTGTGAAGGAAAAAATAAATGCTGGAGTTGATTGACGGATAGGAAATTTCCGTAATTAAAAAAGGTATAAATGATGTTTTTATTTTTGAGTTTTTGACCAAATCGTTTGGAATTTGTCCAACAAAATTTGCATGCAGCATCGCAATAATATGTTTTGTCCTCTCAAATGTCAATTACTGTTTTTGAATGATATGTTTTCTCGTTTTCAAAGAAAAACGCGTTAAATTTCTATCTAAAAAACAGCCAACTTTAAGTTTGAAAGTTTTACCTGGAGATGGTATTATATTTATGTCTTCATCATTCCGATCATCCTTAACGATATGTGCATAGAAAATATTTACGAAAATAGAGTGAAATTTAACCAAAAAATATATTTTTGGATTTTAAGGCAACTACCCAAAACCGTAAATTGAGGGGTACCCCCATTAAAGAGATAAAATACAAAATTGTGACCATAGAAACTTTTTACGACCCGACGAAAATTAAAATATAGATATTATTCTATCATTTAAGACAATTTGCAGCCGTGTGTTATTCCGGACCATTAAACTCGTTTACTAAGCGTCTTTTCAGGTGTCAGTTGCAGTACTATAAAGAACAAACAATACAATACAATACAGTTGATAAACAAGAGGGACCATCTCAAAGATTTCTTAACTTGGTAATGTCACGGGTGTCGTTCGGTTTATCGAGAAAATTGATCGTGAAAGAGAACATAAAGGTGATCAACCATTGCTTTTGGATCGTGAAAGATTTGGTACTGGATCGTAAATGTAATCAAATGTAAATTCTACCTCAAAATATGTGAAAAGTATGGTGTCCGGTTAAGGCCATTTCGTGTTTATGCCCTTTATATTCTTAGGGCGAAAACGCGAAATCGCCAGGTCGAAAAAGCGAAAAGACGAAGTCGAAAACTCCAAAACGCTAGGTTGAAAACGCGAAGTCAAAAATGTGAAAAGGCGAAATATTTTTTCTTTCCGATTTCACTTTTTCGACTTCGCGTTTTGGCGTTTTCGTTTTCGCATTTTCGCGATTTCTCATTCTCGCGTTGAGGCGTCCTTCAATTTGTTCCTCAGCAAATATGTTTACTAGTTTAGTGCTAAAGAACGTCTTACTAAACTCCGAATTATACACAAGAAACTAAAATTTAAAATCATACAAGACTAACATAGGTCAGAGACTCCTGACTTGTGACAAGCGCAAAATTGCAGCGGGGTAAACATGTGAACAACCCTCCCAATATACCTCTAGCCAAAGTAGAAAAACATGAAAACAAATCAAATTCCGCACCAGGATGCACCTAGTTTTATACAAATTCAAAAAGGAACTTCTATCTAGTTACGAACTTTTTTAAAACATAGATAAAAAAGAAATACCCTTCCGTTTTATGAGAGCAAAATTTTATCAACTTACTGAGAACAGATACATGTACCGACGTTGTCGGCATATTATCCGCAACTAAAGTGAGGTATACGGCGTACGCCAACATCACAGTCAAGCAATATCCAATCTTCTCACCAGAATCAACTGCTACCTTGAACACAAAACTGGTCAGAAAAGCTATCCCGATCACTGGCAAAATAATGTTCATTACCATAAAACCAGGTCGACGAACAAATTTGAATTCCAGCTTAGCCATATCGAAAGGAATTTTATCTCTATACTCAGCGTAAACGGAAGTTTCGTAGCCTGCGTACACCCATTCCCCGTTCTCACTGAAGAAATCCATTATAACTGGGTTGGTGTTAAACACTATAGTGACTTCGATATTCGAATAAGACCAACTAGATAGAATAATTGAACATTTCTGTGCATCAAAAGGGTAATACGTAATGTCACTATCGCAATGTGTTGTTATCAACTTCATCTGCACCCAATTAACCTGACCTGCCATCACAATTCTCATCATATTCACATCATCGTCTATAATACTAAGGTCTCCGACTCTGTAAAGAGACATAAGACAAAGAGTTAAGGAGGTACATAACACTGCAGGGAGATAACTCTGTAAGGAGATATAAGACAAAGAGTAAAGGAGGTACATAACACTGCAGGGAGATAACTCTGTAAGGAGATATAAGACAAAGAGTTAAGGAGGTACATAACACTGCAGGGAGATAACTCTGTAAAGAAATATAGATCAAAAGTTAACTCGACAACTTTTTACAGATATTTTGCAGAAAAAATATCACCAATTAAATTCTATTATCTCTATTTTGTGCATTTTTTCTTTGATCTTTTATTTTCATATATTTTTTCATATCAACCTACTCGCTTGAGATGGAAAAGTATCGCTGGAAAGGCACGTGGCGTTGCTAATGAAATTTAAATGTAATTTACACCGTCGACATAGGTAAAATAGAGATAAACAGATAATCATCTCAACTCGATTGCTTTTCTCGCCTTTGCCATACCGGCTCAAACAAGAAAATCAGTCTCGTTGAGATGATCAACGATAATCTAGGTCTCCAACTCTGTAAAGAAATATAAGATCAAAACTTAACTCAACCACTTTTTACAGGTAGTTGGCTGAGAAAACATCACCAATCTTATAAATTATAAAAAGAAGATGTGGTATGATTGTCAATGGGACAACTCTACAAGAGACCAAAATGACACAAATTTAACAACTATAGGTCAACAGTACGGCCTGCAACGATGAGCAACGCCTTAACCGCACAGGCAGCTATAAAAAAAAAACGAAACGACAATGATAAACTATTCAAACGAGAAAACTAGCGGCATAATTTATGCACAGCAAGAATGTGTCCCAAGTACACGGATGCCCCAACCGCACTATCATTTTCTGTGATCAATTAACCGTGAACATGTGATAAAACTCTAATTTGGCATTAAAATCAGAAAGATCATACCATAGGTAACATGGGTACTAAGTTCCAAGTTAGTTGGACTTCAACTTCGACCTCAAAACTACCTGGACCAAAAACCTGAAGCGGGACAGAGAGACGAACAGACGAACAGACAGAGGGACGAACGGACGAACAAACAGACGAACGAACAAACAGACAGACGAACAAACGAACGAACGAACGGCCGGACGCACAGACCAGAAAACACAATGCCCATAAACAGGGCATAAAAAAATAAACGCAACAAGACTCTTTTGTTAAAAACATCACAATATAACCATAAAACAGTGGGCCTAAGTGGCTAAGTGTTCAGCATGATTTGGTCGTCTTTTGTCTTTTGTTATCAATATAGCCAGTCAACACTTAGGTTAAGAGTTCAAAAACACCAAGCATGGATGCACAATATTCCAATCTTACTTTAAACATATTTTATTTCAAAAAATCATGTACATGACATACACATATAAATACAGTGATAACAGATTACAAAAGGATTCGGAAACAAGGTTTCCCTTATATTAATCCGTCTCCCTGAAGAAAAAATTTAAAGGGAAATAACTGCAAATAAAAGAGTTGATTATTTTTCATCAGATCTTTCCTATATATGTACCGGCGGCGGAGTGTGTTTACAGGACTTAGTCAAGACGGTCTCATCCAATTATCATCCTTATCATGCACGAAAGACGCTATTAGCCAAAACGCTTCGATTCTACCAAAAATTGTTGCACTTGTTTAAACACGAGTACATCTTCCTCTTGATTGAGGTTATTGCAGCCAAATAAAAGTCCAATCTTAATTGACTAGGATTGGCCAACTCCCTATCTAAGGCCAAAGTTTTGTTTGAATTATTATCTGCGGTCCCTATCAAATGTATCCTCATTTTCCAATGTGATCTAAATTTGCAGATCTTCATCCTAAATGTACTCTTACAGTACCTACCTATTGTATTTATTGTTAATGAACAATGTAAAATATTTCAATTCCCTCGGGCAAAGTAGCCCTATCATGGATATTGATATGTTTAACTTTCTTTGTGGCCAAACACCTTCAATAGTTTCGGTTCTTACATATACTTGACTTTCAAATATTCAATTTTCAGCGTTCCGTAGGTAAATGCTTTACTTAAATATCAGCATTTTACATTGTTCTGGGTTTTTTTAGAGCAACTTCCGTCGTGCAGAGGGCGTGACACTCTCTTTACACGCCCATTCTTATTAGACGTAGCTGCGTACTTGCTCCAAGTTGATTGTGTACGATGACTTCAACTCGCGCAAATAACAAAGATGGAACTATCCCCTGATACCAAAATATACTGTTTACCTTTAGTCATTATTTAATGACAGAGATGGATTTAGGGGAGCTACTTATAGATATAGATTAAAAACCGTATTTAGAATTTTAAAATTTTAATTATTTGTTTTAAATTTTAAATATTTTAAATTTTGATATTTTATAACTTTGATCAGAATTTGAAACTGTTTTCCAAAAAATTGAATTGATAATTGTTACACTGACCCGCCATGTAAAATTTTGAATTGATAATTATTACACGGACCCGCCATGTAAAATCAGAAGTACTGAAAATGTACTTTATTTACTCACGAGTTCGCTATAAATAATGTTGGTCTCCATGTGTATTCAGACGTACTAAAGATGTAAGGTATTGAACTGTAGGTAGGATCAGTATCCCATGCTAATCTTGTATCGTTCCAATGCTGTAATAAAAAAAATCAATGTGAAAGGATTATATAGAAAAGAAGATGTGGTATGATTGCCAATAGGAGACATCTTTCCACAAAAATCAGTTGAAAAAGGCTTAACTCATCAGATGGATAAAAATACAAGTGGACGTGGCCGGGTACATATACATCCCGACACAAAAAGACACAATGAAGAGATCTGAGAGTACTCGCAGTTATCTGACAGCTAGTTCAAAGCTACTAACAACTAATAAAAATATCATGCATCTAAGACTAAACATCTGCCATCACAATAAACACAATCATAGTTTAAAAATCAAAATATTTTGAGGAAGGAAACACCATTTTTAGTGTGTTTTTAATGCGTGCGACTTGTAGTTTTGTAGTTTGCTTCTCAAGGTATCACGGTATGTATAGTTTCCACAAATACACACAAGAGCAACTAAAATTGAGAAAGGAAATTGGGAATGTGTCAAAGCGACAACAACCCGACCATAGAGCAGACAACATCCGAAGGCCACGAATGGGTCTTCAAAGTAGCGAGAAACTCTCGTATTAGTAGGCGTCCTTTAGTTGGCCCCTTAAAAATATGTATACTAGTACAGTGATAATGTTACACCTTACAGACTATTTCTTAATATTGGAATGTACAAGGTGTTTAAATAGATAACTTACAAAGAATTTAAAACAACTTGTAAAGTATTTAAAACAACATATCAAGTATTATCGAGTATTTGAAACAGCTTATTTTCCATTAAAAATAATTTACCTAGTTTTAAACAATTAACCTAGCATTTAAAACAACTTATCAATCATTAAAAACAACATACCACGTATTCAATGTAAAGCACCAAGTTTTTAAAACAAAGTATGAAGTATTTAAGACAATTTTCCAAATATTTCTGAAAATTTTACAAGACTTGATTAGATATCGGAAGATGTGGTATGAGTACCAATGAGACATCTCTCCATCCAAATTTATGACAACTTACCAATTGAAAATATCCAGTCATCGACATTGCTTGATCTTTTATACTCTGAAAAGTAATAAAAATCAGAGAGTTATTCAACAGTTATCTTGAGCAGGAGGTGCATCTCTTTCCGGTGCACGTGAGCTGATCCTCGGTTTATTGTGTTGCTCGTTTTGCTAGGAATATAAATAATTTTTAACCATTCGTTTGATGTGTTAATTTTTTTGATTTTGCCATTTGATAAAAGATTTTCTGTTTTGGATTTTCCGTTGATATTTTTTGTTATTTTACTTTTTAAACTGTATTCTCAACGTTTACAAAAACACATCGTTGAAAAGGACATAAACAAATGTATACTGACATCAAGGACAACCTTCAGACCCTAAGGAATAGTTTTGATCTTTTATTGTAAATATAGAAACGAGCTGCCGGGGTGATGGTCATTTCTTATACTTGCCAGAGAGTTAAGAGCTGTCGGGATGAAGGTCAACCCTAATACTTACCAGAGAATCAAGAGCTGTCGGGGGTAAATGTCATCCGAACACTTACCAGAGAGTTTAGAGCTGTCGGGGTGAAGGTCAATCCTACTTCTACTGATGTGTCTGGTCGACTTAACACTTGGTAACTGTTGGTTGTATATAATAAAGTCCTTAAATTATTTTCCAGAATATACGAGTAGGCATGGACTGTTGGTACATCTGAAACATACAAAAGTATAGTAAGAGTAATAGGTTAATTTGAATGAGCAATTAGTTTACCTATATGGTAAGAAAAAACATATACGGAAAAGAGAAGACATGGACTACCTAAAACAAAGAATGATATGATCAATAATATACATAGTGCTTTTTTGCTCTGATTCTGACCAATGCTTATATACAAATGCTGAGTTCACACGTAATACGAAATCGATTCGCATTAACTAATTCAAATATGTTAATTCGCATTCGAAACGTTTAACGTCCTAACGTCAATTCTAATTCCGCACTAAAATTAGCCCTCTTAATAAACCTTTAAAGACGAATTAAACATTCAAATGGAAAAAGTCATTTTTCGTTCATTTTTTTACATAAATAAGGCGGTTAGTTTTCTCGTTTGAATTGTTTTACCTTGTCTTATCGGGACCTTTTATAGCTAACTATGCGGTATGGGCTTTGCTCATTGTTGAAGGCCGTACGGTGGCCTATAGCTGTTAATGTTTGTATCATTTTGGTCTTTTGTGGATAGTTGTCTCATTGGCAATCATACCACATCTTCTTTTTTTATATAGAATGTAACGATTTAAAATATCTCATTAATATCCATTTTGCGCCTTGATACATCTTCTCGTGGAAAAGGGTTTGTTATGTTGTACCAAAATAATTCATTTAAAAAGACGGAACAGAAAACCAGATATTAAATTTAAAATTTTATAACATCAGTGGGCAAAAGTAGTTGCATCAGGACGAAATCGTTTCAAAATTCAATTAAAAAAATCAAAATATATTTGTATGTGACTTTCTTAGGTAGCAATACACAGTTAGAAGTTTAATTTCGCATTTTGGCCATGGTGATTTTTTTAAATATAAAAGTTTTTGTACAAAAGAATTGATTTTTAGATAGTGAAAGAATAATATAGCCTTCCAAGTGGGTTTATATGTAAAGTTTTATATGCCATGTTTCTGTTTGATAGTCTGTATTTTTACATCTTTACCGCCAATTGTTATTCAATTTTATGGAAAAACGTGCAGCAATGCATATGAATTTTTTTTTACCCCTTAATAGAAGATGAATGTCTATGGATCGAGGAAAGGTATCACTCTATTTGACTGTAAAATTCCTTTAAAATTGGACTAAATTGTTTAGACTTTTGACTTTTGTGGCATTGTTAGAAAGGAAGAGTAAAAAAAAGGGTGGTTAAACATTATAAGTGTCAATTATTTTATTTTCCTAACTGTGTAAATTGCTACCTTTAAATGTGGCGGGAAAAAGAGAAGGAATGCTAATGAAATATAGATAATTGTACTATGTACAAACTTCATCACGGAGCACCAGTTGAATTTAAATTTTGAATGCGATTGTTTTAGCACGGAATATTGTATTTTGTTTTCTTGCCATTTTGTAAAATCAAGCTCATATGAAAATATTGAGTTGAATAACGACTCCAACTAAATTTTAAGACGGTTTTTACCAAATCCCTTTTCACATCGACCCTTAAGCTACAATTCAGTTTGGGCTTACACAGTTTAAATGTAAATAAAGAGTCTATTAAAAAATAAAAACAAAATGACACTGTATGTGCTATAATAGCACTATTACACAATGTGTTGTTAAAATACGATTACACGATGTGTTGAGAAAATACGATTTCGCGATGTGTGATAAAAACACGATTACACGATGTGTTGTTAAAACACGATTACACGATGTGTTGTAAAAACACGATTACACATTACACGATGTGTTGTAAAAACACTATTACACGATGTGTTGTAAAAGCAAGATGACACTGAATGTGTCGTATATGTCAATCAGACCGCAATTTAACCAAAACAAAAAAAATAAAGGTTCACATACGAAGTTCACCAAAACACAGACTATTCACTTTGTACGAAATTATTCATGAACACCTCAAAACAATGATTATATGCAAATCGTATAAATTTTATACTTACAATTGATTAAAAATAAAGTCACTAAAGAAAAACGTTTGATATGATAATAACACATCCCCGGATTTATCTTTTTCGATATCTTTTATAGATATCCAATTAATGCATTGATTATATATATGGAAGCAATAGGAATTTCAGGTATTCCGTCGGTTATAAACTTTAATCTTTAGTATCAAAATAACCATAACGCTTTTATATACTTTACATTTTAAACAATAGTATTTTGATAGTAACAAAATTTAAAAGATTTATATTATAAGAAAGTTTTAATCATATCACGAGTATTCTCTTTATTTTTGAAATACTGAACCGGAGGCTATTTGAATACAGCATGAACTACGATTGTTAGTTAGACACTTAACACAGTGATTATAAGCAAACCCTATACTTACAATTGAGTAAAAATAAAGTCAGCAAAGAAAAACGTTTGATTTGAAAATAACACATCCCCGGGTTCATCTTTTTCGATATCATTTGAACACATTCATTTGATGCATAGATTAAATATATGGTAAGAATTTCATGAGTGCTGTGGGGTTTACTTTAATCCTTAATATTTTTTAATAACAATTAAGCTTAGATTAAATATACGTGACATTGATAACAATAGTATTTTGATAAGGCAAACGATACTAAAATTTCTTTTATATAGAAAAGGTTTTAACCATTTCAGTAAGTGTTCTCTCTATTGTTTTTAAACTCCAATCGAACTATCAATAAGGTTTGTTATGAATCTTTATTTGATTCGTGACTTGATTTGGCATCAAGTCAACATTGTGAATTGATTTGACCATGCCATGACCATGTGTTGTGCTTACCTAATCTATCGAGCAACTTATTGCGTCCTACATATTACCACGAACAATTAATAGTGGTCTACATAGTACATTGGACAGTATAGTGTGTACAACATGATGTCCCAAACGGTCTATTGTGTTACAAATAGTGTCCTAAACAGAGGCGGATTTAGGGGAGGGGGGGCAGGGGGCCCGGCCCCCCTTATTGGGAAAAAAATTGGTTGCTTATATAGAGAATCACTGAAGCGTGACTGGAGCGGCCCCCCTCTTAGGTCAGTCAGTGGGCCCCCACTTATGAAAATTTCTGGATCCGCCCCTGCTAAACCTATCAAGCGGTCTTGTAAACCCATATAATGAACCGAACGTTCTATTATTATAAAAATAAGAAGAACAAGTAATCCTGTGTTAGGATGCTAACACAAAAGTCACCAAAACGGACCCCACATCATTGTTCTGCGGTATCATTGATGCCAAATAATGTGTGTGTAAAGTTTTATTTAATATGAAGAATTATTTTTTTTTGGACATTTTTGCTGTTTCCATGGCAACGGCGGCCATTTTGAAAATTCCAAACTCAAAATTGACGTCTTCACAAGTTAGGCAACATTTGTTATAAGTTTCATTAAATTTGAAGCATTTTGATTTTTTAAATATTTTTGCTGTTTCCATGGTAACGGCGGCCATTTTGAAAATTCCAAACTCAAAAATCAATTCTACACAAGTTAGTCAACATTAGTTTTAAGTTTCATTAAATTTGAAGCATTTTGATGTTTTTCTTATTTTTGCTGTTTCCATGGTTACGGCGGCCATTTTGAAAATTCCAAAGTGTCACTTCTGCTGCAAATTGTTAACTCCATAATTATATACCATCATATACCATGAAATGTCTCTAGAACAAATTAAACATTGATGTTCTAGAATATTCCATGAAAATTAACCCCCCTAAAATTATGCCATGGAGACCCCCTACTGAAATAAAATTAGTGCCAAGTTGAAGCAGACATATGTCTCTAAATATTCATAAGAGAATATATAATTCCATCTACTCTACATACAGCCGAAAATTTAGGAAATGTAAAAAAAATTTGACCCCACCCATCTTTAAGCCCCCCTAATTATGCCAAGATGACACCCTGGTATCATGGACATTGGGTTCTGCATCCCCCATGATGCAGACCCTTACCCAGAAAAAATATAAAATTTCCATCCTCTACTCCTTCCAAGAAAATGGTAGGACCGTTTAAGGGGTTAGAAAAAGAAAAATAAGAATAACTAGAATTGCCATTGCAAGCAATAGCGGATGTCACCCTGGTCCACCAATTGCCACTAAACAGCAGCCATGGTAACGGCAGCCATTTTGGAAATTCCAAAGTTGAAAGCCGCATCTAGATTAAGAAGTTAACATTTCTGTAACGTTTCATACAGATTTGAAGAATTTTCAAAATTTTGCTTTTTTTGCACAGTTTCCATGGCAACATTTAAAAATTCCAAAGTCATACTGCTGCTTTATATTGTGCTCGCCATAATATAATACCATTATATAACATTTAACGGTCGTAGATTTACTTTAACACCAATGTTCTAGAATGTTCTATTACATTTTTACATTCTTTCTGTTTCCTTGACAACGGCAGCCATGTTGGATATGCCAACCCTCGACTGCACTTCTGCACATGGTCTTTAACATTTTGGTGAAGTTCCATAACAATTGCTCCATCCTATTCTCAGAAATAGTCTGGACAAAAAAGTGTGGAATAATAATAATAAAAACTAGATTTGCGATTGCAAGCAATAGCGGATGGCACCCTTCCTCTATTGCCAGGTGAGCGGTAGCCATGGTAACGACGGCCATTTTGGAAATTCAAAACTCAAAAGTCAAGTCTACATTAGCTGAGCAACATTTGTTATAAGTTTCAATAAATTTGAAGCATTTTGAAGTTTTTTGTATTTCTGCTGTTTCCATGGTAACGGCGGCCATTTTGAATATTCCAAAGTCTAACCCCCGCTGCAATTTTTTCCCTCCACAATTATATACCATTTAATGTCTCTAGAATAAATTAAACATTGATGTTCTAGAATGTTCTGTGAAAATTCAAAGTTTTGACCTTTTTGCATTGTTTCCATGGTAACAACAGCGATTTTGGAAATTCGAACGCCAAATTCCACATCGTCCAATGTTGCTCATCGTTACTGTGAAGTTTCATTAAGTTTGGAACATTTTGAGAATTTTGAAATTTTTGGTGTTGTTTCCATGGCAACATAGTAGTTCCAATGATCACCGAAATCATCCAACACCTGTATATAGTGGGCACCTACATTGTATCAAAATATAATGATTCTAAGATAAAGCATATCCAAATAGTTCACCAAAACAAAAAACTGGATTTTTTTACATTTGTTCTGTTTCCATGGTAACGGCAGCCATCTTAAACCATTCCATGCTTCGTGCACAACTTGATCTGGGGGTCCTCACTATAGTAGAGTTCCATCAATATTGGTCCATTGAATTTCGAGAAATCGCCTGGACAAAAATGTGTGGAAGAAAAATAAGAAAAAAAAGAAACGTAGAATAACAATATGTCACCCCAACTCCGTTGAGGGTGCCATAACTAGATTTGCGATTGCAAGCAATAGCGGATGGCACCCTTCCCCTATTGCCAGGTGAGCGGTAGCCATGGTAACGGCGGCCATTTTGGAAATTCCAAACTCAAAAGTCAAGTCTACATTAGCTGAGCAACATTTGTTATAAGTTTCAATAAATTTAGAGCATTTTGAAGTTTTTTGTATTTTTGCTGTTTCCATGGTAACGGCGGCCATTTTGAATATTCCAAAGTCAAACCCCCGCTGCAATTTTTCCCCTCCACAATCATATACCATTTAATGTTTCTAGAATAAATTAAACATTGATGTTCTAGAATGTTCTGTGAAAATTCAAAGTTTTGACCTTTTTGCATTGTTTCCATGGTAACAACAGCGATTTTGGAAATTCCAACGCCAAATTCCACATCTTCCAATGTTGCTCATCGTTACTGTGAAGTTTCATTAAGTTTGGAACATTTTGAGATTTTTGAATTTTTTGGAGTAGTTTCCATGGCAACATAGTAGTTCCAATGAGTGCCAAAATCATCCAACACCTGTATATAGTTGGCACCTACATTGTATTAAAATATGATGATTCTGAGTTAAAGCATTACCATACAGTTCACCGAAACTAAAAACAGTATTTTTTCTCATTTGTTCTGTTTCCATGGTAACGGCAGCCATTTTTTACCATTCCAAGGTCTCTTGCACAACTTCACATGGCGGTTCACATTATGGTATAGTTCCATCAACATGGGTTCGACCAATTCCGAGAAATAGCATGGACAAAATGTGTGGAAGAATAAAAATAAAAATAAGAACAAAAAGAACGGAACAATAACAATATGTCACCCCAACTCCGTTGAGGGTGCCATAACTAGATTTGCCATTGCAAGCAATAGCGGATGGCACCCTTCCCCTATTGCCAGGTGAGCGGTAGCCATGGTAACGGCGGCCATTTTGGAAATTCCAAACTCAAAAGTCAAGTTAACATTAGCTGAGCAACATTTGTTATAAGTTTCAATAAATTTGAAGCATTTTGAAGTTTTTTGTATTTTTGCTGTTTCCATGGTAACGGCGGCCATTTTGAATATTCCAAAGTCAAACCCCCGCTGCATTTTTTTCCCTCCACAATCATATACCATTTAATGTCTCTAGAATAAATTAAACATTGATGTTCTAGAATGTTCTGTGAAAATTCAAAGTTTTGACCTTTTTGCATTGTTTCCATGGTAACAAGAGTGATTTTGGAAATTCCAACGCCAAATTCCACATCTTCCAATGTTGCTCATCGTTACTGTGAAGTTTCATTAAGTTTGGAACATTTTGAGATTTTTGAATTTTTTGGAGTTGTTTCCATGGCAACATAGTAGTTCCAATGAGTGCCAAAATCATACAACACCTGTATATAGTGGGCACCTACATTGTATTAAAATATAATGATTCTGAGTTAAATAGTATTCAAAAAGTTCACCAAAACAAAAAACTGGATTTTTTCACATTTGTTTCGTTTCCATGGTAACGGCAGCCATCTTGACGGTGCCATACCCAGTTCGCAAAACTTCGTATGCTGGGTAACATTATGGTATAGTTCCATCACCATTGGAGCATACAGTGCCAAGATATGGACTGGACAAAAAGCGTGGAAGAAAAATAAAAATAACTAGATTTGCTATTGCTAGCAATAGCTGAGGATGGCACCCCGTACTGCACATTGTCACTGTAGCATCAACACTTATGAGTATACAGAAGTCAAATGACATTTCTATTATACATGACAGAATCAGCATTTCTTAACACCCCCCCCCCCCTTTTTTTTCTCTTCCGTAGAATACGTTTCAGTTCTATAAATAGTTTGGGAATCCTTTTAAATCTTAAATTAGACACGCGCGCGAGTAGGAAGGTGGTGTCACGTGATACTCAAGTATATTATCGTGGACTTAGCATATATTTTTTCACATTTGTTTCGTTTCCATGGTAACGGCAGCCATCTTGACGGTGCCATACCCAGTTCGCAAAACTTCGTATGCTGGGTAACATTATGGTATAGTTCCATCACCATTGGAGCATACAGTGCCAAGATATGGACTGGACAAAAAGCGTGGAAGAAAAATAAAAATAACTAGATTTGCTATTGCTAGCAATAGCTGAGGATGGCACCCCGTACTGCACATTGTCACTGTAGCATCAACACTTATGAGTATACAGAAGTCAAATGACATTTCTATTATACATGACAGAATCAGCATTTCTTAACACCCCCCCCCTTTTTTTTCTCTTCCGTAGAATACGTTTCAGTTCTATAAATAGTTTGGGAATCCTTTTAAATCTTAAATTAGACACGCGCGCGAGTAGGAAGGTGGTGTCACGTGATACTCAAGTATATTATCGTGGACTTAGCATATTAATATTCTTTTTAGAGGGGACGTTGGACAGACAACATGTGTATATATTGACGGAGCGGCGTATTAAACTGTTCAATTTATTCTTCAATAGCTCGCGTATCACACAATACATGTAACTTATCGTGTACAATTTAATTACATGTTTATCGATTGATTTCAGCTAATGTGTAGATTTTAACAGGTGTGTCATTCACGGATATGTACTTTAACGCAAGTGCAGAAATGTCAGTAATATGAACTCTGAGTGTTTCTTTTTCTGTCGGTGGCGATTTTCTCTTAAAAGCACGATTTTTGTATAGAAAAGAAAAGAAGCAAGTGAAATAACATACATATTTTTATTCTAGCATATTCTAGTACATGTTAGCACTACAGCATTACGTTCACATACTCCTGATTACGATATGCGTGGAATTGTTGTTATATTTTTCAAGAAAATGCAGCTAAAATGTCTTTTCCCGTAGGGTCAATGTTAAACTTTTGTCCAGTTTCCATGGCAATGGCGGCCATTTTGGAATTTCTTAATATGGTCATAACATGTAGGCATACCAATATATCATTTAATGTCTCTAGAACAAATTTAACATTGATGTTCTGGAATGTTCTGTGAAAATTCAAAGTTTTGACCTTTTTGCATTGTTTCCATGGTAATAACAGATATTTTGGAAATTCCAACGCCAAATTCCACATCTTCCAATGTTGCTCATCGTTACTATGAAGTTTCAATAAGTTTGGAACATTTTGAGATTTTTGAAATTTTTGGTGTTGTTTCCATGGCAACATAGTAGTTCCAATGAGTACCAAAAATCATCCAACACCTGTATATAGTGGGCACCTACATTGTATTAAAATATAATGATTCTGAATTAAAGACTATTCAAATAGTCCACCAAAACAAAAAACGGGATTTTTTCACATTTGTTTCGTTTCCATGGCAACGGTAGCCATCTTGATGGTGCCATACCCCACTGCACTATAGAATGTTGTGGTCTACATTATGGTATAGTTCCATTAACATTGTTCAAGCCAATTCCGAGAAATAGCATGGACAAAAAAGTGTGGAAGAATAAATATAATAATAAGAAAAAAAGAAACGAACAATAACAATATGTCACCCCAACTCCGTTGAGGGTGCCATAATAAGAAAAAAAGAAACGTAGAATAACAATACGTCACCCCAACTCCGTTGAGGGTGCCATAACTAGAATTGCCATTGCAAGCAATAGCGGATGTCACCCTGGTCCACCAATTGCCACTAAGTGGCAGCCATTTCGAAATTTTAACATTAAATTAACTAATTTACTTTACAATGCATCAGTTTGCTAATTTTTAGAAAGTTTAAAGCATTTTTAAAATGTTGATGTTTTTACTGTTTCTATGGCAACGGCAGCCATTTTGAAAATTCCAAAGTCATACTTCCGCTTCATATTGTACTCCCCAATATATTTTACAATCATATAAAATTTAATGGCTGTACAACACTAATGTTCTGGAATGTTCCATCACATTTTCTCATTTTGATGTTTTGCCTTGTTTCCATGGTAACGGCAGCCATTTTGGAAATTCCAAAGTTGAATGCCACATCTAGATTTGCCAGGCAACATTTCTGTAAAAGTTTAATGTATTTTTTAAGAATTTTCAAATTTTTGATATTTTTGATCAGTTCCTTTGGCAACATCGTAGTTCCAATGAATCTCAAAATCATCCACAGCATGTATATAGAGGACAGCTACATTGTATAAAAAATATGACGATTAGATATTTTGTTATAGTTAAATTATTCACCAAAAACTAAAACTTCATTTTTTCACTCTTTTTCTGTTTCCATGGTAACAGTAGACATCCTGGAAGTGCCAACCTCGACTGCACTTCTGACAATGGTCATTAACATTCTGGTATAGTTCCATTACAATTGGTCCATACGATTCCAAGAAATAGTATGGACAAAATGTGTGGAATAATAATAAGAACTAGAATTGCCATTGCAAGCAATAGCGGATGTCACCCTTCCCCCCATTGCCACTAAGCGGCAGCCATTTCAAAACACCTAAACAGTGAATGCAGATCTATGAATTGCGATATATCTTTCTGTAAATTTCCAGTACAATAAGTGCATTGACAAAAGTGTCACATTTCTGCTGTTTCCATGGCAACGGCAGCCATTTTGAAAATTCCAAAGTCAAAAGTCTCATCTATACATGCCAGCTGACAATAATATTAAGTTTCATTAAGTTTGGAGCATTTTGAACATTTTTGACATTTCTGCAGTTTCCATGGCAACGGTGGCCATTTTGGAAATTCCAACTTCAAAAGTCTCATGCAGACTTGAAAGTCAACAATCCTTTTAAGTTTCATTACTTTTTGAGCATTTTGAAATTTTTAAAATTTTTGACATTTTGGCTGGTTTCTATGGTAACAGATACCATTCCAAATTTCTAATGGCAGATACCACATTGGTACATGGGAGGGAACATACCATCAGAGTTTCAATGGATTTGACCTACCATTTTAAGGAAGTAAATGCAACTTTTAATGGTTTTTAAAGCGTTTTTACCATTTTTGCCCTGTTTCCATGGAAACGGCAGACATTTTGGAAATTCCAATGCCAATTTCCACATCTACTAAAGTTTCTCATCGTTATGCTAAAGTTTCAAATGAATTGGAGCATTTTCATATTTTTGAAATTTTTGGTGTAGTTTCCATGGCAACATAGTAGTTCCAATAATGACCAAAATCACCCAAAACCAGTATATGCCTGGCACCTTCATTGTATCAAAATATACTGATTCTGAGTTTAAGCATCTACAAATTATTCACCAAAAACAAAAACTGGAATTTTTCACAATTGTTCCGTTTCCATGGTAACGGCAGCCATTTTTTTTGGTCTTGAGACCCACTGCAACCCGAAATTTTTTGTTCCTCATTATAGTTCACTATCATCAAGAGTCAGGTTCCATTGTCTCCAAACAGCTGCCGGACAAAAATCATTGGAAGAATAAGAATAATAACTAGATTTGTAATTGCTAGCAATAACGGATGGCACCCTTCCCCTATTGCCAAGGTAACAGCAGCCATTTTGAAAATTCCAAAGTCAAAGACCGGGTTTATACATGCCTATTAACATTTTTGTAAAGTTTTAGAATGATTGGAGCATTTTGAAAATTTTGAAATTTTTCGCATTTTACCAGTTTCCATGGTAACGGCGGCCATGTTGGTGGTGCCAGCCCTTATTTGCAAATCTGCACATGGTGGTTAACATTATTGAAAAGTTCCATTAGCATTGGTCCATACAGTTCCGAGAAATTGCCTGGACAAAAAAAGTGGAAGAAAAATAATATTAAAAATAATAAGAAAAAAAGAAACGAAGAATAACAGTATGTCACCCAAACTCCGTTTAGGGTGCCATAACTAGATTTGTAATTGCTAGCAATAACGGATGGCACCCTTCCCCCATTGCCAGGTGAGCGGCAGCCATTTTGAAAATTCCAAAGTTAAATAGTGCATCTACAGATGTCTAGTAACATTTTTGCAAAGTTTCATTAAGTTTGAAGCATTTTGAAATTTTGGACAATTTGCTGTTTCCATGGTAACGGCGGCCATTTTGAAAATTCCAAACTCAAAAGTCAAGTCTACATAAGCTAGGCAACATTTGTTATAAGTTTCATTAAATTTAAAGCAAATTGAAATTTGTCATATTTTTGCTGTTTCCATGGTAACGGCGGCCATTTTGAATGTTCCAAAGTCAAACCCCCGCTGCAATTTTTTCCCTCCATAATCATATACCATTTAATGTCATTAGAATAAATTTAACATTGATGTTCTGGAATGTTCTGCGAAAATTCAAAGTTTTGACCTTTTAGCATTGTTTCCATGGTAACAAGAGATATTTTGGAAATTCCAACGCCAAATTCCACATTTTCCAATGTTGCTCATCCTTACTGTGAAGTTTCCTGAAGTTTGGAACATTTTGAGAATTTTGAAATTTTTGGTGTAGTTTCCATGGCAACATAGTAGTTCCAATGAGTGTCAAAATCATCCAACACCTGTATATAGTGGGCACCTACATTGTATTAAAATATAATGATTCTGACTTAAAGCATATTCAAACAGTTCACCAAAACGAAAAACTGTATTTTTTCACATTTGTACCGTTTCCATGGTAACTGCGGCCATCTTGAAAGTGCCATACCCCGATTGCAAAACTGCACATGCTGGTCAACATTATGGTTAAGTTACATTACCATTGGTTCATAAAATTCCAAGATATAAGCTGGACAAAAAAAAGTGGAAGAAAAAAAATAATAAGAAAAAAAGAAACGTAGAATAACAATATGTCACCCCAACTCCGTTGAGGGTGCCATAATAACAAAGAAACGGAGGAATAACAATATGTCACCCGACATTGTCGATCGGGTGACATAACTAGAATTGCCATTGCAAGCAATAGCGGATGTCACCCTTCCCCCCATTGCCACTAAGTGGCAGCCATTTTGAAACATCTAAACAGTGAATGCAGATCTATGAATTGCGATATATCTTTCTGTAAATTTTCAGTACAATAAGTGCGTTGACAAAAGTGTCACATTTCTGCTGTTTCCATGGCAACGGCAGCCATTTTTAAAATTCTAAAGTCAAAAGTCTCATCTATACATGTCAGTTGACAATAATATTAAGTTTCATTAAGTTTGGAGCATTTTGAACATTTTTGACATTTCTGCAGTTTCCATGGCAACGGTGGCCATTTTGGAAATTCCAACTTCAAAAGTCTCATGCAGACTTGAAAGTCAACAATCCTTTTAAGTTTCATTACTTTTTGAGCATTTTGAAATTTTTGAAATTTTTGACATTTTGGCTGGTTTCTATGGTAACAGATACCATTCCAAATTTCTAATGGCAGATACCACATTGGTACATGGGAGGGAACATACCATCAGAGTTTCAATGGATTTGACCTACCATTTTAAGGAAGTAAATGCAACTTTTAATGGTTTTTATAGCGTTTTTACCATTTTTGCCCTGTTTCCATGGAAACGACAGACATTTTGGAAATTCCAACGCCAATTTCCACATCTACTAAAGTTGCTCATCGTTATGCTAAAGTTTCAAATGAATTGGAGCATTTTCATATTTTTGAAATTTTTGGTGTAGTTTCCATGGCAACATAGTAGTTCCAATAATGACCAAAATCACCCAAAACCAGTATATGCCTGGCACCTTCATTGTATCAAAATATAATGATTCTGAGTTTAAGCATCTCCAAATTATTCACCAAAAACAAAAACTGGAATTTTTCACAATTGTTCCGTTTCCATGGTAACGGCAGCCATTTTTTTTGGTCTTGAGACCCACTGCAACCCGAATTTTTTTGTTCCTCATTATAGTTCACTATCACCAAGAGTCAGGTTCCATTGTCTCCAAAAAAGCTGCCGGACAAAAATCATTGGAAGAATAAGAATAATAATAACAAAGAAACGGAGGAATAACAATATGTCACCCGACATTGTCGATCGGGTGACATAATAACTAGATTTGCGATTGCAAGCAATAGCGGATGGCACCCTTCCCCTATTGCCAGGTGAGCGGTAGCCATGGTAACGGCGGCCATTTTGGAAATTCCAAACTCAAAAGTCAAGTCTACATTAGCTGAGCAACATTTGTTATAAGTTTCAATAAATTTAGAGCATTTTGAAGTTTTTTGTATTTTTGCTGTTTCCATGGTAACGGCGGCCATTTTGAATATTCCAAAGTCAAACCCCCGCTGCAATTTTTCCCCTCCACAATCATATACCATTTAATGTTTCTAGAATAAATTAAACATTGATGTTCTAGAATGTTCTGTGAAAATTCAAAGTTTTGACCTTTTTGCATTGTTTCCATGGTAACAACAGCGATTTTGGAAATTCCAACGCCAAATTCCACATCTTCCAATGTTGCTCATCGTTACTGTGAAGTTTCATTAAGTTTGGAACATTTTGAGATTTTTGAATTTTTTGGAGTAGTTTCCATGGCAACATAGTAGTTCCAATGAGTGCCAAAATCATCCAACACCTGTATATAGTTGGCACCTACATTGTATTAAAATATGATGATTCTGAGTTAAAGCATTACCATACAGTTCACCGAAACTAAAAACAGTATTTTTTCTCATTTGTTCTGTTTCCATGGTAACGGCAGCCATTTTTTACCATTCCAAGGTCTCTTGCACAACTTCACATGGCGGTTCACATTATGGTATAGTTCCATCAACATGGGTTCGACCAATTCCGAGAAATAGCATGGACAAAATGTGTGGAAGAATAAAAATAAAAATAAGAACAAAAAGAACGGAACAACTAGAATTGCCATTGCAAGCAATAGCGGATGTCACCCTGGTCCACCAATTTTCACTAAACAGCAGCCATGGTAACGGCAGCCATTTTGGAAATTTCAAAGTTGAATGCCGCATCAAGAATTACAAGTTAACATTCCTATAACGTTTCATACATTTTTGAAGAATTTTCAAAATTTTGCTATTTTTGAACAGTTTCCATGGCAACATTTGAAAATTCCAAAGTCATACTGCTGCTTCATATTGTGCTCCCGATAATATTATACCATCATATAACATTTAAGGGCTGTAGAATTAATTTAACACTAATGTTCTGGAATGTTCCATTGAATTTTTCATATTTTTGCTGTTTCCATGGCAATGGCAGCCATGTTTTTAATTCCAAAGTCAGGTGCACAATTAGACATGGTGATCAACATTATGTTATAGTTCCATCAACATTGGTCCATTCAGTTCCGAGAACTAAGCTGGACAAAAAGTGTGGAATAAGAATAATAAAAAAGAATCGTACAATAACAATATGTCACCCGACCTCCGTCAGGGTGACATAATAACAATATGTCACCCCAACTCCGTTTAGGGTGCCATAACTAGAATTGCCATTGCAAGCAATAGCGGATGTCACCCTGGTCCGCCAATTGCCACTAAGTGACAGCCATCACAAATTTTCTAAACATTTGATAAACATTTTCACCTCATAATTCTTCATTCTGCTAATTTTCAAAAAGTTTAAAGCTTTTTGATTTTTTTTATGTTTGAACTGTTTCTATGGCAAAGGCCGCCATTTTGAAAATTCCAAAGTCATACGGCTGCTTCATATTGTGCTCCCCATAATATTATACCATCATATAACATTTAATAGCTGTAGAACACTTATGTTCTGGAATGTTCCATTTTGATGTTTGAACTGTTTCTATGGCAACGGCGGCCATTTTGGAAATTCCAAAGATGAATTGCAAGTCTTTGCATGCCAAGTAACATTTCCACAAAATTTCATTCATTTCTGAAGACTTTCTGATTTTTCACATTATTCCTGTTTCCATGACAACGGCAGCCATCTTGGAAATGCCAACCCCCGATTGCACATCTGCACATGGGGGTTAACATTATGGTACACTTCCATCTTCATTGGTCCATGCAATTCTGAGAAATAGTCTGGACAAAAAAGTGTGGAATAATAAAGAAAAGAAAAAGAATCGTACAATAACAATATGTCACCCGACCTCCGTCAGGGTGACATAAAAAGAATCGTACAATAACAATATGTCACCCGACCTCCGTCAGGGTGACATAACTAGAATTGCCATTGCAAGCAATAGCGGATGGCACCCTTCCCCTATTGCCAGGTGAGCGGTAGCCATGGTAACGGCGGCCATTTTGGAAATTCCAAACTCAAAAGTCAAGTCTACATTAGCTGAGCAACATTTGTTATAAGTTTCAATAAATTTGAAGCATTTCGAAGTTTTTGGTATTTTTGCTGTTTCCATGGTAACGGCGGCCATTTTGAATATTCCAAAGTCAGACCCCCGCTGCAATTTGTTTCCTCCATAATCATATACCATTTAATGTCTCTAGAATAAATTTAACATTGATGTTCTAGAATGTTCTGTGAAAATTCAAAGTTTTGACCTTTTTGCATTGTTTCCATGGTAACAACAGCGATTTTGGAAATTCCAACGCCAAATTCCACATCGTCCAATGTTGCTCATCGTTACTGTGAAGTTTCATTAAGTTTGGAGCATTTTGAGATTTTTGAAATTTTTGGTGTAGTTTCCATGACAACATAGTAGTTCCAATGATCGTCAAAATCATCCAACACCTGTATATAGTGGGCACCTACATTGTATTAAAATATAATGATTCTGAGATAAAGCATATCCAAACAGTTCACCAAAACAAAAAACTGGATTTTTTCAAATTTGTTCAGTTTCCATGGTAACGGCGGCCATTTTTTACCATTCCAATGTCTCTTGCACAACATAACATGGCGGTTCATGTCATGGTACAGTTCCATCAACATTGGTCTGACCAATTCTGAGAAATAGTATGGACAAAATGTGTGGAAGAATAAAAATAATAACTAGATTTGCGATTGCAAGCAATAGCGGATGGCACCCTTCCCCTATTGCCAGGTGAGCGGTAACCATGGTAACGGCGGCCATTTTGGAAATTCCAAACTCAAAAGTCAAGTCTACATTAGCTGAGCAACATTTGTTTCAATAAATTTGAAGCATTTTGAAGTTTTTTGTATTTTTGCTGTTTCCATGGTAACGGCGGCCATTTTGAATATTCCAAAGTCAAACCCCCGCTGCAATTTTTTCCCTCCACAATCATATACCATTTAATGTCTCTAGAATAAATCAAACATTGATGTTCTAGAATGTTCTGTGAAAATTCAAAGTTTTGACCTTTTTGCATTGTTTCCATGGTAACAACAGATATTTTGGAAATTCCAACGCCAAATTCAACATCTTCCAATGTTGCTCATCGTTACTGTGAAGTTTCGTGAAGTTTGGAGCATTTTGAGATTTTTGAAATTTTTGGTGTAGTTACCATGGCAACATAGTAGTTCCAATGAGTGCCAAAATCATCCAACACCTGTATATAGTGGGCACCTCCATTGTATTAAAATATTATGATTCTGAGTTAAAGCATAACCTAACAGTTCATCGAAACTAAAAACTGGATTTTTTTCACATTTGTTCTGTTTCCATGGTAACGGCGGCCATTTTTTACCATTCCAATGTCTCTTGCACAACTTCACATGGCGGTTCATATTATGGTATAGTTCCATCAACATGGGTTTGACCAATTCTGAGAAATAGCATGGACAAAATGTGTGGAAGAATAAAAATAAAAATAATACAAAAAAGAACGGAACAATAACAATATGTCACCCCAACTCCGTTGAGGGTGCCATAATAACTAGAATTGCCATTGCAAGCAATAGCGGATGTCACCCTGGTCCACCAATTTGCCACTAAACAGCATCCATTTCTAATTTTTCTAGCGTTAAATGCAAATGTATGTATGACTACAGATATATCTGTTGGTTTTCATAGCATTAGGTTTGCATTTTCAATTTTGAAATTTATACTGTTACCATGGCAACGGCGGCCATTTTGAAAATTCAAAAGTCAAATGCCACGTATATGAAGGGTGTTAAACATTTTCGTAAAGTTTCATAAAGTTTTGAGCATTTTGATTTTTTTTGCCGTGTTTCCATGGTAACGGCAGCCATTTTGGAAATTCCAACTTCAAAATGCAACTCTGCACATGTCAATTACCATTCCTGTAAAGTTTCATCCAGTTTGCAGCATTTTGATTATTTTGAAATTTTTGACATTTCTGCTGTTTCCATGGCAATAGCAGCTATTTTGAAAATTCCGAGTATTGTTGATAACTGAGGGTACCACTGCCAACACTTACATAAACTTTCAAGAGGTTGTCTCTTATAACGAATGATTTAGAATTTTGATTTTTTTTTATATTTATGCAGTTTCCATGGTAACTGCGGCCATTTTTTACCATTCCAATGTCCCTTGCACAACTTAACATGGCGGTTCATATTATGGTACAGTTCCATCAACATTGGTCTGACCAATTCTGAGAAATAGTCTGGACAAAAAGTGTGGAATAATAATAATAATAACTAGATTTGCGATTGCAAGCAATAGCGGATGGCACCCTTCCTCTATTGCCAGGTGAGCGGTAGCCATGGTAACGACGGCCATTTTGGAAATTCAAAACTCAAAAGTCAAGTCTACATTAGCTGAGCAACATTTGTTATAAGTTTCAATAAATTTGAAGCATTTTGAAGTTTTTTGTATTTCTGCTGTTTCCATGGTAACGGCGGCCATTTTGAATATTCCAAAGTCTAACCCCCGCTGCAATTTTTTCCCTCCACAATTATATACCATTTAATGTCTCTAGAATAAATTAAACATTGATGTTCTAGAATGTTCTGTGAAAATTCAAAGTTTTGACCTTTTTGCATTGTTTCCATGGTAACAACAGCGATTTTGGAAATTCGAACGCCAAATTCCACATCGTCCAATGTTGCTCATCGTTACTGTGAAGTTTCATTAAGTTTGGAACATTTTGAGAATTTTGAAATTTTTGGTGTTGTTTCCATGGCAACATAGTAGTTCCAATGATCACCGAAATCATCCAACACCTGTATATAGTGGGCACCTACATTGTATCAAAATATAATGATTCTAAGATAAAGCATATCCAAATAGTTCACCAAAACAAAAAACTGGATTTTTTTACATTTGTTCTGTTTCCATGGTAACGGCAGCCATCTTAAACCATTCCATGCTTCGTGCACAACTTGATCTGGGGGTCCTCACTATAGTAGAGTTCCATCAATATTGGTCCATTGAATTTCGAGAAATCGCCTGGACAAAAATGTGTGGAAGAAAAATAAGAAAAAAAAGAAACGTAGAATAACAATATGTCACCCCAACTCCGTTGAGGGTGCCATAACTAGATTTGTAATTGCTAGCAATAACGGATGGCACCCTTCCCCTCATTGCCAGGTGAGCGGCAGCCATTTTGAAAAAATCCAAAGTCGAAGAATGCATTTACAGATGTCCAGTAACATTTTTGCAAAGTTTCATTAAGTTTGAAGCATTTAGAAATTTTTGCTGTTTCCATGGTTACGGCGGCCATTTTGAAAATTCCAACTACAAAATGCAACTCCGCACATGTCAGTCACTATTCCTATTAAGTTTCATCCAGTTTGCAGCACTTTATTTTTTTTTGGAAATTTTTAACATTTGTGCTGCAACCATGGTTACAGTAGATAATTCCAAAATTCTAAAAGCGTACATCTCATTGCCGCATGTCATGTTATATATCAATACAGTTTCATTTACTTTGGTTCAATACTCTCTGAGAAAATGCGGATTTTATGCATTTTTCCATAGGGTCAATGCAAAACTTGCCCCCAGTTTCCATGACAACGGCGGCCATTTTGGATTATCCAAATATTGTTTTGACATCTTAGCATACCGGGTAACATTTTTATAAAGTTTCATCCAGCTGAGGGTTATAACGAAAGAGTTACAATTTTTGACATTTTAGCTGTTTCCATGGTAACGGCAGCCATTTTGAAAATTCCAAAGTCAAACTGGAAATCAGCACATGCCAGTTAACATTCCTGTGGAGTTTCTTCCAGTTTGGAACACTTTGATTTTTTTCGCATTTTTGCTGTTTCCATGGAAACGGCGGCCATCTTTTACCATTCCATACCAAGGTGCACAACTTCAAATGGGGTTCCTCATTATAGTTGAGTTCCATAAACATTGGTCCGTTCAATTCTGAGAACTAACGCAGACAAAATGTGTGGAAGAAAAATAAAAATAATAAGAAAAAAAAGAAACGTAGAATAACAATATGTCACCCAAACTCCGTTTAGGGTGCCATAACTAGATTTGCGATTGCAAGCAATAGCGGATGGCACCCTTCCCCTATTGCCAGATGAGCGGTAGCCATGGTAACGGCAGCCATTTTGGAAATTCCAAAATCAAAAGTCAAGTCTACATTTGCTGAGCAACATTTGTTATAAGTTTCAATAAATTTGAAGCATTTTGAAGTTTTTTGTATTTTTGCTGTTTCCATGGTATAACGGCGGCCATTTTGGAAATTCCAAACTCATAGGTCAAGTCTACATTAGCTGAGCAACATTTGTTATAAGTTTCAATAAATTTGAAGCATTTTGAAGTTTTTCGTTTTTTTGCTGTTTCCATGGTAACGGCGGCCATTTTGAATATTCCAAAGTCAAACCCCCGCTGCAATTTTTTCCCTCCACAATCATATACCATTTAATGTCTCGAGAATAAATTAAACATTGATGTTCTAGAATGTTCTGTGAAAATTCAAAGTTTTGACCTTTTTGCATTGTTTCCATGGTAACAAGAGCGATTTTGGAAATTCCAACGCCAAATTCCACATCTTCCAATGTTGCTCATCGTTACTGTGAAGTTTCATCAAGTTTGGAACATTTTGAGATTTTTGAATTTTTTGGAGTAGTTTCCATGGCAACATAGTAGTTCCAATGAGTGCCAAAATCATCCAACACCTGTATATAGTGGGCACCTACATTGTATTAAAATATAATGATTCTGAGTTAAATAGTATCCAAATAGTTCACCAAAACAAAAAACAGGATTTTTTCACAATTGTGCAGTTTCCATGGAAACGGTGGCCATTTTTTACCATTCCATAGCAAGGTGCACAACTTCACATGGGGGTCTTCATTATAGTAGAGTTCCATCAACATTGGTCCATTTGATTCCAAGAACTCGCGCGGACAAAATTTGTTGCAAGAAAAATAATAAGAAAAAAAAGAAACGTAGAATAACAATACGTCACCCCAACTCCGTTGAGGGTGCCATAACTAGATTTGCGATTGCAAGCAATAGCGGATGGCACCCTTCCCCTATTGCCAGGTGAGCGGTAGCCATGGTAACGGTGGCCATTTTGGAAATTTCAAACTCAAAAGTCAAGTCTACATTAGTTGAGCAACATTTGTTATAAGTTTCAATAAATTTGAAGCATTTTGAAGTTTTTTGTATTTTTGCTGTTTCCATGGTAACGGCGGCCATTTTGAATATTCCAAAGTCTAACCCCCGCTGCAATTTTTTCCCTTCATAATCATATACCATTTAATGTCTCTATAATAAATTAAACATTGAAGTTCTAGAATGTTCTGTGAAAATTCAAAGTTTTGACCTTTTTGCATTGTTTCCATGGTAACAAGAGCAATTTTGGAAATTCCAACGCCAAATTCCACATCTTTCAATGTTGCTCATCGTTACTGTGAAGTTTCATTAAGTTTGGAACATTTTGAGATTTTTGAATTTTTTGGAGTAGTTTCCATGGCAACATAGTAGTTCCAATGAGTGCCCAAATCATCCAACACCTGTATATAGTGGGCACCTACATTGTATTAAAATATAATGATTCTGAGTTAAATAGTATTCAAATAGTTCACCAAAACAAAAAACTGGATTTTTTCACATTTGTTTCGTTTCCATGGTAACGGCGGCCATTTTTTACCATTCCAATGTCTCTTGCACAACTTCACATGGCGGTTCATATTATGGTAAAGTTCCATCAACATGGGTTTGACCAATTCTGAGAAATAGCATGGACAAAATGTGTGGAAGAATAAAAATAAAAACTAGAATTGCCATTGCAAGCAATAGCGGATGTCACCCTGGTCCACCAATTGCCACTAAGTGGCAGCCATTTCGAAATTTTAACATTAAATTAACTAATTTACTTTACAATGCATCAGTTTGCTAATTTTTAGAAAGTTTAAAGCATTTTTAAAATGTTGATGTTTTTACTGTTTCTATGGCAACGGCAGCCATTTTGAAAATTCCAAAGTCATACTTCCGCTTCATATTGTACTCCCCAATATATTTTACAATCATATAAAATTTAATGGCTGTACAACACTAATGTTCTGGAATGTTCCATCACATTTTCTCATTTTGATGTTTTGCCTTGTTTCCATGGTAACGGCAGCCATTTTGGAAATTCCAAAGTTGAATGCCACATCTAGATTTGCCAGGCAACATTTCTGTAAAAGTTTAATGTATTTTTTAAGAATTTTCAAATTTTTGATATTTTTGATCAGTTCCTTTGGCAACATCGTAGTTCCAATGAATCTCAAAATCATCCACAGCATGTATATAGAGGACAGCTACATTGTATAAAAAATATGACGATTAGATATTTTGTTATAGTTAAATTATTCACCAAAAACTAAAACTTCATTTTTTCACTCTTTTTCTGTTTCCATGGTAACAGTAGACATCCTGGAAGTGCCAACCTCGACTGCACTTCTGACAATGGTCATTAACATTCTGGTATAGTTCCATTACAATTGGTCCATACGATTCCAAGAAATAGTATGGACAAAATGTGTGGAATAATAATAAGAATAAAAACTAGATTTGCGATTGCAAGCAATAGCGGATGGCACCCTTCCCCTATTGCCAGGTGAGCGGTAGCCATGGTAACGGCGGCCATTTTGGAAATTCCAAACTCAAAAGTCAAGTCTACATTAGCTGAGCAACATTTGTTATAAGTTTCAATAAATTTAGAGCATTTTGAAGTTTTTTGTATTTTTGCTGTTTCCATGGTAACGGCGGCCATTTTGAATATTCCAAAGTCAAACCCCCGCTGCAATTTTTCCCCTCCACAATCATATACCATTTAATGTTTCTAGAATAAATTAAACATTGATGTTCTAGAATGTTCTGTGAAAATTCAAAGTTTTGACCTTTTTGCATTGTTTCCATGGTAACAACAGCGATTTTGGAAATTCCAACGCCAAATTCCACATCTTCCAATGTTGCTCATCGTTACTGTGAAGTTTCATTAAGTTTGGAACATTTTGAGATTTTTGAATTTTTTGGAGTAGTTTCCATGGCAACATAGTAGTTCCAATGAGTGCCAAAATCATCCAACACCTGTATATAGTTGGCACCTACATTGTATTAAAATATGATGATTCTGAGTTAAAGCATTACCATACAGTTCACCGAAACTAAAAACAGTATTTTTTCTCATTTGTTCTGTTTCCATGGTAACGGCAGCCATTTTTTACCATTCCAAGGTCTCTTGCACAACTTCACATGGCGGTTCACATTATGGTATAGTTCCATCAACATGGGTTCGACCAATTCCGAGAAATAGCATGGACAAAATGTGTGGAAGAATAAAAATAAAAATAAGAACAAAAAGAACGGAACAATAACAATATGTCACCCCAACTCCGTTGAGGGTGCCATAACTAGATTTGCAATTGCAAGCAATAGCGGATGGCACCCTTCCCCTATTGCCAGGTGAGCAGCAGCCATTTTTGAAAATTCTAAAGTCAAAGACCATATTTACAGATGTGTATTAACAATGTTGTAAAATTTCATTAATTTTGGAACATTTTGAATTTTTTGAAAATTTTTCTATTTCCATGGTAACGGGTACAATTTCTAAAATTCCAAAGACAGGTGCCACATTGGTACATGCTATGTTACTTGTGTATAAAGAATCATCGGGATTGATGCTTTATTCTTCAAGAAAATACAGCTTTAATGTATTTTCCCATAGGGCTAATGTTAAACTTTCGTCCTGTTTCCATGACAATGGCGGCCATTTTGGAATTTCTAAATAGTGTCGGTACCTCAGGGTCTACTAAGGAACATTTCCATAAAGTTTCATCAATGTGGGTCTTATAATGAAAGATTTAGAATTTTGATTTTTTTTTACATTTTTTTAGTTTCCATGGTAACGGTAGCCACCATGCACATGCCAAACTCCACTGCACATCTTATCATGGTGGTCCTTAATATAGTAGAGTTTCATCAACATTGGTCCATTGGATTCCAAGAAATAAGCTGGACAAAAAATGTGGAAGAAAAATAATAAGAACTAGAATTGCCATTGCAAGCAATAGCGGATGTCACCCTTCCCACATTGCCACTAAGAAGTAGCCATTTCAAAATAATAAAACAGTGAATACAGATCTATGAATTGCGATATATCTTTTTGTAAATTTTGAGTTCATTTAGAAGATTTCAAAATAATAAAACAGTGAATACAGATCTATGAATTGCAATATATCTTTCTGTAAATTTTCAGTACATTTAGAGCATTGTTAAAAGTTTCATATTTCTACTGTTTCCATGGCAACGGCAGCCATTTTGAAAATTCCAAAGTCGAAAGTCTCATCTGTACATGTTAGTTAAAAATAATATTAAGTTTCATTAAGTTTGGAGCATTTTGAAAATTTTTGACATTTCTGCAGTTTCCATGGCAACGGTAGCCATTTTGGAAATTCCAACTTCAAAAATCTCATGCAGACCTGACAGTCAACAATCTTATTAGGTTTCATTAATTTTGGAGCATTTGGAAATTTTGGAAATTTTTGTCATTTTGGTTGGTTACTATGGTAACAGAGACCTTTCCAAAATTTTAATGGCAGATACCACATTGGTACATGGGAGGGAACATACCATCAGAGTTTCAATGGATTTGACCTACCATTTTAAGATAGTAAATGCCACTTTTTAAGGTTTTTAAAGCGTTTTGACCATTTTTGCCTTGTTTCCATGGAAACGGCAGACATTTTGGAATTTCCAACGCCAAATTCCACATGTACTCAAGTTGCTCATCGTTATGCTAAAGTTTCAAAAGAATTGGAGCATTTTGATATTTTGGAAATTTTTGGTGTGGTTTCCATGGCAACATAGTAGTTCCAATGAGTGCCAAAAATCATCCAAAAGAAGTATATAGTGGGCACCTACAATGTATCAAAATATAATGATTCTAAGTATAAGCATCTCCAAATAATTAACCAAAACCAAAAAGTGGAATTTTTCACATTTGTTCCGTTTCCATGGTAACGGCAGCCATTTTTAATGGTCTTCAGACCCACTGCAACCCGAAATTTTTTGTTCCTCATTATAGTTTACTATAATCAAGAGTCAGGTTTCATTGTCTCCAAAAAAGCTGCCGGACAAAAATCATTGGAAGAATAAGAATAATAATAACAAAGAAACGGAGGAATAACAATATGTCACCCGACATTGTCGATCGGGTGACATAAAAACTAGATTTGTAATTGCTAGCAATAACGGATGGCACCCTTCCCCCATTGCCAGGTGAGCGGCAGCCATTTTGAAAATTCAAAAGTCAAATAGTGCATCTACATGTACAGGTGTCTAGTAACATTTTTGCAAAGTTTCATTAACTTAAAAGCATTTTGAAGTTTTCATATTTTTGCTGTTTCCATGGTAACGGCGGCCATTTTGAATATTCCAAAGTCAAACCCCCGGTGCAATTTTGTCCTTCCATAATCATATACCTTTTAATGTCTCTAGAATAAATTTAACATTGATGTTCTGGAATGTTCTGTGAAAATTCAAAGTTTTGAAACTTTTTGCATTGTTTCCAAGGTAACAACAGATATTTTGGAAATTCCAACTCCAAATTCCACATCTTCCAATGTTGCTCATCGTGACTGTGAAGTTTCCTGAAGTTTGGAGCATTTTGAGAATTTTGAAATTTTTGGCGTAGTTTCCATGGCAACATAGTAGTTCCAATGATCACCAAAATCATCCAACACCTGTATATAGTGGGCACCTACATTGTATTAAAATATAATGATTCTGAGATAAAGCATATCCAAACAGTTCACCAAAACAAAAAACTGGATATTTTCACATTTGTTCTGTTTCCATGGAAACGGTAGCCATCTTGAACCATTCCATGCTTACTGCAACTCTGCACATGGGGGTCCTTACTATAGAAGAGTTCCATCAACATTCGTCCATTGGATTTCGAGAAATCGCCTGGACAAAATTTGTTGCAAGAAAAATAATAATAAGAAAAAAAAGAAACGTAGAATAACAATATGCCACCCCAACTCCGTTGAGGGTGCCATAAAAAAAGAAACGTAGAATAACAATACGTCACCCCAACTCCGTTGAGGGTGCCATAACTAGAATTGCCATTGCAAGCAATAGCGGATGTCACCCTGGTCCACCAATTGCCACTTAACAGTAGCCATGGTAACGGCAGCCATTTTGGAAATTCCAAAGTTGAAAGCCGCATCTAGATTAATATGCTGTAATGTTCTATACATTTTTGAAGAATTTTCAAAATTTAGCTTTTTTTGAACAGTTTCCATGGCAACATTTGAAATTCCAAAGTCATACTGCTGCTTCATATTGTGCTCCTCATAATATTATACCATTATATAACATTTAATGGCCGTAGATTTACTGTAACACTAATGTTCTAGAATGTTCCATTACATTTTTACATTCTTTCTGTTACCATGACAACGGCAGCCATGTTGGATATGCCAACCCTCGACTGCACTTCTGCATATGGCCATTAACATTTTGGTATAGTTCCATAACAATTGGTCCATCCTATTGTCAGAAATAGTCTGGACAAAAAAGTGTGGAATAATAATAAAAAAAAGAATCGTACAATAACAATATGTCACCCGACCTGAGTCAGGGTGACATAAAAAGAATCGTACAATAACAATATGTCACCCGACCTCCGTCAGGGTGACATAATAAGACAAAAAAGAACGGAACAATAATAATATGTCACCCCAACTCCGTTGAGGGTGCCATAAAAATAAAAACTATAAATAAAAAAAAGAATCGTACAATAACAATATGTCACCCGACCTCCGTCAGGGTGACATAATAACTAGAATTGCCATTGCAAGCAATAGCGGATGTCACCCTGGTCCACCAATTTGCCACTAAACAGCATCCATTTCTAATTTTTCTAGCGTTAAATGCAAATGTATGTATGACTACAGATATATCTGTTGGTTTTCATAGCATTAGGTTTGCATTTTCAATTTTGAAATTTATACTGTTACCATGGCAACGGCGGCCATTTTGAAAATTCAAAAGTCAAATGCCACGTATATGAAGGGTGTTAAACATTTTCGTAAAGTTTCATAAAGTTTTGAGCATTTTGATTTTTTTTGCCGTGTTTCCATGGTAACGGCAGCCATTTTGGAAATTCCAACTTCAAAATGCAACTCTGCACATGTCAATTACCATTCCTGTAAAGTTTCATCCAGTTTGCAGCATTCTGATTATTTTGAAATTTTTGACATTTCTGCTGTTTCCATGGCAATAGCAGCTATTTTGAAAATTCCGAGTATTGTTGATAACTGAGGGTACCACTGCCAACACTTACATAAACTTTCAAGAGGTTGTCTCTTATAACGAATGATTTAGAATTTTGATTTTTTTTTATATTTATGCAGTTTCCATGGTAACTGCGGCCATTTTTTACCATTCCAATGTCCCTTGCACAACTTAACATGGCGGTTCATATTATGGTACAGTTCCATCAACATTGGTCTGACCAATTCTGAGAAATAGTCTGGACAAAAAGTGTGGAATAATAATAATAATAAAAACTAGATTTGCCATTGCAAGCAATAGCGGATGGCACCCTTCCCCCATTGCCAGGTGAGCAGCAGCCATTTTGAAAATTCCAAAGTCAAAGACCGCATATACAGATGTGTATTAACTATGATGTAAAGTTTCAATAATTTTGGAACATTTTGAAATTTTTGAAATTTTTGCTATTTCCATGGTAACGGGTACCATTTCTAAAATTCCAAAGACAGGTGCCACATTGGTACATGCCATGTTACATGTCTATAGAGTTTCATTGGGGTTGATGCTTTATTCTTCAAGAAAATGCAGCTTTTATGTATTTTCCCATAGGGCTAATGTTAAACTTTCGCCCTGTTTCCATGACAATGGCAGCCATTTTGTAATTTCTAAATATTGTCGGTACATCAGGGCCTACCAAAGAACATTTCCATAAAGTTTCATCAAGTAGGGTCTTACAATGAAAGATTTGGAATTTTGATTTTTTTTTACATTTTTTTTGTTTCCATGGTAACGGTGCACATCATGCACATCAAAAAGTCCACTGCACAACTTATTATGGTGGTCCTTATTATAGTAGAGTTGAACCAACATTGGTTCATTGGATTCCGAGAAATAAGCTGGACAAAATCGGTGGAAGAAAAATAATAAGAAAAAAAAAAGAAACGTAGAATAACAATACGTCACCCCAACTCCGTTGAGGGTGCCATAACTAGAATTGCCATTGCAAGCAATAGCGGATGTCACCCTGGTCCACCAATTTTCACTAAACAGCAGCCATGGTAACGGCAGCCATTTTGGACATTTCAAAGTTGAATGCCGCATCAAGAATTACAAGTTAACATTCCTATAACGTTTCATACATTTTTGAAGAATTTTCAAAATTTTGCTATTTTTGAACAGTTTCCATGGCAACATTTGAAAATTCCAAAGTCATACTGCTGCTTCATATTGTGCTCCCGATAATATTATACCATCATATAACATTTAAGGGCTGTAGAATTAATTTAACACTAATATTCTGGAATGTTCCATTGAATTTTTCATATTTTTGCTGTTTCCATGGCAATGGCAGCCATGTTTTTAATTACAAAGTCAGGTGCACAACTAGACATGGTGATCAACATTATGTTATAGTTCCATCAACATTGGTCCATTCAGTTCCTAGAACTAAGCTGGACAAAAAGTGTGGAATAAGAATAATAAAAAAGAATCGTACAATAACAATATGTCACCCGACCTCCGTCAGGGTGACATAACTAGATTTGTAATTGCTAGCAATAACGGATGGCACCCTCGTTCCCCCATTGCCAGGCGAGCGGCAGCCATTTTTAAAATTCCAAAGTCGAAGAATGCATTTACAGATGTCTAGTAACATTTTTGCAACAAGTTTCATTAAGTTTGAAGCATTTAGAAATTTTTGATATTTTTGCTGTTTCCATGGTTACGGCGGCCATTTTGAAAATTCCAACTACAAAATGCAACTCCGCACATGTCAGTCACTATTCCTATTAAGTTTCATCCAGTTTGCAGCACTTTATTTTTTTTGGAAATTTTGAACATTTGTGCTGTAACCATGGTTACAGTAGATAATTCCAAAATTCTAAAAGCAGACATCTCATTGCCACGTGTCATCTTATATATCAATACAGTTTCATTGACTTTGGTTCAATACTCTCTGAGAAAATCCGGATTTTATGCATTTTTCCATAGGGTCAATGCAAAACTTGCCCCCAGTTTCCATGACAACGGCGGCCATTTTGGATTATCCAAATATTGTTTTGACATCTTAGCATACCGGGTAACATTTTCATAAAGTTTCATCCAGATGAGGGTTATAACGAAAGAGTTAGAATTTTTGACAGTTAAGCTGTTTCCATGGTAACGGCAGCCATTTTGAAAATTCCAAAGTCAAACTAGAAATCAGCACATGCCAGTTAACATTCCTGTGGAGTTTCTTCCAGTTTGGAACACTTTGATTTTTTTCGCTTTTTTGCTGTTTCCATGGAAACGGCGGCCATCTTTTACCATTCCATACCAAGGTGCACCACTTTAAATGGGGGTCCTTGTTATAGTAAAGTTCCATCAACATTGGTCCATAGGATTCCTAGAAACACGACGGACAAAATGTGTGGAAGAAGAATAAGAAAAACTAGATTTGCGATTGCAAGCAATAGCGGATGGCACCCATTCCCCATTGCCAGATGAGCGGTAGCCATGGTAACGGCTGCCATTTTGGAAATTCCAAACTCAAAAGTCAAGTCTACATTAGCTAAGCAACATTTGTTATAAGTTTCAATAAATTTGAAGCATTTTGAAGTTTTTCGTATTTTTGCTGTTTCCATGGTAACGGCGGCCATTTTGAAAATTCCAAAGTCAACCTGCTCCTGCAATTTGTTCTCACCATAATTATATACCATCATTTAACACAAAATGTCTCTGGAATCAATTTAACATCGATGTTCTGGAATGTTCTATGTTAAACATTTCGCCTGTTTCCATGGCAATGACAGCCATTTCGGAATTTCTAAGTATTGTCGGTACCTCGGGGCCCCACCACCAACATCTGCAGAAAGTTTCATAAGGTTGGCTCTTATAACGAAAGAGTTAGAATTTTTATTTTTTTTTACATTTTTTGAGTTTCCATGGTAACCGCGGCCATCTTGCACATTCCAAAGTCAGGTGCACAACTTCACATGGTGGACAACATTATAGCATAGTTCCATCAAGATTGGTCCTTCCAATTCCGAGAACTGTCTTGGACAAAAAGTGTGGAAGAATAAAAATAATAAAAACTAGATTTGCGATTGCAAGCAATAGCGGATGGCACCCTTCCCCTATTGCCAGATGAGCGGTAGCCATGGTAACGGCAGCCATTTTGGAAATTCCAAAATCAAAAGTCAAGTCTACATTTGCTGAGCAACATTTGTTATAAGTTTCAATAAATTTGAAGCATTTTGAAGTTTTTTGTATTTTTGCTGTTTCCATGGTATAACGGCGGCCATTTTGGAAATTCCAAACTCATAGGTCAAGTCTACATTAGCTGAGCAACATTTGTTATAAGTTTCAATAAATTTGAAGCATTTTGAAGTTTTTCGTTTTTTTGCTGTTTCCATGGTAACGGCGGCCATTTTGAATATTCCAAAGTCAAACCCCCGCTGCAATTTTTTCCCTCCACAATCATATACCATTTAATGTCTCGAGAATAAATTAAACATTGATGTTCTAGAATGTTCTGTGAAAATTCAAAGTTTTGACCTTTTTGCATTGTTTCCATGGTAACAAGAGCGATTTTGGAAATTCCAACGCCAAATTCCACATCTTCCAATGTTGCTCATCGTTACTGTGAAGTTTCATCAAGTTTGGAACATTTTGAGATTTTTGAATTTTTTGGAGTAGTTTCCATGGCAACATAGTAGTTCCAATGAGTGCCAAAATCATCCAACACCTGTATATAGTGGGCACCTACATTGTATTAAAATATAATGATTCTGAGTTAAATAGTATCCAAATAGTTCACCAAAACAAAAAACAGGATTTTTTCACAATTGTGCAGTTTCCATGGAAACGGTGGCCATTTTTTACCATTCCATAGCAAGGTGCACAACTTCACATGGGGGTCTTCATTATAGTAGAGTTCCATCAACATTGGTCCATTTGATTCCAAGAACTCGCGCGGACAAAATTTGTTGCAAGAAAAATAATAAGAAAAAAAAGAAACGTAGAATAACAATACGTCACCCCAACTCCGTTGAGGGTGCCATAATAATAAGAAAAAAAAGAAACGAACAATAACAATATGTCACCCCAACTCCGTTGAGGGTGCCATAACTAGATTTGTAATTGCTAGCAATAACGGATGGCACCCTTCCCCTCATTGCCAGGTGAGCGGCAGCCATTTTGAAAAAATCCAAAGTCGAAGAATGCATTTACAGATGTCCAGTAACATTTTTGCAAAGTTTCATTAAGTTTGAAGCATTTAGAAATTTTTGCTGTTTCCATGGTTACGGCGGCCATTTTGAAAATTCCAACTACAAAATGCAACTCCGCACATGTCAGTCACTATTCCTATTAAGTTTCATCCAGTTTGCAGCACTTTATTTTTTTTTGGAAATTTTTAACATTTGTGCTGCAACCATGGTTACAGTAGATAATTCCAAAATTCTAAAAGCGTACATCTCATTGCCGCATGTCATGTTATATATCAATACAGTTTCATTTACTTTGGTTCAATACTCTCTGAGAAAATGCGGATTTTATGCATTTTTCCATAGGGTCAATGCAAAACTTGCCCCCAGTTTCCATGACAACGGCGGCCATTTTGGATTATCCAAATATTGTTTTGACATCTTAGCATACCGGGTAACATTTTTATAAAGTTTCATCCAGCTGAGGGTTATAACGAAAGAGTTACAATTTTTGACATTTTAGCTGTTTCCATGGTAACGGCAGCCATTTTGAAAATTCCAAAGTCAAACTGGAAATCAGCACATGCCAGTTAACATTCCTGTGGAGTTTCTTCCAGTTTGGAACACTTTGATTTTTTTCGCATTTTTGCTGTTTCCATGGAAACGGCGGCCATCTTTTACCATTCCATACCAAGGTGCACAACTTCAAATGGGGTTCCTCATTATAGTTGAGTTCCATAAACATTGGTCCGTTCAATTCTGAGAACTAACGCAGACAAAATGTGTGGAAGAAAAATAAAAATAACTAGAATTGCCATTGCAAGCAATAGCGGATGTCACCCTTCCCCCATTGCCACTAAGCGGCAGCCATTTCAAAACAAGTAAACAGTGAATGCAGATCTATGAATTGCGATATATCTTTTTGTAAATTTTCATTAAAATAAGTGCATTGTGAAAAGTTTCACATTTCTGCTGTTTCCATGGCAACGGCAGCCATTTTGAAAATTCCAAAGTCAAAAGTCTCATCTATACATGCCAGCTGACAATAATATTAATTTTAATTAAGTTTGGAGCATTTTGAAAATTTTTGACATTTTTGCAGTTTCCATGGCAACGGTGGCCATTTTTGAAATTCCAACTTCAAAAATCTCATGCAGACTTGACAGTCAGCAATCATATTAAGTTTCATTACTTTTTGAGCATTTTGAAATTTTTGAAATTTTTGACATTTTGGCTGGTTTCTATGGTAACACAGACCATTCCAAATTTCTAATGGCAGATACCACATTGGTACATGGGAGAGAACATACCATCAGAGTTTCAATGGATTTGACCTACCATTTTAAGGAAGTAAATGCCACTTTTTAAGGTTTTTTAAGCGTTTTGACCATTTTTGCCTTGTTTCCATGGTAACACAAGACATTTTGGAAATTCCAACGCCAAATTGAACATCTTCCAATGTTGCTCATCGTTACTGTGAAGTTTCATTGAATTTGGAGCATTTTGATAATTTTGAAATTTTTGGTGTGGTATCCATGGCAACATAGTAGTTCCAATGAATGCCAAAAATCATCCAAAACCAGTATATAGTGGGCACCTACATTGTACCAAAATATAATGATTCTAAGTTAAAGCATCTCCAAATAATTCACCAAAACCAAAAAGTGGAATTTTTCACATTTGTTCCGTTTCCATGGAAACGGTGGCCATTTTTAACCATTCCATAGCAAGGTGCACAACTTCAGATGGGGGTCCTCATTATAGTAGAGTTCCATCAACATCGGTTCCATTTTACCCCAAAAAAGCTGACGGACAAAAAAAGGTGGAAGAATAATAATAATAACAAAGAAACATAAGAAAAGCAATATGTCACCCGACATTGTCGATCGGGTGACATAATAACTAGATTTGTAATTGCTAGCAATAACGGATGGCACCCTTCCCCTATTGCTAGGTGAGCGGCAGCCATTTTGAAAATTCCAAAGTCAAATAGTGCGTCTACAGATGTCTAGTAACATTTTTGCAAAGTTTCATTAAGTTTGAAGCATTTTGAAATTTTGGATAATTTTGCTGTTTCCATGGTAACGGCGGCCATTTTGAAAATTCCAAACTCAAAAGTCAAGTCTACATAAGCTAGGCAACATTTGTTATAAGTTTCATTAAATTTAAAGCATTTTGAAGTTTTTCATATTTTTGCTGTTTCCATGGTAACGGCGGCCATTTTGAATATTCCAAAGTCAAACCCCCACTGCAATTTATTCCCTCCATAAACATATACCATTTTATGTCTCTAGAATAAGTTTAACATTGATGTTCTGGAATGTTCTGTGAAAATTCAAAGTTTTGACCTTTTTGCTTTGTTTCCATGGTAACAACAGATATTTTGAAAATTCCAACGCCAAATTCTACATCTTCCAATGTTGCTCATCGTTACTGTGAAGTTTCATGACATTTGGAGCATTTTGAGATTTTCGGAATTTTTGGTGTAGTTTCCATGGCAACATAGTAGTTCCAATGATCACCAAAATCATCCAACACCTGTATATAGTGGGGACCTACATTGTATTAAAATACAATGATTCTGAGATAAAGCATATCCAAACAGTTCACCGAAACAAAAAACTGGATTTTTTCACATTTGTTCTGTTTCCATGGTAACGGTGGCCATCTTGACCATTCCAAAGTCAGAGGGACAACTTCGCATGGTGGTCAACATTATACCATAGTTCCATCAACTTTGGTCCATTCTATTCCGAGAACTGCTCCGGACAAAAATAGTGGAAGAAAAATAATAATAACTAGAATTGCCATTGCAAGCAATAGCGGATGTCACCCTTCCCCCCATTGCCACTAAGTGGCAGCCATTTTGAAACATCTAAACAGTGAATGCAGATCTATGAATTGCGATATATCTTTCTGTAAATTTTCAGTACAATAAGTGCGTTGACAAAAGTGTCACATTTCTGCTGTTTCCATGGCAACGGCAGCCATTTTTAAAATTCTAAAGTCAAAAGTCTCATCTATACATGTCAGTTGACAATAATATTAAGTTTCATTAAGTTTGGAGCATTTTGAACATTTTTGACATTTCTGCAGTTTCCATGGCAACGGTGGCCATTTTGGAAATTCCAACTTCAAAAGTCTCATGCAGACTTGAAAGTCAACAATCCTTTTAAGTTTCATTACTTTTTGAGCATTTTGAAATTTTTGAAATTTTTGACATTTTGGCTGGTTTCTATGGTAACAGATACCATTCCAAATTTCTAATGGCAGATACCACATTGGTACATGGGAGGGAACATACCATCAGAGTTTCAATGGATTTGACCTACCATTTTAAGGAAGTAAATGCAACTTTTAATGGTTTTTATAGCGTTTTTACCATTTTTGCCCTGTTTCCATGGAAACGACAGACATTTTGGAAATTCCAACGCCAATTTCCACATCTACTAAAGTTGCTCATCGTTATGCTAAAGTTTCAAATGAATTGGAGCATTTTCATATTTTTGAAATTTTTGGTGTAGTTTCCATGGCAACATAGTAGTTCCAATAATGACCAAAATCACCCAAAACCAGTATATGCCTGGCACCTTCATTGTATCAAAATATAATGATTCTGAGTTTAAGCATCTCCAAATTATTCACCAAAAACAAAAACTGGAATTTTTCACAATTGTTCCGTTTCCATGGTAACGGCAGCCATTTTTTTTGGTCTTGAGACCCACTGCAACCCGAATTTTTTTGTTCCTCATTATAGTTCACTATCACCAAGAGTCAGGTTCCATTGTCTCCAAAAAAGCTGCCGGACAAAAATCATTGGAAGAATAAGAATAATAATAACAAAGAAACGGAGGAATAACAATATGTCACCCGACATTGTCGATCGGGTGACATAAAAATAAAAACAAAAAGAAACGTAGAATAACAATATGTCACCCCAACTCCGTTGAGGGTGCCATAACTAGATTTGCCATTGCAAGCAATAGCGGAGGATGTCACCCCGTTCTAGACTTTGTCACAGTAGCAGCAACCAGTTTGAGTGTACCAAAGTCACATGGCACGTATAGTATACATGCCTTTGACCCCCCCCCCCCCTTTCTCTTCTCGTAGACTAAGAGTGATGTCTATATATAGTTGGGGAATTCTTTAAAATCTTAAATTAGACACACGCGCGAAGAAGAAAGGTGGTGTCACGTGATACTGAAGTATATTATCGTGGAGTTAGTACATTACTATTCTTTTTAGAGGGGACCTTGGACAGACAACATGTGTATATATTGACGGAGCGGCATACTAACTGTTCATTTTATTCTTCAATATCTCGCGTATCACACGATACATGTATTTTATCTTGTACAATTTAATTACACGCTTATCGATTGATTTCAGCTAATGTGTATATTTTTGCAGGTGTTCAATTAACGGATGTGTACTTTAATGCAAGTGCAGAAATGTCAATTATGTGTACTCTTCGTGTTTCTCTCTCTCTCAGTGGCGATTTTCTCTCTTAAGCACGATTTTCGTATAGAATAGAAGCACTTTGAATTATGTATTAGTTTTCTTCTAGCATATTCTAGATGACTTTTTGCACATAGTCTTAATCACAGAATTTTGTCTCAAATTTTCGATTTTTTTTTTTTTTTTTTTTTTTTTTTTTTAGCTGTTTCCATGGCAACGGCGGCCATTTTGTAAATTTCAAAGACAGATGACAATACAATATAATTTTAACGGGAATGAGGTTAAAATCTGTACAAAAATGTTACTTTGACGTTTTTTACCATATGGGTCCAATGTGCACTTTAAGCGTTATCTCCATGGTAACAGCAGCTATCTTAAAAATTCCAACGGCAATGAATTCTGCAGTTTATACTACTGTTTTCTACTTACGGTTTTTTTGGTCGTATCTGTAGCGGTTTATTTTCTATGAATTAATTAAGGATTTATTTTCGTTTTTTTCACGTTTTGACGGTTTCCATGACAACGGTAGCCATTTTGAAAGTTCTCAAGATGGATGTCACGCCTTCTATCGATGAGTTATTGGTTCTGAAAGTTTTATGTAATTTGGACCATTTTTCGTTTTTTTACATTTTTGCCGTTTCCATGGTAACGGCGGCCATCTTGAACCATTCCATGCTTCCTGCAACTTTGCACATGGGGATTGTCATTATGGTGCAATTTTATAAATACATGTCAAGGCATCTCCGAGAAATCGGCTGGACAAAAAGTGTGGAAGAAAAAAATCGTAGAATAACAATATATCCCCCCTTTTTCAAAGGGGTGACATAATAACAATATATCCCCCCTTTTTCAAAGGGGTGACATAATAATAATACGCAAAAGTCGATTGTTCAACAGATAATTAAACGTATTTTGTTTCATAAACTCAACGTGAAAAATATGTGGATTGGTTGATTGATGGTTTGTGATCATGATTGATCAATCATTGATTGATTAATCGTTTGATTGATTGATTAATCGATTGATAGGCAGTTTGTAAAATGGGAAGGGGACGTTTTTTTTCGATATCTGCACTTGACTCATTACTTGTTTGATCTCAAAACTTGATTGATTGATCTCTTATCATGATTTGATCACTTGAATCATGATTTGATTGATTGATCAATACTTTGTATAGCATAACGTGACACATTTTGCATTGGTTTATTCCTTGTCTATACGTTTTGTGCTGTTCAGTGACAAATATCTGTGAACAATTTTACACGTACAATTGAGAAAAATACTCTATTTCCTGTTTTCTCATCAGAAAAAAATGAATAGCGAATGAGTTATTCTAACACTAGATTTGCCATTGCAAGCAATAGCGGAGGATGTCACCCCGTTCTAGACTTTGTCACAGTAGCAGCAACCAGTTTGAGTGTACCAAAGTCACATGGCACGTATAGTATACATGCCTTTGACCCCCCCCCCCCCCCCCTTTCTCTTCTCGTAGACTAAGAGTGATGTCTATATATAGTTGGGGAATTCTTTAAAATCTTAAATTAGACACACGCGCGAAGAAGAAAGGTGGTGTCACGTGATACTGAAGTATATTATCGTGGAGTTAGTACATTACTATTCTTTTTAGAGGGGACCTTGGACAGACAACATGTGTATATATTGACGGAGCGGCATACTAACTGTTCATTTTATTCTTCAATATCTCGCGTATCACACGATACATGTATTTTATCTTGTACAATTTAATTACACGCTTATCGATTGATTTCAGCTAATGTGTATATTTTTGCAGGTGTTCAATTAACGGATGTGTACTTTAATGCAAGTGCAGAAATGTCAATTATGTGTACTCTTCGTGTTTCTCTCTCTCTCAGTGGCGATTTTCTCTCTTAAGCACGATTTTCGTATAGAATAGAAGCACTTTGAATTATGTATTAGTTTTCTTCTAGCATATTCTAGATGACTTTTTGCACATAGTCTTAATCACAGAATTTTGTCTCAAATTTTCGATTTTTTTTTTTTTTTTTTTTTTTTTTTTTTAGCTGTTTCCATGGCAACGGCGGCCATTTTGTAAATTTCAAAGACAGATGACAATACAATATAATTTTAACGGGAATGAGGTTAAAATCTGTACAAAAATGTTACTTTGACGTTTTTTACCATATGGGTCCAATGTGCACTTTAAGCGTTATCTCCATGGTAACAGCAGCTATCTTAAAAATTCCAACGGCAATGAATTCTGCAGTTTATACTACTGTTTTCTACTTACGGTTTTTTTGGTCGTATCTGTAGCGGTTTATTTTCTATGAATTAATTAAGGATTTATTTTCGTTTTTTTCACGTTTTGACGGTTTCCATGACAACGGTAGCCATTTTGAAAGTTCTCAAGATGGATGTCACGCCTTCTATCGATGAGTTATTGGTTCTGAAAGTTTTATGTAATTTGGACCATTTTTCGTTTTTTTACATTTTTGCCGTTTCCATGGTAACGGCGGCCATCTTGAACCATTCCATGCTTCCTGCAACTTTGCACATGGGGATTGTCATTATGGTGCAATTTTATAAATACATGTCAAGGCATCTCCGAGAAATCGGCTGGACAAAAAGTGTGGAAGAAAAAAATCGTAGAATAACAATATATCCCCCCTTTTTCAAAGGGGTGACATAATAAGAAAAAAAAGAAACGTAGAATAACAATATGTCACCCAAACTCCGTTTAGGGTGCCATAATAAGAAAAAAAAGAAACGTAGAATAACAATATGTCACCCCAACTCCGTTGAGGGTGCCATAATAACTAGATTTGTAATTGCTAGCAATAACGGATGGCACCCTTCCCCCATTGCCAGGTGAGCGGTAGCCAGTTTGAAAATTCAAAAGTCAAATTGTGCATCTACAGATATCTAGTAACATTTTTGCAAAGTTTCATTAAGTTTGAAGCATTTTGAAATTTTGGATATTTTTGCTGTTTCCATGGTAACGGCGGCCATTTTGAAAATTCCAAACTCAAAACTCAAGTCTACATAAGGTAGGCAACATTTGTTATAAGTTTCATTAAATTTAAAGCATTTTGAAGTTTTTCATATTTTTGCTGTTTCCATGGTAACGGCGGCCATTTTGAATATTCCAAAGTCAAACCCCTGCTGCAATTTTTTCCCTCCACAATCATATACCATTTAATGTCTCTAGAATAAATTTAACATTGATGTTCTGGAATGTTCTGTGAAAATTCAAAGTTTTGACCTTTTTGCATTGTTTCCATGGTAACAACAGATATTTTGGAAATTCCAACGGCAAATTCCACATCTTCCAATGTTGCTCATCGTTACTGTGAAGTTTCCTGAAGTTTGGAGCATTTTGAGAATTTTGAAATTTTTGGTGTAGTTTCCATGGCAACATAGTAGTTCCAATGAGTGCCAAAATCATCCAACACCTGTATATAGTGGGCACCTACATTGTATTAAAATATAATGATTCTGAGATAAAGCATATCCAAACAGTACACCAAAACAAAAAACTGGATTTTTTCACATTTGTTCTGTTTCCATGGAAACGGTAGCCATCTTGAACCATTCCATGCTTACTGCAACTCTGCAACTGGGGGTCCTTACTATAGTAGAGTTCCATCAACATTGGTCCATTGGATTCCGAGAAATCACCTGGACAAAATTTGTTGCAAGAAGAAAAATAATAAGAAACTAGATTTGCCATTGCAAGCAATAGCGGATGGCACCCTTCCCCTATTGCCAGGTGAGCGGTAACCATGGTTACGGCGGATATTTTGGAAATTCTAAACTCAAAAATCAAGTCTACATTAGCTGAGCAACATTTGTTTTAAATTTCAATAAATTTTAAGCATTTTGAAGTTTTTCGTATTTTTGCTGTTTCCATGGTAACGGCGGCCATTTTGAATATTCCAAAGTCAAACCCCCGCTGCAATTTCTTCCCTCCACAATCATATACCATTTAATGTCTCTAGAATAAATTAAACATTGATGTTCTAGAATGTTCTGTGAAAATTCAAAGTTTTGACCTTTTTGCATTGTTTCCATGGAAACAACAGTGATTTTAGAAATTTCAACGCCAAATTCCACATCTTCCAATGTTGCTCATCGTTACTGCGAAGTTTCATTAAATTTGGAACATTTTGAGATTTTTGAATTTTTTGGAGTAGTTTCCATAGCAACATAGTAGTTCCGATGAGTGCCAAAATCATCCAACACCTGTATATAGTGGGCACCTACATTGTATCAAAATATTATGATTCTGAGTTAAATAGTATCCAAATAGTTCACCAAAACAAATGACTGGATTTTTTCACAATTGTGCAGTTTCCATGGAAACGGCGGCCATTTTTTACCATTCCATAGCAAGGTGCACAACTTCACATGGGGGTCTTCATTATAGTAGAGTTCCATCAACATTGGTCCATTGGATTCCAAGAACTCGCGCGGACAAAATTTGTTGCAAGAAAAATAATAAGAAAAAAAAGAAACGTAGAATAACACTAGATTTGCCATTGCAAGCAATAGCGGATGGCACCCTTCCCCTATTGCCAGGTGAGCGGTAGCCATGGTAACGGCGGCCATTTTGGAAATTCCAAACTCAAAAGTCAAGTCTACATTAGCTAAGTCTACATTAGCTGAGCAACATTTGTTATAAGTTTCAATAAATTTGAAGCATTTTGATTTTTTTTGTATTTTTGCTGTTTCCATGGTAACGGCGGCCATTTTGAATATTCCAAAGTCAAACCCCCGCTGCAATTTTTTCCCTCCACAATCATATACCATTTAATGTCTCTAGAATAAATTAAACATTGATGTTCTAGAATGTTCTGTGAAAATTCAAAGTTTTGACCTTTTTGCATTGTTTCCATGGTAACAAGAGCGATTTTGGAAATTCCAACGCCAAATTCCACATCTTCCAATGTTGCTCATCGTTACTGTGAAGTTTCATTAAGTTTGGAACATTTTGAGATTTTTGAATTTTTTGGAGTAGTTTCCATGGCAACATTGTAGTTCCAATGAGTGCCAAAATCATCCAACACCTGTATATAGTGGGCACCTACATTGTATTAAAATATAATGATTCTGAGTTAAATAGTATCCAAATAGTTCCCCAAAACAAAAAACGGGATTTTTTCACATTTGTTCCGTTTCCATGGTAACGGCAGCCATCTTGAAAGTGCCACCCCCAAAAAGCAAATCTTCATCTGGTGGTTAACATTATGGTATAGTTCCATCTTCTTGGGTCCATTCACATTAGAGTTCCAGACTGGACAAAAATGTGTGGAAGAAAAATAATAATAAAAATAAAAACAACTAGATTTGCGATTGCAAGCAATAGCGGATGGCACCCTTCCCCTATTGCCAGGTGAGCGGTAGCCATGGTAACGGCGGCCATTTTGGAAATTCCAAACTCAAAAGTCAAGTCTACATTAGCTGAGCAACATTTGTTATAAGTTTCAATAAATTTGAAGCATTTTGAAGTTTTTTGTATTTTTGCTGTTTCCATGGTAACGGCGGCCATTTTGAATATTCCAAAGTCAAAACCCCGCTGCAATGTTTTCCCTCCACAATCATATACCATTTAATGTCTCTAGAATAAATTAAACATTGATGTTCTAGAATGTTCTGTGAAAATTCAAAGTTTTGACCTTTTTGCATTGTTTCCATGGTAACAACAGCGATTTTGGAAATTCCAACGCCAAATTCCACATCTTCCAATGTTGCTCATCGTTACTGTGAAGTTTCATTAAGTTTGGAACATTTTGAGATTTTTGAAATTTTTGGAGTAGTTTCCATGGTAACATAGTAGTTCCAATGAGTGCCAAAATCATCCAACACCTGTATATAGTGGGCACCTACATTGTATTAAAATATAATGATTCTGAGTTTAATAGTATCCAAAAAGTTCACCAAAACAAAAAACTGGATTTTTTCACATTTGTTCCGTTTCCATGGTAACGGCAGCCATCTTGAAAGTGCCACCCCCAAAAAGCAAATCTTCATTTGGTGGTTAACAATATGGTATAGTTCCATCTTCTTGTGGCCATTCATATGAGAGTTCCAGACTGGACAAAAATGTGTGGAAGAAAAATAATAAAAAAAACAAAAAGAAACGTAGAATAACAATATGTCACCCAAACTCCGTTTAGGGTGCCATAAAAAGAAACGTAGAATAACAATATGTCACCCAAACTCCGTTTAGGGTGCCATAAATACGTCACCCCAACTCCGTTGAGGGTGCCATAAAAAAAGAAACGTAGAATAACAATATGTCACCCCAACTCCGTTGAGGGTGCCATAACTAGATTTGCGATTGCAAGCAATAGCGGATGGCACCCTTCCCCTATTGCCAGGTGAGCGGTAGCCATGGTAACGGCGGCCATTTTGGAAATTCCAAACTCAAAAGTCAAGTCTACATTAGCTGAGCAACATTTGTTATAAGTAAGCATTTTGATTTTTTTTTGTATTTTTGCTGTTTCCATGGTAACGGCGGCCATTTTGAATATTCCAAAGTCAAACCCCGGCTGCAATTTTTTCCCTCCACAATCATATACCATTTAATGTCTCTAGAATAAATTAAACATTGAAGTTCTAGAATGTTCTGTGAAAATTCAAAGTTTTGACCTTTTTGCATTGTTTCCATGGTAACAACAGATATTTTGGAAATTCCAACGCCAAATTCCACATCTTCCAATGTTGCTCATCGTTACTGTGAAGTTTCATTAAGTTTGGAACATTTTGAGATTTTTGAATTTTTTGGAGTAGTATCCATGGCAACACAGTAATTCCAATGAGTGCCAAAATCATCCAACACCTGTATATAGTGGGCACCAACATTGTATTAAAATATAATGATTCTGAGTTAAATAGTATCCAAATAGTTCACCAAAACAAAAAACAGTATTTTTTCACATTTGTTTCGTTTCCATGGCAACGGCAGCCATCTTGATGGTGCCATACCCCGATTGCACAATTTCATATAGTGGTCCTCATTATGGTATAGTTCCATCAATATTGTTCAAGCCAATTCTGAGAAATAGCATGGACAAAAAAGTGTGAAGAATAAATATAATAATAAGAAAAAAAGAAACGAACAATAACAATATGTCACCCCAACTCCGTTGAGGGTGCCATAAAAACTATAAATAAAAAAAAGAATCGTACAATAACAATATGTCACCCGACCTCCGTCAGGGTGACATAAAAATAAAAACTATAAATAAAAAAAATAATCGTACAATAACAATATGTCACCCGACCTCCGTCAGGGTGACATAATAATAATAACTAGAATTGCCATTGCAAGCAATAGCGGATGTCACCCTGGTCCACCAATTGCCACTAAACAGCAGCCATGGTAACGGCAGCCATTTTGGAAATTCCAAAGTTGAAAGCCGCATCTAGATTAACAAGTTAACATTTCTGTAACTTTTCATACAGATTTGAAGAATTTTCAAAATTTTGCCTTTTTTGCACAGTTTCCATGGCAACATTTGAAAATTCCAAAGTCATACTACTGCTTTATATTGTGCTCCCCATAATATAATACCATTATATTACATTTAATGGTCGTAGATTTACTTTAACACCAATGTTCTAGAATGTTCTATTACATTTTTACATTCTTTCTGTTTCCTTGACAACGGCAGCCATGTTGGATATGCCAACCCTCGACTGCACTTCTGCACATGGTCTTTAACATTTTGGTAAAGTTCCATAACAATTGGTCCATCCTATTCTCAGAAATAGTCTGGACAAAAAAGTGTGGAATAATAATAAAAAAAAGAATCGTACAATAACAATATGTCACCCGACCTCAGTCAGGGTGACATAACAAGTAATCCTGTGTTAGGATGCTAACACAAAAGTCACCAAAACGGCCCCAAATCATTGTTCTACGGTATCCATGATGCCGCATAACCTGTGTGTAAAATTTCATTAAATTTAAAGAATTTTTATATTTTATTCATTTTTGCCGTTTCCATGGTTACGGCGGCCATTTTGAAAATTTTAAAGTCAAAAGTAATGTCTACATATGGTAGGCAACATTTGTTTTAAGTTTTATCAATTTTTAAGCATTTTGAAAATTTTTGACATTTTTGCTGTTTCCATGGCAACGGCGGCCATTTTGAAAATTTTAAACTCAAAATTCAAGTTAACATAAGCTATGCACCATTTGTTATAAGTTTCATTAAATTTGAAGCATTTTGAAGTTTTTCTTATTTTTGCTGTTTCCATGGTAACGGCGGCCATTTTGAATATTCCAAAGTCCAAACCCCACTGTAATTTGTTCCCTCCATAATTATATACCATCATATACCATTTAATGTCTCTAGAATAAATTTAACATTGATGTTCTGGAATGTTCTACGAAAATTCACCCCCCTAAAATTATGCCATGGAGACCCCCTACTGAAATAAAATTAGTGCCAAGTTGGGGCAGACATGTGTCTCTAAATATTCATAAGAGAATATATAATTCCATCTACTCTATATACAGTAGAAATTTTAGGAAATGTAAAAAAAAATTGACCCCACCCATTTTTGAGCCCCCCTAATTATGCCAAGATGACACCCTGGTATCATGGACATTGGGTTCTGCAACCCCCATGATGCAGACCCATACCCAGAAAAAATATAAAGTTTCCATCCTCCACTGCTTCCAAGAAAATGGTAGGACCGTTTAAGGGGTTAGAAAAAGAAAAATAAGAATAACTAGATTTGCCATTGCAAGCAATAGCGGATGGCACCCTTCCCCTATTGCCAAGTGAGCGGTAGCCATGGTAACGGCGGCCATTTTGGAAATTCCAAACTCAAAAGTCAAGTCTACATTAGCTGAGCAACATTTGTTATAAGTTTCAATAAATTTGAAGCATTTTGAAGTTTTTCGTATTTTTGCTGTTTCCATGGTAACGGCGGCCATTTTGAAAATTCCAACTACAAAATGCAACTCCGAACATGTCAGTCACTATTCCTGTTAAGTTTCATCCAGTTTGCAGCACTTTATTTTTTGGGAAATTTTTGACATTTGTGCTGCAACCATGGTTACAGTACATAATTCCAAAATTCTAAAAGCGTACATCTCATTGCCACATGTCATGTTATATATCAATACAGTTTCATTGACTTTGGTTTAATACTCTCTGAGAAAATGCGGATTTTATGCATTTTTCCATAGGGTCAATGCAAAACTTGCCCCCAGTTTCCATGACAACGGCGGCCATTTTGGATTATCCAAATATTGTTTTGACATCTTAACATACCGGGTAACATTTTCATTAAGTTTCATCCAGCTGAGGTTTATAACGAAAGAGTTAGAATTTTTGACATTTTAGCTGTTTCCATGGTAACGGCAGCCATTTTGAAAATTTCAAAGTCAAACTGGAAATCCGCACATGCCAGTCAACATTCCTGTGGAGTTTCTTCCAGTTTAGAATACTTTGATTTTTTTCGCATTTTTGCTGTTTCCATGGAAACGGCGGCCATCTTTTACCATTCCATAGCAAGGTGCACAACTTCAAATGGGGTTCCTCATTATAGTTGAGTTCCATAAACATTGGTCCGTTCAATTCTGAGAACTAACGCAGACAATGCCATTGCAAGCAATAGCGGATGGCACCCTTCCCCTATTGCCAGGTGAGCGGTAACCATGGTTACGGCGGATATTTTGGAAATTCTAAACTCAAAAATCAAGTCTACATTAGCTGAGCAACATTTGTTTTAAATTTCAATAAATTTTAAGCATTTTGAAGTTTTTCGTATTTTTGCTGTTTCCATGGTAACGGCGGCCATTTTGAATATTCCAAAGTCAAACCCCCGCTGCAATTTCTTCCCTCCACAATCATATACCATTTAATGTCTCTAGAATAAATTAAACATTGATGTTCTAGAATGTTCTGTGAAAATTCAAAGTTTTGACCTTTTTGCATTGTTTCCATGGAAACAACAGTGATTTTAGAAATTTCAACGCCAAATTCCACATCTTCCAATGTTGCTCATCGTTACTGCGAAGTTTCATTAAATTTGGAACATTTTGAGATTTTTGAATTTTTTGGAGTAGTTTCCATAGCAACATAGTAGTTCCGATGAGTGCCAAAATCATCCAACACCTGTATATAGTGGGCACCTACATTGTATCAAAATATTATGATTCTGAGTTAAATAGTATCCAAATAGTTCACCAAAACAAATGACTGGATTTTTTCACAATTGTGCAGTTTCCATGGAAACGGCGGCCATTTTTTACCATTCCATAGCAAGGTGCACAACTTCACATGGGGGTCTTCATTATAGTAGAGTTCCATCAACATTGGTCCATTGGATTCCAAGAACTCGCGCGGACAAAATTTGTTGCAAGAAAAATAATAAGAACTAGAATTGCCATTGCAAGCAATAGCGGATGTCACCCTTCCCCCTATTGCCACTAAGAAGTAGCCATTTCAAACTAATAATACAGTGAATACAGATCTATGAATTGCGATATATCTCTTTGTAAATTTTGAGTTCATTTAGATGATTGTCAAAAGTTTCACATTTCTTCTGTTTCCATGGCAACGGCAGCCATTTTGGAAATTCCAAAGTCAAAAGTCTCATCTGTACATGCCAATTAACAATAATACTAAATTTCATTAAGTTTTGAGCATTTTGAAAATATTTGACATTTCTGCAGTTTCCATGGCAACGGTAGCCATTTTGGAAATTCCAACTTCAAAAATCTCATGCAGACCTGACAGTCAACAATCCTATTAGGTTTCATCAATTTTGGAGCATTTTGAAATTTTGGAAATTTTTGACATTTTGGTTGGTTACTATGGTAACAAAGACTTTTCCAAAATTTTAGTGGCAGATACCACATTGGTTTATGGGAGGGAATATACCATCAGAGTTTCAATGGATTTGACCTACCATTTTAAGAGAGTAAATGCCACTTTTTAAGGTTTTTGAAGCATTTTTACCATTTTTGCATTGTTTCCATGGTAACGGTAGACATTTTCGAAATTCCAACGCCAAATTTCACATCGTCCCATGTTGCTCATCATTACTGTGAAGTTTCATTAAATTTGGAGCATTTTGGTATTTTGGAAATTTTTGGTGTGGTTTCCATGGCAACATAGTAGTTCCAATGAGTGCCAAAAATCATCCAAAAGAAGTATATAGTGGGCACCTACAATGTATCAAAATATAATGATTCTAAGTATAAGCATCTCCAAATAATTAACCAAAACCAAAAAGTGGAATTTTTCACATTTGTTCCGTTTCCATGGTAACGGCAGCCATTTTTAATGGTCTTCACACCCACTGCAACCCGAAATTTTTTGTTCCTCATTATAGTTTACTATAATCAAGAGTCAGGTTTCATTGTCTCCAAAAAAGCTGCCGGACAAAAATCATTGGAAGAATAAGAATAATAACTAGATTTGCCATTGCAAGCAATAGCGGATGGCACCCTTCCCCTATTGCCAGGTGAGCGATAACCATGGTTACGGCGGATATTTTGGAAATTCTAAACTCAAAAATCAAGTCTACATTAGCTGAGCAACATTTGTTTTAAATTTCAATAAATTTTAAGCATTTTGAAGTTTTTCGTATTTTTGCTGTTTCCATGGTAACGGCGGCCATTTTGAATATTCCAAAGTCAAACCCCCGCTGCAATTTCTTCCCTCCACAATCATATACCATTTAATGTCTCTAGAATAAATTAAACATTGATGTTCTAGAATGTTCTGTGAAAATTCAAAGTTTTGACCTTTTTGCATTGTTTCCATGGAAACAACAGTGATTTTAGAAATTTCAACGCCAAATTCCACATCTTCCAATGTTGCTCATCGTTACTGCGAAGTTTCATTAAATTTGGAACATTTTGAGATTTTTGAATTTTTTGGAGTAGTTTCCATAGCAACATAGTAGTTCCGATGAGTGCCAAAATCATCCAACACCTGTATATAGTGGGCACCTACATTGTATCAAAATATTATGATTCTGAGTTAAATAGTATCCAAATAGTTCACCAAAACAAATGACTGGATTTTTTCACAATTGTGCAGTTTCCATGGAAACGGCGGCCATTTTTTACCATTCCATAGCAAGGTGCACAACTTCACATGGGGGTCTTCATTATAGTAGAGTTCCATCAACATTGGTCCATTGGATTCCAAGAACTCGCGCGGACAAAATTTGTTGCAAGAAAAATAATAAGAAAAAAAAGAAACGTAGAATAACAATACGTCACCCCAACTCCGTTGAGGGTGCCATAATAACAAAGAAACGGAGGAATAACAATATGTCACCCGACATTGTCGATCGGGTGACATAACTAGATTTGCCATTGCAAGCAATAGCGGAGGATGTCACCCCGTTCTAGACTTTGTCACAGTAGCAGCAACCAGTTTGAGTGTACCAAAGTCACATGGCACGTATAGTATACATGCCTTTGACCCCCCCCCCCCCCCCCCTTCTCTTCTCGTAGACTAAGAGTGATGTCTATATATTGTTGGGGAACTCTTTAAAATCTTAAATTAGACACACGCGCGAAGAAGAAAGGTGGTGTCACGTGATACTGAAGTATATTATCGTGGAGTTAGTACATTACTATTCTTTTTAGAGGGGACCTTGGACAGACAACATGTGTATATATTGACGGAGCGGCATACTAACTGTTCATTTTATTCTTCAATATCTCGCGTATCACACGATACATGTATTTTATCTTGTACAATTTAATTACACGCTTATCGATTGATTTCAGCTAATGTGTATATTTTTGCAGGTGTTCAATTAACAGATGTGTACTTTAATGCAAGTGCAGAAATGTCAATTATGTGTACTCTTCGTGTTTCTCTCTCTCTCAGTGGCGATTTTCTCTCTTAAGCACGATTTTCGTATAGAATAGAAGCACTTTGAATTATGTATTAGTTTTCTTCTAGCATATTCTAGAAGACGTTTTGCACATAGTCTTAATCACAGAATTTTGTCTCAAATTTTCGAGTTTTTTTTTTTTTTTTTTTTTTTTTTTTTAGCTGTTTCCATGGCAACGGCGGCCATTTTGAAAATTTTAAAGACAGATGACAATACAATATAATTTTAACGGGAATGAGGTTAAAATCTGTACAAAAATGTTACTTTGACGTTTTTTACCATATGGGTCCAATGTGCACTTTAAGCGTTATCTCCATGGTAACAGCAGCTATCTTAAAAATTCCAACGGCAATGAATTCTACAGTTTATACTACTGTTTTCTACTTACGGTTTTTTTGGTCGTATCTGTAGCGGTTTATTTTCTATGAATTAATTAAGGATTTATTTTCGTTTTTTTCACGTTTGGACAGTTTCCATGACAACGGTAGCCATTTTGAAAGTTCTCAAGATGGATGTCACGCCTTCTGTCGATGAGTTATTAGTTCTGAAAGTTTTATGTAATTTGGACCATTTTTCGGTTTTTCACATTTTTGTCGTTTCCATGGTAACAGCGGCCATCTTGGAAATTCCAAACCCAAGGTGCACATCTGCACATGGGGATTGTCATTATGGTGCAGTTTTATAAATGTATGTCAAGGCATATCCGAGAACTCGGCTGGACAAAAAGTGTGGAAGAAAAAATTCGTAGAATAACAATATATCCCCCCTTTTTCAAAGGGGTGACATAACTAGATTTGCGATTGCAAGCAATAGCGGATGGCACCCTTCCCCTATTGCCAGGTGAGCGGTAGCCATGGTAACGGCGGCCATTTTGGAAATTCCAAACTCAAAAGTCAAGTCTTCATTAGCTGAGCAACATTTGTCATAAGTTTCAATACATTTGAAGCATTTTGAAGTTTTTTTGTATTTTTGCTGCTTCCATGGTAACGGCGGCCATTTTTAATATGCTGCAATTTTTTCCCTCCATAATCATATACAATCATATACCATTTAATGTCTCTAGAATAAATGAAACATTGATGTTCTAGAATGTTCTGTGAAAATTCAAAGTTTTAACCTTTTTGCATTGTTTCCATGGTAACAACAGCGATTTTAGAAATTCCAACGCCAAATTCCACATCTTCGAATGTTGCTCATCGTTACTGTGAAGTTTCATTAAGTTTGGAACATTTTGAGATTTTTGAATTTTTTGGAGTAGTTTCTATGGCAACATAGTAGTTCCAATGAGTGCCAAAATCATCCAACACCTGTATATAGTGGGCACCTACATTGTATTAAAACATAATGATTCTGAGTTAAATAGTATCCAAATAATTCACCAAAACAAAAAACTGGATTTTTTCACATTTGTTTCGTTTCCATGGCAACTTCAGCCATTTTAATGATGCCATACCCCGTTTGCACAATTACATATAGTGGACTACATTATGGCATAGTTTCATCAATATTGTTTAAGCCAATTCCGAGAAATAGCATGGACAAAAAAGTGTGGAAGAATAAATATAATAATAAGAAAAAAAGAAACGAACAATAACAATATGTCACCCCAACTCCGTTGAGGGTGCCATAAAAAAAAGAAACGTAGAATAACAATACGTCACCCCAACTCCGTTGAGGGTGCCATAACTAGAATTGCCATTGCAAGCAATAGCGGATGTCACCCTTCCCCCAATTGACACTAAGCGGCAGCCATTTCAAAACAATGTATAAGTGAATGCAGATCTTTGAATTGCAGTATATCTTTGTGTTAAATTTAAGTACATTTAGAGCATTTAAAAAAAAAATCATATTTATGCTGTTTCCATGGCAACAGCAGCCATTTTGAAAATTTCAAAGTCAAAAGTCTCATCTTTACTTGCCAGTCAACAATAATATCAAGTTTCATCAAGTTCAAAGCATTTTGAGAACTTTGGACTTTTTTGCAGTTTCCATGGCAACGGCGGCCATTTTGGAAATTCCAAAGTAAAAAGTCTCATCCAAACTTGCCGGTCAAAAATCATATTAAGTTTCATCAATTTTGAAGCATTTTGAAATTTTTGAAATTTTTGATCCCGTATCCATGGTAACATGATAGTAGTTACAATGATTGTCAAAATCATACAAAACCTGTATATAGTGGACAACTATATTGTGTAAAAATTTTATGATTTCATGTTCAAGCATACCAAAGTTATTTACCAAACCTGGAAGTTTTTGGAGCATTTTGACCTTTTTGCATTGTTTCCATGGAAACGGCAGACATTTTGGAAATTCCAACGCCAAATTCCTTATCTATCAAAGTTGCTCATCGTTATGTTAAAGTTTCAAAACAATTGGAGCATTTTCATATTTTTGAAATTGTTGGTGTAGTTTCCATGGCAACATAGTAGTTCCAATGATTGCCAAAATCATCCAAAACCAGAATATGGCCGGCACCTCCATTGTATAAAATTGTAATGATTCTCAGTTTAAGCATCTCCAAAATATTCACCAAAAACAAAAACTGCAATTTTTCACAATTGTTGCGTTTCCATGGTAACGGCAGCCATTTTGAATGGTCTTAGACCCTACTGCAACCCGGAATTTTGTGTTCCACCTTATAGTCAACTATCATTTAGATTGGTTCCATTGGCTCCAAGAAAACTGCCGGACAAAATCATTGGAAGAATAATAATAACTAGATTTGCCATTGCAAGCAATAGCGGATGGCACCCTTCCCCTATTGCCAGGTGAGCGGTAACCATGGTTACGGCGGATATTTTGGAAATTCTAAACTCAAAAATCAAGTCTACATTAGCTGAGCAACATTTGTTTTAAATTTCAATAAATTTTAAGCATTTTGAAGTTTTTCGTATTTTTGCTGTTTCCATGGTAACGGCGGCCATTTTGAATATTCCAAAGTCAAACCCCCGCTGCAATTTCTTCCCTCCACAATCATATACCATTTAATGTCTCTAGAATAAATTAAACATTGATGTTCTAGAATGTTCTGTGAAAATTCAAAGTTTTGACCTTTTTGCATTGTTTCCATGGAAACAACAGTGATTTTAGAAATTTCAACGCCAAATTCCACATCTTCCAATGTTGCTCATCGTTACTGCGAAGTTTCATTAAATTTGGAACATTTTGAGATTTTTGAATTTTTTGGAGTAGTTTCCATAGCAACATAGTAGTTCCGATGAGTGCCAAAATCATCCAACACCTGTATATAGTGGGCACCTACATTGTATCAAAATATTATGATTCTGAGTTAAATAGTATCCAAATAGTTCACCAAAACAAATGACTGGATTTTTTCACAATTGTGCAGTTTCCATGGAAACGGCGGCCATTTTTTACCATTCCATAGCAAGGTGCACAACTTCACATGGGGGTCTTCATTATAGTAGAGTTCCATCAACATTGGTCCATTGGATTCCAAGAACTCGCGCGGACAAAATTTGTTGCAAGAAAAATAATAAGAAAAAAAAGAAACGTAGAATAACAATACGTCACCCCAACTCCGTTGAGGGTGCCATAACTAGATTTGTAATTGCTAGCAATAACGGATGGCACCCTTCCCTCATTGCCAGGTGAGCGGCAGCCAGTTTGAAAATTCCAAAGTCAAATAGTGCATCTACAGATGTCTGGTAACATTTTTGCAAAACTTCATTAAGTTTGAAGCATGTTGAGATTTTGGATATTTTTGCTGTTTCCATGGTAACGGCGGCCATTTTGAAAATTCCAAACTCAAAAGTCAAGTCTACATAAGCTAGGCAACATTTGTTATAAGTTTCATTAAATTTTAAGCATTTTGAAGTTTTTCATAATTTTGCTGTTTCCATGGTAACGGCGGCCATTTTGAATATTCCAAAGTCAAACCCCTGCTGCAATTGTTTTCCTCCATAATCATATACCATTTAATGTCTCGAGAATAAATTTAACATTGATGTTCTGGAATGTTCTGTGAAAATTCAAAGTTTTGACCTTTTTGCATTGTTTCCAAGGTAACAGCAGATATTTTGGAAATTCCAACGCCAAATTCCACATCTTCCAATGTTGCTCATCGTTACTGTGAAGTTTCCTGAAGTTTGGAGCATTTTGAGAATTTTGAATTTTTTGGTGTAGTTTCCATGGCAACATAGTAGTTCCAATGATTACCAAAATCATCCAACACCTGTATATAGTGGGCACCTACATGGTATTAAAATATAATGATTCTGAGATAAAGCATATCCAAACAGTTCACCAAAACAAAAAACAGGATTTTTTCACATTTGTTCTGTTTCCATGGAAACGGTAGCCATCTTGAACCATTCCATGCTTACTGCAACTCTGCACATGGGGGTCCTTACTATAGTAGAGTTCCATCAACATTGGTCCATTGGATTCCGAGAAATCACCTGGACAAAATTTGTTGCAAGAAGAAAAATAACTAGATTTGCGATTGCAAGCAATAGCGGATGGCACCCTTCCCCTATTGCCAGGTGAGCGTTAGCCATGGTAACAGCGGCCATTTTAGAAATTCCAAACTCAAAAGTTAAGTCTACATTAGCTGAGCAATATTTGTTATAAGTTTCAATACATTTGAAGCATTTTGAAGTTTTTCATATTTTTACTGTTTCCATGGTAACGGCGGCCATTTTGAATATTCCAAAGTCAACACCCGCTGCAATTTTTTCCCTCCACAATCATATACCATTTAATGTCTCTAGAATAAATTTAACATTGATGTTCTGGAATGTTCTGTGAAAATTCAAAGTTTTGACCTTTTTGCATTGTTTCCATGGTAACAACAGCGATTTTGGAAATTCCAACGCCAAATTCCACATCTTCCAATGTTGCTCATCGTTACTGTGAAGTTTGCTGAAGTTTGGAGCATTTTGAGATTTTTGAATTTTTTGGAGTAGTTTCCATGGCAACATAGTAGTTCCAATGAGTGCCAAAATCATCCAACACCTGTATATAGTGGGCACCTACATTGTATTAAAATATTATGATTCTGAGTTAAATAGTATCCAAATAGTTCACCAAAACCAAAATTTAGATTTTTTCACAATTGTGCAGTTTCCATGGAAACGGCGGCCATTTTTTACCATTCCATAGCAAGGTGCACAACTTCACATGGGGGTCTTCATTATAGTAGAGTTCCATCAACATTGGTACATTGGATTCCAAGAACTCGCGCGGACAAAATTTGTTGCAAGAAAAATAATAAGAAAAAAAAGAAACGTAGAATAACAATACGTCACCCCAACTCCGTTGAGGGTGCCATAATAAGAACTAGAATTGCCATTGCAAGCAATAGCGGATGTCACCCTGGTCCACCGATTGCCACTAAGCGGCAGCCATTTCGAAATATTAACATTAAATTAACTAATTTACTTTACAATGCATCAGTTTGCAAATTTTTAGAAAGTTTAAAGCATTTTTAAAAATTTGATGTTTTTACTGTTTCTATGGCAACGGCGGCCATTTTGAAAATTCCAAAGTCATACTTCTGCTTCATATTGTACTCCCCATAATAATTTACAATCATATAAAATATAATAGGTGTACAACACTAATGTTCTGGAATGTTCCATCACATTTTCTCATTTTGATGTTTTTGCCTTGTTTCCATGGTAACGGCAGCCATTTTGGAAATTCCAAAGTTGAATGCCACATCTAGATTTGCCAGGCAACATTTCTGTAAAAGTTTTATATATTTTTAAAGAATTTTCAAATTTTTGATATTTTTGATCAGTTACTATGGCAACATTGTAGTTCCAATGAATCTCAAAATCATCCACAGCATGTATATAGAGGACAGCTCCATTGTATAAAAATATGACGATTAGATGTTTTGTTATAGTTTAATTATTCACCAAAAACTAAAACTTTATTTTTTCACTCTTTTTCTGTTTCCATGGTAACAGTAGACATCCTGGAGGTGCCAACCTCGACTGCACTTCTGACAATGGTCATTACCATTCTGATATAGTTCCATTACAATTGGTCCATACGATTCCAAGAAATAGTATGGACAAAATGTGTGGAATAATAATAAAAATAAAAAAAAGAATCGTACAATAACAATATGTCACCCGACCTCCGTCAGGGTGACATAAAAAAAAGAAACGTAGAATAACAATATGTCACCCCAACTCCGTTGAGGGTGCCATAACTAGAATTGCCATTGCAAGCAATAGCGGATGTCACCCTTCCCCTATTGCCACTAAGCGGCATCCATTCGAAAACAATTTAACAGTGAATGCAGGTCAAAGCATTACAATATATCTTTCTGTAACTGTTCAGTTCATTTTGAGCAATGTCAAAAGTTTCACATTTCTTCTGTTTCCATGGCAACGGCAGCCATTTTGAAAATTCCAAAGTCAAAAGTCTCATCTATACATGCCAGTCAACAATAATATTAAGTTTCATTAAGTTTGGAGCATTTTGAAAATATTTGACATTTCTTCAGTTTCCATGGCAACGGTGGCCATTTTGGAAATTCCAACTCCAAAAGTCTCATTCAGACTTGCCAGTCAACAATCATATTAAGTTTCATCAATTTTGGAGCATTTTGAAATTTTTGAAATATTTGATCCTGTATCCATGGTAACATAGTAGTTCCAATGATTGTCAAAATCATACAAAACCTGTATATAGTGGACAACTTTATTGCATGAAAATTTGATGATTTTAAGTTCAAGCATACCAAAGTTATTTACCAAACCCAGACATTTTTTGAGCATTTTGACGTTTTTGCATTGTTTCCATGGAAACGGCTGACATTTTGGAAATTCAAACGCCAAATTCCACATCTACCAAAGTTGCTCATCGTTATGTTAAAGTTTTAAAAAAATTTGAGCATTTTCATATTTTTGACATTTTTGGTGTAGTTTCCATGGCAACATAGTAGTTCCAATGATTGCCAAAATTCTCCAAAAGCAGTATATGGCTGCCACCTACATTGTATTAAAATATAATGATTCTGAGTTTAAGCATCTCCAAAATATTCACCAAAACCCAAAAGTGGAATTTTTCACATTTGTTCCGTTTCCATGGTAACGGCGGCCATTTTTTACCATTCCATAGCAAGGTGCACAACTTCAGATGGGGGTCCTCATTATAGTAGAGTTCCATCAACATTGGTTCCATTTTACTACAAAAAACCTGACGGACAAAAAAAGGTGGAAGAATAATAATAATAACTAGATTTGTAATTGCTAGCAATAACGGATGGCACCCTTCCCCTCATTGCCAGGTGAGCGGCAGCCATTTTGAAAAAATCCAAAGTCGAAGAATGCATTTACAGATGTCCAGTAACATTTTTGCAAAGTTTCATTAAGTTTGAAGCATTTAGAAATTTTTGCTGTTTCCATGGTTACGGCGGCCATTTTGAAAATTCCAACTACAAAATGCAACTCCGCACATGTCAGTCACTATTCCTATTAAGTTTCATCCAGTTTGCAGCACTTTATTTTTTTTTGGAAATTTTTAACATTTGTGCTGCAACCATGGTTACAGTAGATAATTCCAAAATTCTAAAAGCGTACATCTCATTGCCGCATGTCATGTTATATATCAATACAGTTTCATTTACTTTGGTTCAATACTCTCTGAGAAAATGCGGATTTTATGCATTTTTCCATAGGGTCAATGCAAAACTTGCCCCCAGTTTCCATGACAACGGCGGCCATTTTGGATTATCCAAATATTGTTTTGACATCTTAGCATACCGGGTAACATTTTTATAAAGTTTCATCCAGCTGAGGGTTATAACGAAAGAGTTACAATTTTTGACATTTTAGCTGTTTCCATGGTAACGGCAGCCATTTTGAAAATTCCAAAGTCAAACTGGAAATCAGCACATGCCAGTTAACATTCCTGTGGAGTTTCTTCCAGTTTGGAACACTTTGATTTTTTTCGCATTTTTGCTGTTTCCATGGAAACGGCGGCCATCTTTTACCATTCCATACCAAGGTGCACAACTTCAAATGGGGTTCCTCATTATAGTTGAGTTCCATAAACATTGGTCCGTTCAATTCTGAGAACTAACGCAGACAAAATGTGTGGAAGAAAAATAAAAATAACTAGATTTGCGATTGCAAGCAATAGCGGATGGCACCCTTCCTCTATTGCCAGGTGAGCGGTAGCCATGGTAACGACGGCCATTTTGGAAATTCAAAACTCAAAAGTCAAGTCTACATTAGCTGAGCAACATTTGTTATAAGTTTCAATAAATTTGAAGCATTTTGAAGTTTTTTGTATTTCTGCTGTTTCCATGGTAACGGCGGCCATTTTGAATATTCCAAAGTCTAACCCCCGCTGCAATTTTTTCCCTCCACAATTATATACCATTTAATGTCTCTAGAATAAATTAAACATTGATGTTCTAGAATGTTCTGTGAAAATTCAAAGTTTTGACCTTTTTGCATTGTTTCCATGGTAACAACAGCGATTTTGGAAATTCGAACGCCAAATTCCACATCGTCCAATGTTGCTCATCGTTACTGTGAAGTTTCATTAAGTTTGGAACATTTTGAGAATTTTGAAATTTTTGGTGTTGTTTCCATGGCAACATAGTAGTTCCAATGATCACCGAAATCATCCAACACCTGTATATAGTGGGCACCTACATTGTATCAAAATATAATGATTCTAAGATAAAGCATATCCAAATAGTTCACCAAAACAAAAAACTGGATTTTTTTACATTTGTTCTGTTTCCATGGTAACGGCAGCCATCTTAAACCATTCCATGCTTCGTGCACAACTTGATCTGGGGGTCCTCACTATAGTAGAGTTCCATCAATATTGGTCCATTGAATTTCGAGAAATCGCCTGGACAAAAATGTGTGGAAGAAAAATAAGAAAAACTAGATTTGCCATTGCAAGCAATAGCGGATGGCACCCTTCCCCTATTGCCAGTTGAGCGGTAGCCATGGTTACGACGGCCATTTTGGAAATTCCAAACTCAAAAGTCAAGTCTACATTAGCTGAGCAACATTTGTTATAAGTTTCAATAAATTTGAAGCATTTTGAAGTTTTTTGTAATTTTGCTGTTTCCATGGTAATGGCGGCCATTTTGAATATTCCAAAGTCAAACCCCCGCTGCAATTTTTTCCCTCCACAATCATATACCATTTAATGTCTCTAGAATAAATTAAACATTGAAGTTCTAGAATGTTCTGTGAAAATTCAAAGTTTTGACCTTTTTGCATTGTTTCCATGGTAACAACAGATATTTTGGAAATTCCAACGCCAAATTCCACATCTTCCAATGTTGCTCGTCGTTACTGTGAAGTTTCATTAAGTTTGGAACATTTTGAGATTTTTGAATTTTTTGGAGTAGTATCCATGGCAACACAGTAATTCCAATGAGTGCCAAAATCATCCAACACCTGTATATAGTGGGCACCTACATTGTATTAAAATATAATGATTCTGAGTTAAATAGTATCCAAATAGTTCACCAAAACAAAAAACAGTATTTTTTCACATTTGTTTCGTTTCCATGGCAACGGCAGCCATCTTGATGGTGCCATACCCCGATTGCACAATTTCATATAGTGGTCCTCATTATGGTATAGTTCCATCAATATTGTTCAAGCCAATTCTGAGAAATAGCATGGACAAAAAAGTGTGGAAGAATAAATATAATAATAAGAAAAAAAGAAACGAACAATAACAATATGTCACCCCAACTCCGTTGAGGGTGCCATAACTAGATTTGCTATTGCTAGCAATAGCTGATGATGGCACCCCGTACTGCACATTGTCACAGTAGCATCAACACTTATGAGTGTACAAAAGTCAAATGACATATCTATTATACATGACAGAATCAGCATTTCTTAACACCACCCCCCCCCCCCCCCCCCCCACCCCTTTTTTTTCTTTTCCGTAGACTACGTTTCAGTTCTATACATAGTTTGGGAATCCTTTTAAATCTAAAATTAGACACGCGCGCGAGTAGGAAGGTGGTGTCACGTGATACTCAAGTATATTATCGTGGACTTAGCATATTAATATTCTTTTTAGAGGGGACCTTGGACAGACAACATGTGTATATATTGACGGAGCGGTGTATTAACTGTTCAATTTATTCTTCAATAGCTCGCGTATCATACAATACATGTAACTTATCGTGTACAATTTAATTACATGTTTATTGATTGATTTCAGCTAATGTGTATATTTTAGCAGGTGTGTCATTCACGGATATGTACTTTAACGCAAGTGCAGAAATGTCAGAAATTTGTACTCTGAGTGTTTCTCGTTCTCTCGGTGGCGATTTTCTCTGTAAAGCACATGAAATAAAATACTTATTTTTTATTCTAGAATATTCTAGTACATGTTAGCAGTACAGCATTGCATGTGACCCTATGCACATACTCCTAATTACGATTTCCGTGGAATTGTTGTTATATTTTTCAAGAAAATGCAGCTAAAACGCATTTTCCCATAGGGTCAATGTTAAACTTTTGTCCAGTTTCCATGGCAATGGCAGCCATTTTGAAAATTCCAAGTACTGTCGGTACCTCGGGGCACCACTGCCAACATTTACATAAACTTTCAAGACTTTGCCTCTTATAACGAAAGATTTAAAATTTGGATTTTTTTTTACATTTTTTTAGTTTCCATGGTAACGGCAGCCATCTTTTACCATTCCAATGTCTCTTGCACAACTCCACATGGCGGTTCATATTATGGTATAGTTCCATCAACATGGGTATGACCAATTACGAGAAATAGCGTGGACAAAATGTGTGGAAGAATAAAAATAATAAAAAGAAAAAAAAGAAACGTAGAATAACAAGATGTCACCCCAACTCCGTTGAGGGTGCCATAAAAAGAAACGTAGAATAACAATATGTCACCCCAACTCCGTTGAGGGTGCCATAATAAGAAAAAAAAGAAACGTAGAATAACAATATGTCACCCAAACTCCGTTTAGGGTGCCATAACTAGATTTGCCATTGCAAGCAATAGCGGATGGCACCCTTCCCCTATTGCCAGGTGAGCGGTAACCATGGTTACGGCGGATATTTTGGAAATTCTAAACTCAAAAATCAAGTCTACATTAGCTGAGCAACATTTGTTTTAAATTTCAATAAATTTTAAGCATTTTGAAGTTTTTCGTATTTTTGCTGTTTCCATGGTAACGGCGGCCATTTTGAATATTCCAAAGTCAAACCCCCGCTGCAATTTCTTCCCTCCACAATCATATACCATTTAATGTCTCTAGAATAAATTAAACATTGATGTTCTAGAATGTTCTGTGAAAATTCAAAGTTTTGACCTTTTTGCATTGTTTCCATGGAAACAACAGTGATTTTAGAAATTTCAACGCCAAATTCCACATCTTCCAATGTTGCTCATCGTTACTGCGAAGTTTCATTAAATTTGGAACATTTTGAGATTTTTGAATTTTTTGGAGTAGTTTCCATAGCAACATAGTAGTTCCGATGAGTGCCAAAATCATCCAACACCTGTATATAGTGGGCACCTACATTGTATCAAAATATTATGATTCTGAGTTAAATAGTATCCAAATAGTTCACCAAAACAAATGACTGGATTTTTTCACAATTGTGCAGTTTCCATGGAAACGGCGGCCATTTTTTACCATTCCATAGCAAGGTGCACAACTTCACATGGGGGTCTTCATTATAGTAGAGTTCCATCAACATTGGTCCATTGGATTCCAAGAACTCGCGCGGACAAAATTTGTTGCAAGAAAAATAATAAGAAACTAGATTTGTAATTGCAAGCAATAACGGATGGCACCCTTCCCCAATTGCCAGGCCAACGGCAGCCATTTTTGAAATTCCATAGTCAAAGAGCACATCAGTACATACCATTTACCATTTTTGTAAAGTTTTAGAAAGATTGGAGCATTTTGAAAATTTTGAAATTTTTCACATTTTACCCGTTTCCATGGCAACGGCAGCCATCTTGACCATTCCAAAGTCAGAGGGACAACTTCACATGGTGGTCAACATTATAGCATAGTTCCATCAACTTTGGTCCATTCAATTCCGAGAACTGCTCCGGACAAAAAATAGTGGAAGAAAAATAATAATAAAAATAAAAACAAAAAGAAACGTAGAATAACAATATGTCACCCCAACTCCGTTGAGGGTGCCATAACTAGATTTGCCATTGCAAGCAATAGCGGATGGCACCCTTCCCCTATTGCCAGGTGAGCGGTAACCATGGTTACGGCGGATATTTTGGAAATTCTAAACTCAAAAATCAAGTCTACATTAGCTGAGCAACATTTGTTTTAAATTTCAATAAATTTTAAGCATTTTGAAGTTTTTCGTATTTTTGCTGTTTCCATGGTAACGGCGGCCATTTTGAATATTCCAAAGTCAAACCCCCGCTGCAATTTCTTCCCTCCACAATCATATACCATTTAATGTCTCTAGAATAAATTAAACATTGATGTTCTAGAATGTTCTGTGAAAATTCAAAGTTTTGACCTTTTTGCATTGTTTCCATGGAAACAACAGTGATTTTAGAAATTTCAACGCCAAATTCCACATCTTCCAATGTTGCTCATCGTTACTGCGAAGTTTCATTAAATTTGGAACATTTTGAGATTTTTGAATTTTTTGGAGTAGTTTCCATAGCAACATAGTAGTTCCGATGAGTGCCAAAATCATCCAACACCTGTATATAGTGGGCACCTACATTGTATCAAAATATTATGATTCTGAGTTAAATAGTATCCAAATAGTTCACCAAAACAAATGACTGGATTTTTTCACAATTGTGCAGTTTCCATGGAAACGGCGGCCATTTTTTACCATTCCATAGCAAGGTGCACAACTTCACATGGGGGTCTTCATTATAGTAGAGTTCCATCAACATTGGTCCATTGGATTCCAAGAACTCGCGCGGACAAAATTTGTTGCAAGAAAAATAATAAGAAAAAAAAGAAACGTAGAATAACAATACGTCACCCCAACTCCGTTGAGGGTGCCATAAAAAAAGAAACGTAGAATAACAATACGTCACCCCAACTCCGTTGAGGGTGCCATAACTAGATTTGCGATTGCAAGCAATAGCGGATGGCACCCTTCCCCTATTGCCAGGTGAGCGGTAGCCATGGTAACGGCGGCCATTTTGGAAATTCCAAACTCAAAAGTCAAGTCTACATTAGCTGAGCAACATTTGTTATAAGTTTCAATAAATTTGAAGCATTTTGAATTTTTTTGTATTTTTGCTGTTTCCATGGTAACGGCGGCCATTTTGAATATTCCAAAGTCAAACCCCTGCTGCAAATTTTCCCCTCCATAATCATATACAATCATTATATACCATTTAATGTCTCTAGAATAAATTAAACATTGATGTTCTAGAATGTTCTGTTAAAATTCAAAGTTTTAAACTTTTTGCATTGTTTCCATGGTAACAACAGCGATTTTGGAAATTCCAACGCCAAATTCCACATCTTCCAATGTTGCTCATCGTTACTGTGAAGTTTCCTGAAGTTTTGAGCATTTTGAGATTTTTGAAATTTTTGGTGTAGTTTCCATGGCAACATAGTAGTTCCAATGAGTGTCAAAATCATCCAACACCTGTATATAGTGGGCACCTATATTGTATCAAAATATAATCATTCTGAGTTAAAGTATAACCAAACAGTTCACTGAAACTAAAAACTGGATTTTTTCACATTTGTTCTGTTTCCATGGTAACGGCGGCCATTTTTTACCATTCCAATGTCTCTTGCACAACTTCACATGGCGGTTCATATTATGGTATAGTTCCATCAACATGGGTTTGACCAATTCTGAGAAATAGCATGGACAAAATGTGTGGAAGAATAAAAATAAAAATAAGACAAAAAAGAACGGAACAATAACAATATGTCACCCCAACTCCGTTGAGGGTGCCATAAAAAGAAAAAAAAGAAACGTAGAATAACAATATGTCACCCCAACTCCGTTGAGGGTGCCATAAAAAGAATCGTACAATAACAATATGTCACCCGACCTCAGTCAGGGTGACATAATAAAAACTATAAATAAAAAAAAGAATCGTACAATAACAATATGTCACCCGACCTCCGTCAGGGTGACATAACTAGATTTGCCATTGCAAGCAATAGCGGATGGCACCCTTCCCCTATTGCCAGGTGAGCGGTAACCATGGTTACGGCGGATATTTTGGAAATTCTAAACTCAAAAATCAAGTCTACATTAGCTGAGCAACATTTGTTTTAAATTTCAATAAATTTTAAGCATTTTGAAGTTTTTCGTATTTTTGCTGTTTCCATGGTAACGGCGGCCATTTTGAATATTCCAAAGTCAAACCCCCGCTGCAATTTCTTCCCTCCACAATCATATACCATTTAATGTCTCTAGAATAAATTAAACATTGATGTTCTAGAATGTTCTGTGAAAATTCAAAGTTTTGACCTTTTTGCATTGTTTCCATGGAAACAACAGTGATTTTAGAAATTTCAACGCCAAATTCCACATCTTCCAATGTTGCTCATCGTTACTGCGAAGTTTCATTAAATTTGGAACATTTTGAGATTTTTGAATTTTTTGGAGTAGTTTCCATAGCAACATAGTAGTTCCGATGAGTGCCAAAATCATCCAACACCTGTATATAGTGGGCACCTACATTGTATCAAAATATTATGATTCTGAGTTAAATAGTATCCAAATAGTTCACCAAAACAAATGACTGGATTTTTTCACAATTGTGCAGTTTCCATGGAAACGGCGGCCATTTTTTACCATTCCATAGCAAGGTGCACAACTTCACATGGGGGTCTTCATTATAGTAGAGTTCCATCAACATTGGTCCATTGGATTCCAAGAACTCGCGCGGACAAAATTTGTTGCAAGAAAAATAATAAGAAAAAAAAGAAACGTAGAATAACAATACGTCACCCCAACTCCGTTGAGGGTGCCATAAAAAAAAGAAACGTAGAATAACAATATGTCACCCCAACTCCGTTGAGGGTGCCATAACAAAGAAACATAAGAAAAGCAATATGTCACCCGACATTGTCGATCGGGTGACATAATAAGAAAAAAAAGAAACGTAGAATAACAATATGTCACCCAAACTCCGTTTAGGGTGCCATAATAATAACAAGTAATCCTGTGTTAGGATGCTAACACAAAAGTCACCAAAACGGATCCCACATCATTGTTCTGCGGTATCATTGATGCCAAATAAGGTGTGTGTAAAGTTTCAATCAATAAGCAGATTTTTTTTTTGACATTTTTGCTGTTTCCATGGTAACGTCGGCCATTTTGAAAATTCCAAACTCAAAAGTAAAGTCTACCGAAGTTAGGCAACATTTGTTATAAGTTTCATTAAATTTAAAGCATTTTGATTTTTTTCATTTTTTTCCTGTTTCCATGGTAACGGCGGCCATTTTGAAAATTCCAAACTCAAAAATCAATTCTACACAAATTAGTCAACATTAGTTTTAAGTTTCATTAAATTTGAAGCATTTTGATGTTTTTCTTATTTTTGCTGTTTCCATGGTTACGGCGGCCATTTTGAAAATTCCAAACTCAAAAATCAATTCTACACAAGTAAGTCAACATTAGTTTAAAGTTTCATTAAATTTGAAGCATTTTGATGTTTTTCTTATTTTTGCTGTTTCCATGGTTACAGCGGCCATTTTGAAAATTCCAAAGTGTCACTTCTGCTGCAAATTGTTAACTCCATAATTATATACCATCATATACCATGAAATGTCTCTAGAACAAATTTAACATTGATGTTCTAGAATATTCCATGAAAATTCACTCCCCTAAAATTATGCCATGGAGACCCCCTACTGAAATAAAATTAGCGCCAAGTTGAAGCAGACATATGTCTCTAAATATTCATAAGAGAATATATAATTCCATCTACTCTACATACATCAGAAAATTTAGGAAATGTAAAAAAAATTTGACCCCACCCATCTTTGAGCCCCCCTAATTATGCCAAGATGACACCCTGGTATCATGGACATTGGGTTCTGCATCCCCCATGATGCAGACCCTTACCCAGAAAAAATATAAAATTTCCATCCTCTACTCCTTTCAAGAAAATGGTAGGACCGTTTAAGGGGTTAGAAAAAGAAAAATAAGAATAATAATAATAACTAGATTTGCCATTGCAAGCAATAGCGGATGGCACCCTTCCCCTATTGCCAGTTGAGCGGTAGCCATGGTTACGACGGCCATTTTGGAAATTCCAAACTCAAAAGTCAAGTCTACATTAGCTGAGCAACATTTGTTATAAGTTTCAATAAATTTGAAGCATTTTGAAGTTTTTTGTAATTTTGCTGTTTCCATGGTAATGGCGGCCATTTTGAATATTCCAAAGTCAAACCCCCGCTGCAATTTTTTCCCTCCACAATCATATACCATTTAATGTCTCTAGAATAAATTAAACATTGAAGTTCTAGAATGTTCTGTGAAAATTCAAAGTTTTGACCTTTTTGCATTGTTTCCATGGTAACAACAGATATTTTGGAAATTCCAACGCCAAATTCCACATCTTCCAATGTTGCTCGTCGTTACTGTGAAGTTTCATTAAGTTTGGAACATTTTGAGATTTTTGAATTTTTTGGAGTAGTATCCATGGCAACACAGTAATTCCAATGAGTGCCAAAATCATCCAACACCTGTATATAGTGGGCACCTACATTGTATTAAAATATAATGATTCTGAGTTAAATAGTATCCAAATAGTTCACCAAAACAAAAAACAGTATTTTTTCACATTTGTTTCGTTTCCATGGCAACGGCAGCCATCTTGATGGTGCCATACCCCGATTGCACAATTTCATATAGTGGTCCTCATTATGGTATAGTTCCATCAATATTGTTCAAGCCAATTCTGAGAAATAGCATGGACAAAAAAGTGTGGAAGAATAAATATAATAACTAGAATTGCCATTGCAAGCAATAGCGGATGTCACCCTGGTCCACCAATTTTCACTAAACAGCAGCCATGGTAACGGCAGCCATTTTGGAAATTTCAAAGTTGAATGCCGCATCAAGAATTACAAGTTAACATTCCTATAACGTTTCATACATTTTTGAAGAATTTTCAAAATTTTGCTATTTTTGAACAGTTTCCATGGCAACATTTGAAAATTCCAAAGTCATACTGCTGCTTCATATTGTGCTCCCGATAATATTATACCATCATATAACATTTAAGGGCTGTAGAATTAATTTAACACTAATGTTCTGGAATGTTCCATTGAATTTTTCATATTTTTGCTGTTTCCATGGCAATGGCAGCCATGTTTTTAATTCCAAAGTCAGGTGCACAATTAGACATGGTGATCAACATTATGTTATAGTTCCATCAACATTGGTCCATTCAGTTCCGAGAACTAAGCTGGACAAAAAGTGTGGAATAAGAATAATAAAAAAGAATCGTACAATAACAATATGTCACCCGACCTCCGTCAGGGTGACATAATAAGAAAAAAAGAAACGAACAATAACAATATGTCACCCCAACTCGGTTGAGGGTGCCATAACTAGATTTGCGATTGCAAGCAATAGCGGATGGCACCCTTCCCCTATTGCCAGGTGAGCGGTAGCCATGGTAACGGCGGCCATTTTGGAAATTCCAAACTCAAAAGTCAAGTCTACATTAGCTGAGCAACATTTGTTATAAGTTTCAATAAATTTAGAGCATTTTGAAGTTTTTTGTATTTTTGCTGTTTCCATGGTAACGGCGGCCATTTTGAATATTCCAAAGTCAAACCCCCGCTGCAATTTTTCCCCTCCACAATCATATACCATTTAATGTTTCTAGAATAAATTAAACATTGATGTTCTAGAATGTTCTGTGAAAATTCAAAGTTTTGACCTTTTTGCATTGTTTCCATGGTAACAACAGCGATTTTGGAAATTCCAACGCCAAATTCCACATCTTCCAATGTTGCTCATCGTTACTGTGAAGTTTCATTAAGTTTGGAACATTTTGAGATTTTTGAATTTTTTGGAGTAGTTTCCATGGCAACATAGTAGTTCCAATGAGTGCCAAAATCATCCAACACCTGTATATAGTTGGCACCTACATTGTATTAAAATATGATGATTCTGAGTTAAAGCATTACCATACAGTTCACCGAAACTAAAAACAGTATTTTTTCTCATTTGTTCTGTTTCCATGGTAACGGCAGCCATTTTTTACCATTCCAAGGTCTCTTGCACAACTTCACATGGCGGTTCACATTATGGTATAGTTCCATCAACATGGGTTCGACCAATTCCGAGAAATAGCATGGACAAAATGTGTGGAAGAATAAAAATAAAAATAAGAACAAAAAGAACGGAACAATAACAATATGTCACCCCAACTCCGTTGAGGGTGCCATAATAAGAAACCGAACAAAAACATAAAGTCCCCAAAACTCCGTTTTGGTGACTTAACTAGAATTGCCATTGCAAGCAATAGCGGATGTCACCCTTCCCCATTGCCACTAAGCCGCAGCCATTTCAAAACAAGTAAACAGTGAATGCAGATCTATGAATTGCGATATATCTTTTTGTAAATTTTCATTAAAATAAGTGCATCGTGAAAAGTTTCACATTTCTGCTGTTTCCATGGCAACGGCAGCCATTTTGAAAATTCAGAAGTCAAAAGTCTCATCTATACATGCCAGCTGACAATATTATTAATTTTAATTAAGTTTGGAGCATTTTGAAAATTTTTGACATTTTTGCAGTTTCCATGGCAACGGTGGCCATTTTGGAAATTCCAACTTCAAAAATCTGATGCAGACTTGACATTCAGCAATCATATTAAGTTTCATTACTTTTTGAGCATTTTGAAATTTTTGAAATTTTTGACATTTTGGCTGGTTTCTATGGTAACACAGACCATTCCAAATTTCTAATGGCAGATACCACATTGGTACATGGGAGGGAACATACCATCAGAGTTTCAATGGATTTGACCTACCATTTTAAGGAAGTAAATGCCACTTTTTAAGTTTTTTTAAGCGTTTTGACCATTTTTGCCTTGTTTCCATGGTAACACAAGACATTTTGGAAATTCCAACGCCAAATTGCACATCTTCCAATGTTGCTCATCGTAACTGTGAAGTTTCATTGAATTTGGAGCATTTTGATAATTTTGAAATTTTTGGTGTGGTATCCATGGCAACATAGTAGTTCCAATGAATGCCAAAAATCATCCAAAACCAGTATATAGTGGGCACCTACATTGTACCAAAATATAATGATTCTAAGTTAAAGCATCTCCAAATAATTCACCAAAACCAAAAAGTGGAATTTTTCACATTTGTTTCGTTTCCATGGAAACGGTGGCCATTTTTAACCATTCCATAGCAAGGTGCACAACTTCAGATGGGGGTCCTCATTATAGTAGAGTTCCATCAACATTGGTTCCCTTTTACTCCAAAAAACCTGACGGACAAAAAAAGGTGGAAGAATAATAATAATAACTAGATTTGTAATTGCCAGCAATAACGGATGGCACCCTTCCCCTATTGCCAAGGTAACAGCAGCCATTTTGAAAATTCCAAAGTCAAAGACCGGATTTACACATGCCTATTAACATTTTTGTAAAGTTTTAGAAAGATTGGAGCATTTTGAAAATTTTGAAATTTTTTGCATTTTACCAGTTTCCATGGTAATGGCGGCCATGTTGGTGGTGCCAACCCTTATTTGCAAATCTGCACATGGTGGTTAACATTATTGTTAAGTTCCATTAGCATTGGTCCATACAGTTCCAAGAAATTGCCTGGACAAAAAAAGTGGAAGAAAAATAATATTAAAAACTAGAATTGCCATTGCAAGCAATAGCGGATGTCACCCTGGTCCACCAATTTTCACTAAACAGCAGCCATGGTAACGGCAGCCATTTTGGAAATTTCAAAGTTGAATGCCGCATCAAGAATTACAAGTTAACATTCCTATAACGTTTCATACATTTTTGAAGAATTTTCAAAATTTTGCTATTTTTGAACAGTTTCCATGGCAACATTTGAAAATTCCAAAGTCATACTGCTGCTTCATATTGTGCTCCCGATAATATTATACCATCATATAACATTTAAGGGCTGTAGAATTAATTTAACACTAATGTTCTGGAATGTTCCATTGAATTTTTCATATTTTTGCTGTTTCCATGGCAATGGCAGCCATGTTTTTAATTCCAAAGTCAGGTGCACAATTAGACATGGTGATCAACATTATGTTATAGTTCCATCAACATTGGTCCATTCAGTTCCGAGAACTAAGCTGGACAAAAAGTGTGGAATAAGAATAATAAAAAAGAATCGTACAATAACAATATGTCACCCGACCTCCGTCAGGGTGACATAATAATAAGAAAAAAAGAAACGAAGAATAACAATATGTCACCCAAACTCCGTTTAGGGTGCCATAACTAGATTTGCGATTGCAAGCAATAGCGGATGGCACCCTTCCCCTATTGCCAGGTGAGCGATAGCCATGGTAACGGCGGCCATTTTGGAAATTCCAAACTCAAAAGTCAAGTCTACATTAGCTGAGCAACATTTGTTATAAGTTTCAATAAATTTGAAGCATTTTGAAGTTTTTTGTATTTTTGCTGTTTCCATGTTAACGGCGGCCATTTTGAATATTTCAAAGTCAAACCCCCGCTGCAATTTTTTCCCTCCATAATCATATACAATCATAAACCATTTAGTGTCTCTAGAATAAATTAAACATTGATGTTCTAGAATGTTCTGTGAAAATTCAAAGTTTTGATCTTTTTGCATTGTTTCCATGGTAACAACAGCGATTTTGGAAATTCCAACGCCAAATTCCACATCTTCCAATGTTGCTCATCGTTACTGTGAAGTTTCATTAAGTTTGGAACATTTTGAGATTTTTGAATTTCTTGGAGTAGTTTCCATGGCAACATAGTAGTTCCAATGAGTGCCAAAATCATCCAACACCTGTATATAGTGGGCACCTACATTGTATTAAAATATAATGATTCTGAGTTAATAAGAATCCAAATAGTTCACCAAAACAAAAAACTGGATTTTTTCACATTTGTTCTGTTTCCATGGTAACGGTAGCCATCTTGAACCATTCCATGCTTCCTGCAACACTGCACATGGGGGTCCTTAATATAGTAAAGTTCCATCAACTTTGGTCCATTGGATTTCGAGAAATCGCGCGGACAAAATTTGTTGCAAGAAAAATAAGAAAAAAAAGAAACGTAGAATAACAATACGTCACCCCAACTCCGTTGAGGGTGCCATAACAAAGAAACATAAGATAAGCAATATGTCACCCGACATTGTCGATCGGGTGACATAATAATAAGAAACCGAACAAAAACATAAAGTCCGCAAAACTCCGTTTTGGTGACTTAATTATGGTAAACTATGTAGGACAAAAAATAACGGTCGGTGTACTATATTTGTATAAGATTGCATATGAAACATCATTGTTTACGTTTCTTCGTTCCCCGTTTTAACAGTCTCTTCCTATTAAAAAAATATAAATCTGCATTTAAATCATGGAATTTTAATCTTAATTTACCTTGTTTGCCTTGGATTTAAATTCATGATTTAAGATTCTGTTTTGACAAATGATCAAACGAAAATTGTACAATGGATGAATTATTGGATATTATTGAAAAAGTGTTGTTAAACGTAAAAAAAACCTATTACTATGTACATTTGCATTATCTCGTAGTCAAACTTATCCAGAACGATTATAAATAATATCTGGGAGTCTGGAACGTCAGAAAAATATACTCGAGCTGAACATGAATGAAACATTTGCCACTGGACGTTAGGCTAGAAACGAAACCAATCATTTTCCTTCTTCAAATTATATTAACAGTATACTATTCCAAGAAGAGAACTTCTCATACATGTACTTTTCATTTTGAAATAAATTATATGAATCAGTCATGTGAGTGTTGGATGATGCCGTTAAATAGTTTTGTTTAAAAAAAAAACAATCATGAACTACTGACTTAAAAAGTCACTTTTGAGACGGTTCATTATTTAATAATTAAATTTTGGATGTAACGGGTCTTCTGATTGGCTGACGTTATTTTGTTACTGTCAGCCCATAGATATAAGTTAGTCATGTGACCGTAACGTCATCATCGTTTTTTCATGGTTTGCTACGGTTTAAAATGGAATTTAGAATTAAATTATAAGAAATGACTGTAATATTTTTTCTGTCTATTCGAAATAACATAAAAAATGTGGTGCACACTGTGAAAAAACCCGCTACGCGCGTTTTTCAGTGTGCACCAAATTTTTGGGATACGATTGCTTTAAAGCAATCTGTAGACTTATACCGGTGGCTCAGAGCATTGGCCTCACGTCAATCTTTTTATTCTAAACATGAAGGAACATCTCAGATAATAATGATTGTCTTGCTTTAAAAGGTAAAAAAACAAATGGATTGAACTTAAACAACTTTCCTATAATATTCTTTTCATAATCTTTATGTTTGATAATTCCCTTGACTTATATATGCGTGTTTTTATCAACACGGAAAATCAGAATTAAGCAGTATTTATATTTAGTGTATTTATAAATTTAGAAACACGTCAGAGGGAATTCCCAGTTCTGATAAAATGCGAATGTTCTCTTGATTCCGATAAATCTATTTCTGTCATATAAGAACTGAAGTGGAGTTTTTCTTATATGTTACCGTTATGAAACGGATATTTGAGATTGTACTTCCATAAAGACATAGAGAACCATGTAGGTCGTTTAATAAACATTTAATATACGTTCTTGCTACAGGGTTTGTTTTGGAAATTATGCACATGCGTATAGTTTTCTTGACTTCGAGGGTTTTTAGATTGAATGGTTGCTCTAGATTTCCCACTCAATTAATTAATTTATAACTCATGGGATCTTGTCTACTATTGAAGGTTATTGTTGTTGCATAATTTTAAATCATATGCAACATTTAAATTAAAATAACCGTCGTCCACATCGTAGAACACCCCTTCAGGCCAAAATGGAGTCTTCCTTATTATCGTTTCGAGTTATCTCCCTTCCGGAAGTAACTTCCGTGAATTCTGAATGAAAACAATAGTCGAGTATTAGCTCGTTCTGTCAATAAACGTTGTATTATATTAAAAAAGATCGCAATTTAAACCGATAAATGTGAATCGAAAGGAGTCATGATCACTGCCCCAAAGGAAATTAAATATTTAAAGAGTTAGGAATTTGGTTCCTCCTAGAATTAACGTAGGAAAATATGTGATAAGATACGAAGTGAAATACCTTTAAGTCTCTCACTCTGAATCGCAGTGACTGCTGTGGAAACTTGGGATTGATAGTACAAAAATAAAACACAATAGGCCTAATTACATTGTCCATACACTTTTATCCGGGATTGGCTATTTTGTAACTATTTTACATGTGCAGTTGAATTAGTTTTGAGAATAATATTATCCAGCTACATGTATACATGTGTCAATGAAACAACGGCAATCGAATCCCTCAGAGCAAACTGCTCTTTACTTTGTGTTATTTCTTCTTAGACAGAAAAAATATTACACTAATATTCCTTAAATAATAATATCATCGATACAGAGAGGAAATAATGGCGCGCTAAATTGATGTGGACAAAGTTTGATGTTATCTTTATCATACAATATCTGCCCTGACATAGAAATATTATTGGTTTACATTGAGTCCATATATATTTACATGATATTAAAGTGTATATGTTCAGTTTTGGTTATCGGGGTCAAATAATTTTGTTATTAAAACGACTCAGTCTGATATATCGAAACTACTGAAATTTGTTAACAATTCAATATTTTAAATAAAAAGAGGACATGATGCATTTGAATTAAACAATCCATCATGATCGGTTGTTGTCTGCTCTATGGTCGGGTTGTTGTCGCTTTGACACATTCCCCATTTCCTTTCTCAATTTTGTAAGTGATTTACTATGCAGCTATATAATTATTTATTTATTAAGATTTACATAATAAAGTGTATATATGGTCAGTTTTGGTTGATGCTGTCACATATGATCAGTTTTGGTTGCTCGGAACAAATAATTTTGTTATACCAGTCAGTTTGAGGTATGAAAACTACTGATATTTGTTTATGATGCAATATTTTGAATAAAAAGAGGACACGCTGACACTCTAAATTGATGCAAAAGAAATTAGGTAGCATTGTGTTCCAATATTTCTATCATTTTTTATAATACAATCCATACTAACATAACAATATTACAGATTTTTTATGCGACTATAAGAGTTACATAAAAAAGAGCAAACATGGTCAGTTTTTGGCCGATACAGTCATATATGGTCAGTTTTGGTTGATGCTGTAATAAAAAAAATAAATTAACGGTACCAATTTTCTTGCACCTGATGCGCATTTCGACAATACATGTCTTTTCAGTGATGCTCGTTGCCAAAATATTTGAAATCCAAAGCTTATATAAAAGATGAAGAGCTATAATCCAAAATTTCCAAAAAGTATAGCCAAATCCGTGAAAGGAATCAGAGCTTTGCATGAGGGAGATACATTCCTTAATTTATAATAATTTCTAATATTTTGTAACAGCAAATTTTGATAACACAAAAAATCCGTATTTTCATGCCAGTACCGAAGTACTGGCTGCTGGGCTGATGATACCCTTGGGGACTAATAGTCCACCAGCAGAGGCATCGACCCAGTGGTAGTAATAAAATAAACGGTACCAATTTTCTTGCACCAGACATGATCAGTTTTGATTGATGCAGACAAATAATTTTGTTACATGAGTCAGTCTGAGGTATGAAATCTACTGATGTTTGTTTGTGATGCAATATTTGGAATAAAAGTAGGAAATGCTGGCACTCTCAATCGATGCGATTTTTTTTTTTGTGGTAGTTGATTTCCAATATTGCAGTTGTTTATATACTACAGTCCCTCTTGACCTAAAACTAAAACTAAAGTACTGTGCAGCTATATAGACTTGCATAAAAAAAATAAAAATATGGTCAGTTTTGGTTGACGCGGTCAAAAGGTTTTATTACACGACTCAGTCTAAAGTATGAAAGTTACTGATATTTGTTTACGATTCAATACTTTGAATAAACAGAGGATATGCTGTTACTATACATTCATGCTAACACAATTTTTAGGTCATTGTTTTCCAATATTGCTGTAACTTGTATATTACAGTCCCTCTTGACCTAAAATTATAACTGAATTACTGTGCAGCTATATAGATTTGCATAGGTCAGTTTAGATTGATGCTGTCAAAAGATTTTATTACACGAATCAGTCTGAAGTATGAAAACTACTGATATTTGTTTACGATTCAATACTTTGAATAAAAAGAGGACATGCTGGCACTATAAATTCATGCGAACAAATTTTTGAGGTCATTGTTTTCCAATATTGGTGTAACTTGTATATTGTTGAAGTCCCCACGGTGACCTATAGTCGTTAATGTCTGTGTCATTTTGGTCTATTGTGGATAGTTGTCTCATTGGCAATCATACCATATCTCCTTTTTTAAATATTACAGTCCCTCTTGACCTAAAACTATAACTGAATTACTGTGCAGCTATATAGATTTGCAGAAAAAAAGAGCAAATAAGGTCAGTTTAGATTCATGCGGTCAAAAGATTTTTGTATAACAGGTCCGTCCGAGGTATGAAAACTACTTGTAAACAGATATCACATTTGTTTACGATTCAATATCTTAAATAAAAAGAGGACATGCTAGTACTATAAATTGAGTGCAAATAAAATTTTGAATTCATTAATGTTTCTTGCCTAAAAAGATAACTGGATTCCTGCAGTGTGCAGCTAAATGTATATAGATTTATATGATGAAATCAAATATGGTCAGTTTAAGTTTAATTTAAATACATATTTATTTATAATAGTGGATCATTGGCGGATCCAGAGGGGGGAGGGTGTCCTTTTTTGGACAATCAATGCATTTGAAATATAGTTGGACCCCCCCTTTTTTTAAAAACTGATGAATCAGCCCCTGGTGGATTGGGAAACAAGGTATTACATTGAGGTCAGATAATTTTGTTATCTAAAAGGAGCCATCCTGACTCCCGGAATGACAAATGTAAAACAATTGAAACAATATTCCCCCCCCCCCCCCCAATATTAACGGCCTAATTTATGTTCAAAAAGTTTTAAAAAAAAATGAAAGAAAAGCAAATAATTTATGTAACACATGAACAAAAGAAAATCACTGAATAACAGGCTCCTGACTTGGAACAGTCACATACATGCAGATTATGGCGGGGTTAAACATGTTCTCTTGTCGAGGAAAAATTTGAAATAAAACCGGCAAAATAGCAAAACTCTTTATTATATTAATCGCTATTTTGCCGAAGCCTTTATATTTAGACAAAGAGGTCTTAAAACTTATAAATCAATTCTAGCCGTAGAATTTATAAATTAGTTCTAGTCGTGGAATTTGTAATCAATTCTAACCACAGAACTGTTCTAGAATTAGAACTGACCAAAGATCTGGTCAGTTCTAGGTAGAACTGTCTAAAATTGTTCTAGTGTAGAACTGTCAGGATCAGTTCTAGGCAGAACTGTCCAAATCAGTTCTAGGTAGAACTGACCAAATCAGTCCTAGGTAGAACTGTCCAAATCAGTTCTAGGTAGAACTGACCAAATCAGTTCTAGGTAGAACTGACCAAATCAGTTCTAGGTAGAACTGACCAAATCAGTTCAAGGTTAGAACTGTTCTAGCTAGAACTGACAAAAAGGTGTCAGGCTGACAGATCTACGTACTGTCCTAGAACAGTTCTCCTGACAGATTCTGACAGATTTAATGAGAGGTTAGAAGTGATCTCCACTGTATGTTGGACACAATAGAATTTTCGGTGTATTATGTAGGATAAAATATATTGTTCGGTGCACTAAGTAGGACAAAAAAGAACGTCATGTGCTCGATGCAGGACAAAAAAGAACGTTATGTGCTCTATGTAGGACACAATAACATTCGGTGGACTGTATAGAAAACAATACGGATCGTACAGTGCACTCTATATGACACAACAAACCGTTCTGGCACTATGAAGGAAAAAAATTAACATTCGATGTACTAACCGTAGAACACAATCGAATGTTCAGTGCACTATGTAGAACAAATAACATCGTTCTGTGCTCCATGTAGGAGACAATAGAATACTCGATGCAATATGTTGGATATAATGGAACGTTCGGTGCACTGTGTAGGACAACACATAATGTTCGGTGTACTATGTAGGACAAACAATAACGTTCGGTGTACTATGTAAGACAAACCATTACGTTTGGTGTGCTATGTAGGACAAAAAATAACGTTCGGTGCACTATATAGGACAAAAAATAACGTTTGGTGTACTATGTAGGACAAAAAATAACGTTCGGTGCACTATGTAGGACTAAAAATAACGTTCAGTGTACTATATGTAGAATAAAATAGAACTTCAGTGCACTATAAAGGATACAATATATTGTTCGGTGCTCCATGGAGAACACAATACAAAGTTCGTTGGACTATGGAGAACACAATACAAAGTTCGTTGGACTATGGAGAACAAGACGGACTGTAAAATGCACTCTCTAGGTCAAAACAGACCGTTCTGTGCACTATGTATGATACAATATATTGTTCGGTGCTCAATGGAGATCTTTGGTCGCGTGGTTGTCTCTTTGGCATATTCATCATTTCCATTCTCCGTTCGGTTTTTTGTTGTTTTACTTTTTACTATGACAAATGAAACTGATAGATTGCAATACAATTGAGAATGGAAATGGGGGATGTGTCAAAGAGATAACAACCCGACCATAGTACAGACAACAGCAGAAGGTCACCAATAGGTCTTCAATGATAAACAAGGGCATAATTGCTAATTCATTGAGCCGTGACAGATCCATGGTTGCCCGATTTGTGTTCCAATTTTGTAGATATTTTACTAAGCGAGGATTGTAGTATCGCTTGGTAAAACCAGCGCATATTTGATAGGTTGTTTTAACCGATTTGACATCAATAGTACTACAAATAATTGATTGTTTTGTCTTTGATACTTGTATTTGACCTACCGAATTAGACTATTTACCGGATTTGTTATAACATAAGCAACATGACAAGTGCCATGTGTGGAACAGGATCTGCTTACCATTTCGGAGCACCTGAGATCATCCCAAGTTTTTGATGGGGTTCGTGTAGCTTATTCTCTACTTTTATATATTGTGTCATGTGTTCATGTGTACTATAATTTGTCTGATTGTCCATTTTTAGCCATTTCGTTGCCAGATTAATTTCGATTTATGAGTTTGACTGTACCTCTGGTATATTTCGTCCCTCTTTTAATGGCTTTGGTCTAGCTCTTAGTAGATGAGAGGACTCTTAGATCGGTGCTGGGGCTTTGGTGAATTTATGTTATGCCGTTACACCACTGTCTCGTGTTAAATGGAGGGTTGCACAACCGCAATCATGTTTAAGACCGTCAAATACTTAAAGTTCCGGTCCAATGACAAGTGTCAGTGGTTATTGTTTGTTCCCATAAGTCTTTCTTGTTTTTCGTTTATTGTTTTGTGTAAAAATCAAGCTGTTAAGTTTCTCGTTTGAATTGCTTAAATTTGTAAGCTGCATTCTGTAAACTTAGACAATGAAATTTCCCACAGTACGCATTTAACGGCTTAAATTGTGCCGCGTTTACTAAGAAGTTTCTTATAAAATTATCTCCTATACCCCTCGGCTACTTCCGTCTTCCTCAGAATTCATTTTCGCCGCTATACTTGTGTATTTATACTTGTAACATTCTGAAGTTGTGTCACTTTGGCATCATGAGGCATACAGATCATATATGGACACCAGTGGGTAAACAAGCTGTTAAGTTTCTCGTTTGAATTGCTTAAATTTGTAAGCTGCATTCTAAAAAATCTTTAAAATTAGACAATGAAATTTCCCACAGTACGCATTTAACGGCTTAAATTGTGCCGCGTTTACTTAGAAGTTTCTTATAAAATTATCTCCTATACCCCTCGGCTACTTCCGTCTTCCTCAGAATTCATTTTCGCCGCTATACTTGTGTATTTATACTTGTAACATTCTGAAGTTGTCTCTCTTCGGCATCATGAGGCATACAGATCATATATGGACACCAGTGGGTAAACAAAACAAATATCTATGAATACTAAATATCTTCCCAAAAGAGGCGTGGTTTGCGAAACAGTTGTATTTACAAAGTGCAATCTGTAAATTAGGGGCCTTTTATAGCTTGTTTTAAAGTATGGTTTATAATATTTGATGTGTTTTCCTCAGTTTTAGTTTGTTACCCGGATTTTTTTTCGGTCGATTTATGAATTTCGAACAACGGTATACTACTGTTGCCTTTATTCTACTCATTGATGTAGGCCATATACGATAACCTTTAGTTGCTAATATTTACGGCATTTTGTATTTGCTGTATAGTTGTCTCATTGAAAAACCATACGATATCTCCTTACTTTATAAATACAGTTATAAACAGGATGAAAATATATAAACAAATTGTTGTCAAAATTTATTCTTTCAGAAAAAAGCAACTGATAGTATTCAAGAATGCCTACTTTTCAAATGCCTTACAGAGACGTCTGTTTGACGTATTGTTATTGATGACGTCACGTCTCAAAGCAGTCTGATCAACTCTCATCTTGTCCGAAAACATAATATCCATAAAGTAATGTGATCATCAATACTGTTGTTGTGACAATAACAAATACCATATAGACGGTGAAGAAGAATTCATCCCAAATTCTGACTATTTCGCTCCATGTGAGCTCCTGTTTATCACCTGGTTTCATTGTATTCGCCTCAATCATTAGTTTATCACGTGGTTTTATTGTGTTCGTCTCGCTCTCCATTACATTGACGATGCTTACGGTTTTTAATTTAAAGTCTTTCACCTCTGTTGATATTTCATCTTTTCTTCTGCAGCAGAAGCAAGTGGAAATACGGAGAAACCTTTGAAAGCAGGAAGTAGTCGACAACAGCCATTTTGGTACTTGGTCTTGTGGGATCTTATGGTGACATCTAAGTATAAACAAAGTAATTGGAATAGAGAGAATCCCAGCTATCAGCACCAGTAAATTGTAAAGACCTGTAAATAAAACCAATCTATAATCTCATATTTAAATGTATGTTACGTTCTTGACACATCTCGCGGCAGATGTACAGAAGCGGAATATGCCAAGATTTTTCCATAAGTTCTTGACAATTTTTGTCGAGCCTTCGAAATTTGTTGAAAAAGCGAGTAAAAAGTGATGCTAAATTCCGTCGTCGGTATCGTCGTAGGCGGCGTCCATAAATATGCACTCTGTGGTTAAAGTTTTTGAAATTTTAATAACTTTCTAAAACTATTCTAAAGTTCTATCAAACTTGGGCGGCAACTTGTTTATGATCATAAGATAATATCCAGAAATAAATTTTGTTTGTCAGTTAACATAACATTCACTCTGTGGTTATAGTTTTTAAATTTCAATAAATTTCCCATACTATCCTGGATTTCTACTAAACTTGAACAGAAGCATGTTTATGATCAAATGCTAGTAACTAGAAGGAGTTTAATAAAATAAAAATAAATATTTTACTTATAAATGGACTTAGGGTTACTGCCAGTTAACATTACATTCACTCTGTACTTCAAGTTATTAAAATGTAACCTTGGATTCATTTATTTTAGTTGGTACATTTTTTTCCGGACTAGCTGATGAAAACTTGCATATTCGTGGATATTGGAATTCGTGGCTTTGGCAAATTCTTAATTCATTCCTTTAGAAAAATCTGTATTTCGTTGAACAATTAATTTGAATTCGTGGTTCCCCTGTACCCATAAAAAGTGGTATTGAACGAATATTAAAGATTTTTTTTATTGCTATGCAACTTATTTATCATGTTTATAAATTTAGATATGTATATGAAGTGTATTTGTACAGTTACAGCCAATACGAGTAAAAGTAACTCCAACCGTTTTACATGAGCATAGTTAAATCAACTTACTGAGAACAGATATATTTACCGACGTTGTCGGCATATTATCCGCAACTAAAGTGAGGTAAACGGCGTACGCCAACATCACAGTCAAACAATATCCAATCTTTCCGGAATTAACTTCTACCTTGAACACAAAACTAGTCAGAATCGCCAATCCAATCACTGGTAATATAATGTTCATTGCTATAAAACCAGGTCGACGAACAAATTTAAATTGTAGTTTAGCCATATCGAAAGGAATTTGATCACCTCTATACTCAGTGTAGACGGAAGTTTCGTAACCAGCATAAACCCATTCCCCATTCTCACTGAAGAAATCCATTATAACTGGGTTAGTGTCAAATAAAATAGTGACTTCGTTATTTGAATAAGACCAACTAGATATAACAATGGAACATTTCTGTGCATCAAAAGGATAATATGTGATGTCACTATCACAATGTGTTGTTATCATCCTCATCTGTGCCCAATTGACCACGCCTTCCATCAATATTCTCATCATATTGACATCATCGTCTATAATACCAAGGTCTCCAACTCTGCAAAGAAAACATTATCGAAAACTTAAAAGTTAACTCGACCAGAATGAAAAGCATCGTATACATATTGGTACAAGTATCATAAACACTTATATTGTGTAAACGTTGTGTTCTTCGTGTATCGGTAAAGAATCCGGAACCCGTAGTCCAATAGTGGTTATTGTTGCATGGCTACAACCAGTCATGTTTGGTTTTCATTTATGTTATAAAGCTTGAACATGTATCATAGAGTATTATTCCATCTTGTATTGGTTTAGATGTTTTCTTTATATTAAAGCCAATCCCTTCCCCTCCATATTCAGTTTTTGTTTGTTTGATTTAGTTTTAATTTTCTTTAAATTTTGGTTTCTATTTTCTTTCTTGTAAACCTAACCTAGACCCTCCTGTATGAATGCACACATATCCATAAAAATATATATGCAATATTCGTATCTTTCTTGCATTTGATTTGTACATAAACCAGGTCCTTTTTTTCTCATTTTAATTGTTGCATCTGTCATTTAAGTGCGCACAGGTTCGATGCCACTGCTGATGGACGTTTCGTCCCTGAGGGTATCACCAGCCCAGTAGTCAACATTTCGGTTTTGACAATAATATCAATTATGTGGTCATTTTCGTATGTAAACGAAACGTGAGTCTAGTGTACTAAATTATAATTCCTTGTACCTTTGATGACTATTAACATCAGTGGTCCTTTGTCACTGCTGGTAGACGTTTTCTTCTCCGAGAGTATCACCAGCCAATGTAGTAAACACTTCGGTGAGGACATGAATATCAATTATGTGGTCATTTTCATCAATTTCATAAAGGATTGTCTTATCCCAGGCATAATATATACCGTATTAGGTCACTATCACACTATGTAGCTAATAATTCAAGCAATTCATTACATGCAGGCGTTTGCATATATCTAAGTTTAAAGAAATATTTACTCACGAATTCGCTATAAATAATGTTGGCCGCCATGTGTATGCAGATGTACTGAAGATATAAGGTATTGTATTATATGTAGGGTCAGTATCCCAGGCTAATCTTTCTTCGTTCCAATGCTGTAATAAAAAATAACATGTGACAGTAGAAGATACAATTAGGGTTATGATATTTATCATCACAATGAGAACAACGTCATAAAAAAAATCCGTGAAAGGGATGTCATTTTTTTTGTATGGATTCCATGAGGGTTGTAAGTTGTAATGTGTTGATCCAACGTTGTCAATTGTATCACCGCACATTACCTCAAGAGTTACTAGTTTGTAATCAGTCGTTGAATTAAAATGTTCAAGGTAGTGTACACAACTTGCCCTGTATTCATGACAACTGATCAAGTATTTAAAACAACTTACTAAGTAATCTAGACAAATGACCAAGTAATCATGACAACTGACGAAGTAATCGTGACAAATGACCAAATTATCATGACAACTGACCAAGTAATCGTGACAACTGGCCAAGTAATTGTGACAACAGACAAAGGAATCGTGACAACAAACCAAGTAATCGTGACAACTGACCAAGTAATTGAAATAATTTACTAACTTTTCTAAAATATTATGTTAGACAACCTATTAAATAGTTATGAAAACTTACCAAATGTTTCTAAATTTTACAATACAAAAGATGAAGATGTGCTATGATTGTCAATGAGACAACTCTCCACAAGTATTTATGAAAACTTACCAATTGAAAATATCCAGTCATCGACATTGTTTGATCTTTTATGCTCTGAAAAAGGAATAATATTTTAAAGTCATATAAAAGATGAGTTCATTCCCGGTATGTTGTGTTGTTCATTTTGCACAGTCTTTAGCGTTATGCATTGTTTTATTATGAATGTTTGTTATCCTTTCGTCTACACAGCCAAATTTTGCTCACGTGAATTTCACGTGAATCTCATTTCACGTGAATTTCACATGAATTTCACATTAATTTCACGTGAATTTCACATGAATTTCACGTGAAGTGATTTCACGTGAAATTCACGTTAACTTTTCACGTGAATTTCATGTGAAGAGATTTCACGTGAAATTCACATTAAATTTTCACATGAATTTCATGTGAAATTATTTCACATGAATTTCACGTAAAATTTTCACGTGAATTTCACGTGAAAAAATATAAATGGTTTCTAAGTTATAAAAAATTAAATGAAAATCAAAAATTTTGTCAACATCTCATACCTTGTATTTATGTATCATATATTTGCTTGGAATCTCAATTTAATTTCAAAATTTATATTTTCACGTGAAATTCACGTGGAATATTTCACGTTAAATTCACGTTAAAAAAATCATGTTAAATTCATGTGAAAAATTTCACATTAAATTCATGTGAACAATTTCATCAGAAATAAACATGAATCAAAACCCCTGTGAAATTTATGTTTCATTTTATCTGAATTAAACCATGAGTTCATAAGAGAAATTTGAATTTATTGAGTTAGTTTTTTGCAATATATAAATGAAAACAAATTCACATGAAATTTACACATACTATTGTTCATTTCAATTTTGAAGAAGTGAATCATTTCAAAGCTGTTATTCTTTGTGTCTAAAGATGTACATAAAAGAAGGACATAGAACCAATGTTAATGGTTAATATTTATCATTTTTAAGCATGAATTATCTCCCTTCATAGTGAATTAAATGCAACTACAAAAATATGTTGGTCTTTAAATATATATTTTTATCACTGTTTATATTAACTATCTCTAGTAGAATCACAAAAATGGAATTTTGTATACACATGTGTAACTCTCATTTGAATTTCAAATTCATAGATGCATATATTATAGTGATGGACTAATTGATTTAGTAGTAGTGTTTCTATAATTATTAATTTGTAAATTTAATTACTTTCACACATCTAATATCTTCTTTACTTTTAAACTTTTAAAAAATGAAAGTAACTCCACCTTATGAAATAGATACTACATGTACTAGCTGTTACTGTAAATAGATCATTTACTTCCGAAAAATGAGTTATCTCCCTTTTTTTTTACTGTGCATGAAACTTTTCCTCAAACTATTAAATTTAGGTAAAAAAAAATTGTGAGCAATTTCAATCTGCACAGTAGTTAAACATTAAATAGTACATGTGAATAAAAACAGTAAGCATACTAAGAAAAGAGTTTTATATGTACTATACTTTGTCAATAAATGTAAATTAATTTGAATGTATATTAATTTTTGAAGTTTCTATATTTAAAGTGCAGTATAAAACTGCTATGTTTTCACAAATTATATATATCAAAAATGTCTGATTCAACATGCATTATAAAAGTGGCGAATGTTAATAACTTAATCCCTTAACCAAATTTAAAGGAAGAAAAAATATCATATCAAGGATTGTTTGTGTATTGACTAGATAGCAATTTATTTGTTTGTACCCTTTCCAAATATTCCATACTGTTTTTTATACTGTAAAATATTTCTCAATTTCCCTAAAGAGTTGATGAGTTATCCGGGTTTGTCAAACAATGGGGAAATTTAAACTAAAACATGTAAAAAGCTTTATCTTTATTTAGTTTTTATATTTTTTGGTATTAAATATTAGGTATATTTTAAGTAGTTTATTTAGGATTGTCCTTATTACTCTGGAAAAGGTTAATGTAAAATTTTTAGTGTCCCCATTCTTATGGGAATTATTTTCCAATCAATGTAGGAAAATAGTTACAGAAAAAAAAGGCAAAGTAAATAAAGTTGCAATAATTGACGGATATGGGTCAAGGATATTGAAAAAGTGTGAGAAGACTTGTAAAAAGAAGAGGTACCTTGGGAATGTGGTAAATCAAATCCCCTACACCCTCCCTTTTCCCATACAATCTGCTTCAGAACTGATTTCAAATTTTTAATTATCTTTTAAACTTTATTTATAATGAATAAATTTATGGTCTTTAATATACATAATGTCTTAAATTATTAGTCTGTTTATTGTCTGCTATTTGGACAGGTTGTTGTCTCTTTGACAATTGTTTTCCACTTCCATTCAAATTTTATGTGTTATGAAAACTTATTGACTGACAGTAAAATATTATTTTAGAGACAGACTCTTTTTTGGAAAATAATTGGTTGCTTATGTAAAAAATCACTGAAGCGTGACTGGAGCAGCCCCCTCTTAGCGAGTCAGTGGGCCCCCATTTATGAACATTTCTGGACCCCCCCCCTGTATTCTAATTCATGGTATTTGAAAGCTAATTGTGTGGTAAATGATTGCTAATTAGACAAGGCTGGTTTATTTCTCATTGAATTTAAGTTATAAACATTTATCTTTATAAATATATATTATCTGTGATTATACTAAACAATATAAAAGTCCCAGTTATTAATTGAAATAATAGTTAAATAAGTTATTATATTTTATAAATTAAAGCCATATAAAAGGGTTGTAACACAGGGACTCGGTTAGCAGATTAAAATTTTGTAAATCAATGTTTTTAATTTATTTTTTATTATTTCCTGTCTATTTGCATTACTATATTAACGTATTTAAAGTTGCCATCACTATTTCTTTGTTTTCTGGCAATGTGCAGTTTACTATCCACAGAGACATATAATATGTCTCTGCTATCCATATCCATATACTTAAAAAAACATATTTTTTAAGTATATGGATATGGATAGTAAACTGCACATTGCCAGAAAACAAAGAAATAGTGATGGCAACTTTAAATACGTTAACATAGTAATGCAAATAGACAGGAAATAATAAAAAAATAAATTAAAAACATTGATTTACAAAATTTTAATCTGCTAACCGAGTCCCTGAGGGTTGTAAGGGTTGTTCATGTGGAGGTGCTCCTTTGTAAAGGATGCTTATAAAACAAAACAATTTGTTATATGTTCCAAGAATTTGTTTTGTATTTAATATATAGTCACTATATATTACAAGATTGGGGATACCTTTTTTTTCACATGGAGAAATACTTTGAACATCAGCAAAATATCCGCCAATCTGTAGTCCGGATTCGGATTTTTTAAAAACGCTTGAAAGATACAGATTATGACGCGTTTTGAAGAAGAGAAGAACGCAGCCGATAATAATTTGTCAACAACAATAGTACTTGTTTTAGCTAATTTAACAAGACAACCAATGCCAAGGAGCTATGAATTAATAAATACTCGAGGATATACTTCAGGTAACTAAAAAAATATGATTAAATAGTGCAGGGATAAACAGAAATCTGCAATGACTGAAAGCTTCCATCTTCTGTTCGACATAAATTTATTCATTACTTCACGTTCACCCAAGTACCTGTTTGCCCTGATTTGTTTTTTTATATGTTGTCTGCTTGCATAATGTTTATTATTTGAACAGAGTATGGCAAAGAATGTTGAAAAATTCGGCAAATATGTATATGGCTGCAAACGAAAAATTATTTTCCCTTTCATTTTGCAGTATTTAACAGTCTTCACAATTAACTGTTAAATCTACAGGCACAGAGCTCAATTTTTGAAATTTTTTAGTTAGATTCTGAAGGCCTGTCCTGTAGATAGGATTTTTACAGGCCTGATAGCAATTAAACATGCCTGAGCTGCCACTCAGCGTGAAGACTAAGTATTATAACAGAGACATATAATAAATAAACTGTCTGTTTGTTGTCTCTTTGTCTTTTACATCATTCCACATTTCTATTCTCAATTTTATTAAAATACTTTTCATGTTTTACAATACGTACATACGTATATGTACATCATTGTTTTTACTCATTTTTTACTAGTTTATCAAAACAAAACCTAATTTACAGTCTCACTAATTAGCGACAAGAAGAATATTTTTTTATCATTCAAACCGATACTACATTGTTTATGTTGTACTACATGTATCTTATCTATGATCAACTCAGTCATATATAGATAACAAAACACTTGCAGTTTAATATCACATACATTTGTACATGTATGACACAGGACAATAGTTATCACATACATGTACATTTGTACATGACATAGGACAATCACTGACAAGTTTCAAGACTTCCTAGCAGTAACTGAAAGCCCAAATACCTAATCTGTGGTACACTTTTATTCTGCAGGTGGCTGTACCCCACTTTTAACATTAGATATCATTTAACGTCATATCATAAGGAAACAACTGTGTTGATTTCTCTTATTCCAACATATCTGGATAACAATTTATAGAAAACAACCACAAGGGCCAGAGAATTTCCAGCTAGGGGAGGGAAATGTTCCCATACATTTTTGTAATTCTTGAACTGGCAAAAATATATGAATCGATAACTACAACAAGACGATACAATATAAAACAGATGTGGAATTGATTGTCAATGAGACAACTCTCCACAAGACACCAAATGACAGAAAAGTAACAGCTTAAGGTCATCGTACACCCTTCAACAATAAGCAAAGGTTTAAGCCAATATCACCTACTCAGCTACATTTACATGTACATTGTACATTGACATGATGGAAGATCACAAATGTATATAAAACATTAAAACAAGAAAACTAATGGCTAATTAATAAACAGAACAATGATAAAAAAAACAAGTATCATTAAGTAACTAACAAAGCAACAAAGAAGAACCACTAAATTACAGGTTCCGGACTTGGGACTGGCACATACATGTACAGAAAGGGGCAGGCTTAAACATCATTGACATGTAAGGAAAATCCCAACTCTCACCCTTATTATAGTTATATTTATTTTAGATCATGACAAGCAGTAACAAGTTTACAGATCAACATGATCAAGCTCAATATATATTCTGTTCAGAAAATAATAACTTCAGATGTTTTATTTTTGCAGAGCTATGTAGTCCTTGGACAGTGGCGCAAAAAAAATCATGCAAATAATCAGTTTATTTATTTTTTTGGGGTTATAATATATATTTTAGGAATTAGGGGCCAAAAAGGGCCAAAATAAGCATTTTCTTGGTTTTTGCACAATAACTTTAGTTTCAGTGAATAGAAATCTATGAAATTTTGACACAAGGTTTATGACCACAGAAGGAAGGTTGGGATAGATTTTTGGAAGTTTAGTTCCAACAGTTTGTGAATTAGGGGCCAAAAAAAGGGCCCAATAAGCATTATTCTTGGTTTTTGCACAATAACTTTAGTTTAAGTTAATAGAAATCAATGAAATTTAAACACAAGGTTTATGTCAGACCACAAAAGAAAGGTTGGTATTGATTTTGGGAGTTGAGGTCCCAACATTTTAGGAATTAGGGGCCAAAAAGGGGCCCAAATAAGCATTTTTCTTGGTTTTCTCACCATAACTTCAGTTTAAGTGAATAGAAAGCTATAAAATTTAAACACAAGGTTTATAACCATAAAAGGAAGGTTGGTAATGATTTTGTGAGTTTTGGTCCAAACAGCTTAGGAATAAGGGGCCCAAAGGGTTCAAAATTTAACTTTTTGTTTGATTTCATCAAAAACTGAATAATTGGGGATCTTTGATATGCTGAATCTAATTATGTATGTAGATTCTTAATTTTTGGTCCCGTTTTTAAATTGGTCTACATTAAGGTCCAAAGGGTCCAAAATTAAACTAAGGTAGTATGTTACATTACAGGGAGACAACTCTGTAAAAGTCAGTTGAACAATTTAATAATATTCTATTGTTGAGGAAAAATTAAGCTTCTCAATGATCAAAATATGTGTTTGTCAAATTGCAATATAGACAATAATTTTTTTTTCTGATAATGTGTGTGGAAAATAGCTTAAGTTACAAACTTTTAGAAGAAGTAATTTTTGATGTTGATTGGTGTAATTTTACACAATATTATTTTCAGGGAGACTCGGGAGCACCTGGTGTACTCGGGGCAATAGGAGAAGTTGGAATGAAAGGAATGAAAGGAAATTCTGGACCAAGAGGACCAACTGGACCTCCAGTAAGTACATGTACTATCTAAAAAAAAAACAAATATAAAAAACAGTTGGATAGCAAATGTTTGTAAGAATATAAATTGTGTAAAAACTGTTAAACTTTGATAATTTTTATTTGGAAAATTATGTCTTAAGCAAAAAAAAGATGGCTATGAAAAAAAATAATGTAGATCTGAATGCATAGTCATTAGTGCATAACCTTATATTTTTATAAAGACTTTCTAGTGATTAATGTAAGCAAAGAATCACAAAGTATTACTATAAAGGATTTTTTATTTGAGCATACCTTTTGATGGAAGGTCAATATTAAAATGATTACTTTGTTTACTTTAGGGCCAACCAGGAGTACAAGGAACTTCAGGACCTAGAGGAAATCCAGGCCCTGTGGTGTGTATTCAGCAGTGTTTGTCACATGTAGATTTAATGTATAAAGTAGGCTTTGTTTGGTAGCAAATATTGTAGGATTGATTGATAAGTGTTTGAGTTATGCTCACATTAGTATGCTTATACACCACTTATAAATAAGTAAAAAGACAACTCAATTAACATTACTCTTGTACAATATATAGGCTTTTATCGGACCACAGATAAATTATCACGTTGTGATTGGTTAAACGCCGGCATGTGGTGACCCCCTATGAGACCGTATGGGGTTAGTAAGTTTCATATGGGTTTCATGACGCGTTAATGGCGACGTCATCTATTAATGTTGTTGTGTTTCTTTTCTTTTTTTTAACAAAACACCGCAGAAAAAGTCCAGCGTCCGATAAATTCGTTATACTATTAACTACTGACCCCCATACGGATCCATAGAGGGTGAATAAAACTCATAGGGGACTCGGCCTCCGGCCTCACCCCCTTTGGATTTTACTTACCCTCTATGGATCCGTATGGGGTCAGTAGCGAACCATATACATGATATAACTTATAATATCTATTTTAATGAATGTTGTATGTTGTTGTGAGAACAGATATATTGAAAATATTGAAAACAAATTCATATATGGTTGAAATTAATGCCAAAGGAATTAGAAAATTATGTTTTAGACAAAAAAAAATGTGGATACAAAGAAAATAAAATAGAATGGAAGCATGAACACATGACCAAGAAGAAAATTTTTCATGCTTATATATGTATCAAAACAGAATTTGTATTAGATTAGAATTGACTTGCATGAAGAAGCTCAAATCCTGTGAAATTTGTGTTATTACGGCTGAATTCACTTTAATTTCATTTAAAAAGAAGAAGCTCGGTTCATGTTAATTTCACGTGAAAAGTTCACGTGAATTTCACGTGAAGGCTCAATTCAAGTGAATTTCACATGAAAAATTTAACGTGAATTTCACGTGAATCAGATATTTTTAAGTGAAATTCACGTGAATTAAGCTTTCACGTGAAATTCACGTAAATTTTTCATGTGAAATTCACGTGAAATATTTCACGTGAATTACGCGTATAAGCTCGATTAACGTGAAATTCACCTGATTTTTTTCACGTGAAATTTATGTTAATTTCACGTTAATTTCACGTGAACAAAATTTGCCTGTGTATATATTTCATTTTTTGCGAAGGTTTGGTTTGGTTTTTTATTTGACTTATGATTTTTTGTAAATGCCTCCTTGGTTTTCACTTTTTTATTAATGAACATGTTTTTTTTCTAAAAACCCTTTATACAAAACTCTTCACTTTAATTATATATAGAGGTGAAAGATATCAAAGGGACATTCAAACTGATGGTCGAAAATAAACTGCCAACGCCATGGCAATAATTGAGCTAAAGACAATTAACAGTAAACAAATCACAACATAGAAAACTAAAGACTTTGCAAAATTAACCCCACAAGAAAACGGGGGTGATCTCGGGTGCTCTTGAAGGTTAAAGAGTGGCTTTAGACTCTCGGTGGATGAATAATTTTCCGAAGCATCATTACTACTACATGAACATGATATCGTAGCTTCAATATTTAATCTACGCCAAATTGGGAATCTATGCGAATTGTCTTTCATATCCGTTCTCTCAACTTGAACAATTAGGTATTGTTTTGACATTTTTACCTATTTTATCTGTTTGTCTGTTCACACATTATTGTCAATCTAATGGAATATATATTAAGCGAGTTTTATGATAATTATTTTCCATTCGTTTGATGTTTTTAAGCTTTTGATTTTGTTTTTTTATAAAGGATTTTCCGATTTGAATTTTCTATGTAGTTCTATATTTTACTTTTGATAATACGAAATCTTACGTAAGTAATTTAAAAAAAAATCTAATTTGAAAACAGTATTGCATTAAATTAGGAGTTACTGAGTGTCACAAAGGATCAATTTACTGGTGTACACATGAAGTTACATAGTTCAATGGAAGAAGAGTTGGCTAATAACAATTAAAAAAGGCGAAAACACTTAGCATGTGTCATGCTAAGTGACTATGTTAGATTGCACAAATGTGTTTGGTATAAAGATAAATTCGGACAACCTCCTGTCCCCTTCCATCTCCAAAGCAAAAGCAAACACAACGTCTCATATTCACTAAAAACAAACAAACCAACATTTTTTACTCCTTTGAATTGGCAAAAATTTTATGCATGCCACAAAACCAGGTTCAACCCACCATTTTTTCCCTTTTAAAGATGTCCTGTACCACGTTAGGAAGATGGCCATTGATATAGTATTGTTCGTTTCTGTGTGTGTTACATTTTGACGTTGTGTCGTTTGTTTTCTCTTATTTTTTTAGTGTAAATTCACATTGCGATAAGACGTGTCACGGTACTTGTCTGTCCCAAATTCATGTACTTTAGTATTTGGGTTTGATGTTATATTTGTTATTCTCGTGGGATATTGTCTGATGCTTGGTCCGTTTCTGTGTGTGTTACATTTCAGTGTTGTTTCGTTGTTCTCCTCTTATATTTAATGCGTTTCCCTAGATTTAAGTTTTTTACCCAAATTTAGTTTTTTGTCCATGGATTTATGAGTTTTGAACAGTGATATACTACTGTTGCCTTTATTTATATCTTTGTTTGCGGTGCGGGTTGTAAAAATGAGAAGTAAGATGTGATAATTGTATTCCAGTTTTTCCGTGTTGCAACGAAATGATGAAAGCAATAAGTCAAAAGTTCGGAAATACTTACCAGAGAATTAAGAGCTGTCAGGGTGAAGGTCAATCCTAATTCAACTGATGAGTTTGGTCGGCTTAACACTTGGTAACTATTGGTTGTATATAATAATGTCCTTAAGTCATTTTCTAGAGAGTACGAGTAGGTCTGGACTGTTGGTACATCTAAAAAGTAAAATCACAAAAAAACTAAACTTAGAGGAAAATCAATTCGGAAAGTCCACAATCACATGGCAAAATTAAATAAAACATATAACAATATAGTAGAACAAGTCATGGACTGATGATACATCTAAAACATATAACAATATAGTAAGAGAATGCATGGAATAATGGCACATCAAACATATATAACAATATAGGGAGAAAAGGCATGGACTGTTGGCACATCTAAAAACTATAGCGATATAGTAAGATAAGGCATGCATTCATGGGAAATCTAAGACAAATATGATTATAACATAACATTAGAATATAAGTAGGCATGCAATGTTGACTCATCTGAAACATATTTGATACAAAAAGATTATTACTCTTAGCTGAACAACAAAACAAAGATGATCACATTGTTGCTTCATCGTTACCGATTGAGTGTGATTTCCGCCACGTTAAATCCGTCAATAGTACGAAGATCGTGAGTTACAATTTATGACTGATCAGTAATGACCCACCGAAACAATATCTAATAGAAATAGTTTTTGTAATAACACTTTTAGATATTTGGTTGATATTTTACCTCTCAATGAAGACCACTTCAGTATGTACACTACAGATATTAGTTCTACTGAACTAACTTTAAATAAAGCTAATACTAACTATGAATACTGACATTTTCTTGATCTTGATATCTATATCTTTAATGAGAAGCTTAATACCAAAATGTACAATAAAAGAAATGATTTTTCATATCCTATTGTTAATTATCTATTTTGGGATGGTGAAGTTTCCTTGTCAGCATCTGATGGTACTTATATATATCAACTTGTTTTATTCACTCGACGTATAAATGTAACAACAATCGTTACAAGGACATCCTTCGTAAATATAAATCAATATACAAATATCTTACACGTAAGTATTTCACATCCTACCTTTTTTGGTTATATTCTATACAAAGCACGAACGTGTCGTCATTTACTCATAAGGTCTTTAGATTGGAAATAAACGTATTTATTCTAAAACCAGTTTTTACCATGATACAGGTTATGTTCTTCTTATACATATATTTTATGCTTGTATGATACTAAACCCCTTATTGGAGTGCTTTTACTTTATGTTCATATGATAGAGACATAATATTTTAATCAGTTTAATTGAAGTTTGGAGCTGGCATTTAAGTCACTGCTAAGTCCTTTGGCATGTTTGATTATCCATGTTCCATTATCATTTTGCTTAGTTTCTTCTATTAAATATTCTTACATCGGACTGTAACTTCTTTTACTACATTGGCTAGAGGTATATGGAGGGGGTTGAGAACTCACAAAACATGTTTAACCACTGTATACAATGAAATCTAAAGAAAAGTAGTCTAATGTGATCAATTTAATTTGAAATAAGTTGTTATTATTATGTAATCGAATATATCACAATTAAAAAAGAATTATAATTTAATCGATTGCATTTTAAAGTAATCGACCCAATCGCTGATCCAGAATCACAATAAAACGCTAAAAACTTAACAGTGGCAAAGCAAATGAAAGAAAGAAATGACAACATGCAGTACATGACAGAAATATACAAACAACGATCAAAATACAGTACATGACAGAAATATACAAACAACGATCAAAATACAGTACATGACAGAAATATACAAACAACGATCAAAATACAGTACATGACAGAAATATACAAACAACGATCAAAATACAGTACATGACAGAAATATACAAACAACGATCAAAATACAGTACATGACAGAAATATACAAACAACGATCAAAATACAGTACATGACAGAAATATACAAACAACGAACAAAATACAGAACATGACAGAAATATACAAACAACGAACAAAATACAGAACATCACTGAAAGAAATGACGTCAGGCAACAACAGTCGAAAATATATGGAACATCACAAAAAGAAATAACGTATGACAAAGTATAGTCACCAAAACATTACAGAAAGAAAGAAATGATGAAATTAACAATTAGCAAAATACAGTATAATATATATACTAGTAGTTTATAAACGATAATAACTTAATTCTGGATGATTTCACCAAAGCCCTCATCGACATTTGTTTACATGGTTTGGATGTAAAAATGACAGTCTGATGAAACGTTTGACCAACTAAAAGCAAGATAATATGGTATGCGTTGTAAAAACAAGGTTATACATCATGCATAGTATACGCAGGATTTCACGGTAAGTGTTGTAATAAAACGCTTTTAATAAAGTGGCGTAATAGCACGATAACAATGAATGTGTTGTAAAAACAAGATGACACAGAATATGTTGTTAAAACTTATTACACACGGTTTTTACAAACAGCATTCAACAAAATACAGACAATTAACATTGTACGAAATTATACATGAGAACTATTATGATTCAGATCCTCAAAAAATTGTTAAAAACAAATCTTGTACTTACAATTGAGTAAAAATAAAGTCAATAAACAGAAACGTTTGAATTGAAAAAAGCACATCCCTTTATTCATCGTGTGATGTTTCAGAATCATTTCACGACATTCAACTGATGCAATGATTTTATATGAGGTAAATCGTGTGTTCCATCGGATAAACACTTTAATCCTTCATTCTTTTTAATTACATTTTTAATATACATTAGGCTTATAATATACACGACATTTAAAACAATAGTATTTTGATAAGGTAAACGATATAGAACGATTGCTATTATAACCATTTTACTTAGAATTATCTCTATGGTTTTTAAACTCCTATTCACCTTGATATCAATGAGGTTTATTTTGAATCTGTGTTTGCTTCCTAACTTAATCTGGCGTCTATTCAATTGTATAGCTTATTGCGTTCTACATAGTCAATCGTACAGCTTATTGCGTTCTACATAGTCAATCGTACAGCTTATGGCGTTCTACATAGTCAACCGCACATCTTATGGCGTTCTACATAGTCAACCGCACAGCTTATGGCGTTCTACATAGTGCCATCTGTGATTTATTAATCTTACATAATTCATCGAACGTTTCATTGTGTCTTAAATACAGTGCACCGAATATTTGTTTATGTCTTACATCGTGTACCAAACGTTCTATTGATTCCTGCATAGTCTCAAACGGTCTATGACATTATACATATTGCTCTGAGTGGTCTATAGTTATCTTAGCATTTCATAAGTCTGATTTTTATGGCTGGATATTGCTTAAAACTATAATTTAACGGGAAATGTACAGCGAGATTTGTGCAAAATTTTGTCCAAAAATACGAATCATGCCGCATCATGGTAGAATATAGTGCAGAGCAATACATTCTCCTATACACGATCAAATATTCAGCTCATCTGCATACACACAGTTGAATATTGATACACAAGATGATTCTGAGATGATGAAAACCACTAACGTATCTTTTGTTTTTTTCATTACCAGAGCTCTTTGGGTCCATTTATACCTCTAACTCCCTCAAAATTTGTACTCCTTAGGCTAATAAATCAAAATTTTTAGTTGACTACTACTGGTTTATGAATGAAAGGTGACAATAAATGAGTAATTGAATTGTTCAAGCTGAAAGCGTTATCCATATAAAAGTTTAGCGAATCAACTGATGTTTCAATAAGGCCTTACGTTAATCTTAAGTTTCAGCAGTGTTCAAGAGAGGGACATGTACAGTGTAATACATTCCTCTTGGTAAATAATGTGTTGTTACTTCTTCAAAAAGTTATTTTTTACCCCACCTACGATAGTACAGGGACATTATGTTTTCCGGTCTGTGGGTCCGTTCGTTCGTCTTTAATTTTTGTCCATAATTTGATAACCATAGTTTAAAAAGTCATCTTTGGAAAGCCTTTTTAATTTTTCAAAGAAAAAAAGGTGCTAATGTTAAAAGTGTATGAAAATTTACAGATGGTTATTAACCGCCGAGTTCTCGATGGCTTATCTCGAAAGAGCGCACAGACCGTTCATTTTTTCTGCTTTTTTAGCTTCTTCATTTATATATACGATCAATTTATAACAGACTTATAAAAAACTTGTAATTTGAAACAGAGTAGCGAAAAATCTCAAATTTTAAAAATGTCACTGCTGGCTTTACAACTATTTTGATATGAGCGTCACTGATGAGTCTTATGTAGACGAAACGCACGTCTGGCGTACTAAATTATAATCCTGGTACCTTTGATATCTATTTACACCACTGGGTCGATGCCACTGCTGGTGGACGTTTCGTCCCCGAGGGTATCACCAGCCCAGTAGTCAGCACTTCGGTGTTGACATGAATATCAATTATGTGGTCATTTGTATAAATTTCCATTTAACCAAACTTTGAATTTTTCGAAAAACTAAGGATTTTCATATCCCAGGAATGGATTACCTTAGCCGTATTTGTTTCAACTTTTTGGAATTTTGGATCCGCAATGATCTTCAACTTTGTATTTGTTTGGCTTTACAACTATTTTGATATGAGCGTCACTGATGAGTCTAATGTAGACGAAACGCGCGTCTGGCGTAATAAATTATAATCCTGGTACCTTTGGTTACTATTTCCTTTATAGTAATATCGTATCACACTTGATGCAGTGGTATATTCAAAATAACTATCAGAAGGTGTCGTTAACATTTAAGACTAAAAACAACCTTCTTTGACACTTTGAGAAAAATTCTTCTAAATTCGATTTAAAAAAAATAGAAATTCAGGTCAAATCTGTTATTCCTATTTTTGTAGTCTCCAGATAATACCAATGTTTAAATATGTCATCGTTTGCTAACCAAAATGACATATTTATTTTTCAATATAATACCGTAACAGAACTATCAATATCTTTGTTTAGAGCGAATCTTGCATTTTGTTTTATAAATTTACCCTTTGAATAAAAATGAAAACGATATTAATGTAAAGTGTTTATGTTCTTTATAACTATTTGTAAAGTTTAAATCTTTTCTCACGTGTTTAGCAAAATCAATCAATTATGAGATTTTTGTTATTTTTACAAATCGTGTTACCAGTTAAGGATATTTTCTACTCGGTTTTTAAATAACAACCTTCATAAAGACGGTGCTAAAATGAAAGTAATAAATAACGGAATTAAAGCATAAAAAAGAAATATGAAAGGTCTGCATGTTTTCGAGATATATTAGCCATGGATAATTGGCAGGAAATGATTCTCTCTATAATTTTTTAGCCAATTCAGCATTTAACATTTAAAAATCGTTATGGTGCTATGTAGATACAGCTAAATTGGCAGCGCGTCATCCCTACAATGGTTTATGATCTCAGCTGTATCTGGCAACACTTTTTTGGAATTTGGATCGCAATGTTCTTCTACTTCGTACTTCATTTGGCTTTTTTTTCATCTTTTTTTTTTTTTTTTTTTTTTTTTTTTTAACTTTCTTATTGTTTTTTTTTTGTTTTTTTTTAAAACTTTAATTGGATTGGAGCGTCACTATGAACCAATTTTAGACGAAACGCGCGTCTTGCGTATAAATAGAATTTAGTCCTGTTATCTATGATGAGTTTATTTCTTTTTCTACGATTATAAAAAAATATTTGTACCCGGTGTAAAGGGAAGATGATTTTGACCAAAAACATTCTTGACTGCGTAAACTTGACGGAGTCTACTAACCTGAGTTGGGCGAATCGAAGTAGGCATTTACTTGCTTATCTATGAAATTCCTATGATGACGTCATTAAAAAAAAAAGGAATGCGACATGAGATGATGAAGTCACATTGAAAAAGCACATCTATATTAAATGATCATTGAAAAATAACGGTTGAATGTGCCTGCATATCGTCAATACATTATTGCAAAGACAGATTCGAAACAAAAAAAAAGCTCGTACAATACGATATGCAGACACTCTTGACAGTTAAGGATATTTGCACCTCTTGTTTATCCCTAGGTATTCGGAACCCTCTGGTTGTATGAATTAAGTGCCATGTAAACGTTTGTCCCATTAACCCTTAATTTTTTCTCGGTAACTTGATAACATATTATTTAAAATGTAATATTTGGAAATTCTTGTTATTTCATCAAAGAAAAAAGTGCTTATGTTATTAAAATTCTACAGTTATTTATTTACCGCCAAATTCTCAATGGCTTATCTCGAAAGAGCGCACTGACCCTTTATTTTTGCTGCTTTTAAGCTTTTTCATTAATATTAACTGTCAATTTATAACAGTCTTATAAGATTGTTTGTTGAAACAGAGAAGCGAGCAACATTAAATTTTGAAAAATGTATTTGATTTCATTAAAGTAATATCGTATCACACTTGGTGCCGTGGTGACTCGAAATAACTATCAGTAGGTTCTGTTATCATTTAAGACTAAAATGCATACAACCTTCTTTGACACTTTGAGTAGAGTTCTTCTAAATTGGATTTCCAAAGACTCGAAATTCAGGTCAAATCTGTTATTCCTATTTTTACTTTCTCGGAATAATATCAATGTTTAAACATGTCAAGTTTTGCTAACCAAAATGACATATTTTTTTCAATATAATACCATAACAGAACTATCAATATCTCTGTTTAGAGCGAATCTGGCATTTTGGTTTTTTTAATAATAAATTTACCCTTTAAATAAAAATGAAAACTATACCAATGTTAATTGTTTATGTTCTTTATAACCATTTTTAAAGTTTAAATCTTTTCTCGCGTATTTTACAGAAGCAATCAATTATGAAATGCTTTTCAACTTTATATAAAAAGAAGATGTGTTATGATTGCCAATATTGATGAGACAACTGTCTACAAGAGACCAAAATGACCACTTATTAACCGCTATAGGTCACCGTACGGCCGTCAACAATGAGCAAAGCCTATACCGCATAGTTAGCTATAAAAAGCCCCGATCTGGCAATGTAAATCAATTCAAACTAGAAAAACTCAAGCCCTTATTTATAATTGTATAGCTTTTTAACTACTCTGATCTGAGCATCAGTCTTATGTAGACGAAAATCGCGTCTGGCGTAATAAATTATAAGCTTAGTACCTTTGATAACTTTTAGTATACCTCATTTTAAAGGAATGGTTAAAAAACATATGAATAATCAGTATTCCTGTAGTAAATATAAAAAAGAAAATGTGGTATGATTGCCAATGAGACAACTATCAACAAAAGACCAAAATGACACAAAAATTAACAACTATAGGTCACTGTACGGCCTTCAACAATGTGCAAAGCCCATACCGCATAGTCAGCTATAAAAGGCCCCGATAAGACAATGTAAAACAATTCAAACGAAAAAACAAATGGCCTTATTTATTGTTAAAAAAAATGAACGAAAAACAAATATGTAACACATCAACAAACGACAACCACTGATTTACAGGCTCCTGACTTGGGACTATATAAATATTTATAAACTAGGCGGTTGCGTACATATATATTGAATGTATTATGCATTTTACCACTTGTTACTGCCCTAAGTGATAATAGTTAACAAAAGTACTAGGATTATAATTTAGTACGCCAGACGCGTTTCGTCGTCATAAAACTCATCAGTGACGCTCAAATCGAAATATTTATACAGCCAAGCAAGTACAAAGTTGAAGAGCATTGAGGATCCAAAATTTCAAAAAGTTGTGCCAAATACGGCTAAGGTTATCTATGTCTGGAATAAGAAAATCCTATGAAAAATTCTAAACAGGAAATTTATAAAAAAATGACCACATGATTGATATTCATGTCAACACCGAAATGTTGACTACTGGGATGGCGATAAAAGAGGGACGACAGATACCAAAGGGACAGTCAAATTCGTTAATCTAAAACAAACTGACAACGCCATGGATAAGAATGCAAAAGACAAACAGAAAATCAATAGTACACATGACACAACATAGAAAACTAAAGAATAATCAACACGAACCCCACCAAAAACTAGGGGTGATCTCAGGTGCTCCGGAAGGGTTAGCAGATCCTGATCCACATGTGGCACCCGTCGTGTTGCTTATGTGATTACAAATCCGGTAAATAGTCTAATTCGGTAGGTCACATTCATGAAAGGGAAGGGGATTGTAGTTACGACGTAAGAAACATATCTAATATCATTTGCGAAACGGTTATTCCATAACGGTCAACCAACTCGTGATGGCGTCCGTAAAATTTACGAAGGGATGATTGCAACTTCACCATTTGGAACTCTTGGTTTAATAGCTTCCTTGTGAGCAGCAACCCTCTATCAAGAAAATCATGATAGGAAATGCAAGCACGAGAATATCGTATCAATTGGGAGAAATATACTCCGTATGCAGGGGCTGCTGGAATGTTGCTACTTAGAAATGGAAAGTTCACAATTGGAAAGATGAAATCATATCTTTTGTCGTAAAGTTTTGTTTTCAACCGACCCTCATTGTCAATTTCTAGATGCAAGTCAAGATATGAAGCCGACTTAACTGTATCTGTAGTATCCTTTATATCTAGTTCGATGGGATAGATGCGTTCCACATAGTCACCAAATTTTGAATTGATTAGTGAAAGAACATCATCTATATCGCGGAAAGTAGAGTTTAAGGATATTGCTAACTTCTTATCTTTCTTCCTAAGAAGTTCCTGCATGAAGTCAGCTTCATAATAAGTGGGATGTTACAGGGAATCTCAGGAGAAACTTGGACGCATGTAGGATAGTATAACAAGCCAATAATACATATAAAATCATGTTGTTAAATAAGAGAAAATCAATCTTAAGAAAAATATTGTGATGATCGACTATTATTGTGACACTTAGTGTCAGCGATAGTATCCAAAGAGCAAGTTTCTGGAAATGATATTTTAGATTTGTGAAAAATAACTATATATTACTTTTCCATAATTTCTATTTATGGGATGTTTCTGGCACCGTAGTGCTCCATAGGAGATTTCACGGCTTGTTGTGGATTAAGCACAGTTTTTCAATATTGATTTGACAGGTGTTATTTTTTTGTTGTTAAAAAGGTAAATTTAGAAATAAAAAGAATGAAGTGATACCAGTATGTCCTAACTACCATATAACTAACCAATACCCAGAGCTAAGTATTAACACTTTTACTGTTATATTAAAATAAGATTATATTTATAAAATGGCATAGCATCTATGATAAGCATACTTCATATCAATCAAAAATGATCTGGAAGAGTGGCTGCAGAGAAAAGAGAATAATGGGCATAAATAAAGGCAACAGTAGTATACCGCTGTTCAAAACTCATAAATCCATGGACAAAACCCAAAATCGGGGTAACAAATTAAAACTGAGGGAAAGGACCCATAAACTGGGGAATATTAATTTTATGTATTCAAACTTTCTGAATTATTTTCCCACCCTCAACCCCATCTCTCCCCATAAAACTTAAACGGTAGTGCCCTTACATATCGATTCAGCAGGTTATGGTTTTGTGGTTTAATTGAGTAGAGTTTAATTTTTGGCAATTAAGGCATTTTGAACATAATTTGATACAAGTACAAGACTTAAAATGCGATTTATCCACTTTCACATTGCAAAGAGACTTTTAACTACGTCACATAATTCAGGAAGTTTGAGTAAATTGAATTAATAATTCCCAATTTTCTTCTCTATAAAGTTTTCATATCCAGATAAAATTAGTGATTATGTTTTAATGATATTCAAAAGATGATAAGTAAAAATTCGTGACTTTTACCTTTAACGAAATAGGTAAAGTTGTTTATATTTTTTGCAATTTTGTTTATATTAAACACCTCAATATTGAATAATACCAGAATGATTTATCTGTAGTGACGCCTTGAAAGGATCTTAAACAGTCGAGAAAGGAAATGGGGAATGTGTCAATGAGACAACACTCCGACCATAGAACAGACAACAGGTCTTCAATGCATGCGAGAAATTCCCGCACCCATAGGCGTCCTTCAGATGGCCCCTAAAAAAATATTCTAGTTCAGTGATAATGAACGCCATACTAAACTCCAAATTGCACACAAGAAACTTAAATTAAAAATGATACAAGACTAACAAAGGTCTTGTTAATTTTCGCACTTCATTTGTTTTTGTACAAAACTGTTTGCTCATCAAAATGTCTTCAACAAAATATTATCAAATGTTCATCACAAAAATACTGAACTCCGAGGAAAATAGATTCGGAAAATCCCTAATCGCATGGCAAAATCAGAGACAAAGCACATAAAAAACGAATGGACAACAACTTTCGTATTCCTGACTTAATACATGCATTTCAACATGCAGAAAATGGTGGATTGAACCTGTTTTTAAAGCGTTAAACCTCTCACTTTGTACGAAAGTCTCATCATATTCCGTTATACTTACAACGATGCGTGAACTAAACACACGTAATAAATAAAACAGTCAAAATATGGGTAAAGTATTGATGGTAGCATTTTATTATTATTTATTTTTGTTTTCGTTCTTATCAAGTGCGTCAGTAAAATAGACAAATAAATACTAAAAACAGATCAATTCAAAATCTTACTAAATATTATTTTCAGTAATAATCTTGTGTCTTACTGAATTTATAAATTCAATGCATAATCTTTCAAGTACTATTCAGTTATCCCTATTTCTAGTGAGAAGATATTGAATTTGTACTTTAAGGACTCTGGATCATCTTAAATTCCACTAAATTTGCACTATAACATATTCATCATGGGCTCTTTTAAATCAATATTATTATTTCATTATCTTACACAGGAACGTGCAGTTATAATTAACTACAGAATGTAATTCTGTCATATGTTGCTATTAAATGAAACCAAAGTGTGACTGCTTTAATTTAACACCGAACTTAAAATCAAAAGAAATTACATATTTAACCATATTATTTTTTTTTTTGGGGGGGGGGGGGGTGTAAAAGGTCACCTTCGTTGACCCCATGGTAATATATGTCGGATAGGCTGACTTTAAAAACATATTTAATGACGCAAATGTCCAATGACTGAACGATTCAGTGCTGAATTTTCTCTTGAAATGTCAGTTAGTGAAATTTATTTTACATAACAAAACCTTGACAAAACTGACAACCCTGAAACTAATACAAAAATTAACACATTTTAAATACAAACTATATGTAACAACTAAACTTGGAAAACAGTATAGATATAGATATATAATTCCCCAAAAAATTAATTATTTCTTTGGTGCTTATTAGATAAAATTACGACTGTTTTCATGGTTAGAATTCATAAACACGTTAAAAGTGATGTCACCAAGATCTCTAAAGGGAGAGTTATAAAGTCGTTTTGAAATGGGTTTGTTCGTTAAGTAGCTACAAAGCAATACAAATAAAATAAGAAGTTTTAGTACACGAAAGCCCCGCCCAAGTTTTGCAACGAAAATGGGACGGACGGATGGAACGACGACAGAAGAGACGGTCAAGGGTAACAATTTTTGTCCCGTCGCCTACGGCAGTGATAAACAAAATTTAATAACAAATAGACGATAAGATACATAGTACCGATCTAAAGGTACTCGCAGTACTGAAAGCTAGTTTATCGACCAACTATTAAATACTAGTAAGTCATATCATTTCACACTTACCATCAGACATTCAAAAGTGCTGTAAGCACTTCAATTGGCACAAGTCAAGTAAAAGTCGGTTGACATATATACCATAAGATATACTGAAACCATGGTTATATAAGAATAATTTAATTAGTTATCAAAGGTACCAGCATAATAATTTTATACGTCAGACGAGCGTTTCGTCTACATAAGACTCATCAGTGACGCTAAGATCAAAGTAGTTATAAATCCAATGACGTACAAAGTTGAAGAGCATTGAGGAACCCAAATTCCAAATTGTTGTGCCAAATACGGCTAAGGTAATCTATTTCCTTGGATTAGAAAATCCTTAGCTTTTTTAAACATTCAAAGTTTTGTAACAGGAAATTTATAAAAATAACAATGTAATGGATATTCATGTCAACTCCGAAGTGCTGACTACTGGGGTGATGATACACTCGGGGATGAGACGTCGACCAGCAGTGGCATCGACTCAGTGGTGTAAATAGTTGTCAAAGGTACCAGGATTATAATTTAGTACGCCAGACGCGCGTTTCGTCTACATAAGACTCATCAGATCAAATTAGTTATAAAGCCAAACAAGTACAAAGTTAAAGAGCATTCAAAAATTTTGTGCCAAATACGGTTAAGGTAATCTATTCCTGGGATAAAAATTCAAAGTTTTGTAACAGAAAATTTATTAAAAAAAACACACTTAAATTGATTTTCAGTACAGACAAGTATCTTCACATTGAAAATTCGGTTTTGTCCTTTCCCTATCTAAAAGATGCATATTCAGAGTCAAATTATTATTGAATAAAAAATTCCCCCTTGATATGGATCTTTAAACTATTTCCAAAAAAACATGATGGGGTCTATTCTTTGCAAGCAACTTTAGATTCAAAATTTTAATTAAAACGTTTCTGTATCAGCACTATGAAATACAGTGGAGAAACCAAATGCACAGTTGTGTTGATGGGAAGCTTTGTAGCTATAGCACTTTTAAGAATCATTTTGGTCTTGAAAGATATCTTACTTTATTAAAATCACCTGAGCACAGGTGAAATTTCACTCGATTGCGTATTTTTTCTCACTGACTAAGAATTGAACAAGTTCGCTATCAGGGTACTCTCCGACAAGACAGAATGTGTCTCAGGTGCACCTCAAATGAAGTTGATGATGAAAATATTTTTTATTCTCGTGTACATCATCTCAAGAATAAAGAAATTGTTTAAATTCCACTATTAATTCACTATACCCAAACTTTACGCATTTGATTCCTAGCCAAAACCTGATATGACTTCTTTAGTAAAGAATCTTGATATCTTGATATCTGTCTTTGAGTTAGTTAATGAAGACAGAATATAATAACTTGAAAGATAAATATTTAGATCAGGCTTTCTGCACTACGCACGAGGTTGGCATGGTTGGGTACAGGACACATCGTTTAAGTTCTATGACCTTTCTGTTTGTGATATTTTTGATTAAACTGGTATTATCTTATTTTTTTTTATAATATGTGCACCTTGCTGCATGTCAATTAGCATTGTCCCCTGGTGCCTCTTGCAGTTATGTCACTTTAAATAATACTGACTCCTCTGTACCAGGCACGAGGATGACATACCAGTTATGTGCAACTTCTTACAATATCTTACCATATCATTAATGTCCCGATACACTTTTTAATATGCAACCACCATGCCATATAGCACTGTCCTTTGGTGCCTCCTGCAGTTCAGCTAGATATGTTTAGACTGCTTATAGTATTCTTTTTTGTTACTTTTTAGAGGTGTGCCTGAGACAAAGGTTTTATATATACTAATATATGCAAATTGGTGTTTCTTATTTGTGTTTGTAACTATGTATACTTTTGGTTATTAAATTTGTAAAGGAATATGACAGTTGTTATCCATTCGTTTGATGTGTTTGGACTTTTGATTTTGCCTTTTGATTTTTGATTTTCCTTTTTGAATTTTCATCGGAGTTCAGTATTTTTGTGTTTTTACTTTTTATTATAATGATATCATATTATGCTCCTTATGGAAATAAAGCATCTGCTTCTTCTTCATAGATAATACATATCTGTAAAGGGAGAGTTGAGATCTTAAAAAATGTTATTTCAGAAAAGTATTATATGATAGATACATTTTGGTATTAAGCTTCTCATTAAAGATATAGATATCAAGATCAAGAAAATGTCAGTATTCATAGTTAGTATTAGCTTTATTTAAAGTTAGTTCAGTAGAACTAATATCTGTAGTGTACATACTGAAGTGGTCTTCATTGAGAGGTAAAATATCAACCAAATATCTAAAAGTGTTATTACAAAAACTATTTCTATTAGATATTGTTTCGGTGGGTCATTACTGATCAGTCATAAATTGTAACTCACGATCTTCGTACTATTGACGGATTTAACGTGGCGGAAATCACACTCAATCGGTAACGATGAAGCAACAATGTGATCATCTTTGTTTTGTTGTTCAGCTAAGAGTAATAATCTTTTTGTATCAAATATGTTTCAGATGAGTCAACATTGCATGCCTACTTATATTCTAATGTTATGTTATAATCATATTTGTCTTAGATTTCCCATGAATGCATGCCTTATCTTACTATATCGCTATAGTTTTTAGATGTGCCAACAGTCCATGCCTTTTCTCCCTATATTGTTATATATGTTTGATGTGCCATTATTCCATGCATTCTCTTACTATATTGTTATATGTTTTAGATGTATCATCAGTCCATGACTTGTTCTACTATATTGTTATATGTTTTATTTAATTTTGCCATGTGATTGTGGACTTTCCGAATTGATTTTCCTCTAAGTTTAGTTTTTTTGTGATTTTACTTTTTAGATGTACCAACAGTCCAGACCTACTCGTACTCTCTAGAAAATGACTTAAGGACATTATTATATACAACCAATAGTTACCAAGTGTTAAGCCGACCAAACTCATCAGTTGAATTAGGATTGACTTTCACCCTGACAGCTCTTAATTCTCTGGTAAGTATTTCCGAACTTTTGACTTATTGCTTTCATCATTTCGTTGCAACACGGAAAAACTGGAATACAATTATCACATCTTACTTCTCATTTTTACAACCCGCACCGCAAACAAAGATATAAATAAAGGCAACAGTAGTATATCACTGTTCAAAACTCATAAATCCATGGACAAAAAACTAAATTTGGGTAAAAAACTAAAATCTAGGGAAACGCATTAAATATAAGAGGAGAACAACGAAACAACACTGAAATGTAACACACACAGAAACGGACCAAGCATCAGACAATATCCCACGAGAATAACAAATATAACATCAAACCCAAATACTAAAGTACATGAATTTGGGACAGACAAGTACCGTGACACGTCTTATCGCAATGTGAATTTACACTAAAAAAATAAGAGAAAACAAACGACACAACGTCAAAATGTAACACACACAGAAACGAACAATACTATATCAATGGCCATCTTCCTAACGTGGTACAGGACATCTTTAAAAGGGAAAAAATGGTGGGTTGAACCTGGTTTTGTGGCATGCATAAAATTTTTGCCAATTCAAAGGAGTAAAAAATGTTGGTTTGTTTGTTTTTAGTGAATATGAGACGTTGTGTTTGCTTTTGCTTTGGAGATGGAAGGGGACAGGAGGTTGTCCGAATTTATCTTTATACCAAACACATTTGTGCAATCTAACATAGTCACTTAGCATGACACATGCTAAGTGTTTTCGCCTTTTTTAATTGTTATTAGCCAACTCTTCTTCCATTGAACTATGTAACTTCATGTGTACACCAGTAAATTGATCCTTTGTGACACTCAGTAACTCCTAATTTAATGCAATACTGTTTTCAAATTAGATTTTTTTTTAAATTACTTACGTAAGATTTCGTATTATCAAAAGTAAAATATAGAACTACATAGAAAATTCAAATCGGAAAGTCCTTTATAAAAAAACAAAATCAAAAGCTTAAAAACATCAAACGAATGGAAAATAATTATCATAAAACTCGCTTAATATATATTCCATTAGATTGACAACAATGTGTGAACAGACAAACAGATAAAATAGGTAAAAATGTCAAAACAATACCTAATTGTTCAAGTTGAGAGAACGGATATGAAAGACAATTCGCATAGATTCCCAATTTGGCGTAGATTAAATATTGAAGCTACGATATCATGTTCATGTAGTAGTAATGATGCTTCGGAAAATTATTCATCCACCGAGAGTCTAAAGCCACTCTTTAACCTTCAAGAGCACCCGAGATCACCCCCGTTTTCTTGTGGGGTTAATTTTGCAAAGTCTTTAGTTTTCTATGTTGTGATTTGTTTACTGTTAATTGTCTTTAGCTCAATTATTGCCATGGCGTTGGCAGTTTATTTTCGACCATCAGTTTGAATGTCCCTTTGATATCTTTCACCTCTATATATAATTAAAGTGAAGAGTTTTGTATAAAGGGTTTTTAGAAAAAAAACATGTTCATTAATAAAAAAGTGAAAACCAAGGAGGCATTTACAAAAAATCATAAGTCAAATAAAAAACCAAACCAAACCTTCGCAAAAAATGAAATATATATTAGACGAAAGGATAACAAACATTCATAATAAAACAATGCATAACGCTAAAGACTGTGCAAAATGAACAACACAACATACCGGGAATGAACTCATCTTTTATATGACTTTAAAATATTATTCCTTTTTCAGAGCATAAAAGATCAAACAATGTCGATGACTGGATATTTTCAATTGGTAAGTTTTCATAAATACTTGTGGAGAGTTGTCTCATTGACAATCATAGCACATCTTCATCTTTTGTATTGTAAAATTTAGAAACATTTGGTAAGTTTTCATAACTATTTAATAGGTTGTCTAACATAATATTTTAGAAAAGTTAGTAAATTATTTCAATTACTTGGTCAGTTGTCACGATTACTTGGTTTGTTGTCACGATTCCTTTGTCTGTTGTCACAATTACTTGGCCAGTTGTCACGATTACTTGGTCAGTTGTCATGATAATTTGGTCATTTGTCACGATTACTTCGTCAGTTGTCATGATTACTTGGTCATTTGTCTAGATTACTTAGTAAGTTGTTTTAAATACTTGATCAGTTGTCATGAATACAGGGCAAGTTGTGTACACTACCTTGAACATTTTAATTCAACGACTGATTACAAACTAGTAACTCTTGAGGTAATGTGCGGTGATACAATTGACAACGTTGGATCAACACATTACAACTTACAACCCTCATGGAATCCATACAAAAAAAATGACATCCCTTTCACGGATTTTTTTTATGACGTTGTTCTCATTGTGATGATAAATATCATAACCCTAATTGTATCTTCTACTGTCACATGTTATTTTTTATTACAGCATTGGAACGAAGAAAGATTAGCCTGGGATACTGACCCTACATATAATACAATACCTTATATCTTCAGTACATCTGCATACACATGGCGGCCAACATTATTTATAGCGAATTCGTGAGTAAATATTTCTTTAAACTTAGATATATGCAAACGCCTGCATGTAATGAATTGCTTGAATTATTAGCTACATAGTGTGATAGTGACCTAATATGTAAATTTTTGATTAAAAATGATTAATTAATGAAGAATCAGAAAAACAATTTAGTGAACTGGTAAATGGACAATTGGTCTCACTTCATTTAACAGTGAGCACATATCTGGTCAAGGTTTAGTTGCTCTGCTTTCTAAATTAAATTAAACTCGTTTTTTATTGGTCACGCAGTACAGTAATTTATATTGGATAAAAAATTCAATTTAAAAGTAGAACTCACTTTTGAATTTCACTTTTCAGAAACACCAGAAAACAGGTAGTCAACATTTTAATAATTTAGAATTTTTATGTTTAAATATGTCTTAGTTTGTCGTTGAAACTTCTATCAGCGTAGCCAATTTGTTAAAGAACATTGTGTTTCGTCGTTTGTTCTTTTTTCAAAATGTGTGAATTAAGAGCTATTCATATAGACGGTATTTAGAATAGGTTACCAGATATGTTGTCCAGATGGAGTTTGTCAGATAGTTACTCTGTGCAGTTTTATGAAGCAATAGAAGGTAGAAATTTTCAACATGTTAATGTAGATTCAAATTTTTTCAGATTCTGTCACAATTGGTGAACATAGTTTATCTGTAGATCTTCACATGCTCAAAACACAAGCACAAGAATCTTTGAAATCTGCACACGCTTCAGGAACTAGAAAAAATTTAAAGATACAGTGGAAAGCCTTTTTCCTGTTTTGTCATTTTTATAATTTAAAGACATTGCCTTGCGAGTTAAATACACTTTGCTTGTTTGCACAATTTTTAAGTAGATCATTCAAAAGTGTAGACTCAATCAGAAATTATCTGAATGGAGTTAAGGTGTTACATTTACTTTTTGATCTACCTTTTATTCATTTTGAGTCATTCTATTTTAGATTGTTTATGAAGGGATTAAAACGATGCAATCCTCACACAGTTCGGGCAGCTCTTCCAATCACACCTAGTATTTTATTAAAAATAAGGGAGGAATTAAATTTTGATGATATCAATAGTTACACATATTGGTGCATTTTTCTTTTTGCTTTCTATTTGATTTGTAGAAAATCCAATTTGGTTGGGACAGTAGATGATAGCTCTAAATGTTTGCATAGAGAAAATATTTCAGTTTTGGAAGATTATTTACTAGTTCAGTTTCGTTGGTCTAAGACTATACAATTTGGGGAGAGAGTTTTAGAAATACCAATTGTTAAAAATTTATCCTCGCCGTTGTGTGCTTTTAGTGCATTTAAGGCCATGTGCGCAAAATTTCCTGCTTTAGCATCTTCCCCAGCTTTTCTTGTTTTATCTGGTAGAAAAACTAAGCCAGTGTCCTACAATATGTTACAGAATTTTTTGAAAAACATTGTGGAGAAAATTGGGTTAGATCCAACAAAATATTCTTCTCATAGCTTCAGAAGAGGAGGTGCAACTTGGGCATTCCAATGTGGTGTATCTTCTGAACTCATTCAATTACAAGGGGATTGGAAGAGTGACGCCTATAAATTGTATCTTAGATATGGTTTAAATGATAAGATGCAAGTCTCGTCAAAAATGATGTGTCGACTGTGATATTTGTTTTTTATTTGGTGTTATAATTTTATTAGTTAATAATTTAAATTATATTGTAGGTTTGAAGGCATGGGGTAAACCCAGTTTAGTTATATCAGATTCAATTTTAAAGTATCTTCCAGAGATGAGGAATACGCAACTTCAGGCCTTTGGGGGTCTGAGTTGTGAAATGCTTTTAAGGAAATTAAAAAACAGGGTATTCACCTGGTACCATTTTAATAATATAATTGTACATGTTGGTACAAATGATGTATTTAATATAGATGCTAAGTTATTTGAAAAATACATTCGTGATATTATACATGAATTGAGAATTTGTAATCCAGATTGTGTTATTATCTTATCTTCTGTATTACCCAGACCATGTGATTTTAATCAGTCTGAATTGTTCGTCATTAATTTTAACAATGTACTAAAACAGCTGGCTTCCTCTTTAACTGATGTCAAATACATGCAATGTGAGAAGACTTTTTATAGTAGAGTGAGAAAGCCAATTAACACTTTGTTTACAGTTGACAAATTGCATTTGTCCACCACTGGTCTTAATAAGGTTTTTAGCTTTATAGCTAATACTCTTGCACATGTTTAAATCCTTTAAGGTAGAATGAATTTTATTTGTGTTTGAAACTTGATTAAGAATTTGAAAATCAAATTATACTGGTAAATTGCAGCTTAATTTTAGGAGAAGGTTTACTCTTAATCTCCGCATGAGAGAGAGTAGACTTTTGATCCTGTTTTTTCTATTATTCTAGAGGGTTTACACTGTTGACTCTATCATGCATCCTTGTTAGTACAATGGTTAGTACACCTGTCCTTGTGATGGGGGATCGAGGTTCGAGTCCTCGACTTGGATTATAGAAGATGGTGTAGACTTACTTTCTTATTATTTTAGAATTATTATAAAAGTTGCAATTTGCAGTTTCTGTGATTTGTTGTTTTTTTTGGCGGACCTTCGGTTTGGCGGGTATGAAATTTATATTTCATTTGTAATTCATAGAATTTTTAATTTGTTATGCTTCATTCTTTAAATTTATGAAGATACTACTTAGTAGTTCTTTAATTTAGTTTATTTGTCAGTTATAATCTATGATCACTTTGTATTTCATTTGTATTATATTCTTGACATATGTATATATATATGATTATGACTACCTGCTAAGCCTAAATAAAAGTTTTTATTTAAACGGTATTTTCTTCTGAATTAATTTGTAAATTTTTGATTAAAAATGATTAATTAATGAAGAATCAGAAAAACAATTTAGTGAACTGGTAAATGGACAATTGGTCTCACTTCATTTAACAGTGAGCACATATCTGGTCAAGGTTTAGTTGCTCTGCTTTCTAAATTAAATTAAACTCGTTTTTTATTGGTCACGCAGTACAGTAATTTATATTGGATAAAAAATTCAATTTAAAAGTAGAACTCACTTTTGAATTTCACTTTTCAGAAACACCAGAAAACAGGTAGTCAACATTTTAATAATTTAGAATTTTTATGTTTAAATATGTCTTAGTTTGTCGTTGAAACTTCTATCAGCGTAGCCAATTTGTTAAAGAACATTGTGTTTCGTCGTTTGTTCTTTTTTCAAAACCCTCCCTCCCATTCCCTTAAGGTGGAATATGTTTGTACGAGGCGGGTATGAAATTTATATTTCATTTGTAATTCATAGAATTTTTAATTTGTTATGCTTCATTCTTTAAATTTATGAAGATACTACTTAGTAGTTCTTTAATTTAGTTTATTTGTCAGTTATAATCTATGATCACTTTGTATTTCATTTGTATTATATTCTTGACATATGTATATATATATGATTATGACTACCTGCTAAGCCTAAATAAAAGTTTTTATTTAAACGGTATTTTCTTCTGAATTAATTCGGTATATATTATGCCTGGGATAAGACCATCCTTTATGAAATTGATGAAAATGACCACATAATTGATATTCATGTCCTCACCGAAGTGTTTACTACATTGGCTGGTGATACTCTCGGAGAAGAAAACGTCTACCAGCAGTGACAAAGGACCACTGATGTTAATAGTCATCAAAGGTACAAGGAATTATAATTTAGTACACTAGACTCACGTTTCGTTTACATACGAAAATGACCACATAATTGATATTATTGTCAAAACCGAACTGTTGACTACTGGGCTGGTGATACCCTCAGGGACGAAACGTCCATCAGCAGTGGCATCGAACCTGTGCGCACTTAAATGACAGATGCAACAATTAAAATGAGAAAAAAAGGACCTGGTTTATGTACAAATCAAATGCAAGAAAGATACGAATATTGCATATATATTTTTATGGATATGTGTGCATTCATACAGGAGGGTCTAGGTTAGGTTTACAAGAAAGAAAATAGAAACCAAAATTTAAAGAAAATTAAAACTAAATCAAACAAACAAAAACTGAATATGGAGGGGAAGGGATTGGCTTTAATATAAAGAAAACATCTAAACCAATACAAGATGGAATAATACTCTATGATACATGTTCAAGCTTTATAACATAAATGAAAACCAAACATGACTGGTTGTAGCCATGCAACAATAACCACTATTGGACTACGGGTTCCGGATTCTTTACCGATACACGAAGAACACAACGTTTACACAATATAAGTGTTTATGATACTTGTACCAATATGTATACGATGCTTTTCATTCTGGTCGAGTTAACTTTTAAGTTTTCGATAATGTTTTCTTTGCAGAGTTGGAGACCTTGGTATTATAGACGATGATGTCAATATGATGAGAATATTGATGGAAGGCGTGGTCAATTGGGCACAGATGAGGATGATAACAACACATTGTGATAGTGACATCACATATTATCCTTTTGATGAACAGAAATGTTCCATTGTTATATCTAGTTGGTCTTATTCAAATAACGAAGTCACTATTTTATTTGACACTAACCCAGTTATAATGGATTTCTTCAGTGAGAATGGGGAATGGGTTTATGCTGGTTACGAAACTTCCGTCTACACTGAGTATAGAGGTGATCAAATTCCTTTCGATATGGCTAAACTACAATTTAAATTTGTTCGTCGACCTGGTTTTATAGCAATGAACATTATATTACCAGTGATTGGATTGGCGATTCTGACTAGTTTTGTGTTCAAGGTAGAAGTTAATTCCGGAAAGATTGGATATTGTTTGACTGTGATGTTGGCGTACGCCGTTTACCTCACTTTAGTTGCGGATAATATGCCGACAACGTCGGTAAATATATCTGTTCTCAGTAAGTTGATTTAACTATGCTCATGTAAAACGGTTGGAGTTACTTTTACTCGTATTGGCTGTAACTGTACAAATACACTTCATATACATATCTAAATTTATAAACATGATAAATAAGTTGCATAGCAATAAAAAAAATCTTTAATATTCGTTCAATACCACTTTTTATGGGTACAGGGGAACCACGAATTCAAATTAATTGTTCAACGAAATACAGATTTTTCTAAAGGAATGAATTAAGAATTTGCCAAAGCCACGAATTCCAATATCCACGAATATGCAAGTTTTCATCAGCTAGTCCGGAAAAAAATGTACCAACTAAAATAAATGAATCCAAGGTTACATTTTAATAACTTGAAGTACAGAGTGAATGTAATGTTAACTGGCAGTAACCCTAAGTCCATTTATAAGTAAAATATTTATTTTTATTTTATTAAACTCCTTCTAGTTACTAGCATTTGATCATAAACATGCTTCTGTTCAAGTTTAGTAGAAATCCAGGATAGTATGGGAAATTTATTGAAATTTAAAAACTATAACCACAGAGTGAATGTTATGTTAACTGACAAACAAAATTTATTTCTGGATATTATCTTATGATCATAAACAAGTTGCCGCCCAAGTTTGATAGAACTTTAGAATAGTTTTAGAAAGTTATTAAAATTTCAAAAACTTTAACCACAGAGTGCATATTTATGGACGCCGCCTACGACGATACCGACGACGGAATTTAGCATCACTTTTTACTCGCTTTTTCAACAAATTTCGAAGGCTCGACAAAAATTGTCAAGAACTTATGGAAAAATCTTGGCATATTCCGCTTCTGTACATCTGCCGCGAGATGTGTCAAGAACGTAACATACATTTAAATATGAGATTATAGATTGGTTTTATTTACAGGTCTTTACAATTTACTGGTGCTGATAGCTGGGATTCTCTCTATTCCAATTACTTTGTTTATACTTAGATGTCACCATAAGATCCCACAAGACCAAGTACCAAAATGGCTGTTGTCGACTACTTCCTGCTTTCAAAGGTTTCTCCGTATTTCCACTTGCTTCTGCTGCAGAAGAAAAGATGAAATATCAACAGAGGTGAAAGACTTTAAATTAAAAACCGTAAGCATCGTCAATGTAATGGAGAGCGAGACGAACACAATAAAACCACGTGATAAACTAATGATTGAGGCGAATACAATGAAACCAGGTGATAAACAGGAGCTCACATGGAGCGAAATAGTCAGAATTTGGGATGAATTCTTCTTCACCGTCTATATGGTATTTGTTATTGTCACAACAACAGTATTGATGATCACATTACTTTATGGATATTATGTTTTCGGACAAGATGAGAGTTGATCAGACTGCTTTGAGACGTGACATCATCAATAACAATACGTCAAACAGACGTCTCTGTAAGGCATTTGAAAAGTAGGCATTCTTGAATACTATCAGTTGCTTTTTTTCTGAAAGAATAAATTTTGACAACAATTTGTTTATATATTTTCATCCTGTTTATAACTGTATTTATAAAGTAAGGAGATATCGTATGGTTTTTCAATGAGACAACTATACAGCAAATACAAAATGCCGTAAATATTAGCAACTAAAGGTTATCGTATATGGCCTACATCAATGAGTAGAATAAAGGCAACAGTAGTATACCGTTGTTCGAAATTCATAAATCGACCGAAAAAAAATCCGGGTAACAAACTAAAACTGAGGAAAACACATCAAATATTATAAACCATACTTTAAAACAAGCTATAAAAGGCCCCTAATTTACAGATTGCACTTTGTAAATACAACTGTTTCGCAAACCACGCCTCTTTTGGGAAGATATTTAGTATTCATAGATATTTGTTTTGTTTACCCACTGGTGTCCATATATGATCTGTATGCCTCATGATGCCGAAGAGAGACAACTTCAGAATGTTACAAGTATAAATACACAAGTATAGCGGCGAAAATGAATTCTGAGGAAGACGGAAGTAGCCGAGGGGTATAGGAGATAATTTTATAAGAAACTTCTAAGTAAACGCGGCACAATTTAAGCCGTTAAATGCGTACTGTGGGAAATTTCATTGTCTAATTTTAAAGAATGCAGCTTACAAATTTAAGCAATTCAAACGAGAAACTTAACAGCTTGTTTACCCACTGGTGTCCATATATGATCTGTATGCCTCATGATGCCAAAGTGACACAACTTCAGAATGTTACAAGTATAAATACACAAGTATAGCGGCGAAAATGATTTCTGAGGAAGACGGAAGTAGCCGAGGGGTATAGGAGATAATTTTATAAGAAACTTCTTAGTAAACGCGGCACAATTTAAGCCGTTAAATGCGTACTGTGGGAAATTTCATTGTCTAAGTTTACAGAATGCAGCTTACAAATTTAAGCAATTCAAACGAGAAACTTAACAGCTTGATTTTTACACAAAACAATAAACGAAAAACAAGAAAGACTGATGGGAACAAACAATAACCACTGACACTTGTCATTGGACCGGAACTTTAAGTATTTGACGGTCTTAAACATGATTGCGGTTGTGCAACCCTCCATTTAACACGAGACAGTGGTGTAACGGCATAACATAAATTCACCAAAGCCCCAGCACCGATCTAAGAGTCCTCTCATCTACTAAGAGCTAGACCAAAGCCATTAAAAGAGGGACGAAATATACCAGAGGTACAGTCAAACTCATAAATCGAAATTAATCTGGCAACGAAATGGCTAAAAATGGACAATCAGACAAATTATAGTACACATGAACACATGACACAATATATAAAAGTAGAGAATAAGCTACACGAACCCCATCAAAAACTTGGGATGATCTCAGGTGCTCCGAAATGGTAAGCAGATCCTGTTCCACACATGGCACTTGTCATGTTGCTTATGTTATAACAAATCCGGTAAATAGTCTAATTCGGTAGGTCAAATACAAGTATCAAAGACAAAACAATCAATTATTTGTAGTACTATTGATGTCAAATCGGTTAAAACAACCTATCAAATATGCGCTGGTTTTACCAAGCGATACTACAATCCTCGCTTAGTAAAATATCTACAAAATTGGAACACAAATCGGGCAACCATGGATCTGTCACGGCTCAATGAATTAGCAATTATGCCCTTGTTTATCATTGAAGACCTATTGGTGACCTTCTGCTGTTGTCTGTACTATGGTCGGGTTGTTATCTCTTTGACACATCCCCCATTTCCATTCTCAATTGTATTGCAATCTATCAGTTTCATTTGTCATAGTAAAAAGTAAAACAACAAAAAACCGAACGGAGAATGGAAATGATGAATATGCCAAAGAGACAACCACGCGACCAAAGATCTCCATTGAGCACCGAACAATATATTGTATCATACATAGTGCACAGAACGGTCTGTGTAGGACAACACATAATGTTCGGTGTACTATGTAGGACAAACAATAACGTTCGGTGTACTATGTAAGACAAACCATTACGTTTGGTGTGCTATGTAGGACAAAAAATAACGTTCGGTGCACTATATAGGACAAAAAATAACGTTCGGTGCACTATGTAGGACTAAAAATAACGTTCAGTGTACTATATGTAGAATAAAATAGAACTTCAGTGCACTATAAAGGATACAATATATTGTTCGGTGCTCCATGGAGAACACAATACAAAGTTCGTTGGACTATGGAGAACACAATACAAAGTTCGTTGGACTATGGAGAACAAGACGGACTGTAAAATGCACTCTCTAGGTCAAAACAGACCGTTCTGTGCACTATGTATGATACAATATATTGTTCGGTGCTCAATGGAGATCTTTGGTCGCGTGGTTGTCTCTTTGGCATATTCATCATTTCCATTCTCCGTTAGGTTTTTTGTTGTTTTACTTTTTACTATGACAAATGAAACTGATAGATTGCAATACAATTGAGAATGGAAATGGGGGATGTGTCAAAGAGATAACAACCGGACCATAGTACAGACAACAGCAGAAGGTCACCAATAGGTCTTCAATGATAAACAAGGGCATAATTGCTAATTCATTGAGCCGTGACAGATCCATGGTTGCCCGATTTGTGTTCCAATTTTGTAGATATTTTACTAAGCGAGGATTGTAGTATCGCTTGGTAAAACCAGCGCATATTTGATAGGTTGTTTTAACCGATTTGACATCAATAGTACTACAAATAATTGATTGTTTTGTCTTTGATACTTGTATTTGACCTACCGAATTAGACTATTTACCGGATTTGTTATAACATAAGCAACATGACAAGTGCCATGTGTGGAACAGGATCTGCTTACCATTTCGGAGCACCTGAGATCATCCCAAGTTTTTGATGGGGTTCGTGTAGCTTATTCTCTACTTTTATATATTGTGTCATGTGTTCATGTGTACTATAATTTGTCTGATTGTCCATTTTTAGCCATTTCGTTGCCAGATTAATTTCGATTTATGAGTTTGACTGTACCTCTGGTATATTTCGTCCCTCTTTTAATGGCTTTGGTCTAGCTCTTAGTAGATGAGAGGACTCTTAGATCGGTGCTGGGGCTTTGGTGAATTTATGTTATGCCGTTACACCACTGTCTCGTGTTAAATGGAGGGTTGCACAACCGCAATCATGTTTAAGACCGTCAAATACTTAAAGTTCCGGTCCAATGACAAGTGTCAGTGGTTATTGTTTGTTCCCATAAGTCTTTCTTGTTTTTCGTTTATTGTTTTGTGTAAAAATCAAGCTGTTAAGTTTCTCGTTTGAATTGCTTAAATTTGTAAGCTGCATTCTGTAAACTTAGACAATGAAATTTCCCACAGTACGCATTTAACGGCTTAAATTGTGCCGCGTTTACTAAGAAGTTTCTTATAAAATTATCTCCTATACCCCTCGGCTACTTCCGTCTTCCTCAGAATTCATTTTCGCCGCTATACTTGTGTATTTATACTTGTAACATTCTGAAGTTGTGTCACTTTGGCATCATGAGGCATACAGATCATATATGGACACCAGTGGGTAAACAAGCTGTTAAGTTTCTCGTTTGAATTGCTTAAATTTGTAAGCTGCATTCTTTAAAATTAGACAATGAAATTTCCCACAGTACGCATTTAACGGCTTAAATTGTGCCGCGTTTACTTAGAAGTTTCTTATAAAATTATCTCCTATACCCCTCGGCTACTTCCGTCTTCCTCAGAATTCATTTTCGCCGCTATACTTGTGTATTTATACTTGTAACATTCTGAAGTTGTCTCTCTTCGGCATCATGAGGCATACAGATCATATATGGACACCAGTGGGTAAACAAAACAAATATCTATGAATACTAAATATCTTCCCAAAAGAGGCGTGGTTTGCGAAACAGTTGTATTTACAAAGTGCAATCTGTAAATTAGGGGCCTTTTATAGCTTGTTTTAAAGTATGGTTTATAATATTTGATGTGTTTTCCTCAGTTTTAGTTTGTTACCCGGATTTTTTTTCGGTCGATTTATGAATTTCGAACAACGGTATACTACTGTTGCCTTTATTCTACTCATTGATGTAGGCCATATACGATAACCTTTAGTTGCTAATATTTACGGCATTTTGTATTTGCTGTATAGTTGTCTCATTGAAAAACCATACGATATCTCCTTACTTTATAAATACAGTTATAAACAGGATGAAAATATATAAACAAATTGTTGTCAAAATTTATTCTTTCAGAAAAAAGCAACTGATAGTATTCAAGAATGCCTACTTTTCAAATGCCTTACAGAGACGTCTGTTTGACGTATTGTTATTGATGATGTCACGTCTCAAAGCAGTCTGATCAACTCTCATCTTGTCCGAAAACATAATATCCATAAAGTAATGTGATCATCAATACTGTTGTTGTGACAATAACAAATACCATATAGACGGTGAAGAAGAATTCATCCCAAATTCTGACTATTTCGCTCCATGTGAGCTCCTGTTTATCACCTGGTTTCATTGTATTCGCCTCAATCATTAGTTTATCACGTGGTTTTATTGTGTTCGTCTCGCTCTCCATTACATTGACGATGCTTACGGTTTTTAATTTAAAGTCTTTCACCTCTGTTGATATTTCATCTTTTCTTCTGCAGCAGAAGCAAGTGGAAATACGGAGAAACCTTTGAAAGCAGGAAGTAGTCGACAACAGCCATTTTGGTACTTGGTCTTGTGGGATCTTATGGTGACATCTAAGTATAAACAAAGTAATTGGAATAGAGAGAATCCCAGCTATCAGCACCAGTAAATTGTAAAGACCTGTAAATAAAACCAATCTATAATCTCATATTTAAATGTATGTTACGTTCTTGACACATCTCGCGGCAGATGTACAGAAGCGGAATATGCCAAGATTTTTCCATAAGTTCTTGACAATTTTTGTCGAGCCTTCGAAATTTGTTGAAAAAGCGAGTAAAAAGTGATGCTAAATTCCGTCGTCGGTATCGTCGTAGGCGGCGTCCATAAATATGCACTCTGTGGTTAAAGTTTTTGAAATTTTAATAACTTTCTAAAACTATTCTAAAGTTCTATCAAACTTGGGCGGCAACTTGTTTATGATCATAAGATAATATCCAGAAATAAATTTTGTTTGTCAGTTAACATAACATTCACTCTGTGGTTATAGTTTTTAAATTTCAATAAATTTCCCATACTATCCTGGATTTCTACTAAACTTGAACAGAAGCATGTTTATGATCAAATGCTAGTAACTAGAAGGAGTTTAATAAAATAAAAATAAATATTTTACTTATAAATGGACTTAGGGTTACTGCCAGTTAACATTACATTCACTCTGTACTTCAAGTTATTAAAATGTAACCTTGGATTCATTTATTTTAGTTGGTACATTTTTTTCCGGACTAGCTGATGAAAACTTGCATATTCGTGGATATTGGAATTCGTGGCTTTGGCAAATTCTTAATTCATTCCTTTAGAAAAATCTGTATTTCGTTGAACAATTAATTTGAATTCGTGGTTCCCCTGTACCCATAAAAAGTGGTATTGAACGAATATTAAAGATTTTTTTTATTGCTATGCAACTTATTTATCATGTTTATAAATTTAGATATGTATATGAAGTGTATTTGTACAGTTACAGCCAATACGAGTAAAAGTAACTCCAACCGTTTTACATGAGCATAGTTAAATCAACTTACTGAGAACAGATATATTTACCGACGTTGTCGGCATATTATCCGCAACTAAAGTGAGGTAAACGGCGTACGCCAACATCACAGTCAAACAATATCCAATCTTTCCGGAATTAACTTCTACCTTGAACACAAAACTAGTCAGAATCGCCAATCCAATCACTGGTAATATAATGTTCATTGCTATAAAACCAGGTCGACGAACAAATTTAAATTGTAGTTTAGCCATATCGAAAGGAATTTGATCACCTCTATACTCAGTGTAGACGGAAGTTTCGTAACCAGCATAAACCCATTCCCCATTCTCACTGAAGAAATCCATTATAACTGGGTTAGTGTCAAATAAAATAGTGACTTCGTTATTTGAATAAGACCAACTAGATATAACAATGGAACATTTCTGTGCATCAAAAGGATAATATGTGATGTCACTATCACAATGTGTTGTTATCATCCTCATCTGTGCCCAATTGACCACGCCTTCCATCAATATTCTCATCATATTGACATCATCGTCTATAATACCAAGGTCTCCAACTCTGCAAAGAAAACATTATCGAAAACTTAAAAGTTAACTCGACCAGAATGAAAAGCATCGTATACATATTGGTACAAGTATCATAAACACTTATATTGTGTAAACGTTGTGTTCTTCGTGTATCGGTAAAGAATCCGGAACCCGTAGTCCAATAGTGGTTATTGTTGCATGGCTACAACCAGTCATGTTTGGTTTTCATTTATGTTATAAAGCTTGAACATGTATCATAGAGTATTATTCCATCTTGTATTGGTTTAGATGTTTTCTTTATATTAAAGCCAATCCCTTCCCCTCCATATTCAGTTTTTGTTTGTTTGATTTAGTTTTAATTTTCTTTAAATTTTGGTTTCTATTTTCTTTCTTGTAAACCTAACCTAGACCCTCCTGTATGAATGCACACATATCCATAAAAATATATATGCAATATTCGTATCTTTCTTGCATTTGATTTGTACATAAACCAGGTCCTTTTTTCTCATTTTAATTGTTGCATCTGTCATTTAAGTGCGCACAGGTTCGATGCCACTGCTGATGGACGTTTCGTCCCTGAGGGTATCACCAGCCCAGTAGTCAACAGTTCGGTTTTGACAATAATATCAATTATGTGGTCATTTTCGTATGTAAACGAAACGTGAGTCTAGTGTACTAAATTATAATTCCTTGTACCTTTGATGACTATTAACATCAGTGGTCCTTTGTCACTGCTGGTAGACGTTTTCTTCTCCGAGAGTATCACCAGCCAATGTAGTAAACACTTCGGTGAGGACATGAATATCAATTATGTGGTCATTTTCATCAATTTCATAAAGGATTGTCTTATCCCAGGCATAATATATACCGTATTAGGTCACTATCACACTATGTAGCTAATAATTCAAGCAATTCATTACATGCAGGCGTTTGCATATATCTAAGTTTAAAGAAATATTTACTCACGAATTCGCTATAAATAATGTTGGCCGCCATGTGTATGCAGATGTACTGAAGATATAAGGTATTGTATTATATGTAGGGTCAGTATCCCAGGCTAATCTTTCTTCGTTCCAATGCTGTAATAAAAAATAACATGTGACAGTAGAAGATACAATTAGGGTTATGATATTTATCATCACAATGAGAACAACGTCATAAAAAAAATCCGTGAAAGGGATGTCATTTTTTTTGTATGGATTCCATGAGGGTTGTAAGTTGTAATGTGTTGATCCAACGTTGTCAATTGTATCACCGCACATTACCTCAAGAGTTACTAGTTTGTAATCAGTCGTTGAATTAAAATGTTCAAGGTAGTGTACACAACTTGCCCTGTATTCATGACAACTGATCAAGTATTTAAAACAACTTACTAAGTAATCTAGACAAATGACCAAGTAATCATGACAACTGACGAAGTAATCGTGACAAATGACCAAATTATCATGACAACTGACCAAGTAATCGTGACAACTGGCCAAGTAATTGTGACAACAGACAAAGGAATCGTGACAACAAACCAAGTAATCGTGACAACTGACCAAGTAATTGAAATAATTTACTAACTTTTCTAAAATATTATGTTAGACAACCTATTAAATAGTTATGAAAACTTACCAAATGTTTCTAAATTTTACAATACAAAAGATGAAGATGTGCTATGATTGTCAATGAGACAACTCTCCACAAGTATTTATGAAAACTTACCAATTGAAAATATCCAGTCATCGACATTGTTTGATCTTTTATGCTCTGAAAAAGGAATAATATTTTAAAGTCATATAAAAGATGAGTTCATTCCCGGCATATTGTGTTGTTCATTTTGCACAGTCTTTAGCGTTATGCATTGTTTTATTATGAATGTTTGTAATCCTTTCGTCCATTTCATTTTTTGCGAAGGTTTGGTTTGGTTTTTTATTTGACTTTTTTGTAAATGCCTCCTTGGTTTTCACTTTTTTTATTAATGAACTATTTTTTTCTAAAAACCCTTTATACAAAACTCTTCACTTTAATTATATGAAGAGGTGAAAGATATCAAAGGGACATTCAAACTGATGGTCGAAAATAAACTGCCAACTCCATGGCAATAATTGAGCTAAAGACAATTAACAGTAAACAAATCACAACATAGAAAACTAAAGACTTTGCAAAATTAACCCCACAAGAAAACGGGGGTGATCTCGGGTGCTCTTGAAGGTTAAAGACTGGCTTTAGACTCTCGGTGGATGAATAATTTTCCGAAGCATCATTACTACTACATGAACATGATATTGTAGCTTCAATATTTAATCTACGCCAAATTGGGAATCTTTGCGAATTGTCTTTCATATCCGTTCTCTCAACTTGAACAATTAGGTATTGATTTGACATTTTTACCTATTTTATCTGTTTGTCTGTTCACACATTGTTGTCAATCTAATGGAATATATATTAAGCGAGTTTTATGATAATTATTTTCCATTCGTTTGATGTTTTTAAGCTTTTGATTTTGGTTTTTTATAAAGGACTTTCCGATTTGAATTTTCTATGTAGTTCTATATTTTACTTTTGATAATACGAAATCTTACGTAAGTAATTTAAAAAAAAAATCTAATTTGAAAACAGTATTGCATTAAATTAGGAGTTACTGAGTGTCACAAAAGATCAATTTACTGGTGTACACATGAAGTTACATAGCTAATAACAAAAAGGCGAAAACACTTAGCATGTGTCATGCTAAGTGACCATGTTAGATTGCACAAATGTGTTTGGTATAAAGATAAATTCGGACAACCTCCTGTCCCCTTCCATCTCCAAAGCAAAAGCAAACACAACGTCTCATATTCACTAAAAATAAACAAACCAACATTTTTTACTCCTTTGAATTGGCACAAATTTTATTCATGCCACAAAACCAGGTTCAACCCACCATTTTTTCCCTTTTAAAAATGTCCTGTACCACGTCAGGAAGATGGCCATTGATATAGTATTGTTCGTTTCTGTGTGTGTTACATTTTGACGTTGCGTCGTTTGTTTTCTCTTATTTTTTAGTGTAAATTCACATTGCGATAAGACGTGTCACGGTACTTGTCTATCCCAAATTCATGTACTTTAGTATTTGGTTTTGATGTTATATTTGTTATTCTCGTGGGATATTGTCTGATGCTTGGTCCGTTTCTGTGTGTGTTACATTTCAGTGTGTTTTCGTTGTTCTCCTCTTATATTTAATGCGTTTCCCTCGATTTTATTTTTTTACCCAAATTTTGTTTTTTGTCCATGGATTTATGAGTTTTGAACAGTGGTATACTACTGTTGCCTTTATTTATATCTTTGTTTGCGCTGCGGGTTGTAAAAATGAGAAGTAATATGTGATAATTGTATTCCATTTTTTCCGTGTTGCAACGAAATGATGAAAGAAATAAGTCAAAAGTTCGGAAATACTTACCAGAGAATTAAGAGCTGTCAGGGTGAAGGTCAATCCTAATTCAACTGATGAGTTTGGTCGACTTAACACTTGGTAACTATTGGTTGTATATAATAATGTCCTTAAGTCATTTTCTAGAGAGTACGAGTAGGTCTGGACTGTTGGTACATCTAAAAAGTAAAATCACAAAAAAACTAAACAATCAATTCGGAAAGTCCATAATTTCATGGCAAAATCAAATAAAACATATAACAATATAGTAAAACAAGTCATGGACTGATGATACATCTAAAACATATAACAATATAGTAAGAGAATGCATGGAATGATGGCACATCAAACATATATAACAGTATAGGGAGAAAAGGCATGGATTGTTGGCACATCTAAAAACTATAGCGATAATATAGTAAGATAAGGCATGCATTGATGGGAAATCTAAGACATATATGATTATAACATAACATTATAATATTAGTAGGCATGCAATGTTGACTCATCTGAAACATATTTGATACAAAAAGATTATTACTCTGAACAACAAAACAAAGCTGATCACATGTTTGCTTCATCGTTACGGATTTCCGCCACGTTTAATCCGTCAATAGTACGAAGATCGTGAGTTACAATTTATGACTGATCAGTAATGACCCACCGAAACAATATCTAATAGAAATAGTTTTTGTAATAACACTTTTAGATATTTGGTTGATATTTTACCTCTCAATGAAGACGACTTCAGTATGTACACTACAGAGATTAGTTCTACTGAACTAACTTTAAATAAAGCTAATACTAACTATGAATACTGACATTTTCTTGATCTTGATATCTATATCTTTAATGAGAAGCTTAATACCAAAATGTACAATAAAAGAAATGATTTTTCATATCCTATTGTTAATAATTCATTTTGAGATGGTGAAGTTTCCTTGTCAGCATCTGATGGTACTTATATATATCAACTTGTTTTATTCACTCGACGTATAAATGTAACAACAATCGTTACAAGGACATCTTTCGTAAATATAAATCAATATACAAATATCTTACACGTAAGTATTTCACATCCTACCTTTTTTGGTTATATTCTATACAAAACACAAACGTGTCGTTATTTACTCATAAGGTCTTTAGATTTATTCTAAAACCATGATACAGGTTATGTTCTTCTTATACATGTATTTTATGCTTGTATGATACTAAACCCCTTATTGGAGTGCTTTAACTTTATGTTCATATGATGGAGACATAACATTTTAATCAGTTTAATTGAAGTTTGGAACTGGCATTTCAGTCACTGCTAAGTCCTTTGGCATGTTTGATTATCCATGTTCCATTATCATTTTGCTTAGTTTCTTCTATTAAATATTCTTACATCGGACTGTAACTTCTTTTACTACAATGGCTAGAGGTATATGGAGGGGGTTGAGAACTCACAAAACATGTTTAACCACTGTATACAATGAAATCTAAAGAAAAGTAGTCTAATGTGATCAATTTAATTTGAAATAAGTTGTTATTATTATGTAATCGAATTTATCACAATTAAAAAAGAATTGTAATTTAATCGATTGCATTTTAAAGTAATCGACCCAATCGCTGATCCAGAATCACAATAAAACGCTAAAAACGTAACACTGGCAAAGCAAATGAAAGAAAGAAATGACAACATACAGTACATAACAGAAATATACAAACAACGAACAATATACAGAACATGACAGAAATATACAAACAACGATCAAAATACAGTACATGACAGAAATATACAAACAACGAACAATATACAGAACATGACAGAAATATACAAACAACGAACAAAATACAGTACATGACAGAAATATACAAACAACGATCAAAATACAGAACATGACAGAAATATACAAACAACGAACAAAATACAGTACATGACAGAAATATACAAACAACGATCAAAATACAGAACATGACAGAAATATACAAACAACGAACAAAATACAGAACATGACAGAAATATACAAACAACGAACAAAATACAGTACATGACAGAAATATACAAACAACGAACAAAATACAGTACATGACAGAAATATACAAACAACGAACAAAATACAGTACATGACAGAAATATACAAACAACGAACAAAATACAGTACATGACAGAAATATACAAACAACGATCAAAATACAGTACATGACAGAAATATACAAACAACGAACAAAATACAGTACATGACAGAAATATACAAACAACGATCAAAATACAGTACATGACAGAAATATACAAACAACGATCAAAATACAGAACATGACAGAAATATACAAACAACGATCAAAATACAGAACATCACTGAAAGAAATGACGTCAGGCAACAACAGTCGAAAATATATGGAACATCACAAAAAGAAATAACGTATGACAAAGTATAGTCACCAAAACATTACAGAAAGAAAGAAATGATGAAATTAACAATTAGCAAAATACAGTATAACATATATACTAGTAGTTTATAAACGATAATAACTTAATTCTGGATGATTTCACCAAAGCCCTCATCGACATTTGTTTACATTGTTTGGATGTAAAAATGACAGTCTGATGAAACGTTTGACCAACTAAAAGCAAGATAATATGATATGCGTTGTAAAAACAAAGTTATACATAATGCATAGTATACGCAGGATTTCACGGTATGTGTTGTAATAAAACGCTTTCAATAAAGTGGCGTAATAGCACGATAACAATGAATGTGTTGTAAAAACAAGATGACACAGAATATGTTGTAAAAACTTATTACACACGGTTTTACAAACGGCATTCAACAAAATACAGAAAATTAACATTGTACGAAATTATACATGAGAACGATTATGATTCAGATCCTCAAAAAATTGTTAAAAACAAATCTTGTACTTACAATTGAGTAAAAATAAAGTCAATAAACAGAAACGTTTGAATTGAAAAAAGCACATCCCTTTATTCGTCGTGTGATGTTTCAGTATCGTTTCACGACATTCAACTGATGCAATGATTTTATATGAGGTAAATCGTGTGTTCCATCGGATAAACACTTTAATCCTTCATTCTTTTTAATTACATTTTTAATATACATTAGGCTTATAATATACAAGACATTTAAAACAATAGTATTTTGATAAGGTAAACGACATAGAACGATTGCAATTATAACCATTTCACTTAGAATTATCTCTATGGTTTTTAAACTCCTATTCACCTTGATATCAATGAGGTTTATTTTGAATCTGTGTTTGCTTCCTAACTTAATCTGGCGTCTATTCAATTGTATAGCTTATTGCGTTCTACATAGTCAATCGTACAGCTTATTGCGTTCTACATAGTCAATCGTACAGCTTATGGAGTTCTACATAGTCAACCGCACATCTTATGGCGTTCTACATAGTCAACCGCACAGCTTACGGCGTTCTACATAGTGCCATCTGTGATTTATTAATCCTACATAATTCATCGAACATTTTATTGTGTCTTAAATACAGTGCACCGAATAGTCGTTTATGTCTTACATCGTGTACCAAACGTTCTATTGAGTCCTGCATAGTCTCAAACGGTCTATGACATTTTACATATTGCTCTCAGTCTGAGTGGTCTATAGTTATCTTAGCATTTCATAAGTCTGATTTTTATGGCTGGATATTGCTTAAAACTATAATTTAACGGGAAATGTCCAGCGAGATTTGTGCAAAATGTTGTCCAAAAATACGAATCATGCCGCATCATGGTAGAATCTGGTGCAGAGCAATACATTCTCCTTTACACGATCAAATATTCAGCTCATCTGCATACAAAGAGTTGAATATTGATACACAAGATGATTCTGAGATGATGAAAACCACTAACGTATCTTTTGTTTCATTACCAGAGCTCTTTGGGTCCATTTATACCTCAAAATTTGTACTCCTTTGGCTAATTAATCAAAATTTTTAGTTTACTACTACAAGTTTATGAATGAAAGGTGACAATAAATGAGTAATTGAATTGTTCAAGCTGAAAGCTTTATCCATATAAAAGTTTAGCGAATCAACTGATGTTTCAAAAAGACCGTAAGTTAATCTTAAGTTTCAGCAGTGTTCAAGAGGGGGACATATACAATGTAATACATTCCTCTTGGTAAATAATGTGTTGTTACTTCTTCAAAAAGTTATTTTTATACCCCACCTACGATAGTACAGGGGCATTATGTTTTCCGGTCTGTGGGTCCGTTCGTTCGTTCGTCCTAAATTTGACCATAATTTGATGACCATAGTTTAAAATGTCATCTTTGGAAAGCCTTGTTAATTTTTGAAAGAAAAAAAGGTGCTAATGTTAAAAGTGTATGAAAATTTACAGATGATTATTAACCGCCGAGTTCTCAATGGCTTATCTCGAAAGAGCGCACAGACCGTTAATTTTTTCTGCTTTTTTAGCGTCTTCATTTATATATACGATCAATTTATTAACACCACTGGATCGATGCCACTGCTGGTGAAAGTTTCGTCCCCGAGGGTATCACCAGCCCAGTAGTTAGCACTTCGGTGTTGACATGAATATCAATTATGTGGTCATTTGTATAAATTTCCAGTTTACCAAACTTTGAATTTTTCGAAAAAATAAGGATTTTCTTATTCCAGGAATGGATTACCTTAGCCGTATTTGTTACAACTTTTGGGAATTTTGGATCCTCTATTATCTTCAACTTTGTATTTGTTTGGCTTTACAACTATTTTGATTTGAGCGTCACTGATGAGTCTTATGTAGACGAAACGCGCGTCTGGCGTACTAAATTATAATCCTGGTACCTTTCATAACTATTTCCTTTATAGTAATATCGTATCACACTTGATGCAGTGGTAGATTCAGATAACTATCAGAAGGTGTCGTTAACATTTAAGACTAAAATACAACCTTCTTTGACACTTTTAGAAAAATTCTTCTAAATTGGATTTGAAAAGACTCGAAATTCAGGTCAAATCTGTGTTTCCTTTTTTTATAGTTTCGGGATAATACCATTGTTTAAATAAGTCATGTTTTGCTAACCAAAATCACATATGTTTTTCAATATAACAGAACTATCAATAACTTTATGAAATAAAAACTTTAATAAAAATGAAAACTATATTAATGTAAAGTGTTTATGTTCTCTATAACCATTTGTAAAGTTTAAATGTTTTCTCACGTGTTTAGCAAAATCAATCAATTATGAAATAACCGTTATTTTTACAAATCGTGTTACCAGTTAAGGATATTTTCTACTCTGTTTTTAAATAACAACTTTCATAAAGACAGTGCTAAAATGAAAGTAACGAATAAAGGAATTAAAGCATAAAAAAGAAATATGAAAGGTCTACATGTTTTCGAGATATTTAAGCCATTTATATTTGGCGGGAAATGATTCGCTCTAGAATTTTTTAGCCACTTCAGCTTTTAACTGACATTCAAAAAAAGTAATGGTACTATGTAGATACATAAAGCTTCATTGGCAGCGCGTCATCCCTACAATGGTTTATTACCTCAGCTGTATTTGGCAACACTTTTAGGAATTTGCATCTCAATGTTCTTCAACTTCGTACTTCATTTGGCTTTTTTTTGTTGGTTTTATTTTGTTGTTGTTTTTTTAACTTCTTTTTTTTTTTTTTTTTTTTTTTAACTTTTTGGGATTAGAGCGTCACTATGAACCAATTGTACACGAAACGCGAGTCTGACGTATATATAAAATTTAGTCCTGGTATCTATGATGAGTTTATTTCCTTTTCTACGATTATATTAAAATATTTGCACCTGGTGTAAAGGGAAGATAATTTTGACCAAAAAAATTCTTGACTGTGTAAACTTGACGGAGTCTACTAACCTGAGTTTGGCGAATCGAAGTAGGCATTTACTTGCTTATTTATAAAATTCCTATGATGTCGTCATTCAAAAAAAAAGAGGAATGCGACATGAGTTGATGACGTCATATTGAAATAACACATCTTTTTATAGATCTTTGAAAAGTAACGGTTGAATGTGCCTGCATATCGTCAGTACATCATTTCAGAGACAATTTCGTACAAAAAAAAAAGCTCGTACAATACGATATGCAGACACTCTTGACAGTTAATGATGTTTGTACCTCTTGTTTTTTTCTAAGTATTCGGAACCCTCTAGTTATATCAACTAAGTGTCATTTAAAAGTTTGTACCATTAACCCTTATTTTTTTTCCTTCGTAATTTGAGAACATATTATTTAAAGTCATAATAAACCTCAAATAAAAAAAAATTAATGCATATGTTTTTTATAACTAAATGGATAGTTTTCATTATAAAACTTATGTACATATACTTTTTTCTGAAGAAAATTCTTTAATTTATTTATATTTAGAAGAAGTTTACTTTATTTTAATTGCTTCCTTCCAGCAAGCAATTCCCCCGACATATTCTCCGTATGCAAAGTGACCTCAGTGTGACCCATCTCGTAAAAATCCGGTGATCACAATACGCATGGATGTCCTTAAAATAAACTATTATCTGAATTTACATGTTAAACACGTGCTCTCTTTCCATGCTTTTGTGTTTATTTTTTGTCGATTGTTGGCAAACAGGTGACCATCGTTAAACTTCGGCTTCAAAACACGAACTTTAATTACCTGCCATATTTTCACAACAACACTGACCGATTGAAAAAGAAATTGACGATTATACGAAATTTACACGAAAAAAATAATAAATTCGTGCACAGAAGACTAAGTTTATTATGTTTGTATGCATTGGTTCAAGTATTGGAAGAAAATCATTTTTCACCGGACACTCGTTTCTTATGACTTTAAAATGTCATATTTGGAAATCCTTTTTATTTCATCAAAGGAAAAAGTGCTTATGTTATTAAAATTCTACAGTTATTTATTAACTGCCAAATTCTCAATGGCTTATCTCGAAAGAGCGCACTGACCCTTTATTTTTGCTGCTTTTAAGCTTCTTCGTTAATATAAATTGTCAATACCAGTCTTATAAGATTGTTATTTGAAACAGAGAAACGAACAACATTAAATTTAAAAAATATATTTGATTTCTTTAAAGTAATATCGTATCACACTTGGTGCAGTGGTAGACTCGAAATAACTATCAGTAGGTGTCGTTTTACTTAAAGACTAAAATACAACCGTCTTTGACACTTTGATTAGCGTTCTTCTAAAATTGGATTTCCAAAGACTCGAAATTCAGGTCAAATATGTTATTCCTATTTTTATAGTCTCTGGATAATACCAATCGTTAAATATGTCAATTTTTGCTAACCAAAATGACATTTTTTTTTTCAATATAATACCATAATAGAATTATCAATATCTTTGTTTCGAGAGAATCTTTTGGTTTTTTTTAATATTAAATTTACCCTTTGAATAAAAATAAAAACTATACCAATGCTAATTGTGTATGTTCTTTATAATTAATTGTAAAGTTTAAATATTTTCTCGCGTATTTAACAAAACCAATCAATTATGAGATTTTTGTTATTTTTACAAATCGTGTTACCAGTTAAGGATATTTTCTACTCTGTTTTAAATAACAAGGTTCATAGAGACAGTGCTAAAATGAAAGTAATGAATAAAGGAATTAAAGCATTGAAAAAATATATACGAAAGGTCCGCGTGTTTTCGAGATATATAAGCCATTGATAAATTGACGGGAAACAATTTTCTCTATATTTTTTGGCAGCTTTTTGTATTCCAAAAAAATGAAAAAAATAACAATGATTTTATAAGATTTTGCAACATGGCTTGTTAAACTATATGTAATGAAATGATGAAAAGAAAATTAGGGGTTAGTGGCCAAAAGATGGAACAAGAGGATTCAGAAAAATCTGGCAAAAAAATTAAAAAAAACACAAGAAGAGCAAACATACTTAAAATCTATACCACATTGGCATCGACACGAAATGTGCTCCAAACACAAAAATGTCGTATTCCAATAAAAAAGATTAATAGTAACCAGATTTCGCCTAAAAATTTTCAAATTTACACAAATAACTAGGCCGATCATTTATCAACTTATAGTTTCCAAAATAAGGGGTGAAAACTTTTTTAATGCTCTTCAACTTTATAATTGTTTGGCTTTAATTTTAACTATATTGATCTGAACTATTAACATCACTGGGTCGATGCCACTGCTGGGGGACGTTTCGTCCCCGATGGGTTCCTCCAGCCCAGTAGTCAGCACTTCGGTGTTGACATGAATATCAATTATACTGTCATTTTATTAACTTACTGTTTACAAAAGTTTTAATTATTCGAAATACCACGGCTTTTCTTATACCAGGCATAGATTACCTAAGCCGTAATGGGCATAACATTTTGGAACTTTGGGTCATTGATGCTCTTCAATTTTAAATAAAAAGAAGATTTGGTATGATTGCCAATATTAATGGGTCAACCGTCTACAAAATGACACGGACATTAACAGCTATAGAACACCGTATGGTCTTCAACAATGAGCAAAGCCCAGACCGCATAGTAAGCTATAAAAAGCCCCGATATGACAATTCAAACTAGAAAAACTAACGGCCTTATTTATAATTGTTTGGCTTTTTAACTACTATGATCTGAGCATCACGGATGAGTCTTATGTAGACGAAACGCACGTCTGGCGTTATAATTATAAGCCGGGTACCTTTGATAACTATTAGTAAACTACATTTTAAAGGAACGGTTAAAAAACATATGAATAATCAGTATTCATGTATTAAAGGCTATATAAATTAGGCTGTTGCGTACAAATATATTGAATGTATTATGCAACTTGTAACTGCCCTAAGAAGGCCCGTAGCCAGACATTTCCAAAGGGGGTTATTTTGGACTCATGAACTCGACTTTAACAGTCACAAATTGAACAAATTTGAGCGTTGACTTTAACAGTGCTTATTTGGTTTCAAAAGGGGGGATCGTCCGAACCCCCCTGTCTACGTGTATGCCTAAGTGATAAGTGGGTTGTAACAGGGAATCTCAGGAGGAGCTTGGACTCCTGAAGGATAGTAAAACAAGTCAATAATAGATATATAATAATGTTGTTAAAAAAGAGAAAATCAATGTTAAGAAATATATTGTGATGATCGACTATTATTGTGAAACCTAATGTTAACGATAGTATTCAAAGAGCAAGTTTCTGGGGATGACATTTTAGATTTGTGAAAAATAACTAAATATTACTTTTTCATAATTTCTATTTGTGGGATGTTTCTGGCACCGAAGTGCTCCATATGAGATTTCACGGCTTGTTGTGGAATAAACACAGTTTTTCAATATTGATTTGACAGGTGTATTTTTTTGTTATCAAAAAGGTAAATTTAGAAATAAAAAGAATGCCATGAAACCGGTATGTCCTAACTACAATATAGCTAACCAATTCCTAGAGATAAGTATTAACACTTTAATTGTTATATTAAAATATAATTATATTTATAAAATGGCATAGGTTCTATGATAAGCATATTTCATATCAATCAAAAATGATCTGAAAAAGTGGCTGCAGAGAAAAGAAAATAATGGGCATAAATAAAGGCAACAGTAGTATACCGCTGTTCAAAACTCATAAATACATGGACAAAAACCAAAATCGGGGTAGCAAATTAAAACTGAGGGAAAGGACACATAAACTGTGTATTCAAACTTTCTGACTTATTTCCCCACCCTCAACCCCACCTCTCCCCATAAAACTTAAACGGTAGTGCCCTTACATATCGATTCAGCAGGTTATGGTTTCGTGGTTTAATTTAGTAGAGTTTAATTTTTGGCAATTAAGGCAGTTTGAACATAATTTGATGCAAGTACAAGACTTAAAATGAGATTTATCCACTTTCAGATTGCAAAGAGACTTTTAACTACGTCACATAATTCAGGAAGTTTGAATAAATTAAATTAATAATTCCCTATGTTCTTCTTTATAAAGTTTTCATATCCAAATAAAATTGGTGAATATGTTTTAATGGTATTCAAAAGATGTCATGATAAGAAAAAAATCGTGAATTTTACCTTTAACGAAACAGGTAAAGTTGTTTATATTTTTTGCAATTTTGTATATATTAGACACCTCAATATTGACTAATACCAAAATGATTTATCTGTAGTGACGCCTTGAAAGGATATTAAAAAGTTGTGAAAGGAAATGGGGAATGTGTCAAAGAGACAACACCCCGACCAAAGAACAGACAACAGGTCTTCAATGCAGCGAGAAATTCCCGCACCCAGAGGCGTCCTTCAGATGGCCCATAAACAAATATGTATACTAGTTCAGTGATAATGAACGCCATACTAAACTCCAAATTGTACACAAGAAACTAAAATTAAAAATGATACAAGACTAACAAAGGTCTTGTTAATTTTCGCACTTCATTTGTTTTTGTACAAAACTGTTTGCTCATCAAAATGTCTTCAACAAAATATTATCAAATGTTCATTTTAAAAGAGCATTACAAAAGTCTATGTTATTTGTAAGAATTTGTTTGTAATAATAAGTAAAATCACAAAAATACTGAACTCCGAGGAAAATGAATTCGGAAAATCCCTAATCGCATGGCAAAATCAAAGACAAAACACATAAAAAACGAATGGACAACAACTTTCGTACTCCTGACTTAATACATGGATTTAAAAATGCAGAAAATGGTGGATTGAACCTGCTTTTAAAGCGCTGAACCTCTCACTTTGTACGAAAGTCTCATCATATTCCGTTATACTTACAACGATGCGTGAACTAAACAGACGTAATAAATAAAACAGTCAAAATATGGGTAAAGTATTGATGGTAGCATTTAATTATTATTAGGTCTTTCCACTTTTCTGTGGAAAGACCTATTGTTTTTCTTCTGATTATTTTTTTTTTTTTTTTTTTTTTTCCACCTAATTTTGTTCTTGCGATAAACATTTGTTTCGCAATATGTCGCTAAGATATTTGGTATATGATATCGAACAGTTTATGCGCTTTTGAAATTTACCCTGCGTAAAAGAATACTTTTCTTTGTACGAGTTATCTCCCCAAACACTGTTTTCCTTGTTAGCGCAACTCCTTCGCAACCGTAAAATATTATGACAAATTTATTTTACAAAATTGCTCGTTATATCCTTCGCATGATTTGTCCTATTTTGACCGAAGCGATATGAACGCTCCATATGAGAGTTATTTCCCCTTATGCATTTGATATAAGTGATATGCATTTCTATCTTGTAAACCATAAGTGCTAGAGACCTAGAATCTTTTGATTTGAAGTCCTTGGTCCAAAAAAATGAAAATTAAGTCAAGGTCAAAGGTCAAGGTCATAGTTTAATTTTTGAATTTGGCTTATTATCTCTTATTTCCAGAAACTGTATAAGATAACGACAAATTATTTTACCTAAATTGTTTGTTGCGACATGTCATTACACGTAAATTTTGATTGCAAGGGTGCGTTGAACGTTAAATGGAGTTTTCTCCCCTCTTGTATTAAAAAATACGCGTATGGTGATATAACTCATTAACCAACTATAAATAAGACCTATAGTCTTTTGATTTGAGTTCCTTGGTTTGTGACCTTGAAATTGAGGTCAAGGTCATAGGTTAATAGGACGTTCTAGATTTTGACCTTCGCTCTAAATTCATACAAATACATCAAAAAGCCATAGGAACTAATATTATTAACTGATTTTTTCTATATCAATATCAAAATAGATCTTTACTAGTGGGAAGACCTTCAATTGTTCTCTGAACACTTGGTTTTTAATTTATTTTTGTTTTCGTTCTTATCAAGTGCGTCAGTAAAATAGGCAAATAAATACTAAAAACAGATCAATTCAAAATCGTACTAAATATTATTTTCAGTAATAATCTTGTGTCTTACTGAATTTATAAATTCAATGCATAAGCTTTCAAGTACTATTCAGATAGCTTTATTTCTAGTGAGAAGATATTGAATTTGTACTGTAAGGACTCGGGATCATCTTAAATTCCACTAAATTTGCACAATAACATATTCATGATGGGCTTTTTTAATCATTATCATTATTTCATTATCTTACACAGGAACGTGCAGTTATAATTTACTACAAAATGTAGTTCTACCATATGTTGCTATTAAATGAAACCAAAGTGTGACTGCTTTTATTTAACACCGAACTTAAAATCAAAAGAAATTACTTATTTTATCATATTTTATTTTAATTTTTTTTTTTTGGGGGGGGGGGGGGGGGTTAAGAGGTCACCTTTGTTGACCCCACTGTAATATGTGTCGGATAGGCTGCCTTTAAAAACATATTTAATGACGCAAATGTTCAATGACTTAACGAATAAGTGCTGAATTTTCTCTTGAAATGTCAGTTAGTGAAATTTATTTTACATAACAAAACCTTGACAAAACTGACAACCCTGAAACTAAAACAAAAATTAACACATTTTAAATACAAACTATATGTAACAACTTAACTTTGAAAACAGTATATATATATACTTATTATAACGTAATGTATCCAAGCGATGTTATTGTTGTTTCAATGTTGTAATTTATTCTAATGAAAAAGGCCGTAATGGCCGAAACGTAAGGGAATTTGTGTTATAGTTTTTATTATACAACTCGTCTAAACACCAACCCAACAATTTTAGATCTGTAAATTTGCTTTCTCAAATTTTTGGTTCTTCCCTCGCCGGGATTCGAACCCATGCTACTGTGATATCGTGACACCAAACCGCCTGCACTGCAGCCGTCCCGCTAGACTACACGACCACCTGGGCTCTCAAAAAAAGAGCTTTCGCTGGCCATGTGTTACCGTTCCACGTCAGTTTTAATCTAGCGGCGTACTACAGTACATGATATATAAGGCATGAAGATGTTATTGTTGCAGATCAGCTAAATTATCTATAGTAAAGGATCCTACAAATTAATGTAAGATACAGTCATAGAAAATAATTATATTCATAAGTACGTCTGAGTCAGTGACAACCCTACAACAGATGTATCCATTGAATCCCCATCAATGATGGTGATACATGGCTGTGTACATAATGTATATACAACTTGTCTAAACATCAACCCAACAACGTTAGATCTGTAAATTTGCTTTCGCAAATTATTGGTTCTTCCCTCGCCGGGATTCGAACTCATGCTACTGTGATATCGTGACACCAAATCGCCTGCACTGCAGCCGTCCTGCTAGACCACACGACCACCTGGGCTCTCCAAAAAGGGACTTTCGCTGGCCATGTGTTACCTTTCCACGTCAGTTTTAATCTAGCGGCGTACTACAGTACATGATATATAAGGCATGAAGATGTTATTGTTGCAGATCAGCTAAATTATCTATAGTAAAGGATCCTACAAATTAATGTAAGATACAGTCATAGAAAATAATTATATTCATAAGTACGTCTGAGTCAGTGACAACCCTACAACAGATGTATCCATTGAATCCCCATCAATGATGGTGATACATGGCTGTGTACATAATGTATATACAACTTGTCTAAACATCAACCCAACAACGTTAGATCTGTAAATTTGCTTTCGCAAATTATTGGTTCTTCCCTCGCCGGGATTCGAACTCATGCTACTGTGATATCGTGACACCAAATCGCCTGCACTGCAGCCGTCCTGCTAGACCACACGACCACCTGGGCTCTCAAAAAAGGAGCTTTCGCTGGCCATGTGTTACCTTTCCACGTAAGTTTTAATCTAGCGGCGTACTACAGTACATGATATATAAGGCATGAAGATGTTATTGTTGCAGATCAGCTAAATTATCTATAGTAAAGGATCCTACAAATTAATGTAAGATACAGTCACAGAAAATAATTATATTCATAAGTACGTCTGAGTCAGTGACAACCCAAATCAGATGTATCCATTGGATCCCCATCAAGTATGGTGATACATGGCTGTGTACATAATGTATATACAACTCGTCTAAACATCAACCCAACAATGTTAGATCTGTAAATTTGCTTTCGCAAATTTTTGGTTCTTCCCTCGCCGGGATTCGAACTCATGCTACTGTGATATCGTGACACCAAATCGCCTGCACTGCAGCAGTCCCGCTCGACCACACGACCACCTGGGCTCTCAAAAAAAGAGCTTTCGCTGGCCATGTGTTACCTTTCCACGTCAGTTTTAATCTAGCGGCGTACTACAGTACATGATATATAAGGCATGAAGATGTTATTGTTGCAGATCAGCTAAATTATCTATAGTAAAGGATCCTACAAATTAATGTAAGATACAGTCACAGAAAATAATTATATTCATAAGTACGTCTGAGTCAGTGACAACCCTACAACAGATGTATCCATTGGATCCCCATCAATGATGGTGATACATGGCTGTATACATAATGTATATACAACTAGTCTAAACATCAACCCAACAATGTTAGATCTGTAAATTTGCTTTCGCAAATTTTTGGTTCTTCCCTCGCCGGGATTCGAACCCATGCTACTGTGATATCGTGACACCAAATCGCCTGCACTGCAGCCGTCCCGCTAAACCACACGACCACCTGGGCTCTCAAAAAAAGAGCTTTCGCTGGCCATATGTTACCTTTCCATGTCAGTTTTAATCTAGCGGCGTACTACAGTACATGATATATAAGGCATGAAGATGTTATTGTTGCAGATCAGCTAAATTATCTATAGTAAAGGATCCTACAAATTAATGTAAGATACAGTCACAGAAAATAATTATATTCATAAGTACGTCTGAGACAGTGACAACCCTACAACAGATGCATCCATTGGATTCCCATCAATGATGGTGATACATGGCTGTGTACATAATGTATATACAACTCGTCTAAACATCAACCCAACAATGTTAGATCTGTAAATTTGCTTTCGCAAATTTTTGGTTCTTCCCTCGCCGGGATTCGAACCCATTCTACTGTGATATCGTGACACCAAATCGCCTGCATATATATATATATATACTACTCGTCTAAACATCAACCCAACAATGTTAAATCTGTAAATGTGCTTTCGCAATTTTTGGTTGTTCCTTCGCCGGGATATTTCAGAGTTTAGTATAACGTCCATTATCACTGAACTAGTAAACAGTTTTTGTTCATCGGCCAGCTGAATCACGCCTGCGTTTACATGATGTACTCGCTGTATTAAAGACCAATTGGTGGCCTTTGGCTGTTGTCTGCTTTTTGGTCTGGTTGTTGTCTCTTTGACACATTCCCCATTTCCATTCTCAATGTTATTTCAGAAAAGTATCATATGATAGATATACTCCTTCGCATGAGTTGTCTGATTGGCACTCATACAACATCTTCTTAAATCTTATGTATCTATTGATGAATTTGAATTTCAAGCGTGTGTATTGCTGATCATTGTAAAAAATCTACATGTAATTTAGTTTTCGAGAAAATTAAAAGAAGAAAAAAATACCCATAAATCAACAAATCGGCCGTTGAAAAAAAAAGTAAAATCACAAAAATACTGAACTCAGAGGAAAATCAAATCGGAAAGTCCCTAATCACATGACAAAATCAAATGACAAAACACATAAAAAACGAATAGACAACAACTGTCATATTCCTGACTTGGTACAGCCATTTTCAAATGTGGAAAATGGTGGATTAAACCTGGTTTTATAGCGCCAAACCTCTCACTTTGTATGACTTCCGTTGAACTCATTTGTACAGGTTGTATCATTTATTGCAATTTTATGTGTCTACCTATTCCGTATACTTTCCGAGATAAAAGAGAAAAAGTGAAAATAACGGTTATATTCGTTATTGTTAGCCATTGTTATATTATAGTTCGTTTCTGTGTGTGTTACATTTTAATGTTGTTTTTTGTTGTGTCGTTGTTTTCTTATATTTTGATACGTTTCCCTCAGTTTTGGTTTGTGACCCGGATTTATTTCTTCTCTGTCGATTTATGAATTTCGAGCAGCGGTATACTACTGTTGCCTTTATTTGTTGTTGCAAATAGGAAGATCTCAACAATGCGGACATCATTCTCCAAACAGATTTGTCTATCTAAACTAACATTGTATTCCTATTTTCTATTGTTAGCCAAGGATGCCATGTTGAATAAAGAATAGAGAAAAATGGCCAAAAACAAGTAAAAGAATTGAGGACCATGCCAATTTGGACCCTTTTGTGTCGATTCTTTTATAGTTGTTTATTGTTTATTTCGGGGAAATCAGCATGATTAGATATACATTATCACAGATAGTTTGAATTAATTTCTGTATTTTGTATGATTGACATAACAGTGTTTATGGTATTTTATCGAGCGACATTATTCATATAGATGTAAAGAGTTTATACATGCATTATTCCGGCAAAATATTGCATCACATTTGAAACATTTGACGTTGTTACAATGACGCATCACGGTCATAAAACTTTCCAACAAGATTTTTGTACTCAGACTCGAAAATCAACCAATCAAGTTGCTGGATTTCATGTTTCAAGCATGATTTTTGTGCTCCGAGCACTGGGCAAATTTTGTGCCTTCAAGGCCAGAATGTTATATACTCTGGGATATATCTATGGTTTATTGGAGCCGGTTCATGAGAGAATTCAGCTAAATACTCAAAAGGTTTTAAAATACGTCTAGTAACAGGCTACATTTACCGAGTGTTCGACGGGTCTATTTTATTGACAATTTATTCCATTGTTTAGCTGTTATAAGTTCGTACGCTGATGGCCCATTAAAACAGGTAAAATCTATATATCGAATTGCGTCTACCTCTTCCTCTGTTATTATTCAAAGGTTCTATTACTAAAGACAATTTATTCCATGGTTTAGCTGTTTTAAGTCCGTTTGAAGATGTCCCATTTTAACACGTAATATCAATCAAATGGCGTCTACCTCTGTTATTATTCAATGGGTATATTTCTAACGACTAATTATCCAATTGTTTAGCTGTTATAAGCTCGTACTGATGGCCAATTTAAACAGGTAAGCTCTATTTAATGGCGTCCACCTCTGTTTTTATTCAAAGGGTCCAATTCTGTAGACAATTTATTCCATGGTTTAGCTCTAATAAATGTGTATGGATATGGTCCATTTTGACAGGTTACATCTATTGAATGGCGTCTACCTCTGTTATTGTTCAGAGGGCCCATTTCTAAAGACAAGTCATTCCATGGCTTAGGTCCGTACGCTGGTGATCTATTTTAACAGGTAACATCTATCGAGGGGCGTCTTCTTCTATTATTGTTTATAGGGTCCATATCTAAAGACAAGTTATTCCATGTTTTAGCCATTTAGTCTGAACACTGATGGCCCATTTTAACAGATAATTCTATCGAATGGCTTCTACCTCTATTATTGTTTATAGGGTACAATTCTAGACACTTTATTCAATGGCTTAACTCCGTATGATGATGTTCCAATTTTAATAGGTAACATCTACCGAACGGCGTCTACCTTAATATTTGTTCGAAGAGTTCATTTCGGTTGTTAGCTTGCTCCTGGTCATTTCTGTAGACAATTTATTCAACGGCTTTAAGCCCGTACTATGATGATTCATATCAACAGGTAACATCAACCGAATGGCGTCTACCTCTGTTATTGTTTATAGGGTCCATTTCTAACGACAATTTATTCCATGGCTTTAGCCTGTACACAGATGATGCGTCCGAGGAACATCGTCTTATGTGTGGCGAAAAGTCCGAATAGCTTCTCTTCAATCGAGAATCGTTGTAAGTTAACGAAGACTTCATACAATAAAGTCGACCACAAGACACATTATACAAACATCTTTTGAACCCATTACGGAACACGGAGGACATTGCTATGTAGATAACACACCCGGATGCACTGTTGCTTAGCGCCAGCCAATGGAATCCAAGCCACACCATATGGACATACATTCTATCGTAGATGGATGGATCTATATCACCGAAAATGTTTAGTGAATGCAACGGAAGCCAGGTAAAGATAAACATCAAAACTACTGCAACCAACATTTTTACTGTCTGAAATTTAAAAATAATAAATATATAATCATGATGATAACGTCACAACAAGTGACAATTATACCACAGATCCATTCATTGGATCACCACTGAAAGTGACTCATGGCTGCAAACACATTTTTAAACGTAATTAAAAACCAACTGTTCAGAGAACAATTGAAGATCTTTCCAACCCAAAAAATATATTTTGATATGAAAATATTAAAATTCGGTTTAACATGTCATTTACAGTGTCAAATGATAGTCCATTGTTGCTGAATCCAAAAATATATGGTTTCTATTGGGTTTTTTAAATTAGATAAGGTCGACAGTTTGTTACTTCCGATCAGAAAAATGTCATTACCGTAATTAATAGTAAATTCCACGCTGCATTCAAAAATATATTGTTCAAGATACTTTTACACAAAATAAGTACAGAAAATAACAAGTACGTACGGTGACCTATAGTTGTTAATGTTTGTGTCATTTTGGTCTTGTGTGGATAGTTGTCTCATTGGCAATCATACCACATCTTCTTTTTTATACCGTTTTAAACACGCGTTTACTTCATGTTTGATTTTTCAAACCGGGTAATATTACTCGTAACTAATGCATAAAGACGTATGGCATGATGATTAATATATCATCATATGAATTTAAAGCAAAGGTCAATATATATAACGTTACATGTGCCTATGACCTTGACTCAAATTTCAAGGTCAGAAACAACGGACATCAAATCATAAGACCGTAGGTCTTTATTATATATTGTAAATGAGTTAAGTTACTTTACGCACAATTCTAAATATATAAGAGGGGTTACAACTGCCATTTAAAGTCTACGCGCCTTTCAACCAAAATGTATACCAAAATCTTATTCGTTTTCTGAAAAGAAGTGAAAATGAGCTAATAAAAATTTAGAACATGATCTTAACCTTTGACATTGACCTTAATTTCTTTGGGGTTTTATAACTAACAGAAAAGTGGAAAGACCTTATAACTCTAAATATCGCCACAACAATGTTAAATCTGCAACTTTGCGGAAGCAAGTTTTTGTTTTTCATCCGGCGGGATTCGAACTTATGCTATTGGAATATCGAGACAACACCGCATTGCACTGTGTTCAGCGCTGTTGTCCACTCAGTCACCTGGACTGAACCATAACCATGATGATGACACACTTGTCTGCCATTTCTAATTATCACACACTTTATCTTAAAATTTTGTATCACAATTTAAACAATTTGACGTCATATATTAATAAACTAAAAGTGAATGTTGCCTGACGTCAGAGACTGTTCATGGCAGCCGTGATAAGTCACCTTTACCTATGACATACAAACGTCAATTTTAGTTTTGAAGATAGACAAATATAGTATCTACATTGTCGGAAAATATATTAATTTATGTGTACTCGCTACAATATATAGAACTATATAGAAGGTGTTTTTTTTACAAAGCTAGTAAGGTAATAAATATTATATTGGCCTACATTGTACCTATATGTATATTGTAACATAATAGTTATTTTATTCTTACCTGAACTTAGGTGGTCAGTTTTGTCAATGTACTCATTCGTTTTTGTTTTTGTTGATGGTTTTGTGTTTGTGTTTGTTTGAGTTTGATTTCAATTTTGTTATTTCTGTTTTTGTTTTTGTTTTTTCAGTTTTTGTTTATCCTTATTTCTTCTTTAGTTGTGAGCATGTTTTGTGCAGTTTGATGTACGATGTAAAGCGGTAAGTGAATGGGAGGTGTTATTTCTTGATTTTTGTCAGCATGTTATGTGCAGTTTGATCTACGATGTATAAAGCGCTAAGTGAATGGGAGGTATTATTTCTTGGTTTTTGTGAGCTTTTTTGTGCAGTTTGATCTACGATGTTTAAAGCGCTAAGTGAATGGGAGGTATTATTTCTTGATTTTTGTCAGCATGTTATGTGCAGTTTGGTCTACGATGTATAAAGCGCTAAGTGAATGGGGGGTATTATTTCTTGGTTTTTGTGAGCTTTTTTGTGCAGTTTGATCTACGATGTTTAAAGCGCTAAGTGAATGGGAGGTATTATTTCTTGGTTTTTGTGAGCTTTTTTGTGCAGTTTGATCTACGATGTATAAAGCGCTAAGTGAATGGGAGGTATTATTTCTTGGTTTTTGTAAGCATGTTTTGTGCAGTTTGATCTACGATGTAAAGCGTCAGGTGAATGGGAGATGTTATTTCTTTGTTAGTTGTCTGCACTGGCCTGGTTTATATTTGTGTGTTTGAGTTTGAGGGCATACAGTCAATTCAAGTGAATTAACCGTCAAGTACTTTTATTTGTACGTATTGATAGTCTAACGCATCATGACTGGTAGGTACTAGTTTTTAAAACAAAGTTAACAGTTATTGGTCAAAATACAACCCATTTTCAAGGTCAAGTAACATTTTTATATAATTAATTAGATGTCCATTTACATAGAATGCACGTAAAACGCTAACAAATGAAACGTTCTTCAAAGTGTCCGTATTTAAATCTAAATCTAGATGCACACATTTCCGTCTGATTGAGAGAGTGTGTGTTCATAGAATAAAAAGTAATGAGGGAAAACGGCAGAGTAAAAAGTACAATATAAAGAAAAGAGAAAAATTGGCTAAATAATTAGAGAAGATTGAGGGTTTAAAATACATAGAATATATAATGGGCAAAATAGATAGAATAGCTAAAAAAAAAAAGACCACCCCCCCTTTATGGGAAACCTTCATTATAGGTTCACTGCTTTTTCTCTATTAAACTAAGTTTACTAACCTTCCTCTTAGATTTAGCTATCTTGTTATCCCCCCTCCCAAACACACACTATGTAAAACCTTCATTCTAGGTTCACTGTTTTCTTCCCTATTAAACTATAAAGTTTACTAACCTTCCTCTTAGATTTAGCTATCTTGTTGTCGCGAACTGTATCTACTTCGCCTGGTATCTTATTATTCCATATTATATAGCCAATATGTACATAAGTAGAGGTCAATATTATTAACGGTATCCCGTATTGTACGGACAAAATAATACTATTATATAAGTCTCTATTTGTGTTTGATGGCCAGTTCTCAAGACATAGTCCACGAATCCCTGGCTCAAATGGTAAATGGACAATTGTAGAAAAGACCGCTGTAGGTGTAGCACCAATTATCGCAATTAACCATATAGTTAGAATCACTAATTTGACTTTTCTCTTCGCAAAAGGTTTCTTCATTCTACGAGCTATGGCATGGTGCCGTTCAAAACTAACCGCCATCATGATGAATGACCTCTGGAGCACAATCCCAACTTGTGCAAAGCTGACTATCGGGCACATCATCGACCCGAACGGCCAATAACTGTACAGGATATTACTTATACATGTAAAGGGAATACACAGTGTACCCATAAGAATGTCACTAATTGCAAAACTTGCAACGAAATAGTTATTAGCATTTATACGCTTTTTTGGCATAGTATAAATAGTATATAACAAAACCACATTACCATTGATGCTAACGATGATTATTATAGCGTACAGAACCAGCATGACGCTCTTAAATCCCATTGGCAAGTCATAATTCTCTATTGACGACAAATTTACAGTGATGTAAGAAAAGTCACTTTCATTTATCTCCATTGTTCGTCTGCGTCTTCTGCTAACAGTGTATAATGTCGATTTCATTTATCTCCATTTTTCTTCGGCGTCTTCAGCGTCTTCAGTGTACCAGAAAAGTGTTTGTTCATCGAATATATACATTGTTTTCCAAAAAGCTACGTAACATTCTCTGTAGTTTTACAAAAAAAATAACGATTGTAAATCTATTCATTAGTAATCCATGATGTACATCACGAAGTGCGGGAATTATCTCATGATACGACCTATTCAACCTCCACATTGAAAAACAACTATCATATAATTCTCATACTGTATAAGATGTCTTAATCCACTTGTCAGTTGGTTTTGATTTTGCCAACTGTACGTAAAATTACAATACAGGCGAGACAAAATCCACAATCAAGGACAAAATGCCTTCCAAGTTCTCTGTATTTTCTAAAATGCGTGATATTTAGTCTGACGTTTTTCAAAATGGCGTCTGCGCTTTAATACTGGAATTGGAAAGTGTTAATTTGTTTAGTTTCCTTGTGAAATGTATAAAATTATGTAAAAGGTGAAGAAACGATATGACAGTTATAAAACAAGCGGGTGCTAATAAAAACGATGTCGCTAAGAAATATTTGCAAAACACCTTATAAAGCGCAGATAATACCTTTGAAAACGTCAGGTTAAATATCACGCATTATAGAGAAAAAAACAGAGAGGACATTTTGTCTTCTATTGTGGGTTTAATCTTTCTCGAACTCATTTTTTTTAATATGTATTGTAAATTGTGGCATGTCTCTTTTGTTTTTTATATTTTTTGTTTTTATATTATTACAATTTCGTAAAAAAACAGCTAGCTTTCAACAACCTGAACACAAATATATAATTGTTTTATATTGAAGAGCAACGTTAAAATTCTACATGCGTTTATACATCCCTATTGCTTGAGTGCAAAAAAGATGCGTCATGAATGAGTTGACTAAAACTAATTTACAAATAAGCAGATGTGGTATGTTTACCACTGACACAACTTTCCACATCTGCTCATGTAAAGGTTCAAATGACATGGATGTTTAGTAATTAAAATTTACGTAGGTCACCGTGCGTGTGTGAATATAAAAAAGAGAATGTGATATTATTGCCAATGAGACAACTATCTACAAAAGACCAAAATGACACAAACATTTACAACTATAGGTAACCGTACGGCCTTCAACAATGAGCAAAGCCCATACCGTATAGTCAGCTATAAATGGCCTCGATAAGACAATGTAAAACAATTCAAACGAGAAAACTAACGTCCTTATTTATGTAAAAAAATGAACGAAAAACAAATATGTAACACATAAACAAACGACAACCACTGAAGTACAGGCTCCTGACTCGGGACAGGCACATAGATAAATAATGTGGTGGGGTTAAACATGTTAGCGGGATCTCAACCCTCTCTCTAACCTTGGACAGTGGTATAACAGTACAATATAAGAACGAACTATAAAAATCAGTTAAAAAAGGTTATTACATGTCTTTTTCATATTGGCACTGATATCATCCTTGAGTCTCGGGATGATACCAGGGCCAATATGGAAAAGGCCATGTTATAATCTATACTTATTGTTTATCAAATATTGAATAATTGATGATTCTACGGTAGTTTTTCATCCCCACCCTATATATTGCCTTGGGCGGTTTTTTTTCACAACTTTTGGGAATTTTCAGTTTTATCGGTCTTCCTCCAAGTGTTTGGTAACAAAACAAGTACCATGGGAAGATGTGTAAAATAAACTAGTAGTGATGATTCTAAGCGTGAATTAAAAACAGCCTGTGACAAATTACAAAATTACATAAAACGTCTAGATCTGACATATTTTACAGAAATCAGTTCATCAAGAGTCACTGACAAGGCTTATCTTTATGTAAGCAGTTACCATATAGTGCGGGCAGACAAAAACTAATAATAAAAGTGTGAAAAAGATAACATTTCGTCTAAATCCGAATACCTATATTCTAACTTTATCGATGTCTAAACCCACTCACGAATGCAATATACGTCATGCTTTCAGAAACTGTCTTTGAGTTTAATAATAAAAAAAATGCTAAGTCCTGTCATATGACATTTCATTATGACAATAGTCCAGTTGCAGGACATTTCATTATGACGATACATGTCACATATCATTTCAGTATGACGATACCTGCTACATGACATTTCAGTATTACAATACCTGCTACATGATATTTCAGTATAACAATACCTGCTACATGATATTTCAGTATTACAATACCTGCTACATGAGATTTCAGTATTACAATACCTGCTACATGAGATTTCAGTATTACAATACCTGCTACATGATATTTCAGTATTACAATACCTGCTACATGATATTTCAGTATTACAGTACCTGCTACATGATATTTCAGTATTACAATACCTGCTACTTGATATTTCAGTATTACAATACCTGCTACATGATATTTCAGTATTACAATACCTGCTACATGATATTTCAGTATTACAATAACTGTCACATATCATTTCAGTATTACAATACCTGCTACATGATATTTCAGTATTACAATACCTGCTACATGATATTTCAGTATTACAATACCTGCTACATGATATTTCAGTTTTACAATACCTGTCACGTAAGATTTCAGTATTACAATACCTGTCACGTAAGATTTCAGTATGACAATACCTGCTACATGATATTTCAGTATTACAATACCTGCTACATGATATTTCAGTATTACAATACCTGCTACATGATATTTCAGTATTACAATACCTGCTACATGATATTTCAGTATAACAATACCTGCCACATGATATTTCAGTATAACAATACCTGCTACATGATATTTCAGTATTACAATACCTGCTACATGATATTTCAGTATTAGAATACCTGCTACATGATATTTCAGTATAAGAATACCTGCTACATGATATTTCAGTATTACAATACCTGCTACATGATATTTCAGTATTACAATACCTGCTACATGATATTTCAGTATTACAATACCTGCTTCATGATATTTCAGTATTACAATACCTGCTACATGATATTTCAGTATAACAATACCTGCTACATGATATTTCAGTATTACAATACCTGCCACATGATATTTCAGTATAACAATACCTGCTACATGATATTTCAGTATTACAATACCTGCTACATGATATTTCAGTATTAGAATACCTGCTACATGATATTTCAGTATAAGAATACCTGCTACATGATATTTCAGTATTACAATACCTGCTACATGATATTTCAGTATTACAATACCTGCTACATGATATTTCAGTATAACAATACCTGCTACATGATATTTCAGTATTACAATACCTGCTACATGATATTTCAGTATTACAATACCTGCTACATGATATTTCAGTATAACAATACCTGCTACATGGTATTTCAGTATTACAATACCTGCTACATGATATTTCAGTATAACAATACCTGCTTCATGATATTTCAGTATTACAATACCTGCTACATGATATTTCAGTATGACAATACCTACTACATGATATTTCAGTATAACAATACCTGCTACATGATATTTCAGTATAACAATACCTGACACATGATATTTCAGTATAACAATACCTGCTACATGATATTTCAGTATTACAATACCTGCTACATGATATTTCAGTATTACAATACCTGCTACATGATATTTCAGTATGACAATACCTGTCACATGATATTTCAGTATTACAATACCTGCTACATGATATTTCAGTATAACAATACCTGCCACATGATATTTCAGTATAACAATACCTGCTACATGATATTTCAGTATTACAATACCTGCTACATGATATTTCAGTATTAGAATACCTGCTACATGATATTTCAGTATAAGAATACCTGCTACATGATATTTCAGTATTACAATACCTGCTACATGATATTTCAGTATTACAATACCTGCTACATGATATTTCAGTATTACAATACCTGCTTCATGATATTTCAGTATTACAATACCTGCTACATGATATTTCAGTATAACAATACCTGCTACATGATATTTCAGTATTACAATACCTGCTACATGATATTTCAGTATAACAATACCTGCTACATGATATTTCAGTATAACAATACATGCTACATGATATTTCAGTATCACAATACCTGCTACATGATATTTCAGTATAACAATACCTGCTACATGATATTTCAGTATTACAATACCTGTCACGTAAGATTTCAGTATTACAATACCTGTCACGTAAGATTTCAGTATGACAATACCTGCTACATGATATTTCAGTATTACAATACCTGCTACATGATATTTCAGTATTACAATACCTGCTACATGATATTTCAGTATAACAATACCTGCCACATGATATTTCAGTATAACAATACCTGCTACATGATATTTCAGTATTACAATACCTGCTACATGATATTTCAGTATTAGAATACCTGCTACATGATATTTCAGTATAAGAATACCTGCTACATGATATTTCAGTATTACAATACCTGCTACATGATATTTCAGTATAAGAATACCTGCTACATGATATTTCAGTATTACAATACCTGCTACATGATATTTCAGTATTACAATACCTGCTACATGATATTTCAGTATTACAATACCTGCTTCATGATATTTCAGTATTACAATACCTGCTACATGATATTTCAGTATAACAATACCTGCTACATGATATTTCAGTATTACAATACCTGCTACATGATATTTCAGTATAACAATACCTGCTACATGATATTTCAGTATAACAATACATGCTACATGATATTTCAGTATCACAATACCTGCTACATGATATTTCAGTATAACAATACCTGCTACATGATATTTCAGTATTACAATACCTGTCACGTAAGATTTCAGTATGACAATACCTGCTACATGATATTTCAGTATTACAATACCTGCTACATGATATTTCAGTATTACAATACCTGCTACATGATATTTCAGTATTACAATACCTGCTACATGATATTTCAGTATAACAATACCTGCCACATGATATTTCAGTATAACAATACCTGCTACATGATATTTCAGTATTACAATACCTGCTACATGATATTTCAGTATTAGAATACCTGCTACATGATATTTCAGTATAAGAATACATGCTACATGATATTTCAGTATTACAATACCTGCTACATGATATTTCAGTATTACAATACCTGCTACATGATATTTCAGTATTACAATACCTGCTTCATGATATTTCAGTATTACAATACCTGCTACATGATATTTCAGTATAACAATACCTGCTACATGATATTTCAGTATTACAATACCTGTTACATGATATTTCAGTATAACAATACATGCTACATGATATTTCAGTATCACAATACCTGCTACATGATATTTCAGTATAACAATACCTGCTACATGATATTTCAGTATTACAATACCTGCTACATGAGATTTCAGTATTACAATACCTGCTACATGAGATTTCAGTATTACAATACCTGCTACATGATATTTCAGTATTACAATACCTGCTACATGATATTTCAGTATTACAGTACCTGCTACATGATATTTCAGTATTACAATACCTGCTACTTGATATTTCAGTATTACAATACCTGCTACATGATATTTCAGTATTACAATACCTGCTACATGATATTTCAGTATTACAATAACTGTCACATATCATTTCAGTATTACAATACCTGCTACATGATATTTCAGTATTACAATACCTGCTACATGATATTTCAGTATTACAATACCTGCTACATGATATTTCAGTATTACAATACCTGCTACCTGATATTTCAGTATTACAATACCTGCTACATGATATTTCAGTATGACAATACCTGTCACATGATATTTCAGTATATAATTTCCAGCCACGTAGCATTACATGCAGTATAGCAAAACCTGTCACATAAGTCGTCCTGATTAAAGTCATAAGAAACCTCAAATTAAAAAAAAATATGCATATGTTTTTTTATAACTAAATGGATGGTTTTCATTATACAACTTATGTACATATGCTTTTTTTCTGAGGAATATTCTTTAATTTTTCCACATTTAGAAGAAGTTTACTTATTTTTAATTGCTTGCTTCCAGGAAGCAATTCGCCGACATATTTTCCGTATGCATAGTGACCCGAGCGTAACCCTCCTCGTAAAAATCCGGTGACCACAATACGCATGGATCTGTCATTGAAATAAACAAATATCTGATTATACATGTTAAACACGTGCTCAATACCCATGCTTTTTGTGGTTTGTTTACTACAAGGTAACATTCGGTAAAACTCGGCTTCAAAACACGGCATTTATTGAGCAGCCATATTTGTTAAATCATAACAAACAGAGAGAAAAAAAAATGACGATTATATGATATATTTGTGAAAATAATGATAAAATCGTGCACAGAGGACTAAGTTTATGATGTATACATGCATTGGTTCAAGAATTGGACAAACTTTATTTTTCACCACTCACTCGTTTCATATGAACATCTAGAATTTAAATTCTTAGTTCAAAAATACAAAAATGTTAAAATCAGTAGTCTTCTCATCTTCTTTAAACAATCAAGAAAACCAAGTAAATGGAAATTTGTTTCACTTGTATTAATAAATGTTTTCTGGTAATATATACTTCTGGTAATGTATCTGTTTAGCCGGTTTTTCGTCTCGTAATTACCTGCTTTGAACCCCAACGTTAAATGAAACAATTCATTTCGAGTTATTTCCCTTTGTATACAAACCATGATAAGACTGTTGATAAGACAGTCACACCAATCGGCAGTTAGAATTACTCGTGTGTCAACGACTTATTTGACTTATCAGGCAAAGACTATGGCTACTGACGCTCGTCCAAAGGTATTTGTCACCAGACGAGTGCCTGCACGAGGGATTGACCTACTTAAAGATAAGTTTGTGGTGTCCCAATGGGATAGAGAAGACCGGATTCCGCCAGAGGAGCTACTCAGAGGCGTCAAGGGGGTAGACGCTTTGTTCTGTTTGTTGACAGATAAAATAGATAAAGATGTTTTAGATGCAGCAGGTATGTGTGAATTTATTAGACTAGTAAAGAATATAAAAAGATATAGAGCTCGGAATTCTGGTAAACTGACACGAAAACAATATTCTGTAAAAATAACGAATTTTCGCAAACACAATATATAGCCGGTATGATCTTGAATACGTCAACATCATGAACATGTATGATAAATAATTTGATTAACTTGTTTGATAAAATTCTTCCTTGTGTTAACCGTCGTATTCAGATCGGAAGATCAATTATAAAAGATAATCTCTTCCTTAGCAATCAGTCAAATAGAGACTATTCCCCAATACGAGTAACAATATAATTTCATAGTTCTAAAAATAGAAAAAAGTGTTTTGCTGAGTCTTTTTATCCAAAATGTAATGTGAGGGAGGATAGGAGGGGTCCTGATCCCGAAATCCCGAGCCTAAAAACACGAAATCCCGAAATCCCGGGCTTAAAAACAACATAATCCCGAGGTCCCGAAATTCGAATAAAGAATTCCCGGATCCCGAAAGGGTCAATCCCGAAATCCCGAGCTTAAAAACACCCGTTCCCGGAGTCCCGATAAAGGTCCTATTCCCCCTCTAATGTAGCCTTGACAGTTGTCATAAGCTTTTAACTTCTCAGTTACTTATTGTGTATTGTTTGGATGCTTTCCGTGCTTTTGAAAATCCGCCTTTGGTCTAATATATTGGCCGCTTATATAATATCTCCAGTAAGTTTCTTTATCTGTTGATTTAATTAATAAACATTTTCGGTTCTTTCTTAAATTGTTGTCAATATTTTTCTTTAATTAATGAGTGTTTTAAGGTATAACAAAAGATAAAAATAACAAATTCAGATACAAACGAGATTCTCTGATCTTTTTGTGAAAATAGCCAATAATATATAAATTGTTCATTTCAGGTCCTCAGTTAAAGACAATTTGTACGATGTCGGTGGGTTACGAACATATTGATATATCAGAATGTAAAAAAAGAAACATTCCGATCGGCTTTACTCCGGATGTGTTGACCAATGCGACAGCTGAACTGACCATGTCTTTGCTTTTAGCAACCTCAAGGAGATTAAAAGAAGGTAAGATAAAAAAAAAAAAAAAAAGATGTGGTATGGTTGCTACTGAGACAACTCTCTACAAGAGACCAAATGACACAGAAATTAACAACTATAGGTCACCTATAAATGTTAATGTCTCCTGCCATTTGTTGTTTCTAGAACGGCCTTCAACAAAGATAAAAGCCGATACCACATAGTCAACTATAAAAGGCCCCGAAATGACAAATGTAAATCACTATTCAAACTAGAAAAGATGTTCGTATGTTTAGGGTTAAGGGTCTATTTTAACAGAAAAGAAGGAGGACATGGAACATCTATCCATGAAACAAAATCGGAACATGCACTACTAGAACAAAAATTAAAGGAACAGAACTTGTATTACTGGTCTTCGTTTCAAAGTTACAATGAGGTCCAGAACACGTAGCAAATTCTCTCCCCTCGCTGCAACTTTAAAACAGCTCTTATTATTATTTTTAGCGGAATTCATTACAAACTCACGTCACAGCTGTAGATTGATTATATAAACCATTGAGTACAATGACTAACATACATCTATTAAGATATAAACCATTGAGTACAATGAATAACATAAATCTATTAAGATATAAACCATTGAGTACGATTAATAACATAAATCTATTAAGATATAAACCATTGAGTACGATTAATAAGATACATCTATTAAGATATAAACCATTGAGTACGATTAATAACATAAATCTATTAAGATATAAACCATTGAGTACGATTAATAACATAAATCTATTAAGATATAAACCATTGAGTACGATTAATAACATAAATCTATTAAGATATAAACCATTGAGTACGAGTAATAACATACATCTATTAAGATATAAACCATTGAGTACGATTAATAACATACATCTATTAAGATATAAACCATTGAGTACGATTAATAAGATAAATCTATTAAGATATAAACCATTGAGTACGATTAATAAGATAAATCTATTAAGATATAAACCATTGAGTACGAGTAATAAGATAAATCTATTAAGATATAAACCATTGAGTACGAGTAATAACATACATCTATTAAGATATAAACCATTGAGTACGATTAATAAGATAAATCTATTAAGATATAAATCATTGAGTACGATTAATAAGATAAATCTATTAAGATATAAACCATTGAGTACGATTAATAAGATAAATCTATTAAGATATAAACCATTGAGTACGATTAATAAGATAAATCTGTTAAGATATAAACCATTGAGTAAGATTAATAACATAAATCTATTAAGATATAAAAGACAATAATTAAATTATAAATAATAGACATCCACAAAATCACAGACGATTTTGATTTGTATATGTGTAGCATTGAGAAATCTCTATATAATAAAATACGGCTTACGATATCATTTTTCGTTTCCGTTTGTTAATTTTCACTTTTTGGACGGTGTTTTGTCCATTTTGTTTGTTTGATAGATATGGGACCATTCCCGTGTTGATACTGAATGTTTTAGTCAATATACTTTATTAAACTATGCATAAATTTTGATTTAGTCTGGGAGTAAAATAAGAATGTGCATTGTAACACTGTTTCTTCGTGTACAGCCTAACTTTAAAACTAATGTTATGCATAAAGATGACAGAATATAGTTAAGGTTTGTTTAAGTACTATGTAAGCGAAATTCTTGGATCAACAATTTAAACTACCAACTATGTAGAATATATATTCACACCGATCCTTCTACAATTGAAACTAAACACTCTGATTTCGTCACTAATCTATCTTTACAGCAATGACAGCCGTAGAGGATGGTGGTTGGGGCACGTGGAATCCAATATGGATGTTAGGACATGGCTTAGATGGAGCCACTGTTGGCATTGTTGGACTAGGTCGAATCGGATTGGCTGTAGCAAAATGTCTCTTGCCATTTGGTGTTTCTAGAATTGTTTATAGTGGCAATAGTCAGTCGAAGAATGAGCAGGAGGTTAATGCTGAATTTGTTTCTTTTGACTATTTGCTAGAACATTCTGATTTCATTTTGGGATGCTGCTCTTTAACAGCAAATAACATGGGACTATTTAATGCGGAAGCTTTCAATAAAATGAAAACTTCAGCGATATTTGTCAACACTAGTCGTGGAGGGTTAGTGAATCAAGATGATTTGTACAACGCTTTAAAGAGTGGCAAGATAGCTGGTGCTGGCCTTGACGTCACAAATCCGGAACCATTACCGACAGACAGTCCTTTATTAACATTAAATAATTGTTTGGTTTTACCTCATATTGGAAGTGCAACAGAAAAGGCAAGGAGTGCAATGTCAGAATTAACAGCTAGAAATATCATAGCTGTATTCGAAAATAAAGAAATGCCTAGTCGGCTTAACATTTCATAACCACTGATTTTTTTTTATGTCAAACAGTGCTTTTATTGACAATTCTATGTCTAAGGGTAGTAATGCCCTTTCAATTCGTCAACTTGTTTAATTGAAATTTTACCGTGATTGGTCAAAATATCCTTATTGTGATTCGTCAGAGGTCACAAATAATTATTGTTACCGTTATTTTTTGGAAAAAAATTAACGTGATTCGTCAAAATCATTCAAAAATTTTTTCGTCTAAAAGAAAGTGCATATTTTATCGTTATGCGTCATGAAGGTACCCCCATTACCACCCTCATGTCACCGTATTTTAAATTGAAGGAAGGTTTGTTGCTTGCCAGTATTGTATGGATACGGTAGGCTGTCCTTGTACTTGTCTGTGGTGTATGTATTTGCTACTTCTATGTCATTTTGATCTCTGGTGGAGAGTTGTTACATCCTCTAGTTTCATGTTTCATATTGGTTATTTATAGGTTGTAGCCCTGTGAGTGCATTATATTTATATATTTATAGATATATAGACCAACAGGAACACTGGTCAGTTTAATATCTTGTCTTAGGGAGGGGTAAATCTTACTTTGTAAAGGATCACTCAGATTCAAAGAAAAAATTCTCTGAAACTGATATTATCAAGAAGCTTGATTTCTTGATTGACAACATATGTATTACGTTCGGATGACATGTTTTTCATCAGACTGTCGGCATTCCAATGGTAACAAACTGTGCCCCTCTACTTGCCAACTTGTTTCTTTATTATTATGAGGATGACTTTATGCAAGAACTTCTTAGATAGAAAAATAAGAAGTTAGCAATATCCTTTAACTCTTCTTTCCGCTTTATAGATGATGTTCTTTCACTAAATAATGCAAAAGAGGTAGGGACAATTTGTCGGCAATTTGTTTCATTCGATAAGATAGGTAAATCATGTTTTAAATAGCCCGATAGATGCTATTTATAGTACATAAAAATACGTCACATCATTTATTTTCATACCTTGAACAGGTATTCCTACAAAAACAAGGCCATGACTATTGATTTTTTAATATTGATTTTATTTTATTATTAACATCCTTTATGCAAGGTGCCATACCATGTAACTTCTCAAGGAGCCAAATAATATCGAACTAATTCAAATCGTGATTTTCTCATTCTGAATATGTATATCTGTTACACAGTATTAATTTTGTCCTGGTCTTTTAAGGTTTTATCGTCTTTATCGTGTTACTTCTTCATGTTGTATTGCCTTTTCTGTAATTTTAACAAATCGGCCCTTCGTTGTGATACAGATGCAACAGCTTCTTGATGTTTTACCTACAATCACGATTTGTAGTTTAATTGATTTGTTCTGTTATGTTGTTTTATTTTTCTGATGAGTTATGTACCCGTGTATAGACGGTGGTAAACATTTCAGTACTAGAACATGTATCTTTACAGTTTGTGATTTGGCGACAAAATTGTTGTTGACTGCATTTGTTACATATAATACCATGTTCAAAAAAGGTTTCAACGAAATGTGTTTTGTTGTTATGAAAATTGTATACAATGGCCTTATTTTAAGTTGTGTGTATATTACACCCGCAACATGTAGGCTTAATTTCTATAGAATTAATTCTCGTGTTATTGGTTATGTACAGGCACCTACATCAGTTTGACGGCAGTTGTCCCTTGGATATATGTAATAACGTAAACACATGAATAGAAAGTAATGCAAGCGTATGGACAGTCATAGGATTGCACACAATAAGCGATACATTGTTTTTTCTTTGATACACGTAAAATTATTTACAAGTACACTAACTGAATAGTCAAAATGAACCAAAATGAGTCTAGTCAAAATAGCATTTGACCTCAAAAAAATTGCAACAGAATTTGTTTTTGTATTTTTCGATTCCAAATGGCTTTCTTTGTAACATACTAAAAGTCTACCAAGATATCTGAGTGGGAACATGGATTTTTTTGGGTGAAAAATAGCAAAATTTGTCAAAAATAGAGAAAAACTGGGAAAATCTTGTTCAACATTCATTTTTTATGAAAATCATTTCAAATCAAAAGTTTTACAACACTTTATACAGTGTTTATGAAATAAAATAATAAAAAATAGGTGTTTTTTTTAATAAACGGAATTTTAGGTGAAAACATCCGATTTTTGTTGGAATTTGAGATTCACATAGCGTGAATTGATTACCAAAACAGACAGGAAAAATATTAAAAATGGTAAAAGTGGTTCATTTGATTTTTCAATAAAGACAAACACCATTATTTTAATCATTCCAAAACTTTACAGCAATTCCTTATTGTGGAAATGATGATTTTGGGTAAAATATAGCAAAATCAATCAAAAATCGTTAAAAACTGGAAATACACCAATTTGGAGTTTAAACTGCTTTTGAATCACTCCAAAATAGAAAAGCGGAAATCTTGGTATAATTATAATTAGATCAAACAAAATTCATTGTAAAACGTACAGTAAAATAACTGATTTAGGGTGAAAACAGCTAAGTTTGTCTAAAAATCGTCAAAAACAGGAAAAAAATGCTATTCATATTTTTCAGTAACCATTTTTTCAACAGACTAATGGTTTGGTGTCATAGTTTTGTTTATAGTTGCATCTACTAATGTTAAGAAGCTTATCATGTCTGTGGAAGTGCCATCACAATTTGATAAAGTTTCCCATGTTTGATTTCCCAACCATAATCTGTAGGATGTATGTCAACTTCTTCTGATAATACACTTGAAGACTATGAAATTGCCCTCTATCTGATGTTGGTGATAAACTTTTCACCTAAACCAATGTGTTTCCAGTAATTACTATGGATTTTAATTTTCTCCCGATAAATATGTCAATTCCTCCATATAAACATGTTAGCGCTTCTTCTCCTGCTTAGATGGTATCTGCTTTAATGCAGCCTTGATCTTGATATTTGTGATTAAGTTTTTTTAAAGGAAGTCCTTTGCCTATTCCAAAAACCCTAGATGAAGAATAACAACCTGTTATAGAATGCAAAGAGAGCAACAAATTACAAACATCCTCCCAAAGAAATCCTTTAGACTGTTCTATGTTCCATATTTTCATTTTTTCAGATTTAAAAATACCTAACCTGTTTGCACTGTTGATTAACACGGTCCAAGACCACAATTGTCGTCCCTTGATTTTCGTTGTACTTGCCAATTTTTTGATACCCATCCAAATTTATTTCTCCATGTTTAATGCCTCATATTGCAAGTAGGGGTGAAATTACACAGTCACTGTAAAAAAAATTGGGTCCAGAATTTTCAAGGAAAGTAGTGATTTGGTCTAGCTGAAAAAGGTTTAAATTTAGCACTTCGGAAGCTATCAAAAAATTTCTTGACACCTTAAACATAAAATTGTCCATATTTTGAGTTAGAGCCGATGAAGTTTTCTATAATTTTGATATAATTTGTCTCAAAAGTAGTTCAACACATGATCTAAAAGAAATGCACTACGAAATAATTGTGGTCTTGGACCATATGACGAATAAGTACAGTAACACTAATAGATCCTTATCTTCACCATTTACTATGAACCCTAAAGGCAATGCTGTTTACAAAATAAGAAGATCTGCATCATCAATTGCATTCTTACATTTAATGTTATTATGCTATAGCTTGTCACAAAGCACGTTAATAAGAACTTGTTTGTTTTGACTGTTTGACATGAAAAGTTCCTTTGGATAATAGATTATTTTCTTCATCAATACTACATACATGTACAGACCGTTTTCTACAGATCTGACTATAGAACAGATCTTGATAAGAAGTGTAAAATCTTATGGAGGTCTAACCTGAGGCAGAGGAATGGGTGAATCCCAACGATCACAATGAATACTATCAATGTCAGCTTGTGTAGACTAAAACAGTGTCATGCAAGATCTCACTGGTGTTGCATACTGGACTAGTGATCAGCACGAAGAAGCTAATCGTACAAGGAAAGAACGAGACAGGGTAGACATTCTTGCAATTCTTGAGTACCTTAGTGAAAGAAATCATTTTACTAATTATGTTTCACTTAGAAATATTGAAACAGGTGTTTCTCCAGGCCTGCTATTAACGTTGAAAAAAAACCAGTAAGTTTTTGAAATAAAACGTTAGAATCGATGAAATGCGAAAAAAATTAGAGCTAAAGCTTCAAGAAGTCAAACCAATCAATAACATTGGCAGTCAAAGCTAAGTCAAAGTCAGATTCAGACTTTCTAAAACATAGATAAATAGATGGTGAGGGTCTTCAGTATGTCCTTGATGGTGGATGCATATTGCAACGACTTCATTAGACACATGTTGTATCATTTGGAGACATTACACAAAGACCCTGAAATTGTTTTTGAAAGTTATCAAGAACTTCCTTCAATTAAAGATATTACACATTTGCGTAGAACAAAAGGCATTATTGTGAAGAACATCAATTTCACCTCATCTATGACTTGCAAAACTTAAACAGAACTGTTCATGTCAAACAGTTTGAACAAACCACATCTTCTTATATCTATCTTATTAAGGTGCTTTGTGACAAGCTATAGGATAATAACATTAAATGTAAGAATATGACTCATGATGCAAATCTTTTGATTGTGTTTGTCTTTACTAGTCATAGTATATGGTGAAGATACAGATATATTAGTGTTACTGTACTTATTCATCATTAATCAACAGTGCAAATAGGTTATTTTTAAATCTGAAAAAATGACAATATGGAACATAGAACAGTATAAAGGATTTCTTTGGGAGGATGTTTGTAATTTGTTGCTCTTTTTGCATTCTATAACAGGTTGTAACTCATCATCTAGGCTTTTTGGGATAGGCAAAGGACTTTCATTAAAAAAACTTAACCAACAAGATCAAGTTTTCATCAATAAGGCTTCATTAAAGCAGATACCATCATAGCAGGAGAAGAAGCATCCAATTCAGGACAATTTCATAGTGTATAATCGGTGCCAAAAATGGATGTAATAAGAAGTTGATATAGATCATACAGACCATGCAGACTATGGTTGGGAAATTTCTCGTGGAAAACTTAGTCCAATTTTGATGGAACTTCCTCCTGCACCTGATAAAAGTTTTATCATTATAAGATGCAACTGTAAGCAAAACTGCAACACTAAATGATGTGTCTAGACAAAATGGTCTTCAGAAGTGTTCTGTAGGATGCGGTGAATGTTGTGGTTTGAATCGTTCTAATTCTGCTCCCATTGCTGAATCTGACTTTACTGATGAAAAGATATTTGATGTATACAGAAAACTATGGAATAATCTTTTTAAAAAAATATGTCCATGTATCTTGTCATTTACTTTTAAATCATGATCAGTTTTGGTCAATGAGACTTTTTACCTCTCATTATGCATGGTCAACAAGCTGCTCAGTTTCAAAATAAATAGCTTTCAATAACACTAGTATATATTGATAGGGGATTAATTGAGGAATCAAAATAGCAAAAATTTAAATAGGGGTCAATGTGGTTGTTTTTGAGACATAAGCCATTAGAATTTTGGCGGGAAAATGTTCTCTCTTGATTTTTCATAGCTTTATCATTGACCAGTAAAGTTCACAAAAACTATCAAAAAATAAACAAGATTTTATAAGACTTTAACAAATGGCTTATAATTATGCATGTAAATGTACTATAAATAGAAAAATGGGGGTCGATGGGCAAATTATTTTAAGGCATTCAAATGGATAAAACCAGAGTCTTTCGAAATCTGACAAAAATTCCAAAACATGACAAGCAAACATCCTTAAAATCACTTGCTGGTTAACATAGTGTGAATTTAAGCATTGTACTTTTTCATATAGAGGATAAAAAATAATTTTCACTAACATCTTAATTGATTTCTGAAAAACAATGAATTTTATCATTTTTTTTCCAGTTTCTGACAATTTTGGGCCAAATTTAGCTTTTTTCACCCAAAATCAGCTATTTTCAAATTTGTTTAACTATGAATTTTGTTTGATCTGATTATTATTCTATGAAGATTTGAATTTTTCTATTTTTAGAGTGATTTAAAAACAGTTAAAATTCCAAATTTGTGTTTTTCCAGTTTTCAACGATTTTTTTATGATTTTGCTAGATTTTACCCAAAATCACCAATTACCAAATTAAGTATTGCTGTAAAGTTTAAGAATGGTAAGAATAAAGGTTTTTGTCTTTTTTAAACTATCAAATGAACCTCTTTTACCAATATTTATATTTTTGCTGTCCTGTTTGTAATCAATTCACGCTTTGTAAATCTCAAATTCCAACAAAAATCGGATGTTTTCACCTACAATTTCATGCTTATACAAAAAAAAACTATTTTTTTTATAATTTCAATTTATAAACACTGTATAGCCTGCTGTAAAACTTTTTATTTGAAATGATTATCATCAATAATGAATGTTTAACAAGCTTTTCCCAGTTTTTCGCTATTTTTGTAAAATTTTGCTATTTTTCACCAAAAAAATCCATTTTCCCACTCAGATATTTTGGTAGACTTTTAGTATGTTACAAATAAAGCTTTTTAGAATTGAAAAATACCAAAAATAATTCTGTTGCAATTTTTTTGAGGTTGGCCACATTTTTCATCTATTTTGACTAGACTGTTCTCAGCGAGGTTCGAACCCCTTCTTCAAAACCGTCATTTATTAAAAGTTCTGTGCTCTACTGGTGGAGCTACGGCGATTCTTATCAGTATGTCTCTTATTTAGAAGCTATATTGGTACAATTTATCGATGTTACATTTTTTTCTTTAAAAAGTTGTTTTTTATGTAATAAGGACACACTAACCCAATTTCATTTTTGAAGTGAAAAGTAGTATGAATAACAACAGTCATAAAAAGCATAACTTTTCTTTGGTTTGAAATGTCCTTCTTGGGGAATTCCCTGTTTTTTCCACATAAAAACACCCGAAAATCCGGATTGGACTTTCATCCTTTTTTAGGGTTAAATTAACTATTGATCACACATATCATACTACAAAATGTATATGTAAATCGAGATATTGATCAAAAAGCATTTTTATTTTTGGTTTTTATAGGAAATTTTACTCTGTTGGCACTTTTTGAAATTGGCCCTTTTGTGAAAAAAATCCTCGGCATATTGGCCCTACCTCTTTGATCATTATGTGGAACGCATCTATCCCATCGAACTAGAGATAAAGGATACTACAGATACAGTTAAGTCTGCCTCATATCTTGACTTACATCTAGAAATTGACAATAAGGGTCGGTTGAAAACAAAACTTTACGACAAAAGATTATTTTATCTTTCCAATTGTGAACTTTCCATTTCTGAGTAGCAACATTCCAGCAGCACCTGCATACGGGGTATATATCTCCCAACTGACACGATATTCCCGTGCTTGCATTTCCTATCATTATTTTCTTGATAGAGGTTTGGTGCTCACAAGGAAGCTATTAAACCAAGAGTTCTAAATGGAGAAGTGAAATCATCCCTTCGTTAATTTTTCGGACGCCATCACGAGTTGATTGACCGTTATGGAATAACCATTTCACAAATGATATCGGATATGTTCCTTACGTCGTAACTACAATCCCTTTCCCTTTTATGAATGTGACCTACCGAATTAGGCTATTTACCGGATTTATTATCACATAAGCAACATGACGGGTGAAAAAGGTGGAGCAGGATCTGCTTACCCTTCCAGAGCACCTGAGATCACCCCTAGCTATTGGTGGGTTTCGTGTTGTTTATTCTTTAGTTTAATATGTTGTGTCATGTGTACTATAGTTTGTCTGTTTGTCTGTTTGTCTTTTTCATATTTCATTTACATATGGAGAGAGGAGAGAGGTAGAAAGGGCAAGAGTCGGGAGATATTGTGAAAGACTTCGTACAAATTGACCTCTAGTTGACCAAATATGAAGTTGAAAATCATTGTCAATATATCTTATTGGATACGTATGTCAAGATAAACGAATGTTAAAGTAAACAAACATACTACATATGGTATTACCAGTACATTGTTTACAACTTTCTATACAAAACAAACTGAGTTTTATGAAAAATAAATTGGAAAGGTCAAGACCGTCTGTGTCAATTGTCAACAATATACTGCTAACTTTTAGCCATAATATAGATATATGTATACAGTTGGTCACGACATTCTTTAAATGATTCATGTTCAGCCCTTTCCAAATTCCCTAGTTTCCTCATAAACGCGACGAGATAAACTTGAAAATAATGGTGTCATTTTCTGATTTGGACATTTTTACTTTTCACTTTACTTGTCTAAAATATTTTTTTATAATATCTAATTTCATGTTTAAATCCCGGAACTTCATTTTTATCCATAAATATTTTTTTTAAACTGCATAACCGGTTGTTATTTAAGCTACCAATCATCTGTGAGTATTTATAACGTACAGCTATAAATATTTCAGATGCTAAACTAAAATACTCCTTTTTTCGTAGTTTTAGAATTGTTCCAGTTGCTATATGCATGTACTTTGCAATGTTCGGTCATGAACTGACTAGATAAAAGAGGGACGAAAGATACCAAAGGGACAGTCAAACTTATAAATCTAAAATAAACTGACAACGCCATGGCTAAAAATGAAAAAGACAAACAGACAAACAATAGTACCTATGACACAACATAGAAAACTAAAGAATAAACAACAAAATAAAAATACGTTTGTAAGCTTTCAGGATCGGTAGAAGCGCATATAGTGTAACCAAATAATATATACATAGTAATTCACATCCTCAAAATCGTCATACAAATCTGAATTTTAAGTCATCTCAAAAACCTACTACAACCGTTTTTGACATCATTCGACTACCACACGATATGTGCATGTAAAACCAGAGGTGCTATAAACACTATACATGTTAACCAAATGTAATCCTCTAAAAATAATATTTTACAAATCAGTGTTAATTTGTCTTGTCACGAAAGCTTCTCAAATTGACACTTTTTTGTCATTACAAACAGTGTTTCATGCTATTGGCACCAAATAAGACCAATAACTTTGTGAGGTTCATACCGCGCAGTGCTAACCACCGCAGTTAGGTGTATTGGCTTCATTTGTGGTGCATAGATACGCAGTTTCATTTTTTAGATTTGATTTAGTATGGTTTGGTAATTTGTATTAGTATACGTTCAAGATTGTTTTCTAAAATCCGAGTAGATTGACATTCGTCACAACTCGGCCTATTCCGTACCTCAGCGGAGTCACCTGAGGATTACCGATTAAGTAAAATTGATAGATCTTCCATACGCAGGTCACCAGTCGTCGCTCACTTCCCGTATTTTCGAAAACTTCGCCCGTTTCGCAAAATAACAACTTGTTGCATTCAATTATCTACACGATTACCGTTCTAAAGCAAAACTGTTACATTATAGTTGGTTTCATATCGTGTTTTTTAGTGTACAGAAGAAGGAAGGGAAAAAATACAGCATTCTTTGCGTGCTCAACAAAAATATCGCTTGCATAGTACTAAATGAAAACTGCCTGATCAATTCAAAAGGACTGATACGCGCCCACCTTAACATGCTGAATGTTTGACCTTATCTATTTTACTGGCTGTGAAATGAAACAGTTGTTTATTTTGTCAAGTTCAAGGGATTTTTATGCCTCATTTATGGGCATTATGTTTTCTGGTCTGTGCGTCCGTTCGTTCGTTCATCCGTGCGTCCGTTTGGTCGTCCCGCTTCAGGTTAAAGTTTTTGGTCGAGGTAGTTTTTGATGAAGTTGAATTTAAATCAACTTTAAACATTGTATATAAACATGTTCCCTATGACATGATCTGTCTAATTTTAATGCCAATTTTATCCTATGTCTGTATTATACACAAAATGAAATTTAAAAAATGCACTATGCTTTCTAGTATAAAATGTTAAACAATTTTCATGTTATATATACGAAAATAAGATAATAATAAATGTTTCATTCACAGTCACAAGCAGTCCCCTATTAATAAATGTTGATGTATATTCACGTATGTATTAAAAGTGTAAGTTTTATCAAACATTGACCTGGCCTGTTTCCAGGATACACCTGTGAGCTTAGCTTTTTAGTGTACAGCTTTGTATTTTTTTATATTTTCGAATGTATCACATTATAAATAAAGTATTATGTACGTGAGACAACTATCCGTTCGTCTCAACTCGGCCGATTCCATACCCTCATCTAAGTAGAGTAGCAGATTCTACGGCCGAGGATTGCCGAATGAAAACTACCCACAGATTACAAATAATGCGTAGGGCCGTAACTAACGAAATGTGTTTATATGGTCAGGATTCTCGCTGTATTGAAGACCCAATTGTGGTCTTGCACTGTTTTCTGCACTTTCGTCGGGTTGTTGTCTCTGACAATTTCCCTTTATTCATCCTCAATTATATACATATGTAAAAGGCAGTATTAAGATAGGCTGGAGTTTGCCAGCTAAGTACCTAAATGCTGAGCCGTTTTCGTGCTTTGTTGTGCAATTCTTTTTCGGTGTGAGCCAAGGCTTCGTGTCGAAGACCGTACTTTGACCTACTAGTATAATGGTTTACTTTTTACATATTTTGACTTGGACGAAGGCTTGTCTCATTAACACATCTTCTTATACCTGTCTTCATAGTTTCAGCTGCTGCGTTCGCCCTATTACACTTGACGTGTGCCGTCAGATTTAAGCGGTTTGTTTATCATTATTCCATACTAATTCAGTAGCGATTGTACTAGTACTTGCCCTTTAAAACAGACAAATTTCATAAAGCAGCAGTCTTTAAATAAGAAATGAGCTTTTACGAATACACATGTATCATTTTATGTGGTTCTTTTGTCTATGGCTAATTTCATTTTTATTTAGTTTTCCATAAATAGTGGCCTAGAAGACAACTTGCAAATGTTCCGTCACATAATTTACGGTACTAAAAGTATAAGTCTTATGTTGAGAAAACCTTATAATACCGTATTTAGTCTGAGTAAAAAGGCACGACATGAAAAACGTGAAACAATTCAAACGAGAAACAAACGGACAAATTTAGAAAAAACAATTACAAGTTGATATTTGATATAATAATTTTGTGTCAGAAAAACCACAATCGTGTGCAAATGTAAAGCAAAATAATGTCCTATAAAATATTGTCCAACAAGACATTATATCATGACTATGTACTATGAAATTCTGTTCTCATCTATAAAATTATGTCTTGAGATAAACAAATTTTCATAGTGGAATTTTGTCTGTTTGATTACAATACTTCATAGATGAATAGTATAAAATTTTGTCCTGCTAAAGAGAATTAATCATTAGTTTATATTAAGACAATATTTCATAGACTGATTGTTATGAAATTTTGTCTTATGAAGGGGAGGTTATCATCATATATCATGATCGTTAAAAATATCATTAAAGTGTTTTCTTCAATTGACAATAACTAAATTTATTTCAAGAGTTTTGATAAGAATTCAAATGAAGTTATGAAAAGACTTGTGATTCATGAAGACAAATTAGAAAGAGGGATGTATCTATATATATATACAACTCGTCTAAACATCAACCAAACAATGTTAGATCTGTAAATTTGCTTTCGCAAATTTTTGGTTCTTCCCTCGCCGGGATTTGAACCCCGGCTACTGTGATATCGTGACACCAAATCGCCTGCACTCCAGCCGTCCCGCTAGACCACACGAACACCTGGGATCTCAAAAAAAGAGCTTTCGGTGGGCATGTGTTACCTTTCCACGTCAGTTATATAGATATATTAATAACCAAATTACAATTTATTATTATTCAAAAATCTGAATGCTGCATGTTTGTGTAATATAACTTGTATTAATTTGAACAAGAATTTTTATTATGGACAGTATTCTATGGGAAAATATAATATTATCCATGAAATATTGTGATGTCGAATTTAATATAAAATATTGATAGCAGACACGTTTTCATAATGATGTATTGTCATTGACAAAATTTCATAGTGAAATATTGTCTTTAAGGTGGTACCTTAACACTTTAACTAAAATTAATTTGGCTCCTTTAATTTTCTTAAAATTTTGACACAGTATTTACTTTGACCCTTTGACAAAAATATAAGAATTTCAAAAGATTTGAAACAACAGTTTAATCAACAAATGGAAGTTTTTAACGACCTTGACTGGCTATACAGCCCTTGCACGGTCGGTTCAGTTTAATCAGAAAAATTACACTGGTTATATAGCAGTTTAAGAAATTATTTTGATCATTAAGAAGCTTAATATTCCCGTATGAACATAACGTCATTAAAACGTTCTGCCGATTTTACAGAGTTATCTCCCTGTAGTGTTAGGTATCACCTTAAGGCGGTGACAAGCACAATATTTCATAATGTAATATTGTCCCTTGACAATATTTCATTATGAAATTGTGTCTTAAGACAATATTTCATATGAAATTTTGTCCAACAGACAATATTTCATGGAGGACAATCTATTTGGAGGAGGCGCATGCGTCAAGTCTAGATCAGCTGTTCTGAGCTCCGAGAAAAAATTCTCGAATTCGTTGTTTAATAGATATTTTTTCACAATTTGAACTGAACAGAACATTTAGAAGTATTTCATCTATTGATTTCATAGCTCAGTCTTACAAAAAAACACATTTTGACTATTTGTAAAATATCAAAGTGTCCTCAAAATTTACCGCCGAAATTGTCACATGATTTGTTGTTTATAATTGTGTTTTTCATTGACTTCCTGTGTAAACAAAAACAGTCCACAGACTGACCCATCATCATTTTTTGACACCTTGCACTGAAATATCATAGTTGCACACTTACATTGCTCATCATTCCATCATCCGAGCCCTAGGTCAGCAATAGGGACAGAAGATAACTATTCATCGGCCCATAACAATACAGAGCCCAAGTCCTGAGCACCGGTCCAGGTCCATCACATACCAGGAGGTCACTTGTATTACACCATGAACATGTTGACAATTGTTTATTACTTTGTTATCATAGCTACTATATTTATAGAAGAGAAACACCCAAATGTAGTTGCAAATGAGAAAATACCAAAAGTTAACGAGTATTCAATTTTGACCAACGGCATTAACAGTGACACTGCTATGACGCATATGAATACAGTCACCTGTGTAGTTGTTGAGAACCTTCATAATCAGTTTCATTGTAGTTTATCATTCATGTTTGAAATAACATCTAATCTTAAATACCTCCATAACATGCATGTTTGTCTTAGTATTCAGAACACCATATACAAGATGGCAAAGCAAGATCCTAGATGGACAAAATTAAAACCATCTAAAATGCTCTTATTTTTTCTTTTACTCATGATCATGAAGTCTAATGATATCCAGTCAAATCCTGGCCCTAGTAATGACAGCACAAAATATTTGTGTGGTACTTGTGATCAGTCAGTAAACTGGGACCACAAAGGCATTGCATGTGAGACATGTGATCAGTGGTTTCATATAAATTGCCAAGGTATCCACTCAAAAAGTTACGAAGATCAAAATGACAGCATGATAAGCTGGCACTGCATTATCTGTGACAAACCTAACTACAGCACGGTACTTTTTGACTTACATAGTATTGATTCACCAAATCCATTTGCAAGTCTTTATATTGGAGACATCAATCACTCAAATCCTCCATCAAGTCCAGATTATCAGAATCAAAACATCAAGCCTCTTCATGCATCTACACCCATACGTAAAAAAACTCGGGTGTCATCCTTTAATAAGCCTTTGAGAGTACTCAATATTAACTTTCAGTCAATTAAAAACAAGCAACACGGTTTGAATGGCTGACCACGGTTTTCCAGAGCTCCCGGAATAACACAACAATTTATAGTTATGTACAAGTGTGAAAGTCACTCCAACCATTTAAACAATTATCAAAACATTAATTAACATCTAGAAACTGTCAGATAATCTTATACTTTGCAATATGAGTAATCAAAACAGTGAAAATCCGGACAATGACAAGATGGCCGGCTCCTATGTCTCGGCACTGAAACAAAACAACAACAACTTTTCCAAAGATAATGCAGAACCTGACGCTGAATATTTCAACATCAAGCCTGTATTTATTCTTGAATCAGACATTTTCGGTAGCTCAAAACCCGATAAAAACAACTACCTAACACACACAGAACTGTTTAGATGTATTGATCTCACAATACCAGCTAGCCATCTAAACGGGCTTCAGAGGGTAATTGGAGGCGTCTGGCGCATCTACCCAGACAATGAGGAAGACAGGAATACACTTGTGGTTAATTCAATTACAGTAAGGAAAAAACGCATTGAAGTATACCCTAGAAACCCAAGATATGTACAAAAAGAGAGTCCAACTACTGTGAGAATAAGGATGAAAAATATACCACTGTCCGCCGATGATGGCCAATTGTTAAGATACCTGCAAAATTGGCACCTCAACATACTCAATTATCACAGAGAAAGATTAAGGATCGATGGGTTTATGACAAACTGTCAAACAGGTGACAGAATTTTTCATTGCGAACCCTTTCCACCCACAATTCCAAGAAACGTAAAAATTGGCAAGTACCGAGGCCTCATATTTTATAAAGGACAAATAAATGAGAACAACACAGACATTGAATGCTCCAAATGCTTGCAAAAAGGTCACAAAAAAACAAACTGTAGCAATGATTGGAAATGCAAGACATGTGGTGAAAACGGACATATCTCAAAGAACTGCATTTCTGAATTTGATAAAAACAGTCAAATTGCCTCAGAGGATTCAACAGAAGAGTCAGATGAAGGAAGTGAAAATGAATTGGAGAAAGATGAGGAGATTGTCACATCTCAATCGACTGAAAATCTCTCACATACTGATGATACTCCACAGAATAAAGAAACCAGTAATATTACCAAACTTACCAAAGATACCAGTAAAGTGGATGTACCAACACAAGACATATCTAAATCAGAGTCGGAGGCACCCATAGAACAGTCTCCTGAACAAAATCAAAAAAAAAAAAAGAAAAAGAAAAAAGTATCCAAATCCCAAGAAACAACTCACGGTCCGCTGGACAAATATCTTGGAACAACCCCGCAGCAAAAAACAGCAAAACGATCTGCAACAACACCAACCGACACTTTGCATGACCGAGATATTGGCTCAACAAAACCAAGGACATCTGAAAACTCCTAACAATTACAAATTAAAACACAACCATGAATAATTGTAAATATTGTATTATATTTTTTACTTGTTTGTCTATTTTTCTTTTTATGCAAAAAAAAAATACAAAAAAAAATAAGTCAAAGTGTGATATAATTCTAGATTATATATACCTTGAAATAAGTAATAAAATAAATATTAATCATGTGAATGAAAATGTATCTATATGTAATGAACTGTGTATAATATTGTTTATTATGGAAAAGAACGATTTTCAAATAACCCCATTCCTCAAACCAATGAATAAATGTTTCTGCTCTCAATATGCGATCCAACAAACAAGAGATGAGAACAAGTCAAATTGTGATAAATCAATCACCAAAACAGCCTTCCCTGTTTATGAAAAATACATACGAAAAATTGTATCGATAATCAAATTTATTAAGACGCTAATAATACAGAATCAAAATACAATAAACATATTAAATAAATATATTTTTGAACTGTTTATAGAAAATAGAATAGCTGTCAGAAATAAAAATAAAATAGATCCAACAAATTTAAAGTTTATAAAGAAGCTTTCCCTGATAGATATCAATTCATTAATCCACATATATCTGAATTCAATTTTTCTGTTTATCTCGCTAACTATCTGCAACAACTTCTCAATGATACATCCTTGCTTTATAACAAATTATCCGTCCATTTTAATCCTTATAATAGTAGAACATATTCATAGTCCTATTTTACATCATGTAAACAACATTTGGATATCACTTGTAATCCACACATTAGAAATATTTCAAATGCCCAATTTAATCCACAATATAAAAATCTTTTGTCAATCCATCACAAGTCAAATACATGTATCACCATCTAACATGTTCCTCTGTATAAAAATGCAAGTACTGATTCTGTCTCCAATTGTTTCCGTAAATACTGTAAACATGGTAAACGCCTACATCATGTACATAGTCCTACAATCTCATTATACTGTTAAAATAACAAACCTACAAATAAATAATTATGAAATTATTATACATGATACAAAAAAAATATATCTAGTTTTTTTTTATTATATATTTATAGTCTCAAATTATGGCAAAAAAGCAATACATGTAGTAAAATCTAATGTACGGGGACACTTAAATGAAAATATGTGTTTAAATACATGTATGAATGCTTATATATATTTGTGTTGTTATGTCTCATTTTCTTCCATGAACATTGTGAAGTATGTGCACATATTTTGTTTACCAGTACTGTATATATTTAAATCACAAATAATCATGTACATGTACCAATGTTTTTATAGTATACTGTGTAACTTTAAAACCAAACATTTAATGAAAGTACTTTGTGAATATGATGTGAAACAAATATGTCTCCTTGTAAATTTTTGTAGTTTTGATATTAACTACACATATAAACTCTAAATTAATCAATGGGTGAAAATCTTCATATAATATCACTAAACTGTCAAGGTTTAGGCCAAAAAAACAAAAGAGAAAGATTACAACTATGGACAAAAAATCAAAAATGTAACATTCTTTTCATTCAAGAGTCACATTTTATAGAAAATATTGAACAAACAATAAATAAAGAGTTTGATGGCAAAATGTTTCATAGTTATGGTAACACACAATCAAAAGGTGTTTCAATCTTTGTCAAAAACAATTTAAAATGTAAAACAATAAACGAAATAAAAGATAATGAAGGTAGAATAATTTTGATAAACATAGAAATAAATGACAATATTTTTACTCTAATAAATGTTTATGCTCCAAATCTACACAAAAATAGAAACAAATTTTTCAAAAGGGTTCAAAATATAATTGAAAACAATCGTTTGGGTATCCTTATATTAGGAGGTGATATGAACGAAACTCTCTCAATTAATGATAGAAAAACTAATATCATCCCAAGAAACTACAAACCAGTAAATAGCTTAAAAAAACTAATAAAGAAAAATAATTTAACAGATATATGGAGAGAACTTAATCCAAATACTAGTCAATTCACATGGAGAAGGAAAAATGAAACAAACATAGCGAGCAGAATTGACTTCTTCTTGATTAGTCCTGATATAAGACCGCATGTTATAAAAGCAGATATTAGACCTGCAATGATCTCATACACTGATCACCAAGCCATTTCTTTACAAGTTAGACAAAATTCAGAAGAAAGAGGCAGGGGTTTCTTTAAAATTAACAATAGTATACTTAAAGAGCAAAAATATATTGACCTCATAAATGATTTAATCAAAAATTATAAAGTACAAATACTCACCAAAAATTTAAAAACACTATGGGATATGTTTAAATCAGAGGTAAGAACTGCAACTCTTACTTACTGCAAACAAAGATCATCTGAAAATAAAAATGATATAAAAAAATTAGAAATAAAATTAAGAAAACTAAATGAGAAAACAAATGCAAGCCAAATTATAAAAAAAGAAATTAAAAACATTGAAAATGAACTTGAACACCTCTATTTAAATAAAGTTAAAGGTGCACAAATAAGATCTAGAGTACAATGGCTAGAAGAAGGAGAAAAAAATACTAAATATTTCCTTGGCCTTGAAAAATCAAGACAAACAAAAAAGAGCATTACAGCGCTAAAAAATAATCAAGGGAAAATAGTAACAGATTCTGCAGAAATCCTAAATATAGAAAGATCATACTATGAAAATTTATATAAAAGCACTTCTCCAAACTTAAATGATATAAAAAATTATATAAACGAAACCAACATTGATCACAAACTATCAGAAAAAGAAAGTGATTCCTTGGGGGGGCCCTTAACTATAGAAGAATGCACTAAAGCAATATTCAACATGAAATTAAACAAATCTCCAGGAATAGATGGGTTAAGCGTAGAATTTTATCGTACTTTTTGGAGTAATTTAAAAGAATTTACAGTTGAAGTTTTTAATAAATGCTATGATGACGGAGAACTAACAACTATACAAAAGATAGGTATCATCTCTTTAATTTACAAAAAAAAAGACCCTTTGTCACTGGATAATTATAGACCAATTACGCTATTAAATGTAGATACTAAACTCATTGCATATGCAATAGCCCAGCGCTTAAAACCAATACTGCTGAAAATAATTCATGGAGATCAAAATGGGTATATCAAAAATAGATATATTGGTTTTAATATACGCCAAATCCAAGACATTATAGACTATGCTGAAACTTTTAACATAGATGGTGCATTACTCTTTATTGATTTTTCAAAAGCTTTTGATTCGCTAGAATGGGACTTTATGTATGAAGCCCTTATAAAATTTGGTCTACCAAACTCTTTTATTAAATGGGTTAAAACATTATATAAGAATATTAAAGGCTGCATGCTAAATAATGGGTGGATTTCAGAAACTTACAATGTATCTCGCGGGATACGTCAAGGCTGTCCGTGCAGCTCTTTAATTTTCACAATAGCAGTAGAAATTCTTGCATGCAAAATAAGACAAGATACTGGTATTAAGGGATTTCAAATAAAATTAGATTCCAAAACACATAGTCTGAAAATCTCACAATTAGCCGATGACACAACTCTTTTTTTAAAATGCAAGCAAGAAATTAGCTATGCTCTGAATATTATTGAAATATTTGGAACGCTCTCAGGTCTTAAACTCAACCGATCGAAAACAGAAGGAATATGGCTAGGCAGACTTAAAAGCTGTAAAGATAAATATGAAAACATTAACTGGAATAAAGAACCTATTAAAAGCCTAGGTGTATACTTTGGACTTAATAAAAATGAATGTGACAAATTAAATACTGAAAAAATTCTAAGAAAGTCTCAAGATACAATCAATAGCTGGAACAGAAGAAATCTCACAATGATAGGTAGAATAACAGTAATTAAATCTCTCATCTTACCAAATTTAACTTTCTTGGCATCAGTAACAACCATTTCCAAAGAATTTTTAAATGAATTTAAAAAATTGATTTACAACTTTATCTGGGGTAATAAAAAAGAAAAAGTTAAAAGAATCACCCTATGTAAAGATTACTTGGAAGGAGGCCTTAAAATGATTAACATTGATGATTTTTTATCAGCTATACAATTATCTTGGGTCAAACGTTTAACATCAACACAATTTGCAAACTGGAAAGTCATCCCCCTTTTCTTTTTCAATAAATTTGGAGAAAACTTTTCTTTATTTAACATGAATCCAGGTAGCATAAGAGCAATCCCAAAACTCAGTAAAACAATCCCTCTTTTCTATTTAGAAATAGTCAAAAGTTGGTTTAAGATAAAAAATATCTCTGAAATAAAAACCAACAGTACAAATTTTATTAATATAAGACAACAATACATATGGGGCAATAAACATATAAAATTTCAAAACAAATGTTTAATATTCTCACATTGGATAACCAATGGAATACTATTTATTAATGATATAATAGATGAAGCAGGAAATATATCACAAAAGGCAGTATTAGATAAATTGACCCTCAAATCCAACTGGATATCAGAAATATCTAGAATAAGAGCTGCAATACCAAAAAAATGGCAAATGATAATGAAATCAGATAACTCGCGCAATACTCAAGTTAAAACAGATAAAAGGCTATACTTTAAAACACAAAATAATACAAAATTGATAAGAATTGAAAACCTTCCATCAAAAGAAATTTATAAAAGTATTAGCTCCTGTTATATACTGGAAAAAACACCAATTGGCTTTCTAAAATGGAAAACACAATTAAAATTAGATTCATCAAGCCATTTGTACAAAATGCTGAACTTTATATTCAATAGTTTACAAGTAAACAAACTAAAAATATTCAGATGGAAGTTACTTCATTATATACTTCCTTGTAAACAACTATTGTACACCTGGCATCTGAAAAATGATGACCAGTGCCATATTTGCAACCAATTAGAAAACTATGAACATTTTTTCATTTCATGCAAATACTTTAAAAACTTTTGGAAAAAGGTCAAAATACTCCTTGATAAAATAAAAATAGGAACACACATAATCACCTTCAAAAATCTAATACTAGGCTACAAAATATATGATAAAAATTATTATGACATTAATCTATTTCTTACTGTAATATTATTCTCTATTCATAAATCTACATATGCATCAGAGTATAAACAAAACAATGTTGATGTCTATAGAATATTTAAAACAGAATTTAAACAACATTATGAAAATATGAAACTTCTTGATAAAACAACAAGTAGATTTTTGAATGATGTTTATAAAAAAATATAATAACCATAATGTATTATTGCGCATGATCATTCTTCTGTATTACTATATATATTATGTAGAAAAACTCAAATGTAAACAAATGTATTATTTTAAGATGTTCAAATGTGACGCATGGTCAATGTTTACCTGTAGGACATGATTTTTGACCCCATACTGTCTACTGTCTAATTATCTCTAATTACTGGAAAATATCTAATACTTTAGGGAAAACAAATCCTTCTTGATCAATTTATCATAAGTCAATAGGAATATAACAAAACTCACCTTTAGAAATACTCAATTTAGATCCTTTGTTCATGAAATCATTCCACGTGTTATCCTTCAATCATTCGATCATCTCAATTTTCACGAGATTATGCCGATTAAGGTTAAGGGTCAATGATTAAATTATAACCAATATCGGATAATGAATAGTACAACTTCCGTATTTACGTTACATTATGAGAACTAAGAACTTAGACAAATTGTTAAAATCAATGTATTGTATACTATTTATAATAACTAATCATAATTAATATATATATATATATATACATATGAATATAAATTTACTGTATAATCTCCCTGGTTAAACAGTAACTAATTCACAGGGATACCCGGCTGAATGCTGTGAGTCGAGTAATTTGTTAAACAGCAAAGAAATGTGCAATAAAAGATTTATCGTTTAAAAAAAAAAAAAAAACAAGCAACACCTAGTAAATAACATCATTGACAGCACAAAGCCTGACATAATATTTGGCACAGAAACTTGGCTAAACCCCAAAGTAAAAGATGTAGAAATATTCCCTGACAATTATAAATTGTACAGAAATGACAGAAAGAAAACAGAAACAGACAAAGAAGGGGGTGGTGTTCTTATAGCTATAAAGAAAGAACTTATTAGCTCTGAGGTATATGAACTTGCACCCCCAGACAAAACAGAAATGGTCTGGGCAAAAGTAGACTTTGTTGGCTCGAAAACACTGTACTCAAGCTCTTTCTATAATCCAAGAACATCTGATGAAACTAGTCTCAAAAATTTTGACTTGATGATAAGAAAAGCCACACAAATAAAAAATTCTACGCTTATTATAGGGGGAGACTTTAATCTCCCAGGTTGGGATTGGAATAACAGATCATTAAAACCAAACACTACTTACCCACACCTTCATTACTTCTTTGGCAACTCACTTGACGACACATGTCTCACACAAATTGTTGATGTCCCTACACGTAAAGACAATATTCTTGATCTGATAATTACAAACTTACCAAACCAAGTACAGCGTGTTGAAGTTATCCCTGGCCTATCTGATCATGATATTGTGTTCGCAGAATTAGCAATAGCTTCATCAAAACTTAAACAAAAGCCAAGAATAATTCCATTATACAAAAAAGCAAACTGGAGCACAATTAAACAAGAAATTAACACCTTATATAAACATCTCTGTGAAAATCAGCAACATCTTTGTGTAAATGAAATGTCGAACTGTTTTAAAACAACAATAACAAAAGCAGTGAAAGATCACATCCCACATAAAACAGCAAAAACAAAGGACGGTCACCCATGGGTCACAATGGAAACAAAAAGGCTCATTAGAAAAAGAGATAGACTTTATAAAAAAATCCAAAAAATCTGGGAATGCATCACTTGCTAAAAAATACAAAGAGGTTAAACACCAGGTGCAGAAAAGTATACGAAAATCATACTGGGAATACATTGAAAGCATCATATTACCACCACAAGATGAAACAAATTTTGGCACTATGAAAAATTTTTGGACCTACATTAAACATAAAAAAAACTGATTATAGTGGTATTACTGAAATCAAACAAGATGGCAAACTTCTAACTGATCCACTACAAAAAGCTGGGGCACTTAACGCACAATTCCAGTCTGTATTTACACCAGCATCTAATATTTCTCATACAGAATTTGTCAAACAGTGTAACATGCCACAGAATACTTCTTTTCCACCCATATCAAAATTAATAATAAAAACAGAAGGTATACAAAAACTCTTACATAACTTAAATCCAAACAAAGCAGCAGGACCAGATGAAATTAAACCAAGATTTTTAAAAGAACTTTCACATGAAATTGCACCCATACTCACTATTATCTTTGAGAAGTCAATCAAAACAGGCGTTGTTCCAGATGACTGGAAAACTGCCCATGTCTCTCCTGTATACAAAAAAGGCCAAAAATATAACCCTGAAAACTACCGTCCTATATCACTTACATGTATTTGTTGCAAACTTTTAGAACACATCGTAGTAAAACACATAATGAAACATGCAGATAATCACAACATTTTATATCCCCTACAGCATGGATTTCGCAGAGGTCGATCCTGCGAAACACAACTATTAGAATTTATAGACGATGTCTCACTAAACATGGAAAATGGTAAACAAACAGATATTTTTGTCATGGATTTTTCTAAAGCATTCGATAAAGTTTCACATTCTTTTTTAACTAATAAGCTTCATCATTACGGGATACAGGGGGAATTAAATTACTGGATACAAAATTTTCTTAGCAATCGCAAACAGGCAGTAGTTCTAGAGGGGGAAAAATCTGAGTATGTTGCAGTTGAGTCAGGGGTTCCACAGGGGTCAGTTCTTGGACCAAGTCTTTTCCTGTACTATATTAATGACATTCCATCTGGTCTTACATCTACAGTACGTTTATTTGCAGACGACACAAGTTTATTTGGCAATAAAATCAAACTCCGATGCATTAACACTACAAAAAGATCTCGACAAACTGGCATCGTGGGAAACTACCTGGAAAATGGCATTCCACCCAGATAAGTGTAATGTAATTTCAGTCACCAGAAATAAAAAACCAATCACATTTAACTACACATTACACAATCATTCTTTAGAACATGTAACAACAGCAAAATATCTGGGGGTCACCATCAGTTCAAACCTTAAATGGGATGTGCATATTAACAACATATGCAAGAAAGCTAATAGCACACTAGGCTTTCTAAAGAGGAACCTGAACATAAGTTCAACATCCATTAAAGAGCAAGCATATAAGTCCCTAGTAAAACCATCACTAGAGTATGCTTGCTCTGTTTGGGATCCATACTTACTACAAGACATAGATAGCATTGAAAAAGTTCAAAGGAGGGCTGCGCGTTTTGTTACCAACAAATACAGAAACACCTCAAGCGTTGGTAACATGTTACAACATCTTGAATGGCGCAGTCTCTCTGACAGAAGAAAAGACTCCAGATTGGTAATGCTCTACAAAATTGAACACGAAAAGGTTGCAATCCCTAAACAAAATAAATTAATTCCACAAAAAAAGACAAACAAGACATACAAATTCGAACAGCTTCCAAATTCCATCCTGCAAAACACAGTACAGAAAAGAGTCATATTTTCCAAGAACTATCACCGACTGGAACAAACTACCGGACAACATTGTAAATTGCACTTCAGTCGACTCTTTCAAATCTTCAATTTCAAAGCATCAATATTAACTCAATTACAACATCTTACTTTATTATACAAAACATTTTATATTTTTAATTTTTCCTATTTTTTAAAAATTGTACATTTTTCCAATCTATGTCTTGTTGTAAGTTTCCTCCTGTGACATAATCTTCAATTTGTTGAAGGCGGTCACTATATGGTAGAATAGAATAGAATAGAATATTTTATGTTACACAAACACTTCTCGGTTTCGTCAGATTATATTCATAATGTAAATATTTTATAACGGTGTCCGAACTTGTTGGCCTTTAGAAAATAATTTGAACAGCTTAAGCTACTCTCATGCAGTGACTGAAATATTGTTTCTCGGGGATCGTTTTCAGTTATGAGATGGTCCCTGAAAACAGATCGTTAATCCCGAAGTCGGATGTAATACTGTTTGTACATTAAATATAGTAACATAAACAACATTGATATATCAGTCAGGTGTGTATGCACCAGATGTCTAATGATCGTGACATAATAGATAAAACACATAGTTAATTGCCATTGTAACTCTATGATGTATTAGTGTTGAACTAAATTCAGAAGCCTACTGACATACATTTAAAGGAGCAACCATTAAACTGATGGGAGAGGGAGTGAGGATTATGGTTTTCGTCCGAGTCAGAATTCCCCCCCCCCCCCAATTATCAGTCAAATTATTTCAAAATTTAACGCTAAAAGGTACTGGGAAATTCTGGATTCAGAATATAAAAAATGTCTGCTTGAACAGAATATTTGTTTCATAATGAAATTGGGGATCAGACTATTTTTAAAGAAAAAACATAATCCCCCCTCTTAATTGAAGTTTAATGGTCGTTCCCTAACTGCTGACAAGACGCATACACGTACATATATTTATTTCATTGTTTGTATTGTATGTATTATGAAAATTATTGATGTTGTAATGTTAATGCCCTTTGGTGCCCATAATTGGAAATAAAAATATAATCTTATTATTACTGTTTCATTATCAATATTAATCCATTATTTCCATGAAACCCCTCGCTGTTATGACATGATTCTAATGAGGCACCATGGAGTATTCTCATACAAAGATTCATAAAAGAAAACATTTTTTAAATATCTATATTTATTTCTATAACAAAACAAATACAATGGACAGCAATGGATTGGTTTTTTTTTTTTTTTTTTTTTGTCTCATTGTGAATTATACCCCGTCACATGAGTTTAATATAAACATGATTCTAAAACAAATTCCATTTGAAAAAAGTGTTTGTCAGTCTTACTTAAAAAGACAGTTAACTTTATAATGCATGAAAGTTTAGAATATTTCTATACGTATCATTAATTTACATTTTTGCGTATTTTATTTTGAAAATTCCAATTTGTTGAAAACCTCGAGTAGGTTAGGAATGCGCATAGCCCGTTACTGACTTAATTGCTTTTGTTTTCGGAACAATATATACATACTAGTTCACTGTATATGGAGAAATGGGCATAGCGCAAAATTGACTCCTTAAAATTCAGTTGTTTTCGAGAAAATATATATATAAAGATATCAAATATGTGAAAATGCGCGAAGCTCGAAACTGACAAAATCAAAGTTCATTTCGAAACAAAACATATACAAGTATATGCGAGTTTTGTGTATGTTTTTTTATAGTTAAATTTGAAATATTTCATGAGCAAGAACTTTCCAAGCATATGCTTAACAAATACAAATAATTTATCAGAGTGACGCCAAACCTATCTCATAGTGACGAACATTTGCCGATTCTAAAACGAATCTGTTTAAATGTTGTGATGGTGCTTGAATTACTTTTTTTTTTCTTTTTTTTTTATATAAAAAACAATATAATTAAAAAATCTTTCGTCTTTCGAAAATCCGTGTTCAGTGTGAACAAACGATTTGAAACTATATAGACTGACACAGCTATAATATAGGTATAAAATAAGGTAACCTTTTGTAGAAGCTTAAAATTGCATAGACGTTTATAAATACCAAAGTATTCAAGGAATTCTCATATTAATGATCCGATATATAAATTATCCTGTAAAACTACTTTAACACATGCTTTGATCATTTGTTCTTCACTATAAATGCAAGTCAAAGTTTCCTGTAAGACTTTTCTACCATTTTAGCTTTCCTGGAATATATTTCTCCACAAGTTGTGTGTAATAAGGCACCAACTCCTCAAGCGGAGGAATATCCGGAGTTTTGGAATACAGATCAAATTTATTAAACTCGTTCACCCATTTCATGATTTCCAAGTCCTTGTTGTCGCACAGATATTTGTAAGCACCGGAAGTGTGCCAGGGATAAAACGAATGAAACCGGATGCAGTATAAGGCTTCTTCTGGAAGATGGCAGGTATTTGCGGGAGCTTTCAGGACACGGTAAAGATATTCATCGTGACCCCAAGACATGTAAACGTTTGTCAAACCGCAGTTTTCTTCGTAGATTCCTAGTTTCGTGTTGGTTTTCTCATTTTGTAAATCGGGATTGTCTTTAAAAAGTTCGGCGTCAAAAACGATCGATTTATCGGGACGGCAGCCGACTGGAAAAGTATCTCCAACGGTCGAAAATTGTGGTTCACCCCACAGCGCCATTACTTTTCCAACATCATGGACCAAACCTGTAACTTGGAACCATTCGTTGTTAGGGTGTTTCTGTCGGATACCCTCGGCCGTTTGGAATGCGTGGACGGAATTCGGTACATCGACATCCGGATCGCTCTCATCCATAAAATTGTTCAACATGTTAAGCGCTTCCATAATGCTCATCTCGCCATGGTTGAATTTGCACCAATATTCATTTTTCTTTTTCACATAATCCAGGGTCTGTGTAGTGTGCATTGCTCTATATGTATTGATCACTCTTTCAGGTGATGTGTGGATATCGAACGTACGGTAGTCATCTTTGTCTTTATATTCTGGACGGTATTCCGACGGATCTTCAAGAGACACCGAGCCTGGAGGTACTACTTGAGCGTTCGACATGATCGAAGCATATGATTGTATTGAATGATCTATAGTCTACCTATGTATATAGTTTCAATTGATAATATACAATAAATCCGGTTAGAACCGCTTACATTTTTAATACCTGTACAATCGTATAGTCTATTCCAAATAAGTTTGTTTTGGTGTCAAGGGATGTTCTCAAAACGTTGTTTTTTTTGGAGATGGGGGTACGTATTTATTTATACGTGATTGTTGATGTTTTACGTTTTAACTGCAGGAGGGTCCGGTTGTGTAGCCTGGTAGGAAAATGTGTTTAGTGCAGTTTTACAATTGATTAAATAAAAAAAAAACATAGAATACAAATGGGAATATGTTACAAGGAGACAACAACTCGATCGAAGAGCAGACAACTCGACCAACGAGACAATAACTCGACCAAAAAGACAACAACTCGACCAAAGAGACAATAACTCGACCAAAGAGACAACAAATCGATCAAAGAGCAGTCAACTCGACCAAAGAGACAATAATTCGACCAAAGAGACAATAACTCGATCAAAGAGTACATAACTCGACCAAAGAGCACACAACTCGACCAAAGAGACAATAACTCGACCAAAGAGTCAACAACTCGACCAAAGAGTCAACAACTCGACCAAAGCGCACACAACTCGACCAAAGAGAGAACAACTCGACCAAAGAGCATACAACCCTAACAGAGGGCAAACAACTCGACCAAAGAGACAACAACTCGACCAAAGAGCTCACAACTCGACCAAAGAGACAACAACTCGACCAAAGAGCACACAACATGCAACTATTTGCAGAAAAGCGTCTTTCGCCGTTAATACAGAAAATGATGATAAGCAGTAAATATAGAAACATTTGTAATGATATATTACTGCGATTGTTGGACTATGGAAAGACATGAGGGTGTGGATGGGGGTCCATTACAGAGGTGGATTTAGAGGGCAGGGGAACCTTTTTATGTCCACAGGCACTTGTGACTCACTTGTCTCAGATTTCCCCCCTATATACCTTAATATTAAAAAAATATCCTTCTTCATTTTTTCATTGCGTTTTTTACCTACTTATAAACTAACACGAAGAGCGATCGAAGTGTAGAAGTTTACTAATCCATTGAATTGGATGTCCTGCTTCTTAATATCACATGTGCTTATCGAACGAACAAAATAAGGATATTGCTTAAGACTCCCTTCTCGTGCAATTATTGAAATCTATCATGTTGTAAAACATTACATCATGGAGTAACTTAAATCAGATAAACCCCAAAAGGGCTAACACCCTTAGCCGGCCTTAGGGTGGATTAATATACTAATATTTCGTCTTACATAGAGAAATTTATCAATACGATTACCTTAATGTTTTAGATTAAATTTGATTTAAGACGGTTTCGTAATCTTTTGGTAATAAGATAATTTTTAACGTCTTCTTTAAAAAGATTTTTTACAAAAATTCATGTAAAACAAATAATTCATATTAAAAGTTTTCTAGTTATTTTAAGAGATTACAATTAAGGAACCTGTTGTTCAGGTGGCAGAAACCATGCAATTATTTTACAATAAATCTTTAAAATTTCATGGATTAACCGATTTATGATTTAATTTTCTTGAAAAAGATGTATGGTTTCAAGTATTTAAGACGTGCGCGTGCTTATGTGAATATATAGAAAGATTAAAAATGTGGGTGTCTGTCCAGCATAGATATTTTAAAATTTGTAAATGCGATTTAAAATTTTGCTCTTATATAAATCTTATCCTCACCTGCAGAATCCTCCTAATAGCAGAAAAGAATTTTAGGAGAAATTTCAAGAGATAAATTATATTCAATGAATAAGAGCTTTGTTCCGATCCTATCCTTACCATCAAAATCTCAAGACAGTTTTGTAAACATATGATTAATTCCCCCCTCACTTTGACTTGATGCCGTCAAGTGAAGAGGCCACAATTTTGACTTCTGATTGGACTCATACCACATCTTCTTATATCTCAATATTAAAGATTCTACAATTCAGGTTAATGGTGGTTGTCCAGGCACTTATTTCCGAAAAAAAAAAAAAACCCCTACAACGTGACTATATGGAATATTAAGGTATATTTTAATTATTGTTAATAGAAAATATAGACAAGTGCCTGTGGTTGTCCAGGCACTTATTTCCGAAAAAAAAAACAACCCCTACAACGTGACTATATGGAATATTAAGGTATATTTTAATTATTGTTAATAGAAAATATAGACAAGTGCCTGTGGGTGCTTGCTACTATTGGTTTTATTCCGTCATTGAACTGAATTCTAAATGTGCGTATTGTTATGCGTTTACTTTTTTACACTGGCTAGAGGTATAGGGGAAGGGTTGAGATCTCATAAACATGTTTAACCCCGCCGCAATATTGCGCCTGTCCCAAGTCAGGAGCCTCTGGCATTTGTTAGTCTTGTATGATTTTTAATTTTAGTTTCTTGTGTATAATTAAGAGTTTAGTATGAAGTCCATTATCACTGTACTAGTATACGATTTTTTAGGGGCCAGCTGAAGGACACCTACGGGTGCGGGAATTCGCGCTACATTGGAGACCCATTGGTGGCCTTCGGCTGTTGTCTACTCTATGGTTGTAGTCGCTTTGACACATTCACCATTTCCTTTCTTAATTCTATTACTATATCTGTTTGACTCGGTTTTTGTTTGAAGACTACTGCATGCAGAGGCTTTACATGTTTTTACTCCTGCATAGGTTGTGCCTCCTCTCTTTTCAAAATCCTAGTTCTGCAGATGACTGTAATACATTTAAAATTAGAAACATGTAACATAAAGTTATAAAATTTGACCGCTAGTTCAAGTTTAGATAATACTATCAAACTGACCTATCAAGCTGTTCCAAATATTGACACGTCTGGTGAAAACGTGATGGTTCAAAACTCGGGGTATTAGGGACAATACTAGTAGTTTTGGTATCAATCAAGCCTTTAATGATATTTTTTTTATGGTTCCGGACAGATTATACATGCTTTAAATCAGATTAAAAATGCTGTAAAAATAACAAAATAGCAACACCGCAAGATGAACAATACACTTATATCAGAACAATTGCTGTTGGATGTAAGCCAAGGCTCCGTATTAACGGCCGTACTGTGACCAATAATTGTTTGCTTTTACGGATTGCGACTTGGATGAAGAGTTGTCCCGTATATATAAAAAAGAAGATGTGGTATGATTTCCAATGAGACATCTATCCACAAAAGACCAAAATGACACAAACATTAACAACTATAGGTCACCGTATGCACTTATACCACATCTTCTTATTTATATATACACGTTGTTTTATTAGAAAATTGGACAAGAAGCAATCAGCCATTTGTTAATTTAAAGTTTCATTGTTTGTCCTTTCCGCAGCACCCGAGATCACCCGCGAGTTTTGTTAAGTTATTGTTGCCCAGTTTTCTATGCTGTGTTTTGTGTACTGCATGGTTTCCGTCTTTTCTTCGTTTGCTACGGCATTGTCAGTTTGCTTTCGGCATATAAGTTCGAATATCCCTTTGGTATCTTACGCTATGCCAGTGCCTTAAATAGCTTACTATACGACATCTTCGCTATAGCCAAGGGTTACGATCCATTCCCGTAGTGAAGAGAACGGGAGTGGATCGTAACCCTTTGCTAGTGAAGAAGGTTTTGCTTGCTGTTAAAGATCGTACAACTCTTCACAAAGGATAAAATGACACAGAAATTAACAACTATCGGTCATCGTACGGCCTTCAACAAAGACCATACCGCATAATTAGCTATTAAAGGTCCCGAAATGACAAATGGTAAACAATTTAAATGAGAACAAGAGTGCACACGCTGAAATGTCTCGCCCTTTTATTGATATCATGTTGATAGACATAAATATAAAGCTTTATTACAATCGTCACATAAACTCAACATTAACCAAGAAAACTATACATTGATCAATGAACCATGAAAATGAGGTCAAGGTCAGTTATGCCATGCCAGACAGACATGTAAAGCTAACAATTCTTCAATACAACAAATATAGTTGACTTATTGCTTATAAATTAAGAAAAGCAGACCAAAACACAAACACTTAACACTTTGAACGTGAAAATGGGGTCAAGGTCAAATAAAACCTGCGTAACAGACATATAGATCATAAAATATTTCCATACACTAAATATAGTTGACCTAATGCATAAAATATTAGAAAAATAGACCAAAACTCAAAAACTTAACTTTGACCACCGAACCATGAAAATGAGGTCAAGGTCAGATGATACGGGGCGCCGAATGGGACTCTTGTGGTTTTGTACAAAATTCAATTCTGTCATAACAAAATCATTTTTGTCTTACAAAACTATGTGCTACAGACTTGTTATGTGAGAACTTCAATTTTGTGATGACAAAATTCATTTGTGTAGACAAAATTCATTTTTGTCATGACAAAATTCATTTTTGTAGACAAAATTCATATTTGTCATGACAAAAGTCAATTTTTTCTTAAAGGTATGCAAATATAAACATATTTGCATACAAAATTGACTTTTGTTACCTGATATGGAAATTAAATCACAAAAGTCAATTGTGTACGGTAAGATTCAATTTTGTGAGACAAAATTGACTTTTGTGAAACAAAATTAACTTTTGTGAGACAAAATTGACTTTTGTGAGACAAAATTGACTTTTGTGAGACAAAATTGACTTTTGTGAGACAAAATTGACTTTTGTGAGACAAAATTCAATTTTGTCATTTTTGTTGAGACAAAATTCAATTTTGTCATTTTTGTTGAGACAAAAGTCAATTTTGTTAATTTTGTTGATTTTTGTGTAACAAAAGTCAATTTTGTGTAACAAAAGTCAATTTTGTGTAACAAAAGTCAATTTTGTGTAACAAAAGTCGATTTTGTATGCAAATTAGTTCACAGAAACCAAACTAAACTAATTTAAATACAAAATTGACTTTTGTCGCTCAATTTTCAAATTAGGTTACAAAAGTCAAGTCTGTGTAACAAAAATGAATTTTGTCATGACAAAAGTGACTTTTGTCCGCTGATAGATAATTTTGTATGACAAAATTTCAAATTTGCAGTATGATACAAATTTTGTTAAACTGAACTCATTTTTGTTGAACAAAAGTCACTTTTGTCAGTACAAAATTGAATTTTGAGTACAAAACCACAAGAGTCCCATTCGGCGCCCCGTAGATGACACCTGTCAGATATAGACATTTCCACCTTACAGTCATTCCACACACAAAATATAGTAGACCTATTACATATAGAATAAGAAATACAGACCGAAACACAAAACTTAAGTATAACCACCGAACCATGAAAATGAGGTAAAGGTCAGATGACACCTGCCAGTTGGACATGTACACCTTACAGTCCTTCAAACACCAAATATACTAGACCTATTGCTTATAGTATCTGAGATATGGACTTGACCACCAAAACTTAACCTTGTTCACTTATCCATGAATTGAGGTCGAGGTCAAGTGATTCTGTCTGACGGGCATGAGGACCTTGCAAGGTACGCACATACCAAATACAGCTATCCAATTACTTATAATAAGAGAAAATTTAACATTACAAAAAAACCTAACTTTTTATTCAAGTAGTCACTGAACCATGAAAATGAGGCCAAGGACATTGGACATGTGACTGACGGAAAGTTCGTAACATGAGGCATCCAGGTCTTCTACCTTCTAAAAATATAAAGCTTTTAAGAAGTTAGCTAACACCTCCGCCGGATCACTATCCCTAAGTCGAGCTTTCTGCAACAAAAGTTGCAGGCTCGACAAAAACTATCAGCCTAGTTTAGGTACAAATAAATGAACGAGACAATAACTGAATTACGGGCTTCAACATGCATTAGGACATGACATGTAGGGCAGGATCTGCTTACTCTGCCGGAGCACTTGAGATCACCCCAGTTTTGGTGGGTTCGAACGTGTTCTCGACACCAATATCTTTGTCAAACCTGCAGTGAATGTAATGACTGTTGGGCATTTATATATAAGGGAACAATAATTTATCTTCAGGGGATATTGTATTTGTTCCAGTTAGAAAAGTTTAACATTTTTATATAATGTTTGCTTTCAATCATTTTTTTTTAATTTAACACTATAAGGTATGGGGAAGAGAGTTCAGAATATTTGTTTGGTCGAGAGTTCAGAATATTTGTTTGGTCATCTAGATAGATATAGGAAGATGTGGTGCGAGTGCCAATGAGACAACTCTCCATCCAAGTAACAATTTAAAAAGTAAACCATTATAGGTTAAAGTACAGCCTTCAACACAGAGCCTTGGCTAGATGACTAGAATATTTTTTCCCCTTAAATTGGGTATCAGAATACTAGTCCCCCCTTTGAAGTTAAATGGTCGTTTCCTAAGCTTTTTCTAGATCCAGAAATAAAACTAAGCATTTAAATGAATACATTTTTTTTAAATATTGTTCTTGTTATTCTAATAATTGGACTTAGTTATTGGCATTATTCCTTCAATTTACGCTTTTACTCCAACAGTAGAAAAGGAAGGCTAGACACACGGTTCAGTTTTTTCTCCTTCAATATTAAACAGAAATAGACTATTGCAGAATAAGTCTATTTAACCATCTTTTAAAACATCCACATTATTCGATGCCTAATGGTGCATCAAGTTTAAAATAAAACTGGAAGCTCCATTAAGCCTGAACTATTCACCTGTGTGTATCTTATACAACGCGGGTATGTTAATGCTGTATTTTCAAAAAAATGAAAAAATGATACTTAAATTTCAACTTTTAATAAAAAGACTTTTTGACTCATTGTTAGTGTAATTTGTTATATTTTTTAGTTTTGCTAGTATGTTGACAATATAAATTTTTGTTTTCAAAAATAACATTCTCAAATTATCACGTGGTTATCACGTGACACTCAAAATCTATTTATAAACATGTAAACAGTAAACTCAAAAGTGCTAGCGTGTAGACACTCTTGTTTTTTTAAGTATTGTTATATGTGGATAGCTTATATACCAAAGTATTAGAAAAGTGCTACTCGCTTCCTTTGAACGAAAAGATTAATTAAATAAACGGAGATTTTCGACTAAATTGCGCCAAAAATACTATGACCTTCAGATATTACATCGTCTAACACTTAAACGGAATAAACAACATGAACCGAGTAGCAGTTTTCGTAAAATATTAATATTCAGCTTTCTGTAGGTTAATTAGAATCGAAAATTCATCATTTCTACACGCTAGCACTTTTGAGTCAAAGTTAACTTGTTTCATAAGTTTTCGGGTCCGTCATTGTTTACAAACGCACAAGTGACTTTCAAAGGGAAGTAATTCTGTAAAAAGAAATAAAATTTTCAATCATCGGGTAATTGTTGCTGATCTTTATTTAAATGTACTTTTTGTTGCATCTTCTCCATAACCAATTTATTTAATAAAAGAAATATATATTTTACTCGGACAGTAGATCAGAATGATTATAATTACACATCGGCTTGGTATGAAGCCCCTTTTCTTTCTGTTTGGTATTTTTTGGCCAAAAAAATATGTACGGAATTTTTCTACGGACACTAGCTTTATCTACCAATAAAACATGACCTCCGTGTATTTTCGCACAACAGTGTGGGAAGTGTTATTAAACACCATTCAATCAATCAGATAGTTCTTTGAATTGTGTTTTCTATTTTGTCAGATGAGATCATGCCTCTCATGTTTGGGTTTTGCCTCTTGTAACAGTGTAAACTGTCAGAGTGTACAATAAAATCTGGAATCTTTCTCATTCTTCATAAGTCATACAGACCCATACACTGTACATCATTCAGTCGTTGGTCACAGTGGCAATCACACCATATATAATGACAGCTTGGAATATATATATTCAATGTCCTGCTTATTTTTTCTTTCAATAAATTTAATTACCACATACTGATAGAAAACATAGTTCAAGAAAAATAGATGTTGATTTCATAAAAAAAACCTTATGATGGTCAGTAAGTATGGGACTATTAAATGAATTTATACCAAATATGATATTCCAAGAGCTAATGGAAATTTAATTATATTTCAAATCCTGAAACATTTTCATCACACATTGATTTCCCTTTACACCATGTACACATTCAATGAACATTCTGTGTCTCATTCAAGCATACTTAAAACTCCAGAACATGTATTAATTCTATGTATGTATATATATGTACCATTATCTCTGTATTGTATTTAGTTTATGAGAATAAAATATTCTAAAACTGCAGAATATTTTCTTTTTCAGCTAATTGCCTAAAGCTTGTAGAGTAAAAGTTTGGTTGGCCTGCTTTTTTTGTTTGTATAAACATTTACCTAAGCTTAAAGCACTTAAGATTGTCATCTTCAAACAATAAATATAGACAAACTTGTAAATATTAAAGTTAAATGCAATTTGATGTTATTTAAATTATCATTGTACAATATATACAAAAAAGCAAACAAGGTAACTGAAGTCTTGCTCTACATGCAATAGGAAATCAGCTGTAATCTGTGCCTTCTTTTTAAGGTGCTATTTGAATAAAAATAATAAACAAAAATTCTCTTAACAACTAATTGACCCCCTCACCCCCCCTTTCAGACCCCAATGTATGTATCTGTGGCCCAAATCTGTATAAATTTAAAAAAAATCATGAACTTGGACAACTGTTTTAATTATCTATATTTTATTTATAACAATATAATATATTATCTTTTATAACTGCAATGCTAACCATCAGTGAGGTGTTTATTTTTAAGGATAAACAGCATAAAACTAGCAGACATCAGTTTAAACCATGTTGAATAGTTCAAGTTATAATATTTATCATCTTTTTAAGCTTCATGTAATTAGATAATTGAATTATTGATAATTGCTCTTCAATAAGAATAATTTGGTACTTTCTTAAAAAGGTGGAGTGAATGCTTTTGTAAGGGATTATATGATCAGTGTCTGACAGAAAACACTACAGGGCAATCTCAAAGTTGTTTCATTTAACCCAAGTAATTTAAAATATACATTCACTGATTGATTGATTTGAAATTGTGTATTAAATGCAGCCAACATGACTTATTTTACTTCATGTGCTACAAAATGTATGTTTTTCTATGTGTCACAACTTACCATCATAACCAAATAACATAGATTTTTTTGTTTTTATTATAAAACATGTTTCACAATCATAGAAATTAGGGAATGGGTGATCCTATTGATGAATCTATTTGCTTATTTGTATGTGAAAACATTTCATCATTCCTAATACTTTTGCTTTTGTTTCACATTATTATTAATAAACAATATTAATAATTTTGATTTTAATCATGTTAATATTCCATGGAGCACAGCTAAATATACTTTATCCGCCGAATAAAATCACAATTTGTACACAGTGACACATTTATGAATTAAAAGTTCTGACTTCTGTGAAACATCCCCTCCTCAGTGATGATAATTAGGACACAATATCACATACTATATGTATTCCACTATCTTATAAATTTTTCCTCTAATGATCATGAATTAAACACATGTTCCAGAATCATTGCAGTTAGTTATTCATTCATTTCAACCTATTTCCTTTTGTTGAACCTGCTTTTTCATACAGCAAATTTTTTTCTCACTTATTTTTAATACAGTCAATTAACTTCTAATTTGTATTCCTTTTAGCACAGTTAAAACAGTCTTGATTCCATTCATTTTGTCACACATATGTATATTAGTAAAGAGTCTTTTCAGGAAAATTAATTTTCTCTTTAAATCTCATGTACAGGAATCTAATATGAAAATAATATCCTTGTTTGTGTTTCATTTGTTGATCTTCCTTATAGAATGACAAGTGCAGTCCTTGTGTCTTATTCATTTTATCAAATGTGCTATTGTATTGGAAGTAGCCATTGTTTCTCATTTATCTTAAAATCCTGCAAAAAAAATGATATTATTATACACAATATATTTAATTTTGCATATATATACTAGTATGTATAGCAATGGGGCTTATAATATAAGCCCCATTGCTATACATACTAGTATATATATTAGTATATATATGCATAATATTTATTACTTCAATCATTGTACTCGATTAATATGCTCTAAAAGTGCCCTGTTATTAATATTTTGAACATAAAAATCATCTTATTCTTGTTTTGTTACAAAAAGAGAACTTCAATATAATCAAATTTTAGTAAGCTTAATAGCCTAAGCCCTTAGTATCAGCTTTGGTTGGTAAAACCAATAGTAAACTTACATGTTTGTAATAAAATAATTGCCATGTTTGTTTACTTTCTTAACACATAAATATAATTAAAGACAGATTAATCTAAACTCATAAGCAATTAATCTTTAGATAGCTTTCATATCACTTCAAGTGACTATAAAATAAGTGTCAGTAACAATAATATAATATTTGAATGCTTACATGATAATGCAGACTTCCTACATGTCAAGTCACTTGGAAGCAGTAGAAAACCCAGTGAATACAAATTCTGCAAAAGACAAATATAAAATTGCATAACCAAAACTTTAAAAGCAATAAACACACCAAAAGATTTTTTTAAAACATGTAGGAAATAGGCAATAAAGGAGATATTTAAAAAAAAAAAGATTGATTGTTGGTTGCTTAACGTCCAGTGGCAAATATTAAAAAAAAAAACTGTTAAGTATTTAATCTGTATGATATTGAAACATTTACATCAATGTAGATTGACAAATTTTAAAGTCACTTATTTGGATTATAACATTTTAATAGTTATCAAGCAAATCCTACAAGAACTAAATAGTCTTTAAAATGTCAATTGAATGAAAGTGGTGATCAATCTAAAATTTTCATATCTTTAACTAAAAATTAAATTAGATAATATATTAACTGAGAAGAGCCAAATTGGCAATTCTCTCATTTTGTAAAATCTCAGTAGCCTGTTAAATGAAATATGACTTAATAGTACCTTTTATTTGTTTGTACATGCATTTTTAATTTCTTTGTCTTTGTGTGACTGTTTTTTTCTCATAAACTTAGAAATGTCAATAAATATATAAATATTATTTGTGAAACAAATCCAAGTTTTATATTTATAAACATTCATCCTTAAGTTAAATCACAATTAAAAAAAATAATTCTGAATTGAAACAATGTCATTCTTTTTTTAACATGTAAAAACACCAACCCTGTTCATTTGTGGACTTTGTGTGGGTGGTGTATAAAAGTATAAAAAAAAATGACTAAGCCTATTAAGGAGAGGTAGACTGGGTATATATGATAATATAGGGGGTGCACCCTTACTACCAAAGTTAAGAAGCTATTTATACATAAATGAATAGTTTTAATTTATTGCATACACTGAACCAATGGGGAATTAAAGGGGGGAGGTAATTATTATGTAACAGGTGGCATGGGAAAAATCGGGAAAAATCAAGTGTACTATAACTAATATTAAAACAATCTTTCTCCGAGCATTTTTTCCATTTAGCTAATTTTATTGCTTCATTGATTGATTCATAGGCACTTGTGTTCATAGGTCAACGGTTTTCGTCGTCGGTTATCGAAATAAATGACGAATTATGAATGTTTTGATTCACTTCAACAAATTCAATGAGAAGAAATGGGTACCGTTGATAAAGAGTTACAATTTACAACATATTTACCTCAAAATGTATGCAAAATCCTCCTTTCCATTGTTATTTCCATGTGCCGACTTCTTTGACAAGGTGCTCAACAGCTGATGATAATGAGTGTGACGTGACAAGCTAAACATGGACGTTGATGAATCTTAGTTTTTGGCGATTTTCTTACTCAAAACTGTAAGTGTTCAAGGGAACAACGGTCATGTTTGAAGATATTGTAATTGTCGCAATGATGTTGTCGAAAAACAACAAGTTGATAAATCTTTGATCTCGGTGTAGCCAAAAAATCACCACTCCATATCAAATTCTCCCAACGTCCGATCTAGCCAATCAAAATTCGAATAGTTTCGAAAATGACGTAATAGATGAGATTTCGATGCAATCGACTAAAATCGTCAAAAATGATTTGAAACAGCATTAACCTACCCGCGAAATGGTAAAGCAAAATGATTCTTATTTTACCTGTTAACAAGGTTAATATTATACCTAAGGAACATTTCAGCTTGAATTGATTCTTATTTTACCTGTTAACAAGGTTAATATTATACCTAAGGAACATTTCAGCTTGAATTGATTCTTATTTTACCTGTTAACAAGGTTAATATTATACCTAAGGAACATTTCAGCTTGAATTGATTCTTATTTTACCTGTTAATAAGGTTAATATTATACCTAAGGAACATTTCAGCTTGAATTGATTCTTATTTTACCTGTAAAACAGTTTCTTATTGCTTTCAATGTCACCTATAACATATATGTATGTCAGAAAAAAGCTCTAGAGCTTATGTTGTATTGCTATATAAAATTGAGAATGGAAATGGGGATGATGATAAAAAGACAATCCAACCAAAGAGCAGAAAACAGCTGAATGCCACCAATGGGTCAACACAAACCTTCCTTTTGTGGTCATAAACTGTGTGTTAAAATTTCATAGATTTCTATTCACTTTTACTAAAGTAAGAGTGCGAAAACTAAAAGTCTTCGGACGATGATAACGACGCCAACGTGATACCAATATACGACCAAACAAGAATTAGTCCTCAGTACACGAATGCCCCACTTGCACTATCATTTTCTATGTTCAGTGGACCTTGAAATTCGGGTAAAATCTCTAATTTGGCATTAAAATTAGAAAGATCATATCATAAGGAACATGTGTACCAAGTTTGAAGTAAATTGGACTTCAACTTCATCAAAAGCTACCTTGACCAAAAACTTTAACCTGAAGCGGAAAAGACGGACGGACAGACAAACGGACGCACAGACCAGAAAACATAATGCCTCTCTACTATCCTAGGTGGGGCAAAAAAAAATTCAATTTTTGCGATCGTATAAAAAGGGTTTGATGTAGATCAGACCGTTAGACACATTTTAAAGAATAGTACAACTTTGAAGAAGCAACATTCTTATGTTGTACTTTTATACCACTGTCCCAGGTTAGGGGGAGGGTTGGGATCCTGCCAACATGTTTAATCCCTCCACATTATTTATGTATGTGCCTGTCCCAAGTCAGGAACCTATAATTCAGTGATTGTCATTTGTTTATGTGTTACATATTTGTTTTTCGTTCATTTTTTTACATAAATAAGGCCGTTAGTTTTCTCGTTTGAATTGTTTTACATTGTCTTTTCGGGGCCTTTTATAGCTGACTTTATGCAGTATGGGCTTTGCTCATTGTTGAAGGCCGTACGGTGACCTATAATTGTTACCGTAATGCTTGTGTCATTTTGGTCTTTTGTGAAAAGTTGTCTTATTGGCAATCATACCACATCTTCTTTTTTATAAGTAACTTTTTACTGTTGATGAATAGACCAGAATAGTTACAAACTATATAACTGCTTTTACAAACACTTCTTTGACTCATATTAGTATTAAGCTAAGTGCTTGAATCAGAGGCAAAACAAATCTAGTTCCAACAGATATTAAATGACTATGTAAGTAAGGGGTCATCCATAATTGTCAACCATTTTCCAAAGTGTACAAAACGTACACTTGGGGGGAGGGTGTTTAAAATCAACATTTTTACCGTACACTTTTTTTTATCACCAAATAATCTATATAAAACAGTCCGATATGTTTCATTTTTTTTCCAATGCAAATTTCTATATTAAACTAAACTATGATAGGCAGGACATTTTTTTTTAATTAAAAATGATTGCTTCTTGTCTTGAAATCTGAAAATGGTTGATGTACACTTTTTATGGGAGGGTGGGAGGTCTGAAAAAGTGTATGTTTTGTACACTTTGGAAAATGGTTGACAATTATGGATGACCCCTAATTCACATTAGGGCATAAAATTATAAGAATTTCAAGACTTTTGTCAGGATTTTAATTTTTTGGGAGAGTATCAACGGTATTCTCCAATTAAGCTTGTACAAGTTATCAGGGTAGAGTGGTAACAATGCATTCCAATGTTTTAGATTCTTTCAGTTACATGCCTATATAACTCTTATTCATTTCAACTTTCATCATGTAATCTTGCACACCAACAATGCTATTTTTGCGATGGACAAAAGATCAAATTATGATTTTAAAAGCTTAAAAGAAAGATATAGTATTTTTTTTTACAATTTTTATTACCATAATAAACAATGACAGATATTATAATTCTGCAGGAAACAAATGTTTAGTGGTTAAAGTTGAAATGGTCTTATATTTTAGAATTTATAAAAAAAAAAAAAACCAAGGGGAGATAACAACTCTATAAACTTAACCAAATGTAAATAAAATATTCACCACGAAATATTTGTCCTCAAAACTATAATATAAAACAAAATGATTGGCAAAGCAAACAATGATTATATAATTATATACTCTTGTATTGAACAAAGGGAACATAAAATATGAAAAGAAAAACATTTAACAATGAGGCCATGCAAAGTTAACCTTCAGTTTCTCATGTATAACTTGTTGAACGAAGCAGGATAACTGGATCATTTTCATCCCATTGATTTCAAATGATAATGAAACAAAAATCAGTTAATCCATAATTCTGCTCATATATCAGTTAAAATTGATATAAATGTACATAAGAAATTAAAAGTTGATTTGATGGCCTTACTTACAAATGTATATTAAGATACACTTAACATTCAAAAGCAAGTTTTAATATCAGGAATTTAAACTCTTCAAGCAGACATGGTAAATCATTTTTTTTTACTTAACATGCAACTTAAATATATTTGTTCTTTAATACATACAATTACATTTCTTAACAAACTATTATAAAAAAAAGTTCCAAACATGCTTAATTTACAAAAAAAATGCTTTTCCAATTTTCAAAACTGAAATGAAAAACATACCCTGACAATATCAAACATATTTTTGATTCTAAATATCAATTTATTAATGTAATTTTCTGAATAAATGATTATCAACAAATGAAACCATAACCCACTTGAGATAGTACATTTTTGTTTTACAAAAGTAAACAGTGTAATAATTCCAAAACCACTTGTTCTATAAAGGTTTATGACAATTCCTTTAAAGTTTACAAATAAATGTACGGAGTAAAAATTCCATGCGTAGACCATTTCAATGATAAAAATTTGCATTCCCAAAAAAGAACAAAACTTTATTCAGCTGTTATTTACAAATCATTGAAGTATATAGAATAATTGTGACAACAAATAAAAAAAATCTATTCTGAAAATAAAATATATGTAGTCTTTGAGAAACCTTACATTTTTTCTATCAATCAATGAGCAAAAAAATACATCATTCTGAAATCAACCTTCAAGCATGTTCTAATTTTCAACATTTTTGGTTCAAATTAAGTCTAAGACCAGCAGATTATACTTTTTAACACATAAGATTTCTAATTTCTTGGTGGTATTTTTCAATACTGTATTCTAAATCTTTAACAGCATTGTGTTTCTCAGATATCAACATTTAAATTTCTCATTCCTACAATCATTAATACTGAATGTAACTGCTTTGCTGAAGATGGCAATATTTCATGGCCTTTTTACCAATGTATTTTGTGTTGAAATAAAATTAAATAAATAAAGATAAAATTTCAATCAGTGCTTTATTACAATTATAAATAGTCAATTCATATTTTATGCAATTTAAAAATATTAAGTGCCTGTTTTCAAGCATGAGTTGTAAATAAAGAGCTGTTGCAAAAATAATGTTTGGTTGTATTTAACCATCAACTTTGAAGAATTATACAATGTTTCAATTAAACAATGAAATAAGTGGCCTGGTGATCTAAGAAAATTACCCATGATGCACCACACAATCATGAGTGCAAAAAAAATAAAATAAAACTTTAAGTGTAGTAGATCTATGGATTAGTAATAAAAAAATAATTTCTTTCTTTTATTCACTTTAACAAATTCTTCATGTTAAAATCGAAGATTTGCTTTCTCTTTGTCTTTTCTTTTTCTTTTAGAATTTGTAAACACTGCTAGAAACCTTTTATAAATAGCTGTGTCCAATTTACCAATGATGTGCCTTGATTTTTGGGTTTCAATATCTTGCAGATAACTAATTATTTCTTTGTGTTTATATCCCAGCTAGATGAAATATTAAAGTTGAATTTGATGTTTCTGTTTGGGTAAATACAAAATTCTTAAAAAATTAACTTTGACAGAATTTCAAGTGTACAAAATAAGCAAAGTATCACAACATATGAAATCAAAAAGGAAGTTTAATAGTTAAAGTTTAATTTTTTTTTGTATTTTCTCTGCATCTTTCCCACAAAGATGTCAGATGTCATTAAGAAAATAAAGTTCTTCAATTCAATCTGTTTCTGTTTTATTTACTCCTTCTTCTTTTCCTGTAAAGAGAAAAAATAACTCCTTTAATTTGCATTGAATCTTGTAGAGTTCTATAAAAACACACCAGATTCAGAGAAGAATTCAGATTCTAAACTATTGCTGGATGTCACATACTTATTATTCCCCACATAGGGCCTTATGATTTTCAGTTCCTCCCTCTTCAGGTTGTTAAGTGTTTTGTCAAGGTAGTTTTTGATGAAGTTGAAGGCCAATCAGCTTGATACTTACTACACATATTCCCTATGATATGATCTTTCTAATGGTAATGCTAAATAGGAGTTTTGACCCCCCAATTTCACAGTCCACTGAAGATAGATGATGTTCCCTCTTGTAAATATTATCAGTTATTGAAGTATTGAAAAGGACTCTCTCATAGCTGATTTCCTAATAATTTACTAACTGCATCAACAGAGCATTTTATAAGTTTTAATTCTGTTCAGAGAAATTTTAAAACATTTGAAAACATGTTGGGTCACAAAATAAATCCAAGAAACTGTGTCACTAAAAGATTACTGCTATATCTCTTATGCACAAAAACGGTAATTAAACCCATACATTGTTTATGTAATTTATACATGTTTCTCTTTTTTCATATATATTAGACGGTTGGTTTTCCCATTTGAATGGTTTTACACTAGTAATTTTGGGGCCCTTTATAGCTTGTTGTTTAGTGTAAGCAAAGGTCTCATTGTTGTCTTATTGGCACTCATACCACATCTTCCTATATCTATACAAGACATTATCTTCTTGAACTGGCTAATCATTTACTAACTTACCTTTTTGCCTAAGATGATCATCAGTTTACGGAAGATGTTGATGAAGTCCAGGAACAAATCTACACTGTGCCTACAGTTAAAATAGGTTTAGAAATATAATTTGATTTTACCTTCCATGCTTACAAAATGTTTAGAAATATCATTTGCGATTCATTATCTATTTAAAATTTAACAATGTATGTAATTTTGGCCCAATGATAGATGGATTGTTGCTTCCTAAACATGTACATGTAGGATAGATATTCAGATCTTTCATCAGTTATTGCACTTTTAATATGATTGTGTATGTAGATTGAACACTATGCGTCTACAGTCTTTATCTTAAGTGTGTATTGTTTTTTATTCATCTTCATGCAACAACTATTTTCATTCGCTATATTTACTGTCAAATCTACATGTCTTAGGATGCCTTTTTGAAATGCTTAAATTCACAAAGCTTCCATTTATACAATATAATTGAAAATTTTACTAAATGAACCTCAACAAGAGGCTGTCACAATGACAGCAAACTGGATTTATTAACATTTATTTGTATCCTGCCAATATCACAAGAACCATAACTGATAAACGGTGAAAGTGAAAACCTTCAATATCAAATTTGACCTCCATTTTGTCATCAGTATCAACATATTAAAATCTGAAAAGCTTATTTTGTCATCAGTATCAACATATTAAAATTTGAAAAGCTTAGGTTGAATGGTTCATGAGGAAATGCAAGGACACGACTGGAAAAGCCATTTTTCAATCTTTCAAGAACATAACTCCTGAACTGTAAAAGTCAAAAAAATCGTCATTATTGAACTTGTTCTCCCTTTTGTCATCAGTAACAACATATTGAAATTTAGGAAGCTTTGGTTGAACAGTTCATGCGTAAATGCATGGACACGACTGGAAATGCCATTTTTCAATCTTTCAAGAACCATAACTCCTGAACGGTAAAAGTCAAACTCATCATTATTGAACTTGACCTCCATTTTGTCATCAGTAACAACAAATTAAAATTTGAAAAGCTTTGGTTGAACAGTTCATGAGTAAATGCATGAACACGACTGGAAATGCCATTTTTCCATCTATCAAGAACCATAACTCCTGAACGGTAAAAGTCAAAGTCGTCATTATTGAACTTGACTTTCATTTTGTTGTCTGTAACAACATATTAAAATTTGAAAAGCTTTGGTTGAAGGGTTAATGAGTAAATGCACGGACAACATTTGGTTGCCACCCGCCAAACCACCGTACATCCCCAAATCAATAACCAACATTTTGGCACAAAAATCCGGTTAAAAATGGTGTTTCAATGAGATTGAACCCTTTTCTCCATTGATAATTTTTTTAATTACTTGATTTGCATAGGATTTTTTCAATAAAAAAAATAATATTGCATTGCGAAAACGAATATATTTCAACAATGAAATCCCAGTCTTAGATTCTCATGAATATCCTTTTTTATATTAGATAAAAAATTTATTATTAAAGTCTAATAAAGTTTTTTCATAGGAGAAACGTTTCAACTGAGTCACTACACAGGAGTCATTATGGATTTAAGGGGATGCATCAAAAGGCATCTTTAAGGAGGGAAGGGTTTACCCTGATCTGAATCATACCAATTAAATAATGTTATTTGTCATTTTTTTCATTTGTGTGACAATACAGATGTATGTTTTGCCGTGATGTTTTTGCACAAAATCATTAATGAATTAATACAAAATATTATCTAAAAGCAATAATGTACAATTTTCTTTTTGTAATGCTTTTGTGACTTTCTAATTGCTTATTGGCAACAGGAAGTTTTCAACTAGTAACTTCAGTACTGGTAATCCTTAAGATTTATGTAGTGGTGCACTGATTATATGAACCATCTACTAATTGGTTAATCTGGGTTACTTGATTTCGTTGGTTGATTTGAAGTGTGTATTGATTTGTATTTTGAGATGACCCATATAGTACTGAGGTGTGTTTTAATATACATAATACAGAGGGAAGGCAACTACATACATTTCACAGGGCCTTCCCAGGGTATCATGTGCATTGTATGTGTAAATTGAAAGATGTTAGAAACTTTTAATACTGTTCTTTTTAAATTAGATGTTAATTAAATAATAAATTACCAGATAAAGTCTTCATCTCCATTACGTTTTTTCTCAACAATAAGTTGTGTGTCGTACAGAACAAAGGCACAGAAAATCAATAATCCAGCATGAAGGTATAACTAAAAAAAGAAAAAAAAACATTTTTTTTACATCTATTTTCGAGTTTTGCCTAGGCATTCAAGGTCCTACCCCAAACCTGCACATGTATGGAAATGTGTTTTAAAATATCAACCAGAATCAAAACAAAATTCATGTTGTACAATGAGAGGTAAATATAATGTCCGACTCCCATTATAACATGTATAAATGTTTAATACATGTACAAAATGTACATGCATGACATGTACAAATGAATAAGTATTTATTTTAATACAGTCATAATATTAATTTATGTGTCATTTTGGTCTCTTGTGGATTAGTTAACATGTAATTGGAAATTTTACCACATCTTCTTAGCCAGCAATGTCCCCTGATAACATGATAAGATCTGAGTAAATTATTGATATAACAAACTAACATCCCAAATCATGGGAGACACTGAGCCCCCTGATTACATGGTAAGATCTGGGTAAATTATTGATATAACAAACTTACATCCCAAATCATCTGAGACTGGAAGAAAATGTTCATGAATCCCAACAGCATCAACCAACTAAGGCCAGACATCAGAAATCCTGAAAAAAAACCCATGTATAATGTGTATGGATAATGTATGACTTGTAGATTAAGAGTGGGTGTCTATTAAAGTTAAGATATAATACAGAAAAGCTAAACACAATTATACCTTATAACATTGTATAAGATTTCTTTGCATTTTTATTTTTCAACAGAATGGTAAAAACTTTTCATCTAAATTATCTGTAAACATACAAATTTCCAATTGTATCTTCATACTTATTTATGTATTTGCTAAAACAGATTTTTTTTACTTACCGCCCATGTATAAAAATGTTCTGTCTGTGTTGTATAATGCAGCCAAGGAAAAACTGACAAAAATCACAGTAGTGGCCATAAAGGCTGTGGCTATTATGCTGAAAATAAAACATAAACAGAGGTGAACTCCTGTGTACAATCACAGTAGTGGCCATAAAGGCTGTGGCTATTATGCTGAAAATAAAACATAAACAGAGGTGAACTTCTGTGTACAATCACAGTAGTGGCCATAAAGGTTGTGGCTATTATGCTGAAAATAAAACATAAACAGAGGTGAACTCCTGTGTACAATCACAGTAGTGGCCATAAAGGCTGTGGCTATTATGCTGAAAATAAAACATAAACAGAGGTGAACTCCTGTGTACAAACACAGTGGTGGCCATAATGGCTGTGACTATTATGCTGAAAATAAAACATAAACAAAATTAATATTAAGATGAGGTGAACTCCTGTGTACAATCACAGTTGTGGCCATAAAGGCTGTGGCTAGTATGCTGAAAATAAAACATAAACAATATTAATATTAAGATGAGGTGAACTCCTGTGTACAACCACAGTAGTGGCCATAAAGGCTGTTGCTATTATGCTGAAAATAAAATATAAACAATATCAATATTAAAATGAGGTGAACTCCTGTGTGATTGTTTATTGTGGATTTACTGGCAATCACACATGTCTTTTGAAAAATCAAATTATTTTTTAATCTGGTGAATTCAATGGCTGACTAAGTAGTGTGAGTTTTGCTCATTGTTGTAGGTGATACAGTGACAATGCATAATATTGTACTTCAGTGGATAGTTGTCTCATTGGAAGTCATACCGCATCTCTTAATTTTTTAAGGCAATAGACTTACAGTGTTAGTGATCAAAGGTTGCTTACATGCACATCTATAGATTTAAGAGGATATTTGTCTCACTCATTATTGGCAACAACATTCAATGCACAATTGCAGTCATTGTACATGGTGTTTGTTTTTTAAACATTTCAAGGATTGCATTGGAAATGAAATTACCCTACTGTATTCAAATAGTTGCCACTGTCAATTTAGATTTGACAGGATCTACTTCATGACATTGTCTACAGTAAAATGGCATGTTGAACTGCCAAATCCTTAATTGATAATAGAAACTCTTCAAATACTGTACTGTTATTTCTTAACAACAAAACAATGTATTTTACAAACCTTGGATCAATGTCTATAACCCAATCCATGACTGGACCAAGTGACATTCCACTGAAGAAAGTAAAACCTGTAAAGATGGCCATTCTCTTCATCTGTGTCTCTTTTGAGTGATGTGTCATTGCCAACCATATCATTAGTCCAATGGAGGCTAAGGAGGTGAGGAAACCGGCCTGTAAGAAGTAATGAAAAATATAATCCAATGTACATGTATGATGTGCAATTAAACTTTACTCTCGTCAAATGTTCCTAGAAAAAGGAAACTTACCCTCATAAGACGAGTAAACAGAAGGATACTTACCCTCATAAGACCAGTAAACAAAAGGATACTAACCCTCATAAGACCAGTAAACAAAATTAAAGGATACGTACCCTCATAAGACCAGTAAACAGAAGGATACTTACCTTCATAAGACCAGTAAACAGAAGGATACTTACCTTCATAAGACAAGTAAACAGAAGGATACTTACCCTCATAAGACCAGTAAACAGAAGGATACTTACCCTTATAAGACCAGTTAACAACATTAAAGGATACTTACCCTCATAAGACCAGTAAACAAAATTAAGGGATACCTACCCTCATAAGACCAGTAAACAAAATTAAAGGATACCTACCCTCATAAGACCAGTAAACAAAATTAAAGGATACTTACCCTCATAAGACCAGTAAACAAAATTAAAGGATACCTACCCTCATAAGACCAGTAAACAAAATTAAAGGATACCTACCCTCATAAGACCAGTAAACAGGTGGACATAGGCACCTACACCTGCAGCTATCATCGCTATAGATAGAGTTCCATAAACTTTCTTCAAATGCTCCTGCACATTTCTTTCTCTGAAAATTATAAAAGCAATATTTAACATGTTTAAATGAGAAGCATTGTATGATTGTTTCAACCTCTGACAGCAACATCAAATTATATTAAATTTATTTATGTCATGTTCAAATGTACATTTTACATGTACATGATGTATAGGAGATAAAAACCAGTCTCTGTTAGAAATGCATGCGAAAATTTACAGAGATATATGGTTGTCTTGCCGCTTTTAACATCACAAATTGCAACCATGATGATGTTGCACTCAAAGTAAAATGACAGTCTTTCACATTGAGGCATTGAATTAGATGTTCTTGACGGTAATTCGTTCTGGACAAGGCATAATGATTGTTGTAAACATGTTAAACTTGTGGATTTTTCAATATTGGCAAACATGTTGAAAATGCATAAATTGTCATGTTTGTTTAAGTTAATAAAAACAAGAAAAATAAGAAAATAAAAAGAAAAGATGCTAGTGAAGATTGATGCCCTCTAAATTAAAATCTCAACTGTATGGATTATATCATAACTCAGGTGTCTGTTTGTTTCATCATCTTGGAATAATCAAATTTCAGTTTAACCTCTAAAAACAACCACAGGCACAGAAAGCAGGAGTTAGTACATGTAGAACACAATTTTATTTAGAGGCCACCTGTGGATGCAGGATTTTATCCCTGCGTTGAAGACTCAATGGCGGACTTCGGCTGTTGTCTTCTATTTGACATATTCCCCTTTTCCAATCTCAAATTTATATAATATAGATCTATGCAAGTTTTTAATTTTTTGAAACATAACATGCATTTGAGTTTTATAAACCTAGGGCTAGGATTCTAGAAGATGACACATGACAAATGTGCTGATGCACAGGTTTTCTGCAATCAGAAGTAACACTAACAAATGCCATCTGAGATGGTGTTAATTTTTTCAGAACCAAAATACTTTCATAAAAAAACACGTTTATTTTTTTAGCCTTTAAAGTTTGAATGCTTGGTCACTTGTCTTTGTACATTTAGGCGTCCTTCAATTAAGTTTAAAAATAGCATCCTCATACGCAAAAAAAAAAGGTTTACTTTCGTTTTTAGAAATTGAGTATATTGTACATTTGTGAAATGAGTTAAATGGGATACAGATTTGTTTTTGTTTAGTTTTAACTTACATATGGTCAAATTTAAATAGAGCTGCCGGTAAAAATTCATCATTTCTTCTTCTTGTGCTTGTCATGTTGTCTTTTAAATTTATGACGTCTGGAGATTTCCAATTTCAAGATGTCGGTTAATAATATCGCTTCTATCACTGCAAATAATTTCTAACCGCTTACAACATTGAAATACAACTGGATAACAATATATGTGTAAAAGTATTCAGAATTGATAAAAACGTTGGCTTTGGTAATTTTTTTTATTCGAAAATAATAGTTTACAACCAACAGTTATAAAAGGAGAGAAATAAATGACTACAACAAAGCCAAGTAATCCAATCAGAAATCGACACACGAATCACGTGATTTTTATTCATCAGGGACGTTCTCGAAATTCGATATGTTTCTGGTTACCCCGAAACATTTCATCATTAATGATTTTCGTCGAATCTAGTTTAAAAAAGTATTTTTTTGTTAATGTCACAATGTCGCAAACAGAAATAACAAAAATAATCATTACAAAATCACCGAGACAACAATTATAACTCAATTCATTTTTACCTTTTATAATTCAAAATGTTACTGAGGGACTTATCCTTTTTTAACTGGGAAGGGAGGGATGCTGGTAATTTTGAAATCAAACATATAAAATTTCTTGACCCCACCAAACCATAATATTTCACTATTTTCATTTGATCCCCCCAGTAAAAACATTTAAAAAGTTTGACCCCCTCTATTTACACACGAAAATTTTAACCTAAAAAGCACTTGTAATTTCACGAAAATATTGATAATGAAAACATATTTGAGGAAAAATTGTCTTGAAATAGTGCTCTTCCATAAGGCCTTTTTCCATGAATATAAGTAGGAAGAGCAAACTAGTGCTTTAAGTAGTTTTTTTTAACTTTGAAAAAAACCCGTAATTTCCCATATGGTGCTACACAAGAAAACTTTTTGAAACAGTAGCAACACATTAATTATAAGGAGGAATATAATATATGAACGCTGCTTAAACTAAAGCTTTACGTATATTAAGGCCTTATTGAAACTGAATGAAGAGAAAAGAAAAGTCCTATTATCATGGTCCGCAAAATCAGAGACATGTATTATATTGTAATTACACATGTTAAACAGGGGCGGATCGAGCCATTTTGAAAAGGGACACGGAACAAAAAAGAGGGGGGTTCCCACTACATGTCCCTATTCAAATGCATTGATCGTCCAAAAAAGGGGGGTTCTAACCCCAGGAACCTCCCTCCCCCTGGATCCGCAACTGTTACATCAAGTTATGATGTATATATACTAGCTCTGCCAATATAGTCATCTCTAGTGGCGGATCCAGAACTTTTTATAATGGGTAGGGGAGGGACGGGGTGAGCATGTGATCATGATGTTTCAGTATTTACCTAGAGGCCAGAACCCCTGGTTCCCTCTATCGGATCTCAGATAGTCATATACAAGTGAAAATACAGAAGTAATGTTGCACTAAATAGTCTATTAGCCGCGTTTATGATTGTTTCTATAACTACTTTAATTTATATAAGATAAGATAAGATAAGATAAGATAAGATAAGATAAGATAAGATAAGATAAGATAAGATAAGATAAGATAAGATAAGACAAGATTAGAATTTTATTTATCCTGATTTAGAGTAATTTCTCGCAATTTGATTGGCTGATATTGTCCTAATAAATTTCAGTACAATTTTTTATCACGTCAATTGGAATTATCTCCCTTATTTATTACGTCAATTTAAATTATCTCCCTTATACCATTAGTTTAAACATATTTTATTTGCTCAAAGCGAAAAGGGATCAGACACAAGTAAAACATACTTATAAAGTCTTCTCCACAATACAATATATATAACAATACATTGACCTAATAAAACAACAAAATTCACAGTTTTAGATTAAATATCTAAAATATATGTGTTGATATTGTCCTAAAATTTATTTTGAATATAATAATATATTACGGATTACAAATGTGTCGAGGTTTGTGATTGGATAACAACACAGATGTCAGTATATATTCAGGAAACTGCCGGGGTATATACGACGTTTTAATCCCCAATTGGAACCTCAAAAACGTCATCATAACACCGGTTACTATGTGACGTAGTCAAAAGCTATCAGACTGTCAGAGGCTCACAGAGGGAAAATTATGACGTGCTTCAGTCAATAATACATTTTTGATACAAAATCACGCAATTAACACTTTTATTTCTTAAATCTAATGTTAAAAGTGTTATTATAAATTATTACATACACGATAAAATTATGTTGACAGCAAATTAGAAAATCCTTCACGTATGACAAACATATCAGGTTGGGGTTTTCAACTTATATGTTGTCAACAAATACCTGCACTGTAAAATAACATTAAGCCAGGGGTAATCCGTAATATATGTGTAATTCAGGTCTCAGAAAGGGTATATACTGTGACATTCCCGGCTTAGAGCTTATAAATCCAAAGCCGGGAATGTCACAGTATATACCCTGTCTGAGACCTGAATAACATATAATGTCATATAACAAAATCAGGATAAATTCGTTACACAGTGTTCAATTGTCCTAATACGGAATTTTATTGACCCGATAAATTCTCGTATTAGGACAATGACACACTGTGTAACTAATAGTATCTCAATGACGTCAGTGACAAATTTAAATACATGTATATATCACATTTTCCCTAGAAAAAACTCAAACCAACTTTTACAACTGCCTCAGGTCTTAAGTTACATCTAGATATTGACAGTTGAAAACAAAACTTTACAACAAAAGACATGATTTCAGCTTCCCAATTGTGAACTTTCCATTTCTATGTAGCAACATTCCAGCAGCGTCTGCATACAGAGTATATAGCTCCCAATTGATACCATATTTACGATCTTGTATTTCGTATCATGCGTTGCTTGATAGAGGATTGCTGCTCACAGGAGAGCTATCAAACTAGGACCAAATGGTGAAGCTGAAATCACCGCTTCATAAATTTTACGGACGCCATCGTGAGTTAGTTTCACCAATGATGTCGGATTGTTTCAGCAATCCTGTTCCCTTTCCACGAATTTGACTTAACGAATAAGATTATTTACTGGGTTTGTAGTAACATGAGCAACATGGCGGATGCTACATGTGGAGCAGGATCTGCTTACCCTTTCGGAGCACATTATATCACCCCTATTTTTGATGGGATTCGTGGTGCTTAATGTTTAGTTTTATGTGTTGTGTCTTGTGTTCCATTGTCTTTCTGTTTGTTTTTTACTTTTTAGCATTGGATTTGTCAGTTTATTTTTTATTTAAGAGTTTGAATGTCCCTCTGGTATCTTTCGACCTACTTTTACACAAAAACCTTTTAAAGAGAGTTAATGGGAAGAACGACTTAAATCGAAAATACATAATGCATACTACCCAGTACAATATGTTGGTGTCTAATAGATATAGGAAGATGTGGTGTGAGTGCCAATGAGACAACTCTCCATCCAAATAACAATTTAAAAAGTAAACCATTATAGGTTAAAGTACGGCGTTCAACACGGAGCCTTGGCTCACACCGAACAACAAGCTATAAAGGGCCCCAAAATTACTAGTGTAAAACCATTCAAACGGGAACACCAACGGTCTTATCTATATAAAGTAAAACAAAACGAGAATCGAGAAACACGTATATATTACATAAACAAACGACAACTACTGTACACCAGATTCCTGACTTAGGACAGGTAAGAATGTCAGATAGTATCATACTGGTAAAGTCGTTTGATCTGCAAGATAGATGATTGTGTCCTTTTCAAGAGTGTTATCTTTTTACTGAGTGTGAATTCGCATGGCATATAGTGTATACAGAACAGGAAACGCTTAGTCGGTCTCTCACCTTTTGGATTTCATTTAGAAAATTTTGTCTGCAAAATGTATTTGATGAGAATATTTCAAAATACGAATTTATGGATTTTTTTAGGGAACAAGTATACAATAAGATTAAAGTAGTAAGCAAAGGTACCTGGATTATAATATAGTACGCCAGACGTGCGTTTCGTCTACAAAAGACCAGTGACGCTCAAATCAAAATATTTATAAAGTCAAACAAGTACAAAGTTGAAGAGCATTGAGGATCCAAAATTCCAAAAAGTTGTGCCAAATACGGCTAAGGTAATCTATACCTGACCTGGGATAAAAAAAATCCTTATAGTTTTTCGAAAATTCAAAATTTTGTATTAAAACAGGAAATTTATCAAAATAACCACATTATTGATATTCAGGTCAACACAGAAGTGTTGACTACTGGGCTTGGTGATACCCTTGGGGACGAAACGTCTACCAGCAGTGGCATCGACCCAGTGGTGTAAATAGTTATCAAAGGTACCATGATTATAATTTAGTACGCCAGACGCGCGTTTCGTCTACATATTGTTAACGTCTTTCTATGTGTAGGAAGGTAAATAACTGTCCAAGCTCATATAAAAACAAAGACAACATATCACTGACATGACGAAGTAACGTTAGAACTGTTACATTCGTGACTTTGAAATGCACGAAAATAACGCTTTATAAATTTCGTGCAATCAAGGTTTTGGGTATGAACTTAAAATAGAAATGGTCTAAACAGACGAACACATATACTGACCGACTTTAGAAACGTAACACTAGATTATTTTCATGTTATTTTTGAATGAATGTGTCACCGTCAAAAGCGACGACTGCCTGTTACAAACGCCAAAATAATTGTTAGAAAGGTCAACAAATTCTGTCTGACATGTTTTGGGTTCTGTTTTACACCTTCTGATTTTGCATTTGTTCATGTTTTGGGCAATTATGCGGTTGGAACTTGATGGCTTTAAAGGTTTTTTTAGTCGATTCTATGGCAATTCAGTTGATGGGAAAATTTTATGGCATGAATCTGAACTCAATGGCACTCGGCAATTGGATAAGCAGTTTAAACATGTCTAACAAATGACGTTGCGTAATCAAATTCTTTTGACGTTTCAATGTCACTACACGTTGATCCGTTCATTGATGGCCAGCAACAAATCTTGTTTACTTTTATCATTGTCGGAAGGACAGTAAGACGAGTTTCTGAAGTCATACAGTATTGTTGCAGCACGTTTATGTTTTCATGTTTGCAGTATTCTTAAGGGCTAATTTAGTTTTTTTTATTTCTCAGTCTTTGCAAAATTGAGATGAAACATTTTTAAACTGGTTGAAGTGAGGCAAAGGATTGAAAGAATTGTTTCACAAATAAAAAAAACCTAAAACAATCTTTCATGGGTCCAAAATTTCGCTTTAAGAAATTCGTGCGACTTCAAAATTCGGTATGTTCAATAACCACAGGTAAGTCAGATTTTGATTATTTGTAAGGAGAAAGAAGCATGATAAGCATGATTATACTGCAATCAGCTATTTTACTATACAGATAAAGCTATACGTATAAACGTTAGCTTTATACGTCAATGACCCCAACTAACCTATAAGCCCCGCCTCCTTATTGTATTTCATCAACAACGTCACGTCACGACCATGACAACGTAAAGTAACAATGGTCAAACTTTTATGAATTTAAACTTTTATGTCTTCAAATTGGTTATTTATATACCATGTTTATCAAATGTTATTTATTAAGTTCATTTTCTCTTTTTCTAATTTCAATGTGACTTTGTCTTACCGCCTGGACTACGCTCATAGGGAAATACCCCAAAATGGTACCCCAAGGGGAAATTCCAAACAATTTTTTTAACAAATTTTGTTACATATTTTTTTCATTTTTCATTTTTTTTTTTTCGATTTCAGTATAAAGACAATATACGTATAGTGTCTTGAAATATGAAATTTGTTTGTATTCGGCACGAAACGGGAAAATGCTCGGTAGAACCTCGCATTTTCCCGTTTCTAAGCCTCATACAAATAAATTTCATATTTCAAGACACTATACGTATATTGTCTAAAAAGTAGTTGTAAGAGAATCAAACAAGATTTGGTAAAAAAAATCAAATAAATGAGTGTTGCGTTTCTAAAGTCGTTCAGTATATATGACATATAAGACAAAACTATAACATCGATTAATTGTATACTTTGTCCTTACTTTGTGGATAATGTACAACAAGTTACTTGTTAGTCAATAAAGCATTAGAAACTAAAGATTTTTCAATTATTCTATTGCTATATCATTCTCACTACAAGTGCTTAAACATGTTAACCGCAGATAAGTAAATGATGTAATTCACAGACTGTCATTTTCTCTTTCAATTTATCAATTATATATAATAAAGTGCTGTGGAAGGTGTCTTGTTGATGTAATTAAGGAATACAGCAGATAAATACAACAACAATATAAAAGAGGGACGTAAGATACCAGAGGGATAGTCACACTCATAGATTGAAAATTAACTGACAACGCCATGATAGCTAAAAATATTAAAAAAAGACAAACAGACAATAATAGTACAGAAGACACAACATGAAAAACTAAAGACTAAGAAATCCCACCAACAACTCGGGGTGATCTCAGGTGCTGCGGAGGGTAAGCAGATCCTGCTCCACATGTGGCACCCGTCGTGATGCTTATGTTATTTCAAATCCGGTAGGTCACATTCGATAAAAGGGAAGGGTATTGTAGTTACGACATAAGGTACATCCGTTATCATCTGTGAAACTTTATAATGTTCAAAACACATTCAGCAATAACAAAGTTAACAATTTTATTTGCTTTAAACTTTATCTAACATCAACTTTAGAATTTCATCATTGTCAAGTTTATACCCAGCATTCTTCACTAACAACTTTTGATGTTTAGTCTTGGTTTCTATTTCAGCAGCTGATATAACCTACAATGAAATGAAAACCACATACAAAGCAATCGTATTATCCAATAAAGAATCTCTTGTAAGTTTCAGTTCCTATTTAGAGTAAGTTCTTGAACGTAGAGCAATACTAGATCAATGTAAGTTACGACATAAGATACATCCGATATCATCTGTGAAATTTTATCATTTTCAAAATACATTCAGCAATATCAGAATCTCTTGTAAATTTCATTTTTTTAAGAGTGAGTTCTGGAAAGTTCAATGTTACTAGGTAAATGGGTATTTTAGTTATTACGCTAAAATTAAGACATTTGTTATCCATTCCTTTGGTGTGTTTGATATTTTGATTTTGCCAATTGACAATGGAATTTTCCTTAGAGTTCGGTATTTTTTGTAATTTCACTATTTAGAATTAAGAACCAGTGACCTAGTTTTAAAAAATGTCATTGTTTTTGATGTTCTGTGCTGTCTCTAGTTAATGTACGATGTTTGTTGTTAATCCGCGGTTAACATGTTCTAACAATTATTATATTATTTTTGTGCTTTTCCGTGTGGTAAATGATCTTGCGTTTGTTTGTGCTGTATTTCTGTCACATACTTAGCGATATTTTTGTTAAACATTGCCATATAAGCGGGAGGTTTGGTTAGCCATAACACCAGGTCCAACCCACCAATTTTTTCTTTTTAAAATGTCATGTACAGCGTCAGGGATATGGCAGTTCGTTTTTTATGTGTGTTTGCGTTTTTGTTGTTGTTGCACAACAGTTTTTCTGTTGTTCCTTTGTTTTCCTCTTATAGATGATGTGTTTCCCTCGGTTTCAGTTTGTGACCTAGAAATTGTTTTCTCACAATCGATTTATGGCATTTGAACAGCGGTATACTACTGCAGCCTTAGAATAATCGTCTGATACCGATTGTCACATTTTGACTGATGATAGATTTTGATGGCGACTAATATATGCCTACCACGAGACGTTATTTAACTTCAGCTGTCAGCAAGTATGTGCCACGTTGACGCACCTGATCCCATCCTGTTTTGGATGCCCCCATTTATAATTTGTTACCCTCTTTTTGTTTTTTCTGAATCGATTGACGAGATTTGAACATCGGTAAAGTAATGTCGTCTTAAAAAAATTACAATTAATTTGTATTAAGAATTTGTAAGCTACTGTCATTCAAGTAAAAGCTGTAGCTAGCTATAAAACCAGGTTTAATCCACCATTATCTACACAAGAAAAATGCCTGTACCAAGTCAGGATTTTGACAGTTCTAATCCATTCGTCTAGTGTTTGAGCTTTTAATTTTGCAATTTGATTAAGGATTTTCCGTTTTAGATATAATCGGAGTTCGGTATTTTTGTGGTGTTACTTTTTGCATTGCCATATAAAGAAGAAGATGTGGTATGATTGCCAATGAGACAACTGTAAACAAGAACCCAAACTGACACATACATTAACAACTATAGGTCACCGTACGGCCTTCAACAATGAGCAAAATGATTATTTTTATCTCTAATTTTAAAAAGGAAAACAAGCCATTTTAAAGAATACTACTACCTTATAAGTCAGCAATCGCAGGAACTCATCTGACCCAATTTCAAATCTGGCCATTATTTTGACATCGGTTCCTGCATACCCTGTTGTAACAAGTCCTTCCCATATGTGTTTGCTAGTTTCTTCGAGGTGCGTCCATCCTTTACATGATACTGCCGCAACGTCTACAGAATTAGGTATTTCAATAGAAAAATAAATATCTGTTTTGGCTGACAGTATTCCGGATTTTGGAGAAAATACGCCAATATTATTGGTCCGTTCAGGACAAAGTTCTGGATATGGCGACCATCGTAAAGAAGGGTTAGTTACAGATATTAAACCATTATACAAACATTTTGAATCAGTTTCTCCCGCACCAGAAAATAATGATAATAAATATTCTCCTATTCTAGGCAGATTTAAACGAATGATAACTAAAGACGCGTTATAAGTAATGAAAACATGTCGAATCATGTTATGGAAACATGACGTAATTATGTGAAGACGAGGCTCAATATGACCACCATTATAATTTTCCAGACGTAAAGTTACCTCTCCTGAATTAGTGCTTTTAATGATTCCGTTAACACAGTCTGTGAACCTTATTCTTTCTCGTCGTCCGTCTTTTGTTATCCCAAGTTTCCCATCTTCAACAAGTGGAGGCATGCAATTACATGATGGTTCATTAAGGAAATTAATAAGATACGAACACACTGATGCATTATGGGATAATAATATCGTCTCCCTTTTTAAAATATTGAATAAGATAAGACCTTGAAATGGGCTGCTTATCCGGTATGTTATTGAATCTGTGTCATACCAGAAGAAAACAAAACGTCTTGATATCGGTTCATCGGAAGTAGATATAGTGTCGATACTGAAGTCATACATGTAGTCATCTTTTGTACGTTTGAACTTGATAAGTACTGAACTATCCGAAGTTGTTATTTCTGAATCTCTGTGAGAAAGTGGAACGAGCCCACAAATTCTTGTATCAATCCCAGGTCCCCATTCAAAACGCAAAACATTTCTCGGAAATCCGGAAACATCTTTACTATCGGGTTTGTTGTTGTTGTCGTAAGAAGCCATGATGTCATAACAGCATACCATAACATATATACTAGAGGATTCTGTATCCATGGCGTATACTTTAAGCACTCCATTATGTGCTGTATTTAACCTGACCGCTGTTTCGCATTTGTCAACATCGGTATCGACAAACGTCCAGGATTTCTCAGGCGTGTCGAGACAATCACCACCATAAGAACAAAATCGTGCTGCAAATTGTATCTTTTTATTAGATGGAAAAGATATTTTGAAAGTTTTCAATTGATCTGATGTCATATCTACGTGTAAAGTGTGAGATGTTTTCAATGTTAGTTTCAGTTCAAAAAAGAAGGATGTTAGATAAACCATATTTTGCCATTCATCGTAGGTAACGAATCTCCATAGCAGTTGCCAATAAGATTTGTGTGGAAAACAGTAATAAACAAATTCAACGGGATTAACCAAAAAATGATTGTCCATTTGTTTACGGAAAAGAAAATCAACAGTATTTATTTTTCTGTATGAGGAACCAATCATAATGCAATTTTTAGACTCCCACAATTTCTTATCTACTGGATGAGGGTCAATCAACATCCATCTGTTTTCGTGCAAAACTGCTAGCCACTGACTCTCAACTGACCAATCCACCTTTTTCTCTTTCGGAATAGTTCGTAGATATCCATGAATTGTCATACATGGAATATTTACAACACTGGAATGAATAAAATTGTACATTAGTAGATCAATTTAATGTGTATGTGTGTAATTATGTGTGTGTGATTATTGTCAATTGATTAAATATTTAAAACTAGCATAATAATACAAGGGTATAGGAGCGCGAGGCAAGCGAACAATTCCTTCACACATTTTGGCAAAACAACAACAAAAAACTGAAAATGTAAGAGGATAATAATCAACGTATAGTCTATTAGAATACAGATAGGTTTTTCTGCCAGTCACTTTCATTATGGACTTTCCGAATTGATTTTCCTCTAAGTTCAGTATTTTTGTGGTTTTATTTTTTCAGAGGGAGGTATCACTCCTTCCCTTCCCTTCCTTTTCAGTCTTTTCATTTTATGCGACTGGCATACTTTAGAGAGTTTTAGCTAGTTGTAAAACCAGGTTTGACAATCAACCATTTTCTTCATAAGAAACTGTCTACACCAAGTCGGGAATATGACAGTAATGATCCTTTTGTTTGATGTGTTGGAGTTTTTGATTTTGCCATTTGATTAGGGATCTTTCCGATTTGAATTTTTCTCGGAATTGATTTATATTGTGATTTTTCTTTTGATTTTGCCCAATTTAAAACTACTGATGATTCAAAGTCCTTGTTTGATCGAAGTGGCCAATGAAGTGTATACATCACGTCTAGATCTGTTTATGTTCATATATTCATTGATAAATAAAAGTGGTCATATGCTATGTATATATAAATTATGAGTTTTATATCTACCTGCAAAAATAATTAAATATCTCCACATAAATATCGGTTTCTTCATCTTTCATTTTTATACCAAGATGTATGGCATCATTTTCTAACTGTTCCTTAGAAATAAATGACGTCACTACATCGAAGATTAATCGAAGTTTGTCGTAAGATGTAACTTCCTGTTTCAAACGGCTTTCGAAATTGGCAAGTGGTATACTCGAACACATCTATAAAAAGAACACGCACATGTGAAGTTAGACATTTAAATATACATAAAATGTAATCAGTCTGATTGTGAGTGCCTTCTCTTTTACATGAATTCATCACAGATACCAGCCATGATAAAAAAAATGTAATTCGTCAGCGAATCTCAAAGTTAATAGGCAAAATAAATTACTTGGTTGAATTGTATGGATGACAGTGCTGTTCGTCGTTATATCGGTATCATATAACTGCTCCAGTGCTTCACATGTTTCAAGCGGACAGTATTGTATATATTGACCATACCATAGCTGTGAAGTTAAAATTCTCAAATCACTTTTATAAAAAGTTTCATATTAAGAAATAAAGGCAACAGAAGTTTACAGATGTTCAAAAATCATGAATCGTTTGAGAGAAAATAAATCCGGGTTACAAACCAAATCCGAGGGAAACACGTAACTATATGAGGAAAACAAAGGAACAACAGGAACACCGAAGTATAAAAAAACATCCAACACACATATAAACGAACTATTTGATAACAACTGCCATATTCCTAACTTGGTAGGACATTTTAAGACAATGGTGGAATGAAAACATGTGATGTGAACAACGCTTTGTACCGCGTTTTTATACAAATTTAATACCCTCTACCAGTGAGCTAGAGATCAAACGACAAGAAAGTAAAATGCACAAGGCGAATAGCTTATCTTAGTGTATAGATAGGCATAATTAAGTAGGAGCTAAAAGTAAAATCACAAAAATACCAAACTCCGAGGAAGATTCAAAACGGAAATCCCTAATCAAATGGCAAAATCAACAGCTGAAACACATCAAACGAATGGATAAAAACTGTCATATTCTTGACTTGGCACATTCTCTTATATTTCTTATTTTTTTCGATACGCTATTTTTAGTGTTCTGATTCAACTAATGCTTGTGTTAATGTTTACTTCAAACCATTGTCGCAAATATCCTTGAACATTATCAAAATAGAATTGAAATAAGTTGATACAATTGTACTTACCTTTGATCCATTGGTATGATGATCGCAACCTAAATCCCAACGATATGGTATTGGTATTGGCATTCCATCATTAAATCGAGGAACATCAGAATTCTTTTTCCCCATGATGGTATTTTGTGCTGACTCTAACACATTTGGAAAAGGGTGGAGAAGAAACAAATCCTTCTGTATCAAAGGTTTATATTTTTCAAATGCAACTGTTATCAAATGATCGTCAAAAGTCGATTTTAAAACATGTTTTTCTTCTTTGTCTTTGTTTGAATTGCCATTTAGGTCATTCGATTCAGTATGTTGATCTTCTAAACTTAATGCATCATCTTGCATCACATCGTTTTCGGTGTCAGTTATCACATTATTTTGTGTCTGATTGTCTGTAGTGCTTTGGTCACGTGTCATTGTAGTTGAAAATGGCGGGATGTTAGCAATGCCCTCTACGTTTGAAATCTCGTTACCATCTTCTTGTATATCGACAGAATTACTGAATTGAGAATTTGAGGAGAGTCTTTCCGGTACAACATCTGCTTCATTTTTAGAATTACCTTTTAGTCCTTGGAAACTAATTTCACGTGCTGTTCTGTCATTTAAATTGTCTGTTTCCTTGTCTTGCAATTTTGTACGTTCAATCGAAGAACTTGAGTTATTTCTGTCACACCCTAAAGTATTAGGCTGAAATGATAAAAAGGGTTAGTTTACCATTTTACAACCATGCTTGGTCGACGTCAGATTCAATATGGCATTACAATCGTTTGGCTCTCGTTTAACACACGTGGTTTTACAACCGTGTTTACTCAATGTCAGATCAAGGTACAAATCTGACGAAACCTCAAATAAGATTGAGATATAGTTTGTCAAGGTATTTATAACATAACCGGACTGCCGGTTAGTTCCTATCATTACATTTAAATCATTTCTTTAAGAAAATGTCGCCAAGGTCAAGACAATATTTACTGTGTATGTGAGCTGGAGATTAAATCTTTTTTTTAGATGACCTGTCAGATATCTTCCTTTGATTTTTTTATACAATGATTATATACAAATATATTATTTGGGTTATATATACTATCAAGTTCAAAATGAGATGTATTCAAAGATACTGTATTAGCTATACAACGACATTGGTAAAATGGTTTAAGTTAAAGGTGACTTCTAGTCCGTATGTTTTATGAAAAGCATGCCCAGAATTCAGTTATGGAAAAAACAAAACTTAGCTGAATATTAAAAGACGATCATTTCATATCCATGGAGTTGGAAATAAATATGTTGGCCTGGCAGGAATTTCAAAACATGTATAAGACAGGATATAATGAATAACAAGTTGTCATAAAAATTAGTGTGTGTACTCAATATTAAAGGGGATATAAATAAATAAATAAAACCAGAATAGCAACAGGTAACTAGAGGCTCCAAAGAGCCTGTGTCGCTCACCTTGGTCTATGTGAATATTAAACAAAGGAAGCAGATGGATTCATGACAAAATTGTGTTTTGGTGATGGTGATGTGTTTGTAAATCTTACTTTACTAGTCTTGCTGCTTACATTTATCTCTATCTATAATGAACTTGGCCCAGTAGTTTCAGTGGAAAATGTTAATAAAAATTTACAAATTTTATGAAAATTGTTAAAAATTGACTATAAAGGACAATAACTCCTTAGGGGGTCAATTGACAATTTCCGTCGTGTTGACTTATTTGTAAATCTTACTTTGCTGAACATAATTGCTGTTTACAGTTTATCTCTATCTATAATAAAATTTAAGATAATAACCAAAAACAGCAAAATTTCCTTAAAATTACCGATTCAGGGGCAGCAACCCAACAATGGGTTGACCGATTCATCTGAAAATTATAGGGCAGATAGATCTTGATCTGATTAATAATTTAACCCTGTGTTGGATTTGCTCTAAATGCTTTGGTTTTTGAGTTATAAGCCAAAAACTGCATTTTACCCCTATGTTCTATTTTTAGCTGTGGCGGCCATCTTGATTTGATAGTCGGGTCACCGGACACATTTTTAAAACAAGATACCCCAAAGATGATGATTGCCAAGTCTGGATTAATTTGGCCCAGTAGTTTCAGAGGAGAAGATTTTTGTAAAAGATAACTAAGATTTACGAAAAATGGTTAAAAATTGACTATAAAGGGCAATAACTCCTAAACAGGTCAACTGACCATTTCGGTCATGTTGACTTATTTGTAAATCCTACTTTACTAAACATTATTGCTGTTTACAGTTTATCTCTATCTATAATAATATTCAAGATAATAACCAAAAACTGCAAAATTTCCACAAAATTACCAATTCAGGGGCAGCAACCCAACAACGGGTTGACCGATTCATCTGAAAATTTCACGGCAGATAGATCTTGACCTGATAAACATTTTTACCCCATGTCAGATTTCCTCTAAATGCTTTGGTTTTTGAGTTATAAGCCAAAAACTGCAGTTTACCCCTATGTTCTATTTTTTGCCGTGGCGGCCATCTTGGTTGGATGACTGGGTCACGCCACACATTTTTTAAACTATATACCCCAATGATGATTGTGGCCAAGTTTGGTTCAATTTGGCCCAGTAGTTTCAGAGGAGAAGATTTTTGTAAAAGATAACTAAGATTTACGAAAAATGGTTAAAAATTGACTATAAAGGGCAATAACTCCTAAACGGGTCAACTGACCATTTCGGTCATGTTGACTTATTTGTAAATCCTACTTTACTAAACATTATTGCTGTTTACAGTTTATCTCTATCTATAATAATATTCAAGATAACAACCAAAAACTGCAAAATTTCCACAAAATTACCAATTCAGGGGCAGCAACCCAACAACGGGTTGACCGATTCATCTGAAAATTTCAGGGCAGATAGATCTTGACCTGATAAACATTTTTACCCCATGTCAGATTTCCTCTAAATGCTTTGGTTTTTGAGTTATAAGCCAAAAACTGCAGTTTACCCCTATGTTCTATTTTTAGCCGTGGTGGCCATCTTGGTTGGTTGACCGGGTCACGCCACACATTTTTTAAACTAGATACCCCAATGATGATTGTGGCCAAGTTTGGTTCAATTTGGCCCAGTAGTTTCAGAGGAGAAGATTTTTGTAAAAGATAACTAAGATTTACGAAAAATGGTTAAAAATTGACTATAAAGGGCAATAACTCCTAAACGGGTCAACTGACCATTTCGGTCATGTTGACTTATTTGTAAATCCTACTTTACTAAACATTATTGCTGTTTACAGTTTATCTCTATCTATAATAATATTCAAGATAACAACCAAAAACTGCATAATTTCCACAAAATTACCAATTCAGGGGCAGCAACCCAACAACGGGTTGACCGATTCATCTGAAAATTTCAGGGCAGATAGATCTTGACCTGATAAACATTTTTACCCCATGTCAGATTTCCTCTAAATGCTTTGGTTTTTGAGTTATTAGCCAAAAACTGCAGTTTACCCCTATGTTCTATTTTTAGCCGTGGCGGCCATCTTGGTTGGTTGACCGGGTCACGCCACACATTTTTTAAACTAGATACCCCAATGATGATTGTGGCCAAGTTTGGTTCAATTTGGCCCAGTAGTTTCAGAGGAGAAGATTTTTGTAAAAGTTAACGACGACGGACGACGACGGACGACGACGGACGACGGACGACGACGACGACGACGGACGCCGGACGCCAAGTGATGAGAAAAGCTCACTTGGCCCTTCGGGCCAGGTGAGCTAAAAATGAAAATTCCGTCAGCAAAAAAATCAGTAGCAACTAAAACAATTATTTAATAGTTATTTAGGTCTGTAAGTTTTAATATTTTATTTTTATCTAGGGATTAAACAAATGTATATAGATGTATCTTGGGTACCTAAATACATTTCTGTTGATTTAAACTTTTTCAATATATTTAAATAAAAACATGGAAGAAGCGTATCGATAAAAACTTTTCTTATATCAATGAGCGATATTGTCTTATATCAATTGTAAATATGCAGACATTTCATGCGGACAATGTTGTTTTCGGCAACGAAAAATTAAGAAAATACTAACTTTAAAACTTATTGTTCAAATATTAACAACAATTGAGTCTAAATATACATTCAGAAGTTAGTTAGAAGCTAAAGTTTATGTCCGTGTAAAATTTTATGGGCTGTGTTTTTCTTATGTACATAAATAAACAATGCGATACTTTTAAAATATCAATGCGATACTTTTAAAATATCATAGCGGTGTTTTTGTTATATCGATATTAGTAATTATTAGTATTAATATTTGACTGCTGTATCCATATTTTGACAATTTTACCTATTATACCTGTTTTGTTCATGCATCGTTGTAAATATGACAGAATTTGATGATACTGTCATACACGTGACAGTGTTATTGCAATATAACCAGGTTCAATCCACCATTTTTAAAATTTGAAAATGCCAGTACCGATGGGGTTTAATAAACAATGTCGTAATCAAATAGCTAAGTATCAAAATCATTGTTAACATATATATAAACATTTAGCAAATTTATAATGAACGCACCGAAATAATATATATCAGATATGCTCGAAACGCATGCATGAAAGACTTTTTTTTTATTGAAAACAATAAAACTAACTTTTGACAAAGATGGATCATAATGTCCTCGTTCAGATTGATTCGACAAAATTTGCCCTGTGCATTTTTGAATCTCCTTTTTTAATACAAATTAGACTGTTGGTTTCCTGTTAAAGTGGTTTAACACTAGTAGTTTTTTGGTTCCTATATAGCGTGGTGTTCGCTGAGAGCCAAGGCTCCGTGTTTAAGGCCCTACTTTGATTTATAATGGTTTTCTTAAAAACAAACTATTACTCTGATGGAAAGTTCTCTCATTCGAACTCATGCACTATCTTCTTCATATATCTATAAATCTCATATCAGATAAACCCCTTATAAATAACTCCTTCAAAACGTCATTTGGGTGCTGAATCTTTTGTTTAGTGCAATATGAACAAACACACTTCTAAAGCTTTAAAGGTAACGACAGTTATGATGGTACAAGAACGATGACGTCAATAATAATACCAAATAAACAGCACTGAACGATCTAAATGTATAAATATAGAAACAATATATACACATTTCTAACGTCAACAGACATTCTTATTCATTTGTTTTCTAAACATTTTTAGTATTCATTGAAGAAATGAATTTACAACAAGCGATACGGATTGTTATTTATACGATCGATTACTATTCAAAAACGCAAGTCAAATCTCTGTGATAACAAAGCAACGGAATGCCTTCACGGTCATCGCGATGTAAAAGAGCGTCCAGGCGGCGAGTTGATTATGTTCATAGTGATATCGATTTACCAAAGGGGAAAGTCTTTGATATAAAAAAGAACTGTTTCCTTCTCAATATTTTTTCTATGTTAATGATAAATACATTTTCTGATTGACAAGATTTTTGATATTCGTTGTATCTGAAGTTCAATTTATAGTCTGAGGCTACTCAGTTGGTATCTTCAAAGTTCGGGACATCAGCATTTGTACATTGTACATTTTAATTTGTTTGGAATATTTCTTTTACCATTTGAACATTTATTGTTATTTAGAGCTGTATTGGATTGGACTGTTTGAAAAGTAATGATATGTATGGTCCGGAACGAAGTTGCCGGTGCCATATAGCTTTACCCTTGCTCGAAATTCCGCAATTCCGAAATTCCGTCATTCCGTAACAAACCATTATACGGATTTTTTTTAAACGCCTTCATATATTGGGCTGATTTTTGTTATGTGAGTTAACCATGATGAGTTACAGATCAAGTTTAAGTTTTGTTTTGCTTGGCTAAGTTTTGCCGCAATTACGGGCGATGGACTTTGATAAATTGTTGAAAATCTCAGTTATACAGACTTTTTTTCTAAATGCTTTCAGATATTGGACTGATGTTATTTGTATGTGAGCTAACTATGATGATTTGCAGATGAAATTTAAAATTGTTTTGCTTCGCTAATTTTGGCAAAAATTAAGGGTTAACAACTTCGGAAATTGTTGAAAATCACAGTTATACTGACTCTTTTTCTATACGCCTCTAGATTTTGAGCTGATTTTTGTCATGTGTAACTACCACCATGTTTGTGTCCACATTTGTTATTGAAATTGCAGATTTTTCAACATTTTAAGCCGGGACAATTCGTGTTGCTTTGACATATCTAGTTTTTGTCTGTTTCGATATTACCCATGTGGATATAATATAGCAGTGTGACCTCAAGAGCAGATCCATGCGTTTTCAAAAAGGGGTTCCAAACCTAGGATAAGGGGGTGGGTTCAGCCATTTGTCCCTATTCAAATGCATTGATCGGCCACTGGACCTATATTAGAATCTTATAAGTTGGTAGTCTATTTACAACCGCATTTAAATTCCACCATTGCATCATCACTTCAAACAGATATAGTCGGTTAAACCATGTGATTGAAGCCAATAGACTGAACAGGTTTTTAACACTTTCAAATATCAATAGGGTCAAGCAACATTTTTAAAATGATAAGATCGTGTAAGCGTTTATTTTGTTACAGATACGAAATTTTAGTGATATTGATCCTCAAACATTAAGCCGGTCATGAACTAAGTTTGTGAATTATGTTTGCGGTTCTTTTGACCTGCATTGTGACGTGTCATCGTATTAATTTTATATTAGAAAACTATAGCAGTTATATTAGAAAAGTATCGCATTCATAAATTCTTGATATTAAAAAAATATCGCTTTGATATAAGACAAACATCGCATTGATATTTTAAAATATAGCAGTATCTTTGACTTATAGGCGATTTTGGCTTATCCAACAATTGAATTCATCTCAATTGCATTCCACATAATTTGCTACATGACATTAATTGAATTTGTACATCTACAAATGATAAATCGTGCATTTATTTCTCATTTATTCAACAATTCAATTTTCTCGTTTAAATACACCTTGATTGGTATAACTTAAAATAATTCATGGAAATTATACAGCAGACGTATGTCTTGTTAAATGTTAGCCTGTTTTCAGAAAAGAATCATTACTTTATACCGAGAAATCTTCGTTCCTTCATAAAAATGTAAACATTCGTCTCGAAATTCGAGATTTCCCACAATGCAACTCGTTGATATAAGACAATATCGCTCATTGATATAGGAAAAGTTTTTATCGTATCGCACCTTCCATAGACTGAAAAATTCGTAGTTCAAGTTCATGTTAAAATACTATAAAAGCTATCAGACAAATCATTATGTGTTTCCTCTGTGTCGCTGTGTCCATACCTATTACACAATGTTAATTGTACTATAATATATTTCTTAACTAGATTGCTACACATATTTTGTTTGCAAGTTTGGAACTGTAGAAAACTTATTTCTAACAGAAAAGCTCATCCTAAATTGTAAGGGGTGTTGTTAGCTGTGTTTTGAAATATAGGTACGAATTTGGTAAACTTATCACTCTTTTAAATAAATAGACTACATTTTTGTATGTTATAAAAGGTTACATATTCAACACAGTAACTCGATCTTTGAATATTGTTTTTATTGGTATGGATATTATTTTTGTTCAGTAAATAAATACCATACTAAAAATTACGTATATATTCTTTCACTGTACTACAATATGTCGATAACTTTATTTGGCATCGCACAAGGTCATGTTTTTCCCTGACTGTTAAAGACATCTTTACACTAAATTCAGTGTATTTTGAATGATTGAGTTTTTGTTGTCTTAGATACATTTTTTAGTTAGCTGTTTTTTCTCAGTGTTGACTGTCGTACGGACGCCTATAATTGCTCTCAATTTGTTATTTGGTGGGCAGTTGTCTCATTGTCAATCCTATTCCATCTCCTTTTTTATATGCTGTTAAAAAATTTAAGGTTTCTGATTTCAGTGTCTTTGATACCTTATAAGCACTTTTATAAAGTCAAGATTACAGTACAATCAGTACGTTCCTTAAAGGTACTGACGCAACGTCAGATATTGCTACCATTTAGTGTAACAGAAAAAATAACGATAAATTAGAAACGCGCACTATCAAGTTTTTCCTGCTTTCCTTGTTGGGTAAATGCAAAGTATAGCCCACAAGTAAAAATGCCGAGATATTTCATTTCAATATGATTTTGTAAGTTACATCGGATATCCTTGTGAAATTAAATATTGTAATTTCATGAAAATTACAAATTTCAAATCTCATAACGAAAATGATTTTTCAGAAGTGAATTCAAAAGTTTTTTGATACATTTATCAAACCAACAAACTTTAAAATTTGTAGAGTATTTTGCAAAATCTATTTTTTCAGCTTAAAATGAAAAATGTTTGGCGTAAATATACACGGTCTGATATTACATTTTACTTCTAGTAGTAATGTGTTTTTCTGGGGAATATTGCTGCTTTTTATAATCAACCCGAATATGATTTTATTTAAACAGTGGAACAAGAGACAAGTAAATGGGTTAAAGTTATGACACTGAAGTTTTCTTAAGTTTTTGATCGTCTTATAGATGTGTATTTTTGTTATATGTGCATCATTTCGTTTTGTTGAAAGTAGGACATTTACATAAAGGTGAGGACTGAACCCGCAAATGCAGTTCATGCCGTCCCATATTACGCTTGTGGCGACGTCAAATAATGATAAAGGACAACCTTGCAAGACATTTTCATTATTCTTTAATTTTCAGAGGTAACCCTATAATCTGAATACAATTTGGTGTAACAATTTCAACTTTTAAAGTACTTTTATTGTTATAGTAATCAAAGCCGAAAAATAATCTTCATGATATCAAATCTCTGTTTTTTGGCACAAAATGTTTTGTTGAAGGCAAGAAAGTTTTAGTAGGACATTACCGCAAGACATCGCAAACATATTGTATTTTAATTGAATATGTAGCTCAATTCATTCATCAATTTGAACTTTTAGAGCTTACATTTAGTACAAAACGACCGTACTTACAATTAAATAAATTATATGTCAAAATTTTATTTTTTTAACTGAAATGTTTCAAGTTTCAAACTAAATTTCCCCTGGGACAGACATTTATGCATATTCTTTTCAAAATAGCTATGCTAATTTTATATTGAGACGACCATGTAAACCAGTATTGAAATATATCATTTCATAGAACATTCATGCAAAATTTCGAAGAGTTGCTTGAACATTTTGCGAATTGTTCGAGTTTAATGTTTCGAGTTTGTTACATGGGACAACGTCAAGTGAACGTTTTTTTCTGATAATCTGTTTCTTCCGAAGCCTATGAATTTATATTTTTATTCTTTCTCTATCATTATGTGAAAATTTAAGAAGCATTCTTAATTTTCATATATAATACCGGAATACTCATTTCAGCATTTCTAAGAAAATTTCTATATCAAAGATTTACTTAGCGCTATTTTTCGTGGTAGTAGCAATATCTAACGTTGCGTCACTATTTTACACATTGTCATATTTGATAAGTATATTTACCCACTTTCTCAACTGAACCTTCGAGGAGTTGGTTCCACAAAAAGCCTTACGACCAAAGTTTATAATAAGTATACTGCATTGTTTATGACTTACGATCAATCTTAAACGAATGTTATTTTGTGAAACCGACTCCAGTATCGGATGTAATGGTCATGCAGTTGAAGATTACATTTTGAAAACAATCTTACCTTAGAAGTAATGTTATAGACTTCAAGATTACTATTGCAGCTTTTAACTGTGATTGCATTGTCATCCAGCACAGTACTTTCCTCAATGTTATTTGTTGTATCATCAGCTTTTTGTTCCTTGATTGCCGTAGACAAATGGTTAGACAAACGGGTCTCGCCAGGCTTATCCTGCTTAGGTTTACTCGTTGCGCTCCCCATTCTTCCTTATCTATGATGAACTTGTATCGCAAGACACATGCTGGTTAGTATTACTAGTTACACCTCTCATTCTTATTTATTCAGCCGTTCATTACATCACTTCATTTTTCCGAACGGATATTTTAAAGATAGATTCAAGAGTGGACCTATGCAACCTTTTTACATCCAATTAACACATTTCTTTTTTTCAGGGAAAAATAACTTTCCAACAATGTATAACTTTAGAACTCATTCCTTATAATAGCCGAAAATTATACTCTAATTAATTAAACATTATAAAGAACAAAAGACATTAATAGCGTCCCATTACTAGTCACAACTACACTATGGTTAATTATAAAAGCTATAACGCAAAAGTAGTACCGTGTTCGCATAGTTTAAATAGTAATAAAACAGTGATAATGATCGTCAGGTTGTGTCCTATTGTTTTACAGAGATTTTTACCCTCTCGACCACACCAATCAAAAATCGATAATTCAAAGGATTTGGAATTGAATTTACATCAAGTTATTAAAGTCAATGCTTAAGTTCTACATTTTAGCTCTGATTCTATTATTTGAATGTCAAAATAAACAAAAATAAAACATCTTGTTTCAATTCTGTAAAAAAATATCTCTCATTTTATGCTATTATGAGGAATGAGTTCTTAAGTTAAACATTGTTGGAAAGTTATTTTACCCTGAAAAAAGAAACGTGTTAATTGGATGTAAAAAAGGTTGCATAGGTCCACTCTTAGGTCTATTAAAAAAATATCCACTGGGGAAAATAGTGTTATGTAATGAAAAGGGTGTATAAATAAGGAATGGATATGAAACTATTATATACGCAAATCTAGTACAATGTTCACATAGTTTAAATAGTAATAAAACAGTGATAATGATCGTCAGTTTGTACGCTATTGTTTTACAGATGTATTATGATGTTAAATGAACCTAAAGGAGGTCTTGTGGAAAGAACGTAGTCTTAAACGGGGATCTATAGGAAAGAGTCTTTACTTATATAAAAATAAGAAGAAGTGGCATGTTTGTTATTGAGACAACAATATATTCAGCAATGCACAAATAAAGTAAATGTAAGCAATTAAAGGCAAACGTACTGCCTGCAACAATGAGAAAACCCTATACCGTAAAGTTGGATATAAAAGGCCCCGGCATGCTATCCTTTTGTTAATTCAGATGTGAATTGAACGTTGGTCTGAACGTGGGTCTATTTGAATAACTATTGTCCAACAAATGTGTTGTAATGCTGATGACCAGATTGACCGTTGGTGCTACTTTCAACACTTTGCTAATATCATGGAGGTCAGGTTTTGATTGCATGGTGGACGAATTGCCCGACGATAAACATAGACGTTCAGATTAGAGTCGAAAATACCTGCCACGTGCAGGGTGCGAGCTGACAGGCTAGGTTATTTTAGTTGTACAACTTAGGAATAATAGTTAAGGACGTATATACAGGTTTAACCCACCATTTTGTCTTAAAATGTCCTGTACCAAGTCAGGAAAATGTCCATTGTTATATTATAGTTCGTTTCTGTGTGTGTTACAATTTAATGTTGTATTGCTGTTGTGTGGTAGTTCTCCCCTTATACTAGTATTTGATGTGTTTCTCTCAGTTTTAGTTTGTATCCCGGTTTTGTTCGTTTCTCAATCGATTTATTTCGAACAGCGGTTTATTACTGTTGCCTTTATATAGCAGGAAATTATTTATGCTTTCACTGCGGAATGGTGTGAAAAGATATTAGGTTAAACCCTCTGTGTGTGTCATCTACTCGTTTTGAGTGTAAGGTGTGTCTATTGACGATGTAACAGTGTCGAATGATTTATTCATTTATTCAAATTATTTAAAGAACCAATGTATTGTCAATAATTTTTTTATCAAATATATGTGTTAAACTATAAATAGGAATAATAATATTCCGTTTAAATAAAGCGGTCATATTATCTTTGTTAATCAAAAGGTTTTAGAGTCAAAGTCAAATCTAGTAGAAACTTGGTCTAATTGCCAACAAACGAATACATATTCCGTTTATGTGTGTCTATTGCTGTTCTGGCAATAGATAATTTATCTAGGACTTTAGAATTAACCAGTAAATAAAGATGAAATGCAAGTTTTATTAACCAGTAAATGGAGATGAAATGCAGCTAGGTTTGCTTAACATGTTTGATTCGAAGCTTATATATAGAAATATCAGCCTATAAACCATATCAATATTCTTCAGCAATGGTACAATGTGATAAATAAAGGCAACAGTAGTATACCGCTGTTCAAAACTCATAAATCCATGGACAAAAAAACAAAAATCGGGGTATCAAACTAAAACCGAGGGAAACGCATTAAATATAAGAGGAGAACAACGACATAACACCGAAACGTAACACACACAGAAACGGACCAAGCATCAGACAAAACACCACGAGAATAACAAATATAACATGAAAACCAAATACATGAATTTGGGATAGACAAGTACCGTGCCACAAATTGTTTGTACATAACATATGTACAAACAATTTAATGTAATAGCCGTCCATTTCATTTAATTCACCCCAAATAAGGTACTAATTTTTCTTGACGCCGTTCAGACAATATTGACAACTCTAATGGTGGTCGCTGTACTTAACTGCACCATAACAGAGAAATAAGTATTACCGTTAAACATGGAGTAATCATAAGTATTGCAAACTTTCATTGAAAACAGTGTAAAATGACGTGATTGTAGAATGTGTACAATTTGGGTTTTACCAAATACATGTAATCCGTTATGTTTTAAAATTGAATTCATGGTATTAACTTTCTTTTCATTTTCTGTATCAGATGTTCACTTTACTGTAGAAAATTAACAAAATTCCTTTCTAGATACTAGTTTATCTTATCATAAACAAGCTTCTGTCCAAGTTTGGTTCAAATAAAAAATAGTATAAGAAAGTATTTATAATTTTTGTCGAGCCTTCGACTTTTGTCGAAAAATCCAGACTAAGCGATCCTACATTCCGTCGTTGTCGTCGTCGGCGACGTCCACAAATATTTATTCTGTGGTCAAAGTTTTTGAAATTTGAATAAATTTCTTAAACTGTACTGGATTACTACCAAACATGAACAGAAGCTAGTTTATGATCATAAGACAGTATGCAGAAGTAATTTTTGTAAAAATAAAATTCCATTTTTTCCGTATTTTACTTATAAATGGACTTAGTTTTTCGGACTGAAACATTATATTCACTCTGTGGTTAAAGATTTTTAAATTTTAATAATTTTCTTAAACTGTACTGGATTACTACCAAACATGGACAGAAACTTGTTTATGATCATAAGATAGTATGCAGAAGTAAGTTTTGTAAAAATAAAATTCCATTTTTCCGTATTTTACTTTTAAATGGACTTAGATTAATTTCACTCTGGGGTTTAATTTAAAAAAAAATAATAATAATTTCTGAAAGTCAAACTATTTTCAATTTGTACCAAACTTAGGCAGAAGCTTGTTTATGACCAAAAGCTAGTATCTAGAAGGATTTTTTTTTAATATTTTGTACCTGTGTATCTGTATTTTACTTATAAATGGACTTTCTTTCAGTTAACATTACATACCATTTGTCGTTAAGGTTTTTAAAACATTTATTGGATTCATATTCTATCCTGGATTTTTACAAAACTTGGGCAGAATCTCCTTACAATCAAAAGATAGTATCAAGAGGAATATTTTTATTGATTTTTTTCCATATTTTTTATTTGTGCCTGAGATTTTCAGCAAAAGTAGGCGAGACACTGGGTTCCGTGGAACCCTTACGGATTTTTAAAATATTAACCACAGAGTTGATGTGTTGTTTCTCGCAGAAAATCTAAGTCCATTTAAAAGTAAAATACGGAAAAAAGGATTTATTTTTTTACAAAATTTACTTCTGGAACCAGCTTCTGTCCAAGTTTGGTAGAAACCGAGGATAGTTTGAGAAAGTTATTAAAATTTAAAAACTTTAACCACAGAGTGATTATTTATAGACGCCACCGACAACTAAGACGCCGACGCCGACGGAATGTAGGATCGCTTAGTTATCGCTTTTTCAACTAAAGTTCGCGTTATTTTTCTACTTGCGAAAATAAATCGCTCGCGGAAATAAGTTGGTTTACAGTAATTGAAATCCCTGGAATCTGTGCAGTCATATGCATGTTGAACTACTAGTAACTGGGGATTGTAGTTTCAGAAAGAACCAAAGGAAGATCACAATCAAGAAAAGATAAACTATGGGAAAATGAAAAATTCTTTGTACAATTAAAGTCAACTGTCAGTGGATAATGATACCTTTCTTTCACATCCATGTTTTACCGTAACATATTAATCATCAAGCTCCTAGTTTAGGAATAGTTCTTTAAATATTTTACTTTGGAGAAACATGGCAAAGAGACAACAACCCGACCTAAGAGTGGAAAACAGCAAAGGCACTGGCTACGGTTACATGGAAATGTAACAATAATAAAATAATTAATTATTGTTACTTTCAAGGGAGACTAATTGCCAGAATACAGGGTTTGGTAAGGAACTGATTCATTACGAATTGAACAATAATATTGGTGTCTACAGCAGTTGCATTGCTTTATTTTTACATTAAAGGGTGCCATGTTTGCCAGATTTATTAAGCTTGAACCTTCTGTAGTTTTGTTGTTTAATTGGTGAGGAAGACTCTTGGGTAGCATTGGGCTGTTTTCCGGTCTTTGGTTGGTGTGTTTTGGTTTTCATGTTATATTTGTTATTCTCGTGGTGTTTTGTCTGATGCTTGGTCCGTTTCTGTGTGTGTTGCGTTTCGGTGTTGTGTCGTTGTTCTCCTCTAATATTTAATGCGTTTCCCTCGGTTTTGATTTGTTACCCCGATTTTGTTATTTGTCCATGGATTGATGAGTTTTGAACAGCGGTATACTACTGTTGCCTTTATTTTTCTCTTTGACAAATTTCCAATTTCCATTCATATTTCACCAACCCAGTAGCAGTATTGTTAAACAAGAATGTCTGCATTGCCATACTTAACCATTCTAAAGTCACAGTTACAGAAACCAAGTAGGTGTGAGATGACTGCTTATATAAAATAAGATGTGAAAGGAGTGTGAAAGAGACAAGTTTTTTTTAGAGTCCAATTAACATGGATTTAAGATCATTTAACACATCTGGAATCAGGAAGTAGGTGCCTGATCACACTGCTGCTGGTCACTATCAAACTACTGACCAAATATGAAGTCATTGTGTTTAGTAGTACCCGAGAAAATGTGAAAGAAACATTATTTAGATGACCCGAAAGACACACAGCAGTATGCAATCTAGTCCCCATTCCTAGATTAGGGGTAACAAGATCCTGAAATAAATTCTTAACACTATCTGCACATTTTGATAGTAGTCATGATAACCCCCCCCTTTTTTTTTATAACTAAGATCACTCAGGTGAAATAAAAACAATAAAACTATATACAAGCACAGCACTGTTTACTAGAATAATATCACATCAAGTTTCTGAATTTTTCATATTGCATCTGTCAAAAAAATCACAAACCCCAAAAAATGATATGTGGTGACAGCCACACATAAACTGTACACAATAAATATTATTGGAGGTGTCTCAGCTTCACCAGAAAATATTCTCCCTACTACTTGATAAGGATAAATGGCTGAATAAGCCATGACATCATAATTTAGGAATAATTACATTTATTTTCATGTTAAGTTACAAAAATACCTATTTAAGTTTTAAAAAAAATGTGTCGCCAGAACACTGATGACTCATCTGCAATATTATTTTCTATGTTCAGTGGACTGTGAAAATGGAAAAATTTCTTTAAAGATAAAAAAAGTCATTGAATGTCTGTTGTTGATTTTCAAAATAAACTTTTGATTTGTTAATTGATGTGAAAATTCGAGTTTGTGGATTTTGTTTTAGTAAATTTACAAAACACATGGACTAAATGAATAAAATGAAGGAGGGAGAAAAAGATTGATTGATGAACAAAATTGAGCATTATGCTTCAATGCTGTCATGTATAGAAAAACTTTAAAATAATTTTCACTCTAATTTAAAGTTAAAATAATTTTCACCCTAATTTAAAATTAAAATAATGTTCACCCTAATTTAAAGTTAAATAATTTTCACCCTAATTTAAAGTTAAAATAATTTTCACCCTAATTAAAAATTAAAATAATGTTCACCCTAATTTAAAGTTTAAATAATTTTCACCCAAATTAAAGTTAAAATAATTTTCACCCTAATTTAAAGTTAAAATAATGTTCACCCTAATTTAAAGTTAAAATAATGTTTACCCTAATTTAAAGTTAAAATAATGTCCACCCTAATTTAAAGTTAAAATAATGTTCACCCTAATTTAAAGTTAAAATAATTTTCACCAAAATTTAAAGTTAAATAATTTTCACCCTAATTTAAAGTTAAAATAATTTTCACCCTAATTTAAAGTTAAAATAATGTTCGCCCTAATTTAAAGTTAAAATAATTTTCACCCAAATTTAAAGTTAAATAATTTTCACCCTAATTTAAAGTTAAAATAATTTTCACCCTAATTTATAGTTAAAGCACATTTATAATCTGATATTGCACTCTAGCATTAACTTCACAATATTTAAGAAATTGTATTTCAATGAGTTATTATTTTTATTATTAAAAAAAAAATCCCAATCAATTATTAAATCATATATAAATTACTTACATCAGAATAAATCTTAAGCAATTCATCCACCCTATAATTCTGTTATTGTTTAAATTAACGGAAAAAATTGGTAAAGAAAAATGTCCACCCTAAAACTCTATTACTTGGTTGGGTGAAAGATCAAATTTGTAAATTACCAGTAACAATGACATTGTGGCACATGACATGTCACATGACAAACATTGTAATAAAAGAACCCTTTCTGGTGAAGCTAAGATATGATATATCAACAACTGCCCATACTCAAAGTTTGTCGTTTGTAACAGTGATAAAAGATAATTGAGAAGTTTACACCATTAATTATTACAGTCATCAAGGAAAATTTTATGTATCTATAACTCTCATATTGTTAACCAATAAATTTGCTTCATAAATTCTGAATTAGAATTAAAATTTAATCTTTTAATCGCATCATGACATAATTATGAGAACAGGAGCAAATAAAGGATTTAGTTTTAATTAGATTGATACTTTTCAAAATTATCCTCTTCTTTTGGGTGCAATATTTAAAACAAAATTTCAATGATTTGTTTAACATTGACATAAAATATCATATCATGTATAATCTATTAATTCTGGCTTAACTATTCTCCTTTTTTTAAAACCGTAATTTTAGAATCTAGATTTCCCTGCTTGTGTCTGCATTGAGGAATAGCATGATTATTTAAAATCTGTACAATATGTACAATACATTAAAATTGATTGATTATGATTGGCTAAATACACAATACTTAGTAATGGTCTTGGCCAATCAAAATGATTTTGTGCAAGTGTTTAAATAAATAAGAAATTAATAGAATTTAGCTTATGTAATGAGTTATGTTTGGAGATAAGCCCCTTGAAACTAAATGCTTGTATTGTATAAACTCTTGTTTTATTTTTAAGTCTAACCCAGGGAAAGAAAAAAGTTTTGGCAGCCCATTTATAGGTAGTTCCCACCTTTTGTCCTCTTAACTTTCCATTACTTTTTAAAATATTAATTATCACAATGCAGCAACTGAATTCATCAAATTTGATTCATCCTGAATAAATTATATTACTGTATGGACAGAGTCAATATCTAGAACAAAACATTAAGTAAATAGAATAACATACTTATAAACAACAACTAAACAACATTTATAAAATGAAAATTTGTGTTATGAATTTTCTGTAACAATCACATATTTATAATTAACAAAATGAATCAATGGAATAAAAAACAGAAATATTATAAAATGACAGGTGTTTTAATAACTTATCATTTATAATTTTATAAAATAAATTATTGACTATTTTATTCTATTACTTATAATGACTCAATTCTGCATTTGTTTACATCCCTTTAATTAAACAAGGTACAAGGAATAAAATCAAAACAATTGTAGCACAATGTTTTGTGTTTACACATACACAATGTGTAATTTGTGTGTATAAATATACAAAGTAATCTGTGTGTACAAATATACAATGTAATCTGTGTGTACAAATATACAATGTAATCTGTGTGTACAATCATACAATGTAATATGTGTGTACAATTACACAATGTAATTAATGTGTACAATTACACAATGTAATTAATGTGTACAATTACACAATGTAATTAATGTGTACAATTACACATTGCTAATACTTAAACAAAAGTACACTGTAATAAATAAACATTTGAAAAAAAACATTGTAATTTTATTTTACAAAACTTGTGCACTGTATTTGAAATAAACATAATAGTTTTTTTTTAAAACAAATTCTTTAATAAACAATATTAAATATAATAAAAGTATGAATTATCTCATTAAATCTGATGATATCCATGAACATTTCATTATAAATTAATGTATTTAATGTAAATGTAACCACTTCTTGTGCAAAATCATTAATTACATAATCTTTTTTATGTACTTCATGTATAACAATCGTTTAAACTAAAGGCAAGCAAGCTTTCAACTAACTCAAAAAGTCTTAACAAAAATCTTTAAAATTTTCACATGTTTTTTTTCTCTATTCATAAAAAACTTGAAATAAAAGAAATACATACAAGAAATAAACACCACATATATTACATTATTGTTTTTCTATTTTTATTATAGATGCATCCTATTACAGTCAAATCTGGAAAGGATTTTTACATTGTAGGGGACCATAAATCGCAAAAGGGGTTATAAATCTAAAACATTTCTATTATTTTTGGCTTGATTCCTTATTTATTTAACTTAACCCTTAATTTATAGAACTTCTTAGTTATCAAAATGGTGAACCCTATTTAAGAATATTTTCAGATCATAGTTGAAAATACATAACTCATCATATCTTGTGACACACAGGATTTAACATAATCAATCTTCCTTTTATGAGCTGTTTAAAAATGCACACATCAGTCCTTTTTTTATAGTAAAAAATAACTGTTAATCAAATCATTTAAACAATTGCAATCAACAGTATTAATGACTTCAGGGGAGAATTCAGCCCTTTTCCAATTATGTCTCCATCCAAAAGCATTGATCATGAAAAAGGGGGGTTTTAACCCTGGGAACAAACTCCAACGTCCTGGATTTGACACTGAATGTCTGCAGCTTTAAAATAAAGAAAAATTATCCAGTAAACTGGTCCGACTGCAATACAACTTTATAACAAAGAAGTAACTATGTATTCATTTATTTTCTTGGGTACCAAATTTTCTTGAATTGAGGAAAACTGAAGAATTTCCTGGATTTTTGTGGTTTTGCCAAAATTCTGTATACAAGCCAATTTGCAATTTGTTGAACATTTAAAATCATAGTAAACTTGTACCCACGAAAATTGGTATCCAACGAAAATTAATGAATCCACAGTATTCTCATAACTGATCCAACTGCAATACAACTTAATGAAGGCACCTCAGTTATAATATATAATACAGTTACAGTCACCGGTATGGTTCTTGCATATAGATATGAATGAAGAGGGATGTTAGGTATACATCAACAAGACAGTAACCCAACAAACACAAAAAACCAAAAGACATTTAGAGGTCAACACAGTCTTCAACATGAGACAAATGTCTTTACAAAATGTCAACCTTTAGATAATTCAACATCGAGGAATAGTTGTGAATAAATTATACAGAATTTGACATAAATTCTTAAATTTACTTCGTCTTGTCGAACATATCTAGGTTGACATAATTTTTTTCTATGGAATATTCAGTAATTATTTTGAAGATGGGTTGTTTGAAAAAAGAAAAGTAAAAAAACAATAATTTTCCTCAGGTCGTAATAAATTAAAATTATCTATCCTTTTAATATAGTATCCTGGACGGATTAGATTAATAGGTCTATAGTCTATACATACTCTTTCTATCAGAACTTGCTTTGATGATTAAAAGTATTTTACCCCTTTTCAAAAACATAATTTGAATCAAATAGCTATGATTTCTGAATTTACAGTGTTTGTTTAGGCAAGTAACATTGTAATGGTGAAGAATTACAATTCAACACTATAGGTAACTGAATCAATTACTTCATATAAAAGCAATGTTATAAAACAAATTCAGTATCCTTAATGCATTTAACTTTCTTATCACAAGATGTCTCTTTAATTTAAATTTGAATTATCTCCCCTTTCTCAAATGAAAATTTATTTATAAAACATTAATAATCATTTTTTAGACCTACTTTGGCAAACAATACCCCAACCAAAAAATGTGTACAGAGAAGAAAATAATAAAGTTTTGTAATATTACATCACAGTGGTATTCATGTTATTTTTTTTTAAATTAACTGGAAATATTGCTTTGGTCTGACATTAAGATACAGGAAATACCTTATCTATAAATATTATGCTGACAAAGTAGATGAAATTTTCAACCTAATATAATGCTTCTCCTTTTGAATACATAAATTTTTAAATGATAATTAAATAAAAATGATTATTGGAGCATTTTAAACTTTCTTATTCAAATTTTTGAAAAATTTCTCTCAATGCCCATACCAGTTTATTTTATCAAGTGTTAAATAAATATTTATATGAAAATATACAACAATACAAATTTGATTCCACTTTATTGTGGGTCACCACATAAATAAATCTTCAAATAGAATGAAGTGATTTGTGCATTTAGAGCAAATCCCAGAAAAAATAATTTATTACAGTTTCCCATAATGAGCCCCTTCATATGGCAATATACAGCATTTACAATATTAATAATAACTAACTAATGAAAAATTACCAGTCATATTTACTATCTGTCACACAAATATTAAATATATATTTGTACTTTTTTATAAATAAAAATAATGATAAAATGTATCTTTTTAATAAACGTGACAACAAAAAATGTATCTTTTTAATAAACGTGACAACAAAATATATTATTATTTCCTAATTCCACAACACACAACATCAAAAATAATTTGCAAAACTATCAATTCTGAGCATTTATACTATTACATATTTTATATTATTCAGAGAAATTGCAACTTAAAAACAATTTCCCATTCTGAAATTAATGCATTCTGGGTAATATTTGGAAAGGTGTACACCAAAGCATTATCAGAATCATTTGATTAAAAGTAAATTGAAATTTCTCCAATGACACACTCTTCTTTTAAATTGGGTGTCAACAATGGATTTACCAACAATTGGCGAGTCCAAACAATAGAATATTGAGATTTAAAGATTCAAGAAAGTGTTGTAACAACTATTTTCCTACTAAACAGAGCAGATTTTTTTAATACTTGACAGTCCCAAATTACTAAACATTTATCAGTATTTCTTGAGTTTTTTTTTTAATTTGTTTCCAAATGTTTAAAAAATAAAAATAATACAAGTCCAAACCATTAAATCTGTTTGCATAAATAAATATTGTGGGTAAAGTTTACAGCTCAGAGTTAAAAATTCTGGTACATATTTTTTATCAACATTCATACCCATTAAATAATCTACATATACACACACAAAAACAACTAAGTATATACAATATCCCTCCTTAACATCACAATTAACAGGTAGAAGAAAAACAAATATTTTGTAATGATGAGTTTCTTGATTTATGGTAAAATGATTCAGTTTAATTTTATTATTTTCAAACTGATGTTGTTATGTGAACTTTTTAATGAATACAAATATTAAACTGAAGAATCAGTTAATTTTTTTCAAATGTTGTAACTTTTGACTTTCTTTAAAACATTATCAACCAGATGCTCCGCAGGGCGTAGCTTTATACGACTGCAGAGGTTGAACCCTGAACGGTTGGGGCAAGTATGGACACAACATTCAAGCTGGATTCCGCTCTAAATTTGGATTGTGATTAAATAGTTGACACAGCATAGGTTTCTGACACAGAATGAATGTATTCAAATGAACTTAAAATTTTTGTTTTCTCTTAGAGCAATTCACTATGCTGTTGAATATTAATCCTCTCAAAAAAATGTTTGAAGAAATTTTCTTTTTATTTATGAAATTTCAAATGAGAAAAATTTAACCCAATTTTTTATTCACATCCCCCTTTCCCTTATTCCAAAACTAATTTCAATTAAAATATTCTAATGGAGTTTGCAACAATTACTACTCATTTAAATACATGATGTAAAAAAACTGCTTGTTATCACTGAATGGTAAAGATTATTTAAATTTATCAGTTGGTAGTAAAAAGTGAATATACATTGTATATTGTATATAACAAAGATTTAAGTTGATTCTGGACAAAGAAAGATAACTCTAATTAAAAAAAATTCTTGCAGATATTTCTTGCTTACTATACTGGACAAAGAAAGATAACTCTTAATTAAAAAAAAATTTGCTATTTCACAATATTGTGAAATTAGCTATTTCTTGCCATTGCACAATACTGTGCAATTGAAAAGACTTGCTATTGCACAATAAATAATATAATTTTAGATCCTGATTTGGACCAACTTGAAAACTGGGCCCATAATCAAAAATCTAAGTACATGTTTAGATTCAGCATATCAAAGAGGCCCAAGAATTTAATTTTTGTTAAAATCAAACTTAGTTTAATTTTGGACCCTTTGCACTTTAATTTAGACCAATTTTAAAACAGGACCAAAAATTAAGAATCTACATACACAGTTAGATTTGGCATATCAAAGAACCCCAATTATTCAATTTTTGATGAAATCAAACAATGTTTAATTTTGGACCCCGATTTGGGCCAACTTGAAAACTGGGCCAATAATCAAAAATCTAAGTACATTTTTAGATTCAGCACATCAAAGAACCCCAAGGTTTCAATTTTTGTTAAAATCAAACTGTGTTTAATTTTGGACCCTTTGGACCTTAATGTAGACCAATTTGAAAACGGGACCAAAAATTAAGAATCTACATACACAGTTAGATTCGGCATATTAAAGAACCCCAATTATTCAATTTTGATGAAATCAAACAAAGTTTAATTTTGGACCCTTTGGGCCCCTTTTTCCTTAACTGTTGGGACCAAAACTTCCAAAATCAATACCAACCTTCCTTTTATAGTCATAAACCTTGCGTTTAAATTTCATAGATTTCTATTTACTTATACTAACGCTATGGTGCGAAAACCAAGAAAAATGCTTATTTGGGTCCCTTTTTGGCCCCTAATTCCTAAACTGTTGGGACCAAAACTCCCAAAATCAATACCAACCTTCCTTTTGTGGTCATAAACATTGTGTTTAAATTTCATTGATTTCTATTTACTTTAACTAAAGTTATTGTGCGAAAACCAAGAATAATGCTTATTTGGGCCCTTTTTTGGCCCCTAATTCCTAAACTGTTGAAAATAAAACTCCCAAAATCAATCCCAACCTTTATTTTGTGGTTATAAACCTTGTGTCAAAATTTCATAGATTTCTATTAACTTAAACTAAAGTTATAGTGCGAAAACCAAGAAAATGCTTATTTGGGCCCTTTTTGGCCCCTAATTCCTAAAATGTTGGGACCAAAACTCCCAAAATCAATACCAGCCTTCCTTTTATGGTCATAAACCTTGTGTTAAAATTTCATAGATTTCTATTCACTTTTACTAAAGTTAGAGTGCGAAAACTAAAAGTATTCGGACGACGACGACGACGACGACGACGACGACGCCAACGTGATAGCAATATACGACGAAAATTTTTTCAAAATTTGCGGTCGTATAAAAAGTTGTTTTAGTATAATAAATATCTCTTCAATACTAAGATCTTTGTTCAAACTTTATACAAACAAAGAAAAGTGGGATATTCTTCGAGGAGACATCAACCCAAGGACATCAACAAACCAAAAATATTTGGCTGTTGACATTCATTTTTTTGTCACTTTTATAATTTTAGCCTCATAAAGCTACTTTTGAATTGAACAAAGAATGACAAATATATTCTTAGGCAAGTTACTGATTGTATCATTGTTGCAAGAACTGAAAATCTGTGAATGAATTATGCCCCTTTTCTCTATCTTTTGTAATAAAAGATCATGAGGTTGACATATTTGCTTTACTATAAGAAGAATCTACATCATATCTCTCCAAACTCTTCACCTCGTTATCAAACTTTCTTCGTTCACATGCAAGCAGCAACCATGTTTCATTATTATCACTAATGCCGTTCACACATATCATTCACTCAGGTTGAACATAATTTGATATAAAAACTACCTTTACATTCATCTTACACTTATAACAAAATGAAAAGACAAAATGTGAAGAAAATTCTGAACAATAAAATATGTTTTATAAGGAATCGTTTAATTCGCCATAAAAACTAAGAGCTAATTTCCTCTTTGATCTTTCTGTCGAGAATTTCCTCCAACGTGACTTGTGGCATGACTTGTGGCATGTTTGATGGCATGGTTAATGGAGGACGTGTTAAGTTTAAAGGCTGGCCTTCACCTTCACCTCTGTAACGAGAAAAAGTTAAGTTACCGTGAGTCTTTACACCTAGATACACACTTAAAAGAAAAGGTTTGTAGATTAACTAAACTATAGAAAACTATATAAAAAATTAAAACTTATTGATGTATTTACCTATGATGTGGATTGACTATATTTACCTGTTATGTGGATTGACACAGAGTTGAGCTGTATATATATTTGCCTATTATGTGGATTGACAGTACGTATATTTGCCTATAATGTGGATTGACTATATTTACCTATCATGTGGATTGACTCTATTTACATATTATGTGGATTGACAGTATATATATTTACCTATTAAGTGGATTGACTATATTTACATATTATGTGGATTGACAGTATATATATTAACCTATTATGTGGATTGACTATATTTACCTATTATGTGGATTGACAGTATATATATTTACCTACTATGTGGATTGACTATATTTACCTATCATATGGATTGACAGTATATATATTTACCTATTATGTGGATTGACTATATTTACCTATTATGTGGATTGACTATATTTACCTATTATGTGGATTGACTATATTTACCTATTATGTGGATTGACAGTATATATATATTTACCTATTATGTGGATTGACACAGAGTTGAGCAAGTTGCTGCATTCCTGCCAGATGCTGATTGTAAGCTGGTAGGAGATTCATCGCCTGAATAGAGTTGTAAGCTGCCCCTATAAATGCAGGATGCATGGGTACACCACCAGGGTACATTTGTGGGTATACCATACCCTGAGCATTTTGTCCAATCGGACCCATCACATGTGGTCCATTAAATCGCTGCATCTGGGCAAAGGGATTTGATTGGTTGTCACCAAGCATGGCTGAATTTTGTCCATTTTCAACAATGCTGTGGTTGGCAACATTTTCATTGGAGCCATGTCCATGATCAATTTTGCTTAGATTTTCCGTACTGTCATATTTGCGTAATAATTTATCTTTAAGGTGAAGCTTGGTTGAATGATGCAAGTCTCTATCGGCCACATCACCTGCAAATTCTTTATCTGACTTCTGAGGGACACCATTATCAACAAATTGTGATTTTTGAACAGTACTTTTCATAACTCTTGGTACATTCAATAGTAATTGTTCTCTGTTATTTGACGTGACTAGCTGTTGATGACTCATGAACGGATTGTACGACTTTTGTACCGGACTATTTAAATGAGCAAACAACTGAGGATGTGCCTCGATCGTTGATTTTTTCACCTTTTCATTCTTTTTTGGCTCCATAGCGACACTTTCATTCGATTTTGTGCCGTTACTGGCTGAATTATCAGGAGTCGTGGGCCTTGATTTTTCTTCCCCATGGGTATTATTGTGAATATGGTGTTTTCGTAGCTTATCAAATTTCTTATGAAATATTTTGACTTTGTCCTCAGATTCGTCGTCTTGATCTACAGCCATAGGAGAGCCGGGCTGTGAAATTTCCTCTTTTTGTATTTCTTGAGATCCATGAATGCCTTCCTCTCTTGGAGGTATGGGTTTGAATGATGATTTAAGGTGACCTGATGGGGAACGATGTTGCCATAGTGATCCACCAGGTGCTATAGGAACAGGTATCCTTAGCAACGATGAACTTTCATAAGAATCTGAACCAGGTCTTTGAAGCTGAAATACAAAATATAATAATTAAATATTTTTCTTCTTTTTGAATTTAATAATTACTGTAAATTCAGATTTAATGTATGCATTTATAATTGTGAGTTTAAGAAAATCTACATACAGCTACTGTATATATATCATATCAGTATTTTTTGTTGATGTGTTACATATATTTTTTTTCCATTTTCGTACAAAATAAGTTTTTAATTTTTTAAATTGAATTGATTTACATTTCTCATTTCAAGGCCTTTTATAGATGACTATGCTGTATTAGATTTGCATTGTATGGTTACCATGGTAACCTAACAAAGTTAATTTCTGTGTCATGTGGTGTCTTGTAAAGTGTTGTCTCATTGGCAATCATACCACATCTTCTTTTTTGTAAACCTTTTATTGAAAATGCATCAAATGGGAGAGGGAACAAGAATGACTAGGACCTGTTTGTGAAATAGTGTAAAAGATAAACTTCATAGGACACCAATCCGTGATAACATTATCATATTTCCATATTCAGTAAACCTGTGAAATCAGTGTCAAAACTCTTCATTAACAGACTTTTTCAGTAAAGCAAAATAATTAACACCCATCATGTACCGCAAGCACTGAGTTTAAAGTTACTCATGATAATTAAGGAATAACATCATTGAAGTTGAAAGTGTTGCCGCAATAAATAAAATATTGTAGTAATGGATCTTGATTGATCCAAGTGATTCAAAAATTAGAGAGTCATTCCTTAGCTATATTATGTACCACTGGTCAACTGTGGGTTTGGTAGTAACTTCAACATATTGAAATCATAAATTGTAAATTACAAATTCATTAGTATCATGAAAATACCTTATGTTCTTGAGAGAGAAAATTATCTGAAAACTTGGGTAAATAGTCTGAGGACCTCTCAGCCAATGGTGACTTCTTTCTGGCGTAAGGTCCATATGATGCACCAACACTGCCGCGACGCATTTCTGGATTTAATCGATACTGGAGATCATCGGGGGAGATTCTTTCATCTGGAAACATCGTAGCCGATAGATTCCGTGGAACTCGGGAAGCTCGGCCTTCACTGTTCATATGAAAACTATAACATCTGGGCCTCATAGGGCCAAACTCGTCCTGTCCCATAGAACCTGACCTTGACCTTGAATTTGGAGATCCAGGTGACGAAGAACCAAAGGGAAGTAACGAGTCCCGAGAAAATGCTGGACTGGCGCGAGAACTACAAGCACTGGTAGAATCAGCCATTGATATAGGAATAAAATCGTGGTGGGTTCTATTCAGATAAGCATGAAATTCCTCAGGAATGGGACTGCTTGCGGCACTGTTACATATCGATGGTGGCATGCTGTCTCCACGAATGGCGGCACGCTTTTCTAATTTGTCACTCAACTTGTTCACCATTTTGTTCATATAGTCTCTATCTAAAGTATTCCGTCTACGATTTCCTTCATCAATAGTATGTAATCTGGGTCGTGTGACTGTTTCCCTGTCTAATGTGTGACATCGTCTGCGTGGCATGTCGGGAACCAGACCATAATATCCAGCGTTTTCTTCTTTATAAAATGTTCCATAAGGTGTTTTTAGAACCACTTGGTGGGTGTCATTAGGGAATCTAATTCCCGAGCCTGTGCTGCCGTCATACGACCCGCAGCCAGAATCATAACCTGTGGCCCCAGACTGATCGGATGGAGATGATCCTTCAGATCTGTAATAAAAAATATTTCTTAAACACTTGTCATGTTACAATGTCTAAATCTTAATTTATTCATAATACTTGAAAAGTTTTGAACTTGTTTTTCATGAGTTTGTCTAAACTAATATTAACCTTCCAAAACAACTTTCATTAAATGATGCAAACTGACATTTTATTTTCCTTTCAAGGTACAATGTTTAATTATATTAATTTTTCACACAACACATGCTCATGTTCTTTTTTCACACATAGTTGGTGATCTTAAAAATTATTAACATCATAACTTTTGTTATTCTTCCAATACTGGTTATTAGTTTGTAATTCAAGTAATTTTTTTTTTTTTGCTTGTGTATTAAGCAAACCTTGGCTCTATCATGGAAATTGTTTTATTATGATTATCAGAAAACCTGCATTTACCTCTTTTGTCAATGTTTAATTTTGATTCCATTTTCATCTTAGGTGCAAAATAAACTGAATATTATTAGAGCCAAAATATACTTATTTACAACCAGTAGTTGTAATCAATATGGTTTTTAAAGATGTAATATGGTTGCCTATGAGAAAACTCTCTACAATTAGCCTTTTCAGAAACTAGAGGACTATGGGTAATCTCATTGTTTGTACACCAAAATGAAAATAATGTTATGTCATTGGTTACATTTCAAATGTTTAGATCATTTTTAACCAATCACAACGTTGTGGTGTACGCTTTTCCATATATTACCCATAATGCATTAGATTCCTAAACGGTGAATTTTCAGTACTATTGGCTATATTGTGGTGGCCATTTTTAATTGGTGGAAGAAGCAAGTGTGGGAGAGAGACCTACAACATTCAACAGGAAAACTGCACATGCCACCATAGGAGTTGGAACTCATGAACTCAGTATTGACAGACTACACAGCTACTTTTACATAGGTACTATTTCTGTACCAAAAATCTGTAGTACTGGAAATCTTCTTTTAATATACAGTACTATTTTGTTACTTGAAAAAAATATGGTAATATTTAAGTACCTGTATTTTATAGTACTTGATTTATACTTGAAATGTAAGTAAGTACTACAGATTTTTGGTTACACAGTAACATTTTCAGCATTTTGAAAGTTTGTCTTTTTCAAATCACATAAAGTTATGATGTTCAAACATGGAATACTGTGATCAATATTGGTATTATGTTTGTACCAATATTTTAGGTACAAATCAAGTACTGGAAAATACTAGTACATTAATATTACAATAATTTTTAAGTAAAGAAATAGTACTAAATATTAAAAGTAAATTTCCAGTACTACATATTTAGTACAGAAATAGTACCTATGTAAAAGTAGCTGTGTATAGGGATAAAGTAAATAAACTAATAGGACCAATGAATTAAAAGCTGACAGTATTACAAGCTTACCTAGAATCAGATATATTTTTATTTGTTTCCATTTTCCCGTCACCCGACTCTCCTTCTCCTTGCCCTGTAATAATAATAATTTCTGTGAATATTTGATATAAACAACATGAGCTTACAATATAAAAATATCAGTCATAATGTGGATGCATTATCATTCGTAGGCTTCCAATTTTAGTGGATTTCATGAGAACATGTTAGCAGGAAAATTCAATGTTTATCAAAACTACAAAACAAATTTCTACGAAAATACGTTTCATCAATCCATGAATATAAATTATGAAGGCAGGCAAATAAATGATTTGTCAGTACAGTGGTATACATGAATTTTCCCATACATATTATTTTTAACACACTGAAACCAGCATGAGTTTATCTAAATTTTTCCTATTTGTTTTCATGTTTAAAACATACCATAAATCTGGTATTGAGTGAACAGAGAAAACAGCATGGAGCTAAACATTTCTATTACATGACTTAGAAAGACAGGACACAAATAAAACTTATTCCAGGTATCTGTGTAAGGCCAAAAACTTTTATTTTTTGGTTTCATCATAATTTTATAAGCTTAGTCATTTTAAAATTAATTGTTTTGTTTAAATTGTGGACAACATTGCTCTTTCAAAATTTCAATTTGAAAGCCTCAATGGGGGATATCCCCCACAAATAGTAAAAGTTGGCAGTAATGTTGTTTATATCAACTATATATAGATCATGTCCAGCAATGAGGTCAGTTTAAAACTTAATCTTTTGGTATTGCATAATTTATAAATCAATCCCACAAACACATAATATTTCATATGAAAGAGGGCTCTTGCATGACAGAAGATCTTTCTATGAAATATTTAATTTCTATAGACTAAATTAACAAAACTCCTAGTTCCCCAACTTTACCACCAGGTGGAATTTTCTGTTTCACCTTTCCTATTTTTAATTACTCGTTTTACAATACATTGAACTTTTCACATTCATTCCCTAAATAAATAACGTTTTTTCCTCTTTACATAAAATAACATTTGTGAATGCACTCTAAATAGCTCTGTTTTACCTTTGGTGACATTTTGTATTAAATAAAAACAAAAAAAGGTTTATTTTAACAGTGGCAAAGTACACAAATCAACATTAATTCAAATTCAATATTCAAAACAAAAAGATAGCTGCTGGAAAGATGTGAAATTAAGGTCAATTAAATGTTTTATCCAGTCAAATCAAGGTCAACTAAAGGTTTTTTTTCCATGTCAAATCAAGGTTAATCAATATTTTGCAATAATTTCTGTATTTAATTCATTTTATGCAAATGATCTGAATATTAAAAAGAACACCCACTGGCATATAGTTTTGTCACAGTTGTCTATGTTTAATATTTAAAACTTTATCCAGAATGAAACAAATAGATGAGTAAATAAGAAAAACAATTTGTGAATACATCAAAAAAATAAAATTCCTATTACAACGACAAAATAAGACTCATGTAGAGTATTAAGATTCTATGTGTCACTTGGTAAATATTAACTTCACAGAGCATAGAGTATTCAGCATGTTGAGAGTACATACATCAGTAGTTCCCTGTGTCACTTGGTAAATATTAACTTTTCAGAGTATTTCAAAGTCCCTAAATTATAATTTTTTATGTGTAAATAGGTGCATATTGACTTTTTGGAGCTATTAAAGAGTACTTGGAGTATATAAGTTGAATTTCGTTGACCTACCTTTTGACTTTTCTGAGTGTAGAGTATTAAGGGTACGTAAATCAGTAGTTAACATAAGTAGTTTAACAAACAGAGTTGTATCCCCTTTAGGTAATGTGACCTACCTATTGACTTTTCTGAGTGTAGAGTATTAAGGGTAAGTAAATCAGTAGTTTTCATCAGTAGTTTAGCAAACAGAGTTGTGTCCCCTTTAGGTAATGTGACCTACCTATTGACTTTTCTGAGTGTAGAGTATTAAGGGTACGTAAATCGGTAGTTTTCATCTGTAGTTTAGCAAACAGGGTTGTGTCCCCTTTAGGTAATGTGACCTACCTATTGACTTTTCTGAGTGTAGAGTATTAAGGGTACGTAAATCGGTAGTTTTCATCAGTAGTTTAGCAAACAGAGTTGTGTCCTCCTTATGATTAGTATTTATCACGGTCTGTAGACTCTCCGTTAGTTTGTTCTGTAGCTTCTCTATCTGTTCTACATTTCGTAAACCTGGACGATCTGAAAATAAAATTACCTTATAAACAAGCATGAAGAAAAAAAGTCTGTAAAACTGGATTGCCGGACAGACTGATTGAGTGCAAAGCTTAAGTCTCCTAGACTTCATTGGTTGGGAACTAATAATCAACTATATGCCAATAATTTAGTTTTGGAAGTAACGCATCTTCTGATTGGCTGACGTTATTTTGTTATCAGCCCAAAGACATGATTTTTTCATGTGACCGTGACGTTATATACGTTTTTTCATGGTTTTCTACGGTTTAAAATGGAATTAAGAATTAAAAGAAATGACTGAAATAATTTTTCTGTCTATTCGAAATAACATAAAAATTGTGGTGCACACTGTTAAATAACCCTCTACGCGCGTTATTCAGTGTGCACCAAATTTTTTATGTTATTTCTTCATAGATAGAAAAAAATATTACAGTCATTCCTTAAATATTTGTTACTGATACTGAAAGGCAAAGGTGTATTTAGGCCAATAAAAAAATTCTAGTTACTCATCCAATTTTCCCTTAATTCTGCATTTGAAATCATCAAATGAATTTTGTTTTTTAAGGATTTTAAATAAATGAATGGTGAATGACACAGAAGATGCCCCTGCTGGCATAGAACCTTGTAAAAGTGACGCTACCCAAATTTGTACTTTATCTGTGTTTTGAGGTAATGAACATTCTCCTTAAGTTTCATAACATTTGGTTGAGGCAAACGTAAGTTAACAATTTTTCACTTATAAAGAGCCATAACTCTAGAACAGTGAAAGTTTCAGGTTGTTTAAAACCATGGAGTTGGCCGAGATGTAACTTACCAGGAGATAACAGCACTATTGCAGAAAACAATGCGATTTCTTCCTCTGCTAACTTTAACATGTTGAACCTCTCGGCAAAATCAAACATGGAGTCCAACAGGAAACCAGCAGAATTGGTGGACTGAAATAATTGTAATAAAGAATAATAAGAATGAAGCAAAAAAATACACGAATCAGTCAGCAACAATAGTTTTCCAAGCTGAAATCTTTCAGAAATTTGAAAGATCTCCTGAACTTTTTTATCAATGATATCAGCTTAAAAGTGTCAAAAACTATGTTCCTTATGTCTGACAGTAAATAAGAGAAATATAGATTCCTACATAAAGTGTCAGAATCTGTTTCTCTGATGATGTTTATCGTTCTTTTCAAAAGACTTTCAGAAACTAGTGTTCTTTATATATGCGAGGTCATCAGACATGGTCGCCTTTTTTCATGACGTCACAATAGGAAAATTCAGAAGAAAACAAAACATTTTGATGTCATAATCAAATTTTGACTAATCATTTGCTGAGGACAGATATTTCACTAGTGAGGAGAAATATTTCTCACACCGATCAAGAAATTTGAATATAGCACAAAAATTAGAGAAAAACTTCAATTTTATGATGGGCTACCAAAGTTCATCAAATTCCTAAAACTTCCAACCACCAGTCAGGGGTACTACTTGTACAAGTGTATTTTATTTACTTGAAGAAGTAAAAAAAAATATACACATATAAGTAAATTTGTAGGATACTTATACAAGTGAATTTTATTTACTTGTATAGGTAAAAAAAAAATTGGCTGAGTTATGTCCCTTCCGCATTCAGATTTTTTTACTTGTATAGGTAAAAAAATCATCCTTTCTTCTTTTCTTGAATTCTGATGATTTCTTTGCTCTAATAGAATTTTAATTTGTGTACCCTTTGCAGATTTCTTTACTAATCATTCAAGTGTAATTTCATGGACAATGAAAGTCCTATTTGTCTGTTATCTTCTTAACACTGCTCATTTACAAGCCCCAAAAGAGCAATTTTTGATTGCCTTGCACAAATATACAAGATCTTTGCTCAATCAGTTTCTTTGATGAATTAATGAGATGAAACATTGAACCTCAATGGAAAAATTTGAGCAAACCTGGGAAAAATCATTAAAGGCATGATTTTACATCTCAAAACTTGAGGATTTTTGTGGGATTGTAAGAAAAATTTACTTGTACAAGTAAATTTTTCAGAAAATTAAGGGGAGATTATTCAAACATTATTTAATTACTTATATGTGTATATTTTTTTCACTTCTTCAAGTAAATAAAATACACTTGTACAAGTAGTACCCCTGACTGACCACAGAAAGTACCATATTGTTGACTAAAAAAGTTTATTTAATTATAAAACTTAAAATGCCAACGAATGCAAAAAAATATAATACAAACAGTTTGACTCTAGATAGTATCATGTGACTATACAGAAGCTTCTGTTAAAATAAAACTTAATCAAAATGTTTACTAAAAAAAATTTTCTTAATAAAAGACAAATTTCTTTAGATACTCTTTCGTGATTATGACAAAGTTTCTGTCAAGATTTAATTAAGTTCAAAGAGGGTTTGACAAAATTGAAGTTCTGCTAATTTGATATACAAGTGTAAATATTATATCTTACATCTGGAGGTGGCCGTTTGAAGAGTTTGCCACTAATTTGATATACAAGTGTAAATATTATATCTTACATCTGGTGGTGGCCGTTTGAAGAGTTTGCCGCATGTAAACATCATTGTCCCATTGTCTGTATCAAACAAACAAGCGTGTCTAACCAGTAAAACTTCAAACGTTGCTGCCTGAAAAAAAGTATAAAGGTTTCAATTATCATTTTGTATAAAATTAAAAGAATTAGTCAGTGCAGATGTTTACACATTCAATCACATTCCTGTTTCCATTCTGAATTCTACTTTTCTTATTAATATAAAGTTATCAATAAATGTTTGTATTGAGTTATTTCCTATTAATCTTTATTTTACCTGAAAGGAGAAGGTCCAGTAAGACCCCTTTTTGGCCCCAGAATAAAGCATTTTTACAAAATTGTTAAAATGTAAACTTTTAGTTATTTATTGGAAAGTAGCTAGAATGCTTCTGCTACATAAATATTGACTATTTTTTACAATACAATGCACATATATCGGGTACTAACACCATTTAGTCATGCTAAATTACTGAAATCTTCACAATTCTAGCGTTTTAGTTAAATTTTAGACGGTTTCTGTGTAAAGCGAAAGTGGCCGCATTCGTGTTCATCCATAATATTGAAATGTAAGTTGTATTTGATGATAATACATAACATATATATAGGTTGAGGAGGAACACGGATGCAGCCACTTTCATTTTTGACAAAAACCATCCGAAAAGTGACATTTTTCGGCATATTTGGTAGATTTTTCATATTTGAGCTTGAATCGGATAGTTTTTTAATGCCTAATCAGTTAAAATCTTTCACATAAACTAATTGAATCATATAAAATAGACACTTAAGTGTTTAAAAAGTGGTCAAAATCTTTCGTCAGATGAACTTAAAATTTGAGGCCAAAATGGGTCCTTACCGGACCTACTCCTTTGATATTAATGAAAAATGTGTAGTATATCTCCTTTAAATTTCGTTCACTTCTTTTGATGCAGGAAATTGATTGAGTGTGAAATATGATTGGTTTTTGGTGGAGTTTGCTTAATCTTTAGTTTTCTATGCTGTGTTTAGAAGACTGTGTTAAGTCTATGGATTGTTTTTTTGTATTTTTTCTATGGCATTATCTGTTTGTTGTTTTTATGTATGAGTTTGAATATATCTTTGGTATCTGTTATTTCTTTTTTTATATATAAATACTTGTCATGTGTTGATACTGTAAACCAACTTATTTTCACGGATTACTTTATTTCACATTTTACCCTTTCTTCACCACTTTGCGGCTATTTAATTTCACGATTTTCTGATTTACTTGATAAAGTTTAATAAGGGAATAACCAAGTTTTACATATTCAGGACAACTTTTATTTCCGTTATTTTTCTTCCGCAAAAATAAGCTGGTTTACAGTATGTAAATGACAATCGACATATGTTTTAGACACGCATGTGTTGATGACTGATATATGTTAAGAAACCTGTCATGTTATTTTATTTACCTTCAGTAGAGTGACTTGATCATCCTGATTTAGAATACAGAAGCCAGGAACAGATTTGGCAAAGTTAACCACAGAGATAATGGCGGGTGTGTAGAAATCGTAAAAGTCCTCCCATTCCTGGCTGTTATCGTTTGGGTCTCGGGCAAGCTGGGCATTCAATGGGCAAGCCTACAATAAATCACAAAGATTATGCAAACACATGTACAAATGTATGATATATGTATTCATAAATTACTTTTTGAAATACCAAGGTCCAGATAAATGTGGATAAATTAAAATATATATCAATCAAGTTGATGAAAAAACAGATATTTGAGTCGAAGATGAAGATTTATTGTTCATTAAAACATAATGCTGCCTCTCTGATGGACTTAACATTTTGATGTTTTAAGATAGTCTTTTATTATGTGAGCAGAAATGTCTAGGAAATCCTTGCACCACAAACTTTTCTTCCTTCTGGACACAAATGTTTTATGTAGCAAGATAGCTAGACTCACCATGTGAGCAGGGACGTTTAGGAAATCATTATTGTACAATGGTGCAGCATTTTGATGTACGCAGTTAAAAACCCAGTCTTACCATATGAGAGGGGACATTTAGGAAATCATTATTGCACAAGGCTGCCTCCCTCATGGTCTGTACATTTTGAGGAGGTATTGTGTTAGTCTGTCTGTGTGCCAGTATAACAGCTTGAATGAGATCATCAGGATTTTGTAGTAAGGTATGGAGTTGGTTCACCTGAGTCTGACAGTTCACACGATGCATTTGTTCGATAATTCTAGCTTTCTCTTTCTTTGGGACACGTCCGAAGCGGACAGCTAAAATAGAAAGATTGATAAATAATTGTCATTAGCTTGTACAAAATCTGTAAAAGGCTGCATGGAAGTATGACCATAATGAAACAGCTCCTTACCAGAGACCAATTCATGACGACTCTAGCAACTAAAGGTCACTGTACAGCTTTCAACAATGAGCAAACCCCATATCATACAAAAAGCTATAAAAGGCCCTGTCAGACATGACAAAATGTAAAAATAATTCAAACCACAAAAATAATGGCCCATGCACCAGATAATTCTAAATAAGGGGTCATCCATAATTGTCAACCATTTTCCAAAGTGTACAAAACATACACTTTTCAGACCCCCCACCCTCCCTCAAAAAGTGTACTTTTTTCTTGATAAAAAGAAGATCTTGTCTATTATAGTTTTGTTTAATATAGAAATTTGCACAGAAAATAATTTGAAACATATCTGCCTGTTTTATTTGATAAATTTAAACTAGAGGCTCCAAAGAGCCTGTGTCGCTCACCTTGGTCTATGTGAATATTAAACAAAGGACGCATTTGAATTCATGACAAAATTGTGTTTTGGTGATGGTGATGTGTTTGTATATCTTACTTTACTGAACATTATTGCTGCTTACAATCATTCTATCTATATTGAACTTGGCCTAAGAGCTTCAGTGGAAAATGTTAGTTAAAATTTACAAATTTTATGAAAATTGTTAAAAATTGACTATAAAGGGCAATAACTCCTTATGGGGTCAATTGACCATTTAGGTCATGTTAACTTATTTTTAGGTGTTACTTTGCTGTACATTGTTTCCCTTTACAGTTTATCTCTATCTATAATAATATTCAAGATAATAACAAAAAACGGCAAAATTTCCTTAAAATGACTAATTCAGGGGCAGCAACCTAACAGCAGTTTGTCCAATCCATCTGAAAATTTCATGACAAATAGATCTTGACCTGATTAACAATTTTACTCCCTGTTAGATTTGCTCTAAATGCTTTGGTTTTTGAGTTATAAGCAAAAAACTGCATTTTACCCCTATGTTCTATTTTTAGCCATGGCGGCCATCTTTGTTGGTTGGCCAGGTCACGCCACACAATTTTTAAACTAGATACCCCAATGATGATTGCGGCCAAGTTTGTTTAAATTTGGCCTGGTAGTTTCAGAGGAGAAGATTTTTGTAAAAGATTACCAAGATTTACGAAAAATGGTTAAAAATTGACTATAAAGGACAATAACTCCTAAAGTGGTCAACTGACCATTTTGGTTATGTTGACTTATTTGTAGATTTTACTTTGCTGAACATTATTGCTGTTTACAGTTTATCTCTATCTATAATAATATTCAAGATAATAACAACTAGAGGCTCTAAAGAGCCTGTGTCGCTCACCTTGGTCTATGTGCATATTAAACAAAGGACACAAATGGATTCATGACAAAATTGTATTTTGGTGATGGTGATGTGTTTGAAGTTCTTACTTTACTGAACGATTTTGCTTCTTACAATTATATCTATCATGAACTTTGCCCATTAGTAACAGAGAACTATATTTGGTAAAAATTTACATAAATTTACCAAATTAATGAAAATTGTTAAAAATTGACTATAAAGGGCAATAACTCCTTCAGTGGTCAATTGACCATTTAGGTCATGTTGACTTATTTGTAGATCTTACTTTGCTGAACATTATTGCTGTTTACAGTTTATCGCTATCTATAATAGTATTCAAGATAACCAAAAACGGCAAAATTTCTTTAAAAATTACCAATTGGAGGGCAGCAACCCAACAACCAGTTGTCCAATTCATCTGAAAAATTCAGGGCAGATAGATATTGACTTGATTAACAATTTAACTTCTTGTCAGATTTGCTCTAGATGCTTTGGTTTCATAGTTATAAGCAAAAAACTGCATTTTACCCCTATGTTCTATTTTTAGCCGTGGCCGCCATCTTGGTTGAATGGCCAGGTCATCAGACACATTTTTCAAACTAGATACCCCAAAGATGATTGTGGCCTAGTAGTTTCAGTGGAGATTTTGTAAAAGATTACTTAGATTTATGAAAAATGGTTAAAGATTGACTATAAAGGGCAATAACTCCTAAAGGGGTCAACTGACCATTTTGGTCATGTTGACTTATTTGTAGATCTTACTTTGCTGAACATTATTGCTGTTTACAATTTATCTCTATCTATAATAATATTCAAGATAATAACCAAAAACAGCAAAATTTCCTCAAAATTACCAATTCAGGGGCAGCAACCCAACAACCGATTGACCGATTCATCTGAAAATTTCAGGGCAGATAGATCTTGACCTGATAAACATTTTTACCCCTTGTCAGATTTCCTCAAAATGCTTTGGTTTTTGAGTTATCAGCCAAAAACTGCATTTTACCCCTATGTTCTATTTTTAGCGGTGGCGGCCATCTTGGTTGGTTGACCAGGTCACGCCACACATTTTTTAAACTAGATACCCCAAAGATGATTGTGGCCAAGTTTGGATTAATTTGGCCCAGTAGTTTCAGAGGAGAAGATTTTTGTAAAAGATTACTTTAATTTACGAAAAATGGTTAAAAATTGACTATAAAGGGCAATAACTCCTAAACGGGTCAACTGACCATTTTGGTCATGTTGACTTATTTGTAGATCTTACTTTGCTGAACATTATTGCTGTTTACAGTTTATCTCTATCTATAATAATATTCAAGATAATAACCAAAAACAGCAAAATTTCCTCAAAATTACCAATTCAGGGGCAGCAACCCAACAACCGATTGACCGATTCATCTGAAAATTTCAGGGCAGATAGATCTTGACCTGATAAACATTTTTATCCCATGTCAGATTTCCTCAAAATGCTTTGGTTTTTGAGTTATAAGCCAAAAACTGCATTTTACCCCTTTGTTCTATTTTTAGCCGTGGCGGCCATCTTGGTTGGTTGACCAGGTCACGCCACACATTTTTTAAACTAGATACCCCAAAGATGATTGTGGCCAAGTTTGGATTAATTTGTCCAAGTAGTTTCAGAGGAGAAGATTTTTGTAAAAGATTACTTTAATTAACGAAAAATGGTTAAAAATTGACTATAAAGGGCAATAACTCCTAAACGGGTCAACTGACCATTTTGGTCATGTTGACTTATTTGTAGATCTTATTTTGCTGAACATTATTGCTGATTACAGTTTATCTCTAACTATAATAATATTCAAGATAATAACCAAAAACAGCAAAATTTCTTTCAAAATTACCAATTCAGGGGCAGCAACCCAACAACCGATTGACCGATTCATCTGAAAATTTCGGGGCAGATAGATCTTGACCTGATAAACATTTTTACCCCATGTCAGATTTGCTCTAAATGCTTTGGTTTTTGAGTTATAAGCCAAAAACTGCATTTGACCCCTATGTTCTATTTTTAGCCGTGGCGGCCATCTTGGTTGGTTGACCGGGTCACGGCACACATTTTTTAAACTAGATACCCCAATGATGATTGTGTCCAAGTTTGGTACAATTTGGCCCAGTAGTTTCAGAGGAGAAGATTTTTGTAAAAGTTAACAACGACGACGGACGACGGACGACGACGGACGCCGGACGCAAAGTGATGGGAAAAGCTCACTTGGCCCTTCGGGCCAGGTGAGCTAAAAAACAGCAAAATTTCCCTAAAATTACCAATTCAGGGGCAGCAACCCAACAACAGGTTGTCCGATTCGTCTGAAAATTTCAGGGCAGTTAGATCTTGACCTGATGAACATTTTTACCCCACGACAGATTTGCTCTAAATGCTTTGGTTTTTGAGTTATAAGCCAAAAACTGCATTTTACCCCTATGTTCTATTTTTAGCCGTGGCGGCCATCTTGGTTGGTTGGTGGGGTCACCGGACACAATTTTTAAACTAGATACCCCAATGATGATTATGGCCAAGTTTGGATTAATTTGGCCCAGCAGTTTCAGAGGAGAAGATTTTTGTAAAAGTTAACGACGACGGACGACGACGGACGCCGGACGCCAAGTGATGAGAAAAGCTCACTTGGCCCTTCGGGCCAGGTGAGCTAAAAAAGCGTACTGTAAAAATGTTGATTGTTTAACCCCCATCCTCCAAGTGTACGTTTTGTACACTTTGGAAAATGGTTGACAATTATGGATGACCCCTAAGTTGTGGTCATTAATAATCTACTAAAACTACACAAAATCTACCATCACCACTTCTCTTTCTTAAGGTGGTATATAACACTACAGGGAGATAACTCTGTAAAAATCAGTGGAACGTTTTGATAACATTCTATTGGTAAGGACATATTAAGGTTCTGGATGATCATAATTAGTGTTTGTCAAATCCCTGAGTGAAGTTGAATGAAAATGTCCAACATTTGTCAAATAAACAATGTTTAATAGACATTGTAAGTGCCTGGTTCATTTTTTTTGAAATTTTTATATTTATGTCAAACTCAAAAGGTCAAAGTCAATATTTTGTAATTTTTTTTATGAAAATTAATTAAAAGAGCAAATTTTTATTAATTATAGATTATCGTTGATCATCTCAACGAGATTGATGTTCTCGCTTGAGCTGGAACAGCGAAAGTGAGAAAAGCAATCGAGTTTAGATGATAATCTGTTTATCGCTATTTTACCTATGACAACCTTGTCAATTTCAATGTCAATTTCGTTAGCAACGCCACATGGTCTCCTTAGTTTCTAGCGATAATTTTTCCATCTCAAGCGAGAAGCATGATATGAAAATTATCACAAAAAAGATCAAAGGAAAAATGCACAAAATAGGGATAATGTTTAGTATCACCATTAAAGAGCAAAAAACATCAATATATATACATAATGAAATCTACAGGGTTGTTTATGCCCTTGTGCCCGTTGTTAATAGTTACGGTTTTAAATCAAGAAAGTTGTGAATTTCACCTTCTATTCTTGTAATCAGTGGGTTTAAACTTCCTTGATAAACATATTGGCCAATTTATGTGATAATCATTCTCACATTTAAACACAAAACATCTGCATGTGGATTGAACATTTGTGAAAATTGAAATTTATCAATTTTATGATATTTTACAGACCTTCAAAATTGGTGAACTTTTAATTTTTTTTTATACTTAACTTTAAGGATGCACACCTCTGAGGAGCCAAACATTTCTAGAATTTTAACGTTTTACTTTAACCTGATTTTATGGGTTTTAAAGACTTTTTTAGAAAGTAATTGCTAAAGAAAAAATCTTATGGTGGTGCACTTCATTTTTTGCTACAGCCTTTTGAAAATGGATTCCAACAAAAATAAATGAATCAACACTAGACAAGTGACATCTCGATCGTCCACAGCATCCTACATTTGACTGTCCTTGGACAATGTGTTTACCTTGTTGATTATTGATTTGGTATCAAAGCAATCCCTTACTTCTTTTCTTAAGTAATTATTATATCTATAGATATATACATCATAACAAAGACGTTAGTAGTCTGTATGTGTAAACACATTTTTTACATCAATATAATTACTAAATTAGGTCATATGTCCTCTTTACGTATCTTATTCCCCCCTTTATTACAGAGACGTATCTTATCCCCCCTTTAGACGTATCTTATCCCCCCTTTATTACAGAGACGTATCTTATTCCCCCCTTTATTACAGAGACGTATCTTATTCCCCCCTTTATTACAGAGACGTATCTTATTCCCCCCTTTATTACAGAGACGTATCTTATCCCCCCTTTATTACAGAGACATATCTTATCCCCCCTTTATTACAGAGACGTATCTTATTCCCCCCTTTATTACAGAGACATATCTTATCCCCCCTTTATTACAGAGACGTATCTTATCACCCCCTTTATTACAGAGACGTATCTTATTCCCCCCTTTATTACAGAGACATATCTTATCCCCTCCTTTATTACAGAGACGTATCTTATCCCCCCTTTATTACAGAGACAGAGAGACGTATCTTATTCCCCCCTTTATTACAGAGACGTATCTTATCCCCCCTTTATTACAGAGACGTATCTTATCCCCCCCTTTATTACAGAGACGTATCTTATCCCCCCTTTATTACAGAGACGTATCTTATCCCCCCTTTATTACAGAGACGTATCTTATTCCCCCCTTTATTACAGAGACGTATCTTATTCCCCCCTTTATTACAGAGACGTATCTTATTCCCCCCTTTATTACAGAGACGTATCTTATTCCCCCTTTATTACAGAGACATATCTTATTCCCCCCTTTATTACAGAGACGTATCTTATCCCCCCTTTATTACAGAGACGTATCTTATCCCCCCTTTATTACAGAGACGTATCTTATCCCCCCTTTATTACAGAGACGTATCTTATCCCCCCTTTATTACAGAGACGTATCTTATCCCCCCCTTTATTACAGAGACGTATCTTATTCCCCCCTTTATTACAGAGACGTATCTTATCCCCCCTTTATTACAGAGACGTATCTTATCCCCCCTTTATTACAGAGACGTATCTTATTCCCCCCTTTATTACAGAGACGTATCTTATCCCCCCTTTATTACAGAGACGTATCTTATTCCCCCCTTTATTACAGAGACGTATCTTATTCCCCCCTTTATTACAGAGACGTATCTTATCCCCCCCTTTATTACAGAAACGTATCTTATTCCCCCCTTTATTACAGAGACGTATCTTATTCCCCCCTTTATTACAGAGACGTATCTTATTCCCCCCTTTATTACAGAGACGTATCTTATTCCCCCTTTATTACAGAGACGTATCTTATCCCCCCTTTATTACAGAGACGTATCTTATTCCCCCCTTTATTACAGAGAAGTATCTTATCCCCCCTTTATTACAGAGACGTATCTTATCCCCCCTTTATAACAGAGACGTATCTTATTCCCCCCTTTATTACAGAGACGTATCTTATTCCCCCTTTATTACAGAGACGTATCTTATCCCCCCTTTATTACAGAGACGTATCTTATCCCCCCTTTATAACAGAGATGTATCTTATTCCCCCCTTTATTACAGAGACGTATCTTATTCCCCCTTTATTACAGAGACGTATCTTATTCCCCCCTTTATTACAGAGACGTATCTTATTCCCCCCTTTATTACAGAGACGTATCTTATTCCCCCTTTATTACAGAGACATATCTTATTTCCCCCTTTATTACAGAGACGTATCTTATCCCCCCTTTATTACAGAGACGTATCTTATCCCCCCTTTATTACAGAGACGTATCTTATCCCCCCTTTATTACAGAGACGTATCTTATCCCCCCTTTATTACAGAGACGTATCTTATCCCCCCCTTTATTACAGAGACGTATCTTATTCCCCCCTTTATTACAGAGACGTATCTTATCCCCCCTTTATTACAGAGACGTATCTTATCCCCCCTTTATTACAGAGACGTATCTTATTCCCCCCTTTATTACAGAGACGTATCTTATCCCCCTTTATTACAGAGACGTATCTTATTCCCCCCTTTATTACAGAGACGTATCTTATTCCCCCCTTTATTACAGAGACGTATCTTATCCCCCCCTTTATTACAGAAACGTATCTTATTCCCCCCTTTATTACAGAGACGTATCTTATTCCCCCCTTTATTACAGAGACGTATCTTATCCCCCCTTTATTACAGAGACGTATCTTATTCCCCCTTTATTACAGAGACGTATCTTATCCCCCCTTTATTACAGAGACGTATCTTATTCCCCCCTTTATTACAGAGAAGTATCTTATCCCCCCTTTATTACAGAGACGTATCTTATCCCCCCTTTATAACAGAGACGTATCTTATTCCCCCCTTTATTACAGAGACGTATCTTATTCCCCCCTTTATTACAGAGACGTATCTTATTCCCCCCTTTATTACAGAGACGTATCTTATCCCCCCTTTATTACAGAGACGTATCTTATCCCCCACCTTATTACATAGAGGTTGGAATATAATAGTACATGTATCATAATTCATGGCATTTTTTATTTATAAATAAAATTGAGAAAGGAAATGGTGAATATGTCAAAGCGACAACCACCCGACAATAGAGCAGACAACAGCCTTTATATAGAAATTTCATATATAAAAATTAAATTAATAAATGTCCTTTTAAATATATTTATCTTTAATCAAGTGAGAAAAAAACAAAAAAAACAATAAAGAAGTTTAAATAACCAAACTTACAAGGGAACGGAACCTTAGCTCAAACTGAAAAGCAAGCTATAAAGGGACCTAAAAATGTCTAATGTAAAACTTTTCAAACCTGAAAGCTAACCATCTAATGTAATTAAGCTCAGAAGACACAGAATTCAGATTTTTCTTTTTTTTTTGTAATTTAATAGAAATTTTGTGGTAACTTTATGAACTTTAAGACATTAGTTTTCATTTCCTTTACTTTGTTCATTAATAAATAGCATAAATAGATTTTTCCTACATTTTGCATTGTATTTATGTAGTTTTTAAATGTCATCAGTAATTTTAAAACATTAGATCTCATTTCTAAAACAATTTCATCATGTTTATCCACCAAAAAATTAATAGAATTATCATGTTATATATAAACTTCAGTGCAGAGAGAAATCTATTTTAGGATATAAATTCATTGGTTTTTAATGTCAAATAGTATTTGATTTCTGTTGCTCTTTTAAGCTTAGGTCTTTTTAAAATCATGAAATTCCTTGGGTTTTCCAGAATATTATGTTGTCCCCCAACTTTTAAAAGGACATGAATCCTTAGCACAAAAATGAAACTGGGGATACATGGATTAAATGGGGACAGAATAACCAGCAATTTAAACAGTAAAACGAGTACAAATTTTCTAAAGGCTGAATGCAGACTTTGCAAAATTAAGAATTCAAATACCAATGGAAAATTGTTGCTCATGGAATACCTGAAAACAAGGTAGAAAATTCACAGATCCATTATTTCAACAGAACTTTAAGTTTTTTACTTACCATCCCTGGACATACCAACTGCAATACATTTCTTCAACCTGCAATATAAAGTGAAAATAATTTAATTTTGATTGAAAATTCTAACCAAATTAAATTCCTATAAAAAATGCGTTTGTATGATTGTTTGTTTGTTAGTTGGTCTTTGACTAGTAAGTGGAGGTAGTCCGAGAAATGGGATAGAACAATTGACCTCCCCAGGAAAATTGTTATTTTAAAACAATAGCTTGTAAGATTATCTCCCTTGTTATTTTAAATCAATATCTTGTTAAATTATCTGCCCTTGGTATTTTAAAACAACAAGTAGTTGGATTATCTCCCTTGATATTTTATAACAGTGTGAATTAAGGTAACACGATACCGAATGGCATATCTCCCGATTTCCAAACTTTTTGGCATACGCGTTCTTTGCACCGAGTTACATCGAAATATGTAATAAAAAATGGGGGGCACCATTTTTGTTTTCTTGGTATTTTCATTGGAAAACGTCGATTTGGGCGACAAATTTACTTAGGTATATAGGGGAAATGCCTGTTTTTCGGCTAACCTTTTTAGATTTTCCAATGGATGGCTATGTTCTTATATACGGAGAACAACAAAAAACTAACATAATATTCAGAATTACAAACTGAATTCATACATGTATAGAAAATCATATGTCACCATCCTTGTTTTTGAAATAAATGGCTTCAAAATTGATTGATACCCTTAGAATTTGACCTAAAACGTGTGACGTTATTGAATACAGAATGTAACGTTTTTCTCCAGAGAAATGGAAAACACAAAATGTGTCGGGATCTGAAGGGTGTTTATTTTATTTTCGTTTCCCCTGTCAGGTTTCCGTAAATTTCCTAGTGATGAGATTCTACTGATATAATTTATTTCGTCCTACACATAGAAATTTCACTAACATGAATTTAACATTAATCTCGTCTGATTTTTACACTTAACGAGCATATTAAATACCTTCATATTTTTGGTAAAATTCGAGTGAAAATAACATAAAATGTTTTACGTGTGATTCATTTGAATTACTGAGTTTTTAACTCCATCTTTTATGAAAATGGTGTTGTCATTGCTTCATCCATGTAGAAAAATAGTACTTTAAAAATTCGATTCAGTTGACAGTGGTATAATTACTCTGTTTTGGATGGTTGTTCAGTGGCAAATAGTTCATGCATGATAAATAAAATAAAAAAACTCAAAGAAAAATTCAAAACTTTCATTCTTGACTTGCTACGTACATTTGTATAGTGTACTTTGCGTGGTGTAAATGTGCGAGATGCTTGCTAAGCAAGTCGGACAAACATTGCAAACTGTATGCAAAATTTCACTATTAGTTCAACAGTCTGGCATTTGTGAAAATTATTTTATAAAACAAATCTTGAGATCATATATGCATTCTTTATAAGTAAAACAAACTGCGAAACATAAAAGCTCAAGCTTGAAATTCCACATGCAGGAGATGTTATCCGGAGTCTGTACTGGGCGGGCCTTTATAATCTATCAAAATGCCTAATCAGGCAACCTGCCATGAACAAAAAAAAATAAGAAAATCCAAAAGGTATGCGTACCTTTAAAAAATAGGTGCACAATTTAAACATGAAGCAAAAAGACTATCAAGTGTGGGATTGACGGTCGAATTTACACAGGTGAAACAATATGATGTTGCGTGCTCTATTAGTTTCAAGTGGCGATTTTGAATTGTAGGATTGATTGCTGGTAACTTTACGTCCAGTGGCAAATATTTTATGCATGTTCAAGACGCAGTTTACAATAAATAATACATCCCTCACAGCCAAATGGACGCCTCACTTTGGAAGCATTTTACTGCCGGTCGGAAGAAGACCCAAGTGACCATATTGTTATCCCTATTCACCCTAGGCCTTGGGGTGTAAATTGTAGGATATAAACAAAATATAAAATTATGTGCAGTATACATTGTCACTCGCTACGAAACAAGTGGAAAGCTCGGCGAGTCTCGCTTTCCATCGTGTTTCTAAAACTCATGCTAATACATTTTATACTAGTATTACAATATACATACATGTATATGATTTTTTTTTATATAAAATTGAGAATGGAAATGGGGAATGTGTCAAAGAGACAACAACCCGACCAAATAAAAAAACCAACAGCAGAAGGTCACCAACAGGTCTTCAATGTAGCGAGAAATTCCCGCACCCGGAGGCGTCCTTCAGCTGGCCCCTAAACAAATATTTACTAGTTCAGTGATAATGAACGCCATACTAATTTCCAAATTGTACACAAGTTACTAAAATTAAAATAATGCAAGACTGACAAAGGCCAGAGGCTCCTGACTTGGGACAGGCGCAAAAATGCGGCAGGGTTAAACATGTTTGTGAGATCTCAACCCTAATAAATATATATATATATATTTGTGCATGCTTGCTTGTTCTAAAAACTTGTTCTTCTTTTGCATGCTTGTTCTAAAAACTCCTTTCAATACTATGAAACTCCTCGGGCTTTTCTAGACGATAAGGCAGCAACCATTTGATTTTCGGGGGGAGGGGGGGGGGGTGTTTTTGACCCTGAGAAAAAAAATGTTTGTTTCACCCTCATCTGCAACTATATGTAATGCTAAAATTGAAAGAAAAAAAATTGTTTTCGACTTGTCGCCAAAAAAATGGATTGTCTTTCGCCAAAGCCGATAAAAGAAGTTTGTTTAGAAAAAAAATCCATAGCCCACCCCCCCCTCCCCCAGAAAATCAAATGGTTGCTACCTAAGTATGTGAGCAATATGTCCCTCAGGGCCTAAAAAGGCAACTATGTTAATTCTCTTTCAATCGGGTTGTCTCCAAACTTGTACATGTACATTATTTCCACCTCAAATCACAAAAAAAATTAAAAAAATACCACCAAATACCCATGCAAGCGTAATTAACACGAAAATCAAATCTAGAGGATTTCAAGATCTAGCTATTTCAGTCTCTTTTTTCCGTTTGAATAATAATTAGTCAGTCGTTTGATTGTAAATTTGGAGAGAAAAAAAATTGTAACGAAACCAGTCTGACTATAGCCAGTCCCGACTATCAACTTGCGTTTATGGGCGCAAGTAGCAACTTGGGGATGGCTTTAATCATACTGTAACGGGACCTGCTTTTTTCATTATATTTTTGCCAAATCAAGTTCCCATGTATTTCTCAGCCTACGTTAACTTTTTCAGCCTTAATTCTGATGTTGCTGTATATCCTGTGTAGACTTGGTCTATAGCATTACAAATCTAGCACTTTATTTTCAAAATAATTCCGAAACGATATTGGATCTACTCTGTACAGAATAATGAATTTCAGAGACCTTTTATACTGGGACATAGAGAAAGATATATATTCGGCAAAATAACCAAGTAAACCCCTTTCTTAACAATCCATACAAACAAACTATTTTTGTATGAGTTGCAAAGTCTGCTTGTATTGTGCATTATCGACTAATTCTATCCGTATTGTCATCCAGATAAATTTCCTTTTTCCATTTTTCCAGAGCGGTGTTTTAGACGACCATTTTAACAAGAATTAATAGATGTACCAACAATTCCCCGTGTTTTTTTACACATCATCCTAAGTTTCTATAGATTAGATTTCTACTTTCAAAACAAAATTTCATGGTTCATCATGATCAAGAAAAAGTATTTATTGCAAACATATACCAAGAATAAAGACTTGTGATAAAACTCAGTCTATTATATGTAGATAATCGTTCAGATGCTTAAATTTTAAAGAAACAGAATATTTAAAAGTAAAGTAATACATTTTTAAAGATTTTAAAACAATGAGCAATAATAAAAAAAGTTATTAACATTTTCCTCATCGGTCAGGCCATAAGTCTTTGCTCCATCAAGTATCCAGAAAAAGTTACCATTAAAAATGTCACATAAATACCCAATATTTTTTTTTTAATTTTATCACTTTGTGATTGCAAATACTGATGCATTGGCTTGAATGTGTGAACGTTATTCGATAACGTCAGGAACGATAACTCGTGGCGTAACGTCATTCGGTATCGTGTTACCTTAAGGGCAGAAAGCTGCATTGTTTGTTGTGTTCCCTCAAATTTCTTTGCATTGTCTTTGCAGATGACTCTTAAACCAAAACCGTCATATATTCCGAACAATTGTATAATGTCCTTTAAAAGTCCGGTTGGGCAAAGCATGAAACAGTCATTTACTTTTTAGTTTTCAAGGTCATTTTAAATATTTCATGATCTTTTTGACCCAACCTTTTGCCTTTAACAGCCACACATTTCAGGTCATAAAAGTGACATGATGATTAATTACTATCAAAACAACCCCTACTAGTCCTTTTCTTGAGAATTAATTTCACAATATTCAAGAATTTGTTACATTAATTTGAATAAGAAAATATTTCATGTTTTACATATTCACAATAATTTGTGTTAGACTTATTAGTTAATTCGGGAAAGTTGCTTAAAAATTTAGTTGGTTTACAGTATATGAATTAATAAGACCATGAAGACAGCAACCCAACAAAACAAACAACTAAAAAAACATCAAATCTTCTGCAAAAAAATAACAAGGGAGATAATCTTTACAAGCTATTGTTTTAAAATAACAAGGCAGATAATCTTACAAGCTATTGTTTTAAAATAACAAGGCAGATAATCTTAGCTTAAAGGCAGATAATCTTACAAGCTATTGTTTTAAAATAACAAGGCAGATAATCTTACAAGCTATTGTTTTAAAATAACAAGGCAGATAATCTTACAAGCTATTGTTTTAAAATAACATGGCAGATAATCTTACAAGCTATTGTTTTAAAATAACAAGGCAGATAATCTTACAAGCTATTGTTTTAAAATAACAAGGCAGATAATCTTTACAAGCTATTGTTTTAAAATAACAAGGCAGATAATCTTACAAGCTATTGTTTTAAAATAACAAGGGAGATAATCTTTACAAGCTATTGTTTTAAAATAACAAGGGAGATAATCTTACAAGCTATTGTTTTAAAATAACAAGGGAGATAATCTTACAAGCCATTGTTTTAAAATAACAAGGGAGATAATCTTACAAGCTATTGTTTTAAAATAACAAGGAGATAATCTTACAAGCTATTGTTTTAAAAATAACAAGGGAAATAATCTTACAAGCAATTGTTTTAAGATAACAAGGGAGATAATCTAACAAATTGTTGTTTAAAAATTAAAAATAACAAAAATACAAAATTTCAAGAGAAATTCAAATGGAAAGTCTTTTATTAATGGCAAATCAAAAGCTCAAACACACCAAGCAAACAGATACAAATATCATATTCCTGACTTGGTACAAGTACTTCCTTATGTAGAAAATAGTGAATTAAACCTGGTTTTAAAGCTAGCCAAACCTCTCACTTGTATAACTTAATGTATCCTTACCTGCAGTACTGACATCGATTTCTGTTGACTCTCATGATATTACATTGCTGATTCTTTAAACAAGGTCTGTATTGTATCTTCTGCTGAATACTGCGACGGAAAAATCCCTGAAAAGATAAAACATGTGTTGATAATTTCCTTTACAACATACTAAACCCCCTTTGGAAGAGACACACTAATTCTTTTTAAATAGTCGGGATATTACATACTCCAAAACCCAAGTTTTTGGCCCACAAATCGTAACTTATAAAGTAAGAACAATAAATGAACTCCTCAAAATCAATTGCGACTTTTTTTAGTAGAACTTATGGAATATTGTGGTTCAATTTCATAGAGATCCATACACTTATACTCAAGTTGAAAATTAAAAAAAATCATTCTGTCTGACTAGATTTTTTAGTTATTTCAGTTTGGTATATTCTGAAGAAGCTTTGATTCTAGATAAACACAAAATAAAATATTGAAAACAGAATACGGAAAGTCATCATAATATCATCTTTTCCTTAAATCACAAGTTTCTAAATAGCTGTCAATAAACAGAATTTATTTCAGTTTCTACCAATTTGATTTAAACTTAATCAACCATTTATCCCTTAGTAACACATAACCTAATTGCACTTCTATTTAAGTCAATTAAGACAACAGCCTCATCAATACCCCATAAAAACTGAAACAATTTCTGTTAACACACAATGGTTAAATTAAGATATTAACTGGAATCTTATGTTCAAAAATATTCCATAATCTACTTATTAGCTGAATTAGTATAGTAAACTTTGTGTACTGTCTGTGATAAAGAAGTTAATGATAAAAATAGTAGGATGGCGACCAAGGCACAATGTCATACAAACAGAATTACTGGGTTCTATTTTCTATTATAGCCTATTAATTTTCTCGTTTGAATTTTTACTTTTGTGATTTGGGGGTCTTTTATGCTTTATTGGATCAGCTCTGCATGCATTGTTGAAGGCTGTACAATGACTTTCTGGGCCTTTTATAGCTGAATACATGTATGCGCTATGGGATCAGCTCATTGTTGAAGGCTGTTCAATGACCTATAACTGTTAATTTCTGTGTTATTTGTGTTTATGATATAAAAGAAGATGTGATATGACTGCCAATGATGAAACTCTACTCAAGAGACCTGTTGTGCCAAAGCAGGTATCTTGAGTAGAGTTGCATCATTGGCAGTCATATCACATCTTCTTTTATATCATAAACTCAAAGTATAACTGGGTACAGTCATGTTATACAGTAGATTCTGGCAAATCAGATATGGATGTTTTGAAAATGTCAGCAAAAAATTTATCCCATTACCCGATATATTTGATTAAACAATACATCAATTCTTTTCTCTGCATATTAGCCTACATCCTATATATATAATATGGTGGTATTAAAAGGTCAGAAGGTTCTATAAGTTCATTTAAATTAACAGAACAGCTGAAGATACTCGACTGATATTTGAATATTTTAATACGTAAATGGATGTTTTTAAATATTAATGGTCAAGTTAGCTAATTATATATAGTTGAAAAGTTTACTAATAACAGCAAAATACATGTAGTGTAAATGAATAAATTTATTTCAAATCGTTGACATGTCACAATATTGTTTTTTTTTAAGAAAAATTCACAACTGACATTGTTGAATTTTTCACAGAATAAAAACATCACAATATTTCAGAATTTACAGTAAATTAATAGTACAACCATACATAATGTGTTGCAAAATTTTATTAAAATTGATGGATTAGAATATGAATAGAAACATCCAGTATATTTAGACGATTCCTTAATTATTTTAAAGCTGAGTATTTGAAAGCAAGACCATAATTTATCCCTCCTTGCAATTCAAATGTTCAGAAAAAGGGAAGTACCAAATGTGTGTCAGTGACAGAGCTTTGATCCATTGACTTGATGCTGAACAAATATATAGTTATTATTCTATTCACTTGTATCACAGTGAGACAAACATATATTACAATTGCACCTTGTAGACATACAAAGTGATGAATGAACCATATGTTGATGCCTGCCACACAAAAAACATATCAAATACAAAATATTAAAGCTATTGAATAAGAAAAATTATTAAAAACATGGTAGCTGTAATAATTAAATTGGTCCTCTTCATTGATGACAGATTTGTGATGGGTATATGAGGGGAGATAGGACCTTTATCGGGACTCTGGGATCGGGTGTTTTTAAGCTTGGGATTTCGGGATTGACCCTTTTGAGATCCAGGATTTCTTTTTCTAAAATTTCGGGACATCATATATTAAAGCCTGGGATTTCAGAATTTCATGTTATTAAGCCCAAGAATACAGGATCTGGACCCCTCCAACCCCCCTCTTATATCATAACTTATAAATCAGTTCAACCTAATTCATGTTATGAAGTTTTGCAATCAATTTTTACCTATTCACTACAGGTATGCTATGTAACCTTGAATATAATTAACTCATCAGAAAAGAAAATTGAGAAAGTTTAACAATATTGATCACATATGAGGTATGATTGACAATGAGACAGCTATCCATCAGAGGTCAAATGAGGTGGATATAGGCAATTATAGGACACTGTACGGCCTTCAACTCAATCATGTGTAAAACCCATATACTAGTGAGTTTGAGCTATAAAAGACCCAGACATCACAAAATGTAATGAAACAATTTTAAAGAGAAGATGAACAGTTTATTTTACCTAATAACTTTTGATTTTGTTATTTCTATGGACTTTTTTTTTAATTTGCTTTGGATTTCAGTATTTTTGTTATACTTTTTATTATAAAAATGTAAAGATAACTATTCCTCCTTTGAGAAGTTTTCTTTAAACAATTCTCACAGGTATCTAGACACATTTTAATGATAGGTTATAATCTTCTTAGCTAAAATTGTTTTTCAGAAGTAATTTGACAGACGACCTTGAATATATAGGGTGCATCAAATATATAGACACATATTTACTGTGTTTACTCAAGTGTAAAATGCACAATTAACAAAGATTTATAAGGTGCAGAGTAATACTTATTGATAATTACCTATAAATGACATGTTTTCACCCCCTCTAGTCATTCTTTTTACAAGAAGTTCACAAAAAACCATGGCAAATCTCAGATTATTGGTAAAAATAATAATTTGAAGTACATTGGAAAAGTAGGCCAAGGTTAATAGGAGGTAAACAAAAACAACAAATTTATTCATGAGGTGTAATAACAATGGTAAAAATAAAACAATTTTAGCTAAAAAATTAATATTTGATGGGTTAGAAAAAATAAAGGCTATTTTTATTTCCAAATGACAATCACTCATCTTCAGCATTTTTTTCTTTTCAAGTCTCTTGTTCATTGTTTTAAAATACAATGTATCTTGCATACATTTGATAAATCAAGGGTAAACAAAAAATCTAATTTGATATTTTTGTGCAAATAAAAAGTAAAAACACAAAAATACCGAACTCCGAGGAAAATTCAAAAAGGAAAATCAAAAATCAAAAGGCAAAATCAAAAGTCCAAACACATCAAACGAATGGGTAACAACTGTCATATTCCTGACTTGGTACAGGCATTTTCTAATGTCTGATGTGATTTACATATAACCTATAAATATAAAACTTCTATACAAGGTGTTGAAATGTAGACTTTGCAGAAATGGCATTAATTCTTATTCTGGATCATTGAACTTTTGAATGAAAAAAACCAGAATGAGGAATAGATTTAAGAATAACTTAAAAAATGAGATGAGACAGTTACCCAACTACACAAGACATATGAAAAAGACCTGTGTTAACAAGGTTATGGATGTTGGCCTGTGGTCAGTGTTGACCTTTGACAAGCCAACTTGACCCTATTCCCTTCTGTGTTAATAACCTTATTGATGTAACTGAACTCCTATATAACCTGCCACCTTGATCTATTTAAGATTGAAACAGACCAACCCTGCGAGGGCTGTACATGTATAGCCAGTCAAGGTCGTTAAACCTTCCATCATCATTTGAAATTGACCTGTATTAACAATGAAGTTGGCTCTTAAGGTGGTACTTTGACTAAAATTAATTTGGCTCGTTTAATTTTCATAAAACTTTGTAATTGACCCTTTAACAAAAATATAAAAATTTCAAAAACTTTGAACCAACCGTTTTGTCAGAAAAATTACACTGGTTATATAGCAGTTTGACAAACACCAATTTTGATCATTGAGAAGCTTAATATTCCCTTAATAACACAATGTAATTAAAACGTTCAGCTGACTTTACAGAGTTATCTCCCTGTAGTGTTAGGTAACACCTTAAGACCTGCCAACTTGACCCAACTAAAATAGACATGTCTTGACTATCTAAATTTTGTTGACCACGAACTTACCAAATTGACCAATTCAAAATAGACATTAGTTGACTAATTTATTAAAGTTGACCTCAGACTTGCCAAATTGGCCAATCTAAAAATAGCCCTGTGTTGACTATAATATTGATGTTGGCCCTATGACCTGGTTACTTGGTCCATCTAATTATGACATGTGTTGACTATAATATTGATGTTGGCTCTATAAGCTGGAAACTTGGTCCATCTTATTAGGACATATGTAAATGTTCCTTATAAAATAGACCATGTTGACTTTTGTATTGATGTTGGCCCATCAAAAATAAACCTGCATTAACAATCTTATTGTTGTTGAGTCGTTGACCCTGTTTTTTTCACTTTTTATTGATATATATACAACTTGTTTATGCAATTAACGATTGTAACATAGTTATTAACTTCCTGGATTAGTCAACCAATCAAATTAAAGTTATTTGTTTTTCTCCATCATCAATGTTTAAAAATATGTAAAAATATGTTTGATATGTAACGAGTTAACAGGTGTCATTAACAACTTCCAATACTAATGTACTTTGTCCTGCGTCAAATTAATTTGTCATGTAGTCCAGTGGTGTATCCAGAAATTTTCATAAAGGGGGGGGGGGGGAAGGTTCACTGACTGCCTAAGAGGAGGGCCCGCTCCAGTTCCTTATATAGTCAACCAAAATTTTCTCATAAAAAGGGGGGGTCAGAACCCCTAAAAATACACTCTAAATCAGCCTCTGCATACCTACAATGTACCAATGACTTTTAACTAATTATTATAAATTTTCAACAATATAATTTCTAGGCAAATTTCATACAAAATTTCAAATAAAGTCTATAGATACAGTAAAATATTAATTGATTGTTTTTTGCTTAAAAATTAAGGTCCTGGGCAATTAAGGAAACAGGTTAATCTGTTGAAAATTCATATTACCCCCCCTCCTTGAAACCAAATAAGCACTGTAAAAGTCAACGTTTTGTTCAAATTGTGACTGTTAATGTCGAGTTCATGAGTCCAAATACCCCCCTTTGAAATTCCTGGCTACAGGCTAAAGGTCATACTGAAACCAGCTACATATAGCTCAGCACTGCTTCAAGGTCTACATTGTAAAAGTTAAACCTACCTTGCAGCCTTCACAAGCGTGTACCCCATAGTGGAAGCCGCTAGCCTTGTCCCCACATACTCGGCAAAGTACAGTATCACCATCAAACTCTGAAAAATAGTCAACTTCTTATTATAACCAACAAACCAAAAAATTAACATAGATATATTTTTGTAAATCATTATGAATCAGTTTAAATGTGCATTATAAAAAAAAAATATCCCCCCCCCCCCAAAAAAAATAAAATAAAAAAATAAATCACATATTGCATACATATCTGAAACTATTGTTAATTATGTAAATTTAATCAATTAAATCAAACTACTTCATCTAAATCTGACTTTAAATAATAAAAAATCATGCATTCCTTCTTAAATCCATAACTCTCAGAATAAATGATTTGTTAGTTTATAAGTTTATGAAATTCACTGGAAGAAGTAATAATGAATTCTTCAGACACTGACTGACCATGCTGACTGACCGCTGTCATTTCATACTATTGAATCTCAAAATTACATGATTTGCTGTTATAGTGAAAGTGATCCACATGTACAAGAAGAACTAATTTTGAACTGTTCAGACATTATGAGATTGTTTAGTAGTGGATACCTGAGATTGTAATTGTTCTCCTTTTGAGCCAGACATCAGACAATTGTAGTTTTGCTTTGTATGATCAATATATATATGAACATATCATAGGTAACATGTATGTCTGACAGTTTTAAAAATACTACTTCTATATATATATACATATACTTGAAGATTTATAATCATGACTGATTCAAATATTTTTGTTTTCAATAAGAAACACAGTGCATTGATCATCACAAAACTCCTTAAATGACAAAAACATTAAGATGTTACCATGGCAATTATTGTTTTTGTCTTCAGATATATCATGACAAAGTACAAAATGTAGATTACACAGACTGTTTAAGTTATTCACTCTCCCCTTTTTAATAATGTTGATGTGAATAAAGAAAGCAAGTAGTATCATATTAAGCTTCTTTAAGGCCACAATATCAATTATAAAGCTAACAAGTTTAAGAATTGGCCTGCATATGTTTTGCTTGTCTTGCTTCATATACATATTGGTGATGTTATTTATGATATGGTGACTGGTTTTTTTTTATGATAAATCATCAATTGCCCAAGTAAAAGTTCAAATTCAAAAGTTAGAAAAAAATGTTCTTTTTGCATGTTTTGGTCATTTTTCATTGAAATTGGACAAGAAAGAAATTGTCTTTCTTACTTCTTCTGCCTATAAAACTGGCTGCAATGATAATGCCAAGTGTGTTGAAGGTGGTGTTAAACACCAACACCCCATTAATAAATCAACATTATGTTATACACTTATAAGTTACATCTACCTGGATTTTTAAGGAAGTATAAACAATTAAGACAATGTGGTAATTGATTGCCAATGAGACAACTCCCCACAAGCAACCAAATGACACAGACATTTTATAAACAACTAGAAGTCATTGAACAGTCTGCACGGTTAGCCACTAGTTCTTTGCCCCTGACTAGTAAAATTTTATTTTATTTTGCAAAACTTTGTTTGGACCAATAAGAAAAATGTTAGAATATTGGTCTTCGGACTAGTAGTTGAAAAAAGTTTTGGTGCAGACTGTGACATTGTACTGCCATCAACAATAAACAAAACCAAAACTGCAAAGTCAGCTATAAAAGGCCCCACATCATTGACCTACATTTATCTATAAACTCATTTATTAGGAGAAGATGTTACTAAGTTGAAAAACTTGTGTCTTATCTATTTGTCGTTTTTGAACAATAAAATATGTTTTAACTAATCAACTGATTCTAATTATCTAAAACTGTCTTGAACAAATTGTAGTAAGGAAGATATAAATATAATTATATTTAAGGAAGAAAATATAAATAAGAAATATATCTATATAACAACACATGTACATGTAATTAGTATTGATCAGAAGTTTATGTTTTACCAACTTGTATGAAACAGAATTGAATAGACTGCGGTTTTTAAACATCCATAAAAAGATGGTTTCAATAAAGAAGATCTTACCAGACTGAGTACAATGTTTAATTATTCCATTCCTATAAGTAGTAAGATGCATCACGACTGATTGTTGTATGATGACATGTCAATAGTTGTGGGAGGCAAAAGTACACTTGTTAACCTAATTACATATCACTTTATTCTGGTGACCTGGGGGGCCTCACTTAGGGGATTCAGCAGCCTCCCTGTAATGACTGAGGGACCTGGCTATGTGGGCCCTGCAGCCTTCTTATAATTACTGAGGGACCTGACTATTTGGGCCCTGCAGCCTCCCCATAATTACTGAGGGACCTGGCTATGTGGCCCTGCAGACTTCTTATATTTACTGAGGGACCTGACTATGTGGGCCCTTCAGCCTCCCTATAATTACTGAGGGACCTGGCTATGTGGCCCTGCAGACTTCTTATATTTACTGAGGGACCTGACTATGTGGGCCCTTCAGCCTCCCTATAATTACTGTGGGACCTGACTATGTGGGCCCTTCAGCCTCCCTGTAATACTGAGGGTCCTGACTTATAATGGGAAGTCTGCAGTCTCCCTGTATTGAGTGAGGGGCATGACTAGGCGGAGCTTGTGGCCTTCATGTAATGACTGAGAGTCCCGACTTAAAATGGGGAGTCTGCAGCCTCCCTGTTATGAATGAGGGTCCTGGCTTAAAATTGCAATGTAAGTGTTTTAATTGTGTTGCAATATATATATTACAGTAACATTTGGAAGTCATTAACTGTAACTTATATTCTGTGTCACAGATTTAATAGGACTGAAGCAAGCTCTCAGACTTCTCTAAATCATTTATTCTTCAATGGTTTTAATAAAAATCTGCTGGTCCTCACTATTATTCATATTGAAAAATATCAAACTTGTTTCTGTCCTTTGCAACTTTGGTGGCTAAAAACCTTTAGACAAGCTATCACTTTTAGAGAACTCTGCAAGGTGAAGAGCATTCAAAGGGTGAAATTGCTTAGAATGTTCTGGTAAAAATGTAAATAAATTAAATACCAGTTAATATGAATAAAGATAATCACAGATAATTATAAGTTTTAAGCTTCCCTAAACTGAAAGATATTTTACAATTATCCCCCCTTTTTCTCAAATACTGAATCCATTAGTGCTGAACATTTTGTAATAATTCTATACACCAACAATCATGACACAAAAAATAATAAAATGTGTTCCAATCCCTTAAACAGCATTCATTATGACTTATAAATGAAACAAACATCAAAAATATCAAATATCCTTGAAATATATGTCCCTCATAGTTTTACCAAAACAAAAGGTCATAAACCTGATATTTTTCACCTATATATAGACCATCAGAATTATTTATATCCATGGCTATGTCATGATTTAAATGTCACGGCCATAAAAGGCTAATACTTCAAAACCATCAATTTACTTATCATTTTTTAATCTCATAATTGGAAACAGGATTTATAGATGTTTCAAGGTTTTTTACACAAGAATTAATTTCACTGTCTCATTATTAATATAAAACTTCAAGGATGTTTATTTTACATAAAAAATAACTTTTGCTACAGATTTATCAATATATATATACAAATTGTTTTTCATGTAAATTATTTTCATTCTATTTATGGTGAACCCTAGTAAATATATATTATGTTTAAATGAACTTAAAAAAAAGGTAAAGTGTTATCTTACTGATCTATGATTGTATAAATGTGAAGTTTGAAACCCTAATAGCTAAACAGAGGAAAAATGTGAATATTTACTATAATGCCCCACTTTTGGTGTGTATGTCCGTAAAATTTTGATTTGATAATATTACAGAAGCAATGTAATGTAATTATGATTCCTGTCTTTAAATCACACTTTTACCCAAGGAAAGTCACTGGATTATGCACTATCAATGGACAATGACAACTTGCTATAAATAAACTCATCATAGATACCAGGACTAAATTAGTATATACACCAGACACGCGTTTCGTCAACAAAAGACTCATCAGTGACGCTCGAATCCCAAAAAGTTAAAAAGGCCAAATGAAGTACGAAGTTGAAGAGCATTGAGGACCAAAATTCCTAAAAGTTTTGCCAAATACAGCTAAGGAAATCTATGGCTGAGGTATAAAAGCCTGTTTTACAAAAATATCAATATTTTGTAAACAGTAAATTGCTATATTTCAGTCAAATATTGTCTTTTACTTTTACTTATTCAAATGATTGATTGATTGGTGGTGCTTAATAACACCCCTTTTGCAAGTTTGCCTTCTCGTGATAGATTGTTTATTTTTGGTGGATGAAGTTAAGGACAGACCTTTGACACTTAAGATTTAGAGCTGGTTGAAGGCAATGTATGATCCTCAGCATTGACAGGCTAATATAAATAAGGCTGTTAGTTTTCTCCTTTCAATTGTTTCACATTGTCATTTTGGGGGCTTTTATAGGGGACTTATGCTGTGAGGGCTTAAATCAATGTTAAAGGCTGTATGGTGTCATGACCTATAGTTGTTCATTTCTGTGTCCTTTTGGTCTTTGAAGGGTAAAGTAGTGGGTTCATTTATCTTAGTGGATTAAGGATAAACCAGATGCTCCGCAGGGAATAGCTTTATACGACCGCAGAGGTTGAACCCTGAACGGTTGGGGCAAGTATGGACATAACATTCAAGCTGGATTCAGCTCTAAATTTGGATTGTGATTAAATAGTTGACACAGCATAGGTTTCTGACACAGAATGAATGTGTTCTAATGAAATTAAAATTTTTGTTTTCTCTTAGAGCAATTCACTATGCTGTTGAATATTATTCCTCTCAAAAAAATGTTTGAAGAAATTTTCTTTTTATTTATGAAATTTCAAATAAGAAAATTGAACCCATTTTTTTTAATCACATCCCCCTTTCCCTTATTCCAAAACTAATCTCAATTAAAATTTCTAATGGAGTTTGCAACAATTACTACTCATTTAAATACATCATAAAATATTAAGATGTAAAAAAACTGCTTGTTATCACTGAATGGTAAAGATTATTTTAATTTATCAGTCGGTAGTAAAAAGTGAATATACATTGTATATTGTATATATAACAAAGATTTAAGTTGATTCTGGACAAAGAAAGATAACTCCAAATAAAAAAAATTCTTACAATTAGATATTTCTTGCTTACTATTCAGGACAAAGAAAGATAACTCTAATTAAAAACAAAATTGCTATTTCACAATATTTTGCAATAAGATATTTCTTGCCATTGTGCAATACTGTGCAATTGAAAAGACTTGCTATTGCACAAAACTTAATATAATAATTTTAGATCCTGATATGGACCAACTTGAAAACTGGGCCCATAATCAAAAATCTAAGTACATGTTTGGATTCAGCATATCAAAGAACCCCAAGATTTCAATTTTTGTTAAAATCAAACTAAGTTTAATTTTGGACCCTTTGGACTTTAATGTAGACCAATTTGAAAACAAGACCAAAAATGAGGAATCTACATACACAGTTAGATTTGGCATATCAAAGAACCCCATTTATTCAATTTTTGATGAAATCAAACAAAGTTTAATTTTGGACCCCGATTTGGACCAACTTGAAAACTGGGCCGATAATCAAGAATCTAAGTACATTTTTAGATTCAGCATATCAAAGAACCCAACTAATTAATTTTTTGTCAAAATCAAACGAAGTTTAATTTTGGACCCTTTGGACCTTAATGTAGACCAATTTGAAAACGGGACCAAAAGTTAAAAATCTACATACACAGTTAGATTCGGCATATCAAAGAACCCCAATTATTCAATTTTGAAGAAATCAAACAAAGTTTAATTTTGGACCTTTTGGGCCCCTTATTCCTAAACTGTTGGGACCAAAACTCCCAAAATCATTACCAACCTTCCTTTTATGGTCATAAACCTTGAGTTTAAATTTCATAGATTTCTATTTACTAATACTAAAGTTATGGTGCGAAAACCAAGAAAATGTTTATTTGGGTCCCTTTTTGGCCCCTAATTCCTAAACTGTTGGGACCTAAACTCCCAAAATCAATACCAACCTTCCTTTTGTGGTCATAAACATTGTGTTTAAATTTCATTATTTTCTATTTACTTAAACTAAAGTTATTGTACGAAAACCAAGAATAATGCTTATTTGGGCCCTTTTTTTGCCCCTAATTCCTACACTGTTGAAACCAAAACTCCCAAAATCAATCCCAACCTTTCTTTTGTGGTCATAAACATTGTGTCAAAATTTCATAGATTTCTATTAACTTAAACTAAAGTTATAGTGCGAAAACCAAGAAAATGCTTATTTGGGCCCTTTTTGGCCCCTAATTCCTAAAATGTTGGGAACAAAACTTCCAAAATCAATACCAGCCTTCTTTTTGTGGTCATAAACCTTGTGTTAAAATTTCATAGATTTCTATTGACTTTTACTAAAGTTAGAGTGCGAAAACTAAAAGTATTCGGACGACGACGACGACGACGACGACGCCAACGTGATAGCAATATACGACGAAATTTTTTTCAAAATTTGCGGTCGTATAAAAATAGTTAAATTCATCATGATATTTGATTTCATTGTTTTGCTAATTTCTGCATACTAGCCTTTGAAACTTTTACTTCATTGCATGAACATTTAAATTCATGATTAACCTATTCCCACAAAATAAACAAAAGTTGTTATCCCACATATATGAACATGATGATGGATTAAGAATGCACCAAGTTTTTATCCCCAAAGAATAATAAATATACAGTCAATTGGACATTATCTTTTTTACTGGTCATGCAGGTAGATCTACCTAACAAAGTTTATTTGATTCCTTATAGAAAATAATAATTATTTTTTGATATGAAGTTTTATATACTTGACATTGACCCGTTTTACAGCTGAGGTGGTTTTAAGTTGTAAACAAGGTATTTACAAAGTTATATACTTAATTCATGATAGGTTAATAGGTCAACAGGACTCAGTATGTGTATTATCATGTCCTTCTTTATAAATCTAATGTCTGATGACCTGATTACACATCCAAATAAATTAGGTGTTAAAAAAACGGTTTCCAAGTTCCTTGGTGGTGAAATTTATAAACTTCTTACAAATCTATTGTCTGACCTAAATATAGCTGTTATATTTTTGAGGTTAAAAAACTGCTACAAAATGTTATCAAGTCTCTTGTTGTGAAATTAAACTACTTAATGTACATATATATAGGAACATTAACAAATAACAAGAGATGTGGGTGATGGTCAAAGATAGCTGAACAATGAAATTATTATCATCAGATTATGATATAAATGAACCATACAAGTATTGGTTAATTGGTTGTTGTTACAATGTACCTAATTAACATAAATGAACCATACAAGTATTGGTTAATTGGTTGTTGTTACAATGAACCTAATTAACATAAATGTACCATACAAGTATTGGTTAATTAGTTGTTGTTACAATGAACCTAATTAACATAAATGTACCATACAAGTATTGGTTAATTAGTTGTTGTTACAATGAACCTAATTAACATAAATGTACCATACAAGTATTGGTTAATTAGTTGTTGTTACAATGAACCTAATTAACATAAATGTACCATACAAGTATTGGTTAATTGGTTGTTGTTACATTGTACCTAATTAACTAACATCCACTGGCAAATATTTCATAAATTAATATATTTTGGAAAGATTTCTATCCTTCACAGATTTTGCATAGATTTGAAAAAGTCAACAATACTTGGGAACTGATTAACCTCCACTACGAATACAATATGTCAGGTCAGATAATGACTAGTACCAAACTTCTTGAATAAAATTATTTTGGCTCATTTAATTTTCATAAGTTTTGAAAAAAAAATACTTTGATACAGTTAATATTCTGTGAGATTTAATGACTCAGTCTGTCTAACACTATAGGGAGGTAACTCTTTAAAAATCAGCTGACCGTTTAATCATTTTTATTGATTCTATTTTTTAAGGAAATATAAAGCTCATCAATGATTCAAGTGTTTGTCAAAACTCCATAAATCTAATAAAAACAATTTATAAAGTGTGCGGTTCAAGTTTTTGGAATTTTGTGCGGTTCAAGTTTTTGGAATTTTTTTTATAATTTTTTTTGGTCAAAATTTTATGAAAATTTAATATGCCAAAACAATTTTAGTTAAGAACTGCTTGGTACCACCTCAATTAACTTAATTGGTATTGGAAGTTTCTAGTCTCACATATTGTTGACTCCTCTCAAATCTATCCAAAAAATTTCAGATAGAAATCTATCAAAAATCAGTGAAGGGTAAAAAAATCAATTATTAAAAATATTCATTTAATACACAATTAAAGAACCATGCAGAAAACCAATAACAATATTAATGACCAGTCCAGTAAATGACCTGTATATATATGTAATCCATAGCCACCACCTGGAGAGCTGGATTAACAAGTCACAGATCCCTACAAAACAAATCAATAACTGACCTCTGTCCATTATATAGGTCTCCAAATTATTGACCACTTCTACAATGTCCCTGAACCAAAAATCTTCAATAATAATATTCTGACCAACCAAAACATGCATGGTGAAATAACCTTGTCTTGAATAGATAGTGTGGACATATGGAAAAGTTTGGAATGGAATGGTAAACCTGGTTATTTTAATTATACAACTCAATGGCACCATTTGCTAAACAAATTTATATTCCCAAGGGTTCTTGAAAAACCTTTACCAAATCAATATTTTTGATTCCCAATTGACAAAATTTTTAATTTTGCTTGTCCCTTTGGGAAGTTAACCCCCACTTCACCATGAGTTCACTACCAAGCCTACAACAATGAGCAAACCCATACACTTCCATGACAGGCAGCTTATTGAAGCTGAAAAGAATAAAAATGATGGTAGACAACAACCAATGCTATCCACTGGTCAACAGCTGGATCCTAGCTTGAGCCAATCACATAATTTAAACGATAACACAATAAGAACATTAATAATCATGTAACAGTATAAACTAATATCAACACTTGTCAACTCAATAAATAACAAGTTCCATTAAATGACTGTTGGTCAATCTTCCATTAAATCTGTTAAACGCCAGTACAAATGAACTGAGATATTGAATAGGTAGTTAAATGACCTAAATACATGTACACGTATTACAATAATCCTTCCTTTAAACCAAAAGGTGCCTATATTTCTGACTGCTTTGTTATATAATGTGTGGTATTATGAAGTCACTGTTCTCTTCAAAATAAGACCTTGCAGTCAGCTAAAACAGCCTTCAATATCAGCATTTTGTCTGTATTTGTACATATAATTTTTTAATTATTTAAAACCTATGCAAAATGTGTCTTCTTAATTATTGAACAATTACATGTGAATTCATTTATTTTTGTGGGAACTAATTTTCATGGATTTAGGAAAACTTGAATCCTAGTGAAATAAGATCCAGTGCACAGCCAGCACATGATTCAAACTCACAACTTTAGTATTCTTAGCGTTGACTGGCTAGTGAAAAAGTAGTTTGACTTAACTTAGACCACTTATCCATCAATGTCCCTGAACAAATCTGGGCTTTCTATTATTATTCGATATATGGTATGGGTTTTGCTCATTGTTGAAGGCCTTTTAGAGACCAATGCTAATATGCACGTCATTTAACCTTTGAAGGACCATTGTCTCATTCATGCCATATTATTGGCAATCAAACCACATCTCCTTTAAAAAGATATTAATTAACTAAAACCATTTATAGTATAATCCTAATCATATGGTCAATGTGTTCTACTGAACTACATGTTAGGTTCATTAGCATGATAAGTATTATAATACATGACGTTGTACATGTATTGGATGTTCTACTGAATTATATGTACCGTACATTTGTATTATAATACAGAAATATTCTTATTCTGTACCTGAAGTTCACTAGAAAAATTGACACTAAAATTAGGATTAATGTCAATTTTTTTATTTTTGTGAACTTTGTGAAAGGATTATCATGATTATCATTTAATAAAAGGTTATACGACAATTAAATGTTAATAACCTTAAGCTTGCAAGCCTAAGATAGTAAAGAATTTTGTACAGTGGTGAAATTAAATTTTAGTTCTTTTTAACTAATAACACAGAAAAAAATAATAAAAATCCCTGTAAACTCTTCGTACTCCCTCCCCCTTCAGAATATCAAATAGTTATTCTTCTCATATTTATACAAACAAAACTAACTTTATATTAGCTATGAGCAGATGAGAAAGGACTACACATTACTTTATATCTGAACTTCTCAAAATTCTGAGGCCACTGATCATTTGCATCATAATTACCAATTAACTTAGATTGCAATGGTACAAATTATCAGGATTAACAAAATGACTATTTTCATCAATATACAATGTATGATTTCCTTGTTTACACAATGTCTATATTCATACTTTTTTGTTGTTGTGGTTTTACATTTGTACCCACTAAATAATTGAAAATTTGTATTCCCCAAAAAATAAGAAGAAATCTGGATCTGCAGTATAATTATCTACATTTATAGAAATTTTACTACTTGTTTAACAGTAACCTTTGACTAAAACAATTAACATGATTAAAGATCCTCAAAGATAAAAGATATTATGAAGAAGTAATAAGCATACAGGTCAAAATGTTATCCATTAACATGCTTAAGGACTAACTCAAAACGGAATAGAGAGAGCCGTGGTGTAGTGGTTAGTGCATCGGACTACTAACACAAGGTTCCTGGCTCGATTCCCGTTTGGGATGAAAATTTCAGGACCTTAATTTTCGGCTCTCCCTTGACACCATTTGCGTGTATGGTCTTGAGGAAACGATGATAGTCCGTCGGACGGGGACAATAAATGGCTGACCCATGATAAGAGAGAGCCATATCTCTTGCACGTTAAAGACACCCTTGTAGATTTCGAAAAAGAGTAGGCTAATGCCGCTACAAGGCAGCACTCGCACCCGCAAAGTGGAAAGGGATTAATATAAGTTGCAAAACTAATGTTTCCCAATCCACTATAAATAAATATGTTTAAACTAAACTAAACTAAAACTGATTTTTAGCTGAAGTGAGAACCTTTAAATACATAATTACAGATCCTTATAAAGATAGAAGATATTATGAAGAAGTTATAAACATACACGTCAACATGGTCAAAGTTATCCCTTGAGGACTACAGACAAGACATTACATAATCATACTATTAAGTAACACATCTCTTGGTACATTGTATAGTAACACTCTGTATAATTGATATTACAACAAGTACAATTTGTAGAGTACCCAAAACATGTCTAATTACTATTGTCATGGGTACTGATTTTTGTTGAGAAAAAAAGTCTTTGGTATTTAAATTTTGTTGATTTGACAAAATCTACATTCATCATGCGTACATACATTTTGTACATGTACCAGCCTATATGAAATTAGTATTTAGTTCAACAGTACTCAAAAAACAATTGTATTGACTTAAAAATAACTAATGATCATAAAAAAGAAGATGCGGTCTTAATGCCAATGAGACAACTATCCACAAGAGACCAAAAGACACAGATAATAACAACTATAGATCACCATGCACCCTTAAAAATGTGAAAAGCCCATACAAAATATTCAGCTATAAAAGGCCCCGAAATGACAATGTAAACAATTCAAACCAGAAAACTAACGGCCTAATCCATTACATATTATTTTAAAGAGATTATAGCCTAAAATCAATGGGAATCAACATGCAAATAGGTCACAAATGACATCATCATACACTTGCAAAAAAAGAACATAAAGGGGCTGTAAAAAACTACCAAAAACATCGTATGAACACTGTCAGATAGAAATCGACCGTTATGCAAATGAATACCAATACATGTAGATGTTAACTTATGTTGGGTTGACAATTGACAAAATCTCTATGCAAAGTCTGTGACTATTTGAAAATTTAGATGTTATGAGTTATAGAACACTACAAAACAAGCCCAAGTTCATCTTTTATTTCACATTTGAATGTTCCAAAATCCACCAAAGGCTTTAAACATGTACTGTGGATTCATTATTATTCGTTGGATACCAATTTTCATGGGTTTCATAGATACATGTAAACCAGGAAATTAAATGTTCAATGAATATCAAATTTACTATAGGCTTATATGCAGACTTTGGAGAAACCACAAAATTAAATATCCATGAACATGCAAGTTATCTGTAATCCACGAAAATTGGTACCCACGAAAAATAAATGAATCCACAGTACATGTGTACGTGAACTTGCATAAGGTCGATTTCTGTCTGATGCAGGTCATATGTTATGTTATTACTCAATTTGTTTCACTTTACATTAAACCCCTCAGAATATATACTTTAAAAACACTTAAATTTCATATAATTATAAAATTTAAACAAATTATTTCAAAGGTCATGTGCAATTATTCTTTCGAATTGTTTTGTCGGGTTTTCCTGGTTCATAACTTTTAACCTTTCGATCATCCAAGAAATAAATGAAACATTCTGGCTTTGGTGTAAGAGGTTACAAACGATATATATTGACTTTTGAACTAGACAGAGTAGACAGGAATTCAATAACAATTAAAGACAAACTATATAGTTTTATTTTTGAAACATGAATCATGACCAAAATTTAATTTTAGTTTCTTTTTTTAGTATAATTTTGGAGTTTGGTATGACATCCAGTGTCACTGAACCATTGTACTTATTTGTTTGGGGGGCCGCTGAAGGACTCCTCCAGGTGTGGGAATTTCTGGCTGTGTTGAAGACCCATCAATTGGTGGCTTTTAGCTGTTGTCTGCTCTTTGTTAAGATTGTTGTCTCTTTGACACATTCACCATTTCCATTCTCAATTTTATGGTTAAAATAAAGATTGACAGATAGTTATACATCATGTTGTACATGTATGTCAGTCTCAGTTGGTTTACAAGGATCTGAAAACCATCCATTCTACTTTCTGTTTAAATGACCTTCCAGGACCCTCAAGGTTAAGTCAGAACAAGTGAAACTGTGAGCTACTGCTCACTGATGATACCCCTGCCGCAAGTGGATAATATTAAAAGTGTAAGAATATGCAAGTGTTCGGTAAACAGGAAGTTGTCAAGTGATGAATCTGAAAACGCATCACACGGTATAGCTGACTTATATAAATCCTGAAACCAAATTTCAGAAATCCTTGTATTGTAGTTCCTGAGAAAAATGTGACGAAAATTTTCAACTTGGCTATCATGTGTAAAATCATACAAGTGTTCGGTAAACAGGAAGTTGTCAAGTGATGAATCTGAAAACGCATCACACAGTATAGCTGACTTATATAAATCCTGAAACCAAATTTCAGAAATCCTTGTAATGTAGTTCCTTAGAAAAATGTGACGAAAATTTTCAACTTGGCTATCATGTGTAAAATCATACAAGTGTTCGGTAAACAGGAAGTTGTCAAGTGATGAATCTGAAATTGCATCACACGGTATGGCTGACATATATAAATGTTGATACCAAATTACAGAAAGGGTGGATGTGTAGTTCCTGAGAAAAATGTGACGAAAGTTTCATGGGACGGACTGACGGATGGACTGACAGACAGAGGTAAAACAGTATACCCCCCCTTTTTTAAAGCGGGGGTATAATGATACAACCTTAAAAAATTTCAATATGGCCTGTGCTCATTGTTGAAAGCCTTACAGTGACATAACGTTGTTGATTTTTGTGTAATTTAGTCTCTTGTGAAGAATTGTGAAGAATTGTCTCATTGGCAATCATACCACATATATTCTTTTTTATTAATCAAACATTGATAAAAAATATGTTGTAATTACTAATTAATAGAAAGTAGAACAAAATGTCCTGAGGTCTTTGTAAGTGTACATGTAGATACAGGATCTATGTTTTAAACAGATTGAGTCATAACTGGACCACCATGGTATTTAACTAAACTACTTATAAACTTTCCTTTAAGTGTCAGATCTTAGTGATAACTTTCACCAACATTAACAGTGTCAAATAAGTTTTAGAACATGGTAATAATTTTCACTAGCATAAGCAGTGTCAGATCTTGTTGATAATTTTCACCAGCATTAACAGTGTCGGATCAGCTTAAGAATGTGGCGTTAATTTTCACCAGCATTAACAGTGTCAGATCTTGGTGATAAATTTCACCAGAATTAACAATGTCAGATCTTGGTGCTAATTTTTACCTTAAAAGGTCAGATCTTGGCGTTAATTTTCGCCAGCATTAACAGTGTCAGATCTTGGTGATAAATTTCACCAGAATTAACAATGTCAGATCTTGGTGCTAATTTTTACCTTAAAAGGTCAGATCGGGGTGATAAATTTCACCAGCATTAACAGTGTCAGATCATAGTGATAAATTTCACCAGCATTAACAGTGTCAGATCTTCGTGATAATTTTTACTTATATCAAAAAGGTCAGATCAGGGTGATAGTTTTTCCCAGCATTAATGGTGTCAGATCATGGTGACAATTTTCAAACCAAGAGTTCCAAATGGTGATGTTGAAATCATCCCTTCGTAAATTTCACGTACGCCATCACGAGTTGGTTGACCGTTATGGAATAACCGTTTCACAAATGATATCGGATATGTTCCTTACGTCGTAACTACAATCCCCTTCCCTTTCATGAATTTGACCTACAGAAAACATGCGGAATTAGACTATTTACAGGATTTGTAATCACATAAGCAACACGAGGGGTGCCACATGTGGAGCAGAATCTGCTTACCCTTCCGGAGCACCTGAGATCACCCCTAGTTTTTGGTGGAGTTCGTGTTGTTAATTCTTTAGTTGTGTCATGTGTACTTTTGTTTTTCTGTTTGTCTTTTTCATTTTTAGCCATGGTGTTGTCAGTTTGTTTTAGATTTAAGAGTTTGACTGTCCCTTTGGTATCTTTTGTCCCTCTTTTTTCATCAATATCAAAAGTGTCAGATCATGATAAATCAATACTTTTTCAACTGAATCCCCTTTTTTGTAATTGACATTTATACCTGACTGTAATATCTCCATTCTTTAAATATACAGGATAATTTTTTGATTTTATGAATAATCTGTGTTGTGGGAGATTGTCATCACATGAAGGTATTTGCTTGGTGACTTCATTTTTCTTTGAAAAAGCAACAGTTAAAAGATCATGTCAGTTTTTATTGGTTGAGGAAGTCAGAGTGCACAGAGATAACCACCAACCTTCGATAGGAAAAATGACAATCTTAGTAAATTAACATTTAGAGTCAATGCAAGCGCACCAGCATGCTCAGGGTTTGAATTCACAGTGTTGACTGGCTAGTCATTACAGTAGTAGAACTACTAAAAGCACTTGGCCACCGAGGCCCCCTAGATTTAATTGAAAACCTTGAGAAAAACTATAAAAGATGTATCTTTCAACTTACCCCTTCTACCAGAAATCATCATAGATCTGAACAAAATATTTAATCAGGTCCAGATAATTATCAAAGGTTCAATACATTCATAGTTCGAAACATACATCCAGGAAAACAATTTGGATTCAACCGTCACTGATGAGTCTTTTTTAGACGAACTGCGCGTCTGGCGTATATACAAAATTTAGTCCTGGTATCTATGATGAGTTTATTACCAATGGAATGATCTACGTATAAGACAGTGCTTGGTACAACAATGTAAACTGCAAATGTACCATATGTACAGGTATATATTTCATTTTTTCCTGGAAATGAACCTTGGTTTACCTGGTGTGTGTATTGATGATTATAATGGACTACATTTTACCAACTAAACAATTGTTGACCTTTATATTAAAGCATGTATAGGAACTTTAATAGCAGGTGCTTTTCATCACAGTTGAGGTGAAAACAATTGACATCATTTGAAAGTGTACCGAGACATGGTTAACCGTATGTTTATATAGGTGTTTTTTATACCTTAATCTCAAATGTCATGATTGTATCTGAACAGGAAATGCACAGAACTTAAAAAAATAATTGATGAATACATGTGCAATATTTACAACATTTATTTTTTTATTTTCCCATAAAAAGCAAATTTCTCGTCATGATAATATGTTCATGTACGAGAAACGAAAAATGCAGTCACTTAAAAAATATTGTTAAAATATTTGCTAGTCCTGGAAGACAATGAACTGAGAACTGATCAAAACAATGTTCAAAGAAGACAATCAATATTAATACATGTACATTATTCAATCAAAATTGCATCTTTGTTTATGTTTAATTTACCTCGCCTCCTTGTCTATTGTTTAATTTATCTAATTCATCCAAACTTGCCTCTTGCACTATCCATGCTATCATTTAATTTACCTTGCCTCTTTGTCAATGTAACATTTTGTTTGTCGTTTTATTTTAAATTATCCTAATCCTTCAAATTTTGCCTCTGACAAAATTTTTGAATTTACCTTGCCTTTTTGTCTATTGGTTAACTTACATGGATGTACCTATAAAACCATCCAAACTTGCCTCTTTCAGAGTTCTCAATTAGGATTTTTGAAGGCAAGTTCAGACTCATTATTTTAGGGCATGATGAGTCCAACAGTAAGAAGAAGATATCTTAATTGCAATATGATTTATCATTTTAGTCTCCATGACCTAATCATGCTAATAGAGCAATGAAATGACATTAAATTCATATTACCTGTAAACATTTCCTATACAATGATCATGATGATGCTATGAATGTATGTTTAGTTTATAAAAACATTTGCAATCTTAAAGTTATGCATCTTTTGGACTTGCCAGTTTTGAAAATGGTGATTCCAGGACTCAGTGTACTTGTCTGATGAAGAATCCTGCTCTTTGGCTATTGTTTCACTTACCTAATCCATCCAAAGCTACTTCTATCTTCTTTGCTCATTTTTGTTTAACTTACCTAATCCATCCAAGCTTGCCTCTTTGCCCATTGTGGTAGTATTCATAATAGTGTGGAACCCAAATCTGAAACTTTTTTCATAAGGCCAATGCCATCGCCTTCTGCAAAAGTCTAGAAAATAAAAAAATAGTTTTATTAGTATAATTTGCAAATGATTTCTATGCAATGGTATAAGACCAAATAACATATCCACAAGTGTGGATGTCCACAGCATAGTATTAATCATTTGTCCCTCATCCATTCATACAACATACATGTAAAAAAGTATAAAAATTTATATATGCAGTTACCTTAAATGGTACATGAACAATATAATGTACATATTTTATGCATTGAACATTGTTGAAGAAAATGCATACATGGAAATTTGAATATACAAGTATATATATCTTTTCACATTTTGATACATATTGAAACATGTGAAATTTGAATACATAGCTTTTCACAATTCGATGTGGTTTAAAGAATCCATGACAAATTTTTACCCACCCACAGTTGATTTTTTTCTACATTAAACCATGGTGGGACCAGGATATGTAAGGAGTAATTAATTGGAGGCACACCCTCTCACTCTGTTCTTTGTTTATGTCTGATAAGGAACACCAGCATGACCATCTATCTTGCTCATTAGTAAGTCCATGTTGTGGCTCACCATCTCACTTCGTTTCAAGTCCATGTCTGATGAGGCAGGTCCTCTCACCTGTTCTAAACTCATGTTTGATGAAGCATACCATCTTGCTGTTCAAAGTTCATGTCTGATGAAGCACACCAGTCAGGGTTGGCAAAGTATTACCCGCCTGGGAAAACCCGGGTTTTCCTAGCCTGACACCAGTAACTCTGTTAAAGGTCGTGTGGTAAATGTACACCAGTTAACTCTGTTTAAGGTCGTGTGGCACACCAACTTGTTCTGTTTTAAGTTCATGCCTGGTGAGGCCCACTAACTTACTTTAAGTTCATGCTGTGGTATACCATCTTGCTTTGTTTTTAAGTTTGTGTCTAACATGTCTAATTAGGCACAAGAGCTTGCTGAGACTGTTCAAAGTGCATGCAATGGCACACCATCTTGTTACATTTTAAGTCCATGCATGATAAGACAGCCTTCTCACCTTCTCCTAGTTCAAGTTAAATGAGCATGATGAGGTGAATATATAATCTCATTTCATTTGATTTGAATTTAAGCTCAACTTGCTTCCTTCTGATTTTAATTTTGATGAGGCAAACCATCTACCTTCATTTTGAAATCCTGTTTGATGAGGCGCACCTTCTAGCTATCTTCTGAGATCATGTTTGATGAGGCCCACCAACTAACATTGTTCTGAGTTTATACCCTTATTACACCATCTCCATGAAGCTGCTTTATGTCAGCATGTTCAGAGTTCATACTACATGTACTATAGGAGTCACCCCATTTAAAAAGATACAAATTATGAAGCAACAAACAATGTCTTATAGCTAATTTGTGCACCCCTAGAGGTAATGTTGTGTAAAACCTGAAAATAATAAGTATAAACAAGTCCAATAAAATGATGAATTACAAGAAGAATGTGTATGAAGACATGAATATCCCAGCTCTTGATAATTATGTGAAAATTCTTTTGGAACAACAGTCAAAGGTAATGCTTTACATGCTTTATTACCCTTGGTGTACATTGTAGCAGCAAGGGAGTAAAAACACAAACAGTGATAAAAGTCCTTATACACGTGTTTATTCAATGAATACCCACAAAAATTGAAAAAGCATAATACTTGTTTTTTGTGTACTATTGTTTGTCTGTTTTCTTTTTTAGACTTGGTGTTGTCAATTTATTTTTATTGATGAGTTTAAATTTGAATGTCCATGGTCATGATGGTATCATGATACCATGGACATTCAAACTCATCAATAAAAATAAAATACGACCCTGTTTTGTAGTCACCATACTGGTACAAATGCAGTTGTAAAAGATACTGGGAAACTGGAGTACTTAATATAAGAATATAACTAGTATTTACGGTAAGCATGGTATGAGTCTGTTGGGTTTTGAAGTGACTTAGGCCTCTTCCTAAAGGAACCCTGTTAACGGTGAGATTGATGAAATGGTTCAAAGACAGGATCTGACAAAATGTATCATCATTGATCATTGGGAAAAACAAAAACATCTATAGGGGGGAATTGCTCTGATTAGTTGAACAAAATTTATTTTCCTAGCATCTAAAAATATCCAAATATGTCATTATGTGGTTAAAGGAAGTGACAGGATTATTCTTATTGAGTTACTGAACGACTGATTTCACCGGGTACACTCTCAATTGAAATGTGTGATGCTCCTTTAAAAGTTGGTCACATGAAACACTTACAATGTAGGTAATGTGATGTATTAGGCCTACAGGGGTGTTATGTTGCTTTAGTTTGTTATTCTTCAAATGAAATTAAAATTACATACATGTATACACAGGTACGCTAAATATATAGGATAAAATAAGTTTTATCTATGTGTATGTACACTATACTGTATTAATTTTGTTTCTCTCAAATCTGTAAAAGAGCTATGGTTGATTGACTGATATGTAAAATATAGCTATAGACAAAACACCTGCCTAGTGCCCCTTTGTCAACTTTCTATTTTGTTTTGATTTCCAACCATTCAAAGTCATCTTTTACTGTTCTGTTACTCAAATCCCCTACACTAACTCCTTTCTACCTGCCTTGACCGGAACAGATGGTCACTCAACATGTAATTAATTAAGGGTACGTGATACATCTGTCGAATCAAGTTCAGGGTGAAAAAGTACATGGAGCACATTGGCGTAAACAACTCGGCATTTTTTCGCCGGTTTGGTGTCCGCGCACCGAAATTTAGTGAAATTTCGCGACAAAAAGCAAGAAATTTACCTGTATTATATATATGATGTTAATATTCAGCATTAAACTCCATTAATTTTCAGTTGTTTTTGATTTATTCTTCAATGTTCCGTGAACTCTTCATGACAGAGTGACACACATCCAGACAAATCGTGACCCAGTTTTTCGCCCACGATTACCCGCAATTTGATTGGTTGATTGGAAACTATGACATTGTGAACTCATTACATATTTTTGTGTATTATTCGTTAATTTACCATTTAACCGTGCCGGTTTTCAGTTACATAGAGGTGAAACATTACATTTTATTGAAAAAAATTGCTACAACTCAATATTTCACTTGGGAAAAGAGAGATTTTCGTTGTAAATAAGTATCTGGGTCATGAACTATGGCCAATCAAAATCATCGTTTCAAAGGCCATTTTTGCTTCCCATCGCACTTTGAGGCTATGCGAAGAAAGAAGTAAACAACTATAAATAGAATCTATGTCACGTCATTGAATCTAGCCGAAAACAGCTGACAGGTCAGACGGAAAAACAGTTAAGAATAATTGAAAACGAAAAATAGGACATCCTTTGTTCAATGGAGATATAAACACAATTTAATAAGTTAATAAATAGATATCAATTAATTGATTTTCTTTGTATGTATTTTGATCTATTTTATATAATGTTTTAATCAAATACTGCCACAACACAAATATCGGTAAACCATGTATACCGTCTTATTTATATATAAGAACACAATATAATATTTTTCATAACGAAAGGAGGAGGGTATTTGTGCAGGCAATTGAACCAATAACTGCCAAGCAGAACGTGGCTAAAAAGGAGATTTGTATATGGCAAAACCAGAGACATATAAATATACGGTATGTCTCTGGCAAAACTAATACTTTTTTACAATATATTTCCAAATTGTTCGGAAAAAACAATAATTGAAAACGATCCTTTGTTCAATGGAGATATAAACATTTAATTTTTATTTTTTGAACAATTTAAAAAGATTATTTGTTTAATTTTTTTTTTTTTTTTTTTTTTTTTTTTTTTATCAAATACCGCAATTTATAACCGTAAAATAAAAGAATAAAACATCATTTCTATATTGTATTTAAAAAAAAAAAGGAGTGTGACTGTTCAGAAAATCGTATCTATACCGGCCCCCAGATTCATGAGGAGCAATTAACAATTCAGAATATTTGTCATTAGTGCTGCAGTATTTGTCATAAGTGCTGCAATACTTGTTTTAAGTGCTGCAATACTTGTTCCAAGTGTTTCTCTTGATTTTCAATCAACACTTATGTGTAAAAAAAATAATAGGATATCATATTTTCAATCAGTCTAAATATCTAAATTTTTGAATATTCTGGGTAACACAAGATAACCTCAGTACTATGTAATAAATCATCTGCATCTACATGTACAAATCTTAACAATTATTCGCTCGACAACATATATTTCTGCATGTCGGCCAATACCAATTTTCTGAATTTTTAAAGTATATTCAAATACTTGGGTCATTTAACCTGGAATAATTTGCCAAATAATTTAGTAACATTTTAGATCAAATGTTCTATTGAATACAATGAGATTCCCTTTCAGAAGTTTAAAGTAAGCTACTTTACATATTCATGATATATATTATAGTAGTTAATAAAATTGAGAATGGAAATGGGGAATGTGTCAAAGAGACAACAACCCGACCATAGAGCAGACAACAACCAAATGTCACCAACGGGTCTATAAAAGGCCCCGAAATGACAAATGTTAAACAATACAAACCGTAGAAATGTATGTACAACGAAATAACGAAACATAAATATGTATAACACATCAATACACGACAACCACTGAATTACAGGCTCCTGGCTTGGGACAGTACAGAATATGGCGGGGTTAAACATGTTAGCAGGATCGTGGGACAGTGGTGTAACAGTACAACATAAAAACGAACTATACAAATTAGTTGAAAAAGGACTGAACTCATCAGATGGATACAAATAGATCAACCCCGAAATCCCGAACTAAAAACACCAGATCCCGACGTCCCGAAAAAGACCATCCCCCTCTACACAGAGTGGACGCTATCTTCCGTAACATGGTCGTATCTGTGTTGTTCATTGTTCAATTTAAGAGGAAGTCTTTTCCTGCCTCAATTTCTGAACATTCACACAGTCAGTCAGATGTTAACAACCGAAGCTTGTGTTTATAGTGGTTGTGGTCCAAATATCCAATTTTCATTATGTAATTCAATACATATGTGCTGCTTTACAGGTGATACATACAGGTATTTTCCTTTCACCCTGATTTTCCTTTTTTGAACTCATGTGCGCCGTATTGATAGAATTGATTATTGAAGAGGATATTTCATTTCCAATTATTCAATTATATATAAAAACTTTTATCTTCAAATAAATGTACTTTCTATTAAAGATATCCAGCTAGTTTAGGACAAAGAGAGATAACTCTATATATATTTTTTTATATTTGAGATACAGGGTTTGACAAGTAATCCAAACTTGTCAGACAAATATAAATGAAAAAAAATATAACTATATATAAAAAAGAAGATGTCGGGTATGATTGCCAATGAGACAACCCTCCACAAGAGGTCAAATTGACACAGATATTAACAACTAAATGTCACCGTACGGTCTTCGACAATGAGCAAAGCCCATACCGCATAGTCAGATATAAAAAGCCCCGAAATGACAATGTAAAACAATTCAAACGAGAAAACAAACGGCATTATTCATTAAAAAAAACATGAACGAAAAACAGATATGTAATACATAAACAAACGATAACCACTGAATTACAGGCTCCTGACTTGGGACAGGCATATACATACATATTGCGGTGGGGTTAAACATGTTAGCGGGATCCCAACCCTCCCTCTAACCCGGAACAGTGGTATAACAGTACAACATAAGAATGAACTATATAAAAATCAGTTGAAAAAGGCTTAACTCATCAGATGGACAAAAATATAAGTGGACGTGGCCGGGTACATCCCAACAACAAAAAGACACTAGGAACAGATCTGAAAGTACTCGCAGTTAACTGACAGCTAGTTCAAAGCCACTAACAACTAATACAATAATCATGCATCTAAGATTATCAATCCGTACACATCCAACATACAATGGATTTAGTTCAAAGACGTCATAAACAGTCAGAGAAAAACATGACATTGTACAGGCAATGTCAAGATACAGTTATCGACAGATTTGTAAATCCATGCATGTGTATATGTATATAACATACTATAGTAATGTTTAGGTTGCTTTTAATATACTGATAACGAAATCAATATTTATGCCAATAAAAACAATATTCATTGATCTTATTACAATGTTGAATTGGTAACCTTTTAAGTGTTTTCAAAGGAGCGACAAGTTCACAAGGATCATTTCTAAATTTTCGGGCACGGTTTACAACATTTCTGTACAAATGAAGATGTGCTATCCCGTGAATAAGTTTTCTACAGGTACAACAAAACTTAAAAACCAAATCTTTTTATATATGGAAAAAATAAGCAAAGGTTTTTAGATAATATATGGTATCGATATCCGTGGTGTAATAATTTACCAGTAATACATAGATTACGGTTGATAAAATCAAAAACGTCACAACTGACACGAGTATAGCGAACTTTATTAGTCGTCAACCCTAAAACTATTTCCAAAATCATTTATCTTTATTTTCCTTCATTTAGGTTAAGCTCACAGAGTCTAAATGTGTCTAAATCTTTTAGCCGAAATCGTCCAATCCAGTCTGTATCGTTATATATGAACCACAACTAGATTTTTTTTATCCTGGTGTCTATGAGCAGTTCAACTACTGTTCACAACTTGCATTGATGATATTTTACTTTAAAATCTGATAGAATAGTATCGGTTCAATCAATCACAAAGTATACTGCGGAAATACGTAGGACCTTTCTCCTCTTTAATCGGTCCAGTCACACCGGTTCCAGTCATATGGTCTGTGAAAATTGTATAAATATACTAGTAATGGATATTAATAAGTCTATATATAGTATCCTCACACAAAATATCCACACTTCAGCATACATCAATAACATATTAGAGATTGTTAGTCTTGTATTATTTTAATTTTAGTTTCATGTGTACAATTTGAAAATTAGTATGGCGTTCATTATCACTGAACTAGATATAGGAAGATGTGGTGTGAGTGCCAATGAGACAACTCTCCATCCAAATAACAATTTAAAAATTAAACCATTATAGGTTAAAGTACGGCCTTCAACACGGAGCCTTGGCTCACACCGAACAACAAGCTATAAAGGGCCCCAAAATTACTAGTGTAAAACCATTCAAACGGGAAAACCAACGGTCTAATCTATATAAACAAAACGAGAAACGAGAAAAACGTATATATTACATAAACAAACGACAACTACTGTACATCAGATTCCTGACTTAGGACAGGTGCTAACATTTGCAGCGGGATTAAACGTTTTAATGGGCCCAAACCTTCTCCCTTTTTCTGAAACAATAGCATAACATCACAACATAGAAAAACATACGATAAAATATCAATTGGCAGACTTAACTCAATCAAAAAACGTATGATTACACAATGAACGAATAAATTTGATCTGCGATATCTGAATACAAATGCACAGTTAATTAAATATTAGAGACAAACATTCATGACCAAAAGGCTAACAAACAAATTCAAACACACTGAGAAATATTTAACCAATCAATGTTCACTTTAGAAAAAAAACGGTTTTTTATAATCTTGAAGTTTATACAAATGTTGTAAGAATAAGTGAAAAATTGAAGATATTACAAATAATCCAAGCTGGTATACAGACAAGATCCATATAAATAAAAAATGACAAAAAAGCATTATAAACAGTATCAACAGGTCGAATTAACAAGAAAATACGATTTGAGAGTACTCGCAGTTACTGACAGCTAGTTAAAAGCCAAAACCAATTAATAGTAAAAAATCATGCATCAGAGACTAAAATCGACTAAAACACATCACAGGGATTTAGTATTTTAACGTCATTAATAGTCAAAGAAGACATGACTTGTGCAATGCCAAAAATGAATGTATCGACAGGTAGTAGTATAGTGAAGAGCGACTTCTATAGAAATAAAAGTTAACGTGGCTGTGTCCCCTATACATCTCGCCTCAAAAGATAATGAAATTTAGTTATGTTTTAATTTGCTAATGACAAAATCAATATTAGTGCCAATGTGAACTATATTCAGAGATCTAATTACAATAATGGTAGGATAACCTTTACTTATAAGTTTGTTTAAAGGTTCGATGAGTTTACAAGGATCACATAGTGATTTCCTCGCTTTAAGTACAATATAACCATAAAATTTAGGATGAGAAATACCATTTATAATAAGCTTTCTACAGGTATAGCCAAATTTACTAATCAAATCTTTGCATCTATGAAAGAATTTAGTAAAAGTTTTAAGTAATTTATGGTATCGAAATCCCTGACACAACAATTTACCAGTGATGCATTGATTACGTTCGTTAAAATCTATGACATCAGAACACACACGGGCAAACCGAACGAGTTGCGATATATAAACACCGTATGATGGAGCCAAAGGCACATCGCCGTCTAAAAAAGGAAAATTAACAATAGGAAATGAAAAATCGTCTCTTTTGTCGTAAATTTTAGTGTGAAGTTTCCCGTTTGAAATTGAAATGTCTAAATCTAGAAAAGGATAACTGCTGCTGTTTATGTTAGATTTAGTTAAAGTAAGTTCGTTTGGGTAAATTTCTGAAGTATATTTAGAGAACTCTGGATTATTCAACGAAAAAATATCATCCAGATAACGGTAGGTATTTTTGAATGTATCAACCAAATGTAACAATGATGGGTCTTTACTGAGTTTGGTCATAAACTGAGATTCATAGCAATATAGAAATAAATCTGCTATTAAAGGGGCACAGTTGGTGCCCATAGGAATACCTACTACCTGACGATACACTTTATCGCCGAAACGTACATAAATGTTATCAAGCAGAAAGTTTAAAGCTTCAATCATATCCTCACATTTTCAGTAAGTGTATCTAGCATACTTTCCTTTTTCGTTGCAGAAAAAGGCCTTAAACGAGTTACAGCAAATAAAATTACAATGAGATTTTTCGAAAGACCATTTTATCAAATACAAAAACTTTTTCTTTATAAGATTGTGTGGAAGTGTAGTGTACAGAGTAGAAAAATCATAACTGTCAACAGAATTGTAAGGACCATTGAAAGCATGTATTTTATCTAAAACCTCTAAAGAATTTTTAACACTCCAAAAATAATTAATACCATTATTTTCATAAACTTTATTACAAAAGTTAATAACCAGTTCTTTGATAGTAGTAAGGGAGGTGGTTAGAAGCACTGATATATTAGTAGTAGAAAACTTACGCGAAGCGGAGATGAAACGGAATTTAAATGTTTTTTTGTGAAATTTCGGTAACCAGTACATGGTAGGGACTTTCAAATGTTCGGAAGATGCTTTAAGCTGGGCAGTGGCAGTGGTATGCTTGTTAACGATTTGACTCTCTGTGGTGCGCACTGACCTGAATGTAGAGGAATTGATAATTTCGTTTTGAAGAACTTTCGTGTAGTATATGCGTCACACCACTACTACATTATTTGCTGCCTTGTCTGCCGGTACGAACACAAACCACTCTGCGAGTACCTTGAGTTTGTTTTTTATTCTAGAAATGGGTATATCATGGTTCCTATTATTAATTTCAGAATTGTTTTCTAAATGAGATATTCGAATATCAACAGTATTCATAATTTTATTCAAATAACTGTCTAAAGATTTTTTATCGGATTTTTCACGTTTGCACCAATTTTTACAATAGGTGCAAATAGTATATATTTGTTTAGGGGCCAGCTGAAGGACACCTCCGGGTGCGGGAATTTCACGTTACATTGAAGACCTGTTGGTGACCTTCCGCTGTTGTTTTTTCTATGGTCGGGTTGTTGTCTCTTTGATACATTCCCCATTTCCATTCTCAATTTCATTTGTCAGGACGTCTCAAACCAATATGATTTATTATGTATCAGAAAGACAATATATCGTAGCTTTGACCCTTTGTTAAGCATGTACTTCTGATACATTATTTTTCAGATAAAGACTATAAATTTCTAGAAATCCGTCAAAAGTGCAGTTTCGAGCAATCTTAAGGCATTTAATACATGAACATTTTGTTAACACCTCTTTATTGTGAAAATGTACATACAAAAGCCCGACTTGATAAATGTTCAAACCAACATATAAAAAATTCAATCCTTAACCCAAAGTAAGCGTGTCAAAATCAATCACTATGCTATAAACAAAATCAATTTTGGACAGTACCCAATCAAATAAAAAGAACTGACAGAATCAAGACCACCTCCCAAAAAAACAGCACGATTCTTGGAGGACGACTATTTGATTTTCCGGGAGTGCCACGGTTGGGGTTTAGACATGAGCTTTCAAATCTGAATATGCTGACCCGGAAAGAACCTTTCATAGTTTAAAATGACAAATATAAGGTGAACATGAATATTCTTCAATTCCAAAACAGAAAATAATTATGTTCAAAAGTGAAAATATTTTTTCGTGCGAAAGGATCTTGTTCATTGGTCCATCAAATAACAACTCCAACGTATTCTATCAAGCTAATAGGATCTTGTGCATTGTTAATAGGACCTTGTTTATTGGTCCATCAAATAACAACTCCAACGTATTATATCAAGTTAATAGGATCTTGTGCATTGGTCCATCAAATAACAACTTCAACGTATTATATCAAGTTAATAGGATCTTGTTCATTGGTCCATCAAACAACAACTCCAATGTATTATTTCAAGTTAATAGGATCTTGTTCATTGGTCCATCAAACAACAACTCCAATGTATTATTTCAAGTTAATAGGATCTTGTTCATTGGTCCATCAAATAACAACTCCAACGTGTTTTATCAAGTTAATAGCATCTTGTTCATTGGTCCATCAAACAACAACTCCAACGTATTATTTCAAGTTAATAGGACCTTGTTTATTGGTCCATCAAATAACAACTCCAACGTATTTTATCAAGTTAATAGGATCTCGTGCATTGGTCCTTCAAATAACAACTCCAACGTATTTTATCAAGTTAATATGATCTTGTTCATTGGTCCATCAAATAACAACTCCAACGTGTTTTATCAAGTTAACATGATCTTGTACATTGGTCCATTAAATAACAACTCCAACGTATTATATCAAGTTAATAGGATCTTGTTCATTGGTCCATTAAATAACAACTCCAACGTATTATATTTAGTTAATAGGATCTTGTTCATTGGTCCATTAAATAACAACTCCAACGTATCATATCAAGTTAATAGGATCTTGTTCATTGGTCCATTAAATAACAACTCCAACGTATTATATTTAGTTAATAGGATCTTGTTCATTGGTCCATTAAATAACAACTCCAACGTATCATATCAAGTTAATAGGATCTTGTTCATTGGTCCATTAAATAACAACTCCAACGTATTATTTCAAGTTAATATGATCTTGTTCATTGGTCCATCAAATAACAACCCCAACGTATCATATCAAGTTGATTAGATCTTCGTCCTTGATGCAGCAAATATTGTCTCCTATGTGTTATTTCAAGATCTTTCTCCTTGGTTCAGGAAATAATATCTCCTACATATTTTATCAAGTTATTTTATCTTTCTCCTTGGTTCAGGACATAATACTCCTACATATTATATCAAGTTAATTAGCTCTTCCTCAAAGTCAAACAAATAACATCTTCGACGTATAAACTATATCAAGTAAATGAGGTCTTCCTCCATGTTTCAACAAATATAATTTCTTGTGGGGTTAACGAATACAATTTCCTACGTATTATATCAAGCTAATTAGATCTTTCTCCATGATTCATCAAGTAATATTTCCTACATATCTTAATAAGTTAATGTTATAGATTATGCATATTTTAAGGTTTTTCTTGTCGTAGAACATATCGAGGGATGTCAGGATTGATCTAATGTAAGACCTACGGTCTGTTTGCATTTTCTGACTTATATACCGTTAAAATTATTTTTTTATTTTTTTATAAAGATTTGCAAAATTTGGTATCATATTTTACCGACCAGACTAAAGTGGGATATTCCGTTCTAAGCAGTCAGGTTTTAATACGCCCTACGGCTCATTTAGAATGGGAAATAAAACTGACTTATTAGTTTAGATATAAACCTTTTAAAATTATCCATACACAATAAAATATTACTGCAACTGCATGAAGAAACACACATGGTTCAGTATTGATATCTCCTACGTATTATATCAAGTTAGCTATATAGTCTTTCCTTGTACACAAATCAAATATCGCCTACGTATTATATGAAGTTAATTAGGTTTTCCTCCTTGGTTAAGACAATACAAGTCCTGCGTATCATATCAAGTCAATTAGATTTTCCACCATGATTCAGCAAATCAACTCTCCTACGTATTATATTTATATAATTTGATATTCGTCCTTTGATCAGAAAATAACATCTCCTACATATTATGTCAAGTTAAGAAGATTTTCTTCCTTGGTTCAGAAAATACAAGTCCTGCGTATCATATCAAGTTATTTAGATCTTTCTCCATGGTTCAGCATAGGATATCACCTACGTATTATATCAAGTTATTTAGATCTTTCTCCATGGTTCAGCATAGGATATCGCCTACGTATTATGTATATCAAGTTAATTGGATCGTCTTTCCTTGTTCACAAAACAAATATTTCCTACGTATTATACCAAGTCAATTAGATTTTCCTCCATGATTCAGCAAATGCTATCTCCTACAAGTTATGTCAAGTTAATAAATTTTTCCTCCTTGTTTCAGAAAATACTACTCATGCGTATCATATCAAGTTAGATAGAACTTCCTCCCTGGTTCACCAATAAATCTCTAACGTATTATATCAAGTTTATAGATTTCCCTCTTTCATTCAGCATATAACATTACCTACGTATTATATTAAGTAAGCTAGATCTTCATCCTTGGTTAAATAAATGACATCTCCTACTAAATTCAACTAAATCCTTCTTATTTGTGGTTTTAAAGAGGAATTTCTTATTATTATTTTTTTTATATATTATTAAGATTACCGTTATGTTATTAATAACTAGATCATCTTTTCTCCAACCTCATACAAAAATACCAGTAATATTAATATCAATGAGAACCTCGTCTTTAAATCATATATAAGAATACCCGTTATATTAAACATAATAAGAAATTCCTCTTTGAAACCACACATAAGAATACCCGTTATAATAAAACTAATCATATCTTCCTCTTTAGATCTTCGTATTGAGATTATCCGTTATATTAATCATATCTTCATTTTACATCCTGATATAAGACTATCCGTTAAATATATTAGTCAGATCGTCCCTTTAAAATCCACACATATGACTTGGTACAGGGCTTTTTAAGAAAAATGGTGGGTTGAACCTGATTTTGTGGCTAGCCAAACCTCGCGCTTTTATGGCAATGTTAAATATGACAATAAATTGACAACATTTCATGACAGGACCACAGTATAAGCGAATGGAAGAACATCCAGGACAGAGAAATACACAAATGAACAATACAATAGTATGTTACTACATGCTTATCAAAGGTATCAGGCTTATAATTTAATACGTCAGACGCGCGTTTCGTCTACATGAGTGACGCTCAGATCAAAATAAGTAAAGCAATGATGATTTAAAAATTCCAAAACGTTTTGCCAAATAAAGCTAAGGTTATCTTTGCCAGGGATAAGAAAATCATTCAGAATTAGAATAATTCATACTTTTGCAAACAATTAATTTATAAAAAGGATCATATAATTGATATTCATATGATAAAAATATAAACGGTTTGAAATCTTTATCAGATCAGATAGAGAATGAGCTAAATATATATTTAAAACTGTTTGTTGTATTGTACGCAGACGACACTGTACTTATGTCAGAAACACAGGCAGATCTACAAAATTAATTAGACGCTTTAAAGGAATATTGTGATACATGGAAATTAAAAGTCAATATCCCTAAAAGCAAAATAGTATTTTTTCTAAAGGTAGACCACTACAAAATGTTAGTTTTAAATATGCTGATATTGAGATAGATATTGTTGAAGAATTCACATATCTTGGTGTATTATTTTCTAGAACGGGAAGTTTCACAAAAGCAAAAAAGGCACATGCTGATAAAGCAACAAGGGCTATGTATGATATTCTAAAAAAGGTGAGATTACATAATTTAGATATTAAAAGTCAGCTAGAATTATTTGATAAAGTAGTTAGCCTATATTTTTATACGGGTGTGGTGTCTGGGGAATTGATAAATAAAGGCAACAGTAGTATACCGCTGTTCTAACTCATAAATCCATGGACAAAAAGCAAAATCGGGGTAACAAACTAAAACCGAGAGAAACGCATTAAATATAAGAGGAGAACAACGACACAACACTAAAATATGTTATAGAACGTGTTCATCTAAAATTTGGTAAATTGCTGCTTAATCTTAAAAAGTCACGCCTATTTTATGATGCATGGGGAACTTGGCCGATTCCCATTGGATATTTTTTATTAAATTACGTACTATGAATTATTGGGAAAAGCTTGTAACTGGGGAAGATAAGAAACTACCTGTTATTCTATACAATCTTGTTACTGGTAGTTATAATGGAAATTTAGCTGGGTTCAAGAATGTAAAATATGTGCTTGATAATTGTGGACTATCAAGAATATGGAACACTAAATACAAACACAAAGTAAAAACTGGTTGCATGATACTGTTAATTTAAGATTAACTGACTAGTTAAGACAGACATGGTATTTTACTGTACATAATTCCCCAAAAGCTTTAAGTTATAAGTTTTTCAACATTGTTTAAAACTTACTTTGATATTTTAGATGAAAAAAAAACATTGCTTCTTTTTGTAGATTTAGAACTTTGAACACAAAAATTCCTATCGAAATTGGTAGATGGCAAAATTTGCAGAGAGAAAATCGTATTTGTACTTTGTGCAATACCGGTGATGTTGGCGACGAGTTCCATTACATTTTAGAATGCTCAGCAATAGACGATAGTTGACAATTGCTACTAAAGAATAATTTTATAAACAGAACAAATATTTTAAAATTTCAAGGTCTGATGAATAGTAGCAACCCGTCTGAACTAAACAATCTGTGCAAGTTTATAAGAATTATTATTAAATGCCTAGAATCTCCTGGGTAACTATTTTATGTCTCTTTTTTATTTGTATTTAAAATTTATACTGTGTTAATTTATTAGTATCTGTACCATTCTATTTGGTTTACGAGAATAAAAGATATATGTCAACACTGAAATGCTGACTAGCCACATCACAACCTTGAACAGCACATTAAAACAGCACAACCGAACCACGCAATGTCTGTCAAACGATAAGATTAGATCCAAGCTACAAAAGTGACGTCACAGGTAAATTTCTAAAAAAATTATATAGTTCAGGATAAGGTTTGTGATTATGGTATTTAATGTATTTTATAACAACTACAAGACTATTAATATGAAATTGTGTTAGTTATTATATAATTTATTGTATTTTATCTTTTACATACGAATAGAAAAAAAACAGGATACAAAGCAGTTTGATAAACACCAATTTTGATAATCACGAAAACTGATAATGTTAATATTTCCTTTTCAATATAGCATGATTAAAGCATTCAGTTGAATTTTTACAATGTTATGTCCCTGTAGTTAAAATGACCACCTCAGAGTTCTAAGAAACCCCAAATTAAAAATAAATAAATAATGCATATGTTTTTTTAAAACTCAATAGATAGTTTTCATTATTAAACTTATGTACACATACTTTTTCCTGTGGAAAAATCTTTAATTTGTTCATATTCAGAAGAAGTTTACTTTATTTTAATTGTTTCCTTTCTAGGAAGCAATTCCCCGACATATGTTCCATATGCAAAGTGACAACAGTGTGACCCATCTCGTAAAAAGCCGGTGATCGCAATACGCATGGATGTCCTTATCTTATTGTACATGTTAAACACGTGCTCAATATCCATGGTTTTTTGTTGTTTGTTGACAAACAGGTGAAAATCGTCAAACTTCGACTTCAAAACACGAACTTTAATTACCTGCATATTTTCACAACAACACTGACCGATTGAAAAAAAAATTGACGATTATACGAAATTTATGCGAAGAAATTAAAAAAATCGTGCACAGAAGATTAAGTTTATGATGTTTGTATACATTGGTTCAAGAATTGGAATAACATTATTTTTCACCGGTCACTCGTTTATTATGACTTTAAACAGATCTTCGTTTTCCATTCCACAAATTAAATGGATAAAAGAATAAAGTAAATTTTTGTTCCCGACCAAAACCCGATGTCAATATGTATAGCAGACTTAATTGTATCGGCTCTATCTTTAATCAAGTTTGATCTTAAATATGAATCATTAATGTCACCAAACTTTAGAGAATGGACATCATTTATATAGAGAAACGTGATGCTAATAGATAATATAAAAGAAGATGTGGTATGAAAGCCAATGCGACAGCTCTCCACAAGAGACCAACATGACAAAAATTAACAAGTATAAGTTCCATACCGCATAGTCAGCTATGAAAGACCTCGATGTCATTGATTGACAATTTTAAACAATTCAATAAACTCATCAAAGATATCAGGACAAAATTATGTATATACGCCAGACTTGCGTTTCGTCTACATAAGACTTACCAGTGACGCTCGAATCCTCTAAGAAGGGTGAAAAGTCCAAATAGAGTCCGAAGTTGAAGAGCATTGACGGTCAAAATTCCTAAAAGTTTTGCAAAATAGAGATAAGGTAATCTATGTCTGAGGTAGAAAAGCCTTAGAATTTCAAAAATTCTAAATTTTGAAAACAGTTAATTTATGAATATAACCATACCAATGATAATTCATGTCAGCACAAAAAGTGCTGTCATGAATTCAAACGAGAAAAATAACGGCCTAGTCTTGCTTCTTTTCATTCATCTGAATAAAAGCTCCTGTATGAATTCTACCTAATATGAATAGAGGCACTAGTCATCAAGAAGATGAATAACCATTCCCCGTTTTATTGTCATTTGAAACAAGATTCACTCCAGTCTCTTGTACCACAAATTATATCGCACATTGTATGACAAAATATCAATTTCATTTTTTTTATTTTACAAATTGTTGTCCATTCGTTAAATTTGTTAAGATTTTTGATTTTTCCATTTGATTAGGGACTTTTCGTTTTAAATTTTCCTCGGAGTTTGATTTTTTTTGTAGTTATACTTTACACATTATATATCATATTTCTCTTGGTTAAATGTTTCACTTTATATCTAAAAATTATTTCTTGCATCATTATTCAAACAAAATAAAAAATCTTCTATACATTTTTGGTAATACAAATTACAGTTACCTTCTCTGTGGTTGGACATCCTATGTACTTGGTAAAGCAAGAGCAACACAAAGAAGTAAATTCAAGATTTTAACATTGGTAACATTTTGAGGGAGACTAAACTGTGTGAATGATTTCTAAACATGACAATATCATCGGAAATAAGTACCAAAAAAAAAAAAAAAAAAAAAATTGCACTGATCATATACTAGTATTTGATTTTACTTATTTTGGCTGCTCGTAATTGACCGAGTGCCATTATGTTCTATCACAGAGTAGAAATCTGTCAAATAATTGTAGAACTTTGTAGTCGAAAAGAGGTACTACGAAAATGGTCTTTATATAAAAGAGGGACGAAAGGTACCAAAGGGACAGTCAAACTCATAAATCGAAAATAAACTGATAACGCCATGGCTAAAAATTAAAAGGACAAACAGACAAACAATAGTACCCATGCCACAACATAGAAAACTATAGAATAAACAACAAGACCCCCACCAAAAACTAGGGATGATCTTAGGTGCTCAGGAAAGGTAAGCCGAAAACAGAACTCCCTCCCCCAAAAAACATTGCACTACTAGTATTTGATTTTACTAATTTTGACCGCTCGTAGTTGACCAGAGTACCAGTATGTCTTATCACAGAGTAGGAATTTGTCAAATAATTGTAGAACTTTGTAGTTAAAAAGCAGTAATATGAATCGTTATCAAAGGTACCACGATTATAATTTAGAACGCCAGACGCGCGTTTCGTCAACACAAGACTCATCAGTCAAAATTCCAAAAAGTTGTGCCAAATACGGCTAAGGTAATCTATGCCTGGGATAAGAAAATCCTTAGTTTTTTTCGAAAAGTTCAAAGTTTTATAAACAGGAAATTTATAAAAATTACCACATTAATTTATGATCTTCGTGTCAACACCGAAATTTTGATTACTGGGCTTATGATACCCTCGGGGACGAAACATTCACCAGTAGTGTCATCGACCCAAGGGTATAAATAGGTATCCAAAAAATTTGTAAAAAATTATAATTGTCTTTTATACAATATATAATTACACCTACCTCTTTGGTTCCACAAATTAAAAGAATTAACATTGAACACCATTTTGTAGAATGTTAATCAAACCACTTTCCAGCACACTATGAATCATGCAAAAGTCCAAATAAACAAAACATATTAACATTTACCATTGCCCAGAAATACAAAGGTGTGAACTACGTAGTCAACACCTGTTGAACTAAGGTGTGTTTGACAGTTTGTAAAACTATTGAAACAATTGTCACTGTGTTATGAGGAATATCTAAATACCAACAATTCTAAAGACATAATTTAAATAGGTGGTAACTATATCAACAATTCATAAGTTACAATTGGATGACTTTGAAAACTGGTTTAAACAGGATCAAAGTGTAAACAATTCTCAAGACATACTTCAAAAGGTGATAAACTGTATCACCAATTTATAAGATTCAAAATAAAACATTGATGCTTTTGAGGACTGGAATAAACAATCTCAATCGATATGAATGCTTCATCATTCTCATTGAAATATTAAGGTATTCTATCTCAGGACATGTAGGCATAAATTACCTTAGCTGTATTTGGCAAAACATTTAGGAATTTTGGTCCTCAATACTCTTCAACTTTGAACTTTATTTGGCTTTTTTTTTTTAACATTTTTTCAATTCGAGCTTCATTGATGAGTCTTATGTAGACAAAACGCTTGTCTGGGGCATCTATTAAATTGCAATCCTGTTATAAATGCTTCACCATATGCGTGATTTGAGAGTCTTTTGCGTTTCAGTTAAAGGAAATGGATAATTATTTTCCGAAATGCAATGACCATGCAGGCTAAAAGAGCTCATCGTTGAAGGCCGTACGGTGACCTATAGTTGTCTGTGTCATTTTGGTCTTTTGTGGATAGTTGTCTCATTAGCAACCATACCACATCTTCTTTTTAAAATTGTTTGCAAGATATAGCAGTTATGAATAACCAAAAAGCAAATGAATGAATAAAGAAAAGAAAATTCAACCTCAATCGAAGGTTTGAGCCATGCAAAAGTTATTGAAAGCCGATGGCAGTATTTGTAAACGTATTTTGAATGTAAATGATGAAAATTTAGATATATTTAAGTTGTTTTCACAGACAAAAACAGGTTTTCGCATCAACAAAAACAGTTGCTGAAAGCGTTCAAACCTTCTGTAATTATATGAGTATTGACCATTGATACTGTTCAATGAGAAAAGACTAAAATTGAATGACGTTGTTTTGGGGAAAATGATATGATAGGTCAATTCAATTAAATATAGTTTTTCTTTAAGGGAGCCCAGTTGATTAGTTTGTAGTGGCCAAAGATTTAGTATAAGCGTATATCCTAGATTTAGTTCTGGTATCTATGATGAGTTTATTTACAACCACTGGGTCGATGCCACTGCTGGTGGAGATTTAATTCTCCGAGGGTATTACAAGCCCAGTAGTCAGCACTTTTTGTGCTGACATGAATTGTCATTGATATGGTTATATTTATAAATTTACTGTTTACAAATGTTAGAATTTAAAAAAAAATACTAAGGCTTTTTTTACCTCAGGCATAAATTACCTTAGCTGTATCTAGCAAAACAATTAGGAATTTTGGTCCTCATTGCTTTTCAACTTCGCACTTTCTTTGGCATTTTTAACTTTGTTGGATTCCAGCGTCATTGATGAGTCTTTTGTAGACGAAACGTGCGTCTGTCGTATATACTAAATTTAGTCCTGGTATCTATGATGAGTTTATTGATATAGTTGTCTTTAATCTAAGTCTTTTGTAGGTTTATTTTTTTCTCTATTCCTTGCCTTTCTTGCTAATTTCTTTATTGGTTAAATGGGTTGGAGATGAAAAAAGAGAGGTATTTCAACTGAATTTTTGTTATGGTATTAGAAATAAGACAAAGTGCAAAAAGAAAGTATTTACTGTTCTCGGACTTCTCTTCATAGTTATCAAAGGTACCTGAATTATAATTAACTACGCCAGACGCGCGTTTTGCTTACATAAGACATATTCAGTGACGCTCAGATAAAAAAAGTTATTAAGCCAAACAAGTACAAAATTGAAGAGCATTGAGGACCAAAAATTCCCCAAAACTGTGTCAAATAAGGCTAAGGTAACCTATGCCTTGAATAAGATGGCTTTATTAGCTAAAGTAAGACGCTACAGTACAAAGCTACAGTGCTACCTTACGGAATGTTTGATATATTTTTGGGTTATTACTGTAAATTATACACACAAAAATTTGGCAAAAAGATATGGTGCATGTTTTTTAATGAGACAAAACATCATAACGAAGTAATATTAAATTAATTGTGGTGTATGTAATTACTGTTTGTCTGATTTTCTTAAAAGTAAAATCACAAAAATAATTAACTCAGGGGAAAATCAAATCGGAAAGTCACTAATCACATGGCAAAAACGAATGCACAAGACCTGTCATAATCCTGACTTGGTACAGTAATTTTACAGGTACAGGTAGAAAATGGTGGATTGAACCTAGTTTGATAGCGCTAAACCTCTCACTTGTACGACGGTTTCATCAACTTCCACTCTGAATGGCACTATTAACTGAAAACTATTTCAAAGAAACTCAGCAGAAAAGCAAACTGGATAGCTAAAATTTATATCATTAAACAATCTATTGCTGAAGTTTGGATTCACATTAATAAAAAAAGAAAATTTTGTTAGAAGTTCAGTAAATGGAAGGGTAATGATATTAAAATCAATTGATACGTAATTGCCTTGTGTGTATTAAAACAAATAATCGTCGTTACGAAAAAAGCATGCGATTTAGAGTAATACAAATTCAGGAAATACACTGTATAACTTAATTTAAAAAAAAACTCGTCAGTGACGGTGGAATTGAAAAATGTTAAAAGAAAACATAGAGTACGAAGATGAAGAACATTGAAGACGAAATATTTCTTAAAGTTTTGCCTAATACAGCTACGATAATCTATTCCTAAGGAAGAAAAGCCTTAGTATATTAAAAAAATCTAAGTTTTGTAAACAGTTAATTTAAAATTATAATCATATCAATGATAATTTATGTCAACACAGAAGTGCTGTCTACTGGTCTGGGGAAAATACTCCACCAGAAGTATCGTCGACCAAGTGGCTGTATATAAACTCATCGTAGACACCAGGATATTGCAATGTTATATTTGCGCCATACGCACATTTCGTCTACAAACGACTCATCAGGGACGCTGGAATAACAAAAATGTCAAAGGCCAAATAAAGGACGAAGTTGAAGAGCACTGAGGACCAAGATCTCCCAAAATACAGTTAAGCAGAATTGCAATTTTATAATAATGGCCATATTAATGATAATTCATATCAACACAAAGGTGCAATATACACTTTGTATTGAAACTACACAACCTTGTATTCGGATAACGCAGAAAACAAGCATAACTTTATAATTGTTTGAAATCCAATACTTTATTGTTTTATATAGTACATGTATTACCTATATTATGTACCTGTACAGAAAAAAAAGGTTAATGTATCCGGAATTGTTGTGAAAAAAAGTAAAAACTCAATAATACTGAACTCCGAGGAAAATTCAAAAAGGAAAGTTCCAAATCAAATGGCAAATCAAAAGTTCAAACACATCAAACGAATGGATAACAACTGTCATATTCCTGACTTGGTACAGGCATTTTCTTATATAAAAAATGGTGGATTGAACCTGATTTTATAGCTAGCTTAACTTCTCACTTGTATGACAGTCGCATCAAATTCCATTACATTGCAACGATGTGTGAGAATGCGTTAATGAGAGAGTAAGCAGCCCAATACTGACGGACATTATATAGCAAGTCTAATGTAACTAACAATGATAAAAAAAAATCATAAGCAATGCTATTGTTTAACGACTGTTGTCTTAACAAAACTGTATATGTCAATAAATATAATCAGCTGATTACTTTTGATAGACAGTGGAACGTAATAATGTACGTCATAAGAATGGCGTAATCCTGATTAGTATCAAGCGAGGTTTGATGTATAATGAAAGACCAAAGTCAGTAAATGAACAAACAAAGTTGGAGATCAATCGAACAATCTAATTAGATATTATGACGTATATTAATATACGTACGAAGGACACATCATAAAACTAATAATATGGTAGCTTTGAGTACACATTCAACAATTTCCGTAAAAGACCAACTGAATCTCGTCCAACTTTTTATGAGTCGCCAATGCATTTTATATTCATAGTTATTTCCGATAATGTTTAATATGATCCTGAATGTCTAGTTTTTGTTGCATTAAGTAAAGCTGTGATCATCCTCGTTTTTTTTGTTTTGTTCGTGTTGACTTATGAAATACATTTTTGAAATGAATGATATCATAGATACTAATATTATGAATAAGTGTTATTTTACCAAATAGTACTGTCCTTTGTTTTCATAGTGATTAAGATTGGTCACAATGTTGACTGCTGTACCCCTATTTTTCACATTTTTACATATTACGTCTGTTAGTTTTGTTTTCACATCATTGTCTATATAAAAGAACTTAATTCGACTATAATACAAGTAAGAGGTTTAGCTATCTATAAAACAGGTTTAATCCATCATTTTCTACTTAAGAAACTACCTGCACCAATTCAGGAATATGACAGTTGTTCTCTATTCGTTTGAGGTGCTTCATTTTTTGAGTTTGCACATTTGATTACGGTTCTTTCCGATTTAAATTTTCTTGGAGTTCAGTATTTTAGTTCACTATATAATATACGTCATGTTCGTTTAGTTCGTGAAAAAGATCAATCACGTCATTTAGTTTGGGCAGTTGTTAAATTGGTTATTATACCACATCTATTTCAATACAGTCTTTATCACTGATTTATCTGGCAAATTTTTTTTCCTCGTAAACATTGAAAGTGTTTTTTCTACGACATTTCTAATGATTTGAATTGTTATGTCGTTTAACACACTTAAATGATACTTACATTTGCGGAAAATTTCCTATATCCTTTCACGACAGGAGTAACATTTGAAATATAGTTTTATTTTGGATAATTATTTCCGCCGACTGTCTGACGATGCTGACTATTTTTTGGTCTTTTACAAATAATGTCGATTTCAATTAAATGTATTTTGAGTTTTCATGACACCTTAAGTGTTGTTTTCTGATTTTTATTGTTCTCTTTATCACAGCAACATGTAAATCATAATGTAGCTAGTTTCCTATTTTACAGCGGTATACGACTGTTGCCGTTATTAGTCAGTCTTTGAAACTATGTGTTGTATTTTGAGTGTATTTTCTAGATTTTTTTTATTCTGTTAATTGATGCTCTGTGCAAGTTTTGTTTTAATTTAACGGCATGGTATCTATATAGAACTAAATTAAGGTGTCTTCCCTCAAACATCGGCCATTTCCGTTCCTTCACACCACCTCAGCCGTTTCCGTTCCTTTGCCACATGTCGACCGTTTCCGTTCCTTCACCACACTTCGGCCATTTTCGTTCCTTCACCACACCTAAGCCGTTTCCGTGCGACCACATCTCGGCCGTTTCCGTGCGACCACATATCGACCGTTTCCGTTCATTCATAGAAGAATATTAGCAGATTCTTACGAGGATTGCCGATTGAGGGAAGTTTGTTGAAATGTTAAATTGATTACCGCCGACCTAAGTTTTTGCCTGCACCAAGTCAGCCTACCAGAACAATCTAATTTTTGTCTTTGCTTTGTTGTTTTCCCTCTGCATAGTAGGAATGTTCGTCGTTAATGTTGTCTGATGTGCAGTAAAGTAATCAGGATCTATTTACCCTTCCAAAGCACCTAGAATCATCCCTTGTGTTTTGTGGGGTTCGTCTTGCTTTTTCTTTAGTTTTCTATGTTGTGTCATATGTACTATTGTTTGTCTGTTTATCTTTTTCTACCCATGGCGTTGTCAGTTTACTTTCGATTATGAGTTTGAATGTCCATATGCTATCTTTTGTCCCTCGTTTATTAATTTTGTTCTTTCCAGTTCGTCTTTAATGATTTACGGGTTTCATCCTACACCAAGCAACAGACTTTACAAAAATTTATTAAATGGATTTTCAAAGAAAATCTGAGCCTCTATATGTTATAAACATTTTTATTACAGTTAAAATATACCTTATGTGATTTGCATTCATATTGGGTCTAGACATGTCAGTATTTACCGGTATTTTTAAACTACTGCACTTTTCTTATTATATATGACGAGACTAGGTGGTTGAGTGGTCTAGCCCGCCGTGCATAGTACAAGGAGATATGGTGCCACGATATCCCAGAGTTCAAATCCCAATCAGGAAGGAAAAAGAAATTTCTTCTGCAAATTTACAACTCTAACATATTTTGACTGATATTTTGACAACTTATATATACAAAGGTTCCACTAGAACTTGCTATTCCTGTTGTAAATATTTAATTCATTGATCATGATGGTCTGTTCGTTTCAACTTATTTCTATAATATGTCTCAACTGCTTCAATAAATGTTTTTTTTTAACAGCGATGGTTAATTCTTCAAGGCAATTCATAACATCTAAACTAAGACAGAATCAAATATATCACAAAACTTGTATTTATATTTGTCAAACAGGCTAAATGATAAATCATTGTGTCTCCAATTGTTTGGAACTGATATCATATCGCCATTCCTATGTTTTTTTCATTTGTTTTTTTAGTATGGGTGTTTTCAACGCCACAGGTAAAGTTCTTTGAACCTGCTCTGAATAACTGCACCCAGTCTTTGCTTTGGTATTGTGATTATAAACAAAACCCTAATCAAACAATAAGATAAGAAAAAGAATGATTGAAATCGACACTGCGTAAGGGTGATGGTCACCTTCACAAATTGGGTGATCGATACGATATGTTTTATCCCTATTAATGCAGTCTCTATGGTCGGGTTGTTGTCGCTTTGACACATTCAACATTTCCTTTCTCAATTTTATTAGATCTTTTTATAAGATTCCACCCCACAAAAACACCTTTCATTGAAAAACTATATTTGCAGGCATAACTTTTGGGATAACTATAATTAACTATACTTAATTTATAGCTACATCAAAAGAATATTCTATTACATTAAATATATGATAAAAAATCATAGTTTAGGACATTATAAAGGATAATAATGTAAAATTCTGGATATAAATTTTCAAATATTCAAAATTTTGTTTAACCCTGACACATTCGTTATGTGCATGCCTCAAGTCAGAAGCCTTTACTTTCAATTAGTGGTTGGTGTTGGTATATGTCTCTCATATTTGTTTTTGTTGTAAATTGTTTTTTTTAATTAAAGACTTTGGTCCAAAAGTGTTACACGACACTGTAAAACATATTATTTAGAAAGAGCAGGTGCGATATGTTTTAATTTATAAGTATTGTTAGAAAGAGATGTACAAATAAAATGTGTTATCGGGTCATTTATAAATATATATATTTATGTATATAACTGTGTCATGTAAACAAACTTATGAAACATGTTTTCAATACACTTTCTGTCTTAACAGAAGAACTGAGAACGTTGACTTTCACCTTAACACATGTTTTAAATGTTTGGAAGAAATATATTAAAACACTTTTTTTTTAATTTGATGCAACTGTCATACAATTGAGGTGTTAAACTAGCTATAAAAAAGGTTCAATTTACCATTTCCTAATTAAGAAAATGTTTGTATCAAGTCAGGAATATGACAATTGTTGTCCATTCGTTTGATGTGTTTGAGCTTATGATTTCTACATTTGTATCGGGATTTTCTGTTTTGAATTTTGAGTTCAGTATGTTTGTGATTTAACTTTTTATTATATTTAAAACTAATTAACTTAACATGATGTACAACTATATGTTATATAGAATAATGGAAGCAGCAGCTTTTATATCAATGTATAATCCGAACAGTAAGATATTTAATAAACAACTACAAATTATAATATTTATGTATTCGTTTTTTCTGTCAATGTGAATAAACTCATCATAGATACCAGGACAAAACTTGTATATACGCCTGACTCGCGTTTCGTCTACAAAAGACTCATCAGTGACGGTCGAATCCAAAAATATTAAAAAGCCAAATAAAGTACGAAGTTGAAGAGCATTGTGGACCAAAATTCCTAAAAGTTTTGCCAAATCCAGCTAAGGTAATCTATGCCTGAGGTAGAAAAGCCTTAGTATTTCAAAAATTCTAAATTTTGTAAACATATAATTTATAATATAACCATATCAATGACAATTCATGACAGCACAAAAAGTGCTGACTACTGGCTGGTGATACCCTCGGGGAAATAAATCTCCGCCAGCAGTGGCATCGACCCAGTGGTAGATTTTGTTTACTTGCGAATTGGAGGTTACAATATGTGAATAATAAAATACAATTGAACTTGTGGAAAATGTTAAGTCTTGATGATTCTCTTAAATAAATTATATCAGATTTTTTCAACAAACAACTCAACTATACTACATAAAAAAAACTTGTTGTCCATTCGTTTGATGTGTTTTATCATTTAATTTTGCCATTTGATTTATGGACTGTCCGTTTTCAGTTTTCCTCAGTGTTCAGTATTTTTGTGATTTTACTTTATTTGAAACCCAGTCTTAAATATAACACACATTACCTTAGCCGTTTATGGCACAACGTTTTGGAATTTTGGATCCTCAATACTATTCAGCTTTGTATTTGTTTTGCTTTATAAATATTTTGATATGAGCGTCAATGATGAGTCTAATGTAGACGAAACGTGCGTCCGTCGTACCAAATTATAATCCTTGTACCTTTGATAACTATCTCCTCCATAGAAATTCATCAATACACAACCTTCACCTAATCTTGGATTAGAAATCGGAATATTTTGTTAAAATTAGCCGGAGAAAATGGTACACCAAAGACAAAGTGATCATTATACCTGTGGTTCTCATTATCCTTATGAAAAAAGAAGATCAATATATCTAAATAATCTAATTTCACATAGGTTAAAAACAAAGAATTAAAGTGTTTGATTACGTTTGATTTTATCAGATTTTGAATTTTCCTTGGAGTTCATAGTTTTTGCAATGGTTTTTGTTTTGTGTATAAAGAAGTACCTATTTTGATCTTTATAGAGCAATTGTTTGTTCCTAGACAGAATTATTACAGTTGTTTATCCATTTGTCTCGTTGGTTGTCGAATTCTTACATTTTATTGTGTCAGTTTGCAATTTTCTTTTTGTAGGTTACCTTTGAGTTCGGTAGTTTAATTAATATCAATTTTTCAATATGAGTCCTCCTAACTCAATATGTGAAGAGAAGAGATAAAAAGTGAAAAGCGACCTATTAAATTTGTCTAAGCTTACACAAGTGATTGTACATTATACGCATTGTACATATTTTCTTGATTCATTAACACTGTAATAAATATCATGTTTGAAAATCACGTTTTGTACATTATTACGTGAGTTGGTAATGATAGTTTACACGTTTTTAAAATAAAACTGTTGAAAGTGACAACGAGTTTATTGGCCGTTTCAAAATATAAAGCAGCATGTGTAATTTCATTACTCGTACCTTAAAATGAAAATAACGTCACGTCATTGGTTGAATTTCCATATGTTTATGATAAATTAAATCGAAAAATAAAAAGGCAATACATGAGGTTGTGAAATTTGATATATGCCTTTTTGTGCTTTTGTTTTGATAAATATCTATTTGTTTTTATAGTAATTTTCTTTTTTTTTTAATATTTGTTTGTTTTTAGTGATTAAGGTTTTTATACCATATTGAGTGCTGGTTTTGACATTTTTACCTTTAATGTCTGTTTATTTTGTTCTCATATCGTTGTCAATATACTGTGGATTCATTTATTTTCGTGGTTACCAATTTTCGTGGATTGAAAAAAACTTACAGGTTCGTTGATATTTGATTTCGTGGTTTTGCCGAAGTCTGCATACAAGCAATAAGAAAAATTGTCATTCGTTGAACATTTAATTTCGTGGTTCAACTGTTCACACGAAATCCACGAATATTGGTATCCAACGAATAATAATGAATCCACAGTAATTGAATTTGATGCGACTGACATACAAGCGAGAGATTTAGCTAGCTATACAACAGGTTTAATCTACCATTTTCTACATAAGAAAATGCCTGTACCACATCAGGAATATGACAGTTGTTTACCTTTCGTTTGATGTGTTTCAGCTTTTGATTTCGTCATTTGAAAATGGTCTTATCGTGTTGAATTTTCCTCGCAGGAAGGCATTTTTATGCCCCATTTATGGACATTTTCTTTTCTGGTCAGTGCGTCCTTCATCCGTCCGTCTGTTTGTATTTTCGTTTGTCCGTATGTCCCGCTTCAAGTTAAAGTGTTTGGTGAAAGTTTTTGGTCGTTCTTTAAAGTCAAACCAACTTGAAACTTAGTACACATGATCCCTATGATTTAATCTTTTGATTTTAATGGCAAAATAGGGGTTATAGTCCATTTACATGGTCCAGTGAATAGAGAAAATGATAGTGCGGATGGGGCATCTGTGTCAACAAAATACCAAAACGAAACAAAACACTAGATAATGCACATACTTTTCATAGGTAAATTATGTTTGAAAAAACTCCTTTTGCAGATAAAATTTTGAACTTGGAACTTTATAAAATCAGATACTGTAGTTTCGGAAAAACGGGGAAAAATCAGCATAGTCTTAATGTCAAGTAAGAAGATGTGGTACGATTTCAAATAAGACAACCCTTCATTCAACTTACAACTCACACTGAACACCGAGCTATGAAAACCATTCAAACTGGAAAATCAACGGTATAATCTGTATAAAAAAACGAGAAATACTTATATACCAAATCAACATACGACTACCACTGAATATTAGGCTTCTCACTTAAAACAAGTGCAAACGAATGCAACCTGGTTTTAAAGTTTTAATAGGTACCAACCTTAACCCTTTCCTGAATCAGTATTGGTACATCACAACATAGAACGACACTATGATACAATTTATATATCAAGTGAAATTATTTGTGTGATGCTGAATGGCGTTGTTACTGTAGGTAACTATTAACATTTATAATTCTTAGTAATTGCAATTCATTACATAACTAACAATAATTTACCCTTAGTTGGTCAGTTAAAACGTCCTTGATAGAGATTTCACCAGTATATATGTATCAAGTTGTGCGTGAGATGGTAACGACATCATTTGCCGTGAGCTGGCATGTAAAAGCAAATGCTAATAGCACTTCTTCAAAACTTTTTCAGTTTTAATAAATAGATTAAGTGGATATGTACAGTGAAACCTGACTAATCCGAATCCTGCATAAATCATAAACCTGTATCAACCAATTATGTTGTTAGGTACCGTCGTATTAACTTATATGAGTTGTGAACCTGATTAAATCGAACATCGGCCAATTCCGATCAAAATCTTAAGTCCTGAATAGGTTCGGTTTAAACAGGTTTCACTGTATTATCACTTCCCACTATCGCTTTTTGTCAATTCTGCAATGACCTCAATATATTCATACAAAAGGTAAAATTACAAAAATACTTAACTCCGAGGAAAATAAAATCGGAAAGTTCCTAATCATATGGCAAAATCAAATGACAAAACACATCAAAAACGAATCGACAACAACTGTCATATTCATGACTTGGTACAGGCATTTTCAAATGTAGAAAATGGTGGATTGAACCTGGTTTTATAGAGCTAAACCTCTCACTTTGTACGACAGTCTCATCAAATTCTTTTATTATATACAACTTTCTTATGGAAACATATATAATCTTTTCTTAAGATACAAATTAAAGATACAAATGTCAACATGTTTGTTGTTTCGGAAAAGTGTGAATAATATATTTTGATTAAAAAGTTCAAGGAACTAATAAAATATAAATGACTGAGATTGCAACGAACTTCAGTAAAATTGAACGTTGACACGATTGACTGTTCTGTACAGTTTTTAGTATTGCCTTTTTTGTAAATTGGTGGCATTCATATTACGGTTTCGTTAAAACGTAAGTCATGATTGTACGTATAGTACGTTTATGTTAACAGGGACCACTTAAGCTGAGCTCAAGGTGTCGTTATTGTGCAGAACAGAACAGAACAGAACCTCATTTAGAAAACATGCATGTTTCTTGTATTAAAAAATGAGCACTATTTACAGTCATGTGACGTGATGAGTTTTTGATTTGGACATTTCACTAGAAGCCCGATTTCAGTCTGAAACGGCCATTTTGGTCTGATCACATCTTGATTGACTGGATTTACCGCTAGAGAAATTAGTCAAGATATTTCAGATCGTTTAGTCGCCGTTCAGATCGATAGCCTCATCAGGTAAATCAGTTCGTTAAGGCGTATCAAGACGGAAAAGACTGAATCGTCTAGCGGGTTGTTTGGACCCGTTAAGACCATGTCAGACCAAAACAGACCATGGATACAAAGTTACGTCAAGATGTTGTCAGACCGTGTCCAGTCGTGTTCAGATTTTAATCATTTGGACACAAAACGAGTGAAACTTTCCCATTGTTTATCAGGGGTTGCTCCCCTTTTAAAAACAAAATAAAAGTTAGAAAGAAGACGGTTTATGTTAACTGAAAGTCTATCACGTCCCTTTAATCATGTTAATTAAATAAAAAAAATATTCAATTTGAATTCTTACTACATCCTATTTAACATGTTTTGTATATATTTTAAAAAATAGCTCAAAGTCATACTGCTGAACAAACCGCCGCGAAATGACTAAAAAAATTCAACAGATTTCCGAAATAACATTTATTCAATGAATGTAAGCACCTGAACCTTTATATTAAAGGTTTACAAGTGATTACAATACATGTTTTTGCAATTACAGACTGTCGTGGGTGGTGAAAAATTTGTCATGTTGACGCAATAGATCATTTTCACACCCGTATTAAATAATTACGGATGTCGGCCGTGAACACACAGGCACTTGTCTCAGAAAATTTCTGAGACAAGTGCCAAAAAATTTCCTATATACCTTATTATAATAAGGTATATAGGAATGTTTTTTTTCTGAGACAAGTGCCTGTGCGTGAACACTTGAAAACGCGTGATCTTAATAATTATGTTTAATTAAATTTAAGATGTAACATTTTTTAATATTGTAAATGAATGCATTCATTTAACTTTTTATGTTGGCTATATAAATTGCATTTGAGTGAGGCAGGGAAAAAATATATATATAACTAGAATCTATGTCTTTTCTCGTTTTCCGTTTACTGTCATGCCATTGTCCGATCAGTTTTGCCAGACTCATGCGTTTGACTTTCCATCTTTATTTTTCACTTAGTCTATAATTCGAGAGCCTATTATAAAAAAAATATTACACACCAGAAGACTTTGTTTCACTATACAAATCCTTGATGTAACACATAAACAAACGACAACCACTGAATAACAGGCTCCTGAATTGGGTTTATTTACTTTAATGTAAAGTAAATAAAATTAACTAATGTCTTGTACAAGTATTACCCTGACGTTCCGTGAAAATTGTTTTCAAAAATCTAATTTGTCCATAATTCTTTTATGTAATAAACTTATTTAAATAAATTCAGACCTTCCCTTGTCTGATCACCAGCATGGCTAAAGGTATTAGATGTATTGGCAGGTGACACCTCCAGGTATTCAAGCGATTTCCTGTCGGACTTGCAAGTTCATGCATCATTTCACTTCTGTCAGTGTACACGACCGAAAACTTGAATCTTTCCATTTTAAACTTTCAGGTGCATAGATAATCATTTGATAATATACATCTCTGTCCTGCGTGTCCGATAGTGATATACTAGTCATTACTGTTTATAAATAACATTTCTGGTGTAAAGAATATTATTCATAAAAATTTAAACAATTCCAAAAAAGAGATTTGATAAAATAAAAATTTGCTTACACATTTTTTCCAATGGTAAATTTGGGGAAATGTAAGTACTCGTTGTCAAAAGTGAAGGCCAGTTTGAAACATACAAGAAAAATTGATTTAACAAAAATATATATATACGCACTTAACGACCATTCTTTTATACGCCTTGATAGAAAGTTACGGAACTATAGATAGTTGCAATTTAAAATTATATACATTTTTACATTGAACATAAGAAAGAAATAAAATTGAGAATGGAAATGGGGAATGTATCGAAGAGGAAGCGGAAGGTCACCAACAGGTCTTCAATGCAATGTAACGAGAAATTCCCGCTCCTGGAGGTGTCCTTTAGCTGGCCCCTAAACAAATATATACAAGTTCAGTGATAATGAACACCATACTAATTTCCAAATTGTACACAAGAAACTAAAATTTAATAATACAAGACTAACAAAGACCAGAGGCTTCTGACTTGGGACAGGCGCAAAAAATGTGGCGGGGTTAAACATGTTTATGAGATCGCAACCCTCCCCCTATACCTCTAGCCAATGTAGTAAAGTAAACGCATAACAATACGTACATTTAAAATTCATTCAATTCAAGAAAAGTCCGAGTCTGATGTCAGAAGATGTAACCAAAGAAAATAAGCAAAATGACAATTAAACATAAATAAACATGCAATTTGCCCCCTCCCTTTTTGGGAAAAAAATTGGTTGCTTATATAGGGAATCACTGAACCGTGACTGGAGCGGTCCCTCTCTTAGGTCAGTCAGTGGGCCATCACTTACGAAAATTCCTGGATCCGCCACTGAGCATGTTATCGGATGTCGATGGACTATTGTATGGAACGCCACGACTGCCTTATGTTAATAATCAGCATTATACGCAGTGTTCCCAGCATTATATGAAGTGATCACAGCATTATATGTAGTGCTCACAAAATTATATGAAGTGATCACAGCATTATATGCAGTGCTCACAGCATTATATGCAGTGTTCACAGCATTATATGAAGTGCTCACAACATTATATTAAGTGCTCACAACATTATATTAAGTGCTCACAACATTATATTAAGTGTTCACAACATTATATTAAGTGTTCACAACATTATACGTTTGTTGTTGTATGATGAGATTGATGTATGATGAGATTTATGAATGATGAGATTATTCGGTAAACTTCGTTTTTTAGCGGAGATAACCGAATCCATAATTGGTAAATAATGGTAATGTCCAGCAAACAAATTTAAAAAGTTATTAAAATCATGTTATCATAAGGTAGCATACAATATTTAAAACTGATTGAAATAAGTAAGGAAAAGATGAAACTGAGAGGTGAATGATTGAAGTAGTTCTGTTCGTCGTAAGAAATACGAATGGCAAAATGTAAGTTAAATAATAAAAAGTTTATTTAATGAAATATCGAAGGAAAATTTGTATGATATATTCTCGAGTTCATTTCCTACTAAAGAAATTTAGCAAGGTGCCACTTTATAGTCCGTACTCAGTTTTACTGAAAAGCTTAATTACCTTTTAAATAAAACAGTCAGCTTTCTATAACACATAGGTGTCATATTACGCTAGCTTATATATGTCATGATAGAGTCATTTTTGGCATCGATTTTCAGAATTTGGCATTTTTACATGAATAAGTATCTAACAGATATGGAAAATGCAGTTTAAAGCATTTCACTGTAGGTGTTAAACATAACTTTACATCATTTATTCCATTTTTTACAAGCTTTTTAGCACGGCAAGTACTAAGATTGTCTTCTAAATATGATCAGCAGTCTTATATAGAAATTTAAACTTTCATAGAAACATTTACCCTTTCAAGACCCTGTTTAACATTTTCATTTAAAGTTATCATCTGTTATGAAAATTGAGTTTGTGGGGATGAATAAAACGTTTACTACGTTTGTTTGTCAGTTTGCACGGTACATATATATATAAAAGTGGTATGCTTGCCAATGAAACAACTTTCCACAAGAGAAAAAATGACATCACAGAAATTTTAAATAGCTAAACGGCCACAGTACGACCTTCAACAATGAGAAAAGCCCATACCGGATAGTCAGCTATAGAAGGCCCCGACATGATAAACGAAAAATATTCCTAATTTATGTACAAACAAACGATCGAAAAACTAACATGTATATAACACATTAATTAACAAACGACAACCACTGAAATAAAGGCTCCTCCTGACTTGGGACGGCCACATATATGCAAAATGTGGCGGGTTTTAACATGTTAGCGGGATGTTGGTATCCTCCCTCTAAGCTGGGACAGTGGCGTAACAGAACAACACAAGAACGAACTATGAAAATCAGTTGTAAAAGGCTTGTTAGATTTCTCGTTTGAATTGTATTACATGATCGTATCGGGGCCTTTTATAGCTGACTATGCGGTATGGGCTTTGCTCATTGTTGAAGGCCGTACGGTGACCTATAGTTGTTATTGTTTGTGTCATTTTGGTATTTTGTGGATAGTTGTCTCATTGGCAATCATACCACATCTTCTTTTTTATATTAACTCATTAGATGGGTACAAATATAAATACATATGATCTAACAAGAAAATAGAGTGAACGTGCATGTGGGCGGGTACTTGTATATCCCAACAATAAAAAGACACTATAAGTACTGATCTGAGAGTATATATAACTAATATAGTACCATGCTGTTGATTAAAAATAACATCACTCCAGACCCTTTTGTTTTCCACATAATTAATATTGCCAATAATTAAGAAGTTCGGGGTCGAATCGATACCAATAATATATTCACCTGTTAACTATTACATTATCTGTACGTTCCGCATCTGACAGGAGTATTACGAAACGCTGTATTAAAGATTTTGCTATATACACGGGTCGTAATCACAGGGTTGAAACTACTTAATTCAATCATTGTCACATTGTTCCCGATTGTAGTTCTTTAATCAGTATGACTTTCTAAGATGACAATACGAATAATAAAAATCTGGACTTAAAATAAGGCGTGTAGGTACAGCATATACAGTTTTCAATTTTTTAGACGTAAAACAGCGAATCAAAGATTCAATTTTATTCATAACTCATAAAGGACAAAACTGTTGATTAAAAAATACTCCTTTCCAGAGACTTTTGTTTTCCAAACAAAATCAATAATACCAATATTAAATTGACAAGTTCCAGGTCGACGGGTTCAAACAGAAAGATGTTAAAAGCAGAGAAAACTTCATCTTATAATCGTCATGACTTTATCAGATGACAATACCAATACTAAAATAAGGCTTACGCATAGTTATAATCTTTAATTCAGTCACAGACCCGCGATATCACGGATGTGTTCTAGTAAATATATATACATATTAAGTTGTGAATATGGTGAAACTAATCCTCAAAATAAGTTTAAAATGCCCTGGTGTGGAATAAACTTGGGTTAAATTGATCATACTTCTTAATTTACTTATTTCAATCCGTTTTAAATATTGTAAACTGCCTTAATGATCACATATATAATAATAACTGTTTAAATTTGTTTGCTGGGCATTGATTTACCGTAATTTACCAATTATGGATTCGGTAATTTCCGCTAAAAAACGAAGTTTACCGAATGATCTCATCATTCATAAATCTCATCATACATCAATCTCATCATACAACAAAAAACGTATAATGTTGTGAACACTTAATATAATGTTGTGAGCACTAAATATAATGTTGTGAGCACTTAATATAATGTTGTGAGCACTTAATATAATGTTGTGAGCACTTCATATAATGTTGTGAACACTGCATATAATGCTGTGAGCACTGCATATAATGCTGTGATCACTTCATATAATGTTGTGAGCACTACATATAATGCTGTGATCACTTCATATAATGCTGTGAACACTGCGTATAATGATGATTATTAACATAAGGCAGTCGTGGCGTTCCATACTATTGTATACCAAAAAAAGAAGAAGAGAACCAATTTGAATTAAAAACAGGTCGATATTTAACCTGCTCTGGTTCGTCGAAGTAATGGACAAAGTAAAATCACAGATTTCTATTTAAATAAAATTGTTCTCGAAAAAAGGAAGGAATTCGTCATCACAATTGTTGGGTATAATGTCTTATAATGTGAACATCGTTCTGAAGTACTGTATGCCAAATTTTCTGTTCCAACATGCACGTTATATATATGCTACTGGACGTCCCAAGAGAATTTTCTGTTCCGACATGCATGTTACCAAGAGATGTGAATAGTATTCAGTAACAAAGTTTCAAATTAATATCGGGATTTATTTTCTTTCTTGGTATATTCAGTAACAGCAAAAAGAATAACTTGACTGCTTGTCCGCTAAATTGGGCTGTTCTTGCCAGATAAAAGACTTATAGTTATATAACTCGAAAAACTTTTAATTTGTATTTTTTTTTAATTTATTTTCATCACTAGATAGCTGAAATTTATTGGGAAACTTGCATTTCGGGCATATTCTTTGCTTCTTAGCTCGAATTAAAGAGTTTTATAAACTTTTTCAAATGTTGAATACGCAACCAACAAATGGAAGTTTTTAACGACCTTGACTGGCTATACAGCCATTGCACGGTCGGCCCTGGCTTGCGCCTTTTTGGGCATTAAATAATTTAATATTTTTACTATGTGGTAATTTAAATAATTTAGAATGATAAGAAAGTTTAATAAAAACAAAAATTTAAAGAGCAAAAATTTGGATAAATAAATGAATAAAAAGTGTAAAAAATTTAAGATTAAGTAAATAATAAAATAATAAAAGAATATAATACGCAACCAAATCTCCAAGTATTATTTATGTTTCTGGTAAAGGCGTTTGATTGGGTATTAGTTTGAGGTAGGCGTGTTTTCGGAAACATTCCTCCAATCAGACCTATTTGACATACATGTGTGCGCTGATGCGTGTACACTGGCTATTGTAACGGCACGTGTGACTGTCTCATATCGAAATCTGTCGAGCGTGACCAATGTTTATTGTAGAATTTTTTGTCATGTGGTCAAATTATTTGACATACAAGTTTTAAATTTGCATTTTGAAAGATTATTTTCGGAAGTGGTCCCTATATACTATTCTAAAGTGTTAGAGAAAAAAAACAAGACTTTAAAGGAAAGATACATATCAACGAAGAATATAACCTGAGAAAACTATACTAGTCTACTAGCATAATAGTCAAAGATATAAAACATGTATTATATGGCTCTGATATTAAATTTAACGTGTTCTGGAAAATTTTGACAAAATATAATTGCACGAATTTTTAATCGATCGCTGACCTTTAATTCTAGAAGTGACTTGTGACTGTTAGAACATGCAGAGACAATTCTATGCATTATGGTTTACGTTTACAATGAACACACTATAGTTATACATTTTCCTTTTAAATATCAAATAGACAATCACCTTTCGGATAGACTTGCTTTTTCTTTCTTTTCGTAAAAATTATCATTCGTCCATTTAGAGACATAAATTACAAGTAATATATATGTCTCTGGTTTATTATATTTGATTACTTCAAAAATGCTTCAAAATACTATGAGCCTGTATTGGGGTCCAAACCGATCACACAAAAAAAAGGGGCGAGTTCCAACTATATGTCCCCGTTCAAAAGCATTGATCATCTTATAAGTTTATGACTCAACGGTTTCCTCCAACAATATGGTTTGATAAATTTCTTTCGAAGTTCATTATACTTTTCACATACTAAAATAAAATGATATTCATCTTCAATTACTTGTTTATCACACATATTACAAAATCTCGGATATGTCTTAACCCGAATAATTCAGTCGTTATATTCCGCTGATCTACGAAGGCTACATTAACGCCTGAACGTCTTCCTCGATCAAGACCGTCAACCGGAAAATTCACACCGCTATGCAATATGGGAATTTTGATTTAAATTGGCAGCTAAGGAAGGAGGAGTTCCAGATGTTAATTGATGTTAAATGATGTTAACTGATGTTAATTGGTGTTAATTAATTATTATCGGATTTGTGTTAATTGAACACACGTGTTTGGTTAGACAATTACAAGACAGTTGCGCAGACTCATTATCCTGATCGCCGCCGAATGGCTCTCTCTGACAGAGAGCAGGCGACGCGGCAAATGATCATAATGAGTTCAAGCCCTCGTGTGGGAGAAAATCGGACACGGAAAGGTCTTGAATTATTCGAGTTAGGTATGTCTCAATATTATAAAATCGACAAGTTTCTATATTCAAACAGTGAGCAGATATATGCGGTATTTACAAATGAATGGTTTTATAAATATAATTTACAGCATGATCTTAATAAAATTGTTGGGGTCAAATACATCTATGCAACATACATTTAGGCGAGTCTTCAAAAAATAGTACATTTCACTATTAAAGCTACCGTTTAATCTATCTTTGAATTCAAATTAAAACAAATTCACTTTTTTTACACCCTGATGTAACCGTATTTTTAAAGTGTTGTCATCCGTATCAATAAATTGTTTAATAAACAAAACAAAATTTAGCTGAATTTGTATTATTTAAATTAATGAAAAGGCAAGCTAGTGTGTGTTTGAAATGATATTGTTGAAATGGATTTATAGCATGAAAAATGTGTGTAACTGATTTTACGTTGACTTGGACTGCGAATTTGAAAATAATATATTTGTGAAATCACATTCTACAAGATGACATATTTTGTAAGTACGTTTAATATACTCTATAACCTTTCATTCTAATTAAAGTATCTTTGAAATACATTTTATAGCGGACTATGCGGTATGGGCTTTGCTCATTGTTGACGGCTGTACGGTGACATATAGTTGTTAATGTCTGTGTAATTTTGGTTTCGTTTGGACAGTTGTCTCATTCGCAATCATACCACATCTTCTCTTTTATATTTATATAGCTATTACTTGCAACTGCCACATGTACATGTTCCAGACTCGTGTCGCTGAAAGAGGTCTCCTTTCAAGTTTGAAAATAGGTGGAAAAAAGCCACACCCACTTATAAGATATATACATGCTCTCAGTCTGTCTGTTGCATTTTGAACAAACGAGTGAAAGTCCAGCGCCATGTAGAACAAAATAGTTTCAACATTCATTTATCATTATCATGATCTTGACCTGCATGGATATATGCATTTAACTTGCAACTGTACGGTTAAACAAACCGGTTATTGATGGCTGCACAAAAATCTTTAACCTCAGACAAAACATGAAATTAACTGTTCAGGAAAAACGAAGTCCATCTAGTTGTAAAATACGGAAAAATGAAAATAAATATATGCAAAATTTTCCCCTGGATACTGTGTTTTGGACATAAAGAAGCCAATGTCCCAATTTCCCGAAATTCCATTATGTTTGACAACGATTATGATGTAAAACAAAACTTTAACCACAGACTGAACCTAAATGCTGAATTAGTCGGCGTGAATGCTGACGACGGAACCTTTATTTTTTTACCAATTAATTAAATGAAATTGCGCCATATTTACCTGTAAATATTTTTTTACCTATAGCAAAAGAAAAGCAAATGATATGTTGTCAGAGCTACCTTAAAAAATAATAAATCCAGAGCTCTTCAAAATTGAAGAAGAAAATTAAGAAAAGAAAGATTTAAAATATGTGCGTCAGTAAATGTATATAGAGAGAAGAAAACTTCACCGGCTCAACTTAAATTCCAGCAGAATTTCACTGAATAGTGGATGCTATTGGTGTTGTTACAAACAAAGAATGATGACTTTGTATTGTGTAACGATCCAGAAAGCGGGATCATTTTATTAGGATGCGAAGCTAATTTAAAATTTCTGTGTACAATTTCAGAGGAAGTTTTTGCTGGTATCTATAAAATTTGTCCAAAATATTTCAAACAACTTTATACTATACATGCATGGCTTCAAGATAGGACATTATATATGTGTCTATTCTCAACTACAAATACCAGCCTTTAGTTCAATGATGTACAGAGACATTTTAAGGTGTAACTGTGTATATATATAAAAGTGAACGTTTTAATTCAGCATACTTTTTGTTATTAAAATGACTTTAACTCCGCCAGTCGGTAAACTGCCGATCCTAAGCCCGGATAAAGAAGGAGGGAAGTCAATCATTTCGTTATTTTATATAAATAAAAAAAAATTGGCGCAATTAGATGATTATTTTATTGGCGCAAATGATACCTATAGTTTTGAAAATTAAGTGGCGCCAAAGAAGTATTGGCGCAATTAAGTTGTGGCGCAAATGAGTTACTTTTTGGCACAAATAGATATCGCCCGAAATAATAGCTTAAACCCTTTCAAACTATTCTATTAATCTCTCCATGCCATATGGCATAGGTTATGATTATCCCTCGGGGAAAAACAGTCAAATGAATGGATAATTATTACAAGTACGTGTATTCCCGACAAACAATGACAATTACCAAATTCGTTCATTACGTGTAAATGAATGCATTTTGTAAAAACATTAAATCTGTATTTATATAACTGTACAAATCACCCATGCAGAAACATATATACACATGGAAAAAAGTATTGCAACACCTTAATTTTTTAAAACATGAAAAATTAGTCTCTTATTTTGGATGGAATATGATAAAATATTTGTAAAATAATATTGAAACGTAGTTAATGATAACATTGGCTTTAAATCGAACAAAAAATGTATGAAAAAAAAAGGTTTTATCGAACTAAAATGTTTATAACAAAATGAAGTGTTTTTTGTACAAAAAAATGCATTTACAAGTTTTACTGTAGTCGAACTTTACAATGTCAGACATTTCAAAATTAATCTTTAGAAGATTGTTCACATCATGGTTGGTCGTTATAAGCCAAAGAATTATTACTTTGAGCGCAGATTCCATTCAATACGACGAAAGCAAGCGATCCATGGTAAAAAAGACATTTAAAGGGCACATATTTATCTTTCGTCTGACAGCACGTATACACCGCAGTTATCGTAAATTACATAAACATATAAAAAAAAAAAAACAACATTATTTTTTTAAGACAAAACAGAGAAAAGAACTGATAAGTGCAGGTATTCCATGCGCCTTGTCTCCTTTATGTTTCGATATTTTAGAAATTAATTATTCTTTTATCTATTATAACACGTGAAGACTACACCAGTGAGTTCGATATATGCCTTCAACTTACAGCTGGTCCTGAAAATGCATGAAATATTTGCCACTGGACTTTTAACAACCAACAATCAATCACACTACAACTTAAAGTATATATAGTAGTGAAATACAAAATGAATATTATAATGATACAATTAGCAAAATAAATAGAATACAAATACACACTACTTTATTTAACTGACATAATTTAAAGGAATACTCTGTAAACTATATAAGTAGAGAAGCGAAAAGTTTCTTTTGAATACTTAACAAACTTCCGAACAGTTCATGTTTTTTTGCTCAATTTAAAATCTTGAAAACATAAGCATGTATATTAAAAACTGACGATCAGACATCACTAATACGTGTATACACAAATTCATTAATTCTTTATTAACGTTTAGCCCTACGGCACCTTTCTATTAAGAATGATGATGAGAGTAATTGCAATATATAATAGGCATGTACTTTCTTACGTTACGGATCATTGATTTTGTTACCTGTTGACCCGGTTAATTACTAGCACGTGCCATCGAACTCGACCATTTTAACTAAAATAGATTTTGTTTAAGTTAACGCCATATGTATACTAAGTACAGTATACCTATCATATGGATTAGAAAATGAATATTATACGGTGATACTTTAACACTGTCCCGACAGAGACTGAATGAATGCAGTATGATGATCAGGTTTCGGGATCCGAGAAGTCTTTTTTCGAATTTCCGGATGTCGGGAATATTTTTTTCCAACTTAAATAGAGTAAATCTCACTAAATTAATACACATGCAAACAAAAAGCAACAGCTTCAACGGTTAACTAGGACATATATCAACAGAAAACGAATTAAAGCAAATGTCATACATAAAACCAAAATATGCATGTGTTAATTTGCCTCCGGTGCATTTCTGTGGATCCTTAACTTTTTTAGGTTACGTTTAAGATTTTCCGTTACTAATCTTCAAATACGAAAAAACATTTTCACCGGTATTCACAACATTTTAAGGTTTATGGCATACATTCTGGTGTGTATACAATTAACATACGTCCTTGCATTTAATTACCAATATACATTTATATAAACTAACATTTATTAAAAAATAAACAACATATATAGACGAATAATTTATTAGTTCCTCGACAAAACAAGAAAAGAAATAAAGAATCAACAGACGATTTAATTTTTCTTTGTAATTAATCACAATATACTTCAAACAAATCCTAATATAAAATAAAAACATATATACAAATTAATCTAAAATGCATTATCGAGTAGAAGGAGCGCAACTCGTATTATCAAACCGGTATACTAAACGGATCTAAACAGGGTCTGAACATGTTGAACGTAATTTTGTATCAATGGTCTGTTTTGGTCTGACACGGTCTTAACGGGTCTAAACAACCCGCTAGACGATTCAGTCTTTTCCGTCTTGATACGCCTTAACGAACTGATTTACCTGATGAGGCTATCGATCTGAACGGCGACTAAACGATCTGAAATGTCTTGACGTATTTCTCTAGCGGTAAATCCAGTCAATCAAGATGTGATCAGACCAAAATGACCGTTTCAGACTGAAATCGTGCTACTAGTGTTTGATAACGGATTTATAGATTTGAACTTTCCTTTGAGTTCGGTACTTTTGTTATTTCCAATTTTAAATTTCTACCGAAAAATTGAAAGGTAAGACAGAAGAGGGTTGTGGGGTTGTTCTGTGGACATATTAATCAAAACAAAACTATTTTTTCACTATCGTCCCGGAAATTTATGTGGATAGAAATCGAGGAATTGTTCTAAGTATCAATACTTAAATTTTGGATGTAACGCGTCTGGTGGTTGACTGACGTCGTTTTGTTTTTCAACTCATAGACATAATAAGAAATGATTAAACGTGTTGTTTTCAGTTTTTTGGGACCGAGACGTCATCAATGGTTTTCAACACGATATCAAGGTAATAAGCACATATTATAATTTAAAAAAATCCTTTTGTTTTTGTTGCACTTTAGTTTTCCTGCTGTTGCTTTGTTTCCTCGTGTAAGTCATTGTTTCCCTCGGCTTTAGTTTGTTACCTAGATATGTTTTCAATCAATCGATTTATAACTTTTTAACAGCGGTATACTACTTAATTTTGTTTACGGTTGTTGTCATTACTGATACATATTAACACTAATATTTAATGGCAATCGTCTTTGTATGTTAATAAAAGTCCTTGATCGTGGACTGGTTAGTAAAAAAAGTCAAAATGATTGACTGTGACCTTGTCAATTGAAACGTCCCTGACCGTGAGCCTGCAGGTTATGACGCTCCTGACTGTGAGCTTGTCACTAGTATTGTCCCTGATCATGAGCCTGCAGGTTATGGCGCTCCTGACTGTGAGATTGTCACTAGTATCGTTCCTGACCATGAGCCTGCAGGTTATGGCGTTCCTGACAATGCGCTTGCCTGTAAGACCTATCCTGACTGTCAGTTTGCCAGTTCGAAAGTCCTTTGCTATGAACTTGCCAAAAAAGCTGACTCTTACCATAGGCTAGATTGTACGAGCATATTGTGTCGCCAACCATACACACCTCTAACGTTTTGATTAATAAATTAAAAGAAAACTTTAGATTCATTTTTTAACGTGGATTGAGGAACAACAGCATGTTGCTGGAGGTTTAAGTGTGTGGTATTGACAAGTATGTTATCTGCCTATAAATAATGTGTTGAATCGTAATTTCTCTATACCCACATATTCCACAAAAATATGTACACGTATCTAACAAATCATTAAGATTTTACACATTGTTTTATCTCTAATAAATATGTCAATTCTGCAATGACCTTATACTATTGGTATAAAAGAGGAACGAAAGATACCAGAGGGACAGTCAAACTCATAAATCGAAAATAAACTGACAACACCATGGCTAAAAATGAAAAAGACAAACAGGCAAACAATAGTACACATGACACAACAAATAGAAAACTAAAGAATAAGCAACCCGAACCCCACCTACAACTAGGGGTGAACTCAGGTGCTCAGGTAGGGCGAGCAGATCCTGCTCCACATTATAACTTCAGTTAAGAATCTGCTCTGATTCAAATCATAAGTCATTAAGGAAGTGTTGTTTGAATCTGCTCAGTGATTATTTGTTTCCTCGATGCAAACATCTAAATGCCCACTTAATATATTGTTGATTTAAATAAAAAAAATACCTTGAAATTATTTAACTGTCGAAACACCAATATTCTTCCGAAACAGTAAACATATTTTAAATCTAAGGATTTATCAAAACCTGAGGAGCTATATTTGACAAAAATTTGTCCATGAAGAAAAACCAAAGCCATCTAATATAGTATAATACGATATAAGATGGAACAAATGTTTATACATTAACTTAAATAATTTAAAGTAACAGTTCGACAAAAGAGCAGAAAACAGCCCTAAACCATCAATTGGTTTACACAAAGGAAAAGTCCTGACACAGGAGGTGGTTTAACAATTTAATATATGTTGTCAATAAAGTTCATATTAGACCATTAGGAAAAAACAAAATGAGCCGTCAATCTAGGTTAACCTGCTGGAAAAAACATGGAAAGCACTGATAATTAATTCACATGTTAATAGAACATTGAAAAAAGGGGCGGAGATGATCATGATGTTCTGTGGCTAAATATTCTATTTTCATTTTTTGGAAAATGAAACCAAAGAATTTTTCAAGGTCACTGATGTTAGAATCAAATGCTGTTAAAAATCAGACTAGTGATTAACATATCATATATATGTACCTGAAGTCAGGAGATTTGAACTTATTAGTAATAACACGTAAACCAGTGTAAATATGTCCAATTTTGATCTACACATGTACAGTATTTGAACTAGAGATTGCTTTGCCGCCTTGCCTTGAACATTTAGCATGTTCTTATTATTTTTCATAATTTTAACTACATAGTGTGGATGAACAACAACTGTTTTGAATATGACTTTGATAAGTGATTAAAAATACATGACATTTGTAGGTCTCTGGCTCCATTGTACCGAGTAAAAATTAAGGTATCAATATATGTGCGCTGCTCCTGAGCATTGTCATTATTGGTAAAAACTATCGTCAAAGTGATTTTATAAATCTCGAACTCCCTGACTGTGAGCTTACTGGGAACGTTCATGACCATATCATTTGCGGTAAAAACGACCCTGGTTGTGAGCCTGTCAGTAAGAACGTTTAGGGTCGGGAACTTTCCAGGAAGGACGTCCCTGGCTTTAAATTTGTTAGAGTATTTGGTAGATTTGACCATAATCTGGGCTCTAAGAACATATTTTCTCATCACTCATTCATACAGCAACTTTTTTTTTCGTTGATTGAGGAACAATTGCAAGTATGAGGATATTTGATATCTGGATTTTGCCGGTCTATAAGTCTCCATACAAACTTTTGTTCGTTGATTGTTTCAATTCTCGAGTTTTCTATCCTCAAATAATTTACATGAATTAGCATCTTAGGAAAATTAAAGAATTCACAAAATGTAATCACGTTTCTTTTTTGCCAGTAAATATGTCAAAACGGCCTGACCTTATACTATTGGGTCATACGGTGCATTCAAAATTTGTACTTTCAATATATTAAAAGTACACATGTATTCGTAAAACAAATAAAGGCAACAGTAGCATACCGCTGTTCGAAATTCATAAATCGATTGAGAAAATAAAACAAAATCCGGATTACAAACTTCTTCTGAGGGAAACGCATCAAATATAAGAGAACTAACACACAACAGAAACACAACATTAAAATATAACACACACAGACTCCTTGTTGCAAGTTGCCAGTCCCTTATGCCGTATAGTGTTTGAGTAGCCGTATAGTGTTTGAGTAGCCGTTTATAATGACCTACAACAAGTGAGAATTGTAAATCGCTTGATATCAACTGGAGTCATGTATTTCAATATAAAAGTGATTAGTTTTTGGCGAGCTTATTTTTACTAATTCAATTATAGTTTGATAGTAAGCGTCATCTTACTTACATCAATTTTAAACCTATTTCTCATTAAGTAAGCATGCCTTTTGTGTTAAATTGAAACGTCTGATCGTTTGATTTTGTATATGCTAGTATGACTGCACATGCCGGCGCCAAACTATAACATCAGCCAGAATGTAAAAACAAAGTTGAACAAAACCAAAAGAAGAAATACATGTCTTTGTTAAGAAGGATGAATTTCGTTTTATGACCCTGGAAGAGCCAATTAAAGTCAAATAACAAAAATATTGTCTTGTCATCTTTGATGACTTAATATGAATGTCAAATTCTGTTTCATTGCATGTAATGTGATAATTATCAATGAAAAAAATAACCATGAAATATTATCAAATAAAGAGATGTGGTGTGATTGCAAATGAGACAATTATCCACCAGACAGCTAATGACGTACAACTGAAGGTCACTGTATGTCAATGAACATTGCAAGCTACCAATGGGCCAGACAATAATCAATGTAAAACAATAAGACAATCAGAGGACCACCGGATGGCCTCGTTTTCTTAAAAACAACTATGATATAGAGCATAAAACGACATCAACGGAATAGAATAATTTGACCTTTAGACATAATGTATCGTTAAGAAAATGTCAATCAGTACTGACATACTGGATTTAGTATAAATTCGTCATGAACAGTTTAAGAAAACTTGACCTTGTACAATGCCATGCAAAGGTGACAGATACCAGAGGAACAGTCAAACTCATAAATCGAAAATAAACTGACAACGCCATTGCTAAAAATAAAAAAAAAAAAACAAATAGAGAAATAACTGTACACTAGAATAGTAATCAAAGGTACCAGGATTATAATTTAGTACGCTAGACGCGTTTCGTCTACATATGACTCATTAGTGACGCTCATATCAAAAAATTTATAAAGCCAAACAAGTACAAAGTTGAAGAGCATTGAGGATCCAAAATTCGAAAAATTGTGCCAAATACGGCTAAGGTGATCTATGCCTGGAATAAGAAAATCCTTAGTTTTTCGAAAAATTCAAAAGTTTGGTTAACAGGAAATTTATAAAAATGACTACATTATGGATATTCATGTCAACACCAAAGTGTTGACTACTGGGATGGTGATACCCTCGGGGACGAAACGTCCACCAGCAGAAGCATCGACCCAGTGGTGTAAATAGTTATCAAAGGTACCAGGATTATAATTTAGTTTCGTCTACATAAGACTCATTAGTGACGCTCATATCAAAATATTTATAAAGAAACGACACAGAAAAATAAAGACTGAACAACACAAACACAAATACACATTTATTGAACAATTCATAACGAAAAGTCCTTTATCGAATACAAAAATCAAAAGGTCAAACACTGTGACATGAAAACATTTGTTATACTCCTTCCTTGGTATGGACAATTGCTATGTATAAAATGGTGGAATAAACCTGATTTTATAGCGAACACAAACTCTCACCATCATGAAAGTGACATTTAATTCCATTACATTTACAACAAAATTATGTGTGCGCAAAACAATCAGACCTTAAAGGTATAAATAAATGCAAATGTAGTATACCGCTGTCCAAAATTCATAAATCGATTGAGAAAAATAACTTATCCGGGTTACAAACTAAAACTTAAGAAAACGCATCAAATATAAGAGGAAAACTACGACACAACAGAAACAAAAAATTAAAATGTAACACACACAGAAACGAACTATAATATAACAATAGCCATTTTCCTGACTTAGTACAGGACATTTTAAGAAAAAAATTGGAAGTTGAACCTGGTTTTGTGGTATGCCAAACCTTCCGCTTTAATGACAAAGTTAAATATAACATTAAAATAACAACATTACATGACAGGATTACAATACAAATCACAATCTTTTGTAGAAGAAACCTGCGTCTGGCGTATTACATTATAATCCACGTATCTTTGATAAATGTTTACATCACTGGGTCGATGCCACTGCTGGTAGACGTTTCGTCTCCGAAGGTATCAACAGCCAAATAGTCAGCACTTCGGTAATGACATGACTATCAATTATTTAGTCATTTTTATAAATTTCCTGTTTACAAAACGTCAAATTTTTCGAAAAAAATTAAGGATTTTGTTATCCAAGGAATATATTACTTTAGTCGTATTTGGCACAACTTTTTGGAATTTGGGTCCTCAATGCTCTTCAACTTTGTACTTGTTTGGCTTTATAACTATTTTGATCTGAGCGTCACTGATGAGTCTTATGTAGAGGAACGCTCGTCTGGTGTATTCAATCATAACCTAGGTACCTTTGGTAACTGTTAACACCACTGGGTCGATGCCACTGCTGGTGGATGTTTCGTCCCTGAGGGTATCACCAGCTCTGTAGTCAGCACTTAAGTAATGACATGAATATCAATTATATGGTCATTTGTATAAATTTCCTGTTTACAAAACTTTGAATTTTTCGAACAACTAAAGATTTTCTTAGTCCAGGAATATATTAGCTTATCTGTATTTGGCACAACATTTTGCAATTTAAGTCCTCAATGCTCTTCAACTTTATACTTTTTTGGCTTTATAACTATTTTGATCTGAGAGTCACTGATAATTCTTATGTAGACGAAACGCGGGTCTGGCGTTTTCAATCACAATCTTGTTACCTTTGTTACCTGTTCAAGACTGAAATTCATTTAAATGAGGATAAAGATTATATTCCAAAAGTTAACATGAGTGTTGATAAGTGTATTCAAAACTATTTGAAATCATAAGATTTAATGTGGAGCGAAACAGAAGATGTTATCTTATGAATAATCAAATAAAGTGAGTTCATTTTGTTTAGTTATAGTACCAAAATCAATCATAGACCTTTTAATCATTTTCACATCAATAGCACTACTCAAACACACGTCTGACGTACATAGTATAAATTCATGTATCTTTGATGAGTTTATTTATTGAAGTCTACCCATATCTTATATTACAATAAGTAGATGAGGCACGATTGCCAATGATCAAACTCTCTACCAAAGTTCACAAGTTTCGTGTGTAAAACATTACTGACAACTGTGAAGTCTTCAACAATATGAAAAATGAAGGCAACAGTAGTATACCGCTTTTCAAAACTCATAAATCCATGGACAAAAAACAAAATCGGGGTAACAAACCAAAACCGAGGGAAACGCATTAAATATAAGAGGAGAACAACGAAACAACACCGAAACGCAACACACACAGAAACGGACCAAGCATCAGACAAAACACCACAAGAATAACAAATATAACATGAAAACCAAATACATGAATTTGGGATAGACAAGTACCATGCCACGTCTTATTTTAATATCTCAAAAATAAGAGAAACCACAAACGACTCAACGTTAAAATGCAACACACACAGAAACGAACAATAATATAAGAATGGCCATCTTCCTGACTTGGTACAGGACACTTTTAAAGGGGAATAAAAGTGGTGGGTTGAACCTGGTTTTGTGGCATGCCAAACCTCGCACTTTAATGGCAAAGTTAAATATAACATTGAAATGACAACATAATATTACAGGACTCAATACAAATAAATAGGAGAACATATTAGACAAAGAAAAACATGATTAATAGATAACAAAAAGCATCAGGTTTAAAATTCAATACGCCAAAAACGCGCCTTCTCCACACAAGACTCACCAGTGACGCCCAGATATAAAAGATCGAAAGTGAAAAAAGTACAAAGTTGTACAGCACTGAAGATCAAAAGTTGAAAAGGTTTCGCCAAATACGGCATTGTTTTTATGCCCGGGATAAGAACATTCTTATTATATAGAACAATTCATGCTATTGCAAACAGTAAATTTTATCAAATGAATATGAAAGAGATATACATAAAGAAACTCAAGTATTAACTAATTACAGAAAACTAAACCCGAATACATAACGCCCAGATATAAAAGATCGAAAATGAAAAAGGTACAAAGTTGTACAGCACTGAAGATCAAAAATTGAAAAGGTTTTGCCAAATACGGCATTGTTTTTATGCACGGGATAAGAACATCCTTATTATATAGAACACTAAATGCTATTGCAAACAGTAAATTTTAACAAATGAATATGAAAGAGATAAACATAATGAAACTGAAGTATTAACTAATTACAGAAAACTAAACCCGAATACACAATGCTAAGTTTATCACAAAATAGACACACCCGAATCAGTCCAGGCGTCAACGTAATTAAAAAAAATGTGACGTCACATACGATGGCGAAAAGGAACAAACGTTATGTCACATTTGAATTTATGAAATTTAGAAACAACATGACGTCACATATGAAAAACTATCATTCAAAAGTGAGATAGAATTAGGATTGATTTAAGATTGTATTAGAACTAAATACTGATAATTCATTTAAACAAAATGCATATTGCAATACTTATTTATAGCAATTAACTGTAATATATATATATGTCCAGTTTGTTATGAATCCAACTTCAAACGTAAATAATCGTACAAAAAGAGGCGGTGATTAATTTTTCTATCCGTAACACCTAAATATAATAAAAAGACGTCAACACATTTGACATAATCCAATGAGAATTACAAATATAACATTAAACATGTAAACTAAATAGATGAATTTGGGATAAACAAGTACAGAAACCCGTCTTATACTAATGCGAATTCACATTCAGCTAAACAGTCACAATCGGGAATAAGTCACGTTTGTTAATTAAAAGATGAGACGACATAATGACAAACCACAATCTACCATGTGGTAAAAATGTCCTTAGCTAGTTTGGTTAAAGAGACATCAAACGGATCCACCAATTCGTGATGGTGTCCATAAAATTTACGAAGTGTCAATTTTAATCTGTCCTCCTCATAACTTTTCTGCGTAAGGAGCACACTCCTGTATATGAAATCCGTATAGTGTGAACAAGCACGTGAATAACGTATCAATTGTGATATGTAAACACCATACGATGGGGCAGGGGGTATGTTACTGCTGAGAAATGGGAAATTGATAATTGGGAAGTTGAAATCGTCCCGTTTATCATAGATTTTCGTGTGAAGTCGTCCATCTACGTCAATATTGAGGAAAAGATCAAGGTATGAAGCAATCCTTCTAGTATCAGTAGTATCCTTAATTTCAAGTTCACTGGGATATATGAGATGTAAGTATTGGCTGGAGTATGGGTTGTTCAATGATAAAACATCATCAATATATCGGAAAGTAAAATTAAAGAATTTCGCAAGGTGCTTTTTCTTTTTGTCTTTTAGAAGGTTCTGAATAAATTCTGTTTCATACGAATACAAAAACAAATCAGCCAGCAGGGGTGCACAATTAGTACCCATTGGAATACCGACTGTCTGTTGAAATATAAATCCTTCACACTCAACAAATATATTGTCGATCAAAAAGTCCAGCATTTTAATAATATCATCTTCAGTATATTTTCTGGAAGATTCAGTGTGATTCTTCACAAAATATGAATTATTGTATCCCAAAACAAGAAATTTGTATCTACGATTCCCATTTTTATAGAAAAAGCTCTGTTTTATGAGATGGTGAAGTCGATCTTTCAACTGAGCATGGGGAATAGTAGTATATAGTGTAGAGAATCAAAAGTTTTTATGTTGCTGCAAAATTGCAAAGATTGTGATCGAAGGTTAAACACGACTCATTCAGATCATCGTCCTAGTGACAACAGCAATATTACACATATACAGCCTTGTTCAGTTCTCCTTAAAGACATTTTGGTTTTTGATGACACAGTACAACACTGTCGCATTTCAAAATGTGAGACCAAAGGCTACAAAACTTGTGCTATTTTAATTACAGATGCTGAATTCACTAGCAATTTGACCAAGAAGTCATATTTTACCAGAAGTTACGATGATCTGAATTGTTAATCGATAAATGTCGTCTACGGATTAGAGTGCAACCTTTGCGGCTTGGTATACGTCGGTGAAACGAAAGGAAGGCTAAACAAACGTATGTGCGGTCATAGATCAGACATTAACCTCAATGCTAACGACATTCTATACCAGCATTTCAATCAGCCTCATCATTCCATCGTTTCTATGACAGTTCGAATTATTGAAAAAATAAACCATAGCTCGAACAATCCTAATCTTTCAACGACTCTCCGTAGACAAAAAGAAGACTACTGGATTAGACAATTGGGAACTGCAACACCGTATAGCTGCAATGACAAAATTGATGGTATAGGTATTCTATCTAGTCCTTCGTGTAACTCGGTGAATGTGATGAATATTTTCAACTCGACTCCTCGACGTAGACGTAGTCATGGTCATCGTCATTATACATCACCCTCTCAGCATGATGTCTCTATTAATGACTTGCTGCCATGCATACAAAAACCGTTAGGTATTCATCACATTCACACGAAACTTTATTCATTACCCCTTTCAAAACTTCATTCTCTGTTCAATTTATGTTTGGAATCCACTGTTACAAACCCTTATTCAAACCAATACAAACTACAAGCTATAATTTCGGATATTGCTAGTCACAGACTTTGCAAGCCAGTTCGCATTGGAAAAGATGAAAAAGAAAAAAGATCTTTTCTAAATCTTTCCTTTGCCAACAAAGGTCTCGATGGCGTCAACCTAGGCAATATCCTTCATCATAAATTAGTTCAATCGAAAATACTTCCTTATTTCAAAGACCAGTCTGTACCAATAATTTCTTATACCTATATCAAACCTATTGCAACTAAAATTTTCAATTGCAAACGTGTTTTGCAGGATCTTGATATTGACGACTTCAAGTCTAAACCTCCTGATTGCACTTGTGCTAGTTCCCAATCCACATATAATCCTGCTGGCCACGTTATTACCGGTGACCTTAACATTGTTAATAACACTTCTCTACGAAACGTGTTATCGAAAGGTCCGAAATATCGTGAACCTAAATCCATCAATTGGAAACACAACTTTGAAATTTTGATGGATTCAGTCGAGAATTATGCCAGGCAATGGGCTAAGCGCGAGAAGGAAGACGTAGACACTCTATCCGAATGGATTAAGGCAGTGAGGTCGTTAATACAAATCAGAATTAAGAAACTGAATGGGTCCATCAATGCCCATGCTACGTCAATCTTCAAAGATCCAAATGTTGCTAAACACCTATCTGACCTCCATGATGAATATGTTGTTGTCCCCGCAGACAAAGCCCCAAATAACATCGTTTTATCTGTAAAAGTCATTACATTAATTGCTTGATAAACGAATTAGGTATAGACAATTCACTTGGAAACCCCACATATACCTGCACGACACTTACCAAAGAGGAAATCCTGGATAATCATAGGTCTGTTCTTTGTTCCTTTGGTATTTCAACCAAAGATGAAGAACTGGATCTTCCATCACTGTATTGGATACCTAAACTACATAAGTGTCCTTACAAACAACGGTATATTGCTGGGTCTTCCAAGTGCTCCACGAAACTCCTTTCTAAATTATTAACATCCATTTTATCAGCAATCAAAGACGGGCTTCAAAGTTATTGTGAAACTGCCTATTCTAGTGGTGGCGTGAATCAGATGTGGATACTTAAAAATTCCAAAGATCTTTTAGAGTACATACAATCTAACTCTCTTTCAATTTGTAACAGTATTAAAACGTTTGACTTTTCTACTCTTTACACAAGTATTCCACATTCCAAACTAAAAGACAAATTAAAAGAGTTGGTATTACTTTGCTTCATAAAAAAGAATGGCCAACGTAGATACAAGTATCTTGTCTTAGGGAGGGATAAATCATACTTTGTAAAGAATCATTCTGATTCAAACAAAAAATTCTCTGAAACCGATATTATCAAGATGCTTGATTTCTTGATTGACAACATATTTGTTACGTTCGGAGGACGTGTTTTTCAACAGACTGTAGGCATCCCAATGGGAACAAACTGTGCCCCTCTACTTGCTGACTTGTTTCTTTATTATTATGAGGCTGACTTCATGCAGGAACTTCTTAGGAAGAAAGATAAGAAGTTAGCAATATCCTTTAACTCTACTTTCCGCTATATAGATGAAGTTCTTTCACTAAACAATTCAAAGTTTGGTGACTATGTGGATCGCATCTATCCCATCGAATTGGCGATAAAGGATACTACAGATACAGTTAAGTCGGCTTTATATCTTGACTTACATCTAGAAATTGATAATGAGGGTCGGTTGAAGATCAAACTTTACGACAAAAGAGATGATTTCAGCTTTCCAATTGTGAACTTTCCATTTCTAAGTAGCAACATTCCAGCAGCACTTGCATACGGGGTATATATCTCCCAATTGATACGATATTTCCGTGCTTGCATTTCCTATCATGATTTTCTTGATATAGGGTTACTGCTCACAAGGAAGCTATTAAACCAAGAGTTCCAAATGGTGAAGTTGAAATCATCCCTTCGTAAATTTTACGGACGCCATCACGAGTTGGTTGACCGTTATGGAATAACCGTTTCACAAATGATATCGGATATGTTCCTTACGTCGTAACTACAATCCCCTTCCCTTTCATGAATTTGACCTACCGAATTAGACTATTTACCGGATTTGTAATCACATAAGCAACACGACGGGTGCCGCATATGGAGCAGGATCTGCTTACCCTTCCGGAACACCTGAGATCACCCCTAGTTTTTGGTGGGGTTCGTGCTTTTTATTCTTTAGTTTTCTATGTTGTGTCATGTGTACTATTGTTTTTCTGTTTGCTTTTTCATTTTTAGCCATGGCGTTGTCAGTTTGTTTTAGATTTACGAGTTTGACTGTCCCTTTGGTATCTTTCGTCCCTCTTTTAAGCAGTAGATCTTTCGAATTTTTGAGAATCCACATCTGGTTAACACCACTGGTAGAATATATCTCCTCATAATATTTTTGAAGTCCATCTTTAACTGTAGAAAGAATAGTAGTCTATACTTTAGAAAGATGTTTAGTCGAACATTTGAAGACCCAGCTATGTATCGTTCTTTATATGGAGTTTTGTGTTATTTAAGTATCCAATATAATGAGGGCAAGTTTTCTTCGTTTTCTTTGATGTTGATACCAAAAGAAAGAAGGACAGATTGATGGTTTTGTAAAATGTCATCCTTGGTAAATGATGTTAAAGAATATGTAGGATTACCAGTATACCGTACAGTCCGGCTATCAAAGGCCCAAACATGACACTTATCAAACAATATCATTGGGAAACTATATGGACTAACTTATGACTGACAAGTGCATGGAATTCCCCAGCTTTTATTCTGAAATCCTACAGAATTGCTTTGTCTTTATCTTGATTATCTTGAAGTAAAAAAATGAACCAAAGTGTTGAACTAAACGCTTCATAGTGTGGAAAAGATTGTTATTTCGTTGTCTTTCATTTGAGCCATGGATCATAGTCAGTTTGTCTTCTACACATACTTGATTTATTTTACAACAGAAGAATTTAGGAAAAACATATATGAAAGACATGAAAAAAATAATATTTACTGCAAAGTCAGTTTCCTTTCTGAACATACTAGTTTTAGAATTTAGGAAAAGCATAAAATTAAGTGCGAAGACAAACACATTGAGCGCCGAAAGAGATATGACATTTTAAACATTTGAATATCAAGTAAAAGTATGTCACGAGAAAACAAATTTTGATTTGAACATATCTTAATTAACTAAACAACGAATAATTCTTATTCAGTCTTTAATTTAATTTTTAGACTTATAAACATTTGAAAATTCAATACTGTTTAGACTACTGTAAACAAACTTAATTTTTCGGCTTTTGCCAGTAAACAAAATAATCGTCGCGAATATGTATGATATAGGCCTGTCCCTATTTGATGACATAAAACACATTTGAAAACCTCGAAATTAAAATCGCAGCGAAAAGGACTAGAAAAGGCTCAACACGAAATAAATTATCCGCAGAAATAGTTGTTGAACAGTATTTGCTTTCAGTCAATTAATACTATGTTCAGTCTTTTCAGAAGTTATGTACCTGATCATATTAACATTATACTGAATTGTCTTAAAATTACAGCAGAGATGACGTCTACAGATTATTTAAACAGCAAAGCAGGACTGCTAAATGTTCATGGTTAGAATTTAGAACTTATTGACAATCATACCACATCTTCTTATTTTATATAAATAATCAGATGACGAAAATCCAATATTGTTAAGATTATTGTTTGCAGTCAATTAAGATCTATTCAAACTATGTTCAGACCATAAGTAATTTACCTAAATGTATCAATTCTTTAACCGCAGTGCTAGAAATCTACTAAAAATATAAGCAAGAATGCAAAGTGTTCATGGTAAGACTTTTGAGATGATGAAAATATCAAAACGACAGTTTCCGACTTATATTAATTTTCTGATGTGTTTTGGTAGCAACTATTGTAAATACTTGTATTTTGTAGTACTGTAATATCTCTACTTCTTCAACGTATGAAACTTTAATACTATTTATATAAGATAAAAAACACCAAAACATAAAAATGTACTTTCATATTTGTAATGAATTGAAAAACCCTAAAACAATATTCGCGAATCCTTTGAAACAAACAATTTTATATTAAGAACTAAGTCTGAGGTAATCTTAACAAAAGTAAAAAAAAAAGAAAAAAAAAGAAAGCAGGAAAGTGTGTCTGGAAAAGTGTCATCACCTGCAACCAACAGTATAGTAACCCTATTACATTTGTTCGCGTCGCTAATTGAAATCTAATGAATAAGACTGAATGATATTTGACTTTCCACGTGTTAACAATGATTACTGAGTATCTTTCAAACATAAGGTACAAAGGTCAAGTTGTTTTGATCATTGTTTTTGCATAGTGACCATATGCCCTAGTTTCAAAGCATGATACATAACCTTTCAAAGGAGAAAGGTTATATTCACAGATCAGAAGAGTATATTTTGCAATTTGAAAAATTATTGTGAGGTTTTTATAAATCCAATAAGGCCACTGGATAAGTATCGTTACAAAATATACTTCACTCTGTTATCTAATACATAAAATTGAGAATGGAAACGGGGAATATATATATGTTTGTAGATTTTAATAAAATCAAAAGAACCAATCGTTCAGTTATGTCCGTTCTTCAAAATTTGCAATCATACATGAGGGCATACATTTCTGAACATTAAGTATGCAGATTTGAAAGCAGATAAATGTACTTGTTCGGTAACATCAGACGGTATGGACTTTTAGGAAAAACTTGATGAACAATGAACATATATGAGTCAGCCTCCGAATGATTAGATATAATAATCATAACATGTACACGATGGTCACATATGTTTTCTATTGATTCACACCAAACAATCCAAAAGCGCAATGGAAAGTTTAATGATATGTCCAAAGGAAGGTATGTTAGAATTTACTGGTATAATTATATATTTTGCTTCATGTTATATCTTTGACAAAGACACTGTACAAACGAAGCTTTACTTTAAAAGCACATTACAAATGTATTGACTCCTAGTAATCATTCTGTTGTTCTATTCTGTATCATATGAAAATAAGATGATGTGGTATGTTTGCGCTGAAACAAGTCTCCAGTAGAAATTTACATATTTTGATGATTCCGTCAGTAGTTTTCCCTTCTAACATTCAGATGCAAAACAATATATATATATATGTCCTTTTTTATGAATTTCTGTGTTCGAAAGTTCATAATCAATAATAACAATCTACTATTGAATTATGTATTGTATACTAATAGCGAATTCAAATGAAATACGTGAATAATAAGACAATTGGAATATTGCAAGCTGGAATTTTGATTATGCATAACTTAAAGTTCAATTGTCATTTTGTGCAATGGTTACAGAAAAATAAACTAGAATACATTAATCATGCACCCTACCGCGTCAAAGGTGAAGATAATAAAACGAAGCCAATAGCGGGATAGAAGAGACAACTTCTAAAGTGGGTTCCTCTATTAATTACTTGGAGTTATCTCTCCTTTTGCATTGAACACGGGCATTCTAGTGTTTATTGAAATAAAATTCCAGCGGAAGTTCGGAATCATATGCTTTGTTCATTTTGAAGGGAATGATAACAAGATGTAAACAATTGTAACATTCGAAAAAACATAAAATTGGAGCATTATTATTATTATTATTATTTTTATTTATTATTTATTTGTAGCATGAAGATGGTATGACAGGACCTGATATTGCACGACAAACAGGACATCCATTTCCGTTTTTTATTGAGTTTTACATCGTTTTAAAGTCAAGGAACTTTCAATAGCCCGATGACCTAAATCTGCTTTTACCGCAGGATAGTCGCAAATTTTGCATAACTGCTTAATAGAATAGAAAGCATCAGCTTCAACAAATAAATCCCGTTTTAATGAATTCAGAGAAAAACCAGTGTCTTAGCGTACTGTTCAGAGAATTTTGTATCGAGAAGTTTTTAAATAGTGCGTTGATAAAACAAATCCTTTATAAATCGTGCTGCAAATGTTAAATAGGCTGCCAGGGTGTAAACTCATCAGTCACAACAATCGGGATAAATAATGGAGATGAGTCATTCATAGCGAAGAATTTTAAAGAAATTGGAATGGATAATCGTCTTTTCGTCTGAAGACAGCCTGGTGAAAAATGGACACGTTCTAGCTTAAATCCTAGTCGTTGGACTCACTTCAGTTTGTGATCTGGGACTGCATTACCGCAATGTGCCTGTTGAGGTGTTGGGACACTTACTGTTTTAACTGATACGGGTAATGCTTTAAAGTACATTGAAGATGATGAAAAAGTTTGTTTTGCATGTTTTTCACTCGTCATTTTATTAATGACAATTACTAGTAAGGAATGTACCAGTTGTTATCCATTCGTTTGATTTGTTTGAGCTTTTGAATTTGCGATTTGCGTAAAGTCTTTACGTTTATAACTTTCCTCGGTATTTATATTAGTTTACTATTTACACATACCAAGATTGCAACGCTCCAGTTGATAGATTGATAGCTAGGGATAATTTTATGTAAGATTTTGAAAAAAAGACAACGAGACAGCAACCTACAGATAAGGATTAAATCTATAGACATCTATTGGGCGATATAGTCTCAAACAATAGGCAGAATAAAGAAAAAATATTTAACAATATTATTATTTGGATCTTTTGTAACTATTTCTTAAGCTTAAGGTTCAACTTAACATATGCATTTTGAAAATGCCTTTAACAAAGCAGGAATATATAACAGTTGTTTTATTCAATGAAGTTATGAAATCATTACAGCGAGTCAGTAAAAAAAAGTCGATCAGAGAAGACAAATACTGGACGTCGATTTGAGAGCAACAAAGCAGACGTCGGTTAGACGTGCAAATATTTGGCCGTCGATTACGAATGTTATCATATTCTGACGTCTATTTGAGAAAAGGACGTCGATTTGAGTCGTACCTATATAACATTATAGATATAATTGGAAAAGTTAAAAGTAACAGGCCCTTGATAACCGTATGTGGCGGTCAACTATGGGTTAGTGTTACGTTTGGCTTTATTATATTGAAGACTTTTTTTAATGTCATACAACGAAGTATATCAAGCTCATTTCAAGAATTTGAGATTTTTTACCAAAAAAAAAGAATCATTTTCGTTGACCATGAAAAAACACTACACCTAGCAAACAAAGGGATTAATGATAAGTGTCGTCAAAACCAATTAAAATGCGAGAAGTTATGATTACAACAATGACAAAACATCAGTGGTAATCTGTGACACAGTTATTCCAGAACACACAACTAACTCGTGATATCATTATGAAAGGATGAATTGAATATAAAAAAGAAGATGTGGTATGATTGCCAATGAAACAACTGTCCACAAGAGACCAAAATGACACAAACATTAACAACTATAGGACACCGTACGGCCTTCAACACTGAGCAAAGCCCATACCGCATAGTCAGCTATAATAGGCTCCGATAAGGCACTGTAAAACAATTCAAACGAAAAACTAGCGGCCTTATTTATATAAAAGAATGAACGAAAAACAAATATGTCACACATAAACAAACGACAACTACTGAATTACAGGCTCCTGACTTGGTACAGGCACATACATAAATAATGTGGCGGGGTTAAACATGTTAGCGGGATCTCAACCCTCCACCTAATCTGGGACAGTGGTGTTCATTATATTTAGCACTTACTAAATACTTTATCTTGTCAATATTCATATTTTGACATTTTACAAGGTTATCACTTTCTCTTTCAGTTGTTAATGACGTTTTAAAAGTTAATTCGTTCAGGCTATACCTATTGACATTTCAACCTGAAATTAATAAAGAGAGGCGAAAAATACAAAAAGGGAAATTCGAACCGATGAGTCACAAATAAACAGCAAGTGAGAATTATGAGTATTCAGTCAAATCGTTAAATGTTTTGGTTATTATATTATAAGAACCATTGATATTAGAATATGTGGTATGAGTGCCAATGAGAAATCTCTCCATCATAGAAACAATTAGTAAAAGTAAACCATATATATCTCGATTTGGTTTTGAAATTTGTTTGAATGTGAAGAAAACTGATTTCAAACGGGATAGCACATCCTGATTTTTACGGAAATGTTGTTTACCGTGCCCAGAAATTTAGAACCGACCCTGGTAAACTTATTCTGAAAGGTAACCAATTCAACACTGAAATGAAATCATTGAATATTGTTTTTATTGGTACTAATATTGATTTTGTTATCAGTAGATTAAAAGCAAACTAAATATCATTGTTATATACTTATACCTGTATCATAACATTGCACAAGATCATGTTTTTCTCTAACTGTTCATGACGTTTTCACACCAAATCCATTGTGTGTATAATGTGTCCTGATTGATAATTGAGTCTTAAATACATGATTTTTGTTATAAGTTGTTAGTGGCTTTGAAGTAGCTGTAAGTAACTGCAATTACTCTTAGATTTGTAATTGGTGTCTTTTGTTTTTGGGATGTACAAGTTCCTGGCCTTATCCATTTGTATTTGTTGTATTTGTATTTTTTCCCCATCTGGTGAGTTAAGGATGTTTGCTTGTCATGTTTTGGTTTTTTGGTCAGATTTTCGACATTCTCTTGTTTTATTCATTTGAATGCCTTTAAAAAATTTGCCAATGGACCCCCCTTTTTTCTTTTCATAAATCTTTTACATGAATGATTGTAAGCCATTTGTAAAAGTCTAATAAAATCTTTTTTATTTTTTAATAATACTGAGTACTTTAACTGGTCAATGATAAAGCTATATAATCATTTTCCCGCCAAAAAGCCCAATGGCTAATATCTCGAAAAAACAAACACATGGACCCCTATATTTTTTTTTGCTTTTTTTGATTTCCCAATTAATACTCTATCAATATATACTAGTGTTATGGAAAGTTATTTTGAAACTGAGCATCAACATTTCCTTTAGCCTTTTTTTACTGATTTTTATAGTTAGTTCATATGTTGTATTGTTTCTCAACTGTCCTAGGTTATGAGAGGGTTGTGATCCCGATTACATGTTTAACCCTGCCACATTCTGTATGTATGTGACTGTCCCAAGTCAAGAGCCTGTAATTCAGTAGTTATTTGTTACATATTTGTTTTTCGTTCATTTTTTGTACATAAATCAGGCCGTTAGTTTTCTCGTTTGATTTATTTTACATTGTCAATTTGTGGCCTTTTACAGCTGACTATGCGGTATTGTTGAAGTCAGTATGATGATCTATGAATGTTAATTCATGTGTCAATTGGTCTCTTGTGACAATCAAATCACAGCTTTTTTTTCCATCGGAGATAAAAGTACTGTCTTCTACTGCCTTGGCTCACAACGAACAGTAAGTTTTTGTTTTTTTTGTTTATTAGTAACACTCGAACTAGACAAACTCTCTTGAAAGATAGCCGAAATATACCAAATGATGTGCAAACTTATAAGTCAATAGAAAACTGACAATTTCAATGAATAATAAACAACAAAAAGACAAACAGCACACAAAACACAACACAGAAAAAAAGTAAAACAACAAATATATCGAACTCAAAGAGAAAATTCTAACATAAAGTCTTTTATTAAAATGGCAAAATCTAAAATCCAAACACATCTTAAGAATAGCAAACACCTGTCCTATTCCTGACCTGGTATTGGCATTTCTTTATGTGCAAAATGGTAAATTAATCCTGGTTTATCCATACGATGTGTCTTTGGAAAAACTAACTAAGGATATTTGTATCATGTGTAAGATTGTGGTATGTCCTTAAATCGTCTGATCTTTTAATTAACGAACGTGACTTATTTCCAACTGTGACTGTTTTGCTGAGTGTGAATTCGCTTGATATAAGGCGTCAGAGTACTTTGCTATCCAAAATTCATGTATTTAGTTTTGACTTACTCATCGGATTTTGTCAAATTTCTTATCGTTTGTAGTTGTAAATCTTATTGTTTTCTGTTGTATTCGTGTGTTATGGTACATATAATTAATCATCCAGTTCATTTATTAGATTTTAGTTTGAGTCGACTAAATTTATACGATGTTTTAGGTTTACAGTATGTTTTAGAAGAAACACCGACTTAGCTAGATAATATAATTAATTATCCAATAACTAACACCATTTTATATTCATAAGTATTGTAATATCCATTGTTATTAAAATATGTTATAGCAGTATTTCATCTCTAATCTTGAATTATATCCGAATTCTATCAATTCCGTCAAGGTGAGACAACTCAAGTACACTTGAATAAAGTCAGGTGTGTATAAATATTAAAGGGGTAGGTTCAATAAAACCCCTTTTTGGCCCCAACAAATAACAGTTTACAAAATTGTGAAAATGTAATCTTTTAGCTATTTACTGGAAAATTGAATACTTCTGCTACATGAATATGGGCTGTTTTTGACAATACAGTGCACATATATCGGGTACTAGCATCATTAAGTCATGATGAACACTGATGCGGTCACTTTTATCTTTGACAAAAAACATCTGAAAAGTGACGTTTTTTGGCATATTTGATAGATTTTTATCTGGAGTCGTAACACAGTACACGATATATAAGACACGAAGATTAGTAATTAAATATAAGCTGAATTTTCTACCGTACAGGATCTTGCAAATTACAGTCACGGAAAAAAATAAACATATGCATATAAGAACGTCTGAAATAGTGACAACACTAATACATATTTTATTCATCGGATCACCAGTAATGATACAAAGCCTGAAAACATATATGCTGAAAATATTTATTTGTTATATAACAATAAACATCATGGTTAGCAATTTAATGATGCAGACAAATCACTGATTAATTATATCTACCAATAAATCAATAATCTTACATGAATAATTATAACGCCTTAAATGAGTACAAAAAGGACAGATGTCAACTAAGAGTTATAATACTACAAAAACGAGGTCCAATGATATAAAATGATTAATATTTGTTTTTTACTTTGTATATAACAAAAGAATGGCAACAGTAGTTTACCGTGTTCAAAAGTCATCAATCGGTTGAAACAAAACAAATATTGTTTATAAACAATACTGAGTAAAACACATCAATTATGAAAGTAAAACAAAGGATAAAGTGCAACAAAAACAAAAGCCAACACCCATATAAACGAACTATTGCATACCAACTGCCATGCATATTCCTGACTTGGTACAGAACATTTAAAGATGAACAAGTAAGTTGAACCTGGTTTAATGGCATGTCAAACCTCTAGCTTTATGACAATGTTCAATATAATAGTCGAAACAATATGCAAACCGCAAAAACAACGAACATATTGCATATGGTTTCTATACATAAAAAAGATGATGTGGTATGAGTGCCAATGAGACAACTCACCACAAGAGACTGTACATTTTATGTTTCATCGCCTTTTTGTTTTTGTTGCAGTTTAGTGTTGGGTTGTTTCATTGTTTTCCCCTTACACTTTGATGACTTTTTTTGTTAACTCGGTTTATTTTTTTTAACCTGGATTTGTTTTCCCTCGATCGATTTATGACTTTTGAAAAAAAGTATACTACTGTTGCGATTATCATCCACGACAAACACCATAGGGTATCAAAAAAAGTGACGAACTAACGTTACAAATATGCAATCATTTTCACAATATTCGTCAAAACAGTTTTTATGACAACGATGGCATAGAAGCACTGTTATAATCAATAAGATTACAAACGATATAACAAAACAGATTACTCATTATAAACCATAACAGAAACATAAAAAAACAATATCCATGAAATTCAATGTAGAATGTACAAAACACCAATACCCGTAGCATTGCAATGCAATTTCACATTCAGGATAACAGTAGCATTCGACAACATAATAATGCTGGTACTGAAATGCAACTTGATGATTATTTTGACAAGAAACGATTCGAAATGACTAATTATTCAAGTACAAGAACAAAAACATCAATACGATAAGACAACTCATTATCAAACCGAAACCAAAACAGAAACATCATAAATTAATACATGATTGTTGGATGTGCAAAATACCTAGACACGTCGTATAGCAAGTCAGTTCACTCTTGGTGTATCAATGATATTAGGGAATATGTCACACCGATACGAAGCAGACAGACGACGTAAATATTAAACCATAATTTAAGACATGGTAAAAATGATATTTGTAAGTCTAGAAACTGACACATCGTGATTGTATCTTTATTTTTCTCCTCATAACTCTGTTCGGAGCAGTTCCTGCGTAAGCCTCACATTCCTGTAAATGAAGTCTGTATTGTGGAAACATGCAGGAGCATAATGTATTATTGGAGATATGTACACACCATTCGACTGCTGATACATCGGAAATTGATAATTGTGAAGTTGGAATCATCCCCATTTGTCATAGATTTTAGTCTGAAGTCGTCCATCTGTGTCAATATTGAGGAAAAGTTCAAGGTATATATATTATCAAGATCATTAGCTTGTATGAGATTCAAGTACTGACTGAAATATTGGTCATACAGTGATACGACATCATCTATATACAGTACTACCTGTGACTTTAACTTATTAATGGTGGCCATAAAAAATATGTTCACCATGGTGGCCCTATATGTTCATCATCATACCCCTTGTTGCTTTTTTAATACACAAGGTATTATTCAAAAACTAGTCAAGGATAAAGGGAAATCTTGAATGCATTGAAGTGTTAAAATTATGAAACTTACAGGTCATGTGTCTCAGGTAAAATATACATGTATGTGTTTGTCAAATTTTAACTGTGATTATGACAAAAAAAATAAAAAAAGTAAAGGAAATAATAAAACTACTTGAACAAATAGCTTTTAAAAAGAAAAAAAATGTCTCATGAATATTAGTTTTGATATAATACCTTTTACATGATTTTTAAACAATTAAAGTATTTTTTTTATATGTATTAAGTCTATTTTTTAGTAAGTGAAGAATGAATGAATATCATTTTCAAAAATAACTGAAAACATTTACAGGGCCTGCCTTTTTCTTTTGAAAAGGTATTTCTCAAATGAATTTTCTAAAATTAAAATGGTTTATTATTACAATGTATTAATTTATAGATAGACTGATCTGCATTCAAGATTGTCTTTAGGCCATTCTATCCTTTCTAGGAATTTTATATTGTCCACTATTTTCTATTTTCTATTTCTAAATTATGACCATTAATTCTCTACCTATTGACACAATCAAGTTTACAGTTTTTATCATAAGTTTTTATTCTTAGATTTTTCTTTAAATTTTTTTTTTATCAAGGACTTCAAAAGTCTTATATTAATTCATTGGAGTCCCTGCAATTATTAACTTTATCTAAAAGGCCTAGGTTGAGTGACATATCCTTTGCAAATGTATACCAAGAATATGTACATGTATCATGCCAGTCCAGCACTATCAACAATATAATACACCAAAAACTATGATTTAATTAATAGACCATAAAAGTGTCACCATCTTTAGAAGTGTACTTTTATTTTTTCTGGAGATAAATTTTGACAGATATTAACTTAAGTGAAAATAACATATTTGATAAGTTTGATAAGTTACCAGCATCTGAAAGTAAAAATTAAAGAACTTTATAAGGTGTTCTTTATGACTTCTGCTTCATACGAGTACAAAAACAAGTCGGCCAGAAGAGCTGCACAATTACTACACATTGGAATACCGACTGTCTGCTGTAAAATTTAAGCATCCACAACTTATTGACACGACCGGTTGGATATATCTCATCACAATATTTTTTTGTAAACGGAGTTTAATGACTTTTGGTATCAAGTAAGGAAGGTAGATTTTCATCGTTTTCTTTGATTTTAATACCAAATGGATAAACAAAAGATTTGTGATTTTGTTAAAATTCTTTCTTTGTAAATGATGTTAACGAATATGCTGGATAAACAACTATTCTGTTTTTTCCTAGCTCTTTTTTTTTTTTTTTTTTTTTTTTAAAGTATTACGAATTATAGTTTCCACATACAATGACATACAAAGACAATATTACTGGAGGCTTTATTAGCTGGAAAAATGACATATTTGTCATGGAAAGAGGTTCAAGCAAGAGGAAAGACAAAAGATAGCAGAGGAACGTCCAAACTCAAATGTCGATGATAAACAGACAACAATGATACATATATTTATTCTGGTGAGCTTCCTCCAGGCATGATTGGAGGATGATCCGAGATAAGCTAATATTGTTAATACACCATTACACTCCCATTAATGTCAAACGTTTATAGTTAAGAGCTTGTTTGAGCTGTTTTGTGAGCCTTTTGTACGCCTGTTATAATAAAGTATTGCTATGTTGCACACGACAATTAGTTGACACAAAAATAGATACATCAAAACTTAAAATTAAACAGTTTATGCACATTTCATCAACATGAGAACGAAAATCTCTAATATAACTAAAAAATATTTATATAAAGCCGATCAAAATAACAAAACAGTGGTTGTAAATAAAATCGATTACATGAAACAAATATTGAAGTTGTTGTCAAATCTATAAAATATATTGTTGAAAACTATATAGGAAAAAAGAAATAGATTCATAAACTTAAATCTTAAACGAATCAAAACATGGACACATATATATGATATACCTTCTTCCGAAAATTCATAAAATCAATCTAAAAATAATTGACAAAGGCATCTCGAACTGGTTAAATACATATAAACATTTCTTACCGACCAATTACCCATAAGTTTAACTCTACCATGATATGCATTGAAAGATTGTCGGATCTAGGTGGCGACAGTCATCTGTATTAACTTCCTTTTAACCTGACAGATTACTGGATCTAATTCTAAAACCGGTATTGAAGAGTCATCACTTTTACATACAAGATATGAAAGACTTCATTTATAAAATAGAGTCGCACAAGGTCAAGAAAGAATGCAGTCTTATTGCCTATGATAGAACGTCATTGTACACAAATATGAAGATTGATAACTAAGAAAAAACAGTTATCAATGCAATTTCATCAGTTGACAAGAATATGCTTTAAAAAAGTCAAAAAGTCAAACAATGTTTGTGTCATTTTGGTCTTTTGTGGACAGTTGTCTAATTGGCAATCATACCACATCTTCTTTTTTTTATAAACAGAATAAACGGCATTTGTAAGGTTAAGAAACAATGAACTTGAATTAAATATGACAGTGATACAAACAAATTATAGGGGCGCCTATTGGTGGTTTACTTTCTCCGACATGCAGAGGTTATTGCTTACCGAGAAACTGTTTATAATTATTGCATAAAAATTTCACATAAGACGTCATGCGTATCATGCGCTCATGGCGCAGCTGTTTATTTTATATTTGATTTAACATCAAGTATGTTATTATTATTGAATCTTTCACCTTTGTACACTTCGGTAAATTATAAATAGGTCATACTAAATCTGAACACCTCAAATGTGATTTTAAGCAGACGGTCAATGATGTTCGCTATGTTAAAGAAATCTTCAACCTGCTTTAATGTGCCTGTGAAGAACATAAAACTATCGTCTTTGTATTGACAGTGCAATTTGATGTTATTTATCCATTTTACAAATGCCGTTTATTCTGTTTGTTTGAAATTTTTAAAGTATATTCTGGTTTATCAACTATTGAAAATGCATTGATAACTGTTACATAATAGACAAAGAGAATGCATTCTTTCTTGACCTTATATGACTCTATTTTATACGTGAAGTCTTTCGTATCTTGAATGTAAAAGTGATGACTCTTCAATATCGTTTTAGAATTACATCCAGTAATCTGGCAGGTTAAAAGGAAGTTAATACAGATGACTGGCGCCACCAAGATTTTACATTCAAGATAATAGGTAGAAGTAAATTTATTTTCTGCTGCCTTGGTAATTAGAAATTAAAATTGAAGTAGTGAGAAATGGGTGTTGGCCATTGGTGAAGAAATAGCGAGAAATTTAGAGAAAACTCTCTTAGACAAGCAAAATTTTCTGTGCCAATTTAAGCAAGGGTGTTCTTCATTCATACTATTTCGAAAATTCCTGAACCTTTGAGTACCCTTAAAAAATGCAATGTTTCTATCAAAAAAGCTGCGGTACCATATGTGTTTGACCATTCCAATTACACCAAAAGGTGTTGATAATTCAGAATTCTAAATTTTATCAATAGATCTTTGATAGTGAAAAGGCAGGACCAAATAAGGCTACCATTGTTGTCTATGTAAATAATTACTTTCTTGTAACCTTAAGCGAAATGACGATTTCTGGAGCATCACTGTATTTTTCGAGATATTTTAGATGTTGGATCGGTAAATTAATAAGGTACTAAGTGATAAACTATATCAGAAGAAAATTGCTGATCGCCATGAAACTATAGTTTATATCAAATTTTTACTTTTTTTTGTTCCTTTGCCTCAGGGGTAGGGTTCATTAATCTACTGTAAAACAAGAATTCTGTCAAGGACTCTGTCTTTAATCATTTCTCCTCACCCTCGATAACACTGAACGTATTTATGCATATCTGAAAAAAGAGGGGCTTGTTTTTGCTCATTTAAACTGTATTTTGAATAGCTAAAATGTGCCAAAATGACCCTAATATATAAAAAATTAGGTCAAAAATCAAAGGCTATACATGTTTTTTCTTAGCATCGTCGAATTGAATATTCTGAACACAATTCATATAAAACACATAACAGCAATGATGAATTCTTAGTTTCAGCATTTATTTAGTCTATTTCATTAAATATTTTGACTCTTATGCAACGGTGTCCATTTATTCGTGATAAAAAAACATATAAGTTGGACACAGTTATCAAATCATCTGCCTTAAGTCTTAAATAGACCTTAATCGAGCTTCATTAATAAAAAACGCGTTTTAAACATAACCAAACAGTCAAAATAAGCTGGTCAATGGCCCAAAGTCTGTAGAAAGTAACGTTTTCTGTAAAGGGGGGTACCTGTAAAGAAAGTCATTTCAAATGGTTAACAATTGGATCTTTAATCCAAAAATTTGAATTTAAGCTGCAGTAGTATATAGCAATCGACTAACGGAAAGGTTGTCCGATTTTATTTCAATATGTGTCAGTATTGTCGCCTATGTAAATAATTACTTCCTTGTAACCTAAAATGCGTCTCGTAGTAGAGTTACACTGATGGATGATTGGTCGTCGGTAAGAAATGTTTATGTTGCTAACTATTCGACCAGTTCGAAATGCCTCATCAAATATTTCTAGATTGATTTGATGAATTTTCAGAAGCAGGTACATTTGTCCATGTTTTGATTTGTTATTGAATTTATTTCATTTTTCCTATATAGTTTTTAACAATATATTTTATAGACTTGACAACAACGTTAATGTATAGTTATTTTCTAGTAATGATAACTGTTAAGGTGTGACTTGTTTCTGTTTTGATGTAATCGATTTAATACAACAACTGTTGGGTTATTTTGATCGGCTTTAAATAAATATATTTTAGTTATATTAGAGCTTTTCCTTCTCATGTTGATGGAATGTCCCTAAACTGTTAAACCTCAAGTTTTGATGTGTCTATTTTTGTGTCAATTAACCAATTTTCTAGGACAACATAGTAAAACTTTATTATACAGGTGTGTTCGAGTATTAACTAATTTTATATCAAATTCAATTCGTGCTCAAATATCTCTCCTGCGTAAGGTGATCTGTGAAAGGAGACAGGTATATATTTTAAGTAGGTATTCAAATTATAGCGGTAACACCTTATTGTGATACTAAATGTTAGGTAAAAAGTAAAATCACGAAAGCACCTAATGCAGAGGAAAATACAAAACAGAAATGTCCTTATCAAATGGAAAAATGAAAAAAAAAGAGATCAAACACATGAAACGAATGAATTACAACTGTCATATTACTTTCTAGGTACAAGCATTCGTATGTAGAAAATGGTAGATTAACCAATCACTTAAAGGACAGTCGAATAAAATTTCATTGCATTGACAACGATGTGTGGACAAAAGATAGTACTAGTAATTAACAAAATTAAATGGAAAGCTTCTTGACGATTCTATAGTTTCAAATTAAAATACATTTGAAATAGATAGTTACACCTGTTGGTGACCTTCTGCTGTTGTGTTTTTTTTTATTTTGGTCGGGTTGTTGTCTCTTTGACACATTCCCCATTTCCATTCTCAATTTTAGTTAATTTTCTTCATTGATTCTTGATATCGATGTTTATCATAAACATCCATTTATTAAATTTAAGATATGGTGATACTTGTTCATCAACTTAAAACATCTCTTCCAAAAAAGTGTAGATAAAAAATCATCTTGTGAATGGAATTATATCAAGTTAACACAATGCTAATTTGAAAAATGTCTTTTTCCTGTATGAAGTTATAGGTAAAATAAAGATAAAATATGTGCGTTTCCTATTTCCATCCCCACGCTCCATTTCTAGCTACGAAATAGCCGACCTTAAATATTTTTTTTGAATAAGCGCTGTTAAAGTCATAAATTCCTACCTATGTTGTCCTACCTACCCTATATTTTTAGAGATACACTAGGAAACACTCATATTATTTTACTCGGCCTAATTGAAAAACAAATGTAATTAGGTCTTTCCACTTTTCTATTGTATTTCTTCTTCTTCCTCTTATTCTGATTATTCGGATTATTAGGTCTGTCCACTTTTCTGTGGAAAGATCTATTGTATTTCTTCTGATTATTATTAGGTCATTCCACTTTGCTGTGGAAAGACCTGTTGTTTTTCTTCTTCTGATTATTTTTTTCTTCCGCCTTATTTTGTTCTTGCAATAAATATTCGTTTCGCAATATTTCACTTAGATATTTGGTATATGATATCGAACAGTTGATGCGTCTTTGAAATTTACCCTGCGTTACCGAATACTTTTACTTATAGGAGTTATCTTCCCAAACACTGTTTTCCTTGTGTCCACTACTCCTTCGCAACCGTAAAAGATTATGACAAATTTATTTTATAAAATTATATCTTTCGCATGATTTGTTGTATTTTGTCTGAAGCGATCTGAATACTCCATATGACAGTTATTTTCTCTTATGCTTTAGATAACAGTGATATGTATTTATATCTTGTAAACCATACGTGATAACGACCTAGAATATTTTGAGTTGAGGTCCTTGGTCCAAAAAAATAAAAATTAGGTCAAGGTCATAGGGCAAGGTCATATTCTAATTTTGTCTTATTTTCACTCATTTCTCTAAACCGTGTAAGATATCGACAAATTATTTTTACTAAATAGTTAGTTGCGACATGTAAAATGTAAATTTTGATTGCAAGGGTACGTTGAACGTAAAAGGGAGTTTTCTCCCCTCTTGAATTTGAAAATACGAGTATGGTGATATAACTCATACAATAATGACTTATGGTCTTTTGATTTGTATATTTGGTTTATGACCTTGAAATTGATTTCAAGGTCATAGCTTAATTTGACGTTCTTGATATTGACCTTTGATTTTACCTCATATGTATACATGATAAAGCTATAAGACCTTTCACAAATTGTTTCAAACCATTTAACCTTGTAAACAATTAACCGGAAGTGACTTTGTGTAAACCGGAAGTAGCTATTTTGTGTTCTTTATTAGTATTAAAGTATATAGAACCAGATATTTTTGAAATCAGTGTAAAGTGAATTTTCAGATTGTATCGGAAGTAACATTTTCAAAACCGGTGGTAACAAATTATCTCCCTTATTTTAAATAATATTGATAAGAAACCATATATTTTTGGACATCAGCGTACAATACGCTATCATTTAACCATTGAAATGACATTTTAAACTTAATTTAACTACTTTCATATTACAATTCATCGTTTTGGATGGAAAAAACTTATTGTTTATGTTCTGATTATTATTATTAGGTCTTTCCAATTTTCGGTGGAAAGACCTATTGTTTTTCTTCTGATTAATTTTTTTCCTTCCGCCTAATTTTGTTCTTGCGATAAATATTTGTTTCGCAAAATGTCACTTAGATATTTAGTAAATAATATCGAACAGTTTATGCGCTTTTGAAAAATACTTTTCTTTGTAGGAGTTATCTCCCCAAACACTGGTTTCCTTGTGTCCATCACCCCTTCGCAACCGTAAAAGATTAAGATAAATTTATTTTATAAAATTGCTCGTAATATCCTTTGCATGATTTGTCCTATTTTAACCGAAGCAATATGAGAATTATTTCCCCTGATGCATTTGATATAAGTGATATACATTTCTATCTTGTAAACCATAAGTGATAGAGACGTAGGATCTTTCGATTTGAGGTCCTTGGTTAAAAAAATTAAAATTAGGTCAAGGTCAAAGGTCAAGGTCATATTCTAATTTTGAATTTAGCTGATTTTCACTTATTCTTAAAAACTATATAAGATATAAACAAATTATTTATACTAAATTGTTAGTTGTGATATGTCGTAACACATAAATTTTGATTGTTAGGGTATGTTGAACGTAAAAGGGAGTTTTCTCCCCTCTACGCGTATGGTGATATAACTCATTACTAATAACCAAATATAATTAAGACCTATGGTCTTTTGATTTGAAGTCCTTGGTTTATGACCTTGAAATTGATCTCAAGGTCATAGCTCAATTTGTCGTTCTAGAGTTTGACCTCATATGTATACATGACTGAACCATGAGACTTTTGGCAAATGGTATCAAACCATTTAACCTTGAAAAAACAACCGGAGGTGACCTTGTGTAAACACGAAGTAGCTATTTTTGTACTTTATTAATCTAAAAGTACAAAGAACCAGATATTTTTGGAATCAGTGTCAAGTAAATATTCAAATATTATCGAAAGTAACATTTCTTCAAACCGGAAGTAACAAATCATCTCCTTTTTTTAAAAATTATTGTAGAGAAAGTAGAGAATCCATATATTTTTGGAATCAGGGTACAATAAGCTATCGTTTGACGATTTAAATGACATTTTAAAATTAATTTTACAACGTTCATTTTAAAAAACATTGTTTTTTTTGGTGGAAAGACCTTCAATTGTTCTCAAAACAATTGGTTTTTAATTTTATTATTTTTTTTCTTTTTCTGTCAATTTTTTTTTCTGCGATAAATATTTGTTTCGCAATATGTCGCTTAAATATTTCTCATATAGTTCGCCCTGCTGCATCTCCTTAGTAACAAAAAAGATAGCCAAATTTCTTTTTTTCAAATTGTTCGTTACATCCTCACGAATTTTTGGTTAATTTGGATCGAAGCTATTCGATAAAATTTTAGAGGAGAAACTACCCTTACACAATAAATTTGTTGGAATGTATTTTCAACTCATCAATTAATCGTATAAGCCTGGAATATTTTTATTTGAGGCCCCTAGGATCTAACTTAGAAAATGAGGTCAAGGTCAAAGGTCAAGGGCAAGTTCTCAATTGTGACTTTTGCTTGTTTTTGCATTTTTTCAACACTTTGGAAGATACATATAAAAGAACAAGTGCAAAATATATACTTTATCGTTATAAAGATATGCTACATTTAGTCTGATACAATTTAATGGCATCTGATAAGAGTTAGTACCCCTGAAATGTCTTGATTTGAGGTTATTTGATTATAACTTCAACTAAGTTCATTATAAAAACCTTTGACCTTGTACACAAGATTAGGTGACATATGACCTTAAAAAATGACTACCGGAAGTGACCTTAAGAAAACCGGAAGTAGCCTTTTCTGCAATTTTTTCATATTAAAGTATTAAAAATCAATATATTTTGTCATATAGATACACAAACCGAAAGTGGCCAATTATCTCTTATTCTTAATACAAAAGTATATAGAAACTATATATTTGTGGAATCAGTGTGAAAATTGCTATAATATGAGACCAGAAGTGACATTCATTTCACTGGAAGAAGTATCTCCCTTACTTCACTCATAAGTATAATTAAACCATTATTCATCGCATCAGTATGAAGAAACTATCTTCTTTTCAAAATTTCTTTCATATGGAAAGACTTTCAATTGTTCTTGGTTTTCAATAAGATCTTTCCACTTTTCTGTGGAAAGACCTATTGTATTTGTTCTGATTATTAGGGATAGATTACCTTAGCTGTATTTGGCAACACTTTTAGGAATTTTGGTTCTCAATGCTCTTCAACTTCGTACTTTATTTGGCCTTTTTAACTTTTTTGGATTCGAGCGTCACTGATGAGTCTTTTGTAGACGAAACGCGTCTGGCGTATATACTAAATTTAGTCCTGGTATCTATGATGAGTTTTTTTATACATTTTTTTCTTCAGCCGCATCTTGAAATTTGTGTTTCGCAATATGTCGCTTAGATATTTTTTACATAGTATCATACAGTTTATGCGGTTTTAAATTTTACCCTGCTAAGACGATCAATTTTCTTTGTAAGAGTTATCTCCCTATTCACTGTTTATCAAATGAGTGCATCTCCTTCGTAACAAAAAAAGATATCGATAAAATTCTTTTTCTGCATTGTTCGTTACATTCTCAGGATTTTCGGGCTAATTTGGATCGAAACGATTCGATGAAATTTTATAGGAGCTATCTACCTTTACAAAAATAATGTTCAGCAAAGAGAAATCTACAAATAGGGCAACATGAGCAAAATTGATAATTGACCCCTCAAGTAGTTATTATTGCCATATATAGTCATTTTTTAACAATTTTTCGTAATTATTTGTTCATCTAACTTAAATCGTCTCTAAAACTACTGGGTCAAATTTAACCAAACTTGGCCACAATCATCATTAGTGAATCTTGATTGAAATTCATATTTGCCGATCCTGCCCCCCAACAAATATGGCCTAAATAGCTAAAAACAGAACATAGCGATTTACTATACAAGTCTAAGTAAAAATTGTAATTCAAACCATAATTCAATGTTCATAGTTGAAAACAAATTATATAAATAATGATAAGGGGACTTCTTTAACTGTTGTACGACTACAATAGGAAGATCAGCTTTTAATTTAACTCCTGTGACAAATTAAACTAAACTTGGCATCAATCATTATTAGGGTATCTAATAATATTTATAATATGATTTAAACGTTATTTTCCATGATTTTCCATTACCACAGTGGATGAAGATGAGCGATTTAGGCCCTTGGGAGCCTCTAGTTTTTTCTTTAGGGAAAGCCTGTGGGTCTAGTTTTAAAAGATCAAACAAAGCCAATTTTGCTAGATCAAATATTATAGGGAAGATATTACAACTTCATTTTATCAAACATTATTTGAGCATTTTCAAATATTTCTTTTAGCATTTTAAATTCAAGTACAAGTACTTTGAGAAGTAGAAGATGCTAAGCAATAGAATCGAATTCATTTGGGGCATTGCTGTCTAGTGGATTCAAAGATTGTCATATTGATTTATGTGCATATGAGGAGCAGCAGTCGATGAATAAGCTTGTGACGAGAAGAATGTAATGAAAATGATAACTTTTATTCAATTTTTTTTTCATGTCAGACTCTGTAAAACAGGTAAATGTAGTTTCGAAGATTTTTTCAAATTTTTAGGTAACAGAGTTTAAATGTTTGATCTTTGTTATGGGAAAGTTTGAAAATTGTCTATAATGCAAGTGACAATTTTTTTTTTACAGGTCAGTTGTATAGAAAATTGCATTCTAAGCTCTTTAAATCGCTGCATTGCTTATTCTTTTTTTCTCTCACCACAGTTATGGAGGCATGTCGTTTTTGATAGATGCAAAACCGTAAATAATTTGTTGATATTCGTAATAAAGTTAGTTAAAGGAAACAAAGAAATAACTTATGGTAAAGCCATCAATATTTTGTGTGAAATTGTAGTTAATACTCTTTCTGAACTTAAATGCTGAAAGTTTCTAATTAGGTCAGTTTGAGTTAATAATGATACGTCATTGGAATTTTGTATTTATTTATATTTCAGAGCCATGGTTATTGTTTTGCTCATCCCCTCAGTTATAGTATTATGATATTGAAATTTTTGCAAGTCATGGTTTATTCATTTTTAGTATAGGTAACATGTTAAAGCATTGTCATTCAAATATCAAAATTTGAAAGTAACTTACAAGATTACTTACATGCAAGACATACTTCTTTGTCTGAAATTTATTCCTTAAATGTAATGAACGGTTTATATAAGTAATCATGGTAATGGCAAGGATAAATTATTTATGCAGGAATTCTGCCACTTTGAAATTTTTGAGTAGGAAAGTAAGTCATACTGATATCAAATATATTAATATTAGAATGGAAATGAGAAATGCGTCAACGAGACAACAACCCTTCCAAGAGAAGACAACAGCCGAAGATCATCAATGGTTCTTATACAGCGACAAACTCCTGCACCTGGAGGCGTGCCTCACATTGCCCCTAAACATAAATGTATGCTAGTTTAGTGAAAATGGACGTCATACTTAACCACGAAATATACACCAGAAACTAACAAAAGCCAGAGGGACAGGCGCGATACTGTGGTGGGGGTAAAACATGTTTTTGAGATCCCAACCCTCTCCTTTACCTCTAGTCAATATAGAAAAAGAAATATACAGCAATACGACAGTAAAACTCAGTTCAGAAGAAGTCCAAGTCATATGTCAAAATAGGTAACATAAGAAACTAAACCCAACGACAATGATACATAAATTAACAAAGGACTACTAGCAGTTACTGACATTCCAGCTTCATACCTCAATTTAACTGATTGAAAGATTATGTCTTCATCATATGAATATGCATATCAAGTATAATCCCGCCCGTTATGGGTTTAGTATTATACCATCGTTATTGCCGTTTCATCCTAGCGATTGGTTTTAGAATGAATGTGTTAATGTCCGATTAAAAGACCCTATTAATAAATTTAAAAGCCAAAATATGCTATCTATCAATAACAACAGTATCTAACTATATCCCTTCCTAATTGGTCTTTTTTAAGGTTTTGTTAGCTTTTGAGGTGAATGCCGACATTTTTGTGCTTTGTGAAGAATATTACCATAAAAAAGTGGATGTAAAATACCTGAACGTATAAGATGTCTGCATGTTGAACTATATGCACGAATGATGGCCTTGTACCGATGATAAAATTTAGTGAATGTTTTTAATAGTTTGTGTTGTCGAAAATCCTAGTGTAATAATTTTTCAGTAATTCTCAAATTTCTTAATGTTTTAAGAAATTTTTCCTTCAATAGAAATATATATATTGCGAACAGATATACCATTGACTAAGGTAATTACAGGGGGACTGTGACGATTTTTGGCTCCAGAAAAATATTAGGCAGACATTCTTGTTGTTGACAAGATATTTTCAAACAACTTTTAAGAGATCTGATTGTATGCTCCTTTCATATACAAGACAGTGTGAAGTCAGTACAAGTTTATTAATTAAAGATAATCAAAAAGGTCAGAAAAAGTGTAAATCGAGTAAAACTAGAGAAATTCTTTTAAACAAACGAAACGGGAATATCAATACAAAACTAAACAAGAGTTGTTCATCTGTCATATGTGTTCCCTGATGTTAATTAGAAGAAAAACGTTAATTACGTAAGTGCCGTTGTTTGATTTGATATAAATCAATAACAGAACATTTCAAACACACATTTAGCCATTATTAAATTTTTGTACATCAATTAGGCATTTAGATTCCTCGTTTGTACTTTTACATTGTCATTTGGAGGCTTTTATAGATGACTATGCGGTATAGGCTTTGCTCATTGCTGAAGGCCGTACGGTGACCTAAAATTGTTATTTTTTATGTCGTATTGGTGTTTTGTGGAGAGTTGTCTCATTGGAAATCATACCATATTTTTTTTATATATCATCCGCGTATTTTACATTGATCATATTTTGCTTAAATTAGACTGTTGTATTCTGATTTGTACTAGTTTTGGTCAATGTACATTTGTTACGGATACATGACGAACAACAATTGAAACTTTAAAACACACGTGTTTGTGTATATACTTGTTTATCTACATAAAATATAATCATATTACAAGTTGTGTTAATTTAAGCATCACAAGACTACAATTCTACATAAATAAGGCAGTTATTAGTTAATGGTAAAACAATGTATGTGGTATTATGATAGCAAATGAAATACGAAGACTAATGGAATAATTACTTTAATTCTGACGAATAATACACACCCCTTGATACCTATTCCAGGTATAAGTATTAGCATAAGTCAAGTAAATTAAGAAAAAAAAAAAAGGAAGACTTTAACATTAAATTGGGTATAACTGACAGAAAAAAAAGACGGCTCTCCATTTCAGTCAGTTGAGTTTATAAACAAATAAACGATTTCAATAGTAATGCATCAGAAGGAAAGATTAATATCAATTAATAAAAATGGAGAACACATTATTCATGGAAAAATAGGACACATAATTATAAATTCACTTTAAATCAAAATTAAGACAAGCAACTTATGAACTTATGTAAACACATGTGTGCGATTTGAATACTTAATACTTAAAATTAACATCACATTTAGACAAAAGCACATGAAGAATAAACACATTATTAACTATCAAGAAAATTGTAATTAGGCAAATTCTAGGAAACCAGAAATTATGAGGTTTGTACAAACCTGCGTTTTTTTTGTTTTCTTGATCAATTTATTTAAAGTATTATGCTTAAATGGAGAGTGTTTTGTATTATTTCGGCAAGTTTGACCCAAGACAGTTTTATCCAATTGCTTTTGTGAAGTTTTAAAACAGAATAATGTATAATGACAAAGTTGTAAAAAGGATCAAACTAGAGAAAACCAATCAAGCCTACATTTTTACATTCTTGTAAATCTAATATCTAATTGAATGAAACTAAAATGTTAACATTATTTTATTGCCTACTATTTCACAAATCATAATCACTATAATAAATACCATACAATTTTACTATAAACAAAAGTAAAAACATATAAAGCATACAAAAATAGAAAAAAAATCTTAAATGATCCGAAAACAATGTTATAGGTGTATACATTGCTGCATTTTAATTTATTAAAAATGGATTCACATACAACACATTGCTTTAATGTTTTTACTTCTATTTAAATAATCCAGTGTTGTACTTTAAAAACTTAAAATAAACAAGGCCGTTAAATGACTATTACGTTTTATTGTCTAAACTGATTGTGTTAGTTGTCCAGTAGCAAGCATAAGAAAAATCTTTTTGTTCACAGTCACAACAAGTCGGATAGAGTTTTCTCCACGATTTGTACATTTTTACCAATGTTAATGAGTGCATTTGCGATATGTCTCAAAGTTGGTTTCAAACTGTGTATCTTGCAAAACTGATATCTCCATTCTTCTAAAATGTCCTTGTTAAGTCGCACTAAATCTCGTTTATTTTGCCTGTGGGTTATCTGCTCCCAGGTCTGAAACTCCATTCCAAGTTCTATCAGGAACGGGAGTGAGTTATTTCCAACCAATGGAGCCAATCTGTCAATGATTTGCTCTGTGGGTACCATATCCCATTTAGCTTTTTCATTTTCTGTGATGTGTAAGTCAAAATAAAAAAAAAAATTTTTTTTCAATGATATGCAAAATAAAGGGTAACATTTAATAGCAATGCACAACCGCACAACCTTATATAATATATATTTATATATTATGTTCTTTTATAAAAGTGTGTCACCTAGTCAAAAGAGGGTTGAAAACATGCAAAGTTATCAAAAGATTTCTCTAGAACAAGAAATTAAATGAATTGAAACGAGTACAAAAGTTGACCTATTAAACTTGTTTAGATACACTTTTAAGGGTAATCTCAAATTGAAGTACTCGGCTCGAGATTTGTTTGGGGACAACACAAAAGGCCGAGAAAAACAAGAGGTTGCATTAATGATATACTTATCCATGTTCATACGGGCTTAGACAAATACTGAAGTCAGATAACTTACCAAAATCAATAGAATCGCCTTTCACAAGCTGTAATAGAATGAAACAGGGTTACTGTTAGATGATTTAAACTGTCCTTATATTATGCAAAACATTTAATTTGATGAGTTAGGACAGTTAAATTGAAGTTTATAAAACGTGATCATAAAAAATGCTTTGTGTGTTTTTATTTTACAGGACATTAAATTCAATTTTCAAAGGGTATCTATCACCTTTGTTATATTGTGTGTGTGTGTTTTTTTTTTTAATTGATCATTGTCTTGTATATCGACATGTAATTGACAGAACAAAACAGAAACAAACTAACCAAAGGAATTTCGAAAACAAGTTCTTTTTAGTATGTGTGACACATCAAAATGTGGTTACCTTGCAAAGTATGTGAATACTATTTTGGCCACTTTTCTCCATTGCATTTTTGATGTGTTTAAAAGTCACCGCAATACTATCTCTGCATCGTCTCAAAACTTCAAAATTCCATTTCCTTGAATCTTCAGTTTCTTTAATGCTTTCTAGGTCCTTGATCAAAAATCCTAAATTGATTGCTGTTTCCCTGGTTTCATTTTCACTGAACAATAGTGACAAACGACGAAGGTGTAGATCTGATGGCGTCACTTTCAAAAAGTCCTCATTTGTAACTGTATTGGAAAGATTGTATATGTATCAATAACAACATCATTATCATAAAAAGTCAAATATAACTAGTGTTGAGTGTTTTGAGACTCCCGATGAAATTCTTGCATCAAGGTACTCTTATAAAAAACTACGACTGTGCGATACAAAACATGTCTTTTATATATGAATGGCAACTAGAATTGAAAGTTCATATGCACTACAATTTTTTTTGAAAGGTCAAAATAAAGGGCTGTTCGGCATATTTTCAACGTTTATATGCCCTGTACATTTCAAAGTTTAAACGAACACAAATTTTCTTAACTGCCCCTACATCGAATGACGGGTTGTCACAGATTTTAATGTAAACAATATGCACATGCATATTTTCTGGTAACATTCCCAAGTTATGCCTCTATGAGATGGAACATAGAGAGCATAACTGGGAACCAGTATGTAAACAAATTAATTTGCTATGAATATTCTAGATCTCCCGAAAAGAGGCGTGAAACATACAGAGTGGTGATTTTTTCTTAATTTTATATTCCATAATGTCAACACATTCTACGTCATACCGAACAGAAAAAAATGGCCTTATATAAATGTGTGTGACAAAAGTAAGACGAAAGTACAAACTTCACGATTCCTTGTTTCTGAGTAAACATACCTGGACATCCTGGTTCACACTTTTCTTCATCCTTGAGAACAGAAACAATAGGTTATTTCTTTCTACCCTTAATAATTTTACTCAAACGAAGATTTATATTCTAGTAAGAATATCTAAAGTTTTTAAATGTAAGAAGTTGAACTATATATCCAATCAACGTATCTTTTAATCAATGAATTACTATTCTGTTTTGTTTTGTGTATACATCAGCAGGATATTTGTATGTAATTTTCCTTTGCCTCATGTGGTTTCGAAAAACATAATAAATTTTCATATAACTTTTTTTTTCTTGATTTAGATTTCATTTAAACAACATCATTAAAAGCACAATAGAAGCACGATTAGAATGTCACAAAAAGCCGCATATTTTGCTTATTTTCTTTAATTGTTTCCTCATTTTGTTATAAGAAACACATGTTGTTAATTTCGTATGTATTGCACATATTTTGCATTATGAAAAGTCTTGATTGAAAGAAAGCTAATACAAGCATTGTGCGCTGTTTATAACACTTTAACGCGGAAAGATACAATAAAAATAAAGTTATGATTTATTGACTTATCGGAAAGAGAATCCTTTATAAACAAATCGGACGACAAATATTTATATATCTACTTTAATTTAATATGCCGTTATCATCGTTGCTTTTGTCTGTGAATTAACAAACTAATTTCAAAATGAATATACATGTCTCCAAATCCAACTTTTCAGTATTGAGGAATAATTTATTTGTTTTTTAATCAAATTCGTCAAATCAAGTTTATAAGTTTGGCCAGAAATTAAATTTTTCTACTTATCTGTACAAACCTTTCTTGCAAACCATGATGTGATTGTGTATATATTGTGATCAATGCCATGCTCAGGACATGTCCAGATATTGTCAATGTTTGCTAGTCTTGGTAACAGTAGGATACATGGATTATCTGGTGAGTTACAACATATGCTGGTGACAAAGGATGCATCAATGTGTTGACTCTCATCGCTACTTGTTTTGATATACAACTGACTAATTTTCTCCAAGGCAGATATCAAACATTCGTTAATACTTGACGCCATATCCCTCATTATAAGTGTGTTTGTGTCAGCATGAACGAGACGGACAACAATCCTCTCATCTTCACATAGAACATACATATCTACTGAAGGATCAACAGTGAAAACCCCTGACCTATGGAACAGCATGTCCCTGTTGGTATCTCCATATGTCTTCACTGACCAGACATACAGACAGTAACTGATAAATCTAAATGATAATGCTGGGGGTATCATCATTGAAGACGAAAGAAAAGCTATGGCAATATTTCGTTTGGTGAAGTCATCTGAATGAAGGTATCCGGAGTCGTCTATAGCTCGAACCATACTTGCAACGTAGTAGAAATCAGCAGGTATACGCATTCGGTTAGAATTGTATCGCTTCGGTTCAACCAATATATCCAGATGGGTCATGACATTTAATAGATAATCTTTGTCTTTGTAAAATTTCAGATATTTCTTTCCCTTCCAAACGCTCTCAATTGCTTGTTTTGATACCACACCTGTCTTGCCCATTGCATCCCATATTTCTTCCTTTTTCTCGTCTCCTTTACAAAATTGCCTGTCGGTAATAATTGATTTAAATGCATCGATGAGAAGAGTGGGAGACAAAATAATTCGGTCGTTTAATTGATGTTCATCGAAGTATAATAACTTGCCGATGGAATGCTGAAATTTCAGAAATACCTTTAACTCAGCTTTTGACAACGATCTTATGGGTTGCAATGAGTTTATTTTCTCCAGATGTTCAAGTGTAATTAGAGGGGTGTGGCGTTTGATCAACGATGCAAATTCTAGCTCCAAGGGAATAAAGCACTTTGGAAGGGGTTCTCCCCATGTTGGTTGCCTCTCTGATTCCCTGATGATTGCGGCCTTAATCTTCGCCATTTCTGGGTCATGTTTGTCTTTAGCGTTTACAAATATTTCATCATCAATCACCAACTGCTGCATCAATGGCGTTTTGTGAAACATCTTGTAGATTTCTCCAAATATGTCACGACGCCTTTGTTCAACTTCATTCTATAACATGAATATGATATGTTCCAACGTTCATTTGTATACATCTTTTACTATATTTTCATAAAGCGATTAATTAAAGTACGTATGTTGCGTTTTTGCCAAATAAATTCAGTATTACAATTATGTTTATAAAGTAATATTTTAAGTACACATATCTGAAAAAAACATTGCATTAACAATATGCAGTACGATTAGTATTGTGAAAACATATTTATCTAGCAATTCAGTGTCTTTTAATTACATAAACAGCTAAACAAATATTGCTAGCCAGTGTTTGTATACTATAAAAATATCGCCTTTAAGGTACGTTCACTGGCGGACTACCTTGCTGTATTGATGTTATGTGTTGTAGAAACCTCGGTGACCGCATAATGTGTATAACAGTCGCATTCCAATAACGTAATGTTTGACCTTGTGTTATACTAGTTTACGTTTTGTTTGTTTTCTAGCATTTCGTTGCAGCGAAATTTCTGACAACTACAAACAACAGGAATAATTCCGTTTTCAATATCGCAGAACTTCAAGTTCTAAACTTGAATGTGTATATTTTTTCACTATGCAACAATGGCTATACCGCATGATCAAGTAATGTAACGTTCAGCTCGAAATTCTGAAGCATAGGATCAATCATACACTCATGTTTTAGATTACTATTTGTTTTTGTTTTGAAAATTAGTTGTTACATAAAAATTTAGAACGATGTATTAGTTTTGCCCAATCGAGATTCTTTTCAGTGTACATAAAAAAAATTACAATCAATGTGTGATTTTCTTTTTTGTAAAGCAAAAACCATGTACACAATTAACTGCAGGATAAAGACAATACTTGTTCAGTAACTTTAAATATCATCTGTATTTGTACTTTTGTCGAGTGATAGCTGACTGAGGCTCGCACTACTTCTTTGTCTAAACCTTGTATAAATACAACGGATAAATACCCTTAATATGTATCGGCTCTTTATTCTTTCCTTTATATTATATTATAACACATTTCCATCGTATAAATTGTAGAGATGTACTACAGCATACTTACAGCTGATACCTGATCTTTATGAGTTAGAACAACTAGAATTTTCGGAAATCCCCGAATACTTCCTTTACAGTATGTTGCAATGGTGTTGATCCAGAATAGCAAATAATCTGTAATAAATAAACAGGAAAACACATAAGGAGAAAAGTTTCAAAGTCCTTTAAATGTACATGTTCTGCGTAATACCACCGTTGCGTTTCCTCTATTAGTCATTGTTAATTTTGCACATTTCCAAAAAATGTGCAAGACTTTAACTTTCTTTCAAGTTAAGAAATACTTGGCATGAGTAAAGTTTTATCCTGTCATGAAGTATATACAGATTTTCACATTACATTCAATTGCACATAAAAAATAACCATCCCTGGAATTTAACCTATCAAATGTTCACCTCTTTTTAATCAGTGTAAACCATGTAACCTCAGGTTTCTAAAATATTCCATAGAAACATCAAATTGAAAAATAATGGTGCTTTGAACACCTAAGAGGTATGTTAATGACCAATATATGATTAATTACAATGAAATTGAGCATTAATTTCTTACAACTGTCAATATCAATGGAATGTTTTAACGACCCTTTTTCGTATGCCACTGGATGTGACGCACTTTAATTTGAAAGTATTAAATAGAGGCAACAGTGAAATACACTTTCAAAATTACTTGCGTGTTAAATCTCGCAACTAGCGCTTTTTATAAACATTTTTCACTCTTTCATGTGTTGGTTATAACTGTCTCGTAACATTGTCTATTGAAAATTAATACCAGTTTATAAATACCTCTTGCTGTTTTCTGTCCACTCTTTCCTGGAAGGTACTGCTCATACGGACAGGGATCATCAAGTGTTCTACTTCCATCCAATACTACCATGTAAATAGCTCTGTATGTTAAAAATGTCTGATGAGTAGAATAGAAAACATCCTGCCCACCAAAATCCCAGATTATCATAGGTGCTATATTTTTGTTGTGTAACTTCTTTTTTCCAACTTTTGAAGACTTCTCCAAAAACTTTTCCTTCGTGATTGACACTTTAACTTCTTTGACCTGTTTGGTTATGCCAAAGAAACGTTTAAGCTTTCTTATAATCCCAGGTTTAGAAACTTTTTCTACATGCAAATCACCAGCGAAACCTGACTTTAGAGAAGCATCATGAGATTCATAAATTTGTTTGTAATCATCAAATGAAGCTTCATATATTTGTGTGTTTACTTTAGCATCCAGAGTTTCGTATTCAGTTGTATAATCTTGTGCGACTTGTTCGTTCCAAGTCATTGAGTCATCTGAACTTTCCCCATCAACATCAAATCTACCTGATTGCATGTCTAAACTAGGGAGTTCGCCGTGTACACCTGACACATCGTTGGGTAATATTTTTGGTTTATGTTCTACAACATTACCTGATAGCTTCTGTTCCATACTTAATGTAACACTACCAGCATAATCAGGTAAAGTTTGAAAAGGAGGCAGTATTTTCGCCTTCACAGGTTCTGTCATGAAGCATTCAGTAGATGACGTGGCATCGAACGATTGTGATTCATTGGCTTTATGTTTTAGCTGTTCCTTGCTGGCTGACAACGATGTGGCCTTTGTTATATCTGATATATTTAGACTGGTTGATGTAGCTTCTGACAATAGAGCATTTTGTTTTTGTTTTGTTTTCTTTGTTTGTAAAAGGGATCTGCAAACTGTGATTTCTTCCAAGGTAAAATCTAAATAAGAGATTAACTAAACTATTCTCACTACATTAGAAATGTTGTCAAATTGCAATATAAATGTAACATTATTGAAAAAAAATGAAAGAAATGAATATTTATATGAGTATAAATGTATTTGATCCAGTGACCGTTCTTCCATATATCGGCATTGATGTAAAGCTTTCGTCACTTTAAATTTTAATTACAAACAATTTTGCTACCTCAAACCTGACATAATATAAATTGTTCTATGCTAAATAACTACACTTTTTAAGAAAAGAAAAGATGATTTCAGCTTCCACAAAGAAGGAAAATAACAAAAATACCGATTTCTAAGGAATGTTAAAAATGAAAAATTAATTACCAAAAGTTAAAATCAATAGCTCAAACACACAAAACCAATGAAAACATTTGTCATATTTTTGACTTTATACATGTATTTTCTTAAGTAGAACATGATGAAGTAAACCTGGTGTGAAGGTTAGCGTAGCCTCTCTTTTGTACGACAGTTGCAAAACATCCATTGTATTGACACAAATATTTGAGCAATTGTGAACTCCTTTTTTTTAAAATTGAACATTCCGGCGTCGCCTGTATGGATAATACTGTATACCGGGAAATGTTTGCGGGTGTAACATTTCTCGATTTAGGGGCAACAAAGTATACAAAAACATTATGGCATGTTTTAATTTTAGTTTGGCGGATTCTTTAATCACATTTTAGTATAAGCGGGTACTTAAATTGTTTCCGGGTAAAAAAATGTATAAATTGATAAATTAAAGTCTATCATTATGGTTAAATGAGAGTTTAATTTTGCATGACGTGTTATCTATTGATTATATCACAAAGCAGTTGATATACCAAATACTAGCACCTAATTATTTTTCACAGGTTTAAAAACTTCTGTTAATGTTACGGTTTATCAGTAAAGACATTGACTGGACCTTTGATGTACAAACTAGATTATAAAATTTTCATTAATGACTTGCAACTCTTATATTATGGAATCAATAAACATTTTGTACCTGATAGCTTAGCCATTGATCAACTGCCTTTTGCATTTATGTTGTTTAAATAAACAAAAACTGTGATTGATCTGTCGAACGGGGAAAACATGAACAGTTTCAAACGCTTTTACTAGAAAGTATCGAACATATATATATTTTTTTGCAATTCCCCCTGACTCGCAAAAATAAGCGAAAATAAACTACCCGCGAAATAAACCCGCTAAACGGTTTATAGCCATTTGATAAAAAAAAATCCACCTGAAGAGCATTCGCCTCGTTGTTTTAAATTTTCATCAACGATGCAAGGATAGTGACATAAAAAAAAAGACGCAGGTCTCGTTAACAGAAACTTATCAGTGGCTTTCAAAATTAAAATCCCGCATTGTCAACCTCATGCAAAATTGAAAAAAAAAATAACAGCCAACATATGAAAACAATGACATCGTATCGTCGTCTTCTTAAATTGTAAGACATAAGTTATATTTCTTATATTCATCAGATAGATTTGAAAAGCGTTCAAAAAGAACAGATAGACAGAACCATAAGTATTGATACATAATGTATCGTATTTACCTAATGATATAGGGGTATGAGTATGTAGTCAACACCTATGGGGGTACACATCACCTTAGAAAGATAGCTCTTATTCGGTCTGTTTTATTACAGCGTTTTAAAATGACATGCGATATGCAAAAACTGAAAAGATCCTGATCAGAATGTTTATTTTGGTGCTAAGAGCAGACGTACACCTATTCATGCTATTGTTTTCATTTAATCTTTTAATCAATTTATTGTTACACATTTTTGGTAAATGAATCTTCAAAGAGACAAAAAGGATTATTTCAAAGATAGATAAATTTACAAAAGAAAACCTGGAGGTCAGATGTTTTGAAGTGGCAAATGAAAGGGAACTGTCTTTGTTTTTTGACCCAGGCCTTGAACATAATACAATAAAGTATAAAGTAAGAAAAAAGAAAAAGCCTAACAATAATATTAATAATATTATTCAAAGCACCATTATTTTTTTGGGGGGGGGGGGGGGGGTGTCCTATATAAAATTTGGAAACCTAAGATTCAGTTCACGAATCATTTGACTTTATAAGTTTAATCTTTTTTTTCGACCTTTATCCTAGCAGGTTTAGAAAATAATCATGTGTCTTCTATTACGTCCGCAACTTTGGTTTACACTAAAACTACACATGTTTGGTCAAAATAGAGTTTTGCTTTAATCAAATATTATTTGGAAGGAAAAACTTTTTGCGTCGTGCTTTTTATGTACATTCCGAATTAAAGAATGCAATTTTGAAGCAAAAATAAAAACTAAAGAGACAACTCCCTACAATAAACCAAATGACGCAAATCAACAGCTATAGGTCATCTTAAGCAATATTGAAGCAAAGTCCCTACCGCATAGACCGTTATTAAAAAGCCCCAAAATTTTCAAACGAGAGAACTAATTACGACATAGTTAATGAGAAACAAATGAATGAAAAACAAATATTTTACACAGCAAAAGAACCCGACAACCATTGAATATAAGCCTACTGACTTGCGATTGGCACACATAAACAGACTGTGTGTGGCAAGGTTAATTCATCATGTTAGCGGGATCCCAACTCTCCCCTTAACCCAAGACAGTGAAGTAGCAGTACAACATAAGAAAGATTATAGTCTCTTTGACACATTTCCCATTTCCGTTCTCATCTTTTTAAAATTCAGTTGAAAAAGGCTTAGTTTATCAGGTGGATACAACTGGAAATACACATTACAAAAACATAGAGTGAACACGGCCGATGTGTACATCTCAACAACCAAAGGATACTAATTACAGTTCTAAGAGGTAATTGACAGCTAGTTCAAAGTCAATAACAATTAATAAAAAAAACTTGCATCTAAGAATACAAAAATGTAATCAATCGGTTCACATCCAACCTCTACTGGATTTATTTTCAAGACATCATCAACAAAATTTTCTTCTCAAGTTTTAATTCTCAAAATTATGAAGGAAAAAGACTCACTTCTAGGAATGTAAAACTCCGACATATTGATAAAATTTGCATGCAATTTGCATCAATTTAAAAGCAGTTGTATCTAAGTTTCCTAACCTCACAAAAATTACTATCAAATTATATGTCTAAAAAACTTTAACATCTGCTTACCCTTCCAGAGCACCTCCATTTTTTGGTGATGATCGTTTTGCTTAGTCTTTAGTTTCTCTTAGTGTCTTCTGTACTATTATTTGTCTGTTTGTCTTTTTATTTTTAAACATGGCGTTTTCAGTTTATTGTCAATCTATGAGTTTGACTCTCCCTCTGATATCTTTCGTCCCTCTTTTATAAGTACTAAGGATCTGGCACGTTCGGTTCTATTGTATCACCTAGTTCAAATTTTCAGCAGCTGTGGTTCTTAGCAGTAATGAATGTGTTGTTCCTTTTTAAATCGATTATCTTTTTTCTTTTTAAATCTGATGACCAACAAAATTTTAAATCTTGTTCATGTAAAATATAAGCCGATTTTTTTTAGAATTTCCTTATGTGTCATGGTGTTAATTTTAATAACTGGTATCACAAAAACAAAAACGGCTACTCCCTTTTAAATTATATTATCGTGTGTACTTTTACATGCAGAACCAGTATGTGAAATTAGAAAAATTCAAAATCCAGGGAATAGTTAAGTACGTACACTTCGCGGTCTTCACCACACTAGGAAATATACCTTTTTTCAATTTTTTATGTAACTATGATGTCCTTTATTTTGTGTGCATGGTAATTGTTGATATGTCATTATTTGTGTCATTTTTATGGTCGATAAGAATTTTTGTAATATGTACTTGTTAACTAGATATGGACATTGAGTTCAATTGAGTTGATTTAACAAAACAAAAATATCAGGCTAAGGTCAAAAGACGACAGTCATGCATGCTCAAGTGTGTATAGCCAAATATACAGTTATATCTAAGGGTCAGATTAAAAGTTCACATGAAGTTCAACACTGTGAGGGCACACCACTTCATGATGATACATACCAAAGATGTAAGGTATAGGTCAAAAGACGAAAAAGTTATTGCGTGGTTGTGTTTCTTGCCAAAAAACCCACATATAAGTGTCCTTGAGGTCAAGTTTGAAGGTCATATGACGGACATTCTGTTTCAAAACATCATGAATATACATCCACGTGCTATATATCTAAGGTCTAGATCAAAAGACAAAAAAGGTTTTACCCATTTGTACTATCAGAACGGAATTTGTTCTTATTTTTTGAGGGTAGGGGACATTAAACTGTTGTAAATTTTACATACTGATATAGTACTACAAATGGTTAGTTTAATAATTGGGGTTCCGTCCGAGGGCTGTATCCTAGGCTATTGGGTGATACGACCTACATTTCACTGCCTCACGGCTTTGGTCCTGATAATGCTTCCTGTCATCTTTTGAACTACGTTCGAGATCATCTGACAGTACTCCATCATCGAAGCTAGCGGGCTGCCAAGCTGACCAAACTGGCCCTGAAAGCAGCCGTTAGTAAAGAAGTAACACCAAATTAGTAAAAAACAAAATCAACTCAACAAAACCAAGATGGCGGCCTCCATTCGGCGTCCTTTGCTACCCGTTCCTGACCCACGGCACAAAATATTCAAACGCTCACCAATCGCCTTCGGGCACCGAGCCGACCGTGCGAGGGCTGAAAAGCCAGTCAAGGTCGTTAAACACTTCCATATATATTAGTAGACTTATAAAAGTGATACTTGTATTTAAACTACCATTTAACCTTCAAACCTTTAAATTATAAACAAAGTAATATATATATGGGATATTAAAGTACATTAAGTACATTGAATAAGATAAGCAAACAAACAATATAGGAAGTGACACAAATAAAATTATGCACTGCTAAAACATTAACAGTGGCGGATCCAGGGGGACGGTATCGGGGTTGGAACCCCCCTTTTTAAAATGACTGGATCCACCCCTGATTAAAGTGTCTTAAACTGCTTTTAAGGCAAAAAAAACCCCAAAAATATAATAAATTATGACCACAAAACACATGTCAAGTTAACTTTTGGTGTTGTCACTATTAAAAATCTACAGTTATCCACTTAACCTATGTAAAATGTGTTAATTTTGCGTTTTTGAAATCTGGAGAATTAATTCTAATTGTGTTTACAACTGTAAATATGACTCATTTCATTTAATAGGTCTAAAGTAAAAAATAATTGATCAAAGAATAAACAAGGGCATAATGATTACATGTTAATTGTATACGGTGTTCATTATTTTTTAGGTATAATTGTTCATTCAAAGGCAGATTTATATGGTGCGCATGTTATTAAAGAGCCAGTTAAGAGGAGTTTGACAGTTTCCCCCTATTGGTATGCAAGTTAATGATAAATTGTTAATAAGAAAATTTTATTATTGTCATACAAATAGAAAACTAAATTTCAAATATATAAATATAAAAAAAAAACTCTGACATGTATTTGGTCTAGAAATCATGACCTGATCACAAGACAAAGTGCCATATTGACATATTGACATAGATATAAGAAGATATGGTATGAGGGCCAACGGGACAACTCTCCATCCAAAACCATTCAAACAAAGAAATCAAAAATATATAAAAAACATGTCCTCATAAAGCCTCGGTCACACCTTACCGGATAGCTCGAACGGACGCCTAACGGATAACTTTTTTTCAATCCGTTGATGTCCGTTAGACGTCCGTTCTTATCCGTTAGGCGTCCGTCCATATCCGTTGCATGTCCGTTAAGCGTCCGTTTTATTCCTTGACGTCCGTTCTGTCCGGTGGAAAATTTTGAGCATGTTCAAAACTTTGAACGGACGTCCAACGGATAAAATGTCCGTTGACCGTCCGTTAGGCGTCCGTTAAGCGTTCGTTTTGTACGGTACTCGTCCGTTTTGTATCCGTTACGTGTCCGTTATGCATCCGTTAGAGATCCGGTAGACCAATTCACCAACGGACGTCTACCGGACGACTAACGGACGTCTAACGGACGCCTAACGGATAAAACGGATGTGAAACGGACATTAACGGAAGGATAACGGATAAAACGGATTCTTACCATATGTAAAACGCACAAATGCCAATTGAAATTTAGCGTCAGAAATGCCAATACTTGGTATGTTAGATTCTTGAGTGTAATGAATATTTATTATTCGTGATGGATCTTGGAGTAAGAGCACGTCTTCGCTACCAAGCAGCTCTTATTCAGGCCAGACTCAACTTAAATGTAGCAAATATAAACCCTAAAGCTGTCGAAAGGAGAAGAAGGAGAAGACAAAGGAGATGGTGGACACGACCATAGCTTAGTCCTGAAAGACGACGCAGTTTTGGTCTATATGACCAACTCATGACCGAAATTGGGCGGGAGGATCGGCAGTCCTTTGTACACTTCCTTCGAATGCCCACAGAGATGTTCGACGAGATATTGCAGCGGGTTGGACCTCGCATGGCCAATCAGAATACCTTTTACAGAAATCCACTGGAACCATGACTCAAGTTAGCAATTACACTTAAACAGCTTGCTTCTGGAGCAAAATATCGTAGTATGTAGTACGGATGGAGTGTTCCGCATAACACCATATCCATTCTCATACCAGAGGTACATAATATAAACAAATTCAGAAAATCAACTTAAACTCTATAAGACTGAATTACCATACTGATTCTACCTTGATTTTTTTAATCAGAGGAGCTCTATATTTGCACACATATCATGCTAAACAAGACGCAATATCAAATAAAATCAACTAAACCATTTAACTAAAGTGACCCTCGTGTGTAAAAACGTAAAAAAATCAGATAAATTGTTCATTTTGTTTGGTACGTGTGACCTTAATACCAGTCCTACTGACCACACTTTCCCAGAAGCAAATATTATAACATAACTAGATACCATGTCCATCTGACGCGCCTTTAATTTTCAGATGCTTTATTGCTTTTAATTTTCAGATGGTTTATTGCCTTTAATTTTTAGATGGTTTATTGCCTTTAATTTCAGATTATTTTATTCATCCGTTTTATCCGTTACGCTTCCGTTAGGTGTCCGTTTTATCCGGTACTCGTCCGTTGGATGTACGTTCGACGTCCGTTCTGTCCGGTACGTATCCGTTTCACGTACGTTCAATGTCCGTTGTGTGTCCGTTAGGCAATCGTTACATGTCCGTTAGTACACCAACGGACTCCCAACGGATAAAAATTTTGTCAACGGATAACTTTTTTTTTTATCCGTTAGGCGTCCGTTCGAGCTATCCGGTAAGGTGTGACCGAGGCTTTAAACATCACCCTTTGTCTATACAGAACATTAATAAACGTAACACAAGTAACAAATCCCAAAATATTATTTGGAAATCACAGAAAAATATGACTGCGAAGGTAGTAACATCTGTTGGTCAGACCAAGGAGTAAAAACAATTTAGAATTGTTTTAAAATACTCAATGATGCAATAAGAAGGCAGATAACTTATAAGTATAAAACAAGTATAAAAGTGATGATTGTCATATTACTGTCAATTTTACTTTTTACCATTATAAAGAATTATAATAAATGTTGTTTTTCTATGGGTTTTAGATAATAATTTGGTGATAACAAAGGTCTATACAAGAAAGATTTTGGTGTTTCCATCATTTCGGTATGCTTTATGATAGTATTAGTATTGATAAGTTTAACTGCAATCAATAATCAATGCTTTCTACTAAATTCTTGAAATGGCATGTGGACAAATTTCTTCTCTTTCACTATACATATTTAATGAATGCAGGTAAATTAGCAAAAGGTTATAACGTTTTACTGCACAGTGTATGCACTCTTGGTCCTTATTCACCCTCTGCTTTATGCTAGTTGGCACTGTAACATGTAAGCATGGTGAACGGTTATTACACATGTTCGTGTTGACCATTATTCAGGCAATGCAAATGTAACCTGAGGGTTCTAGCTAGAACTGTGACATTATTTGTTATAGGTGTTTATGAAACAACATTGCCGTATTATTAACCAATTAACAAATACAATTTCAACTTGGAAAGGTAGCTGGATAATGATAAACATTAGTAGTTTCAACTCCTGCAAGATATCAAACAAACAAGTATAACAAAGAATGAAAAGACACCAAGGTTATACAAATAATAGCACATTTAATACAGAATAATAAACAGTCAGTGTCAATATTTAAAAAGGGGAGATAATAATTTAATATATGGATTATTTCCCTTTGTTAAATGTGTAATGAGCAATATTTGATTTAAAAAAAAAAAAAAAACACAACGAACACAACAATCACATTAAAGACATTTGAACACACCTTAGACTTGTCAAATCAATAATAGTGACAATGTATGCAAATGTATGAAAATCAATATTTTTTTACAGATTATAGTGGGTGTTTAATTGAGCAAGATTATAATTTTTGAAGCTCTAACGTACAACTATTTGACAGACATGTAAGTTTTAAACCAACTATTTAAAATTTTATATATTACTACTTGTTTTTGCTTGATTTTCATGGTTTGCTGTTTTGAACCTATTGATTTTAAAGATAATTACTTGAGGTTTGTTGTGAAAAAAGAAAAAACATCTCAAATATAGACCTACATGTAGATAGTTTGTGAAAATATTAGAAAAACTGTGTTATTGCACATTACAGAAATTGCAACTGGTGATAGCTTGACCCTGGATGGTAATTAGCAGACATTTTACAGTTTTGATAATTGTCGTTATTCCATTATGTAAAGATACATTACTGGAAATTATTGTGAAATACTGCCAGACAGCACTATTTCCATCGTGTATCGTTGACAATTTAATGGAATTTGATGCGACTGTCATATAAGTGAGAGGTTTAGCTAGCTATAAAACCAGGTTCAATCCACCATTTTCTACATTAGAAAATGCCTGTACCAAGTCAGGAATATGACAGTTGTTACCCATTCGTTTGATGTGTTTGGACTTTTGATTTTGCCTTTAGATTTTTGATTTTCCTTTTTGAATTTTCCTCGGAGTTCGGTATTTTTGTGTTTTTACTTTTTCCAATACTCTAGCAGAGCATGTTCCCTATCTAGGTGAAGCACGCACCTGCTGTGTATGTAGAAGATACTCTAGTATCATTGTTACCGCAAGTTCATGTGCAAATGATGTGACTGATTATGTTATTATGAGCATGACTGGGTCAGATAAATTAGAAAGTGTGAATGACGTCACAACAACTGAACAAACATCTGCCATGACGTTTGAAAATAACCCTGAAAATCTTGTTTGTTCTCATTCAGATGAAATATAATTACCATGGGAAAGTGAGGTTTCTGTTGTTTCACAATCATTTAGTGATGATGAAACACAGATGCCCTCTTACTCTTGTACAGATATGTACCTGCCTGAGAAGTCCTTTCAATCTTTTGAGTTCGATGACTTTGACAGGCAGTTGCTATTTGAGCTGGAGGGAGCAGATGATATTAGTTTCAGTGATGCTAAAACACAGTGTCAAACTTAAGTAAGCCATGCACATGCATCAGCTGAATAAATTAACCCTACCAACAGCAAAACTGAAATTGAAATACCATCTGAAGTGCAGGAGACAATAAACAACAGCTGAAAATAAATTTACAGTAGGTGTTTCTGAGGTCATAGATGGGAAAGCCATCACATATGTATCATGTGTCAATGAGACGTTGTCCAACATATGTGATCCAGGATCAGTTCTCAAAAAAGTTTCTCGTTTCATGACAGATAGGAGTGCTACCGAACAAAACGTAAACAACATTTTAAATGAATTAGTTGATAATACAGCCGAATCTTTCAAAAGTTCTGTTCATCCTTTGATGGATTACTTTAAAACTTCTAAATGTGCACTGAATTTTACCGAAAATTATATATTTAATACATTACAAGATGACAATATTTTGGCCATCTGTAGAGCATTAGGAATTATTTGTAAAGTTATTACCATATCAACGATATTGGAAAGAAGCAGTGAATGAGAACAGAAATGCTCTACAGATGGAACCAATTTACCAACTTTTGATACAACTTTTAGAAACAGCTTCCGAAAATCCGTCATTTCTTTTACAAAATTCTTTACAGCTTCTTCCTGGACCAGTATTACCTCTGGATCCTGTAACTGAAATTTTATTCAAACCTTCACCCTCTCTTGATGCAGCTACTAAGTCTTTTTTGAAACGTTTTTATATAAAATTAATGGAAAAATCTAAATCTTTATTTAAAGATTTCCGTCCATCTGGCAAATTTTTTGAACCTTCAGATAATTTAATGGAGTCAACCAAGTCATGTCCGTCGAACAATATTTCAGTAGAGAGAGTGTTTGGTCAACTTGATGCGGAACCGAAACGTGCTCAACACTGTAGCTTACGAACTGTTGTATCAAAATTGTTGTATAAAAACAATAAGACAGCTGAATGGGTATAAGAAAAAAAATCGGAAAAAGGTGAAATCATAAATGTCCGAAATATTTCAACATTTATTAACTTTTCGAAATTGAAACAGAAAAAAACTACATTAAAATAGACTAAAAATATAAGAAGAAAGAAAAAAAGACTAAAACAAAAAGAGAGGGAAAAAAAGCTCACAAAATGTAAAATGCTTAAAGATTTGGTACTATTGGAATTTTGAAAAATCAAAAGATAATTGAGGAAAATATTGGGAAAATTAGAACTAAAAAGGATAAACTTTCAGCTTTAAAGTCATAAATAAATATGGCAAAAGAACACATCAATCTTGATAACAACAACAAACATTTAATACTATTCAGTAGGAAAGGCAAGCAGCAGGACACGAAAGAGTTAGTCTACTAAGCCTGATCAATTTGATGAATAGTATAAATGAAAATGGAAAAAAATAATGAAATAGAACATCTTATAAATACCATTCGAAATAATCCATCAGGAATCATCGGGAAATATGTTTCGCATACTTGAAGTGACTAAACATGGAGGGGCAATGTTATATCATTCAACGATAGCGAACTTGAGGTTATCAATCATTTTTTTTAAATTTTGACGGTTTACTGTAATTTTTATTTCACTATTTGTTTTTATCCAATACACATGGAGTATATAAGTGTTTCCCTTAATATCACAATGTTTCTGAAATGGTATTCACTGTACTATTTCCATATATACCAACTTGGCGATTATTTTGTTTTCTATGATGATAATCATTTTTCCTTTAATTTTGCATGTAAAACCTGCATTAAAAATAGAATAACTACCGACTTTTTTGAGCCAAATACCCCTACATTTTTTGATTGTCCTCAGTTCCTCAGTTATAGCCGAATAACAATTTATGATTTTGTTTATAGGTGTAATACCACCATTGATTTTCCCCTATTAGTCTTTTTTAAATTTGCACTTTTCAAAAAATTGTGCAGAATTTATCTTTGTTTCAAATAAATAAATACCTGGCATGAGTAAAGTTTTATCCTGTCCAGTTCTATAGAAAAAGTTTCACATAACATTTCATTGCATATAAGAAAATAACCATCATTGGAAGTTAACCAATCAAATTTCTCCCCTTATTCTATCTGTGTACAAGGTTTAGTCACCATGTAACCTCAAGATTACAAAATTTTCTATAGAAATCACAAATAAAAAATAATGGTGTTTTAAAATACCCAAGACATATGTTTATGACACAGAAATAGTTTTACTGCAATAAAATGTAGGATTAATTACCTACAACGGTCAAATTCAAGGAATTTTTTTTTTAGACCTACTTTCGTATGCAACCGGATGTGATGTTCCATGATTTGGTGGTATTACAACTATACAAGGATTGTAAACAAAATGAATGCATATTAATTACGTGCTAGTCTCCCTAAGAATTTAGCTGTTGTGAAAACTTGAAAAAAACATGATACCACCCAAATTTCCTTGTTTTACAATATAATTTCAAAATAAATAATGATGCAGGAATATAAGATAAATTTCTTTTTCGTGTTCTGGTATATGTAAGTAAAGTTATAAATTTGTTGAAAATGCACAAGAAGTTATTATTTAAGGGGAATCAACTCTGTAATTTGCTATTATTCTAACCAAAAGATATATAAAGGATTTGAAGAATTATCAGACACACACTCAAATCAAAGACCTATCACTTCTAACTGAGAATGAAGATGATATTGACAAAAGTATGGGGAGGTCATTTTTTTTCTTAAAATAATATTTAAATTGGTTGATTCTCAGAGACTGATTCTTACCAAGACTGGTACTTATATTCAAATTAGTTATATATTTCTAGGTCTATCTGTATTTCTAATTTGCACCCTCTTTTAATTATCTTATTGCTACATTTTTATTTTTGGAAGAAAATAAAATGCATTTAAAACAAATTGTATAATATTTAAATATAGAGAAGAATTAAACATAAAAAATGCAACTTTTATTTTCTTCTGAAAATATCAATATCAGTATACACAGTTTTTATGATTTGGTGATTGAAATGTATTGATGAGAATTAGATACATATGTTTTATGCTTATATAATCTGCTTTAGTTGCTAGTCATATTCATGCTTTGATAACATTTTTTATGTAAGCCGTGCAAGGATAAAACTTTTTTACCATTTTACTATCATTCATCTGCTTAGGTTTTACGTCCTTGCAATATATTAACATGCAAGACACACTTCAGCTAGTTGCACATGCTTTTTTAAATTCATTTAGCAAAATGTAAATGAAACCACTTATTTCTATTCAAATGAAAAGCATAATTACATGAATTATACCATTGTTTTATTTCAGACAACCTACTTGGACAGTACTATGCCAGAAAACACTGGAGAAGTGTACTGTTTAAAACTTGCGGAAATGTAAGAAGATGTAGATGACGGTACATTCAGTTTTAATGGTAAGGTTTCTTGTTATCACTTCTGTAAGTCAATGTTAATTTTAAGAGTAAATGTCATATGTTTGATCATGGACTTTCTATACTATTAGTATAGCAAGTCCCTGGTTTGATTAAAAGTTATTCTTAATCAAAGGCAGTATCTACATACCTCAGATTTTGATATCTTTTTTTTTTTTTATAGATTTGTAACAAAAAAAACCCAACTAAATATGATTTTATTTATTTCAGATAATAAAAGGACCTAAAATTTCAAGTTTTTATTATTTTGAAACAGACTATAACAGTGTTTGGTAAGACAACCGTTTGAGCTACCTCCTTTTATTTACAAAGTTCATATATATTAGCTGGAGTTACTTCACATTGGATAACAAAGTTGATTAACGGTTTTACTTTTAGAGTCATTTTTAATCACCAAATAGTATACACAAATGAAAATCAGTGCTTGTTTTGAGAAATATAAGGACTTCGTCAATTAAAAACCTGGTTTTATTAATCATTTGGGTAACTTTAAATTTTAACTGGAATACATAATCTATCATGTCTATTATAAGTCTTCATGGCTATAAGATTAAAAAAAACTTATTCAAATCAGGACAATAAAAGATTTTGAGTAGGCAGCTTTTTTCAGGCTAGGTAGGGTTTGGGAAAACAAACCTATTCTCTTTTATGGCCTTACAATAAAGCAAAAATTTTGCACTTATTCTTTTATATATATATATATATATATATATACAACTCGTCTAAACATCAACCCAACAATGTTAGATCTGTAAATTTGCTTTCGCAAATTTTTGGTTCTTCCCTCGCCGGGATTCGAACCCATGCTACTGTGATATCGTGATACCAAATAGCCTGCACTGCAGCCGTCCCGCTAGACCACACGACCACCTGGGCTCTCAAAAAAAGAGCTTTCGGTGGCCATATGTTACCTTTCCACGTCAGTTTTAATCTAGCGGCGTACTACAGTACATGATATATAAGGCATGAAGATGTTATTGTTACAGATCAGCTAAATTATCTAAAGTAAAGGATCCTACAAATTAATGTAAGATACAGTCACAGAAACTAATTATATTCATAAGTACGTCTGAGTCAGTGACAACCCTACAACAGATGTATCCATCGGATCGCCATCAATGATGGTGATACATGGTTGTGTACATAATGTATATACAACTCGTCTAAACATCAACCCAACAATGTTAGATCTGTAAATTTGCTTTCGCAAATTTTTGGTTCTTCCCTCGCCGGGATTCGAACCCATGCTACTGTGTTATCGTGACACCAAATCGCCTGCACTGCAGCCGTCCCGCTAGACCACACGACCACCTGGGCGTTCAAAAAAAGAGCTTTTGGTGGCCATATGTTACCTTTCCAATATAACGAGTCTAAATTGAAAACTACGTTCAAACCTATGATTGCGTTGGATAAAAACCGCAATTTTTATACGTGTGCATGTCAAACAAATTTCGTTGTAGAAGGGTCTAAAAACAGCACAAACAACATTTTCCAAAAGACCAAAAAAGTGAAAAAGTATATTTCATCAAAACGCATTTGACTAACAGGTCGAACAACTGATGTTCTTTAACCCTGCTGACTGCCATTGACGATTGCCAAATAAAATTGATCACAAGATGTAACAAAATGGATCTGAATATAAATTTAATACGTCACAGAAAAATTATTTTTTGTTAACTTGTGGCTACGATGTTGCGCCACAAACATTCGGTGTCAATATTTCTTTAGTACACCATATCTAGATTTCGACAATATATGTCTCTTCAGTGATGTTAGGGATCGAAACGGTATTTGGAAGGCCATATAATTTACTCTCAATTGAAGATTGACTCTTGAATTTAAAGAGACAATATAGGATGAACGGATCATATAAACCGGAGGGAAAATATGATACATGCCCAAACAAAAAATATAAACGAGTCTAAATTGAAAACTACGTTCAAACCTATGATTGCGTTGGATAAAAACTGCAATTTTTATACGTGTGCATGTCAAACAAATTTCGTTGTAGAAGGGTCTAAAAACAGCACAAACAACATTTTCCAAAAGACCAAAAAATTGAAAAAGTATATTTAAACAAAACACATTTGACTAACAGGTCGAACAACTGATGTTCTTTAACCCTGCTGACTGCCATTGGCGATTGCCAAATAAAATTGATCACCAGATGTCACAAAATGGATCTTAATATAAATTTATTACTAAACAGAATTTTTTTTTGTTAACTTGTGGCCACGAATTGTGCCACAAACATACGGTGTCAATATTTCTTTAGTACACCAGATCCGGATTTCGACAATAAATGTCTCTTCAGTGATGTTAGGGATCGATACGATATTTAGAAGGCCATATAAAAAGTACCCTCATTTTTAGAAAAAAAGTACCTTCATTTTTGGATAAACTCTTAAATTTTAAGAGTCAATATAGGATGAACGGATCATATAAACCGGAGGGAAAATAGGATACATGCCCTAACAAAAAATATAAACGAGTCTAAATTGAAAACTACGTTTAAACCTATGATTGCGTTGGATAAAAACCGCAATTTTTATACGTGTGCATGCCAAACAAATTTTTTTGTAGAAGGGTCTAAAAACAGCACAAACAACATTTTCCAAAAGACCAAAAAAGTGAAAAAGGTATATTTAAACAAAACGCATTTGAGTAACAGGTCGAACAAATGATGTTCTTTAACCTTGCTGACTGCCATTGGCGATTGACAAATAAAATTGATCACAAGATGTAACAAAATGGATCTTAATACAAATTTAATACTAAACAGAATTTTGTCTTGTTAACTTGTGGCCACGATGTTGTGCCACAAACATACGGTGTCAATATTTCTTTAGTACACCAGATCCTTTTTTCGACAATAAATGTCTCTTCAGTGATGTTATGGATCGAAACGATATTTGGAATGTATATATATATATAATGTAAGATAATTTACAGATCTAACATTGTTGGGTTGATATTTAGACGAGTTGTATATATATATATATATAAAACTCGTCTAAACATCAACCCAACAATGTTAGATCTGTAAATTTGCTTTCGCAAATTTTTGGTTCTTCCCTCGCCGGGATTCGAACCCATGCTACTGTGATATCGTGATTCCAAATCGCCTGCACTGCAGTCGTCCCGCTAGACCACACGACCACCTGGGCTCTCAAAAAAGAGCTTACGGTGGGCATGTGTTACCTTTCCACGTCAGTTTTAATCTAGCGGCGTACTACAGTACATGATATATAAGGCATGAAGATGTTATTGTTACAGATCAGCTAAATTATCTATAGTAAAAGACTCAGACGTACTTATGAATATAATTATTTTCTGTGAATGTATCTTACATTAATTTGTAGGATCCTTTACTATAGATAATTTAGCTGATCTGTAACAATAACATCTTCATGCCTTATATATCATGTACTGTAGTACGCCGCTAGATTAAAACTGACTTGGAAAGGTAACACATGCCCACCGTAAGCTCTTTTTTGAGAGCCCAGATGGTCGTGTGGTCTAGCGGGACGGCTGCAGTGCAGGCTATTTGGTGTCACGATATCACAGTAGCATGGGTTCGAATCCCGGCGAGAGAAGAACCAAAAATTTGGGAAAGCAAATTTACAGATCTAACATTGTTGGGTTGATGTTTAGACGAGTTGTATATACATTATGTACACAGCCATGTATCACCATCATTGATGGCGATCCGATGGATATATATTACATCTTGTGATCAACTTTATTTGGCAATCGTCAATGGCAGTCAGCAGGGTTTAAGAACATCAGTTGTTCGACCTGTTAGTCAAATGCGTTTTGTTTAAATATACTTTTTCACGTTTTTGGTCTTTTGGAAAATGTTGTTTGTGCTGTTTTTAGATCCTTCTACAACGAAATTTGTTTGACATGCACACGTATAAAAATTGCGGTTTTTATCCAACGCAATCATAGGCTTGAACGTAGTTTTCAATTTAGACTCGTTTATATTTTTTGTTTGGGCATGTATCATATTTTCCCTCCGGTTTATATGATCCGTTCATCCTATATTGTCTCTTAAAATTCAAGAGTCAATCTTCAATTGAGAGTAAATTATATGGCCTTCCAAATACCGTTTCGATCCCTAACATCACCGAAGAGACATATATTGTCGAAATCTAGATCTGGTGTACTAAAGAAATATTGACACCGTATGTTTGTGGCACAACATCGTAGCCACTAGTTACCAATTTTTTTTTCTGTGACGTATTAAATTTATATTCAGATCCATTTTGTTACATCTTGTGATCAACTTTATTTGGCAATCGTCAATGGCAGTCAGCAGGGTTTAAGAACATCAGTTGTTCGACCTGTTAGTCAAATGCGTTTTGTTTAAATATACTTTTTCACGTTTTTGGTCTTTTGGAAAATGTTGTTTGTGCTGTTTTTAGATCCTTCTACAACGAAATTTGTTTGACATGCACACGTATAAAAATTGCGGTTTTTATCCAACGCAATCATAGGCTTGAACGTAGTTTTCAATTTAGACTCGTTTATATTTTTTGTTTGGGCATGTATCATATTTTCCCTCCGGTTTATATGATCCGTTCGTCCTATATTGTCTCTTAAAATTCAAGAGTCAATCTTAAATTGAGAGTGAATTATATGGCCTTCCAAATACCGTTTCGATCCCTAACATGACTGAAGAGACATATATTGTCGAAATCTAGATCTGGTGTACTAAAGAAATATTGACACCGAATGTTTGTGACACAACACCGTAGCCACTAGTTAACAATTTTTTTTTCTGTGACGTATTAAATTTATATTCAGATCCATTTTGTTACATCTTGTGATCAACTTTATTTGGCAATCGTCAATGGCAGTCAGCAGGGTTTAAGAACATCAGTTGTTCGACCTGTTAGTCAAATGCGTTTTGTTTAAATATACTTTTTCACGTTTTTGGTCTTTTGGAAAATGGTGTTTGTGCTGTATTTAGATCCTTCTACAAGAAGGGTATAAAAACAGCACAAACAACATTTTCCAAAAAGACCGAAAAAGTGAAAAAGTATATTTATATATATAACTCGTCTAAACATCAACCCAACAATGTTAGATCTGTAAATTTGCGTTATATATATATATATACGAAAGCTTTATTATTGTGAAGCCAAGGTCGTTGTGTGGTATAGCGGGACGGCTGCAGTGCAGGCGATTTGGTGTCACGATATCTCAGTAGCTTGGGTTCGAATCCATGCGAGGGAAAAACAAAAAAGTTGCGAAAGCAAATTTACAGATCTATCATTGTTCGGTTGATGTTTAGACGAGTTGTATATATATATATATATATATAACTCGTCTAAACATCAACCCAACAATGTTAGATCTGTAAATTTGCTTTCGCAAATTTTTGGTTCTTCCCTCGCCGGGATTCGAACCCATGCTACTGTGATATCGTGACACCGAATCGCCTGCACTGCAGCCGTCCCGCTAGACCACACGACCACCTGGGCTCTCTAAAAAGAGCTTTCGCTGGCCATGTGTTACCTTTCCACGTCAGTTTTAATCTAGCGGCGTACTACAGTACATGATATATTAGGCATGAAGATGTTATTGTTACAGATCAGCTAAATTATCTATAGTAAAGGATCCTACAAATTAATGTAAGATACAGTCACAGAAAATAATTATATTCATAAGTACGTCTGAGTCAGTGACAACCCTACAACAGATGTATCCATCGGATCGCCATCAATGATGGTGATACATGGCTGTGTACATAATGTATATACAACTCGTCTAAACATCAACCCAACAATGTTAGATCTGTAAATTTGCTTTCGCAAATTTTTGGTTCTTCCCTCGCCGGGATTCGAACCCATGCTACTGTGATATCGTGACACCGAATCGCCTGCACTGCAGCCGTCCCGCTAGACCACACGACCACCTGGGCTCTCTAAAAAGAGCTTTCGCTGGCCATGTGTTACCTTTCCACGTCAGTTTTAATCTAGCGGCGTACTACAGTACATGATATATTAGGCATGAAGATGTTATTGTTACAGATCAGCTAAATTATCTATAGTAAAGGATCCTACAAATTAATGTAAGATACAGTCACAGAAAATAATTATATTCATAAGTACGTCTGAGTCAGTGACAACCCTACAACAGATGTATCCATCGGATCGCCATCAATGATGGTGATACATGGCTGTGTACATAATGTATATACAACTCGTCTAAACATCAACCCAACAATGTTAGATCTGTAAATTTGCTTTCGCAAATTTTTGGTTCTTCCCTCGCCGGGATTCGAACCCATGCTACTGTGATATCGTGACACCGAATCGCCTGCACTGCAGCCGTCCCGCTAGACCACACGACCACCTGGGCTCTCTAAAAAGAGCTTTCGCTGGCCATGTGTTACCTTTCCACGTCAGTTTTAATCTAGCGGCGTACTACAGTACATGATATATTAGGCATGAAGATGTTATTGTTACAGATCAGCTAAATTATCTATAGTAAAGGATCCTACAAATTAATGTAAGATACAGTCACAGAAAATAATTATATTCATAAGTACGTCTGAGTCAGTGACAACCCTACAACAGATGTATCCATCGGATCGCCATCAATGATGGTGATACATGGCTGTGTACATAATGTATATACAACTCGTCTAAACATCAACCCAACAATGTTAGATCTGTAAATTTGCTTTCGCAAATTTTTGGTTCTTCCCTCGCCGGGATTCGAACCCATGCTACTGTGATATCGTGACACCGAATCGCCTGCACTGCAGCCGTCCCGCTAGACCACACGACCACCTGGGCTCTCTAAAAAGAGCTTTCGCTGGCCATGTGTTACCTTTCCACGTCAGTTTTAATCTAGCGGCGTACTACAGTACATGATATATTAGGCATGAAGATGTTATTGTTACAGATCAGCTAAATTATCTATAGTAAAGGATCCTACAAATTAATGTAAGATACAGTCACAGAAAATAATTATATTCATAAGTACGTCTGAGTCAGTGACAACCCTACAACAGATGTATCCATCGGATCGCCATCAATGATGGTGATACATGGCTGTGTACATAATGTATATACAACTCGTCTAAACATCAACCCAACAATGTTAGATCTGTAAATTTGCTTTCGCAAATTTTTGGTTCTTCCCTCGCCGGGATTCGAACCCATGCTACTGTGATATCGTGACACCGAATCGCCTGCACTGCAGCCGTCCCGCTAGACCACACGACCACCTGGGCTCTCTAAAAAGAGCTTTCGCTGGCCATGTGTTACCTTTCCACGTCAGTTTTAATCTAGCGGCGTACTACAGTACATGATATATTAGGCATGAAGATGTTATTGTTACAGATCAGCTAAATTATCTATAGTAAAGGATCCTACAAATTAATGTAAGATACAGTCACAGAAAATAATTATATTCATAAGTACGTCTGAGTCAGTGACAACCCTACAACAGATGTATCCATCGGATCGCCATCAATGATGGTGATACATGGCTGTGTACATAATGTATATACAACTCGTCTAAACATCAACCCAACAATGTTAGATCTGTAAATTTGCTTTCGCAAATTTTTGGTTCTTCCCTCGCCGGGATTCGAACCCATGCTACTGTGATATCGTGACACCGAATCGCCTGCACTGCAGCCGTCCCGCTAGACCACACGACCACCTGGGCTCTCTAAAAAGAGCTTTCGCTGGCCATGTGTTACCTTTCCACGTCAGTTTTAATCTAGCGGCGTACTACAGTACATGATATATTAGGCATGAAGATGTTATTGTTACAGATCAGCTAAATTATCTATAGTAAAGGATCCTACAAATTAATGTAAGATACAGTCACAGAAAATAATTATATTCATAAGTACGTCTGAGTCAGTGACAACCCTACAACAGATGTATCCATCGGATCGCCATCAATGATGGTGATACATGGCTGTGTACATAATGTATATACAACTCGTCTAAACATCAACCCAACAATGTTAGATCTGTAAATTTGCTTTCGCAAATTTTTGGTTCTTCCCTCGCCGGGATTCGAACCCATGCTACTGTGATATCGTGACACCGAATCGCCTGCACTGCAGCCGTCCCGCTAGACCACACGACCACCTGGGCTCTCTAAAAAGAGCTTTCGCTGGCCATGTGTTACCTTTCCACGTCAGTTTTAATCTAGCGGCGTACTACAGTACATGATATATTAGGCATGAAGATGTTATTGTTACAGATCAGCTAAATTATCTATAGTAAAGGATCCTACAAATTAATGTAAGATACAGTCACAGAAAATAATTATATTCATAAGTACGTCTGAGTCAGTGACAACCCTACAACAGATGTATCCATCGGATCGCCATCAATGATGGTGATACATGGCTGTGTACATAATGTATATACAACTCGTCTAAACATCAACCCAACAATGTTAGATCTGTAAATTTGCTTTCGCAAATTTTTGGTTCTTCCCTCGCCGGGATTCGAACCTATGCTACTGTGATATCGTGACACCGAATCGCCTGCACTGCAGCCGTCCCGCTAGACCACACGACCACCTGGGCTCTCTAAAAAGAGCTTTCGCTGGCCATGTGTTACCTTTCCACGTCAGTTTTAATCTAGCGGCGTACTACAGTACATGATATATTAGGCATGAAGATGTTATTGTTACAGATCAGCTAAATTATCTATAGTAAAGGATCCTACAAATTAATGTAAGATACAGTCACAGAAAATAATTATATTCATAAGTACGTCTGAGTCAGTGACAACCCTACAACAGATGTATCCATCGGATCGCCATCAATGATGGTGATACATGGCTGTGTACATAATGTATATACAACTCGTCTAAACATCAACCCAACAATGTTAGATCTGTAAATTTGCTTTCGCAAATTTTTGGTTCTTCCCTCGCCGGGATTCGAACCCATGCTACTGTGATATCGTGACACCGAATCGCCTGCACTGCAGCCGTCCCGCTAGACCACACGACCACCTGGGCTCTCTAAAAAGAGCTTTCGCTGGCCATGTGTTACCTTTCCACGTCAGTTTTAATCTAGCGGCGTACTACAGTACATGATATATTAGGCATGAAGATGTTATTGTTACAGATCAGCTAAATTATCTATAGTAAAGGATCCTACAAATTAATGTAAGATACAGTCACAGAAAATAATTATATTCATAAGTACGTCTGAGTCAGTGACAACCCTACAACAGATGTATCCATCGGATCGCCATCAATGATGGTGATACATGGCTGTGTACATAATGTATATACAACTCGTCTAAACATCAACCCAACAATGTTAGATCTGTAAATTTGCTTTCGCAAATTTTTGGTTCTTCCCTCGCCGGGATTCGAACCCATGCTACTGTGATATCGTGACACCGAATCGCCTGCACTGCAGCCGTCCCGCTAGACCACACGACCACCTGGGCTCTCTAAAAAGAGCTTTCGCTGGCCATGTGTTACCTTTCCACGTCAGTTTTAATCTAGCGGCGTACTACAGTACATGATATATTAGGCATGAAGATGTTATTGTTACAGATCAGCTAAATTATCTATAGTAAAGGATCCTACAAATTAATGTAAGATACAGTCACAGAAAATAATTATATTCATAAGTACGTCTGAGTCAGTGACAACCCTACAACAGATGTATCCATCGGATCGCCATCAATGATGGTGATACATGGCTGTGTACATAATGTATATACAACTCGTCTAAACATCAACCCAACAATGTTAGATCTGTAAATTTGCTTTCGCAAATTTTTGGTTCTTCCCTCGCCGGGATTCGAACCCATGCTACTGTGATATCGTGACACCAAATCGCCTGCACTGCAGCCGTCCCGCTAGACCACACGACCACCTGGGCTCTCTAAAATAAAGAGCTTTCGGTGGCCATATGTTACCTTTCCACGTCAGTTTTAATCTAGCGGCGTACTACAGTACATGATATATAAGGCATGAAGATGTTATTGTTACAGATCAGCTAAATTATCTATAGTAAAGGATCCTACAAATTAATGTAAGATACAGTCACAGAAATATATAATTATATATATATATATATATCTTTAAAGGTGTTTCAGAAAATGCCAAAACAAGGAAAAGTCGAAATTAAGACTTTACCTTGACATTTGAATTTGACCTCATTTTCTAAGTTAAGAGATAGGAGCCTCAAAGAAAAAACAAATTCAGAGTTATAAATTCTGAGAATGTAAGGAACAATTGACCGGAATAATTTTTCGATACCGTTTTTGTTACAAAGAAGATGCACATACATATAAATAGAGAGATAACTTTTAAAAACACACTGTTCAGCTAAGCAGGGTGACATTTAAAAGTGCATACATTGAACGATACCGTATAAGAAATATTAAGTGACATATTGCGAAACAAAAAATTATCGAAAGAACAAAATTTGGATTTTTGAGTTGGACTGTCCCTCTGATATCTTTCGTTCCTCTTCTATTTAGTAAAGGTAGATAACTCTGAAGATGAACCGAACAATTTAGAGAAAAGGAATTTTGTCAATATTTTTTTTTGACGAAGGGGATGCACACACTTAATAAACATTGCATAGGGAGATAACTCTTTCAAAGAAAACTGTTTGGTTAAACGGGGTAAAATAAAAAACGCGCATACACTGTACCATACAGTATAAGAAAAATATCTAAATGACATGTTGCGAAACAAATATTTATTGCAAGAACAAAATTTGGAGGAAGAAAATAAAATAATTAAAAACCAATTGTTTAAGGTCACAAACCAAAGACCTCAAATCAAAAGACCCTAGGTCTTTAATAATCACTTCACACATACTGTTAAACAATTTCTTTTCGCGAGCGATTTATTTTTGCAACTGTAGAAAAATATCGCAAAAATCAATCGTCACGAATACTTGAAACTTTTATTATTTCTTACTTAACTTCTTCAAGTAAATATGAGAATCACGAAATTAAATCGCCGCAAACTGGATTAGACAGGTATAAATGCGAAAGAAAGTATCCGCAAAAAAAGTTTGTTTACAGTAATTATAAATATAAGAGGGGCTTAAACTCCCATGTTTTGTCTACACACCCTCTCAACCACAATTTATGAGTTAGGACATGTCGCAAAAGACAATTTCATCAAATATGAGGTCCATATCTTGTATGGTTTGTGAAAGAAGTAAGTATAAAACAAAATCAAAATTAAGATAATGCCCTTGACCTTAGACCTTGACCTAATTTTATATTTTTTGGACCAAGGACCTCAAATTAAAATATGTTAGGCCTATATCACTCATGGTATACCAGTAAGGAATGCATATAGCTTATATGAAATACATGTGGGGGAATAGATATCACAAAGAGTCTACGTAGCGCTTCTGTCATAACAAAATCAACAGCATGACGCTATAGAATACAATTTGGTAAAATACATTTGTCGTGATTTTTTTTAAACAGTGAAAACAGTTTTAGTTTGTAACTCGGATTTGTTTTTTCTCTATAAATTTATAAATTTCCAACATCAGTATACTACTGTTGCCTTTATTTGGGTCAATATGTTTAATTGTATTTACATACGCGGTAATGGTAACGTTTTGTCCTGTTGCTCAGTCCATAGTGTAAACTTAAATATGTATGATAGCTCGATTTGAAGCTGTGACATTTTCACATATGTGGTTAAATTACTTTTCCCGTAAATTAGCAAACCCCGAACATCCTTTCGTGATGCGGCTCCTTGTTGTAAAATATCCCCTTTTTAACACAAGTTTTTTGAAAATTTAATACTTTGAACTCTTTTTAATAGCTTCATAGTTTAGATTTTTTCTTTACACGTGACTTTTGAGTTTCTCATTTCGAGGCACATTAGGGATGTTGTCCCAATCATGGGAATAACTCTTACAAGAAAAAGTGTTCGGTTAAATGTTGGCAGTTTCAAAACCGAATAAAATGTTTGATTTCATATACTTAATTATAAGGGCATACGATAAAGTTGAAGGTGAGGTAATGACGTTGCGAACGTAAGTTGTTATTTTCGCGGCGTCAAACTGCGACTTATCGGGAAAAATATGCAGTTTTCAACTAATATTTTACCAATATTCGTGAAATTGACAAAATTGCCTCCCTTGACACCATTTGTGAGCATGATCATGAGGAAACGATGATAGTCCGTCGGCAGGGGAAAACAAATAGCTCACCCGTATTAAGAGAGAGTCATATCCCCGAGGAACCAGTAATGACACACTTAACGTTGTGTTTGTCTCTGCATTTAATCAACCATTTAAAATAATTAGAAAACGTAATGGAATAAACGATTGATTACTTGTTAATATATTTCAATCATTAAGCAAAAGATATTGGAAACAGTTATAGCAATAAAAATTATGGTTGCTAACATTACAAACGGACTGTCAAAAATGATGGGTACCAGTAATGACGCACTGTAAACAAACCAGTAACACGCACTTGCTCGTACCTGATAAATAAAAATGTTTTGATTAAGAAAAGGAAAAATACGTCCACCAATCTGAATTTTGAGGAAATATCTGAAATTTAACCTCAATTTACTCAAAAAAGTAGATCATGATGGTATATTTGTTATAACATATTTGGGTCAAGATCCCTAATGGCCCTTGAGATGAAGAACTCAGATGACGTTGTTAAAAAAATATATTAGTTCGCCAGACAATTGTGGATGCTGTGATTTAAAAAATGAACATAAAAAAACAATAAGAACTGTTTTACACAGCTGATTTGATGAGAAAAAAATATGTAGATTTGACCTTAAATAAATTATTAGAAAAGACAATTTTTTTTATTGAATTTTATGATCAGAATTTTGTGATTATTTCATGAGGAAAGTGACTTTTTTCACCGGGGTCACGCAATTGGCGAAAAAAGTAATCACACTTGTCACCCCGAAAATTTGACCAGACATGTATAAATGTATCAACTTCGATATGAGCCACCATACATATTCAAGTAATCGATATTGACTGCACAATTGAGGAAAACGTTTTTGACCCATTTGATTTAATATAGGTAAAAAATAGCCTATATCCACAATGTTAATCAAAATGTCAATAAGGGATCAAAACTGTATCGTATGCCGTTATCGCGACTTCTTGAGAAACATTATTAATTCGCAAGAAAAAAATGTAGGCGGAAAATAAATAATATGCAGAACAAATGCAATAGGTCTTTCCACGGAAAAATGAAAAGACCTCATAATCAGAACAAATACAATAGGTCTTTCAACAGAAAAGTCGAAAGACCTCATAATAATAATAAGAAAACCAATAGGTCTTTCCACATAAAAGGAAAATGGAAAAAAAACTCATAATCAGAACAAAAACAATAGGTCTTTCAACAATGTCAAAATGTTCAGTCTTTAATTAAATTTCTATTTGGGTACGTGGATGTGATCATACGATCTGTATTGCGTCTTATACTATGATAAAGGAAACAATCTTTAAGGTGGTATAGGAGTCTAAAAAATAGAAAAGATAGAATTTGTTCATACTTTACTAAAACGTAGTATCTATGTACATGCTATATATGGTCAAAAATATAATAAAAATTATAGGTCATGGCGCATTTTCTAAAGCTACAGGTTGTGACAAAATGACACATTTTGTATAGATTATACAGGAAAAAGCATCATTTTGTGAATAGAAACTAAACAAATTGATAGAATTAGAAAAATATAGCTTTCAGACGATGCTTTGATAATATCAAAAGAAAAGTAGGGTCACCGCACGTTTTTTTCAGCTAAAATACAAAATAGGAAAATTCCATGTAGATTCCATTAGAAAATGCACTGTATTAGAGCGACCGCCCCTTAAAATGCCAATTTCAAAACATTTAAAGACAACTCCAAAACAATCTACACTTGTAAATATATTAATATTTGTAAGTTATATTCGTATAAATTGGTTCTTATACACCTTAAAATTATTTCCTTATCAAGGTAAAAGACGCATTACAGATCGTATGATTACATCCACGTACCCAATTACAAATTTAATTAAAGACTAAACATTTTGACATTGTTATCCGTGTCGGTTGGAAAAAGTATCACATTTTCCTGTGACGGAATTACCCAACAATATACCTACCCAAAAAAAACTGTCGTTTAATTAGGTCCTTCCCTTTTTATGTGGACAGCCCTATTGGTTTTCGTATTATTTTATTAGGTCTTTCAACTTTTCTGTTGAAAGACCTATAATATTTGTTCTGATTATGAGGTCTTTTCATTTTTCCGTGGAAAGACCTATGCATTTGTTCTGCATAATATTTTTGTTCCGCCTAAATTTTTTTCTTGCAAAGTATTACTGTTTAACAAGATGTCGCTTTAAGGGCATACGATACAGTTTTGATCCCTTAATGAAATTTTGATGTAATAAAATTCAGACTGTGAGTAAATATTATTTGAAAATGATCAAAAGTTCTTTGTATTGGTTTATACTCATTTCAAACGTTTCAAAGTAAATATTGTCCATGCATGGATGGGAGTCGATGCAAATCCCCTAACTGACTTACCTTTATCGAATAACCGTTTCACAAATGATATCGGATATGTTCCTTACGTCGTAACTACAATCCCCCTTCCCTTTCATGAATGTGACCTACCGAATTAGAATATTTACCGGATTTGTAATCACATAAGCAACACTTGTTTTTGGTGGGGTTCGTGTTGTTTATTCTTTCTTTTCTATGTTGTGTCATGTGTCATGTGTACTATTGTTTTCTGTTTGTCTTTTTTTCATTTTTAGCCATGGCGTTGTCAGTTTGTTTTAGATTTATGAGTTCGACTGTCCCTTTGGTATCTGTCGTCCCTCTTTTACATGATACTTTGTTTAAATTAGACAATTTACAGATGTAAAAGACATTTTGAGCGTATACTAAATTTAGTCCTGGTATCTATGATGAGTTTATTTAGGTCTCAGACCGAATAGTTGACTTCCTATTTATAACATAATGTAGGACACCAAGAAGAACAATAAAAGCAACGCACGTGATAATAGATAACGGATACACAGTTTATAATAATGTTCACATCTTCTAACCTGCATCAGCGTTGATCCTTCTATTTCTTCAGGCATTTATTGTTTAAATATGGCGTTTCTCGTAATTTTTATATACACTGTATATTAGACCGTTGGTTTTCCCGTTTAAATTGTTTTCACTAGTAATTTTGGGGCCCTTTATAGCTTATTGTTCGGTGTGAGCCAAGGCTCCGTGTTGAAAACCGTACATTTACCTATAATGGTTAACTTTTATTAATTATTATTTGGATGGAGAGTTGTCTCATTGGCACTCACACCACATCTTCCTATATCTATGTGCATAATTATGTTAGAATTCAAATGAAGCAGTAAAATTGACTTAATATAGTTGCATTACTTGATTCCGTACAGACGAATACTTGTATGAAGTGACAACAAAAACACAAACACACACAAGATACATATACGCACAAACTAAAAAATATGAAAATTGATGTTAATGTAAACACTTCATTATTACACCTACAATTATATTACCATTTAAATTTAATGATGCATAAAAGTCAACACCGATGATATAAATAATGTAAACATTACAATGCATGTATGAATAACTACCATCTGTGTTTAAAAGTCCCGCATGTCTAGCTGATACAAACGTTTCCCTTCATCTAACTGTAGACGTTTTAAAAGTGTTACATTCTGCACCAGATGTGCATTTCGACAACACATGCCTCGAATTTAAGCTCGGAGATAAATGTTTTGAAATCTAAATTTCAAACCTGTATTACGCATTTAAGGTCTCATAAAATTAAATAAACCCAAAATATGACCACTGTGCAATGCATCAACGCTCTAAACCTTTGTTACAACATATTTTATTAACACAATATGCGCACTTCAATGCAAGTACTGTAGAACTTTGTTTAAGCTGTTGATACTCGGGAACTTACAATACGTATGCAGTGGTATGGGTCAGGTAGAAGCTATACCATTAACAATACCAAATTCAACTCTGTTGCGAAAGTACGCAATTATAAAGACATTGGTATTTTATTTGACACTGTTTATGTAATATAACATTGTTATTTTAATTATAGTAAAGGAATCATGCTAGAATATTCTAGATGGATAGTGAAAGCAATTGTATATATTTATGTTTAAGAAAGTGTTGGCAAATTCCGGTATTTACCCTGTAACTAAAAAAAGATTATTTATCATTTCTAAGGTTAATTATAGTTTGTTCTAGATCTAGAATGTTCTTATGATTTTAGTATATAAGTTAAGGGTTTTTACGGTTAATTATCATTGTAAAAATAGTATAAACAGAGTATAGAAGTATCATCAGTTGAACTAGAAAGAAAAAGACGGATTATTCCAATGTGGTATTTATTAACTGTACATACTGTAAATAACTGTTAGTTATTGGATTAAAGATATAAAAGGATTCCGTGGTAGTCTGATTTCGCCACATTGAATGGTGCCGGAACCCGGGAGTTACAGAAAAAGAAATTTAAAAAGAACACGGAAAAGAAGTTACCACAGAAGAGATGGCAGTCTCATATTTGAAAGGACTCTGTACAAGGTACAATAATTTGTTAGCTAAAGAATTAGACAAAAGTGGATATATGATAGCACAAGGGATTCAAGATGAAAGAGTGTCAACACAATCAAGGCAAGTTGTATCAGCAGAGCGACGATTAAAGGATTTTGCAGCAAAACTTGAAGAAAGTATGAAAGAAGATTTACTTATATTAGAGGAGTAAGAAGATAACGAAGGTGACATTGCAAAATTTACAAAGACAAGTGAAATATATTTTAAATAGCTCGACAGTGTAACACAGCGCTTAGACGAATTAAAAATATTCGAGGAAGAAATTCAGGATAAAATACAGAATTTAGAAAACAAAATCAGGCACGGACCACAAGGTGGAGCATTGATTACAATTACAGACACAAATGCAAAAAAAGATATTACAGTCTCAACAGTAAAAACTGCAAGAATGATGGAGGAAAGGTCAACCTTCAACAGTAAGTACAGTTAAACTTCCTAAATTAGACCTCGTTTCGTACAATGGAGATAAGTTAATATGGACAGAATTTTGGGATTCATTTGAAACAGCAGTGCACACAAATCAAAGCTTGAAGAAATAGAGAAATTAAATTACTTGAAAAACAAACTTTTTGGAACAGCTAATTCTGCTATATCTGGCTTAACGCACTCCCATGAAAATTACGATGTAGCGATTTCAATAATAAAGGAAAGATTTGGAAATGTTTGAAACTGTTGTCAACAAGCACTATTCAGATTTGATAAACCTGCAGTCAGCTTCAAATCAAACTACACATCTACGTTTACTTTATGATGACTTGGAACGACACTTACATTGTTTGGACGACAATACTTTTTGAGTAACTTTGCCACCTCACTCAAAATGGAAAACAGAAGATATCAAGTAGCCTGGCCATGGAAAAAAATACCATAACTTCCTGAAAATAGGGAACTTGCATACGGAAGACTAAAGTCACCTTTTAAGAAGATGAAGAGCAATCCTGACCTTTTAAACAAGTATAATAAGATTATTCCAGACCAGTGCAAAAAGGACATCATAGAAAATGTGCCAAACCAATGTAGTAAGGAAACCGGAATCAAACATTACATACCACATCATGCTGTAGTTTATCCAAACAACCTACAACTAAAGTAAGGATAGTAAATGATGCGTCTGCAAATTTAAACAAGATAATAAAAGTTTGAATGATTGCCTGCACAGAGGACCTGTAATGTTACAAGATTTATTTGGACTCTTGTTTCGGTTTCGAATGAACAAAATTGAAGTAGTTGCTGTTATTGAAAAGGCATTTCTCCAAATCGAATTACAAAAAAGTGACAGAGATGCAACTATATTTTTTTGGCTAAGAAACATTAATCATCCATCAGTAGAAAACAATGTACAAGTTTCCAGATTTTGTAGAGTACCATTTGGAGTTATAGCAAATCCTTTCCTACTTGCAGCAACGTTGGACTATCATCTTGACACATAAAAAAATGTAACAGCAGCAAATATTAGAGAAAATATTTATGTTGATAATGTAATTACTGGAGTAGACTCGACAGTGAATGCAGTAATATTATATAAAGAGGCAAAACAAATTTTCAGTGAGGCATCAATGAACTTAAGAGAATGGGCATCAAATTCACTAAAAATTTCAAATGCCTTCCCAAGGAAGATCAGGCGGATAGAGAATAAATAAAGGTTCCCGAATTAACTTGGACAATAAAAAATGGTACATTAACGGAGAACAGTACATTAATGGAGAACAGTGCAAGAAGGGATAACATGTTTCCAGTCACTAAAAGAGAAGTATTACAGAGAGTGGCGTCATTGTTTGATCCACTTGGATTAGTGACGCCTGTGACTTTTAGAACCAAGCTTTTCCTCCAAATGTTGTGGAATAAGACAATGGAATGGGATGAACAACTGACAGAAGAAGATATTCAGCAATGGAAAGAAATCTCTATTGATTTAGATTAAATTCAGGACTGTCATGTTTCTTGAGCTATTGGGCTACCAGGTGCGGTTAGGTTCAGATTACTCTGCTTTTGCGATGTGTATCTACATCAACTGAGGGAAAACAACGTATCCAAAATTGATTTACTGTTTTCCAAGACACGCTTGGTACCAAATAAGAAAATAACTTTACCACGACTTCAATTATTAGCAGTTGTCATTGGTGTCCGTTGCATTGAATTTGCTAAGGAGCAATTACAACTTCCTATCTGTGAGACGATTTTGTGGACAGATTCTCAATGTGTTTTACACTGGATAGGAACGAAAAAACCTCTAGCAACATTTATTGATAATAGAAAAAAGGGGATTAGGCAGCAACAAGACATTCAATTTCAGTACGTCTATATATAGCTATACGAATGGAAATCCAGCGATATTGCAAGCAGAGGCACAACAGTATCACTCTCAAAGGAAAACAGCCAATGGTGGCATGGTCCCTCATTGTAAAACACAAAACACAGAACTGAGTGGCATAGATGGGATCCTCACAATATAAGTATTGACAATCAAAATTCGATTGAATCAGAATACAAGGTATCTAAAGTATTACATGAAGCAAAATTGCTTGCTAGAGATGGTGAAGCTAGCAGTGTTGGAAATTCGAAATCTAGTGTTGGTTATCTGTTTGACATTGAGTGCAGCAGATTTTTCTCATTTATCCGCTTGATTAGAGTATCAGCTTGGGAATTAATATTTGTTAAACGGTTAAATAAAGAGACGATAGCTGGTCCTTTAACAGCTGCAGAGCTAGAACAGGCAAAGTTGTTCAAATCGGTTCAAAAACAATGTTTTGTTGAAGTGAGGATATAGTCCAGTCGATTTGTGCAGATTTTTGACAAAATTGCTCAGATTGTGGTAAAAGCATGAAATTTGGAATAGTGGTAGTAAATGTCATGGACAACATTTTAAGCTATGGACCCACTCTGAAACACGAAATTTGCGGAAGAAGCGGCCATTTTAAAATGGCGACCGTTTGATCTCTATAGATTAATAAAAAAAATTATGAAAATAATATTAGAGAAGATATTGATATGAAACCTGGGTAATAGAATAACAGTGCTGATTCCAATTGTCTTGTTGAACACAGTTTTTGGAAATATTGGCCATCTTGAAAATTCTTTATTTTTTTAAGACAAAAGAGGAAGTCATTATTCGATGAAAATTTAAAAAAAAGCAATGTCGGAGATATACAAATGTATTTGTTTGAGCTATATCAACAGGACTAAAAGCGAGCCTATGACCCCCACCCCTTCGAGTTATTCTTCTGTTTCGTAGAGGGTACAAATTACTTTATATTTTCCAACAATGTACATGTCTCTTATGTTTAAAAGTTATGGACATAGTTAAAACGCGACCACGAAGAAGATCATAAAATTAACTGTTACTCTAAAAGCAATATTCGTGCCACCGTTTGTTCAACAAAGAATAACAGGAGAATTTTATTTTACAAGTATAGATAAAGCATGAAAATATTTGTATACCTGTGATTTATAATAGCTGATTACAGGATAATTCGTTTTGTTGATATTGTTTATTTGAAACAAGATTGCAGACATAATGAGTTTCATATCATACAAGTAATTAATGTTATAGGAACTTAAACTGCTCAAATGTTCTCAGTTGACGTTAACAATATCTAACAAAAATGAAATGTACATGATTTGTCAAACTTCACTTTGTCTGTTATGTTCTATCACATTGTCCTCCACATTTACATAGAGAAGTACAACTTAATACTGCCTTTATACATTTGCATTTCCTTAGTAACCGTGTTCACTTTGACTTATCAGTTAAGCGCTTGCTGCAAGAAGTTATAATGAAGTCATATGGTATATTCATCACAGATGACAAGGACTGTCATCTGAGGACTTCATATGTATTAATGTTTTGGTAGCCATTTTGAATGGTGGCCATTTTGAAAACATGAATTTCCAATATAACATTATTCGCTTATCTTATTTATTTACTGTTTGCATTAACACTTTTTTTACTAATATGCAATGGATATTTATAATATGGTCAGATAAGGCATGCACATGTTTACAAAATAAAGATATCAGCATAAGAATTTCTAACTGTTACTTACATGTTTGCCTAAGTAACTTTTTAAAACAGAAATTACGCATATAAGATATAATTGATGACCGAACGTTGTTGTCGGAAAATATCAAAATTGTGGATTTCTAAAACACTGGGGCTATTTATCAGCAGAACATAATGCGCGTTTAGACTAGAAGGAATGTGTGAAACGGCAAGAGAGGACATGTGAGGGTTTGCATGCAATGCCAAGCAGGTACAAACAGAACAGACATAGACATTTTTTTATATAGATTAGACCGTTGGTTTTCCCGTTTGAATGGTTTTACACTAGTAATTTTGGGGCCTTTTATAGCTTGTTGTTCGGTGTGAGCCAAAGCTCCGTGTTGAAGGCCGTACATTGACCTATAATGGTTTACGTTTTTAAAATTGTTATTTGGATGAAGAGTTGTCTCATTGGCACTCACACCACATCTTCCTATATCTATTTGAGCTGACAATCACTCTTTTTGACGCAGGCATACAACAACGTAATGTCGAATTGGTTTTCCTTTCATTGAATGTGAAACAGTTGAATGAGGTTATGGAACTGCAGAAGCACTTCAGACGGCACAAATCCTGTCAAACAAATTTTCAGACCTCAAAATATTTCATCAGTTAAAGGGAAAACATACTTCTGATGTTGAAGATAAATTGCCAGTTGAAAGAAAACAAGAAGTAACTAGATACTTAAGTTATACTGAATCAACACAAAATATTACTGCAATGTATTTTTTTTCTGTGGTGATGTACCTGAAAATTGCAATGAAACATCGAAATTTAAAATCGACAAAAATGGGACACGACTGTGCACCTGTACTTCAAAACATATTTCCTTCGCCAAAGAAAGAGCTGGAGATGTCAAATCACCAGTATCCTGCTTGATGATTGATAAAACTTGACAACATAGCAAATAGGCAGAATAAAAGACACAGAAAGAAAGCCAAGAATTTTTTATGCTTGGAGTTGTGCTTTCCAAAATAATAATATAGATTGATGGCACACGGTCTGGCAGAGGTATTGTACCAATCACCAAAAACGCCTGGAACAATTTGTAGTTATCATGGAAGGAAGGACTGATACAACGCATCTAGCAAAATAGGAATGTTGCTTACAAAGGATATTTTCAAGAATACAAGCAAGATAAGTTTCAACAAAGGTATTCTTGAAGCTATGAAACAGACCTGATAATTAAAGGGTATCACCATAGCCATAGCAGGCAAACTATATATATCTGATACTTAGAAAAGCTTTACAGGGACACTCAACAACAGTCTTTAACGAATCAGTTCACCAGACATAAGTTTCCTTGGTATGAATGATACAGGATGGCCAAACATCGAGACACAATCCAGTAATATCGATGAGTGGAAGACAAACACTCACCATTTCTCAGCTATAATAGTTCAATTGTGCAACAAGTCATCGAAAGGATACAACTGCAACTTATCAGTTCTCCGATAGAGAGTAAGATGTCTCAAAGATTGTGAAACGGATTTTCTATAGTAGCAAGCCTAACTCTTCAAACTTTTCTAGTTACTTTGACTATGCAGAGGCCTTCCCAATCACGACTTAAATATTTTGTAAAAGACATGGTCTGTTTCAGGACTTCCCTAACATATTAATTGAGAATCCTGAGAAAGACGAAACCTTCCATGTGTGCTTGCATATCATCTATGGTAGCTTGTATTCAATTTATCATAAATGTTGTATTAATCATTCCTTCAATGACAACTAATATTTACTAAGGACGTTTACTGTACCATTTTTCCATATCATCAATTTCAAATATTAAAACAATATCTGTTCCAGACTGTGAGCCGTCACTGTTTTCTATTATTTTGGCAAGCCCCATTGCAATATATAACAGATTCTTGACTTTTTTTCTGTGTCTCGAATTCTGTCTAATTGCCTTGTTGTGCAGTTTTAACAAAAAATTAGCATGAGATCGGCTTCTGAAATATTAATCTTCAAGTGACAGTCACGTACTCTATTGTCGTTCACAATTGGTTGATGCTTCATAATGATAGCCAGATACCTCATCACAAAGAAAGAAACAAATACCTGCAATCATTGTTTTTGTTAATTCATCACAACTGTGGCTGGTTATTCTATTGGTTTTTTTTCAATCCGTGACTCATTTGTTTTTCCTGACTATATATATTAAGATTTGCTTTGACAGGATTAGTGCCTTTTGCCTTGTGATTCTTCCATTGTATGGCCTTCATCAACGTGGAACAGTAATATGCTTACAAACAATGACTGATTACCAGGTCAAATGTCTATGTCTGCTCTTTTTGTATTTGCTTTGCATTGTAAATCATCACGTGTACTCTCTTCCCGTTACGGAATTCTTTCCAGTCTATTTATATATTAGATTTTTTCAGCTCTAGTTATTTTGATATCTACGTATTTTTCCTGTTCAACATACAGTGCTCATATTGTATATTCAAATTTTTTTATGGTAAAAAAAGTACCTAAGCCTTATATGCGAAACTGCAATTAAAAGAATTTACGTATTTCTTTAAATACATTTATTTGTTAACATATGCATTCCTTATTTGAGCACTTGATGAATATATCTAATATGAAAAGCAACATTCATAAATAAATGATTAGCAAAACTAGTTGTAAATGCATATAAAACTTATTATTAATTAAAAAAAAAATTGAGGATAGCAAATAATAATATATATTGCAAATTTACGTTTCCAAAATGGCCACCATTCAAGATGGCCACTAAATACTTCAATAGTCCTCAGTTTATATTCTTTGTCATAAGAAATACGAAAGATTATCAAAATAACATATTTTTCATATATTTTCTAATAATTTTTATTGACTTTTTGGACAAGATTTCAAAATGGCCGCCCAGAGCCGCCATTTTGATTTTCTGATTTGGGTCCATAGCTATAAATGTTAGTTATAACATCAACTAACACTCTGCAAAGTTTGATGCTTTTACCACAATCTGAGCAATTGTTTCACATTTCGACTGGACTAATAGCAATTAAAGAAACTAAAAGACAACTTGGTAAGTCAGTTAGGGCTCGTTCTAGACCATGAAAATATTATCAGGTGTATTGGTAGATTAGGAGCAGCTCAACTGTCAGAAGGGGCAAAACATCAATATTACTTCCAAAGAAAAACAAAGTTACTGAACTGTTAATTGAAAACATGCACAGAAAATACTTTCATGTTGGTGTCTCACAAACCTTAGCAGCGATGCGTCAAACGTACTGGATTCCACAAGGACGTTCAGAAGTAAGAAGAGTTTTGAGAAAATGTGCCATCAGCAAACGATGTGATGGCGGACCATATACAATGCCGTTAATGCCTCCACTACCAAAGAAATGAATAAACGAGTCAGCCCCATTGACATATACAGGAGTAGACTATTTTGGACCAATTTTGTCAAATCAAACGCTAGAAGCAAAATTGTATGGGTTTGCTTATATACATGTCTAGAGGTTAGAGACATACATATGGAATTAATGCAAGACATGTAATCAGAGGAATTCTTAATAGACTTTCGAAGGTTCATTGCTCGCTGGGGTAACCCAAAAACAAAAAAAAATCAAATAACGGATCCCAGTTCAAGTTAGTTAGCAATACCTTAGAAGAAGCATGGAATAGTGTAACAGTCGATTCAGATGTGCAAACATACATGGCAAATATAGGAATTCAGTGGCAATTCATTGTTGAGTTAGCACCTTGGATGGGTGGATTTTATGAAAAAAAAATGGTATTGTAAAACGATGTTTACGCAAAAAAATTGGAAAAATATGTCTTACAAATGAACAATTAAGAACTCTCTTAGCTGAATCTGAAGCAGTTGTGAATTCTAGACCACTTGTTTATATTGAAGATGACATAAATTCCAATATTATTCTTACACCAGCACACTGTCTAACTTTGAACCCTAAAACAGGATTTCCAGATCATAACGAAGAAGATTCTACAGATCCAGAATATTTACCGCAATTCAGTAGTGCTAAAAAATTGCTACTGACATGGCAGAAAGGACAGAAACATCTAACTATGTTTTTGAAAACATGGATAGATAAGTATCTTCTTAGTCTATGTGAAAGGACTGCCTACAAACTGAGAAGTGGAAGAATTCAGTGCAAAACTCCAGCTATGATTGGTGACATAGTTTTAATAAAGGAAAACCTGCCATGAGGAAGTTGGAAAATTGGCCGTAAATGTCAATAAGTAGTCAGTCGAGATGGTCAAATAAGGTCTGGAAAGGTTATACTACCTAATACGAAGACATTAAACAGAGCTCTGAATATGATATATCCTATAGAATGAGAAGAGTCAAATGAGGGCTAAACAAACTCAGATACGGAAAAGGATACGGAGTTGATAAATGACAATACTAGTACTACAAGAGAGAGATCACAAAGAAACGCAGCCCGACCGGCAATGAAAGAGATACAAGAACATTTGGAATCGTGATGGACTTTCTTTGGCCTCTGGATTGTTTCGAAAGAACAATAATATTAAGACATTGGTCTTTTATTTGACATTGTTTCTGTGATATTACATTGTTATCTTAATTATAGTAATTGCATCAAGCTAGAATATTCTAGATTGATAGTGAAAGTAATTGTAAATATTTTTGTTTATTATTTTTAAGTTAATTATAGTTTGTTCTAGATTAAGAATGTTCTTATGATTTTAGTATATAAGTTAAGGGTTTTTATGGATAGTTATCATTGGAAAAATAGTAGTAACAGAAGTTTAGAAGTAATATCAGTTGAACTAGAAAGAAAACATCATATTATTTCAATGTGGTATTTATTAACTGTAGATACTGTAAATAACTGTTAGTTTATTAACTATTAAAATTGAGAATGGAAATGGGGAATGTGTCAAAGAGACAACAACCCGACCAAATAAAAAAACAACAGCAGAAGGTCAACAACAGGTCTTCAATGTAGCGAGAAATTCCCGCACCCGGAGGCGTCCTTCAGCTGGCCCCTAAACAAATATATACTAGTTCAGTGATAATGAACGCAGGATTTAGTTGGATTTAAAATATAAAAGGATTCTGTGTTAATCTGTTTTCGCCACATTATATGCTTTTTTACATTAAATGTATCTAGTCAAGCTCGGGACCGAAACATTTCAAAATATAAATTACAAAAAGTAAAGCAGGCTTTGCCAAAAAGGGCAAACAATATACATGATAATGGTACAGCTAGGAAGGAATCAAATCTTGGTATAAGGGACATGCATTCCTTAAATTCAAGTTGTTTTAAAATTGTTTTCACCTTTATATTTGTCAGTATTGTCTATCCTGTTTCAAAGGTATGGTGTTGTGCTGTTTAGGTCTTACCTTGCTGTCCTCCAAGCCATTCCTTCGTTTCACGGTCAAAGAAGGAAAGACCATTATATAATTCTATTCCATCAGTTGACCTCCTGAATCTAGTTGGTCGTTTTCCTACAAGATGTCTCGCAATAGTCGTCTTCCCTGTACCCTGTTCTCCTGCTAACATTATTCTTGACTCAAAATGAAGATAATTTTCTTCACCCAATAAATTGGAAAAAACTTGCGCTGACTTTTTATCCAATTTCTTAACTTCAATTGGAAGACCTGAAATTTGAATAATCATTGGAATATTCAATTCTACAGATTCCTGTAGTTTATCGTTTATAAACTATTATATTGAGTGCGATCGACTTGATCATATTTTTTGTACGTTTTCTCTTCTTTTCCTGCGTAAGATATACAGTTGGGTGCAGACCAAGCATTACATAAAGTAAACGCAAGTTATAGAGTATTAATATAGTCTGTGCTGGTTGTTCCCGACAAATAATTTCATAATACGAGTCAGTCGTAGCTAATCAAAAATTGCTACCTTTCAGTTTTATATAATACAATCAATCATTAAATTAAAATATAACTCATTTACTATGCAGCTATATAGATTTACATAAAAAAAGTGCTAATATGGTCAGTTATGGTTGTTGGGGACAAATAATTTTATTATATGAATCAGTCTGAGGTATGAAAAATACTGAATTTTGTTTACAATTCAATATCTTTAATAAAAAAAATACATTGTGGCACTCTAAATTGATGCGAACCATTTTTTTTATTCATAATGTTCCAATATTGCTACCGTTTAATTTATACAATCAATCTTTACATGAAAATACAACTCTTTTACTATGCCACTATATAGATTTACTTTATAAAGTGCTTATATGGTCAGTTTTGGTTGATGCAAACAACTAATTTTATAATACGAGTCAGTCTGAGGTATGAAAACTACTTAAATTGGTTAACGATTCAATAATTTGTATAAAACAGTACATGCTGGCACTCTAATTTGATGCGAACCAATTTTGTTTAATTAGTATTCAAATATTGCTACCTTTTATATAATACAATCAATCCTTACATGAAAATACAACTCATTTACTATGTGACTATATAGATTTACATAATAAAATGCTAATATGGTCAGTTTTGGTTGTTGCGAAACAAATAGATTTATAATACGAGTCAGTATTAGGTACGAAAACTACTTAAATTGGTTTACGATTCAATAATTTGTATAAAAAAGTACATGCTGGCACTCTAAATTGATGCGAACCAATTTTTTTTAATTAGTATTCAAATATTGCTACCTTTTATATAATACAGTGAATCCTTACATGAAAATATAACTCATTTACTATGTGACTGTATGGATTTACATAATAAAATGCGAATATGGTCAGTTTTGGTTGTTGCGAAACAAATAATTTTATAGTACAAGTCAGTCTGAGGTACGAAAACTACTTAAATTGGTTTATGATTCAATAATTTGTATAAAAAAGTACATGCTGGCACTCGAAACTGATTCAAACCAATTTTTTTTAGTCATAATATTCACATATTGCTACCTTTTATATAATACAATCAATCGTTACATGAAAATATAACTCATTTACTATATGGCTATATAGACATTTATAATAAAGTGCATATATGGAAAATTTTGGTTGTTGCGGACAAATAATTTTTTTATATGAGTCTGTCTGAGGTATGAAAACTACTTAGATTGGTTAACAATTCAATAACATTTATAAAAAGGGACATGCTGGCACTCTAAATTGATGCGAACCAATTTTTTTAAGTCATAGTATTCAAATATTGCTACCTTTTATATAGTACAATCCATCCTTACATGAAAATATAACTCATTTACTATGTGACTATATAGATTTACATAATAAAATGCTAATATGGTCAGTTTTGGTTGTTGCGAAACAAATAGATTCATAATATGAGTCAGTCTGAGGTATTAAAACTACTTAAATTGGTTTACGATTCAATAATTTGTATAAAAAAGGGACATGCTGGCACTCTAAATTGATGCGAACCAATTTTTTGTTGTCATAATATTCAAATATTGCTACCTTTTATATAATACAATCAATCCTTACATGATAATATAACTCATTTACCATATGGCTATAAAGATTAACATAATAGAATGTTTATATGGTCAGTTTTGGTTGTTGCTAACAAATAATTTTATATATATGAGTCAGTCTGAGGTATGAAAACTACTGAATTTTGTTTACGATTCAATATTTTGAATAAAAAAAGGACATGCTGGCACTCTAAATTGATGCGAACAAAATTTTTTAGTCATAATATTCAAATATTGCTACCTATTTCATTATACAATCAATCCTTACATGAAAATATAACTCATTTACTATGCGGTTATATAGATTTACATAATACAATGCTTATATGGTCAGTTTTTGTTGTTGCGGACAAATAATTTCATTATATGAGTCAGTCTGAGATATGAAAACTATTGAATTTTGTTAATGATTCAATATTTTGAATAAAAAAGGACATGCTGGCACTCTTAGTTGATGCGAAAAAAAAATTTTAGTCATATTATTCAAATATTGCTACCTATTTTATTATACGATCAATTGTTATATCAAAATATAACTCATTTACTATGCTGGCTATATAGTTTTACATAATAAATTACTTATATGGTCAGTTTTTGTTGTTGCGAACAAATAATTATATATTACGAGTTAGTCTGATGTATGAAAACTACTGAATTTTGTTTACTATTCAATATTTTAAATAAAAAGACATCATGGCCTTTAGACTGGTATAAAAATTGCTGTCAATTGTATTATATGGTCAATTATCGCATAAAAATATAACTTAATTACTTCTATATAGAATAAGATAACTTGTTAAAGGGTAAATATTGTCAGTTTTTGTTAATGATATCAAATAATTTTGTTTTTCGAGTCAGTCTGTCTAAGATGAGAAAACTGTTTGATTTTGGTGAGGATTAAATTACATGTATTTGAAGAAACATACTTAAACTATTATTTTCGAAGAACAAGAAATTTACTATAATTATTGTTCAATTAAATACAAATGTGTGACATTTTTAAATAACCGTAATCGTCAATATGTCAAGCGGAAATGATAAGTTGGTCAATTAATTTTGATGTTCCTTATCATTTCATATTTTAGGTCAGTGTATCCAGGTTACGATGACAATCTGCGTTAACGGGCGTTTACTACAAACAGTAAACGCGCGTTTACTTATTACGAAAATAGAGGACGCGCAGTTTTCCACGTTAACGCGGAGGTAAACGGGAAAGTAAACGCCCGTTTACTCTTTAAAAAATTAGAAGACGCTCCGTTTTTGCGTTAACGCGGAGGTAAACGCGAAAGTAAACGCCCGTTTACTTTTAATGTCTACTGCAATTTCGGAGTTAACGCACAGTTAACGCGGCGTTTACATGAAGTGCACGCGAGTAAACGTCGCGTTAACTTTTTCGGCCCGTCTACATGTAATGCTTGGTCTGCACCCAACTGTATATATATATATATATATAAGTCTGAAATTACACCAAACAGTTTTGAGTTAGATTTTCTACTGACAAATTTTTGTTCATCCCTCAGCGGGATTCGAACTCACACCTTTGATACACTACAGCACCAATGGCTTATCATCATGTCCAGCGCCCTAGACCACTCGACCACATCTGCTATATAAAAATATAACTTCAATAGTCGTATATATATATATATCAACCCAACAATGTTAGATCTGTACATTTGCTTTCGCAATTTTTTTATTCTTCCCTCGCCGGGATTCGAACCCATGCTACTGTGATATCGTGACACCAAATCGCCTGCACTGCAGCCGTCCCGCTAGACCACACGACCATCTGGGCTCTCAAAAAAGAGCTTACGGTGGACATGTGTTACCTTTCCACGTCAGTTTTAATCTAGCGGCGTACTACAGTACATGATATATAAGGCATGAAGATGTATATATATATCTTAACATATCCAACAGCCAAAACGTTTTTACTAGAAGGTCTCTAAATTTTAAAACATGTTTAGGTGCGAAATAGCTTCAATAGCTTTTTTTTTATTATTACACCAAGTTCGTGCAATGTGTACATTTCATCCGATACTTCGTGCAAGGAGAGTGCCCTTGTATCATCTTTTATACTGCACTCGTTCATTGGAGCAGTCGAAATGCGTTGACTGTATATTTCTATGTCATATACAGTCACTGACCTGATATCACTTTTTCTCATGAATATTTTAAAAGAAATTGCCGAAATGATATTAAATTATTCATACGACCTCTTCAACCTGTTCTTGTTTCAAATGCATACAACGATGCGTGGAACGATTTAACATTGTTTCTTTTGCGATTATTGAAAAAACATATTTATAAATTTGTTAATAGTTTTTGTTTGCAACCTATAAATTATTATGTTTTATGCTTATGGTTGATATTTAAGTCCATACTCAAACGATTTCGATAACCAGCGAGTGTTGGTTTCAACAGGTAAATATAAGTTTCATTGTGTAGTAAATTTCTCCGCGAGCATGATATGAGGCCTTTTTAAAGGGTATTTCCCTCAATATTTAAATCAAATAAATAACATTAACGCATTAAACAACAATCGAAAATGTTTTATTTTTAGATTGCATTATAAAGACAATAATAGTGCATTGACTTAACATATCAACGATATAAGGATGATGCTTAGAAACGGGGAAATAGCTCGGCACAGCCTCACATTTCCCCGTTTCTAAGCATCATCCTTATATCGCTGATATGTCAAGTCAATGCACTATTATTGTCTCACTATAAGGCCCCTTGCATTAATTGCATGTATTTACAAGAGGAAGATTGTTGCAAGTCAAAACGTCTTTCTTTCCAATATATCCTCATTAATTTCGAAATGGATGAGAGAGTGGTAAGAGTGTCATCACAAAATCTCGAAAATATTTCTATTCAATTCCACAGTCCAAATAAGGTTAACCCTTTTTTCACTCAAACAATAAAGCCCCAATCACGACTTGTTAAAACAGTGCTGATTACTGAGCTGGTGATACTCACCGGATGGAACTTCAACCAGCAGAGATATAGACCAAGTACATAAACTGATCTTAGAAAATAAATAACGCAAGACACGTGTTACCTATTTAAAAGACTAATTATTGACAATCGATTCCCAAAATAAAAAAAAATCCCCGAAACAAATGTCTTATTATGCATTGGAACAGTAAATACATCAATAACATTATCTAAGAAGACAGGATTGATATTTTGTATTAGCTCCAGACAAAACGACTTATCATCGATCTGATACGCTCAAATAAATTAAAGATAAAAATAATCTAATTAAGTACGGAATTGAAAATGAAAAACATATAGGACCAAAGTGCCTTAAAGTCTTGATGAATTATTTATTGTGCAAACAAATCCACATAATAGATAAATAGTTGTTCCTTATTTGAGATACATCAGTCAATAAAGATTATATGTAATACATACTAACCAGGTAGGTGGGATTCATAATCCTGCAAAAGAAAATAAAGTCTTTGTTTGCATCGTACATTTATATTTTATTTCAAGAATATATTTTGATTTAATTACAGACATTTAATTTCTCAACTTCTATCATTATTAAAAAAACAAGAAATTGAAAAACTAATAACAAATATGTACAATTCATACATTACCTTTAATAACTGTTTTATTTCCAATGTATTGGCTAGATCGTATGGCTTCTTTCCCTGTATCACACAAAATAGTGTTATGTGTATAATAAAGATGAAACTCACTTAAATATTTCGAAAAAAAGAACGAAACAACTGCAGAAGACTGTCAATTTCTGTGTGTTATCGACTTTACTTTTGAATTTTGTTCATTTGAACATGCCTGTTCCGTGTCCGAAATGACAGTTGTTGTTCATTCATTTGAAGTGTTTTATCAATTGATTTTGCGATTTGATCAAGGACTTTCCGTTTTGAGTTTTCCTCGGAGTTCAGTATTTTTGTGATTTTACTAATTTCTATCAAAATAAGGAAATACAAGTTTCAGGTTGATATTGATATATATATAAGAAGACCTTTGAAAACAATATCATTACGACATAGGTTGATTTAAAAAAATCTTGCAACAATTTATCACATTTTTACACTAAATTCCTTGACATTTCAGCAGTTGGCTATGTTATTTGATAAGGGACTATCCGTTTTGGAATTTTCCTTTGGATTATTTTTTTTATTATTATTATTTTCTTTTTTTCGTTGTTGGATGTTCCTTGTTTTTGTTTTTTGTGATCGTTTTCGAAAAAAAAAGCTGTTCGTTTCTTTGTTTTAATTGTTTTACATTCGGTCATGTCGTTGCCCTCCGTAGCTTACTTTACTGTAATGAATTTTGTCTCTCACCATTGATTGCTGTTAGTGACCTTTATCCTTGGTTTTTCAATAACGTAAGAATTTGAATTACACAAACATGTTAGGTTTTCAATTTTCTAAATGAACAATTGTTCGATTATCATAGTGACTGATAATCGTTTCATACCCCATCATCGCATTTCTAAATTCTATAAGCAATCCGATAAAAAGTTGTATCATTTTGAATGTATAATTTAAACCAATAAATTGTGCAACTTGATATATCTTATAGGTTAGGACGACATTTGTGTTCTGATATTGATAAATAGTTCTATGGCCTAAAAATATATCATAAATCACAAAATATATCAACATCATACATGAATACACCGATTCATTGAAGCTGAAGTACTGCTACCTGTTTTATTTAATATATTGTATTATCAATTAAAGAAATTATGTTTAAGGAATCACAAAACTATACTCTTGTACTTGAACTAACGTCATTATTTCGTCTGAATGGATCACAATATCTGTCTAATAAAAGAGTGACTATCGCCTTTCCATCTTGCCGAGCAGCTAAATGTAATGCATTATTTCCATCCTTGAAAATTAAAAAAAATCATCAACATAAGAAGAAGGTGAATAAATCATTTGCATGTGTAATTTTTAAACAGATATATTTTTCATGCAAGTAACTATATTATTGTGGTAATTCACACATTGACGATGATTCTTTGTACAAAATGCTAATAACTACACTTTTAAGTTAAGACACATGTAGCCTCTGGTTCAGAACTTGTCTATATTGCTTTAATTTGAATATTTCATTATAGGTTTTTGTACAAGGAAATTGTATCAAGAGGCCCTTGGATGACAGTGTATATTAAACATATTGAAATTATCGTAGAGTCAGATGACCATCAGTTTCCTAACTGCGATTGCGAGAGTTGTTTCCGGAACCAAACATTGGGGATACCTTTGTATTGTACTATCACATTTCTTTAACATGCCAGCACGAACTATGGGTTTTCCCACAACTATTTTTCTATTTAAAAAAAAACAAACAAATATCATAAAATATAAGTTAACGACTGGTACAGACAAACTCAAATACTCCTGATCTATTTCCTTCTTTTAAAAGGAACATTTAACATTCCTATCTGTTGAACATGTTGAACTAATTCTTTTTAATTCTAGTCAGAACTATGCATCTTATACACCCATTACTTAAAGAAATACATGGAACTTCACTCTAGCACCTAGTTCTTTTATGACACAAATATATTCGACGTTAACTTATTCAAGTTGAACTTTCCAAAAAGCTGCACGGACTGCTTAGCTGTATCCGAATTTTAAGTACTAATAGGAATGCATTTGATTGTCAATTTAGTACAGGAAGTATGGTACTTTTTGTATATTGATTGATACGAATTAATTATTTTTCAAAAGTGTATGCTATACACCCATGGTTTTAGAATACTGGTCACGTCACGTTACGTTGAAAATAAAGATATATACAAATGTACAGGAATTTGAAGTAGTGCCTAGAATAGCATAAATTATATATCAACAGGTAATGCATTTATAGTTAACTTTGTGGAGGAACATAGATTTGCAAAACTAATAGTGCATACTGCAGTTTAACAAAGCAATTAGGTAGATTCATGGTATACCGCCATCCTGGATTGTACTTTTGCAGTCAGCAATCAGTCTAGTTGTTACCTAAATCTCCAAATTTGTAGACAGATGTTCAATTTAATTGATTATACTGTTTATCTCTATGAAGAAAACTTCCTGATTTATCGCATTATTCAAAACATTGTAACAAGTACCAAACATATGTGTTTTAGAATAAACTTGTTCAACTAAGCCGGTTAATACAACAAAGAAGATGTAAGGCGAGAAAACTCTTTTAGTTAACCTATGGATAATTTATGATCGGTTTATTAGTGGATGTATTACTGCTAAAATATTGCGTTTTTAGGATGATAGTTAATATATATATATATATAACATGGATAATACAACTAAAGAAGTGATATAGTCCCAAACAAATCTTGCTGATGGGATATCATGGAAGGATAACAGTTCCATTAAAATGTTAAAACAAAGCTATAATATAAAGAAAAATATGATCGCCCAAGATTCAAACGTATTAACAAAGAGTAATGCCTTCTTAGCTAGTTCACTTAAATGGACTTTAAGGTTGTGGAAAAAAGGGGGGATTCTGATGAGTGTGTATAGACACATTCAAGTGGCAAGATTAGGGGTTATGATCGTTTCCCATAATTGTACGTCGGATCATGTTAGGTTTTTATTTTCATGCGGTACCGCAGGAAGATCTGTTGAGACCATCTCATATCTTCCCTGAGTGGCCAGTTTGAACTTGACTATTTTGTGATACATAGTATGGACTATGTATTCAGCGTGCATATGTAGTTTTATGATATAGAAATTGTTAATCTTTATTTCTCGAATCCAGGGGTGATGCCAGAAAGACCCGCCGTATTTGGGGATTATAACCCTCGTTCTCGTTTGGCTGAACCTTGAGGAACTTGGGCATCCATTGCTACATGTACCAATGGTTCTTAGATTTGTCAGTTAACTCAATCATGACGGCATTCTGTTATCATGTCAGACCTCGTCATTCATCATGTTCAAAGTGAACAGTTGCCGTTATTTCCACATTGATTATTTGTTTGTTATGTTTTTTGCCTGAAACTTGATTCTTTGATTAATCGTCAATATCGAATTCTACATCCAATTTGTCATCAGATACAACATAACCTTTGAATGAAAGGTTCATAAGTCATCGCACGGAAACGACTGGAGCAGTCCACCCGCCCTTCCACAGTACAACAATACTTTGAGTCGCTTTTTGTTTTTATTCAATGCAGTAAGCAGTTTGTCGGCACTGTGTTTTTGAAACTTGACAGCAGCAAGGCTAATATATACTTGATATATAAATTTTGTGAAAATCTTGCTAGAATTTTAATTGTAATTGCACGAAAAAGAGCTAACAAGACCGGACGGAAGGACAGACGCCCGATATTTCAGTGTCTTTATCAATGAGTCGCGCGGAACGCGACAAATCATAACATCATTTTTTATTTAGATTCATTTTAAACGCAAACAAAACGCACTTTTTCACAAAGTGGGGAGAAAAAACGACTCACAGACGATTAGCAAAGGTGCCTTTTTGTGTGGGGAGGGGGCATATTGGTCACATAGGCGTCGGAAAAAGTCATAGAGTATTTACGGTCTTATAAGGAGTTTTCTGACAAGTACTGTATACCAAATTATATTCGCGAACGATTTATTTCGTGAGTAGAAAAATAACGCGAATATAAATCGTCGCGAATATGTAAAACTTGGATCTTTCCTTATTAAACTTTATCAAGTTGATCAGAAAATGGCGAAATTAAATAGCCACGAAGTTAAAAGTTATTAACACTGCTGGATGTTTTGCATCCGCATTTCAAACGTTCCTGATATGAGAGTGCAAAGGGCATCCAAAGAAGTCCATTTTGGTTTCCAACTGTCATTGTTTTTTTTTCTTTCATCCAAATACAGTGTTCATGACTTGGTACGTGTATCTGTTGAATGCATAAATTCGGTTGAGTCCACCTTTATATGCTTCTCTTTTGATGTGTTCCAGACGAAAACCTCTGATAGGCTGAATAGCATCATCAGGGCGATACTTCAAGACAAATGATTCTAATTTTGCCTTGTTAAAAGTAAATATTGAAGTTGCCGTATAAAGTGCGAGCACATGCTTATATGATATCCATGTCTGTGTCTTCATTCAAAATTAAAACAAGCATAAACATTCGTTACATCTGAAAATACTTTCCATGTCTGCCAAGCTGACTTCTGCACTTTCCCACCAAATGCTCACGCAGTGTCACATTCACAAAATGCACGGAAGGAATAATAGACGCTGCACGAGGAATAAGCCCCTTTATTCGTCTGTGTTTTCTCTTATTTTTTTAAGATATATAGATAAGACGTGGCACGTTACTTGTCTATTCCAAATTCATGTATTTGGTTTTGATGTTATATTTGTTATTCTCGTGGTGTTTTGTCTGTTGCTTGGTCCGTTTCTGTGCGTGTTGCGTTTCGGTGTTGTGTCGTTGTTCTCCTCTTATATTTAATGCGTTTCCCTCGGTTTTAGTTTGTTACCCCGATTTTGTTTTTTGTCCATGGATTTATGAGTTTTGAACAGCGATATACTACTGTTGCCTTTATTTATTATGTCATATACATGAAGGCATCGAAAGTCTTAATTTCTTCAAAAACTATCAACAATTTGTCTTTACGTAATACTGCGAGAGCTGCGACCCATAATACTACAAAATCTGTGTCAGTACTACTTAACATCACTTTTATCAACCAATTTAAACAGCAAGCTTTTCATGGACAACCATACGTGTATCTGCTTGTTCGTGGTTATAGCTAGGAAGTATCCGTAATTAAATTGCAAAGAATATCTCACCTTCAGTAACATAAGCATTTTTTTTAGCCTCTAAAGAAGAAATTCTGTCGGCAAGAAACTTGAACCATTCAGGGATCCGTTGTGTTGACATCTTCATAGAGACTACTTAAAACCCTTGGCGTTCTACCAGAATCAACAACTTTCCGTCTAGAATCAGTACCTTTCCTTTTGGACCAGCCTTTAAATTGTTAGTTAAGTAAACATATGTCTACTTTTACATACTTATCGGTGCAAGATTTAATGTGAGGCAGCATGCCATCATTTTCATAATCATGAACTAGTTTTGTACGTGGTGGCCTGGAATTAATCATTGCTGGCCAGCCAACGATAAATGCGTCATAATTTGAATTAGTTGATGGCAAATCGCACAATGTTTCAAGTGTACCAGTTTGCTGCGATATAATAAAGACTGTTTAAAGTGAAATCCTTAGACAAAGATAGAGAAATAATTTGGTTTTCGTGGTAAAAGAAATCTTTCAAGTCTACTTATACAAGAAATGAAAAGTATAGAAAAAAGATCGCAATCACTTTTCATGTTCTTAAGCTTTGTTTTTCGACAAAGACATTTCCAGTTTCTTTTTACGAATATAATAGGCAATAGTTCTTTTTTGTCTGGTTATAAAAAAGAAACTAGATTTTCCGTCGTTTTGCATTTGCTTCAAAAGATCTTCGTATTGTTCGGACCAAATATCTTGGAGTTTATATACATATCTCACCTGCCTTCTGGTCAGCAATTTCCTTAAAAAGTCCATTTGTACAAATCTGATGACTGTTCTACAAAACATCACTTTAGAACGCCTTCGAAACTTTTCAAAGAAATCCATTTGTGCTTCATAGAGTCTTCATGATGTCGGTCATCTGTTTTAGAATGACTCAACCCACAAGACCTCTCAAATTCATCTACTGACTTCGATCCATACATCGTCTCAAAGGGATCCTCTGTGGCACGAACATCTCCCTTCACAATGGCATTATTATGTTTTTGTGCCGAATCAATTGTGAATTAAGAAAACAACTTGCTGCTCTTACGTACCGTGAAAATATCATTTACAAATTCCCTTGTATACGTAAATGTAAGTGATGTTCGTGAAGGGAAGCTATATCTCGGAGATGGACCAGTAACCGTCGAGAATGATTATTACTATCTGGACCAAACGAATATGGTATCAAGCTTGATATACATTGATTGTGAGTAACGATATCTGACTCATAAAAAGCACAAGAAGTTCTAATAGATTCATAATTAAACGCCAAAAATTAAACTGTGGCCGACATGACTCTTTCCTTACACCAGTCTATCAAATAGTCGAACGACACAGAGTCATGAGCTATGTTTTCTGCATTTAGACATTAGTGATTCAAGCAAAACATACGCAGTTATCTAATATCTAAGTACATTTGAATATACATGAAAATAATATGACTTTCTAGGTGTTGCAATATCGGCTTCAGTGAGGGCACAAGTCAATCCACTTTCATGTAAAATATCAACATATTTTTTTAAGCCATTTCAATGTAATTTCCAACAAACATAATGAAACTTATCTTTTCCGAACAAATCTGACCATTCCCTCTGAATTTGCTTAGCTTAAACCATAAGTGGCTGATCTGCAGCTATAAATGAATTTGGCGTGGATTTAAAAATTAACCACTTTTTTCACCTTATCCAAAGAATGGTTCATCAGTTTAACTGAATGGGCGTGTTTTCAAACAGTGGCATCATAGAAGCTACACTTACTTGAATAGAAGAGCATAAATGTTTAGAGGAATAAAAAGGCGACCAAGATATGCTAACGAGTTTCAAATCCTCGTCTGTAAAATGAACTACGATTTACATCATTATGCCCTGGTAATGTGTTCAAATAACTATGTGTGTCTATAAATAGTTTGCGCATGCTTGAAAATGATAAATACATTTGTTTCATAACCTTAAAAATTTGATCAAACTAATTCATAATATCATTAAAAATCCAAAAGTACCAAGTAAAAATAGTGAATAGTTCAAATGTGTGAATTTTGTTACATTTTCGCGTATATATATATTAATAATAAATGTCTATTAAATACGTTACATGCAAGTAATGTAGCCACCAAACCTGCTATTTTTCACTTTAAAAAGGTCAAAGAAAAAGTTTTCCAGAAAAATAAGTATTTTCGAACTGCAATTTTTTTTTAAATGGCCGTGGTCATCTTGATTTTTTTTCATGGCTAGCAGTATTTTCTTAAAAGTACAATGTATATACTAATGATGCTTTGTGCTAATTTTAATGCTTGTGTCATTATTTGCACACTTCTCTCGATTTTGCTTGCTTATATCTTCCACTATGCTGATTTTCCAGAAAAATAAGGATTTTCGAACTTGAAAAAACAGTAATTTTTTAAAAATGACCGTGGTCATCTTGAAATTTTTTTTTCATGGCTAGCAGTATTTTCTTAAAAAGTATATAATAATGATGTTTCATGCTAATTTTCATGCTTGTATCATCATTTGCACAATTCTCTCGATGTTGATGGCATATATATCTTCCACTAACGCCGAAGACCGAAACAGCAAAGAAAATTTATGTCGTTAATTCAAAGAGTGTTATGGGAGAAAAAGTATGGAAAAAGTAGTATCTTGGAAAGATGCGGCCGATGTTAAACAATAACGAGACGAACCTGTTTCACAGTTTATATCTAGGATCGAGAGACTGTGTTTTCTAGCTGGTCAAGCAGTAATGATGGAACAATTAATTCATGTAGGCTTAGAACATAGTTTATTGTTCCGCTGTCACCGCAACCGTTTTTAACAAAACTTTTGAATAAGTGAGGCCATAGATGCTGCTTTGCTAGCAGACATCACCATGCAGATAGCATCTCAGCTAGAACCTGCCGAAGTCATTGTAGTGTTGATGGCTCATGTTTTATATGAATCAGGCCGAATTAACGAAATAATTTGAGAAGACATGTTTATTCAGCATTGTTTACAATCATAATCCCTGGTACCCAACGGGTACTTTCATACAGTCAAACCTGAACCACAGAACCAGCCCAAAAGTAATGGTAAGTGTGATACAAACAACAGAAACGCCCCCAAATAAAAGGCTTTAAAAATAGATTCAATTGTTATCCAAGTTGTGCTAAGTCCAACCCATCCCATAATTCAAACAAAGGCAGGCAGTCTAGACATAGACAATTAAAACAAAATAGTATTAATCTGTTTGCCAATACAAGCTGTTCAAGTGCCGATTGTAAAATAATTTCAGAAATTAATAGGTTCCTCGGTTATACATACTCTTGTCGGTACCGGTGCAGCTGTATCCGTCATAAATACAAAAAACATATCAGTCATTGCATGTAAATAAACTTAACCCTGTATATAAATCAGATTTATTAGGTGTACGTGGTGTAAATGACAGTTTTATAAGAGTGCTAAACGAGGTAACATTTGCCCTTTGAAATAGGAAAGCTCACTTTATTTCACGATTTTCTATATTTTGGATGATGTCAATATGCCATTTATTATAGGCCGATAATTCATGCATGATCAAAAAGCTTAGATAAGTTTCCCCATCAAGTAATATCATTACAAAACGGAATGACAGAAGATTCTTTAAGTCAGGGTCAAGATCGGGATTGCACCCACAATTTTGTTCCTGTGATATCCGATGTTACATTTTAACCTAAACAAAGAGTAATTGTTTCAGATCTGTGAAAGATAATTTTAGCAAAAACACATCAGGAGTAAGTGAACCAAATATTTCACTTTGCTGGAAAACATAATATTATGGGAGCACGGTGCTTGATACAAACACATAATAACAATTCTGTATTTGAAATCTTAAATCCAATAATTGCTGTTATAACGCTGAAACATAATGCTGTAGTTGGAAATGTTATTAAAATTCAAGATAATAAAATATTTGGTGAATTTAAAGAAAATTTAGAGTTTATAGATAGTATCGAAACTGGCAAAGCTTCAAATTCAAATTCTAATTATATCAAAATTGCTACCGAGATGGATAATCATCCTTCAAAATCCGATTTCAGCGAAACACAACACTATCAGTTATTGACTCTGTTAGGGCAATATAACAAGCTTTCGCTAAAGATATAATCGAATTAGGCTGTATATATTGGGTAATGGGACTACCTCAAACACGAAGAAAGAACAAAATACACATTTGGACCAAAATGGAGGAACAAGGCCTTATTCGACCAGGCATGCTACCATGGATCAGCCCCATCTTGCTAGTAGCAAAGCCCAATGACGAGAGGAGAGTATGTGTGGACTATAGAAAACTTAACCGTCTGACAAAAATCTATAAGCAATCGCTCTCGAACCTTTCAGATAACATAGATACCCTTGGGAAAAACAGACATACAGCGTCTGTAATATGAGACAGGGCTTCTGGCAGTCAGTACAAGTTGAACCGACTACCATATGGTCTAGCAAATTCGCCTGCAAACTTCAACAAGATCAGTAACCTGGGACCACAACTGGGAAAGCGCATTAGTTTATGTAGACGACATTCTAATTGACAGTCAGAATTTTGAAGAATACCTTTGTCACTTAGCAGCTCTATTTGATAAATTAATCGAAGCCAACCTGAAATTAAAGACACCGAAGTGTCAATTCGTATGTAAAGAAGTCCAATATTTAGGCCATATTATCACCAACAGGCATACCTGAGAAAAAAGCATCTGAACATTCATTTGCAGTGCCGAAAAATGTTAAAGAAGTACCTACGTTTCTTGGGCTATGCAGTTATTACCGGAAAAAGTGCAAAAATAGCTACTTTCAGTTTTATGAAGGTTACTTCCGGTTGTAATTTTTCAAGGTCATTTGTCATCACCCTTTTGTACCAGGTCATATGAGATGCCATTTAATTGTATCAGATCAAATGTAACATATCTTCATTACAATAAAGCAAACATTTAGGACTTGTTCCTTAATGTGTATCTTTAAAAGTGTCAGAGAAAATCTCAAAATAAAGAAAAGTCAAAATTTAGAACTTGAAATTGACACCTGACCTTGACCTAATTTTCTAAGTTAGATCCTCGGGGCCTCAAATAAAAACATTCCAGGGTTATATGGTTTATATTTGATGAGTGGAAAACATATATCGACAAATTTATTTGTGAAGGTAGATAACTCCTATAAAATTTCATCGAATCGCTTCGATCCAAATAAGCCAAAAATCCCAGAGGATGGAACGAACAATTTGTTAAAAGAACTTTGTTGCTATCTTTTTTTGTTACGAAGGAGATGCACTCTGATGATAAACAGTGAATAGGGAGATAACTCGTATAAAGAAAATGGTTCGGCTTAGCAGGGTGAAATTTTATAAGCTCAGAAACTATACGATACAATATAAGATATATTTAAGTGACATATTGCGAAACAAACATTTATTGTAAAAACAAAATTTGGCGGAAGAAAAAAAATAAATAATCAGAACAAATACAATATGTCTTTCCACAGAAAAGTGGAAAGACATAAAAATAATAATCAGAAGATAACAATATGTCTTTCCACAGAAAAGTGAAAAGACTTAATAATCAGAATAAAAACAATAAGTTTGTCCACAGAAAAAGTGGAAAGACCAAATAATAATCAGACGAAAAATAATAAGTCTTTCCCTAGAAAAATGAAAAGACTTAATAATCAGAACAAAACCAATAAGATTTTCCTTAGAAAAATGGAAAGAATTAATTAAAAACCAATTGTTCAGAGAACAATTGAAAATCTTTCCGCATCAAAGAAATTTTGAAAGAAAGGAAATTTCTTCATAATGATTTGATAAATAAATGGTGTCCATATACTTTTAAGCTAGATAAGGGAAGTAATGTGCTACTTCCGTTGAAGTTAATGTCACTTCCAGTATCATATCATAGTTTCTTTCACACTGATTCCAAAGATATATAGTTTTTATATACTTTTGCCTGTAAATAAGAAAAAGACACCATTTTCTACATTTGAAAATGCCTGTACCAAATCAGGAATATGACAGTTCTTGTCCATTCGTTTTTGAAGCGTTTTGTTTTTTGATTTTGCCATGCGATTATGGACTTTCCAAATTGATTTTCCTCTGAGTTCAGTATTTTTGTGATTTTATTTTATGCCACTTCCAGTTTATCAAAAGTCACTTGGAGTCTTCACTGATTAGTAAATGTATTAAGTCTACAAAATCGATGGATTCCGAGTATTTTTTCATGAAAAATGTGCCAAAATAGCTACTTCCGTATTTTCCATGGTCACTTCCGGTTGATATTTTTCAAGGTCATATGTTAGTTAACATTTTGGTAAAGGTCATATGGCTATATAATGAACCAAGTTGAAGTAATAATCAATAAACATGATAATTAAACATTTCATGGGCACTAACTCCATTTAGATGCCATTAGATTGTTTTAGACCAAATGTAACAAATCGACTATACAATTAAGTAAACATTTTGTTCTTTTATACATATCCTTAGATATAAGGTGTTGGAAAAAATGCAAAAACCAAGGAAAAGTCAACATTGATAACTTGACCTTGACTTTGACCTTGACCTAATTTTCTAAAGTAGGACCCAGGGGACTCAAATGAAAACATTCCAGGGTTATACGGTTAAGATAAACGAGTTTGACTGTCCCTTTGGTATCTTTCGTCCCTCTTTTTTTAACGGTTTATGAGTTAAAAAAACATACCGACAAATGTATTCCGACAATTTAGATTACTCCTATAAAATTCGAATCGCTTCAATCCAAATTAGCTAAAAGTTCCTGAGGATGTAATGAACAATTTGTAAAAGGAATTTTGTCGATCTCTTTTTTTCAGTTACTAAGGAGATGCACTCTGATGATAAACAGTGAATAGGGAGATAACTCTTACAAAGAAAATTGTTCGTCTTATCAGGGTGAAATTTAAAAGCGCATACACTGTACGATACTACATAACAAATATCTAAGCGATATATTGCGAAACAATAATTTATTGCAAGAACAAAATTAACAAAATAAAATGTGAATTGGAAGGCTTAACTCAATCAAAAAACGTAAATTAAAACAATGAACGAATAAATTTTATCTGCGATAACTGAATGCAAATACATAATAATAGGGACAAACATTCAAGACCAAAAAGCAAACAAACAAGTCCAAACAAAGCCAGGGCAAGATAGAACCGCAAAATATTTCACTTTTGAAAAAAAACCTGTTACTCATAATATACACAGTTAAATGAAAAATAACTTTGTCGTTTTAGGTATACTACTTCTGTGTATATAAAATCTTCCAATAATTACAAGAAAGTTCTGTATTATAAATACCTAATTTAACACTAGATACTTATGGGGTGAATATCAACAATAATACTATGCAATATAAAACCTGTACATATCTAAAGCAAATAACCTTGAAGTTCATAATTAGTAGATATTTCAAATAATCAAAGCTGATATATAGACATGATCAATATTAATATAAAATAACAAAACAAAAGTATTACAAATAGTATCAATTGGTCAAATTAACAAGAAAGTACGATTTGAGAGTACTCGCCAATGCTTGTACCAAGTCAGGAATATGACAGTGCTTGTCCATTCGTTTTTTATGTGTTGTGACATTTGATTTTGCCATGTGATTTTGAACTTTCCGATTGGATTTTCCTCTGATTTTAGTATTTATGTGATTTTACTTTTTACTGACAGCTATTTCAAAGCCAAAACAATTAATAGTAAAAAATCATGCATCAGAGATAAAAATCAACTAAAACACATGCAAGGGATTTAGTATTTTAACGTCATGAAAAGTCAAAAAAGACATGACTTGTGCAATGCCAAAAAATAAATGTAGGAGGATAGTGAGGAGCGACTTCTTCAGAGATAAAAATTAATGTGTGTGTGTGTGTTTACATCCCGCCTGAAAAAAACCACAATTTAGTTATGTTTTGATTTGCTAATGACAGAATCGATATAAGTGCCAATGTAAACTATATTCAGAGATCTAATTACTATAATATTGGTACGATAACCCTTACTTATAAGATTGTTTAAAGGTTCGATGAGTTTACACGGATCACATAAAATTTATACACGTACAGCCAAATTTACTAATCAAATCTTTGTATCTATGAAAGAATTAAGTAAAAATTATCAGTAATTATTGGTATCGAAAGCCATGACACAATAATTTCTCAGTGATGCACTGATTACGTTCGTTAAAATCTATGACATCAGAACACACACGGGCATACCGAACGAGTTGGGATATATAAACACTGTATGATGGAGCCAAAAGGCACATCGCCGTCTAAAAACGGAAAATTAATAATAGGAAATGAAAAATCGTCTCTTTTGTCGTAAATTTTAGTATAAAAATGGAAATATCTCAATCTAGAAAGGGCAACTATTTCTGTTTATGTTAGATTTAGTTAAAGTAAGTTCTTTTGGGTAAATTTCGGAAGTAGATTAAGAGAACTCTGGATTATTTAACGAAAACATATCATCCAAATAACGGTAGGTATTGTTGCATGTATCAACCAGGTATAACAATGATGGGTTTTTACTGAGTTTGGTCATACACTTACATTCATAGCGATATAGGAATGCATCTGCTATTAAAGCAACACAGTTAGTGCCTATAGGAATACCTACTACCTGACGATACACTTTATCGCCGAAACGTACATAAATGTTTTTTAGCAGAATATGTAAAGCTTCAATCATATCCAGTAAGTGTATTTAGCATACTTTCCTTTTTCGATACAGAAAAAGGCTTTAATCGACTTACAGCAAATAAAATTACAATGATATTTTTTGAAAGACCATTTTATCAAATACAAAAACTTTTTCTTTATGAGATTGTGTGGAAGTGTAGTGTACAGAGTAGAAAAATCATAACTGTCAACAGAATTATAAGGACCATCAAAAGCAGTTATTTTATCTTAAACCTCTAAAGAATTTTTAGCACTCCAAAAAAAATTAATATCATTATTTTCATGAGCTTTATTACAAAAGTTAATAACCAGTTCTTTGATAGTAGTAAGGGAGGTAGTTTAAAGAACTGATAGAATAATAGTAGAACACTTAAACGATACGGAGATGAAACGGAAGTTAAAGGTTTTTTTGTGTAATCTCGGTAACCAGTACATGGTAGGGACTTTCAAATGTTCCGAAGAGGCTTTAAGCTTGGTAGTTGCAGTTGTATGATTGTTAACGATTTGACTCTCTGTGATGCGTACGGACCTGAATGAAGAGGAATTGATAATTTCATTTTGAAGAACTTCCGTGTAGTATATGCGTCATACCACCACTACATTATTGGCTGCCTTGTCTGTCTGTACGAACACAAACCGCTCTGCGAATACCTTGAGGAAATTTTTTATTCTAGAAATGGGAATATCATGGATCCTATAATTAATTTCAGATTAGTTTTCTAGATGGGATATTCGAATATCAACAGTATTCATATTTTTTTTCTTCAAAAACTGTCTAAAGACTTTTTATCAGAATTTCACGTTTGCACCAATTTTACAGTACAATGTAGGCAAACAGAGCGTATTTAATGACCTGACGACACTGTTTCCAATCTATTATAGATTGAGGACGGTATTTCGGTCCTTTCTTTAGAAAAGTAATGACTCACGGTCTTCGACGATGTTGAGGGCTCCTGTTATAACATGACCATAGGGAACATATCTTAAAACAAGATGTTTTGCAGTATCAAGTGGAAGGTAGATTATTTTTCATATTGACGTCTGATGTAACTGACGTATTAATAAAAATCAAACTATTGTCCGTTTTTTTTTTTATCACAATACAAAATATCTGCACTCTACACAAAACTGTTGAAATTCTTTATTTTTAATCAGTAGTCCGCTTGATATATTTCTTATGTACACCTCACCTTGTTCTGAAAATTGATCCAAATTCCATTATCAATTAGCATACGAACAATTTCGGCATTTCCTAGACTTGCAGAACTGTGTAGAGCAGATGAACCATCCTTGATTGAAAAACAGTAACGATATAACAGTGTAAGACATTAAAAAAGCCATATAAAGTGCAAATTGAAGAGCTATTGAGGACCAACAATTCTAAAAGTTGTCGTTTGTTGATTTGTTACATTATTGTTTTCTATGATACATCAATAACGTCGTTAATCTGGTTTTGGATTGTTTTAATCTTTTAACTTTGGAGCATTATATATCTTTATGAACAACATTTGTTTTGTTCATTTTTGAAAGCCGAACGATGACCTAAAATTGTTAATGTCTGTGTTATTTTGTCCCTAATGAAGAGTTATCTGCAGTCAAATCACATTTTCTTTTTTGTATTATATTATTTTGAAGAAATTGTCTATGAACTTTATAAAGACTGTCTAGTAAGATACTATGCTTAACATTTTTTTGATATGATTTTCTGTGCTAATATATTCCCACTATACTCAAGAGAGAAAGATTTGATCTTATAAATATTTTTGCATTGTTCAATATCTGGAGTATCATTGAAGAGATTAATATATATATACCTTTATCGCCCAAATTTAATAAAAATCAGGTGTGATTCCTATTGTAATAATTTTTGGTATCGTTTATGTTGCAACTCTGTCCATGGTATAAAACTTCTTTACAAATACCTCTTTACAGTTTTTATGAATAACAAAGAAACATCAAAAGAAACAATATAAACACTTGATTACAGAAAAATTACACCCTCCCAAAATCCTTAATTTCATTTAGCCTTGCTATCATATTATCTAAGAACGATAAAACATCGTTTTATGGAATTTTATATCAAAACAAACTTCACTGTGTGAATATTGCACCGTCTAAAATTTACTAAAATGCTGCGATTGTGAAGATTTCAGTAATTTAACATGATGTAATGATGCTAATACCCAATAAATGTGCATTGTATTGTAAAAACCAGCCCATATTTATGTAGCAGAAGCGTTCTACTCTCTAATGAATAGCTAAAACATTACATTTTCAAAATTTTTAAAACTACTTTGGGGCCAAAAAGGGGTCTTACTAAACCCACTCCTTTGATTTCTTTCTCGTTTCCTGGTTCAAACCTTGCGTGTTTTGTGAGAGGTTAATAGTAAAAATCAGGTTCAATATTCAAGGGGTGTCCGGCATCATTGGTGCAGTCAAATTGTCATTACATATATTGACATGTATTGTTAGATTTGATTAATGAAGTACTGACCTTTTCAAGTAAGTTGACATCAATACCAGCGTCGATCAGCATCTCTACAATTTCTGTTATACAGTATAAAACAGCAAGGTGAAGTGCAGTTTTGCCATTCTGGATAAAAAAAAATAGTCGCATCACGATGAATGATAAACAAAGGAACTAGAACGAAATTTAAATAATCAAGGGTTTCTATAAGCTGAGAATAGATCCGGTAGCCAATATCTGATTTTAATCAGACATCAACATGCATGGTTTTTATAGGATAGAACGTATCAAATATTCAAAATTGACAAACACATATAGACTTAACCTTGAAATGACGTTAGGATAGAACTTATTTGTCTATTTATAATATCACTGATATTTGTAAATACTTGAATTATGAATGCAACTTCTAGAAAACTTAATGCATTATACAAGTAAAGTATAACACAGTCTGCTGAACCCTTACACATTGTTATATAAACAGATATGGCTACACTTGGAATAAAAAAGATAATATATATGTTATGTGTAATCATCAAGAACAAAGAAATTTAGAGTTAACAATTTTTTTATATTATAAACTTTGATGAAAAACGTATATATAAAACTTCCATATTTATAATATATATAAATATATAAAATCTAATTCAAATTAATACTAAAATACACAATAAACACATCAAGGTCGGCCTCTGTTAAGGGTTTACCTGGGAATATTCCCGAAAGAACCCGAAACATTGCATATTAAATTCTAAAGATTTAAGCAATAAAAAGTACGTATTGTCAAGCCAGAAATATTGATACCAAACCATGAATAAGTGGGGTTATGGTCTTTTTATCAAACTAAAACGATTTACGCGTTTGTGTCTAACCGCTTAATAGATTTTTTGCAATGTAGAAATCATTCTGTATTATATTATATATATATACAGAGCGTAATCGAATGCTTTCCTTTCAGGCAAATATTAATAGTTTACAAATACAAAGAATTCGAGTATCATATTTAGGAACCGACGGCCCCTCCACTAATTGAATGTTTTTACAGAGAGAACTGCAGTATCGATTGTTTGTTAGCGAGCGAGTTTATACCATACCGATAATTCTTTTCACCCACTCCCTAAAATGAATTCGTAATAAACAGAATAAAACTAGTATATCAAATCGTGCTAGAATAGCGTCATTCGATGTTTATCAACTGCCTTCGTCATAGTTTTACTTATATATCAATTATTTTTTCAATGTGACATCTTTTTTAGCATCTTTTTAAACTCCGTTTTACAAGAAAACAAAGGACTGAGCCTCATTATTTCTTCCCGAATACACAAATAGTTTGAACCGGTTATCACAACTGGACAATTCATTGATGCGTTTTTTTCCAAAACAACTGACTATAAATTGACTCGTGTAATATAAATCAACCGACCACTGAAATTGTCAATTATGAATCTGATAAATCCGGTTTCGGGGTAGGTTTCTGACACCATTTCTTGATAACGTGAACATTTGGTTTGGGTTTCTTGGGAAAAAGCGTGTTTTTTGTCAAACCCAGTTTCGGATTCATTGTGATAAAAAACGGTTCAAGTGAAAAATAAACGTATTTGAAAAAAGAAAACAAAAAACAAAAAACAAAAACCAACCAAAAAGGTTCATACATGACAGTCGCTTATGTGACAGTCATTACAACATATTCTAAGAGTATTTGTATAAAGAATAAGTAGAAATATAACTATTGTGAAATGACTTTTCGTTTTTTTATACACAAACATAACTTAAATGCATATCAAGTACAGTAAGAACGGATCAAAATACCATTAGATAAAGAACAACATCAGCTTTGAATCATCATTAATGAAAAGCATCCATGTGGACAATGATTTTTATAAACTAGTAAGAAGGACTTATTTTACAAATCATTTAATATCTAAATATTCAGTTATCAAATATATTAGATAAGATATTCGAATAATGAAATTATATATTCTGATAATAAAATTGAGAATGGAAATGGGGAATGTGTCAAAGAGACAACAACCCGACCAAAGAAAAAAAAATAACAGCAGAAGGTCACCAACAGGTCTTCAATGTAGCGAGAAATTCCCGCACCCGAAGGCGTCCTTCAGCTGGGCCCTAAACAAATATATATTAGTTCAGTGATAATGCACGCCATACTTATTTCCAAAGTTCATATTTAGTAACATGAATGCTAGTATTTAGGTTCTACATATTTTCCTTTTGATAATTAAAAAAAATAAATCAAAACGCATATATTGATATAACATTTGAAAAGTTCGAAACTGCTTTTTTTAAGGTATTTCATTGCAACTACATGGCAGATTCTGTTTTGATGTATCACCTCCTATGATTCAATCGATGTAAGTGAAACATCCAATGGCAAATATCAAGCATATTCAGATCGCATAAAAATCAAGTCTAAGATTAGAATCATAAGTCATGACTCGTACACAGAGGAATTCTAACTCAAGAAACTACAGAAAATATTCAATTATAATCTACTTAATATACTTATACATGTTATTCTGCATGTGTACAGACTTATATTGTAATATTTTGATTTTTAGATTTATGCAACAATTTTTTTTTTGTAGCATTTAGAAGTCGTGCATCAACAACTATCATTACCTTGATTTATTGGTATTCATTTGTCATTAATTAACTTTAATTGGGAATATTTTAGGTAGATAATCGATAACGTTTTAAACGTTTGGACTGGACAGACGAAATATTTATAAACGCCTAAAGAGTGTACAAAATAAACGCCTAAAAAGCGTACAAAACAACACCATTAACAAATAAATGGAAACTATAAATGTAACTATTTATAAATATTCCAGATAACAGATATCCTTCATCAGTATGATTGATGTTAAATGATTCATATACTTTGACTAAACTATAACAATCTTGACTTTTATTCAATAAAAAAAAGTTAAACCGGACATCAGTTGAGACGCTAGCACCATTCTAAAAGTTTGTCTAAATGGCTAATTATAACATATACTGCAAATATATGCTTCAATTGAAAATAAAAAAATGTGCGATATGAACTAAAACAATTCTAAAATTCAAACGGTGACGGCAGTTATGGAAATACAAGAACGATTGTGTCATTAGTAAATCCACATTAATAGAACCAAGCAATTGAAATTGGTACAGTCAACAAATTTATGATAGAGACGAGTAAAGTAAAGAAATAGAAACAGAGACTTTAGTAATAAGTAATATAACCCAAATGTAAAGCACTACGCGAAGTCGAACCACATCTTTTCATTTATTCCATTCGGTGCCAACATTTTTAATTTTCTTATTTATTTCTATTTGTTAAGCCGTAATATCAGCACGATTTAAAAACAATATCTTCGTATTAAACCATCTTACATTAGTACCGTTGTGCAAATTTTAAGATTTTTTTTCTTATCTGTATAGTATTGTCTATTCTAGACGATCCGGTACATAGTAAATTTGCTGGTTGGTTCTTTTAAAGCTTTTTTTTCTGCTTGAGTGATCAACCGTACAAGTTGGCGGACAGCGAAAGTTTAAAAGGATTTATCATCAGTTTGAATGAGTTTAACGTGAGCATGGCTCATTAGTTTGACAAAGGTTAACCGGGGAGTAAAGAACTTGAATGACCGCAAGGAAATCTATGTGATTAATTGGTATAAGAATAGTTTTAAATGGATTGAATATGATATATTGTCTATATTGTCTAGTAATCTGTTTTAAAGATGGTTAATACCTATTTTGCCGATCAAGCTAATTTGTATTGGGTCTTCCAAGTGCTTAATGAAACCTTTTTCTAAATTATTAACATCTAATTTATTAGCAATCAAAGCCGGGCTTAAAAATTATTGGAAAACTGCCCATTCTAGACGTGGCTTGCATGATTTGTGGATACTAAAACAAATCCAAAAATGTTTTGTTTCATAAAAAAAGGGTGAACGTAGATACAAGTATATTGTCTTTGGGAGGGATACATCCTACTTCGGAAAGAATTACTTTTCTTACGTTTGCAGGACGTGTTTTTCAACAGGCAGTCAGCATTCAAATGGGAAACAAGTGTTCCCATCTTCTTGTCGACTTGTTTCTTTATTATTATGAGGGTGACTTCATACAGGAACTTCTTAGGATGAAAGATAAGAAGTAAGCAATATCCTTTAACTTTACTTTCCGCTTTATAGATGATGTCCTCTCCCTAAATAATGCTTAATTTTGTGACTATAGGTAGCACTCCACAGTTAGGTGTGTAGTTTCGCATTTTGGTCCCTGTGGATTTTTTAAATATGAGAGCTAGTGTGCAATAAAACTCATATTTGGATAGCTGAGTATTAAAATAGCCTTTGTATTGGGTTTATATGAACATCAAGGTTATGTAATGTATGTAATATAGGCTGTTTTCTGTATGTCAGTCCGTATTTGCATGTCCATACCATACATTGGTCCGGCAATTATTGTAATGTTTTTTTCCAACTTTTTATCGCACGAACTTTGTGATTGGATTTTACGAAAAAATGAGGCGAAAGACACCCATTTTTTATTTGATCATTAGGAAGATTTAAGAAAACAGTTTCTAAAAAGGTATCACTTAAAGGCATTGAAATTCTAGTTTGATTGAAATTTTGGGGGGATATATGACATGTTCACCCCCCTTTTTGCAATATTTTTTGGTAAATAAATGCTGAATGTTGCCATGAATACACATAAAAGGAATTAATTTTCACCCTTTTAACTTTGGAAAATTGAATCTATGGAAGATACTGATTACATACATATGCACATGTACAACACAAACAGTTAGGTTAATATATTAGAAATCCAGGAATAGGAGATGATAAAACATTTTAGGGCTCATTTTTAATTTTATTTTCTAACTGTGGAGTGCTACCATATTGGACGCAATTATCCCATCGAACTAAAGATACAGGATACACCAGATACAATAAAGTCTGACTCATATCTTGACTTACATCTAGAAACTGTCAATGACGTCGGTTAGAAACAAAACCTTACGACAATAGAGATGATGTCAGCTTCCCAATTGTAAACTTTCCATGTCCATGAAGCAACATGCCATCAGCGCCTAAATACGGAGTATATATCTCTCAATTGATATGATATTCCAGGGCTTCGATTTCCTATCATGATTCCCTTGATGGAGGGTTGCTGCTAAAAAAAGCTATTAAATCAAGAATTCCAAATGGTGAATCACCCATTCGTTAATTTTACGGACGCTGTCATGAGTTGGTTGTATATTTCCATTATGTCGAAACTTCAATAGTTCACTTTTCAACACTAATGTGACCTACCAAATTATAATATTTACCGGGTTTGTAATAACATGAGCAACACGACGGGTTTAATATTTCTGATGTTAACCTCACCTTGTTCTGAACATTGATCTCAACTCCATTATCAATTAGCATATGAACAATTTCGGCATTTCCAGTTTTTGCAGCACTATGTAGCGCAGTCGAACCATCCTTGATTCAAAATAATAAACGATGTAACAGTGATAGACATTAAAACACAAATTAGCGGAAGGTTTGCATATTGGTGTCCTGCAAAGTCACAGATCCTTTAAGAAGTGTTATGGTGGTGTTCTATGGTAATGTGTTTAACTGATGATTATATTGACAATTTATAATTATTTTCTTTACAGCTATGATATATTTTCGGAAAACAAAAAAATCGCTCAACTGAGACTCATACAGCAATGTCTTTTAATTTCCAACTAAAAACCGATCGTAGAGTATTCGTTGTTGTAAGACATATGAGCTACTAGTATATTGTTCATTACATTTAACATTGTATATTCTGATTTATTGGGTGGTGATAAATTTTTTCCCTTCTTGTTGTCTATTCTCTCTGTGTTTTGTCCAATCTGATTGCGTGTGAAATTCCAATTGGAAAATTCCGGTTGGATGTTGAAATATCCTATTGGATGATATATTTTCAATGCAGGCTGTTATTTGACAATGTATTTTCGTTATTTTACATTTACAGTGTCCGATATTTTTGACACATTTTGAGCCCCAACTTATGATATACGCGATTTAAACACACATTCTCACCTATATTGTTGCGTGACTCAAATGACGAAAATACCCAAATGACAAAAACAAACCCTATTCTGCCTACTGTTACGTGCATATTTCATTTTTCTTTTAAATGTGCCATCCTTATCATTTCTATATTTTTTGTAAAAGAAACGTTCTAGGACTAGTGAAAATAAACAGACACAGAATTTCATATATATGACAAATTACTGTTTTGTAATTCGCCGTTACGTCAACATTTACATTATACAATGAAATATGATATAGTATTGTAACACTTCTAGAATATTTGTCTTTACTTCAAAGCAGAGAAAAAGGAAAGTGGTAACATGTAAGTCGTATGTAGTCGAAACGAGCGTCTGGCGTACTAAATTATAATCCTGGTACTTTTGATAACTATTTACATCACTGGGTCGATGCCACTGCTGGTGGACGTTTTGTCCCCGAGCGTATCACTAGCCCAGTAGTCAGCACTTCGGTGTTGACATGGATATCAATTATGTGGTCATTTTTATAAATTTCCTGTTTACATCACTTTGAATTTTTCGAAAAACTAAGGATTTTCTTGTCCCTGAGATAGATTACCTTAGCCATATTTGACACAATTGTTTGCAATTTTTGATCCTCAATGGTCTTAACCTTGTACTTGTTTAGCTTTCTAACTATTTTGATATGAGCGTCACTGATGAGTCTTATGTAGTCGAAACGCGCGTGCGGCGTACTAAATTATAATCCTGGTACTTTTGATAACTATTCACACCATTGGGTCGATGCCGTTGCTGGTGGACGTTTCATCCCTGAGGGCATCGCCAGTCCAGTAGTCAGCACTTCGGTGATGACATGAATATCAATTGTGTGGTCATTTTTTTCAAATTTCCTGTTTACAAAACTTTGAATTTTTCGAAAAACTAAGGATTTTCTTGTCCCAGAGATAGATTACCTAAGCCGTATTTGGCACAATTGTTTGCAATTTTTGATCCTCAATGCTCTTCAACTTTGTATTGTTTGGCTTTATAACTATTTTGCTATGAGCGTCATTGATGAGTCTTATGTAGACGAAACGCGCGTCTTGCGTACTAAATTATAATCCTGGTACTTTTGATGACTATATCAGACTACAATTTGTAATGCTACCGTGTATTAAAAGATATGCGAATCAAACATGCGGCGTGTTTGCATTGCACTGCACTCTACAATGTTTGCAACGGGAATGTTCACATTTTTATTTGTAATCAGCGTGTTTATTTTGGTATGTAAATGGAAACTCACCTTGTTCTGAACATTGATACCAATTCCATTATCAATAAGAAAACGAGATATTTCTGTACGATTTCCATTCGCAGCACTTTGTAGTGCAGTCTCACCATCCTTGATAAAAAAAGGTATTTTATAAGTCTTCTGTGAGGTCAGTCCTCGCTAGAGAAGTTTTATCGGTACGGTATTGAATTTTCGATTTTTGTGGATATTGTCCATTCTATTGATACAGCATCTGCATTTTATATAATCTTTGGGAAATGTGTTCCATATTAACACAACTAATACTGAAACATCTATGTGTTTAAATTAAAACTAAAAAGTAGTACTTGTTTTTAAGACATAAGAACTACTAAAGCGGATCGAGTAGCAGAGTATACAAATATTATACAGTTATGGCCCATAAAAAAGGTAAATATCAATAACTGTCAACAAGAAAGTTATGTTATTGATAATTTGGATATGCATCGCTTCTAAGGGACCATAATTGTTTTATTATACCAAACATACAATGGATTGGCCTTTTTTAAAAGCATGTACCTTATTTTACAGTATCAGACACAAACTAGACCTTCAAAGATACATTTATATATCTTAGAATTTATCGTATACACGTGATATACAACAAAGTTGGAATTTTTTTTTAAAGAAAAGGACCGTTGATAAGATATATCATCAGCAATAATTGCATGCCCAAAGGCTTGCTTTGTCATTACTTAATGGCCTTCCCATAAAGCGAAAATTGACATTTTGTTTCCTCACGTTTATGACGTCATTTTACAAACGTAAAGATAACTCGTGTACATATCATGAAATGCAAAAAAGTATTCGTCGGTGATTGATCGGGTTATTCACTGATGGTGTAAATTGTAAGAGTTAATTATCCTTCCTTGCAATTATTCAATGTCACGTCTTACCAAATATGATTGTTTATAAGGGGACGAAGTCCTTTATTAAAGTAGAAAAATCAACAAAAGAAAAATCGGTAAATTGTCCCAAAATGGGAACTCAATGATTACCTTAAAATCGTTAACTTTTTTCGGGTCACTTTCTTATTCCCCCAATTGCGCGGAGATCTACTTCCTTCTTTCGGTTTCGTTTGTCATGAGACTTTGAGGGAAATATATCAGTCCAGTAAAATACAGGAAAGAATACAATAACAATTTCATTTCTAATTAAGTTTTTTTAGGAAAAAAAACCGTTACCTGATGATAGTGTTTCTTTGTTTACATTAATTATGACGTCACAACTAAAATTCCTACTATCAGAACAAAATCGGAAACGTTACGGTATTTTAATTTTTTCACAGATTTATAACTTAAAATATGTTTGAATTAAAAAAAAATACATTCTTCGTCCCCTTTCACAGGTAATGCCTGCCTCATATTACTATGTGTAAGGTAAAATAAAATGATTTATTTACTTTGCAAACAATATTGATAAACAATCAGACTTGTAAGCTATTCACGATATCATCGAACACAAGTAGCTCCAATCGCATCCAATATAAAACATGTTATCATAATAATTCCTTAATTATCTTTATCTAGTTAATGTTTGACTAAATATTTTAGGTCATTGTGTATATAGTTGTTGTGCAGCGGCTCATTATTTAAGGCTTTCTCTATAAAATTAAGAATGAAATGTTCTTTATCTTTACATCTAACGCTTGAGTAGATACATAAATGCTGTCTCAGCCTGTCTGCATCTATATCTATGCTATTTAAATAAAGGATGACTCAAATATGGTTAAGTAACTGATACATATATCATGACTAAAATTGTAACATACCTCCTTATTTAAATATTGGTTCAGACATCGTTAAAATAAAATGTGATGTAGACCTGGTTTAACAGCTGTTTAAAACGAAACTGGTTTGATAATTGTTTAAAATAGTATTATCATGATTATGTTGACTCATGATAACATCACATGCATCATCAGGCATCAACGTCATAACAACAATATGTTTTAAAGCCAAGTTTGTGCACGAAAGTTGAAGACGTGATATTTTGTGACATCCGGTGTAGTAGAATTACTTTTCTCTCTCTTTTCCTTGTCTGAATTTTTCATGTTTTATAGGAGGTTTACAGTTGGTATCAGGTTTGAGACATACAAGCCAAAATAGCATTTAAGACATTGACATGTGTCTGATTATTGGTTGATTTGATTTTTCATTCACTAACCTTTTGAAGTATGTTGACATCAATACCAGCGTCGATAAGCATCTTTACAGTTTCTGTTCTACCGTATAATACAGCAATGTGAAGTGCACTATTTCCATTCTAGATAAGAAAAAAACACATTTAAGCACTAAATTGAATAATAACTGAGGCAACTAAACTAACATTCAAATAAAGTAGGTTGACACTAAGTTTATAACAAAACCAATCAAACATGCACATTATTTCAATCTGCATGTTTGTTTCTTTATATGATACAACGTATCACCCATTTAAATTGACCAAAAAAATATATAGACTTAACATTGAAATGACGTTAGACATAACTAGTTTGTATAATCATTGTCTTTGTGATATCTGAGAATACTTGAATAAAAACACAATCGACAGTTAAACAAAGTTTGGTAAACACCACAATCCAATTTTAAATAAAGAATATATTAGATAAATATGTAGGACTCAAACTGTGATTGGGACGCTAAAGTACCATGCTCACACAGAAGTGCGATTTTATACGGTAATATGCAATTTCTCCTTAGGCTTAAGTCCAATAGTCCGCGAAAGTATAGACGTAATAAACGTAGTTGGATTGTTACTTTAATTCAAATTGAATTATACAAACAAAAAATTAACGCTCCGGAAAATGAATTACAAATATTGAGTAACAACTTTTAAATAAACCAGTATCCAACGACTTAAATAATCAAAACCTAGCTAACCCTAATTTATCGTCTGAAACAAATTTGTTTGTTTTATGCTGGAAAAAGGACTTTTATTCTGTTGTCAACCGTTTTACTATTAAGATACAAAATAGTATTGAATTTCGCATAAACATCCTGTACCTTGCTTTTATTGGAAGCGAACGAATACATTAAATTCAGTGTTTGCGTTGCACTTTACTTTGCAGTCCCCGTTTAAATTTTGTCACTGTTATTGAAAAGTAACGTCGTTTAATACAGGTACATTATTTTCAAGCGTAAATTATAAATTGTGGACTAAAACAGTTTGTTCATTGTAGGAAATTAAACATGTATTTGTACTCGCTACAAACAAGGGTGAAGCATGGCGAACACCGCCGTTTCTCGCACTTACCTTTATTAAGTGGTCTTACCTCTAAATTTAGATACAATTTAGCCTACCGGTAAATCATGAAGCCTTTCACATCCTGTGTTATACCTTAGCATACTAGCTTTTGCAAGCAGACTTGTTTTTAACATCCATGTACTAAATGTTTTAGCCCTTAAACATTACCCTATTGTTTAATCGCACTTTAGCTTGCTACACGATAGTACTGTAGCGAACAAACAACCATCACACTTTAGCGTGAGATACAATGATGCTCGTATTTTAGCGTAGACCATCGCACTTTAGCGTGACTTTCGCTTTTAGAGTATAACCGCACTTTAGAGTCCTACAGTTATTATGGGGAATCATCCAGAAATTTGAAATCTAGATTTACGAATTGATGATAGATTTGTTAATTGGTTGAAGCAAATTGTTGTTCTATCTTGGCCGGACATACACTTCATTATCAGAAACATCCGGGACTTAAGGTGGTCGAGTGGTCCAGTGTGTCGGGCATAGATGAAGGCGATTTGGTACCACGATACATCTGTAGTATGAGTTCGAAACCCGGCAAAAGAAGAATAAAAAAAGCAAAATTTACAAATCTAACATTGCTGGATGGATATTTAGACGAATTTTATTGTACAAAATGTGTTTTCGGCCTTTAATCACCAACAATGGTGATCCGATGGATAAAATGTGTCGTTTTTGTGACTTCATCCTGCAGTAATTTGTAAGATACATTACGTTAGATAATATATAATTTAATGTGTTACGACGCCACACACCAGGAACGCTCAAAACCAAACATTTGAAATCCGAGGATGTATAAGTACCGAAACCTTTGACGAGCTATATGTTAAAAAAAAAAAATAGCCAAATTCATCTTAAGTCCACTTTGCCAGAATACCTAACATCGTTCGTGACCAAGCTAAATTCATCAAATGTGCTAGTTAATTCAATATTTATATATGTATGTGTGCATCAGAAACACACATTTGATTATGTTTAAAACCAGTATGAATATACAGGTATAGACTTGATTTTATATGTGCAGATACAATATCACAATTAAATCTCAAGACAAAAGCAATAGCTAAATAAATCGGCCAGCCTTTCACAAAGGCTTAAGAAATGCTAACAATGTTCATGCAAGTCATAAAACATATATTAACCATACCAGTAAATGTACTTAGTTTATATGTTTTTCTGAAATCTGAGTTCATTTTAAATTTGAAACAGTTTAATGCAAATCTGTTTACGTCTTTGATCTATTTAATTATTGAGGGTCGCGACTTTTTTCCCCTTTGTGACCAAAGGACATGAAGATGTTTTCAAATATTGTTAACAATCAGACACATTTATTAACTGAATATCAAAGTTGTATACAATTAACAAAATACTGTTATAATTAAAAAAAATATTTGAATTAAGGGACAATAACTCCTAGACTAGTAGGTTGATATTTAAAAGTAATAAATTGTTTTAAAGGTGACTATCTGAATTTAACCTGAATTGAAAAGAGTAATCCCATAACTAATCCCATAAAACATGACAGCAATAAACCAAAGTACCGAACAACCTGCTAATCTGTAAGATCAATATAAGGCGATTTGAATTTTTTTTATTTAAAATATGACTATCTCGATTCAGCCTCAACTGAAAATGTTAGCTTTTTTCACCTATCTATTAAATCCATAAAAATGTCAACAATACACCAAACTATCAAACAACCAGAGATTCTGTAAGATTAATATATAATGGAAATATCTGTAGATTTAATGAAAATCTAAGTTGTTTTAAAAGAGTAATAAGATAATTTAAAGATGACTATTTATCTGAATTTAGCCTAAACTGAAAATTTTACCTTTATTTTTACCTATCAATTAAATCCATAATCTTGACAGCAATACATCAGACTATCAAACAACCTGGTTATTTTCCGGGTCAAAAAACAATCGATATTTCTATAGATTATATGAAAGTCCAAGTTGATTAAAAAAAATATTTAAAGGGGTAGAGCCAATTTGCCGGCAATTTGTTTCATTCGATAAGATAGGTAAAATCATGTTTTAAAAAGCCCGATAGATGCTAATTATAGTACATGAACATACGTCACATCATCTATTTTCATACCTTGAACAGGTATTCCTACAAAAACAAGGCCAAGACTATTGATTTTTTAATATTGATTTTAATTAAATTATTTATTTACATCCTTTATGCAAGGTGCCATACCACGTAATTTGTCAAAGAGCCAAATAATATCGAACACATTCAAATCGTGATTTTCTCATTCTGGATATATGTATATCTGAATTTGTCGTCTATAAGACAACATAAGATAATACATGTATATATTTTAATCGGAGAACATCTTACATTAGTTGGTCATAGATTACCCTGTGTTACTACATGTAGCACATGTTATATTGTCTTTTCTGTCATTTTAACAAATTCGTTTTGATACAGATGCAACAGCTTCTTGATGTTTTACCTACAATCACGATTTGTAGTGTAACTGATTTGTTCTGTTTTGTTGTTTTATTTTCTGATAACTTAGGTACCGGTGTAGGGACGGTGGTAAACATGTCAGTATTAGTATCTATACAGTTTGTGAATTGGCGACAAAATTGTTGTTGGCTGCATTTGTTACATATAATACTATGTTCAAAAAAGGTTTCAAAAATGATTTTTGTTGTTTTGAAACTTGTATACAATGGCCTTATTTTAAGTTATGTGTATATTACACCCGCAACATGTAGGCTTCATTTCTATAGAATTAATTCTCGTGTTATTGGTTATGTACAGGCACCTACATCAGTTTGATGGCAGTTGTCCCTATAATTTATGTAATAAATGTAAACACATGAATGAGAGTAAGTCAAGAGTATGTTAGTCATAGGATTGCACACAATAAGCGATACATTATTTTTTCTTTGATACATGTAAAATGATATACTAGTAAACTATAAAGTCAAATGAAACAGAATGACACTTTGAATTAAGCAAACATGCGAAAAATATAGACACATTAAAATTTAATATAACACCAAAAAAAATTTAATTATTCTGAGCGAGATTCGAACCCTTTCTTCAAAACCATCAATTATTAGTAGTTTTGTGCTCTACTGATGCAGCTACCGCAATACTTATCATTATATCTCTTATTAAGAAGCTATATCAGCACAATTTATCGGTGTTACCATTTTTTCTTCAAAAAGTTGTTTTTATGTAATAAGGACACACTAAACCAATTTCATTTTTGAGGTAAAAAGTAGTATGAATAACAACAGTCATAAAAAGCATAACTTTTTGTTGGTTTGAAATGTCCTTTTAGGGGGATTCCCTGTTTTTTCCAACTAAAAACACCCGAAAATCTGCATATCGGACTTTCATCCCTTTTGAGAGTTAAATTTACTATTGATTACACATATCATAATATATGTAAATCGATATATTGATTAAAAAGCATTTTCATTTTTTTGTTTTTATATTAAATACCTCTTTAAAAAAGTGACTGTCTGAAATTATTTAAATCTGAAATTTTTAACTTTTGTATTCTTTAATCTTTAAAAATTGACAGATATGAACCAAGCTACCAATTTGTTAAGACCATGTTCCTGGTGTTTTTTTTGTGCCTGCAAACCGATAACAATTAATAAAATTGATAACAAAAATTTTCCAAAAAAAAAAAGTTCTGACCAATCCACTATACACATTAAAAGAAAATCTCGCCCATATAGATATTTTTACAAAAAAGGTGCTTGCGCCGCCCCAATTTGAACTGGTCCACCTTTCTAATATTGAACGGTCCCTGAATGGATAAAACGAGAAAAAGCTGACAAGAATCCTTAGATTGTTTTTGCAATTTAGAAATGAACATAGTTGGTATACGTATTTAGACAATATACGTATAGTGTCTTGAAACATAAAATTTATTTGTACAAGGCTTAGAAACGGGGGAGATGCGAAGTTTTACCGATCATTTCCCCTATTCAATGCCGAATACAAATAAATTTCATATTTCAAGACGCTATAAGTATATTGTTTTAATACTGAAATCGATAAAAAAAAAAAAAAAATATGTAACAAATATTATTATAAAAAAGTTTGGAATTTCCCTCTTAGGGTACCTCCCTTTGAGCGTAGTCCAGGCGGTAAGACATTGACATTTTAAGGAATTAGAAAGGGGAAAAAAACTAAATTAATAATATTTAATAAACATGGTATATAAATTACCAATTTGAAGATATAACAAGTTTAAATTCATAAAAGTTTGACCTTTGTTACTACGCGTTGTCATGTTTGTGACGGGACGATGTTGATGAAATACAATAGATCCGATAAGTAGGCGGGGTTTACATGTTGGTTGAGGTCATTGACGTATAAAGCTAACGTTTATACGTATAGCTTTATCTGTATAGTAAAATAGATGATTGCAGTATCAACAACATTGTAAGTACAGTTTTACTCCTAACAACAAATATACTAGCCTTATTTCTCGTATTAAAGATGAGCTAAACAAATCGACAGGGAATTTGTATATGTCCCGACTGCTAATGATATCATTCTGATTGTTTGATGTAAATTTACAATAAGGTTCTGCAAAACTAATTCACAAATATTTCAACTGACTCAATTTTCGGGAAAACGACATCTGACATCTCGTCAGACGCATATAATTTGTCAAGGGTCAATTTTAGTTCACCAAGAGTTTGTAATAAGAATCTGAAATTCAATGTGCTTTGAATATTGCAGCCGGTATTGAAGAAACATTAGCTTGCACATGTTTAAATTTCGTAAAACAATTGAGTTGAGACAAATTAAGGTATCATAATAAGCTGACAAGATTGAGACCAATGCTTAGTTCAACATTAAACATACAAATACCACTTAAAATATATAATGGATACATCTAAACACGCAGAAGTTTCAAATTGATGTTAGTTTAAGATGTTTTAATAAAAATTAAATAGGAGCATTTAATCTAGACATCTTAGTACAGAAATGGCAAGTCTTGTGTTGTCATTTTTTGAATAATGGTAATCAATATCAATAACAGCCGAAGCTGTACCCCAAAACGATATCTTATCCACATCCGTTGAATTTAATGCTTGAGATTATACAGAAATGAGCATTTTTATAAGGTGATAAAACTAGTCTAAAATGCAATATATAGTTTCTTTATTATATAAAAGGGTTTGAAAAACTGAGTGGAATATCTAACAAAAAACAATCAAACAGACAAATAAAAAGTGTAGTTTTACCAGGTTCAATCGAAAATTTTCTACATTTGAAATCGCCCGTACCAAGTAAGGAACATATCAGTTGTTGTCCAATCGTTTGATGTGTTTTATCATTTGATTTTGCCATTTGATTAGGGACTTTACGATTTGAATTTTCCTCGGAGTTCGGTATTTTTGTGATTTTACTTTTTATACTAGCTACGTAACTCACAGAGTGTTGATGGTTTACATTTGCTCCTTCCTTTAAACATTGCTGTATTGTCTCCCGGTGTCCCATTTGAGCAGCTTTAAGTAGATCCTGTATAACAAAAACCAACAGTTCGTGTGTACATATGTGTATTATAACTATAATTATGATTATGAATAGAAAAATAAGAAATAATAATAAAAGTTGAGAGCGACTTTTTTTTTATTATACATCCCGTCGTTGTGTTATTCTATTAAAATATGTGCTTGGTCCTAGTATATTTGCGTCCTCTCCTTTTTCGTTTTGAAAAATCAAAAACAAAAAACAAAAAAAACCGAAAGAGTTTTCATTTTTCGTTTTTGATTTCTCAATAACCAAAATGAAAAACAAAAGAGTTTTCGTTTTTCATTTTGGATTTCTCAAAAATCAAAATGGAAAACAGAAATGTTTTTAATTTTCATTTTTGAATTTTCCAAAACCAAAGTGAATATCTCGAGTATTATTGTTTTTCGTTTTTAATTGCTCTAAACAAGAAAAGAATCGACGTACGCATTCAATTTTTGCATTCTGCTCTATTTATTTTCCGTTTTACGTTATTCATTGTTTTCTATAGTACAACATAAAATTATTATATTTAAATATAAAATGAATCACAAATTTAAATAATACAATGAAATTTCATATAAAGATTGTAAAAATACGATTGATTACAAAAGCACATTAGCAAGGGATGTTACTTCTTGTCTGAGAAGAATACTGGCCCTATCGTTCGACCATGGGCCCCATTTACCCCAATGTAGTAACAGCCCTGTAAGAATTGGTGACCATGGTCCATCTGCCAGTATTGTACAAACATTCATTGTGGTTTGTCTAACATCAATTGATAGAAAATTAAATTTCTGCAAGTTCAAATTTTAAACCGGGATCAGCATTTAATCATTTTGTTATTAATTCATGAGCCTATTTGGTATGAGTTTTGCTATTTCGTGAAGGCTATATAGTGACCTATACTAGAAGTTGTGGATGGAGTTTTTTTTAAGGAATAGGGAATATCGGAGAAAAGATACAAATAAAAGAGACAATGGACAAAAAAAAAAAAAAAGAATAATGAGGTGTCAAAATATAAATAGAATAATTGGCAAAAAGTTTAAAGAATACAGAAAACTTGACGACAACATTAAAGAGTATATAGCTAAAAATGGCCTTCAATTTAAAGAATACTGAAACAAAAAACCCCACTTCCAGACCATCATACTGTTGCATAGAGCAACGATAGTTTCTCTCTGGTAGATTATTATTGGTTATCATATTTTTTTCTTTATTTCAATGCCTATCAATTAAAACGTGAGCTTTTGTAATTTGTCAGCTTAACTTAACTTAATGGTTACTTAACTTCTTTTGCTTCCATGTTACAAAATTGAAAAAAAAGCTTTATTAAAAAACTCATCATATTAGATACGCATTGCGTCCGAAGCATTTTTCAAGTAATATATTTATCCGGAGGGTCGAACGGGGAAAACAACAGTACATTTCACCTGTTGGTACTTTAGCGGCACTATTGCTTTCGTTTTCTTGTACGTGTTTTGTTTTATTTACGTCAGGTTAGACTTTTCATTTTCAACACCTGTCTATCCCCCGCCTTTCCCCGTGCAAACTATATTTATTTTATAATGGTTGTCCCTTTATCTTAAACAATTATGAATAAACAAAAATATATTACTAAAGCTACCGACGACCATTACAGAACTATAAACAAACCAATAATCTCCAGTATTACTCCTCCACACACACCCAGGACTCAGTTGGTGTTAAATCAGTTCATAAGAACCGAGTTGTCTTTTCTTTACCTGACCCCACATAAAATAGAATTGATAAAATTGTTTTCTTCGGTATAAATGATTGATAAATTTTGTTTTTCGTTCATTTTCATGCCCCACCTACGATAGTAGAGAGGCATAACGTTTTCTGGTATGAGCGTCTGTTCGTTTATCTGTCTGTCCGTTCGTCTGTCTCGCTTCAGGTTAATTTTTTTTAGAACATGGAAGTTTTGATGAAGTTGAAGTCCAATCAACTTGAAACTTAGAACGTATGATCCCTATGATATAATCTTTCTGATTTTGATTTCAATTAGAGCTCTGAGCCAATTTCACTGTCCACTGCACATAGACAATGATAGTGTGAGTGGGGAATCAATGTACTATGGACACATTCTTGATGGTATATTTTGTTCTTATTTGTGCTGTAACACAGCTGTCCAATGTTAAGGAGTGGATTAAGCATTCACAAACATGATTAAACCTGTATCAAACTGCGTATGTCTGCCCCAAGTCAGGAGCATGTAGTCCAGTGGTTGTCGGTTTTTTTCTGTCTGTCATATTTGATTTTCTAAAACTATTGTGTTATAATTTAAGATTAGGCATTTATTTGTCTCAATTAAGGAAGGTTATACGGTTTCTTAATATAATTGCTTATATTCACTGTATTTGAACTTTGGGGAATAGTTGACTCATTGGCAAATACACCGCATTTCCTTATTAAAAAGTTAGGGATGGTGGTTAGGTGAAATTGAATTTCTTCGAAGTTCTAATGTTTTCCATCCAGGTCACCCAGTTCGATCTGTTTTTTTTTCTTATGTTTTTGCTGTGCCCTATGATTTGTGTTAAGAGCCAATCAGAGCTAAAGGCCTGTTGGTAAGTAGTTCAAGTCCATATGGTATTTCTTTTTGAGTATTGCATATCAGGTAAAAATCCCTGCCCCACCCCAGAGAACCAAATGGTTGCTTCCTTAGGAACAATAGAGATTAATTTTTGAGATCAGATACAATTATTTATACATTAGAAAGTAACTATAAATGTAATTATTTATAAATATTTCGGATAACAGATATCCTTCGTCAGTCAGATTCTGATGTTGAATGAATCATCTTTAATTTCAATCTAGCGGCGTACTACAGTACATAATATACTTATATCATGTACTGTAGTACGACGCTAGATTAAAACTGACGAAGAAAAGGTAACACATGGCCAGCAAAAGCTCTATTATTTGTAGAGCCCAGGTGGTCGTGTGGTCTAGCGGGATGGCTGCATTGCAGGCGATTCGGTGTCACGATATCACAATAGCATGGGTTCGAATCCCGGTGAGGGAAGAAGCAAAAATTTGCGAAAGCAAATTTACAGATCTAACACTGTTGGGTTGATGTTTAGACGAGTTGCATATATATATATATATATATATATATATACAACTCGTCTAAACATCAACCCAACAATGTTAGATCTGTAAATTTGCTTTCGCAAATTTATGGTAGACGTACTTATGTATATATATATATATATATATAAACGCCTAAAAAAGTGTACACAACAACTCCAAATACAAAAAAAGGTAACTATAAATGTAATTATTTATAAATATTTCGGATAACAGATATCCTTCGTCAGTCAGATTCTGATGTGAAATGAATCATCTTTGAGTCTCGTTAGATTAAACTTTTACTAAATCTTGAATTTTATACAATAAAAATTTATTTGAAATCGGATGCATGACAAAAAATATCTTTGTATCTTGAGCTACACAAAAGTTTAACATATTGATTAATGATCTGTATAAAATGAATACTAATTTGTTTAGCGAAATATTGCGTGAATAATATATAAAATATAACACCTAATTTTATAACACTCATTAGTGTGTTAAAGTTACATTCTTAGACACTTATATGGTACGGCCATCAAAAATGAGCAAAGCCAAAACCGCATAGTCAGCTATAAAATGCCCCGATAAGACAATGTAAAATAATTCAAACGAGAAAACGAACGGCCTTATTTATATAAAAAAAAATTACAGGCTCCTGACTTGGGTCAGGCACATACATATATAATGTGGCGGGGTTAAACATGTTAGTTAGTCAGTTAAACCCTGTGATTGAAAACAATAGACTGAACAGGTTGTTAACACTTTCAACTATCAATAGGGTCGAGCATCATTTTCGAAATGATAGGTTCAAGTAAGCGTTAATTTTGCTACAGTTACGAAATTTTAGTGATGTTGATCATAAAACATTAAACCTGTCATGATCTAAGTTTGTGAATTATGTTTGCAGTTTTCTAGACATGCATTTTGACGTGTTATCGTATTCATTCTATATTAGAAAACTATAGCAGTTATATTAGAAAAGTATCGCATTCATACTTTTTTGATATAGCAGAATCGTTGACTTATAGGTGATTTTGGCGTAGTAAACTTGATTTCATCTCAATTGCATTCCACTGAATTTGCTACATGATATTTATAAAATGTGTACAGCTACAAATGATAAATCGTGCATTCATGTTTCATTTAATATTCAATAATTAAATTTTCTCGTTTAAATACACCTTGCTTGTTATTACATAAAATAACTCATAAAAATTATACACCAGACGTTTGTCGTGTTAAATGTCATTCTGTTTTAAGAAAAAAGTCTTTACTTGATACCGAGAAATCTGCCTTTCATCGTACAAATGCTAACATTCGTCTGAAATTTCCCACAATGCAACTCGTTGATATAAGGAAATATCGCTCGTTGATATAAGAAAAGCTTTTATCGAATCGCTTCTTCCATAGACTGATACTCAATAAAGATTAACCGACAAATCTCTCGGTTAGCCGAGTGTCAGCAGTGCTTCTGTTATAAATCAATTTGTCTAATAGATTTCATTTGAGCATGCATTCATAATTTCCCGAAAAACGTTATAGATTGTAATAAACAATTAATTTCCCCGTAGGCGAGAATGATATCCTTTTTTGAGATACAGACTTTAGAAAGTTGATTTTTTTTAACGAAACCTTGCTAGAATTTCAGAAAAGTTATTTGGAAAGTATTTTTTGGAACCAAAAATATAGGTTCGCGTTGCTCTTCTTAACGTATTTGTACTTATCTCCCATGCCTATCAATTTTGCACTTAATAAAACGTGTGTTGTCCTAGTGTTGAAAAGACGTCTCGTTTCTTTTAAGACTAAGGACAATAATTTGTTTGGCCTATGATATAATGCAGAATGCTCAAAGTCTCTGATAATTAAAACTAACAGGCGCATATATCTACTCATCAGGATAAGCCATACTTTTAATTTTGAATACCATGGTATGCTCATAAAATGGCTGCGCCCATACAGTCTAATGTGTTTTGTAACCTATACGGTATTCAATACTTTCTAGAATCATGCAATTCATAGTGCGTTAGATGCACACATATATACGCCACACATAAATCAGCTTCAAACCGTTCTGGCATTACTCTCTGAGTATCCACAATTTATTTTTAAAGGTGACACCATTCAGAAATATGTGAAAACAAAAATTCTAATTTTTTTAAGTAAATGCGGTACTGCTAAAACAGACTTGAAGATGATGGCCACTTTCTCAATAGATTCTTTATATGTCATCCAGTACTGATTATATTGTTACCAAAACCGATCCAATATGCAACTACTACGGTGAATTTTGAACAACGGGTTTACATGAAACCATTTTCGTGTTAAAGTCCATTTTTTAAACAGACTATAGCCATTCAAAATACGAAAAATGTGTAAATATTGATGTTTAAAGTCGAAAATTATTCGTTAACTAAAAAACTTCATGTCTATTACAATTCTTATAGTTTGCCATTCAATTGAACATTTCAATGTTCGAAGGGGACCATTTCTGTACATTTTCGCAAAATTTGCTAATTTCAATAACAGCACTTGGGTCGAAATTTTCATGTTTAAAAAATTATTTGTATATCCTAACTCTAGACGTGAACATACTTATTTCAAACACATCAGCAGAAAATGACGTATTCTCTACACAGTAAGTCAAAAATAGAGCCCACCCTTGTTCCAAGGTAAAACGCAATACAAATATGAAACAGACTATAGCTTAAAACTAGTAAATTAATAATTCACTTTCACCAAATAATACGTTTTCACATCAAATTTCAAGTTAAACTACTGATTTTGACACTTTTTGAGTACTATGATAAAGAAATGTCGATTCTATATACGGTGTTAAATACTTATTAGAATCATGCATTTCATAGTGCGTAAGATGCACAAATATATACGGTACACATGCATTGACATTATCCAAAGCGCCACCACGCTCTAAGTAACTGAATGCATTATTAGTTTTGGCATACAATTTTGGGGAGCATCCAGTTACTTAGAGTGTGCGAACCCAAGAAAAGTCGGGTGGGAGGGAGGAGGGGAAAACCGGCCGCTATGCATTAACCACTATGAATACGAGACGAGATAGACCAACTTGGTTAACGATATTACTTCACTATCAATCACGACAGTCAAAGGAAATACTTTCATGGACAATTTATACCTGAACAAAACATCCCATTACAATCGGTCTAATATACATCTAACCCCCATCGAAAACAGTTCGAAAAGTGATAGCATGCACGCATTCTCGTTACTTCTGACGTGATGTCGCTTAGGATATGACATTATCCAAAGCGCCACCACGCTCTAAGTAACTGAATGCATTATTAGTTTTGGCATACAATTTTGGTCCACATACAACACGTCAATTTTGAATTTGAAAAAAAACACCGAATCTTTAGTATAAAAAATCATCAACCCCAAAACTTATCCCAAAACTCTTGATTTTCTTTTCTTAAGATTCCGTTAAAAGTTGCCAACACTAAATATAATGAATAACAATCTACGACACTAATCTTTTCTGCACACTGTATAGCATATAAGCCGAAAAGTTCCAAGAACAGAGCCATAGATGAAGACAAGTCATCAACTTCTGAAACTGCTTATTATCCAAATTATCAATACTGACCCTAAATATCATAAATATTAGGTATGCTACATATGTATTTCGAAGACAATTAAACTATCCCCCTCCAAAGAGAACCTTCTGGTACATGACCAACCATACAGATAAGTGTGTACAAGTATTTCGTCGTGTTCAGTTGTATCATTAAATAGTTGTCATATTGACGCATACCACATATCCTAACCGGATCAAAGACTTGAAAATTTGTATTTGCTAACTCTCCGCCAAGCACCCGACATTGAGAAGTTAGAGCAAACTTTAAGACTGGTCAGCCTGGAGTCAGAAAAATGTGTCCGGGTAAGGTGATATTGCTTCCTGCGAAATGTAACCTTGTGAGCTAGCACGTTAAAATTCGATTCAGAGTATCGGTCTAGTACAAAGCAGGGTTAAAATTTATTTCTCATTATGTTCTCCACAACAACCCATCCATCCATGCGTATCTTATACAAGAAGACATTTAAGAATTATATTTATTATTATTCAATTTGCATCTTTTTTAATACAGAAAGTATGACAATATACATGCTACTTGTACAAAAAAAACCAAATATATATCGCCAACGGCAATTTACAATATTCAAAATTACATAGTCCAAAAAGCAGTTGGTAATTTGCTAGTATCCACGTACTTGTCATAAACCGAACTTGCATATGAAGGGTTATCAGAAATTTGCTTAAAAAGATTTCCCACCGTACTTTTATCTGCCATTTTGCCCAACCTTGAATATCTGTCCAAGCTACCTCGAGCAAACCAGCCTACATGATCCATTATGTCTTGGGAATTTCCAAAACCAGAGACGGCCAAAGTAACAGCACACCCCCTCTGATACCATGAGGAGTCTCGCTTTCATCCATTCCCAACTCCCGTAAATATGATTTCAGGCGACCATACATAACCGAATGACTAACCGGAGCTTCCAATACCCGTTTTCTTGAACAATCTAATATACGAAACAAATACCCAAGGGTTAAATTTATGCCCATTTCACCAGCACCAGACACATATTTTTCAATTCCATAAACAGGACAAACAGAATGGTCATCAAGTCGCATAACCAAAAATTCATTTTTCTTTCCATTACTTAACGTCTTGCCAACTGTGTGTGTTATAACAAATCCTGAATCGTCACGCAAACGCCTTATCTCCTGACTGAGACATTTTCCAAGATCAGAGGCCCTATCACCTGCAAAAAACTGGAGCTTCAGAAAAGCCTGGTCCCTTAGTAAAATAATTTTTTCAGGTATTGTATTTTCCTTCATAATTTTGGAATCTATCAGTATTGCTATTTTTCTAAGCTTGTCAAAAACAAAGGTTTTGCCTGCTTCACTACACGATGTGATATTGCTTGTTCGCGGGTTATCGCCTCCAAATAACGCTGAACTTTTTTACTAGCAATAGGGTTCCCCAAATTAGAGCCCTCGTCTCGTCCCAACTTCTTCCCTTCCCATAGTTTTCAAAAATTCTTTTCAATTGACCCAACATGATTCGTACAGTGCTTGAGGCTAACCTTAAAGGGCATGGACAGTCAAAAATTCCAGACTTACCCAGATTAGGACAAATTATCTCATTCACTTGGTTTTTTTCTTTGCAATCCTTGACAATTAAGAATTTTCTTACTTCTTCTGGCGTAGCAAAAACAATGCTCTTAGCATTTTTAGAAAGAAAATCTGAAAATTCTTTTCAAGGGCGCTAACTTTTTTACAGTACGGGGTATTCTGCATCATGATATCCAAATGTCTTATTCTTTCATTGACCATAATATCTATCAACTCTACAGGCTCGTCGCTCTGAATCTCTAAATAATTACCACAAGATAGTTAAAACTTTGCATCGTCATCGTTAGGGTAAGAGCATGAGCCACAGGGCGAAGCTGGTTTCCAAATTCTTGGTATTCCACAAGGTATCTAAAATTAGAATATTATTTTGGCTGCATACAAGTCATGCTTCAAAGGCATTGGGTGAAAACCATATTTCGATGGGGCTAACAGAACAGTATTATTTCCTTGACGACCTAAGACTACAACGTCGTTTACCATAGACCAAAGTGTTGGCCACCAACACGGCAACGGCGATAAAGCTTGGAAAACAAACGTGCAGCATTTCGGCGTTTGTTCAACAAGAAAACTGAGAACAGGATAAATAAGACAAAAAGGTGGAAAAACGTATGGGTTCAACTCATCAGTAACATTCTGAGCGAAAATATTAACTCCAGAAGATTTTGGGGTAGAACAAGGAGAAAAGTGCCTTTAAGGTTTACCACCATCATCGACCATAGCGTTAGAGTCAAGGGCCATTAGATCCACAGTGTGCGGTCCAAACCACTTTTGAACCAGAAGCCAAGCTTGTGGACTGAGCATAATATCTTGAAAGCTTAAAATTCTAGACTGAATGTCTGCAGGATTACATTTTGAAGGAATGTAAAGTAAATGCAAATCAATGTTCATGGTTTGGCAGACGTGAAAAATTGATTTGAATACATCATTGAGGTCAAAACTTTTACTTCCACTCTTTTCCCAAGATGCTATAACTACTTGATTGTCAACCAACACGTCAACCCTATGATCCTTGATTTTTCCTGACAATGAAACCAAAGTTTTTTCAACAGCCTCGGCCTCTTTCACATGAATAGGCCTATCATCTCCCGAAACAAAGAAATCACCCAAAATTTCCTGCTCTTAAAACAACAGCGCCCCATTTGTACAGCGATGCATCTGTAGCAAGTTATTTTTGCAAATGCCTTTCTTTCCTCCAAGGGACAAACCCCTCCCATTTGTCTAGAAATACCCAATGACTTATTTCAGGTTTTAAACGACCCTCAAGAGCAACGGGTCTGCTGTTTTTAATGGCCTTGCTTATAGTTAAAAATTTACTTCTCTGGTATACAATCTCGCGGCTGGAACCGCTAACATAAATGATATACATTTTCCTGCAAACCTTTGAAGCGTTTTTAACGAAACTACTTGCTGGGTCAACATGTCTTCCCTAAGTAAAGCAAATGCCACTTTCCTCTTTTAAGGTAACACAAAAGCCTGTTTAACAGAATCTATCAACATACCAAGAAATCCAATAACCTGACATGGCTCGAAAACCTATTTATCCAATCCAATGAAATACCCTAACCTAATTACTACTTGACATACGATATACAAGCTCTTTAAGGCTTTGAATTTTCCGTTAATACAAGAAACTGTGAGGAATTCAACAATGAGTCTGTCGTCTATATATTGTAAGTAAGGCACCCCAAGTTTCCTACAAAATCCAGTAGCTTTTTCAATTTCCCCTAAAATGTTTGAAATATTTTGTCACATCACCGCCATTTTCCAACCAACACTTGACCTGGGTAATTATGACCCATTGGCATCGAAGCCGGATATGGAGGGTAAAAAATATGGTATTTGTTGCTGATCTTGTAATAAATTTACACTCTGGTCAACGCTCGGCTCCTTTTCCTTTTCGGCCTTTGAGTCATATTTTTTATTTTTTGACCACTCGGCTATAGCGGATGAAATCTTCCTATCTCCACTTAATCCTAACAACATCAGGCACAAATTACAGACATCAGGATTATCCTCATAATGTCTACAGGCATGTAGCACCTTACTATAGTATTCAGTCTCATTGTGACCTGCCTTTAAAGCACAGTCGACCAGGACTTCCAGAGACGCTAGAAGTACACATGCTGAAGTAAGCTTTGGCCTACTTGCCAATACTCTTAAATGTTTGAGAGCTTCGTCCACCTTATATGCGTGCTGTTGATTTCGCATACCATCGAGATGCTTCTCCATTTCTTTGAGTCTTGCCTCCAGATCTGCACCTCTTGTTGGCGCACTGGAACTTCCGATATTACCACTTGCAGTTTCTGTGCCACTTCCACTGCCACTCCCTAATGCTTGCAGTCCAGAAGGGCCTGCTACAAAATAGAAACCAATATCACAAAAAGTTCTACGATACAATTAACATTAATATCAATAAGAATAGATGAAATAATTTCCAAAGCAAAATTAAGATCAAGATGAAGTACAGTAATATATTAGGAGGTTTATTTCTAAGTAGCCGGTCATTACACACAGAGAATATTCTTTTCATCAAAATATTTGATCAACGTTTTTTCTCAGGTAAAATATTCTGGTCCTTATTTCAATAACAATGAAAAAAGTTGAATTCCACAATCTATACATAAAGTATTTGCAATATTGAACTTTCTAAAAATGCAATGATAGCCAGAGAAGAATTGTGCGAAATAAATATATCTAAAAAGAGAACCATTAAATTCTCTAATTTATATAACCCTAATAAAATCTATAAACATGCCAATTTAGACTTTAAACTACCTTGAGGAACAAAAGTTGAAGAACCGGCCTGAGGTTAGGGTCGGTTAAGCTTGAACCCATAGGTGCTCCAATCAGATTTGCAAAGAGAATGGTTTGGTGCAGTAACAGCCTTGAATTATCCAAATCAAGGTCTTTACCCGCCAGCAGCATCACATTTTTCAACTCGTCTCCCGTGATCTTTACAAACTCTGCCGCCAGCTCATCTACATTATACTTTGTCAGAGGATAAGTGCTTTTCAGCCTGGCTAAATTCTCTGGATAAATGTCATCCGCCGACTTAAACTTGAGAATCATAGGCAAAAGGCTCTTGCCGATCAACGTGTGCTTAGGCTTTAAAACCAGGTGAGACATCTGGAAAATAATTTAGAAAATAAAAATAACAAATCATTCAAAACCAATAACACATGTAAAATATCTTTTCCTACAAAAATGTGTCCATCATTATACAAGCTCTTTAAGGCTTTGAACTGATTTGAAATGTGTCCATCATTTTTGTATATTTTTTTTTAATGTAAAACTATTAAACAATTCAAATGAACACCCATTAAATAAAAGTTTGGTTGTTAACCCAATAAAACTGATTTGCGTTATATTTAAATGTCGGTCACGAAAACCGGTTATTAAAGTTCATATGTGACAAGTGATGTACATTTCACTACACAATTTAATGAATGAACATTCCATAGTAAAAGTGTATCTTCTGTTATTAGTTAATAAAAGGCAAACATACAACTCAAGGTCATCACTACAGTTACCATGAAAGGTGTGCTCCAAAAATTAACAGACAAATTCGTAAAATTATGTATTTATCCGAACTTAAGGTTCATCATAAGGAATTGAAAAATATGGCCGTGTTTAAACCTCAAAAATTACTATGAGTACAGACAAACTGGTACATCCAGGAAAGTTTTAAGGCATGGCAGGAACTAGATATATAAAAGTTATATGAAGTCTACGTTTCAGAAAATTAAAAACTTACCTGCATTTTGATGTGCATTTTTTTCCAGTCTGCAAAAGATAGCAAAATAAACAAACACCCGAGTTTCATTTGATACAGTCCACTCAGCTACACAGTTTAAACCTGTTAAATCACCCATTTATTTACAGGTGTCTATTGTCCATCTATTGTCCATTTAAATCAATACTACTCACAACATTGATTATATGAGGGGAGGTTCTCAATCGTTTTCACTACTTAGTTAATTTTTGCACCTTCTGCAGGAACGAAAAAAAATGGATAGCAAAATCTAGAAAAGCTTATAATTTTCTGAAACATAAAATGCATTTAAAATTTATATATCTAGTTCCTGCCATCCCTTAAAACTGTTGCAGGTGTATAGGTTAGTCTGTACTCAGAGTAAAATTTGTAGTGTAAATACGGCCATTTTAGCCAAAAGGTTATAATGAACCTTAACCATAGATAATAAGCTATTGCAATTAAAAGTACCAGTAACTCGAACACACCCCGCGCCCGCACACAAGGCGTTGAATCTTAAAATTTATCGTATCGTTCGAACAAAACCATTTTAAGCGAAATACAACCAAAAATAAATTCAAATTGCAAATATACAAACCAAAGCAATTCCTACAATTACCATGAAGGTGATCTCGGAAAATTTAAGACATACAAATTTGTAAAACTATATAGATTTGTCCGAACTTCAACATAAAACCTCGGTTAAAACAATCCAAAACCCGGGTGCTAAAAGTACCAATAACTCGAACAACCCCGTAAATTAAAACGATGAATATGAACTTGTATCGTACATACAAAACACCCAAACATACTTATGTTATTATTCCCACGCTTACAAATTGAAAAACTGTTCAAATTAAATACCTTCCTATTAAACAACCAGAGGGACAAAATGTTAATATTATCTTTGGCAAATATGCACTTCTGATATACCAGCCTCAAGTAAAACAAAGTTAATAAGAATAACAACCCTCCACGGGTGAAAATTTTAACCCTCTTATGAAAAAGTAAAGATAAAATTAAAACAAAGAGACCTTCCTCAGGTCGAATGGACCAAAATGAACACAATCTCTTCCGATTAAACTAAAGAAAACATAAACACCCTCCTCGGGTCTAAATAAGAACCAAAAATAAAGAAAGAAACCCTCCTCGGGATAATTCAAAACCAACATTATAGAAAGAAACCCCTCTCGGGTTCAAAATAAACTAAACGTAAAGTATACACCATCCTCTGGTTCAAATTAAACTGAAAAGAAAAAACACCCTCCTCGGGTTCAAATTAAGACTAAAATAAACAATTGAAATTGAGAAAAAAAACCCTCCTCAGGTTTTATTACACTACTAAAAATCCCTCCACGGTTAACATAAACCTTCTATAAACATTAATTAAATTTAAAAAACTTACATCTATTGAATTGCCACGTGCTCCAACAAATGACCAGAGAGGACAGATAAACGATCTGTCCTGCTCGAAAACAGTTCGAAAAGTGAAAGCATGCACGCATTCTCGTTACTTCTCACGTGATGTCGCTTAGGATACAGCCTCAAACCGTTCTGGCATTACTCTCTGAATTTTCATAAATTTTTTTCAGAGTTAACCCCAGTCGAAAAATGTGAGAAAACAAATTCTGCTTTTTTTAGTAATGCGGTACTGCTAAACAAGACTAGAAGATGATGTCCACCTTCTCCAATGATTTTTTATGTCATCAAGTACTGATTATATTGATACCAAAAACGATCCAATTTGCATTACTACGGGAAAAATGTGTAAATATTGGTGTTTAAACATCGAAAACTATTCTTTAGCAACAAAAAAGCATGTCTATTATCATTTTTATAGTTTGTCATTCATTTAAACATTTCAATGTTCGAAGGGGACCATTTCTGTTCATTTTTGCTAAATTTGCTTATTCCAATAAAAGCACTTGGGTCGAGGTTGTCATGTTTAAAAAAATACGGTTTCACATCAAATTTTAAGTAAAACTACTGTTTTTGACACTTTTTGAGCTTTATGATACAAATGTCGACTCTGTAAAACAATTCAATTCCCCGTAGTCGACAATGATAGCCTTTTTTTATATACAGACTTAAGAAAGTAGATTTTTTTAAGGACACCTTGATAGAATTTTAGAAAAGTTTTTAGTCCACAAAAATATAGGTTCGCGTTGCATTTCTTTACGTATTTTGTACTTATTTCCCATGCTTATCAATTTTGCACTTAAAAAAACCGTGTCTAGTCCTAGCGTTGGGGCTAAGGAAAATAATTTGTTTGGCCTATATTTAATGTATAATGCACGAAATCTCTAATAATAAAAACAGGCGCACATATCAACCAATCATGATTAGCTATACTTTTAATTCATGTTATGCTCATAAAATTGCTGCGCCAATACAGTCTAATGGTGTATTGTAACCTATATGTCACATGCAGTGTTATTGGTCTCGGAGAGAGAGAGAGAGCAAGGACCGATAACTCTGCGTGGGAGATTGCAAAGTTTCTTGATATAATCTTCTGCATGGGTTGACACACTTTTTTTGTGCATAAATATTAAAGATTTCTTTACTTATATATATATTTATAACGACAAAACATGTTCATATTGTTAATTTTCGTTCTAAAATAAATATGAATTTATAAAAAGCGATCAGGAATGTTATTTTGCACTCGATGATGTCCGCCTATTAATCACGTTTACAGATCGGTTACAGTCTTAACACGAAAGTGACGCAATGGAAATCGATGCGACAGCAATACACTGGAATGCCCTCACGGTCATCCGATGTAAAATTGGTGATTAAATGATTACTGGCTCTACCAAATGAGGGGCCTCTTAAATGACACGACAACAGTTTCGTAACTATATTCCCTCTGAATAAATCAGTTTAAAGGTTTAGTTACTGTGAGTGCCGACATTTTTAGCTTTGAACGCACCAGCTATTTACGAATGATGTCCTTGTACCGATGATACAATTTAGAAAATGTTTTGACTAGCTTGTGATATGGAAGACCCTGGTGCTTTCAATGACTGCAAATAATTTTACTGTATCCACGTTGTATTTATTGCATGCATATTGTCTCTTTATAAAAAAAAAAGAAAGCTGAGGTATGATTGCCAATGAGACAAATCTCAACTACAGACCAAAAGACAAAGAAATTAACAAATGTAGGCCACCATACGGCCTTTGACAATGAACAAAGCCATTACTGCATAGACAGCTATAAAATGCACCGAAATGACAAATGTGAAATAATTCAAACGAGAAAACTAACTGCATAACTTATGTATAACAAGAGTGTGTCCAAAGTACACGGATGCCCTACTCGCACTATCATTTTTCATTTTCAGTGGACCGTGAAATTGGGATATAAACTCTAATTTAGCATTGACATAAGACAGATCATACCATAAGCAACATGTGTACTAAGTTTCAAGTTGATTGGAATTCAACTTCATCAAAAACTATTTTAACCATAAACTCTAACCTAAAGCGGAACAAATGGACGGACAAACGTACGAACGAACGAACAAACAAACGAACTAACGGACGGACGAACGGTACGACGGACGAACGGACAGGAGGACAAACGAACAGTTGAAAAGGACTTAACGCATTAAACTGATACAAAACAGAAAAAAACATCTTACAAAAACATATACAGGGTGTGGTAGGTATTGATTTATTATGCATCCTTAACAAACAAAAAAGAACAAAAAGTACAGATATTAGAGTAGTCGCAGTTTCTGACAGCTAGTTAGAAGCCCATAAAAACTAATACAAAAATCATGTTTCTAAGACTAAAATATCAATCAGTGGGCAACAAACATCCAATGGATTTACTTTAAAGACGTTAATAACAGTAAGAAAAATACATGTTCATAAGTGTTTCTCGTTTCTTGTTTTTATATAGATAAGACTGTAGGTTTTTCCGTTTTACACAAGTAATGTTTGGACCACTTTATAGCTTGCTAATTGGAATGAACCAAGGCTCCGTGTTGAATGCCATACCTACTTGACCTATAATGGTTTTACTTTAACAAATCTTCTTATATCTATATAATATTTGGATTGGTTTAATTAATGTCTTGAATGTTATTTACTGATATTAGTTCTTTGTTAATTTATGAATCAGTGTCATTTTGCCTAATTTGTTTTTACTACGACTTTTTTTAAGCTGAGTTTAACCATACTTACTGTTGTGTATTTGTTTACTCTAGATTGGCTAGCTTAAGTAATATAGAGGGAGGGTTGAGACCTTCACAATATGTTTAATGCATTATTAGCCTGTCCCAAGTCAGGAGACTCTGATATTTGTTAGTGTTGTATGGTTTTTTTTTATTTTAGCTTAGTGTGACGTCCATTTTCAATGAACCAGTATACATTGTTATTTAACGACAAGCTGAAGACCTCGATCCTCTAGATGCAGGATTTTCTCGTTAACTGCGAATACTCCCAGACATGTCCCTAGTGTCTTTTGTGTACAAGTTTCCGGCCACATTCTTAAGTTGTACTGTTATATCACAGTCCCAGGTTAAAAAAAAAAGAGTTTCATCTATATTCTGTATGTATGTTTCTGTCCAAAGTCAGGAGCCTGTAATTCAGTGGTTGTCGCGTATGTGTTAACATTTTGTTTTCGTTAATTTTTTGTACATATATAGGCCGTTAATGTTCTCGTTTTAATTGTTTTCCATTGTCATTTTGGGGCGTCTAATAGCTGTCTATGCGGTATGATCCTTGTTCATTGTTGAAGGCCAAATGTTGACCTTTAGTTGTCAATTTCTGTGTCATTTTGGTCTCTTGTGGAGAGTTGTCTGATTGGCAATCATATCACATTTGGGGTTAAAACACAAAAAAATCAAAAATATCCTTATTTGATGTGCAAATGTACTTAAATGAGGTGCAAATGTACTTAGACGATGATGCATATGCATTGTTATGATGTGTAACTATACTATGTGTTGTGCAAGCCTGTATATAGTATATGCAAATATCCATGTACAATAGAAACAAATAAATGTATGATGTACAAAATTAATGTACTTGTACCGAAAGTGCGGCCTTCATTTAATTTTTCCTAGTATTCAATTAGGTGTGGACTTATTATAATTCAAACGTTTTTCGTCCACTCTCCCAACGAAAAAACATGGTCCTTGTTAGTTGATTTATAATTTCAGTTCATTTAGTTTTAAATTTGTTCAACTCAGTAGCATTGTAAGGCATATTCAGACTGTTTTAAATGCAGCTATGGCAGTTTTCAAGATAAACGCAAAGAATTAAAAGCCGTCGCCGCAAACTTAATCTACCCGTCTTGAACCTTTATAGACAACAATCTTATTCAAAGGTTTACAACTTTAGAATGCTTAAAAGGACAAATATTCACAAAATTTTATATTTACATTAAAAATGTGCTGGAATTAAAAATAAGATAATCGAGTCCATATTCAATATCGAAATAAAAGGTGAGGATAACTTGTTGGACATTGGTCTAGATCATGCATTGCTCAATTCATCAACTGTTTAAAAAAGTTTCTAAATAGGAAGGTGAAAGTTTACTGACGACGTATGCATAGTGACGAAAATAGCTTGGCTTACAGGCTTGTACGACAATAACAGCTACTGTTGGAAAGCAATGCAAACTTGTTTATTATAGTGACATGTGTGGTATAATTTGAAACATTTTATCAATAAACAGTGGTTATTTCGTGTATCAACATCCGACCCTATGCAATCAAAAGTCACTTTCAAACATTAAAAGCTGGCATGTCAGTTAACTGCTAGTAGTCTGTTGTTATTTATGTATTATTGTCATTTTGTTTATTTTCTTGGGTTACATCTTCTGACATCATACTCGGACTTCTCTTGAACTGAATTTTAATTCGCGTATTGTTATGCGTTTACTTTTCTACATTGGTTAGAGGTATAGGGGAGGGTTGAGATCTCACAAACATGTTTAACCACGCCGCTTTTTTGCGCCTGTCCCAAGTCAGGAGCCTCTGGCCTTTGTTAGTCTTGTATTATTTTAATTTTAGTTTCTTGTGTACAATTTGGAAATTAAAATGGCGTTCATTATCACTGAACTAGTATATATTTGTTTAGGGGCCAGCTGAAGGACGCCTCCGAGTGCGGGCATTTCTCGTTACATTGAAGACCTGTTGGTGACCTTCTGCTGTTGTTTTTTTATTTGGTCGGGTTGTTGTCTCTTTGACACATTCCCCATTTCCATTCTCAATTTTATTAATACATAAAAAAAGAATAACCATTTAACAGCGGACTAAACTAGAGTTCAACAAGTTTGTTCTCTTAATAAATGCCCTGTTTTTCATGGATATTTGCAGGAAAGCACTTTAGATTTTTCAGTATAAGTTGAATTCTTAAATCTCGGTTAAAATCCAGAAATTGGCTTTACTTGTTTTACACAGTGTGAGTCACAAAGTTTGTTAATACGGTAAGAATTTGCTTCTCCAACGAACCGTCATGTTTCGATCCTCAATATAAATAAACCGCTTTAGATAATGCAATGAAAAGAGCGTTAAAAACGAGTGAGGTTCAGTTCAGCCTAGTTTCATATTTGTATACTTATTTGAATGTTTTATGTGTCCCCAATTTTGAAACGTTTGAAATAGAGTTTTCTCATTCAGTGAAACACAACATGTCTAGTCTGTCTTTTACAAGATAAATGTCACAAAATCTTTTTATGTTTGAAATAAACTTCCATGTCAATGTGTGTCAAAATAAGTTTCACATATGATGACCATTTGTTGAGACACCGTTCAAGTTTCCAATTGAAAACCTGTTTACATATGCGTGAATCTTTAATTCGGATGAGCTTGTTCTTCTAATTATATTGTACCAGTGCCTCTCTTTACACAACCATCACCATTTGATTTTCGGGTCGAACAGCCAAAAAATAAAGATTCGGCACTATACAAGATGTAACACTTTTTCAAATGTCTCTATTTCAAAGTCCTAAAATTAGGAATTTTGAAATCATTGCGCACGAAACTTGTTATGTTCGTCTACTTTCATGTTCTTCCTTTTTAAGCGGATACACAGCTATTTTTTTTAAACCCACTTATTAGTTTGGAGACACAAGATGTACATTATAAAAAAAAAAAGAAGACTCAAATGGCGTTCACATTGTCCTTATTTTATACCAAAGATTTTATGCCGGTTAAAATTCCTCCCGACATTTACATCTAGTTAATGCTGTTCCGTTAAAACTAAGAAAACACTTTCCCTTCAGACATATTGTGTTCCACAGTTGACCGACTGTATCATTCCAGAACGGCCGGATTACATTTTCTTGTCTTTTTACTTGCATCAATTACTGGAATTTTGCAGTTCATTTCATTAATTATTAATGTATATATAATTAAGTACTAAGAACCATAAGTCTCCCTTGTGGTCTCAATACGTTGATTTATGGTTCGAAATTTTATTTCCAAAGATTATAAAAAAAATTCATTAGGAGTCGATTCAGGTATGAAGCGTTTGAACTTCAAATTTAGACCTACTCTACTGCTATATTCTGATATATAACAAGAATTTAATGTATCTTGATACTACTGGTTTTGCACTGACTATACATCTGTTGTAATCAGTAACATGCATATTTTCTTGTGCTTAAGACAAATATATGTTTCCACTTTAATAAAATAATTAACTTTAAAATTCAATAACATGGTTTATTTTCTTAATGTCATGATTGTTTTATTGTTTACATCATTTCCAATGGTGGTAAACTATTTGTTCTTATGCCTTACTATATATTTTATTCTTCAAAAATCAAACATTTCAAAATTAAAACAAGACCCCACACCCGTAAAACAAATGTAAAGTCAGTACTCTATCCCGGTTTCCTTTAGTCTGAATGTGCTTCCTACGAAACCTTTTAATTTCCAGATTAATGTAAATTTGAAGGACCGCCGCGGTGGATGAGTGGTTGCATGTTCGCGATGGCAAATTAGTATTTGGTGCTTCCTAGCTTTGCACAATGCATTAAGGACTAAGACTGGTCGGCTTAGAATCAGAATAAGATGTCTAGATTAGGCAAGATGACATTTTTGAAACTGGATGTAAACAACCAATTATCGTTTCCTCTTCTATTTTGTTTCTAACACAAACAATAAATAACACTTCACAGGGACATGGTGGCACATTTATAAGAAAAATAATAGTTTTCTATAGAATAATCTTGGATTATATGAAAGTCAGGATTATACAGTGCGAACACAATTAAAGGTTAGACAGAAGTTGATTTTCGAAATGATATTTGATTCCGTTAGATGCAAAACCTCATCTGGAATAAATGTGGTGTGTAGCTTAATTTTTTTCAACCAAAAACATGGTACCAATTTAACTTGACTGCGAATATAGGGAAAACCATCAGTCGTTGTTGCAGTATGTCAAATGTCGATGTTTTCGCTATTCTGAGATTCAATATGATTTGCACATCGAAATCATGTTTGTTTAACGTATTTTTTTTGTGTTATCCACAGCAATACAGAGCGTTACATTTGATCTAGTCAAACTAATGTGTCCATATGTTAATACAAATTGACATACTGACATGAATCATGGATATATCCGTTGAGATACTTATGATGAGTTATATACCACTACTATATCTACCAAGTGTATACCTATAGCCTAACTATGTTGTAGAATCATTAAGAGATACATTGTCTTAATTTTTGTTTTTTCATGTATATAAGTTATCTACTGATAAACATTAAGGAGATAGAAAGTTGTTTAACAAAACATATGGTATATCAATTTGTAAAGTTATACAATACATTTACCCCGTCAATCTGTCTTCTAAGTGTTTTCGAGCTCATTGTAAATTTCTGTGAATAAATATAAAATAAATGTAAACATATAGAATTACACAATAGCAAAATCCGTATCGCATGATGTATAACAAAGAGACACCAAGATTGGTCCCGAGGGCCGAAGGTCCCGAGGGATGATATTGGTAGAGTCGTAATACACCTTGCGATACACATTACGTCATGCATTATTCTGTTAATCATATATACGTTAGCGGCAATAAGTGAAATTAGGCATTAAGCTTAAATCCTAGGCAATAAGCTAACGCATAAACAGTAATAGTCCGTCTTGGTGCAAATATAGAGCAGAATTGTTCACTTGATGAGGAAAGCATGACACTTTGCATAGTAGTTCTTGGTTATATAACCTTTGATTTCAGCTATATACCCACTTTGAAAATTCAATATGGCCGCCATTTTCAAGATGGCGTAACACGATGAAAAAATCAAGATTGTATTCTATATAATTTCGGACATTAAATTAATGATTCTTTAAAAATGGACTTCATGTCGTTGAATTCGTTTACAATTAATTTTTAAATATAAAACAAATTATTTGGGTTATTTCTATAACACATACATTTGCAAATAGGGTTGCATATACAAAAGCAAATAGTGAAATTCAAAATGTTAATCAATATTTAACGTGTTATTGTAAGTGTAATTTGAACGCTTTCAGTTTTAATGGTTGGAATGAAATAGGTTGAAAAAAGTCGATTGAACGGAAATATATGTCAGTCACATGTGGTGGAATAGAGGGTAACTCATCTGAACTTTGAGGAAGTGCAAAGGGCACTTGTTTCGTGTCTCTACAATTCCACGTCTTATGTAACTTCTCGCGTTTCCTCTGCCGTACCCACCACATCGTCAAATTATTCTTTGTAATCAATATGTGTATCTTTCTTCAGGCAAATTAGACGATTGTCATCATTTAAAATGGTAAAGTGGCAGCTATTTCTTTTTCAAACTACGTGCGAAACCAATTTGCAACTATTCATCGAGCATGGTCCTTAAATGCATTCCTGGTCAGCACTTTTATTAGTTTTAATGGCAACAGTGATGTTTTGAGTTTGGAGGAACTGTGATGGTTCGTTTTAGGCAAACTTGCTGAGTAGAAATCTCGTTTCCACTGTTAACAAATGCCGCATTTATCACTTTATTGTTGATGGTAATTGTGGGAGTACTCAGGTTTATCATGCGCTCAATGTGTCCAAAATATCTAGCCTAAGTATAACATCGTCTGTTAATGGCTTTTGGCATTACAGAACTTAATTACTTTAACAGATGCAGACCGTTAAAATCGCGTATTATGATGTGTGTAATATGTATAAGTTTATCAGTTGTATAAAAACAACGAAACTGTGCAGACGACTTTATTATCTCTCTAGCAATTAGTAGATTTTTATAATGGCGACGAGGATGGGATTTACGCATATAAAAATACACAATCGAGGGCTCAGAGCAATGTAGATTGCGAGCGATTTATGTGTAGCAATGGGAAATCAATAAGAGCAGCACACACGCAACATTAAAATTGGAAATGGTTACATTCCTCCGTAACTATAGAGCGACAAAGCACGCAACAACAGAAGTTTCACCAGCAAAACTTTTATTTGGTAGAAATATAAAAATCAGATTACCAACTATAACACCAAAATATAAAGACAAAGAAATTCGAGAAACTGATCAGAGGAAAAAAGGATAAAATGAAGGACTATGCAGATACAAGGGGAAATGATAAACCGTCAAATTTACAAATTGGTGACGCTGTATTGGTCAAGCAAGACAAACAAAACAAACTTTCAACTCCGTATAACTCTAATCCACTCAAAATAGTTGAAAGGAATGGTACAAGTTTAACAGCTAAAAGAGATGATGGACACACGATCACTCGAAATTCTTCGTTTTATAAGCAAGTTAACATAATGAGAAAAAAGGAGAAGAATAAATAAAACACCGGCGTACTTACATGATTATGTTAATTAATGTTACGTAAAGTAATGTGTAGCTAGTAAACAGGCATAATAATCCTGAGCTCACATTTAACTAGGCATCACGCTTAGAACATGTGGATAAGTTTAAATTTTCTGCGTTTCGTATGATGTCTTTAGTACATTTAGACTGAGATTCAGTTGTGATTCATTCATGTGTTCATTATATTAATTGCTATGTTTCCCGCACTGAGGACTGTGTATACAACATTTGGACATTATTACACCGCTGTTTTATGGACATCGTTAATGTATTAAAGAAAATTTATTTGATGGGTAGTATCACAAATCATTAATTTTATTTCATTCTATTATTCTACTGACTGATGAAGATTAAATCTAGAAAGGGAGAGATGTAATGTATTGAAATGGTTTATATAAGGTCACTACTATTGTTCAGGAGATCTTCCACTTGTTTATTGATCAGGTGATCTTCCATTGAACTGGTGATCGTCCATGATTAATTGATCAGAAGAATCAAGGGAATATTGATCGGTCAATCCACGGTTATGCTGATTAGTTGAAAGCATAACGCTAGCTAGTCTTGTGACAATTTGAGTGAGGTTATGCACCTAATTATCCAACTGACTGTTCATATTCCCTTTACCGATCGGCGAAACTGTGCCATCAGCAAAGTAGACTTGTCGATGGTCATAATTGTCACTTTTTGATCCATATATCGCTATCTGGTATGCTATTGAGATTTTCAACGCCTTGTTGAGTGTTTCTGGGTTCCTCTCTATAATTACATGCCTTGAAGAATCTTTGTCATTACATCGTTGGACGAATGCGTTGGTTCCAATCTGGTTTGGTCATCTTTCTTGCTGAAGCGCTGCTCTAAATGAATGTTTTTGAAGTCCTTGGAATCATCATCTGTGTTTACCTTCGGCCTGGCAATCTGGGGCCTACACACATTTTTCCTGTTTTCCCATTGCTATCTACCGACAGTTCGTTCAAATTGGTAAATGAACGCCTCCCAATTCAAGGATCATCTTCAATTGAGTTTTTGCATATTTCAGGAGCGATATTTCTTGCCATCGGGTATATTCTCTCCAATGAAAAGTCTGAAGAAGAGCTGTTGCCAAACATTGTTGGTTTCCTCTGCCCTTTCCTGGATCGGTCAGTGGAGTCAGCTTGCTGTTATTTGAAGCCTGTTAGAGCTACAGGAGCTAACAAGGGATGATACCGTCAGTAGGCACTGTATTTAGCATTAGAGAAACTTGATAGAATCCACTTGCAGTCAATTGTTTATGTACTAGTGTGCTGCTCTGAACCAAATATTATTGACTCATAGTAGACTGTAAGTGTACGCAAGAAGACACATATGCCTTTTGCTGGTGTCCTGGATTAGTATTAGAGGTTTATAGTATGTTCTTAAATGGAGATTGTTGTTGAATAATTCAGACTGTCTCACATGTCTCGTGCAGGGCCAAGCACCTTGGCATAGGACTTTTGACTTAAGGTGAAGACACCATCAACAGAGTTGGCGCGGTTGATGGTTTATGCAAACTTCAATTGGGGAAAGACCCAAGGCATGGATGTTTTTGTGTACTCTTGGTAAACTTGCGTGGTACTGGCTGAGGTCAAAATTTGACTTAGACGAAGTTTCCATTGCAGGAAATTTAACTTCTATATTCCAATTGTCCACTAATTCCTATACAACAGATGTCAGTTGTTGGAAGGTAGCCTGCTGATCAAATGAAAATCCTCCCTCAGTTTTCGTCAGCTTGTCAATCCGTCTCACCACAACATTAAATATCTTTTGGGTTTGACCATCAATTCCGCCAAGCAATTACCACTAGCCTTGTGGTCTATCTTGTCTTCAGACTACTGAAGTTGCTGAGATATTGCTCCCATCTGTTCGTTATAAATATTCATTGCCTCTTTCTGTTCAGCTCGAATCGTAATGAGACCAACACAATTCGCGATTTGCTCTGTTTTCTATTGCGGTAAATCTCAGCTGTTCTTTAAGCATAAGATTTTCCATCTGCTAAAAGTTCTTGGTACAATTGTTTAATAGTCATTTCTGAGTTGTCATCTGTAAAAGCGTCTTCAGCTGTGGGTTTCTCAATATCCCCAAGTGATTCAATATCTTAAACTCATGTATAATTTATCTAGTGAATTAAAAAGCCTTGCGATTTAGATTTACCAGAATGTTGAATAAATGTTATTTAGAATCTAAAACTCTCTGGTAGATGTGACGTTTTTCAATAAGTTTGCCCTAAGCAGAAGCTATTGCTTGATAAATAACCACAAATCAGAAAAACTTTTCTAATAATTTCTTTAATGTTATCAGGTGGTTCGTTATGTGATATTCAATAACGCCAGCTGTTAGCAGTCGGTTCGGTATTCAAAATTTAGTACAAAATCATTAAACAAAATAATACTTGATACAATTAAAAGTATAATTTTCATAACTAAGAGGACTGATAACATACGTTGGAAATCGTTAAATGACCACTTCAAGCTGTAGTAAATTCTCGTTGTCTTTGAATATAAACCCTTTTCTAAGTTTCATATTTGTCTTTATGTAATACAGATTGTTATCAATAAAATGAATTCAAAGATGTACTTTTATATTTAATATTTCTTCAAACAAAAGGAAAAACCAATCAATTTAGAAAAATTTAAAAATGCATGTATAAATAGAAAGATTTAAGGAAAGCCCATTACAGAAATATGTATAGTGAAAACCTATTCGAGACCGTTTAAATGGTGGTGAGACCTCCCCTATCTTTAAATGTCTCATCATTGCCCTCTGCCCTTTGTCCTGAAATTTTTACAAGTTTTAGCTGAATAGTGACAATCTAGGCCATACGTAGATACAGATGGGTGCGGTCCTAACCTTGACAAAAGTCAACTTAGAGCAGACTTGTTGACAGCTTTCTAAGTAAACTTGAGAATGCAAGTTAACTTCGTCGTTGGTGGACCAGACCGACGAAAAACACAAGAATGTAAATATCTGTACGTTGTTAAGTGTTAAGATATCTCTTCTTTTGTTCCTATAAATTATATATTTTAAAAAAAATCGTGCACTCAATATGGTTCAACATGAACCTGTCTTCATTCTAACTTTTTATAGATCACTCCATTCAGTCTTAGATGTCTAATGAGTTATAATGGTTTTGAACTAGCTGTAAGTTAACTGCGAGTACTCTCAGATCTGTTCCTGGTGTCTTTTGTTGCTGGGATGTACAAGTGCACAGCCACGTCCACTTGTATTCTGGTCCATCCGATGAGTTAGGATTTTTTTAACTGTTTCTTTTTGTTTGTTCTTTTGTTTTACTTGAATACCACTTTTCCAGGTTTCGGGAGATTGGGATACCAGTAACATGTTTAACCCTACCACATTATTTAAGTATGTGCCTGTTCCAAGTCACGAGTCTGTAATTCAGTGGTTGTCGTTTGTTTATCTATTTGTTCATTTATTTTTACAAATAATGCCGTTAATTTTCTCGTTTGAATTGTTTTACATTGTCATTTCGGAGCCTGTTATAGCAGACTATGCAGAATGGGCTTTGCTCATTGTTGAGGGCGTACGATGACCTATAGTTTTTTCGGTGTCATTTTGGTATCTTGTGGAGTGTTATCTCATTGGCAATCATACCACATCTTCTTTTTTATATGCACATGTATTTTTACTTTTCTTTTTTTCTCATTCACCTAGTAAAATTTGAAACCCGAGAGGAAACAAGAAACTAAAAGGGGAGGACTACATTTTGAAATATAAAATATTTATTAAACTTGTCAGCTGCTAAAACTACATCCTCTTTGTCATCATCACTTAAATCGAATATATCTAAATACATCTACTTTTTGAAAGCGCATTTCTAAAATGATTCAACGGCAATGTCTCCCCTAATTTATTGATTGTGTAAAACATAGATTTTTCCCTGTTTGATAACTCGATATATCAGGTTAAAATCAAACTATTGCAAACAATTGCAATACCAGTATGTATGTCCTTCAACGGAGATAATTAAAGGATTCGAAACTAAACTATTGAAGTTAATTTCACCAATCTATCAATTAATTTTGTTTCTCTAATTCTGCGTCAATTTATCCCTTTCTGAACACTAAAAAAGAATCAACGAGTGGTTCGTTTGATCCCAGTTCTTCATTGGTTTACTTCCGATCATGACGTCGAATTTTCTTGTTTTCCTCTGAATTTCCTATTGTGACGGCATGAAAAAAGGCGACCATAGAAATAACACATCTTTTTGCAGGTCAGTCACACAGAAGGAATAAGTTTGCCTGCGAATTGTTTGCAAATCATTAGAGAAACAGATTCCACTATCAAATCTCGTGTAATACGATATGTATCCACTCTCGACAGTTAAATTAAAGAATTTAATATTTAACTGTCTCGAGTGATACATCTCGTATCACACTCGATGCAGAGGTAAAATTTATATTTAACAACTTGCCCTTTGAACAAGATACAGTACTGGTTTTGCATCAATATCGTAATATGTATGAGGCAACTTATAACTTCATTTAGTCTTTTTGAATACATTAGGTGGTAACCAATTTCCTGGTCATTGTTAGTAATCTGGTATCAGTACTGGAGCTGTTCTTGTTTTTTTTTTTTTTGCGTTAGCAAATTCTTACGTAAATCAAGTTTGTAGTGCTGGATATTGCGAAAAAAAGCAGTATACTATGTTCTTTTTCCTTTTGTTTAACTTTTTAAGCTTTTTAAGGCGTTGATATTAAGGTTATCTGAACCTTATATTATGTCGTTATATAGCAAGGTCGATGACGACCTTCTCTTGTCGGTAATGTCTAATGTGCACTGCATCAAACAGTCCACATGTGGACATATCAAAAACTTAATGATGAGATAGAAAAATGTAAATTTTACATTTACTTATCCTTTAACATTATTAACTGAACACTATTTGTGTGTAAACGCATACAAACCAAAGCTGCATAATGATATATGAATAATGGTTTTATTACAATCGAAGAGTCGATGCTAATGCTTTTACGTGTGTTTTTTGTCATAGAAATATGCATACATACATTGTAAACTCCGGCATGGCATAAAACATATTTATATAAAGATAAACGAAATTATATGTACTAATCAGAACCATTATTTGATTAAATTTTGATGACATTATCTTATATTGCGGATATCAAATGTGTCAAGGTTTGGAATTGGATAACAACACAGCGATTTCAGTATATATTCAGGACACTGCCGGGGAACATACGACGTTTTTATCCCCAATTTAACCTCAAAAACGTCATTAAAACACCGGTTACTATGTGACCTAGTCATACGCTATACAGAACACTAAGGCATGTTAGAGACTCACAGAGGAAAGTTATGACGTGCTTCTGTCAATTATACATTTTTAATACAAAATCACCCAACTTACACTTTCAATACTTAAATTTAATGTTAAAAGTGTAATTATAAATTATTACATACACAACACAATTATGTTGACAGCAAATTAGAAAATCCTTATGCCGAACATATCAGTTTTTTCTCCTCAATATATTGATGTATTGTAAAAACACAAAGCCACACACACATACAAACACAAAAAATTAAATCTACAAACTGTATTGAAACAATTTTTTAACAGGAAAATTGAAAAAAGATTGTCAAGATAAAATAAGTTGCATTTAAGTGGATTACTTAAATTATTTAAAGAGACAATACATATGTAATGAATATACATGCTGCATTGTGAATATACATGCTGCATTGTTGATGTGTAACAAATACCTGCACTGGAAAATTACATTAAGTCAGGAGTAATCCGTAATATATGTGTAATTCAGGTCTCAGACAGGGTATTTATTGGGACATTCCCGGCTTAGGTCTTATATACCCTTTACCTTTGGCTCAGGATATATAAATTCTAAGCAGGGAACGTCACAATATACACCCTGTCTAAGACCTAAATACCATACACTGGTAAAAATGCCACACATGTGAACATGCGTGACACATGCGTATCACATGTGTATCGCACGCATGTGAAAGAGACGTTTCATGCCACGCATGTGACACATGTGAAAAACGCAGGTGATACGCATGATTCACACATATTCTCATGTATTTCACATGTGAATTACATGCGTAAGGAAATACACCTGTGATATATGCGTGATTACTGCATGTAAAAGGCATGGTGCCTATATTCAATATTTTTCAAAATGTCCTTCTATTTGTCCAATAACCATGAATGTGACAAGTATTTAAGTTCCAATGTGAATTAAATGGGTTATTCATGGGTTTTCGATATATATATATATACACAGGCAAATTTTGTGCAGGTAAATTTCATGTGAGATTCACCTCAAACAAGCTTATAAATGTACACGAAACTTACGTTCAATTAATGTGAATTGAGCTCAGCTAAGATGAACTTCAAATATTTATATAAAATTCAGTTTAAAACATGCGTTGTTCATGTTGACACAATAATTTGAATTTGAATTATTTTATATTCTGAAAGTACTTGTGGTTGATAAAATATACACAATATTTAATTTCATGTGTTTTAAATTTCTTGAATACATCACTCCCATATCATGTCTTTGTTTAGTAGTTCTGCATGTATCTGCTGTAAGAACTATTTGTACCAACGGCTTTCTTTATACATTTCACTTATCCTTCTAAGATGTTGCTTGAATGATAAAATCCTGTAATACATTATCAGCCATCAGACTCTTGGAATACAGTTGCTGTAATTAAAAAAAATAACCATAAAATATTGGCTTACCAATCATGCCAATCAAGCAAACTTACATATATATATATATACATAAATATCGTGTGAACAACTGGAGTAGAGAAATAATAGTTGTTGTGTTTTGCTACATGTATTTATCATGGTTGTTTTTTTCGCTTTTATGTAAATAAGGCCCTTAATTTTCTCTTTGGATTTGTTTTACATCTGTCATTCCAGGACCTTTTATAGCTTGCTAGATGCTGTATTGGTTTTGCTCATTGTTCAAAGCTGTACATACATGTAAAGTGATCTTTAGTTGCTAACATTCAGTCATTTTGACCTGATGGATAGTTGTCTCATTGGCAATGCTACTAAATATTTTCATTTTTTTTTAAATAATGAAAACTAACTCTATTCATACATGTGTACTACACATTACCTGTGAATATAATATATATATATTATATTCACAGGTAATGTGTAAATTGAAAACTACGTTCAAACCTCTGATCGCGTTGGATAAAAACCGCAATTTTTATACGTGTGCATGTCAAACAAATTTCGTTGTAGAAGGGTCTAAAAACAGCACAAACAACATTTTCCAAAAGACCAACAAAGTAAAAAAGTATATTTAAACAAAACGCATTTGACTAACAGTTCGAACAACTGATGTTCTTTAACTCTGCTGACTGCCATTGGCGACTGCCAAATAAAATTGATCACATGATGTAACAAACTGGATCTAAATATAAATTTAATACGTCATAGTGCAGGCGATTTGGTGTCACGATATCACAGTAGCATGGTTCGAATCCCGGAAAGGGAAGAACCAAAAATTTGCGAAAGCAAATTTACAGATCTAACATTGTTGGGTTGATGTTTAGACGAGTTGTATATACATTATGTACACAGCCATGTATCACCATCATTGATAGCGATCCGATGGATACATCTGTTGTAGAGTTGTCACTGACTCAGACGTACTTATGAATATAATTATTTTCTGTGACTGTATATTACATTAATTTGTAGGATCCTTTACTATAGATAATTTAGCTGATCTGTGACAATAACATCTTCATGCCTTATATATCATGTACTGTAGTACGCAGCTAGATTAAAACTGACGTGGAAAGGTAACACATGCCCACCGAAAGCTCTTTTTAAGAGAGCCCAGGTGGTCGTGTGGTCTAGCGGGACGGCTGCAGTGCAGGCGATTTGGTGTCACGATATTACAGTAGCATGGTTCGAATCCCGGCGAAGGAAGAACCAAAAATTTGCGAAAGCAAATTTACAGATCTAACATTGTTGGGTTGATGTTTAGACGAGTTGTATATATATATATATATATATATATATAGTAAGTACGTCTGATATATATATATATATATATATATATACAACTCGTCTAAACATCAATCCAACAATGTTAGATCTGTACATTTGCTTTCGCAAATTTTTGCTTCTTCCCTCGGCGGGATTCAAACCCATGCGACGAGGGAAGAACCAACAATTTGCGAAAGCTAATGTACAGATCTATCATTGTTGGGTTGATGTTTAGACGAGTTGTATATACATTATGTACACAGCCATGTATCACCATAATTGATGGCAATCCGATGGATACATCTGTTGTAGAGTTTTCACTGACTCAGACGTACTTATATATATCGAAGGAACAGACAACCTATGATGATCAGTCTATGGAAGGTGCGATACGATAAAAACTTTTCTTATATCAATGAGCGATATTGTCTTATTGATATTTTAAAAGTATCGCGTTGCTTATTTATGTATATAAGAAAAACACAGCACTTTAAATTTTACACGGACATAAACTTTAGCTTCTAGCTAATTTCTGAATGTATATTTAGACTCAATTGTTGTTTATATTTGAACAATAATTTTAAAAGTTAGTATTTGTTTAATTTTTCGTTGCCAAAAACAACATTTCCCGCATGAAATGTCTGCATGTTTACAATTGATATTAGACAATATCGCTCATTGATATAAGAAAAGTTTTTATCGTATCGCACCTTCCATAGACTGAGGATATCCTACCGTTTGTGACTACTCATAATCCGTCATTACCAAATGACTTCAAGTTTATAAAATTGAATTTTCCGATTTTACATCAAAGTGAAACAATGAAAAATTTGTTAACATAAGAATCAATCATTTATTGTAGAAGACAACCGAAAAATTTGAAACGCCAACTTACAAAAGCGCGATTTGATATAGTTAAAAAGATATCATCCGTACAAATTTGTGGCGATTCACGCTGTGGAGTATGTTCCAGAGACAATTATATATACTTAGAAATCGGCAGTACGAAATATTTCAAAAACGGTAAGAAATTTACAGTAAACGCAAATATGACTTGCAAATCAGAAAATTTAATCTATTGTATAACATGTGTCAACTGTAAACGTACTACATAGGTCAAACAGGAAATAGTGTGTGTGAACGGGTCAGGATCCATAAACAGCAAATACGGCAATCCGAATACAGACAAATTCCGTTGAGCGAATATTTAGACATTTGTGTGGGAGGAAAATTCAAATTTTTCCCGTTCTCCAAATGTACGGAACCAACAGAAGAATACCGTAAAGAACTTGAAAGAAAACTTATAAAAGTGTTTGACGCCAAGCTTAATGCTAAGTAGTTACATGAACAATAACGTTGCGTCATACTACGAATATTTTAAGAAGAATGACGTTACGTCATAATACTAATGTGTTCCCCATAACGACGTTCATAACGACGTTCATAGTCTTGAAAAGTCACAAGATGAACGAAAGCGCTAGACAATGCTGCTTTTAAAACTCTTTTTGTGTATTTAATTTTTAATATATATGTATACATATATACAACTCGTCTAAACATCAACCCAACAATGTTAGATCTGTAAATTTGTTTTCTGCACAGCCATGTATCACCATCATTGATGGCGATCCGATGGATACATCTGTTGTAGGGTTGTCACTGACTCAGACGTACTTTCGCAAATTTTTGGTTCTTCCCTCGCCGGGATTCGAACCATGCTACTGTGATATCGTGACACCAAATCGCCTGCACTGCAGCCGTCCCGCTAGACCACATCATCACCTGGGCTCTCAAAAAAAGAGCTTTCGGTGGGCATGTGTTACCTTTCCACGTCAGTTTATATATATAAATATGGCATTTGGACCTTAATGTCGACCAATTTAACCAGATACTCCTCAGGGTGCAGCTTTATACGACCGCAGAAGTGGAACCCTGAAGGTTTAGGCAAATATAGACACAACATTCAAGCTGGATAGCAGGAATAGTTGTCACCGTCAATTGTGAATTTCACGGTTGCAAATGCAGTTTTACTGGTGACAGTCACATTTCTTAAAACCTGGGTAGATAACTTTCATTATTTTTAAAGTAGGACAAGTTAGCAGACCTTTATAACATGTATATTAAATTTTAAAAATCCCAATGAAAGTTTTAAAGTGTATTGTACTACTTTTCGGACAAATTATATCAATAGTATAGAAAACTCCAAATATGGACAATTTTATGTATAGGGCGTCTTGAAATCTTTTTACAGCTTCCGAAGTGCTAATTTTTAACCTTTTTCAGCAGGACCAAACTCTATTTTCCTTAAAAATTAGGGACCCAATTTTTTTACCAGTGTTATTTCACCCCCTTTCTTGCAATTTGGGGCATTAAACATGGAGAAATAAATTTGAAAGGGGTATAAAAAGTAATGGCAAGTAACCCACTGTCAACACTAGGGAGAACAACGAAAATCAAGGGGCAACGGACTTTATGCATCTTTATTGACATTATGTACAGTAAAAAAAAAGAATATGAACTCGTGATACACACAGAAACGTAAACAAAAGAAATGAGCAGTGCCTTTTCCTATCATAAAAAAAAATACCCTGCTCTCCACTGGCACCCTGCCACTTTTTATTTCTAGCTGGAGCACTGTATATTGATGTTGTATTCATTTGAATTTTACCCAAGTAAGGCGAGTTGTCACTGTCATGACTGTTGGCAGGAGTATAATTAGGGATTGAAGTACAAAACATGTACGAGCATAAAAGCATAAAAGATTTATTTAAAGTCGGTTATACATATAAAAATACAACATAAGCTCTGTAGAGCTTTTATCCGACATATAAGCTGTCGGGTAAAAGCTGAAGTTCAAATTTTGGCATAGTAGCCCACATCTTATATTTTTTACACAATTTATATAGTTCTAAAAATGTGCATGATTATATTTACCTTTCATTTGACATTTTCAAGTACAAAAAAGTGATCCGGATAGACTTTTGTTGCGATGACTTTCTAAAATGTATGTATCGTGCCCCGGTTTCTTCCAGTTAATCGTTAATGTAACCGATTTCGATATATCTGTTAACGATAGCTTTTTGAACCATCTGTTTGAAAAACCAAAGTTCTTTGTCTGACCATTTCAAACATCAGCAGTTCCAGTTCCGATCCGAATACGGGCCCATATACTACTCTACACTAATCACTGCCTTCGGCTTTTTATCGTAACGCGCTCTTCAAGCGGTTTGACCTGGGTTGACCTTTCCTTGCTACTGAAGCAAATATGGCTGAACGTTGCTGATTGAGGATAATATTGTTATCAACTTTACCAGTATATATGAATAAAAACACTAACCGTAAGTAAAATGTGCTCAATCCAAATAATTTTACAAAATTAAAAAAATGCAAATCGTTGTATCGTTAGGTCGAAAAATTCAAAGCTGGCATGAAAAATCGATCGAATTTGTTGCATATTGCCACTATAAAAATTCATCCTCAATGGAGAAACATAAAATATTATCTTCTCGTCTGCGAAGTTGAAAAAAACACTTAACGCTGTAGATTTTGATATTAAATTACACATACTTTTAATAAACTGGCACCCAATCATCAGCTAATAAACTCGTTTGAAGAACAGACACCACAACTTCTCTAACTCGAGCCCGACGCCTAAAAGCAGGCATTTTTTTCATTGACACATTCACAGGCACTTGGTTTTCTTTCCATACCCGTATAAAAAAAACACAAGGTGGCTAACGGAAATTTTCAATGTGTCGCTTCAACCAATATGTTATTACTTCCACTTGCCCCTCTCACGAATAAACATACACCAGTCTGTCGGTAATTGATTTATCTTTACACTAAAACAACGTTCACGTACCTTGAGAATACCCCTCAAACAGTATAACACACTTCAGATGAGAATTATTGACCTTTTTCCAGACCATTGCATTTGTAAGTACTTAAATTCCGGTTAACTAAGGAAGTAAATATAACAGTGCAATCTGATTGGTCAAATGTATATGGTTACCTGTTTATTTATACTAGTTACTAGAAACCAAAAAAATGTTACCAATGGGATTTCACAGTTGTATTTACTTCCTAAGTTAACCGGAAGTTAAGTACTTACAAAATCAACGGTCTTGAAATAGGTCAATAATTCTCATCTCAAGTGTGTTATACTGCTTGAGGGGTATTCTCAAGGTACGTCAAAGTTGTTTAAAAAAAATATAGTAGACCTATTGCATACAGTATTAGAAAAACAGACCAAAACACATAAACCTTAACTTTAACCACTGAACCATGAAAATGAGGTCAAGGTCAGATGACATCTGCCACATGGACATGTACACCTTACAATCCTTCCATACACCGAATATACTAGCCCTATTTCTTATAGTATTTGAGATGTGGACTTGACCACCAAACCTTGTTCACTGATCCATGAAATGAGTCGAGGTGAAGTATTAACTGTCTGACGGGCACAATGACCTTGCAAGATACGCACATTCCAAATAAAGTTATTCTATTTCTTATAATAAGAGAGTATTTAACATTACAAACAATCTTAAACTTTTTTATCAAGTAGTCACTGAACCATGAATATGAGGTCAAGAGCATTGGACATGTGACTGACGGAAAGTTCGCAACATGAGCCATCTTTAACAAAGTATGAAGCATGAAGGTCTTCCACCTTCAAAAATATAAAGCTTTTAAGAAGTTAGCTAACGCCACCGTATCACTATCCCTATGTTGAGCTTTCTGCAACAAAAGTTGCAGGCTTGTAAATAAAAATTATGAGATTGTAATTGCTTATGAGACAATAATAAATGTGTGAAGTTAAAAGACTGCATATTTGACTGTATGTGTTTCACTATATGACCATGATGAAAACTTTAAAGTTCATATATGTAGAGTTGTAGTCTAACTGACAGCCTGTTTACCTCATACTGAGAATGTCTTGTATCTATGATGAGTTTATTTATTGTCATAGTGAAAGTACAAAAGTAAAAAGAATGAAAATGGCACATAACTTTTCCCAGAGAACCATACTTCTATCTGGTATATTTTACTATCAATGTTAAACCTTGAAACGAAAGATATGAACATAAGTCTTGTATTATGGGAAGGGGCACTGACTGACCTAAAAAGGGGTTGGGGGTTTCCAGTCATGTTTCAGTGATTCCCTATATAACAAACAAACATTTTCTAAGGAGGGGGATGGGTCACCCTGGGTCCGACTATAAATGGATAAAAACTGTCCCTTTATGTTCATAATGAGAAAAGGAAACATGGAAAGGCTTGCGTAATTTGGTTGACCAAACTTTCTCCGTTGACAACCGGATATATAAATTCAAATCATCATGTATACCTGTCCTAGTTTATGTTGCAGCATTTGTGCTTGTTTTCCCTTTGGATTTGGGAGATACTATGCGCCTAACATACATTTCAATTATATCTGATTCACGTTTCCCTCCATGTTAATTTTCCAAAGGGTTGGGGAAGATCACTTAGATAAGAATGTACACATAATTGACGTCCTGTGTGGGACGTACATTTAATGCTCATTTTTTAAATCTAGGAAAAGTGGTTTAAATTTTGGGAAGAATAATAAAATTGAAGTATTTCAAGCCGGTAACTAATGGTTCTAAGAAAAAAATATTGCGTAGATAATCGTTCCAAAATTTGAAACGAACTTCGAAAGCCGGTGGCAGTGATTGATATTAGTAAAGGAAAATAGTTCCGGAACGGAAACGATCACTGTCCGGAGTTTGCAGACGAGCGTCCTTTCGCGTCATATTATAAAAAAACGACCACGGTGAAAAGATTTCCGGGTTTCCGTATTCGAGGATACAAGCTTTCGTACATTTACGTATAATATCAGATGTGAGAGTCAATTTTCCAAACTTCACCATCATGCCCCCTCAGCACAGTTATTTAATTTAGAATGGAACAAAATGTGAATAATTTATGAATAATAGATACATGATTGAATATTCTTTATTTGGAGACATACATACATGTATGCTCTGAGAATAATGATCCTTTATTCTATATTTTTGCTTTTAAACTTACTTTTTTTTGTCCTTATTTAATTCCCAATTCTCGATTACAGACTAAGTTCACGAGTGTCATTCGGTTTATCGAGAGAAATGTTCGTGAAAGAATATCTAACGGCGTCAAGTATTGAGAGGCAATCATGAAAGTTCTGGTAACGGATCGTGAAAAACATTTAATCGAAAAGATATATGAAAGGTCAGTAAACATTCTAATTTAATTAATTACACAGACACATTTACGACAAAATAAAACTGTCTGTCAAAATGGTTCAACATTATGATCAGTATGTCAGAATATCCAGTTTCAAAAGTACATAATGTAGTTTGTATAAAACGACAAAGGCAGACTGCTTTTCAACATTTCAATGACATAAAAAATGTAAACAAACACGATTTTTTCACAAACTCGACTAGATAAACTACGTTTATCAGAATTATGGCATTATAGTTATTTTGTATGAATATAATCTGAAACTTGGTAAATAAAGAACTTTTTACACAAAATTGATTTTTTTGATCGTGAAAGATCACGTACAGCATTTTTGAAGATCAGGAAAAGGATCGCGAAAGATCTAATGCTACGAAGACGTTTAAAGTATTCTTCCATTATATGATAAATGATATTTGTTATTGGTATTAAGAAAGGCTAGATTGGTCAACATCCTCAATAGGTTTAAGCATTTCAAAGTATTAATATTTTCAGAAAATGAAAAGAAAAAGAAATAACAACTACGGCAATAAGAAAAGACAATGGGTGACAAAACGCCGAAAAAAACAATCCAGTGCAGGTGAACCAATGGAAGAGGTTGAAGATGCAGATAACGTTACAGAAGCAACACACGAATATTGCGAAGATAATGTATTGATGATTCGTTAATCTATAGGATAACTGTCTGTTGTTATGATTGTAAGGTGTATATTTTCGACTTGTGCAAGGTTTCAACTAACATTGAACTCATTATCATGCATCATTGGGCAATGTTTGATTTATGTTGTTTGGCCTTTTGAATATATACCTGTATGCTATAGCGACAAGGTGTTTCGTGTATGGTGTACATGTCTGTCTGCATGTTTCTTATATGACCATGATGACTTCAATTGTGTTTGATTTATTAAATGATAATAAGATGTATATGTCTGGCTGTCGGTCAGGGTTCATATACTTTTGACCTTATGTTCCGAATTAATTGGTCAAGCATAACTTTTACATTTGTCAGTTTCTAAAGCACTGTAAGGATCGGAACACATTTATTTGGTGTACGGGATATTTGTAGAGATCTGTATGGCATGGTTCATCTGACCTTGACCTTTTTTTTATTAAACATTGACAATCTTAAGCCCATTTGACACTTCTATCAAAACCCTTGATATTATAGACGTTCAACAAATATACTATCATAAGTAGAGCCAACAAGACATCTCATCATTTGCGCTTTGCTATTCTATAGTATGTACTATATAGTTAAATCAATCTTTATCTGCGTTGTTTATGAAGAACTTTAAAAGTTCTGTTGCACAAAATGTTGGTTATCGTTCAATCCCAAATTGCACATGAAATGTGCTGTTTTTGATATGATTTTTTGTTTGATGGATAACATTTTGGTTTAAACGTTGCATATCCATATTATTGGCTAACTAATGTCGGTCTACCTGAAGTGCACTAGACCGATTCACAAAGCTGAATTTTTCACACTTTTTCAGACACGTCATTAGTTGTTGTTTTTTTTTACTTTCGAGGTAAAGTATTGAATAGAAAAAAATGATAAAAGCTTAAATGTTCATCCTTATCAAAATAGTTACAGGCTTCAACCACTTGCAGATATATCAAATTGTAAAAGAAATACTGATTTCTGATTACTAGTATTAAGTCTGGTCACGCATTTTCTTTCACGATCGAAATAATACGTTGCCTGATCTTTCACGATCAAGTTTGATAGAAATTCAACAAATTCAAAGTTTTCATAAACACATTAACGCTTTTAATGGAAGAACATACTTTAATTTTACTGTACTATCAGATACACCAAAGATTGAATTTCAAATATATCATGATATTCTGAAATATGACCATTATAGGTACAAAAAGCGTGTTAATTGTAATTAATTACATAGACACGCATTGCGCCTTTTGTGTTTTTTTCAAAAAGTACTTCATATTTTCTTTATCTTCTTCCATAGTAATTTTGAGGAAGTTAAACCATTTTGACAGACATACTTTGTTGTTCGGATTTGTTCCGCGTTTTGAAAATTAAGCTATTTTTTCAGAGATTCCGAACAAGAATGTACATAAAATGTCTTTCACGATCCGTTATCAGACCTTTCAGGATCGTCTCTCAATACTTGACCGCCGTTAGATAATCTTTCACGATCAGTTCTCTCGATAAACCGAATGACACCCGTGAACTTAGTCTGAAATCGAGAATTAAATAAGGACAACATAACAGTTAGTTAAAAAGAAAAAATATAGAATAAAGGATCATTATTCTTAGAGCATACATGTATATATGTCTCTAAATAAAGAATATTCAATCATTTATCTATTATTCATAAATTATTCACATTTTGTTCCATTTTAAATTAAATAACTGTGCTGAGGAGGGCATGATGGTGACGTTTGGAAAATTGGCAAACGAGAATTACTCTAAATCAGAACATAATTAAATGTAACTGTTAGACAGTTACAGTGTAATAAATAAAAATTATTTACATATATTTTACAAAATGAGGTCACAGAAAACACAGATTTTTGTTATTACTAATAAGAGTCTGCAATTTGAGTATCACTGTCAGTGGCGGTTCCCAGAGGGTGAGGGTAAGGGGCAGGGGCGTAGAGAGCATACACCCCCTTTGCTTGGACATTTTTGTTGTAAACTGATTAATCAATCAAGACTGCAAGACAAGACTGTGAGAACTTTGCCGTGTATTATGAATGCGACAATTCTTTACTTAAAATGATGTTTTTGCGGGTATTTACTCATTATGTTAAAGTCATGTGATTCGTTATGGTGGAGATGACCAGTTTGCCGTAAAAACGTCACTCAGTCATTTTGAAATTCAAATTACAGTAACACATGGATAGAATGAGGATGACAATCATGACATCTTCAAAGCGACACAGGATTGAGCAAAAATGTGTTGACTTCTATTTCACAATTCCACAAGACAGAAGGTTATACTCTTTTATACTTTCATGAAAAAAGCAATATTACTTACTTACGAAAACATGTGTAACCCTATACGCCTCAGCCTATTTTAACTAGAAATAACATAGCTGAATGACAGTACCCAGTCAACATAAGCTCTAGATACGAACCATTTGTTTGAGAAGGCAGTCTCAGATATTTGAAAGAAAAAATCTGACTCTGGTTTTTGCCTTTTAAAAACCAAAATTATTGCATTATCTGGATTGAAAACATTAATCTTGTCCACTTTTTTTATATTAGAGACGAACATTTCCAACAGAATTATTTAGCATAAAAATACACATGATGAATAGAAAACCGGGCGTATTTTTTTGGGGGGCGGGGGTTTGCATGTGTCACTGTAATGTCAATTTCGCCGAACTGATATATTTAATATCTTTTTTCAAGACCATACTGTAAGCAGCTGCTGGGTGTGGCCTTTATGTCTCCATCGATCGTCATTCAAAAACTCGTTGTCATTTTAGACTCACTCTTAGCCTTTGGTTAATTTGGAACCCCTTACTTCCCTTATTTTGTTGGTTGAAACATTTGCATAAAAATTGCTTGTTTGTCTTTCTTAAATCGTTTCGGTCGTATTGTAAATTTCATCAAATAGCCCGGCGTATATCTGGTTTACAACAAGAAATCTGTGAGGTAATTCTTACATAACATATAACAAGGGAGAATTTTCCTATCTATTTTTTACTGAAAATTCCCACATGTAATTATATATCAGTACATAGCTTTGGTTCCATACTATCATTTTATAAAAGACAATTAGTAGGGAGAATACAGCATACAAATTTAAAATGTCCAACCCTTACACTGTACACCAACTTTAAAATATACATTCCCAAATAAAGAACCATTAAAAATATTCATTTTACACTTATTTTATGGTTTTTAGCCCCAAAAAGCCCTTTTTTTCCCTCAAAAAAATCTTCAACAATGAGTTAAGCCCATACCGCATAATCAGCTAAAAGTTTCAAATTCCTACTTCCTCCTTCATTTAGATTGCATTTTAGGCGGATACAAAGGGTTGGGTGGGGTGTGGGGCTAAATGTTGGACTTGATCTTTTTGTCCAAGTTTAAACAATATATTTTGTTTTATAATTTTCCCCTCATGAACTATGCAAACATTTTTAACACTATTTTCTCATTATATTCAACAGAAAGCTCACCAGTTCTTATTTTCACATGTTTGTCAAAATGACCAATCAAATCAAAATTTTACTTACTAAATTTGCCGTGAAATATTCTAAAACATAAGTTTCCAAATGTTGAAGTTCCTAACTGTTTATAATTCAAAGTACCTGCATTCACTAACTTATTTCTAAGGTTTCTGTTGCACGTCATAGAAGCGGATTTAGAGCACTCTGCCCCTCAACTTTTTGTGGGCAAAAGTTGATTGTATTTTTAAGGTATCACTGAAGCATGATAGAGGCCTCATCTTTAGCAGTCAGTGGGACCCCTTAGCAGAGGCGGATTTAAGGGGGACAGGGCCCTCCCTTTTTGAGAAAAAGTGTGATTGATTATATTAGGAATCACTGAAGCATGACCGCCCACCCCCTTCTTAGACAGCCAATGGGCCCCCACTTATGAACATTTCTAGACCAGCCACTACTTATGAAAAATGCTGGAACCGTCACTGGCACAATTTTTAGTTTTATGTCATCTTAAGTCCAACGGGTTACTGTTGTTTGTATCCTTCATTCTTTTAATTTTTCTCAATTTATTGGATTTATGGCGGTAATTAACTACTACTTCGATTGGTATTGAGTACCGTATGGAACGAAGTAGGTACACTTAAGTGACTAGTGTTTGTCGTGATTTAAACACGATAGTAGTGTTTCTTTCCCGTAAACCTTATGAGCCGCATTGAACAGGATAGATTACCTTAGACCTCAAACAGTTACACTCTGAAACATTTTCAAGAACTTTCTATATGCTCATCTGTATTTTCTTGTTAGCATAGTTTTTTACTTGGACATATATCAGAATGATCAACAAGTCAATCATGTATTGGCAATGTTAATTGGTCACGTTTGTTCGAACAACCAAACCAGGTAATATTTAATTTTAGCCTCACATGTACAATATACATTTAGTCATTTTTATAACACAAGGGTTACAAATAAGAAAATCATAACTAAGATATGCAAATCTATAATCAAGTGCCATAACTTACTGTATGAAGCATCTATTTGTTCTGAGACTACTATAACACATTTGTGTAACTGTTATAGTATTCTCAGATTTTGTTTAAGAATTATAAGGATTAAACACATTTTTCAAACTGGGACTCTTACTCACAAACATTCCCAAAGGACTTTATTCAGTTTAGTTAGTGAGTTAATCGGCCTGGTTTATACATCAATAACCTCTAGAAATAAATGTTTAATCCTAGAATCATTGAGATATTACTGATAAAGCTATATTAGTCCTTCAAATTAATTTAGGTATCTAGGAATTTGAAATCAAAGATGTATACACACATATATATGTACAAATTCCGCCATTATGACTCTACAAGAGATAAATGTAAATCTTTTTGTAGTTGCATCTAATCCACTATCAAGGGAGATAATTTATGCCAAATAAAAAAATACTTATTAAAATCTATTGATGATTATATGTGCCCCTTTTATGGAAAATCTTCAGACAAAGGTGAACAGCGTTAATGGTTAAATTCTTCAAATATAAAATGGAATAAATATTGGAATACATAAAATTCAGGTGAATTTGTATCTCATACTTGTATGTTACAAAAATTGAACTAAAAAATGTTAAATTTCTCTAATGAATTCCATATTTTCATTCAGTTAACATTAAATATAACTTTTTCACATGATCTTTGTTATTGTGAATTGTTCACATGATTTAAGTGTGAACTACTCACACGAATTTCACTAAAATTAAATTGTTTTTAACATGTTTAAAGTAAATTAGGATTTTCAATGGAATACATGTCTTGCAAGTTAAAAGAGGTTAATAAACAATTTTATTTTTTTAATTTAATTTTTGTTTTCATGTGGATTTCACGTGACTAATTTATCGTAAAAATCATGTGAAAAATTTAATTTAACTTCATGTCAACAAAATTTACCTGTGTTATTTACACGTTTTTATTTTTATTTATGCATTTTACTATACATGTGTTACACATGCAAATATCGCATGTGTCACATGCGTTATCCAACACATACGTGACACAGGTGTATTTCTGACACATGCTATGCACATGCGTTTGTTACGCATGTGTACAACGCATAAATCCCATGCGTTGCAAGAAGCATGTGTATTACGCATGTAGCACACCTGTGACACATGCGTTTTTAGGTACATGCGTGACACATATGTCGCATTTTTGCCCTAGTATACTAGATAATATTTTACATTTATAGTGTTATCACATTAATTGTTTTTGGCATAACCAGCTACATACATGACGATTAAAAAGGAATACCTCAGCCTGTCACGAAGTTCATGGAAGTTTATCTTATTTCAATTCTTTTAACGTTCATGTGTTGTCTTGGTTCACTTTGACTCGCGTGCGTATCAAAATCACAGAAAGCATGATTAAATGATGTTTCGTTTAAATTAAGTTTAACATCAAACTTTAGAAAATTACGTACTTCAGCGTCAAATCACATCATAAATGATCAGCCATCTTTGATTTTCTTGCCATATGTTCTTGTTAAATCGTCAAATCGTCACAACTATTTACACAACATTCTTTAATTTCAGTTAAAGGTATTCATTATTGTATTAATACAAAAAAGTGTAACATCTTCTGTTGTAACGATCCAGTAGTTTTGAATAGTGACCAGCTAGTGTACAAATGACAAAGGATTTTTAAAGTAGAATATGTTATTTGTACATTTAAAAAAAAAGGTTAATTTAGTCAAGAGTAGGAAAATATTTTTATTAAAGGGAGAAGAAATACTTATTTTAAAAATCTCAATAGATAAGTCTCAAAACACTTTTCAATTTATATTGCACATTTGTTTTTGTAGAAGTCCACCATGTTAAAAAGCATTTATCTTTTGTCAAAAGACACCTACTTAAAAATATGTATAGTTGATATATTCTATGATATATGGTAAATATTTTGTCTGTCTCGGTTTTCATTCAACTCAGAGCGATTTAGTACACTCGCTTTTTATATGGGATTTTGGACAAATTTTTCACTTGAGGTTACATTACGTGCGGTAAATATAGATAATAACTATATCAAAGTATAGTTTACAAAATCAATGTTATCTGGAAATTTTATTAGACATGTAGCTTCATGTACACACACTAAAAAAATTACTTAGTAATTTTTCTTAACTTATTAGAGTAATTATATTAATTATATATTTACTTACTATTACTTACAATTACTTACTTTTACTTAGTTTTACTAAATATTCTGAAGGAGTTACTTGAAATTTTTTTAATTAATTTTTACATGATTTAAGTAATCCAAATAGTTTTAAGTCAAAAATGATTACTTGAATTTAGTAAAACTATTTAAAAAATCACTTCTGGTTACTTGAAAAAAAACCTTCTCATTACAAGGTTGGATTAGATAATTTACTTAAATTGATTACTGTAAAATTTTTTCTATATATTTACAACTTCTTAAATAAATATTGCGTCTAGATAAGATTTCGATTTGATTATCAAATCGAAATCTTATCTAGACTCAATACAGATAAATAACAATTTGGTGTTTGGTATCTAGCCATTTGCTGTAATAATTTTTTGATTGTGAGTTTAGGTCTTGTGAATTGATTTCTTAAAATAATTATATTCACAGACGTACTTATGAATATAATTATTTTCTGTGACTGTATCTTACATTAATTTGTAGGATCCTTTACTATAGATAATTTAGCTGATCTGTAACAATAACATCTTCATGCCTTATATATCATGTACATTTTGTACTGTAGTACGCCGCTAGATTAAAACTGACGTGGAAAGGTAACATATGGCCACCGAAAGCTCTTTTTTAGAGAGCCCAGGTGGTCGTGTGGTCTAGCGGGACGGCTGCAGTGCAGGCCATTTGGTGTCACGATATCACAGTAGCATGGGTTCGAATCCCGGCGAGTGAAGAACCAAAAATTTGCGAAAGCAAATTTACAGATCTAACATTGTTGGGTTGATGTTTAGACGAGTTGTATATACATTATGTACACAGCCATGTATCACCATCATTGATGGCGATCCGATGGATACATCTGTTGTAGGGTTGTCACTGACTCAGACGTACTTATGAATATATATATATATATATTCATTAAATCAAATAGTAAAAAAAGTAAAAAGTTTACAGTTCCATTCTATCGATTTCATCCTTCCATTGGGACTCTCCAGAATATATGATGTAGTGTCGCAATAGGCGACGTCGTCAAGGATGTATATGACGTTCCGTCATTGTTCGTTATTAATAATTCTCTGGATTTAAGTTTGATCGGAACATTTTTTTGAAATAACGTTCCATCTCTTTCCTATATGCTTCTTCCCGTCTACATTTAAAAATAGGCATTATTTGAAAATGCAAGTGTCAAGATGTGCACTTATTGGCGAATTTCTGTATTGTGAGTGTTTTATTTGTTCTTTGTGAACTCGTACCCGTTCACAGAGATTATTCCCGATCTGTTCAATATAATTTTCGATACAACCAGGACATGTGAAGCAATAAATAAGATTTGGTGTCTTACAAGTCATATTGGCTTTCACATGAAATTTTCTGCCATCTTTAAATGATTTCGTCTAAACATCAACTCAACAATGTTCAATCTGTAAATTTGCTCTCGCATTTTTTTAATTCTACCCTCGTCGGAATTCGAACACATGTAACTTAGATATCGTGACACTAAATCGCCTGCATTGTAGCCGTCCAGCTAGACCACACGACCACCTGAGCTTCACAAAAATGAAGCTTTTGGTGGCCCGGTGTTACCTTTACACGTCAGTTTTAATCTAGCGTCGTACTACGGTACATTACATATGAGACATGGAAATGTTTTTTTACAGATCAGCTGAATTATCTATAGTAAAGGATCTTACAAATTAATGTAAGATACAGTCACAGAAAATAATTTTATTTATAAGTACGTCTGAGCCAGTGACAACTCTACAACAGATTTATCCACCGGATCACCAGCAGTGATACGTGGCTGTGTACATTATGTATATACAACTCGTCTAAACATCAATCCAACAATGTTAGATCTGTGAATTTCCTCTCGCAAATTATTTGTTCTTCCCTCGCGGGAATTCGAACGCATGCTACTGAGATATCGTGAAACCAAATCGCCTGCATTGTAGCCGTCCAGCTAGACCACACGACCACCTGAGCTTCATAAAAATGAATCTGTTGGTTGCCGGGTGTTACCTGTCCACGCCATTCGTACTACAATACATAATATATGAGGCATGGAGATGTTATTTTTACAGATCAGCTAAGATCTATAGTAAAAGAGGGGCGAAATATACCAAAGGGACAGTCAAACTTATAAATCTAAAACAAACTGACAACGCCAAGGCTAAAAGTGAAAAAGACAAACAGAAAAACAAAAGTACATATGTCACAACATAGATAACTAAAGAATAAACAACACGAACCCCACCAAAAACTAGGGGTGATCTCAGGTGCTCCGGAAGGGTTAGCAGATCCTGCTCCACATGTTGCACCGGTCGTGTTGCTTATGTGATAAAGGATCTCACAAATTAAATAGTAAATAGAACCCATGCTCCTGAGATATCGGGACACCAAATCGCCTGCACTGTAGCCGTCCAGCTAGAACACACGACCACCCAAGCTTCATAAAAATTAATCTGTTGGTTGCCGGGTGTTACCTTTCCACTTCAGTTTTAATCTAGCGTCGTACTACAGTACATGATATATAAGACATGGATATAAATATAAGATATAAATTCCATGTTCCTGACTTTGTACAAGATATATTAAGAAAACAATGGGGGATTGAACCTGGTTTTGTGGCTATCCAAACCTTGCACTGTTATAGTAATGTTAAACATAACACTATATTGACAAGAATGCATGAAAGGAGTACAGTACAAATAAATACAAGAACATTCAGAACAGATCAATATACAAATAAACAATACAATAGCACATTTCGACATGATAACAAGGAATCAAGTCGATCACGTAAAACAACATAGGACAACACACACAAACAGCACAACAGGAACAACGAACTGTTTGTAAGACGACTGGATCAACGCCGCGAAAATGGCGTACCAGATTGATTTCTGAAAAAAAATGGGTTAAAATCAAGAATAGGGTGCGGGAATTTCTCGCTGCATTGATGACCTGTTGGTGATATTCTGCTGTTGTCTGTTCTATGGGCGGTTGTTGTCTCTTTGACACATTTCCCGTTTCTATTCTCAATTGTATTGTCATTATGCTTTTTGATGTTTTGAACAACAATTATAAAAACAATTAAAAACCATTTGTTCAGAGAACAATTGAAGGTCTTTCCACCTAAATGTATTTTGATATGAAAGTTATGAAACTAAGTTTAAAATGTCATTTCAATCGTCAAATGATAGCTTATCGTACGGTGATTCCAATAATTTATGGTTTCTATACAAATTTTTTCAATCAAGGAGATAATTTCTTACTTCCGGTTTGAAAAATGCTATTTCCGATAATATCTGAAAATTTACTTGACACAGATTCCAAAAATATCTGGTTCTATATACTTGTATATTTATAAAGTACCAAAAAGAGCTACTTCCGGTTTACACAAGGTCACTCCCGGTTGTTTTTTCAAGGTTATATGGTTTGATACCTTTTCCCAAAAGTTAATGGCTTTATCATGTATACATATGAGGTAAAAGCAAAGGTCAAACTCTAGAACGTCAAATTCAGCTATGACCGTGAGAACAATTTCAAGGTCATAAACCAAGGACCTCAAATCAAAAGACCGTAGGTCTTAATTATATTAGGTTAATCAGTTATATCACAATACGCGTATTTTTAAATACAAGAGGGGAGAAAACTCACATTTACGTTCAACGTACCCTTACAATCAACATTTACGTGTTACGACATGTCTCAACTAACAATTTAGAAAAAAAAAATTTGTCGATATCATATACGGTTTCTAGAAATCAGTGGAAACAAACCAAATTAAAAAAATAAAATATGACCTTGACCTTTGACCTTGACCTTTTTTTTGGTTTGGACCAATGACCTCAAATCAAAAGATTCTAGGTCTCGATCACTTATGGTTTACAAGATAGAATTGCATATCTCTTATATCAAATGCATAAGGGGAAATAACTCTCATATGGAGTGTTCATATTGCTTCGGTTAACATAGGACAAATCATGAGAAGGATATAACTAGCAATTTTGTAAAATGAATTTGTTGTAATCTTTTACGGTTGCAAAGGAGTTGTGGACACAAGGAAAACAGTGTTTGGGAATTTTTCTCCTTCAAAGAAAAGTATTATGTTACGCAGGGTAATTTTCAAAAGTGCATAAACTGTTCGATATCATATACCAAATATCTAAGCAACATATTGCGAAACAAATATTTATCGCAAGAACAAAAATTAGGCGGAAGAAAAAAAAATAATCAGAAGAAAAACAATAGGTCTTTCCACAGAAAAGTGGAAAGACCTAATGATATAGAATTGTAATACTATTTGATAATTAATTGTATCATCAATCTTGATATTTCTTTTAAATCTAACTGTAAATTAAATGAACTGTTTACATATACTTGCTTGAAACTAAAATCTTATAACTGAACTTCCTTCTAAATTGAGTGATCCTTTCTAACAACTTATCATCACAGGTAATCAATCTAAATCTTCAAAGATACGAGGTAAACAACTTTGTTCGTCAGACATAGATTTTTTATTTTAAAAATCAAAGGAATACAAAACCTTGGAATACATACAAAACGATATATATACAGTTATAGTATTCCTCACGCTACATTCTGTAGATAACATTCTCGTCCACTTTAACATTGTGTTTCTCCGATTTTTTTGGTCATCTGTCTACATTAAATCCGTTGTATTTGCTTTGAATTATACTTTAGTCTTGGAAAATGCGATCTGTCTAGATCTGTTACATGTATTTTTCGATTGATCTAGATATGATGAGTATAAACATAATCTGAAACTTGGTATGTACAAAAACTTACAAATTATTCTTCAAATATATGATAATTAATATTTGTTATTGGCATGACTGACCCGGGTCTCTTTTGTTGATGAATATGCCTATAATCGTGAATTACCATTGGATCTAATTATCTTATACTGATATACCACACAGACTTGGTAAATTATATCAATATATTTAGTTTATATAAAGTGGGATATGTTATGGACATAATTGTGCAAATCGTGATACCAGCATGAAATTTGGTATAAAGGTTGACTAAATGATACTTAAAAAAAATCCGCTGCTGGCCAGAAAAAAAATCATTTCGGAAATTGCTTCAATACAAATTGACAATACTCGTCAATCCTTTAAAAGGTGTGTTATATGTAAAATCCAATGTTAGATTTGATAAAACGTAAATGACAGTTCCTAAATTACGACTAGGCAATACATTAAAGAAACTAAAGGTGACTTCCGGTATCAAAATGCCTGCAAAAAAAAACAAAAAATTAAACTTTCAAGCAACTTTACTTGGGATGTAAATCCTTGAAAGATGTGTTATAGGTATAATCCAATGTAAGTTATGATAAAACGTTAAACAAATTTCCTAAGTACGACAAAACAACAAATAAATGAAGAAAAATAGTGACTTTATGTTCCAAAATGGCGGCACATACGTAGAAAATATTTTTTTATAATTTCCATCAACTTTACCAGTGTTATTTTAAAAAAAATTATAGCTACGCAACTGAATAGGAGTAAAAAGACATAAAATAGTTCGTGCTTCTTCTCTTTAATTTATTACTAACTGAAGAGCCAAACACTCGTTGTTAAGTTTAAATGCCTAGTTTGGTAAGAAAGGCCGGTTGCTTATTTTATAATTATCTGCTAGTTGCCTATACAACAACCAGTACAAGGAGGGCCAGCATGGTAGCATCTACAGTTACCAACACAGCTTGATTTTCGCCTGCGCATTATATTGGGTGTGTTTTCTTATACAAATTTAATTTTGTTTTATTTTGTATATAATTTTGAGATCTCCTTTTTATGCCAATTACATTTATAAAGCAAACATCCCCATTAAATTGCCATTCAAAGTATTAATATTTTCAGAAAATAAAACAAACCAACGAAATAACAAAAAGTAAAAACACAAAAATACCGAACTCCGAGGAAAATTCAAAAAGGAAAATCAAAAATCAAAAGGCAAAATCAAAAGTCCAAACACATCAAACGAATGGGTAACAACTGTCATATTCCTGACTTGGTACAGGCATTTTCTAATGTAGAAAATGGTGGATTGAACCTGGTTTTATAGCTAGCTAAACCTCTCACTTATATGACAGTCGCATCAAATTCCATTAAATTGTCAACGATGCATGAACAAAACAAACATACTCAAAGAGTAAAAATGTCAAAAATAGGGGTACAACAGTCAATATTGTGTTATCATCTTAATATCTCTACATAAACAACAAATGTAACAAAGAAGCACAAAAAGGCATACATTAATTTAACATTCTCATTTTGCTTTTCTTATACGGCTGAATTTATCTATGTAAAGTCTACCCATAATGATAGAAGGTTTCATTACTGGTTTAAAAATGCGCGTATGAAATTCGCACAGGTAGACATAAAAATAATTTTGTCGTATGACGGCATATATAAATGAAGACTTACGTAAAGTTTATATAACAAAAACAGACTTAAAAGTAAAAGTAATAATAATAAATAAAATAATGGTGTGCTTTAAAGTATGACGGGATACATAAGTACAGTTTCACGTCAAATACGCTGAATTTATCTATGTAAAGTCTACCCATAAATGATAGAAGGTTTTCATTACTGGTGTAAAATAACGCGTTTGAAATTCGCACAGGTAGACATAAAATAATTTTGTCGTATGTCGGCATACATAAATACAGACTCACGTAAAGTAGATATACCAAAAACCAGACTTTACAGTAAAAGTAGTAATAATAAATAAAATAATGGTGTGGTTCAAAGTATGACGGGATACATAAGTACAGTTTCACGTCAAATGTATATCATGAAAAACAGACTAAACAGAAAAAGTAGTATTATTGAATAAAATAGTTTTGTCATTCATAGTATTCAAGATCCTTAAGTAAAAGTAATATCAATCAATGAAATAATTTTGCCGTTCAAAGTATGTGGTTTTACATAACCACGGAGTCACTTCAAATGATTATCTAAAAAAGACTTATAAAAGAATTCTATAATACGTAATTAAGATGATAACAAACGTCAGTACGCAAAATCTACCCTTCAAGACCATCTTGTATTATTTGTGAAGTTGATACGGAATATTTATCAACCAGTTCTGGGTATCTTCCGATGAACTTTTTTAGAAAAAGGACGAGACGTTCTTTGACATACCCCTGGTTCATCAACTTTCTGCTCAGACACTGGTGACGTTTTACAAAGTCTGAATAGGAGCTGCAAGCTCTTGAATACCTAATAAGTTGGGAAATGTATATTCCATATGCAGGTGAAGTTGGTATATTACTACTAAGGTGGGGGAAATTGATAATTTCAAAATTAAAATCGTCTCGTTTGTCATAGATTCTGGTACTGAGATGACTGTGTGTGTCAAATTCGAGGTATAAGTCTAAAAATGAGGCGGAGGAAGCCGTGTCTGTGGTCTCTTTAATTTCTAGTTCTGGTGGGTATATTAATGGAATCCAATCAGAAAAGTTCGGATTGTTAATGGAAAGAACATCATCAATATATCTGAAAGTGAAATTAAACAACCTGGCTTCTTTGATCTTCTTGTTTTTGACAAGTGTCTGAAGGAACTCCGATTCATATGAAAATAAGAAGAGGTCAGCAAGGAGAGGCGCACAGTTCGTTCCCATAGGAATGCCGACAATTTGTTGAAAAAGTCTACCTCCAAATTCAACAAATATGTTGTCAATAAGAAATTCCAGCATACTGATCACTTGTTCCTCTGTGTAGTATGTTTTACTCTTTTGTTCCTTATTAACAAAATATGCCTTATGGTATCCCAAAGTGATAAATTTATAGCGTATGCTACCATTTTTATGATGAAAAGCATTGTGGATTATTTCTTTTAGACGGTTTTTCAATTTCACATGGGGAATGGTTGTATACAAGGTTGAAAAATCAAAAGTTTTAATAGAACTAATTTCAGAAAAAGACCGAGATTTAAAATTATCAAGAAGTTCTTTAGAGTTTTTCAGAATCCACATATGGTTAATACCACTACGTGAGTAAACAGTTTCACAGTATATCTGAAGACCCTCTTTAACTGCGGACAGAATTTTAGTCAGTCTAATGGACAATTCTTTAGTAGAACAAGCAGATGAGCCGGCAATGTACCGTTGTTTGTACGGAATTTTGTGAAGTTTAGGTATCCAATACAAACAAGGTAAGTCCTCCGATTTGTTGTTCAATGCAATGTTCATAGAAGCCATGAAGGACTTATGATTCGCCAAAATCTCATCCTTGTCAAATGATATGTTTTTGTATGTGGGATTACCTGAGTGTTCATTTATTCCTAATTCTTTTATAAGACACTCGTAGTAATACGATTTACATACAAAGACAATATTATTTGAAGCTTTGTCCGCAGGAACAACAACATACTTATTTTGAAGAGATGATAGACATTTCACAGCCTCTTTGTCACTGAAAATGGACTTAGGTCGATCATTCACACAGTTTTTCAACTTATGAATGCGACGTTTTATCAGAGACCTGATTGTTTTTACCCATTCTGACAAAGTGTCCAGTTGAACTTCTTCTCGCTTAGCCCATGCTCTGGCGTAGTTCTCAATGGAATCCATAATTATTTTGAAGTTATGGTTCCAATTGATGTGTTGGGGTTCTCTAAACTTAGGACCACGAGAAATCACCTTTCGGAGATTTTCATGTTGAATTATGTTTAGATCCCCAGTAATAACATGGCCAGAGGGGCTGTAATTGTAAGGCGAGTTGGAACAATCACATGTCAGAGGTTTTTTTAGGTATTGTTCTAAATCAAGGTCATGTAATGCTTGTTTATAATTAAATATTTTGGGTGCAATGGTTTTGGTGTAACTGTAGGATACAATAGGAACAGACTGATTTTGAAAATAAATAGGAATTTTAGATGTTACCTCCTTGTTATGTAGAACGTTGCTGATGTTGATTGCATCAATTCCTCTATTGTTAAAGTGAACAGGAAGGAATTTCCTCTTTTCCTCATGTAAAGGTTCCGATCTTACTGGTTTAAAGAGACGGAAAAGAGCTACATCACAAATTATACTGACAAGTCTGTATATTGGAGAAAATGTATTAGTACCTCCTTTGTCAAGTGCATAATCTCTCAAACATTTTAGAAAATTAACCGGCAGTGAAAAAAGAATAGTTCTAATGTAATGTAACCCTAACGGATGATGCAGATGAGAAAGAAGGTCATCAAAGCTTCCAGAGGCCGATCTAGATTTGGAAGACTTTTTTACATTAGGCCGATGGTAACGTTTTTGTCCATGACTACGTTGGTTTCGTAAGGTAGTATTAAATAAACTCATTACATTAACATCACTGCAGGCTGGACTTGACAAATTTCCTACTCCTTTGACATTATCATTGCACCCATATGGCATTGCAGTACCTAGTTCCCGTATCCAGAAATTTTCTCTATCTTTTCGGAAAGGAGTACTAAGTACTGGACTATTTGTGTGGTGATAAATTTTCTCGATGATGCGTACTTTCATAGATAACGAAGGGTCATGGTCCGGTTGATTAAAGTGGTTATAAAGAACCCTGAATTGCGGATCTTTATTATCAGACCGGTGTTGATTCATCCTTTTACGTAAAGTTTGTCGAGTTTCACCAACATAAAGTAGTCCACACAAAGTACATTCGATTCCGTACACTACATTGTCCGTGGAACAGTCCAGAGGTTCGAAAGATTTTGTATAATACGTTTTTCCTGTTAAGTTACTGGTGAAATCAGGAGTCGTGATTAACATATCACATGTCTTACACGTACTCCTTTTTCCTTTTTTGTGTTTACAAGACGAAATGATAGGTGTTGATTCACTTGTAGCAGGTGTTTTCAAACAGTCGAAAATATTAACGGAACATGGCTTTAATTTATAAAAAGTATCTGAATTTTTAAAGTAGTAATTACCTTCTGGCTGAACGTACGTCAAATCAGGGGTATCCCGGAGGATATTCCGTGGAACACACAAATCAAATGCTACAGTGTTCCGTGTAGCAAAAGGGGACCTTGGTAACCCGGGCGACGTCCCAGCCGGTTTGTTCTTAGTATTATTTGTATTCATCATGCATAAAGCTACCAAGTTAATGATGCCCTCGGGGAAAAATCCACCAGCAGTAAAGTTTCTTCTAGGAAGAAACTTGACATCGACTTGGTTGTAGTAAAAAGTAAAAACACAAAAATACCGAACTCCGAGGAAAATTCAAAAAGGAAAATCAAAAATCAAAAGGCAAAATCAAAAGTCCAAACACATCAAACGAATGGGTAACAACTGTCATATTCCTGACTTGGTACAGGCATTTTCTAATGTAGAAAATGGTGGATTGAACCTGGTTTTATAGCTAGCTAAACCTCTCACTTATATGACAGTCGCATCAAATTCCATTAAATTGTCAACGATGCATGAACAAAACAAACATACTCAAAGAGTAAAAATGTCAAAAATAGGGGTACAACAGTCAATATTGTGTTATCATCTTAATATCTCTACATAAACAACAAATGTAACAAAGAAGCACAAAAAGGCATACATTAATTTAACATTCTCATTTTGCTTTTCTTATACGGCTGAATTTATCTATGTAAAGTCTACCCATAATGATAGAAGGTTTCATTACTGGTTTAAAAAGACTGCGGGAAAAAGAAAAGACATACATGTATATGCTATAGGGCCACGGTATTTATGTCTGTATGCTTGTCTCATATATGAGTAAATTGTATTTGATACATTGAATGATATTAAGATGTCTATGTCTGGCTGTCGGTCAGGGTTCATATACTTTCGACCTTTTGTTCCGAATTAATAGCCCAAACAATACTTTTACATTTGTCAGCTTATAAGGAACTGTCAACATCGGAACAGCTATATGTTGTGTACGGGATGTTTGTAGAAATATGTATCACATGGTTCGTATGACCTTGAACTGTTTTATGAATCATTGACAATCTTAAGCGTATGTGACACTTCTTGTTTAACCTTTAATATTACAGACGTTCAACAATTATACTTTCATCATTGATCATATGTAAAGCAGACGAGATATTCTAGCATTTGCTCTCTGGTATTCTTTAACCTGTATTTGCTATCAGTTTTTGGGTGACTGTTGTTTTTCGGTTTAAACGTTGCATAACCATTTCATTGGCTTAATAATGGCGGTCTGTCTCAATTGTACTAAACTGAATCTCAGAGGTGAATTTTTCACGTTGATTCAGAGACATTTTTTTTTAACTTTCGTGGTAAAGGGTCGAATTTTAAAACTAATAATTGGTACTTGTATACTTGTTGTTTTTCCGTGGTTAAAATGTCGACATATACAAGTGTATTAGTTGTTATTCTGTTGTTAACATGCCTACGTGTACTTGTATATTCGTTGTTATTCCTTGGTTAGAATGTCGCCAGGTAGTTTGATATTATTCATTTTTGTATTGTTCCGTCTTTGATGTTCTTGCATTTATCTGTATTCTATTCCCGTTATCTAATGTTGTCATTTTAGCGGTTTACAACCTGGATTAAGAGTTCGAAAATATTGCTTGCATTATAATCTACTTGTGAATAAAGATAGGAATACAAAGAAGTGACAAGAAATAATATACGATTAAAAGAACTTGGTATGGTTTTATATCATAGAAGTTAGTTAATGTCTCTTTCATTTATAAGTAAAACAAAATGCAACTTAATAGAAAATGGTTATGTGTATACTTTATTCCAGGCTTTTACGGCATTAACGTTAAACTCATTTTAATGAACATAAACACGACGGGTGTCACATATGAAGCAGGGACCGTTGGTTTTTCTATTTAAATTGTTGTACACTAGTTTTTCGGGGCCCTTTATAGCTCGATGAACGATGTGAACAAGACTCCATAGTGAAGACCGTATGTTGACCTATAACGATTTACTTTTATGAATTGTGACTTACATGAAGAGTTGTCTCATTTTACTCATACCACATCTTCTTATTACCCGACAAGCGAATCTGAATTCAGTTAAAATGTATCGAAAGAATAAAAAACAAACAGACAAATAATAGTACTAAAGCCACGACATAGAAAAATAAAGACTTAGCAACACGAACCCCACCAATAAATGGGGATGATCTCTTGATCTCAAAAAAGGTAAGTATATTCTGCTCTACATGTCGTGTTGCTCATGTTATTACAACCATGATGTTAATTCAGTAAGTCACATTCGTAAAAAGGGAACGGGATTGAAGTTAAATGTGAAAACCATCCCAACAGACCTATATTTTGACCTTCGAAAAAAAGTTGTGGTGCATAAAAGGAGTTCCTATGGGAAATTGCATTGTCAATATTTACAGAAATGCAACCTATATAGGGTGGAAAAGGGGAACATTCTGAATTTAACCAAATTTGCTATATTTCACAGATTTTAAAGAAATTAACTCAAGTATGAAGTTTTATAAATATTTAATGAAGATTGATAGAATCCTGTGCCTTAAATATAATGACTCAGCATACATTCACAGTTTACAGTATGCACCTGTCCTAAGTCAGGAATCTGATGTACAGTAGTTGTCGTTTGTTTAAGTAATATATACGTGTTTCTCGTTTCTCGTTTTGTTTATATTGATTAGACCGTTGGTTTTCCCGTTTGAATGGTTTTACACTAGTAATTTTGGGGCCCGTTATAGCTTGTTGTACAGTGTGAGCGAAGGCTCCGTGTTGAAGCCGTACTTTAACCTATAATGGTTTACTTTTTAAATTGTTATTTGGATGGAGAGTTGTCTCATTGGCACTCACACCACATCTTCCTATATCTATAGTCTACTTAAAGTCCTGGATAGAAAATTATTTCAAAATATTTGCATATTTGTAATTAAAATTGTTAAGAAGTTCTTATATTTACTATTCGCAGTCATTGAATCTCATAGATCCTACCTGAATATTTTCATAGGGTGTTTTTGTCCTTCCGATAACACCTACATCTACTTTTTTGTCACCACGGCATAATAAATACAAGCTAAAAAATCAAAAATATCTCAACAAAACTCACAATAGTTTGTTCTTTTCTAAATATGTACTAAATATTCTAAATTGCTAGAAACAGCAGAATGATTTAGGAAATGTGAGGCCCCCGGGGCGAAAAAATAGAAAATTGACTACCCCCTGGGTCAAAAAACAAATAATTTAACTTGTAAATGCTATGATGTTATGATTTTAAATTTCTTGATATAGAAAACAATGACTTTGCTTGGTATAGTTATGCAAAAATCAAATGTTATTTAAGTGAATTTAGATATCAGACTGGTATTTGCAAACATACAACTATTGCAAATATGGCTTTGTTTGAACACTTCTAGTACATATATTAGCTAAACTGTGTCAGATATATGGTTACAGATGATACTGTTGTGACAAGAATTCTTAATTGACCATTTGAGGCAGAAAATGTGTACTTTAATTGACAAATAGGCATACAGTAAGATGTGGACTGGAGGCAGAGGCTGGATTGGATACTTTATATAATCTTGAATGTTGCAATGATTGAATGCTGAACATTACATTTATAGTATTATAATATGCTTTCAATTTGTTATCAAAACAGTTTTAAACAGGGTCTAGGCATTTTTTATAGAAATATGCAAATAGGGTAAATTTGAAAGAATTAAAATCTTGTTTCAAATTCTTTAAAAAAAAATTGAAACAGGGGAGGGGGTATATATGTACAGTACAGATAAACTTAGAGTATATGCAGTGATTTCTTGAAGGTTATAATTCTGATCAATGAGTATTAATGTGAGAAAAAAGTGATCTTAGAGAGTTTACTATTTGAATACATGTTTGTATAGGTTTCACTTTGTAAATACAGCTGTGTCTCAAAACACGCCTCTTTTGGGGATATGTTGAATATTCATAGAACATTAATTTTGTTAACAAACTGGTTCCGAGTTATGCTCTCTGTGTTCCATCTCACAGAGACTTAACTTGGGAATGTTACCAGTAAATATACATTTGCATATTGTTTACATTGAAATCTGTGATAACCTTTCATTCGAAGTAGGGGTAGTTGAGAAAATGAGTATTAGTTTAAACTCTGAGAAGTACAGGGCATATAAACGTTGAAAATATGCCGCACAGACCTATATTTTGACCTTGAAAAAAATTGTGGTGCATATGAACTTTCATTCTAGGAGAAGATTTTTTTTCAAAACTTCATAGTAAAATTGGTACAGTTTTAGTCGTAAAAGGAGTTTATATTGAAAATTGCATTTTCAATATTTACAGAAATGCAACCTATAGAGTGGTTGAACCTGATGGATATATCTGTTCGAAAAAGAACCTGACAATATTATTTATAAATTGTGCTAATGTTATAAAACTTTATTTACAGTATTTTCAGCATATCTACTGCCTGATGAAAATTTCACAAATTTGTTTTTCATAAATTGATCCACCATTGACAATGATTGAATTATATTGCATTCAATATATAAAGGCAACAGTAGTAAATTGCTGTTCGAAAAAAACACGGAGTCTTGGCTCACAAAGTACAGTAAGTTAAAAGGGACTGAACAATGTTTAGAATAAAATCCATTTAAACAGAAAACCCAACGTTTTAATCTATATAAAAAAGCGAGAAACGAGAAACACTTATGAACCACAACAACATACAACAACCACTGATCATCAGGGTCCTGACTAACAATACAATTAACGTTCGTTTTTCAACCGAGAATAGCAAAACCGCATAAAGTATGTCGTTGGAGTTCATAAACTACATTTAATCATCCCCTCTGCAATGATTGGCCATCTCCGTTTTTTTCTTAAGGTGGTACCTAACACTACAGGGAGATAACTCTGTAAAGTCAGCTAAACGTTTTAATCACGTTGCGTTGTTAAAGGAATATTTAGCTCCTCAATGACCAAAATTGGTGTTTGTCAAACTGCTATATAACCAGTGTAATTTTTCTGACAAAATGGTTTGTTCAAAAGTTTTGAATTTTTTATATTTTTGTAAAAGGGTCAAAGTAAATACTTTTATGAAAATTAAACGAGCCAAAATAATTTTAGTGAAAGTGTTGGGTACCACTTTAACACGGCATCGTTGGTTACATGTTATGAATTTAGTTACAATTTCGGGATTTTTTTTTTCTCCAAGGAAACGGAATCAGAAAAAAATCGCTATCCTATATCGAATACCTAAAACTTGGCAAATACTATGAAAAATGTTTGTAGTAAAGTACGGTAACATTTTTCAAGTACAACGTTCATTCATCGAGTCCATTGAGTAAAAAAACGGCAGGATAAGCAACATGGGGGCAGTCAATGAAAAAATATGTGAATTGAGGTTTATTTCTTATCCTACATTGCACTTTTAATGTCGTCCCTTGATCTAGAGGAGACATTATAATTGAATATTTAGATGTGAAAACTGTTAAGATTTTAAAATTTAAATTTTACTACCAATTTCAGAAAATTATAAAACCAATGAATTTCACATGCACATTTATAAAAGCTAGAAATGTGATTGTAATCATGTATGGGAATACGACGATGGAAGGTTTAAACGACCTTGACCAGCTATTGACAAAATTACCAACCTCGTTACGTTACTTGCTAAAAAAAGAAGACATGTACGTTCATTGCCATTGCAAAGTGTATTTATCTTTCAGTAACTTTTATACATGTGTCTTACTTAGGCTGTCATACATCCTTACTTACTTAATCCTCTTCATGTTCTTGAACACATAAGGCATCAACAAGGGACCTCCAACTAGTTCTATCTTTCGCGATTCTTTCTATTTTATTCAAGGTGTAGCCATGTCTTTTTATCTCTGCTGCTATATCTCCTCTCCATGGTCTTTCGGTCTTCCAGGCTTTCTTGTCCCTTGCGGTGTCCATGTCAATATTTTTTTTCACATGCTGGTTGTTATCCATTCGCAGTATATGTCCAATATATTTCCACCGCCTTCTCATGATCTCATTCACTATGTTCTTCACAACTGTTCTTTCTGATATTTCACAGTCATACATCCTAAATGGAATGAATGTTTACCAAATCCATTCGTAATACTCTTCAAGTTGCACAATTTTTAACAAAAACCACTACTTTTAAAGTCATAAGAAACCTCAAGTCCAAAAAAAATAATGCATACGTTTTTTATAACTCAATGGATAGTTTTCATTATAAAACTTATGTACATATACTTTTTTCTGAAGAAAATTCTTCAATTTATTTATATTTAGAAGAAGTTTACTTTATTTGAATTGCTTCCTTCCAGCAAGCAATTCCTCCGACATATTTTCCGTATGCAAGGTGACCTCAGTGTGACCCATCTCGTAAAAATCCGGTGACCACAATACGCATGGATGTCCTTAAAATAAACTATTATCTGTATTTACATGTTGAACACGTGCTCAATTTCCATGCTTTTTTGTTTATTTTTCGTCAATTGTTGACAAACAGGTGACAATCGTTAAACTTCGGCTTCAAAACACGAACTTTAATTACCTGCCATATTTTCACAACAACACTGACCGATTGAAAAAAATAAATGACGATTATACGAAATTTACACGAAAAAAATGATAAATTCGAGTACAGAAGACTAAGTTTATGATGTTTGTATGCGTTGGTTCAAGAATTGGAAGAACATTATTTTTCACCGGTCACTCGTTTCTTATGACTTTAATGTCTAATCAATATAAACAATGATAAATGCCAAAAACATCTGGAATATTTAGTTACTAATATTTTTACAACGTAACTTGCCTAATCCGACAAAGTTGGGGACCAGAACCAATAAAGCAGGATGTCGGATTACTCAGGTTTTTTCCACAGGCACTTGTCTCTGATTTTTTTTAACCTATATACCTTAATATAACACAAGGTACTTAACTATTTTTTTTTTAAATGACACCCAGTCCCGAATTCACGTTATTTTTTTACTTCCCGGTTGTCAAACCTACTTAAACTTTATATACCGTAAATCTAAATTGATTTATCTACACAATGGTGTATGACACGGCTATCATTGTTGTTGGGATCATTAGTAGCAGGCCTCACAAGTCGGTCAACGGGGTGTTTCTTTGCATTCGTCTCATTTTTTGGCATCACCCAGCCCGCAGTGATTGAATTATTATAAAAAATATTAAAATAAAAACTGTCAGCTTCCCTCTGACTATCAATTATTATCTTTATTGTAAATTCTTTACATATTATGTGAAACAAACCCAAATAAGTGTTTTTTTAAGTCTGTCAAATGTGTCAGGAGTTTCTAATTTTAGAACTCAGATTTTCCCATTTTATTGACATCATTCAGACTCTCTCTGGATTGTACATAAGATATTGAGATAACTCCAAAAGGTTTTAAAAGCGGGAAATGTTGAGGTATGGAACTGAATGAAAAGATGTGTTTAGCTAATAATGCGATTTGTTCATGGTATGTATATTTTTAATAACACTTTAATATCATTTTGTAGGGAAAACTATACAAAAACACATGTCAATTCTTATTTGAATGGTAATTGACATTTTTAAAATCCTAAACTTGCACAATCCCTTGGAGCTGGAAAATCAAATGAGTATGGTTATATTCTATATACATTCTAATCCCACAAAATAAAGGGGATATGGTATAATTGCAATTGATGCCATTCTCTAGCAGCTGCTTTCGAATCAAGTGGACATATAACTATGGATATGGTCCCACTGATACAATGATCTATAATTCCATCCTTGACATTTGGTTGCATGATGTTTTTGCTTTGTGGGGCATATGATATTTGATTCAATTTCCACTGCTACAAATTCAATGAAAGCCTCATTATATTAACTGAATTATAACCTTTGTGTTATAACCAATCTCTTGTCTTGAATTTGTATGAAATATTTGAACCGGGTTTTCAAACAGTCAACTAGTTATCAGAGCCTGACATGTTCCCTTTAATAAAAATTCAGGAAAAACCATTCATTTTAATTTTTCCTGAATATGCATGTAATATTTAACACATATTCGAAGGTTATATTTAACCAAGACATATTTTAGCCTTGTCTTTTATAAATAACAAACATTTTGTAGGCTATCTGAAAATCTGGATATTGATGAAAATAAACTACTGAGAAGTCCCAACATATCCATAGAGAGCATATACAGCAAAGCGGCCAGTGATATCCCAAATGTAAAGGAAATTTGCAATCAGAACTGCATATTCAAAATGCTTAAAGCTATTTTTCCATGTATAACAAAGGCCAAGTTGAAAGAAAATGGTGTATTTATATTGAGTGTCAAAGGGGTAAAATTTGATTTACAGCCTGGTGAAAAAATCAGATTTGCAGATATTATCAAATATGTTCCCAAGCAATGGAATGTTTTAAGAACACAACCACTACACTAACGTTAGGATATCTTTCTATTGAAAATTCAATGCATCTTCAGTTCTTATGAAGTTGAAAATAGGAAGTGATAGACTAATTGGGCTTTTTGTGGCTGGGAAAGCCATAAATCTTTCTGACTTTTTCATTGGCAAAAGTATCACATTCACTCTTAAATCGTTAATGGGTCTATTTAAAAGTTTAAGAACAGTTGGTTTATGTTATGGTGCTACTCTTGGAACAAATGATTCGACATATTTTCTTCAAGCAAACTGTGTGTTAAAGAAATCTGCTTAACAGACACCAAGTCTAAGACTGTAATAAGACATGTAGAGTGTTTGAGAACTGTCCAAATAAATTCTCATTCTCATACTTGTATTAAATGTTCTGAGCACAAGCGTCATACAAAATATGATCAATCAAAGATAAAAAAAAACTCTGACAAGGAAAATGTTAATCCAGCAACCCAGCAAAAAACAGATGTAACTGATCAATTGAGGAAAATTGCACCAAATTTAAGTGGAAATCACATTTTACTTATTACAAGTCAAATTGAATCTATATCACTTACACATTCTAAAGGTGTTCGATGGCCAAAGGAAATAATATGCGTGGCACTGACCATATGCAACAGAAATCCTTCAGCATACAAAGACATTACAAGAAATGGTTGGTTTAACTTGCCATCTGAAAGTCTTCTATATTTATATAAAAATGCTGTAAAACAAAAACCTGGTATAATTCCTACCATGATGGCGTGGATGAAAAATGAGGCTGTTAGGCTTAGGGTTGAAACAGAAGCAAGGCCATAACTACCCTTGAGGCAAGTGAGGCAATTGCCTCACTAAAATTTCGACACTGATATTTTTTTTATACATAATATATATAAATATAATAGTCAATTGTTGTTGTCTCAACCTTTATTTCTATAACTTGTCATCATTCCTTTTAAACTCTTCTTCCTGGATGTAACTCAGCATCTCAACGGTTGATGTTTCTCGATAACATTAACCTAGTAACGATAATCATCATGGATCTCTAGTTTAAAACAGGCTCTTGCAGAAAAAGGAAAAGCGACATTGAAAGTAAAGAAGGTATAATTCTAGTAAACTATTTTTGTGAACAAAGTCTGAGTATTGCATATAACTTCATTAGGACAATCCAAAAACGATAAGTAGACTGACAAATCAAGTACTGGTCTTTGGAAAGGGGCAGTCCTGTCTGCGTATTCATTTCTCTGTTTCACCAACTTTTGACAAATCAAGTACTGGGCATCGCAAGGGGGCAGTTCTGTGTGCGTATTCATTTCACGAACTTTAATCTTTCTCTTTACAGATAAATATAATATAAATAATATGAAACATGCATGGATTAATTTTTATCCATGTTTTACTTTAAACTTAAAAATTGAATAAATATCTCACATTCCAATTTGATATTATTGAGAAATGGTAGAACCTTTAACACAGAATTTTGTCTTTACTTAATCGGGACTACGAAATTATGCTTCTTTGTATTCGGGGTTTCGGAATCGGACACCCTAACCTCTAAATTTATAGATTCTGGAACTAAAATACCACCAACTATTTCCAGAAATAATTTGAAATTACGGACCTACATGTAAACTTCAATAATCCATTCCAATCCCCCTGTACCCATATCATATATACTTACTCTATAGATAAAATCATATACATGTATCTTATCTCATTTTATCCCTAGTTTGTTTACACTTTGTCAGCGTAAAAGCGAGTTTAATATTTTGTGACTGCGACTGTATGATGGTGCTTACAGGAAAGCTTTATTCCCTTTTGCAAACAAAACAGTTACTACCGATACTGCTACCGAATTGGTGATGGAGAAGGAATTGGAAGAAGACATTGATCATTGTGTTGATTATAACGTGCTAACGTTAGAAACACAGACGGCCCTGAAACGGCTGATAACTTGGAAAAGAGCATGCATGAGTAGCGAAAATGGTGCGGTCTTGCCATGTACCATGTTCATCGCGATAAGGATATCAGCAGACCAAATTATGAAACGATTTGACTGAACCGACCATTGAAAAATTTGGCAAACTCCACTGAATCGATGTTTCTTCTATGTTCTGGCAGGAGACTTAAATCAGTGATATTTGGATGATTATCTTACTTGTAAATTTAATGAAAGTTGTTAAAATTTGGTGTCTGTAAAAGTCTTAAAATATGAAAAACTTATATAAAAAGTGTCCAAATTCAAAACATTATCAAGGTCTCTGAAATGCCTACAATACAGGATTTTGCACCATTCATTTCATACTCTCCAACATTTTTTTTCGACTCGCTTCGCTCGGCTCAATCATTTTGCCTCACTAAAACAAGATGCCTAGTTACGGCCTTCAGAAGGCTAATATGGTGGTGTTTTATTGGATGAAATGTCCATACAAGAGGACCTGCAAACAGTTAACCATGGAAATGGTACCTCATTGTTTGGATTGGTAGATTGTGAACCTGAGGTTATGTTAATGTACTGTTCCAATGAAGGTAAATGTGAAAGTAAATTAGCAAATCATGTTATGCAGTACATTTTCCATGGAATAACTGGCTTCCGTTGGCCATTTGCTAATTATCCTAATGCACAAGCTGCACGTGCTGACATATTTATCACAACCTGGAAATGCATTGACGCATTATATGAATGGGGTTTTAAATTCATTTACTTAGGTATGGACGGTTCTAGCAATAGCCGTGCTTTCCTGAAAATGACCCCCTTTTGACAAAAATGGTGGCTTCACATCACAAAAACCCTTTAAGAAAAATGATCTTTATCATGGACCCCTGCCATCTTATAAAAAAAATGCGTAATAGTGTGTTATCCAGTGAAATAAAAGCTCATGACATGAGACTATTATCATTTGAAAGCTGTACAATTCAATGGCAGATGTGGATCGATGCATATATCTGGGATCGTAATACCCATAGGTTTCCAATACACAATAAATTAACTCAGGAGCACATCTTCCCTAACAATGTTAAAAAAATGAGAAACAAGCTGGCATTTGAAACACTTAATGTTGACATGTTGCATTTAATGAAAATGTATAGAAAGTCTCTCAGTGGTGAAGCTGGTCAGCAGGCATTAAGTGCAGCTATCCAATTTCTTGAACACTCTAGTACATTGGTGGAGTTTTTCACTGATCAGCGGCCTGTAAAAGATATGGGTGATGAAAGAATAATGAAATTGAGTATTGCATATAATTGGTATAAATCATAGGAAAAACAGGTTTGTCAAAATGACACTATAAGTAGGCGATACAAGAGTCTTCTTACCATGGAAACAAGAGAAGACCTTGATTGTATGTACCATGGGATAATGTCGCTCACCACCTTTTGTAAAGACTGAAGTTGTACCAGCAAGACTGACCAGTGATATAATTGAACATATTTTTTGTCAACAAATATTGCTCTATCATGGACCTACTACCCATCCAACATATAACTCATATATAACTGGTATAAACAGTGTTGTTTTAGGACAGTCTTTAGTATCAAGAAAGAGTAATGAAGGTGGAAATGGTGCTTAACCATTTCTGCTGAAATTCCAACAAAGAAATTAAGAATTTGAAAAAACATTGTATGTTAATATATACATGATACATGTAATCCATTGGATAGACTGACAGCTAACCAATATTATGACAAAACAAATGTAAAGAGGGATAAATTTTAATTAGACAATAATCTATATTAAAGCTATATATATATATATATATATATATATATATATCAATCAATAAATGCAATGTTGACTTTTGCATAGACTAAAATTTCTTTTAATCAAATTTAAAATCTCATTGAGATCTGACCATTAATACCAGCCACAGAGCAAACAATATCTTAACATACATACTTATTATAAGAGAACATGATATATATGAAAATACAAAGCACTGTACAAAGATGAATAACTCTTGATAAAATGTTATCTGTGTCCATGTGGACAATTTTATTTAGAGATGAAATGTGCAACTTCATAGTATTAAAATCTGAATCTTCATTTGTCTTGGTGTATTCCTGTGTGTATATTTTTTTGTTTGAGTGTGCGTGCCGGTGTAATACAGCTGTCAGCTGCATAACTGCATTCATGTACAAAATTATAACAACAAAAAAAATAAAGAATCAAGGTATATAGGAATATTTTTCTGCGACAAGTTCCTTCGCTATCAAGGTTTCCCTCATAAAATAGGAAAACATAGCAGTGTTTTTTAAGTAATTAAATTGATTACACTTAACACAAAAACTTACAGAAGTGTTTGGTCATCTATTCACAGCACTTCATGCAATACCAATCATCTTCTGTTTTATCTATTAATTGATCAACTGATATATTCTGACATTCTTTGTGATACCAGTTGTCACATATGTCACATTGTATCCTTTCATCAACAGTGTTTAACTTGCAACTACAGATTGAGCAAACAATTTCATCTTTTCGATTTTTTTCCAAATTTTTCTTTCTTGTTATCCTGCTTTTAGGAGTGTATGGTTTTCTTTTTCTCTTACTTCCTTTTTTTGCCGCAGATTGTTTACGGTCTTCAACAACTGGTACATGTTCAAGGGTTTCAACAGCTTGTTCATGGTCTTCAGAATTTGTTAGTTGGCCAAAATTTGGAATACTAATATAATTAGGCACAGTGGCTGGTAAATTATCACACATAGCTTGTTTGGTATCTTTTATAGACATGTTTATATCATATGCTTTTCCTAGACACATTAATTGCTTTTTTGTAAAACATTTTATAACTAATATACCAGAATCAAAATGCAGGATTGCAGTTTTAGGTGTGAACTTATTTTATTTTCAGATTTATCATTCAAAATGTATGACATCGAAATTTGTTTACTGGTGTTTCTCATTTTGCTGTTTCAACACTCCTGTTTCTAAGAGTTTCAGATTTTTGCATTCCAAAACTTTTAATTAAGTCTTTTCGAAATTGGTTGTCAGATAATCGACAAAATCTCAAAATTAAGTCTGAATATAGCGCTTTTAAACAAGCCATTGCTAAGTCCTCATCCACTCTTACAAAGGTAGCTGTGAGATCAAAATTCTGTAATAATTTCTGAAAATTAGTAAATAGTGTCTTGCTGCTTAATAATTTCTCAGGAACAAAATTAAATATATTAGAGCCATGTTTATGAAACATTTGTTCATTCTGATAATTTATTCGGTTTCTATCAATATCAACAAAAAAGTATAATCCATCATCTTTTATGTCAGTTAATCCTTGTGTTAAATTTTGTTTTCTTTTGGTTTCTTCAAGGCTTTCTTTGTATGAACTACTCTCCAATAAATCAGCATATGTTGTTGTCATATAATCCAATATGTTTACTTAAAGGAAGCAATCAGTTACACAGGACTGTTTGTTTTTCTTATACATGTTATTTTTTCCTTTTGTCATGTAATGATACTTGGATTTTGCAATACATCTTCCAGCAATATACCTAAGTTTGCCCAAGCCTGCATCATCATTTGAGAATGCACTTTGTTGATGTGAGAATTCAGTTGAATCCTTAACGTTACTAGTTTTATTTTCTATAATAAAATGTGAAACAAAGTCAAAAATTCTACTAAAAACTGTGAAGTCATCAGATTCTGCCTTCCTATTGCAACGATTTTCAATGATAGAAATATATATTCATTAGAATGTGAAAACTTATAGAGTTTGCTGAAATAGTTTGTCCATGATTTTGAATCTGTCTTTTTTTCAGTAGATTCACTTCCAAAAACCTGTTCATATAATCTGAAATATTTTGAAAAATTGTCGTCCGATATAAATTTAGTTGTAATTTATGCTTTCCTAGCAGTAAATTCAATCGCTCATTTATAAAAACCTGTTCATCAGCATATCAGGTAAACATGACCGTATGTCATCTAAACTTATTGGACAGTCATTTAAATTCACTTGTACATTGTTTATCTCATCTTCAGATGCAACACTATCTATTGGATCACCCATATTTTCATTAACATTTACCATTTTCTCAATTTCATCAATTTCTTCAAAGGGGAATTCTGATAATTCTGATTCATATAAAACATTTTCTTCAAACTTTAAATTAAATTCTGTTGCTATGGAATGTGAAATATTGCAGCATTCCAAATCACTCAGAAATGGAACAGAATTTATTTCAAAAAATTCAAATAGGGAATTCTCAGGTTTTATTAAATTTTTATTATGAAAATCAATCAATCTCAGTCCTTTCGTTTTTCTTACCCTACCAACTGCCACACCCAGTTGTCCTGCTTTAAAAATGTTTGAAGAATCCACCTCAACTCTATCCAAAGTAAGCCCTTGTGCCTTATGAATAGACGCACCATATGACAAGACTAATGGTATTTGTAGTCTACTAGCTACAACTTTGTTATCAATTGAACTATAAACTGTGAACATTTCTCTTTTTATGTCGGTTATCAAACCATTAAAGTTTACAGTGACAGTGTTATTGTCAGTATTTATTTCCTGCACAGTTCCTTGTAACCCATTGACAAGATTTTTACTTAATTTTTTCACCAACATTACTGGACTGTTTATTTTAATATGTAAATAGTTATCAAAAGTACCAGGATTATAATTTTATACGCCAGACTAATACAGGTTTGTAAAGATTGACCAACAGACATTTTCCTTAATTAAGTTGGGTCTCCTTCATCAAGGGAATGAAATGATTTTAAATCTCCTTCTAGATCAAGAAGGCGCGACGCATTATACACTTCTCTGTCAAAATTTCTTGCAAAGAGTCTGATTGGGTCATTGCCAGGAGAAAGTGGCCTTTGGAGACGTTTTAACAAATAATGTGTATCAGTTGGTAGCTCTCTTCTTGAAATATCATGTATGGCCTTCACAAAATCAGGTTCATCTTGACGCATTACTTTATCGAGCACTACTTTATGTCTAAATACATTTTTTAAAACATCAGACTTAAAACAGAATTCTCCAGGGTCTCTGTTAAGTAAATCTGGAACTGGGGGGAGCTGAAAAAAATCTCCGGACCCAATTATTTGTATACCTCAAAAATAAAGATCACTATCTCTGATATTTCTACATATAAATTCAATCTGAATAAACATTTTTGCAGAAAGCATTGATATTTCATCTAGAATCAAAACATCTGTTTGCTTGATGTTCAATTTGTATTTTTGAAAATATTCATCAATAGTCAACTTTTGTAATAGTTTGTCGTTAGAATAATGACCATCTGCTATACCGGACCAGGAATGGACAGTTATCCCACCTATATTCAAGGAAGCCACTCCTGTTGTTCCTGTGACTGCGACCGTTTTCCCCTTTTTTTTAGTTCTTGTTCTATAGTACAGACCAAATGGCTCTTCCCCGTTCCTCTTTGCGCCAAAACCAAAAGGTTATGACCAATTTTTACCTCATTTAATGCTATAAGCTGTTTAACATTCATTTTGTTATGAAACACGCGTGTACACGACTCTGTACACAACGACACTAATGTAGAGTTATAAATTGACCAAAATTTCCCACATTTATTTTTAGCCAGACGATTGACCAACGAGAAACCAGTAAAAAATTACATGTGGACTTGGTGTTGCCAAAAATTGAGACAAATGCAAAGAAACATCCCGTTGACCGACTTGTGAGGCCTGCTACTAATGATCCCGACAACAATGATAGCCGTGTCATACACCATTGTGTAGATACATCAATTTAGATTGACGGCATATTAAGTTTAAGTAGGTTTGACAACCCAGAAATAAAAACAATAACATGAATTCGGGACTTGGTGTCATTTTTCAAAAAAAATAGTTAAGTACCTTGTGTTATATTAAGGTATAGAGGTAAAACAAAATTTCTGAGACAAGTGCCTGTGGTTTTTTTCTGCTAGCTATATAGAAAAGGCATATGTTGGGATCATTCAAATGTGTCGGATAAAGCAGGATGTTTGAATATTCATGTGTTGGGTGATGCAAAATGAAATAATAATTCACTATGTAATACCAGGATTTTAAACTAATGAATTTACAGGATTGGTTTCAATAATCAAAATGTTTGGATAGAACTCAAAAAGTTGCACAACGGAGAAAACAAAAAAAGAGTGGAACTCATATAAGATAAGGGTGTCGAGGATTGCGGGAACGTTATGCGTTCGTATGTGTGCCGTCGCCACTGACGATGTGACGTCGCGTTACTATGTATATTGTATCTTATGATTCTATGCTTTTGAATGAATGTTGAACCACACGCTTGTTATTTATTGTTAGTCAAATCATAAACGAACACAACTCGAAGTAACACACTCATAACCCAACATTGGTGCCGTGACTAACGGAGAGAGAGAATGGACATAAGCAGATTAAAATCGTTGAGAGCGGGGAACAAAGCAGCGGTGACGAAAGTTTTTAACAAGCTGGAGGACGCCATCGTTGATACGCCTTTAGACCCGGAGGAAATATGTACATTATTGGAAGCAATTGAAAAGAAAAAGAAAACTTTAGCCAATATCGACGAACAGATTTTAAATACAGTGGACTCGGAGGGAATTACTGATGAAATTATAGAAACAGATGAGTACTATTTAGAGTTAGAAAGTAAAATTAGAAAATACAAAAAGTTCTTGAAACCCGTCGCCACCGCCACTTCTTCAATTCTAGATAGCAATGCCCAAGAGTTTATACCAAATTCACATTCAAACCCATTTACGCATTCCAGTCGGGAGCTGTCACAGACAAGTTCAACCTCAAGCCAAAACCATCGCTTACCCAAGTTAACGCTACCAAATTTTAGCGGAGATATATTAGAATGGCAATTTTTCTGGGATTCATTTGAATCGACAATTCATCATAACAGTACACTATCCGACATTCAGAAATTTTCATATTTGAAGTCCTTATTGCAATCAGATGCCGCAAACGTAGTTTCAGGCCTCACCATGACCAACCCAAATTATTACAAGGCTATAGAACTTTTAACAAATCGTTATGGTCAAACCCACAAGATAATCAATGCATACATGAGATCACTTTTGGATATGCCGGTGCCTGATGAGCGTTTAGAGAGTTTAAGAGCATTTTACGATAAGTCCGAGGCATATATCAGAGGTCTAGAGTCATTAGGCCAATGCCAAGAAATGTTTGGTTCATTACTGATTCCAGTTATTCTAGGGAAATTGCCGCCAGATTTCAGGAAAAATATTACACGGGAAAACGGAAGTGATGATTGGAATATACAGAAACTACGAGACGCTATTTGCAGAGAACTTTCAATTCAAGAATCAGGACATAATGAGTACATGTATCAACCGCCGACAGCTAATCACACCGCAAATTTTGTAGCAAGCGTTAAGAAGGATTTTAGCAAACAAGGAAAAACATCGAAGTCTCAAGGTATGAAAAAAACAATTAATTCCGCACAAAGAAAACGAGCATGCACATTCTGTGAGGGGGACCACTTTTCCAATGACTACACGGATGTCGCCGAACATGAAAGAAGAATAGTCATTATTAAAGAAAAAAAATTGTGTTTTAATTGTTTTGGTACTCATAAAGTATCAGATTGTCGCTCTAAATACGACTGTAGAATTTGCCACCGTAAGCATCATACATCAATTTGCAAGAAAAATACAACACAACAATCAGAAGATAAGGACACCACAGAAACTTCAATGCTGTACACATCAGCCAGTCAAGAAACTTCAACCGTTTTGCTGAAAACAGCAGTAGCTCAGGTAATGTCGGTGAATAATACAGCAGAGGCAAACATACTTTTCGACGAGGGTGCACAACGGTCTTTTATTACTGCAGACATAGCTACTAAATTAAATGTACAAAAAGAGGGATCCGAAAATCTGAATATTGTTTCTTTCGGGAATAAAACTAGCGGTATTAGAAATTTAGACAAAACCACGGTACAGTTGAAAGCCAATAATGGAGAGATTATACCTTTAAAAGTACTAATAGTACCCAGCATAGCATCACCGCTTCAGAGCCAGAGTAGAAAAATTACGCAGGGACTTCACTATCTACATGGCTTATCTCTAGCCCACCCCGTTACAGACGCAGAGTCTTTTGAGCTTACTCTTCTAATTGGAGCAGACTTTTATTGGAATATAGTGCAAGATAAAGTAATACGTGGAAATGGTCCGACTGCTGTAAGCTCTAAACTCGGATATTTGTTATCAGGCCCAATTCCAGTCAAAAACAATAACCAGTCAACTTCAATGATGAATGTTTTGATATCTCATAAACAGGAAACTTGCGATTTAGAGAAATTTTGGAAACTGGAGTCTTTAGGAATTGACGAAAAGGAAGTTGATACGCAATTGATAGATGTCATGGAAACCTTTGCCGAATCGTCCATTACAAAACAAAATGGGAAATATGTGTCCAAACTACCATGGAAAGAAAACTGCCCGGAATTACCAACAAACAAAGAGATCGTCAAAAGAAGAACAGAAAATCTAATACGTCGTATTTCAAAAGACAAAGAAATGTTCCGAATGTATGGAGATATTATATCTGACCAAGAACGGAGAGGTTTCATAGAAGAGGTAAGCGATGAGACTCTTACTGAAAATCGTATTCATTATATACCACATCACGCTGTCAAGAAGTATTCCACAACCACGCCTATACGAATAGTTTATAACTGTAGCTGTAAAGCAAATTCTTACAGCGCTAGTCTCAATGATTGTTTAGCAGAATATCCGCCTATGATGAACGACCTTACTACAATTTGGACACGCTTTAGAATGGAGAAATATGCAGTGACAGCTGATATAGAGAAAGCATTTCTACACATAGAATTAGACGAAAATGACAGAGATGTTACGAGATTCTTTTGGTTACAGAACCCCAACAATCCGAACAGTCCATTAATAACTTACAGGTTCAAAGTAGTATTGTTTGGTGCAACCTGTTCACCCTTCATTTTGAGTGCTACATTGATGAAACACTTTAAGGAAAACCCATCTAACACATCCTCAGAACTTCTAAAGAACATATATGTAGATAACATTCTAACGAGCTTTCCAGACGAGCCATCTCTACTCAAGTTTTATACATAATCTCGCACATTATTACACGATGCCGGTTTTAACTTGAGATCATGGAATTCTAACAATGAAAACTTACGAAATAGAGCAATACAGGAAAAGGCAGGAGACGAGGACCAGACAGTTAAGATACTTGGGATGCGCTGGAACACAAAATCTGATAATATTTTGTATAATCAACGTACTTTGACAGAAAATGATGATATACCATTAACAAAACGAGAAGTGTTGCGCCAGTCGTCAAGAATATTTGATCCGCTTGGATTAATATCACCAGTTACTGTGACATCAAAACTCTTTATGCAAAGATTATGGAAAGAGAAGTTAGATTGGGACGAACTATTACCGAGTACTTTAAAAGAAGAATGGAAATTTATCGCTATGGAAATAGAAGAGGCAACAAAAACAGAAATTTCCCGCCAAATAACACCTGAATCTGATGCGCAAGAGGAGACTGAACTTCATATATTTACAGACGCAAGTCAACAAGCATATGGCGCGTGTGCCTATTTAGTTAAAGGGAACACATCTAGTCTAATCATTACAAAAAACAGAGTCGCTCCGGTAAAAACTATAACTTTGCCACGTTTGGAATTAATGGGTGCGCTGATTGGCGCCAGATTAGCAAACTATTTAGTAGGATTTATTGACATAAACAAGAAATATTTTTGGAGTGACAGTCAAATAGTGTTGAGTTGGATATCGTCAACAAAAACGTTACCTACATTTGTGTCTAATCGTGTCAAAGAAATTCGAAAATTGGCCGCAAACAGTGATTGGAGATATTGCCCAACAGACCAAAACCCAGCAGATTATCTTACCCGCGGAATTACGGCAAAACAGCTCATGAATAGTGCACTTCGGATAAAGGGACCAAAATGGATCGCCAACAAGACAGAATGGCCAAGCTGGACAAGAAATGTGGAAAACTGTAACACATTTTCAACAATTACAGAGGAATATATGGACGCTGAGATACATGTAACAAAGACAAGTTGTATTCAAATTAAAAAATATAGCTCGTTAAGTAAATTGATTAGAATAACAGCATATGTGTTAAGATTTATTCGTAATCTGAAGACCCGTAAAAGGGAGCGAACGATTGGAATACTCAGCATTCAAGAAATCGGAGAAGCCGAAATTACACTTATTCGTAATGTTCAGCGGACGACATTTGAACTCGAGATTGATAGTTTGAACCCATCATCGAAACATAAAGTTGCTATAGTTAGACAACTTAGACTTTATTTGGACGACAACGGATTATTACGCTGCGGAGGAAGACTAAACAACGCACCATTAGATTATAATACGAAGTATCCAATTTTGTTACCAACGAAACACCATTTTACGTCATTGATAATTAGAGACATGCATCACAAAAATCTACACTCTGGACTAAACAGCACAATTGCGCATATTCAGCAGAAGTTTTGGATTCCGAGAATTCGTCAATGTGTGAAATACCATCTTAGAAAATGCTCACAGTGCAATAAAGTAACAGGAAAACCTTACCGCGCACCTGAGCCACCGCCGCTTCCGAAAGATAGACTTAACGATGAATACCCTTTTTTTGTTACAGGTGTTAACTTTACAGGCGCTTTGGGTACAAAAGGACAAAATAACATTGACTGCAAAACTTATATTTGCCTGTTTACATGTGCAGCAACACGAGCAGTACATCTAGAAATTGTACCGGATATGAAAGAAGAGTCATTCATGTTAGCTTTTAGGAGATTTGTGGCACCTCGTTCACTTCCAAGAATAATGATGTCAGATAACGCTAATACATTTAAAGCTGCAGCCCAATCAATTCAACAGAAAGTGGTGGAGCGTGGAACCGAATGGAAATTTATCCCAAACAGAGCCCCATGGTTTGGTGGATGGTGGGAAAGATTTATAGGATTAACCAAAAATGCTATTAAAAAAGTATTAGGTCGATCATTTGTTACTATTGACATGCTTCGAACCATAGTGACTGAAATTGAAAGCATGCTGAATAATCGTCCGATTACGTATATATCAACAGACATAACCGACCCACAACCACTTACGCCATCACACTTACTAAACGGAAGGAGATTGGATTCGCTACCACATCAAATGGATGATATTGAAAACTTTCACAATTCTAACCATTCGTCTTGTAACAAAAAACTTCAGAGACAACATCAACTGATTGAACATTTTCGTACACGTTGGAGGAATGAATATTTAACATCTTTAAGAGAATTCCACCGTGCAACTGGTAATAACGTTCAAACTATTGAAGTAGGAGACATCGTTCAAGTTCACAACGATTCAAATAGACTTATGTGGAGGTTAGCCGTCGTGAAGGAGTTGATTCGTGGAAAAGATGGATTTATCCGCACTGCTATCATCAAAACAGATACTGGTATTACAAACCGACCAATTGTTAAATTATATCCGTTGGAATTACAAGGACCAACTAGTGAAAATTGTAAAACGCACTATTTACTTCGTTCCCGCCAAAAGTAAACCAAAAAGGACTTTTACATATCAATTACATTCAATGACGGAGGGGCAAAATGAAAGACAATTGTGAATTAGTTAAAGTAAATTTCAGGAGTAATTTAAGTATAGTTAATTACAGAGACAGTAAACGTAAATTCTTTTTGTATTCTTTTGTGATTGTAAATTTTATCATTTTCTTTAGTAATCTCATTTCGGTGGCCCCCAGGATGTCGAGGATTGCGGGAACGTTATGCGTTCGTATGTGTGCCGTCGCCACTGACGATGTGACGTCGCGTTACTATGTATATTGTATCTTATGATTCTATGCTTTTGAATGAATGTTGAACCACACGCTTGTTATTTATTGTTAGCTCATAACCCAACAAAGGGATTTAGTTAACATACGTTAATATCATAGCTACAAATGTTTAGAACAGAGATCTTATAGAAATTTAAAATTAGATGAGATACCACATTATATTTTTACTGTGATTCTGCTTGAAAAGGTAGTGAATTATGAATTGACATATGTTAAACTAGCTTTACTCCGTTCAAACTCATTCAAAACTCATTCAAAAATGACCAAATCGTGAAAGTCGGAGTTACATTGTTTCTGATTTTATCAAACAAACTAGTAGATACAGCTGTTTAGCCACAGATTATAAATCTGGTGTATGTCATCAGTTTATACATAAAAAAACTAGTATAGTTGTCAAGGTATAAGCTCGTATGATCCTTCATACTTTTATGACAATGTACCATTGAATGCCTTTTTAGACCTCTGTTGAATCTTTCACTCGAACGTGTACCCATTGCCATGTTAGTGTTGAAATAATTGTATTTTATATTAGCTGTTGATCGTATAACTGCTAGAACTTTTACATTTAAACTCTAACTTTTTAAATATGTTATATGCATTTGTCCTAACGTTGCATAATTACTAAACTGCGACAGAGAAGGTTACGGCGCTCACAACATGTTAAAACAACCTATTTATTGCATTGCTTACCCAATGACGAAATAGTTATATGAATGTATTATTCAAAAATCATACAATCAAGTTGAAATGCAAATGCTTGTTTTTCTTCATATAAACTCGTTGCATATATGAGAACTGTTGATTTGTTTATGCATCACAAATACATTGTAGTGTCTCTTGTTTTACATACTTGTATTAATATCTTTTGCAGCTTGTGAAAGGTGCTTATACTGGCTATGGTACGTTCTTTGTATCGCAATATATGTATAATCTGGTTAAGTGGGTATATTTTTTTTACTAATTAGCATGATTGAAAACATGAGTATACTTGAGACAATCCCGTCAAGGGTTTTTCGATTGGCACATTCTCGAATGCGACTCATTAGCTGTTTGCTCCTTGCATCAAACATAACACGACCGATGCCACAAGTGGAACAGTATTAATATGTAGTTGACTGTATTACCTGAGCTCACACTTGGTTTCTGAAATGGAATAACCAGTCTTCTCACAAAAGAACTCAAAGTTACTCAATTTTATTACGGCACAATATATACACAAGACAAATAAATATATTTCACAGCACAGGACAAACACTCGACTATACCACTGACAGTCACATATAACATGTAAAGTTAATGTTAAAGAGCAAATATAGCGTCTAGCCATTAGAAATGTTCAATATATTAGTCCAAACAGTCGCATAAACACATGAGCTAGCCGCCAAGCCAACGGCCGCCAAAAAATAAACAAACAACTGTGTTGCACAAAAAATTAAGCAAATTAATTTAAACTAAGAAATAAACATTACACAATTTAAGCTTGTTAATCTAGCATGCGAGAAATAATATCAAGCAAAAACTAAATTATTATAGCAAGCAAGGAAGAAACAATATCAACCCTGAACATAAACTTTTCTCGATACAAGAAACCATATATCATATGAAAAGAAACATCACCCAACAGTGTGAACAATACTCACTGAAAAGAGTCCCTTACCTGCAATATAAAATAAAAGTTATTAGTACATAATATATAAATAAACATTACTACATGATAACCCAACAAAACAAATAAAACCCCTACATATGAAGGAAAATAAAATACAAAATATTCAAATGTTAGTATGCAGTGTATGTAAAGTGCGGATCCTAAAATATCATTTTTACTGTATATGCAATAAATGTCTAATGTAGAATGATAAATAAACAGACGAACTTTTTTTTATTTTTGAAGAAAATGAAGAAAATGAGTTAAAATGTATATGTTCAGAAATACATAATACTAATAAAACCAAGTAAGAGATGCGAGCGGGCTTTTATCCCGCCTAAAGCCATCCAGCTGTGAAATATATACCAAAAATAGGTGAATATTTAGGACATTTCACGAACAGATCGTGCAGGTGCTTTATAACTAACAGGTAAGATGTTGTTGCAGTAAAAAATATTCATTTTAATACAATTAATAAAGTTGTATAACGTAGAATATGTTTTGTCATTCAGTTTCTTCATATTTAACTAAATTCCTCTATGGATGATTTCGTAATGCTAGTCATGTTTACTGTCGAATAATGATACTATTCTTTCATTTTCACTGTGGAGCGAATCATTAGTATTGTATATGCGGTGCATTTTCACTGTATAATTTTTTAATTTTCTTTTTATCTATTACAGCTCATTTCTTTAAGCATGTAGAGCAAGACTTTAGTTCACTTACTTGCTTTTCTTTTATTGGATAATCATTATGATAACACCCAATTTAATTCATATATTAAAAAAACAGGTTAAACATTGCCTATTCATATTGTTTAAAAATGTCAATCTTATTTACAAAGTTTGTATAAACAAATAAACAAACAAACAAAGCAAGCAAGCCAACCAAAGTTTTGCTTTACATGCATTAGGAAATTAGCTGTAAAGCCTTAATTTAGCCGACTTGCTCAAACAATAGATAAAGTAAGAGCAAAAGATTCGATAAAATTTGACTTACGGAGGAAAGTTTGGTTTTAAAACACTCTAATAAATTCAATAGAAATAACATTTATTTCAAATGTATTCCATTTAGTTTCTTATAAAGCGTATAGGGATCTTTATCCTTATTTTTTTTTTATCCATTTCCATGACACTTCACCACTAATTACGTACATCTTGATATAGATTGAACCTTTGTTTTCCCGTTTAAAAGGTTTTACACTGGAGCCCTTTATAACTTGCTGTTCGGTGTGAGCCAAGACTCCATGTTGAAGACCGAATTTTGACGTATAATGGTCTACTTTTATAAATTGTGACTGGGATGGAGAGTTGTCTCATTGTCACATACGACATCTATATATGGCTCAAAAACTAAACGAGACGGGATAAAAAGGGATAAAAAAAATCCACGCTACTTTTTTAATATATTTATAATGGGCTTAATATGAGTCAGAATAGAGTAAAATAGTGGGTCTCATTTGGGTATAAGCGTGACGCCGGATTGCCGATTTTTTGCAAGCGTGACAGGTGAAAGTCAAATGATTGTGTCGTGAAAAACGAGAAATGAAGTCTAGCGGGACACGGATAATTACAAAAAAATGAGAACTGCACAGTATAAGCGGGATACGGGAATCTGACAAAAAAACAATAAGCGGAATACGGGAATCTGACAAAACAGAAAGCGGGATCCGGGATCATAACCCCCCAAAGAGACCCGAGAATAAGATATTTTTGTATATTCATCCTATTGTTACAGTCATGCCTTCAATAACAAATGTATCCGATGCATGCATTTTTTTTTATTTTTGGTCCCTTTTCAATTTTGTGGGGTCCAAATTTATAGACAAAAGTCCTTTTAATATAGATATTTGGGATTCGTTGACATGCTGAATCTAACCGTGTATCTAGTTTGGGGATTTTTTGCCTATTTTCTGAACTAGCCCACATAGAGTTCCAAAGGGTCTATTATCAACAAAAATGAATTGTAGCATGCATTTCGTGCACAATAACCCAAATATGTATGGTTTTACCTCTGCGGTAGTATCCATTCGCGGATCTAGAATTTTTCATTTTGAGAATCGCTTTTGTTACAAGTTTGAAAAGCTATATATTTGATAAATAATGAATGAGGAGTTTGTATTTCAATTTGAAAATACATGTATCATAAATCCTAAAGTCATCAACTAAGTTTTTTTCATTTGTTGCAAGTGCATTTGTCACATAATTCTACAATAAAAATTCCTCGCATCTTTGAAAATTCTACATTAATAATGACTGCACTAACAGTGATAATTCATCGCTTCTATAGTTAAAATGGATCGCTTTCAATAATCGATATGCTATATTATGATGCTTTTATAACACTTATTTGAACTTTAATGCTATGTTTGTATATTATAAAAACATATCACAATGAAAATATGTTAAAACTTTCCTTCACATCACTTAACTTGATATTTTCAAAACGTAAACAAATACAGTTTTCCCATGATCCTTTATTCTACAATAGACATACCCGCATATAACAGTAAAAATGAACTAGCTGGATTCGCACTTTATATACACTGGTATGGAAGAAATAATATCAACCATTAACTAAAAGAAACTAAAGGAGGTATGGCAGAAATATAAAAATTCAACCATTACTTATCCTTTGACTCCATCTGAGAAAATCATCTCAAATGACAAGTTAACATATCTAAATCAAATGAGCAACCCGGCTTTTAAAATATAACCCTAACTGCCTTGTACCTTCACAATTCAGATGTAAACCACCATCTTCATGGGCAAATAACTTCACCTTTGGCTTTCCACATTTCAAAAAATATCTATACGAATGAACGAACTCTACAATATAACTCAAACATAAATTTAACAAAGCCATATTAACTGCCTTAATTTTTTGACCCGTTTCCTCAAAATCTACAGGACGAGGAAGAATACCAGACAAAGCAATAACCATAGAAGGAAACAACAACTTAGCAGTTGAAATCAAATTACAATAAGCAGACTAAAACTGATCAATAGATAAAATATGAACATCATTGGTACTACAATGAATTATTAAACATTTATAACCTTCATAAATACTCCCCTTGTTCTTGTTAAGCTGATAAGTTATTTCTCCTATGGAAGCCCCCCGAAACGCAAACACATCAGCATTCTCAAGCTTCACATATTTTGCAATTGAGTCTGACACTATCAGAAAAGTTCCTGGTTCTGCAAAGAAACAATTTAATATAGTAACCTAACAAGAAAACACTCTTCGACATCATTTGCGAAACTTGTAGTTTTTGTTCCAAAGCAAATTCTAAATAATTTTTATAAGCATCACTATGCCAATCTCCGTGAAGTTGAATTGGTTCAGTAGAAACATCAGCATCAAAAGCTAAAGATGCACCCCCTCTTCTAAAACTATGAGTAGAGTAAAATAAAGAGTTACGACCTGTTTTTTTTGTATTAAAAATCTAAGCTTATTTTGATACTCTTTATAAATAATGGGTAGGATGCGTCCCTTTACAAAAAGCTGGATCCTTTTTAACAGCAGGAATAGCTTCGATCATATTCTTGTATGCATTAACCGGACATAAAATACTCCCATGAATACTAGAAATTGGAGTTATCAACTTTCTTTGTCCAAACTGAATTGTTTTAGACCATTTCAAAATAATAATTAAAACATCATTTTCAATAATAATGTCCCCTCTACATAATTGCTTATTTTCATCAAATTCCTTTTCTGAATTAGGAACAATATTAGATTTTCTACTCATCATAAAAAAGGCTAACAAAAACAAACTCCAGAAAGTCTTATCTTTGGGGTCATTCAAATCCATAAACTCATAAATCTGTTTTAAAATCAAAGGAGTTATAGGAAGCGCTTTCCTTGGTAAATGAGGATTTAATCTCTGTAAACCTTTCAAAGTAAATTTTAATTAAAAACTTTGTAGATAAGAAAACTCCAAATCATTGTATAAATGCAATAATCTAACTCCATTAATATAATTTTTAATAGAATGCACTGATTTAAAAGACCTGCCTAAAAATTGAGCATACAAACGCACAGTATTCAAAGATGCTGGTAAAAATTTAAAACCGAAATAAATACAAAATGTTAAAAAGTCCTCCACTGAACATTAATGTTTTCAAAAGTGCCACGAGCAAAGGCTGACTTGTACGATTTCTGTTGATCCACTTTCAACAAATTCAGCTGTAAATCTGCAATAAATTACCAATCATGCGTAAACTGAAAAAGACCTGAATAGACAAATTTCTCAAAACATTTACCTATTCTTACAACAGGCAATTCATAAAATAAGTCTTCAAATCTTGAATCAGAATCCCATCTTGACAAAATATCTGCCGTTCTGTTTTCAACTCCAGGAAAATGAACAGCCTTAATTTCAAAATTATATTTGGCAGCATAATTTTTTTTTCTCTTAAACAACATTGCATACAGATGGGTGCACTCCTAACCTGTACAGCAAGTTAACTTGATAACCAGTCATTTGGACTGGTCAAAGTTAACCTGTGACCGAATATAGGACTGCTCTGACCAGTCCTAGGACCAAAATCTAGTTAACTTGAAAAGCGGACTTGGTCCTAGGACTGATTTTATGTCTGCCAAAAAGTTAACTTGGAAACAGGTCCGCTATTGATATAAGTTAACTTCGAACCAGTCCTGTCATAAGTTAACATAAGTTAACTTCGGAACCGGTACTGTCATAAAGTTAACATAAGTTAACTTGGAAACCGGTCCTGCCACAAAGTTAACTTCTGCTTGGACAATTCCGATCAAAACCAGACCTGTTCCCAAGTTAACTTTTGACTGGTCTGCTCAACACTAAGTTAACTTGTAACCAGGACCGCTCTTCGTTGATTTAAAAAAAAAATAATATCTTTGTTTCGTAGTATAAACATCGAAAATAAAGTAATTTGAAAATTAATACTTCCGTTTCATGAACAGGATTAAATACAAATATTTGAAAATAAGTACGCACAGAACGTAACACAAATTTATCTGTGATCTGACAATTTATCTATTATATAAACGATCTCGGTAACAATGATAACAGGCACTGAATATATATATATATTCCGAGATCAAATTCAATCATATTATGTATATTTTTGAAAAGAAGTATATTTGATGTTAGGTGTATACGTCCTTGTTAGTTATACATCCTTTAACTATGCATCCACATTCAGCAATGGTTTAATTCATTTAAATAATGACTACAAATTTTTGTTCGTCTAAATTACATGTAAGGGTGCCAGCATGTCCTCTTTTTACTGAAAATACTGATACGTAACAAAATTTCAGTAGTTTTGATGCCTCCAGTTGACTTGTACAACAGAATTATTTGACCGTGTCCACCAAAACTGACCATATATGCACTTTAATTTGTAAATCTATATACCTGCATAGTAAATCAGCCATATTTTTTATGTCAGGATTCAATGTATAATACAATCATGACAATGGACAGTTTTGATACCTCCAGCTGACCTGTACAACAAAATTGTTTGACCGCATCCACCAAAACTGACCATATGTGCACTTTAATTTGTAAATCTATATACCTGCATAGTAAATCAGCCAATTTTTTTTAATGCAGGATTCAATGTATAATACAATCATGACAATGGACAGCAAAATTGCAATACAATAACAAAAAATTTTGGTTCGCATAAATTTAGGATACCAGCATGTCCTCATTTTATTCAAAATATTGATACGTAACAAAATTTCAGTAGTTTTGATACCTCCAGCTGACTTGTACAACAATAAAATTGAGAATGGAAATGGGGAATGTGTCAAAGAGACAACAACCCGACCAAAATAAAAAAACACAACAGCAGAAGGTCACCAACAGGTCTTCAATGTAGCGAGAAATTCCCGCACCCGGAGGCGTCCTTCAGCTGGCCCCTAAACAAATATATACTAGTTCAGTGATAATGAACGCCATACTAATTTCCAAATTGTACACAAGAAACTAAAATTTAAATAATACAAGACTAACAAAGGCCAGAGGCTCCTGACTTGGGACAGGCGCAAAAATGCGGCGGGGTTAAACATGTTTGTGAGATCTCAACCCTCCCCCTATACCTCTAACCAGTGTAGAAAAGTAAAAGCATAACAATACGCACATTAAAATTCAGTTCAAGAGAAGTCCGAGTCTGATGTCAGAAGATGTAACCAAAGAAAATAAACAAAATGACAATAATACATAAATAACAACAGACTACTAGCAGTTAACTGACATGCCAGCTCCAGACTTCAATTAAACTGACTGAAAGATTATGATTTCATCATATGAACATCAGGCACAATCCTTCCCGTAAGGGGTTTAGTATCATACCATCATAACATATATGAGAAGAACATAACCCGTGTCATGCCAACAACTGTTTTTAGAATAAATGTGTTTAGTTCCGACGCAAAGACCTTATCAGTGACTCAATATTAACGCCAAAATATGCAATCTTTAATGACTTGACAACAGTATCGTAATTATATCCCTTCTTAATAAGTCTATTCAAAGGTTTTGTAAGTTTATGAGGTGAATACTGACACCTTTGTGCTTTATAAAGAATATTTCCATAAAAAATTGAATGTGAAATACCTGAACGTATAAAAAGTCTGCATGTTGAGCTATATTTACGAATGATGTCTTTATACCGATGATAAAATTTAGTAAATGTTTTGACTAGTTTGTGATATCGAAAACCCTGGTGTAATAATTTTTCAGTAATACATAAATTTCTCTCGTTAAAATCTAAAACATTGTTACATACACGAGCGAATCGTACAAGTTGAGATATATAAACACCGTAAGATGGTGACAAGGGAACGTCACCATCTAAAAACGGATAATTAACGATAGGAAATGAAAAATCATCCCTTTTATCATAAATTTTAGTATTCAGCTTTCCGTTAGTGATATAGATATCAAGATCGAGGAAAGGGCAGTGGTCATTGTTAGTATTAGCTTTATTTAAAGTGAGTTCACCAGGATAAATTTCATTAATATACATACTGAAGTCGTCATTATTGAGAGCCAAAATATCATCCAAATATCTAAAAGTATTATTAAATTTGTTTATCAGATGTTGTTTTGATGGGTCTTTGCTTATTTTTGTCATAAATTGTAACTCGTAACAATACAAAAAGAGGTCCGCAATAAGTGGTGCACAGTTAGTCCCCATTGGAATTCCGATAATCTGACGATATACGGAATCCCCAAAGCGAACAAAAATGTTATCTAGTAAAAATTCAAGGGCATATATAGTATCAAAGCATGTCCAATTAACATAGTTTTTTTGTTTATTGCTACTAAAAAATGACCTAAAAGAGTTTGAACATATATATTCACATTCTGATTTTTTGAATGCCCATTTAATTAGGTGTGTGAATTTTTTCTTAATGAGAATGTGAGGCAATGTGGTATACAGGGTAGAAAAATCAAAACTTTGAACAGATTCAAAATCACCAATATAAGCATGCAATTTATCAAGTACTTCCAACGAGTTCTTGACACTCCAAAAGTAATTATTTGACCACATTACCAAAACTGACCATATGTGAACTTTAAATTGTAAATCTATATACCAGCATAGTAAATCAGCCTTATTTTTAATGTCAGGATTCAATGTATAAAACAATCATGACAATGGACAGCAATATTGCAATATAATAACAACAAATTTTTGTTCGCCTAAATTAAGGGTGCCAGCATGTCCTCTTTTTACTTAAAATACTGATATGTAACAAAATTTCAGTAGTTTTGATGCCTCCAGTTGACTTGTACAACAGAATTATTTGACCGCGTCCACCAAAACTGACCATATATGCACTTTAATTTGTAAATCTATATACCCGCAGAGTAAATCAGCCATATTTTTTATGTCAGGATTCAATGTATAATACAATCATGACAATGGACAGCAATATTGCAATATAATAACAACAAATTTTTGTTCGCATACATTTAGGATACCAGCATGTCCTCATTTTATTCAAAATATTGATACGTAACAAAATTTCAGTAGTTTTGATACCTCCAGCTGACCTGTACAACAAAATTGTTTGACAGCATCCACCAAAACTGACCATATGTGCACTTTAATTTGTAAATCTATATACCTGCATAGTAAATCAGCCAATTTTTTTTAATGCAGGATTCAATGTATAATACAATCATGACAATGGACAGCAAAATTGCAATACAATAACAAAACATTTTGGTTCGCATAAATTTAGGATACCAGCATGTCCTCATTTTATTCAAAATATTGATACGTAACAAAATTTCAGTAGTTTTGATACCTCCAGCTGACTTGTACAACAAAATTATTTGACCACATTACCAAAACTGACCATATGTGAACTTTAAATTGTAAATCTATATACCAGCATAGTAAATCAGCCTTATTTTTAATGTCAGGATTCAATGTATAATACAATCATGACAATGGACAGCAATATTGCAATATAATAACAACAAATTTTTGTTCGCCTTAATTAAGGGTGCCAGCATGTCCTCTTTTTACTTAAAATACTGATACGTAACAAAATTTCAGTAGTTTTGATGCCTCCAGTTGACTTGTACAAAAAAATGATTTAACTTTTGTCAAGGTTAGGACCGCACCCATCTGTATAAGCATCTCTAGTACAACCAGAATTCAAAACCATCACAGTAGATTGATTATCACATCTCACTAAAATCTTTCTATTTACAAAATGTACACTCCATACTTTAACACTAATCATCAAAGCAACCAATTCAAATTGATTTATATACAAATTCAAATCCATTAAAAAGGAAGGAAATTCAACATGAAAAAACTCTCTTTTTTCAAAAACCCAACCTCCACATCCACTCAAAGTAGCATCTGTCTCCAATATTTCAACTGGCTGAGACCAATCCTCTAAAGCCATCATAGAAATACCATTGTAAGACTTTAAAAAATGATACCACCATAATAAATATTTCCTAAAATACAAAGGAATAATATGGTGACATTTGTCATCGGGAAAACTACGAAGCTAAGTAAGCAATCTAGATACAAATAGCCTTCCTGGTCTTACACAGTTCGATACAAAATGTAATTTACCTAACAATGACTGTAACTGTCTAACTGTAGCAACCAGTAAATTTAACCAAGTCTTTACCAACAATAAAATCTCTTCCACTCTCTCAGTTGTTACTAAAATTGTAAGTTTCGAAGTGTCAAACTTTACTTCTAAAAATGTCATAACTGTACTTGGAGAGCTAGCCTTCTCCACTGATTCTTCAAGACCACAACTGTCTTAAAGTCTACTTAATAAATCAAATACAACATTTGCTTTTTCTGATTTTTCAGCTCCAGCAAAATCATCTAAATAGTTTAATAATAAATGTCCAGACTGCTTCATCATGTAAACTACCGATGAAGTCACTCTCTGACAAATATGAGCTGATGACCTAAGTCCCATACTTAAAACTCGGTCTACAAAAATGTGATTTTTCCAATGAAATCCTACAAAATTGATACCTCCAGGATCAATTGGAATTTGGCGATAAGCCCGTTTCATGTCCCTCTTAAAAATACCACAATTTCTGCCTTTTAACTTAATAAGATTAACAAAATCATCTACAGATGGATAAGTCAAATTAACTGATTCACCCAAATAAATATCTTTATTAATACCTGCATTAATGCAATTTTCAGAAGGAAAACTTAAATCTAGTATTACCCTTCTTTCACCTGGTGTACTCTTTGGAACTGAATTTAAAGGAGATAACACTAACGAAGAATATATAAAAGGGTTCACTTTTAAAGGCTCAATAACAGCTTTATATTCTAACTCCTTTTTCAAATACTTCAAAATCAAATGTGGAAAATCTCTAGCACCGCTATGATTACGAGGCTTTTTGATATCTACTATATCACCTGCTGTATAACCAATGGGAAAACCAAATTCTAATAAGTCACACAAAATGTGATCATTATAGTCAACTAACATAGATCTAAAAAATTCTATTTTTAACTTTGAAAAAACTGGTATTCTACAACCTAGATAATTCGGTAAACCTGATAATTTAATTTCTCTCTGAATATCCACAAAATACTGTAAATCTAACGAATTAACATTCAAATCACAAATTAAACACTTTTTTGTGTTTATGACAAAATTCATCAATGTTTAAATTCAAAGATGATTGAACTGGTAAAGATTTATTTACTGCCCTTTTACTTGAAATTCTATAATTGTCACTAATAACTGTACAAGTATCACTTTTAAAAACCTCCATTGACCTAGAGATTTCCCCTTCATCAATCAGCATTTTATCCTTATTTGAATCTACAAGTAACCATTCAGGATAAAAGTATCTATCACTTTTGAATTAAAATTCCTAATGCTATTAACAGCTTTTTCTAATTCTAGTCACGACATATGAGGACAAACTGATGAACTCTCTGGATGTTTCATTTTAGCCTTATCCTCCCGTAAACATGTGGCACAAACATGTTGTACAAATCTACTTTTGCCTGCAATATCCAAATTATGACCATCCTTCGAAATATTACATTTATTTCTCTGATACATAGGACAATACCAATTTTTTTTTATCAAAATTCTTTTCAGAATATTTATCTGAATATTTACTAGCAGTTTTATTCAACACTTTCTTTCCTATTAACATTCTAACCTCCAACAAAGAAGTATCATCAGACCAGACATTCTCACCTTTTTCAATTAATTTTACCCATGCTGCATAAAAATTTAACAGCACAGACCATTCAAATTCACTAGCATAATAACAAATTTTGTTCAATAAAGATAATCTACCCTCTCTTTATTTTTTACCAATTTTGCAATGCCTTATAATTTCTAATTCACCAGCACAAAACTGACTCATGGTTAGCTGTCTAAACTTGCCTTTATATTTGTAAACTCATATTTGAGCTCAGATTGCGGCCAGTTCATCTTAATTTTAACCTTATCATGAGGTCTATCATTAATACCAGATCTGACCTTCTTTTTCTTATGCTTATTTTTCTTTTTATGTGTAGTTTGACTATCAGAGTCCGAACTAGATACAAAATTTGGCTCTGACTCATTTCCCGTACTTCTCATACTACTATCAGAACTTAAACTAATACTTAAAGAAGAATCAGACTCTGAGTTAGAATCTGTGGCTAGCATTTGCTTCATATGTTTCTCTACAATTTTCTTAGTCTTTGCATCTTTTCTCAAATGTTTAATACTTAAACTAGAAAGTTCGTCACCTTTGCTATCTTTAACTGCCCCTTTGCCTTTATCTTTATCTTTATCTTTACCTTTACCTGTTTCTTTACCTTTCTCTTTCTCTTTATCTGTTTCTTTGCTTTTACCTTTGATCTTCTTGGACTGTTCCAGATTTCTGCTTCATCGGCTTAGAGGCCCCTTTTAACTCGAGCTCCTCCAACTCCTCCAACTCCTCCACTTCCTTCATTCTCTTATCTATTTCCTGTCGTAATTCCACCTTTTTCTTCTTGTTCTTCATTGCTTTCTCCTTCTGTTTAACTTCCTTGAGTTTCCTGACCAAGTCTTTAGTTTCCTCATCGGTGTCCGACTCCTCCGAACCCATATAAATAGAAAGACGTTCTTTCAGGTCTTCATAATCCACCTTTGACATACTGTCAGATCCACCAGCCGCACCGTGCACAAGCTCGTCACCAACCTCTGATTCTGTGGTACATTGTAACTGCCTCGGACTGCATCCCAAGTTGATCGAAAACTCTGTAATCAAAACTCTTCTTCACACGCCTGGGTAAAACTGCCCGAATTTCCTGGTTAATGTTGCTCATGTAAATAATTTCAACGAAACATTTCAAATGTACAGCGAATCCCGAAACAACGAATTATAGAAGAGCGTCCTGTATCCAGGTAACCAATTAACCAATCAAAATAAAGAATACTCGGAACAATTTCTTCCGAGTAAATGTGAACAGTGATTCACGTGGTAATTATCCATTTTTATAAAATCAAAAATTACACTTTCTGTTTTTAATCTGATATTTTCAATGACGTGTTTTGTAGACTGTTGATAGTCTTTAATTTCTCACCTGTTTCCTTCCTTTGTTCGTTTGTGGTAGATTATAGAATTGTATAATCATGGTTTATAGACGAGTTGTGTATTACCAGCTTTTTATTGGTGCCGATGACTTTTCTTAACCCGTTTCTGCATAACCCGTTACTCGACATTAAATATCGGTTAAGAGGTCATAATAAATATAGGTAAGATAAAGTTGCGTGCTTGCAGTTTTACAATACATGTGTCACGTGAAAAACAAGTTGAATCACAGTCTTAGTAATTGCTCCTTATGGCAACAGCTTTTAAAACTTATTCTCAAAACTGTAATATAAGTTATGCCTCTAACTAAAAAACGGAATCCGATGAAACGGAAATCCTGTTTTCAACCGTATAATACGGAAATCAATGGTACAAACACTTATTCAGAGAAAACCAAATCCGAAATGGTGGACGAACTGTCAAAAATTGGTTTGAAAGTGCCTCCGAATTTAACTCTAAACGTTGTAACATCTCTGTATACAGAGAACATTGTAAACAAACGTGATGATCGCGCCGTAGAAACCATCGAAAGCATTTTAAGTCCAACAGAAGGTTTTTCACAATGTCACAATGTATGAACGGCCTTCAGAAATCCGTCGATACCCTGATGACAGAGAAGCTGTATGGTAGCAAACCATATAATCTCCATCAATGGTACAATTCCAGAAATATGACACCGCCGTTACAAAACACACCGGATGCGTTACATAATGGATTATATAGAACAGGAGTTCGTTCGGATGATTTTCCTAATGTAGACATAGTTTCTACAGGATTACAGAAACAAATAATACAGGGTAAGGACATTAACTTAGCTTCTCACCTTATTCCTAGTTTCGAGAGTCCCCAGTCACATACCATTTTGGCAGACGGTATGGAAATTAACGTGGGGAATAAACCAGACCCACGCTTAAATCGACAGCTAACAATTCAGGAATTCATAAAAGCTTTCGGTAAATTCAAGCGTGTAATGCCTTCTGCTTTTCCAGGTAGGAGATTTGAATTAGACGCTTATGAAGAGGATATCATAGAAATCAGCAACTTTTATGTTAATAAGTTTTACGACTATCATAAGTTGTTTTCGGCCAAAGCCTCGACCCTTCTTCAAGAAAAAAAAAGTAAAGTCGATTGGAGCAAAAGGGATCGCGACCTGATGATCTTGATAGGTGCGGGCGTGGAAATAAATATTTGCAAGCTTTGTCACATGGTTGACCATGACACGAAGTTCTGTCCTTTGCAACTATCAGAAAAAAAGCGTATCTACGCCACATCTAACGAAAAATAGCGGAAGTTCTGATATTCGTGGTAGGAAGCGTTTTTGTCACAACGGGAAAGAAATTTGCCATAATTTCAATAGCTTGTCTGACTGTAATAAAGACGGTCAATGCCTTTTCTTACATATGTGCTCCAATTGTCGTAACTATGATCATAGCGTAACCACCTGTCCTCGTCAATCTACGCATAACGATAGCAAGAAAAATAGAAAGAATTACTCTTTTAAAAACACAGCTGCTAAGACAAGTACTCCTGCACCAAAGCCAAGCTTCGGTTCCGAGAAATGACTGTCAAATATTAACTTCCCCTTAGGCCACACCAAATTAATTAGTAGTTCTTTGGAAAACCCGCATCTAAATTGCCGAAATTGAAATAAAAAAATAAAAATAAATTTTACCGCACCTCACCTGCCAAAACCAAAAAATTAAAATAAAAATAAAATTCCCGCACGTCGAAAATAAATCCGCATTTTCGACGAACTCGATTCCGGTATTAAAAAAAAAAATCTTTATCAATTATGCGTTTGAAAATATGCAGTGTTTGTCATTTGTCAAGCATATTTTTGATTCTGATCAAAAAAGTTGCAAAGATGGAAAACGTGCTGATTGTTTCTGTGGTGAAACATTCAGACAAAAATAACAATTGTTGTACATGGAGTAGAAATAAAGCCTTTTGTTGGCCCTGTAAATACCCCTACTAATATTTCATTGATACATTTCTTTTGATATGAAAAGATAGACACCAAAACAGTTGTTGACGGCCTTGTGGAGACCTCTGCATTTGTTATTTTTCCTGGTGGATGTTGTGCAGTTCTCAAACTTTAAAATACCCCATATTGTTCCATTTTTATATGTACCTTTTTATAATAATACAAGGTACTGACAAAATGATAAAATTTGATATTTTATACCATTTTTAAAGATGGGTGAAATTGAAAGTTAACTTGTTTAACACAGGATGTTTAGTAAATGAAAAAAAATGCATTTCTATTTAAGGATTATAGACTCCATGATGCATCTGGTTGAAATCTTAGTTATAACATAGGCTTATAAATGTAGGTTATGTAGGTATTTCCATGTTGGTATCATATGTTTTGGTGTAATTTATTTTCTGATATTTAATTGTAAAGTAGCACTATGTAGCTAGAACCCCCAGTTTCCACTGTGCTTGGATTGACTGGTTAGTGATCCATATGCATAAACACAAAACACACACCATGCAGTTATGTTACAAGAAGCTAGCTAGCATACTACAGAGGGTGTCTAAGGACAGGAAGGTGCATATACTACAGATGAAAGCAGTGCATATTAAAAGCAGATAGCCATATTAAGTTCATGCATAAAAAAATATGTTCAAAAGTGTATATTTGTGCAGTGTAATTATACAAACAACAAAACAAAATGAAAAAGAATGCAGAAAGTTGAAATACATATAAAAAGGGAGATAATTTAATTATATCAAATTATATCCCCTTTCAATTAAGTGAGTTGAAAATTCAGTTGCTTCTTTTAGGTAAAAGATATAAAAATTGAGAGAAAAAAAATATCGCTCGCTCCATATTTCTTCAAAATTTGAGGCGAAGAATTTAAAAATATAAATTTAAATTTCGCTCGCTCGCCCCATTTTTTTTGGGTAAAATCTCAAAGAACTATTAATTAATTTGGTGTGGCCTTATAGGCTACTACTCCGATTAATGTAGAAGTATTACAAAACGAACTTAGAAATCACGGTGACAAATCTTTTGTTTATTATTTATGCAATGGTTTAAAATATGGTTTTGACACCAAAGTGTCTGTAACTAGTTTACCAACCCTTGAGTGTCGTAATAATTTTTCTGCACGATCGCAACCGAACGTAGTAAATGAGTTGTTAAGGAAGGAGTGTGAAAATGATTTTATGTCCGGACCTTTTGATACACTCCCATATTCAAGTTACCGTGTCGGTCCGTTGGGAGTTGCGGAAGAAAAATATGCCAAGAAAAAACGACTTATATTGGACTTATCGGCGCCCCATCAAAGTGATATTCATTTTAGCATCAATGAATTAATTGACAAAGACACCTGCTCTATGTCGTACGTCAAGATCGACAACGCTATAGATATAATCCTCAAATACGGAAGACATTCCTGGTTATGTAAATACGATATTTCCAATGCATTCAAAAATTGTTCTATATTACCTTCACAATGGCCTTTGTTTTACATTAAATGGGAGGATAAATATTATTTCTATGTGCGATTAACTTTCGGCTGCCGATATAGTCCCCTCATATTCGATACTTTATCACAAGCAATATGTTACATTGCTACAAACAACTACAAGGTCAATAACATTTTACATCTGTTAGATGATTTCTTAACTATAGATCCACCACACGCTGAGGGCGAGCGATCAATGGCATTAATGATGCTGATTTTTAAACGATTAAGTAATTCAATAGCCATGCATAAAACTGTTGGCCTTGTAACTTGTCTTGAATATTTAGGCATCATTCTCGATTCAGAAAAAATGGAAGCCCGTCTACCGCAGGAGAAGGTTGATCGAATTTGTGAGTTTATTTCAAGCGTAAGTGTCAAATCCTCTTGTTCTAAGAGAGAAGTTCTTCAGCTCCTAGGTCATTTAAATTTTGCCTCTAGAGTTATCTTACCGGGCAGGTCTTTTGTGTCTTATCTAATCAATTTATCAACCAAAGCGAAAGAATGACATCATTTTGTGCGTTTAAATAAAGAATGTCGGATAGATCTCGAATTTTGGTTACGATTCCTTCAGAATTGGAATGGAATTAATATGTTTTATAATTCTACATTTAGATCTAATTACGGTATGGAATTATACACAGATGCATCGTCAACTATAGGTTTTGGTGGATATTTTGGTGGAAAGTGGTTTTATTCTTCATGGCCGACCGAAATTAAAAACATCACAAACAGTAAACATTCAATGGAATTTTTTCAAATTGTACCCTATCGTTGTAGCAGCTGTATTTTGGGGCGCCTCATGGAAAACAAAAACAGTGTTATTTTGGTCTGATAATATGTCTACAGTTGAGATTATAAGAAAAGGCCGATCAAAATGTTTCTATATTATGAAGTTAATGAGAAAACTAACGTGATGGCATGTACAAACAATTTCTTTTTTTATTTCAAAACACGTGCCAGGTGTACAAAACGATATTAGTGATGCCTTATCTCGATTTCAGATACAACGTTTCAGAACCCTGGCACTAGATCCAGACACTTTTCCGGAACCGTGTCCAAAAATATCAGATGTAATATGGTGTTAAAACAAACTGTCGAACAACTATGGACAACATCGATATCCAAAAGGACTAAGGATGCGTATGATATTGGTTTCATGCATTTCAAGAGATATTTACTGTTAAATAATGTGACATTTACAAATAACTTGGCCCCAGTTTCGGAAGAAATCCTCATATATTTTGTTGCTCATTGTCAAACAGTTTTGAAACTTCATTATTCTACCATTAAACTTTATCTATGTGGAATCAGATACGATTATTTAAAGAAATATAGTAGTTATCCATTAGAACTATATAACGGCAAACCATTGCCAAGGCTTACATTGATCTTAAATTCTGTTAAACGATCTCAAAATCAAAATAAAAGAATAAGGCTACCAATCACTTTTGATATTCTTGAGCAAATTATAAAGAGATTACGAAAGGGATTTTTTTTTTTAATTTATTGACTTCATGATTGAAACAGCTACATCATGTACATGTAGCGTGATTTCTTTCTTTGGCTTCCTCCGATGCGGAGAAATAACTGTTTTCAAATCCGAACATTTTGAACCTGCAATTAATTTATGTATATCAGACATTTCATTCACATACAATATTGCTAACCTGCACTTGAAACAGTCCAAAACTGATTCATTCCGTAAGGTTATAGATATTCAGTTACACAACATTAATAGTTATATTTGTCCTTATCGTGTTTTGAAAAGATATTTAGAGATCAGGAAAAGTTTTTATCGTCTTATCAAAACACTGACCCTCTTTTTGTATCAATTGGCAATTTAGCTATGGAAAGAGATTTCTTAAAAACAAAAATCAGATATGTTCTAGAGTTATGCGGTTATATTCCTAAAAACTTTTCAGATCATTCATTTCGAATAGGTGCTGGCACCGCAGCTGGTCAAGCAAAAATAGAAGATCACATGATTAAAACGTTAGGTCGTTGGTCTTCAGATTGCTATGTGCGTTATATTCGAACTCAACCAATCTCTATAAAGCATGCACAACAGCAGCTTGCTTAATCTTTCAATCATTGATTATAGTATAGTCAACTTCGATTTTATTGACAGTAGAACTGCATGCTTGCTTAATATGTATATTTTGTTTCTTATATTTAGCTTATTATTGTGTTATTCGTTGACTATTTGAAGGTGGTCCCGGGGGATTCCCAAATACTTGGGGGTCACTCAGACTCATCTAATTTCTAATCATTACTTCGTCAGAGTTTCTTGGCACCTTTTTCAAATATTTCACTTATCATTCATGTTTTTCATTCATTTTCCAAGCATTTTTCAATTAACATCTCCAACCTCAACTCAACACCTTAAACATTGTAGAACACCGTCACGGGGGGGGGGGGGGGGGGTCCACTGCCACGCATGGGCCGTCAGATGAAGCTTCGCTTTATCATTCTTTTGTCAGTTGTGTTGTTCAAGTTGAGCGTAGTGGCTTATCAGCTGGTCTTCTTTCCACGAAAGAATCGCTTCCTGACAAAGTCCTGGAGCAAAAATTATTCGTCAGATAGTTGAGTGATTTCCTAAGGCCAATCCATTTGATATGTTTTATATGTTTAGTACATGAAATACGTTTTCATTTTATCTTGGGTAAATTTCATAATAAATATATTTTACATTAAAACCTTTTCGTTTAGTAGCAATGGTTCCATGATAAAGTTACTATTGAATCTACAGTATACTGACACTATACTAAGATAATATCACCAAACAGTAACCTTTAACACATTTGACCTCAGATTTTTATCAGATGTCAAAGTTTAAAACAGTGAAGCTAATGAGCATATCGACACACAAAATTTCACAGTTTGATTTCCTGCAAATTCTCATACTAACTGATTGGTTGATAATGGGGATAAAATGATTATTACAGAGTCTGCAGTGTCAAAATCCTCACAAATCATATTGTGCTATTACACGTATATAGCAAACAGCATAACATGAGACTTATGGTTAAAGTGACATTGAAACCAGCTTCACAGTTGGATACAACATTTAATACATGAAATTGCACATGATTTCACTTCGACTATTGAACTATAATTAGATACAGAGATTATCATTTGGGGAACTCGTGTCATTTTCGGATATAAAGTTATTTATTGGTTTATTTGATTGGGATTCTTACATGGTTGATCAGTTGTTGGTGTAGTTCAGTGGGAAATATTACATGCATATACACGACGGAAAAACATAAAACACATTAAAAAACAGAATTTCGACTGTCCGTTTTACATACACACAGGTAAAACGAGTATATAAATCCTCAAATATGATCGTCGCTCATTTTGCCAGTTCTTCATATCTGGTTTGTTTTTTGAAATTAACGACACATAATGCGTAGCATATTCTATAGATTAGTCTAGTCAATTTTACTGCGCTTAATTCAATTTTTGTCTGAAATTCAGGACAAGTGTTATCTTACTTTTGCTCATTTATTTTGTTTTGTTTTGTTTTCTACATTTCACATTGTAATTACTGCCATTTTTGTAATTCAAAAACACAGATAATTGATGAACACAGATCTTGCTAATTTTTTTCAATAGTACAGTTTACTTCCTAAGTTGGATCTCATTAACAATGAACATGAGTATGACATTATTTGTATATCAGAATCTCATCTTCCCAAGTCAATTACTGATGGCCAATTAGATTTAATGGGTTCCATAAACCTATTTGGTTAGATAGAAATAGACATGGTGAAGGTGTGACCATTTATATAAAAAATATAGCTGACATTTTATTACACGGAATGACATATCTGTAAGCAATTTTGAATTACTTTGGGTTGAAGTGAGGAATTATAGTAATGAACAAATTTTAGTTGGTGTTTTATACCGTCCTCCAAACTCAAATTCTAATATATGGACTTATTTAGTGAGTTAGTAGATAAAGCACTTGATTGTAATTTGCCAATTTTCCTTTGTGGTAATTTCAATTGTGATATGATGTCGAACTCAAGTAACTCTTTTAAAAAGTTACTTAACCGGTTAAACTAATCGCAAAAACTTAATTAAATCAGTAACTGTACTTACATCAATATACAGTTCTCATTCTCCTGTTTCAGTCGAAATGTCATTTAAAACTTTTAAACAACACTCGTTTAAAAGACAAATTCGAGATTTTAAGCGTGCAGATTATGAAGGTCTTACAAACCAGTTGAATGATACTGACTGGGATGATGTTGTTTTTAATTCAAATAATATAAATGATGTTTATATGAACTTTGTCAAAACATTCGAAAGTACTGTCAATAGATATATACCTACCATAACTATTACAGTTAGACCAAATGATAACCCATTTATGAACAACATGATAAGAAACAAGATAAGACATCGTAATAGAATTCACCACAAAGCAAAAACTTCAAATAATCCAGATCACTGGAAATAATTTAGAAAATTCGTAATGAAATTATCAGTTTAGTTAGAAAGGCAAAACATGAGATGTGTCATAGTGAATGATGATCAGGCTGTAGCGGCTGCTTCTTTGACTGGTGATTGGATATTATCTCAAATTAGGCAAAATCATGGGCTGTTCAATTTAATTCTAAGAATACTAAACGTTTATATTTACTAAAAGGTAAAGGGAGCATCCACGTGTTTTTTTTTTTGGATAAATGGCGAATGTAACATAGTCAGTAGATTAAATAATTCTATTAGGTATTTACAATGTCAAGAAAGATTATAAAGTTCAAATGTTCGAATGTTCACAAACTGTCTTTAAAGTTGAATTGTTCGAATGTTCAATATCTCACACGGGCACGTGATCGTATAGTGGTATAACTTCAGTCCTTATGGAATACGTTCGGATATTAAGCGCATGAGTTCCAGCCTTCCCACGAGGGGGAGACCTTTGTGGAATCTCCGGTACCAATCTCTTGTACCAAGCTGTCCTCCTTCAAGTCCAAACCTGGATCTTATATAGTCCAGTAGTCCATTAACAACGGCCCATAGCTGATGACCGGTTACTTAATAGTCTGGGGATCAGATAATACTAGTCTGTGGTTAATTGTCAAACTATGCAATTAACCCCTGAAGGATACATGTTATTTCACAGTAGACATGGTCATTTATTGGCTGCAGGGTATACATGGTATATGTCTATAATATTTGAACAGATCGTTATTAAATGTCCAAAGCGTACATGATTGCCATTGAATTGTTTAATTCCTTTTTAATAAGTTTCCTAATTAATACTCCTTGATAACTAATGATATGAAACACAATTGTGTAACACGAAGAGGTTGAGAAAATAAATATTCACTGTCATCTTGGGATAACATTCCAGTCGTCAGCTTCATGGTACACGCATATTGATATTATTCATAAAAAAACATGCTCTCGTCTTTCTGTGCTTCGTCAAGTTAAACACTTATTAGATAGGAGTTCACTCATACGTATTTATTATGCTTTTATTAGACCTACATTAGAATATGGGGATATTATTTGGGGCAATTGCACCCAGCATGAGTCTGAGCTTCTTGAAAATATTCACATAGAAGCTGCTAAAATTATTACAGGATAACGACGTAGTTCCTCCAATTCTACAAACTATTGGATGACACCTGCATACTTATTTGAGTTAGTCCAGCCATATTTTCCCAGACAACCCCCTTACGCTTGGAGGAGTGAAAATAACAATGTTCACCCGCCTCTTGCTCAATCTAGCTCATATCTTAATAGTAAATTCCTTCCACTATAGGACTTTGGAATAGTCTTCCCTTGAGTTTACAAAACATACCAAATTTGGGCATATTTAGACGTGGAACGGATATGTTTTATAGGACTAATGATATATTTAAATCTTTCAACTATGGGATAAGGAAACTTAATATAAGTCATTGTCAACACTTAAATCTCATTTGTTTAATCAGTTCTTATCAGAGAACACGTTTTGCACAAACTGTAACCATTCTGTTGAGGATAACCAACATTTCTTTTGTATTTGCCCAAAGTATAATAATGTTAGACAAATCCTTCTTGATTCCATTTACTCCATTGTCGATAATGTTGACATACAATGTAAATATTGAATTACTACTTTTTCATGTTTTTGGAAACAGATTATTTTCATATGATATGAGTATTACTATTTTTAAATCTGCTCAGAAATATATCAGTGACACTCGTTTTGTTTGAAACTTACTTAATTTTGTTTCATGTAGGTTTTTTTTATATTTTTTTTCTACACTCTTACATTAATTCATTTATTCCACTAAGCAAGCTTAGTGTCATTTTCAAGCCATAAATATATTTCTAATGACTTATAAAGGATATTTGCATGGGTCAAGGTACTTTAAATAACTAATGATTAATTGCATTTATATTTAAATAAACTTTGCATTAGTAAGTAACACTGTTTACATACATTTGCTCGTGTGTGCTCACATGTAGCATGCATGTTCCACTATATTGCATTATTTTAAATACAGTTGTTGTAATTGAATTATACCTTGTACATGTGATATGAAGAGAGCTTTTATAGGCTGTGCCTGTCATGCCTGTTGCATGAAATATAATGCGTAACAGCTGCTATTGTCTGTCAAAAAGATTTCTGATAATCTAAAAAAAAAATCTTATATGCCTACTCCAGTTTACTAGTTTTAAATGTTATTAAAAGTGAGTTTGTCCGTCTGAATTACATTTCATAGTTAAGTTCCCCTATACATCTTTTCCCTGTTTTTAATTTGAAAATATTGCGTAACGCACCATGCCGTTAAAATTCAACAAAACTGCTTATGATAAATATTCCAATTCTTCTAATGATTTCTGCAAACTTATATTAGTTCAATGATACGTTAAAAAATTCGTCATTGGTGGTGTTGAGATAAACATATATTAAATTTTTAAAATATACCATCGAAATATGTGTCAAAAACAAATGGTATACACAAAAAGGACATTCACAACACTATTCAAAGAGACACCGACGAAGTCATGGCAAGGAAATGAGAACATAAAAAGAAGAGTTTGTCAAATGTTTATTTCTAAAAGAAATACATGATTGAATATATATCATGTAATATAGATGTACAAGAAGTGCAAAAATGATTACAATATTTCCAGTCTGAATACGTTTAAAACAAACATTGATTTTTCCAATGTGCAAGAATATATCTTCAATGGGAATTAAAGTCTTAAATCATGACTTATCCAGTAGTTGTTAATTCTTGTACATTAAAGAGAGGGAGCCATATAAATGAGTGGAGTACCTGCAGAGGAACACATTGACAGATTGGTTCCATTAATTGTACATTACAGACAGGGAGCCGGAGAAGTGGGATGAAGTATCTACCGATAAACACATTGACAGATTAGTTCCATTAGTTGGAAACAAATCTCTCCAATTCTGATCGAACTCGGCATGGATTTCCATACCTGGAAGCGGATAAGCCACAAGCAAAATTAACGGGATTTGGTACTAATGAATAAGGATACCGGTATTTAGAAGAATGGAGTAACAAGCTTTGTCGGATGCACAGTCTAAAACCAACCGTGAGGACCATTGCTCAGTCATATTGTTACATAGGCAAAAATGTTAAAATTGTGGACAATGCGTTACTTGATTTGTTGTGACTCATTTTATTTTTCCATCGTTGTATCGCTTTGTTTTTTACATAATAATTGATATTGAACTATTTGGAGATCAAACATATTTAATTTGAGAGATTAAAATAAGAACTTTACAGTTGAAGAAATATTTGCCCAAAACAATATGAACATAGTTGCAAGTTACCTTATATACAAATATCATAACATGATTAATATCGTGTAATTTTACCGAATCATTTATAAGTTTCTTTCTTACATGTTTTTTTTACTTTAAAGTCATATCAAACGAGTGAGTGGTGAAAAATAATGTTTGTCCAATTCGTGAACCAATGCATGTATACATCCTAAACTTAGTCCTCTGTGCACGATGTTATCATTATTTTCGCAAATATATCATACAATCGGCAATTTTTTTTTTCTCTCTGTTTGTTATGATCTAACAAATATGGCTGCTCATTAAATGCCGTGTTTTGAAGCCGGGTTTTACCGATTGTCACCTTATAGTAAACAAATCACAAAAAAAACATGGCCATGAGCACGTGTTTAACATGTATAATCAGATATTTGTTTATTTTCAATGACAGATCCATGCGTATTGTGGTCACCGGATTTTTACGAGAAGAGTTACGCTCGGGTCACTATGCATACGGAAAATATGTCGGCGAATTGCTTCCTGGAAGCAAGCAATTAAAAATGAGTAAACTTCTTCTAAATGTGGACAAATTAAAGAATTTTCCTCAGAAAAAAGTATATGTACATAAGTTGTATAATAAAAACTATCCATTTAGTGATAAAAAACATATGCATATTTTTTTTTTAATGTGAGGTTTCTTATGACTTTAAGCACACACATTTCATAATTTTGTGTTATTTTTTTTAAATAGATGTGATCAAATTAATCGAATGAATGTCAACACATTCATGTATGTGTGTATGCTTTACGATTTGAAGATGTACATTAATTAAAACATTATATTTTTTTTAATCTATAGACGATAATCTAATGTATTTTCCCTCAGTAGTCATTATGTTTGAAAATGTCCTTTTCATTTAATGCAAAGAGTTCAATGCATCTCGACATTTCGTTCACTCTTTACTTTTTGTGATCTATAGACACATTCAATGCAGAGACACAAACCTCAATTATTTTTTTGGATACTTCATTTAATTGAATTTATAATGATTGATGCGTACATCTATTTTGGATAAATTATTATGATTTCATAGCTCATGTATGTATCTATATTCGGTTACTGTTATGTGTAAAAGTAATCTTTTCAATCAGCTACACAATGTTCGCTTAGACCTTTGGAAATCTTAAATAAAATCATTACATTTAAATCAAACAATTGATAAATAGGAATAAATAATCAACAATTTACGCTATAATTTGACAGCTTGATTTTTCTTCTAGAAGTATATGATTGAAACCTTCACCTGTTTTTTTAAAGAGGTACCCCTCGAGGTGTTCATTACATTATTAATCGGTCAAAATTGATGTTTTACAAACATAACACATTAATGCAATCGCACAATTACAAAACGAAATGAGAATAACTTACACCCTGCAATCACCAAACATTTAGCAAAACTAAAGGTACAGTTTTTGTGTAATTTTGACTTGTATAAATAATTTTGCTTCTATCATGTCTGAAGCGAAATATTATAACTTACTATAAGGATATATGCTACTCTGTTTTAAGATTCCGAACTTTTTAAAACACTGTTAAAGATTTAAAGTTTATAAATATCTTAACTTTAAAAGAAGAAAACAATCGATGTGTCTGTGTGTTTGATTTTCAGATATAAGCCTTTGAAAACATGGCGAGAAATGGCTCTTTCTAGATTTGTCTTGCTATTTATATTGCATCTAACGCTTATTTCCCTTTCAAAATCTAAGAAGAATTACCAAGGATTTTTAAATATGGCTTCTAAAACTATATAAACTAAAATTATGAAAAGAATTTAGGGCTACATTATCACATTTTTATGACACTACATGGATAAAACCAGAGGACCCCGAATATCTAACATATTTTCAAAACAAGAAGACATTTTTAATGTAGACATTAGTTTTGAATTCCTTTACACTGTACAGCGTATAGCTTTGTCGATGTTTGTAAAACTCACATTTATCGATTCGATTTGGAATAAAAACTTAACATTAAAATGTTTGTGGTATATTTCAGAATAAAACAATAAAAATACATGGTCAAATACGATTTTTACATGTGATTATCGCTTTTCGTCTGTTCATAACGCTTATTCCAATACATTTCATATTTTCAGACAGTGTAAATATATTGTATATGTTAATGCATTCCTGTTAAGTTGTTATTGTTTAATTTATATCATGTATTGTAGTTCAGAGAAGACAAAAACCATAAAACTACTCAAAATAATATTTATATATAATGGGTGTTGTTTGTCTGATTTCATGTTATAAAGCTTTAATCATAAATTAGCATGACTTTAATCTATAAATAAAATGAAATTAACTTTCAACTTAATTCAGTCTTCACTTTTGAAAAGCCTTGTCATACTCATGAATTATACGGTTGAGGATTTTGCTTGTTCGTCCCTTCTAATTACAAGGATAGGTTTAAATGTCTCAATGGCTTTTTGGCATCTTTATCCGCTCCTTCAGCAATGACACAATCACCGAAGACCACTATTGCAGTGGTCTGTTCATTATTTCTTCAGACTGTTCACTTGTTAATGTTGTTGTTTAAAAACTTCACACCAAGCTAGTTTTAGTTAAATAGTGCCTAATGTGTCGCGGTAGATCAGATTGATTACTGATAAAAAGACTAGAGACGACTTATTAATGTATTGATCAAACTTTAAGGTGATGTAAACATGATTATTCCAAATTTAGCTTGAATAAATAAACCTAGAGCTTATTCTTTCTTGTGTGAGTCTTTTCCTTGAATTTCGAAATTTTGGTATTCTCTTACAATAATTAATTACACATTATTACATATAGTATCACTGATCTCGTTTTGAACACATACTCAAAAACAGAACTTTTAGTAAAAAAGGTATGTAACAAGTTAAATTTAGTAAAATATACTTTATTAAACACAATTTATTAGACATAGTTAAAGTCAAATATTTTGAGTATTCTCTAAAAATTCGGAAATGTAATCAGTTTGAACAAACAACAGAAACCATTGGTGTCAAGTCATAATAAGACGAACAACGCAATTACCCTCATACAGCTCTGGCAGTGACATATGGCTTTTATTTACCATTGATATCACCTCTTTCTCGATTTCTCCATTGTTAAAGTTTGAATTTGCTGTAATATCATATAATGCTCTCGATGCCAGTCACCATAGCAATGTATTTGTTCTGACATCATGTACACATATCACTTGCTGACATTATGCCAGCCCACGTCAGATTGTGTTACAAATACTGATAAATATAACTTGCTTCCGTTCATCGTTGAAACCACCCCATTCTTGTTACTGTCTCATGTGATACACACATTCTCATTAAGACAAAACTTACACACCTAATGAAACGGGCATTGAAAAATTCAGATGTGATTATATATGTTCAAACTCTTTGATGTCATTTTTTAGTAGCAATAAACAAAACAAAACTATGTCAATTGGACATGCCTTGATACTATATCTGCCCTTGAATGTTCACTAGATACGATTTCTGTTCCCTTTGGAGATTCCGTATATCGTCAGGTTATCGGAATTCCAATGGGGACTAACAATGCACCACTTATTGCGGACCATTTTCGTATTGCTATGAGTTACAATTTAAGGCATAAATCAGCAAAGACCCATCGAAACAACATCTCATACACAAATTTAATAATACATTTAGATATTTGGAGGATATGTTCGCTCTCAATAATAACGACTTCAATACGTATACTAAAGAATGTTATCCTATTTTAAGATGGTGATGTTTTCTTGTCACCATCTTACGGTGTTTATATATTTCAACTTGTACGATTCGCTCGTATATGTAACAATGTTTTAGATTTTAACGAGATAAATTGATGTATTACTGAAAAATTATTACACCAAGTGTTCGATATCACAAACTAGTCAAAACATTTACTAAATTGTATCATCCATATAAGGACATCATTCGAAAATATAGCTTATACGTTCAGGTATTTCACATCCGATATTTCATTGAAATATTCTTTGTAAAGCACAACAAATGTCAGCATTCACCTCAAAAACTAACAAAACCTTTAAATAGACTTATTAATAAGGAATATAGTTAAGATACTGTTGTCATGTTATCAAAAATTTCATATTTTGACGTTAATATTGATTATAAGGTCTTTGCATCGGAACTTGATTTAAAAACCAGTGGTTGCCATGACACGGGTTATGTCATTCTCATATATTTCATGATGGTATAATACTAAACCCCGAACAGGACGGATAGTGCCTGACACTCATATGATGAAGACATAATCTTTTAATCAGTTTAATTTAAGTCTGTAGCTGACATGTCAGTTACCTGCAAGTAGTCTGTTGTTATTTATGTATAATTCTCATTTTGTCTATTTTCTTTGGTTACATCTTCTGTCATCAGACTCAGACTCCTCTTGAACTGAATTTTAATGTGCGTATTGTTATGCGTTTACTTTTGTATATTGGCTAGAGGTATAGGGGGAGGGTTGAGATATCATAAATATGTTTAACCCCGCCGAATTTTTGCGCTTGTCCCAAGTCAGGGGCCTCTAGCCTTTGTTAGTCTTATTTTATTTTTAATTTTAGTTTATTGTGTATAATTTGGAGTTTAGTATGGCGTTCATTATCACTGAACTAGTATATATATTGGTTTAGGGGCCAGTTGAAGGACGTCCATGGGTGCGGGAATTTCTCCCTGCATTGAAGACCTGTTGGTGACCTTTTGCTGTTTACTGTTCTATAGTCGGGTTGTTGTCTCTTTGACACATTCCCAATTTTTATTCTAAATTGTACATACATGTTCATATTTATAACATACAGTGTGAGTGTTTGAATTGGCTGCAAGTCGCCAGTAAAGTTCTTAATTTTAGAAAGTGTATTTGTTCTGGAATCATTTACACAGATAACCTGCTGGTATAATTAAAGGCAAGATCACACTGTGTTACAATATTGACTTTATCAATGTTGTTATCAACGGTAAACATGGTAAATACATGTTCTAAAAAAATATGTTAGTGAGAACCTTAGGTTAGCCTTGTTTATAAACAAAACAAAACAAACCAACAAGACAAGACAATTTATTAATACACTCATGAACATATTGTGTGCAACAAGAGCAGCATTATGTAGTATACAAAATAATAAATTGCTCAATAAATATTACAAATAAAAAAAAAGCAAACCTTTTATCACTTCGGGTGAAAAAGAGATTTTCAGAATCTGTGAATTAGGTTTAGGACAGTACTAGCGTATAATTAAATTTTCAAGATTATTCATAGAGTTCATGCACTTCACATTAAATTATATAGGCCAGGCTTTACGAATCAGGTTCGTCAGAATTAATTCAAACATAAAATTCAAAACAAAAAGAATAGTCATTTATTAAATGTCGTGATAAAAAGCTCAAACACATGACATGAATGGAACACAACTGTCATATTCCTAACTTTTTTTTTTTATAAAATAAAAAGATTTTTTTAAACTTTGTTTTATTTGTAATAACCTTGATTTATGTAAAATCAAATATTCCTTATTTTTACAAAATATGTTTTCGAATCGTATAAACAATGTAATACGGATGGTTGCTACGAACGTATGTGTCATGCATGTTTTAAAACTTGCGTGTTACAAGTCATATATGTTTAATGCGTGAGGGCAAAAAATCAAACTTCCAAAATTTCGAAAAGCATGTCGAGGAGGCTTAAAACTAATCTTAAAGCTCTATACTCATACAACAGCTCCAGACGTTAACGATGCTGATATTTTAACCAACTAATTCAGACCATGCAAATAAAATTTAAACTGAAAAATACAAACAAGAACGTTTCATGCAGCAACTTCGTCATAAAACTGTTCGTGTTTGTTTGATGTGTTTTATTCAACGTCACGTCTTGCAGCTTAAAGAGTCGTTTGGATAATTTAGAATTTCAAATCAGTTCGACACATTTACAAACATAACATAACAAAATGAGGAGGGGAGGCAATTGTACAGAAAAACATATATAAACATAACCTTTTGATAATATATCACCTTGTACGAAGTTGAACAAAAGTTTTAGTAATATTGATAAACAAAGTATGGTATTACCCTGTTTATAACATTTTCGACCTATTTTAATGATTTAGTAAATACAATACTGTCGTGAAACGGCTCATAGTGATAAACAAATCCCTCCTTTTACATAACACTAAGTTCTTTGAAAATAAAATGTTTAGAACTCATTCAAAATCTGTATAGTCCACATTTATTATATGGTCCTCTACTTTTCAAATCGACAGAAATAAGGAAATATAATATGTTTGGCTACGCAAAGCCAGCAAATCATTCAGGAACACACTGATTAAATATGTTCCTGTTTTGGATAGGATATGACATGTCTTCAAGATATTTAACAGTAAATACTAAAATAGGTTGGGCATGTTCACTGAGGACAAAAACTAAAGTGGCACGACCTGTTACAGTGTTGTTATAAGTAGCTAGAAGTCATTAACAAGTATTTACAATTTTTAAAAAGTTTTGTATAAATCAGGCAAAATTTGACTTGGTGGTAAAGGGAAAGTATGTTCTGATCTACAAAGAATATTTTTGATTGGTTTCTTTTTCGGACCCTTGCCTTTATTTATAGTTGAGATGAAATGTTAAAATGGGACTGATAATACTTAAAAACAATTGAAAATGTTTGATTTTCTTGCTTTAAAAACCTTTCCTCCACATGAAACACATTATATAACAATTCGTTAAGTATGCATATATATTCTTAAAATACAAGTACAAATAGTTTGAGTACTCACCAATTTACGTAGAGTCGAAACAAATCGTAAAGCCATCGTAACACGGCACTACTGAGATAAAAATCATCACTTAAGCACTCGTTATAATCAAAATGTATCAAACCAAAGATAGATCGACTCATTTGTGGATTCTTGTGATCAGTGTTTACAAATAGTCCCATGTTGATTCGAGCGGTTTACGATACTTACAAATTGTAACGAGCTTTTCTAACAGACAAATTAATCCACAAGCATTCATCAGAAAATATTTACCTCTCCTTTACCGAATCCCTCAGAATGTTTGCAAATTTTTGTGTATTATAGCCAGTTTTTTTTCACTGATAATAACGGGTTATTTACGGACTCTTGCGATATACTCCTAGTTAAGATATATGAAAATAAATATCAAGTAAGAGACATCCTGTTCGTTTAACAGTTATTGTACATTGCATTTGATTTATCTGAATACCAATTCCCTTATATATTGTCAAACCGTCTGTCACGTTAGAATGGACCATACACATTAAAAGTTGTAATAAGTCGTCCGTTGGCTTGTCACTAATCAGAAATATGGCAAGTATCTTTCACTTGTTGCAATGATTGATAGCATTTAATTTCTTGATATTTTTGTTTACTTCCACTTTTGAATTTGCCTTTATGCTTGGTATTTGCATTATTCTTGCCTTAAGGTATCCGACCCATAAATAGCAAATAAACAACATGCAAAATATTTTACATTTTTATCAAGGAATGTAAGGAGGGGGGTCTAAGAGTTCTTACTATAAAAAAAAAATCCGCAAAATATTTTTGGTTAACAACAGATCTGGTTTACAGTGCCCCCCCCCCTATTTTGTCCTCAAATGCCAAATTAGGGGTTTAAAAAGTATGTATTTTTAAAATAAAACTATGTAGTATAATTTAATAATCTGTCTTTCAAAAGGAACCTTACATTAAAGCTTTTCAAATAAAACACAAAAAATAATTTGTATTTTTGCTATTCTATTTTTAGAATTATGTTATTGTTACTAATAATAGAAAAAGGAGAAAAGTCTAAAATTTGTCAATCTTATATCTTTGCCAGTTCAAAAATAAATATATTAGCTGAGCATTCAAAATTGACACTAAAATTAACTTTAGATATTGTTCCAGCCTAAAAAAAAAATTTAGAAACTTTTACTGTACCGATTTAGAGAAATTTTGATTTATAGTGTCAAGGTCATAGTTTCCAAATGGAGACTGGATTTAAGAGTTCTGCTGTTTTTAAGTATTATTCATGTAAATCTTTATCAAAAGTCACCATACTTCACATTAACTTAAAATTAGAATAAATTCTGATGTTTATGGTAAAATTTAGAAACTTTTACTGTACCGATTTAGAGAAATTTTGATTTATAGTGTCAAGGTCATAGTTTCCAAATGGAGACTGGATTTAAGAGTTCTGCTGTTTTTAAGTATTATTCATGTAAATCTTTATCAAAAGTCACCATACTTCACATTAACTTAAAATTAGAATAAATTCTGATGTTTATGGTATGTAAAGTTCAAAGGGTCAAAGGTCAAGGTCATTTTTTTGGGGAAAAATAAGTCAACAATCTCCTTTTTTGCTAAATTTTAAAAAATATATCAACCTATTGGTGTCATAATCTTTATTATCTTTGTTAATAATGACCATTTGATGATATTCTAAACATTAAGGATTAATTTCAACCTTTAGGGGTCAACAGGCCTAAGGTCAAGTAATTTTTTTGACTATAAATTAGACAATTCTCTCCGTTTCCGACAGTGACCTCCTTTTTTTGTTAAATTTTCAAAAAAGTAAACTTACCTTCAAGTACTATAACCTTGTATTACAATTGTTAATTATGATAATTTTATGATATGCAGCAGATAAAGGATTACCTTCAGTCTTGAGGTCAAAAGGTCAAAGGTCAAGGTAATTTTAGGACTATACATTAGACAATTCTCTCCAGAGTAGGTAATTGAAACATGTCAAAAGAAGGACGATTTAAAAGTATAGTACTTAGTATACATATTTATTTTATTACATTTGTTTATGCCCTTGAAACTTGACCCTTTGACCTAAGGGTTGAAGCCTGTCCATCTATTGAATGAATATCGTCGAATAGAACCTATTGGTAAAACATTTATTTTAGCAACATGGTAGAAATACATGCATGGATATATTTCATGTTTGTATATGTATGCGAAAAATTAATATTGTGTTTAGTAGTGGTAAAGTCATTTGTTTATGGTTTTTGAAGAATGTAATCATAGACAATATTTATGGTTTTGCTACATATTTCTGATTTTGTCAAATGTGTAACACCAGACATCACATAAACAGCATCAGAAGATAAGATCATAAGACTTTTATCATAAAATATGTCAGTAAAGGAAGTTCTAATTGAATACAGATAAATCTTCAGTTTAGAAAAATAAAGAAAGAAAGCTTACAAGAGAGGACACACTGAAATGTCATACCTTATGTTGAAGTTAAAAAAAGAATAATATTAATACAGTAAAAGCAAAACCTTAAATAAGTATTCCAAGGATCAATGTATAATTTGAGATCAAGGTGAGATAGATACATGTAGGCTGGACAATCATTTCAAACAAGAAATTTGGTTTAGAAAATAAAACACATCACGAAAACTGATCTTTTACTAATGAACCACACAATGAGATCAAGACAGACCAATATGTCACTATTACTAATATTATCTTAGAAATTAGCCAAACTTTAAATACAATACAATACAATATGCTTTATTTTCCGAAACACTCTGTCACATTGACATGTGAAACAAGAGGTAAATACATACATTTACTAAATACAAAAGATTAACACGGATAACTTATTTGTGAAAATCTGGTCAAGATAAGAATACACTTGCCAAATGAACATACACACTTTACTACACTTATTAAATACAACAAATATGGTTCACATTGAACAATGAACCATGAAAATAAAGTCAAGGTCAGATGACATCTGCCAGACAGATATATACACCTTACAAACGATATGTAAACAAATTAAATATAGTTTACCTAATTAGCTATTACAAACTAGTTATTGAAACAAAAACATGAAAAAATTAACATTGATCAATAAACCATGAAAATGAGATCCGGATCAATCCTGTAAAACACCAAATATTGCATGTTGTATCTGATATATGGACTTGATCATTAATAATTAAATAAGTTAACTCATCCATGAAATTTGGTCAATGTCAAGTAACAACTATTTTTTAGACATGAGGAACTTGCAATGGATGCTCATACCAAATCCTATCAAAAGATATCCTATTTTTCATTAAAATATAAGAGAGAATTAACATTACACAATTTTTTTTCAAATTGTCACTATTCCAGAAAAATGAGTTGAAACTTTCGTAAAATACAGCATTTACAATCTTTTTTGCAAAAATAATTTATATTTTGTCTTGATTGTCACATTATTCCCAAAAGGCATAACATTATTTTGACTTCACTTTATCTATAAAGATATGTCACTTGAAAAAATTGAACTACATGTATAACATCAATTTTGTGTTTAAAAGTATTTAGTCACAAGATGTGTCTGCAAAAAGCTGAGACAGCTTCTGAACAAACGAGCATACAAGTTTTTTACCAATACTGTTTTTGGCAGATAAAACATTTGAAAGTCCATCCTCGCCTTCACGTTTCCAGATAAGTTTCAAGTGGTCAAAATTTAAACCAGATCCTGAAATATTTTCTGCAGTGGTCATTTTCACCACACCCTGACCAATTAAAAAATGCAGGCTGGGTAAATTCTTAAGCTTATTCATATTAAAGTTTGATGAGCAAATGATCACCAGGTGGGTATGTATGCTTTAAGAGGTCAACTGAAGAAACTTGTGCTGCTTTTAATATTTCATTCAACATTGACACATCATCCAGTGCATTATGTGCATTATAATGTTTATTGCAAACATGTTCTGCCAAGTAAGGTTGAGAATATTTTGGAAGTTTTGGAATCTTGGATTTCATAACAGCAATACTGTCAATACAGCCAACACAGCTTTCCAAGTACAGATTGAATAATTTACATTTGTCAGCTGCATTTGACAAAATACGAAAGTCAAACTTTTTTCCATTATGGGCAATAAGAACAGCATTATTGAATTTCTGCAGCCATAAGAAAAAATTACTGAGCGCTTCAAATATCCGTAATGCAGCAACAACTCTGCCATTTAGTCTCAGGTTCGTCCCATTCCACACAATTCCTGTTATTTCTTCAGCTCCTGATGACATTGGAGCTTTTGGTACCACATAACAGGAAAAGTGGCTGCCAGTTTCATGTTCTACGGCGGCTATCTGAGTTATATGAGGAATAACATTTTGCCTAACTGTAAGAAAAAAAAAGAAAAATTCATTTAACTTCGAAATTTAGCATGATCAAGAAGAAAAATCATTGTAGTATATTGAAGCAGAATTTTGAGACTGTCATGCATTAAGAAAGTAATTGTGATTTGATATATATGTCATTGATCTAGGTAAACTATATAATTTGATTCTGTTATCTTGTGTGTGTTTTTCCAATATTCTGTATTTTATAAGTTCACAATGTGTTTATGTGTTACAACACTTAAACAGATGTTCTTTAATAGCTAACTATGTGGTATGGGCTTTGCTAATTGTTGAAGGACATACAGTGACCTATAGTTGTTAATTTCAGTGCAATTTGGCCTCTTGTGAGAAGTTGTCTCATTGGCATTCCTAGATATAGGAAGATGTGGTGTGAGTGCCAATGAGACAACTCTCCATACAAATAACAATTTCTTTTTTATATCAGGGATTTTAAAAATGATATTTAAAAGCTCTAGATCTATAGAAGTAATCGATTTTCAAATATATGTTCAAACATAATTTATTTATGTCAGCTAACATACTCAAATCAGTTGTTTCTAAGTCCATTATAATGAAGGCTGTTGTAGTGTTTATAAGTCCCTCAACTTTTAAAAATGTTGGCTTTGGTGTGGCATTTGGTATCTGGTGGATATCTGCATCTTGATCTCCAAGGCTAATGTCTACAACAAGCAAATTATATAAACAAACATTTACATGTAATTAGTATCAAAAGTTTGATAATGGGTCATTTTCTAATAAAATTCAAAATTTTAATTGGTTATTTTCATCTGGAATGTGAAAAATGGTGCATGGTTTCAACTTATCTATATCAATGTACACTTTTTGTATGAGATGAAGTGTACAGAAATAGATTTCATACTTATTTCAGAACTGAATGCTTCTTTTTATAATTAATTATGGTAGACCGATTCACACCTTTCAATCAAATTTGATAAGCTTGAACAGTTCATGAGCAAATGAACAGTCATTATATTGGTCATAAATTAGGTCTCTAGTTATCTCATTTGAACTGTTCTACATTTCTTGTTTCTTTGTCTTTTATAGCTGACTTTGAATTAAGGCTTTGGTCATTGTTGAAGGCCATAGGGTGACCTAGAATTATTTATTTCTGTGTCATTTGGTCTCTTGTGGAGAGTTGTTGCATTAGAAATCATACCACAACTTCCTTTTTATAGTAAAACAAACCTGAGTCATAGGTTGCTCCTTCAGATGCTTCACATGCTCCTTTAGATGTCATTCTTTCTTCCTTGAGCTGAAGGCGTCTTAACTTTTTATCTAGTTGTGTTGCTTTCTGTTGACAACATTCTCTTTCCATATCTTTCTTTAAGTTGTATGGTACAGTGTAACTGCCTGGAGACAGGCCATGTTCTTTAAAAGTCTGAAAAATTAACCAGGTAAAAAATGACATAAAAATGTGTTATAACATGTATATGCATTATCAGTATGTATATAATATATGTAATTGTAAAAAACCAAGCCAGCAAGCAATTTTAAAGAGATACATCTATTTTAATCCTGATATTAAGGGCTGTTGTGTTAAAGATTTTTTTCAAACAGTCCAGTTAACATATTATTATGTTCAACAAAAGTTAAAAATTTATAGTTTTTTTTCCAATTGTAATCCTAAACTCCCAGGTACAATTAATTATTACAACTTGGTGCATTTTTCAATAAGTAAATAGTTCACTTTATAATAATATATTCCATTTTTCAATTGTCTTTCTTTTATATATGAATCAAATGTTCAAAAATTGAAAAAACATTTTAAACAATTCATGCATTAGAACAAACACACAAAATAGAAATAATGTATACATAGGACTTTGTTGCCTCAGTCTTAAAATAACAAAAATACTCCAGTTCGAAAACTTCTTTGTCTGTGTCAAAGCCCTATATGAGCATAAATGAATAATCATGCACATTAAGTAACTAAACAAAACTGGATAAAACTTTTTTGTCACGAATCATTAACCTCAGATAAGTAGCTTCGTCCTTCATTTATGCAAGCAGCTGTGGCTTTTAATCTGCAATCTAGACTCTCACTTTCACCATAATGTAAGTGCTTTGGAGCCCGAAGTGATGCTGCTCTAAAGGCGGCTTCACAAGCTTGGCTTGATCCAAGATCTGAATAAACAGTGGCATTTCCAGCTATTGGCTCAAACAAACTAATTAACTTGTCACATAGGGCAGGGTTTTTCAAGGGAGCTTTATAAGGCAAACTTCTGTGAAGATACTTCACTCCTGGCTTCCGTTTGTATCCACAAAACCTAGCCTCACACTTACTGTGGTCTCCAAACTGGTGTGGGATAAATGCAGCTAAGTTCCTTTGAAGAGCTTCTGGTTGGCTTTGGTTTTTAGCAAATATATACTTAATTGTTTTAGATAAATGTTTAACAACATGGGTGGTCAGTTTCAGATTTTTCTGGTTTTTTGGAGGTCATACAGTTTTTTTACAATATTTTTGACTGAATGGTTCTTGTCAAGTTTCTTCTTTATATTCACACCAAGCTCTGATCTTATTCTTGCCATCAAAGTGCTGTTCCCGTCACCCTCAATAGTCTTGATTGGAGTTCCTAATTCCGTCATCTCTCTGACTGCCTCAAGGCCTACTTGGCTCTCCATCAACCTTGCTGATCCTCTATGGTTCCAGACACATCTATGAGGTTTAGGTTTCCTGCCTGGCTTGTTACTCCTCTACCATTTGCAAGTTGCACAGGTTCTGTGTTTAACAACTGTCTTAAAAACTTTATTTCCATACTTACGTTTAGTCATAAAAAAAGTATGACCTGCATATTCAAGGAACAAGGAAATGTTATATACTTGTACGGAAACAAATGTAAGTCTTTATTGACTAAATACAAAATGTTTTAGATGATGAAGAGTTAAAAATCCTGCACAATCTAAGCCTGCTAAATTGCCTTGTATATCTTGAATAATAAAATTACCCTTAATTGGGTTATCTCCCCTCGCAAGCCTCAAACCCAAAAATATTTTGCTTTATTTGCAACTTACCATTGACAGTAGGATGTAGTCTTATATACTAAATAATATAGATGAAGTTGAACTTACTTTAATGAATTTTACTTAGTCCACGCCCATTATTTTGTCAAAAATAAATTAACCTAACAAAATTTAAACTAGATATATAACCCATCAAGATTAATTTCCATACCAATCATTTGGGGATGAACAGAGGTTTAAGTAGTTACCTGTTAAACTATCAAATCCTCTTTTCTGCCACCCAGGATCTGCACACACTGTCATTCCAAATGGATTTCTGTTAAGTATTTCAACACTGTAAATAGAACAAATATTTTGATCTCTTTGGTTCTGCATTGAAACAAAAGACTTAAAAGAGAAGATAACTATAGCACTAAGCATTCAAACTAGTTTATCACTGCCACATTCTGTATACATGTGCCAGTTCAAAGTCAGGAACCAGTAATTCAGTAGTTTAAATTTGTTGCTATACATATATCATGCTTGATTTTCAGTATTTATTTTGTACATTTATAAGACAGTTAGTTTTCTCCTTTAAATTGTTTAATATAAGTCATATCAAGACCTTTTGTAGCCAAGTATGCGGTATTGTTTTTTTTTCATTTTTGAAGGACATGTGGTGACTTATAGTGATTATTATAGTGATTCATTTCTACCTTATTTGGTGTCTTGTGTAGAATTGTCTCATTGGCAATAATACCACATCTCCTTATTTTCAAATTGGCTCTGTACCACTGGAAGCATTAAATCATTTTATCCAACTTTATAGATTAAAATTTCAAACCCTATCCTGTACTTAATAAATTATGGACAAAAAGGGTAACAAATAAACTGAAGATCTGGTTGTAAGCTTTTAAAAAGGGTAGATAACTCTCTAATACTTGTAAATACATTGTATATATATATGTGTGTTAATGCTTAAAATCTATCTTTTTCAGAAAAAAATATTATATAATATGTGCATGTTTCCAAAATTATTTTATTTCATTCATTTTAAGCATGTTAAAGGACAACATAAAAAGATCGATGTAGGATAAAAAACTTAAATCAAATAGTTTGGGGGTGGGGGTTGGGGGGAGGGGGGTTGAACTGCTGCAAATTTTCGTTATCCTACATTGATTTTCACATATATCCATATTGGACAATCAATTTTTCCCAAATTAAGTTAAGAGGGGGGTTGGGGGATCAGTGAAAAAACTATGTGAATTAAGTTTTTTATCCTTCATTGAACTTTTGATGTCGTCCCTTATCAAATACAATACAACAAACTTGCTATCAATCTGAACCAAAAACAACGCCTGTGTGCAACATGCACAAAATACTTTACATCATGTTTTATTCATTTCCTGCACCAGTGGTGTACATCTAGTTTAAAAATATTTTTTTTAAGAATGAGAAAATCAGGTTCATCAATACATCATTTTCCATAGCAGTACCCTTGGTTTAATATATACTGGAAGTTTCAAGTAATGCCTCTCACTGAACAAAGTTTGGATTGGTAATGAATAATGATCAATAATACAGAATTTAAAAAAGAAATTTGGCATTTGGGAATGATTTAAAAAAAAAAGTATCATTCATTGCAACTTACCTAATCAATTGTGTGTTTTGTACATTTGGAGGGACCAATGTTACATCTTCTACAAGGTTGGAATCTCTGAAAAATTAAATATAAATTTCTGTTACAAAAATGTACTTTTTCATTTTGAAAGCACATGTTTATCTGTACAATGTACATGTATGTACACATGTATATAATACAAAATATCTTACCAAATACAATGAAGTGAAAAATGTTCTCAAATAAAAAAAAATTTTGAAATTCTTTATAGAAATACATTATTTCAACTACCTGTACATGTACCATACATTTTGTAGCTATTAATAGCCTGCAAATTAAGAATCACAACCCAACCTTAATATTAACTGAATAATTTTTATGTATTTATAAATCCAAACCTCATTTCAGCTGCAAAAGCTTCTCGCCCTCTTCTTTCCATACTCATGTTGGCAAAGTCTTCAATCATGTCTCCTGCTCTTCTCTCCATGACTTTCAGGTTTTTGTGGGAAATGGATGGCAAGTTGAGTGTAGTGAGAACATTGTTCACCCTCTGTGGACCTCCTAAAGAATCTATCATGGCTAAAAGAGTTAAGAATGTATTAAATCTTTGTATTGAGTATGGAGTGATGTATTTAATTAATATTGTTAACATTAATAATTAAAAAATAATATTAAAAGTATTGATATCAGATTGAAAGGGGAAATAAATATAGAATATCAACCCTTTTTTTACATTCATAAAAATTAAACAGAAACAATAGATACATGTACATTGTACAGTCGTTAGTTTTTCCACTCTTTATTTATGTTTCTTTGTATCCTACATGTACATGTGCATTTGACTTTTATACAAATACTGATGATTTTTTTAAATGCATATATACATGTATTAACAAAGTACATGTATCAATTAATTAATGTCATGACTCATGGCAGTGTCCATGTCCAGGTGACAAGTATGACAGCCATGTTAGTTCATCAAACCATGCCAACTGTTTGACATGTTGGAGAGTAGCCGTGAATACCTCAACTGTCTTAAAGCATGCTATATTTTCTTCCTAATAGTTCCACTGTCGCACTGAACTTGGAGCCTGTAATTCAGTGGTTGTCGTTTGTTTATGTGTTACATATTTGTTTTTCGTTCATTTTTTTTTACTAAAATAAGGCCGTTAGTTTACTCGTTTGAATTGTTTTACATTGTCTTATCGGGGCCTTTTACAGCTAACTATGCGGTATGGGCATTGCTCATTGTTGAAGGCCGTACAGTGACCTATAGTTGTTAATGTTTGTGTCATTTTGGTCTTTTGTTGTTTAGTTTGTTGTTTTGTTTTTGTGGATAGTTGTCTCATTGGCAATCATACCACATCTTCTTTGTTATATTTTGTAAAATGTTTGATTTTACTTAAGTTTTTTGCTTCAACTTCAATGAATTGGTTGATTGGTTGGTGGTTGATGCATGAGCCCAACACCCCTACATTGAGTGCAGTGAGAGATAATTACAATATTTTTACACTTTAAAGTAAATTTTAAATTATTAGACTGAGACACCAGACTACAGGTCCTTAAATAAACTTGACTTCAATGATTTGATGTTTGTTTCTTAATTATAACAAAATTGAACTGACCTGGATTAAAAATAATCTAGCTTTTCATATCAGTGCAGGCATGTTGATATATCATTTATAGAGTTGTACATGTACATATAATGTATATGTCGTTCAATGTTCATTATGTTCATAGTTTTAAAATATTTATATTTGTAAATGCAAATTACCTGCTTCAAGTTTGGTGTTGACACTGACGCTTGGCATCCCCTTGGCAATTGGTTTACTGGGGTCTCTATGTTGTGAGCCATAAGACACTCAGTTCAACTCCATGCATGAGCTGCATTGAACATACAGATACCCAGACAAACCACGCTTCATTTCCCTTTCACAAAGTCATCGGTCAGAAGAAGTGGACCCATGTTGCACTGTTTGCAGAACTTCAAATTGTCTAAAAGGACTGCCCATTCCACCAATCTTCTCCCAGAGGACCAAGTGCGCGATGTATTTATTTTCCTACTTCCTACCAATTTGCCTATGCCGGGACAACACATTTCACAGCCAGTAGCACCCAAATCACACACATGGTTTCCACACTCATAATTATGATCTATCTCAATGTTTTCCACAAAGCGAAGAGACGGAGAGACCTCAATCTGCTTATTTTGTTTGCTAAAACGACCCCGTATGTCTCGGCAGCCGATCGAGTCAGCCATATTTGTTTACCTTAACTTCTGTTTCCGATTGACGCAATGTAGAGATTGTTTTACAAAGAATGAGCGTTTACTTTATTATTTATGAAAATATACTTAAAGTAAGCCTTTCTGACATTTTAGGAATCGTTTGATGTGTTTGGACTTTTGATTTTGCCTTTTGATATTTGATTTTCCTTTTTGAATTTTCCTCGGAGTTCAGTATTTTTGTGTTTTTACTTTTTAAAAATAATAGTTATACTTTCACTTCCTAGGCGTAAAATACCGAGGTGTTGACAAAATTGAGACCTCGGTAAACTCCGGAAAATTTTCCGGAAATTGTTATTGTGGTCGGATACCTTAACATAAGTAAGCAATTAATACTAGTGTATACAATTACTCATACTCAGTTGCAACTTAGGGGCTCATTTTTTTTAATTATTTGATGTAGCAACTTACGAAACTTGCGAATATTTATATACATGTTTACAAATCGTTCTAGTCCATAAGACTATCCTGCGAATAACAGAGTCGTCGTAGTTAGTATAAGAAGGATTAATCTCATTACAAGCACAAATTAACACAAGTAATGTAAAATATCTGCCGTTTGATTTGAGGGAAAGTTTTCACAAAAGATTGTGGATTGTTCCCCTTAGAGCAGTGAAGTTTTCATAACACTATTGAGTGTTCACAAGTTTTGATTACATGGTATTTTTGTTTGTATATATCTTGAAGTAAATGAGATGAACTGTACTTCTGTAAGTTAAAGAAATACGAAAGATACCAGATGAATTTCCAATCTCATTATTCACAACACGTGACAGGATTCCACCATAAACTAGAGATGGTATCAATTAGTCCATGAGTAGGTTTCACGTTTTAATACGTTTAATCTATAATTAATACTATTCGTGTATATGACATTTTTGCACATTCCTTTTATTTCTTGCATTTTCATGACTTGAGCTTAACAATCAACTTCAAGTTGAAAATCAAAGACGACTGTCACAGTAACAAACTTCTAAAATATAAAACTATAAAAACCTATTATTGGCTTTTTATAGCTGACTATGAAGAATGCGCTTTGCACACTGTTAAAGCCGTAGAGTTACATTATACAATATTACAATATTGATACCTAGTCAAAACAATTTGAAGGTCAGCTAAAGTAAGTAGCTGAAAAACATTAAACATATATTGCTGATCAACACACATTTGTGTCGATTAATTCTAAAACCAATGCTAAACAACCATAACGATAGTCATATAGAATTACTTTCAGCCATGACGTTGTCAGTTTTCTACTTTTTGTAATGATCCCCTCTTTTTTTTGGAAACTGGAAAAACAGGTAATATAGACGATAACAATCAACACCAAGGAGTAAAAAAAGATTCACAAAAACCAAAGGACATTTACATCAACAGTTATAAATAATAAAGAAGAAACAACACCAACTCCACTAAAAATAGGGAGTGAAATCAGGTGCTCCGGAAGGGTAAGCATTTCATGGTAATGTAATTAAAAAGACTGGTGTGTTTCAATTATACTAGTCATTATGGATTTTAAAAGGACCATTCTCCGTAATTGACATAAGTGTACAGCTGAAACATTTTACCACAGATTCATAAAAAAGTGTGACTTAAATTTTAAGCTACACATAAACAATAAATGCCAATTTATCAAACAAAACATCGAACCGTTATGCAATTTCCCAAAGTGGGCAAAAAGAATATGTAGGATCCACATTGACTGTTGTGTACTTATAAATATTAATAGATTTAGAATATTGTTTTCTACATCAGCTCATGTTGTGTCTTGTGTACTATTATTTTTCTGTTTTTTTTAGCCAGTTTATTTTCGATCTATGAGTTTGACTGTCCCTCTGGTATCTTTCGCGCTTCTTATATGTACATCAATTTTCCCAGTATTGTATGTCTTTAGTCAAAAGAAAAATGTCAAAAATACTTATTCAGAAAATGGTAGATTAAACCTAATTTTATATTTGGCTAAATTTCTCAACCAATAACATTTGCATAAAATTCCAATTTGTTGACAACAAAGTCTGAACAAAGCAAACAGATAGAAAAGATAAAAATATAAAAAAAATAGGGGCGCAAGTCACCATTCTGTTATAATCGAAATCACTTTAAAAACAAATATGTCATTATAGAAAAACAATGACATATAGACATGATAGACAAACCACATAAGCAAAAGTAAAAGACAAGTTTACAAAAATATGTAACAAAATAACACAAACACGGGATGTATAAGTACCGAGCCAAGAGTTAAGTAGTTGGAATAGGATGTAAAAATTCTCGCCACGTCGGGTCGGAAAAATAAGAATGATGCCTAGTCTTAAGATATTGCAAGTCGATGTGCTACTTTAAAAAGAAGAACAACTTTTTGAGGTTGCATATCGTACTAAGGCTAACTTTCTGTCCATATTTTATTTACCCACATTTCCCAGTGGCAGTCCATATACCCATTCCTTCGTCCCGGTCTACCCTTATTACAGGACCTACAAATTGCATGATTGAGAATAAGTTGTTCTCGTTCTAGCCTTTCGTCAACCATTTGCGAATCGAGTTAAGCAACGAACAAATAGCCAGTATTCACCATTTAGGTCCCTTAAAACTAAAAGCTAATTTCCGTTTGTTTCTGTGATAGGTCCTTTTGTAATAGCATTAAATCACGTGGTAACAAATGAGCACTGAAACAAGTTAATATTGAAACAATTTAACAGATAAATATTTTGATAAATTCATTATGTCACAACAATTAAGGGGTACACGTGATACAGCATACGTATATTTTGTATAGTATTCATTAAAATCAGGAAGAAATAATATAGTTTCTGAAGCAACGTTTTGTATAAAAAGGTGAGCAAGAAATTGAAAACTCCAAGTTAAATTCAAACATAGAAAGTATATTGATAAAAGCTGACACAGTTAAAGTTTGAATTACCATGCTATATCAATCAGAGCAACAACTGTCATATTCCTGGCGGCACTTTGCAAACAAAATGATGGATTCAATTTGGTTCTATAAATAGCAAAACTTTCAACTTTGATGACATCGTCTTATACTTATAGTCAACATAAAATAGACGAGAAATCCATGAGTATATAATGTTTTAGTGTGATAATAATCTGTTGTGTAAATAGTCTAATAAAAAAAATGCTTAACTCCGAGGACAATCTTAAACGAAATGTAACTTATCAAATCGCGACATCAATAACTCAAAAACATCAACATGATCAAACAGATAACAGCTAGCATATGTCTGACTTGTAGAGGCATTTCCTTATGTACAAAATGTTCGATTTAACCAGCTGGTTTTAAAGCTAGCTACACCTCCAATGTGTATAAGAATCGCATAAACTCATTTAGATTGACAATGAAATTAACAAAATAAACAGACATACACACATACGCCACAAACCTACAATACAACTTTCCAATATAATCATATTTACAGCAGAATTAATTGAGTGTATAAGTAAAGGTTATATTTTTGGTTAGTTTGCTTGCTAGCTGAACCGTGAAGTCATTAAAAGGTACGGTAAACTTTCCTCATTTAAGAGTAGACTAGTCGGATAGATAACCAATCTAGCTATCTGTAGGGTGTGACTACTCCGAAATGAGGGTAAAATACCTAACCTAATAATAGTTCAGCTAACAGGCTAGCAAACCAAAGATTCTACCTTTACCTACAAACTCAATATGCAATTTGATGTAAGAATTATCATACATCGTGATATGATTATTGGTTGATTATGTCGATAGAATGACAGATTTTACAATTCTGTTTGCCATTACCTTACTTTTATCCAATATCACATGATTTAGTCTAATTATAATCACGTACTATTTAAATAGAATTTTTTTCAACGTATTTCTAATTGATGCTTATAGTTGAATAAAAGCAAGTCATTTGATGTTATAAAGAAGTGAATTCAAGTATTGTTTAAGATTTTTATTATGACAAAGCGGATGGATATGGTAGTTACATTTTCAGTTCTTATCGCTGCTGTATTACTACAAGGTGAGTAACATAGACTTTCGATTTAAATTTCGTTAAAAGAACATTTTTTTCTACATTTATTCAATAGAAAAAATAGTGTTTTTTTTTATCTAACATTGACAAACGGTTCATGTACAAGGATAAGATAGAACGACACAATTTCCGCGAGCCAACCTGATTGGGAATGCCTATTTATAAAATGTTGTATGTTCATCTTTTATACTCCCTGTGTCAAAGGAAAACTGGTTGTTTTTTTTCCTCTTGCCATTTATTTCTTAGATAAAGATTGTTTGTGTGTTAAACAAAAAAAAATAGTTCATGAGTACAAGAACCAGTAGAAAAACTAGTGAAAAAGGATGAAATAATATGATACTTACTGTACATGTAGTTCCCTTATTTCATATTTTATTTTTCCACATCTTAAAACATGTACAACGGATAAAAAATGCGTGCCGATCCCATTATGAATGCTCTTTTAAAAAGTGTTTTATTTTGATCTTCTTCTTCCATTTCCGGTGTCAGTACTGCTGCTGGTTAACTCGTTATATTCGGTGGAGGTTTTAGTTTTTTTCAGTGGTCAGTTTTTCGGCACATGACACTATTATCAGCATACCTTACTTACATTTTCTATGTTTTCCTTTTTTTTGCCATGGTATTCTCTATTTTAAAATGACTGTTCCTTTTCTTATTGGGTTCTTCTATCATCATGTCTTAAAAAACCTTGTTAATTATTTTAAGACACATTTGATCTATGGTTCCCATATTTTCATATGAGGGAAGTCAATCTAGATTTTAACGTAAATGATTATTCTAACAAGTTTATTAATACACTCAGGCACATTGTGTGCAACAAGAGCAACAAAATGTAGTATACAAAATAATAAATTGGTCAATAAATATAACAAATAAAAAATAACGCAACATTTTTAACGAAAAAGAGGTTTTCAGTATTCAACAATACCGTTTAATCCACGTGGAAAAGAAATTAAAGAAAATTATTTGTACATTTACAAATAATAAAAGTAAAACAACAATATATTAACTGATAATTTGTGATCAGTGTTTGTTGTAATACAGTTGATTTTCCTCATACATTTATTGTATATTGAACCCAATGTACAGGCATTATATCAAAATTATTTTATCTTCAAAATGGGTGTCATAAAAATAATAACAAGAAGTCATCATATGTTTTTTTTTTATAATCAATAGTTTTCTATGGTCAGTTTTGCTTTTAGAACGCGGGATTTTTCTATTTTTTTCTTTTTTTGGTTTTCATCTTTTTTTTCATTTGAGCTATTAACTGTATTAGTTTATCATTCTAGCATTGTAATAAACTCTGTCTAAATGTATCAGGCAAATAACACATGGTTTATTATTCAGTAAATAGAGTCATGTTTTGTCTTGCTAGTCCTCACCATTTGCGCTCGATTCACAGCATTCGGAGGGCAAAATCAAACGCTAAGTAACTAAGCATTAAAAGTCAAAGGTCAGAATATATGCCAAACATGCAATATTTATAGTGTCAAGTGCTGAATAACTGACCACTGAGCTGATAATACATTCGGGTACTAGCAATTTACTAACAGCAGTATTGTCCTGTAATAGTATAAACCAAGGGAGAAAATTGAAGAATGTTTGTGATTGTCCCATTCATTAAGAGATGTAATAATATTAGGAATGATATTCAAGTCATTTTGAATCAGATGGACATTTTTAACATTTATTAGTTTGAAGGTGTGAATAGAAACATGTTTTAATCCAAAAGCTTAGAATTGTAAATGTAGAAAGAGGTTACAGAACAGAACATCAACAACTTAATATGTATATAAAAGGCAAAACTAATATATCAATGAATAATCCTAATAATATATTGAAGACCAAGCAGCCTACTGTGCATGCGCATCAAATAACGCAACTTGGTTGTGACATTAAAGCTCTATGACGATCTTTCTAACGATGAAGATACATGTATATTGTAAAGTTTTAAGGACAAACACACCATTTTTGTGTTATACTTCGTTTAAAAGGAAATGTTTTAACGGGCCAACTTAAACCAACCTAACATATGCAAATTACTAATCCTTTCAGAATCTAATTATGTCAAACGTGTGTTTGATTTCCTTTTGTTAAAGAGCTGATTTGTCAACTCTTATAAAGATATAAGCGAGAATGCATTTGATTCAGAAAACAGGATTCGTTTTTCCTTTAGCTGACAACTCAATCAATAAAATCGTGTTTGAATGGACGTTAATGTCCCTAGAATACTGATAACTGTGTAAGGAGTTTTTAAATATTACACCCTGGCAAAAATAGAAAAAAATAATAAAAAAAATACTACCAATAGTCAACAAAACACACACTGATTACCGATTAAAAGCGGCATCCATCGTGTTGATCCTGTAAGTGCAACCTCAGTCATAGTTTAGTTTTGTGTCTTTCAAAGACAAGAAGTTATTACGATTAATGGAAAATATCTGACAATAATTATCTCGTTCAAAATAATGAGTTCATTAACCATCACCAGCCAAGTAGTCAGCACTTTTGTGATGATTTGAGTCATCATATCGCATTGAAATGTTCATATCTATAAACTAACTGTTAACAAAACTTTTAATTTTTAAATTATAAGGCTTATCTACCTCAGGAATAGATTACCTTAGATGTATTTGGCAAAACTTTTAGGAATTTTTGGTCCTCAATGCTTTTCAATTTCGTACTTTATTTGGCTTTTTAAACTTTTTTTTTATTCGGGCGTCACTGATGAGTCTTTTGTAAACGAAACGCGCGTCTGGCGTATATACAAAATTTTAATCCTGGTATCTATGATGAGTTAATTTGCAACCCCGTGAAGACAGAAATGGAAAAATCGAAATTTTATTGTTTATTACGCAATAATATTGGCTATATTTTTTATTGATTTTGCCATTTGATTAAAGACTTTCCGTTTTAAATTTTACTCGGAGTTCAGTATTTTTGTGATTTTACTTTATACATACGCTCCATGTTAAACAAATAAACACACTGACATGAAAAGCAAACGATTTTGTTTACATTTTTCTTCACGCAAGCCTTGAAATGTTCTATTGAATCTTCTGTCAATGTCTTTTCTAAGCATCTATATTATATATACAATATGTTTACATGCATGTTGTTTAAGCTAACTAAAGACTCCAGCCTTCAACCAGGATATACAATTTTAATGCACCACTTCTGTAACGATATGACAGCTCGACAGGAAATATATTTAGAATAAATGAATTAAAATGTTCATTTTCATCTGAGGTTTATAACAAGTAGATTATTGATAAACTTCATTTCATTTTATGAAAGAAAAAGTTTACATTATATTCTGAAAAATTGACTTGAAAATGTTATCATCTTATAAAAGTAGATTATTGTTAAAAGTAATTAAACAAATATCTTTTGTAAAGGACAAGTTAACAAGTATTGCTGCCAGATATTCAATATATAGATAGGGACGGAACTAAATATACATAATCAAGCCTACGATTTGAATTCAACTTATCAGTACAAATATCAATGAATATAGTTCAGAAAGTAATTTTGTCTGCAGGAGTACAATGTTGTAGTTGCTGGTATGTTGATTATTATTATACAAATGTCTTTCAACGGTCTTTTATTATACTTTTTATTCAAGTTTGTTTTTGTCATTTTTATCAATAATATAACGCTTTATGTAAGCTGTGTCGCTGCCTTTGAAATAATCTTCAAAACAGTTTCGTCCTTCAGATGTCAAAGTATTGCCTACAAATTTGTCAGTATCTAACAAAACTAAATTTATAAAAGATTCAATGTATGGTCATCAATAGGACGACAGCAAACTAACAACAAAGGTTCCCCGAAGAGATCTTCTCAGAAGGTTCAACGATAGTAGGTAAAACTTAATTACACTGGCTTTTGGTGTCAAATATCTACATTTGTTTTTCTTTGTCTTGTTGGCTTTAAACAGGTTTGGAAATTTAAAAGAAAAATTCAAACGTAAGCCAAAAAATTAAACGTACCAAGAGGATTTGACTATACAATAAACTACGTGATCATTTCGATATCTTAATTATTTTTAATGAAAAATGTCAACGTTACGTGATTGCGTGAACGGACAATTGTGTGTTACAGCTTAATGTAGCCGTTTTCAGTCTGTAATTACTTTGTGTGATATCTTGGACTATTTACCGTAGACAGGAATGAGATAACAATATCTAACAACATTCCCTCCTGATTAAATTTTACATCTGGCAGTTGATGGTTGTCTCATTCTCAATCACAAACAACTTCCTTTTTTATACATTATTTTTAAACAAACTTAACTGTAATTGTCCGATTATAAATTTTGAAATTATTAAGAAACTAAAGTTTCAACTTCCTCTGGCAAAGTTAACTTTAGATGACTATGCGGTATGGGCTTTGGTCATTGTTGAAGCCCGTACGGTGACCTATAGTTGTTAATGTTTGTGTCATAATGGTCTCTTGTGGACAGTTGTCTCATAGGCAATCATACCACATCCTCTTTTTTAAATTTAGATGAATTTGGCTATTTATTTTAGGTATTTTTTATCATATAGCTCTTCAACGCTTTCGGTACTTATATATCTTCAGATTTCAAATGTTTGGCTTTGAGCGTTTCTGATGAAGGTCAATCCAGAAAAGCGCTTCGGACGCATAAAATTATTAAACGTGTTGTTTTCAATATTTTATAACAATATACAATAAAGCTGATACTTTTGGTACGTAATCGGGACCAAAGTCGTTTTTTGTCCAGTTATTTTCTATTAAAATTTTGTCTTTCAAACAAATAGATGTAATGATCTCGTTCCACGAATAACATTCAAAAATATCACAATCTTTGGAGGATTGTTTTGGTTTTAGTTTTTGGTTATTTTAACTTTGTATACCTCCTTAATAACATTTCGACCACGTGGAAATGAAATACCACAAATTGTACTATTTTTATTCATAACGCTATACCATTGGCAAAATGATCTTTACCAAGATATAACATTCGTAGGCATACATCATGTACATGTTTGTTCAAACTGTTTCTGTACGTAGGTCGAACGAAAAGATAGTAGTTTAACTTTTTAGAATGTCCTTTAACGACGTTTATATATTCAATATATAGACATATAATTTTTCTAATTGATATCAAGTCGAAACTTCAGCACCCGGATATTAAATTGCAATAAAACGACGTAACAGTAGGACATATTATACAAACTGGAAAAATGCATTCAAAAATATTCATTTGCACCTTCTAAACATTGATTCTTGGTAAAAGATAATACTAGTGCAAGTCATAAATGACAAAGAGACTCGATTAATTGAATTTGAACCGTATTCGCGTCAATATAATGATTCGAATACAAGATAGAAGTTATATATCGTTAATAAATTTAAAAAAAATATGCTGATGTTTCGTGGTGTAATTGTAAACAAATAATAAGTTTTTAGTATTCTTTGTTATTCTTTTTCGCCTTTTTTTCTCTTTATATTTTTTACTTTTTATATATCAACAATAAATTGTTTAAATGGTAAAGAATTGTTTAGAAATTCCATTCCTTTTTAATTAGAATAAATGGCAATGTAGATTATTCGTTTTTATGTTGTACTGTTACACCACTGTCCCAGCAGGTAAGAGGGAGGGTTGTGATCCCGTTCACCTGTTTAACCCCGTCATGTTCTGTATGTATGTATAAAAAAGAACATGTGGTATCATTGCCAATGAGACAACTGTCCACAAGAGACCCATATGACACAGACATTAACAACTATAGGTCACCGTACGGCCTTCAACAATGAGCAAAACCCATACCGCATAGTCAGCTATAAAAGGCCCCGATTTGACAATGTAAAACAATTCAAACGAGAAAACTAACGGCCTTATATAAATTTAAAAAAAAATGAACGCAAAATAAATTTGTAACACATAAACAAACGACAACCACTGAATTACAGGCTCCTGAATTGGGACAGGCACATACATTAATAATATGGCGGGGTTAAACATGTTAGTGGGATTCCAACCCTCCCCTAACCTGGGGCAGTGCTTTAACAGTACAACATAAGAACGAACTATAAAAATCAGTTGAAAAAGGCTTAGCTTATCAGATGGAATAATATAAGACAGGAGCCTGTAATTTAAATACTGTCGTTTGTGTCTGTGTTACATATAGTTTTTCGTTTATATGTTGAACAAAAATAAGGCCGTTATTTTTCTCATTTGAATTGCTTTACATTGTCATTTCGGGGCTTTTAACAGCTGACTATGCGGTATAGGGTTTGCTCATTGATGAGGGCCATACTGTGACCCATAGTTGTTAATGTCTGTGTCGTTTTGTCTCTTGTGGAGAGTTGTCTAATTGACAATCATGCCACAACTTGTTTTATATAAATATTTCAGTAAGTCAACGACATAATATTTCTCTTAAGGTCAGCGTATATATGTGATATACAGATTCAAAAGGGTTTGTCTGAATGGTAAATATTTGTCTTAGATTTTGTCACTAACGTATTATTAGTTTTAAATAGGTTGTGAATATAAAAACAACATTTAGACCGTAAAAAAAATGATAATCTGTATAAGAAGTTTTTTATCAGGTAATAGTAACTTTTTTTTCTAAAGCTCATCTCTATGCTCTAATTACTTTAAAAAGTTCAATGCCAAATGTGGAAATGGACAGAATTGTTTTCATTTTGAATATGTATTTTGCCTAGCAATTGTAAAACATGCTTTTCAAAGCGGATTTTATACTTCCCTTAAAATCATTTTTTTTAATTCGTTTCATTATGTATCACGATTTTAGATTTTCTTTTGCATCTAAAAAGCATAATAGGACTATTTGAAGTCAGCATATGAAACAAATGTATTACAGAAAAATTGTCACATTGTTCGGATAAGATGAGTAGATACTATTTACTTTACAATTTTTGCAATAAATATGCATGATATGGGAGAGTTATCATATTCCGCGGAAGCTGCTTTCTTATTTTGATACAGATTTATGATGACTCAAAATTCTATTATAGAAAGATTTATATATGAAATCGGAACTTAAACAATTTTCAAATACAATTTACAAAATCCTAGTATCGATTGCGGTAATTATCTTTTGTCTAAAAACACGAATTAGTTTCAAAAAATATTGTATACAACTGAGGAGAAGATATACATTATATACTAGCAAAGAGAAGATATACATGATATACTAGCTAGGAGAAGATATACATGATAAACTAGCGTAGGGAGATAAACATGAAATACTAGCGAGGAAGAGATATACATGATATACTAGCGAGGAGAAGATATACATGATATACTACCAAGGAGAAGATATACATGATATACTAGCTAGGAGGAGATTTACATGATATACTAGCGAGGAGATGATATACATGATATACTAGCGAAGAGGAGATATACATGATATAATAGCGAGGAGAAGATATACATGATATACTAGCTAGGAGAAGATATACATGATATACAAGCGAGGAGATGATATACATGATATACTAGCGAAGAGGAGATATACATGATATACTAGCGAGGAGAAGATATACATGATATACTAGCTAGGAGAAGATATACATGATATACTAGCCAGGAGATGATATACATGATATACAAGCGAAGAGGAGATATACATGATATTATAGCGAGGAGAAGATATACATGATATACTAGCTAGGAGAAGATATACATGATATACAAGCGAGGAGATGATATACATGATATACTAGCGAAGAGGAGATATACATGATATACTAGCGAGGAGAAGATATACATGATATACTAGCTAGGAGAAGATATACATGATATACTAGCCAGGAGATGATATACATGATATACAAGCGAAGAGGAGATATACATGATATAATAGCGAGGAGAAGATATACATGATATACTAGCTAGGAGAAGATATACATGATATACAAGCGAGGAGATGATATACATGATATACTAGCGAAGAGGAGATATACATGATATACTAGCGAGGAGAAGATATACATGATATACTAGCTAGGAGAAGATATACATGATATACTAGCGAGGAGAAGATATACATGATATACAAGCGAGGAGAAGATATACATGATATACTAGCGAGGAGGAGATATACATGATATACAAGCGAGGAGGTGATATACATGAAATACTAGTTAGGGGAAGATATACATGATATACTAGCGAGGATGAGATATACATGATATACTAGCAAGAAGATAAACATGATATACTAGCGAGGAGTTTATATACATAATAAACTAGGGAGGAGCAGATATACATGATATACTAGCGAGGAGAAGATATATGTGATATACTAGCTAGGAGAAGATATACATTATATACTAGTGAGGAGGAGTTATACATGGTGAACTAGCGAGGAGGAGTTATACATGATATACTAGCTAGGAGAAGATATACATGATATACTAGCGAGGAGAAAATATGCATAATATACTAGCGAGGAGAAGATATACATGATATACTAGCTAGGAGAAGATATACATGAAATACTAGCGAGGAAGAGATATACATGATATACTACCAAGGAGAAGATATACATGATATACTAGCTAGGAGGAGATATACATGATATACTAGCGAACAGAAGATATACATGATATACTAGCGAGGAGATGATATACATGATATACTAGCGAAGAGGAGATAAACATGATATACTAGCGAGAAGATATACATGATATACTAGCTAGGAGAAGATATACATGATATACTAGCGAGGAGAAGATATACATGATATAAAAGCGAGGAGAAGATATACATGATATACTAGCGAGGAGGAGATATACATGATAAACAAGCGAGGAGGTGATATACATGAAATACTAGTTAGGTGAAGATATACATGATATACTAGCGAGGAGGAGATAAACATGATATACTGGCGAGAAGATATACATGATATATTAGCGAAGAGTTGATATACATTATAAACTAGGGGGAGCAGATATACATGATATACTAACGAGGAGAAAATATATGTGATATACTAGCGAGGAGGAGATATACATGATATACTAGCGAGGAGGATATATACATGATATACTAGTGAGGAGAAGATATACATGATATGCTAGCGAGGAGGAGATATACATGATATACTAGTGAGGAGAAGATATACATGATATACTTGCGAGGAGAAGTAATACCATAAAAACCATGCGACTGTTTTCTTATAATGTTGATTTCTTGAGAAAAACATAAATATATAAGTCATGCCAATATGTCAACATTTTGATCGGATGATACAAGGTATTTGACTCTATTCCATAGTCTAACGGTGGATAATTTTTTAAATGTCACCCTCTCGTGCAGACAAATCTAAAATCGATAGCTCAAAAACAATGAAATGAATTCAGCCCCATAAAATAAAGACACGACCCTAGATCTACGTTTTTGCCATCAAAATGTATAATATATTGCTTTGCATCTGTTGTTTTGGAATAACAGTGTCGATGTTATGTGTGTGAATTCAGTTTAAGTACTTTTCATTTAAAATTCAACTGTTAAAGACAATTATAATGTGAGAACAGAGCTGAGAGGGTGATACAGCAGATTGAACCTCTCGATCAAGCTCTGTCAACTTTGACTTCGCCTCAGTTAACACTGTTTTTCTAGAGGAGAAATTCTGCTCTATCACGCACTCAGTTATGAGTTATAAATGAGAAGGAGCTTACATTCCAAAGTAGTTTTACTGAGTCTATATTATTAGTTCGTTTTCGACTGTTTAGTACGAATTCCTTTTGGTATATTTCCATTGTCTTTCATCATGACAAAATCTTGGCGTTTACGACGTTTATATTATTTTATTATTTAAAAAATTCGGTGTTGATCTTATATAAAGACATATTTTTCACTTATTATTGTGGTTTTTATTTATATTTCTAGATCGGTGTAAGAAAATAATAATCCTCACTAGTAAACAATGACTGCTTAAAACATGTAAAACTTATCATTTATTTATGTTGACGTCATGAAAAAAACGAGTATGCCCGATGACGTCATGTGTCACAGTGATGTTCAGAACACAACTTTTTGCAAAAGTTTTGAAAAAGACGGATAACAACCATTAATGAAGCGAATTCCACTACTATAACTCGTGTGTTACGATATTCCCCCACTCTCAGCATTTAAATTATCACTATTTATAAACATCGGCAAGCCTCGTTCTTTGAATATTGAAATTTTCTCGAGTGAAGAAATATTGTTACACACTTGTAGTAGGTAATTCTGACAAGTTTATATCATTGCAATTTCAAGTTATAATAAATTAATTAACGATAATATATATTATTTTGTTCATAACATGCATCATGTTATAGATATATAGTAGCGAAGAAATACAAAAATGTTGTTTTTTTTCTTCATTTTTTTCAGGTATTTTTGCAACTGGGTTTTCTGATAGGTGGAGTGTCGTTCACGAGAATTCAGAATGTAATATTCTTGATTGGGGGACGGATTTAAAAAAGATATATGATACTAAAGATACCATGTATTGTGCCAGTCATTGCACTACAACTGATGGATGTTCAAGCTTTGAGTATAACTCGGTGAATGCAGTATGCAGACTTTTCGACCGTCCTATTAAATTTAATAACGAAAGTACGTGTACACCAGGGAACAAAGTTTACTCTTACAGAAGATGGAAAGGTAAAGTCTGTTTTACATGTATTTGGTACATATGATATGAGTAGAAATGATCATCCATTATAGTATCAATGTGTACAAACTCAAAATACTTGCTATATAACCAGCAATAGAAATGAAAAGATGTGGTATATGTGCCAATCCCACATTTATCCCTTTAGATCATAATATGTATTATCACCAAGCCATAGAGATAGAAATAGATGATACGGTTTTGAAATGAGTAGCAATAAGATAAAAAAAAAAAAAGAGATTTGATATTAGTGCCAATGAGAAAACTCTCAATTCAAGTCATAATGTGTATTAACACCAATGCACTGAAATAAGAAATAAGAATATGATATGAGTAGCAATGAAATACTCATCCATCCTAGTGAAAATGTGTACAAACTCAAAATACTTGGTTATCAACACATTATAGATATAAAAAAAAATGTGGTATTAATGCATATAGGACAACTCTGCATCCAAGTCACAATGTGTTCAAGCAACAATATATAGAAATAAGAGCATATGATATAAGTTATCCATCCAAGTCAAAACGTGTACAAACTCAAAATATTTGTTATTCAATCAGTCATAGATCATATTTAACCAGTGAGAATTTATTCACTATTTTGAAATATGATCTTTTTTTCTCTAATTTTTATGCTATTTTCACATTCCCTGATCGGTGTGACAAATATGTGAAAAAAATCTGCTCAGGGCAAATGAAATGATTGGTGATTTTTTTTAATTGTAACCCGTGTATAACGTTATTTCTCCACTTTCAACAGTAAAATTTGAATTGTTCAAAAAGATCAACAAGCCTCCCGTTGTGCTTAAAAATAAAATTTGACTGTATCGAGTTAGGAAATATCGTAATACACTTGTAGCAGTTGTGGAATCTATACAAACAAGTTAAACGCATTTGTTCTCATTATTATTATTATCATTATTTATATTATTATCTTATCATGCTTATCAAGACAGGGGTGAAATAAAATAATATGTTAACATCGTCATTGCTTACAATGAATTAAATTGATGTCTCAGTAAAATCCAAAGCGATCATTTTAGAGGGCTTTAAACCTTATGTGGTGATATATATTCTACCAGTGGTGTTACCCAGATGTGGATTCTCAAAACATCGAAAAATTTACTGCTCAATCGTCGATCACAACATACGCAATCTTTGCAATTTTGCAGCAACATTTTTGATATATTTACATTTTCTATTTACTATTCTTCCCCATGCTCAGTTGAAAGATCGATTTAACCATGTCATTAAAAAGATTTTTTTCTATAGAAATGTGATTCGTAGACACAAATTTATTGTTTGGGGTAACAAAAATTCATATTTTGTGAAGAACCACACTGAATCTCCCAGAAAATATACTATATATGATCATGATGATATTATGAGAATGCTGGACTTTTGATCGACCATATATTTGTTGATTTGAATGATTCATATTTCAACAGACAGTCGGTAAAGCAATGTGTACAAATTGTGTACTTCTACTAGCCGATTTGTTTTTGGTGCTCGTATGAAGCAGAATGCATTCAAAACCTTCTAAAATACAAACACAAAAAGCACCTTGCGAAATTCTTTATTTTTTCATTCCAATATAGTAATGATGTCATATAATTGAACGACACACATTCCAGCCAATACTTGCATTTCATATATATATCAGTGAGCTTGAAAATAAGGATACTTATGAATCTAAAAGTCTTGCTCCTTACCATAAACTTTACCTCAATATTGACACGGATGGACGAATTCGCCAGAAAATATATGATAAATGGGACGATTTTAACTTCCCAATTACCAATATTCCATTTCTCAGCAGTAGTATACTCTGTTCCTTCGTAAAGATGGTAAAGATAATTAAGCATCCAGTTTAGTTATTAAATTTTAGTTTGAATCAACGAAATTTATGCGATATATTTGGTTTATAGTTTGATTCTATATAGTTTGGTTTATAGCTAAATAATACAATTAATTAATGTATTAATTAATCTATAAAAATGGGAATCGTAGATACAAATTTCTTGTTTTGGGATACAATAATTCATATTTTGTGAAGAATCACACTGAATCTTCCAGGAAATATACTGAAGATGATATTATTAAAATGCTGGACTTTTTGATCGACAATATATTTGTTGAGTTTGGAGGATTTATATTTCAACAGACAGTCGGTATTCCAATGGGTTCTAATTGTGCACCCATGCTGGCTGATTTGTTTTTGTATTCGTATGAAGCAGAATTTATTCAGAACCTTCTAAAAGACAAAAAGAAAAAGCACCTCTCGAAATTCTTTAATTTTACTTTCCGATATATTGATGATGTTTTATCATTGAACAACCCATACTTTAGCCAATACTTACATCTCATTTATCCCAGTGAACTTGAAATTAAGGATACTACTGATACGAGAAGGACTGCTTCATACCTTGATCTTTTCCTCAATATTGACGTAGATGGACGACTCCACACGAAAATCTATGATAAACGGGACGATTTCAACTTCCCAATTATCAATTTCCCATTTCTCAGCAGTAACATACCCTCTGCCCCTTCGTATGGTGTTTACATATCACAATTGATACGTTGTTCACGTGCTTGTTTACATTATACGGAATTCATATACAGGAGTGTGCTCCTTACGCAGAAACTGCTCCAACAAAGTTATGAGGAGGACAGATTAAAATTGACACTCCGTAAATTTTATGGACACCATCACGAATTGGTGGATCCATATGATGTCTCTTTAACCATACTAGCTAAGGACATTTTTACCACATGGTAGATTGTGGTTTGTCATTATGTCGTCTTATCTTTTAATTACCAAACGTGACTTATTCCCGATTGTGACTGTTTTGCTGAATGTGAATTCGCATTACTATAAGACGTGTTTCTGTACTTGTTTATCCCAAATTCATGTATTTAGTTTACATGTTTAATGTTATATTTGTAATTCTCATCGGAGTTTGTCAAATGTGTTGACGTCTTTTTATTATATTTAGGTGTTACGGATAGAAAAAAATAATCACCGCCTTTATTAATTATATTAAATTTTGAACGATTATTTACGTTTGAAGTTGGATTCATAACAAACTGGACATATATATATGACAGTTAATTGCTATTAATAAGTATTGCAATATACATTTTGTTTAAATGAATTATCAGTATTTAGTTCTAATATAATCTTAAATCAATCCCATTTCTATCTCACTTTGATAGCTTTTCATATGTGAAGTCATGCTGTTTCTAAATTTCATAAATTCAAATGTGGCATAACGTTTGTGCCGTTTTGCCATCGTATGTGACGTCACATTTTTTTCATTACGTCGACGCCTGGACTGATTCGGTGTGTCTTTTCTGGGTTAAAATTTAATAGCATTATGTATTCGGGTTCAGTTTTCTGTAATTAGTTAATACTTCAGTTTCATTATGTTTATCTCTTTCATATTCATTTGTTAAAATTTACTGTTTGCAATAGCATGAATTGTTCTATATAATAAGAATGTTCTTATCCCGGGCATAAAAACAATGCCGTATTTGGCGAAACCTTTTCAACTTTTGATCTTCAGTGCTGTACAACTTTGTACTTTTTCACTTTCGATCTTTTATATCTAGGCGTCACTGTTGATTTTTGTGTGGACAAGGCGCGTTTTTGGCGTATTGAGTTTTAAACCTGATGCTTTTTGTTATCTATTAATCATGTTTTTCTTTGTATAATATGTTCTCCTATTTATTTGTATTGTAGTCCTGTAATATTATGTTGTCATCTCAATGTTATATTTAACTTTGCCATTAAAGTGCGAGGTTTGACATGCCACAAAATCAGGTTCAACCCACCACTTTTATTCCCCTTTAAAATTGTCCTGTACCTAGTCAGGAAGATGGCCATTGTTATATAATTGTTCGTTTATGTGTGTGGTGCATTTTAACGTTGAGTCGTTTGTGTTTTCTCTTATTTTTGAGATATTGAGATAAAACGTGGCACGGTACTGGTCTATCCCAAATTCATGTATTTGGTTTTCATGTTATATTTGTTATTCTCGTGGTGTTTTGTCTGATGCTTGGTCCGTTTCTGTGTGTGTTACGTTTCGGTGTTATGTCGTTGTTCTCCTCTTATATTTAATGCGTTTCCCTCGGTTTTCGTTTGTTACCCCGATTTTGTTTTTTGTCCATGGATTTATGAGTTTTGAACAGCGGTATACTACTGTTGCCTTTTTTTACAACCACACTTCAATAGTAATTAGGATAATAATTGTAATTTTAATTGTTATTAATAAATGTTATATAAGTCATACAAATTTTATCTTGAATTCCATCCAAATTCTGTCTTAATTTGAGGAGCTCGTTTTAAAAATTCAAATGTGACGTCAATTTGTGAGTTGAATTGGCTTTGGTTAACACGACTGTGTATTCTTGTAATGTAGCCGTTTTTATTCTGTAGCTAGTCACCATTTCTGTTTGATCATGTTTATCTATGATAAAGTCATTTTATGAAATTAACTTTTTGCAAAATTATGAATTATTCTAAATATAAAGGATGTTCTATTCCAAGGCGGATAACCCTGCCCGTATTGATCACAACTTTTTGGAACTTTTGATCCTCAGTGCTCTTAAGCTTGGTACTTGTTTTGGCTTTTACACTTTTTTCATCTGAGCTTCACTTGTTAGTCTTGTGTGGACGAAACGTACGTCTGGTGTATTAAATCTTAAAACTGATACCTTCTTTTGGCTATTATTCGTGTGTTTCTCTGTCTAATTTTTTCTCCCATTTATTTGAATTTTAGTCCTGTAATGTGATGATGTCATTGTATTGTTATAATTAATATTGCCATTAAAGCGGGAGATTTAACATGCCACAAAACCAAGTTGAAACCACCATTTTTCTAAAAATACCTTGTACCAATTCAGGAAAATTACCATTGTTAAATTCTGGTTCGTTTCTTGTTTGTTACGGGTATACATGTAGTAGGCGGCATAACCCTTTGCTGAAGGTACTTTAAATAGTTCCTGGCATGCATGTTTAACGCGCCGTTACCCTTTAGTGTAGGTAGAGTAAGTAGTTACTAACATCCATGCATTACGCGGCATAAACCTTTGATGCAGGTAGAGTAAGTATAGCATGGCATGTATGCATTACGCGTCATAACCCTTTGCTGTAGGTAAGGTAAGTAGGGTAAGAAGTTCCTGGCATGTATGTATCAGCCGCCATAACCCTTTGTTGTAGGTGTGTCCCGTAGGCTAGATAAAAAGAAGTGTCGTACATGCCTGTATCGCACGTCATAACCCTTTGTTGTAGGTAGGGTAAGTAGTTCCTGTCATGCATAAATTACGCGCCATAACCCTTTGCTATAAGTATGGTAAGTATTTCCTGGCATGCATGTATATCGCGTCATACCTCTTTGCTGTAGGTAGGGTCAGTAGTTCTTGGTATGCATGTATTATGTGCCATAACTTGTTGTTGTAAGTAAGGTAAGTAGTTCTTTGCATGCATGTTTCACGCGTCATAACCCTTTGCTGTAAGTAGGGTAAGTAGTTCCTGGCATGCATGTATATCAAACCTTATCCCTTTGATGTAGGTTGGGTAAGTAGTTTCTGGCATGCATGTATGACGAACCTCTTTGTTGTATGTATTTCTCGTAGTCCAGAGAGGAGGGCGTGTCTGAGATGCATGTATTACACGCTTTTAATCCTTTGTTGTATGTATGTTCCGTAGGCTAGCGAGGAGGACGTGTCTGACATGTGTGTATTACGCGCCATTTCCCTTTGATGTATGTATGTCCCGTAGTCCTATTATATAAGACTATGAAGGTTCATATCATTTACATCCAACGTCTTTTATCGGATTTTTATTTTACTATCAATGTTGAACCTCAGAGTCTTATACCAACGTTCCATGTTCTCGTAGTGGATACCCAACGCATATTTGTAGGAACTTTGAACGACAATTTGACAATTTGACAATGTTTACGGCCATTTCAAGTAAACTTATGTCATTATCCTTACAAATAAACATCTCAAATAATAAATAAAATGTCTTACCTTATCACGTTATCATATGATTGATTTTATCCTTTTTGACCCACTTTTAAAACTGCCCCCCCCCCCCCCCCCCCCTCATTTCAAGTTGTCAAGTGGGTCAAGTACGAGAAGTTCCGCAGGTCTTTCCGAATGTTAATCAGTTGTACATATTTCAGAATATTCCTTGGAAAACGAATTGTGTTCTGACTTTAAGATGGTATTAAATGATGAAATGATTTAAATTAATTCTAATTTCCTCACAAATAGAAAAGGACGCTTATCATCTAATGTTTCTTAACACTTAAGAGGCGACCATTAGTATTCATGAAAAGGTAAGGGATGATTGTATAAATGAATACTATGTTCCGATAATAACATGAATTACACGCTGAAATTTTCTCCAAAGAGTTATTGAAAATAACTTGGCGGTCTCATGAAAATAATAGTCAAAGCTGGAAATAATGACAATCATTACATACATGAATAAGGTAGTTGGCTTTCTTTATTTACTTGCTTTACAAATTTTTATTCATGTTGGGTCTATGCCATATCACAGCTTTTTTTATGATGGTCATAACGGCGGGTTTTTTTTTCTCGCGGAAGCCATATGGTATAAATTGCTTACACCAACTTCATTTAAACTCTTGTTAATGTAAAATTAGTTTTTCTTATTGGCTTTCATACCACATCTCCTTGCAATTTTGATAAGGACTTATTCCATAATGCATGTAGAGTAAAGCTTTGGTCGGCTTGCTTTGTATGTATTGCTTTGTAAAAGATTCACATTTTAATACAATAATATCAATATATAGATATACAGTAAATGCATAGCTCATAGGGTCATAATACAGAGTCTGGAGTCAAATGTACATCAATAAACGGTAAAATGTGATTTTGTATTTAAAAAGTGATTCAAATAATATAAATTTTTATTACAAGAATTACGCAAACCAATATAAATTTGCACATCATCAAGTTTAAAAAATAAATAAAATATAATCCATATTTTTCTATTCTTTATGTTTTTTGTCGATTGTTCTCTATTCTGTTAACCCCATTCGTATACTCTCACCACTTGTTATGGTTATTTCAAAAATTGCATTACACTAGAACTATGACAGTAATTGGTCGTGTTTTCGTACGTTGTACTATACTGATTATAAATATAATCGTCAAATTCGTTTCGTTCACGAAATCCTTAAAATAAAGAATCGGCACATATATTTGAAATAAAATGGCGTGAAAAAAATGTTTGTTACCTGAGGATAAAAGTGATGGATTAGGAACAGTATTTTAAACTATTAATGTGGTATTCATATTTAGGTTGTTCCTAATAATTTTATTTGTTTTAGCAGTGGATTATTAATTTAAATTTTTGCTACGAGAAAAAAGTCAAAATTTTATAAGACTAACATAACATATCCGATAAAAAACGTTGAAAGTAAATGATATGAACCTTCAGAGTCTTATATTATAGGACAAGTATGTCCCGTAGGTTAGAGAGGAGGACGTTCTGACATACATGTATTACGCGCCATTACCCTTTGTTGTATGTATGTCCCGTAGGCTGGAGATGAAGACGTGTCTGACATACATGTATTACGCGCCATAACCCTTTGTTGAATGGTTTTCCCGTAGGCTAGAGATGAAGACGTGTATGGTATGCATGTATTACGCGCCATAACCCTTTGTTTTATGTATGCCCCGTAGGCTAAAGAGGGGGACATGTCTGATGTGCATGTATTACGCACCATAACCCTTTGTTGTATGTATATCCCGTAGGCAAAAGAGGAGGACGAGTCTGACATGCCTATATTACGCGCCATAATCCTTTGTTGTATGTATGTCCAGACTAGGCTAAAGAGGAGAACGTGCCTGACTTATATGATACAATGTATTTATTTTTACAGATGGCTGTTCCGATCCAGGATATGCTTATGATGAACATAACAAGATATGTATGTCCTTCCCTACTGACACGACCAAAACTTACTATTGGGATGAGGGACAGTCTTACTGTGAAGCAAAAAATGAATCCTTTCTTATTATAGATATTGTCCCTAGATTCGTTGTAGCTACACACATAATAGACATGAGGCCAAGTGAGTAACTTCATTAAGTATTTACCTGAAAATCGAATTTTCAAATATATATGTATAACAGACTCGTAGTCAGTTGGAAATGCGCAATAGAAAACAATATCTTTTTTACCAGTTTCGGGATCAATGAGTCTGTTTTAATGCAAGCTTCCCGTATTCAACTTAGCAGGCTCATGATTTGTAACGACAAACATGCAGTGTCTTCCTCATACATTGTCGTAAATAAAGGCAACAGAAGTATACCGCTGTTCGAAAATCATAAATAGATTGCGGGAAAACAAATCCCGGTTACAATCTAAAACTGGGGGAAACACGTCAACTATAGGAGGATATACACGAAACAAAACAAAAACAGTATAATGCAACAAGGACAAATTAATGATATAACATACACAAACACGAACTATCAGTTAACAACTGCCATCTTTCTGACATTGAATAAACAGCTCAAACACATCAAACCAATATAAAACAACTGTCATACTGCTGACTTTATACAAACATTTTTTTATTTTGAAAAAAGTGGATTAAACATTGCTCTATAGCTAGCTTAACCTCTCATTGGTATGATAAACGCTCATAATGACAACGATGCGTGACAAAACAAACATACATAATAGTTAAAAATCACAACAACAAAAAAAGAGCAGTCAAAATTGATTTTTTTATAATCTTTATCACTTTATAAAACGAACCAATATTAGACAAGCGATTCATGTTACTATTATCCAATTCTTTTTTGCAATTTGTGGCGTTGCTGATTTCGCAGCAGTGTATGAGCTTTTAATTCAACAGTTATTTTCTTTATGTTATTTTTCGAAAAATAGTGTCGTTGCTGCTTTCCCACCAGTGTATGAGCTTTCAATGATGAACAGTTTCTCTCTCCGATGTGGAAAATCACACGATAACCTTTAGTTGTGCACGTACATGTATTTTTATGTTAAAAGCTGTCTTTTTTTTTATTAATTAAGTTCTTTCAATTACAATAATACCAGTTCTCAATATTTTTATACATTTTACCAGTTCTCCATATTTTTATATATTTACACAGTAAACTGATGAACATTTATTTGAATATCCTGAAGCTTTAACAATATTTAATTGACAACGATGTGTGAACAAAACAAACAGGCAAAATAAGTAAATATGTCAAAAGTTTGGGGACAGCAGTCAAGATTGCTTTATTATCTCTATTAATCACTAAAAAACAGATGTGTTTGTAATAAATTCTTTTATACCGAAGCCCTGACTTTTTTTTAATCTTTTATCGGTATTGTAATTAACAATTTGAATTGAATCATAGGTTGCAAGTTGTATGACACATTACAAAGGATCTGCTTACCCTTCCGGAGCACCTGAAATCACCCTTAATTTGAAGTGGGGTTTGTGTTGCTCGTTCTTTAGTTTTCTATTTTGTGTCATGTGTATAATTGTTTGCCTGTTTGTCGTTTTCATTTTTACATGGCATACACGGCGTTGTCGGTGTATTTTCAATTTATGAGTATGACTGTCCCTCAATTATCTTTTCCCCTTTTTTACACCCTTCATTTCCTAGATAGATCTGATGATTTCAAATTACTGTTGTAATGCAACAGTGAGTGATGTCAATATACTTTCGATGAGGTTGTGTACAAAAAAAAAGAAAATTTATAGAAAAAGATAGCATCCCTTGCGATTTACTTTTCTTATGCGAGAGACCATGGTCAAGGTTATGGAATGATTAACGTATTGTATAATCAAAATAAGGCAATCTTAATAATTCGCCACCACACAGAACTGATGATAACTACGCACATTCGTAGATTATTGTGTTATGTTATCAATCGTTGAATATTTTTCTATACTAGTTGTCTTCATTTTATCTTAGAAATGACAGGAATATGTTTTCTGTCTTTGAATAAATAGCATCATAAATGAGGTGCACACTGAATAACCAGCACCCTAATTTTTACATGTATGTTATTTCGAATAGACAGAGAAGAACAACTGGCAGTCATTCCGTATAATATAATTCTAAATTCGATTGAAAACTGGAGTAAATCATGAAAAACGTTGATGACTTCAAGGTCATATGACAAAGTCATATTAATGATTAGCGTCACATTCAAAATGAAAATTTTATTGTATAAATGTCTTCTATATACTTATAAGTAAATGAAAGAAATCATTATATTACAGGGCATGATCTGAGCGTTTATTGGATCGGTGGGAGAAGAGGTACGGATGGTGTATTTAGATGGATTGATGGAACAGACATGCCAGCGACCAACATGTGGTACTGGTTCAAAGATCCAGCAAATGACCCAACCTGGGACTGCGTAGCGATACACAAATGGGCATTCCAAATGAAGTATTATGTACTTGATTGCGATATTGCAAAGGGTATTTTTTTTTGTGAAAAGTTTTTGACATAATTTGCCATTTCAGAATGCTGTGTAATGTTCGTAATTTTATTTGTTTGTTTAACTAACTAACTGACTCAAGTTTCACGTCTCATGTTGAAATCGTACTGAACATTGTTTATATAACTGTCTGACACTAGTCTAATGTTGAAATCGTAGAACGTTGTTGGTTTATAACGATAGTTGAAATTTAAATATCAGACAGAAAATAATCATTTGGAAGGTGAGATTTATTCAGTCACATTTTTTATAGACTATCGTTGAGATGACCAATGACATTCTGTTTATCGCTATTTTAGCTATGGTGACTTCGTTAATTTTATTAACGTCGGGTACGTGCGGCCTTAGTTTTCTAGTTATAATTTAACATATCACTCTACTGTGCTAACATGGCTCAGTAAGAAAATAATCAGTCAGGACGATCAAATCAAAATTTCGTAAATAAGCGATTTAAAGTTATCAGGTTTATCCTTTTGTGTTTAACGTTTTAATGTATAGTCTTTCATTTAGTGTAACTTATGTTTATATTTCTAAATTTATAGAATTTATCTATACTTTGACTAAATGAAGATTTTCCTATGCTTTTATTAAAACAAATAATAAACCCTATGGATAACCATCCTTTTTGTGAAGCTACAAGTAGTGTTAATTGTCCTGAGTCTTTTGATTTGTCTAAGCTTTTGATTTTGACGTTTTAATTATGGTTCTAAATCAGCAGTTGTGTCCCATGATAGACGTTATATACGGAAACAGTATCAAGTGTTTGCTGTGTACGACAAGCTCTAAATCAGACATTATCATGATGATTATCAGCGTTTGATTTTGCCATTTGATAAGGGAATTTATGTTTTGGATTAACCTCGGAGATTACAATTGTTTTTAATGTTTTTCATATAAACATGATAAAGATAAGTTAACTATGTAAATGAGAAAATGCTGTTTAGTTCCCTTTTCCGGCAACTATTCACCAGGATTATTATAAATGGGTAGTATTCAATTCGCCTTTACAGAAACTAAAGGACAATGGTAATCTCTTTGTTCATACACCAAAATGAAAATAACGTTACGTATTTGGTTGAAATTCCATTGTTTAGTACGTCTTTAACCAATCACACTATTTTGGTGTACGCTTTTGATTTTGAAACGGTGAATTACAGCCAACAACAATAGGCAAACTCAATACCGTATAGTTGATTACAAAAAGGTACCCGACATGACACAATTTACGAAAAACTGATATGACACAATCATGACAATGAAACATATTTGTATTCAAGCGTCACGGATGAGTCTTTTGTAGAAGAAACGCGCGTCTGTCGTATATATAAAATGTTAATCCTGGTATCTATGATGATTTCATTCACAAAGTCTAAAGAAAATATCCTCTTGGGCGTTAATGAGCATTCGACGAAAATTATTGATACTTTGTAAAAATGTTCAAATAGCAGTTGAAATTAATATTCAGATGAAATATATCTCAAACCATTAGACAATATTGTTGCCGTAATTTTTTACGACTGAAATTTCACTTTCATTCATAACTCTACATAGGCTATTAAACAAGATGCTATTGGTATCACATACTTTCACTTACTTTGCTTATTGTACGAACTTTTTTTGCGCTTTTTAATTATTCAATGATATTTTTTTAAATGGATTGCAGTGTCCATACTTAAAGATTACATTAAACTTTACAATAACACTGACGGTAAACAATACATGTTTCCTTTTATAATACATTATACTTGATTGACATTTCCGTTTGAAGTTAAGTTATCAACAAAATTGAAGATTCACTTATTAAAACATCCAAGGTGCCAACATTTTTTAATGTATATAAGAAAACAGTGATCGTAAAAGACACTGTTCATAACTTCATAAAAAGACTGATCTGTGACGAGAAAATCTTAGAAAACAAAAATTTCTAAACGCAAATGCATACTCTCTATTTTCTAAAATGCTATTGTTTTTGAAAGATATCAAGCGTCATGCAATGCAGTATTTAAACAAACAATGTATAACTCTATACAAACATTCATTACACGTTCAATTTTGATTTCTCCTTGAAATCAACATAATAGTCATGCTTTATCTGCCATATTTTTTAATAATTGTACAGGTTAAAAATGTATATTTTGAAATTATCAAGAAACTAGGTTTTAAATCCATATGGCAAAGATGACTTAAGATGAAATTGACTATTTATTCTAGCATTTTTGTTATAAAGCTCTTCAACGGTTTCGGTACTCGTGCATCAAATGACTAGATATAAGCGTTCCTGTTGAATGTAAATCCATAAACGTGCTTCTGACGCATGGCATTATTTAACGCGTTGTTGTCTTTTTTTCTAAATAGAGTATGGTCTACTTATTCTTCTGGTACACATGATGCCAACCCCTTCTGTTTGTTTTGAAAAGGGAAATTGTTCCTCTTTATTAAGTTTATAGTTTTAAAATTGAGAAAACCGTTAACAATATATACAGTTGTATTAACATATGTTTTTAAATTCAAAATATATGATGAATATTTCATTATATAATATGTTAAGGTTATCAATATCAATAATGAGGTCATTTAAAAAAAATCCTCTTTACAAAACTTTGATTTTTTCGAAAATGATAAGGATTTCTTACCCCAGGCATTTATTACCTTAACCTTTTGGAATTTGGAATCTTCGATGATTTTCAACTTTGTACTTGTTTGGCTTTATAACTATTTTGATCTGAGCGTCACTGATTAATCTTATGTAGACGAAGCGTGACTCGGGCGTACTTACTTATAATCCTGGACATCCCCACAAGGAGCAGCACCTACATAAACCAGCAACACACACGCACATAGAGCATGTGACCAACACATGATATGATAGACATGTATTTATCAACGTTCATTGTTTTGTTTTTGATATTTCAATAGTAATTGTATATGTCGTAAATTGTAGCGGAAATTGATGAGACTGTTATTAAAGTGAGAGGGTTAGCGTTATAGAACCAGGTTTAATCCACCATTTTCTACATTTGAAAATGCCTGTACCAAGTCAGGAATATGACAGTTCTTGTCCATTCGTTTTTGATGCGTTTTGTTTTTTGATTTTGCCATGTGATTATGGACTTTCCAAATTGATTTTCCTCTGAGTTCAGTATTTTTGTGATTTTACTTTTTATCAAAGGTACCAGGATTATTATTTAGTAATGTGTTGTTATTTTATTTTCATTTGTTAATCAAACATTATCAAACTCAAATTGTTTTATCAATTATCTGGTGTATCAACATATTCGTTCAGAATCGATAGAAAATGTCGATCTTTGTTTATCCTTTCTTTCATTTCAATGTGCATGTGCACAGATAACACTGAAAATAAAAACGACATATACAAAAATGTAGCACAAAACTCTTTTCTTCCACAACTTGTTTTCTCTGAAAAAACATCTTAGCATTCGAATTGAAAGTGCACTGGTTTTATTTCCGGTTACAACATATTCAATTTCAAAAACATGCAAATGTAAAATGTCTATTTTATACAATTTAAATCGCAGAATGTTTATTACGTTAATGTGAAGGTCAGTTGTAAATTATCAGCTAATTATAAAGGTTCATTGATATTTGTTACGTTAGCTATCACTATTTTAACATGACTTTTTACTGTTGACTGCGCGATTACTTTGTTAAGGGGGTACCCAACACTTTACCCCAAAAAAATCCTGTCGTTTAATTTTTCTTAATTTTTTTTCATTGATAAACTAGGCAAACCTAAACATATTGTAAAAAAATTAAAAGATTTGAACCATAGGTTTAAAAGATTCGCAATTCAAATATGGCATCTTTTACATACTAGTATCGGCCAAAATTTGAAGTTTCTGAAATATGGGTATAGGGTTGAATTTGTAAAAAAAATAATTAATTTAATCCTAAATTGACAATAGCATAGCTAATAATGATAGCTGAGGAGAATATTAGTTCACTGATACCCCCTTCTTGTAAGTTTTTTATTCCAGTTAAACACATTTGCCAGAACTTTAATAGGGGGTATCAGAATTAGCCCCGAAAAGTGAATGCTGTGCTTCTAGTATTTGAAGAAGAATTTTTTTTTTTTTTAAAAATGTGTCGTTTAATTTTTTCATAAAACTAAGCATTTGGAGTGCTATACTAGTCGGTTGTTCTTGCAAAATTTTTTAAAAATTTAACCGTTAGAATTTTGGGAATTTAAGTTAAAATTAGGCCCCACCCTCAAATTGGTTCATTAGATAAGAGAAAAATCTATTTAAAAAGCACATAATGGCCACAATTTTTGTCTTTTGAACCAGGCCTTAGCTATTTGGCATGTGGATGTATCATCACAGGGTTAAGTGTCTTGCATCATGATGACCTTTATGTGACCTTCAAATGTGACCTCAAGGTCAACTTTATGGGTGTTTTTCCGTGAAAAACACAACCATGTAGGCCATACCTTCTTTGCCTTTTGACCTAGGCCTTACATCTTTGGCATGTGGATGTATCACCATGAGGTGGTGTGCCTTCTAAAAAATTTTGACCTTCATATGACCTTTAACTTTGACCTCAAACACTTGTACAGGCCATGACTTTCATGTAGTTATGAATTCATATTTATTTAAAAAAATCATATAACAAAAGCTTAAATCGACCATACAACAATATAGATACATTTTATGACATCTCAAGCCATTCAATGCACACGGAATACATAATGGACATGTAGTCACATAGAATTGTTTGAAAAGGGAATCGTTTCTATTGAAGCGCAGTGTACGTACTCAAATACTCAACAGACAGCGAAGTGAAAACTTTCTAGGAATCAAACAATAGGAGGAGTTATGCCAAATATAGCTATATATATACCAATAAAGGGACAGACGGACAGGGGTGAAAAAAAATCTACACACCCCTCCCCCCCTAAACCGACAAACAGTTGCAGGGGGAACAAAAGGATGTAATTGATTTTTGGTTTGAGATACGAGCTGTTGAAATTAAAAGCATGACAACCAAAAGTACACATGATACATAGGCAAAAGCTTTAAAGTTGGCAGATGCTTTACATGATCAAGATTTCAATTTATTGGTCGTTTGGCCAGATTCAAAACATAGCGTCAAAACCATTGGTGCAAAGAATTACGGCTTATGAGAGATGAAATAGAGCTGACTGTGCAAAATCCTTATAACTGTTAAATCAAGTTCGTAAAACATATAGACCATTTTTTAGTATTTCTGCAGAGGTTTATAAATATGACAATTAGACACAACTGATTTCTAGTTAAAAGCAGGGCAGTTACAAGTTTCACATTATTTTTGGACCCCTTATTATGATAGAGAATGATTACTCTATTCGGTAATAATCTTGAATTGAGACTTGAAAATAAACATTTTCACTTGTCACTTGCAATTTAACATCACACGTTCTTTTTTATATTTATTTCAAAACTGCATTTGATAAAAAAAAATCGGAAAGATACACAAATATGACAATGGAACAACAAAAGAAAATAACAAATTTTGCTATCCCTTCGAAATTAAAGTTTGATAATAACATGTTCTATTTATATCATACATGTGTAGTTTCGGTTTCAACTATGATTCTAAATATAGACTTTTCTTTCCCTAAAATTACTGACGGAATACACCTTATCGCTATTTAGTCTATTCCTGGAAAAAACAGTCATTTATACAACTTCCTGTTTAGGTCACGCGACCCGAAAATTGAGGTCATCAGCAGTGAGCTGAGGGAGGTAAAACTTTAGAAAATGATCATCAAGAAACTTTAATATAGTATGATCCATTTTTTTCGAAATTAAAATTGAGGTAAAAAAATATTCTGTTTGAATTATTTACGGTAGTTTAAACAGGTCTCATTAAAAAGTATTATGCATGGTGAATTGTTTAGACAGGGTCCCAGATAGCTTCGACTGGATGAAAAAGTTGTGTAATTTTAGAACTTATACGGAATGGAATAAATAGCGATTAGGTGTATAGAAGACACCTGTTAATTTTCTACACATGTCAAGATAAAGGTTGGAAAAAGATACTAGAAAGATAAAGTTTTTTTTAAATGAATTAAGAAATCAAAAATATGTGTATTTTTTTTTTGGACTGAATGATATGTTTTTTTTTGCCTTGTTCCGTGATATTTTAATGATGCACTGGTGGTTAAGTATCCCTCTGGGTATCTTCAAACTTTTTACATGAATATATATAAATCATTCAATAAAATATTCAATTGCACTTTGAGTAATATGACAGCAATTATAAAATCATGAAGCATTCGTAATCTTTTTTACATTACTACATGTATTACTAAGACCATAGTATATTTAATTTAAAAATACTATTTTCGTTTAACAAAAAAACAAGTATGAGAAGTCAATTCAGTTTTGATTTAATCTAGTTGTTAAGAAGATCTACGAACATTATTGTCGGAGGAAGATACCATTTGAGAGGCGGATAGGAGGGGTCCTGATCCCGAAATCCTGACTTAAAAACATGAAATCCCGAGGTCCTGAATTTAGATAAATTTAAATCCTCACATCCCGATATCCGAAAACAGAATTTCTGATCTTGAAAGGGTCAATTCCTAAATCCTAACAATAGAAACACTTGATCCCGGAGTCCTGATAAAGGTCATATTCACCCTCATTTGAGGAGGGGGGCTTGGATGAAATTTAAAAAAGGCAAGACAGGCTTTGGAACAAACAAAGGCAGGATCAGTAATTTAGCATAACACGATGACAATTTATGAAAACAATTTAAGTAAACTAAGGAAAATTACAGGTCCGTAAAGAATGAAAAATAAAAAATGCAGGACAATATAATGATGAGTTCAACTATAAAAAAAATGCTGGACAAAGTTTTATAAATCCTAGCCCCCCCCCCCCCCCCCCCCCCCCCCCTTAATATCAAATGGTAGCATCCTTAGACTTTTTGCACTTTATTTCATTTTATTTAAGACCTACATTTTTTTTGTACATGTAGGCATTGCCAAGTAAAAAACGAAAACAGTTATGGTCCCTTCTCTTTCTGTTTCCCTCCTTTTCAAATGTCCTTGTTTTCTTTTTGTGACCAGGTGGAATAAGGCTCAGATTAATTATGCAGAACGTTCATATATTTTAATAAATATAATATATAATAGAATCGACGGCAACGACAGATCTGAAATATATATACAGATAATGACAAATAAATACAACTTTACATATAAATGCATATGAATATATCATTCTGTAGCAAATAATGTATGTTATGTTTAATTACACAATTTCAAATAAATAATAATGCAAAATACAGTTAAATAACCACTTTGAATGTAAACAATTTGTTAATCAATGCAAATGAAAACTGTTCACTAAAGTAAGTTGACCATACTACTATATAAAATACTATATAACATTGAAAGTTAATTACAGGTAAAAAGAATATATAAAGTTTGAAATACAATTAGCAAAGTAAATGAAACTAAATAAAATATTTAAAGTCAAAAACATTTAACCATAAACTAATTTGAAAAACCCTTAAATGTAAACACCTTATAATGCTGGCTACAGCTCTTAAAGTTGTTTCTGGTGTTTCTTATTCTGCATTGACAATAAAGTAAAAAAGTACAATATATATATTGTCAAAAGGTGAACTGTTTAACTAGATAGAACCAGATAAAACAACTATTAAGTAAGATAGTTTGTCCAATAGCCAGTGGTGAGTAAATATCAAAGAGCCCAAATAGAGTATTTTGGATTCATTGAACCATATAATACAAAATATGTTCAATATAGTAAGATCATTACAATATAGGGTAAAATAGATATAATAGATATTAAGTACAGCTCTTTGTAAAATGCAGGCAGAGGGTGATTCATGACCCTTTCAAAAAGACATGAAATTTTATCACAGTAGTAGGATTAACCCCTGAAAAAAAAATTTGGAACTTTTTTTCCAAAAATTGTACTTGTTGCCATGGTAACCAGGGCAGTACTTTTACCTAAAATGGAGGGCTAAATATGTCAAAAATCAACAAATTTCAAATGTCAATATATTTTATTAGGATTGACAATAAAAATAAAACAAAATATGTTTTGAGCAAACCAATTCATACATTTTCATATTATATTATCAACATTTAAGTAATCGATATCAATAAAATGAAATAATAGATGTGAAAATGTGAAAAAAATGCAAATTTGCTATTTTTCAAAAACTGTGATTTTTTAGGCTAAAGATCGTTTAATTTCTTCAGTTACCAGATTCAATTACTTAATTGATGCTGTGCATGATACTATCCAAAGTATACTTGTTTAACAAAAACTTTTAAAATTTTGGGATCTGCAATGGCAACAAAAATCTCTTATTTTTGAAATTCTCAAAAAATGTGAATTTCACTACATTTCCAAGAAAACCTTTATTTTGTCACAAAATAATAGTATAAAAATAAGAAGTGTGCTTAATAATAATTTAAATATAGATATCACAGAAAGATCTTAAAAAAATGTGATATATTACAAATTTCTGTTGCCGTGGCAACAAAAAACTCATGTTTGAAATAATTGTAAAAAAGTGAAATACCCTTTTATTTTCAGTAAGATTATATTTTGTCATTAGATAATATTATGCAATTGGTAGTGTTCATAATAATGATTTAAGTACAGACACTATTTGAAATTTATTTTGAAAAAATAATTTTAGAACCATTTCAGTTTCCATGGCAACAAAATCTATGTTATCAAATGTTGAAAGACACATGAATAACACTACTTTTCCTGGTAAGATTTTACTTTGTCACAAAATCATAACATGAAATTGGTTTTGTGCCTTAAATTGATTAAAGTTTAAGACATATATGAACCCACTACAAAAGGTAGAATATAAAACCTGTTTTTGTTGTCATGGCAAAAAAAACCTTAAATTTTGAAAATGTAAATGAAATGAATTTAACTGCTATTTCAAGTCACTAATATTTAAAACTATACCTAATGACAATCAATATAATAAACAACAAAGGTTTCAAAATGTTTTTTGTCTCCTACTGATACTTTTAGAGCTTCTGCTCTTCACAAAAGAACCCCTAAGGGTGATTGGGGAATAGAAATATGGTCACTAGGTCTTCTCCCGAACTACTCTTACATTATCAACAAGCAATTATATTTCTCTATATTTACATTTGATTTCATGGAAGGGTCATTTGGCAGGGGCGGACCCAGCCATTTTAAAAAGGGGTTCCTAACCCAGGACAAAAGGGGGGGGGGGGGGGTCTTATTACATGTCCCCATTCAAATGCATTGATCGTCAAAAAAAAGGTGGTTATATCATAAATTTCACGCATGTCTGTCATTTTCTAATTTTAGTTTGCCTCAATCGATTATGATAGTTATCAAAAGTACCAGGATTATAAATTTATACGCCAGACGCGCGTTTCGTCTACATAAGACTCATCAGTGACGCTCAGATCAAAATAGTTAAAAAGCCAAACAAATACAAAGTTGAAGAGCATTGAGGATCTTCTGAAACATATACACAATGCTTATTACAACAAAACAGAGATCAAGTTTGAATTTAGTTGGCGTCACTTTAACTGTTCCCGAGATATGCCCGTTATGCGTTACTTTTCTTTGTTTGATACTTTAAAAATGGTTAAAACCGAGAACCAGATCAGTTTCATAGGCGGATCGGATCCTGGGTGGCCAGGGCCCCCTTTTTTGGGAAAAAAATTGGTTGATTATATAGGGAATCACTGAAGTGTGACTGGAGCGTCCCCCCCTTACAAAAAGTTATGGATCCGCCACTGAGTTTAGAACTGGATAGTTTACCTTAAATGACCTGATTAAGTGAAGAAAAGTGACCATTTGATCTTGAAGGAAAAACTTTCTTGACAACGATTTGGACTAACTTAAAAACTGGGCCAATAATCAAACCTAAGTACATGTTTAGATTCAGCACATCAAAGAACCCCAAGAATTCAATTTTTGTTGAAATCAAACAAACTTTAATTTTGGACCCCGATTTGGACCAATTTGAAAACTGGGCCAATAATCAAAAATTTAAGTACATGTTTAGATTCAGCATATCAAAGAACCCCAATTATTAATTTTTTTACTTAGTTTAATTTTGGACCCTTTGGACCTTAATGTAGACCAATTTGAAAACGGGACCAAAACATCAAGAATCTACATACACAGTTAGATTCGGCATATTAAAGAACCCCAATTATTCAATTTTTGATGAAATCAAACAAATTTAAATTTTTGGACCCTTTGTGCCCCTTTTTCCTAAACTGTTGGGACCAAAACTCCCTAAATCAATCCCAATCTACCTTTTATGATCATAAACCTTTTGTTTAAATATCATAAATTTCTATTTAAGTTATGGTGCTAAAACCAAGAAAAATGCTTATTTGGCCCCTTTTTTGGCCCCTAATTCCTAAATTCTGTGTGTGTTGCGTTTCGGTGTTGTGTCGTTGTTCTCCTCTTATATTTAATGCGTTTCGCTCGGTTTTGGTTTGTTACCCCGATTTTGTTTTTTGTCCATGGATTTATGAGTTTTGAACAGCGGTATACTACTGTTGCCTTTATTTGGAACCGCAACTCCCAAAATCAATCCTAACCTTCCTTTTGTGTCCATAAACCTTGTGTTTAAATTTCATTGATTTCAATTTACTTATACTAAAGTTAAGGTGCAAAAACTAAGAAAAATGCTTATTTGGGCCCTTTTTTTATCCCTAATTCCTAAAATGTTGGGACCTCAACTCCCAAAATCAATCCCAACCTTCTTTTTTGTGTTCATAAACCTTGTGATTAAATTTTATTGATTTCCATTCACTTATACTAAAGCTATTGTGCAAAAACCAAGAATAATGCTTATCTGGGCCATTTTTGGCCCCTAATTCCTAAGCTGTTGGGACCAAAACTCCCCAAATCAATTCAAACCTTCCTTTTGTGGTCCTAAACCTTTGTGTCAAAATTTCACAGATTTCTATTTACTTAAACTAAAATTATAGTGCGAAAACCATGAAAATGCTTATTTGGGCCCTTTTTAGCCCCCTAATTCCTAAACTATTCGGACCAAAACTCAAAAAATCAATCTCAACCATCTTTTTATGGTCATAAACCCTGTGTTAAAGGTCATAGATTTCTATATGCTTATACTAAATTTATAGTGCGAAAACCAAATGTTTTGGAAAAAGACGATGCCGGACGACGACGCCAACGTTATACCAATATACGACCAAAAAATTTCAATATTTGCGGTCGTATAAAAAGGGGGGATATTCCAGTTTTCAGACAATGCTTTGAACAGTTATCAAACTTTGGTGACGGGTGTATATCTTAAATCATAACCTCCCTTTTGTTTTCATGAATTTGTGATACTAGAACACACCCGTGAAATCGTGGGGAAATATACTGACTGGAGAGTTTCAGGAGAGGTATCAAAAGTAAAAAGGTACTTAGGGACTGTTAACATTTTTTTCCCTCCCCCTATTTTTCAAATACCGGTTTTTATACCTTCTGTTTTTCTGTACTCTTTGAACATATTATAGACAACCATTGGAATTTATAGTAAATTATAACAAATACAGTTATTCATATTATTCATAGTAAATGTATGTAAGCATACAGAAATATATCCGCAGTGACAGCCGTTGATAGTAAACCATAGGCGGATCCCAGGGGCCCTGTTCCCAATTTCGTTGAAAGAAAATTGTTGCTTTTATGGGGAATCACTGAAGCATAAGAGGAACGCCCCCTCCCTCTTAGGTCAGTCAGCCCCCCTCCCTTATGAAAAGTTCTGGATCCGCCACTGTAAACTAATTGATAGTGAATAGCAAATATTATTCATTTCTTTTCCCTCCTAAAATAACCCAAACTGAAACACATTAAGCAAGGATGATACATGCTAGAACTCAAAACGATAGCAGAAAGCAAATTTATATACTTTATTCATAGTCTTTGTATGTCAAAGAACAGAAAAACTCAAACTGGAAGTCTAATCTGGCTTAAAGTTTGTCCAATGACGGGAAAATATTCGGACGTTTTCTTTTTCGTTTTTATCCAAAATTACCCAAACTGAATGATCATAAGAATGGATGACAAATGCGACTATAAATGTTACCTTTAGGACACAGAGGCATGATGATTAATTTATTGTGGAAGGAGGGGAAGCAACACACGAAATGAGGTATTTCGTTTAGTAGTATAGATGACACTGAGAAGTTATTATTCTTAGAAAAAGCGACGGGCGTAACATGCGCTGTTTATTTTAATTTTTTGGAATTACACTGTTAGGATCAGTTAAGAGTACATTTGAACTTTGCAGTATATCTGAGGTAGTTAATGATTATTATGTACACCTTAGCTGTGCATGATCCTGATCTATGAAAGATTCAAACAAAAACGACTCAACCTCCACTCCTCCCCCAAAATGCAACAGGGTATATATTTAAATTTGTTGAGTCTTTTCAATAAGCAAAGACAGTCATGACAGTACTGAGAGTGAAACAAAGCAAAGCATGCAGTTATATTCCCCTTAGAAAACTGAACACTTTTAACAGAATTATATGTAATTTTTTACATAAACTATATGATTAAAATTTGATTGACTGGTATGGGTGATATGTGTTACCATGGCAACTGTTGTAATAATACTTAACGATTGTAGTTTAGAGCTTTTTATATGCTTCAATGCATGTCTTTTCATAAAGGTTTGGGAACAGTTGGGAACATAGAATTTCCTATACTGCAGAATTCAACAAATAATAACTCTGTTTCCAAGGAGAAAATACGTTAACATGGTGATAAAATTTAAGAGAGCACCACGCAATGTTTTTTTTGGTCAGGAAGTATTCAAACTTGTAACTATAATGCTAACTATGATTTACATAATTTCAATTTTTTGGAAAAACGCACGAGAAAATTTGACAATTCCACAATACTTCATGATTCCGATAAAAATGAATGTTTTTTTTAATAATTTTTTAACAAAAAATCTAAAAGTCGGAGTTGAACTGCAATATTAACTAAGCTCTGAAGCTAAACCAAAGCTATATAGATGAATTATTCATGTATATGAAATTTCTGAAAATAAAATTGATTCTATTCATAATATAATCATTATTCTATTCATAACCAGGCTTTCCGACCAAACGTGATCTTCTCAAGAATCTACATGTATGATTTTTTTTAAATAAACATACCCCCCCTTTTTTCCTAACCTTCGGTTCTAATCCCAATGTTTCATTATATATTACATATGTTGAACCTTCTGAAAAGAACAGACAAGACTGAGTGTGAAGCAAAGCATGCAGTCATATTCCAACTTGATAATAAACAGCGTCTATATATAATATATATAATTTTTTACATAAATTTCTATTGATACACTTTAAAATAGATGTTGCTATGGGTAATGTGCATTTCCATGGTAGCTTTTGAAGTCAGCAACTATTAACGATGGTAATTTAGGGTAAGTTTATGCTTAAATGTAATTTTTTAATCAGTTATGAAACAATTCGGTACATTTAAGCTCTAAAACTGCAATATTTTGCAAATAATAAGTCCGTTTCCAAGGAAAAAATCGGTTGCTATGGTGATAAAACTGAAGAAAGTCCCAAGCGTTTTTCTATTTAATTTGGTAAAGTAGTATCCAAACTTCATAACTATAGAGCTAACTATGCTATACACAGTTGCTCTTTTCTGAAAAAAAACATAGAAAATTTGATAATTTCGCAAAAATCCCAAATTCAGAAAAGTTGAAAATATGCATTTTTTGGCAAAATTTTTCAAAAAATTTACAAATTTAATTTACATGCAATCTTAACTAAAATGATGCTTAAACAAAGTTGTATCAATGTTACATATGAAAATTAATTAAAAATGCTTGATTCTATTCCTAATCAGGCTCTGAATTGTAGTGATTTAGCTGATTTTTGAAAGATTTTACTATGTCTAACAACCAAAAAATAGAGTATCCGTTACCATGGCAACCACTCTTTTTTTCCCACTCATATTTATTTTTTGAGTAGTATTTAGTTACTGCTTCTTCTAGGCCATTTATAGATAAAATCTGAAACCCTCATAAATCACATGTATATGGCACCCTGCCTGGTTCTTACAAAGAGCTATACTTAACTAAGTACAAAATTGGGAACAATATCAAATAGATAATATGTATATAAATGAACTTGTCCACATTTTGGTAAATTTATTTCACTTTGAAATTTCCCTATTATGTCTCATTGAAGGTTCATTTATTGAAAATGATTAACTTGAAATGATTTTTAAGGACTAAATGAATAACAAAGGGTGTACAGCTGGTCTTAGCAATAATGTAAACATTCTGATCATGATCTTTTAAAAGCTTGTATATTGCACATAATATTAAAACGCAGCAATGAATCAGACTATGAGTAAGAGTTATCCTTTCTTAGGTGTTCTGTACCCCCTTAAATTAGATTTTTGTAACAACCATATATTTTTCTTATACACATCTACTCCTACATGTCCAAAACAAACCAACAAGAATGCACCTACTAAAATGTCTCACCTATTAAATTCCTTACATACAATGACATATACTGAAAAAAATTAAACTAAACATTGGCAAACGAACAAAAAAAATAAGGTCACAATCAGATAAACATTTCAGACTGATAACCACACTGAAGGAATACATGTAACAGTACTGTACGTAAATAGTTGTCTCCATCAATTGTCAATTTGACTGTCGTAAATGCACTTTTACTGGTGACGCTTGATGCATGTCTGAATTTGGATTGTAATTAAATATTTTACACATAATTGGTTTCTGACACAGAATAACCATTCTCAAAGAACTAAGAATTGGTAATATGATTTGAATTTATGTTCATGTATTCATTTTTTTGCTTTTGTGCAATACACTATGCTGTTGCGAATTGAATCCCCCTTGTTTACACTATGCTGATGTGTATTGACCCCCTCTTCCAAAAATAAAAGGTGTTACCCTCATGATATGTTTGTTTTCAATTTATGAGTTTTAATATCCCTTTTGTATATGTCTTTCACCAACCTTTTATAACTGTATACACATGTGACATCATGTGACACCATTTGGCTATTGTTTAATTTTATTGTAGAAATTATCTATTAGTTTTCACCTCACCCACCTGCTTACTACTTCACCACACTGAACAGTGTACAAGGTTAGAATTCAGCATATCAAATTAAAGACTAACATTAATTATCTTTTTTATATTAGATATCAAACAAAATTTATCTTTCATTAAATTAAGAATGTGTCCATATTACACGGATCCCCGACTCGCACTCTAATTTTCTATATTCAGTGGACCGTGAAATTGGGGTAAACACTCTTATTCGGCATTACGTTTAGAAAATCATATCATAGAGAACACGTATACTAAGTTTCAAGTTGATTGGATAGCATCTTCATCAAAAACTATTTATACAAAAAAAATTAACCGGAAGTAGGACAAACGTCGAGACGGACGGACGAACGGACGAACGAACACACAGACCAGAAAACATAATGCCCCTTCTTCTGTAGTTGGTCGGGCATAACGACAACAGGGCCCGATATCCAAACAAAGTTAGATTTGGCATATCAAAGAACCCCAATTATTCAATTTTATATGAAATAAAACAAAGTTTAATTTTGGACACTGATTTGGGCCAACGTGAAAACTGGGCCCATAATCAAAATATTAAATTCATGTTTAGATTCAGCATATCAAAGAACCCAAAGAAATAAAATTTTGTTAATATCAAATGATGTTGAATTTTGTACCATTTGTATCTAAATAAAGACCAATTTGAAAAAGGGACCAACAATTCAAAATCTAAATACACATCGTCATATCAAAGAACCCACTAATTCAATTTGTTTTATTTCACGCAAAGTTTAGTTTTTGGACCCCAATCTGGACCAACTTGAAAACTGGAACCAGAATATGTTTTGCTAAAATCAAACTAAGTTTAATTTTGGACACTTTGGACCATAATGTATCCCAGTTTGAAAACAGAACCAAATATTTAAAATCTAAATACACATTTAGATTCGTCATAGCAAAGAACCAAAATAGTTCAAATTTTATTGATATTACGAAAAGTTTAATTTTGGAATCCAATTTGGACCAACTTGAAAACTGGGCCCATAATAAAAAATCTAAATACATGTTTAGATTCAGTATAGCAAAGAACCCCAAAAAATCAAGAACATTACGACCAATTTGGACTATCTTGAAAACTTGGCCCAGCATATTTCATGTAGGACACTTTGGACCTTTATGTAGACCAATTTGAAAACAGGACCAAATATTAAAATCTAAAAACACAGATAGATTTGGCATATCAAATAAGGCTAATAATTGAATTTTTGATAAAATCAAACAAAGTTTTGGACCCTTTAGAACTCAATGTGGACCAATTTAAAAACTGGGCTCAAAATCAGAAACATTGTACACGGTTAGATTCAGCATATTGAAGAACCTCAAACATTCTAGAATAAAACCCCATTGAAATTGGTCAAGAAATAAACAATTAAGACCTGTATGACCTCAACATAGATCAGTTTGAAATTTGGGCCTTAATCAAAGTTAAATTCAGTGTATTTTAAAAAGAACCCCAAAGAAGTAGAAAGTTTTGATTTAAGGCGAAGTGTACGTAATTGCACGCCCCTAGCGGAATACGGGATAAATAACGTTCTACGTTAGTTACGCAAGTTATCTCCCTTACGCCAAGAATGGACAGACGAAAGAGAAAATACTTCGTGCGGTCTATCATATATCCAACAAGCACGCCCGTGCTGTCTTAAAAAGCCTAATCATGAGAAATTATCTCAATTACTGCAGTTAGAAATCAAAGCATTTTATTGTTTCGTGCAGCCTGACTTTAATACCAGTTGATTTTTTTAGACGCATGGGACATGAAAAGCATTTCGTGTAAAACTTATGATATCAACAGATTGTAAAAAAGCCTCACAACAGAATTATAAATAAATAAACATGTGACGATTCTACTTATATTGATATCAAATTAATTAAAATGAAACCTGAATTGACCCAACAATATCGTTTTAAAAGCCGTAGTTTTGAACGAAAACACACAGTACCGTCAACATAAAGTTTTAGGTTACCGAATGAATGACATGTGAAATTAATTATTTGATTAAAAAAATGTTGACATGTTCGTATTTTGTGCAAATGAAAATTTTAGGACATGTTTTATATCCATTTAGAAAATAAGACGATACCAAGAGAATATAATTTGACCACTAGTCTAGGGCAACACTTACAAGTCGGAAGAACTAAGACGAAAAATAACAAATTAGGCCCCCAAAAAATACTCATAGTAAACTAAAAAGTGATAACTCTAAACATTTATCTTAGAATATGTAAAAACTATGTCAAATTGAAATTGAAAGAACAAATACACATGATTCATGTATGATAAAAATATAACACGTCATTTCTTCTTTTATCAAATTCCAATTTCGAAGAGATAGCAAATTTGTTTTCTTTTATTGTGCCTGTGTGCATCATTTCAAATTAGAGAAAAAGAATGTAATTTTGAAGTAACGTTTTATTCCCAAGTCTCAATTCAAGATTATGAATGAGTAGATAGTATAGCATTACGGTTAAAGAAAAGAGGTCAGGAAAGTTTTGTGGCACTTGTAACTGTAACTTAATGTTTAGTTGAATGAGAGGTGAAATGAGTTCAGATTTTTAATACATTTCGATAGCATTTTAAAGATTTAGTTTTTAATTTTACGGAAGTCTTCTGCAAGGGATGCTTAAACGACCTCAATGATTATCCAGGAAGATCTCGCACTCGATCAGCTCTATGCTTTCACTTAGCCCCCCCCCCCCCCTCCCCAAAAAAAAAATGTATCCGATTAAAAACTCCAAAGTTTTGTAATATTGGACAAATAGTTTACTGGTTGTTGTTCACTTTGGTTCAAGTCTGTCGCTTCACAACATGTATTTGTTTTTCGTAACTAGGTTTTTCATTAATAAGGCTGTTGATTTTCTCGTTGGAAATGTTTTGCATTTTTCATATCGGGGTTTTTGTGGCCTACATATTATGTTTTTGTTCCTTTAATTGTTGAAAAGAGTTTGGTTGTTAATAGTTATTGCTGACATCGACTTCATTTAACCAGTGGCGGGTAGTTGACTCATTGGATGTCATACCACATCTCCTTATTGTTTTATATGATATAAATAGGAAAGCTATGCATTTGAATTATGCAGAGGCTATATTCGTACGGCACTTCGCTAGGTAAACCCGTGTAGCAATACAGTATGAATAATCTCCGTGCATTACACTGAGTACATTCTTGTCACATTTTATTAGGTAGATTTTTAAAACATCGAATATGATAATTCTCATGAGGTCGCATTCTTACATAATTAATTTTACACCAGTTAATTTAAAGCATTACTCTATTTTCGTCGCTATTTAAAGCATCCCCCTACACAAATTGTATTGCATAACACTGTATGGGTATGTTACGGTCGTTATTGCACTGACTAGGTACGTCGATCTCGAAAGGATCATATACGGTCTAATGTTTTCATTTTGAATATAGATGTATTAAATATCTGCGACGGGTAGTTATACCAAATACTCCGATTCTATTTTTTTTTAAAATGTATACATAAGCGAGACCTTCTTTTTACCCTCATTGCTGTCTAAACAATTATGAAGATTAAATGAAATGAAGCGCTTTTTTTGGATTAACCTAGATAAGGGACACTAAAGGCAGAATATTTTAAAGCGACGGATGTATAAGAACTAAAATAGTTGAAAAGCCATAGTATGCATTATGCTTATTGTTTAAATCCGTGTTACCCAAGGGTGACTGGGAAAACGACTTATGGTCGCTTGGTCTTCTCCCGACCGGCAGTAAAACATTTGCCGAAGAGGAGCGCCCGTCGTTTGGCTGTGAAGGATTTATTAAGCTCGCAGTCACGTCCGGTCAAAATGGGAACGTTAAACCCGATGCCTCGTGTAAAAAGAGAGTGCCACACTCTATGCCCGTTAAAAACCATTGCAACAACTGTAATTTAAGGGTTGAGTATGTGGACTGTTGCACGCGGCAACATTTCTGTCCCTATCCAATATACCCTCATTTTCTAGTGGCACTCCAAATTTCCCAGACCATCATCCCAGATGGGGATGGCCTCTGTTATGAACAAAACTTTCTATTATATTTATTATTAACTTGTTCTCGACCTGACCATGTATGACATATTTGCCACTGGACGTTAAGCAACCAACAATCAATCAATCAATTTAAATCCTTAAATGTGGATTTTTAACAAATAATGCATGGAGCAAACAAATATTTTCTTATGTTACTGAAACTTCATTCAGCAAACATTACATCATTCTTTGTCATTTAGTTAAAGAAAAGGGAAAGTGATCGAGATTGGAAATTTTGTAAAATAAAATATGTTTTGGCAGAGATGCGTCTTGAGCATGTGTGTAAACATGACTAATGAAATAGGTTTATAATGTAGACTATATTGTGTGCAAATCCTCAGATTAACAACATGCAGAAATGACAAACATGAAAATATGCAGAAAATAGGTCTACTTTTTTAAATACAAACATGCAGAAATAAGATTGAAAACGAGGTGCATACCCGATCTTAGTATTAAAGCCGATCAATTCATTCTGACAACTCTGTGTTAACCGGGAAAAATTCAAACTCGATATTTGATTCATTAAAGAATTAAACAATCCATGCCAGCATTTAAAAATGTTCGGAAATCACTCTAATATAGAAAAGATGAAATAAGAGTCTACGGTAAATTTCTTTCATTTGCGGTAAATTAATTTACAAACTTGCATTTTCTTTTCCGACAGAAATATTCTTTTAAATTAGGTAGTTTATTTCCTTATCAATTTATAGCCTTAGATCATTTGTAATAATAGGAAGATGGGTAATACACACGCACACCATTGCTACGAGATTGTACGGTATAATAGAGTTTCGACGTAGAAGTTGTGGCGACGTTACTGCAGACAATGACGTCGCCAGATAATTTTAATGTTCCGGCCAAAAAACTAAACTTCAACAGACAGTAGCGTAAAAACTAATACGGTTGCTAAAGACTTTCTTTGCACCAATGGATTCGTTTTCATTTTTAAATCGTATTTCAATTTTAGAAAAAAATCCATTGTCCAACAAAATAGAAAATCTTGATAATGTAAAAATATCTGCTAATTTTGATGATTTTCCCTATATATCCTTTGTAATTTTGGTGTATCATGTAGTTAATTTCAACGGCTCGTATCTCAAAAACGAAAACGGTTACCCCCTTTTTTATTTCATTTTCTGATGTAATTTTACAAGCAGAATTCGTATGTGAAATTAAAAAAAAATCCATTGTGTAGTTTAATTACGTACACTTCGCCTTAAACTCAATTAAATTGATCTCGAAATAAGCAATTCATATATAGAAGTATTAGAAAAGTATTGATGACTTCTTCCTAAAATGTTAGGGTCATTCCCAACATTCCTTATTTTCAGGTGACAGCATGCTGAGGTCTACCTTTTTAAACTTCATTGAAGTGAAACAGAAATTTAAAAAATAAAATCAGGACGCAGATGAAGTGACTCTCATTTATATTACATTTGTACTTAATACAATGGTGTAAGATGTTTGTCAAAGCTTATGCTGCATGTACAATATTAGTATTGTGATAACCATAGTTTCGCAATCAAATTTGTGTTTGATGCTGCCCTACATGACAGGTACCATAAATGGAACAAGTAATGCTGACTAATCAGGAGCATCTGGTCTTACGTTTTGTTTTATTTGAGAGGTCGAATTGTTATCGAGCTTTTTTTCTAAATAATTGATTTTTGTTATCTTGTGTTCTACTGTTGGATGCTGCTTTTCATGAGGGTTCTTTCTGTTTGTCTTTGACCAAATGACACATCGTTTGTAAGAGAGCTTTTTTTTTTAATTTAAGCGATAATTATTTTAAGATATACAGATAAATAATTGCATTTATTTTCTAATGTTATATGTTTGATAATATTAGTTTCGATGAATATGAAGTTATCTGGATAGATACAATTCTTCTGCCAGAAGTTTTCAACCTTTTTTAATTGGTTATATTGTTCTTAAATGTGTTATGATTACAGTGACTTACTTACCTTATCAAAGGTAGATAAATTTGTCTTTCTTGTGCGAAGTGTATAATTACAATGCTCATCTTCCTCATCTGTCATGTCTGTTGTAACCACTAATTTTGACTACAATATAGAGAAAAACAAGTGTGTTGACTTAAATAAGATTTTTGTAACAACCATATATTTTTCTTATACACATCTACTCCTACATGTCCAAAAAAAACAAGAATGCACCTACTAAAATGTCTCACCTATTAAATGCCTTACATACAATGACATATACTGAAAAAATGAAATGAAACATTGACAAACGAACAAAAAAAATTAGGTCACAATCAGATAAACATTTCAGATTGATAACCACACTGAAGGAATACATGTAACAGTACTGTACTTAAAGAGTTGTCTCCATCAATTGTCAATTTGACTGTCGTAAATGCACTTTTACTGGTGACGCTTGATGAATGTCTGAATTTGGATTATAATTAAATAGTTTACACATAATTGGTTTCTGACACAGAATAACCATTCCCAAAGAACTTAGAATTGGTAATATGATTTGAATTTATATTTATGTATTCATTTTTTTGCTTTTGTGCAATACACAAAAAGGTGTTACCCTCATGATATGTTTGTTTTCAATTTAAGAGTTTTAATATCCCTTTTGTATATATCTTTCACCAACCTTTTATAAAAGAGGGACGAAAGACACCAAAGGGACAGTCAAACTCGTAAATCTAAAACAAACTGACAACGCCATGGCTAAAAATTAAAAAGACAAACAGAAAAACAATAGTACACATGACACAACATAGAAAACTAAAGAATAAACAACATGAACCCCACCAAAAACTAGGGGTGATCTCAGGTGCTCCGGAAGGGTAAGCAGATCCTGCTCCACATGCGGCACCCCTCGTGTTGCTTATGTGATTACAAATCCGGTAAATAGTCTAATTCGGTAGGTCAAATTCATGAAAGGGAAGGGGATTGTAGTTACGACGTACGGAACATATCCGATATCATTTGTGAAACGGTTATTCCATAACGGTCAACCAACTCGTGATGGCGTCCGTAAAATTTACGAAGGGATGATTTTAACTTCACCATTTGGAACTCTTGGTTTAATAGCTTCCTTGTGAGCAGTAACCCTCTATCAAGAAAATCATGATAGGAAATGCAAGCACGGGAATATCGTATCAATTGGGAGATATATACCCCGTATGCAGGTGCTGCTGGAATGTTGCTACTAAGAAATGGAAAGTTCACAATTGGAAAGCTGAAATCATCTCTTTTGTCGTAAAGTTTTGTCTTCAACCGACACTCATTGTCAATTTCTAGATGTAAGTCAAGATATGAAGCCGACTTAACTGTATCTGTAGTATCCTTTATCTCCAATTCGATGGGATAGATGCGATCCACATAGTCACCAAATTTTGAATTGTTTAGTGAAAGAACGTCATCTATATAGCGGAAAGTAGAGTTAAAGGATATTGCTAACTTCTTATCTTTATTCCTAAGAAGTTCCTGTATGAAGTCAGCCTCATAATAATAAAGAAACAAGTCAGCAAGTAGAGGGGCACAGTTTGTTCCCATTGGGATGCCGACAGTCTGTTGAAAAAACACGTCCTCCGAACGTAACAAATATGTTGTCAATCAAGAAATCAAGCATAATATCGGTTTCAGAGAATTTTTTGTTTGAATCAGAATGGTTCGTTACAAAGTATGATTTATCCCTCCCTAAGACAAGATACTTGTATCTACGTTGGCCATTCTTTTTTATGAAGCAAAGTAATACCAACTCTTTTAATTTGTCTTTTAGTTTGGAATGTGGAATACTTGTGTAAAGAGTAGAAAAGTCAAATGTTTTAATACTGTTACAAGATGAAAGAGAGTTAGATTGTATGTACTCTAAAAGATCTTTGGAATTTTTAAGTATCCACATCTGATTCACGCCACCTCTAGAATAGGCAGTTTCACAATAACTTTGAAGCCCGTCTTTGATTGCTGATAAAATGGATGTTAATAATTTAGAAAAGGGTTTCGTGGAGCACTTGGAAGACCCAGCAATATACCGTTGTTTGTAAGGACACTTATGTAGTTTAGGTATCCAATACAGTGATGGAAGATCCAGTTCTTCATCTTTGGTTGAAATACCAAAGGAACAAAGAACAGACCTATGATTATCCAGGATTTCCTCTTTGGTAAGTGTCGTGAGGGTATATGTTGGGTTTCCAAGTGAATTGTCTATACCTAATTCGTTTATCAAGCAATTAATGTAATGACTTTTACAGATAAAAACGATGTTATTTGGGGCTTTGTCTGCGGGGACAACAACATATTCATCATGGAGGTCAGATAGGTGTTTAGCAACATTTGGATTTTTGAAGATTGACGTAGCATGGGCATTGATGGACCCATTCAGTTTCTTAATTCTGATTTGTATTAACGACCTCACTGCCTTAATCCATTCGGATAGAGTGTCTACGTCTTCCTTCTCGCGCTTAGCCCATTGCCTGGCATAATCCTCGACTGAATCCATCAAAATTTTAAAGTTGTGTTTCCAATTGATGGATTTAGGCTCACGATATTTCGGACCTTTCGATAACACGTTTCGTAGAGAAGTGTTATTAACAATGTTAAGGTCACCGGTAATAACGTGGCCAGCAGGATTATATGTGAATTGGGAACTAGCACAAGTGCAATCAGGAGGTTTAGACTTGAAGTCGTCAATATCGAGATCCTGCAAAACGCGTTTGTAATTGAAAATTTTAGTTGCAATAGGTTTGGTATAGGTATAAGAAATTATTGGTACAGACTGGTCTTTGAAATAAGGAGGTATTTTCGATTGAACTAATTTATGATGAAGGATATTGCCTAGGTTGACGCCATCGAGACCTTTGTTGGCAAAGGAAAGATTTAGAAAAGATCTTTTCTCTTTTTCATCTTTTCCAATGCGAACTGGCTTGAAAAGTCTGTGACTAGCAATATCCGAAATTATAGCTTATAGTTTGTATTGGTTTGAATGAGGGTTTGTTACAGTGGATTCCAAACATAAATTGAACAGAGAATGAAGTTTTGAAAGGGGTAATGAATAAAGTTTCGTGCGAATGTGATGAATACCTAACGGTTTTTGTATGCATGGCAGCAAGTCATTAATAGAGACATCATGCAGAGAGGGTGATGTATAATGACGATGGCCATGACTACGTCTACGTCGAGGAGTCGAGTTGAAAATATTCATCACATTCACCGAGTTACACGAAGGACTAGATAGAATACCTATACACATGTGACATCATGTGACACCATTTGGCTATTGTTTAATTTTATTGTAGAAATTATCTATCAGTTTTCACCTCACCCACCTGCTTACTACTTCACCACACTGAACAGTGGCGGATCGAGAAATTTTCATAAGTAGGGGCCCACTGACTGCCTAAGGGGGGGGTTCGCTCAAGTCACGCTTCAGTGATTCCCTATATAAGCAACCAAATTTGTTTCCCAAAATGGGCCCCCTAAATCCGCCTCTGCGGAACAATATATGTATGTGTGCCACCCTAAAATATACTTACAAATTTATTAACATTAGGTTTGTCTTCATTTGGATCACCAATCTCTAAATCTATGCCATTGCCATTGATATCCTATATAACAAAATACAATGCTTATCATTGATACAATTTACAAAGTGAAGACAATTAATTATATGAAAAAAGGCAATCAATTCTTACTAACATTTGATAGTAGGCCATAGAATAGTTCCCCCTCGTATGTGACGTCTGTTACTCCTGTTACACCTGCATTTAATCCAACTTTCAACAAATGAGCTTGGATATTCCTCTGGCAGTCCTTTAAGGTTGGATATTCATCTGGCAGTCCTTTAATTTTGATAAGGTTTCCTATTTGATTTGTCAAGTATTTCTTCAATGAAAAATATATATTTTAGCACTTTTATAGTATATTATCAAAGGCATAAGGGCACAATCTGACATGCAAAAATAGACAAATTATAATATATACAACTTTTTATTGAGGTCAGCTGAAAGTAGTTGAGAATAACTGTTTATATACAAATAATGCTTTAGATTGACCAGAGGCATGTTCCTAACATTATTTGGTATCTGTCTGATTCTTAGGCATACTACTACTTAATCACTCCGGTTTATATATCAATAACCTCTAGAAAAAGGTGTTAAATCCTATATTATATTTGTATATACTCATATATTTAAAATGTACATGTATATAGCTGATATCGATTTTTAAATGTTTGTTACTGTTTACAGTGTGTTATCAGCTTAAGTCAATAAAGTAACCAAATAATGATTGTTAAACACTTGTATAAGAGATACAGTATTTTAAACTTGTTATAAAGATTTAGTTGACCTACACATACCTAGAATTTTTTTAAATATGAAATAATATGAACAATTGGATTTATCTGGACTCATTTCATTTGAGAAAAGTCCATGATAGACATTTAGCCACTCAGATGATTTTCTGGTGAGGTAAGCACTTTTTTTCACTTTTCAATGTGTATTACTTAGGGAATTAAACGTACGTGGTAGGACGCACGGTTCGGTAACAACTTGAAACAGGTGGCAAGTAAGGTCATGTGTAAACACAAACACAATTATGTACTATTACCACATAAGCTGAGCACATAGTAAAATCCTACTGATACAGTTATACTTGTCAAATATCCCTTTTTATTTTGATGATGTACGCATTATTTTTAACACGACATTATATATAATAATTGAGGTCAACAGACACAAAAACCAATGATGTTAAGCTTTGCTCAGATTTATTATCAAATCAAGCATAAAACGGTATATTGACATGTACGAGGCATCATACTGATGCTTTAGTGTTGCTTTGTGCGATGACAGGTCATTTGATATCTTGTGGAGAGTCGTAGCATTGACAATCATACCACATCTTCCTTTTTATATATTAACCATTTAATGAGTAATTACGTTTTTATGTTGTATGTTAATTACCTACTCTAGTTAATACAAATTAAAGTTAAGTCAGTCAACAAGAAATGATCGTTAATTTGTTTTTCAAACAAGATATTTATTTACAGGTTTATATGATATCATACATATGACTAGCAAATTGATGGCCAGGCTTATAGGGTACATACCGATTGCTGCACTCGGTCCGAGGACTACTATAAGACATGGTTATATCCCTTTACTTATTACTGTCACAGAAGTTATCTTAATTGTTATTAAATGTACAAGGTTTATAATTCAGTACGTCAGACGCGCGTTTCGTCTACATAAGACTCATCAGTGACGCTCATATCAAAATATGTTTAAAGCCAAACAAGTACAAAGTGGATGAGCAGTGAGGATCTAAAATTCCAAAAAGTTGTGCCAAATACGGCTAAGGTAATCTATTCCTGGGATAAGAAAATTCATAGTTTTTCGAAAAAAATCAAAGTTTTGTAAACAGGAAATTTATAAAATAACCACATTATTGATATTCATGTCAACACCGAAGTGTTGACTACTGGTCTGATGAACACAGGTCTGTTTCTGAAGTTAACACTGTAGCCAGTCCTGCAATACGTAAACACGAATTCGTTTGAACCTGACTTGTACTGAACACTGATCTGCTTTGCATTTAGTTTATTTATAACAAAGACCACTTGCAAAAGGGATATTTGTATTTTTATCCATCTGGTAAGTTAATTTGTTTTCAAATGACTTTTATAGTTCGTACTGTTACACATACATCACTGTCAAAGGTTATGGGAGAGTTGGAATCCCGCTAACATGTTTAACAAAACTCCAAGGGAAATTCAAAAACAGGTGTTGGTATCTCCTTCAATGAACTTTTTTTTTAAGGACACGACAAGTTTATTGACATAACCCTGGTTAATAAACTTTCTGCTCAGAAACTTTTGACGTTTATTAAATTTGGATGTCAGCTGCAAGCTCTTGAATAGCGTATTAGTATGGAAATGAATGACCGATATGCAACCGAAATCGGTATACTGCTGCTAAGGTTGGGGAAATATATAAGGTAACATTAAAATTGTCTCGCTTGTCATAGATTCTGGTATTGAAGTTACTGGGTTTTTTTTCTACATCTGCGGGCCTCACTATTGGATTAAACCATAATTTACAAGATGTGATATCACATTGTCAAGTTCGAAAACGAATGAGTCTAGAAGCCAAACAATTGGACGTCGACTTGAGAATATCAAAAATGACGTCGATAATAGGACATAGTGGCCGTCACCTTAGAATGTTTGCGACGTTTATATGAACGTCGATTTAAAGAACGGACGTCGAAGAGAGACTGGATGTCGAACGGAGTCCTACATATATCTTGAACTCATCTGTCCCTTCAAAATTGAGATAAGGGATAAAACTGATACAGTCAAGAGTGTCTCATATATCGATGTACATATAGAAATTGACAATGAGGGTCATCAAACATTTGACTGACCATGTATATCTTATTTTATCTATAGCGAGCTTTACGTTCCTTTGAAATGATCCACTATAATGTGACTGTTTAACACCTTAAGAAATAATACGGGAGTGTATGGAACGCGGGTACCACATTCAAAGATAATCACAATTAATCGGAGATAATGATAGTTTGTCGGTCGCTTGTTATAGATATTCGGCGTAATGTATTCATTGATAGGGCCAATACAACATGTTTAACAATGTGGCTTGCACCAGAAGAGTTAAAGTCAAATATTCAGTGGTAAAATAAATTCAACAATAGATTTACAAACGAGACAGTTGCTTAGTCTATGTTTGCCTCTTGGAACTAACAAACGTCGGTCAATGCAAATTTTACTTAAACTATGTCCCCAATACGCTTCCCTTGGATTCATAAAATTGATGAAAATTCAGCACCTTATTTAATATTAAAAAAAAGCATAATTAACAATATTTAATTAATACAAATAAATCTGACTTAATATTTTTGAATGTAAAACTATGATATATAATAGATGATTTTTTTAATATTGAAAATTCATTTATTAATATCAATGTATCACACGTTTTTTTTAATATCAATAATTAGATTTATTGATATCAACAAAATATGTTGTAATATTCAAAAAATGAGAAACGATGTATTGATGTTAATATATAGAAAATAAATTTCACAACGGCTTGTTACCTAAATTAAATAACTCATTTAATTAGTAATACTAATATAAGTATAAAAATCCCAGGATTACTGTCGGTTGCAAGCGTAAAAAACAGTAATTTGCATCTAATTAATTTCGTATTAGTTGTACCAAGGATTTGTACAGAAATCCCTGATTGAACAACAAACAAAACTTGATTCCTAAACGTTATTGAGATCTAGCTAGATATGTTGTCAATGCAATCGATAAATATGACTGGATGAATGGTTTTAGCATGGTCAATAACCCGTTGTGATTTGGTACATATGAATTGCTATTAAAACAGAGCGTAAATGAATTGACGATTCGCCCGTTAAACTGTTAATCCATTAATGTGGTTCCAGCGTTCCTTTATTATAGAATGCCAACTGTTAATGCATTTATGATTGATAATAATAAATTTTCGACGATACTTGCAGTTAATTTACGGCGTAAACCTATAATGATCGACCGATAATCTATTATCAGTGATTATTATTCCTGATAAACTGTGATTATCACATGTATCTGGTTCCTGCGTGCCTTAGAGGTTTAATGAAGATGCCATATACATGAACATGTGACTGAAACATAAACATGATAAATGATAACAATTAGACAAAATATATTAATTTTTATATTGTGAGTGAAATCGTTGAAAATAAAATGTTAAGTGTAAGTACTAGTATACAGCGATTTGATTTTTCTTTACAGAAATTGTACAATGAGTTGGGAAAACAGACAGCTTTCCGAGGTAAATCAAATATATAGTGTTGCAATCTGATAAATTATGTATTGTTTAACGATTTTATAATTTATATATAAAAAGGATTGAACATTTTATCAAGTTATGTTCCTAGCTGTAAAATGAAGTATACTATTTGAAAATATATATATAAATTGTTTTTGCATATAGCTGTTCCTAGAAATTACAATAATCAGTACGTCCGAATTAGTGATCATGCAATAACACATTGTAACGTTTGAAACATTGTATTTGATAAATCCATCGAATTACATAGACCCAATTGTTGTGCGTTTGTTTTTTTTTCTACATTGGCTAGAGGTATAGGGGGAGGGTATATTCATTAAAACAACATGTTTAACCCGTCGCAATTTTGCACCTGTCCCAAGTCAGGAGCCTCTTGCCTTTGTTAGTCTTGTATGATATTAATGTTAATACCTATGACGTTCATTATCACTGAACTAGTACACATATTTGTTTAGGGGCCAGCTGAAGTACACCTCTGGTGCGGGAGTTTCTCGCTACATTGAAGACCCATTGGTGGCCTTTGGTTGTTGTCTGCTTTATAGTCGGGTTGTTGTCTCTTTTACTCATTCCCCAATTCTATTTAATTCTACGAATAATTAGTAAACAAAACACAAAAAGGTAATCTTCCTAGCTGTTAGAAATACGCAATTCACTTGAATAATCGTTATCTACATAACTGCATCGACAGTTTTAAGTTTTAACCTTTGTGTTTACCTGTAAACTAACAGAGTCGGTAGCTATACGTAATTGCAGAGTCTCGAACAAAAACAAATGTTTACCCCTTGACATACATCTAAAACCTACCGTGTGTGCCATAACCATTCGGAATTAGAAATTAACTTTCCCTTCGTAACAAATTTGGTTTTTCAACTGTTGATAAGATTGTCATTGACGAGTCATATATATTCAAGAGTCTATCCTAAAATATATGGCCTTCCAAATACTGTTTCGATTCCTGATATCACTAAAAACAATTGTCAAAATCCAGATATGGTGAACACATTTTGCACCTTACGTTTGCAGTATACCATCTTTTCTGCAAGTTAATTGCTTTCTGTAAAGTATTTAATTAATAATTGAGATCATTTTTTTTTAAATCTGGTAATATTTTTATTTAGTAATAGCCAATAACAGTAAGCAAATTCATAAACTTAGAAAAATAGTTTTGATACACCAGGCTGACATGCACTAACAAAAATAAAGCATCAACCAAAACTGACCTTATTTGCACTTTCCTAAATAATTTAATTTATTATTATCATCATATATTATAACTATTTCATTTCATCTTTATTTACCATAATTATAATAAGAAATAATAAGAAATGATAAACAGAGTGATATTGGATATAACAATTTCGTTAATCAAGCACATTCAAATAAGGTTGGTCATATGTTAGACATAGGAAAAAATGCATTTGAACAGTTGATACCCAAGAATGAATTACTGAGTACGTAACTTAATGGCCATCAGTTTTCCGATTAGAAATTCAACGATCAACATATGTTTATTATTACCATGCTTACTGTTAAGGAAAGTGTATTTAGGTTTGTCTTTGTATCTTAAACTAGAAGTATTTATTTAGTGAGAACGTATTTTAAAAAGTACAATTCCGGGAGAGAAAAGTGATTTATTGTTTGTTGCTAAAATGTCCAGTAGCAAGTAATTCATGCATGTTCATAACGATGGAAAGAAAGTGGCGAAATTATATATTATCAGGGAAGTATGTAAAAACAGCAGGGTATAACAATAAAAGAACTGCCAATAGTGTGCCAACATGCCCCCATCACGCTGACCATAGTTGGGCTAACGTATAAATGTTGTCTGATAACATACATTGTATAACGTTCATATACTTTTGTTACGACTGCATGTGTTGTTGTGCCCACTGCTTATAATGTTGTGACCACTGCATATAATATTATGACCACTGCATATAATATGTTGACCACTGCATATAATATTATGACCACTGCATATAATATGTTGACCACTGCATATAATATTATGACCACTGCATATAATATGTTGACCACTGCATATAATATTATGACCACTGCATATAATATGTTGACCACTGTATGTGATTGTTTAACGACCGCATATAATGCTGATCATTAACATAAGGTACTCATGGCGTTCTATATCAAACTATCAAATATTATGGGTGCCCGAGAATTACAAACACTTATTTCATTCATTTTACTTTCTTCTAGTATCTACGTTTTTTTTAACTATCGATGTATACATTATTCATGTTCACTATTCATAATTGAAGATAATTGAGCAATCAGCATGTCAATATCAAACATGGGTAAGCCTCTTACGTATGTAATATACATCCTCGTTAAAACATTGATAAATAATTTGTATCTTGGGGTACAGGATCTAATACTTGCTGCTGAGCGTGGGGACAAGGAGAACGTAGAACGGTGCTTAGAACGAAGAGCGAATATAAACTATCAAAACTTGGTGAGTTTTAAGAATATTATACACATTTAACATTTCATATATTTGCATTCATACTTCAGTGTGTAATCAAAACTTCTGGTATGCAATGTCGTATAGTAAATATAAAGTACTGTTATTATGAAATGTAAAGCATTTTAGAAAAACATATTTTACAATAAATTTTATGATAAAAGAGATATAAGATATAAGATATAAGATTTTATTGATATAAAAATCCAAAATCTGGATTGTCATCAACACATACACAAAGAACAAACAAACAGTAATCATAACAATCAATTATATGTACATAAAATGGTAATATATATTTTCTTTCTTATCTATCTATTTGACTGAGGAGGTACAGTTTTACATCATAGTTATACAATTTATATACTAAATTACGTAAAATAGCTTAAGTTAGTGAACGTCTGAATTTGTACATCTCACTAATACCTTTTATGCAACATTTACTGACATCATAATCATTACTTCGAAATATGAGGTGACATTTTTCTATGTCTAAAAGATTATTGAAAGATGGTAAAATATCTGAAATATTCTGAAAAAATTTAATTATCAACTCATTGAGTTTGATACATTTTATGGGGAAGTGTAATTAATCCTCAACTGCAAATTTACATAGAGGGCATATTCTGTTTTCTAAATCAATCTTTCTGTGTCTGCCCTTTTCAATCATAAGGATACTATTACTTATTCTAATTCTCACAAAGTTTGAAATATCAGCTCTGTCTAAATCTAATTTTAAAAAGTGTTCCATCTCAAATTTCTTTTTCAAATCCTTGTAAGTTCTTAATTTTTTTCCTCTTTTATCAATAATATTTTTTGAAATAGAATGGTCCCAAAATTTTATGAAATCATTTTTCAATTTTTTATATATAGAAACAGTTAAACGATTTTTACTAAATAAATTTTGATTTCCCCAGACATGGTCAAATCCAACTTTTTCAAATAACAATTTCATTTTAATTCTATACCAGTCTGACTTATTATTAAGGTTTGATGAATACATTTTATTTATTAAGCCATCTGGATTTGTTGAATTGACTATATGATGCCAGTAACCTACACAAAGTTTAGTAGCATCAACAGAGCATGGGATCATACCCAATTATCCTAAAACTGCTAAATTTGAAGCAGTTTTGTTAACTCCTAAGACACATTAAGCAAATTTATTTTGTACTTTAACCATTTGTTAACAGGTTGATATAAAAAATATCTAGACTCCATGGAAACATTTTTTTTCAACAAAGTATCTAAACATAAAACTTCACTACAATAAAGAAGTATAGGTTTAACACATGAATCAATTAATTTAAGATTTGGTAATATATTTAATTTGTCTGAATGCAAAGTATTATAAATGCAAAATGATGCTTTTCTTGCTTTTTTACATAAGTATTCATTTGCCTTGGTAAAGCTACCTGAAGGTTTAAATAATACTCCAAGATATTTGTATTCTGGTGTAATTTCTGATACATAAACTTTGTACTTAAAATTGTGTTTTTTAATTACTCTCCCAGATTTATTGAAAATAAAAACCTTTGATTTGTCTATATTTACTGATAAATTCCATGTATCACAATAATTTGATAACTTACTTAACAATTTTGCAAACCATTTGCAGATTCTGATATCAAAACAATATCATCTGCATACATAAGACAAGATAAATTTACATTATTTATTGCAGTAGGATCACAATGTGTTGTCAAATATATTAACCATGTCATTTACATATAGGGAAAATGAGTTGGACTTAAAATACAGCCTTGTTTTACTCCCACTTTTGATTAAAATGACGTTGTTTCGCCTTCTGTAAACTTAATTGAGTATTTAACTTCAACATACATATTTTTCAAAATATTGAAAAAACAGCCTGATAAATTATAACAGGCCAATTTATACAATAATGCTTCTCTATTAACTGTATCAAAAGCCATCTTAAAATCAATAAAACAGACGTACAATGATTTAGAAAGCTTGAAGGCCTTATCAATAAGACATTTTAAGGTTAAAATATGATCACTAGTTCTACAGTGTTTTTTAAATCCAATTTGTTCACTACAAACAATATTATTTTCCTCGAGAAAATCATCTAACCTGTTTGACAATATTTTAGAAAAAAAAATCCAAAACAACTAGATAATGCAACTTCTCTATAATTAGAGGGGTCTTTGAAACAACCTCCTTTGAAGATTGGTTTTATAAAATTGTCTCTCCATAAATCAGGGTAGGTTTCACATTTTAATATAGCATTGAAAAAACAGACAAACACCTTAGGATTAATAGTATTTGTAATTTTTAACATTTCATTCAATGTACCATCAGGCCCACTTGCTTTCCAAACTTCAGCTTCTTTGCTGCCTTCTGTATCTCCTCAGTTGTAACTTCAGAATTTAAAATTTCAATGTTTTGATTTTTATAAGAAGATGTGTAAGTATCTTCATTTTCATAACTATTTATATGATCTATATTCATTAATTTATTAAAATGATTCAACCATGCCTTTGGGGATATATTACAACGGGGGTCATTACTTGATTTTTCTTTTAATTGATTTACTGAATTCCAAAATTGTGAAGGATTCTTGTCTTCAGATTCTAAAATACTTTTTAATAATTTATTTTTAAAAAGTCTATGTTTTTTTCTGCTTAAATCTCTTTTTATTTAAAGCAACTTTTTTGTCTCAAATTTTTGTCCCAAGGATTATTACTTAAATTCCTTGCCAATTGTTTCACATGTCTGTACTTAACTTCACATTCATCATCCTACCACATTTTTTTCTTTTTTCTCCTTTTCTGAAAATCTGATTTATTTGACATATTTTTTATATCATTTTTACTTTTTGTTGTAGCACTCATCAAAAAAGAAGAAAATTCAGAAACTTTTTCATTTAATTTTATACCAGAACCTTGCTTATCAAGTGAATTATTTATATTTTCTAGGTCTTTACATACTTTTTCAAAATCAAAATTTAATAAGGTTGACTTGAGAGTAATTTCCTTCCTGTCATTCCATTTAATGTTTCTCATACTTTTCTTTAGACAGTCTTGTAAATTTCTATCAGTAGCTTGAGATAAAAAATTTACATGTATAGCAGTGTATGTAAAGTGCGGATCCTAAAATATCATTTTTACTGTATATGCTATAAATGTCTTATGTAGAATGATAAATAAACAGACGAACTTTTTTTTAATTTTTGAAGAAAATGAAGAAAATGGGTAAAAATGTATATGTTCAGAAATACATAATACTAATAAAACAAAGTAAGAATTGCGAGCGGGGTTTAATCGCGCCTAAAGCCATCCAGCTGTTAAGTATATACCAAAATAGGTGAATATTTATGACATTTCACGAACAGATCGTGCAGGTGCTTTATAACTAACAGGTGAGATGTTGTTGCAGTAAAAAATATTCATTTTAATACAATTAATAAAGTTGTATAACGTAGAATATGTTTTGTCATTCAGTTTCTTCATATTTAACTAAATTCCACTATGATGATTTCGTAATGCTAGTCATGTTTACTGTCGAATAATGATACTATTCTTTCATTTTCACTGTGGAGCGAATCATTAGTATTGTATATGCGGTGCATTTTCACTGTATAATTATTTTTTCTTATCTATAACAGCTCATTTCTTTAAGCATGTAGAGCAAGACTTTAGTTGACTTGCTTGCTTTTTTTTTTATTGGATAATCATTATGATAACACCCAATGTAATTCAAATATTAAAAATACAGGTTAAACTATGCCTATTCATATTGTTTAAAAATGTCAATCTTATTTACAAAGTTTGTATAAACAATTAAACAAACAAAGCAAGCAAGCCAGCCAAAGTTTTGCTTTACATGCATTAGGAAATTAGCTGTAAAGCCTTAATTTAGCCGACTTGCTCAAACAATAGATAAAGTAAGAGAAAGATTTGATAAAATTTAACTTACGGAGGAAAGTTTGGTTTTAAAACACTCTAATAAATTCAATAGAAATAATATTTATTTCAAATGTATTCCATTTAGTTTCTTATAAAGCGTATAGGGATCTTTATCAAAACATGTGGAGCAGGATCTGCTTACCCTTCCGGAGCACCTGAGATCACCCCTAGTTTTTGGTGGGGTTCGTGTTGATTATTCTTTAGTTTTCTATATTGTGTCATGTGTACTATCGTTTTTCTGTTTGTCTTTTTCATTTGTAGCCATGGCGTTGTCAGTTTGTTTTAGATTTACGAGTTTGACTGTCCCTTTGGTTTCTTTCATCCCTCTTTTATCCTTATTTTTTTTATCCATTTCCATGACACTTCACCACTAATTACGTACATCTTGATATAGATTGAACCTTTGTTTTCCCGTTTAAAAGGTTTTTCACTGGAGCCCTTTATAACTTGCTGTTCGGTGTGAGCCAAGACTCCATCTTGAAGACCGTATTTTCACGTATAATGGTCTACTTTTATAAATTGTGACTCGGATGGAGAGTTGTCTCATTGTCACATACGACATCTATATATGGCTCAAAAAACGAAACGAGACGGGATAAAAAGGGATAAAAAAAATCCACGCTCCTTTTTTAATATATTTATAATGGGCTTAAAATGATTCAGAATAGAGTAAAATAGTGGATCGCATTTTGGTATAAGCGTGACGCCGGATTGCAGATTTTTTGCAAGCGTGACAGTTGAAAGTCAAATGATTGTGTCGTGAAAAACGAGAAATGAAGTCTAGCGGGACGCGGATAATTACAAAAAATGAGAACTGCATAGTATTAGCGGGATCCGGGATCCGAACCCCCAATGAGACTCCCAGAATAAGATATTTTTATATATTCATCCTATTGTTACAGTAACTTTAATGCTATGTTTGTATATTATAAAGACATATCACAATGAAAATATGTAAAAACTTATCTTCAAATCACTTGCCTTGATATTTTCAAAACATAAACAAATACAGTTTTCCCATGATCCTTTATTCTACAATAGACATACCCGCATATAACAGTAAAAATGAACTAGCTGGATTCGCACTTTATATACACTGTATAGGACAGTGATCAGATAGTATAGGATTTACCTCATCTACCTTAAAACTCACAATGTTTTGTAAAAAAATTGAGTTACAAATACAATAATCATCAATTGAGGCTCCAATATAATTATGATATGTTGTTTTTCCTATTGAATCACTAATGGTTCTACCATTTAAAATTCTAAGTTGTGCATCAATGTATAAATCAACAATTTTCTTTCCATATTCATTTGTGTTTTGATGTATTTCAGTATTACGAAATTGTTGTATGTTATCTGCCACATAATTAAGTGGTAAAACACTGTCAAGAACATGATATGAGTCATTTACTATAAAATCTGGTTCCCCTTTGTTAATATAAGCATTTAAATATCCCATTACCATAATATCTCCCATCAGACTAAAGTTTGAAATATCCCTCTCTAATTTTTCAAAAAATTATTCTATCACAATTTGTATTTAATGTGTAAGAGGAATTCTTTGGAGAAATGTACACAAAACACAAATAAAAGTCTTTAGAAAATTTGAAAAACCCTTTGTCTAATTTGAACCAAAGCATATCTTTTTCTGACTTGTCAACCAATTGAATACCATGTATCATACTTCTTTTAATAAAAGTTGCGAGACCAACACTTGGTTTCTTTGATTCATTTATACGACAGTTCATAAAACATTTATAACCTTCATATTGTAAAACATCTTTTGAGTTTGCATGTGTTTCTGCTAGGCATACTATATCAGATTGCATGTATTTACTTATATCTCCATCACTCAGTTTACTTGATCTTTGTTTATTTATATTCCTAAATAAACCATTTACATTCCAGGAACTTATAGAAATGCATTTTGACATTTTAATGCACATTATTATAAATGAAAATGACCATTTCAACAGTACAGACTTCAGCATAATATCTTGTATCTTAAATTAACCAAGAGTTATCTTTCTTGTTCCATAAAAAAATGACTTTTAATTGAGATTAAACAGAATACATGTATTCTTTCCATTTTTTTTTCTTTTTCTTTTTTATTTTTTTTATGGAGTAATACAATTAGTTACTTATTAACTTATGAAGTTATGTCATGAATTGATTCTTCATTATAAAATTCAAAGGAAAAAGGTAAATACAATGCAGAAGATGTATACTACTTTTGTCAAAATAAACACCTGCATGCACACAATTGAGGTCTTTTATATGAATAAAAGTAGATAATAAAATCACAATTAAAAAGAAAATTTATCTTCACTTATATATAATATTGTACATGATCAACAATAAATGAATTTCAGTAGCTACAGTTCTTTGACCAGTGAGATATATAACTACATGTGCAACATGTATATATATACTAAAACCTAAAAGCTTCTTTTATGGCAGATGCAATTTTACCAGCAAAATTGTCTGGTTCAAATAGTTGTGAATGTTTTCTATTATAAGGTAGGAGTAATTGATTGTTCTCTGGGTTGGGTTAGGCCGACTGTAACTCATTTTTCTTTGATATTAATTTGGGTAGTTCCTTTCTTGTCGCAAGGGTTGTTCATTGGAACTGTAAGAGTATGCTCTATCGTGATAAGTTGGTTTGTGTATATTGTCATACTGTCTTGATCTAAGTTCGGGAAATAATGCTCTTCGTAAGTTCCCTGCCAGTAATTTTATACCATGTTCTCTTGATAACTTTGTGTTATTATAGAATAGTTGATCAATTACTTCACCATTGAGACAGAAATTGCTGTTGAAGCAAAAAGATATTCTTTCAGAATTTTCCAGTTTAGTTTTTATTAGATTATTCAGACTATTGACTCTGCTGTTTATATATCTTGTTCGTGCCGGAGTAGGAAGTGAAATAACTAACTTATCACACTTTTCAAGTGCCTGATTAACTAGATTTACAAATTGGGTAAACACTTCTTCGGCAGGCTGAGATTTTAAGTTGTTAATTCCAAAATGTAAAATTAAAGATTGGACATAGCTGATTTGTGATATGAATGAAGAGGTCTCTTCAATAGTGTACGTAGCCTGTTTTTCACCATTTCTCTTGCAACCTGCGATCAATCTCCTAATGTCTATATCATTACAAATTGAATCATGTAGAAATAAAATGTCATATTCATTTCTGCTACTTACACCTTCTTCTTTTTCATCTCTTTTTTGGGTTATAAGCTTCATCATTAGGTACAGATTGAGTATTGATTGTTTGGATTTCATTCATACTGATCTTGTCAGTGCCAGTGATGCTCTCCTTTTCCTCCCTTTTATTTAAATTATCAACCTTCTTACACCATGGATCTCCATTAACATCATACAAATAATTTTGAATCCGATCTTGTAGATCAGTTATCATTTTGTATTTTTCATCTAATTTGTTCTGAAATTCATGGTTTAAGTCTGTTTGCTTTTCCTCTTTTAAAATTACAATAATTGCTAGTTTTTCATTTTCCCTGATTGCAATATCTCTCAGTTTGATTACTTCTTCTACTTTTTCTAATAGTTTTTCTTCTTTTTTTTCCGAATTCTGTTTGTAACTTAATGCACTGTTTTTCGTACATTTTGAACATGTCTTCCACTTTTTGAGTCAGTTTTGTCACTTCATCATTCTTTTCTTTTAGTTGTTTTTCAAGCATGTTGTTGGTTAAGTTAGTAGGAGATTGATTGAATGTTTTATCCAGATTTTTTAGATATTTGGTTACTACATCTTTGTAATCCTGATTATTTACCAGTAAATTTGAGACTGATGATGTTATGTCAACAACAGCTCCCTTTAAGATTGACATACTATTTACAATTGAATTTAAGAGTTTATTTATAATAAATTCCACTGATTGTTGCTTTGGGACATTATCTGTAGCAGTTTTAGTGGTTATAGCACTGTTATTGATATTTTGGACATTTTTATCTTAACCTGAACTGACCTTTGAACATGCTAATGTTGATGAAAGTCCTTCCTTTAAGGATGTTTGATCTTGATTGTCTATAACTCTTTCAATATGTTGAAGACATTTTTCAAAAATATGATCACCAAAATGTTGCCATTTCTTGCCTTGGATCATCACTTTACCGGTGGATAAATAAACAATCACTTTGTACAGAAAATCATCTTCATTGTCTTTTACGTTTGATTGTTTTTCACTAATAATGAATTCCGTTTGAATAATATGGTCATTGTTGTTTTCTTTCCTATCCCTCCAAATAGTTTCGTAAACGTCACTTGCTTGGACCCATATAATCTCGGCAAGGGCTTTTATCCAAAAGTGTATTCTGTTTTCTGATGTTGTGAAACATGTGCAATTAGCATTGTCATTATACAATAGTTTGTCAATTGACTCAAAAGGGATTATTGATCCTGAACTACCTTTTTGACGTTTCTTAAATTTGCCTTTAATTGGGTACAATGATTTAATATTGCTCACTTGTAAATCGATATTGTCTGATTCTTTTTAAATAATAAAGTCAGATGAACTCATTTTGATGATTTTATACTTGTCTGCACTGTTCCTGGTCACTGACAATTACTGATTCATACCTAAAGTTGGTAAATTTCTCTTAAATTTTCAAAAGCATGGGCGCCGCCATGAACCGGAAGTCTATGATTTTTCATTTCCTATCGTTACAGTGAAATGCAGTGTTTAGCGTTTGATAGTTCATTGATAACATTCTGACGTATTATAAACAAACAACTTGTAACGTTTCATTTCGTTGGCCGAAAAGATTAGAATACAATAGCATAGTTTATGCATGCAGCGACTCAATTATTTTGTACCGCACAATGAGAAATTTAAGGTTTAAATAAAATACATGTGCCGCTTTTATACGGATGAATATATGAACCACGTTTTGGATTATAATAAATAATAAAACAATGCAGTAAAATACATCAACACTAATATATATTAACAACCTTCTCCAACTCTCTGAAAGGGTTGTCTTTGGAGTAAATTTTAGAAAAATAGGGGCTAGGTGTTTTTTTGGGAAAATAAAAATTGAAAAGAAATCTATCTTATACTCAAAAAAATATGAAGAATTTCAAAATTCCCCGTTTTAGGTTGGACGCAGAAATTTGACGGTATAGCCCTTTTGTAATAAGTATCTCATAACACTGATCCATTACAATTATTAATGATGGGTTGCACTGACATTCCTCTCTTATTAGTTTCATGCTATAAAACATACACACAGTAGCTAAGAGTACCATAAACGGAGGAAATTGTCCCCAAAGGTCGTAGTTTAAAAGGAACAATTTTCGTTTGAATTGTTTTTCATTGTCATTTTGGGTCTTTTATAGCTGACTATGCTCATAGTTGAAGGCCGTACGGTTACCTATAGTTGTTTATTTCTGTGTCGTTTTGGTCTCTTGTAGAGAGTTGTCTCATTTGTAATCATACCACATCTTCTTGTTTTAATATACACCTAAAAGCGTCCAAGCTAGGCGAAAGGTCGTGCGACATAATCAGTCAAACAGACATTAACTCATTAGGGAACGATCGTTTTCATTGGTCAATTCAAACCTTCGATCTCAAACCGGCGAAAATAGAACACACGTACTATAACGTTGAATGGACTAATCCAATATTCATGTAGCTGGTCAAGGTCGTTTCAAATTTCCAATCGCTGTATTCGCGTACATGATTGTGTTCTTGATTATCCAATTTAATTTCTAGCTTTTATATATGTTTACGTGTAAAATTTATTGCTTTATAATTTTGAGCAATAGTAACATTTCAAACTTTAAAATCTGATCTCTTTTTCCCCATCGAAATATTTAATTTAACGGTCTCCTCTCTGGATTAAGGGACGAAATCAAAAGTGCAATGTAGGATAAGAAAAATAAATAATTCACATAGCATTTTTTCACAGAACCTTCTACCTTTCTTAACTTAATTTGGAGAAAACTTGATTGACCAATATGGATCTTGTAAAATCGGTGTCAAATAAACAATAATTACAGCAATTTTTCATCCCATACCCCAAATTATTCGAATTGAGTTTTTTTTTATCCTACATTAATCTTTTGATTTCAGGGCAGAATCAATTTGCGCCAATTGCAGTTTTGAAAAGGTATTAATTGCGCCACTCTCTTTAATTTTGGTGTAAATAATTGCTGGAGAAATAAGGTAGAGATGTACAGCTAGGAAAAGAAAGAATTAAAATATTAAAAGAGGAGGGACGTCAATCATTTAGTTGTTATATATAAATAAAAATAAATACAATATGTGCAGTAAGATGATAATTATATTGGCGCAAATAATACCAATAGTTTTGAAAATTAGGTCGCGCAAAAGAAGTATTGGCACAATTAAGTTGTGGCGCAAATGAGTTACTTTTTGGCGCAAAAAGATATCCCCCGGATTTCAACGATAAGGGAGCTACCATTTTATTTTGATTTAGGAGGGGGAACTTGAATGAAAATGTTGTCCTGCATTTGATTAGTTGTAATCTCTATCCTGTCTTTTAAATTTACAGTCTATTCAGTCCTGCCTTTCTTATTAGTTTAAGAAACCGTACTTATAACTACACAAATAACAAAATTATATACTGACGATATTGCTCGATTGTTTCTAGTGAATTTGTCTGTGTTATAAACTTTCATCTATTCTATTCATATTCTTTAGTTCGACATTGGATAGTGTGAATTATTTTCCTTAATCGGTTTACTTGATTTTGAAAAAACTTAAACTTGAAAAAAAAATCCCGAAATTTAAAGTAAATTCAGAACATGTAACTAACTATGCTTTGTTTAGAAAAAAATGGAGATTGCAAACCATGACACAGTGGACGGAAAGGTTCTTTATAATCTCCAGGAATATACTTCATGAATTTATAATTAATTGTTTTGATATTCTCGGTTGAAAAGCGAACGTAACTTTTATAATGTAAATATTTAAATAGAAACATAGAAAACAATCAGTTTTTAAAAGCGTGTTTATTCATTAAATAAAAAGGTCAGTTCCTTCTTGTACATGCTTTTGGTCCTCCGTAATGTTTTGATGTTGTGTATCAGTTAATCATACATGTGATGATTGTGTATTTCAGTTTAAATACGCATGCATACTACCATAGATCGCTGTGACGGATAGTTTCAACAATGCTATGTAAAGCTCTCTTCTTACGTTATGAAATGAAAAGAAGACTGTTCATCCAATTAAAATAGAATGTACAGTTATATTGTAATTTATAAACTACGACATTTCTCATCCGTATTTATTTATTATTTAGTTCCACACATGCAAACGAAATAATCTTCGCCGATGTAACATTTCAAAGTTTTTTTTACACCAACATGCCATCGATGAATTCATTAACGTGCACAAATGATAGAATTATTGTTTTTGTTTTTGTTTCTACCTTTTGGTCACCTGTGTCAATACACGTGCATACTACGATTGTTGTATTTGAATCTTTCGGCCAATGAAATGAGACGTTACAAGTTGTTTGTTTGTGATACGCCAGAATGTTATCAATGAACTATCTAACGCTAAACTTGACTGCATTTCACTGTGCATTTCAGTGTACTGTTTTCGATTTTAAATGGATGAACATTTCTCTTTTAATTTGATACTGTAAGAATAGAGTTGCATACATATTGTTGAACTACCGGTAAAGTATATGTCGTATGATTACGTATGTAAAATATAATTCAAAACGAAACATGCATGGTAAACTGATAAACAAAATATCAAGAAATTAAGGAAGACTAAATGCATGTACAAGAAGAAACTCACCTTTTTATCTATACATTTACTGAATAGAAAATTATTGTTTCTATTTAAATGTACTTATTACATTGGTTGCAATGAATTACATTGATTTCTTAGTTGAATAAAAACCGATAATTTCACATGTGAAATAAACGTGGTTATTTCACTTTCTGACGTCATACAACAATAGGCGTTGTCAAGACGTCGAAAACGTCGGATCAAAGCAAATTTTAATGCGTAGGAAAAAGATATAGTTCCTACATTTTCTACATTAAGTTCATAAAAAAAGCCATTAGCCAATGTAATAAAAAGTAAAAAAATAGACAACTTGTGACCGAACGCCGCTATGAATTAAACTCGTGCTGCGTACTCGTTTAATCCTTGCGTCGTTCGGTCACGCGTTGTCTTATTTTTGATATTCAAATACGGCGATTAGTTATACTATAAATATTTACAAATATACAATTTACGTTCGTTTTTCAACTGAGAATAACAAACCTCATGAAGTATATCGTTGGAGTTTATAAACTACATTTAATTCCCCTGTGCCATGGTTTGCCATCTCTTTTTTTCTTAACAAAGCGTGGTTGGTTACACGTTATTAATTTACTTAAAATTTCGGAATATTTTTTCCAAGTAAACGGAATTAGAAAAAAAAGTTACTATGTCGAATACCTAAAACATGGCAAAGAATATGAAAAGTGTGTGTAGTAAAGTACGGTTTCATTTTTCAAGTACAACGTTAATTCATCGAGTCTATTGATTAAGAAAAGGCAGGATGAGCAACTTGAGGAGGGGCAGGGGGAAGTCAATGACAAAAATATATGAATTGCGTTTTTTGTATCCTACATTGAACTTTTGAAGTCGTCCCTTGATCCAGAGGAGAATTTGAATTAAATAGTTCGATGTGAAAACTGTTGCACATTTATAGAAGATAGAATTGTGATTGGATCATCACGAACACAATATTGTACGCGAATACGACGATGGAAGCTTTAAACGACTTTGACCAACTACGTGAATATTGTTCTGTCCTTTCAACGTTATAGTATGTGTGTTCTATTTTCGCAGGTGTGAGGTTGAAGGTTTAAATTGACCAATGAAAACGATCATTCCTTAAAGAATTAACCTTATAAAGTTTGTTTGACTGATTATTTTGCACGACCTTTCGATAAGCTTGGCCGCAATAAGGTGTAATTATCCATTCTTAGATGGTGATGTTCCCTTGTCACCATCTTATGGTGTTAATATTTCTCAACTTGTACGATTCGCTCGTGTATGTAACAACGTAATACATTTTGGGAGGAGACATTTTGGTATTACTAAAAAATTCTTACAACAGAGTTTTCAATATCACCAATTAGTCAAAACTGTGAATAATTGTGTCATCCGTATACATATGGTATAAGAATATAATTCGTAAATATAACTCAACTTGCAGACATCTTATACATTCAGGTGTTTCACATCCAATCTTTTATGGTAATATTCTTTACAAAGATGTACATGTAGTCCAGTCGATTTGTGAAACAAATGTTCAGATTGTGGTGGAGCATCAAAATTTGCAGAGTGCTAGTTGAGGTCAAAATTAACATTTATAGCTATGGACCCAATTCAAAAAATCAAAATGACGGCTCTGAGCGGCCATTTTGAAATCATGTCCAAAAAAATAATAAAAAGTATTAGAAAAAAATGAAAAATATATTAATTTACCAATTTTGATAAACTTTCGTATTTCTTATGACAGAGAATATAAAGTGAGGACAATTGAAGTATTTAGCGGCCATCTTGAAAGATAAATTTCCAATATACCATTATTCGCTATCCTAATTTGTTTTTGGAATCAATACTAAATTTTATATGCATTTACAACTAGTTTTGCTAATCATTTATTTATGACTGTTGCTATTCATATAGGATATATTCACCAAGTTCTTAAATAAGGCATGCATACGTTTACAAATGAATGTATTTAAAGAAATACGTAAATTCTTTTAATTACAGTTAAGCATGTAGAGCTTAGTTACTTTTTTACAACCAAAAATATATAAAAAGTTATGAAAAGGAAAAATACGTAGGTATTAAAATCACTGGAGCTGAAAAACAACTAATAAATAAATAGACTGGAAAGAATTCCGTAACGCCAAAAGAGGACACGTGAGGATTTACAATGCCAAGCAAATACAAAAAGAGCAGAAATAGACATTTGATCTTGTAATCTGGTAATCAGTAATTTTTTGTAAGCATTAAACTGTTCCAAGTTGATGAAGGTCATGTAATGGGAGAATCATGAGGCAAAGGGTACTAATCATGTCAAAGCAAATCTTAAGATAAAAAAGTCAGGAAAAAGGAACAAAGTCTAAGATGAGTCACTGATTGAAAATACCAGTAAAAAAACAGCCACAATTATGATGAATCAACAAGAACAATGATTGAAGGGAGTTTTCTTTCTTTGTGATGAGGTATCTGGCTGTCATCATGAAGCATCGACAATTATGATCGACAATAGAGTATGTGATGGTCACCTAGACTACTAACCATTGTTCGTTTAGCCAACCTCAGTGCTTGAGATCAATATTTCAGGAGCAATATCATGCTAAATGTTTGATAAAAACTGCACGACAAGGCAATTAGACAGAATTCGAAACACAGGAAGAAAGTCAATAATCTGTTATCCATGAAATTGGGCTTGTCAAAATGATAGAAAACAGTGATGGCTCACAGTCTAGACCAAATATTGTTTTAATATTTGAAATTGATGATATAGGTAAATTGTACAGTAAACGTTTTTAGTAAATATGAGTTGTCATGGAAGGAATGATGAATACAACTTTTCTGAAAAGATGAAAACTAACTGCCGTAGATGATATGCATGCACATATGCAAATAAAGGTTGTGTATTTCTCCGTATTCTCAACGAATATGTTGGGGAAGTTTTGAAACAGACCATGTCTTTTAGTCGTGATGGTGAAAGCCTCTTCATAGTCAAGGTTACTAGAATAGTTTGAAAAGTTAGGCTTGCTACTATAAAAAGGTTTACAGAGACATTAAATTTAAGATTTCAAAATAAATCAGTTCTACAATCTTTGAGACATCTTACTTTCTATCTGATATTGATAAGTTGCAGATGTATCCTTTCGACAACGAGTTGCACAATTGAACTATTATAGCTGAAAAATGGTAAGTGATGTCTGCCACTCAAAGATATTACTGGACTGTAAAGTAGTTAAGCTATTATTATTATCAAGCATATATATTTTGCCTGCCAAGGCGATGGTGGTGCCTTCAGTTTTACCCTTTTATTGTGAGGTCTGTTTCAGAGCTTCACGAATACCTTTGTTGAAAATCAAGCGAACTAATCTATCTTGCGTTAATGTTTGCAGATATCCCTTGACAGCTACGTTCAATTATATTAGAAGCGTTGTGACAGTTCTTCCTTCCATGATAACTCCAAACTGTTCCAGGCATTAACTGTACAATTTAGCGTGATCTGCAGGCTTGGAGATCGGTACAATATCTCTTCCACACCGTGTACCGTCAATGTATTTTATCATTATGGAAACACAACTCCAAGGATAACCGATTCCTGGCTTTCTTTCTGTGTCTGCCTATTTGCTATGTTGTCAAGTCTTATCAATCATCAAGCAGGTTACTAGTGATTTGACATCTCCAGCTCGCACTTTGGCTAAGGGAATATGTCTTGTAGTACAGGTGCACAGTCATGCCCTATTTTTGTCGATTTGAAAATGTCAATGTATCATGGAGATATTCAAATACATTATCACTGAAAAAAATACTCTGAAGTCATTGTTTTTGTTGATTCAGTACCACTTTACAGTGTCTGGTTAATTAATGTTTTCTTTTAATTGGCAACTTATCTTCAACATCAGAAAAATGCTTTCACTTTTACTGGTGAGGTCTGAAAATTTGTTTGACATGATTAGGGTAATTTTGCTTTGTGATTCTGGAGTGCTTCTTCAGTTCCATAGCCCTCATTCAACTGTTTCAAATTGAGCGAAAGGAAAACCAATTCAAGACCAAATATATTCGTATGCTTGCATCAAAAGAGTGATTGCCAGCTCAAATGTCTATGTCTGTTCTGTTTGTATCTGCTTGGCATTGCAAACCCTCACATGTCCTCTCTTGCCGTTTCACACATAAATGTACCTTCCCGTCTAGTCGCCCATTATGTTCTTCTGATATCTAGCTCTAGTGTTTTCGAAATGTACAATTTTGATCTTTTCCACCAACAACTTTCGGTCATAAATTAAATCATATATAACTAATATTTGTTTTAAAAGGTTACTTAGGCAAACGTGTAAGTACAAAATTCTGATACTGATATCTTTATTTTGTAAACATGTAAATGCCTTATCTGACCACTTAGTGAATATTCAATATAACTTAGTAAAAAAAAGTATGAAGTATGAATGCAAACAGTAAAATAATAAGATTAGCGAATAATGATATATTGGAAATTCATATTTTCAAAATGGACATCATTGAAGTTGGCTACAAAAAAATCAATATATGTATATAAAGTCCCCAGATGACAGTCCTTGTCATCTGTGATGAATATACCATATGACTATATAATAATTTCCTGCAGCAATTTTAAAATGGCCGCCTCTTTCGCCAATTTTAACTTTCAGAGTGGGTCCATAGCTTAAAATGTTGTCTGTTGTTATTTGTGTATTATTGTCATTTTTTTTTATTTTATTTTGTTTCATATTCTGACATCGGACTCAGACTTCTCTTCAATTGTGTTTAGCTGGGCGTATTGTTGTGCGTTTGTTTTACTACATTGGCTATAGGTATAAGCCATGTTAGGGGAGGTTTCAGATCTCCAAAAAACATGCTAGTCTAGTATGGTTTTAATTTTATTTTCTTGTCGATAATTCGGAGTTTAGTATGAGGTCCATTATCACTGAACTATTATGCATATGTGTTTTAGGCCAGCTGAAGGACGCCTCCGGGTGCAGGATTATCTCGCTATATTGAAGACCCATTGATGACCTTCGGCTCTTGTCTGCTCTATGGTCGGGTTCTTCTCGCTTTGACACATTCCCCATTTCCATTCACAACTATTAATTAATTGCGTCTATTCTCAGGTAAAAAAAGTTAACATACTTAAATTCATAGTTCAAATGAAGAAATTGAACTTTCTTCGCAGATATTTGTCGAATAAATTGAAGATTTAAAAGCGAGGCGTACTAGCAAAAAAGAAAACAATAATAAGAATGCCGAACTTTAAGGAATAAGCAACATAGGAATTGCTTCTAGATATCTATGGTAGCATATTTTATGAATTAACTCAAAATCATCAGTCAATTTATGGATGTTTTATTTGTGCATACATATTCGTAGTAATTTAACCACACATAGCAGGCTAGTTATTTTAAGTGATTGTGTGCAACTCCTGTAACAGATACGTTTTTCTTATGTAGGTAGTATTCGGGGGAAATAGGAAGGATGTTGTTAATGTTGACAATTGAAAGATATTTGTCGTAATTTGCGACAACAATTAACCATAACAGTCCACCAAGTCGTAATGGCGTCCAGCACATTTTTAATGGAAAGATTTCAACTTTACGTTTGTTTATGCCAATCTCAACATTATATCATGTGTGTATTCTTGCAGTAAACGTGACACCTCGTTATGGTCTTCATGCGGTCAAATTATACAAAAAATAACGATGGAATTATATCAGATTTTTTAATATTTATCGAATGTCCTGACTACTTGTTAATATTTGCCAATAACACATAGTATACTATTTTGCTCAATATCCCTCACTTGTCTTATTATCTATGAATCCAATACCTCATATTAGGTAATTTACCAAAATTCAAGCAGATCATAGGTTCCTTTTCTTTCGATTTTTGACTTTAATAATTCTAATGTTGAATATGAGGTAGAATCAGTGACTGTATCTTCCAAAACAAATGCATATCTTGAACAGGATTCCGATAAGCTATTTTCGGCGTACATTGTTTCTTTTGAATTAATGCTTTTCTGATGTATTTTACCTGGTTTGATATTGTACAAATTGTATTTACATTTCATACTGGCAAGACTGACATATATTCACTAATATGTCTAGTTGTTATGCTCCTGTTGATTACTCATTAAATTAATCTCCATATTTAGAATTTAAAATTTACTTTTTGTATCGACATTACGGTGTATAAGAATACTCTATACTTTTCTTTTGGTAAGTGGTGATGATTTTTTTCCTATCTTTATTTTCTATTGTTGATTTACTTTTTGGTTTTTAGATACTCTATTTCTGTTTCTTGCCTTAATTATTTTTAATCGATTAACGAAATTTGAACATCTATCACAAAATGTCATCTTACTAGTATCAGCAAGTGAACATTTGATAACAATTATTTTCATTTTTGTTTGATTATTATATCTGCTACAGGGTCGACGAGCTACGATAAATGCTACACTATGTACTCATGCGTTAGTTTATATATCAGCTGCAATCGTTAGCATCTAATTGTATGTTTACACCGCTTAGTATTTTTTTGATACAGGATGGTAGTACTGCACTTCACATTGCTGCATGGAGTGGGCAAACTGAAATCGTTAGATTGCTAATCGACCATGGTATTGATATCAATTTACCGAAAAAGGTAAGTGGATAATTATTCACATTGATTACACCAATCATAAGTCAATGTTTGATATGACACTATCAATACTTATTTCAACTGCATTGAATATCCATTGTTGAAATTAGTGTCTCTTCAAAAATGCTTGATGTCAAAATGTACAATCACAATTTGATACAAACTTTTGACAATTTGTAAAACCGTATACTTTCAAATCGAAAATAATTGCGTCTTTTCTCATGAAAAGAAAATTAAACATACTCAACTTCTTAGTTAAAATGAAAAAAATAAATTTTGTCGCAGATATTTGACGAATAAACTTTAGGTTTAAAAGAAATGTGTCCTAGGAAATGAGTAAAATCATAGAAATACCGCACTCCAAGGAATAAGCAACATAGGGATTACTCCTAGATGTCTATTATAGAATATTTTATGAAATAACTAAAAAATATCAGTCAATCTGTAATTTTTTCTTTGCATACAAATTTTAGCAATTTAACCTAAACTAAAAGTCTAGTTATTTCAAGTTATTGTATGCAATTCCTGTCACTAATAAGTTTTTCTTATGTACGTAATTTTCAGGAGATATAGGACGGCTTGTTTGTGTTGTTTATGTTTACAATTTAAATATATTCGTCGTCAGTTGTGACACAATTTACACACAACGGTCCAACAAATCGTTACGGCGTCCAGAGCATTTAAAAAAAAATATTTCAACTTTTCGTTTGTTTATGCAAACCTAGAAATGATACCATGTGTATCATGTGTATGTTCCGACATTATTTGTGACAAAACATGCGGTCTTTTATCAGACTGCTACGTTTGATAAATGCTGTTCTGATATATTAATTATTTTTAAATCCATGACAACATTTGAAAATGTTAATAATGCAAAAGTGCACGTAACGGTCACAGTTGCATTGTATTCGAAATTATCCGTTTATAAGTTTTGAGAACGTTAAATGGTCTAGATTGTGGAACGGATGTAGTTTTATTAATAAGTTCACCGTTGAACAACGATTTGAATAAAACATACTTTCTTGTTTCCCATCTTTAATATATATTGTTTTTATATATCTTGGTTTCATTGCACACAGTTTCTGTCTGTTGCCTAAATTGTCTCAATCGATTAACGGTTTTTGAAAATCAGAAAATAAATTCGCCGTTTTATGATAGGCAAGTGAAAAAACGAATGAAATTATTGTCCAATATAGTTATTTGATTATTATGTCGTCATTCGTGTCAACTTTCAACAATAAATGCGACATAACATTGTCCCAAGTTAGTTGATGATATCAGCTGCGTCCTTGATCATTAACTATTATGTTAGCATTGGTATAAGTCTTTTTATACAATATAGTAGTACTGCACGCCTCGATGTTGCATTGAACGGACAAATTGAAAGTTCAAGGTTGCTAATCGGCGGTGGTATTAATCTTAATTTACTTATTAGTGTACAATCCGAAACATTGCAGAAAGAAACATTTTGTACTAAATTCTAATCCTGGTACTTTTGATAACTGTTTGTAAACCGATTGATATGACTTATCACTTTTAAAATAGTCATGATTTGTTTCCTGTCTTTAATTTTGTAATTGATTTATTTGTAACTGTTAAGATATTCTGTGTCTGTTTCTTGCTTTAATTTTTTTCGCAATCGATTAACAAGATTTGAACATCTAACACAAATTGTCAACTTTTTATTATTATCAAGTTGAAATTTGATAACAATTATTTCCCGGTATAGTTCGTGGATTATTACATCGGCTAAAGGATCGACGTACCACGATAAATGCGACAATACGTTGCCTGGTGTAAGTTTATATATCAATTGTTAAGTTAACACTCACTAGTGTTTCTTTGTACAGGATGGCACTACTGCACTTCACGAGGCTGCAGAGTACGGGCGAACTGATACCGTTTTGTTGCTAATCGACCGTGGTATTAATATACATTTGCAGAATGAGGTAAGTGGATGCTTATTTACATTGATCTCACCAATTATATGTCAATCTTTGTTATGACATGACCAATACTTATTTAACTGCATTGGATATGATTACGGAAATAAATGTCTCTTCAATAATGCTGGATGTCAAAATGTACAATCACAATCTGATACAAACTTTGACAATCTTATAAAACCGTATCTGTTCGACAAAAGGAATTAACTGGGTCTTTTCTCACATAGAAAAAATAACATACTTAACTTCTTACTTGTAATGAAGAAATTAAATTTTGTCGCAGTTATTTGACTAAAACTGAAGGTAAAAAGCCATGTGTCCTAGCAAATCAGTAAAATCATGAATATACCGCTCTCCAAGGAATAAGCTACGTAGGGATTGCTCCTAGATATCTATGATAGAATATTTTTTGAAATAACTAAAACGTTTCAGTAAATCTTTGATTTTGTTATCTTTGCATACGAGTTTTTAGCAATTTAAATAAACTAAAAGACAAGTTATATTAAGTAATTGTATGGAACTCTTGTATCAATTGAAATATATGCGTCGTTATTTGTGACCCAATGTACACACAAGTGTCCAACAAGTCGAGACGTCGTCCATTACATTTTTAAACGTAAGATTTCATCATTCCGTGTGTTTATGCCAACCTTAAAATTATACTATGTGTATATTCTGGCAGTAATCATGACATAAAATATTAACTCATATCCAAATGTTGGTCTTTTAGTTACCTCATGTACATTGTACCTATGAATTCAATACCTCATATAAGTTAATTTAACAAATTCTAATTAGATCATAGATTCCTTTTCATACGATTTTTGATTAAAATAAATCCAATGTTGAATATACATGATATAAGGCAGAATCAGTGACTGTTTCTAAAAAAAAATTGAAAAGGATTTCTTTAAGCTATCATTCTTTTTGGCGTACATTCTTACTTTTAGATTGATACTTTTCAGATGCATTTTATCTGTTTTTTTATTTTAAAATTGTATATACATTTAGAACTGGCAAGACTGACTGATATTAACTAATATGTATAGTTTATATGCTCCTGTTGATTCCTCATTAAATTAATCTCCATATTTGGAATTTTCATATTCACTTTTTTTTATCACCAATTCGGTGTAATAAGAATACCCTTTACTTTTTTTCTTTTGGCAAGTGGTGATGATTTGTTATCTATCTATATTTTTCATTGTTGATTTTTAGATACCCTGTTTCTGTTTCTTGCCTTAATTTTTCTTAATCGATTAAAGACATTTTACCTTACTATTATCATCAAATGAAAATTTGAAAACAATTATTATCATTTTTATTTGATTAGTATATATGCAACAGGGTCGACGAGCTACGATAAATGCGACACTGAGTACTCATGCGTTAGTTAAAATATCAGCTGCAATCGTTAGCATTCAATTGTATGTTTACACTGCTAGTATTTCTGTGTACAGGATGGTAGTACTGCACTTCACCTGGCTGCATGGATCGGGAAAACTGAAATTGTTAGATTGCTAATCGACCATGGTATTGATATACATATACCGAACAAGGTAAGTGGATAATTTTTCACATTGATTACACCAATCATAAGTCAATGTTTGATATGACATAATCAATAATTAATTACCTGCATTTAATATGCATTTGTGAAATTAGTGTCTTTCCAACAATGCTGGATGTCAAAATGTACAATCACAATTTAATATAAACTTTTGACATTTTCTAAAACTGTATACGTTCAAATAGGAATTAATTGCGTCTTTTCCCCAAAAACAGAAAATTAAACATACTTAACTTCTTAGTTCAAATAAAAAAAAAATATTTTCGCAGATATTTGACGAAACAAACTAAGGTTACATGTGTCCTAGCTAATAAGTGAAATTATAAAAATATCGCGCTCCAGGGAATTATCAAAATAGAGATTGCTTCTAGATATCTATCATAGCATATTTTACGAAATAACTAAAAAAATATCAGGGAATCTGTTTTTTTTTCTTTGCATATACCTTTTAGTAATTAAACTCATACTAAAAGGCTAGTTATTTTAAATTATTGTATACAACTCCTGTAACTTTTTCTAAGGTAGGTAGTATTCGGGAGATATATGACGGTTTGTTTGTGTTGTTCATGTTGAGAATTGAAAGATATTCGTCGTCAGTTGTGACACAATTTACCAAACGGTCCAACAAATCGTTTTGGCGTCCAGAGCATTTTTAAAGGATATTTTTTTTGAAATTATACCATGTGTATATTCCGGCATTATTCGTCACATCAAATATCAACTCATACCCAAATTTACGTGTGCATACGGTCTTATATCAAATTACACCTATCTAGTCGGAAATCTGAAAAAAAGATGAAATTATGTCAGATTTGAGAATTTTTATTGAATGTCTAGTTTAGTTGTTAATATTTTTCCTTAACACAGGGTACGCTATGTTGCTTCAGATCCCTTATTTGTTTTGTTACCTATGAATTGACTTCTTCATATAAGTTAATTTACCAATAATTAAGCAGATTATAGGTTCCTTTTCCTACGATTTTTGACTTGAATAATTCCAATGTTGAATATGATGTAGAATCAGTGACTGTCTCTAAAAAAATATCTTTAACATGATTTCCATAACCTATCACTTTTGTTGGTGTACATTGTTTCTTGTAAATTTATGCTTTTTTGATGTTTTCCTCTGGTATGATACAGTTGAAATTGTATATACACTTTATACTGGCAAGACTGACTTAGATTTACTAACATGTCTAGATTATATGCTCCTGTTGATTCCACATTAGAGTACTCTCCATATTTGGAGTTCAAAAATCACTTTTTATATAGTAGTAATCACTATATCATTCATACAAGAAACTATCTGGGTGGAGATCAGAGGTAAAGCTAAAACGTTTTTATTATGTTGTACTTATCGACCGGAATGGTCAGGTGTTGAATATTGGACACGGCTAAATCATGCTATTGAACTTGGTTATCAGTATACATGTACAGAAAACATTGTGATTTCTGGAGACTTGAATTTAGATTTATTTTCGTATACTAATAATAAGTTATATGATATAATTCATCAATTAATGTAAAAAACGTAATCAATAAACCAACAAGGGTAACTTGTAAGTTATAAGTTGTACTTTGCTTGATCCGATCATATTACGTGATGCTATACAATTTTCTTTTTCTGATGTACTGTATGTACCTTCTAACATCAGTGACCACGATGCCTCTATTATTTTTTTACAATGTCCAAAGTCCGAAACAAAGTCTTTTAAACGGGAAATATGGTTATATGAAAAATCAGAAGTTGATCAGTTTTCAAATATGTTGAATGCAATTGAATGGAATGAACTCTTTTCCAATGTTGAGGAAGTAGACGAAATGATCGCTATATTCACTGAAAAAATCCTTAGCATTGCAAGTGAGAGCATTCCAACCAAAATAGTAACTATACGTGGCAATATCAGAAAAGCGATTCGAATAAGGGATAGATTACGAAAAGAATCAATTAAATCTAAAAAAAGAAACGAATATTAATAATATTTAAAACAGGGGAATAAAGTGAATAATATGAAAACAAAGCGAAAGAAAATTTTGAGAAAATATAATACTGGATAACGCGTCAGATTCTAAGACTTATTGAAAAATAATGAAAATGCTGATTAAGCCAAATAGAGGATCTAATAACATACCTTCATTAAAAAATATTCTTAGTAATGATCGTTTTGAGGAGATCGCCGGTAGAAACGACGAGAAATGCGACATTCTAAATAAGTATTTTTGTTTCATTTCATCGCTAGCAGGTGTTGATGCTCATTTACCCGATTTCGACTAAAAAACTAACAATTTATTGAATGATATAGTGATGAAAATCATAAAACTATAAATCCAAAAACAGCGTCAGGCCCGGATGTCATTAGTCATAAGATGCTTAAAATTTGACCCGAAAAAATTGCAATTCCATTATGTATTATATTTAATGAATCCTTGCAGCAGTGCAAATATCCTTCCAGCTGAAAATTGCAAATGTTATAGTCTTATTTAAAAAGGGGGATAGTTCATTACCTTCCAATTATAGACCTATACCACTCATAAGTCATGGAACGTGTTGTATATAAATATGTTTACAAACACTTACAAAGATTTAAATTAATTTTTGAGTATCAATCGGGTTTTCTCCCTATAAATGTTCAACGGTTCACTAACTGTTATAAATATATATTTGCATATTAAACTCACTTAAAAAGAAAGAGATATTAAGTTGTTTTGTTTTTTGCGATTTCTCCAGAGCCTTTGATAAAGTTTGACATAATGGTTTATTACATAAAATGAAGGCTTATGGTATGCATGAACATCTGTTAAAATGGTTTAGAAGCTACTTAAGTGATAGAAAACAAAGAGTGGTTATCAAGCAATCTTCCTCAACACTTTCCAGTATTTCAGCTGGAGTTCCTCAAGGGTAGGTCCTTGGACCATTACTTGTTATGATATATATTAATGATATTGCAGAAAGACTTATTTTCCTATGCAGACTTTTCGCAGATGACACATCGTTCAGCTCTGCGGATCGTGATGCTTTTCAGATAGAAACTATGATAAACCATGATCTGGAAAAGCTGAACAAATGGTCCAAAAAATGGTTAATGTCTTTAAATCCAGATAAAATAGAAATAATGTAATTTTCTAATGTTGAAACTCCAGAAATGAATTTTATATTCAATGATTTAAACATACCTATTACAAATATTCATAAACATTTAGGGGTTACATTTAGCAATGATGTTAAATGGAATGCCCACGTAAATAATATTATCTTAAGCACGTCTAAATATATAAATATGCTAAGGAAGTTGAAATATACTTATCAGAAAATATGAAACATGAAAACATAGCTACTGAGCAAGCTTAACCCAACCAGAAATTCCTCAGGAAGGGAAGTAAAACATTTTAATATAGCGACAATCGTCGTGTCTCGTATGTACTTACAATACCGGCAACTTTAACTATTTACCTAGGTAAGTCATATTCGTGGAAAAAGAGAATGATAATTTGAAAACATTCGTTGTCATCTGTGACACAAATTATTCATAATGGTCCACCAACTCGTGAAATCGGCCATAACATTTTTAATGGGATGGTTTCGACTTTATGTTTGTATACTCAAATGTTCTCGAAAACAAAGACAGCCTAATCTCTACACAAAATGGCAGCTCAACTTCAAATTGATGACAGGAATATACTGAGCTGTGATAAAAAAACAAATGTCAATTTTTGAATACAAGTCTTAAAACTCTGCATTCCTCTCGATTTATTAATATAACCTTCTGTAGTTGCATTGTCTAATTCTATACCAATATGACAAGATTGTTTCTGTTTAAAACTTGCCATTTAAGAGTATAAAATGATTATGTTAAGTTATTTTAATATGAAACAAGCGTTCTGAGAAGTTCCTTTCACTATCATCAATTTTTTCTTCAAATGTTTATCCCCAATCTTTCAATGAGACCTCTTTTTTCAATAAAAACAAACTGCTATTGATACATTTGTTTCGATGAAATCTGCCATTGTGACCTCTGTTTTAATGAAATGAAATCTGCTATTGTGACCTCAGTTTCAATAAAAACTGCTATTGAGACCTCTGTTTCAATCAAATCTGCTATTGTGACCTCTGTTTCTTTGAAATCTGCTATTGAGACCTCTGTGTCAAACAAATCTGCTATTGAAACCTCTGTTTCAATCAAATCTGCTATTGAGACCTCTGTTTCAATCAAATCTGCTATTGAGACCTCTGTGTCAAACAAATCTGCTATTGAGACTTCTGTTTCAATCAAATCTGCTATTGAGACCTCTGTGTCAAACAAATCTGCTATTGAGACCTCTGTTTCAATCAAATCTGCTATTGAAACCTCTGTTTCAATCAAATCTGCTATTGAGACTTCTGTTTCAATCAAATCTGCTATTGAGACTTATGGGTCAAACAAATCTGCTATTGAGACCTCTGTGTCAAACAAATCTGCTATTGAGACCTCTGTTTCAATCAAATCTGCTATTGAAACCTCTGTTTCAATCAAATCTGCTATTGAGACCTCTGTTTCAATCAAATCTGCTATTGAGACCTCTGTTTCAATCAAATCAGCTATTGAGACCTCTGTTTCAATCAAATCAGCTACATGCATTGACACCCCTGTTTCAATAAAAGAAGAGTATCAGTTTTCCACTTTCTTATTTTGAATTGTAAACCCACCTAAAAAAATCAATTACAATAATGGAAAAGGAAACCAAAGAGACACCGAATTGTAATGGAATCAGGACAGATTTCTTAAAATATAGTTGATATAGGTATACAACATCTGAAAGTACATTTTACTCTTAACAAACATCATAATATTTTTTTTTCTAGTATCAAAAATTCTCTAACAGATCTCGCCAAGGATTTGTTTTTGACCCAGCTGATGAGGCTGATAATGAAATCATTATTGTTTGACCAACTTTGTGCATTGAAGTTTTGCATCGGACTCCGAATTGCTGTTTGTTTATTTATTTTACATTAGCTAGATGTATAGGGGGAAAGTTGTGATCTCACAAAACATGTTAAGCCTCGATGCATTTGTGCACCTGTCCAAGATCAGGAGCATCTGGCCTCTGTCGTGTTTATTTTCAATTACAGTTCATTTTTATGTTTTGGAATTAAATATGACGTCAATTCACTGAACAAGTTCACATTTATATTTAGGGGCCAGATGAAGCTCACCTCCGGGTGCGAAATTGTACCGCTGAACTGAAGACCCACTATAGTGCCTAACAGGATTGTGTGAGGTAGAGAATCATGACTTTCAAACGATCGTGTTGAATTATGACATACAAAAATTGGCAGATCGGACATATTTTGACTTTAATTACTCACTACTTTTGTTTGGGTTTAATTGTAATTGCAATACTGAAATTAGAATGAAATTTTTTTAAAGATAAACAAACATTTTACTTGGCGAATCCGTGCGTAAAATGAATTTCGGCGTTTCTCATCTAAAAATGACTTGTTCAGTGGAACAAAACGTTTTATTAGTTAATTTCTAGTAATTTCTCAAGAATAGGCTATCCATAAATAATATATTTGCTCCAAATAAGTAGCATTTTGAGAAATATAAGAATTCGCAATTACAACCTTTCATACTATTAGTTTCATTGATAAAAATAATATGGGCTCGTCCGCCGTCCAGGTTGAAGGTCATTTAATTTACTGTTCACTCATCACGTGCTCGTGTAAGAGTAAAACCAATTATATTCTAAATTCTATTGTTACATTTATTTTCACAAGGCCTGATTTAATCAACATACATGTATACACTTTAAAGGTAAACTAATCATAACATTACTTAAGCCAATCAAGTTGCACAACTTTCAATAACAATGACCGGTCCACATCATAACAAGTGGTAGGGTTAATTTGGGTAGGGAGAAAATGAGTGAAATTTTAAGTTCAGTTTTTGTTAAAACGACTTAAAATTTGTGAACCAAAATTTTTGCTATTATTTAAAAAAAACATGCCGCTTTGTATCAGTACAATTTTTGCATCTCTCAGTTACGTAATGCAATATGCAAGTCATGCAATAAAAAGTTTGGTCTCCGAAAGTCAACGTAATTTTTGACTTTATACAGAAAATTAGCTCTATCAAAAAATTTACGTTTTAACAAATTTTACAATTATACAACGTAAAATCATTTCTCAACAGACTTAAAAAAAAATATTCTGATTGGTTAAGTAGTTTTGTCAAAAACTGCAATGAAATGAACTATGGTATAGCAAACATCAAATTCCCTCACAGAATGTTATCACACACTATAGTTGATTCCGGCTGATATATGCTCTTTAACATGTTTCATCAGAATGTTGAATCTTTGAGTGATATGAGTGTGATGTTTATCTAGCTATAACACCAGGTTTAATCTACTACTGTCTACATAAGAAAATGCCAGTACTAAGTTATGAATATGACAGTTGTTATCCATTCGTCTGATGTGTTTCCGATTTTGATTTTAACACTTCATTAGGGACTTTCCTTTTTGAATATTCCTCGGAGTTCAGTATTGTTGTGATTTTCCTTTTTTTAACGTATTCCAAGTTTTCATTCTCAATTTTATTTAATCGAATGCCATTTTTTTCGATAAAAAAATACATGGACAGGTTTTAAAACCTAATGTGTAGTCAAAGAGGGACGAAAGATACAAAAGGGACAGTCGAACTCGTAAATCCAAAACAAACTGACAACGCCATGGCTAAAAATGAAAAAGACAAACAGAAAAACAATATTACACATGACACAACATATTAAATTAAAGAATAAACCACACGAACCCCAAGACTCTTGGTGCAGAAGCCAACCCAGAAAAATGAACCTTAAACTCATATAACGGCATTTACACATGAATGGCAAATATCGTTAAAAAATATAAAAATACTTACACTTAAATATGCATTTCCGAGATATATAGATGTTATATAATCATCCTGTAGTATAAAATCTCAAACAAATGATAAATGATCCTGCCTAAAATGATGATAAGCCAAAACAGTGTTTACATGGTTTTTTTAGAAACTAAGAAATTATTGGAAAAAAAATTGATTCTCCATGATTCAACTTCTTTAATTGCTCTCGTAGGTATTAATGTTGAGACTCCTTCTGAAATTATTTCCTCCTTAATCAAAGGGAAATGTATTTCATTCTTAAAGTTGAACCTTGTGTCGCAGCAGTAAATTCAATTCTATAAACATATATTACTGTATTTAATATCTGCCTCTGCCTCAAGTTTAAACAAAATGTATTCAGATAAATCAACATTAAACGATATTATACAAATGAAATAGTATTAAGGATTTCATAAACATTCAACTTGCTTTTACAAATTTGTCTCCTTTTACAAAAATAATACACTTATTGAACATACATAAATATAAATACTGGCATGTTTTTTTAATAAATATATAAATATGAAAAAGGTGAAAGAAGAAGACAAATACAATAATGAGAACAATATCATCAAAAAAATAATAAATAAACATGAATTATTGTAATGTTTTAAGTGTGAAATGCGTGGGTTCCTATTGAGTGATGAAGCATTTCTAGCAAGGGTTAAACGTTTACTTTTAATTATATATTTCTGCACCAAACTAAATAAAATACTATTTTGCTTATCTGAGAGTACCGTTGATCCAAACAGCAAAGATTTTGTATTTACTTGGAAAGGAAGAACTCAAATAGAATTTTAAAGTCCATGTCTTAAATTAGTATATAAAGGACAATATTAAAGGAAGTGAGTATTAATTTCTACATCACCGCAACGACAATTTGGAAAGTCTACTAAATTACGAACGAAAAGGTGAGAAATCAATGAACTTGAATCGATTCTTAAGCGAGCATGAATAATTTGACCAAAACGATGTCCTATATAATTGGGACCTTACTAGTTTTGGTACTCATTTTTTTTTTTTTTTTATAAAGATAGAGATTTACATTTCCTTATGTTTAATAAAATTAACGGTACCAATTTTCTTGCACCAGGTGCACATTTCGACATTACATGTCTCTTCAGATGAAGAGCTATAATCCAAAAAGTCCAAAAAGTATAGCCAAAAAAAGACTAATTGTCCACCAGCAGAGGCATCGACCCAGTGGAAGTAATAAAATTAACGGTACCAATTTTCTTGCACCAGATGCGAATTTCGACAATACATGTCTCTTCAGTGATGCTCGTGGCCAAACTATTTGAAATCCAAAGCTTATATAAAAGATGAAGAGCTATAATCCAAAAAGTCCAAAAAGCATAGCCAAATCCGTGAAGGGGATTAGAGGTTTGCATGAGGGAGAAACATTCCTTTATTTATAACAATGTATAATATTTTGTAACAGCACATTTTAATAACACAAACATCCCGTCTTGTCATGCCAGTACCAAAGTACTGGCCACAGGGCTGGTGATACCCTCGGGGACTAATAGTCCACCAGCAGAGGCATTGACCCAGTGGTAGTAATACAATTAACGGTACCAATTTTCTGGGACCAGATGCGCATTTCGACAATACATGTCTCTTCAGTGATGCTCGTGGCCGAAATATTGGAAATCTAAAGCTTATATAAAAAATGAAGAGCTATAATCATGATAATCCAAAAAGTCCAAAAAGTATAGCCAAATCCGTGAAAGGAATCAGAGCTTTGCATGAGGGAGATACATTCCTTAATTTATAATAATTTATAATATTTTGTAACAGCAAATTTTAATAACACAAAAAATCCGTCTTTTCATGCCAGTACCGAAGTACTGGCTACTGGGCTGGTGATACCCTCGGGGACTTATAGTCCACCAGAAGAGGCATCGACCTAGGAGTGTTTCATAGTTTTGTTGTTGCAGGGATGAAATAATCAAAATATAAACGGGTCCGTGTGTTGACTTGTGTAATATTATTTCTTTGTCTTGTATTATATTATGATCATGCCTACTTCCTACTGAATCAGGCAATAAGTCTCTCAAATACTCTTGAGTTTTATTATTCGAAATTTTGTGAAATTGAATTATTCTATGATTGCGTCGTCTTTCAGATAATTTTTCACATAAAATTTCAACATATGAATTGTGTATACTGGTAACTTTAGAACCTCCCATGACGATTCGCGATGCGTCAAGTTGAATATTTGTATGTTTAGCAGTCCCAAACGACATCGCAATATTCAAGATATATTCTCATTATATTTATTCTTTTGTAATAATACAGTTATCAATATGGTCGTTCTAGGATTTGTTGTTAGAAAAGAAGACACCAAGATGTTTGCGTTACTTACTGTTTGTAGATCTTGTGTATTCATATTTAATGAAGGATGAAAGGTTAAATTTCGTTGTTTTTTTTAAATTATCATTCTTTTAGTTTTGGGGCATTAAAATTCACAAGCCATTTGTTTGACCAATTATAAATATTATGTCTTCTACAATAACGTTTTGTCAAAAAACAGATAAAGGAATTTATTCCTCAGGCAAAAAGCCTTAGTATTTCGAACATTAAAAGTTTTGTTAACGGTTAGTTTATAATTATAAACATATCAATGATAACTGAAGTCAACACAAGAGTGCTGACTACTGGGCTGGTTATATTCTCGGGGAATAAAAACAAGCTGTAACATCGACCCAGTGGTTGTAAATAAACTCATCATTTATACCAGGATTGATTATTTTAAATAGAATACGACTGCTCCAAATTCATAAATTCGGGTTACAAACTACTAGTTATAAAAGGTACTAGTCTTCTAATTTAGTACGCAGAGGCAACACACAAAGCCAAGGGAAACACATTAACTATAAGTGGAAAACTATGTAATCACAGAAACACGGAAGTGCAACATAAAACAAACAACAATGCTACACACACAAACGAACCATAAGATATCAACTATTATTTGTTTGACTTGTTAAAGTACATTTTAAGACAAAATGATGGAATGAACCTGGTTTTTGTGGTTAGCCAAACCTCGTGCTATTATGATTATATTATATATATACCATGATAATGACAACATTACATGACAGTAAATGAAAGAACATTTAAGACACATAAATACACAAATACACAATACAATATTGCTTTTCGACATGATAAACACATAATAACAACGAACACGTAAAACAACATTGAACAACACACAAAACAACAGAACCACGAATTGTCCGTCAAACGATTGAATCAAAACCACAAAAGTGACGTCACAGGTAAATATCTAAAAATTGGATATAAATCAAGATTAGGTTTGGTATACATTCTTGTTTAAGTAAAGGTAATTTGATTAACTTTTCAACTTCTGATTCCAAGGATGCACAACACATTAAGTAAAGAAGAATAAGAAGTGAAGTGATGTGTCCACTTTCCCCACAACATCAAGACAAATAATGACGAGTTATTCAGGAACAGGTGTTTATACACTACGATCAATATGAATAAGAATGCATCATTTAGATATGTTAAAATAATACAAATTTCTACATTAACATTTCTAGTGATTGAAAACATCTTTATGAATGAAAAACTATATAGTATAATAAAAAAAACGAACAACTGCTTTGAATAATAACGAGTTGTTATGAAAGAAAAACATTATTTTTTCATGGTAAAAGAATGTTGTTCTTTCATGCCACTCGTAATTATATATCAAACATAAAGATAAATAGTTTGACACAATAGATGCACCATATTTGAACAAAGCGCACAAGATGAATAAAATATGACCAAAGAATGTGTACTACTGGTAAATGAAAAAACAAATGTTTCTACGAACATCAGTTTGTTTTAGCGCCCCTGTTTATATACTAATGACCTCGTAGTATCTATAATTATTAATCAAAACATTAGCAGTAGTACTTAACTATTCATGTTGTCACTGGCTACTGTTATCATCATATCGGAACCTGATGTGTTGTAACTAAGAGGTTAGCAGTCATAATGAATGTTTGAAATAAATAAATATTCGATGAGTGCATCTAAAGCAAAATAAAACATACACCAACGAATTCATTTTATCATATGTTATCGGATGAATGATACAAGGTTATAAAAAACTAAATGCATTCTTTCTTGATATAATACATGAGCATATAAAAAACAATTTGTAGAAATGCAAGTCATCTAAGAATTACCTTCATTCCAGGACAGCCTTAAAACATCTTTTGTTTAATAACACTAGAAAATAAAAGTGACTTATTTTATTAACTGAAAAGATTAACCTAATTTATTTTTTTTTAAATTGAAAGAAGATTTATGGGTCACCGCTGAAATAAAAGAAATGCTAGTTATTTTAAGTTTACAATCTGCCTACTATTGAAATGGACTGTATGCGTAATAATTCAGAAAAGACAGTGACAACGAATCTGAAAATTTTTACCAACATTTTTTAAAGGATGCTTGTACAATATTTTCTTGAATCTTTTTGTAAATGACCTAATAGGTTGGTTTTGTAAACTTTTTAAGGAATATCATTATAAATACAATATCTTTTGTATAAAGTAACATTTTTGGAATATTATTGTTAACACCATATATATTATATAAAGTAACAAACGATTTATCACTTAAAACTGCCTGACAATATTTATTTGTAGACACTTCAAATTTCTTCTTGTGACCACTCAATCCCCCTGTTGTTATCCGATTCCAATTTACTAACCCGCTGTAATGCTTATGGTTCTTCTCAATGACTGCAGTTTTACGACATATGTCTAAAGATGTTTACTCAATTTCTCGTCTATTGGTTATCATATGTCAGATACTATTAAAATTTTAGTAGAACAATATATTTATGTTGATCATGATTTCTCAATTAGATTTCGAACCTTGTTTTTTTTTTTTTTACATAGTTTATTCTTGACAGCCACAATTTGTGTTAAGCATAATTAAAATATATGAATATTAAGAGAAAATGATTTTATTGATCAATACTATTTGACATTATTTTTTTAAGGGAGGAGATACTGCGCTTCATATCGCGTCCAAACAAGGCAAACATCAGATAGTGCAATATTTGTTGAAAAAAGATTGTGATCCCCATATACGTAATAAAAAAGTAAGTACCAGTGACATTATATCTTTGTTTTGGATAATAGATTGAAGTATTAGTTTTATTTTTATTTTACAAAAAAAACCTTACATTGCTTTGACAACTTTCACCTCTGCCCTTTCCTTACATTTTGACTATTACATTTTTTAGAACAAACATATCATAACCACAATCATTCTTCTGTGTGAAAGAAATTAATAATTCCTATTATGTGTACGTCCGAAAAGCTTTAATCGCTTTTCCGTTATTAGAGAGCTTCAAACTAGACATTTGAATGACATGGATGTATACATAAGAAACATTAAAAGCTTAAAGATAAACAGGCCATTGTGGATCATCTTTGTCTGAAATAGTCGTAACCATTGGTTCGTCCTGTAGGAAGGACGGTTTGAGATAGGGTTATTACTTTATTCAACTGTTAATATCCAATGATACTACTGTATTAACATTTCATAAATGTCAGTCAGTAGTGTTCAATAAAAAGAACATCAACAATAATATTATCCTATTAATTTGCTATTTAAACATTGTTTGTAAAATATTGAAACTAATTGACTCATTAAAGATATTCCTTTCCAATGCTCACATGTTGAAACCGTAAGCAGTAGTTTGAGGCAATTGCTCCGGGTAAAAAAAAACAACTTTTATTAGATACTGTTTTTGGGGTAATACGGAACGCAATATATATCTGGACTTTTTGTTTTGTTTGCAAATACGAACTGTTGAAATTCTACATAACGTAACAGTAAATAGTTATCAAAGGTACCAGGCTTATAACTGTATACGCTAGACGAGCGTTTTGTCTACATAAGACTCATTAGTCCTTTGTGTCAGTGACACTCAGATCGTAATAGTTATAAAGACAAACAAGGACAAAGTTGATGAGCATTGAGAACCCAAATTCAATATAATTGTGTTAAGTACGGCTAAGGTTATCTATGCTAGAATAAGAAAGTTCTAAGTATAATAGAAAAATTCAAACTTGTATAATAGTGGTTTTGCTTCAAGCTAAAATATATCAGAAAAAAAGGCAGCGACTAATAATAACATGATTTAAATTGCAATGAAGCGTTTTTGTAAGAACGCATTTTAGTTGTATCCGATAATTTAGAAATTATGATAGACATTTATAAAGCAGTTCTTAATTGTCTGCTATATTCCATAAAGTTAAAATTAAATACATATTATATGTCAGGGTGAAAAGCCAATAGATGTAGTCAGCGGAAATCCAGACATACTAAAGATATTAAAGGTAAAATATAAATATTTCTTCTTTTAAGTAGTTTTTGTTGAATGATCCTCTGGAATCTTTCGTCCTTCTTTTATTGAAAACAGATGTTTTAAGAGTCTGAGTAGTGTAATGTCGTCATAAGACAGTTTAACAATTGGGTACAAATGTATAATTCATTGGAGGTAGTCGGTTATGGCAGCATTTTTTGCAATGCCTCTGTTCATATCTAAAACTTGGATATATAGAAATGTTCTTTCAAAGATGATACATGTTCACATAGTTAGTTAAAGGAGTTTATTTGATAACCCATATTGTAGGCATTGAACTCTTTGATACACTGTTGATAGAATTTGAAAATAGATAATTGTTTTACCTGTTAAACCTTATCAGCAATAGTGTTATTGGTGGTGTATATGTGATGACTTATGTCTGAAATGTTAGTGAATATTGCTAAAGCTTCGTTTTGGCAAAATTATCAAAATGTATGACAGCATACTCTTGCCAACAAACATTTCCCCTGTTATTTTTTTAACACCATATTCCTGCTTTTCAACTAAATTTGCAGTTAGCAAGAGAGTGAGTCATATACAAAATAAAAAAAAAGAAAGGTACACACATTTTCGGGATAGGAATTGAGATTCTATTTTTTATAATGTAGCACACCCTTATTACCTTTTTATCATGCGGCTTCTTAAGGTACAAAATCCCTTTGTCTTTTCACAAGTACTTTCAGAAAAATGATCCAAAGTATAAGATATATCTATAACCATGAACAATACATGATGATTATTAAAAGCTATTTCTAGAGATAGACGCATCTTTTTTGTTGCTTAAAAAGATTCATTCAACCTTAAAATAAGCAGTATATGTGTCTATATAGCAGTCAAGTTGATGAATGTGTTTGTAAATGGTTAACTAATCCTTGTGTTTTTGTAGCTGTGCATCAATATATGGCAATACACTTATCTTTTAAAATAAGGTTGTCTGTTTATTTGCTTATTGATTTACTAGCTGTAATTTATATAATGCAACTTTTTCCAGATTGATATACGCTTTTTTACACAATACATATATGCGATAGCTCCGTATGTTTCATCTATAGTATATGATTCCCTGCTTTACAAATCAGTACAAACGGCAAATATCAGTTACTTGTTGAAAACTGAAACATGTCCAATACCGCTACACAACAATTATTTGTTTATGCCCTTTTTAGTTCCTCAGTTTGAGACGCTTTATGAATATTGACCATATGTTTGTTAAATAGGTACATGTGTTATATGCAACAGTTAAAATGAGACATAAACTATCCACAAATAGACATTGACTATAGGACTAATACAACAATATGTGTTAATCTTAACAAACTGAAATTGGATATTACTGTCTGAATGTTCTTTTGTAGGAATATGGAAATACACTTTTACCTGGTGAGTTACATATTCCTCTAACTCCATGAATTGTATGGGTTGTTAAGTCAAATCGGTTATTCAGGTCAAAGGAAGTATAATACAATGACACATTAAAATCATCACTTTATAAATGTCCTGTATATGAAGAGCGTCTTCGATTGACCTTCATCAGGAACGCTTAAAATATGTTTAGTTGAAAGCCAAACATGCAGTTCAAACCGGTACAGTTTAAAAAGACAAAACCAAGATATCGCTGAAAATACCTAATTTAATATATGCACGAGGGAGATACAAAATTGGTTTTCTTATTCAAAATGTATCAACGGACAATTTAAGAAATTGTGGTTAAAAACATGTCAATACCGAAGTACTGACCAATGCGCTGCTAAAATTATTTAAATTATTCAATGAAAACGTACTTGAATTACATTTAAGTGAAAATATGTTTTTAGATGCTTATATCTTATCAGTTTTTCACATGCTGATCGTCGGGTTGCAAATTTGAAAACTCTAGGCTAATTTTGTGGATAACGAAAATAGAAACAGTATTATTGAACATGTAAAACGTTGCCATTTGAACAAATATATGCAAAAAGAACCATTACTGTATTTCGCTAATCCTAAAAGCTGTTAAATTTGAGGAAAAAAAAAAACCTTTATAATTTTAGTGTACATATAATAATCATTGGTACCAAGATGCGAAGCGATCATTTATAAGCATACACATACGTCATATACGTCGCCATTTACTTTTCAAGATAACAAACCTTCGTTAGTTTCTTTTTCTATGTACTAAACCATTATCAACATCTTACTATTTTCATCTTCTAATTCATAAATTTCAATGAAAGCTGATTTGTGTAAAGGGAAACAATATTCGTATGCTATGAAATACACATCTTATTTCAAAAGGAAGTAATGTTTCCAATAACAAAAAATAAAGTAAGATTTGTTATGATATGAACAGAATGATTTATTTACCAGGTTTGAAAGATCAGCACAAATTAAAACAGGCGTTAATTTTCATATTTCAGATCTCAATAAAACGCTCTGATCAATTCTATCATTTGATTCGATTATCAAAAGTCAAGTTAATTCAATGAACTGACTTTTTTTAGGCTGGCAAATGAATGAGCAAAATAAGATCAAAACTTCAACCTTAATGTAGTGAATTGCAATAATAGGAATGAAGATTTCCTAGTTCAGTAATCATAGTTCAGATAATAAAATCATATCATAAATCATGGATTACTTTGGTAACATATCATTACGAAATACGTATTTTATTTCGTATGTTTTGTATGAAAGTTTTACATATTTCGCTGATTTTGTTGTTGACTTTTTGTTGGGTATTCGGAATCCTTTAATTAGTGAAGTGTCTCTTACACCTACTTTTCGTGTCATTATTTCATAAAATACATTTAAAAAGCCAGATGTTTAAATCTTATAAAATCTCTGTTATTTCTTTTATAATTATTTTTTATAATACAATTGATGTGAAAAAATCTTAAGGACAAAATTGCCCGCAGATAATTGGATTTCCAATAAATTTCAAAAAGTAAACGACAGGGTGATTCAAAAATGCAAGTGCATCTTTGTATAAATACATGATTTTCTATAGGACACTACACTCAGTAAAATGCCCCATAAATGAGCAGAACTAATCATAATTGATATTATAGCAACCACTGACATTTTGATAATTGAAATGTAGGTCTTCCAACTGAAGTTAAAAAATTTGATAAGAAATCAGCCCAGGTATTCGCTAGTCTATTGAGAGAAGAAAGTTATCCCCACTTTGAGTCAAGACTTATGCTAGCTGGCGAACAGGGCACAGGAAAAACAACTTTAGCGAGATATCTTGTCGGAAAACGGCCTACAAGATTCAGGATTTCAACCGATGGGATAGAATTATACAATGGTCTTTCAAACATGAACCGTGAAACAAAGGATTGGCTGGGTGGACTGCAAGGTAAAACTACAACTTTTTTATACAAACGCAGACATACAATATACAAAAGTATTCTAACTGTCTATATAGCTTAATCCTGTTAAACAATATTAACGTAATACATCATGCTTGTGTTTTGTCTATTTATGTGAGACAATTGATGCCAAGTATATAATTCATACATAATTGTTTTACTGTTGCAGTGTTGCAATTGAAACGCAGTGTTGTAATTGAAGTGCTTTCAATATCTAGACTGTACCGTCGTTCTATAGATTACACTTTTTGCAACATTTGACAAAAAAGGCTTTGACTTGATCATGTTGAACAAATGTTGCGTTGTAGCCAAACCATGTGCATGATTATTACATTACTATATTTTCGATAGTCCTCTTCTTTTTAAAGATGGACGCATGCACGTTCACCTCTTCCTTTAGCAAAGGCATCAATGTATAGTGTATGTATAATTTTGAATATTTTGTTTTGACAATATAACATTTCACTAAATACACTAAATACTATTTAATCATTCATTTTATTTTACACGACGCTGGAAACTACATGCCGCTCAAAACATCTGGAATTCAATGCCCATTACAAAATCTATGTAGCTTGATATACCAATTTATATTACAAAAGAGAATAATGTTTTATTATTCGATGTGCAAACATTTTATATTTTTGCAGTAGATTCGACAAAATTATCTTTCCTCATTATAATAAATTCTTATGTTTCGAGTTTTGAACAATTATGTGCAGTATGTGTATTTTTCATAACTTGTTAGGTATGGCTGTCTTTGTTGTTGCAAATTAAAGTTAAGGGATGACCTAGACAATTTTACACCTTTTATCAATTAAGGGATTTTGAATACGGTCATTTGTAAGTTAGATAAGAACTTTTCCAGAGATTGTTTGTATAAGAGTAAGACAAACTTAGGCTACAACACTCTCATCATTAGCGTTTGTCCTTTAGAAATTGGTGGCTTCAGTCATTAAGTCAATACTTGCTAACTGTTATACTACAACGGGCCGGTCGACGTTGCTTTTCACTGCTAAAAAGACTGGTTTGGCAGACTAAGTTGATATGTTACTTTCAATGGGCCGATATTGCCGAGAGATAAGATAAATAAAACAAAAAATAAACATTGATTTAAGCTATAATTCTTAAAAATGACGTTCTGTTAATGCCCCTTTATTCTCGTTTCTTTTTTCATTTGGCTATTTTTATGAGGTTACAACGATGTAATGCATGTAATCCAGCGCAATGATTTCCATTTATTTGGTAATAATGACTCATTCATGTTGTACGTAAATCAATCAATTGTTTGTATTATTGTAAGTATATAATATTTTATGATTTTAGATTCTTTATCAATTATTCTAGGCCGTTTTCGAATTGGTCTAAACTCGGTGTTGTGTTTGTGTAAACAAAACACAATTACGTTTCCATTGACAAAACTCAATATTTACATGTATTTTAAATCATGCATTGTCTACATGTAGTCGATAGTCAATGTAGGCCTGCCTTGTATAGGTTAAGTGTACACAAAACACGTGTTTTGGAACGTGCATTTTACCATGTATATTCAAATAAACAATGTTTCGTTGAACAAAACTGATATTTATAATAAATATTTATAAAGTTCTTTACCGAATTATTTGTCTAATCTCGATATATAGCTTTATTATGAAACAAACAAATAGGTAGCTGTATTAATCTCTTATCCAAACTCAAAGCATCAGGAATATTATTATTATATCGTTTGAAATATGCCTGAAATATAAGCAACTGGTAATTTCTCAATCAACGATTCCCTTTTATATGCGTAATTCAAATATGTATGCGGTAAATTGAACTGTTTGGCTAGTATCCGGATCCGGTAAAATGCACTTAAAAAACCCAAAAAAAACCGCATTAATCTACAATCTACCAACTGTAATTTGTAGTCAAAGCCGTAGTTGTGAAGAATTAACTGCATGATTATATTGGGTCGTCATCTCTGCCTTTTTTATTCTTTTCGCTCCTTGTCTTTTTGGATTAATAGATCCTGACTTACATAAACTGTCATTAGATTTTTATTTTAGGAAAAATGACTCATCCTGACTTTTTTTTTTCGCTCGAAACCCCGGTCCTTCTTTGTTTTCAAATAACATATTTGCCCCCATTCCACCGGAAATGGAAGCTTTATAAACGTATTGTAAAATCAATATTTCCCTTTTCATGTTAAAGTGCTGCAATAATCAAAATGGCTTTCATACCTGCTAGAAAAGTTGCCTACACATTTGAGTTTGATTCTATGTAATGACCATCTAAATGACATACATATAGTTTACAAGTGTGTACCAATCTGGTGTATAGGCAATTAGAATAGGTGTATAGATTTGAACACATTTGATGTGAAACCAGTGGGTTTTGATCATCATTGGTCACACATGGTGGTTTACGGTTTTATTTTCATTGGTATATAACGTACCATTTCGTCTTATTTGTAGATTATTGATAATTTCAACATGAAATTTTAAACAGAAGTATAATGTTCATATGCTTATGTCTTCATATTGAAATACTTTTGTTATGTAGCGTTGTAATTTTCTAATCAGATAAAAAAAACTATAGTATAGTTTACAATTGTGTATTTATTTTCGATAATATTGCAGTAATCGAACGTTGGTTGATCCAAACAATACAAAATGAAGGATCCCTCTTTTTTCAATTATGTATATGCAAGTTATATCCCTATGTACACAAACCTTAACTTAATCCACAAGAATCATCTAAATATATACATTATAATTTAAGATAAATACTAAATTACGATTAAAATATCTCATTTGATTTGTAAACATGATAATAATTATACATATTCTAACTTATGAATCATCACACGATATTTGATGTAGCTAATCATACAAGGCGTGTGTAAATGAATGAAAATAACATTTTAGTAAAAATAATTTGTACGGAAATTTGAATTGATCATATATTACACATATACCATATTATTATTTTCTGATTACATGATGTATCTTGGTTATCATAGTTGGACATTAACATCTAAAAAAACCGAATTATAATGAAAAGCAAGTATTAAACATTAGATCATTACTGTTACGTGTAAGTTGTGAGTAGTATATATACGCTGGACAAAGTTTATACTATTATAGTTATAATTGATTTCCATGTATCAATACATGACTTGGTTTGGTCAATTGCAAATGTTCGCTTTGTTTGCACTTCGACAAACCATATTTTCGAAACTACTTTGGTAGTATTCACTACATGCACGAACCCTGTATTGTCAGCAAATTGGAACAAAAAAAAAAACAACAAAAAACAAAGAAAAGAAAAACATAACAGTTGTTTCTTTTCTATTGTATTAACATGGTTTAAGCTTCGAAAATAAATTAAATGAACGTTAAGAAAAATTTCTGCGAAATTTCATAATGATTTAGCCCTGGTTAACTATAAGTTATATGCGAGGTTCTCTTACAAATTTACTTTAATCTGTAGATTCGTATGTATTGACATTTTAACAGACTGAAGCGCAGCCAAAGAGTTTCCTGAGTACTGAAGGTGTTAGAATATCCATATATACGGATATAAACGTATAATTTTTTTTAAGAGTTTAGAGAAATTCAACAACCATCACCCAGGGGATTATAGTCTTTGAAACAACGTGAGTTAACCAATCAAAACCCGAGTTGTATACTAAATATAAGATAAACATCGATAGAACAAAATGTCTTTAATCCTACACATTAATATGATTCCATTATAACTATCAATTTTAGATTTCTCCTTAGAAGAAATACTCGTTAGTAGATCCCTTTTGAAAGAAGGAAAATTAACGAAACAAAACAAGTTAGATGATACAACACCAACCAGTCAAGATATACCAGTCGACGCACAGATAATATCATTGCCGGAAAGCAGTAGAAACCTAAGACGTGAATCAAAGGACACATTGAATTCCGACACAACACGAAAATGGTCAGAACATGATGGTTTGTTATACTATAAAATTTCGTATGATTACCTGTATATGTAGTTTTGTCATTTATTTCATTGTGTCAAATTTTACTGATGTACAGACCTTTATTTATGTTTCGTTGTATACACAATTCCTTAGGACTTTGCCAGAAAATATCTGTGTGTTTTTTTTCTTTCTGTAAGATAGTAATTTTGAACTGCGGCAGCATGTCAATTTGAAATAAGTCAAATTGGATTTCATTTTTCACATGCAACCTTGTAATATTTTAAAGGTGAAAGCAACATACTGTTTGGTGATCAAGAAATTCGAATTCATATTGGTATAACATATTATTGCCTTATTAAGATTATTTTTTTTCTAATCGATTCCTACAAAAAACAACTATGATTTCTCAAATTGCAAATATAAACGGGAAATCTGTCAGATAGACAACAACCCAATCAAATAGCAGAATGAAAATAATGCAAGTAGAAAACAGAACTAATACTTATTTAAAGTTTTACCTTATTTTAGAATGAAAAGGTAAAATACACTAAAGAGAGGTCTAATGACAGAAATAATCAAAGTTTTTCGCGTGCAATTATTTATATAAAAACATCTGTTCTTCGTCAACTTAAAACATTGTTGTTTCATTTTGATATAAGTGGCATTGAGTTTTGAATGTGAAAGCGGTCCACAAAAGTGATCAACTCAAAAACGGGTACATTAAGTGTAAAAACTCATCGCATAGTTTTATACATGTAAAGCTCCTACTAGATAAACCTGTTTAGTGACAAGACTGTGTGAAAGAGGGACAGAAATACCAGAGAGACAGTCAAAATCATAAATCAAAAATAAATTAACAAAACCATGGCTAAAATGAAAAGAACAAACAGACAAACAATAGTACACACGACACAACATAGAAAACTAAAGGATTAACAACACGAACCCCACCAACAAGTAGGGGTGATATCAGCAGATCTTGCTCCACATGGGGTACCCGTCGTGTTGCTTAATATATAACAAATCTGGTAAATAGTCTAATTCGGTTAGTCACATTTAAGAAAGGAAGGAGATCGTAGTTACAACGTAAGGAACATATCCGATATCATTTTTGAAACGGTTATTCCATAACGGTCAACTAACTCGTGATTGCTTCCGTAAAATTTACGAAGAGATGATTTCAACTTCACCATTTGGAACTCTTGATTCAATACCTTCCTGTTGAGAAACAACCCTCTATTAAGAAAATCATGATAGGAAATGCAAGCACGAGAATATCGAATCAATTGAGAGATATATATGCAGGTGTTGCTGGAATGTTGCTACTTGGAAAGTTCACACTTGGAATGCAGAAATCATCTCTTTTGTCGTAAAATTTTGTTTTCAAGCAGTAAATGCATTATAGTTATACAATCAATCTGATCAATGAACATTATGTATTTTTCTTGGTTTCTTTTGATTTCATATATTTTTTTGTGATTTGATTTTTTAGCTTTTAGACAAAATTCATCGAATGACGGAGACCGTATCAATGACAAACCAATTGATGACTCAGACGGTTCTGAAGCGAGGTCAAGTCTTACTGGTGAGATGCATATTCACACTGTTACTAAACCTGGAGTTGTCAGAAAGCTGAAAAATATGTTCGGGGTTTCAAAACAAGTCAAAGAAGTCAAAGTGTCAATCTCAAAAGAAAAGCTTTTAGAAATGTCTTCTAAAGTTGGGAAAAAGCAGTTGCACAACAAACAGATAGCACCAATAATTATCTGGGATTTTGGAGGCCAGGATGTTTTCTATTCAACTCATCAGACATTTCTGACATACAGAGCTATTTACTTGGTAGTATTAGATGGAAGTAGAAAACTAGATGATCCCTGTCTGTATGAACAGTATCTTCCAGGAAAGGGTCAACATAAAACAGCAAGAGGTATTTACATATATTTATTTTTGTACAAACACTATCATGAAGTAGTTGTTACGTTTAAAACACCAAATTTCAATATATTTTTTTCATAAATATATAACACTTGACATTTTTAACATCTTCATAATTTATATCATTATTGAAGAATTTAGATTCGGAATGAAAAGCAATTACGTCTTTGATTTGTGTTCACCAAATTATTATTTGTTTTTTCCTGTTTATTCTTGCAGATTATCTACTATTCTGGATCAACACCATTGTTACATACTGCAAGGGAAGCAATCAGGGATTTCCTAAAATTATGGTGGTTTTAACGCACAAAGATCAGGTTAAAGCTGTAAGTATGTTAAAGTGCTTAAGTTGTTTATCGTCCATTGGGGTGGTGGAAGGTTTTATTATACAACATGATCTGGCTTGAATAAATAAAATAACACCATACTAGCGCTATATCTATATGAGGCAGGCTTTGTATTTGTTTGGTCTGTCACAAGCATATGTAGTCGTCATCACCATTTTAAAATGTCCTCATGCAATTGCATTTCTTTATAAACCGATAATTAATAATTGCATTGAAAGGAAGTTGTGGTCAAAATATAAAGTGTAACGTACAAATGTTCTATTGTGTTTTTTTTAGCATGATGTTGAAGAAAGACGACATGAAATATTTGCAGAAATCTACAAGATGTTTCAACAAACCCCATTAGAGCAGCATTTGGTGATTGAGGATCAGATATTTGTCAACGCTAAAGATAAAAATGACACAGAGATGGGGAAGATAAAGGAAGTTATCATGAGTGAATCAGAGAGACAACCAACATGGGGTGAACTACTTCCAAAATGCTTCATCCCTTTAGAGTTAGAATTTGCATCGCTAATAAGACGCAAAATTACCTTGATAACCCTAGAGCATCTAAACAAAATAAACGCATTGCAGCCTATAAGACCGTTGTCAAAAGATGAGTTGAAGGTTTTTCTGAAATTTCAACACTCAATTGGCAAGTTACTGTACTTTGATGAACCTAAATTGGACGACCGTATTATTTTGTCTCCAACCCTTCTCATTGATGCCTTTAAATCAATTGTTACAGACAAACAATTTTGCAAAGGAGACAGAAAAAGAGAAGAAATGTGGGATGCAATGGGAACGAAAGGCGTGGTATCAAAATATGCAATAGACGACGTTTGGAAAAGAAAGAAATATGCAAAATTCAACAAGGACAAAGATTATCTGTTAACTGTTATGACCCATCTGGACATATTGGTAGAACCAAAGAGATACGATACTAGCCGAATGCGTATACCTGCAGACTTTTACTATGTTGCAAGTATGGTACAAGGTAGTGATGATTCTGAATACCTCCATTCAGTCGACATCACACAGCGAAATATCGCCATAGCTTTTCAATCGACATCATTGATGATACCCCCTGCATTATCCTTCCGATTTATAAGTTACTGCTTATCTGTCTGGTCAGTGAAGAGATACAGAGAGACTAATATGGAAATGCTGTTCCACAGGTCAGGAGTATTCACAATTGATCCTTCCTTGGATATGTATATACTTTGCGAAGATGACAAGATTTCTGTCCGTCTTGTTCATGCCAGAACAAACGCACTCATAATGAGGGATCTTGCTTCCAGTATCAATGAATGTTTAACATCTGCCTTGGAAAAAATAAGTCAGCTGTATATAAGAACCAGCAGTGATCAGAGTGACAACAGTGACGCATCCTTTGTGACCAGGATATGTTGTAACTCACCAGATAAACCATGCATCTTACCATTCGAAAATCTTGCAAATGTCGACAAAATCTGGATATGTCCTGCTCATGGCATTGAACACCCATTACACACTATCAACTCGTGGATACCAGAAAAGGTAAGAATCGTACAAAAATGCAATTAGATACAGAAAACAGAAAACAATTTGTGTGAACTTACATATACCACACAATCATTTTGACAATAGTTAACTACTTAAGTGATGCAAATATAAAGAGATGAATAAAACAGAAGCCATTATATTATGATAGTATTCTTTAACGATTTGAGCGTATACAATTACATAAGGTACATGTATGTTTATGTTCATTATACATGTCATAAGTTACGTATGCATACTTTTCGTTATGTCTGTAAAAATGCTAAAATGTGTTTAATTTTTCGTGATATACAAATAATATTTAAAAGCTTTATTTCGTTAAAGTATATAAAGCAAATATATGTATTTTTACTTTAAACAGGAGGAGGACGGATGCGAGCCGGGGTGTCCAGGTATTGTATTATCATGAATTATATAGTGTAATGTTCTTTTTAAAATGTCATACAAATTTGTGGTTTACGATTTTTGATAGTCAAACTGAATGGGTTTTTTTAAATTGTTAATTATAATGTAATATAAAGCGTAAGTTCCTCATTTCCTTCTTCAACCATTTGAAGATATGTACTCCAATTCAATTGATATAATTGGAAAGCAAATCAGTTTGTATGTCTTTTACATGAATGAAGCAACAACCTTGTTATGATGTAACACGTACACATATCTGTGTTATCAAATTATGATCTAAGTTTCAATTGTACTTGGACAAAGGATGTTTCATGAGATAAAAAGCATATACTTATTCACAAAATACAAGCATTTTACAGACGTAGTTAAAATCAACTGACATGACTGTCGTATGAAGTTTTACTCGTGAATCATTCAGATTATTATAGTAGTATATTAATGTTAATTAGTTATAGTTATGTACGTGTCTATGGCATTGCTGGTGTCATTTGATACAGGAATCAATATGTCGTATGCATCACAGTTGCATATTGATTACATAGTTGCTTTAACAGGCTAACATGTGTGTAAAACTTTAGGTCACGTCTTCTCAAATGCATCAGTCGTAAAATAGTTGGCAGTTTGGTTTGTACAGAGAAGCGTCTAAATATTAATGTTAAAAACATAATACTTCCGGTTTCGGATTTAAACCACCCATAGGTGTTCCTTTGCCACATAGTATGTAAAATCAAGTAATGTACAGAAATCATTTTCTTCTGTTCTTTATTGTCATTACATAATTCCTTGAATTCTTTATATAACGTTTAACTATGCAGTCATTTTTTCTGGTGAACGATTTTTTTTCATTGCCAATTTTGTGTATACATTTTTGGTGTGAAAGGGTGTTTTTTTTTCAAAAGAGGTTATCCATCTCAAGAGCCAAGTGAGCCCTCTGAAAACAATAAAGGCAAAAGTAGTTTATCGCTGCTTGAAACTCGTAAAGCAATGGAAAAAAAAGCAAATACGAATTACAAACTTAATCTGAGGGATACGCATCAAACAAAAGAGGAGAACAACGATACAACAGAAGCACACCATAAAAATGTAACACACACAGAAACGAAATAATCATTAGACAAAAAACGATGGGAATAACAAAAATATCATCAATACACAATAAAAATCAATATATATATATGAAGTTGGGAAAGACAAATATCATGACACGTCTTATAGCAATGCGAATTCACGCTCAAATATAATAGGGGACACATGCCACAACAGAAACACAACATTAACATGTAACACACACTGAATCGAACTATAATACAACAATGGCCATTTTCCTAAATTGGTACAGCAACGTTTATCATATTGATAAATGACTACAATTCATGAGAAGTTAAACACCACATTTTTCAAATGGACTTGGCCTGTGTTCAACATGTCGCGCAAAGAGAGGTATTGTAATGCATCACAGTGACATTCGAATTATGCCTTGAAATTTTGTTAATCGTCATTTGTTCATAAAATTAACATGTAATATTTGTGTTTGATTTGTACTTCTCCCTTTTTTTCATGTACTGTTTTCAGGTTTACAGTTATTTGAAGTCACATTACTAAATCTACACTTTTAAACGTTTGCTAAGTTTACATGAATTAGTTTGTGATTAGAATACAAATGAACTACTTATTTTAAGTCAATGATATTTGGTATGATAATGTTTTGCCATTAACAAGTTTTAATTCCATGGATATTGTATAGCCACCCCCTCTTCATGGTTCATTTACTTTAAAACTTGTACATAGCTGACAAGTTAATGCTTGAAATTAGATTTTTTTTCAAGGAAAAACTTATAATAATAAGTCAATGCTATTTAGTATTCAGTTGTATTAGCATTGACATATCTCATTCACATGGAAATGTGTTTGCCATGTCCCTCATTCATGGTTGATTGATTTGGAATATCTACATAATTGATGTTAAAGTATTGCAATGTTGATTTAAACATTTGCATCATCAAAATTACAAAAAGGCGGATTGTATTTCTGTGATAACACACCATTATAAAGAAAGATTTTCTATGCTGCAAGATCTACATCCAATTAGGTAATTTGTTATTAGTTTGAATTTTGCTTGTATACAGCATTATTGCTTTTTCGAAGGAAGATCACTATCATATTAAACCAATCATGTTTTAAAAAATCTTTACTAGCTCTCAGTATGACAAAATGTATGAAGTACGTCTGGTTAATGATTATCTCAATATCACAAAAGATGTATTTGCTTCTATTCCTATATAGTTAGTCTCAATGATGGAATTTTTTACTTTTTTATATTTGCATCTCTTTATAACAGTTACAAATGAAGAATTTTTGAAAGAGTTACCGACAGATCTACACTTGCGTCGGTTGTCAGTACTGTATAGCAGTAATGCCGTCAGAGAACTGGCAATACATTTAGGATTGTCGGTAACAGACGTAGATAACACAGTTAATACAGGGGATCCAAAACTATGGAACTTTGAAGTTTTTCGACAATGCAGAGATAGCCATGCGGTGACATTTGAAGATATCAAAAGAGCAATAACAGCAGCTGGAAAGGGACACATCCACACACTTTGCAAGGTCAATATTTGTCAGGAAACATTAATAGAACCCTGTATCTTCAATCGAGTATCATCTGTAGTTCTCCAATTCCCCATTTCAGATTCAATTCAACATTTTTACATAAAAAAACACCTTTTCAAAGTGAGGAATATGACAGCTGTAGTTGTACAATCGCTTGATATGTTTGCGCTTTTACCATTTGAAAACTGGTGATTATTACGGAGAAGAAAAAGCAGCGACAACATCAAAAATTTTATCATGCGTTTTTAACAGGTCAATCATTTAGCATTACTATCATCGTCTCATATTTTATCAATCAAAGGTTGACACGTGAACGTTCAAAGACAATAATGAAAACACAAATCTAAAAGTCATTGGAATGAACACCAAATGAGATATTGGACAATGTTATTAAAATCAGTCATTATTATTTTGAAAATGCAAATTACCAGATGGAATATCTTGTTTACTTTAAACCTCAAGACATCTTCACTCCAAAATTACGTTCAGACACCGACGTCAAAATCACACCTCAATTGTTGTTCAGATGTGATAAGACACAATCTATGTAATGACGGTCATGTGATCGATCATGTTTCATTTATAAATGATTATAAAATATTGAAACAAAGTAAACATTTCAACATTGACATTATCTAATATTATCGACAGTAGTGTACATCTAGTATATATATTTATAGGAGATATGTAAAGATAACATAACATCTTAAACATTAGATAAAATAAGATTAATATTTGTACAATATGTAAAAATGACAGTTGTACGTTACGTTATGATTGTATTTTATCTATGATTGTTTTATCTGACAGTAATTCAATCAAACTAAAATGCGAATGTGGTTTTTGTTCTTATAGAATCGTTCCATATATGAAAACTGTTGAGTTGTTTATGCATCATATATAGTGCCTTTTGTTTTAAATATTTGTATTCTCATCCTTTACAGCTTGTGAAAGGTGATTTCATTGGTTATGGTAAGTTCTATGAATCAAAACACATAGTTAAATTTTTTTTTATTAATAATCATAATTGTGGTTGATCATTATAAACTTGAAACAATCTTTCTCAGAGTTTCTCGATTGTCTAATCATGAAATGTAGCCTATTTCTGGTTTTCTCATTCCAACACGGTAGAACCCACAAGTGAAGCTGTTCCTATATATATAAAGTTAACTGTATCATATCAGATCACACTTTGTGACCTTAGTCTTCAATGTTGACCAATGGCTTATTTTGTGGCTTGTTAAAATAGTCTAAAACTGTATTGTGTTATATCCTAAATTCACGAATGTTATCACCTTATCTGTTCCTTCGTCTGTTTATTGTTAAACCAAATGGAGATATACTTTGCGACAACTATCCATAGGACACCAAAAAGATACTGAAACATCTATGGCAAGAAAATGAAAACAAAAAAATAAATCTTTGTCAAATGTTGACTTTAGAAAATAAAAAAAAATATATATGATTGGATATAGATACATTGTAAGGATTTGTAAGATGTATTACCAATGTCATTTAAACTGATCGGGCGGAGCTTACGTTTTCATTTGCATAAGGACAGTCTTCTTGAAGATGTGAGTGATTAGGATGATTGCCGTTATAATTATTACTGAATTCTAATCACCTATCAGTGCCATCAAAGAAATTTACAAAAGAATGACTGGACACTTCACTGCTGAGTTTATCCTAAAACACCTATCTATAGATGGAACGGTTTATTATGAGCGAAACAGTTAAACGCCGCCCAGTCAAATGAAATAAATGGAGTAATACATACATGAGTACACTATTGCTAGTCTCCATACATTTTAAGCAATCATTGTTTTTTCCAAAGTGATAAGATATATCTGTTTTCATCATATCGTACACTATTGTTTGACATATAAACCATACCGCACATATTTAATGGAAATAAAAGTATGAAATTATGACTAATTCAGTAGTGTTTAAACCTTCTACATTACAGACAGGGAGCCGGAGAAGTGGGATGTAGTACCTACAGAGGAACACATTGACAGACTGGTTCCATTGGTTGGAAATAAATCTCTCCCATTCCTGATCGAACTTTGCATGGATTTCCATACCTGGGAGCGGATAAGCCACAAGCAAAATGAACGAGATTTGGTTAGACTGAACAAAGATATATTAGAAGAATGGAGTAACAAGTTTTGTCGGATGCACAGTCTAAAACCAACTTTGAGGACCATTGCTCAGTCATTTAGTAACATAGGCAAAAATGTTAAAATTGTGGAAAATGCGTTACTAGATTTGTTTTGACTCATTTGATTCTTCCACTGTTACATCTGTATGTTTTTGCTTTAGAGTGGATATTGAATTATTTGTAAAATAACCATATTCAATTTGAGAGATTGAACTTATAACAATTCAGTTGAAGACACTTGCCAACATTATATGTACATAGTTTTAATTTGACTTTTATACTGATATAATAACATGATGAACATCGTGTATTTTTACTGAATTATAGTTTTATTGTAAGATACTAGTTGGTTATTGTTCTTGTTCAGGTCTTTTTCTAACATGCTTTTTTTAACCGTTAAGCACACACTTTCCTGAATTTGTGATACAAGAAAGTTTGCTTTACAAAGATGTGATGCAATTAATACAATACATGTCAATACAATTATGTATGTGCGTTTATTGAAAAATCTAAATAACATACATTAAATACATATGTTTTGTTTTTCTAAAGTTGATAATGCACTGCTTTATCCATTAGTAGATATTTTTGTTTTAAAGTATCCTTTAACATTTATTTAAAATAGTTTAAAGCATTTCGACTTACCTCAAAATAGTACCAATCTTTTGTATGATCTATAGAAAAAAGTATAAATCGAAAATCAATGCAGAGTCAAAATTAAAAATTAGTGTGGAAATATTAATTTAGTTATATAATGATTTCATAGCCCATGTATCTGTCTTAATTATAATCATTCTAACAAAAAATGACAGTAATGCCTCCTAGCTGATGTACATTTTTGAGATATTTCGATTTGATTTTATCCTGTTTACATGTATTTATAGTGGTTTACATATTTTTGTAAAATAGAAAATACCAGAAGAAATGTTTTGTACCCTCATCACATCAAGGCATTTTCATATCAGAACATTACGGATTTAAACCTACAATACAATCGAACTTAATAATGATTACTTGTTATTTAACTACTAGTAACTGTGAGGTATCTAAGATTTTTACTGTGTGTATTGTTTTTTTATTATATTATTATTTGTATATATACATGTACTCTACCATGGCTGATTTCGCTAGCTGTTTTTTCTGCTTTGTATAGTTCTAAAATAAATTCAGTCATTTTCAACTGATTAGTACATGTTTTTATTTTATCAAGTAAATCCGAGGGGGTAAAGAGCTCATACGATTGTCGAATCCCGCAATATTCTGTATTTGGCCATCAGGAGCATGTATGACAGTGGCTGTCGTTGTTTGATTTCTGTTATAATGATTTTTTTTTCTATTATGGAGGGGAAGGGGTTGAAGCACATTAATGTTTCTATTAGGTTCAGAATTTTCAATATTTAGACCTCAAACATCACTTGAAAAATAACGTGTCCATATATGCATAGGTTGCAGTAAAGTTATTGTCTAAACAACACTCGCGTCTAATATTGTCAGCCTCGCATCTCTGAAGAGGATGTTCCGACCCAATGAGAAACATATACCAGTACTCATCTCTTCTGTTATTAATTCTTATCTCCTTGATTTTTTTTATATTTCTTTTGATTTTCTTCTTTTTAACAAATATACAATTATTCATACATAAGGACTTTTACTTTATGCATTTATTGTCAAAGTACTTTTACTATAGGCATGTATTGTCATAGTTATATTTGATACAACTTTTTTTTCAGAATATTTTTTTTTAATGCTTTTAAATTGGGCCTTAAATGATCTTTGTGACTTTTGTATGTGTCCAATTTTTAGGTTTATGGCTTTTGGTTTTATATAGCTAGGGTCTGGATAAACGTTTTAGTCCAATGGAGTTTTTATAGTTGTTTTTTTAAATTTATTTTTGTTTACCGTTTGATTGATTGTACTTTAAAGGAATGACGAAATATACCAGAGGGACAGTCAAACTTATACAGCGAAAATAAACTGACAACACCATGACTAAATATTGAAAAAGACCAACAGACAAACAATATTACACATACCAAAGACATAGAAAACTGAACAATAAGCAACACGATCCCCACCAAAAACAAGGAGTGATATCAGGTGCTCCGGCAGGGTAAGCAGATCCTGCTCCACATGAGGCACCCGTCGTGGTGCTAATGTGCTAGCAAATCCGGCAGATCACATTCATGAAAGGGAATGGGATTGTAGATACGACATAAGGAACGTATCCGATATCATTTGTGAAACGGTTATTCCATAACGGTCAACCAACTCACGATGGCGTCCGTAACATTTACGAATGGATGATTTCAACTTCGCTTTTTGGAACTCTTGATTGAATAGCTTACTTGTGAGCTGTAACACTATCTCAAAAATAGCATTATAGGAAATACAAGCACTGGCATATCGTATCAATCGGGAGATATATACCCTGTATGCAAGTGCTGCTATAATTTTGCTACTAAGAAATGGAAAGTTCACAATCGGAAAGCTGATTCATCTCTTTTCTCGTAAAGTTTTGTTTTCACTCAACCCTCATCGTCAATTTCACGATGTAAGTCCGTAAGTCTGCATTTGATGTATCCTTTATCTCTAGTTCGATGAGATAGATGCGTTTCACATAGTCACCAAATTTTTGAGTTATTTAGTGACAGAACATCGTATATATAGCAGAAAGAAGAGTTAAAGGATACTAACTTCTTATCTTTCTTCCTAAGAAGTTCCTGTATTAAGTAAGCCGCATAAAAGTAAAAAATCAAGTCGGCAAGAAGAGGGGCACAACTTGTTCCCAATCCACCGCTGACAGTCTGGTGAAAACCACGTCTTCGGAATGAAACAAATATGTCGTCAATCAAGAAATCAAGCATCTTGATGATATCAGTTTCAGAGATTTTTTTGTTTAAATCAGTGGGATTCTTTACAAAGTAGGAGTTATCCCTCCATAAGACAAGATCCTTTTATCTACGTTAGCCATTCTTTTTTATAAAACAAAGCAATACCAACTTTTTCAATTTGTCTTTTAGTTTGGAATGTGGAATACTTGTGTAAAGTGTAGAAAAGTCAAATGTTTATATACTATAACAATATGAAAGATAGTTAGATTGTATGTACTCTAAAAGATCTTTGGAGTTTTTAAGTATCCACACTTGATTTACGCCACCTCTAGAAAAGGCAGTTTTACAATAACTTTGAAGCCCGTCTTTAATTGCTGATAAAATATATGTTAATAACTTAGAAAGACATTTCGTGGAGCACTTGGAAGACCCTACAGTATACTCTTGTTTGTAAGGACACGTATTAGGTATCGATTAGAGTGATGGAACATAGAACAGACCTATGAGTAAACAGGATTTCCTGTTTGGTATGTGTCGTGAGGGTATATGTTGAGTTTCCAAGTGAATTGTCAATACCTAATTCGTTTATCACGCAAATAATGTAATGGGTTTTACACACAGAAACGATGCTGGTTAGGGCTTTATCTGTGGGGACAATAACATATTTGTCATAGAGGTAGGATAATTGTTTTGCAACCTTTGGGTCTTTAAAGATTGACGTAGCTTGGTCATTGATAGACCAATTCAGTTTCTTAATTCTGATTTGTATCAACGACCTCACTGCATAATCTTCTCGCGCTTGGCCCATTTTGTAGTAAACGTTTTGTTTTCAACTGATCCCCATTGTCAAATTCTAGATGTAAGTCAAGATATGAGGCCGACTTAACTGTATCTGTAGTATCCTGTATCTGTAGTATCCTGTATCTCTAGTTCGATAATTTCCCAAGACAATGCCAAAGATAAACCTTAAACGAACATAAAAGTTCATTGCAGACAAAAATCTCCTTATTTGTACGATCGAATCTAAAGATATACAGCAAAACAAACAAAAAATGATTCAAAGAAAAAATCAAAACGGAAAGTCCGTTTTCAAAAAAAAATTCAACAAATTGAGCAAGAAACAAAACTCAAAAAATGCAAAGGAGGTGTGCTTCTTTGTTAAACATGTGTTTGATTTTAAATTTCGACACAGTGACGACGGGTGTACCTATATTTGACTTTACCTAGTATGTCTGTTTTATTCACGCATAGTTGTAAATATAATGGAATTTAAAGCGACTGTCATACAAGTCAGATCTTGTTTTGTTGATTAGTTATTATTATCAGTTTTTTTTATATCGACATGTATCTTCCATTGCTTTTGCTCATAACACAAAAGTGGGTAAAACATATCCTTATGTAAGGGCATTTAATCCTTTAGCGATTTTACTTTTTTTCGAAAAGAGCTTTTAAAATGTCATACTTTTAAGAAGTGACGAACATGTAGACTTTGTGCTCAAATCGAAGAAAATAATCAAGAGTACCACAAGGTCCCTATCGGAATCCGCACTGGATATTGATCAAAAGGCAATTATATTCACGGAACTATTCAATGCTATAGCGTCTGCTCGAGCGTTCAGCAGACACATCTTTGTTTACAAAATTTGTGAAAGATGAATGAACTATGGTATACTAACCTGTCATATGTTGCATAAATATTTATATGTTCACGACGTTTTAATCATGTTTAACAATTTTGCAATTTAAACAGATGTTAACTAATAAGTGCCCTTTTGGTGACGTCACAATATAGTTGAATTTCATTACCTCTTTAATTTTTGAAGAATCCACTAAAATATATGGTAGTTTTTCTAAATGTTTTTAATGGCACCAATTGTCGCTTACAAATATTTTGATGAAATATATTGTTAATACCATACTCTTTACTGTTAACAAATATGCCAAAGGACGAGGCATGTTGCAACATACCTAATTATTAAATTAGGTCGAAAAGTTAATGAATTTGTTGTAAAGAGTAGTATCAATATACAGAAACACTATTTAACATGTACAAACATGTATTAAGTGTATATTTACTTATTTATGTTATCATATCTTTTTTATTGACTTGGTACTGGCAATTTTCTTAGTAGAAATGGTGAATTGAACCTGGTTTTATAGCTAGCTTAACCTGGTTTTACAGCTAGTTTAACCTCTCGGTTATATGAATTTAATACAATTCTGTTTTATTGACAACAATATGTGTACAAAATTAACCGATTTATCTGAAAAATTCAAGAAATAATAGTTAAGCAGGCAATAGTCAGTTTGGTTATGTTCCCTTGAAACAAAAACTAAAGTAACACGATTTGTGTAAGTGTTGTTAGCAGTAGCTACGATTTACTTACAAGTATTTACAATAATTGCAAAAAGTGTTATTTAAATCCAGGGCGGTTGATTGAAAGTATTTTCTGATCTAAAACGGAGATAATTGAGAGCCAAAGGATTTGTGTATTTGTTTCTTTTTCCGAGCCTTGCCTTTATTTATTAGTGAGTTGAGATAGAACTGATATTCCTTGATAATAACAATTGAAAGTATTTGATTTTCCTTCTTTAAAAAACATCTCTCTAAATGAAACATATTATGTATGAACACGTGAAAGTATGCATGTATTTTCTTAAGAAAAGAAGTAAAAATATTTTAAGTACACATTAATACACGTAGAGTATACTTACAAAGTCAAAACAAATTTTAAAGCCATCGTAACACAGCAATACTGAGATAAAAAAAACATCACTTAAACACTAGTTATAATCAAAATGAATCAACACAAAGATATTTCGACTCATTTGTGGATTCTTGTGAGCAGTGTTTACAAATAGTCATATCTTAATTCGAGCGGTTTACGATACTTACATATTGTAACGAGCTTTTTTTACAGACAAATCAATCCATAAGCATTCATTAGAAAGTATTTACCTCTTCGTTAAGGAATGCCTCAGAATTTTTGAGAGTTTTTGTGTATTATAGCCAAAATTTTTTTCACTGATGATAACGAATTATTAACGGACTCTTGCAATTGACTCCTAGTTAAGGTATATCAAAATATTATCAGTGTATGCTAATGGGTTGTTTAGTTTAAGTAAGGGACTTTCTGTTCGCTTAACAGTCATTGTACATTGCATTTGATTTATCTGAATACCATTTCCGTAATAAATTGTAAAATCGTCTGTCACGTTACAATGAACCATACACATTAAAAGTTGTAATAAGTCGTCCGTTTGCTTGTCACTAATCAGAAATATGGCAAGTATATTCACTTGTTTCAATGATTGATAGCATTTTATTTGTTGATATTTTTGTTTACTTCCACTTTTGAATTGGCCTTTATCATGTTTATGCTTGGTATTTGCGTTATACTTGCCTTAACGTAAGAAAGCAATTCCTACTTGTGTATAAAATTACTCATACTCAGTTGCAACTTAGGGATCATTTTTTTAATTATTCGATGTAGCAACCTTCGAAACTTATGAATATTTCTTATACATTTTTACAAATCGTTCTAGTCCATAAGACTATCCAGCGAATAACAGTCGTCGTCGTTAGTATAAGAAGGATTAATCTCATTACAAGCACGAAATTACACAAATAATGAAAATTTTCTGCCGTTTGATTTGAGGGAAAGTTTTCACAAAAGATTGTGGATTGTTCCCCTTAGAGCAGTGAAGTTTTCATAACACTATTGCGTGTTCACAAGTTTTAATTACATGATATTTTTGTTTGTATATATCTTGAAGTAAATAAGATGAACGGTACTTCTGTAATTTAAAGAAATACGAAACATACAAGATGAATGTCCAATCTCATTATTCACAACACATGACAGGATTCCATCATAAACTAGAGATGGTATCAATTAGTCCATGAGTAGGTTTCACGTTTTAATACGTTTAATCTATAATTAATACTATTCGTTTATATGACATTTTTGCACATTCCTTTTACTTCTTGCATTTTCATGACTTGAGCTTAACAATCAATTTTAAGCTGAAAATCAAAGACGACTGTCACAGTAACAAACTTCTAAAATATTAAACTATAAAAAACCTATTATTGGCCTTTTATAGCTGACTATGAGGAATGGGTTTTGCACACTGTTTAAAGCCGTACGGTGACCTTAAGTTGTTAATGAATGTGTCATTTTGATCTCCAGTAAAAACATGTCTCATTGGAACCATACAACATAATAGGCAACAGTAGTATACCACTGTTCAAATAAAGGCAACAGTAGTATACCGCTGTTCAAATAAAGGCAACAGTAGTATACCGCTGTTCAAATAGAGGCAACAGTAGTATACCGCTGTTCAAATAAAGGCAACAGTAGTATACCGCTGTTCAAAACTCATAAATCCATTGACAAAAAAAAAATCGGGAAAACAAACTAAATCTGAGGGAAACAACATAATATATAAAGGCAACAGTAGTATACCGCTGTTCAAAACTCATAAATCCATGGACAAAAAAAATCGGGGAAACAAACTAAATCTGAGGGAAACGCATTAAATATAAGAGAGAACAACGACACAACATCAAAATGTAACACACACAGAAACGGACTCAGCAATAATTCTATAAAGCAAGCAATTTTTTTTTGAACATTTTTTTCCCAGCTTGTTTAAGATCAGATTGTATAAAACAATCCATGTTTTGCATTTTTTTTAACTTGCATCAGTAATGATGATAATGATGAAGGTACATATTCGCAAAGTTATTATTATGTAAATTAGCCGTTATACGGATGTTTGATAAACTACACAAGTCTTAATATCTTTCATTACCTCTCAGGTATCAAATTGTAATGGCAAATAAATGATATGTCTTTTCTTGAATAAAAGTTACTAATTTAAACACTTACATTGTAATTTGTCCATTAGTCTTTAACATGTATCACGCATATCAATAATCAGTGATCGTAGGCGTACAATTTCCTATTTTAGCGTACTGTGCTCTGTTGTAAAGGGGGGGGGGGGGGGTAATTTAAGATTAAAAAAAAGCATTCTTGACTATGATAGATGGACGTTTATGTCACATTTGCCATATTAGTGATGCCCTAGCCAAAACAGTTTGAAGGTCAGCTAAAGTAAGTAGCTGAAAAACATTAAACATGTATTGCAGATCAACACACATTTGTGTCGATTAATTCAAAAACCTATGCTAAACACCCATAATGATAGTCATATAGAATTACTTTCAGCCATGACGTTGTCAGTTTTCTACATTTTTTAATGATCCTCTGGTATATTTTGCCCTTCTGTTTTTGGAAACTGGAAAAATAGGTAATATAGACAATAACAATCAACACCAAGGAGTAAACAAAGACTCTCAAAACCAAAGGACTTTTACATCAACAGTTATAATTAATAAAGAAGAAACAACACTAACTCCACTAAAAACAGGGAGTGAAATCAGGTGCTCCGGAAGGGTAAGCATTTCATGGTAATGTAATCAAAAAGACTGGTGTATTTCCTTTATACTTCTCGTTATGGATTTTAAAAAGACCATTCTCCGTTATTGACATAATTGCACAGCCGAAACATTTTACCACAGATTCATAAAAAAGTGTGCCTTAAATTTTAAGCTACACATAAACAATAAATGCCAATTTATCAAACAAAACATCGAACCGTGATGCAATTTCCCAAAGTGGTCAAAAAGAATATGTAGGATCCACATTGACTGTTGTGTATTTATAATATGTAGGATCCACAATGACTGTTGTGTATTTATAATATGTAGGATCCACATTGACTGTTGTGTATTTATAATATGTAGGATCCACATTGACTGTTGTGTATTTATAATATGTAGGATCCACATTGACTGTTGTGTATTTATAATATGTAGGATCCACATTGACTGTTGTGTATTTATAATATGTAGAATCCACATCGACTGTTGTGTATTTATAATATGTAGAATCCACATCGACTGTTGTGTATTTATAATTATTAAAATATTTATATATTTAGAATAGTGTTTTCTACATCAGCTCATGTTGTGTCTTGTGTACTATTATGTTTCTGTTTGTTTTTAGCCAGTTTATTTTCGATCTAAGAGTTTGACTGGTATCTTTCGCGCTTCTTATATGTACATCAATTTTCTCAGTATTGTATGTCTTTAGTCAAAAGAAAAATGTCAAAAATACTTATTCGGAAAATGGTAGATTAAACCAAGTTTTAAATTTAGCTAATTTTTTCACTCAATGACATTTGCATAACATGTCATTTTGTTGACAACAAAGTCTGAACATAGCAAACAGATAGAAAAGATAAAAATACCAAAAATAGGGGCGATAGTCACCATTCTGTTATAATCGAAATCACTATAAAAAAAATATGTCATTATTGAAAAAAACATAACAGATAGACATGCTAAACTAACCACATAAGCAAACGTAAAAGACAAGTTTACAAAAATATGTAACAAAATAACACAAACATGGGATGTATAAGTACCGAGCCTAGAGTTTAGTAGTTGGCACAGGATGTAAAAGTGTTCACCACGTCAGGTTGGAGAAATTAGAATGATGCCTAGTCTTAAGATATTGCAAGTCTATGTGCTACTTTAAAAAAAAGAACAACTTTTTGAGGTTGCATATCGTACTAAGGCTAACTTTCTGTCCATATTGTATTTACCCACATTTCCCAGTGGCAGTCCATATACCCATCCCTTCGTCCCGGTCTACCCTTATTACAGGACCTACAAATTGCATGATTGAGAATAAGTTGTTCTCGTTCTAGCCTTTCGTCAACCATTTGCGAATCGAGTTAAGCAACTAACAAATAGCCAGTATTCACCATTTAGGTCCCTTAAAACTAAAAGCTAATTTCCGTTTGTTTCTGTGATAGGTCCTTTTGTAATAGCATTAAATCACGTGGTAACAAATGAGCACTGAAACAAGTTAATATTGAAACAATTTAACAGATAAATATTTTGATAAATTCATTATGTCACAACAATTAAGGGGTACACGTGATACATCATACGTATATTTTGTATAGTATTCATTAAAATCAGGAAGAAATAATATAGTTTCCGAAGCAACGTTTTGTATAAAAAGGTGAGCAAGAAATTGAAAACTCCAAGTTAAATTCAAACATAGAAAGTCTATTGATAAAAGCTGACACAGTTAAAGTTTGAATTACCATGCTATATCAATCAGAGCAACAACTGTCATATTCCTGGCGGCACTTTGCAAACAAACTGTTGGATTAAATTTGGTTCTATAAATAGCAAAACTTTCAACTTTGATGACATCGTCTAATACTTATAGTCAACATAAAATCCATGAGGATATAATGTTTTAGTGTGATAATAATATGTTGTGTAAATAGTATAATAACAAAAATGCTTAACTCCGAGGACAATCTTAAACGAAATGTAACTTATCAAATCGCGACATCAATAACTCAAAAACATCAACATGATCAAACAGATAACAGCTAGCATATGTCTGACTTGGAGAGGCAATTCCTTATGTACAAAATGTTCGATTTAACCAGCTGGTTTTAAAGCTAGCTACACCTCCAATGTGTATAAGAATCGCATAAACTCATTTAGATTGACAATGAAATGATCAAAATAAACAGACATACACACATACGCCACAAACCTACATTACAACTTTCCAATATAATCATATTTACAGCAGAATTAATTGAGTGTGTAAGTAAAGGTAATATTTTTGGTTAGTTTGCTTGCTAGCTGAACCGTGAAGTCATTAAAAGGTAAGGTAAACTTTCCTCATTTAAGAGTAGACTAGTCGGATAGATAACCAATCTAGCTATCTGTAGGGTGTGACTACTCCGAAAGGAGGGTAAAATACCTAACCTAATAATAGTTCAGCTAACAGGCTAGCAAACCAAAGATTCTACCTTTACCTACAAACTCAATGCAATTTGATGTAAGAATTATCATACATCCTGATATGATTATTGGTTGATTATGTCGATAGAATGACAGATTTTACAATTCTGTTTGCCATTACCTTTTATCCAATATCACATGATTTAGTCTAATTATAATCACGTACTATTTAAATAGAATTTTTTTCAACGTATTTCTAATTGATGCTTATAGTTGAATAAAAGCAAGTCATTTGATGTTATAAAGAAGTGATTTCAAGTATTGGTTAAGATTTGTATTATGACAAAGCTGATGGATATGGTAGTTACATTTTCAGTTCTTATCGCTGCTGTATTACTACAAGGTGAGTAACATAGACTTTCGATTTAAATTTCGTTAAAAGAACATTTTTTTCTACATTTATTCAATAGAAAAAATAGTGTTTTTTTTTATCTAACATTGACAAACGGTTCATGAACAAGGATAAGATAGAACGACACAATTTCCGCGAGCCAACCTGATTGGGAATGCCTATTTATAAAATGTTGTATATTCATCTTTTATACTCCCTGTGTCAAAGGAAAACTGTTTTTTTTTGTTCCTCTTGCCATTTATTTCTTAGATAAAGATTGTTTGTGTGTTAAACAAAAAAAAAGTTCATGAGTACAAGAACCAGTAGAAAAACTAGTGAAAAAGGATGAAATAATATGATACTAACTGTAGTTCCCTTATTTCATATTTTATTTTTCCACATCTTAAAACATGTACAACGGATAAAAAATGCGTGCCGATCCCATTATGAATGCTCTTTTAAAAAGTGTTTTTTTTTATCTTCTTTTTCCATTTCCGGTGTCAGTACTGCTGCTGGTTAACTCGTTATATTCGGTGGAGGTTTTAGTTTTTTCAGTGGTCATTTTTTCGGCACATGACACTATTATCAGCATACCTTACTTACATTTTCTATGTTTTCCTTTTTTTTGCCATGGTATTCTCTATTTTAAAATGACTGTTCCTTTTCTTATTGGGTTCTTCTATCATCATGTCTTAACAAACCTTGTTAATTATTTTAAGACACATTTGATCTATGGTTCCCATATTTTCATATGAGGGAAGTCAATCTAGATTTTAACGTAAATGATTATTCTAACAAGTTTATTAATACACTCAGGCACATTGTGTGCAACAAGAGCAACAAAATGAAGTATACAAAATAATAAATTGGTCAATAAATATAACAAATAATAAATAACGCAACATTTTTAACGAAAAAGAGGTTTTCAGTATTCAACAATACCGTTTAATCCACGTGGAAAAGAAATTAAAGAAAATTATTTGTACATTTACAAATAATAAAAGTAAAACAACATATACTAACTGATAATTTGTGATCAGTGTTTGTTGTAATACAGTTGGTTTTCCTCATACATTTATTGTATATTGAACCCAATGTACAGGCATTATATCAAAATTATTTTATCTTCAAAATGGGTGTCATAAAAATAATAACAAGAAGTCATCATATGTTTTTTTTTATAATCAATAGTTTTCTATGGTCAGTTTTGCTTTTAGAACGCGGGATTTTTCTATTTTTTTCTTTTTTTGGTTTTCATCTTTTTTTTCATTTGAGCTATTAACTGAATTAGTTTATCATTCTAGCATTGTAATAAACTCTGTCTAAATGTATCAGGCAAATAACACATGGTTTATTATTCAGTAAATAGAGTCATGTTTTGTCTTGCTAGTCCTCACCATTTGCGCTCGATTCACAGCATTCGGAGGGCAAAATCAAACGCTAAGTAACTAAGCATTAAAAGTCAAAGGTCAGAATATATGCCAAACATGCAATATTTATGGTGTCAAGTGCTGAATAACTGACCACTGAGCTGATAATACATTCGGGTACTAGCAATTTACTAACAGCAGTATTGTCCTGTAATAGTATAAACCAAGGGAGAAAATTGAAGAATGTTTGTGATTGTCCCATTCATTAAGAGATGTAATAATATTAGGAATGATATTCAAGTCATTTTGAATCAGATGGACATTTTTAACATTTATTAGTTTGAAGGTGTGAATAGAAACATGTTTTAATCCAAAAGCTTAGAATTGTAAATGTAGAAAGAGGTTACAGAACAGAACATCAACAACTTAATATGTATATAAAAGGCAAAACTAATATATCAATGAATAATCCTAATAATATATTGAAGACCAAGCAGCCTACTGTGCATGCGCATCAAATAACGCAACTTGGTTGTGACATTAAAGCTCTATGACGATCTTTCTAACGATGAAGATACATGTATATTGTAAAGTTTTAAGGACAAACACACCATTTTTGTGTTATACTTCGTTTAAAAGGAAATGTTTTAACGGGCCAACTTAAACCAACCTAACATATGCAAATTACTAATCCTTTCAGAATCTAATTATGTCAAACGTGTGTTTGATTTCCTTTTGTTAAAGAGCTGATTTGTCAACTCTTATAAAGATATAAGCGAGAATGCATTTGATTCAGAAAACAGGATTCGTTTTTCCTTTAGCTGACAACTCAATCAATAAAATCGTGTTTGAATGGACGTTAATGTCCCTAGAATACTGATAACTGTGTAAGGAGTTTTTAAATATTACACCCTGGCAAAAATAGAAAAAAATAATTAAAAAAATACTACCAATAGTCAACAAAACACACACTGATTACCGATTAAAAGCGGCATCCATCGTGTTGATCCTGTAAGTGCAACCTCAGTCATAGTTTAGTTTTGTGTCTTTCAAAGACAAGAAGTTATTACGATTAATGGAAAATATCTGACAATAATTATCTCGTTCAAAATAATGAGTTCATTAACCATCACCAGCCAAGTAGTCAGCACTTTTGTGATGATTTGAGTCATCATATCGCATTGAAATGTTCATATCTATAAACTAACTGTTAACAAAACTTTTAATTTTTAAATTATAAGGCTTATCTACCTCAGGAATAGATTACCTTAGATGTATTTGGCAAAACTTTTAGGAATTTTTGGTCCTCAATGCTTTTCAATTTCGTACTTTATTTGGCTTTTTAAACTTTTTTTTTATTCGGGCGTCACTGATGAGTCTTTTGTAAACGAAACGCGCGTCTGGCGTATATACAAAATTTTAATCCTGGTATCTATGATGAGTTAATTTGCAACCCCGTGAAGACAGAAATGGAAAAATCGAAATTTTATTGTTTATTACGCAATAATATTGGCTATATTTTTTATTGATTTTGCCATTTGATTAAAGACTTTCCGTTTTAAATTTTACTCGGAGTTCGGTATTTTTGTGATTTTACTTTATACATACGCTCCATGTTAAACAAATAAACACACTGACATGAAAAGCAAACGATTTTGTTTACATTTTTCTTCACGCAAGCCTTGAAATGTTCTATTGAATCTTCTGTCAATGTCTTTTCTAAGCATCTATATTATATATACAATATGTTTACATGCATGTTGTTTAAGCTAACTAAAGACTCCAGCCTTCAACCAGGATATACAATTGTAATGCACCACTTCTGTAACGATATGACAGCTCGACAGGAAATATATTTAGAATAAATGAATTAAAATGTTCATTTTCATCTGAGGTTTATAACAAGTAGATTATTGATAAACTTCATTTCATTTTATGAAAGAAAAAGTTTACATTATATTCTGAAAAATTGACTTGAAAATGTTATCATCTTATAAAAGTAGATTATTGTTAAAAGTAATTAAACAAATATCTTTTGTAAAGGACAAGTTAACAAGTATTGCTGCCAGATATTCAATATATAGATAGGGACGAAACTAAATATACATAATCAAGCCTACGATTTGAATTCAACTTATCAGTACAAATATCAATGAATATAGTTCAGAAAGTAATTTTGTCTGCAGGAGTACAATGTTGTAGTTGCTGGTATGTTGATTATTATTATACAAATGTCTTTCAACGGTCTTTTATTATACTTTTTATTCAAGTTTGTTTTTGTCATTTTTATCAATAATATAACGCTTTATGTAAGCTGTGTCGCTGCCTTTGAAATAATCTTCAAAACAGTTTCGTCCTTCAGATGTCAAAGTATTGCCTACAAATTTGTCAGTATCTAACAAAACTAAATTTATAAAAGATTCAATGTATGGTCATCAATAGGACGACAGCAAACTAACAACAAAGGTTCCCCGAAGAGATCTTCTCAGAAGGTTCAACGATAGTAGGTAAAACTTAATTACACTGGCTTTTGGTGTCAAATATCTACATTTGTTTTTCTTTGTCTTGTTGGCTTTAAACAGGTTTGGAAATTTAAAAGAAAAATTCAAACGTAAGCCAAAAAATTAAACGTACCAAGAGGATTTGACTATACAATAAACTACGTGATCATTTCGATATCTTAATTATTTTTAATGAAAAATGTCAACGTTACGTGATTGCGTGAACGGACAATTGTGTGTTACAGCTTAATGTAGCCGTTTTCAGTCTGTAATTACTTTGTGTGATATCTTGGACTATTTACCGTAGACAGGAATGAGATAACAATATCTAACAACATTCCCTCCTGATTAAATTTTACATCTGGCAGTTGATGGTTGTCTCATTCTCAATCACAAACAACTTCCTTTTTTATACATTATTTTTAAACAAACTTAACTGTAATTGTCCGATTATAAATTTTGAAATTATTAAGAAACTAAAGTTTCAACTTCCTCTGGCAAAGTTAACTTTAGATGACTATGCGGTATGGGCTTTGGTCATTGTTGAAGCCCGTACGGTGACCTATAGTTGTTAATGTTTGTGTCATATTGGTCTCTTGTGGACAGTTGTCTCATAGGCAATCATACCACATCCTCTTTTTTAAATTTAGATGAATTTGGCTATTTATTTTAGGTATTTTTTATCATATAGCTCTTCAACGCTTCCGGTACTTATATATCTTCAGATTTCAAATGTTTGGCTTTGAGCGTTTCTGATGAAGGTCAATCCAGAAAAGCGCTTCGGACGCATAAAATTATTAAACGTGTTGTTTTCAATATTTTATAACAATATACAATAAAGCTGATACTTTTGGTACGTAATCGGGACCAAAGTCGTTTTTTGTCCAGTTATTTTCTATTAAAATTTTGTCTTTCAAACAAATAGATGTAATGATCTCGTTCCACGAATAACATTCAAAAATATCACAATCTTTGGAGGATTGTTTTGGTTTTAGTTTTTGGTTATTTTAACTTTGTATACCTCCTTAATAACATTTCGACCACGTGGAAATGAAATACCACAAATTGTACTATTTTTATTCATAACGCTATACCATTGGCAAAAGGATCTTTACCAAGATATAACATTCGTAGGCATACATCATGTACATGTTTGTTCAAACTGTTTCTGTACGTAGGTCGAACGAAAAGATAGTAGTTTAACTTTTTAGAATGTCCTTTAACGACGTTTATATATTCAATATATAGACATATAATTTTTCTAATTGATATCAAGTCGAAACTTCAGCACCCGGATATTAAATTGCAATAAAACATGTATTGAATGACGTAACAGTAGGACATATTATACAAACTGGAAAAATGCATTCAAAAATATTCATTTGCACCTTCTAAACATTGATTCTTGGTAAAAGATAATACTAGTGCAAGTCATAAATGACAAAGAGACTCGATTAATTGAATTTGAACCGTATTCGCGTCAATATAATGATTCGAATACAAGATAGAAGTTATATATCGTTAATAAATTTTAAAAAAATATGCTGATGTTTCGTGGTGTAATTGTAAACAAATAATAAGTTTTTAGTATTCTTTGTTATTCTTTTTCGCCTTTTTTTCTCTTTATATTTTTTACTTTTTATATATCAACAATAAATTGTTTAAATGGTAAAGAATTGTTTAGAAATTCCATTCCTTTTTAATTAGAATAAATGGCAATGTAGATTATTCGTTTTTATGTTGTACTGTTACACCACTGTCCCAGCAGGTAAGAGGGAGGGTTGTGATCCCGTTCACCTGTTTAACCCCGTCATGTTCTGTATGTATGTATAAAAAAGAACATGTGGTATCATTGCCAATGAGACAACTGTCCACAAGAGACCCATATGACACAGACATTAACAACTATAGGTCACCGTACGGCCTTCAACAATGAGCAAAGCCCATACCGCATAGTCAGCTATTAAAGGCCCCGATTTGACAATGTAAAACAATTCAAACGAGAAAACTAACGGCCTTATATAAATTTTAAAAAAAATGAACGCAAAATAAATTTGTAACACATAAACAAACGACAACCACTGAATTACAGGCTCCTGAATTGGGACAGGCACATACATTAATAATATGGCGGGGTTAAACATGTTAGTGGGATTTCCAACCCTCCCCTAACCTGGGGCAGTGCTTTAACAGTACAACATAAGAACGAACTATAAAAATCAGTTGAAAAAGGCTTAGCTCATCAGATGGAATAATATAAGACAGGAGCCTGTAATTTAAATACTGTCGTTTGTGTCTGTGTTACATATAGTTTTTCGTTTATATGTTGAACAAAAATAAGGCCGTTATTTTTCTCATTTGAATTGCTTTACATTGTCATTTCGGGGCTTTTAACAGCTGACTATGCGGTATAGGGTTTGCTCATTGATGAGGGCCATACTGTGACCCATAGTTGTTAATGTCTGTGTCGTTTTGTCTCTTGTGGAGAGTTGTCTAATTGACAAACATGCCACAACTTGTTTTATATAAATATTTCAGTAAATCAACGACATAATATTTCTCTTAAGGTCAGCGTATATATGTGATATACAGATTCAAAAGGGTTTGTCTGAATGGTAAATATTTGTCTTAGATTTTGTCACTAACGTATTATTAGTTTTAAATAGGTTGTGAATATAAAAACAACATTTAGACCGTAAAAAAAATGATAATCTGTATAAGAAGTTTTTTATCAGGTAATAGTAACTTTTTTTTCTAAAGCTCATCTCTATGCTCTAATTACTTTAAAAAGTTCAATGCCAAATGTGGAAATGGACAGAATTGTTTTCATTTTGAATATGTATTTTGCCTAGCAATTGTAAAACATGCTTTTCAAAGCGGATTTTATACTTCCCTTAAAATCATTTTTTTTAATTCGTTTCATTATGTATCACGATTTTAGATTTTCTTTTGCATCTAAAAAGCATAATAGGACTATTTGAAGTCAGCATATGAAACAAATGTATTACAGAAAAATTGTCACATTGTTCGGATAAGATGAGAAGATACTATTTACTTTACAATTTTTGCAATAAATATGCATGATATGGGAGAGTTATCATATTCCGCGGAAGCTGCTTTCTTATTTTGATACAGATTTATGATGACTCAAAATTCTATTATAGAAAGATTTATATATGAAATCGGAACTTAAACAATTTTCAAATACAATTTACAAAATCCTAGTATCGATTGCGGTAATTATCTTTTGTCTAAAAACACGAATTAGTTTCAAAAAATATTGTATACAACTGAGGAGAAGATATACATTATATACTAGCAAAGAGAAGATATACATGATATACTAGCTAGGAGAAGATATACATGATAAACTAGCGTAGGGAGATAAACATGAAATACTAGCGAGGAAGAGATATACATGATATACTAGCGAGGAGAAGATATACATGATATACTACCAAGGAGAAGATATACATGATATACTAGCTAGGAGGAGATTTACATGATATACTAGCGAGGAGATGATATACATGATATACTAGCGAAGAGGAGATATACATGATATAATAGCGAGGAGAAGATATACATGATATACTAGCTAGGAGAAGATATACATGATATACAAGCGAGGAGATGATATACATGATATACTAGCGAAGAGGAGATATACATGATATACTAGCGAGGAGAAGATATACATGATATACTAGCTAGGAGAAGATATACATGATATACTAGCCAGGAGATGATATACATGATATACAAGCGAAGAGGAGATATACATGATATTATAGCGAGGAGAAGATATACATGATATACTAGCTAGGAGAAGATATACATGATATACAAGCGAGGAGATGATATACATGATATACTAGCGAAGAGGAGATATACATGATATACTAGCGAGGAGAAGATATACATGATATACTAGCTAGGAGAAGATATACATGATATACTAGCCAGGAGATGATATACATGATATACAAGCGAAGAGGAGATATACATGATATAATAGCGAGGAGAAGATATACATGATATACTAGCTAGGAGAAGATATACATGATATACAAGCGAGCAGATGATATACATGATATACTAGCGAAGAGGAGATATACATGATATACTAGCGAGGAGAAGATATACATGATATACTAGCTAGGAGAAGATATACATGATATACTAGCGAGGAGAAGATATACATGATATACAAGCGAGGAGAAGATATACATGATATACTAGCGAGGAGGAGATATACATGATATACAAGCGAGGAGGTGATATACATGAAATACTAGTTAGGGGAAGATATACATGATATACTAGCGAGGAGGAGATATACATGATATACTAGCAAGAAGATAAACATGATATACTAGCGAGGAGTTTATATACATAATAAACTAGGGAGGAGCAGATATACATGATATACTAGCGAGGAGAAGATATATGTGATATACTAGCTAGGAGAAGATATACATTATATACTAGTGAGGAGGAGTTATACATGGTGAACTAGCGAGGAGGAGTTATACATGATATACTAGCTAGGAGAAGATATACATGATATACTAGCGAGGAGAAAATATGCATAATATACTAGCGAGGAGAAGATATACATGATATACTAGCTAGGAGAAGATATACATGAAATACTAGCGAGGAAGAGATATACATGATATACTACCAAGGAGAAGATATACATGATATACTAGCTAGGAGGAGATATACATGATATACTAGCGAGGAGAAGATATACATGATATACTAGTGAGGAGATGATATACATGATATACTAGCGAAGAGGAGATAAACATGATATACTAGCGAGAAGATATACATGATATACTAGCTAGGAGAAGATATACATGATATACTAGCGAGGAGAAGATATACATGATATAAAAGCGAGGAGAAGATATACATGATATACTAGCGAGGAGGAGATATACATGATAAACAAGCGAGGAGGTGATATACATGAAATACTAGTTAGGTGAAGATATACATGATATACTAGCGAGGAGGAGATAAACATGATATACTGGCGAGAAGATATACATGATATATTAGCGAAGAGTTGATATACATTATAAACTAGGGGGAACAGATATACATGATATACTAACGAGGAGAAAATATATGTGATATACTAGCGAGGAGGAGATATACATGATATACTAGCGAGGAGAAGATATACATGATATACTAGCGAGGAGGATATATACATGATATACTAGTGAGGAGAAGATATACATGATATGCTAGCGAGGAGGAGATATACATGATATACTAGTGAGGAGAAGATATACATGATATACTTGCGAGGAGAAGTAATACCATAAAAACCATGCGACTGTTTTCTTATAATGTTGATTTCTTGAGAAAAACATAAATATATAAGTCATGCCAATATGTCAACATTTTGATCGGATGATACAAGGTATTTGACTCTATTCCATAGTCTAACGGTGGATAATTTTTTAAATGTCACCCTCTCGTGCAGACAAATCTAAAATCGATAGCTCAAAAACAATGAAATGAATTCAGCCCCATAAAATAAAGACACGGCCCTAGATCTACGTTTTTGCCATCAAAATGTATAATATATTGCTTTGCATCTGTTGTTTTGGAATAACAGTGTCGATGTTATGTGTGTGAATTCAGTTTAAGTACTTTTCATTTAAAATTCAACTGTTAAAGACAATTATAATGTGAGAACAGAGCTGAGAGGGTGATACAGCAGATTGAACCTCTCGATCAAGCTCTGTCAACTTTGACTTCGCCTCAGTTAACACTGTTTTTCTAGAGGAGAAATTCTGCTCTATCACGCACTCAGTTATGAGTTATAAATGAGAAGGAGCTTACATTCCAAAGTAGTTTTACTGAGTCTATATTATTAGTTCGTTTTCGACTGTTTAGTACGAATTCCTTTTGGTATATTTCCATTGTCTTTCATCATGACAAAATCTTGGCGTTTACGACGTTTATATTATTTTATTATTTAAAAAATTCGGTGTTGATCTTATATAAAGACATATTTTTCACTTATTATTGTGGTTTTTATTTATATTTCTAGATCGGTGTAAGAAAATAATAATCCTCACTAGTAAACAATGACTGCTTAAAACATGTAAAACTTATCATTTATTTATGTTGACGTCATGAAAAAAACGAGTATGCCCGATGACGTCATGTGTCACAGTGATGTTAAGAACACAACTTTTTGCAAAAGTTTTGAAAAAGACGGATAACAACCATTAATGAAGCGAATTCCACTACTATAACTCGTGTGTTACGATATTCCCCCACTCTCAGCATTTAAATTATCACTATTTATAAACATCGGCAAGCCTCGTTCTTTGAATATTGAAATTTTCTCGAGTGAAGAAATATTGTTACACACTTGTAGTAGGTAATTCTGACAAGTTTATATCATTGCAATTTCAAGTTATAATAAATTAATTAACGATAATATATATTATTTTGTTCATAACATGCATCATGTTATAGATATATAGTAGTGAAGAAATGCAAAAATGGTTTTCATTTTTTTTCAGGTATTTTTGCAACTGGGTTTTCTGATAGGTGGAGTGTCGTTCACGAAAATTCAGAATGTAATATTCTTGATTGGGGGGCGGATTTAAAAAAGATATATGATACTAAAGATACCATGTATTGTGCCAGTCATTGCACTACAACTGATGGATGTTCAAGCTTTGAGTATAACTCGGTGAATGCAGTATGCAGACTTTTCGACCGTCCTATTAAATTTAATAACGAAAGTACGTGTACACCAGGGAACAAAGTTTACTCTTACAGAAGATGGAAAGGTAAAGTCTGTTTTACATGTATTTGGTACATATGATATGAGTAGAAATGATCATCCATTATAGTATCAATGTGTACAAACTCAAAATACTTGCTATATAACCAGCAATAGAAATGAAAAGATGTGGTATATGTGCCAATCCCACATTTCTCCCTTTAGATCATAATATGTATTATCACCAAGCCATAGAGATAGGAATAGATGATACGGTTTTGAAAAAAGTAGCAATAAGATAAAAAAAAAAAAAAAAAGAGATTTGATATTAGTTCCAATGAGAAAACTCTCAATTCAATTCATAATGTGTATTATCACCAATCCATAGAGATAGAAATAGATGATACGGTTTTGAAATGAGTAGCAATAAGATAAAAAAAAAAAAGAGATTTGATATTAGTGCCAATGAGAAAACTCTCAATTCAAGTCATAATGTGTATTAACACCAATGCACTGAAATAAGAAATAAGAATATGATATGAGTAGCAATGAAATACTCATCCATCCTAGTGAAAATGTGTACAAACTCAAAATACTTGGTTATCAACACATTATAGATATAAAAAAAAATGTGGTATTAATGCATATGGGACAACTCTGCATCCAAGTCACAATGTGTTCAAGCAACAATATATAGAAATAAGAGCATATGATATAAGTTATCCATCCAAGTCAAAACGTGTACAAACTCAAAATATTTGTTATTCAATCAGTCATAGATCATATTTTACCAGTGAGAATTTATTCACTATTTTGAAATATGATATTTTTTTCTCTAATTTTTATGCTATTTTCACATTCCCTGATCGGTGTGACAAATATGTGAAAAAAATCTGCTCAGGGCAAATGAAATGATTGGTGATTTTTTTTAATTGTAACCCGTGTATAACGTTATTTCTCCACTTTCAACAGTAAAATTTGAATTGTTCAAAAAGATCAACAAGCCTCCCGTTGTGCTTATATCTTTGACTGTATCGAGTTAGGAAATATCGTAATACACTTGTAGCAGTTGTGGAATATATACAAACAAGTTAAAAGCATTTGTTCTCATTATTATTATTATCATTATTTATATTATTATCTTATCATGCTTATCAAGACAGGGGTGAAATAAAATAATATGTTAACATCGTCATTGCTTACAATGAATTAAATTGATGTCTCAGTAAAATCCAAAGCGATCATTTTAGAGGGCTTTAAACCTTATGTGGTGATATATATTCTACCAGTGGTGTTACCCATATGTTGATTCTCAAAAAATCGAAAAATTTACTGCTCAATCGTCGATCACAACATACGCAATCTTTGCAATTTCGCAGCAACATTTTTGATTTATTTACATTTTCTATTTACTATTCTTCCCCATGCTCAGTTGAAAGATCGATTTAACCATGTCATTAAATAGATTTTTTTCTATAGAAATGTGATTCGTAGACACAAATTTATTGTTTGGGGAATCAAAAATTCATATTTTGTGAAGAACCACACTGAATCTCCCAGAAAATATACTATATATGATCATGATGATATTATGAGAATGCTGGACTTTTGATCGACCATATATTTGTTGATTTGAATGATTCATATTTCAACAGACAGTCGGTAAAGCAATGTGTACAAATTGTGTACTTCTACTAGCCGATTTGTTTTTGGTGCTCGTATGAAGCAGAATGCATTCAAAACCTTCTAAAATACAAACACAAAAAGCACCTTGCGAAATTCTTTATTTTTTCATTCCAATATAGTAATGATGTCATATAATTGAACGACACATATTCCAGCCAATACTTGCATTTCATATATATATCAGTGAGCTTGAAATTAAGGATACTTATGAATCTAAAAGTCTTGCTCCTTACCATAAACTTTACCTCAATATTGACACGGATGGACGAATTCGCCAGAAAATATATGATAAATGGGACGATTTTAACTTCCCAATTACCAATATTCCTTTTCTCAGCAGTAGTATACTCTGTCCCTTCGTGAAGATGGTAAAGATAATTATGCATCCAGTTTAGTTATTAAATTTTAGTTTGAATCAACGAAATTTATGCGATATATTTGGTTTATAGTTTGATTCTATATAGTTTGGTTTATAGCTAAATAATACAATTAATTAATGTATTAATTAATCTATAAAAATGGGAATCGTAGATACAAATTTCTTGTTTTGGGATACAATAATTCATATTTTGTGAAGAATCACACTGAATCTTCCAGGAAATATACTGAAGATGATATTATTAAAATGCTGGACTTTTTGATCGACAATATATTTGTTGAGTTTGGAGGATTTATATTTCAACAGACAGTCGGTATTCCAATGGGTTCTAATTGTGCACCCCTGCTGGCTTGTTTTTGTATTCGTATGAAGCAGAATTTATTCAGAACCTTCTAAAAGACAAAAAGAAAAAGCACCTCGCGAAATTCTTTAATTTTACTTTCCGATATATTGATGATGTTTTATCATTGAACAACCCATACTTTAGCCAATACTTACATCTCATTTATCCCAGTGAACTTGAAATTAAGGATACTACTGATACGAGAAGTACTGCTTCATACCTTGATCTTTTCCTCAATATTGACGTAGATGGACGACTCCACACGAAAATCTATGATAAACGGGACGATTTCAACTTCCCAATTATCAATTTCCCATTTCTCAGCAGTAACATACCCTCTGCCCCTTCGTATGGTGTTTACATATCACAATTGATACGTTGTTCACGTGCTTGTTCACATTATACGGAATTCATATACAGGAGTGTGCTCCTTACGCAGAAACTGCTCCAACAAAGTTATGAGGAGGACAGATTAAAATTGACACTCCGTAAATTTTATGGACACCATCACGAATTGGTGGATCCATATGATGTCTCTTTAACCAAACTAGCTAAGGACATTTTTACCACATGGTAGATTGTGGTTTGTCATTATGTCGTCTTATCTTTTAATTACCAAACGTGACTTATTCCCGATTGTGACTGTTTTGCTGAATGTGAATTCGCATTACTATAAGACGTGTTTCTGTACTTGTTTATCCCAAATTCATGTATTTAGTTTACATGTTTAATGTTATATTTGTAATTCTCATCGGAGTTTGTCAAATGTGTTGACGTCTTTTTATTATATTTAGGTGTTACGGATAGAAAAAAATAATCACCGCCTTTATTAATTATATTAAATTTTGAACGATTATTTACGTTTGAAGTTGGATTCATAACAAACTGGACATATATATATGACAGTTAATTGCTATTAATAAGTATTGCAATATACATTTTGTTTAAATGAATTATCAGTATTTAGTTCTAATATAATCTTAAATCAATCCCATTTCTATCTCACTTTGATAGCTTTTCATATGTGAAGTCATGCTGTTTCTAAATTTCATAAATTCAAATGTGGCATAACGTTTGTGCCGTTTTGCCATCGTATGTGACGTCACATTTTTTTCATTACGTCGACGCCTGGACTGATTCGGTGTGTCTATTCTGGGTTAAAATTTAATAGCATTATGTATTCGGGTTCAGTTTTCTGTAATTACTAAATACTTCAGTTTCATTATGTTTATCTCTTTCATATTCATTTGTTAAAATTTACTGTTTGCAATAGCATGAATTGTTCTATATAATAAGAATGTTCTTATCCCGGGCATAAAAACAATGCCGTATTTGGCGAAACCTTTTCAACTTTTGATCTTCAGTGCTGTACAACTTTGTACTTTTTCACTTTCGATCTTTTATATCTAGGCGTCACTGTTGATTTTTGTGTGGACAAGGCGCGTTTTTGGCGTATTGAATTTTAAACCTGATGCTTTTTGTTATCTATTAATCATGTTTTTCTTTGTCTAATATGTTCTCCTATTTATTTGTATTGTAGTCCTGTAATATTATGTTGTCATCTCAATGTTATATTTAACTTTGCCATTAAAGTGCGAGGTTTGACATGCCACAAAATTAGGTTCAACCCACCACTTTTATTCCCCTTTAAAAGTGTCCTGTACCTAGTCAGGCAGATGGCCATTGTTATCTAATTGTTCGTTTATGTGTGTGGTGCATTTTAACGTTGAGTTGTTTGTGTTTTCTCTTATTTTTGAGATATTCAGATAAAACGTGGCACGGTACTGGTCTATCCCAAATTCATGTATTTGGTTTTCATGTTATATTTGTTATTCTCGTGGTGTTTTGTCTGATGCTTGGTCCGTTTCTGTGTGTGTTACGTTTCGGTGTTATGTCGTTGTTCTCCTCTTATATTTAATGCGTTTCCCTCGGTTTTAGTTTGTTACCCCGATTTTGTTTTTTGTCCATGGATTTATGAGTTTTGAACAGCGGTATACTACTGTTGCCTTTTTTTACAACCACACTTCAATATTAATTATGATAATAATTGTAATTTTAATTGTTATTAATAAATGTTATATAAGTCATACAAATGTTATCTTGAATTCCATCCAAATTCTGTCTTAATTTGAGGAGCTCGTTTTAAAAATTCAAATGTGACGTCAATTTGTGAGTTGAATTGGCTTTGGTTAACACGACTGTGTATTCTTGTAATGTAGCCGTTTTTATTCTGTAGCTAGTCACCATTTCTGTTTGATCATGTTTATCTATGATAAAGTCATTTTATGAAATTTACTTTTTGCAAAATTATGAATTATTCTAAATATAAAGGATGTTCTATTCCAAGGCGGATAACCCTGCCCGTATTGATCACAACTTTTTGGAACTTTTGATCCTCAGTGCTCTTAAGCTTGGTACTTGTTTTGGCTTTTACACTTTTTTCATCTGAGCTTCACTTGTTAGTCTTGTGTGGACGAAACGTACGTCTGGTGTATTAAATCTTAAAACTGATACCTTCTTTTGGCTATTATTCGTGTGTTTCTCTGTCTAATTTTTTCTCCCATTTATTTGAATTTTAGTCCTGTAATGTGATGATGTCATTGTATTGTTATAATTAATATTGCCATTAAAGCGGGAGATTTACCATGCCACAAAACCAAGTTGAAACCACCATTTTTCTAAAAAAAACCTTGTACCAATGCAGGAAAATTACCATTGTTAAATTCTGTTTCGTTTCTTGTTTGTTACGGGTATACATGTAGTAGGCGGCATAACCCTTTGCTGAAGGTACCTTAAATAGTTCCTGGCATGCATGTTTAACGCGCCGTTACCCTTTAGTGTAGGTAGAGTAAGTAGTTACTAACATCCATGCATTACGCGGCATAAACCTTTGATGCAGGTAGAGTAAGTATATCATGGCATGCATGCATTACGCGCCATAACCCTTTGCTGTAGGTAAGGTAAGTAGGGTAAGAAGTTCCTGGCATGTATGTATCAGCCGCCATAACCCTTTGTTGTAGGTGTGTCCCGTAGGCTAGATAAAAAGAAGTGTCGTACATGCCTGTATCGCACGTCATAACCCTATGTTGTAGGTAGGGTAAGTAGTTCCTGTCATGCATAAATTACGCGCCATAACCCTTTGCTATAAGTATGGTAAGTATTTCCTGGCATGCATGTATATCGCGTCATACCTCTTTGCTGTAGGTAGGGTCAGTAGTTCTTGGTATGCATGTATTATGTGCCATAACTTGTTGTTGTAAGTAAGGTAAGTAGTTCTTTGCATGCATGTTTCACGCGTCATAACCCTTTGCTGTAAGTAGGGTAAGTAGTTCCTGGCATGCATGTATATCAAACCTTATCCCTTTGGTGTAGGTTGGGTAAGTAGTTTCTGGTATGCATGTATGACGAACCTCTTTGTTGTATGTATTTCTCGTAGTCCAGAGAGGAGGGCGTGTCTGACATGCATGTATTACACGCTTTTAATCCTTTGTTGTATGTATGTTCCGTAGGCTAGCGAGGAGGACGTGTCTGACATGTGTGTATTACGCGCCATTTCCCTTTGATGTATGTATGTCCCGTAGTCCTATTATATAAGACTATGAAGGTTCATATCATTTACATCCAACGTCTTTTATCGGATTTTTATGTTACTATCAATGTTGAACCTCAGAGTCTTATACCAACGTTCCATTTTCTCGTAGTGGATACCCAACGAATATTTGTAGGAACTTTGAACGACAATTTGACAATTTGACAATGTTTACGGCCATATCAAGTAAACTAATGTCATTATCCTTACAAATAAACATCTCAAATAATAAATAAAATGTTTTACCTTATCACGTTATCATATGATTGATTTTATCCTTTTTGAACCACTTTTAAAACTGCCCCCCCCCCCCCCCCTCATTTCAAGTTGTCAAGTGGGTCAAGTACGAAAAGTTCCGCAGGTCTTTCCGAATGTTAATCAGTTGTACATATTTCAGAATATTCCTTGGAAAACGAATTGTGTTCTGACTTTAAGATGGTATTAAATGATGAAATGATTTAAATTAATTCTAATTTCCTCACAAATAGAAAAGGACGCTTATCATCTAATGTTTCTTAACACTTAAGAGGCGACCATTAGTATTCATGAAAAGGTAAGGGATGATTGTATAAATGAATACTATGTTCCGATAATAACATGAATTACACGCTGAAATTTTCTCCAAAGAGTTATTGAAAATAACTTGGCGGTCTCATGAAAATAATAGTCAAAGCTGGAAATAATGACAATCATTACATACATGAATAAGGTAGTTGGCTTTCTTTATTTACTTGCTTTACAAATTTTTATTCATGTTGGGTCTATGCCATATCACAGCTTTTTTTATGATGGTCATAACGGCGGGTTTTTTTTTCTCGCGGAGGCCATATGGTATAAATTGCTTACACCAACTTCATTTAAACTCTTGTTAATGTAAAATTAGTTTTTCTTATTGGCTTTCATACCACATCTCCTTGCAATTTTGATAAGGACTACTTCCATAATGCATGTAGAGTAAAGCTTTGGTCGGCTTGCTTTGTATGTACATGTATTAACTTCTACCCAAGCTTTGTAAAAGATTCACATTTTAATACAATAATATCAATATATAGATATACAGTAAATGCATAGCTCATAGGGTCATAATACAGAGTCTGGAGTCAAATGTACATCAATAAACGGTAAAACGTGATTATATAAGTATTTTGTATTTAAAAAGTGATTCAAATAATATAAATTTTTATTACAAGAATTACGCAAACCAATATAAATTTGCACATCATCAAGTTTAAAAAATAAATAAAATATAATCCATATTTTTCTATTCTTTATGTTTTTTGTCGATTGTTCTCTATTCTGTTAACCCCATTCGTATACTCTCACCACTTGTTATGGTTATTTCAAAAATTGCATGACACTAGAACTATGACAGTAATTGGTCGTGTTTTCGTACGTTGTACTATACTGATTATAAATATAATCGTCAAATTCGTTTCGTTCACGAAATCCTTAAAATAAAGAATCGGCACATATATTTGAAATAAAATGGCGTGAAAAAAATGTTTGTTACCTGAGGATAAAAGTGATGGATTAGGAACAGTATTTTAAACTATTAATGTGGTATTCATATTTAGGTTGTTCCTAATAATTTTATTTGTTTTAGCAGTGGATTATTAATTTAAATTTTTGCTACGAGAAAAAAGTCAAAATTTTATAAGACTAACATAACATATCCGATAAAAAACGTTGAAAGTAAAGGATATGAACCTTCAGAGTCTTATATTATAGGACAAGTATGTCCCGTAGGTTAGAGAGGAGGACGTTCTGACATACATGTATTACGCGCCATTACCCTTTGTTGTATGTATGTCCCGTAGGCTTAAGATGAAGACGTGTCTGACATACATGTATTACGCGCCATAAACCTTTGTTGAATGGTTGTCCCGTAGGCTAGAGAGGAAGACGTGTATGGTATGCATGTATTACGCGCCATAACCCTTTGTTTTATGTATGCCCCGTAGGCTAAAGAGGGGGACATGTCTGATGTGCATGTATTACGCACCATAACCCTTTGTTGTATGTATATCCCGTAGGCAAAAGAGAAGGACGAGTCTGACATGCCTATATTACGCGCCATAATCCTTTGTTGTATGTATGTCCAGACTAGGCTAAAGAGGAGAACGTGCCTGACTTATATGATACAATGTATTTATTTTTACAGATGGCTGTTCCGATCCAGGATATGCTTATGATGAACATAACAAGATATGTATGTCCTTCCCTACTGACACGACCAAAACTTACTATTGGGATGAGGGACAGTCTTACTGTGAAGCAAAAAATGAATCCTTTCTTAGTATAGATGCTGTCCCTAGATTCGTTGTAGCTACAAACATAATAGACATGAGGCCAAGTGAGTAACTTCATTAAGTATTTACCTGAAAATCGAATTTTCAAATATATATGTATAACAGACTCGTAGTCAGTTGGAAATGCGCAATAGAAAACAATATCTTTTTTACCAGTTTCGGGATCAATGAGTCTGTTTTAATGCAAGCTTCCCGTATTCAACTTAGCAGGCTCATGATTTGTAACGACAAACATGCAGTGTCTTCCTCATATATTGTCGTAAATAAAGGCAACAGAAGTATACCGCTGTTCGAAAATCATAAATAGATTGCGGGAAAACAAATCCCGGTTACAATCTAAAACTGGGGGAAACACGTCAACTATAGGAGGAACTACACGAAACAAAACAAAAACAGTATAATGCAACAAGGACAAATTAATGATATAACATACACAAACACGAACTATCAGTTAACAACTGCCATCTTTCTGACATGGAATAAACAGCTCAAACACATCAAACCAATATAAAACAACTGTCATACTGCTGACTTTATACAAACATTTTTTTATGTTGAAAAAAGTGGATTAAACATTGCTCTATAGCTAGCTTAACCTCTCATTGGTATGATAAACGCTCATTATGACAACGATGCGTGACAAAACAAACATACATAATAGTTAAAAATCACAACAACAAAAAAAGAGCAGTCAAAATTGATTTTTTTATAATCTTTATCACTTTATAAAACGAACCAATATTAGACAAGCGATTCATGTTACTATTATCCAATTCTTTTTTGCAATTTGTGGCTTTGCTGATTTCGCAGCAGTGTATGAGCTTTCAATTCAACAGTTACTTTCTTTATGTTATTTTCGAAAAATTGTGTCGTTGCTGCTTTCCCACCAGTGTATGAGCTTTCAATGATGAACAGTTTCTCTCTCCGATGTGGAAAATCACACGATAACCTTTAGTTGTGCACGTACATGTATTTTTATGTTAAAAGCTCTCTTTTTTTTTATTAATTAAGTTCTTTCAATTACAATAATACCAGTTCTCAATATTTTTATACATTTTACTAGTTCTCCATATTTTTATATATTTACACAGTAAACTGATTAACATTTATTTGAATATCCTCAAGCTTTAACAATATTTAATTGACAACGATGTGTGAACAAAACAAACAGGCAAAATAAGTAAATATGTCAAAAGTTTGGGGACAGCAGTCAAGATTGCTTTATTATCTCTATTAATCACTAAAAAACAGATGTGTTTGTAATAAATTCTTTTATACCGAAGCCCTGACTTTTTTTTAATCTTTTATCGGTATTGTAATTAACAATTTGAATTGAATCATAGGTTGCAAGTTGTATGACACATTACAAAGGATCTGCTTACCCTTCCGGAGCACCTGAAATCACCCTTAATTTGAAGTGGGGTTTGTGTTGCTCGTTCTTTAGTTTTCTATTTTGTGTCATGTGTATAATTGTTTGCCTGTTTGTCGTTTTCATTTTTACATGGCATACACGGCGTTGTCGGTGTATTTTCAATTTATGAGTATGACTGTCCCTCTATTATCTTTTCCCCTTTTTTACACCCTTCATTTCCTAGATAGATCTGATGATTTCAAATTACTGTTGTAATGCAACAGTGAGTGATGTCAATATACTTTCGATGAGGTTGTGTACAAAAAAAAAGAAAATTTATAGAAAAAGATAGCATCCCTTGCGATTTACTTTTCTAATGCGAGAGACCATGGTCAAGGTTATGGAATGATTAACGTATTGTATAATCAAAATAAGGCAATCTTAATAATTCGCCACCACACAGAACTGATGATAACTACGCACATTCGTAGATTATTGTGTTATGTTATCAATCGTTGAATATTTTTCTATACTAGTTGTCTTTATTTTATCTTAGAAATGACAGGAATATGTTTTCTGTCTTTGAATAAATAGCATCATAAATGAGGTGCACACTGAATAACCAGCACCCTAATTTTTACATGTATGTTATTTCGAATAGACAGAGAAGAACAACTTGCAGTCATTCCGTATAATATAATTCTAAATTCGATTGAAAACTGGAGTAAATCATGAAAAACGTTGATGACTTCAAGGTCATATGACAAAGTCATATTAATGATTAGCGTCACATTCAAAATGAAAATTTTATTGTATAAATGTCTTCTATATACTAATAAGTAAATGAAAGAAATCATTATATTACAGGGCATGATCTGAGCGTTTATTGGCTCGGTGGGAGAAGAGGTACGGATGGTGTATTTAGATGGATTGATGGAACAGACATGCCAGCGACCAACACGTGGTACTGGTTCAAAGATCCAGCAAATGACCCGACCTGGGACTGCGTAGCGATACACAAATGGGCATTCCAAATGAAGTATTATGTACTTGATTGCGATAGTGTAAAGGGTATTTTTCTTTGTGAAAAGTTTTTGACATAATTTGCCATTTCAGAATGCTGTGTAGTGTTCGTAATTGTATTTGTTTGTCTAACTAAATAACTGTCTGAAGTTTCACGTCTCATGTTGAAATCGTACTGTACGGAACATTGTTTGTATAACTGTCAAACACTAGTCTAATGTTGAAATCGTAGAACGTTGTTGGTTTATAACGATATTTGAAATTTAAAAATCAGACAGAAAATAATAATTTGGAAAGTAAGATTTATTCACTGTCACGTGGGTATATCTATATAACGTTTTTAATAAGTATAGACTATCGTTGAGATGACCAATGACAATCTGTTTATCGCTATTTTACCTATGGCGACGTCGTTAATTTCATTAACATCGGGCACGTGCGGCCTTAGTTTTCTAGTTATAATTTAACATATCACTCTACTGTGCTAACATATCACTCTACTGTGCTAACATATCACTCTACTGTGCTAACATATCACTCTACTGTGCTTACATATCACTATACTGTGCTAACATATCACTCTACTGTACTAACATGGCTCAGTAAGAAAATTATCAGTCAGGACGATCAAATAACATTTCGTAAATTAGCGATTTAAAGTTTTCAGGTTTATCCTTTTGTTGACAGTCTGTGTTTAACGTTTTAATGTATAGTCTTCCATTTAGTGTAACTTGTGTTTATATTAGGGATGTCAAAAGATCTGAAATTTACTACTCGGATACTCGGTCAAGATACTCGAGTACTCGCGAGTACTCGGATGAATCTTAAACGTCTAGCAAAAAGTTTACATTTAAGGTGGGATGCAGTGTTTTTGTTATAACCTTTCATAACCATAAGTCAAACGATTTACAAACATAGCTTGCTCTTCTGGGTTTTGTTTGTGACAATTTCACAATGAATTACAGACCGCCGTTTCTACAAATACCATATCTTTCATAATACCAATCTTTGTTTGTGTACGTGTACATGAACCAAATTTCAATAAAATAAAAAAAATAATATTTGAATATGAGGTCCGACACAGTAGACAATATAAATATATATAATCTGTTCCTGGGTAGTTGGTATTTTTTATGATACGACTTGTTCATTAATTAGTCATCAAGAATATTGGTCTTCAAATTACTTGTGCTTTTTCGTGCCTCTCAGTATTACTTGTTTTGTGTTGATTAGTTTTATTTGGCACCATTCGTTTGTCTGATTTTCTTTTTTTTAGCCACGACGTTTTCAGCAGTTTTTCGACTTTTGAGTTTGAATGCCGCTCTCATATATTCGCCTATCTTTTAATTGTAAATTAAACAATTATAGGTAAATTTCAAATACTGTGTAATCAAATTAATTGAGGTGTTAATCGCATACCAATCACGTTTACATAGAAGTCTTGATTAACAAACAAAAATAAGTTTTACGGCTTGTGTGATGAGTTAATTAGTAATCCATGAAAATATTAATCTATGTACAAACACCGTTAAAAATGTCTCCTATCAGTTGCGTATGGTTTACCGCATGTCACTCTGATTTTGTTCTAAGATGAATTGTTTGATAATATGATATGGTCAACAATTTCCAGACTTTACATTTTTTTTTGTTACAAGTAGTGCACACGAAAACATTCCCTTGGGAGAAAAGAACTTTGCTGGTACTACTATAACATATAGAAGCCTTATGATAAACATATGTATGCTCTTAATTGTTTTATTTAGTTTTACGAATGTGATATTTCAACGCAACTAAAGGGAGTGGAAATGTGAAGAGAACATAATATTTCAAGATGTATAGCAGACAAACGAGTATCCGAGTACTAAAACTGTACTCGAGTACTCGGTCTTCCGATCGAGTACCCGAGTACTCGAGTACTCGTTGCCATCCCTAGTTTATATTTCTAAATTTATAGAATTTCCTATACTTTGACACAATGAAGGTTTTTCTATGATTTTATTAAAAAAAATGATAAACCCTATGGATAACCATCCTTTTTGTGAAGCTACAAGTAGTGTTAATTGTCCTGAGTCTTTTGATTTGTCTAAGCTTTTGATTTTGACGTTTTAATTATGGCTCTAAATCAGCAGTTGTGTCCCATGATAGACGGTATATACGGAAACAGTATCAAGTGTTTGCTGTGTACGACAAGCTCTAAATCAGACATTATCATGATGATTATCAGCTTTTGATTTTGCCATTTGATAAGGGAATTTATGTTTTGGATTAACCTCGGAGATTACAATTGTTTTTAATGTTTTTCATATAAACATGATAAAGATAAGTTAACTATGTAAATGAGAAAATGCTGTATAGTTCCCTTTTCCGGCAACTATTCACCAGGATTATTATAAATGGGTAGTATTCAATTCGCCTTTACAGAAACTAAAGGACAATGGTAATCTCTTTGTTCATACACCAAAATGAAAATAACGTTACGTATTTGGTTGAAATTCCATTGTTTAGTACGTCTTTAACCAATCACACCATTTTGGTGTACGCTTTTGATTTTGAAACAGTGAATTACAGCCAACAACAATAGGCAAACTCAATACCGTATAGTTGATTACAAAAAGGTACCCGACATGACACAATTTACGAAAAACTGATATGACACAATCATGACAATGAAACATATTTGTATTCAAGCGTCACGGATGAGTCTTTTGTAGAAGAAACGCGCGTCTGTCGTATATATAAAATGTTAATCCTGGTATCTATGATGATTTCATTCACAAAGTCTACAGAAAATATCCTCTTGGGCGTTAATGAGCATTCGACGAAAATTATTGATACTTTGTAAAAATGTTCAAATAGCAGTTGAAATTAATGTTCAGATGAAATATATCTCAAACCATTAGACAATATTGTTGCCGTAATTTTTTACGACTGAAATTTCACTTCTATTCATAACTCTACATAGGCTATTAAACAAGATGCTATTGGTATCACATACCTTCACTTACTTTGTTAATTGTACGAACTTTGTTTGCGCTTTTGAATTATTCAATGATATTTTTTTAAATGGATTGCAGTGTCCATACTTAAAGATTACATTTAACACTGACAGAAGACAATACACATTTCCTTTTAGAATACATTATACTTGATTGACATTTCCGTTTGAATCTGAGTTAACAATAAAATTGAGGATTCACTTAACGTCATAATCTGATAATGTCTTATTAAAACATCCAAGGTGCCAACATCTTAAATCTCTTTGATAAAACAGTGATTGTAAATGACACTGTTTATTACTTCAACAAAAGACTCATCTATGACAAGAAAATCTTAGAAAACATAATTTCTAAACGCAAATATATAATCTCTATTCTCTACAATGCTATTGTTTTTTGAAAGATATACAACATCATGCAATGAACAGTCACACAATACAATGTATTGTTGGTGACCTTCTGTTGTTGTTTTTTTTTTATTTGTACGGGTTGTTGTCTCTTTGACACATTCCCCATTTCTATTCTCAATTGTATAACTCTATACAAACATTCATTACACGTTCAATTTTGATTTCTCCTTGAAATCAACATAATAGTAATGCTTTATTTGCCATATTTTTTAATAATTGTACAGGTTAAAAATGTCTATTTTGAAATTACCAAGAAACTAAGGTTTTAAATCCATATGGCAAAGATGACTTACGACGAAATTGACTATTAATTCTAGCATTTTTGTTATAAAGCTCTTCAACGGTTTCGGTACTCGTGCATCAAATGAGTATATAAGCGTTCATAATGAAATCAATGTAAATCCATAAACGTGCTTCTGACGCATGGAATTATTTAACGCGTTGTTGTCTTTTTTTCTAAATAAAGTATGGTCTACTTATTCTTTTGGTACACATGATGCCAACCCCTTCTGTTTGTGTTGAAAAGGGAAATTTTTCCTCTTTATTAAGTGTATAGTTTTAAAATTGAGAATACCGTTAACAATATATACAGTTTAATGAACATATGTTTTTAAATACAAAATATATGATGAATATTTGATTATATAATATTTTAGGGTTATCAATATCAAAAATGAGGTCATTTAAAAAAAAATTCCTCTTTTCAAAACTTTGATTTTTTCGAAATAATAAGGATTTCTTATCCTAGGCATTAATTACCTTAGCCGTATTTGCCACAAACTTTTGGAATTTCGAATCCTCGATGTTTTTCAACTTTGTACTTGTTTGGCTTTATAACTATTTTAATCTGAGCGTCACTGATTACTCTTATTTAGACGAAGCGCGCGGCTGGCGTACTAAATTATAATCCTGGTACTTTATGTTTTATCATTTGATTATTCTGTTTATAAACAATAAATACTGATGATTTGATTGTATTGGCATAACAATTGTAATTTAGTGATTAATTGGACATCTCCACAAGGAGCAGCACCTACAGCAACACAAACACACATAGAGCATGTGACCAACACATGAGATGATAGACATGTATTTATCGACGTTCATTGTTTTGTTTTTGATATTTCAATAGTTATCAAAGGTACCAGGATTATGATTTAGTAATGTGTTTTTATATCTTCATTTGTTATCAAACTCAAATGTTTTTTATCAATTATCTGGTGTATCAACATATTCTTTCAGAATCGATAGAAAATTTCGATCTTTGTTTATCCTTTTTTTTATTTCAATGTTCATGCACACTTGCGCTGGCCAGTTGCTGCATAACTATACAGAGAAAATGTGCGGTGACCTATCATTTGTATTATATTTCTTAACATATATCAGTATATATTACGTTTTGTCAAAGTATGAACACATTCTATCATTTTTAGTAATGATTTCAATGCCACCTTAAGCTTCGATGTTTTTTTTTTTTATTTATAAATTCAGTTTGATTTGCAATGATGTAAAATCATCGTTTTTACTTTGAAAAAAATAAGTCAGATAACACTGAAAATAAAAACGACATATACAAAAATGTAGCACAAAACTCTTTTCTTCAACAACTTGTTTTCTCTGAAAAACATCTTAGCATTCGAATTGAAAGTGCACTGGTTTTATTACTGGTTACAACGTATTCAATTTCAAAAACATGCAAATGTAAAATGTCTATTTTATACAATTTAAATCGCAGAATGTTTATTAAGTTAATTTGAAGGTCAGTTGTAAATTATCAGCTAATTATAAAGGTTCAATGATATTTGGTACGTTAACTATTACTAATTTAACATGACTTTTTACTGTTGACTGCGCTATTACTTTGTTAATAATGATACATTGTAAACTAAAGGTGATATGATTTCAAAATATTCTTTAGAATTGTACGAATGATTCATCTTTAATTCATAGCCCTTAAATACTTTTTCATAGAATTTTAGAAGCTACAAGAACATCTCGTCTAATAGTCAAAGCTCTTGCATACAATGGATTTTTTTTAAACTCGTGGACATGAACCTTACAAAATTCTTTTTTTTTTGTCCCCTTTCAGAATCAATATATCACTTCCATGTATAAACAAGGAAGTATGGTCCGGTCGATTAAAGGTCAAATGTAAATCATGTTGATGATAAGCTAGCTGTTATAATACTTGTTACGTTAACAATCACTAAATTGACATGATTTTTACTTCTGACTGGGTGATTACTTTGTTAATATTGATACATTGTTAACTATAAGTTATGTGATTTCTAAATATTGTTTAGAATAGTACGGATTAGTTAATGCTTTTGTTTATAGATTTCAATCATTTTCATTGACTATTATAAACTATAAAGAATATAGTGGAATAAATTAATCACTTGCATACATTTGCTTATACTTAACTTAACTAATAGATATCGACCAACCGACAGTTTCCTTATCCTTGCTAGATATCGACCAACCGACAGGTTTCCTTATCCTTGATAGATATCGACCAACCGACAGGTTTCCTTATCCTTGATAGATATCGACCAACCGACAGTTTCCTTATCCTTGCTAGATATCGACCAACCGACAGTTTCCTTATCCTTGATAGATATCGACCAACCGACAGTTTCCTTATCCTTGATAGATATCGACCAACCGACAGGTTTCCTTATCCTTGATAGATATCGACCAACCGACAGTTTCCTTATCCTTGCTAGATATCGACCAACCGACAGTTTCCTTATCCTTGATAGGTATCGACCAACCGACAGTTTCCTTATCCTTGATAGATATCGACCAACCGACAGTTTCCTTATCCTTGCTAGATATCGACCAACCGACAGTTTCCTTATCCTTGATAGATATCGACCAACCGACAGTTTCCTTATCCTTGATAGATATCGACCAACCGACAGGTTTCCTTATCCTTGATAGATATCGACCAACCGACAGTTTCCCTATCCTTGCTAGATATCGACCAACCGACAGTTTCCTTATCCTTGATAGGTATCGACCAACCGACAGTTTCCTTATCCTTGATAGATATCGACCAACCGACAGTTTCCTTATCCTTGCTAGATATCGACCAACCGACAGTTTCCTTATCCTTGATAGATATCGACCAACCGACAGTTTCCTTATCCTTGATAGATATCGACCAACCGACAGGTTTCCTTATCCTTGATAGATATCGACCAACCGACAGTTTCCCTATCCTTGATAGATATCGACCAACCGACAGTTTCCTTATCCTTGATAGATATCGACCAACCGACAGGTTTCCTTATCCTTGCTAGATATCGACCAACCGTCAGGTTTCCTTATCCTTGCTAGATATCGACCAACCGACAGTTTCCTTATCCTTGCTAGATATCGACCAACCGTCAGGTTTCCTTATCCTTGCTAGATATCGACCTACCGACAGGTTTCCTTATCCTTGCTAGATATCGACCAACCGACAGGTTTCCTTATCCTTGCTAGATATCGACCAACCGACAGGTTTCCTTATCCTTGCTATATATCGACCAACCGACAGGTTTCCTTATCCTTGCTAGATATCAACCAACCGTCAGCTATACCTTTGACAACTGAAGCATCGTTTCTGATTCGGATGTTCATTTTCACAATATTAGAAATTCAACCAGTTCAGGAAATCTTTAAACAAGTGATAAAATCAAATGGTAAAAATTTTAAGCCAAACGGGTACCCAAACATTGAGACAACGGATTGAATGAGGTAAATTAGATTTTATTATTTAAATGATTTCACAGACTTGATGAATAAAGGAAAGAATACTAGTAGATAACCGCTGTTCAATACTCATTGTTCGATCAATACAGAAACAATCCTGGTAACAAACTAATACCCTGAAATACACCAACCACGAACGGAAATTTGACAACAGAAATACTCAACTATAACAAAAACAAACGCGACATTCATTGAAATTGACTATACAAACTGTTGTTTCCTGGCATTATACATAACATTTCAAGGAAACAACTGGTGATTTAAACCTGGTTGTATGGCTAGCCAATTCTCCTGCTTACATTGTATATGAATAAAATATAAATACTTCTACAAAGACAATATTACGTGACATGAATACAGTATAAATGAACCTTAGAATATGCATAATAAAGAAATAAATAGATGAAAAAATATTAGTACAACAAAAAAATGTAAACCACACAATAACAACAGGCACCTTCCTTGAATTAACGACAGGTCACCTGGACACCACACGCGAAGTATAAACTGTGCGTCACACTAATGTATTAACGGATCTGGAATCTGATGTACAGTAGTTGTCGTTTGTTTATGTAATATATACGTGTTTCTCGTTTCTCGTTTTGTTTATATAGATTAGACCGTTGGTTTTCCCGTTTGAATGGTTTTACACTAGTTATTTTGGGGCCCTTTATAGCTTGTTGTTCGGTGTGAGCCAAGGCTCCGTGTTGAAGGCCGTACTTTAACCTATAATGGTTTAATTTTTGAATTGTTGTTTGGATGGAGAGTTGTCTCATTGGCACTCACACCACATCTTCCTATATCTAACACCACCAAAAAGCTATCTTTCTCTACATAGACACCCGTTTTTTGGTGCGTTTTTTTTTTTGGGGGGGGGGGGGAGTTTATGTCAAAAATTTATAAATACCTTGTATTCCAAAAGTCATCGACTATTGATATACTTTTTTGATCCCAATATTGATAACATTCAACATTTGTAGTGAAGGAAGTTCGCTGCTCTGTGTCAATATAGCAAGCTGATTAAAATTCTGATGTACATTGATAGAATTTTAATAAAAGAGCCAGAAAAGCAAAAAAAGGAACGGTCTGTGTGGTTGTTGATTTTTAAATATGGCTTTTTTAACTATACGTAAGGAAACTATGAAAATAATGGTTTATTGCTCAAATTATTTAAATGACACTACACAATAAAAGCAGATGACTTCGAATATCTGACAAAAGTATGAAACAAAAGTAGCTAACATCCTTAACAAAAGTATGATACAAGAGTAGCTAACATCCTTAACAAAAGTATGAAACAAGAGTAACTAACATCCTTAACAAATGTATGAAACAAGAGTAACTAACATCCTTAACAAAAGTATGAAACAAGAGTAGCTAACATCCTTAACAAAAGTATGAAACAAGAGTAACTAACATCCTTAACAAAAGTATGAAACAAAAGGAGTAACTAACATCCTTAACAAAAGTATGAAACAAGAGTAACTAACATCCTTAACAAAAGTATGAAACAAGAGGAGTAACTAATATCCTTATCAAAAGTATGAAACAAGAGTAGCTAACATCCTTAACAAAAGTATAAAACAAGAGTAGCTAACATCCTTAACAAAAGTATGAAACAAGAGTACCTAACATCCTTAACAAAAATATGAAACAAGAGTAGTAACTAACATTCTTAACAAAAGTATGAAATAAGAGTAGCTAACATCCTTAACAAAAATATGAATCAAGAGTAACTAACATCCTTAACAAAAGTATGAAACAAGAGTAACTAACATCCTTAACAAAAGTATGAAACAAGAGTAGCTAACATCCTTAACAAAAGTATGAAACAAGAGGAGTAACTAACATTCTTAACAAAAGTATGAAACAATAGGAGTAACTAACATTCTTAACAAAAGTATGAAACAAGAGTAGCTAACATCCTTAACAAAAGTATGAAACAAGAGTAGCTAACATCCTTAACAAAAGTTTGAAACAAGAGTAGCTAACATTCTTAACAAAAGTAGGAAACAAGAGTAGCTAACATTCTTAACAAAAGTAGGAAACAAGAGTAACTAACATCCTTAACAAAAGTATGAAACAAGAGTAACTACATCCTTAACAAAAGTATGAAACAAGAGTAACTAACATTCTTAACAAAAGTATGAAACAAGAGTAGGTAACATCCTTAACAAAAGTATGAAACAAGAGTAGGTAACATCCTTAACAAAAGTATGAAACAAGAGTAGCTAACATCCTTAACAAAAGTATGAAACAAGAGTAACTAACATCCTTAACAAAAGTATGAAACAAGAGTAGCTAACATCCTTAACAAAAGTATGAAACAAGAGGAGTAACTAACATTCTTAACAAAAGTATGAAACAAGAGGAGTAACTAACATTCTTAACAAAAGTATGAAACAAGAGTAGCTAACATCCTTAACAAAAGTATGAAACAAGAGTAACTAACATTCTTAACAAAAGTATGAAACAAAAGTAACTAACATCCTTAACAAAAGTATGAAACAAGAAGAGCTAATATCCTTAACAAAAGTATGAAACAAGAGTAGCTAACATCCTTAACAAAAGTATGAAACAAGAGTAACTACATCCTTAACAAAAGTATGAAACACGAGTAACTAACATCCATAACAAAAGTATCAAACAAGAAGAGCTAACATCCTTAACAAAAGTATGAAACAAGAGGAGTAACTAACATCCTTAACAAAAGTATGAAACAAGAGTAACTACATCCTTAACAAAAGTATGAAACAAGAGTAACTACATCCTTAACAAAAGTATGAAACAAGAGTAGCTAACATCCTTAACAAAAGTATGAAACAAGAGTAACTAACATCCTTAACAAAAGTATGAAACAAGAGTAACTACAACCGTAAAAAAAGTATGAAACAAGAGTAACTACAACCTTAAAAAAAGTATGAAACAAGAGGAGTAACTAACATCCTTAACAAAAGTATGAAACAAGAGTAACTACAACCTTAAAGAAAGTATGAAACAAGAGGAGTAACTAACATTCTTAACAAAAGTATGGAACAAGAGTAACTAACATCGTTAACAAAGGTATGAAACAAGAGTAACTAACATCCTTAACAAAAGTATGAAACAAGAGTAACTAACATCCTTAACAAAAGTATGAAACAAGAGTAGCTAACATCCTTAACAAAAGTATGAAACAAGAGTAGCTAACATTCTTAACAAAAGTATGAAACAATAATAGCTAACATCCTTAACAAAAGTATGAAACAAGAGTAGCTAACATCCTTAACAAAAGTATGAAACAAGAGTAGCTAACATCCTTAACAAAAGTAGGAAACAAGAGTAGCTATCATCATTAACAAAAGTATGAAACAAGAGTAGCTAACATTCTTAACAAAAGTATGAAACAAGAGTAACTAACATTCTTAACAAAAGTATGAAACAAGAGTAGCTAACATCCTTAACAAAAGTATGAAACAAGAGTAGCTAACATCCTTAACAAAAGTATAAAACAAGAGTAGCTAACATCCTTAACAAAAGTAGGAAACAAGAGTAGCTATCATCATTAAAAAAAGTATGTAACAAGAGTAGCTAACATCCTTAACAAAAGTATGAAACAAGAGTAGCTAACATTCTTAACAGAAGTATGAAACAAGAGTAACTAACATCCTTAACAAAAGTTTGAAACAAGAGTAGCTAACATCCTTAACAAAAGTATGAAACAAGAGTAACTAACATTCTTAACAAAAGTATGAAACAAGAGTAGCTAACATCCTTAACAAAAGTATGAAACAAGAGTAGCTAACATCCTTAACAAAAGTATAAAACAAGAGTAGCTAACATCCTTAACAAAAGTATGAAACAAGAGTAGCTAACATTCTTAACAAAAGTATGAAACAAGAGTAACTAACATTCTTAACAAAAGTATGAAACAAGAGTAGCTAACATCCTTAACAAAAGTCTGAAACAAGAGTAGTAACTAACATTCTTAACAAAAGTATGAAACAAGAGTAGCTAACATCCTTAACAAAAGTATGAAACAAGAGTAGCTAACATCCTTAACAAAAGTATGAAACAAGAGTAGCTAACATTCTTAACAAAAGAATGAAACAAGAGTAACTAACATTCTTAACAAAAGTATGAAACAAGAGTAGCTAACATCCTTAACAAAAGTATGAAACAAGAGTAGTAACTAACATCCTTAACAAAAGTATAAAGCAAGAGTAGCTAACATCCTTAACAAAAGTATGAAACAAGAGTAGCTAACATTCTTAACAAAAGTATGAAACAAGAGTAACTAACATTCTTAACAAAAGTATGAAACAAGAGTAGCTAACATCCTTAACAAAAGTATGAAACAAGAGTAGCTGACATCCTTAACAAAAGTATGAAACAAGAGTAGCTAACATTCTTAACAAAAGTATGAAACAAGAGTAGCTAACATCCTTAACAAAAGTATGAAACAAGAGTAGCTAACATCCTTAACAAAAGTATGAAACAAGAGTAGCTAACATCCTTAACAAAAGTAGGAAACAAGAGTAGCTATCATCATTAACAAAAGTATGAAACAAGAGTAGCTAACATTCTTAACAAAAGTATGAAACAAGAGTAACTAACATTCTTAACAAAAGTATGAAACAAGAGTAGCTAACATCCTTAACAAAAGTATGAAACAAGAGTAGCTAACATCCTTAACAAAAGTATAAAACAAGAGTAGCTAACATCCTTAACAAAAGTAGGAAACAAGAGTAGCTATCATCATTAAAAAAAGTATGTAACAAGAGTAGCTAACATCCTTAACAAAAGTATGAAACAAGAGTAGCTAACATTCTTAACAGAAGTATGAAACAAGAGTAACTAACATCCTTAACAAAAGTTTGAAACAAGAGTAGCTAACATCCTTAACAAAAGTATGAAACAAGAGTAGCTGACATTCTTAACAAAAGTATGAAACAAGAGTATCTACTACCTTAAAAAAAACTTTTAGAATATTTGATTCTCAATGATTCGTACTGTATCATGCCTGGCTGACCCTTTCGTCGAGATTACACGATTCTCATATTTGATCGATTTTTCCTTTTCGTTTATTCAATTGTACTTGAATGGAGAAGAACAATCGTCACAAGTAAATTCCCAAGAAGTTCATAAACAACACCTCATTGAAGAACTACAAAATTAAAAACAAGGGAACTTTACAAAAAAAGACATTCAAACTCGTTAGTAGCGACAAAGATGGAAAATTTCATGGCAAAACTAATATATAAATACGACAAAAAGACAACCACTATAACAAAAAGACTGAAGCATATATGTCTTTTTGGGGAAAAGAAAATACTTTCAAATTATATTCGTTCTTCAGTACAAATTCAGAGTTTGTAGTAATATATGTTTTGATTCTTTAAACATTGTTCACTCTCAATATTCACTTTATCATACACACATCATAGATATTAAGATTAAGATATTGTATATGGGTCAGACATCTGATTCCTCTGCAAATAACTCGTCGATAAAGTACGCAGATGTAGAGCAGTTATCTTGTATGTCCTTCGTGTTCTTTCAGATGATAAAATAATCATGTAATTTTTCTATTTTTATCAAATGTTAGCCATATTTTTTCTTAATGTAAGCACGTTTGGATTATTCTTTTTTAAACTCACTGTACAAAAAAAAAACGAAATGGATAGATTAGCATGATTATAGAGCTACTCATTATATGACCACTTCATAGACATTGATGAATATAAGTATTAATGCGAAAAGAAATAGATTACCAACAATATTTAATTAAGAGAAAAATTCAAAGGGAAAGTATAATAGAATCAAATTGTAAAATCAAAAGCTCAAACACATCAAACAAATGGATAACAACTGTCATAATCCTGACTTAGTATATGCATTTTCTCATGTAGAAAAAGATGGATTGAACGAAAGATGTTTATGAAAGAGAAATGGTGATACATCATACTATAGAAGAAAATATTAATGAAATTAAAAACCAATTGTTCAGAGAACAATTGAAGGTCTTTCCATCAAAACAATGTATTTTGATATGAAAAGTTGTGAAACTAAGTTTAAAATGTCATTTCAATCGTCAAATGATAGCTCCTGGTAAGCTGATTCCAAAAATATATTGTTTCCATACATTTTTTTTAAATAAGGGAGATAATTTGTTACTTCCGGTTTGAAAAATGTTACTTCCGATTATATTTGAATATTTACTTGACACTAATTCCAAAAATATCTGGTTCTTTATACTTTTATATGTATAAAGTACAAAAAAATATCTACTTCCGGTTTACAAAAGGTCACTTCCTGTTGTTTTTTTCAAGGTTAAATGGTTTGAAACCTTTTTCTAAAAGTTGTATATCTTTATCATGTATACATAAAGAATAAAAACAAAGGTCAAAATCTAGAACGTCAAATTAAGCTATGACCTTGAGATCAATTTCAAGGTCATACACCAAGGACCTCAAATCAAAAGACCATAGGTCTTAATTATATTTAGTTAATGAGTTATATCACCAAACGCGTATTTTTAAATACAAGAGGGGAGAAAACTCCCATTTACATTCAACGTACGCTTGCAATCAAAATTTACATCTTACGACATGTCGCAACTAACAATTTAGTAAAAATAATTTGTTGATATCTTATACAGTCTTTGGATATAAGTGAAAATAAGCCAAATTCAAATATTAGAATATGACCTTGACCTTTGACCTTGACCTAATTTTCATTTTTTGGGACCAAGGACCTCAAATCAAAAGATCCTAGGTCTCTATCACTTATGATTTATAAGATAGAAATTCATATCACTTATATCAGATGCATAAGGGGAAATAACTCTCAAATGGAGGGGTCATATCGCTTCGGTCAAAATAGGACAAATCATGCCAAGGATATAACGAGCAATTTTGTAAAATAAATTTGTCATAATCTTTTACGGTTGCGAAGGAGATGCGCTAACAAGGAAAACAGTGTTTGGGGAGATAACTCCTACAAAGAAAAGTATTCGTTTACGCAGGGTAAATTTCAAAAGCGCATAAACTGTTCGATATCATATACCAAATATCTAAGCGACTTATTGCGAAACAAATGTTTATCGCAAGAACAAAATTAGGCGGAAGAAAAAAAAAAAAAAAATAATCAGAAGAAAAACAATAGGTCTTTCCACAGAAAAGTGGAAAGACCTAATTATAATATTTTGTTGTGTAGGGTACACGTTTTCTTTTTGTCACTTCTTTTTATGTAGAAAAGTGATACGTCTTTTTATAACGATATTCATAAAATTAAGGAAGAAAGAATACAGTGGCTGACTCAAAACTTAAATTACAATCATTCGTAGAGACCAGTGTCGTTACTAGGATTTAGATACATTCATCACTCATGCAAACAGCATACCTTCAACTATCAAATTTACTCATGGTACTCTGGCTTCCTCCATCAATAAAAATTGGCCGCCACAAAAAAGCCTAAATGCGGTTCTTGGAGGTGGCGTTAAAACGACAAAAATAAAATAAAATTTACTCATGAGAAATCTAAATCCAAAATCAACTTCATCGTCACTTTCAGATCGCCCACAGATGGCCACATATCTACTTATTTATATTCTTAGCCAACTGACCCCATCAATATCTGTCCCCTGAAAGTGTCCATTCTGCTCCTCATCTTACTATGAACATACCGTACAGCAAGGCAGTTAGAGTCAAGCGTATTTGTTCTAACACCGACACAACTAAAAAACAAGTACGTCAACTTGAACCACGAGAAGGGGCTACAAACCTGAAATATCATATAAAATTCAAAAAGCGGAAACAATTTCAATGAGTAAATTGTTAGAATACTAAGATAAAAAGAAAATAAAAAGGACTCCATGTGTTCTTACTTACCAAACCTCTTGAATAATGTTCAGAAAATTCAGCAAAAAAGAATAAACTTACATTACATCCATAGAGACAAGTGTCTTACCGTCTTGTCTCTATGGATATGACCTCCCTTTACATAAATATTCCACATGCTGATGGCATTGATGCATGTAAAGAAGTGTGAAATGCCAGATCACTGAAATTTTAACGTACTGAATGACTGGGCAAAATGCTCACGCTTGTACAAAAAAAAACTTCACTTTTAATGTAGATAATAATTGAACGGCTATGGGCACCAAAATCTCCATCATATGCCAACATATTAATGGGAAAATAAGAAAACAGCTAATTGAATCTTCCACTGAAAAACCGTTTTCATGGTTTAGATTTTTGGATGATATGCATATGAAATGAAATATAAGTGACTAGGATTTCGAAACATTCATCTTTCATGCCAGCAGCATACATCTGTGTACCAAATTTACTCATGAGAAATCTAAATCCAAAATCAACTTCATCGAAACTTCCAGCTGGCTCACAGATGGCAACATATCTACAGATCTATATATTATTTTAGTATATTGATAAAATACAGAAATTACTGATTATTTAACAAAAAACAGTTTGTGTTTATCTTTTATAACAAAAAAGTTATGTCTTTCTTTCGAAAAAGAAATTACGTCCACAAATCTGAATTTCGAGCAAATATACAAAATTTCGACCTCATTTTACACAAAAAGTAGCACATGAAGGTATATTTTTTTTTACATATTTGATTTAATCAGGTAAAAAATAGCCTATATGCAAATTTTCATAAACTTGTAAATACAGGATCAAAACTGTATCGTATGCCCTTAACAAAAGTATGAAACAAGAGGAGTAGCTAACATTCTTAACAAAAGTATGAAATAAGAGTAGCAAACATCCTTAACAAAAGTAAGAAACAAGAGTAACTAACATCCTTAACAAAGGTATGAAACAAGAGTAGCTAACATCCTTAACAAAATTAAGAAACAAGAGTACCTAACATCCTTAACAATAGTATGAAACAAGAGTAACTACAACCTTAAAAAAAAACTTAAAGAATGTTTGGTTCTCAATGATTCGTATTGTATCATGCCTGGCTGACCCTTTCGTCGAGATGTAAAGAAGTGTGAAATGCCAGACCAGTGAAATTTTAACGTACTGAATGACTGGGCAAAATGCTCACGCTTGTACAAAAAAACCTTCTCTTTTAATGTAGATAATAATTGAACGGCTATGGGCACCAAAATCTCCATCCTATGCCAACATATTAATGGGAATATAAGAAAACAGCTACTTGAATCTTCCACTGAAAAACCGTTTTCATGGTTTAGATTTTTGGATGATATGCATATGAAATGAAATATAAGTGACTAGGATTTCGAAACATTCATCGTTCATTCCAGCAGCATACATCCGTGTACCAAATTTACTCATGAGAAATCTAAATCCAAAATCAACTTCATCGAAACTTCCAGCTGGCTCACAGATGGCAACATATCTACAGATCTATATATTATTTTAGTATATTTATAAAATACAGAAATTACTGATTATTTAACAAAAAAACAGTTTGTGTTTATCTTTTATAACAAAAAAGTTATGTCTTTCTTTCGAAAAAGAAATTACGTCCACAAATCTGAATTTCGAGCAAATATACAAAATTTCGACCTCATTTTACACAAAAAGTAGCACATGAAGGTATATTTTTTTTTACATATTTGATTTAATCAGGTAAAAAATAGCCTATATGCAAATTTTCATGAACTTGTAAATACAGGATCAAAACTGTATCGTATGCCCTTAACAAAAGTATGAAACAAGAGGAGTAGCTAACATTCTTAACAAAAGTATGAAATAAGAGTAGCTAACATCCTTAACAAAAGAAAGAAACAAGAGTACCTAACATCCTTAACAAAAGTATGAAACAAGAGTAACTACAACCTTAAAAAAAAACTTAAAGAATGTTTGGTTCTCAATGATTCGTATTGTATCATGCCTGGCTGACCCTTTCGTCGAGATGTAAAGAAATGTGAAATGCCAGACCAGTGAAATTTTAACGTACTGAATGACTGGGCAAAATGCTCACGCTTGTACAAAAAAACTTCACTTTTAATGTAAATAATAATTGAACGGCTATGGGCACCAAAATCTCCATCATATGCCAACATATTAATGGGAAAATAAGAAAACAGCTAATTGAATCTTCCACTGAAAAACCGTTTTCATGGTTTAGATTTTTGGATGATATGCATATGAAATGAAATATAAGTGACTAGGATTTCGAAACATTCATCGTTCATGCTAGCAGCATACATCCGTGTACCAAATTTACTCATGAGAAATCTAAATCCAAAATCAACTTCATCGAAACTTCCAGCTGGCTCACAGATAGCAACATATCTACAGATCTATATATTATTTTAGTATATTGATAAAATACAGAAATTACTGATTATTTAACAAAAAACAGTTTGTGTTTATCTTTTATAACAAAAAAGTTATGTCTTTCTTTCGAAAAAGAAATTACGTGGCAACAGATGGCAACATATCTACAGATCTATATCATAATCCCACTGACACCTCCAATATCTGTCCCCTATAAATTGTCATGCTGCTCATCTTTCTAAAAATAATACTAAAAGGACGCTATGTGTTCTTGCTGACAAATCATCTCTCAGAAATAGCGATTGTATCATTCGTAAGCATTTAAAAACAAGTGAAAATAAATCGAAACTATCCAAGATCTTTCCCGAGCCTCCAATTATAGCTTTCAGACACCCCAATAGTCAGCGCAACCTGTTGGTGCGGGCTAAATAGAATCTGATAATATAAAGACTTCTGGAGAATGTCGTTCGGGTAAAGAAAAAAGCTGCAAACAAAATATTTATCAACGTTTTACAGTAAGGCAACCAGAAATAACTATAAGTTATAACTTCATGGCCTCCAATATGTTGGTGAATCAAAGCAGCCTTTCCACAAACGCCTTAATGGTTATAGTAGTGATATCTCTAAGAAGCCACTTCACTCAGTTTCTCAGCATTTCAGACAGTCGGGTACAGACTTGATGACTTAAACCGCATGGTAATCCTATTGATTGAACAGAACACAGACAGGTTTGGAAAAGCTTTTGAATAAGGAAATAAATGTACATCATCCAAACGCCACCAATAAGAAAGACTTATTTCGGAGTTTAATATGACGTCCATTATCACTGTACTAGTAAACATATTTTTGAGGGGCAAGCTGAAGGACGACTACGGGTACGGGAGTTTCTCGCTACATTGAAGACCTATTGGTGGCCTTCGGCTGTTGTCTGTTCTATGGTCGGGTTGTTGTCGTTTTGACACATTCCCCGTTTCCTTTCTCAATTCTATTAGTTTTGTTTTCACTCATTTATGGGTGTAAATATACGCAGTCACGTATATCGAATTTTGTTTAATTCATATGATTCTTATATCGTTCAAGATTATTGATTTAAATTAATAGACTAGAACTAACCTGTATTAATCTTTTTACACATACAATCATTATTAAATTATTGACACTTACAAAAGGCTATTTGTTAAGTCGGACATTTTGTCAATACGATTTCAAATATATTCGTATAATTCCATGTTGTATTAGTAACATTGTGCAAATTTCTTTACTTATATATTTTTTCCTTATCTGCACAGTATGTTCCATTCTAGACGATCCGGTACATAGTGAATTTGCTGGTTAGTTCTTTTTATCGCCTTTTATATAGATAAATTCAAAATGTATGTAAGCTGCTTAAATGCATTGAAAAAATGAGAATATAAACAATAAGTTTTTGCCCATGTGTAAAACATAGTTTGTGCTTATTAGAACTACATATAGCAATTGTAAGAGGAGAACATTGTTTGATATTAACGTGAAAACAATGGTCGGATTTCATAATTTTAATGAAGCTATTTCAACATTACTTTTGATTCATCAGTAATAGTAAAAATCAAACAAAAATACAAATTATTAAATCCTTATTTTAAAACATATAAATCACAACTAATTTATTGACATTCAAAAAGCGATTCCTGGTAGGTCTTACCCTTTCCATAATAATTACTCGACACTGAAAGAAAAAAACAGTGAAATTTTAGAAGTAAATAACGTATAAATGAAAAAAACATAGATGAAACATATAAAAAAGTGAAATTAAGGTTAGCGTTAACAAAATCGACAAAACATTCTATAAAGCAACATTGATTGTTTAACCAAAGTTAACCAAGACTTACACTAGTAAATCGCGTAATCACAAAGTACTTATAAGACGTTAAAAAGCTGTCAACAACAAATAAATCAAAAGTATAGACGACAATTCGAACAAGAAAAACGAGTTTCACATTCCTAAATGTACAACGCTTTCAAACGCGTCATATCAGCACATTCAAATAAAAAACTTAATATATTCATGTCTAGCTCTTGATAAAAGAGATAAAAAAAAAAAAAAGAGGTGCAGGATACCAAATTGAAATAAAAAGTCGAAAATTAACTGACAGTGCAATGTAACATAACAAAGGTAAACAACAGTATACAAACACGAAACCGATGACTAAAAGTTGACCTTCACAAATCCATCCCAATTATCTGATACCCGATGCATAGTTATCTCGAGAACTACGAACGATCTTACTTTTAGAAAGTTATAAAAACATATCATTCGCATTTTTATATATCATAAAGAGATTCGAGTGTATTCATCTTGTCCTTTTGAGAAATATTTAACCTACTTACACACGCATACAGCGTTGAATGTTTCGTAATATTTCTGAATAAATGTTTATTTGAATACATTTTTAGAAAAATCTTACTTTTGTTCACATATGAATCTGTATATGTAGCTACAGTAAATATCAACCCATTCGAAGCCGAAGGCAGGTAGCCCCATACGAAGGCAGTCTTCTCTATCAGTATTACTTGGTTCTTTCTCAGACCAATCAGTAAATGTAAATGTTGTCTGACTTCTAACCCACATCCAATTACCTTCAGTTTGTGCGTCACTTCCACCTAGCCAGTACGCTACAATAATTATTCATAGTTAATACATGTTAAACAACGACAAATAATTTTCACATTATTAAAATAATGTAGAACATTATAGATGCAACATTGATATGGTAAACATGGTTAAGAACAATCAAGTTCCAGCTTTGCATGGTATTCTTATCAACAAATAACTTAAACAATAAAATATGTCATGCGTATTTCTTCTATGAGTGTATGATAACGTATTGATTTACTCTAAATTCCTCTTTTTTTCGTCGGTACCAATTTTTGTGGATTTTTAATTTGATGGTTTTGCCACGCTCTTTTTACAATCCTATAGAAAGTTGGTCATTCGTTGAACATGTTATTTCATGGTTCACTTTTATTCACGAAATCTACGAACACAAGTATCCAACGAATAATAATAAACCCACAGTACCGAAAAACGACATATTCGTAAACTATCATTTAGCCACAATTTTGGCATCATGTAGAGATAATAAACTTTATGATATGCATAAATTATTCGTATCAATCAATATAGATACTTTGCTAGTCTTGTATGATTTTTTCATTTTAGTTTCTTGTGTATATTTCTGAGTTTATTATGATGCCAATTATGCACTGAACTAGTATGCTTTTTTGGTTTAGGGACCAGCTAAAGTTCACCGCCGGGTGGGGGATCTTCGCTGTATACAAAAGTTTTTTTAGTTTTTGAAAGAAAAGTAAAATGTGTCAGTTAATTTACATAAATTAAAGTAAAAATATGCAAATTAAACAAATCGCGAACGAACTCACTTTGTATCAATACAAATAAAACAGTTACTTTATATTGTGATTGCATTTTATTTTTATATAGATATGATATTTTATAAATACATACTGTGGACGCATCAATTTTCGTGAATAATGGAAAACTTGCATGTTCGTGGCCTTTTAATTTTGTTGTTTTGTCAACGTCTTTAAACAAGCCTTTAACACTATGTCATTCGTTGAATATTTAACTTCGTGGATCACCTTAACCTATGAAAGCCACGGAAATTGGTATGTAACGAGAACTAATGAATCCACAGTATTTGTTTTCAAAAATGTGCAGTATTTCCATAGCATTCAATATACATACTTTGCCAATATACAGTTGCTACATTTTAAAAAAAGTCGTATTCCAAACTAGAACCGACTTCTACTAGCCTACTACCATAGTTATACTCGCACGTCAACTTTAACAAAAAACAAAGTCTATTAAGTCTACTTATCACAGGTCATTCATATCGCCTTATGTTATGCATAAATTATAATTAGTTCGTCTTCTATAGATAATCATAAACTATGAAACATATAAACAAAACATTTAAATGCATAATAGTCACATATACATAGTAGGTTCTTATTATCTAAAAAGGTTCCATGAAATTTTGTGTTGTGTAGTTTCAGAGAAGTTGCGATATAAAAAACACAGGACTGACGGACTGAAGGACGGAATTACAAACGGACTGACGGATAGACGAACGGACCGGACAAAAGCATTTAACCCTCCGAAACTTTCTTTTGTCTTGGGTATAATAATCTGGTAATAGCTATGATATAGTCTTTTATTGATAGTGATCCAGTGTAATGCAGAAATTTTAGTCTTAGAGCATTTAAACACTCCCATGGTATCAGAGGGCTCATAATACAAATTATTGGATTTAAATATTAGTGAATCATTGAGTCAAATATTCTTTATCTAGGGATACAAATCTGAATCGACAAGCGAACTTACCGTATTTGCAGAGAGCATGTTCAGATCAGTCATTTTCTATATTTCGCTAATTCTTTTATCATTGGAAATGGGTTTAAATAATATCGAAGCTCATTAACTATCCTTTGCGAATCTATAACTTTTGTAAGGGGCCAATTAACTGTCATTAGAAGGGTGCCGCTACAGGCAGTCTTCAGTGAACCCTAAATAATCAACCAAAATTGTTCCTACGTAACGGTTGGGTACGGGACACCAGGACCTCCTGGATCCATCTTTGACTACCATTCACAAATATGCAATAGCTACAAGACGAACACTATTCAGAATTTGAGTTACAGTCACTACATATATCAAAATGTGATGCTAATTACAGGAAAACAGAAATTATTGATCACTTCTTTCAAAGTACAATATTTCTTTATTTATTTCACTTGACTGGGCATGGCTTTAACGGTTCGTTCATTTAAGACAAGTCAATCTATAGACAGGTATGTAGGGATAAACCCATCAATGAAGTGTCCAGTTATTCTTCCCGTATCATATACTCAGTTCATTTGTATATCCGTTTGTTGACACTGACAGGTGATTGTAAATCAATTATAGTTATAACGACCATCATCCTTATCACCCAGATTTTCAAAGAGATCCACACGATCTTCTGGAATAACATTCAATTAGGTAGTAATTATTTAGGATTACAATTTCAGTTATAAAATATAAAGTTTATTAAAATCGTAATACTCACCCTAGCATCGTCCCACGATTTTTTCACATGGCTAAAGTAGAGGCATTTATTTTCGTACTGTGACCATGTGCTTGGGAATAAATCTGAATGCAAAGCATATTATTATAATAGTTGAAGTATATTGGTCAAAAATAAACTATTACACGTTTCCCCTATTCACATCGATATCGTTAGCCCCTCTCTTCTAACAATTAAGTCAGCAACAAAATTAGCATTATAAATTAATCAGTTGCCCATCTCCATTATTAAACATAAATACAATAAATACTCGGGTTCATCATTATTAAAAATAAATACCATTAAAACTCGGGTTCATATAATGTTTATTGGTAAATCTGCAGATGCGTATATGTCAACGTATATGATACGGTTGATGCGTCTTAAAATGGCCGACCTCTCAAAGAAACTTAAGATTCTTGAAATAATCGTCAAATCAAAATACCTGAATAAAAGTGTTTGTTAATTGAACAAAAACTAGCATCTCGCTTCCTATGTTCCAAATCGTTGGCAATAAAAACCTTAGACGTGATTGAACTAGCACAACACTGGTGACATCGTCTACGAAATCATGATGATAACGTCAAGTTTATTGTAATTTATTTTAATATCATCTGATTGAAACACCAAGCATAGCGATACATAAATACATAAATTATTTACTATACATGTTTTAATATTATTTTGTTCAATCACAGTCTGAAGTTAAATATTTAGGTATTCTACTTTTACATTATATATATTATAATTATTTACTCGATCACGCTCATCGTTTATCACTCTTGATTATAATACCTGAATATGTTAATAAGGTTAATGACGGTATCATCCTTCTCCTCTAGCTACATGCATTACTGGCAATAATGTTAAATATGAGAGGTACCAGGAGAGGTACCAGGAGAGGCAAACAGAAATCAGATAGATCAAACATGTTTAATTTTGTTATTGAGTAGATATCACAAAACGTTGTATGTATAAGATGCTTTATGGTAAATGAGTATTTTTACCATAAATTAATAATCAATCTTAACATTGTAATTCAGGTTAAGTGACTGTATGTCTATTTTTTTTTATTCCTTCCAAAGGCAAACACCCGGATTATAAACATATTTTTACTTAAATTTTCATTAACCCGTATTTATAAAAAAAAGATGATAATTATTTCCATTTTAAATTAAAAGCAACACATTTACCTGTAATTTTCCTTAACATAATTGCATCTATCGAAGACTCATTTTTTGGGCAACAAGAGTTATCCAAGTAACAGTGCTTTGTTTTCATGTCATAACTAGCATAGCAACACTTTTCCTGTATGGAGCACAATAACGCACAGGCAAATGTAGACAAGGTTATTTGTTTCATTACTGATGTACTGTTAGGAAGAATTCTTCTATCATTTGTAGTAATAAAGATATGTTTTAGAACATTCATCTCTGCAATACCCATTGAAAACATTACACACAAAAACACAATAGAAAAATCAACTTTCGTTTGCAGAATCATCATGGTAAAGAATTGTCAGATTGTGTTTAATACTAATTATAACTTAAATATATCTCTGAAAGAACATTTCGAAAAAGCAGGCACTTATATAGACAGCTGTATCTGATCAATAAACATTACACCTTTGATTGAAAAATAATTTTGGATTGTATGGCGATTATTCTAATTTAATTTTGAACTTGTTTTGTTCATCTTAGAAAACCAACAAGTTAAGCGCAAATGATTGATAGGAAATAGGCCGTTAATACGTAAGTGATATGAGACGTTATTGTAAAACAGATGTTTGAACTGATTATTGTGTCTAATTAACTGTTATCAATCGCAATGCCACCATGTCAACAAATATCACCAAACGTGTGTGTTATTTGAAATATGTTAAATTATATATTCCTGGTTAAAACATCACTTATACGTCACAGCCTTTGACGATTTATCTTCATACATTTCAACGCAAGGCAAAATATATGTCGATGCCGATCACATAATGTTAACAAAGACGAAAACAGTACAGCCAAAACGAGATTTCATAGAATATTACAAGGAATACATGATGAGTTAGAGACAACTGTGGTTGAAAACACACTTCAAGATTTGGAAACAGGGACAACTGTGGTTGAACCAATACTTTTAGATTTGGAAACAGGGACAACTGTGGTTGAACCAATACTTTAAGATTTGGAAACAGGGACAACTTTTGTTGAACTAATACGTTTGGAAACAGCATATTTAAAACTAGAAGCAAGACATGAGGTATATTAAGAAACATTTGATTCAGAAGGTGCAGACGAAACACCAAAGTTAAATGAACTTACTCCTGATTTAACTGGTATGTACCGCGAACTTTGTAAATCAAGGTCATTGCATGAAAATATAAAACAAAGGATCAAACATAAACAATTATGTTGAGTCATATAGAAACACTCCTACCGCCTATACAAAAACGTGAGAGGGCAATACCAGTACAAAAGTCAGAATTGAAAAATTTTCCCCTAAGTTTTAAAGAATTCTTCTTGCTTTTTTGTTAGAGGAAAAAAGTGCCTCAGAGTACATTGAGTCTGACATGATAGTATCTATGATGAATTTAATTAAAACAAATGGGTTAATGGCACTGTGGCGTATATACAAAATTAAGTCCTGGTAACTATGATAAGTTGTATCGCAAGCCCAGTAGACAGCACTAAATTCACATATATATATATATATGTATAGAAATGGATAAAACGGGAAAAAGCTGACAAAAAATCTTTGGACTCTTTTTTTAATTCAGTAATGAAAATATTTGATATACGTATTCAACATTTTAAAGAACATTTTACTATTAACAATAACCACAATAAACCTATTTCTCGTATCAAACATAAACTAAAAGAACTAGCCAAGGAATTTGTTTTTGTTCCGGTCGATAAAGCTGCTAATAATATTATTATTGTTTGACGTAAATTTTACATTGAGGTTCTGAAAAAAGAAATCACCAATTCACCAACATTCCAACTGACTCCATTTTCAGAAAACAACATCTGTAACAAACATAAACTTTTAGCTACGGCTTTACAAGCAGAGCCAAATATAATGAAAGTCCCAACAATGTATTGGCTTCCGAAGCTACACAAAACACCTTCCAGGTTAGATTTATTTCGTCTCCACTAACTAAATTGTCTATTCTTCTTACCAGCACACTTGGAACAATTAAAAACCTGAAAATAAATTGTTCAAATAAGGCCTTCGAAAATAGTGGAATTAATTATTTTTGGAGTGTCAAGAAGTCGTTGGAAGTACTTGATAAATTGTATGCTTATATTGGTGATTTTGAATCTGTTCAAAGTTTTGATTTTTCTACCCTGTATACCAAATTGCCTCACATCTCATTAAGAAAAAATTCACACACCTAATCAAATGGGCATTTAAAAAGTCAGAATGTGAATATATATGTTCAAACTCTTTTAGGTCAATTTTTAGTAGCATTAAAAAAAACTATGTCAATTGGACATGCTTTGATACTATACATGCCCTTGAATTTTTACTAGACAACATTTTTGTTCGCTTTGGTGATTCCGTATATCGTCAGATTATCGGATTTCCAATTGGGAATAACTGTGCACCACTTATTGCGGACCTGTTTTTGTATTGCTATGATCAAAGACCCATCGAAACAACATCTGATAAACAAATGTTATAATACTTTTAGATATTTGGATGATATTTTGGCACTCAATAATGACGACTTCAGTATGTATATTAAAGAAATGTATCCTGTTGAACTAACTTTAAATAAAGCTAATAATAACAATGACCACTGCCTTTTCCTCGTTCTTGATATCTATATCACTAACGGTAAGCTGAATACTAAAATTTATGACAAAAGAGATGATTTTTCATTTCCTAGCGTTAATTATCCATTTTTAGATGATGACGTTCCCTTGTCACCATCTTACAGTGTTTATATATCTCAACTGGTACGATTCGCTCGTGTATGTAAAAATGATTTAGATTTTAACGAGAGAAAAAAGTAAAATCACAAAAATACTGAACTCAGAGGAAAATCAATTTGAAAAGTCCATAATAAACATGGCAAAATCAAAAAACAAAACGCATCAAAAACGAATGGACAAGAACTGTCATATTCCTGACTTGGTGGATTAAACCTGGTTTTATAGCGCTAACCCTCTCACTTTAATAACAGTCTCATCAAATTCCGTTACATTTACATGATGCGTTAAATAAACAGTCACAATCAATAAAATAGTCAAAATATGGGAACATCAGTCATCATCGTATAACAATTTAACAGGACACAACAACATCTACTATCTACGAACACATGGATTGATTTGAGTGTCTGACGTCAGAAAAATTATATACGTCACATAAATTTGTCGTTCAATGTGCATACAATAGTTATCAAAAGTACTTGGATTATAAACAATTATATGTATTACTGAAAATTATTACACCAGGGTTTTGGATATCACAAACTAGTCAAAACATTTACTAAATTTTATCATCGGTATAAGGACATCATTCGTAAATATAGCTCAACATTCAGACTTCTTATGCGTTCAGGTATTTCACATCCAATTTTTTATGGAAATATTCTTTGTAAAGCACAAAGGTATCAGTATTCACCTCAGAAACTAACAAAACCTTTGAATAGACTTATTAAGAAGGGATATAGTTACGATACTGTTGTCAGGTGTTTAAAGATTACATATTTTGGCGTTAATATTAATACACTTATAGGGTCTTTGCATCGGAACTAAACACATTTAATCAAAAACCAGTTGTTGGCATGACACGGGTTATGTTCTTCTCATATATGTTATGATGGTATGATAATAAACCCCTAACGGGACGGAATGTTCCTGATGTTCATATGATGAAATCATAATCTTTCAGTCAGTTTAATTTAAGTCTGGAGCTGGCATGTCAGTTAACTGCTAGTAGTCTGTTGTTATTTATGTATCATTGTCATTTTGTTTATTTTCTTTGGTTAAATCTTCTGACATCAGACTTGGACTTCTCTTGAACTGAATTTTAATGTGCGTATTGGTATAAGGGGGGGGGGGGTGATATCTCACAAACATGTTTAACCCCGCAACATTTTTGCGCCTGTCCCAAGTCAGGAGCCTCTGGCCTTTGTTTGTCTTGTTTTATTTTAAATTTAGTTTCTTGTGTACAATTTGTAAATTTGTATGGCGTTCATTATCACTGAACTAGTACATATTTGTTTAGGGGCCAGCTGAAGGACGCTACATTGAAGACCTGTTGGTGACCTTCTGCTGGTTGTTTTTCTATGGTTGGGTTGTTGTCTCTTTGACACATTCCCCATTTCCATTCTCAATTGTAAAGCTATAATTATATATTAACTGTTTTCAAAACTTTTTTTAAATACTAAGGCCTTTTTACCACAGGACTGGACACTTCTGTAGATTATTGCAACTAACAATTAGCTGGCATTGTACGAAAGGATAAATGCATTGAGTTTTTGATTATGAGTAAAACAAAATAATACGATTTTATTGGCAGGAGAACTCATTGACATTTAAACGTAGACGATTTACTTTCATGTTACATTATTTGTTAAACATTATTGGATTAATATTTATTTTCAATTCAAAATTGTATATGTTTTATTTGACACAGTCTTTGTGCAATGCCCTTTGTTTAATGCTAGATAATTGTAATTAAAAAGGAAGCTTTTTATTTGCTGCAATCCATTAAGCAAGTGTTGTTCAGATATTAGAATTTCACTATTGAAAGGTTTTTTTAATTTTCATTGAATTGTTTACTGCATTCTTTCCATAAACAACAATTAAAGACCACAGTACTTTGTAAAAGAGGGGCGATATATACCATTGGGAGATCCAAATTCATAGATCTAAACCAAACTGACAACGCCATGGCTACAAAAGAAAAGACAAACAGACAAAAAGTAGTACACAAAATACAACATAAAAAACTAAAGATTTAACAACTCGACCCCCCTCAAAAAAGGAAGTGATCTCAGGTGCTCCAGAAGGGTAATCAGACCCTGAAAAATAAGCATTCCGTTGATTTATCTTAATCGCTTACGCTCAAACCTAAAACAGAATGTAAATGCCAAGGATGTTTAATTGCTTAAACGCCAAGAGCTATATCCATAAAAGAGGCATAGAAATATACTGTGGATTCAATATTTTTCGTTGGATACCAATTTTTGTTACTTAATAGATATTACAAGTTGATGTGTGGTTACTAATGAGACAACTCCCCACTTAAAACTAAATGACGTTAAGGACAACGACTACAGGCCACACACCGCCATTCAGTAATTAGCGAAATGCAGTCCGAACTTCGAGATAAAACGGTCCTTAGAATTAAAATTGTAAAACAAATCAATCGATCTATTGTGATATGAAAATAGTATAATTTGGTTTTAAATGTCTTTTCCGTCGTCAAATGAGAGCTTAATTAAAAAAAAAATGTTTTCTATACGAATTTCTTTTAAATGAGGGAGATAATTTGTTACTCCCGGCTTGAAAATGTTACTTCGAGAATTATTTGAGTGTTTATATGACACGGATTCCAACAATATATGGATCTATATACCTTTGTATCAAATAAATACCAAAAAATAGCCACATCCGGTTTTCACACGGTTGGCTTTTCCAAAGTTAAATGGCTTGAAACCTAATGCAAAACGTCCCATGACTTTATCGTGTATTCATATCAGTTAAACACATGGAATCACCCCTAGTTTTTGGTGGGGTTCATGTTGTTTATTCTTTAGTTTTCTATGCTGTGTCATGTGTACTATTGTTTTTCTGTTTGTCTTTTACATTTTTAGCCATGGCGTTGTCAGTTTGTTTTAGATTTATGAGTTTGACTGTCCCTTTGGTATCTTTCGTCCCTCTTTTAAATCCAAAGGTCATTATCTAGAACGTCAAATTAACCTATAATATTGAGCTCAATTTTAAGATCACAAACCAAGGACCTCAAACCAAAGACACAAGGTCTAATCATATTAGGTTAATGAGTTATATAACCATACGTATATTTTATAATACAAAAGAGGGTACAACACTCTTATTTAATGTTAGCCTTTAAACCAATATGTACGAATTGCGACATGTCACAACTACAAATTAAGTAAACATATGTTGTTCATATTTGATATGGTATTTGAATTGAGATGAAAATAAGCCAAACTCCAAATTTAGAAAGGACTTTGACCTTTGATAATGGTCCTCTTTTCTTTCTGTCTTTTACCAAGGACCTCAAATCAAAAGATCCAAGCTCTTTATCACTTTTGATTTACTAAATAAATTACAAATACAATCTACTCATTTTAAATACAGACGGAAAAATAACTCTTACATGGAGTTTCTGGACCGAAGTATTTAACGAGCAAAAAGATGAAATAATTTTGTCACAATCTTTAACGGTTTAAAAGGAGATACGCCAATAAAACAAAAACAGTGTTGAGAAGATGAATCTTACAATATAAAGTGTTAGGCTGGACATGGTCAGTTTTAAAAAATGCAATAAACTGTTCGATATCATATGCAAAAAAAATCTAAACAACATATTGAGTATCAAAAAAGCACCATATGTGTCGATAGAATGAAAACTAATAATAATCAAAAGAAAACCAATAGGTCTTTCTGCAGAAAAAGAAAAGACCTAATTAACAGCCTAATTTAAATACAAAACTATAAAGAAAACAAATATGATATACAGCAAGACATGTCCGATTCCTATCATTACCTGTATATATTCAGCCTCGACCAGAACTCAAACTTATTATTTCTGTTATTTGAACATCGGCAGACTACTGTTGCTTTTTAATACAATGTGGATTTAGACCTGATTGGTCAGTTAATTTTTAAAAGTTTCAAAGCAAATAATTGAATGAATATTATGAACTTGAAAAGTTCGGTAGGCTTCTATATAACATTTCAAATGAATGTACGCCTGTGTCATCAGTGTTGTTATAATGATTAATTAAACCTGTGTGTTAATCTTTAAAATCTCGTTTTTTGTCTCATCACGCTTATTGAATATCAATGAATGTGATTTCATCAGAAAGGAAAAACATTTACGGAGTCGACTTATTGCGTTTTTGTAGAAATAAGTTGTCAAGGGTTTAAAATGTTGGTTTTCGTCATCACGAATCAATAAACATTTTTATTCAAATCTTAAGTTTCGGATCAAACAACAAACTAAAATACGTGTATTATTTTGGTGAATGAATGAATGAATTTGTCTCTAAATATATTGTACACTGTTTACCCTCAGTAGAGCAAAATTAATAATTTCATATCTTCTCTTTTATTGTACGTGTTGATCTTCATAGCTTTAAATATCATTCTCTTTGACCAATTTTTTTTTTTTTTTCTCAAATTTGCCCTCTTGTTTTGGTAACACAAGGATAACATTTTGTATTTGCTGTGAATGTTTAATTTTTTTTTTGCTTTTTTTATGATAAGTCTGATGTAAACGATTCTTATGTATCGAATTATAAACAGAAGAACTTATTGCGTTTCTGTAGAAACATCGTCATCACGAAATAGTAAACAATGTTATTCAAAGCTAAAGTTGTTCAGAAGTGGCCAAAGTTTTCTTTTCTCAAAGAAGCTTTCTTGTTTTGTGCGACAAGGATTTGTTGTAAATGTTTGAATTTTTTTTTTGTTTCTTAATGATAAGTCTGGTGTAGACGATTCGCATGTATCGAATTATAAACATAATAACTTTGATGAGTTTCTACAGCCAATTTGATGGTATATCGTCTTATCAGATAATCATATATTTACACATAGTCAACACTTCTGTGACTAAAACTGTTAAGTAGTACTTACTTTTAAATATTTCGGTGTTTTATCCTGGTATAAATGGCCGAATGTAGATCAAAACGTTTCTTATGGGGTTTAAATAATTATCTACTTCATAGTTGATTTGGCCTTCCAACAGTTTAAACATAACACGAATGTCGTGCACTTAATCATTTTATTATATCTTGTAATGAAATATTCTATGTAAATGTGGGGGAGGGGGGTTCCGGGCAGAATGCATTTGCTCTTTGAATGTTGCACGAACCAATATGATTGTGCTACATTTTTGTAGTTATGGATAGCGTTAACTTGATATATCAACGGTTGCACATTTGAAGGACGTATTTTTCAACAGACGGTCGGCATTCCGATGGGAACCTATTGTGCCCCTCTTCTTATCTACTTGTTTCTTTATTATTATGAGGCTGACGTCATACCTGTCAGGTACTTCTTAAGAAGAAAGATAAGAATTAGCTATATCCTTTAACTTTACTTTCCGAAAAAAAGATAATGTACTCTCACTAAATAATTCAAATTTGGTGACTATATTGAACGCATCTATCCCATCGAACAAGTGATGAAGAATACAACAGATACAGTTACGTTAGCCTCATATCTTTACTTATATCTAGCAATTGACAATGAGGATCGGTGGAAAACAAAACTTTACGAAACAAAGGGATGATTTCAGCTTCCCAACTGTGAACTTTCCATTTCTAAGTAGCAATATAACAACAGCACCTCCATACGGAGTATATATCTTCACATTGCTACGATATTCCTCTGGTTGTATTTCCTGATTTCATTGGAAGTGAGTTGCTGCTCACCAGGAAGCTATTAAGCAAGGACTTCCAAATGGTAAAGTTGAAGCCATCAATTCGTAAATTTTACGGACGCTTTACGGTTCGATTGAACGTTATGGAATATCCGTTTCACAGATGGTAACGGCAATGTGTCGTATAACGGAACTACAGTCCCGTTCCCTTTTCACGAATGGGAACTATCGAATTAGAATTGATACAGGGTGTGAACTAACAGGAGTAATAGGACGGGGGCCACATGTGGAGCAGGATCTGTTTACCCTTCCGGAAGACCTAGGACCATGTTCTTTTTTTGTGGAGTTAATTTTGCGTAGTCTTTAGTTTTTATGTTGTGTTTTGAGTACTTTTGTTTATAAGTGTGTCTTTTACGCTTTTAGCCATGGCGATTGCTGGGAGTTCCTCTCTGGTATCTGTAGCCACCCTCTTTAATTATATAAACAACTGTTACCGAACAACTGATTATAACTACTTTTATCTATAATAACTAGGAATGTCTATGTGAAGTTTTATTAATCCGTTACTCGTCGAATTTACCGAGCGAAACTCGAGTTCTCGTTGTATTACATTGCCTTATAGTTGTTAAATCCTCAACAGTATTACATTGGACTATATGATAGCTATTTTACTACGTTCTCTCACTATGTAAACTGATAAATTACTAATTGATTAATATCTTTTGAAAAATTATTACTCAAACAACGGTATTCTTATAGCTTATTTGTATCGTTAATCATTTTCTGATGGTCGATACGAGGGTAGCAACGAATTTGTTATCTTGAAAAAAAAAGTCTATGTGTATTTTTTTCAGATACTTAGGAATTTGCTAACTTTGTTATGTAACTCACAGTCCTGGTCCTCCAAACTTTGTTAGGTAACTCACAGTCCTGGTCCTCTAGACTTTGTTAGGTAACTCACAGTCCTGGTCCTCCAGACTTTGTTAGGTAACTAACAGTTCTGGTGTTGCTGATAAAAACATATGCTCCGACGGTACATAGATGGGGTAGTGACTTATATTTTGTTCATAGATCCTACATACTAGTATACCTTTGTTTTGAAGAATTTAAAATGACAGTTAAAAGTAAGCATTTAATTCGTTTTCTAATTTTTGATTAATTTTGAATAATATATAATATATAATAATATATAATAATATATGTACCGGGAGGTGCTCTGAAGAAAAAGAGATTTTGTTAAAATTAAAGAAAGCAACAACATTCTTATAGGAAATCGATTACACAGCTAATTTTGCATAGGTACTATTTTATTAATTGTGACTGTTTATTTAACGCATCATGTAAATGTAGCGGAATTTGATGAGACTGTTATTAAAGTGAGAGGGTTAGCGCTATAGAACCAGGTTTAATCCACCATTTTCTACATTTGAAAATGCCTGTACCAAGTCAGGAATATGACAGTTCTTGTCCATTTGTTTTTGATGCGTTTTGTTTTTTGATTTTGCCATGTGACTATGGACTTTCCAAATTGATTTTCCTCTGAGTTCAGTATTTTTGTGATTTTACTTTTTTCTGTACTTAAAATCTGTGGTACTAGAAGTTTACTTTTAATATTTAGTTCTATTTTGTTACTTTACAATTATTGTAATATTTAGGTACATCTATTTTACCGTACTTAATTTGTACTCGAAATTTAGGAACTACAGATTTTTGGTTACTACCGTTACATTTTCAGCAAAGTTAATAAATAGTACTAAATATAAAAGTAAATTTACAGTACTACATATTTATAGTACAGAGATAGTACCTATGCAACAGTAGCTGTGTAGTCGAGTATTATTTTTGTAATCGAAACCCGGTACTACCAAGCGATACTCGAGTACTCATTGACATCCATAATGAGTACATATGTTTGTAACTGCAAGATGTTTATTTAGATTATTTGTTCAAATTCAACGCTGTTGAAAAATAACACTTCGAGTATTTTGATGGTTTTAATTTCCCGTAGTTTGTCTGATGATGAAATTAATATTGAAATAAGGTTTCTATAAAAGCCGTGATTAGTATAAGCACTTTGAATAACATTCTACGCACCAAAGATTATATACAACACAATGTAATAGAAAAATCATTGATTGATGAAGCTCGGCATATGGTTTGTTCTATTCGATCAAAGTACAAGATCTCGGGAGGGTTATTTACTTGATGAAAACACTTTTGTTTTACCGACGACAACTGATTCAGGAAGTTAATTAAATATTGCATAATGGATACATATTAGCCAGTTCTATAGTTCAAAAATATATTTCATACACCATGCTTATTTTTCAGTGTATTTTGATTACTCGATTTCTTGATAATGACCACATTTCGATACATAATTATTTTGTTGTCTAGATTTACAACCAACAGTAGAAAAACAAGGTAAACCGTTGAACCTTAATACATGGAATGACTAGTAACTATAATCATAATTTTGATATAATTCATGCTTTGTTAACTACTCTGTATTACGAATTAATTAATCTACTTTTATGTTAATGTTTAAACATACTATAACTCTACGTGTCATTAAACATTTTGAAATGTGACACAGCAAATCCCAGGTTTTTGACATTTGGAATATTAAATATTCATTATTGATGTAATTATTTTAGTTTACTTTACATTTGTTACAACGGCTGATTGTGCAGTTTAATCAAGTTTCATGTAGAGACTAACGTTCCTTTTTTTATTATTCATGTAGAGCTTTATAGTGTTTACAACATTTCTTTCTTTTTCAAGGATGAGATAAAAATTAAGAAAGAGAAAAATGAGAAACGACTAGCACTTGTATATTTGCAAAGAACATTCATACAAACTTACCTGTAAATAGAATACGAAAATAGGTTGAAAAAAAATATCCCCTTGAATTTGACAGTTGTAGGTAATTAATATTAAATTTTATTGCAGTAACAGATTTTTGTGTCATAAACATATGTCTTGGGTATATCCAAGCACCCGTATTGTTTTACTTGAAATTTCTATAATATGTTTTGTAATCTTGAGGTTACATGGTGACTAAACCTTGTACACAGATAAAATAAGGAGAGAAATTTGATTGGTTAACTTACAGTGAAGGTTATTGTTTTTATACGCAATGAAATGTTATGTGAATTGTTTTCTATAGTACTGGACAGGATAAAACTTTACTAATGCCAAGTATTTCTTTCTTTGAAACAAAGATGAATGCTACAGAATTTTCTGAAAAGTGCATATTTAACGAAAACTAATAGGGGGAAATCAATGGTGGTATTGCATCTATAGAATAGCTGCTAAGCTTTAGAAGAATTCAAAAAGATAACAACAATCAACGCGTGACCAAACTGTACACTAATTCACGAATGCGCGTAGTGCATGAATTTTTTACCAGTGCTGTTCGGTCACGAGTTAAATATGTTTCGATATTTGAAATCGTTGATTAGTCAATATTTTTTATTACATTCATTTAGCGAATGTCTTTTATATGAAATTATGTAAAAAATGTAAGGACATATATTATTTTCTATGCATTCACCATATGTTCACAATTTGTTGGGATCCAACTTAACTATCGGGTTATTTTTCACATGGAAATCAACTTAATTCACTACAACCAATGTATTAAGAAGTTTTATGGTGAATGAGTATTTTGTTCCAATAATTGATAATCAATCCAAATATCAAAACGATCTCATACTCATAACACATGTAACAAGACCAAATATAAAAGTTGGTTACATAAAAAACTATGTATTTTACACGAAAGACATCAATTAGAAATTATCAATACCAATCAATAAACAATTGGCTTGGTACCAAAATAACAAAATACTCATGTTAAGTTGGTCTGTGACTTAACATTGCTGACTTTACTGATATTGACTATGCATACTAACAAATACAAAGAAATAAATACATTAGATGTATGTTTCATTATAATACGTTATTCTGGTTGTCTAAACTGCAATCTCGCGTTATTCCTTCATCAATTGCATTACACGATAAAATGTATCACTCATGATGATACGAAGTCCCACAATTAAGTGCACATGTAAATTAAAAATCATTTCATTATCCTAGCTAAAAAATGTAATTATAAGTGTTGAATGCTTCTTTTTGTAACTTTATAGGATTGTAAAAGCGTTGACCGTGCGCACATTTTTAGAATGAAGCGCTCATACAAAATATACTTCAGACAACGCTTTTACACCCCCAATGAAGTTACAAAAACAAGCATTCAATTTGTAAATACAAATCGAGTAATTGCTTTGTTTATAGCTTAAACATTTATCAAAATTCAAGTTAAGTGATTTTATGTCTTTTCTTTATTCTTTTTAAAGGCAAACACCATTATATATTTATACTTAAATTTCATCAACCTGTATTAACAAAAAAGATTATAATTATTTCCATTTCAAGTTAAAACAACACATTTACCTGTAGTTTTCCTTAACATAATTGCAGCTAAAGAAGACTAATTTTTCGGGCAACAAGATTCATCCAAGTAACAGTGTTTTGTTTTCATGTCATAACTAGCATAGCAACACTTTTCCTGTATGGAGCACAATAACGCACAGGCAAGCGGAGACAAGGTTATTTGTTTCATTACTGATGTACTGTTAGGAAGAATTCTTCTATCATTTGTAGTAACAAAGATATTGTTTAGTACATTCATCTCTACAATACCCGTTGAAAACATTACACACAAAAACACAAATCAACTTTAAATTGCAGAATCATCATGGTAAAGAATTGTGAGATTGTGTATAACACTTATTATAACTTAAATGTATCTTTGAAAGAACACTCTGAACATGCAAACTCTTAAATAGACAGCTCCATCGGTTCAATAAACATTGCAACTTTGATTTTTTGATAATTTTGGAGTGTGCAGGGATTATTTAAATCTGGTAACATTTTCTGATATAAGCATGTTTGCATTGATTTTATGACGGATTTATTCTGCATTATAGATGGAATGAAATCCGGTTTACGTCAAAGAAGTAGTACTCTAAATAATGAAGGTATAATTATGAGAAGAAAAGTATAGCACACAGACTCCTTTTGTATACCCTTTCCCGATAAACCCTTGATCTTGTTTTGTTCATCCTTGAAAACCAAACCCAACCCCCAACCCCTCTTTTCTGAGAAATTATCGATCTACCACTGAACTGATATGCAACATTATTGTTTCTATTATTGTTGTTGATTACTGTGTCTAATTTACTTTTATCAATCGCGATGTCACCATGTCAACCTATCAACAATCGTGTGAACTGTTTCTTATTTGAAAATTTTAATATAGTCTATTTTAGTTTGAAACATCATTTACAACTAAAAGTTACAGCCTTTGACGGTTTATCTTTATACATTTCAACGGAAGACAAGTTGGAGATGATGACACATAAGGTTAACAGAGAAGAAGAAAAGTATAACCAAATGGCGAGTTCATGAATTGTTCTATATAATAAGAATGTTCTTTTCCCGGGCATTAAAACAATGCCGTATTTGGCGAAACCTTTTCAACTTTTGATCTTCAGTGCTGTACATCTTTGTACTTTTTTCACTTTCGATCTTTTATATCTGGGCGTCACTGGTGAGTCTTGTGTGGACAAGGCGCTTTTTTGGCGTATTGAATTTTAAACCTGATGCTTTTTGTTAATCTATTAATCATGTTTTTCTTTGTCTAATATGTTCTCCTATTTATTTGTATTGTAGTCCTGTAATATTATGTTGTCATTGCAATGTTATGATTAACTTTGCCATTAAAGTGCGAGGTTTGGCATGCCATAAAACCAGGTTCAACCCTACACTTTTATTCCCCTTTAAAAGTGTCCTGTACCAAGTCAGGAAGATGGTCATTGTTATATTATTGTTCGTTTCTCTGTGTGTTGCATTTTAACGTTGAGTCGTTTGTGTTTCCTCTTATTTTCGAGATATTGAGATAAGACGTGGCACAGTACTTGTCTATCCCAAATTCATGTATTTGGTTTTCATGTTATATTTGTTATTCTCGTGGTGTTTTGTCTGATACTTGGTCCGTTTCTGTGTGTGTTGTGTTTCGGTGTTTTGTCGTTGTTCTCCTCTTATATTTAATGCGTTTCGCTCGGTTTTGGTTTGTTACCCCGATTTTGTTTTTTTGTCCATGGATTTATGAGTTTTGAACAGCGGTATACTACTGTTGCCTTTCTTTATTCATGGAATTTATGGTCGTTTAACAGAAGGAATACAGGATGAGTATAGGACAATTGTGGTTGAAAAAATACATTAAGATTTAGAAACAGCGTATACAGAGCTAGAAACAAGACATGGGGTATATTTTGAAACATTTGATTTTGAAAGCAAAGACGATAAACTAGAGATAAATAATTTCACTGGTATGTACCGAGAACTTTTTAGATCAATATTATTGTATGAGAATCTAATACAAAAGATATAACATGAACAAGATAGTAAACTTAAGAACAAAACTCGATGTAGCATGCTTAGTAAAATGAAAATAATAAAACGTTTAGGGTGCAACAAAAAGAGGCTCCTAGGCAAAATTCGTGATTTTCCAAGTTTCAAAGTTGATTTTGAATGACACATGCTATCGTCATACGGTTAAGATTCACATGATCTAAAGCAATATGTAAGTGGTGAAGCCCTTACTGTCAGGAGAGGTGTTGACACTGAAATCGAGGAAATGTTTCAACATCTTGACATGAAATATTGCAGAGCAGAGAAATTGATTGATTACCTATTAAATGTTTGAAAAGATTCAAAAATGAGACAACATGAAGTTCATTTCGGTAGTTGAAACTGAAGACAAATGTTAACTTCATTTAAAACGAACGACCCTCGAAACAAAGATGAACTATGGTGATTCAGATATAGAGGGAGGAAAGATACCAAAGGGACTGTCAAACGCATAAATCTAACACAAACTGCCAACGCCATGTCTAAAAATGAAAAGACAAACAGACTAACAATAGTACACATGACACAACATAAAAAACTAAAGAACAAACAACACAAACCCCACCAAAAATAAGGGGTGATCTCAGGTGCTTCGGAATGGTAAGCAGATTCTGCGTCACATGTGGCACCCGTCGTGTTGCTTATGTGATAACAAATCCGGTAAATAGTCTAATTCGGTAGGTCACATACTTGAAAGGGAAAGGGATTGTAGTTACGACGTAAGTAACATATCCGATATCATTTGTGAAACGGTTATTCCATAACGGTCAACAAACTCGTGATGGCGTCCGTGAAATTTACGAACGGATGATTTCAACTTCACCATTTGGAACTCTTGGTTTAAAAGCTTCCTTGAAAATCATGATAGAAAATGCAAGCACGGGAATATCGTATCAATAGGGAGATATTTATCCCGTATGTAGAAAATCTGATACCGCCTATACAAAAAAGTGAAAGGGCTTTACGAAAAGAAGAAGATGGAATCGAAAAGTATTCCATTAAGTTTTAAAAAATTCTTATTTTCTTTTGTTAGAGGGAAAATGTGTTTTCGAGTACACGGAGTCTGATTTGCGTGAAAATGGAACTTCAGAAAGAAGATAAATACTTTTGATGCCAATGATGACATCATGTAGTCAGCAATATTGATATGACCATGATAATTAATCATGAACTGTTTACGAAGCGTTGAGTGTTTACAATACGCAGGCTTTTTTAGAAAATTATTGCAACTAACAATTAGCCAACTATGTACGAAAAGATAAATGCATTGAGTTTATGATTTTGTGTGAAACAAAATGATACGATTTCATTAGCAGGAGGACTCATTGACTTTTAAACGTAGAAGCTTAGCATTCATTTTACAATATTCATTTGTTAAAAACTATTGGATTAACAATGTTAACATTCATTTTCTAATTCAAAATTGTATATGCTTTATTTGACACGTTCTTTGTACAATGCCCTTTGTATGATATTAGGGAATAAGAATTAAAAAGGAAGTTTTTATTTGTTGCAATTCAGTAAGCAAGCGTTGTTCAGATTTTAAAATTTCACTTATCTTCATTGAAGTGTACACTACATTATGTTCTTAAATTATGATTACGTTATACATTGTGAAGTTGGTAATCCACAATAATTAATAAAAATAGTACAGAAAAAATAGGGGCGATACATTCCATGGGGACATCTAAATTCATAGATAAAACAACTGACAACGCCATGGCTACAAAAGAAAATAGACGAACAAACGTACACAACACACAACATAGAATAATATGAGGAAGGCGCTACCTTAAATGCCAGCTTTATAATGTCCTAGATATTGATTGGTTGTTGGTGGTTTAACGTTCAGTGGCAAATATTTCATGCATGTTCAGAACGAATGTCCAAGGCTACAATAACGTTTTGTTTATATCTAAAATAAAATTATAAGTTCAGATGGAAAATGCTATTTTTCTTGAAAAAAATATTCTGATTCCCAAATTGATGAATAAAAAAGCATAGGACAAAAAAATATTTTGAATCCAGATCATTGCCAAAAATGATTTTATCTTTCAGATATGCAAATTAAATTTAACTTTTATATATCTAAAAACATAAAAACTTCCCAAACCGCACATGTCAGTCTGTACACAGTATTTTTTAGGTGATAATAAGACTGTATTTGCCAATTTGTTATGATAAACCTTAATACTAGTGTTAAATTTTGACTAAATAATTTTAAATGATAGCGCTGAAGGGCTTCGGTAAAAAAAAATCTTACTCGAATAAAAACATTTGTATTTCTGATCATCTTCAGTTTGTGAGTTCTACATCAATATCTGACATGTACTATTTAATTCAGAGTCAGTTTTATGTCATTTCTTGCATTTATTTTTTTTGTTACATGTACATAATGTAGCTTACTTTTCAAGTTCTTATATGATAGCAAAAAAAAATTGAGAATGGAAATGGGAAATACAAGCATGTTAAAAAAAACACATTTGGTTTCAGACAATAACTTGAGTTAAGTAAATGGAATTCCATGAAATTTTACCAGGAGGTTCATACACAAAACTCAAAAGGAAGATAAGAATTGATTTTGGGGTTATAGTACATTATTGGAGGTATTTTTTATTTTTATATTTTGGGTTTTTCTTCCAAAAATTACCTTATTTACATCAATTATACTCATCTAGTACAGATTTGGCAGGAGATGCACTCAAAATATGGTGTTTTAAACATTTTATCTGTAGTCTGTGCATTTTTCCTATGATGTACATGTACTTCTTGATAATGTTGATGTGAGTATCATGATAAAGAAAATATATTTGGTAACCGTAAGTATATATTCACAATTGACATGCACCAGAGCGAGAAAAGGATCATCTTTCCCTTTAATTCCAAAAATTGAACATGATTTTTTTTCTCTCACAGAAACACATGAGTTATTTGGTAAATAAAACATTTGTCAATGTTTGAAACTTTCAGTAATAAAAATTCAGTTTAGCTTGTTTGAATGTTTCACTGATTGTGTGAAAATTTTAACAGCAATGTACAAAACACTTGAATAAATTTCATTATCTGCAGAATTATTGATAACTTTCCTCACAATAAATTCACAAGTACATAGAACTAACACATTGTCTATGCTATTCTGATCTGAGTTTTATACATACATATACTGGCATGGCTGTGCTGTTTCAAGTTGTCTTCTTTTTCTGTTTCCTAAGAAGTATTTGTTTAACCTGTTCAGTCACTATAAAGTGTTACAATTCTTATTTAGACGCAACACATAAATAGTGACCAAAAAGGTTCTGCTTTCACACGAGAGGAGCTAGAAAAAATTAAATGTACACATTTTCAATAGTTAGTAGGACTTACTATCATATGGAATTAAGGAGATATGTACATGTAGTTCGAGACTTCTGCTGAATAGAAATATGTGGGTCTACCTGTGCCTGTTTTCAAATTAGTCCATATTGCTCTAAAGGATCTAAAATTAAAATATGTTTGATTTCAACTGACATAAAAAAAAAATGGTGTTATTTATATGCTCAATATACATCTGCAGTCGTATCAGGCTGTGCATGGCAAAGCATTTTATTGCCTTTAGGTTTGCACTTTTTTTTTTGGTCATGAAAATAAATTTGCTAACATGAGAATACCCTAATTTTACCTAAATTGTCAGTTTTTTTTAACAAACTTTTTTTTATGTACCAGACTAAAGTTTATTCTGTGCTTATTTTGTAGACTTCCCTTGTTTACAATAGAGTTATACCAATTTATAATTTTGAGTCCATGTACAGTCATTGAAAAATTAGTTTGAAATAACATCCAAACAATCCATGATCCTGTAATGAGACAGGAACCCAAATTCCATACATCTTTACATGTATGGTTAATTTCAAATCCTTTAAACTGGGATATAAAAAGAGATTTTGTTTTATTTCATGCTGTAACTATTATTTTTGGAAGAAAAGGATGTTCATGGTAACACATTTAATTTGCTCATTTTATTGGAACCCAATTGAATCTTTCCATAGATTCACCTGGTAGTTACCTGTCCTTTTAAACTTTTTGCAGTTCTTTTGTCCCATTGAACAAATACAACAGGTATTGTTCTCTGTATAGTTTATAGTCACTCAGACCTTTAAATTTCTTCTAAGAGAAATCTATCACTTATTAATTAATGTACCAGAGTAAAAAGATGATAATAAGATAATTTCACATGGTGAAAAAAAAACCTTGTAAGTTTTTTGCAGGTATTTTTTGTTGAATAGGTGCAATTTGGTTACTGAGTACATTTTTTGTACTGTGATGTTATATCATAAGTGTGTATTGCTAAATAGGTTGAAATGTGAACCTGATAGTGATATAGTCATAAAGTACTTGGTAGAGTGAACATGTTTTGATCAGGGATAAACTGATGCATAAAATATGCAGGCGACTGCTGCAGCTTGAATTTTAAAGGATGTAGCCCACATTCTTCCAAGTAACATGCCCTATATACACATCATGGTTTATTCTCATGGGTTATCATAATAACTCCATCTTCCCATAAAATCCAATTTTGGACAATATTGAAGCATACAATATATACAGTAGTCAGTTCTAAATGTACTACTCAGACTCAAGTCTCCTTTTATGATTAAACTTAGAGAGAGAAAACAAAACAGTTTCCATTTCCTGGGACTGTATAAGGTTTGACATAATCTATGAAAAGATGTCTTGAGAGTTTGCCATTTAGAAAGTACAGAATAAGAAGATTGTGAATTATTTGAATGTTTTAACTTTTGATAAGTTTTGAATTAGTCTGTGGACTACCAAAGGATCCAGAGGGAGACCCTTTTCTTTAGGGAAACAATGATGATTATATAGGGAATAACTGAAGCATGACTGGAGCGCACCGTCAGACCCCCCCCCCCTTTTTTTTATGAAAAATGCTGGATTCGCCATTGACTACATGAATAACCGTGATCACATTCAACTGCATAATTATCACTGTTCCTTGGTGTGGGGAATAATGATATGTGGCAGATGAACATAAGGAGTCATGGTCAACCAGTGCACCGGAGTTTACCCCGCATGCCTGACATGGTCAATTTGTAAAAAGAAATGCGAAATATATTGCTTGCAGAGGTTTTTTTCTGTGTTCCCATGGCTGGACGGAACTTTTACGCTAAATATGTTTTCGTTAACTATGATTTTGTGACTTTTGAATGAAGTACCTGTGATTATTTAGGACAGTTAATTTGCTTTGACCTCACTGATAATGGAATGTTGAAGCAGACGAAACATGGCGTCGGATGTTGTTGTCATTACTTCGGTAATTTCCGTGGTACAATAAAATTTAAATAAGCTACACAAGTAGCCAACATTTCTGAATTCTTGTTTTTGCAAACAAATAAAAATTCATGTCGTATTTAACATCGAATTTGTTCCGTTCTGCCTGTTTTTACAAGATCACGATTAAACGAGAATTTTGGCAGCCATTAATAAAAAATAATCGTACGAGATTTAACGAGAGTGACGAAACTTTTCAGATGGGTCGTCTAGCAAGAGTTATCGTTCTTTGTCCCAAAACGATGCTTCTACCATAAGTGCCAACTAAAGCTGGCATACTAATGACTTAACAACTAAACCCATCAAAAAAGGAAGTGATTTCAGGTGCTCCGGTAAGGTAAGCAGATCCTGAAAACGGACATGATGTTGATTTATCTTAATCAGTAATGCTCAAACGAAAATCAAGTTGGAAATGATAAGAATGCAAGTACCTAAAACACCAAGAGCTATATCCATAAAGGAGGCATAGAAATACAATGTGGATTCGTTATGTTTTAGTTGGATACAAATTTTCTTGAATTTCGTGGTAACATATGAACAACGAATTTAAATTTTCAACGAATGACAAATCAAATAAAAAGCTCGTATGCAGACTTACATAAATCAAATATCCACGAAAATGTAAATTCATTAATCCACAAAATTGGAACCTACGAAAATAAATGAATCCACAAGCAGAAAAAGTCGGCTACGTTAAACTTAAACTGAGGGAGTATTAAAACTTTACGACATTGACCTTATATTTGAAGCTTTAAAATAGTATATTAAATTGGGTATGTTTCAGATTTTATGATTTTTGTCGAGCCTGAGACTTTTGTCTCAGAAAGCTAAGCTCGACATAGGAATAGTCATCGGGAGACGTCGGCTACGGTGGCATTAGCTAACTTCTTGAAATCTTTCTATTTTAGAAAACGGCAGACATGGTAGCTCCCTAATTTGTATACAGATGCCTCATGTTACGAAGTTTTTATCTGTAACTTGTCCAATGTCCTTGACATCATTTTCATGGTTAATTGACTAATTGAAAAAAAGTTAAGATTTTTTGGTAATTTTATTTTTTCTATAATTATGAGTTACATGATAACTATAGTTGATATGTGCGTACCTTGCAAGTTCATCATGCCTCGACCTCATTTCATGGATCAGTGAACAAGGTTAGGTGTTGATGATCAAGTCCCTTTATCAGATATTATAAGCAATAGGTCTTGTATATTCGGTGTATGTAATTATTGTAATGTGTTCAACACGGAGGTTTCATCAAATCTTGACCTCATTTCATGGTTTAGGGATTTAAGATAAGTTTTTTGTTTTGGTTTTCTTATACTGTATGAAACAGGTCTACTATATTTTGCGCATGGAATTATTGTAAGATGTAGACGTTTAGCTGGCATGTGTCATCTCGCCTTGACCCCATTTTCATCGTTCAGTGGTCATAGTTAAGTTTTGAGTTTTTTGGGTTTTTTTTCTAATGCAATAGGTCAACTATATTTGGTGTAGGGTAATATTTACATGATGTACATGGAAGTATCACAGATTTTATTTGACCTTGAACTCATGTGCACCGATCATTGTTCAGTGTTTTTGTGTTTTGGTTTGTTTTCCTTAAACAATAAGCAAAAGGTCAACTTTATTTGATGTATGGTAGAATATTAGCTGTACATGTCTGCCTGGCATTGTTCATCTGACCTTGATCTTATTTTTTATTGGTCAATTTTAGCTTTGTCTGTTTCTTAAAAAATATAAATGATAGGTCAACTATATTTAGTAAATAGAATGATTGTAAGGTGAACATATATTTCTTGTGTGGTTTATATGACCTTGATCTCGTTTTCTTGGATCATGTTGTAGACATTTCACCGTGTGCACTCCTGTTATAAAACTGGTAAATGCGTAACTCCAAATCAATTTCTTGATAAATATGAAAAGCTGTTGTATGATTGATCATACGAAAACACTCAACCAAAACCCAAATGACGTTAATGCTAACAATAATAGTCCACACTACGGACTCCGGTTATTAGCAAAATCCAGACCGAAATGTAATATAAAACAGGCCCTAGAATTACAAATGTAAAACAATTCAACTGAAAAATAAACGGCATGTTTTTCATACAAACACTGTAAATGAAAAAAAAAATATGATACTGTCGATTCATTTTTTTCCAAGATTCCAATTTTCGTGGATTGAAGATAAATTTTGTTCGTCGATATATAATTTGGTGGCTTTAGTGTGCCTTTTTTCGAATGAAAATTTATCATTCGTTGAACATTGAAATTCTTTTTCCCCAGTTCTCACAGATTTCCACGAAAATTGGTATCACACGAATATAAATGAGTCGATAGTTTACAGCTACAAATGTCTGATACAGTGTTTAGTTCATATCATTCCCTGTATCTGCCTTATATATTTTGCATCGACCTGAACTCATACTTTTTATTTCTGCTATCTGGACATTGGCAGACAACTCATAATTTTTTAATACAATCCTTATTGTATTTTAGACCTGATTAGTCACTTAATTTTTAAAAGCTTCAAAGACAATGACTTAATGTGTATGTTGAGCTTGAAAAGGTTCTGTAGACTTCTTGCGGAAGTTTCTAGTCAAACAACGCCTTTATCATTAATGTTGTTGTAATGATTAATTAAATCTGTTGTTAAATCTTTAAAATCTTTTCTTTGTCTCATTACGCTTATTGAATATCAATTAATATGATTTTATCAGAATGGAAAATTAAAACATTTACAAGAACTAATTTTTCCGCAAATATTGCGTTCCTGGACAAATACGTTTGCCACGTGTTTACACTAATGTGTATTGTCATCACAAATAAATGAACAATGTTATTCCAAGCTGCTGGTATAACATAAAAGAAAACAAACACATACATTTGATCATTCTGATTAATAAAGCCCACCTCTAGGAACGAGATTTTCTAGCTACCTAAAAGACCCATTGATGGCCTTCAGATGTTATCTGTTCCTTGGTCAGGTCTCTGTCTCTCTTAAATATTCCCCCATTTCCTTTCTCCCCTTTGATCAAATGTCTTCTTTTCTTGTTTATGTTCTGGTCTTCTTGCGCTTCTGACTAATGAGTCTTATGCAGACGATTCTCATGACAGGTGTACCAAATTATAAATCTAGTAACAGTAAAATGCAGAATGAATAAGATTAACTAGGCACAACATAGAAAACTAAAGACTAAGCAACATGAACCAAATACTTATAAGCAACACGACGGGTGCCGGATGTGGAGCAGGATCTGCTTACCCTTCCGGAGCACCTGAGATCACCCCTAGTTTTTGGTGGGGTTCGTGTTGTTTATTCTTAAGTTTTCTATGTTGTGTCATGTGTACTATTGTTTTTCTGTTTGTCTTTTTCATTTTTAGCCATGGAGTTGTCAGTTTGTTTTAGATTTACGAGTTTGACTGTCCCTTTGGTGTCTTTCGTCCCTCTTTTAGATTAGCAACATGATAGGAAGCATATGTTTGCAGAATCTGCCTACCTGTCCGGCGCACCCGGGATCATTCTCATATTCTGGTGGAGTTCGTTTTGCTTAGTCTTTAGTTTTCTATGTTGTGTTTTGTGTACTGTTTTAGTCTTTTTTTTTTGTGTTTGCTTTTTTTTCGTTTTTAGCCAGAGATCGTCCGTCGTGTGATCGTGTGAATACCTCTTTTGTATATTTCACACCTCTTTGGGTACATGAACGAGATATCCAATGAACAACAAAGATTATAGGAACTTTTGTCATTAATAACATATGTTTATAACCTCAAGATATTTATTTAGTTTCTTTTTTTAATTTCGATATTGTTGAGAGAACGAACATTTTGATGAATTCATTCCCTGTAGTTGGTCTGATGTTGAAATAAACTTTAAAATAAGGTATCTGTTGAAGCTGTGATTAGTATAAGCACTTTGAATAACATTCCATGCTCCAAAGATTTTATACAACACATTTTAAAAGAAAAATCATCTATTGATGAAGCTAAGCAAGTGTTTTATTTTTTATTCGGTCAAAGTAAACTGACCTCGGTTTGTTTTCAATTGATCAAAACTTTTTTGTTTCAATGACTACCACTGATTCAGGAAGTTCATAAAGATTGCATTTCGATCACGTATTACCTAGTTCTATAGTTAAAAATCATACGGGGGTATTGCAATCACCAGGCTCCTTGTTCGCTGTTTTCAAATTAAACACGTTCTTTGTTATGGTCACATTTTAATGCAGTAATATTGTGTTGTCTAGATTTACAACCAACAGTAGACAAACAAGTTAAACCGTTGACCCTTAATACATGCAGTGTACAGTAGCTATATTCATAATTTAAATAAAATTCATGCTTTGTTAACTTTCCTTTATTACAAATTAATTATTTTACTTTTATGAGCATGTTTAAACATACTATATCCACGTGTCATTAAACATGTTTAAATGTGACAATGCATATCCTAGGGTTATTGGCATTTAGAATGTTCGGTATTCGTTATTGATGAAAATGTTTTAGTTTACTTTACATTTGTTACAACGGTTAATTTTGCAGTTTAATTAAGTTTCATGTAGATTCTTACGTTCATTTTTCTGTAATTCATGTAGTGTATTATAATATTAAAGAATTTCTTGTTTTCAAGGATGAAACATAAGTTAAAAAAGTGATTAATGAGAAACGACCAGCACTTGTAACCTTGCAACGAACATTCCTGCAAAAAATGTTCTAAAAAGAAAATTTAAATACTTAAATCTCGTTCATTTTACATACTTTGAAGCTTTGAATACTACAAGGATTTTGAATAAAGTCTTCAAATTTGTGTTCTTTTAAAAGAATTGGTCAGTTTCTCAATTTTTATTTTGCCTATTTTGATCTATTCTTAATAGGTAATCTCTTAATTTTTTATTCTTTATTCCTTGTTGGTATATTTTGTGTGGATAATCTAAACTAGTATCATACAAATACTACTGGACCAAGACGGTCTGTATTTTGTTCAAATACACATCTGATGATTAAGATAAGTGATCTACGCGACGATGGCAGGTTCTCTTGAGGTGTTCCATATTTCTAAAATTGAATGTTGCATTAAGGAAAATACAAGGGCACAAATCCTTAAATCAAACAAATATTCGAAATAGAAAAAGCATAGCCTTAAGAAAAGCTAGGAAAAGAAGACTAAAATATAGCAACAGGAACCAAATATTATGTGGTCGTGGACTTAGAATGTGATTTGGAATGATATACAGTTTCTTTCTCTACTAGTGTTATTAATCGTATTATAATCGCAAATGAAAAAATAATATTCATTTTAGTGATGATTCGACTGCAATCAATGTCAGATTTGCTACCATGATCGGACCAAATACTAGTTATAGAAAAAAAATATTTATTAACTTTAAAGTATAATAAAATAGCTTATTGCAGAATAAACGTTTATCATCTAGAAAAACAAACTATAAAAAAGCTGGCGCAGAAAATATTTAAAATGTTAAATGGAGTTGAACTAATAAGTGCCCGATAAATAATCAAATATGTTACAATTACGCTGTAGTTTTATTAGTTAATCAAATATTGACGTAATTGCAACATTCATTTATCAGGTTTATTAGGTTGGTCACGTAGAAAAATTAAACTATAAAACATTTTTTTTTATAATTGCATTTTGATTTAGAAATTAATAAATGTTATTTAATCGTAAAATTGTAAAGAAGTGAAGGTCCAAAATCCTTGTGTAAAGTTGACCTTCGAATGTTATATGGCCCGAGAACACAGTTATTTCGTAAATTTAAATAAAACCAATCGCACCTGCTCTTTCTAGAAAAGATTTTTAGAGTTTAGTGTACTACCAGTGAGACAAATAATATCAAAATTATAGAAAATTCTGCCAGCTCTAACTCAAAATATTGACAATTCTGTGTTTAGGGGGTGTAAAAAGGTTGACAGCTACAGACGTGATAAAATTTGACCTTTTTGAACTGGACCAAATCCCTACTTAACATAAAGATTCAGCACCCAAATTTGTTTGGCATGTAATTACATCCCCCTACTTAATGTTTCATGCATTCGATAACAAGAAATAAATTGGGAAAGTATATCAAATAAAACATGCAAGTTATACACAGTTTACACTAGGAACTATATTCGTAGACAACGAAAACCAAAGGACAATAACTGTGTCATTGGACCATATGCATATTTGGTCGTATTGCTCTTAAATTGTTCCGGTTCTTTCACATATTTGACTTTCAATTTTCGGCTTTGAACGTTCCTGGTGAAGGTAAATCAAGAGCGTCTCGGAGGCATAAAATCTATCACAGGTTGTTTTCTTTTATCAAATGAACTAAAAGTCCTTGATTTACAATCTTAATCTTCCTGTACTTATTTTGTTGAATTTTGATATGATAAACCAAAAATCGAAAAGAGTGTCAATCCAGCAGAGTTTGTTAGACAAATGCTAGAATTACTAGACCTTGTTTTCAGGAATTTACCCATACATGTATACGATAATTGAATTACATGAATTGCTACTATACAATTAAGAGGCTGTCCAAGTAAATAGCAGGCAAATCCTATGATATGGGCGACACAACATAATTTTTTCCCACTGAATTTTTGATTCCAATGCAATGTTTATATCCTACAAAGGATAGAAATGTCAAAGATATTTTTGAATCAACAGTGGATGGCTCAAAAAATGATTTTAAAGTTCACTAACAATGCAATAAAATTGTGTACAAAAAGAAGAGTTATCTCCTCTTTCTAATGAATTTTCAGTGCTTTCTATGTATTTTTTATCTCTTTATTTGTCGCAAATGTTAACTTTGAGAAAGAAGGAATTTGTGATATGAAAAAGATAAAAACATTTTGAAAACATGCGCCATCCGCTGCCTGGGTTTTCCATAGAAACCCTCTTAAAATGATATATCACGGTTATAAAAGAGGGACGAAAGATACCAAAGGGACAGTCAAACTCATAAATCTAAAACAAACTGACAACGCCATGGCTAAAAATGAAAAAGACAAACAGAAAAACAATAGTACACATGACAAAACATAGAAAACTAAAGAATAAACAACACGAACCCCAGGAGAGGGAGGTCGTCTTCATTTTATTTAGTTGTTGAGTTTGTCCGTTGGGGATATTTAATTTAATGTCACTTTTCTGTACTGTATACAATCAGCTCAATGTTGTTTATCAAACATTGTCGTTCAGTTTTATTTAACGTGTTTATGTCTAGTCTTTGTCAAGATAAAGGGATAGGCTGATTAATTCAAATATATACAATTTGGCTTTAATACCAATATCATAACTTAACTGAAGTTTGAGGTTTTGGAGTGGATTTTGTTTTTTATTGCATTATGTGTGAAAATTAGATGGTGTTTTTTTTATTTAGCAAAAACTTTTGTGGTTTAATAAAAACAGCAAAAATGGTCACAGCATGGACGCATTTTTAGTCGACTCCCTATAGGATTTATCATGTATTGCTCTAAAATCATAATGTTTTCCTTTTCATTTGTTTGGCAAAAATGAAGAAGGTAGGGAAACAGTAATAATCATTGGCAAAACTAAATCGACCAATAACAGATTTCAGTCATCAATCATATTTAGATCTATTAGTCTGGATCCACGCCGCATATATATATTTTTCGATAAGAGACATATGTTCTATATATACAAATGGTGTCCATGGTAGCTATGAACGCAGAAACCTGTACCTGTGGTAGGCCAAACCAAGCGATCCGGCATTGTCACATTTTCTAGTTTATGAACATGAGGTGACCAATAAAGTTCTTACGTCAGTAAACAAAACACTTTAGAGATGTTGGATTCACATTTGATCTTCATAGAAATTTCATCAGTGACGCTCGAATTAAAAAAGTTATAATTTCAAATAAAGTTAAACGTTATAGAGCATTCTGCATCAAACATTTCGAAAGAGTTTGCCAAAACAGCTTTCTTAAAAGTCAATAATTCCTGGGGTAGAACATCCTTAGTTTTTTTTTTCTAAATAGTTCGTTCAATCAATCTTGTTATAAAATGATTGATCGTATCGCAAAAACTATTTGCACGAGAACACGCTAAGAAGAACGCAACATACGGCGTTCATAAAATTGTACTTAACAGAACTATAAAAAAAGAAAAATTTCTAAACAGTTCGTTATAAGATGATCGATATAATCGCAAAAACTATTTAGACGAGAACAAGACCTGAATAAAGCAACATAATGCGTTCATAAAATTGTATTAAACACAACTATAAAAAAAAGGATATTTGATGTGAGATCACATATCAGTTAACTATTACAAAGGATTACATAATCATAATACTGTACGGAATATCACACAGTATACATTTATGTCTTTTTCTCCGTGACAACATGAAATAAACACATTTGTTAATCAAATTTTCTTCCCTAAACTGTAATTTTTCGGACCATAAACTTAATTAAACAAACGGATGGATGTTCTCGATGAAACCAATTAACAAATGATGTGTTAGTTTGCATGCAGGTAGAAATTACCCTCCCTTAACATGTAAAAGCAGACTAACGTGAAAAGTAATGAGAGAAGAAAAAGTTTATAGTGTGACAATACTGATATTGTTGAGATTTTATGAATTAAATTATGAAATGCTTTTTAAATTTGTGATTATATATCCTATATACACATCTGTGTTGCCTTGTCGGGGTCTAATTAGCTGTTGAGTGCTTGTATTTTGTTTTGGGTTTTCGAGCACCACATAAAAGGCATAAAAAGCTCTGATAGATTTTTATAACATGTACTCAGCCATGAGAACATGCAAGCTAGCAGATCTGATGCTGCAGTTAGTATCTGATTTTTCATATGCATTGTATTAATCCTTCATTCCATGACAACTCTGAATTAATAAAAGTGTTAACTGTTCAATTTAGCGAAATCAAGCGATTGGCACAATTTCTGTTTCAGACGATGAACTACGATATATTCGACAAGCACAATTCAATGAATAAAAGATTATTGTATTTCTTTGACCGTGGATTATTTCTAATTGCTTCGCGAAGGTCGTCAGACAAATCATCACAAAAAAGCAACTTAGACTCATTTAATGTGTTATGTCTGGTTATTTTACTGACATTTTCCATCGTTGATTCGTATTCAACTTCAGAAGTACGTTTTCGTCTTCCTGAATGGACATTTTTGAGATCTAATAATTTCTTCGACGTTATTTGTGCCATTTTGCCTTGTAATACTGGAGTGATTCTACACTTCCATGGTCTTCAATTACATTTTCTAGATTGAGTGATTGGGAAACCAATTTAATGCGCAGCATATATGTCAAAAGACTGATAACCCGGTCTGTTTATAAAGGCAACAGTAGTTTACCGCTGTTCAAAATTTATAAATCGCTATAGAAAAAACAAATCTGGTTTACAAACTAAAACTGAGGGAAACGTATCAAATATAAGAGAACTAAGACACAACAGAGACACAACACCGAAATGTAACACATACAGAAACGAACTATAATGTACAACGTATACGTAACAATGGCCATTTTTCTGACTTGGTATAGAGCATTTTCTGAAAAAATGGTGGGTTTAACCTAGTTTTCCGGTATGCCAAAACCTCCGGTTTTAAGGGCAGTGTTAATTATAACATTTAAATGACAACATAACACAACAGGGTTACATTATTGATATGTCTATACATATTGTAAATCCTAACGTGTCATCTTTTGTCATAGCTCACATTTTTCCAGTCTTCTAGTATTTGTTAGATTGGGTTGTCAAGTCCAGTCTTTTATATGTCAATAAATTTGCTCCTTTCTGACAAAGTGTGGTCATATATTACGTAATTCGCTGATGCATACTGTTGTAAGATTCCTCTCATGAATATGTCTATGACTTTTCGATCAATACCCAATACGAATAACAACATCCCTATAACAATGATTTGCAAAATGTCAATTTATTAATTTTCAAGGCGTTAAAACGTTGCACAAATTCAAATAGCAGTCATTCAAATAACTTATTATGATAAATTAAAAAAGAATATTTTCAAAATGTTCGACTTCAAGAGAGGCACCAGTAGTTTGATATCTCAAAAACCTCAGATAATATTGGTTGTCATTTGTTATAAATGCACAAAGTTCTATTGAAGATTGTAAAGTAATTTACATGTTCATAATGATGGTTGTTTTATTCATTTTCTAGCAGTTATTTTAAAAAGGTTCTTATACAGCAGTCATTTTGATTATCTGCGATGGGTTCACATCTATAAATGTTTATTATTATCTTAACTAAAACCCAGCAAATTGTGTTGCTCTTACCACCACCTGAGCAATAGTTTCATAAATCGGTTGGACTACAAAGGGTAATTTTTGTGCAAAATGTTTGCAATTTTATTTCACGCGTTTTGGTTATTATTTACCGTGGTGAAACATTAACCTATAAGACTTCGTTTTTAACAATTTTCATTGTAAAATAGTCTCTTTATTTCCTGTACGTTCGACCACATACCCTGCTTTATGATCCTCTCAGATACTTTTTAAAGTGGACACCATATTGTATTTAACATTTGTTATCATAGGAATCGTTGATAGTTAGTGTTTGTAATTAAAAAAGTATTTTACAAAAGAATTAAACTAATTGAAAATGAATCAAAACAAATTAATGAAAAGATGAGAATTTAACTGCATAACTGCTGAAAACAAATGTTGTTTATTTCATTTTGAAAAAAATGTTATGTTTACCCGTAGAAATATTTGTTTTAATCTAAACTGCTTGCTTTAATTAAACATTTATTACCAATATCCAATTAGTTTCAATGCCTGACACTGTTATGTTATTGAATAACGTGTTATTTTGTGTGTGTCTTATTATTTTATCAATTAAGCTTCGCCGCGTTGTTTACATTAAAACCAAACTAAAGTATTGGAAACGGAAATAAAAGTATGTTATAAAATGGTTTTTACTTTTTTATTTTAATTTATCATGTTGATTAAGTGCGCACGGAAGTGTAAATTGGGACCAGAAATGCTTATAGCATTAGTAACCTGTTCAAGTTGTACAAGCAATGTTTTCCTAATCTATTTTCTCTTTTAAGCTATGTATTAACTTTGTACTTGTCTAGGTTCAAATGTAAATGTCCTGTTGGTACAACAGAACTCTTGTGAAAGGGGTGAAAAAGAGGTATTTGCACGGAAGAACGAGAAATAAAATTACCGATTTATCAAAACACCAAGAAATTCAAAGTTTTGTAAACCGGAAATTTATTAAAAAAAATAAAAAATACCACATTATTGATATTCATGTCAACACCGAAATGTTGTATACTGGGCTGGTGATGCCCTCGGGGACGAAATGACCACCAGCAGTGACATCGATCCAGTGATGGAAATAGTTAGCAAAGGTATCAGGATTGTAATTTAGTACGCCAGACGCGAGTTTCGTCTACATAAGACTCATCAGTGACGCTCATATCAAAATATTTATAAAGCAAAACAAGTACAAAGTTGAAGAGCATTGAGGATCCAAAATTCCAAAAAGTTGTGCCAAATACGGCTAAGGTAATCTATGCCTGGGATAAGAGAATCCTTAGTTTTTCGAAAAATTCAAAGTTTTGTAAACAGGAAATTTATAAAAATTACCACATATTTGATATTCATGTCAACACCGAAATGTTGACTACTTGGCTGGTGATACCCTCCGGGACGAAACGTCCTCCAGCAGTGGCATCAACCCAGTGGTGTAAATAGTTATCAAAGATACCAGGATTGTAATTTAGTACGCCAGACGGGAATTTTGTCTACATAAGACTCATCAGTGACGCTCATATCAAAATATTTATGATGCCAAACAAGTACAGAGTTGAAGAGCATTGCAATTTTAATATACACCTTCTAATTCCTATGTAATAGCGTGACTTACAAAACGAAGAACACTTATTTTGATTTGATGAACTGTAATCCATATCAAATGCATAATACGTTAGTCATCCAGTCGTCGTACATATTTGAAGTATGTACCTTGCTTCAAGGGAGTATTATTACCGTATACAACATTAACACGTATAATCACAAAAATACTGAACTCCGAAGAAATTTCAAAACTACCAAAATTAAAAGCTCAAACACATCAAACGAATGGATAACAACTGATAATTGGTACATGCATTTTCCTTAGTAAAAAATGGGGGATTAAATCAGGTTGAATAGCTAACTAAACCTCTCATTTGTATGGCAATGGCATATACTTTATATTGAAAAAGATGTGTGAACAAAACAAGCAGAAAACATCATAGATAGGGGTACATTAGACATCAATGTGTTATACTTTTAATCACTATCAAAACAAACAAAAAATATAAATATAAAAACTGAAGAGGCATATAGTCAAAGCACATTAGCAAAACGTGAGACTATAATTAAAAACTTACCATTGCACAATAAAACAATAAGTACCTTATTTTTAATGTAAATATCAAACACGTCTTGTTTCTAACACAACTGTTTTTCATTCTTCATTGAGTTTTTGATAAATTGTACCTGGTATAGGTATCAAAACGGGATCTGATTTAGTCAATTGTTTTAATATCTATAAACGACAGTCTTCAGTCATTCAAAAAAGGTTTCACCACTCTGTAATTTCCGTATATATATATATATATATATATATAACTCGTCTAAACATCAACCCACCAATGTTAGGTCCCTCGCCGGGATTCGAACCCATGCTACTGTGATATCGTGACACCAAATCGCCTGCACCGCAGCCGTCCCGCTAGACCACACGACCACCTGGGCTCTCAATAAAAGAGCTGTCGCTGGCCATGTGTTACCTTTCCACGTCAGTTTTAATCTAGCGGCGTACTACAGTACATGATATATAAGGCATGAAGATGTTATTGTTACAGATCAGCTAAATTATCTATAGTAAAGGATCCTACAAATTAATGTAAGATACAGTCACAGAAAATAATTATATTCATAAGTACGTCTGAGTCAGTGACAACCCTACAACAGATCGCCATCAATGATGGTGATACATGGCTGTGTACATAATGTATATACAACTCGTCTAAACATCAACCCTAAAATGTTAGATCTGTAAATTTGTTTTAGCACATTTTTGGTCCTTCCTTCGCCGGGATTCGAACCCATGCTACTGTGATATCGTGACACCAAATCGCCTGCACTGCAGCCGTCCCGCTAGACCACACGACCACCTGGGCTCTCAATAAAAGAGCTGTCGCTGGCTATATATATATATATATTTATATACAACTCGTCTAAACATCAACCCAACAATGTTAGATCTGTAAATATATATATATATACATATATTTCATGTAAATAAACTTTGTTATAAACACTGTCAAGAATGTATTGTAGATCCGAATTTGATCTTTTGATTTTAGTTTTAGCTACAATGACAAGCTGAACTTGATTTTCAAAAGTGATTTTTTACAACAGTCCACAGGAAGACATCGAAATTCATGGTACATCATTCTGATCGACTTCAATCAGTCTGTGTTCACTCCAACACCCAATTGAGAGATTCTGGGAAGTAACCTATAAAATTGAGAATTGAAATGTGGAATGTATCAAAGAGACAACTACCCGACCAAAGAAAAGACAACAGCCGAAGGCAACCAATCAATGGGTCTTCAATGTAGCGAGAAACTCCAGCTGCCGGAGGCGTCCTTCAGCTGGCCCCTAAACTAATTTGTTTACTTGTTCAGTGATATGCCGACTTTGAAGACTTTGCGTTTACCTGGCTGTGAATAGATTCGATAAACTCTCGTATTCAAATAAAGAACGCTACCGAAGCTAGTTTGATATAACTTCCTGATAAAATGGCATTTCAGATCATTTTGACATGATACTTACTGATGAAATGTCATTAGGGATCACGATGACACGTTAATGTGTGTCAATTAAATAAAACATATCACAAAATCTGTAATTATATCAACAATGTAGCTGTATAAAAGGTAACATTGAGGTGTTTACAGTACCAACACTATCAATATCATCATTATGACCTAATATGATACGGTACGGGTGTTTTCATTGTTATAAATGTGTATAGGTGTTACCATTTTTGACTAAGATCTGCATTTATTTTCAATTTTTCATTATATTTCAATTAAGTGTTAGTTTATTGCTGTGATCTCAATGATACTGCATATATTTTCTATTTGAGTTGCACTATGAGCATTAAAGTGTGACTCTTGTAGCGTGTTGTCTCATGACATTTATTCTAGATGAAGTAAATGTTGCACATTGTAACTTATATATATTTCATGTTAAAAAGGTTAGATAACAATCAGCATTTACACTGCATCTATCAATAGTTTATGATTATAGATTTTAGTTAAGTTGTTGTGAATTTAGACATTTGTAGCTCAGGTTGGAAAATATCGTGCATCATATATTTTTTAGCATTTGGTTGTTGTAAGCATGATTTTTTAATAAACGGAAAATACTGAAAATAATGTTCTGATGTTTCATTTGTATTTACATAGAGACGAAAGATACCAGAGGAACAGTCAAAATAATAAATCGAAAATAAACTGACAACGCCATGGCTAAAAATGAAAAAGACAAACAATAGTACACAAGAAACAACATAGAAAACCAAAGAATGGGCAACACAAACCCCAACAAAAACTTATGATGATCTCATGTGATCCGGAAGGGTAATCAGATCCTGCTCCACATGCGGCACCTCGGTTCCTCGTGTTATTACAAATCCGGTAAATAGTCTAATTCGTAGGTCACATTCATGAAAAGGGAAGGAAATTGTGGTTGCGACATAAGAAACATATCCAATATCATCTGTGAAACGGTTATTCCATAACGGTCAACCAACTCGTGATGGCGTCCGTATAGTTTACGAAGGAATGATTTCAACTTCATCATTTGGAACTCTTGGTTGAATAGCTCCCTTGTGATCAGCAACCCTCTATCAAGAAAATCATAATAGGAAATACAAGGGCGGGAACATCGTATCAATTTGGAGACATGCACTCAGTATACATGCGCGGTTGAATTATTGCTACATAGAAATTGAATGTTCACAATTGGGAAGCTGAAATCATCTTGTAAGTCAGAGCTGTGCATGAGGAAGATATGTGCTTGAATTTATAATAATATAACAGTCAATCAAAAGTACAACTCTATATAGATATAAGAAGATGTGGTATGAGTTCCAATGAGACAAATCTCCATTCAAGTCACAATATATAAATGTTAACCTTCATAAGTCAAAGTACGGTTTTCAACACGTAGTCTTGGCTCACAACGAACAACAAGCATTAAATATCACCCAAAAATACTAGACTTTTTAGTGTATAACCATTCAAACGGGAAAACCAATTGTCGATGTATGTTTTAACGACGGAATATACTTGTAGAAAATAAGTTGTTGTAACTTGCAGCTAGAGCATCGAAGTTTTAAATCCAGGTTTCGAAGGTCTAGGTGAATGTTGATACTGGTAAGTGGTTGAAATCAGTGTGTGGAGTTTTGTTGAAATTCAAATGGCATTATTGTGTGCGTCGTAATATAGAGAATGGAAATGTGGAATATGCCAAGTAGACAACAAACCGACCAAAGGGCAAAACAGCCATGCACCAATGTGTCTTCAACACAAAGCGAAAATCCCTCGACCGGAGGCGGATTTCAGCTGACCCTAACACTAAATCTGAAACTGGACGTCACATTAAATCTTGAAAGGAAGGTCACGTTTTGGAATGTTGGTCAGATTTTCGGAATCCTCTGGTTTTATCCATTTGAATGCCTTAACAAATTTATAATGTATAATGATAAGCTGTCTGTTAAAGTCTTATAAAATTTTAGTTAATTTTTAATAGAGTTTGCGGACTTAAACTTGTCAATGATAAGCCTATGAAAAGTCAAGAGAGAACGTTTTCCCGTCAAACACTTGGCTTTAACGCGATGGCTATTTTTGTAATGGCGGGAACCAGATTAATGTGAATGAACCAGTTACCTTCCCCTTTGGAATGAAACTGACAATCCACGTCAATTAAGATTGGAGTCAAGCTACATTTGAATTTGAAAATACCTGTACCAATAGGCTATTTGCCAATTCCCGTAATTGACCCTGTAATTAGAGATCCCTAAAAAAAGTTGTCTTCCTTATGAGGGACATTAATTTTTATTTACAATGGAGAGCTAGCAGAAACAGCAAATCTATATGTGCGTAATATGAGTAATTTATAAGGTTTTTATATCTTTTAATAACATTAATTTGTTGTTTAACTAAATACTATTGACATTAGAAATATTTTTTCGTGAATGATTAGTTAAACCGCCGATTAATTACTTTCAATTCATCATGCTTTGCATTGGCTAAATAAACTCATCATAGAAACCAGGACTAAAATTTGTATATACGCCAGACACGCGTTTCGTCTACAAAAGACTCATCAATGGCGCTCGAATCCAAAAAAGTTTAAAAGGCCAAATAAAGTACGAAGTTGAAGAGCTTTGAGGACCAAAATTCCTAAAAGTGTTGCCAAATACAGCTAAGATAATCTCTATGCCTGAGGTAAAAAAAAAAGCCTTAGTATTTAAAAAATATCAAAATTTTGTAAACAGTGAATTTATAAATATAACCATATCAATGACAATTAATGTCAGCACAAAAAGTGTTGACTACTAATTTTGTCCGGTATGGCACCAGTCTACGATTGACAAAGGGAAGTAATTTGCTTAAAAAGTGTGTAATAACATAATCAAATCGGTAATTGGCAAATGGACTATTCAGGAATATGACAGTTCTTGTCTACTCCTTTTTTATGTGTTTTGTCATTTGATTTTGACATGTGATTAGGGACTTTCCGATTTGATTTTCCTCTGAGTTCAGTATCTTTGTGATTTTACTTTTTTCCACGTGTAGTGTTCGAATTCATAAGTTTATTACATGAATTAATTGACCACTTAGCCGTCAATCCTCTCGATCCACTCTCCCCGTTTTTAACAAGTTAGTGACGGTATGATAAACCAACTATTTTCAAATAAAATGTTCTCGGTTAGGACTTTAGTAAACACAGTCTGGTCGCGTAAAACGAAATATTAAGTAATATATTGGATTAACAAGTTAACATAACACATTCAGTGTAATTAAAAAAGACAAACTATTGCGTTTATTTCAGGTAGACATCATCAAATGATGGCATTTGATTTGTTGAGTGTGTGTCACATGATATCTAACATTGTAAGGTTTAATCGGGTCATAATGTGTGTTGTTTCCTCAGCAGCTTCTCTTTTTCTAACATTCTTTGAACAGCAGGATTTCTATCCTGTTGAAGCTGCCCTCTCAGGATCACATTTTCTTTAGAAACTCTTGAAATAAATTCTTTCAACTTGAGATTTTCTACATAGATTTCATCATAGTTTTTACCCTGATATCTGAAATATAATTATAAGTAGAACTTAAATGTTGAAGGTACCTATTTAAAAAAAACACAGACAGGGCAAAATATAATTCGCTGTAAGCGAGAAATAAACAGAAACATTTATCTTTATTAAATATTGCTGTGAAATCTAAATTGAGCAATACTTTTGTATCTATTATGCTCAAATTCTGAATCCATATGAGATCTAATAAAATTGTATCATGAGCAGACGATAAAATCACAAATTACAGACGCAAAAATAATAGTATAAAAAAATGCATGACCATGGTCCCTACCTTAAACGTAAAACATCTGTTGTCTTTCCTATAGCATTCTAAACAAAATTTAAACAGATTCATTTGCGATGAGTCATTTCTGAATCTAGTCCGAGATTACTTTGACGTCCGACGGCTGTTTTGCCAGACAAGCTGGCACGGCCCCAGCTTGTCTGGCAAAACAGCCATCGGACGTCAGAGTAATATCGGACTATTCTGAATCTAATGCACATAAAAACGTAAACAAAAGTAATGAAAATACCATGAAACGGCGAACTTGACAAGTACTTTTCAGTTTTATAAGTATTGTATTTCATACCCTTCAAGCTCTTTTGACAACTTTGAGTTTTCTTCGGTTGACTTTGATAACAATCTCTGCATCATTTGAAGTTCTTTCTCTTTTTCTTGTAAAATTTTCTTTAAATATTGCGCTTGATGGCTGCTAACGGCCGAAGATAGTCGGGTACGATCGGATGTCTTCGGTCTATCGAAACTGAAGTATTTCGATCGTTCTTTGGCTGAGCCGATTGGTTTTGGCGATGTCCATACAGCGCCACCTGGTTTCGTTGTGTCGAATGGTCTACTGATGTGGGATGGGTTTCGCAGTGTAACCTGTAAAAAGAAATTACAATTTAATTAAAACAAATCTCTTTAGTTTAAGAGCTTACATGTTTCTCACCATAGACACTCTAGTTCAGCATTTAGGAAAGAAGGATGTATATGAAAATGAATACTTTTGTTTCTATTCGTCGGTCGGGTTGTTGTGACGTCTCTTTAACATATATTTCACGTTTCCATTCTTTAGTCTATGTGTCAAGATATGTGACCAAAGGAGCATAAAAAAGTAGTCAAATTTATCACAGCCTTCTACGGGTTGCAGTATCTTTGCGTCATTTGCTATTTAGTAGAATTATATCATTTGCGCAAAGTGTATTCTTCAGCGGCATCAATTGCACCAGAACACGGAATTATGTTGCGATAAATTAACTGTACGTACATATATTCTAGCATACATAATAATTCTTATCGTTTACAAGAAGAAAAAATCATTGAATAATGAGGACTCTAATTACTTAAAAACCAGATTAGGTGTTGCTTGTGTTTTGCTTTGTTTGGACATGTATGTGTAACATTCCAAATCAAGGACTTTCAAAATTGTACAGGAGAAGTGGCAGAATTATATGTGAGGAGAACTCGACTGAAAGACTACGTGTGTCTTCAATAAACTTATATTTCCAGGCTGTTATGTTTTATCTGAATACTCGTTATATGTGTGCTTTGACGGCGTAAACTCCGACAGTTTAAACTACTACTCCCAGTTCGAAACCAGGTTAAGTGAGTAGAAATTACTTGTTTTATTTCTTTTATTTTAGTTTTTAAATTGGCGGGATCGTTTCTTTATTTTTATGCAATGGTACTTCGAATTAAAAAAAATCGTGACCCAAACGTAGTTCTTTTATTGGCGCAATTGTGTTAGGGTGATAAAGGAGGTATTTTTGGCGGAAACGTATTTCGACCTCCAATTTAAGGTGATACCCAACACTTTCACTAAAATTAATTTGGCTCGTTTAATTTTCATAAAATTTTGACAAAGTATTTACTTTGACCCTTTAACAAGTATATAAAAATTTCAAAAATTTTGAACCAACCGTTTTGTCAGAAAAATTACACTGGTTACATAGCATGTTGACTAATACAATTTTGATCATTGAGAAGCTTAGTAATCCCTTTACAACACAATGTATTTAAAGCGTTTAGCTGATTTTACTGAGTTATCTCTCTGTAGTGTTAGGTACCACCTTAACTCGCCTGAGGAGTTTGATCTTGGTTTTGAACTCTCCTAAATATATTGTATATTTTACACTTGTGAATTAAAGAAAATTTATTTGTAAAAAGTAACTTTGAACAGAAAGTAGAAAATATCTGTACCAAGCTATAGAAGCCAGCTTTGCAATGATGTTACTGCATATTATTGCATGCATACATCGGCTCTATTTTGTTTTGTCTACAAAGACAGCTTAAGAATCGCCTATTCCAGTCCAAGAGATCATTTTGACACAGTTATATTTAATATATATATGAGGAATTTATGTGGTGTATACCTGTATGCTGTCGTCCTGGTCGACGTCTGTCATCTTTGAGAAACTTGTTCTATTCTTCTGAAAATATATTCTTGACAATAAACATAAATGTAAGTTCATTCTAGTACAGCTCCATATTTTGATAAGAGTAAATGCATAGCATAATTTGTAATTGGTGACTTGTCAAAATTATAGTGTAAGGGAGATAACTCATTTTTTTAGATCAGCATGTTTCTAGATTAACGTTTGAATTTCAAAATAGTATTTTCATGACGGGAAGTATAAATTGGAAGGCAAAGTGTGTATAAAATTTTGTATATGATATTTTTACACAATAAATATAGAAATACTTTACTTGGTATTAACATCATATGTATATCTTACCGTAGCTCTAACTAGTGATGCGACATCTATTCTAGGTCTTGTTGCATTACGAATACCAAGGAACTGAAAAGTTTAAGAAAAAAAAATAAGACGCAAGTAGCAGTTATCATACCGTTCTAACCAATGTAAAAAGATCTTATGGAACGCCTTAAATTTAAACTAAGAAAGAGAGAGTGTACATCATAAGACAAATTATCAAATATGAATACATCAATTGTTTCTTCGTCTATCAATGAATTTAAAGCTTAATGTATATAAGGGGTATTCTAATTCTTGAGTGCAAAAGAAAAGATTGAAAAAAAGAGGAAGGTCAAAGTGGTTATGGGTAGTTTTCAATTCGCTTTTCCATGGGTATTGGTAGGCAAGATGAAGAAACCCATATGCTTGAATCCAACTTTTCAGGTACACGTATAACCACCCCTCTTCTTTTTCAATAGTTGCTATATACGTCTCTTTTTCCAAATCTGTTTTGGGGGAGTACGGTTTGTTACTAGGATACAGTATGTAACTAGTAATTATACGTCAAATATGGTGTTTAGTTGTACATGTATTTAGTATATATTATTTTTATCAAATGATAACAACTAAACTTTTTTTTCTTCAGGTGTACAGTTATGCATACACAGATGTCATTGATATTTTACGTGTTTGTCATACATACGAAATAACACATTTATAAGTCAGACACTCTGTATGTGCTAATCCCAAGTCAGGAGCATATATAGAACAGTGGTTGTCATTGGTTCGTGTCTGTTATATTTGTTATTGGTAAATTGTTTTGTTTTACATTATGCCGTTAGTTTCCTTGTTTGAATTGTTTCACATTTTTTTCACAGGTCCTTTCATAGATGAATATTCTGGTTGGAATCACACCTTAGGTGCTTTTAAAACGACATTGACTACCCAAGAGAGTCTTGCACGGTCGGGAGCTTTGGAAATCATACCACATCTTCGTATTTCTTATTTTTTTTAATATTCGGTATCTGTCACCGGCTGATGTCATAAAATGTTTTTTCTGTTACAAATCATGATGTATTGTTTTATGTGTACAGGTTATGCTGCCCATCAAGGGCCTTTATTGGTATAATAAATATTCTTATTCTTATTCTTCTTATTCTATTCAGACATACAAACCATAACTGCTCCTCGAGCTTTCACCCATTTTGAATGAGTTTCTTTTTGTGGTCCAACCCATCCTTTGGCTCTAGAATCATATGTAACTTTATGTAAAACCTGCAAACAATAAAAATAAAATATCCATACCTGTTATATAGATCCTGTTTTTTTTCCATTCAATTATGAAATATTTTAACTCTATATTTTCTACTTTTAAAAATTTACCAACAACAACACTACCCCTTATCTTGATTCTTTTTATTACATTCGTAAGGATCTTTTGTTTGATTAATCTTGGTTTATCAGACTAAATAAATTGTGATATAAAAGTAATAACTGTTAAGTCTGTTTAATTTGATATATGTCAAGTACCTAACAACTTCTCTTATTCACAAATATGGTAATGTACAGAAAGTTTTGATTTGATTCGCGTTAAAACACAGGTTTATATGTCACTTGAAATATGTACGTCGTTCAACATGCATAAAGATTGTTTATGGCGTCTAAACGAACATTTTGAAATGTAAACGTTAAAAGAACACTCTTTATTAACCATTAATGGAAAATGATTAAAACGGTGTCTTTTATAGCTGACTATGCGGTATGGGCGTTGATCATTGTTGAAGGCCGTACGGGAACCTAAAGTTTTTAATTTCTGTGTCATTTTTGTCTCTTGTGGCGAGTTGTCTCATTGACAATCATCCCACATCTTCTTTTGTATACTTATTTTCGGAATGCTGTTAATTTTATATTGTAATTAGCTTGCATTGTTTTTGTTTTAGAAATTAAAACGTAACACTATTTCATTATCTTATTTCAGTACTATTATTTTCTATTGTTGTGAAAGGGGATGTACTGTAATCAGAGGTGTTACTCGTGCGATAGTCTCGCATCTTCTTATCTCGAACAAATTTGTCGAATGCACATCTTCTTGCGTTCATGGGTAGCTACGCAACAGACACCCTGATTATTTTTATATAATTATATTTATTATGAAATGTAACCGAGTTATTGTTTCTGTCTACCAGCTTGCCTAATTGAAAGGATTGGACCACTTTCTGCAAGACCTTCTATATTTCGAAAAGTAACATATATAAGGAAGTGTTGCTTGCTCACCGGCCAGTAGCAAATATTTCATGCATATTCAGGATGCAAAGGAAAAATATGAATCTATCAATTTAAATCCATCAATGATAGTCACAAGGCATTAATATAAAATATTATATTTAGGGAGACGGATTTATATAAGTTTTTCTTGTTTCCGAATCCCTGTATTTATATTGTATTATTATATTTCATGCACTTTTTTTTTTAATAAATATTGTTTAAACTAAAATAATATATTTAGTATCTTTAAAAACAAGAAGATGTGGCATAAATGCAACTCTCAATCAAAGTCCCATTGTATAAAAAGTTAACAGATGTGGTCAAAGTACGGCCTTCAACACGGTGCCTTCAAAAGTTGAAACGAGAAACACATATGAACCACGCCAAAAAAAAAAAAAATGAAAAACAGGCCCTTCATTTAGGATAGGTGATTAAAAAATTTTAACAGGCGCCAACATTCACCATAATCTGAAACAATCGTGTAACATTACAACATATAACGACACACTATATGATATAATTTGAAATGGTTAAATTCGATGAAAAAGACATTTAAACATAAACCAGTAAACATACACTATACGAATAAGTCTGATCTATGACAAAATATAGATACAATATCAAAACGCAAGTGCCTACATGTACATATATATAACATAGACGTTACAGGTAGTAATACATATTTGCGACTGTCCAAAGTCAGGAGCCTTTGTATGTTTTTTTAAAATAGATTTTAATTCATTTATATGTTTTGATGTTTAGTATGAGGTCAGTTTGCACTGAACTAGTACATATTTTGCATTTAGGGGCCAGCTAGTGACCATGCACCTCCGGTGCGCAGTTTTCTCGCTATGTTGAAAACCCAGTGACTTCGGCTGTTGTCATCTTTTTGATTGGATTGTTGTTTCTTTGAGACATATTCCCCATTTCCATTCTCGATTTTATGAATCATAGATCTTGTCATCAGTATTTAAATGTGAGTTGATGTTTTATTCAGCCAGAATAATAACGCAGGAAGTATAATACATGCATGATCTATAAATTCGGTCATAGTTTTACCCAATTCTTTAATTTTACAGCTATTCTTTTTATTCTAATACCCGATTGTACTCTTTCCTTTACATGTTTGCTTCTTTTTCTCTATTCTTTCAGTTATTACTTTTGTCCATTATTCTCCATTCTGTAAACCCCATCCACCCCTCATTTATACTCACAGGTTTTCTTTTGACTTGATCTATAAGAAGCCTTGTACTTTTCCCTATTCTGTAAACCCCATCCACCCCTCATTTATACTCACAGGTTTTCTTTTGACTTGATCTATAAGAAGCCTTGTACTTTTCCCTATTCTGTAAACCCCATCCACCCCTCATTTATACTCACAGGTTTTCTTTTGACTTGATCTATAAGAAGCCTTGTACTTTTCCCTATTCTGTAAACCCCATCCACCCCTCATTTATACTCACAGGTTTTCTTTTGACTTGATCTATAAGAAGCCTTGTACTTTTCCCTATTCTGTAAACCCCATCCACCCCTCATTTATACTCACAGGTTTTCTTTTGACTTGATCTATAAGAAGCCTTGTACTTTTCCCTATTCTGTAAACCCCATCCACCCCTCATTTATACTCACAGGTTTTCTTTTGACTTGATCTATAAGAAGCCTTGTACTTTTCCCTATTCTGTAAACCCCATCCACCCCTCATTTATACTCACAGGTTTTCTTTTGACTTGATCTATAAGAAGCCTTGTACTTTTTCCTATTCTGTAAACCCCATCCACCCCTCATTTATACTCACAGGTTTTCTTTTGACTTGATCTATAAGAAGCCTTGTACTTTTCCCTATTCTGTAAACCCCATCCACCCCTCATTTATACTCACAGGCTTGCTTTTGACTTGATCTATAAGAAGCCTTGCACTTTTCCCTCCATTAGATCGCTGCCGAAATTTTGTTGTCATTTCTGAAATTTAGTTCATTATCTTGTTAATTTTTATAAGTCCTCTCCCTAACCTGGGACAATGTAGCAACAGCACAGCACAAAATTAAACCATACAAATCAGTTTCCAGATACGTAACTTATCAGAAGAAGAAAACATTGATAAAAAAAAAATAAAGTATCGATCTAAACGCACATAGCTATAAGATTTTTTTAAAAACCATTGTTTGTTTTGGGGAAACGTTTAATAGGGTAAACAATTTTGTACATTATACAGATTCTACCTATTTCTTATAAAACTCGTCAGTGACGCTTGAGTCAAAACTGGTTGAATGTCAAATCAATTACGAAGTTAATAGCAGAAGAACATTGAAAACAAAAAATCCAAGAAATTGTACAGGCAAATACCACACGTTTCTCAGATCGTCCTGACACTAAATTCGTTTGTTGTGTTTTAATTAATTCTTTAGTCTGGAAATTCATTAGTTGTTAATTATTGATTATTAATTCCAATTTGCTTTGAAGTTGCTTCCACGCAGTTGCTGTGAGTACTCTTTTGTCGTTGCTTTGTGTCTATTGTTATTATGTTACTTGCATGGTTTTGTATTTCGGACCGATTTATTGCGTTAAACAATCTGCAACGGAATTTTACAGTGTGTTCTTATATTGTGCTGTATCACTGCTGTTCTATGTTGAGATAGTGTTCACAAACATGTTTACATTTGCCGCATTCTTTATTAGCCTGTCTCATCAAGTCAGAAGCCTGTAATTCAATAGTTGTCGTTTGTTCGTGTATGAAATGTATAGAATGAAGTAGACTAGAGACCGTAAGTTTTCTCGTTTAAAATGTCATGTAAGGGCCTTTGTAGCTGACTTTACGATACAAGTTTTCTTCATTGTTGAAGACCGTACGGTGACTTATAGTTGCTTTTTATCTCCAACGTTTGAACTTCGGTACGTTGTTGTCTGAGTTGCAATCATATACTACCGCCGTATTTGTATATCAGATATATGTGTCATATACGACTTGGAGTATAAAACCTTAGTTTAATTGAAATATTGTTAACTCAAAATAACTCAAAGATAAACCGGTAATTTTAACAACTGTCAACCAAGTGGGAGATTTTGCTACCTATAAAACTAGATTTCAAACTACAAATGCCTTTGGAAAAAGTTTGTACCAAGTCAGGAATATAACCGTTATTTTTTACTTGTGTAGTTGAATAAAATCGTTTGATTTGACGAGTTTTAATGGACTTCCCATTTTATAATTTGCCTTGGAGCTCAAAATTCATACGAAAACAAACATGACAATTATATTCAACCACAACAACCACTGAACTACAGGCTCCTGACTTGGAACATGCAAATACAGAATGTGATGGGGTTTAACATGCTCGTGAGCGCACAACCCTTCCCCCAACCTGAATCAGAAATGTAACAGCACTACTTAGGAACATAAATCATCGAGATGTGGTATGACTGAATCTGAGACAACTGTACGTACACAAGAGACTCAAATATAAAGGACGAGAATGTAAGCAAATATATGCCACCATATGGCATCAACAATGAGTTAAACGCGTACTGTACAGTAAGCTATGAGATGCCGTTGTGTGCTGAAATGTTCTATAAATTAACTGATCGTCCTATAGGTTTAATTCAGGCTGAAAACAATAGACAAGTTAAAAATATTAAAAAAAGATCAACCAACGATAGCCACATAACAAAATGTTCATGACTGGGGACAGGCAAATACAGAATTTGGCGAAGTTTAAAATATTAGTGAGCCCCCATCATCCATCACTTTCCTTACCGCAGACATTAGTGTAACAGCATTTTATAATGAGACGACATGGCAAAACTCAGAAAAAAAGGGACTCACAAGTCAGCACGAAGCATCAGAAACAGCTAACAAAATGACAAAGGACAAAAAGCCATATCCATAGCATGAGACAAATACCAATACATTGACTCAATCTGATTTTAAAATGAAGTATGCCCTTGCCAATAAATATATGAAAAATATAATTGAATGCTGAAACTTTGACCGATTCTTACAAATTGATATGCATAGTTTTTGAATTTATTTATCTTGAATGTTCGTGTTGCTTTAATTAATAAATATCGTTTGAAACCTAATAAATATATGTAAAAATGCATTCAAAAATGAATAAAAATTAATCAAATTAGTCTATTTGAAATAAGGAATTACCTTTCTTTTTGTTACTGGTCGAAGAAAATTCGATGTTTTCATGGCGAAATCGATTAGGTCAGAATTACAATCAACTTTTAGGATAGTGTATTGCCTTAAACGATTTTATAACATATATATAAATATTAAAATACCTTGAACAAACATTACCCTGTAATATATTCATATAATGCTAATCCATAAAAAAGCATTGGTACTAAGTATATCTAAATCGATTCTTCACAAATGTAAATTTATTTTATTCTTGAATATTAATATAATTACGCGTTTCACTTTTAATCAGAAATGTCTGATATTATAATCATTAGATACTGTGTCTATTTTCAAGCTTGAAAATTGCATTTATGTTTACTATAAGGGTTTGTTTTAAATATTTTAAAGTTCATTGTAAAAATTGTGTCAATACGTTTGAATATATGAATGAAAAACGAAGGACGTGACGAACGAACATACAAATAAAAGAAGGATGAAGGGAAGAATGAATAAGTATAAGAACGAACTCTTCTCGTGTTATTGGATGAATTATTAGAGCTACACGACCGAAAGGGGCCTAAAAAATACCACATCTTCTTTTTTATATTCATCATAATTTTACATGTTCTGTATAAAATTGATTGCCGTAAACATGTATTGAGAAATAAATGTAAACTGCAACTTAATTCACTAAAATTTCATGAACGTTAATAAACTGTAAAATCTATACAATTTGAACATACAAATGTCTATGATAAGGTCAATTAATTATCTCAGTTGTAGGCTGTCCAAAGATAAACCTTGCTGTATTATTTTGTACAATGGACATTAATTGATAGACTTTAATGTTCTTGTTGAATTGGTTTACAGTTGTCATTTCTGTATAGTCTTTGTTCATTGTTGAAGGCATTACGGTGAACTATAGCCAGTTGATAATTTCTTTGTCATTTCAGTGCACGGCAATCATACCACATATTTTAATTTTTCCCCAGGACGTGTATGCAAAAATTCTCTTTGACACACAGAAACTTTGTAAATAAACACTAATGTTCAGCTAATTTAAATGCTTTACTTGAATTTAATTTTCTTAACCCTAGCTCGATCCTTCCTATTCCCCTCAATCAGGGACGTATATAGATATATAAGTCCTTGCCTCAATTAAATGATAACAAAAAAAATCATTCAGAGACCACACTTTTAAATCAAATAAAAAACAACAAACACAAAATGTCGATGCCTCTAGAACAATATTGAAGATCCCATTCAAACGTGCGCATATTAAATAAAATTACAAAAAAAGATTTAAGTATTCCCCAATTTGTACCTCATAACTTTCGTCTGGTATCCTTATAATTCAGTTTATTTACCACATTTCTCATTTGTTATGAAAATAAAGTAAGTTTCAAATTTCAAATCAAACCTTAAAATAAACCATTCCAATCACCGAAATTATCTTAATTTTCCAATTTTCAGTTGTAAAAATTAAATTTAGAAATAAGTGTTCTGCATAGAATAAGGTAATCACCTCCCATCGGCCATGTTGTTTCTCATGTCGCCGGCTGAGTCACTTCCTGCTTTCTGTTTTTAACTCCAAACAACTTTATTTAACATATATTCAATCATAAACAATGGCTGGACGACTTCCAGCGGTTGTAGTAGACTGTGGAACCGGGTATGCAACAATTAACCTCAATCCCCCTTAAAAACCCACCCCATTACCTGCAAAAATGAAAATGGGCGGATTTACAGAAAGGTGTATGCATTTAACTGCACTAACACCGTTCCAAGTAAACAATATCTTCATCTTTTGTATTGGTTGTTTAATTGAAACACTTAATACTTCCTTCTTAAACACTTTGTTCACGTGATCTATTTACAAAAATTGTGTATTGCCTGTTTATGAATATGTAAATAGAACAGGAAGCTACGTTTTATGACTAAATAGCAATAAACCTGTTGATAAAGTTGTCACTTCCTTGAGGACATCAAGGACCATCTCCTTCAGCCATCTTTATACTTATTGCAATATTCTGGGCGTGTAAACATTAAGATGTCGTTTGGAAAGTCATTTGGTCCTACAGGGACACCAGCTGTTATTATTGACTGTGGAACAGGGTTTGTACACTTTGCAAATACAAGAAAAATGATATTAAAATTGTTCAAGTTAAAACAGGAAATGAATGTAATGGAGGCTGTTTATGTTTTATGCACTCATTTTACATGCAATCAGCTATCCTATAGGACTATATATACTATAGGCAGATTAGAATATAACAACTCCTGGTTCATGCACATGTAGTATCTGTCTAAAATTACAATAATTGGAAAGAAATGTCCAAGATATCAAGAACACACACTTGGCACTAATTTAAGTGTAATAGCAAATTTTTTTCCAAGAAAAGAAATTCAACTCACTCAGCCCTCTAACATGTCTAACATAAAAATCAAGGGTTCTAGGTTGAAGAAATCTACATGTTGTATCAAATGTAAGAAAGATTCATTATGATCGAAAAAAAATTACGGCTGTGTTTATGATTACGACAAAAATCAATGCTTCCTGTATTGACAGTTTTGAAACAGGACTGTCAAAACAGATTGACAAATATTCAATCTTAAACATGTTAGATTTTTGGCATAAAGCTAACCTTCAGTTATCTAAAATCTTGTGTGACAGTGTGAATGCTTGTGATATTCTTATGGATAAAAACATGGTATCCATTAATTCTTCATCAATTCCAAGTTGAAACTGCGTAAATTATTCTAGAACTCTTCACACTTTTATTCATATTATCATTTCACACTTTAAATGTCCTTTTCGTGATTGGCACCCTGCCCTTTTGAAATCCTAGCTGGAACACTAAATTTCTATAGCAAACATTTTGGAACAAACCTGATGAAATCTTCATTTTCTCTTTTTGCCTATAGATACATGTATAGTTCTCTTTAATATGCACCCCTGTTTGGCTATTTTAATTTTGAGGTGAAACACTGCACAGACAATACTCCAAAGAATTTAGTTATTAATGATATGAATAATTGTTGAATTTTGTGAAAGTTCAGTTTTGAACAGAAATGTGCTGTGTCGTGATACAAATATATAATAATTTTAATAAAGTTTTAAAAGCATTATTATTTTATTTGTTTATATTCGTACAGGTACACCAAGATGGGGTATGCCGGTAACACAGAACCACAGTTCATTGTGCCATCAGCCATTGCTGTAAAAGAATCGGCATCAGTAGGAGATAAAGCTATACAACGACTTGGTAAAGGGGTGGAGGACCTCGATTTCTTTATTGGCGATGAAGCTTTGAGTGCAACATCATACAGTGTAAAGGTAAAGATTAAATTAGAAAAATAATTGTGGTTACAATTAAAATGGTAGATAACAGGCTTAAAGGTTTGTTTGCAAAATGCATGTTCCAGCTACAAAATACTCATCAGTTAAAGATCAGAGACAATATCAACTACTTATTTAACAAATTGAGGCAAAACATAGGCCACAAAAAAATGCTGATTTTGGGTCTATACACTTTATTGTTTATTTTGAAATTATTAAGGTACAACACATTTGAAAGTTCATGATTGTTTTCTAGGTCACACACAACATATTTCTTCATAAATGTAGCTTTTTCTGAGTTATTTCCCCTCATTGATATAAAGACTGATTTTGTTTACCTATTTTTGCAATCCATCAGTGTTTTCCCTAGGCTAATCATGCATTGCGGTACCGCTACGCATAGAATTTCGGCAGCCATGCATTCATCATACCCGCTATGCATCCCGCTATGTGGGAAATTTGTATTATCTTGTAATATACAGTGACAATTGACAAAACTCTAATAGTAGTCCAGTCAATCTAGCATAAATTTGACCCTAACCTGAAAGTAATTGCAACAGAAGATTTTTAAGTTTTAATCTTTAGCATTATACCCCAAATATACACAGAAAAAAGTCCCATAAAATCTAACTTGAGGAAAACTAAAAAAAAAATCACCATTTAAATTCCTATGGAGATTTGCATTGAAAAGGGAAATAACTCTTGCAAAAAAGGCAGAAATATCAATAAAAATTGATACAAAATTATAACTTTACCGCTTTTATTCATCAGAATGTATTGATTCTTGATTTTTTTAGCGGTTTTTAGAGTATAAGAAACAACTCTAAAGGTGTTTTCATATATTTTATCAAGCTATAATCTAGATTTTGTAATTTATTAGTTGACCATTTATTAAATTTTTCAACATGTCAAGGTCAAGAATCTCAAATTTAATAAAAAATAATTGATCATGTATTCTTCTTTTTAAGTTTAAAGTTTCTTAAGATAAGTAAGTTGCTGAAAAAATATAATATGCAGCTATAAACAATACCAAATTTTCACATTATTTTTTCAAAATGGTTACAAAGCTTCAAATTTGCAATTTCTTTAATGAAAAATGTACGAAAAAAATATAACTACCCATAACACTTCGGTTTTGTACATTTCATGAGCAGAAGATTATATAAATAAGTCAAATACAAACTTATAACCGACTCAAAGTATCATACCTTACATAAATTTCAAGAAAAACAACCAAAAATTGACCAAAAAAGACTAATTTTTGCAAGAGTTGTCTCCCTTCCCAATGTTAATTTCCATAGGAAATTTAAAATGCTGATTTTGAGTTTTCCTCAAGTTAGATTTTATGGGACTTTTTTCTGTGTACATAAAGGGCATAATACTATAGATTAGAACTAAAACATTTTCTGTTGCAATTAGTTTAAGGTTTAATCTTAGTTTGACTGGACTATAGGTGTTTCGAAATCACCGGACTGATAATTGATCATAATTAGATGCAATGCTCTGATTTTACAACCACGTTGATTAGATATAACAACATTCAAGACTTCGATTGCATAATAGAAATCAGGAGTTCAAATTGTTTTAATGATAAATATTATCAGCTTCCAAATATTCTTCTGTGAAAAAATAAAAAGTAAACTTTTTGCAGTATAAATTTTACGTTTTGAAATCATAAGTCTGACATCGAAATATTTATATCAAACGCAGTTGATTAGTTGTAACAGAAAATACACATCATTGGATTGAAACATGATGTAACTTTGACCTTCGTAGCAGAGTTCAAAAAATGAATGGGTCACTGAACAATTCAGATTGTTTTTGTTTTGATGTCAAAAATTATTTTATTTTTCAAACTGATCTCTCAACTAGTTTTAATCCAGAAGAAAGTAAAAACATTGCTTGACTCTACCTTAAGTTGAATATTTATATCCAAATTAAATTAATAAAAGCTGTAATCCATGATCACAAATCGAATGCTTTGTTTACAATTGTTGAAAGCCATGTGCTTTTTGGCGGGAAAATTTGGGAAACCCCTTATTAACAGGAAACAGTTACATTTCATTGTTATTTATAGACAGTAGGAATTTCATTTGAAAATAATTTTGATTAACTGCTAAGATTCATTCATGAAAAATTAATAATTTCTTGGGGTAAAACTGATAATATCTTTTTTTTCTAAATAATTTACACCTAGGGGTATTGAAAAAGGTTTTTTTTTTTTTTTTTTTTTTTCAATTTTAATTCTGAAAAACTCATGTTTACTTAATTCCTTTATTATTTCCTTTATTATTTCCATCATAATCAGAAACAAGCTACATGTATAAGGTTACTTTCAAACATATATTTTAGAACACACCATACTATTAATATGAATGTACCTGTAGTAAAAACAAACCTGGTAGAGCCTAAAAAAAATCTACAGGGTTCCCGAAAAAAAACTTTGGGATCCAGGCTGGCCTTGGGAGAAAATGTTAAGTATTGTTCCTGACTGTATTGCAGATTTATGTGAAGTTTTTAAACTAACATGCACAGTTCATTTCACTAGTGTAATAAAAATAATTCTACAAAACAACGCCGCGCTCCGCGTTGCAAATTCATCTTAGACCCACCATGCATCAAGAATTTTCTAGGGAAGACACTGATCCATGATAGGTTATTTGTTACTGACATTTTATTTAGTTCCTACATGTAAATCATTTGTAAATGTAGATTATAAAATCTAATATTAAATCAATATCGACTACGTTTCAGTGGCCAGTTAGACATGGTATTATTGAAGACTGGGATTTAATGGAGAGATATATGGAACAAGTGATATTTAAATACCTCAGAGCAGAACCAGAGGATCATTACTTTTTACTGGTAATTAATTATAAATTATTGCCATTTTTTGGAAATGTCCTTGATCAAGTGTTGAATGATATTGATTTTTCTTATAAGAAAAGGAATTGTTGTCATTGCTTAGGAAAACAGTCATGACAGTGGTGGACAGTTTATTAGTAAGATTGAAGCTAAGAAACACCCTCATGTTTCGAAAAAAAACAATCTATATTTTATAGTTTTACTTCAAGTGTGATACAATATTTCTTCTCTTGAGATGGTCCAATTTTCAAATTTGAAACATGTAGCTGACAAAGGTGTTTAAATATTGACAATGATTGAACTGTTGAGAAATATCAGTGTGAACACTTTGTGGTGGATTCTGCCTATCTGAGTTTTTTTAAGACGAATTTTGTCATCCAATTTAGTATGGTGATACAGTGAGGTCAACTTTTTTCAGTTTCACAACAGCAAATCAAAAAAGTAAGCAAAATAATTGATGTCAAAATTGAATTTGGACCATCAAAGAACTCAAATTGTTCAAACGTAACTCACATTCATTATAAGAAACAAGTCAGGTAAGTATAATAACTTAAAAAGACAGCTCAGATTAAAGGGAAATCACACTATTGTTTATACGCATCGCTCTCGGCGCCGCCATAGTGTCGTAACTGTATTATGACGTCGCCGTTTTTTTTATTCCGTCATAAAGGTTTCTAAATCATGAAAAAGCGAGCGCTCGAAGGGACGTCCACTTAAGCAGGAGAAATGATAATGGACATATCATATTTTTTACAACTGATATGTTGTACTAGCGAGTTTCTAGATTGTATTGGGATTTATCAGCGGAATACAAAATAATTGGCAAATACTGCAGAATGAAAGGCAAAAAAAAAGATTGAATGATGAGTTACTAAAATAAAAAGAATATAAAATATTGGAACCATTATGATATAAAGAATATATTAATACAAAACACATAATCATCATGCATAATCAACACTAAGAACGTTTGAATTTCATAGCATATTCCCTCCGACCATTTTCTCGATAACGAAGTCGGTGATATACATTTTTTATTTTATTTTTTTATGTATATGTTCAATATCTAATTGAATTCTAAATTTCAAAAAAATCTTTTGACTCATCTTGATCTTAAGTGCAAAAATGAAAATGCTACCCGAAATGGACAAAATGTATAGCAAAAAAATAGGTAGTGAAATTGCACAACTTAGGCAGAGTATCGCCGCAATGCTGTAGTAGGGTTTAGCGTTTATTTTCGAAAAGGGGGGGGGGTTGTTACAAATAGACCAAGAGTACCAGCATGTTAGAGTATAGCTATAGGAATCTGTAGTTTTCTGTTCAAAAGAGGGTTGTAGATAAGAACAATGATATTCAACTTACAGTATCTCCAATGTAATAAAAATATTGATCTCTGATTACGTTATACTACATGTTTAAAATATTGATGCATGCAAATCATAAATATAGTCTTCTATACTACATGTATAACTATTTCATCAAACATCTCATTTCATATAAGAATGTAACTTGGCTCAGACTGTCGGGTTTTTACAAAGCAGAGTCAAAATTCATATGTTCTTGTTCTGAATATGCATTCAACTTGCCACTGGACGTAAATGTGTGAAGTCCTATTTGATATCGTTATTATTTCAAATGTGACGACAGAAATGATATAAGTGTCGTCCTTCTTTCCCAAATGTTCCTTTAATATCTAACGCCTCTGAACTCTGAACAGTTAGGACCAGGTAGGGCAATTTAGGATACAATATTCAAGCTTGATACGGTCTAAATTTGGATTGTGATAAAAAAAAAAAATTGACATAATATAGGTTTCTGACACAAAATAAATGTGTTCAAAGATATTAAAAATCTATTATGCAATATTGTGCAATTGGAGATTTCTTCTTGAGATATTTCGAAAAATTTGCCCTAAAAAAATGAAACGCCACCCCTCCTCTCTGTAGTACAATTTTAAATAGATTCATACATTAAACAAAAGTTATTGTAAAATAGTAAATTTAGTAAAATGCTTGTTTGTGGCCCCTTTTAACTTCTGAACGTTTTGAGCAAATACATGTACAATGTACCCCTTAAATCAATTTCAGCGTTTCATTTGTGATATGGAATTTAGTGGTACAATTTCAGAGAGATTCATTACTTCTCAATGTCATATTAGAAATTTATGAAAATCAAAAGGGTATTTACATCAACAGATATAAACAATTTATCAAAGTTGTATGAGAATTGATGAAAGCGTTATTGAGTTATATATGTCCGAAAACTGGAAAATCACCCTTTTTTAATGAATAAAACCCTATTACTCGGAAACGTAAAATCAAAATTCATAAAAAAAAGAAATGGAGCTCACGTCAATAGATATAAACAATTCACCAGATTTATGCCAATTGGTCAAAGCGTTTTTTAGTTAATGTCCGACATTTTGACGACGGGACGGACGGACAGATGTATACCATAATACGTCCGGTAACCGGGCGTATATATATATATATATAATAATTCAACACGTACTATACATTTGGCTTTACCAGTCTCCAACAAGAGAAATATTTAACACACACACACACACACACACATGTATTTATGTAGAGATATATTCATGTCTCACAGAGTACTGCTAAACTGTAACAGACACATTAATGGTCCGTCTGGTGAAAGAATATTCCACTCATATAAACAAATGTTTGTGATGATTTTCATCTAATATTTGCCACTGAAAGTTTTGCAAAAATAGAGAAAAAATGGTAAAAAAAATGAAAAAAATAGAAATAAAAGTTCAGATGTAGGTTCGGGTTTAGGTCATTCAATGTGATCACTGTCGACAGGATAAAGGGAAATTGTCGGATCCCTTCCGTGAATGAAAAGGGCATCCAGTTTTTTTATACAAAAGTAGCTGATTAACTCTTTATTCTTTAGTTCTTTAAAAAAAATAACCAACATGATAAAGAGAATGCTTAAATATTGGCACACAAATTCAATCAATCATTTTCAAATTAACTATCATTAATGAGGGGGCGGGGTTAGAGGGATCCTGATCCCGAAATCCCGGGCTTAAAAACATGATATCCCGAGGTCCAGAATTAAAAAAAATCCCGACATTCCGAACATCGAAAAAAGAAATCCCGGATCCCGAAAGGGTCAATCCCGAGCTTAAAAACACTTGATCCCGAAGTCCGAAAAAAGGTCCTGCCCCCTCAGTATTGGCAAAAATATGTGCATTTACCACAATGAAAGATAAATGTGATAAAAGAATATACATTCAAACAAAAAGAGGTGCACCAACAGAAAATAGAAACCACATTCTTAATCTTAATTTCATCGGATCTCAAAATTTAAACTCTTACCAGAATTTTTATTTTATCTAACAGTAAAATTCAGATGTTTCTAAGTGTAACTCGAGCTTAAACTAGAAATCTTACTGGGAAAAATATTCGAAATCAAACTTGAACTTTGAACTCAAAATTTAACTGGAACTCGAACTTAATTTGGTTCGATTATGGAGCGTTGTGTGATAACAGAAATGTTAGCCAATTTTAAATTTCTTCCGAAAACGTCAATTTACGATGTCATTGCGGACTTTTTTTTAAAGTGCTGAGTTTGTGGCTTTTTAAAAACGGCATTACGGGTTTTATATTCCCGGTGCAATGAACAAGTTAGTGAATTTATTCTGTTTGTAGTCTAAATGGAACGTGTTACTTTTCAGCCCAAATATAATAAATGCAATTAAAAAATTCAGATGACTCCAACTTTGACAATTACTTTTTAATAAACTGTTACTGTATGTTTAATAATGAATAATCAAAATACCTAAAAAAAAAATATTACTATAAAAAAATTTATCTATATGATACATGTTATAATGGTTTAGTAAAAAGGTTTAACCCAATAGTTCAAAGCATTGCAAGAAATGCTGCTATGCTAGCAACGTCGTTCTGTAACGTAAAGAGAAAAAGTTATAATTCCCGCCAAAAATTGACAATAAGATTATTTCCATTGAAGCGGATTTTAAACATCGGTGACCCCCCTTTTTTATTTATGCTTTTAAAATCTTCCCTGAAGCTGCAACTAATGCAGAAGTTTGAAGGAAAAAACATTAGTAGATTTTTTTTAATTCAAGAAAAATCTATAATAAATGGCCATCAAAAATGGCGGGAAATTAAAAAGGGCCTTGAAAAATAAGGAAACTGAGAAAAATAAATGGGTATAAGATAAAAGTTACAATTGACTGTTTTAGTTTAACCAGTTAAGCATACTTTTTCAATAATTTTGGCTTCTTTTAGCATTTTTGAGCGCTAATTCCATATTACGGTATAACGTGATTCTTTACTTTTTGATGACGTCATATCTCGAAAACAACATCGGTGACCCCAATTTTTTTTTCGCCTTAAATATTGTAATAAGTATGAGCTGTCTACATGCAAAATTTGAATGAATTATTATTAGTAGTTTAAATAGTGTGATTTCCCTTTAAGAGAAATTTTGTTAATAATCTTAGCTTAGTTTATGGAGGGGAGAATCAATGAAAAAAATCATATATGTGTGCTTCATTTGAAAATGCATAATTTTGAACAGCAGAAATGAGTCAATGTCAGAAAAGAAAAGCTGTAAATACAAAATAAACATAACTCATAAAACCATGCACAATAAATTAACATTACAAGATAAATAAAATTGAGAAAGGAAATGGTGAATATGTCAAAGCGACAACCACCCGACCATAGAGCAGACAACAGCCGAAGGCAACCAATGGGTCTTCAATATAGCGAGAATCCCCGCAACCGTATGTGTCCTTCAGCTGGCCCCTGAATGAATGTATATGAATAGGATGAAGATATTTTTTTGCTAGAAACAGTCAGTTGGTTAGGCCATCAATCTTACTCATGCCCCTATTTTGTGATATACACATAGCTATATGATATATATGCAAAAAATATCATTTCAATTATATACCAGTTTGTATTGAATTGTTAAATATGTTTTATTAACTATTATTTGTTTATACAGACAGAACCTCCACTTAACACACCAGAAAATAGAGAATACACAGCTGAAATAATGTTTGAGTCATTCAATGTACCGGGATTGTATATTGCTGTACAGGTATGTTAGAAAATGACAAGGGAGATAATTTATAAGTTAGAAAACAAGGGAAATAATTCATAAGTTAGAAAACAAGGGAGATAATCCATAAGACTACACAGTTGAAATAATGTCTGAATCTGTCAATGTACCTGAATTGTATATTGCTGTACAGGTAGGTTATAAAATGACAAGGGAGATAATTTATAAGTTAAACAAACAAGGGAGACAATTCATAAGAATACACACTGACAGTTGAAATAATGTTTAATGGCAGTGTTAATTATAACATTAAAATGACAACATACACTACAGAGTTACAATGAATTAACAGATAAATAGGAGAAAATATAGGACAGAGAAACTAACGAATAATAGCTATCAAAAGGTAACAGGTTACAAAATATTTTTATACGCCAGACGTAAAAAGTTTGAAAGCAATAACAACTACATAGTTGAAGATCGCTGAGCACCAAAAGTTCCAAAAAGTTGTGAGGCCAGTGTTATCCACTAGACAAACTAGGTAGATAATTCATAAGAATACACAGTTGAAATAATGTTGGAATATGTCATATACCTGGATTGTATATTGCTGTACATTTGGTTTAAAAAATCACAAAGGGAGATAATTTATAAGAAGAAAAACAAGCCCAACAATTCTTGATCCTTAAATTAAAGTTGAAATTTTTCTACGGTCAATAAATGTGTTATTTTTGTTATTTCCTCGATATAAATTGTGCCAAGTATCAAAGTTATTGTAAGATTTTAAAAAATTCACGAGACAGCAACTCAACAAAATAACAAGACTTAAAAAAGAATGATGAAGAGGAAAGGTCAAGGTTGAGAGTGAAAATGACAACCAAATTGTTTGCTTAACATGCTACCATGTGTTATTACAAATCAATGTTTATGTTATCTTATTTGACAGGCTGTGTTAGCATTGGCTGCCTCATGGACCTCACGACAAGTAGGGGAGAGAACTCTAACAGGAACAGTGATAGATTCTGGGGATGGTGTTACCCATGTTATTCCAGTAGTAAGTTGTCAATAGGACTTTAATTTTTTTAAGAACAAAATCATGCAAGCTCAGTGTAGGTCAACTACAGTTGATTCTGCATAAGAAAAAACAGACATTGAACTAACTGAAATTAGAGGAGTTGTTAACATACACTGATAGAATTTATCTGGAAGATATCAGCATTCCAGCAAGATTTTTACCTTACGAGTGCCAGCGAGACAATGCCTGTCACAATGTGTAAAAAGCAAATAATTTCAACACAGATACTTTGCACACCCCAAACAGCAAGCCATAAAGGGCCTCAAAATGACTAGTGTAAAATGATTGAAACAGGAAAACTAAATGTCTTGTCAAGAATGGAATATTTGTAAAAAAGATGTTGTAAATCAAATAATTTGTACCACCTAGACATATTGTTGTGAACTCTACTACTCTACTACATTGTCTATGAACTATATATTATTTACTAAACTGTCTATGAATTATAATTTCAGGCTGAAGGATATGTGATAGGTAGTTGTATAAAACACATTCCCATTGCTGGGAGAGATATTACATATTTTATTCAGCAGTTATTACGAGAAAGAGAAGTTGGCATTCCACCAGAACAATCATTAGAAACAGCAAAAGCAATAAAAGTAAGTTTGAGGAAGTGTATGGGCTTTTGTTTTAAAAGTATAAAAAGTTATGAATAAACGAATAATTCCTTAGAACACAACAAATATCTCCTGCTATCTATCATCCTATCACAAGATTCTAAATTATCCAGTAGTAAATGATAAAAATGAGATACTTGAACTAGACCAAACAGGTTAAAAGGTTGCATTGATTTTTAATATCAGAAATGTCACTTATAAATGTTTTAGCAAAGACTGAATTGTAACATATTTTTTTTTAGGAAAGATATTCCTATGTGTGTCCAGACATAGCTAAAGAATTTGCCAAATATGATGCTGATCCATCTAAATGGATGAAGAGATTTGAAGGCATGAATAGTATAACAAGACAACAGTTTGCTGTAGATGTAGGCTATGAAAGATTCCTTGGGCCAGAAATTTTCTTCCATCCAGAGGTATGATACATCTTGCATTACTGTAATTCCAAAAATTATTGTGAGGTTTTTATTTTTGCAAATAAGGTGACTTAGTGTTAACCACAAAGTTTAAGAACACGCATTTTAATATCTGATAAAATTGAGAATGGAAATGGGGAATGGGGAATGTGTCAAAAAGACAATAACCTGACCAAAGAGCAAACAACATTTGAAGGCCACAATGGGTCTTCAATGCATAAAAAAACTCCTGAAACGGGAGGCGTGCTTTAGCTGACCCCTAAACTAAAAAGTATATATACATTATTGAAAAAATGAGAAATACGGTCATTAAACATTCAGAGAAATATAGAAAAGTAAAAATAAACCTATTCCCATTGACAGAAATCAGTGAACCTACATATTGGAACTATAAAATCTATCAAATAATCAAAATAAAGATGTTATGTTTCTTGTCTTATCTTTGAGTCATCTTTGTTGTAAATATTTTATATCTAAAAAAATATTAAAAATAAATCACTTTAGTGGCACAACATACTTATGTACATTTATATTTCTATTTTAGTTTTCAAATCCAGACTTTATAACACCTATCTCAGAAGTTGTAGATACAGTTATACAAAATTGTCCTATAGATGTCCGGAGAGGTCTTTATAAGGTAAGGTAATGATAAGAGGTTAAGTTCATAAACTGTTATCACAGAGATATGTCTCGCCTTTTTGTAATTTTGGCAATGAATTGTGCCAATTAATGCTAATACAATTGCAAACCAAATATCAATGACCTACCACAAGTGGATCCCCATAAATTGACCTAATCACAAACTAATACATGTAATGTAAGCAAACCAATCAAAGTCAATAGACCATGACTGAGGGGGCGGAGCCAAATAATCTCCATGGCAATGAGATGTGACAATGCTAATACATCTGCATACCAATTATCATTGATGTACCACAAGTGGATCTCCATAAACTGACCTAATCACAAACTAATACATGTAAAGTAAGCAAACCATTCAAAGTCAATAGATCATGACTGAGGGGGCAGAGCCAAATAATCTCCATGGCAATGAGATGTGGCAATGAGATGTGGCAATGGTAATACATCTGCATACCAATTATCATTGACATACCATAAGTGGATCTCCATAAAACTGAGCTAATCACAAACTAATACATTGTTGACGCCGACGCTTGAAACAGCATACCTATGTCTCGCTTTTTGACTCCGTCAAGGCGAGACAAAAATGTGTAAAAAAAGTTTCTGAGATTGCAATCTTACTTTGATATAAGGTCACATTTAATGAAAGAAAAATCCCTGTATATTATTTTATTGCATAGCAGAAATTAAGTAAAAGTTAGCGTGCAATAAATTCCAATATTGCACTAGTGCAATAAATATTCAAAATTCATGACGTCATCAAAGACAAAATCTTAGTTCAAACCAATTGTTACATTCAAATGTTATATTGCTATACAATAAAAGGGTTATTGCATGAATAGTGGGGAATATTGTCCCTCGTAGAATATGTATTGCACTCGCAAGCTCGTGCAATTTAAAATTCTATTCGGGACAAGATTCCCCACTATTCATGCAATAACCCTATAATATCAGGCAAATAAAGTTCCTAGTTACAAAAAAACGGACAGACGTTTGTGCAGGAAGTTGTTTCCTTAATCAAATATTACATATTGAATTGCAACCTTACTTTGTTATTTGGTCACATAAATAAATATTGAAATATTCCTATAAATTTTTAAGTCACTTATTATGTCCAAGTTCAAAGTATGAGTTAAAAAAAATTGTTATATGGTGGATGTTGGGCTGAATGATCTTGAACTATTAAAGTTAAAACTTGTCAATTCTTTATTGATGTCAAAATTTCAATTTAGTCATTAATTTTCATGTCTTGAACTGAAAATTCAACATGTGGAATGGCACAGAATAAATACAATTTTTTGCAGATAAGACATTAATGTTTTTAAAGTTTTAAAGTCAAAAATACACTTTAGTCATTAATTTTCATGTCCTAAGCTGATTTTGTTATTGTGATGGGAAAAAAATTAACATGTGGCACAGTATAAATACATTTTTTTGCAGATAAGATAAGAACGTCAAGATTTAACAATACATATGAAATTTTTAATGGCACAAATATTTTCATTCAATATATGTTAAGCTAATGTGTAATTAGATATATAAAACTTTATTTTTCTCTTACCAGAATGTTGTCCTATCTGGAGGATCAACGATGTTTAAAGATTTTGGTAGAAAAATGCAGCGTGATGTGAAGAGAGTCGTAGACGCAAGATTAAAAGTTAGCGAAGAATTGAGTCAAGGAAGAATTAAGGTAGGTACACAATCTTGGTGGAAAAAATTACAATAGATATATATTTATACCCCCACTTAAAAAAAGGGGGGGTATACTGTTTTACCTCTGCCTGTCCGTCCGTCAGTCAGTCCGTCCCATGAATATTTTTTCGTCATATTTTTCTCAGGAACTACATGACAAGGATTTCTAAAATTTGGTTTCAGGATTTATTTAAGTCAGCTATACCATGTGATGCGTTTTCAGATTGATCACTTGACAACTTCCTGTTTACCGAACACTTGCGTATTTTTACACTATTTATTTTTTCGTCGCATTTTTCATTTTTCTCAGGAACTACAATACAAGGATTTCTGAAATTTGGTTTCAGGGTTTATTCAAGTCAGCTATACCGTGTGATGCGTTTTCAGATTGATCACTTGACAACTTCCTGTTTACCGAACACTTGTATGATTTTACACATGATAGCCAAGTTGAAAATTTTCGTCACACTTTTCTCAGGAACTACAATACAAGGATTTCTGAAATTTGGGTTCAGGATTTATATAAGTCAGCTATACCGTGTGATGCGTTTTAAGATTCATCACTCAACAACTTCCTGTTTACCGAACACTTGCATATTTTTACACTATTTATATAATCCACTTGTGGCGGGGGTATTATCAGTGAGCAGTAGCTCGCAGTTTCACTTGTTATGTACTAAAATGAAGAAAAAAAAATATTTGACCTTTTTATCTTTTTCTAAAAGGATATCAACAACCATTTAACATTTATTTGAAGCATATTTGGCAAACATTGCTTTTCTTTTTACTTTAAAATTTAAGATTTATGAAAAGATTTTATTAGTAACAATTTAAAATAGAATATTTTATAAGCCATTATACACAGGATGTATAATGGTTTACAGGAATTGTTACATACTTGTGTCCATTGTCAACTTGCCTTTCAAAATTTAGAGGATGATTTGTGGACGAAAGCACACTTTTGATTTTTCTTAAATTTTTGGGGAACATTCAAATTTCATCAATTTGAGCTGGGAGTTACAGAACTTTTCTTTTTCTTTAAATGCAATGCAATTAATAAAATCTGATATTTTATACGTGATATATAGGAGAACCTTTAATTTTCCTTGTTGGGGAAACATTAAACAATAAAATTAGGTACAGCTCAGTAAGGTCATTGCTTTCCAAAAATAGATCACTACTATGAAATAATCATAGGCCTTATTTTCTTAAAAAACAAAAAAATACTGAAATTGTCAAATGACATAGTTATCTGCCCTTGCTGTTTAGAGGATTTTTTTTCTTATATCAATACACTGAAGGACGCTTATTTTTTTTATAGTTAAATCTTATAAATTTCAAGTTTTAGATGTATTTATGTTAAATGATGATTGGTAAAATAACATGATAAGAAGGAAAGCTCAGAAAAAGACTCCTGATCTATATGAATTCACATATTTGCTGTTGTCTTCAGTCTTTTTACTGACTTTGTCAAGTGATCTAGTGCTTCTACTGCAGCTTTTTATTAAAACGATTGTATATTCAGAAATTATTAGATGCATTTAATATAGCAAGATTATTTCGATTTTAGGAAAATCTGCATACAGTTATATGTATCAGATATAAGAATGCCAATTCTAATTGTGGCGATTATTCATTTATGCATTATTCACCTATATAAAAACATCGCAATAATTTCTGAATTTACAGTAATTATATACAGAAAAAGATAATTACAAACATTTTTTTCTCATTTAGCCAAAACCAATAGATGTACAAGTGATCACACATCATATGCAGAGATATGCCGTATGGTTTGGTGGTAGTATGCTGGCGTCTACAGTAAGTCAATCATCTATTATATAATACATTGAAAGGGCTATGATAAAAGCCTTTATTTATCCCCTGAAAAGGCAAAAGTAGATATAAATTATACAATTTTCCTAAATTTTGTAGATTTATTGATGAATGAACTGGCAATTCATGCAACTGGACTAAAAATATTATTTAACACATACAAGACATAGGTTACCGACAAAATAAATATGAGCTAATCCCTTACCCTCATGAATAGATCTAAAAGACATAAAATAAAAATTGGGGACAAGAGGTCTTATATTTCTTGACAAAGAAAAAAAACATAAATTGTCTGATCAAATTTAATATAGTTATCTGCCCTTGACAATTTTTTTGAATTTTTTTTTAGATATTTTCACTTAATCATGAAAATCTTTCAAAATCATATTTAAAAGTTCCATCACTCCCAGTCTTAGATGCAAAACTTAAGTTTGTAGGTCCTTATGATATTGTGAACCAAATAGTCAAGGATTGATATACTAATAACAATTTGTATAATATTTTTCAGCCTGAATTTTACAAAGTGTGTCACACAAAAGCTGACTATGATGAGTATGGACCAAGCATTTGTAGACATAACCCAGTGTTTGGTACAATGGCATAACATACAAACAAAATACTAGGACTATTTTAAAATTGGACTGTAATTGGAAGAAACTTTTGTTGGAGACTTTATTCAAAATAAGTATAAAAAACATTGCTAGACCTTTGGACATTCTGCTTCATGGAACACATTATACCAACCAGTAGGACTTATTTCAAAGTGGTTACAATTGAGCAAATGTGATATCATTCAACATTATAGAAATGTTATGACCAACATTGAAGTGTAACATATTCAGATTGGGGGAATATATAAATATATACATGTATATGTAAAGCTCCTTCATTGTGATTTGGGAATTAAAATGATGTAAATTGATGTAAGATATTTTTCAAACAAATTTGATGTATATCTGGTATTATCGCTATTTTGTGCATTTTTCCTTTGATCTTTTTTTGTGATAATTTTCATATCATGCTTCTCGCTTGATATGGACAAATTATTGCTAGAAACTAAGGAGCCACGTGGCGTTGCTAACAAAATTGACATTGAAATTGACAACGTCATCACAGGTAAAATAGCGATAAACAGATTATCATTGGTCATCTCAACTCGATTGCTTTTCTCACTTTTGCTGTACCAGCTCAAGCGAGAAAATAAATCTCGTTGAGATAATCAACGATAATCTATAATTACTGCATTAAAATATCAGACTTCAATCGGATAAACAAAAAAATAATTTAAAAACATTGTTATTGTTTTTTCTTTCTATTTTTTTGAAAATTTATACTTCAATATTGTTGATATGGGCAAAAAGGATTTAGAAGGAATTAAAAATGATTTTATATGTCTCTATAGCAAGAGAACAAATTTGATTGGTGCAGATTATGACATTGTGCTTTCTTTATTTTTACAACCATGAATTGTTCAGTGTATTGTGGATTCTTTTATTATCAAGGGGTACCTGTTATCATGGCCTGATGAAAACAAATGTTTAAATGGTTCGTAAATCCTTTTTTTTTTCAAACAAAAAACCAATGACATGAATATTCATCAACCTGACATGAATATTCATTAAACTGACAGTGGTAGATCCAGAAATTTTCATAAGTGGGGGCCCGCTGCTCCATTCATGCTTCAGTGATTCCCTATATACATGTAAGCAACCAAATTTTTTCCCAAAAAGGGTACCCCCCTAAATCCGCCTCTGTCTGATATGAATATTCATGAATCTACCATATTGCCTAGTTATTAAAATTAAAGCAAAGAGGTATCTAATGGAAGGTAGAGCCTTAACGTTTTTGGTGCCTCTCTTTTTTTCCATGAATGTTTGATAGTGTGTGACAGGAATGAATGATTTTTGTCATGTTTGTTTTTATGCAAGAGGTCAAAGGTTAATAAATATATTTACAATCTGATCATTTTTTTCATGAAAGTTTTTGTAGGAAAAATATAACTGGAGAAATGGAAGATCATGATTCAAAATGTTTTTGAACAAATATGAAGAAGTTGCCATTGATATTTTTCATAGAATGTGATTTATATAAAAATTATGTCTTTTTCTGTTGATATTTTTACACTATAAATGAACATTTTGATATTTTTATTGAAATGGATTGAGGAAACCAGTGTAAAACCAGTCAATCAAAGCCTCTCTATGACATCAGTGATTTAATGAATTTTAATGTACATGTACAAATGATGTACTTTACATATAAATGGAAATTAAATTCTGGCGCCAATATGTACTGTATAACATTGTGATCATAACTCTTTGTATTTATTTCTGTATAAACTGTGATTTATAAGAAATTATCCTTTAAATTGATTAGCATATAACTCTGAACTCTCTCATTAGCATATTTCTCCGAACTCTCTGATTAATATTGTCAAGTTATTAAATACAAAATGTGATTGATGAAAAATATTTTTCAATTTAGACTAAACTGTAGTATGTATAGAGCTTACAGCCCTGGTGCTATTTAAAAGAAGATAGAATATATGTGCAGTGTTTGAATGCTTCATGCATAGAAGGGTTTTATTACAAGACTTGCTTTGTAAAATTCTGATAATACTTAAATACTGGTACCATACAACACAAAGATAACTTACTGTTCTCTAAATTACTCTTTCAAGGAGTTAACATGCAGTGACCTATTTTCATATTACCGACTTTTGACTCAAGAGTTTATTCTTTCGACAGGATACCTATTCTTTGGTAAGACATCTAGTACCCGGTTAAGTAAGAGCAACCAAAAGACGAAAAATCAAGCATTCAATCAGTATGATTTTGGAAGGAATGAATTATTCAATATTTTCTATATTCATTCAAAATAATTAAAAAAAAACAGTAAACTTTCCCCCCAAATGCAACGAATATATATTTGATTTTACTTCTTTTGGGTACTGTTACCTGACCGTATTTAAAACCAGTGTAAGATTAAAGAACCACGAAAGAAAGCATTTAATTTTAGAAATTCTACTCTACTCATGTACGCAGCCAAAGTAAAGTGTATATTGTTTATGGATTGTAAAACTCAAATACATATTATGTACCAACAGAACAAATGTTTGCTTGTTATTTAAGAGGAGTCAGAATTATGCAATTTTATATATAAAAAAATAATTGTAAAAATGAAATTATGATGTAATTATATTAAACTTTTTAATTAAAATCATAAAATATTTATAAATTGTTATTTTGATTAGCATGATTACTGGATTTTAACAGTAAAAATAGTTCAAATGTTGTTTTGTGTCGAGCCTACGACTTTTGTCGCAGAAAGCTTGCCATAGTGATAGTGATATGGTATGAACTAACTCCTTAAAACCTTGATATTTTAGAAGGTAGAAGACCTGGATTCTTCATACTTTGGAAGTAGATGTCATATGTTATGCAGATTCTGTCTGATATATGTCCATTGTTCCATGGTTCAGTGACTACATGTATTTGAAAAAAAGATTTTAAGTATTCTTAATTTCTCTCTTATTATGAGTAATAGGATAAATATAATATTTGGTGTATGCATACCCTGGAATGTGCTCATGTCCATGAGGCATCAGATAGTTTTCACATAACCTTGACCTAATTTTGTGGATCAGTGAACAAGTTTATGTTGTTAAGGAGGCTCGCGGGTATAAGATTTTCAGAAAAAAAATAAACATTTAATTTTCATTACAAATTTTATAAATTACCTTAAGTAGTTGTTACTTTATCATATGGTTCAAAAATCATTCCAAAAAATCAATTCCTGTTGGCCCCAGCTGACTTTTTAAATGTAGATGTCATTGAAAAAGCTCGCAATTATCTCCCTTTGGTGCAAAAATGCAATTTTTTGGCATTGAAATTGAAATATCTTTTTTTACTCATCGGTGACCTATATTTTTTATTGTCGTTTTCAAATAAGCTATACATAAACTAAATAATTGTAAAATTTAAGCGATTTCTGTAATTAGGTTCTTTTGTTATTTCAATATTACCTCTTTTTCTCCTATTAGTTCCAACAGAAAAAAGGGACATTTACAAAAATGTTTGTTTCTTTCATTTGTCATATGTTCATTGTCCTTGACCTCATTTTCATGGTTTAGTAACCTTTTTGAGAAGAAAATTAGGATTTTTAGTATTATTTATTTCTCTGATTATGAGTAAAAAAATAACTAGGGGTATTTCGTATTTGCATACCATGCAATGCCCTCATTCAAGTTAGACATTTTTCAATTGACCTCGACCTCATTTCATGGATCAGTGACAGTGTACAAGGTTAAGTTTTTATGGTTAAGTCCATATCTTAGAAACTATAAACAATGAGTCTCCTATATTTGGTGTAAGAATGATTGTAAGGTTTACATGTCCAACTAGCAGGTGTCATCTTACCTTGACCTTAGTTTCTCGGTTCAGTGGTTATAGTTAAGTTTTTGTGTTTTGTTCTGTTTTTCTTATACATGTACAGTATGCAATAGGTTTAGTATATTTGGTGTGAGAATGATTAGGAGGTGTACATGTCTGACTAGCAAGAGTCATCTAACCTTGACCTTATTTTCATTGTTCAGTGGTTACAGTTAAGTATTTGTGTTTTGGTCTGTTGTTTTAATTCTATCATGCTATCGGTCAGCTATTTTTGTGTATGAAATTTTTTCAGGATGTACATGCCAGTTTGTTATGTATATTGACATTGACCTAATTTTTCATGGTTCATTGCTCAATGTATTTTTTATATTTTTATGTCTGTATTTCTAATACTTCTAGCAATAGGTCAGCTATATTTCAAGTAAAAGATAATTGTAATATTTATATGTCTGTCTTGCAATTATCTTCTGACCATGACCTCATTTTCATGGTTCATTTGTGAATCTTGAGTTTTCATAGTTTTGTTGTTTTTTAGATGCTATATGCAAAAAGGTCAACAATATTTAAAACATGTAATGAATGTCTGTCTGACAGTGTTCATCTGGCTTTATTTTCATGGTTCATTGATAAATGTTAAGTTTTCCTGGTTAAAATTATTTGTTCAATGTGCAATAGGTCAACTATATTTAAAGCATATTTGGTGTATGTATTGATTGTAAGGTATACATGTAAATGTCCATCTGGTAGGTTTTCAAAAGTTGAATTAATTACGTCATTTTTAATGTCCAAATCGCGGTATGCACTGAAACCCTGGTTTTCTCCTTATAATTGGACGTGTCATCGTCGGAAGCATTGCCTGACTGATCAACGCCAACATGATTGTGAGAAAGGCCTACCAATTCTTTTGGGAAATTTGAGTTCCGTTGTGTACCATTCTGATTTCTCATCCGTCCACCAATTACAGTGTTTTGGCAATTGTGCGGTTTAAAATTTAGGTCTTTGAATGTCTTTCTGCAGTCGACTCTTTGGCAATTCAATTAATGAAATTGGAAACATTAATGGCATGAATCCGTCGACCGTTTGGCGATTTGGTTAGCAGTTGACGTTGCAGCCGTAATCTTGTCTCACAAACGACGTTGCGTGATCAAACTCTGTTGACGTGGTGTTGTCAGTGCATATTGATCTGGCCATTGATGGTCATCAACAAATCCCGTCAACGTTAAGTGTTGTTGAAAAAACAGTAAGACCAGTTTCTGACGTCAAACTGTCTAGATACATCACTACACGTTCTCCGATCACAATATGCTTATCCTCTGATTCAGATTTTCGTTTCCAAGATTCGGCAATACGGAGAAGCAACATTTATTTACTAATTTTAGTGTGTTATGGATTTTCGGGAAATTCGGGCGACTTCAATAACTCGGTATGTAAAAAAAACTGAGGTAATCGAGATATTATATGCAGAAAGAAGTATTACAATCATGAAGGGTAGTTATTTGAGGATCAATCATGATTAGAATTTTGTTTTTACAAAATATCAACAAAATGTGTTGGGTATTATAGTACTGTTACTTTTATAGAGAACATACTTAATTTTGGGACCCTTTATAGCTTGCTGTTCGGTGTGAGCCAAGGCTCCGTGTTCAAGGCCGTATATGATTGACCTATAATTGTTTACTTTTATAAATTGTTATTTGGATGGAGAGTTGCTTGCTTGCTTGCTTGATTGATTGATTGATTCTCTTTATTTCCTCCATTATACTGATTATTTACATTTTATAACACAAATATACTAATTACAAGAAATGAACAACATATAATTACAGACTGCATATAATTAAAGCACACACACAAATAAAAAAAACAATGTTACTTATATATGTATATCTATATGCTACATTTGATAAGTTCAGATATTTCAGTGACCAAAATTAAACCTATGCCCTGATAATTCGCCTTTCAAATTTCCGTACAGATGAAATATATGATCTGCCAAGCAACACATCATGTTTCTCCAGTTGTCAGAGTTCACAGATTGTATAAAATCTGTAATACCACCAAGTAAGGCTACGATTATATGTTACTTTCATGGTTTACATTATTTCATTGAAAGAGTTAAAACCTAAATTTTGGCAAAGTTTAGTATTTTTCTTAAGTTTTCTTACCTCTTACAATGCTGGTAGAAATTCTCAGCTGAGAATATGTTGAGAATGTGATCATATTCTCAATGTTTAGAACGGGTTTTTTTTTTAATTGCAGATAGAAAAGTTCTTATTCTTAGCTTAGTAATATTATTCTTACTTTTTTCTCAGAAAATATAAAAGTTTTATGACACAAACAATGGCGGATACAGCCATTTCCCAAACCAGAAGAAAGGGCTGGTTCCAACCGTATGTCCATATACAGATACATCGATCGTCCAAAAAAGAGGGTTCATACCACGGGACCCCCATCCCCCAGCCCCTGGATCCGCCACTGTTAAACTTAAAAGTAAGAAGATGTCCAATTTAAAATTGAGAATGGAAATGTGGAAAAAAGTTAACAACCCGACCGAACAGCAGACAACAACTGGAAGCAACAAATTGGTCTTTAACGCAGCGATTATATCCTGCACCCGGAGGTGGTCCTTACCTGGCCTCTACATAAAATTGTTCAGAGAAAATCAGAGGCGGATTTAGGGGGGGGGGGGCTGTGGTTGCTTATATGGGGAATCACTGAAGCTTGACTGGAGCGGGGCCCCTCTTAAGTCAGTCAGTGGGCCCCCGCTTATGAAAATTCTTGGATTCGTCACTAAAAATGGACGTCACACTGAACTGCAAAACATATAAATGAACTAAAAATAAAAAAATACAAATCTAACAAAGGCCAGAGGCTCCTGCCAGGCGCAAATACTAGTATGCAGCGGAGTAAAACATGTTTTGTGAGATCTCAACCCGCCTCTCCTATACCTCTTGTCAATGTAGAATAAAGAAACACTGCATAGCATTTCACAGTAACATTCAGTTTAAAAGAAGTCCGAGTCCGATGTCAGAATAGGTAACAAGAGGAATGATTGACCATAAGACAACTCTCCGCCAGAGGCAAAATGAAGAAGCTAACAATTAAATTCACTTTGTTGTCAATATAGTTAAAACAAAAACACAAAATATATATTAAATAACAGCTTTAGTGAAAAATTATTGATCCTGCACATGCATCGCTACTATTTTTTATATTTAATAAACAAGATAACGGTACGTAACATATGGCCGATGAATTAGTTATGAGAAGATAACGATTTATAAGGGTATAGGTATCAGTAAGGTAGAAATGTGATCAATATCTATCTATCGCAATGGATTAGATCATATCACAAAAAGGTACGTTATATATTCTATTCTGATAACATCGTAAAATTCAAGCTGAATAAAATAGGACGTAGCAAGCATTTGTATTCACTTTAATAAACAAAATAAACTAACGAAAAGGTGACAGGTTTATTTCTTAAATAGAGTATACAAAAAAAAAGTGCGAAATAGAATAATAAAATATTATATTTTCTGAACATTAAGGAAGTACATGTACTTGGGTGAGGTTTGGAATTTGTGTCCGATGTTCAGATTCTTTTTTTAAGTTCAATCTGGGACTATCATACTAACGTGAGTATATTAGTCCAGCTTCAATATATGGTACAATATCTTGCCCTATAACATGTAACACCATAATGATTAGTTTTTTCCTTTACGAATCCAAAAGCTCATTTACCAAAATTAAAGCAGATTCTAGCTTTCCTTTCTTTCTATTTGAGACCCAAATTATCCCAATGCAAATATAAGGCAAAAGTCAGTCTTTGCGGCGATGATCTAGGCAAAAACATTGAACATACAAAGCTTATAAAAAAATGGAGAGATAATAGACCGTGAACAAAAAGGACAAAGAAGTGCATCAAAAGAAATATAGCTTTGTATGAGGGAGATCTGCCTTAATTTGAATCAATTTCCATAATTGTGTAACAGCAACATATGTAATGGTACAAATTTGCAGTTCACCATGAGCATAAATTATTAAATAAAACTCGGACACGGTATGTATGTTATTCAATACACTACCTATTATGATTGCTAATTACTGTAACAAAACATATGTGATGTTTACATACCGAGAAATTTAAACTGCTTATATACATAAACCTTATAAACAGTTTGCATATATTTACAGTATAGTGTATTTTAAAAATTTTAAACTACCTGTACACTTATGTATTGTTTTTCCAATATATAAACCACTTAAATGTTTTCTTGTCTTTTCAAACAGTGAGCAATTACAGTACAGGGTAAGGCATATGGCTTAAATATTTATAATAATTCTGTATGTTATTTAACTCATGTGTGAAAAATGTATCTTTTAGTATTGAATTTTATATGTGTATGTATACATAAGGTGAGCCATAAATGATCATAAATGAAAATATAATTGTATTTTATTGAATTCTATCTCGGTTGGCTTGCCAATGGTACTTCTAGAAAACGTAGATAGCAATATAGATTGACGTGTTTAAATAGTATGCCATCTTTATTTATTAATCTATATGGACTTTTTAATATTCTTTTGAATAAAACCTTGTAAACGTTAAAAGTAGGACGATGCCAAATGTGTAACCAAAACACCAAGTCGAAGAAAAAGACAACACCATAAGGGAGCTCCCATTTGATTTCTATTGGGTGGGGTGGTGTGTAAGATGATAATTTTGTCCTGCATTGTTATTTAGTTGTAATATCTGTCCTTCCCTTTTTTTTTACATTAATTGTCATCATGCCTTTATTTTTATTCAAAACTGTCCTTCCTTTTTTCAAATCTTTATCCTATCCCACCCCTCCACCATAAAAATCTATTCGGTCCTGCCTTTTTAATTAGTTTATCCTGCCTTTTTTTTTTTTTTTTTTTTACATAATTTGAAATTTTCATCTTGCCTTTTTTTACTCAAAACTTCTGACCTACCTTTTTTTAAATTTTCATCCTAGCCCAACCTCTCCACCATAAAAATCAAAGCGTAGCTCCCTTCATAAAAAAAACCAGCAGAAAACACTATGCATTCCATAAAATAGAAGTTGGTAACTGTGAATGATTAAAAAAAGGCAAGAATCCAAACAAAGAGCACAAACCAGGCCAGGATCACCAAAAGTCTGCAATACAACGAGAAAAAACCGCACCCAAAAACAGGCTATAGCTGACACCTTAACCATTATATATATTAGTTCAGCGATATGAACGCCCCACAATAAACTCCGAAACTACAAGACTAACATGGACAGAGGTTTCAGACTTTCAACAAGCCAAAAGTGCGTCGGGTTAAACATAGCATGTCCACTCAACAGTCTTAATGAAGGGTTTTGAAATAACTTAAAACTTGTAGTCAAAATAGAGAGATAAGAAAGTGAAATGGTCTTAATTATTCTCATTTTACGTGCAATTTCATGGGTCTCTTTATAACCTGATATCTCACCCGATAATACATCAGATACACAGTCTTTAGTCACAGGATTGCTTCCCTTAAAAATGTAGTAGATACTTTATCAGCCGTAATGTGTGCAGATTTTTGATAAAATTGATCAGATTGGGGTAAAAGCATGAAATTTGGCCTATAGTAATAGTATATGACATGGACAATATTTTAAGCTATGGACCCACTCTGAAAGTCGAAAATGTCGAGAGAGGCGGCCATTTTAAAATGGCGGCCGTTTGATCTCTTCAAATTTATAAAAAAAAAATCATGAAAATGATATTAGAGAAGATATTGATATGAAACCTAGTTAATAAAATAAAAGTGCTCATTCCAATTGGCTGGTTGAACAACATTTTTGAAAATATTACCCATATTGAAAGGTGGCCATCTTGAAAAATCTTGAAATTTTTAAGCCCAAATAGGTAGTCATTATTCGATAAAAATAAAAACAAATGCATTATATGTTATGTACACTGACAAAAATATACAAAATTAATTTAATTGTTTGATCTATATAAACAGGACAAAAAGCGAGCATATCCCCCTCCCCCTCTCGACTTTTTCTTCTGTATTGTAGCGGGTACAAGTAACTTTGTATTTTCCGACAATGAACTTTTATTGTTTTTATCCAAAAGTTCACAACCAACACTTGAAACTCGAGTTGTTAAAATCTGAATCATGGTCTTTTTAAAATGCTTAAATGTAATCGACATAGTTAAAACGCGGACCACGAAAAGGATATTAAAATGATCTATTACGCTAAAAGCAATATTCATACTACCGCTTGTTCAACATAGAATAACAGGAGAAATTTATTTGACAAATACAACTAAAGCAAGAAAAGATTTGTATACCTGTCATTTATAATAGTTGGCTGATTATAGGATTATTTTTTTTTGTTGATATTGGTGAAGGTGGTACATTGTACCTATAAAGTACTTTGAAATGTCAATTGATTTTTTTGAATTTTGTAATGTTGTACAACTGGAAATATTTACATGTAATCAATATAATGTTTAAATGTTCTGTAACATATGTGTGAATAATTATGATAATTATTAACTTTCTTTGTATGCAAAATTTGTTGAAAAAGTACAATGCCTAGTGTTTATATGAAGCAACTTTCAAAAACCTTGATTGCTGACGTAATGAGTTTCATATTATACAATTAATGTTATAAGAACATCAACTGCTCAAATGATCTCAATTGACGCTAAAAATATCTCACAATAAATGAAATGAACATGTTTTGTCAAACCACAATCTGTCTATCATATTCTATCACAATGTCAAGAAAAGCGCTTCGGACGCAAGAAATTATTTAACGTGTTGTTTTCATTTTTTTTTCTCCAAATGTACACAGCGTAGAACAACTTAATACTGCCTTTACACATTTGCAGTTCCTTGGTAACCGTGTTCACTTTGACTTATTAGTTAAACGCTTGCTGCAGGAAGGTATTATATAGTCAAGGACTGTCATCTGAGGACTTCATATATTGATTGTTTGAAAGCCATCTTGAATGATGGCCATTTAACAAACATGAATTTCCAATATATCATTATTCGCTTTTTCTATTAGTTTACTGTTTGCATTCATACTTTTTTGTTAATTTATATTCGATATTCACAAAGTGGTCAGATAAAGCGTGCACATGTTTACGAAATAAAGATATCAATATAAGAATTAGTGTTACTTACAAGTTTGCCTAAGTTATTTTTTAAAACAGAAATTTCGTATATATGATATAATGTAAGACCGAAAGTTGTTGTTGGAAAGGATCAAAACGAATAGACTAGAAGGAAAGTGTGAAACGGCAAGAAAGGACATGTGAGGGTTTGCAATGCCAACAGAACAGACACAGACATTTGAGCTGTCAATTACTCCTTTGATGCAACTAACGAAGATGTTGGGTCATGAATTGGTTTTCCTTTCGCTCATTTTGAAACAGATGAATAAAGTACATGAAACTGCAGAAGCATTCCAGAATCACAAGGCAATATGGCACAAATCCTGTCAAAAAAATTTTCAGACCTCCAAATATTTCATCAGTTAAAGTGAAAACATACATCTGATATTGAAGATAAGTTGAAAAGCCAATTGAAAGAAAACAAAGTGAAACCAGACACTAGCTGTAAAGTGGTACTGAATCAACACAAAAACAATGATAGCAATGTATTTTTTCTGTGGTGATGTATCTGAAGATCTCTATGATACATCAACATTTTCAAATCGGCCAAAATAAGGCAAGACTGTACTACAAGACATATTCGCTTAGCCAACGTGAGTGCTGAAGATTCAAATCACGAGTATCCTGCTTGATGATTGATAAAACTTGACAACATAGCAAATAGGCAGACACAGAAAGAAAGCCAGGATTCTTTTATCCTTGGAGTTGTGTTTCTAAAATAATAAAATACATTTACGACACACGGTCTGGAAAAGATATTGTACCAATCTCCAAGCTTGCAGCTAACGCTAAATTCTACAGTGAACGCCTTGAACAATTTGCAGTTATCATGGACGGACGAACTGAGACAATGCATCTTACAAAATTGAAATGTAGCTGCCATGGGATATCTGCATGCCTACAAGCAAGGTAAATTAGTTCTCTTGATTTTCAACGAAGGTATTCGTGAAGCTCTGAAACAGACCTCATAATAAAAGGCTAAAATGAAGGCATCACCATAGTCATAGCAGGCAAAATATGCATGCTAGATACTAAAAATATCTTTACCGGGACACTCAATAACAGCTGTTAACACGAATCAGTTCAACAGACATAAGTTCCCTTAGTAAGAATGATACAAGATGGCCAAACACCGAGACACAGTCCTGTAATATCCTTGAGTGACAGACAACACTAATCATTTCTCGGCAATAAAAGTTCAATTGTGATGCTCGTCGTCGAAAGGATACAACTGCAACTTATCAGTCCTCCGATAGAGAGTAAGATGTCTCAAATATTATGGAACTGATTCAATTTGAATGTCACATTGAATGTCCCTGCCTTTTTATAGTAGCAAGCTAAGCTATTCTAGTTACTTTAACTATGGAGAGACCTTCACCATCACGACTATAAGACATGGCCTGTTGCAGAATTTCCCCAACATATTCGTTGAAAATCCGGAGAAAGACGCAATCTTTCATGTATGCTTGCATATTACCTATTGCAGCTAGTATTCAATTTTTCAAAAGTGTTGTATCAATTATTCCTTCCATGACAACTCATATTTACTAAGAACGTTTACTGTACAATTTACCGATATCAGCACTTTCAAATCATGAAAAATTATTTGTTCCAGACTGTGAGCAGTCACTGTTTTCTTCATTTTGGCAAGCCCCATTCCAGGTTCTTGACTTTCTTTCTGTGTCTCGAATTCTGTCTGATGGCCTTTTCGTACAGTTTAAAAAAACTTTTAGCATGATATCTGCTCTGAAATAGTTATCTCCAGCACTAAGTCTTGCTTAAAGAACAACAATGGTTAGTAGTTCAAGTGACAGTCACATACTCTATTGTCGATTATAATTGTCAATGTTTCATGATGATAGTCAGATACCCTATCAAAAAGAAAGAAAAAAAATCCCTGCAATCATTGTTCTTGTTGATTCATCACAACTGTGACTGGTTCTTTTACTGGTATTTCAATCAGTGACTCATCTTAGACTTGTTTCGTTCCTGAGAAAGATATATTTTGATCTTAAGATTTGCTTTGATAGGATTTCCACCTTTTGCCTTGTGATTCTGGAGTGTTTCTCCCATTACTTGGCCTTCATCAACATGGAACAATTGTATGTTTTAAAAAATGACTGATTACCAGCGCAAATGTCTATGGCGTTCGACTCCGTCCCTAGAAATCTTCTTTGGTATAAGATGTTTAAAGCTGGAATACGTGGAAAGTTCCTTACCGCAATACAATCTCTGTACGATGATGTTCAATGCTCCGTGAAAGTTAACGACCGTCTTACACCATGGTTAAATGTCGATTCAGGGGTTAAACAAGGATGTTTGATGTCGCCCAGTCTTTTTGCGGTGTATATAAACGACGACCTGGCTGAACGAGTAAACAACTTAAACTGTGGTATTAAGATTGACGATATTGAGTTAAGCATACTACTGTATGCCGATGACATAGCTGTTATTGCGCCGGATGAACACAAACTACAGAGAATGCTTAATGAGGTTGCGTCCTGGTGTGATGACTAGAAAATTGAAGTCAATCGGTCGAAAACCAAAGTAGTGCATTTTAGAAATCCTTCGATACCTCGGTCAGACTTTGATTTGAATGTGGAACTCACAACTTAGAATATATTGACACATACAAATATTTGGGACTTTGGTTCGATGAGTTCGAAACACTAGAAAAGGCAGCTACATAACTTTCTAAATCAGCCAGTAGAGCTTTGGGAGCCCTTTTTGGTAAATTCATCGCGACAGGTGGTATGACTTGGAACGTTTATCACAAAATTTATACGACGATGGTAGAGCCATTTTTATTCTATTGAAGTGCTGTTTGGGGATACAAATCCCACAGAGTAATTAACAATGTACAGAACAAGGCTGCAAAATACTTTCTTGCAGTTGGGAAGCGAACCTCCAACACAGCGGTGGGCGGAGATCTTGGACTTACCTCATGTTATACGAAGCAAAAACTATCATGCCTACGTCTAAAATGTAAGATCATACGAGTTAACGATGATAGACTTATATCAAAAGTAGCAGCGTGTGCCTCGCGGCGACGAAAAGGGTGGCATCATCAAATAGACAAACTTGCAAACGATTTACATGTTGCTGATATTGTTCATAACACCACTATCAGAATTAAAACGGCGATGCGCCTCATAAGTGAAAATCTAACGAACTTTGACCAGGCTGATTTCGAGAAAGTTTTATATGACGACAGAAACAATGCTAACGGCAACAAGCTAAGAACTTACCGTAATTACAAGCAAAGTGTTAAAACAGAACAGTATATTCTCTCGCTTTTACCACGAAACGTAACGCGAACTATGGCATTATTCCGCAGTGGATCGCTACCCCTAGCTGTAGAGACAGGGAGATACACCAGACCGCAGATTCCATTGAATAATAGACTATGTAAATTTTGTTAATTGAATGATATTGAACACGAAACTCACTTCTTAATGGTTTGCACTCTGTATGAAGACATTATATATGAATTGTTTCAAAAGGCAAGTCAATGTATTGAAAATTTTAAAAACATTTGCACCTGTCCTAAATCAGGAATCTGATGTACAGTAGTTGTCGTTTGTTTATGTAATATATACGTGTTTCTCGTTTCTCGTTTTGTTTATATAGATTAAACCGTCGGTTGTCCCGTTTGAATGGTTTTACACTAGTAATTTTGGGGTCCTTTATAGCTTGTTGTTCGGTGTGAGCAAAGGCTCCGTGTTGAAGGCCGTACTTTAACCTATAATGGTTTAATTTTTAAATTGTTATTTGGATGGAGAGTTGTCTCATTGGCACTCACACCACATCTTCCTATATCTATATATGAGTACAGAGCTCAAGTTCAATGCTTTAATGACTTGTAATGACATTCAAGTAACACTGTCCTACTCTATTCACAAATTTTATTTCAGGAGAAAAAGATTTTTTATAACATATAATTGTCCACAAAGCCTATTCTTTTAATCAGGGTAAAAAGATAATTTAAAGAAAATATATATTAATTAAGGGAAATAACTTTTGGTACATGAAAAATGAAAGTATATGTATTGTAATAGTTTATGTAATATGTCGATAGAACATTTTAAATATATATATATTTTTTTTTTGAAAATTGTTGAAAGTGACTTAAATGTTCTGTTGATTCAATTTACTTTGTCTTTTTTCTATCACTTTTATTAATTTTAAAATATAATATAAAGTAATATTTTATTCTTATCGCAGTTTTACACATAATTTTGTTTTAGTCGTTAGACGCAATTTTTAAACTAGGTGTATTTAACATTCTTACATTTCTTTAAAATCTAATTTTTATTAGTCCGTTTAAATTATCAGGTTTGCAAGATAAATACATGAGATTTCTTATCATTTCCTTTTTTTTATATATATTATTTCTTTTTTTTTTACATTGTGTGATTGAGCTGTTTTATATGTATATAACAGTGTCTCATAAGTCTTTTTAGGCTGGGTGTTTTTTTTTTATGTGATTGTACTTGTGTATATATTTTACTATTGTGTAAGATCAATACGTGACACTTTAATAAAATAAATTTATCTTTATCTTATCTCTATGTCTGCTCTTTTTGTATTTGCTTGGAATAGAAAAAACATCACGTGCCCACTCTTGGCGTTAAAGAAACCAACCTTTGCCCTTATCTGAAACAAATAGCATATCATCAGAACATATAACAGAAACACTATGGTATATCAATTGAAATGGCTTAACTCAACTAAATTACATAACACCAGTGAACATACACTGAACGAATATAAGTACGATCTATAACACAATTTGTCAGATCTCAACCCTCCATGTATACCTCAGGCTAGCCAATGTAGAAAAAACAAACACACTGCAACACGATAAGTAATGCATTTGGATACATAATGTATGACCAGAAACATGTGGAATTTCAAACAAATTTAGGAATTCTTATTTTCTTTGGTAATTAGAATGTTGTAAATGTGGCCACCTCAATATTGTAATATCTATAAATACTCAAGAATTGACTGATATCTATATTGATCTGATAAATAAGACCCAATATACCTGATATAAATGAGATGCGGTCAGATTGCCAATGAGAAAAAGTATATTATTAAGTTGAAATAAAGTAGTATAAAGCAAATTAAGACACTGTATGACCTTCAACAATGAAGAAGACCCCATTCTAATAGCTGGCTGTATGAAAAGGCCAAACAGGAAAAATGTGAAACAATTCAAACGAGAAAACTAACTGCTTAATAAATAAAATAACGATTAAAAAAACCCAAATATGACAGACATTATCATACGACAACCACTGTACTACAGAGTTATTGATAGTCATTTGTATAATGTCGATTTCTATCCGATATAGTTCATATAAAGTTCTGATATATCAAATGACCATGATTGCATTTCCATTTTAGGTTAAAAACAAGAACACTGAATAGCAACACAGTCCTTGTCGGAACATTCGTCACAGCTCGGTCGATTCCGTAAAAGGGGAGAACCGGATTCACCCGAGGATTACCGATTGAGTCCTTGTTGCTTGTATGATGACCAGAAAGAAAGGACTATGGAAAACAACTCTTATCTTTATCATTTGCATTCTTTTTATATACATGATCATACCTAGAAATGACAAATGTGTTACAACGGAAGATACCAAAAACGAACAAAATGTTGCAAAAATCATAAAACACTTTCAAGAGGGACAACTTAATGCAATCTCCGGAAACGGAAATAGAAATAAGTCTGACGTATTGCAAAACTTGCCGGATCTATTTCTAGGGTATGACAAATTGTCATTCAAAGATTTGGAGAATAATTTCATTCCTAATCACGTTTATTATATGTGGTGTTACAACCGAACAATTGAATTCAGACACTATCTTTCCATCCTAGCAATATGGAAAACAATAAGACCAGACACTATTACTCTCTTTACAAAATACAACATCAGTGACCGCAATGAGCATTACAACGTTTGGCTTACGGAACTGTTAGTATCGATTCCGTGTTTTAAGGTTCAGAAACTCCCAGCGTCGTCAAAGGGTGACGTAGAAGACTGTGGAATGACGGTTGCGTTTGATATATTAGAGCATGATGGCGGAATGTACTTTTCTGAAGATTTCTTTCCATTAAAATCATTACATTTTATTCGTAAGAATAAATTTAATGTTGGTATGACAAAAAACCTGAAACAATTAAGTTTTATATCCTCTTCTCGCCGAAATGAGAGACTAAAATCATTTATCAAGCTGTACAAAAACAACATTAGCCAACCCTTAGTCACTGGTCTTCATTTTTGTGACATCCTTGAAAATGCAAATAAAACCGTTTTACAGAGCAAACTTTGTGTCCATGTCAAAAATGTATTACCAGCGCACATTATGCATGCAGATTCTGAGTTTGGAAGGTCGGCACGTAAGATTTTATATGGTAACTCAGAACAAGTTAAGGTGAAACCATTACTACCAGGACTTATACCAAACATTTTCCACATGGTATGGTTCGGCCATAAACCAATGGACTTTACAATGTATCTGTGCTTGAGGAGTATTTTGACGATTGTAAAACCTGACAAGGTATACATTCATGGCGATGGACTAATGTATGGCGAATATTTACAAAAGTTAAAGAAGGATCCGAGAGTGGTTTACATACACAGAGAAACACCAACTCATGTTTTTGGACACCAAATTTTATACACGCAGCATAGAAGTGATATAATAAGAGCAGACGTTTTGTTAAAATATGGCGGGATTTATAGTGACTGGGATGTCTTATGGTTGAAGCCAGTGAACGATTTAATTTCAAAACAGCACGACACAATTCTAAACTTTGACCACATGCCTCGACCAGGATTTCCAGATTCAATTAATTTAGGAGTGTTAATGTCCAAACCTGGCTCACATTATATCAAACACTGGCAAGACTCGCTCGTGAACTATAGATCACGTGACTTTTTCTTCAACGCCATTGAACTCCCGTACAAAACATTTGAAAAATATCCTGAAACTGTGTTCATCGAACCTCATTTACAGGTCATGTGTTATTATCTAAAATGTCATCCGACTTTCCATCCAGAATATAGAAATTTCAATGTTGACCAACCATTTAACTGGACAAAAGATGCCTATTCAATACATTTCACATACCCCGATCCTCCGGAATATGCAAATGAGACTGCGCTAAGACACGGTAAAGGAATGTTTGCTGATATAGGCAATTTTATACTAGATCAATCATTTGCGTATGATTAAAAAACACAATACTTGAATTTGTTGTAATTTTATTGTAATATATACGATATAGGCCTGCACATCAGGCAAAAATAACATGAAATAGATCGAATAATAAAAATCCATTAAAGAACCACAGAAATACGGAAGTTAAAACCAAAAGGAGTGTTCATGTTGCATATGCTCAAACAGTGTTGTAGAAAAAAACGTTTTGAAATTTCTAAATATCTTTCATTTAGCGTTCTATTTTTGTGCCATATTCTATGGTTTTATTTATTTATTTATAAATAAATACATAACAGAGTCATCGTTATCCTGAGCCAAACGTAAAGATGCGGTTGTCAGTGTACTAATATGCAGAAACTACACTTTGGAAATGAATTGACGTTGATGGTATTTTCAGTTATTGGATTACAGTGATAAGGACACGTCAATTTCAATATAAAACTTTAAGGATGCATATATCCATTGAACTACAGACTAGGTTCAGTACCTTCAATTTTGTCACACAACTATCTGTTGTTCAGTGTTTGCTGTGTGTTGGTGTGGGTCATAGGTGTTTGTCGTGTGTTGGTGTGGTTCATAGGTGTTTGTTGTGTGTTGGTGTGGCTCATAGGTGTTTGTCGTGTGTTGGTGTGGCTCATATGTGTTTGTTGTGTGTTGGTGTGACTCATAGGTGTTTGTTGTGTGTTAGTGTGGCTCATAGGTGTTTGTCGTGTGCTGGTGTGGTTCATAGGTGTTTGTTGTGTGTTGGTGTGGCTCATATGTGTTTGTCGTGTGTTGGTGTGGCTCATATGTGTTTGTTGTGTGTTGGTGTGACTCATAGGTGTTTGTTGTGTGTTGGTGTGGCTCATAGGTGTTTGTCGTGTGTTGGTGTGGCTCATATGTGTTTGTCGTGTGTTGGTGTGGCTCATAGGTGTTTGTTGTGTGTTGGTGTGGCTCATAGGTGTTTGTCGTGTGTTGGTGTGGCTCATAGGTGTTTGTCGTGTGTTGGTGTGGCTCATAGGTGTTTGTCGTGTGTTGGTATGACTCATAGGTGTTTGTCGTGTGTTGGTGTGACTCATAGGTGGTTGTCGTGTGTTGTTGTGACTCATAGGGGTTTGTCGTGTGTTGGTGTGGGCTGGCTCAAAGGTGGTTGTCGTGTGTTGGTGTGACTCATATGTGGTTGTCGTGTTTTGGTGTGACTCATAGGTGGTTGTCGTGTGTTGGTGTGACTCATAGGGGTTTGTCGTGTGTTGGTGTGGCTCAAAGGTGGTTGTCGTGTGTTGGTGTGACTCATATGTGGTTGTCGTGAGTTGGTGTGACTCATAGGTGGTTTTCGTGTGTTGGTGTGGCTCATAGGTGGTTGTCGTGTGTTGGTGTGACTCATAGGTGTTTGTCGTGTGTTGGTGTGGCTCATAGGTGGTTGTCGAGTGTTGGTGTGGCTCATATGTGTTTGTCGTGTGTTGGTGTGGCTCATAGGTGTTTGTCGTGTGTTGGTGTGGCTCTCGTTATTTTTTTACACATATTAGACCGTTGGTTTTCCCGTTTGAATGGTTTTACACTAGTAATTTTTAGGGCCGTTTATAGCTCCCTTGTTCGGTTTGAACCAATTCAAGGCTCCGGTTTGAAGACCATGCTTTGACCTATAATGATTTACTTTTATAAATTGTGACTTGGATGGAGAGTTGTCTCATTGGCATTTATACCACATCTTCTTATATCTTATTATAGAAATTCAAGGGCTTTTGAAACATTATAGGTGAACAAATAAATTGGACATTACTGCAACATTTGTTTTCTTTTAAGAGCGTCAGTATCAAAGTAATACGATGAGATATGGTTACCAAAGATATACATACCTATCAAATTAACATGATGAAACATAGGCAAATAAAGGTCACAATACAACCTTAACAACAAAAAACTTCATACAGTAAATAGTAATGTATACAGCGCCCCGACATTAAAAAAGGTACAATTCAAACAACAAATTAACTTTGTAATTTATTAAAAACAAGAATGTGTCCATAGTACACGGATGCCCCACTCGCACACTCATTTTCTATGTTCAGTGGACCGTGAAATTGGGGTCAAAACTTAAATTTGGAATTTAAATTAGAAAAATCATATCATAGGGAACATGTGTACTAAGTTTCAAGTTGATGTAACTTTAACTTCATCAAAAACTACCTTGACCAAAAACTTTAACCTGAACTTCGCACTATCATTTTCTTTGTTCAGTGGACCATGAAATTGGGGTCACAACTATATTTTGGCATTAAAATTAGAAAGATCATATCATGGGAAACATGTGTACTAAGTTTCAAATTGATTGAACTTCAACTTCTTCAAAAACTACCTTGACCAAAAACTTTAACCTGAGGCGAACGAACGCACAGACGGACGAACGAACGAACGAACGGAGGCACTATCGTAGGTGGGGCATAAAAATCATTTTTTAAGGCTATTTTTGTGTGATAGATGTTTGAATAAATTCATTTCTCATTTCACCTCTCACTGAACTGTACGCACTTCAAAAAATTTGCATACCTACATTAAATGATATCACAAAAAAATTACAACAATGATACGGTGTCTGAGTAAAAATTAGAGCAACAAAGAATATATTAATATGCGTACTGGTTCATTTTGTCTAGAATGTAAACATCATTTTGGATTGTCTGCAGAAACAAACCAATGTACTCCTTTAATCAGGTTTGCATCCTCTATAATAGGGTCAGAGTTTGAATTCAGCATTGATGAAGTTAAATTGTGCTTTTGTTTCACCAACATATTGCAGATACAAGTTTTAGAAGTAAGAACATACATGCTATTTTCTACTTTACAATTATATGTATAAAATAAACATTTTATATACTTTTGATTGTTGCTCTGAGACTGTACTGACGCAAGTATCTTTGACTTTTGCGTCTTAACCGTACATTACATCACCGTGTTTCAATTCATGGTTAATAAAGACTGTTGTTTTTCATTTAAGATTTGACTTGGAGATCATTCAGGTTTCGAAAAGTCATACCGATATATAGATGCGATACTAAATTCACTTATTAGAAAGGGTAATATGCAATGAGATGTAATAACTTTCGGACAATGAAATGAGACAACAAAAGGAATCATTTATCACTGTAAAAATCGTGCTTAGAAATTAAACACTTGTGTTACATGTCTAGATCTAAACGTGTTTAGGATTGTGTTTAATTTCTAAACACATTTCTTAGTAATCACATAATATCTGAACATGACTTAGAATCAAACATATTTAAAAATGAAAGTGTTTAGAAATTAAACATATATTTCAAAATTTCATTGTACTGAGGCACGTTTAGACCTTTTAAAAATGTAAAAAAGTGCACAAAATATGTGCTTAGACTTGTGTTTAGGATCTAAACACCATTTTTTACAGTGTATAATGTGTCAGTTTACCTTTCCTTTGTAGAGACTAGAACAACTTTTCTGTCGTTAACTAGAGCAAAGTAAGGTTTGACTTAAGTTGCTTTCTGAGTTGTCCCTTACGGTACTCTATTTTGCCTTCCGATGAACCGATTCGTTTTGATTAATTGATTTGACTGTAACAAAAGTTAACATAGAGAAGTGTTTATTTAGGTCACAACCGTTCGTAGAGAGACACTGGATGGTGTTTGCCATTTTCTAATAGTATGTAAAAGTTGCAATTACCGCGTTTTTTAAACGTTGTTTTTCAAGAAACGCAATTTTTCGTATGCAATTTAAACTTAAAATGCTATTTTATAGAATGATGAACTTATTACAATGATTTCAATACTTGAAGATGTTCTTCAGTATCATTCCAATGTACAAAGATGTTATCAGAGACAAAATTTATATAAAAAAAAAATAAAAAAAGATAAATCATGTCCTTTCGTTTCAATGAAAAAAAAGCTTGAACAAAAAATGAAATCTTCACGAAAGGTTAACACCTAGCTATAATTATGCACCGATAATTTATCATAGTGTTTAAAAAGTGAAAAGACTGCAATGTGCAAATCACTGAAAGTAAATTTGCACAAACCCTTTGAAGTTTCATCTCAAAGCGGACGGACAGTAAATAAATAAGTATCAATCAACCAGTTTCTTTATCACACATCAAACAACTCGAGAAAAATATAATCATTGGGCCAAAACATATTAGATTGTTATATAACATGTCCTAATTACTCTAACAGATGTAAACTAATTTGTAAAATGTCAAATAAATTTACTAACAAATAGTTTTTACTGCAAATATTATTGATGAAAAATGACATAGCAATCCATAGCCTATTTACTTCTGTGTCTATGTAGTAATATTATACATGCCAATTTATAAAGTATTTGTGCAGCAGTTTTTTAAAGTACATGTGTGGGCGAAAATGTTTGGGAAGTGGTGAAGATTCATTTCCTATGAGGAGTTTGACTGGTTCCTTTTCCTTGATCTGTTGGTATGACTACGGAGGCATAACTCAAAATACTCGTATGGTTGCTATGAAACAAAAGCATAACGAAGAGTAAACATGAAGAATACATTCGATCAAAAAAAGAAAGTTTTAAAGAATAAATCCTGATTCTTAAATAGCGGATTATTCGAAAGAATTTATAAAAGAGGGACGAAAGATACCAAAGGGACAGTCAAACTCGTAAATCTAAAACAAACTGACAACGCCATGGCTAAAAATGAAAAAGACAAACAAAAAAACAATAGTACACATGACACAACATAGAAAACTAAAGAATAAACAACACGAACCCCACCAAAAACTAGGGGTGATCTCAGGTGCTCCGGAAGGGTAAGTTATAACTATCACAAAAGTTGAAAGAAATCAACGTGGCTCATGTGATCTTAAATCGATATCCTGGTTATTATACCATTTATTTAAATGCTCTAGAGGATCTCCAGATAAAGTATAACAAATAATATCTTTCTGATACTTTAAAATTTAATGAAAGAAGGCACAGTTGTTCAGTGTAGAATTTCTTTGAAAATTGGTCAGTCAGAGTCAAAGATTACCTCTGGAAAACTTGTTTCATCCGAATGGAATCACATAACATTTAAATGTGGACGAGCTTCAATTTCAAACATCATTTATGCGAAGTCTGCTTAAAATTTATCAGCTTAATGTTTCAATGAAGAATCTGTGCCCCTTATACCATAATTTTAACCCTTCCATCCCCATCGATCAACATACAATGAGGATCTCATGGAGAGGGTCTCCCAATCATCAATTTACAGCCATATAATAGTCATGCCTTTCAATCGATCGGTAAACCATCTTTTGAATCCTGTGCAAAGAAGTTACCATACTTCATCCACGATCAGTTTGGATAAAATTAGCCGAGTCATTTCAATGAAAAACATATGATAAGAAGGACGCCTCCGGGTGCGGGATATTCTCGCTACATTGAAGACCTGTTGGTGACCTTCTGCTGTTGTTTTTTTATTTGGTCGGGTTGTTGTCTCTTTGACACATTCCTCATTTCCATTCTCTATTTTATATGACACTTTTTTTCGTATATTTTCAATGGAAACTATGTGCCACTGATATGTCACCAGAATTTTTTTTATTAAAGCGGTCCCATAATTATGCAGAGCTCTCTAATCAAGAGTACATTGAAGTTTCAAGATTTTTTCCATGAAGGTTAAACGAAGGAGAATCTTCAAGACTTGTCATTTGCTATCTCAACTCATTCAACCAATGGGCCAAATAAATTTTAAACGGACATTTCTTATTACTGTTACAGGTGTCCGGTATATTTTAGGGGTGTTTCTGTACATGCCGTGAAAAAACTATATGACATTGCACGTACCTAGGTCTAACGTGCATAACCCGTACGCGTGCTTGCTTAAATATCAATTTAATTTCACGTCCAGTAAAAGAGCATGTTGACACAATTATCAAATAGATTTAAAATTTCTTTCATTATTTAACAATTTAGTTAGTTCGGGTGTATTCCATACTTCCATGTAAATGAAAATAATACTTTCGTGCGTCCGAAACACTTATCTGGATGTACCTTCAACAGGAATGCTTAAACTCCTAAACATTGAAAACCAAGGCTATGTATAAATACATTGAAATATATGAGACTTTATGACCAAATGGCACCTGCAAATCATAGTCGAAATCATCTCCTCCAAAACATTTAGATATATAGTCTTATAAGAATATGAATGTTGTTTAAATTTAGATATTATATGTTTGTAATGATTGTCATGTTTGTCTTGGTAACAATCAAATATTTGGATTTTACACCAATAAAATGATTTGATTAGTCGAAAGTCATCTAAGGTCAAGCTTGTCCGCGGGATTTATAAGAGAGTTTATTAGTACTTGTTAATTTATCAATGATGAATTTAAGAAGAAGAAATTTTTTATAAAAAATGTCAATACCAAAGCACTGCACTACAATTGAGTGTGCGTGGTTGCTAAAATACAAACGTTTAAAAAGTTTAACAAATACATCGAATTGAAATTTCATTTTATTAGTTGACAATTTTGTTAATTTATGTGCGTTCCATACTTTCACACAGTTTAAATGAAAATATTTTTTTCGTGCGTCCGAATTGCTTATCTGGATTTACCTATAGCAGGAACGCTTAACCTCACAAACAAGAAATTTACATTGAAATATGAGCGACTGTATGAGCAAAGGGGACTTGTAAATTATAGTCAAATTCAGCTCAGGTCAACTTGTGACTTTGTCCAAGGGATTTAATTGCAAGCGAGTTACTTAGTCATTTCTTAATTTATCAACAGGGAATTGTAGAGAAAAAATGTCTATACCAAAGTACTGAATGCATGAATTCTAACATGATGATGTAAAACATAGAATAAGAAAATGTCAAATATTACGTAGTTTTCTTAATCATCGACCTTTAAAAGTGTTAATTGTTTTGTTTTGAAGTTAAATCTATAAACAATGCCTTCATGGTTAATTACAAGTACTGCATGTTCTGTTCCCTGCGCGCTGCAAGAACATTATCACCTGCCGAGAACACATTTTTTACAACGCCATCTGCATTTTGGAGCCACGTGTTATTAGAGAGGATAATATCAAACGTGTTTGAATGCATCCCAAATCTCGTTACGTCATTTTATTGCGAATTGTTGTCAGCTCACATGAAGCTTTAAACCAGATTTATGTATATAAACTATTAATTTCAGCGTTCTCGTGCCAGCTGTTGTCCTTCTTCCATGCGACAATTAATGATCTATCTCGTAAAATATCAAATAGCATAAAAAACGATATATGCTTTAGTTATTTTAGTAAGCAAATTGATGTATCTACCGATCAGTCAAATTACGTAACTATTAATATGTTTTTAATATCTATGTGTACGCGAAGTATTGGCAGTGTAGTGTTGATTCCCTGCAGAGACATCAACATCTTCACGCGGAAGTAAAACAAGCAAAGAAATGGATCTGTTGATTGTTGGTTATACAAGGGATTTAATCAGATAAACAGGTAAAGAGAAATAATTATTTTTATATTGATAGATATGTATTTTGTAATTGACCAAATGCAGATTTTGATATTTGAAATTTAGTTTTAGAAGTAAGCGTTCGTGTTTTGTTTTATTATTTGTTTTTATCTTGATTAAATTTTTTTTTTATTTTTATGAAAAAAAGTCTCTGCTTTTCATGAATGTTATAATGTGGTCAGTGGTTATTTCTTATGTTACGTAGGAATCAGTATTACTTTATTATGAATTTGTTCTTCAACTGTAATTTAATAGTAAAATACAGCCGCAATGACCGATCAAAGTAGAAAAAAATACTTTCATGTGAAAAGGAAAATATAATTTTTCTAAATTCCGTGTTTATATTTTGAATTGTTTTATTTTGAAATATGTTTTTCGTTGTTCAATTATAGAATAGATATAAAATTTATATATGTCAATATATTCAAGATAATAATATTATAATATTACAATTCATTTTGATCGTCCTTAACTGTATGAAATATCTGCCAATGGACGTTAAGCAACCAACAAACAACAATTCAATTAATCATTTTGAACGTGCAGATACACCATGATTGCCGTTGACAGGAACATACCATAGAACGTTCTCCGTCATATAATAAATATTGTTTTAAAAAGCAAATACATGTACATAAGCAGCTAGATGGCATAGACCAAATTTATAAAGCCACCCTCTACCCCCCCCCCCCCCCCCCCCCCCCCCCAATGAAAAAAAATGTAAAACAAACGAATGTTAAATGAGCATTACATTTTAGAGGGCATAATTGGAGAATAAATAAAACGTAAAAAATCAATTTATCCGAAGGGAAATAATCTTTTGGTTTTTAAAAATAGCAGGAAAAAATATCCTTCTAAATTTTGCAACTGCTGAAGCATGTTTGAAGGACTTTAATGATCTTTTAGGAAGCGATAATCCTATCATGGACCCAGAGGTGGTTTTAGAATGTCTTCAGGTCACGACAAGGGCACAACAGAACTATTAAATCCAAACCTCATCTGCAATACGTACACAGTAACATAATCTTAATAAGCAAAATCAGAATTGTTGCATTATTTAATATATACATGTTTTTATGTGTCTGATGCCATAAGTTATATCTCTATAATAATATAATAGGTATAATTAACTTCCACATACCACAGAGGTCGCTGTTAGTTTACACATCAATAAAGATCCAATCATATACCAATGAAAATAGAACAATATGACACGTGTCTGTAAACAGCGAAGTTATCTGATATCATGGAGATCATAGTTATTTGAAGGTGGTTTATGTATCGTCGTCCTGAACATGCATGAAATATTTGCCACTGGACGTTAATTTTGCAAAAAATGATCATTGATCGTAATTAATATAACTGTGTGTACTGTTCATAGTCAGTTGAAGGTGGTTTAGGTTTCGTTTTTGACTGTCATCCTAAAAAGCCATAATTAAACAATTGGTCACTGGACGTTTTGCAGAAACCATTCAATCTAAATTAACTTGTTCGCGTACCCTCCTCTCAAATTTTTACCATTGAACAATAAGTTGTTTATGAACTTTTAAATGCATCCAATTATAACTTTAGTTATTGTTGGACATTTTTTGTGTTTTTAAGCTGTATTGTTATTTTTTACACGATTCTGGATATTTCACATCTATTATCGTATTTAACATAATTTCGTAAAGATTTTGGAACCTTAAAATGACTTCAATAAGGTAATAAAAGTAGTAATTGAAAAAAAAATAGTTTTCAAACACAGCAAAAAGTACGGCTATGTGAAATATGATTCAAGATCAAGCTTATGCGTTTCCAAATTAAACCATGCTGTTGGTTTAAATTGTTCACGTTTGTCCTTGATCTTTTCTTACCCTTCCTATCTTATGTATTTGACGGTTTTATCGCCAAAGTGCTAAACTATATCTTTGAAGCTGTCAAAACATTGAGAAAGTTTCTCGAAGATCAATACATACAGATATTTACTTTGTTGTAAACTGATTGCTGCATGATTCCTATAAAGTACGTCACAATCAAACAATTAAATACATTGTAACAAGTAAATTACACTAAATTAATTACACTGAAAGTATGTGAGCATGTATATTAATAAACATTTAAACTATAATATGACTATTATATATAAAAATATGTAAGTACAATTCCTGAAAGTGAACAATACTTGTAGACAGTAAGAACAGGTGTAATGAATTTGTCTAAGGGCTTTGCACCGGTTAGATTGATGAGAGAACGGAATTTGGCACGTGTAGCCTCTTTCTGCTTAATGCAATTGTGAAAATCAATTGTCATAATTTGACGAATATCATCCATGTATCCATGTGCTGATATCATATTTTACATTTAACCTCGAAGAAAAATAGTGAGAGTAAAAATTTTTTTTTTTGCATTCTGAATAGAATGTCATAGTATTACTACCCTCTCAAGGAATTTCTGGAATAAAAATGTATGTTGCCTTGTAAGATACAGAATATATATACAAGTAAGTGATTTTTTTTTTAAATTTTTATCGTCTATTGTGTTTTTCACAGCTAGTATTGTAATATTATCTTTTCATTAGTAAATTTTTTAGAAATAACTTTTTGATATTTTTGATATTTTTTCTGTTTGTTTTGTTTTGTTTTGTTTTTGTTTTATTTGATTATTCGATTAGTACATCAAGCACGACTTTTGTCTCTATTTTTTTCAAAAGTTTAATTTATGATAAAAGATCAGTGGCAAATATTTCATGTATAATCAGGCCGTAAAACGATTAGCCTATTGATATTTGTGGAATAAAGAAGCCAGTGTCTTTACAGTACAATGAGTGTGTCTTTAAACTAAATAAGATAAACAAACTATCTGGTCAAATATATGTGTTTTTTTGTTTTTGAAATTTGCCACTGGATGTTTAACACCAAAAAATACTTTTCATAGTCAATAAAAATGGACAATTAGACTGATATTTTTAATAGTATGACTAGTTTGACAACGAAGAAGTGCAATTCATCCTCTTATGCATTAGAACTCCCAAGTTCTAAAGATCAATTGGAGATACTTTTCGTATTGCCTTATATTTAATGTTCAATATTAGAAATAAATCACAGCATATGAAAACCTCATTTTTCTTCTGCTATAGTAATTTCGTAAAAGCAGTTGATACATAAAAAAAAATATCAGATATTTCCAATTGCATCATTCGATTTTCTGAACTACATAAATATTTTGTCAGACTAAGATTCCAGTCTTGACTTTGATTGATTAGTCTTCAAAAATTCATCAAAATGTTACGAATAGAAATTGTATAAAAAGTCGTTGAACATTTCATCATCGTAATTATCTGCACAGAGATTCTGCAATCAGTAAATGATTCCACTTAATATAAAGACCTGTTGGTTAAGTGCTTGTAAATGAGTGATACTTTGTTAGCAATTAGATGACGATATTTATTAATTGGTCAGTACTCTCGTTATTATATAAATATTTCCTAAATATGATACATAACCAATTAGCGCGAACCACTCTTTATTTTGTTTACGGTAAATGACAAACAATTGTTAGCTACATGCATATTTTCATTTGTGTTAAAGATATTAATGGTCTTGGTATGTTAATTCAAAATGAAGATAGACATAGGGGCAAATTGATATAACCACTGTCTCTAAAATAATGGTTAATTGCTAGATTGTTTATGGGACTGTCACAAGTCAGAAGTCTGTAATTCAATGGTCGCTGTTGGTTTATTTCTGTCATATTTGTGTTTCCGGTAAATTCTATTATAAAGATTAGAATACAGGTTTCTAGTTTTGATTGTTTCATATTTTTAATATATATTAGGGCATTTTATAGTTGATAATACTGGTTTGATTTTTCTCATCGTTAAACGTCTTACGGTAGCCGAATATTACTTTTGATCTTCGACAAAAACTCTTGTGGATAGTTGTCGAATGAAGATAACAGAGCAATGCAACACAAAGCAACTACTCAATCGAGTCAGGAAAACAGGTTTAACCCCGCCCCATAATGAGCCTGTCTCCTGCCAAGAGCCTGTGGTTCACTGGTTGTCGATTGTTGCTGTTTTTTTCTTTCATTGTGTTTTACCTAGATCAGACAAATAGTTTCTCCTTTTTGTTTTTTTCTATTTGATATTTTGGAGTATGTTATAGCTTGCGACTATGCGGCTCGTGGTTTGAGTTATTACTGAAAGCCGTACGATGACCTATAGTTGCTAACTTCTTTGTCATTTGGTATCGGGGAGAATTGCCTCATTGTCAATTTTACCACATCTCCTTACAATGTGTTTTTATAATGAATCATATAAATATAAGAAATAGAGCGGGAAACATAACACAATTGATATCGTCTGTCTTTTAACGTCTGAAATATAGCTGAAAGCATAACAAATTAAAAAGAATCCGTCCCAAGTCTGAAATAGGGGGAAAGTAGGACAAAAACATGTTCTGTCTCAAGTTTGAAACAAATAGGCGAAACCATGACACATACATGTAACAGCATTTGTCTCAATTTTGAAATAAATGGGGAAACCATGACACATTTGACATCGCCAATCCTAAGTTTGAAATAGAGGGTGAAGATGACAACCTCAACAACGCCTTTTACAAGTTTGAAATAGAGGGAGAAACCATGAAAAATTTAACAGCGTTTCTTCCAATGTGAAATGGAGGGATAAACCATTAATAATTTAACAGCATCTAACCCAAGTTTGAAATAGAGAGGAGAACCATCACAAAATTTAACAGCATATATCCCAAGTTTGAAATAGAGGGGGAGTATAACAAATTTAACAGCATAGGTCTCAAGTTTGAAATAGAGGGGGAAACATGACTTTAATAGTATCTGTCTGACGTTTAATGTTGTTGAAGAAACAGGACAAACTTGTAACCGTCTATCCCAAGTTTGAAATAGAAGGGAGAAACATAACACATTTTGGCCAGGAACACTACTGAAGAGACATGTTTTGTCGAAATGCGCATCTGGTGCAACAAAATTGGTACTGTTGATTTTATTACTACCACTGGGTCGATGCCTCTGCTGGTGGACTATTAGTCCCCGAGGGTATCACCAGCCCAGTACTTCGGTACTGGCATGAAAATACGGATTTTTTGTGTTATTAAAATTTGCTGTTACAAAATATTAGAAATTACTAGAAATGTCGTATCTCCCTCATGCAAAGCTCTGATTCCTTATACGAATTTGACTATACTTTTTGGACCTTTTGGATTATAGCTCTTTATCTTTTATATAAGCTTTGGGTTTCAAATATTTTGGCCACGAGCACTACTGAAGAGACATGTTTTGTCGAAATGCGCATCTGGTGCAACAAAATTGGTACCGTTGATTTTATTAATCTCGTCTTTCTCAAATTTAGTTAATCATCTTGAACTTAAATGTTCTCTCTGATGAGTTACAGTTGCGTGTATAATTTAGTTACATCGTCAAGACTGTTTTACATGCAAAGTAAACGAAGCATGATGTGATGTTTTTCTCTGACATGTATGAATGCATGAATTTGCGGTGTTGCCAAACAACATTAGGCGAAGCAACAGAAATAATTCGAGCACACTCAGTATCGGGAAATATAAATTGAAATATTGCTATTACTGAAGATTTGGCAATTTAGAATGCTTTAGAATTCTCCAGGTATAAAATTAATTGATTCACTCATTAGAAATATGTATTTTGTGTACAATTAGCCAGTTTTAGAGATCTCTGCTCTGCAATTTTTGATAAGAATATGTATCTTGAGTTTTTAATGTCTTTAAATAAGGATTTCTGGTTGCATGTAAAAAAGGAAAAAAAAATGTATTCCTGTTTGTATTAAGTCATTTTTTTTATTCTTGATTCCTTTAAGACATATTATGCAAGTTTTATTCCCTTTTTTTGCAGTCAATGTCCTTAAAATTGTCAGTATTCCTTATCTCATTGGCAAATGTCGGAACAACTTTATCAGAAACTCCGATAAATAGCTATGCTGTCGTCATCGCTAAGAGTTTAGTTGGATCTAAATGTAACTTAATTAACGTGGAATAATCTCACATTGACTTACTGATGAAAGCAGTGTTAACCACATTCCGTAAGGCCATCATAAATATACCATTAAACAGTTACGTAATGTTAGAACATTTCATTAAAATTAAAACATCTTTATAGTTAACGTTTTATATGCTTCATGCCAATATGATGAGTCAAGCCATTTCCAACTGATTTTAACCGTTGAACTATTCCATCACTGATCCAGATTAGTGGAGGGGGAGGAGGGGGCCCCTCATTACAAACCTTTTTCCCCTCAGCACGCAGATATTTGTCTATGAAAATACAATACCTGTATACATTTTACCTATTCAGTTATATAGGATTTTCCCCAGAGATAAGTGCATCAGCACATTCGGTATGTACCTGTCCCAAGCAAGAAGACTGTAATTGAGTGTTTGTCGTTAATTGCTGTCAGTTACATTTATATTTTTTTGTGAATTTGTTTTTGGAGATAAATCAGCCCGCTTAAAAAAAATATATTACATTTTGTCATGCCGACACCTTTTAAAGTTTGCTATATGCCGTATAGACATTTATATGATAAAATTGAGAATGGAAATGGGTAATGTATCAAAGAGACAACAACCTGACCATAGAGCAGACAACAACCAAAGGCCACCAATGGGTCTTCAATGCAGTGAGAAACTCCCGCACGCGGAGGCGTCCTTCAGCTCGCCCCTAGACAAATATGTATACCAGTTCAGTGATGATGGACGTCATACTAAACTCCGAATACTACACAAGAAACTAAAATTAAATATCATAAAAGACTAACAAAGGCCAGAAGCTCTTGACTTGGGACAGGCTCAAAAATGATACATATGTCAATGCAATACAAAGCAAACAAACGTAAATAAAACCAATGTTATAAGAGGGAGGGGGGCGTAGAATTGAAGCTGATATCGCGCTTAACTTTAACGGCTATTGCAAAAAGGAGTTGACTCGTTTCACATGCAGTATTAATACAGGTGTAATATTCAGAGAAGATATTCCTGTTTGAGTCAGGTTTAGTTACTGTGGCGTTCAGTTGGCTGTGTTGGTTTGTCTAGTCAAATGTGGACATGCTACATATTCTTAGGGGCCAGTTGAAGGACGCCTACGGGTGCGGGAGTTTCTCGCTACATCGAAGACCCATTGGTGGCCTTCGGGTGTTGACTGCTCTATGGTCGGGTTGTTGTCGTTTTTACACATTCCCCATTTCCTATCTCAATTTTATGAAACGGAATGCTTCAGATTAGGAGAGTGTAAGGAACGACTTTAGGGAACTTTGTTACAACCATAGGTGGTCTATAGCATGGCAAATTATAGGGAACAAAATGTGCCCTCGACAGGTCAGATTGGAAACTATAATTGATTTTTCTTCGGGTTAGAAGAGTGCTTAGCAATAGCAGCCTTATGAAGGGTCGATATGCAAATACCCGTACAAAATGTCTGTCCCTAACGCAGATACCTTTTCTGGTGATAATCTAAGTTTCAGACCATTCAGCAGGGGTTCCTCATTCCTTTTACCTACCACCAAACTCATACTTCACTCCCTCTCTACTCCCTATTCCCCCTTACACCCACATCCTCTTTTTGCCACCTTCTCCCGATCCCCGCTTCCTTAATCCCATGCTCTCTTACACATGCCCAACTTCTTAAATACCATGTATCTGCTTTACGCCCTCTTGTAGACCTACCTCGATCAGGACAAAAATCATATGCAACTGATTATGTCAATTATACGTTTACCTCAACAGACAATTCCTCACATAGCATTCACTCTGACGAAACTCTGCATGTTAAAGCAATATGTTACTATGTATCAGTGGTATGCTGTTTCTGTTGTAATTATTGTAATTCTAAGACTACAAACTATTACGTAACAACACGATATGATATTCATAATGCAAAAATTAAATTTTTACCATGATAGAATATAATCCAAATTATAAATAAATTGCAAATATATTCTGCTTTGGAATGGATTGTAAATTATACAATCTGAATAACATATGACTGCACAGAAATTGGTGATTTAGAATTTATATTGTTTTATTAGACAACGTCTTAAATTGGTTTTATTAGAAATGACTTCAAATGTCTGAATTTAAAGAACAATAAAAATTATTTATAGCATTTTTGTGTAAAATGCGTGGCATTTTAAATGTCAAATGGAATAGTTGTCATTTTTAAAGAGTGAGAACTCTATAATGCATTTGATTGGAGAAATCGTCAGCATAGTGATCAAGTTTAAATTTTACAATGACTCTAAATTGATATATTTCACGCATTTACACACATTTTCAATAAATGAAGAACCATTTTTGTGTCCTCCATCAAAAATTTAATTCAAAATGTTTTATTTATATGGTAAGTAAGATCTGAAACAGAGGTGATCGAGACGAAAAGCAATAAAATACCACTGTCTCTCGAGCATGGAGGTGTGATGGATAACGAACGACATAGTGTAGTGGTTATTGCATCGGACTACTTTCACATTTTTAGGTTCCTGGTTCGATTCCCGGTTTTCTGTTCTCCCTTGATACTATTTGCGAGTATGGTCGAGAGGAAACGATGATAGTCCGTCGGAAGTGGACGATACATGACTGACCCGTGTTAAGAGAGAGCCGTATATGTTGCACGTTAAATACATCCTTGTAGATTTTGACAAATAAGAGCAGGCTAATGCCGCTACAAGGCAGCAATCGCACCCGCAAAGTGGAATGGGATTGATATCAGTTGCAAAACTTGTTTCCCAATCCACTAACTATAAATATGATTAGACTAAAAACATTTATCCTTTCAACAGGCTACCAACAGTCCCATAAAAAGCTGTTACAATGGTTCTTTTAACGTGCAAAGGACATGCTACTCCTACAATATCGGATTTAATAGCGGACGTGGTTGCGTATTTATACATCGCACAGAGCGAAAACGGACGTCCAACGTCAGCATTTTGTTTTAAATTCGGGACAGGGGAAATGGGGATGACCGTGGAATGTGTATATATACCCCAGTTTACCCCTTGGAATTATCTTGTTTTATATCGATTCGTTCATACATTTTTCACTTTACCTTACAACGCGGTTCAAAAACCTCCATTTTGCTGAATAAAACATGCTAGGTTCGTCGTTTGATTCATAAAACCTTTCCTATAATCTGTCCAGCAAAAATGGTTAAGATACAAATTTTATACAAAACATCGGATTAAATAAACCGATTCCGACTGGATGTGGCTGTTTATTTTTATTTTCCACGAATTAAAGCCGTTCTGATGTTCCACTTCCGTAATAGTTGTAATGCTGGACAGGGAAAATCCAGGGATAATTCAGAAATGTATACCCCAGTTAACCCATCGAATTATCTTGTTTTATATCGGTTTCTTCATAAACTTTTCACTTCACCTTACAACGTAATTGAAAAACCTCCACTTTGCTGATTATAAATTGAAAGGTTTGTTGTTTGATTCGTTACACCTTTCGTATTAATTTATCTGTGCAGCAAAATTTGGTTGAGTGGCAATCTTTACACAAATGTATTTTCTTCAAAGTCGCCAAATTTCATGTTTGTATACATTACAGCACTTAAAGTAAGAATTAATGTTTATATCTAATATACAAACACTTTTCTTGGTGTATTAGTAAATGTTTCGCCCTTTGATTTCGCTGTTATTAACAGTATACAGACACCAAGAAGAAAAAGCAGCTACAAACACTATTGTCATAACAGCTCGAAAATTGAATTCAAGATATTTTGGTGTCAAAATTCATAATTGAATTATTATTCTACATCTCTGATTTCTGGAATTTAAATTAAAATAGCGAGCTGATATTTTCTATGTGCAACATTGATTTATCATACTGCTAAATGGAAGAAAGCAATAAAACTAAAATAATGGTGTTTTAAAAGCAGTTGTTTACGTTGTAAACTGATATACATGATATATATATATAAAAAAAAAAGAAGATGTGGTATGATTGCCAATGAGACAACTATCCACAAAAGACCAAAATGACACAAATATTAACAACTATCGGTCACCGTACGGCCTTCAACAATGAGCAAAGCCCATACCGCATAGTCAGCTATAAAAGGCCCCGATAAGACCATGTTAAACAATTCAAACGAGAAAACTAACGGCCTTATTTATGTAAAACAATGAACGAAAAACAAATATGTAACACATAAACAAACGACAACCACTGAATTACAGGCTCCTGACTTGGGACAGGCACACACATCAATAATGTGGCAGGGTTAAACATGTTAGCGGGATCCCAACCCTCCCCCTAACCTGGAAAAGTGGTATAACAGTACAACATAAGAAACGAACTATAAAAATCAGATGAAAAAGGCTTAACTCATCAGATAGACAAAAAATAAAAGTGGACACGGCCGGGTACTTATACATCCCGACACAAAGAGACTCAATGAACAGATCTGAGAGTACTCGCAGTTATCTGACAGCTAGTTCAAAGCCACTAACAACTAATAAAAAAATCATGACCTTAGACTAAACACTCAATCCGTACACATCCAACATACAATGGATTTAGTGTAAAGACGTCATAAACAGCCAGAGAAAAAAAACATGACCTTGTGCAATGCCAAGTTACAGGTATCGACAGATTGTAGATCCATGAAAATGTATATGTATATAACATACGAGTTATATTTAGTTAGCTTTTAATCTACTGATAACAAAATCAATATTTATTCCAATAAAAACAATATTCAGCGATCTTATTACAGTGTTGAATACATGTAGGTAACCTTTTAGAATATAAAGTTTATTTAAAGGAGCAACAAGTTTACATGGATCATTTCTAAATTTCCGGACACGGTTAACAACATTTCCGTAAAAATGAGGATGTGCTATCCCGTTTGAAATAAGTTTTCTACAGGTACAACCAAACTTCAAAACCAAATCTTTATATCTATAGAAAAATTTACTAAAGGTTTTACGTAATTTATGGTAACGATATCCATGGTTTAATAATTTACCTGTAATACATAGGTTGTGTTCGTTAAAATCAAAAACGTCACAACAGACACGGGCATAGCGAACAAGTTGTGAATAATAAACACCGTAAGATGGTGCCAAAGGAACATCACCATATAAAAATGGAAAATTAACAATAGGGAACGAAAAATCGTCTCTTTTGTCGTAAATTTTAGTGTGTAGTTTCCCGTTTAAAACCGAAATATCTAAATCCAGGAAAGAGCAGTTATTACGGAATACATTCGATTTATTTAAATAAGTTCCTTGGGGTAAATTTCAGCCGTATATTGAGAAAATTCTTGATTATTTAACGAAAAAATATCATCAAAATAACGGTAAGTGTTGTTGAATATATCAATTAAATGCAATTTCGACGGGTCTTTACAGAGTTTAGTCAAAAACTGTGATTCGTAACAGTACAAAAACAAGTCTGCTATTAAAGGGGCACAATTAGTGCCCATGGGGATACATGATATATGTCTGGTTTATTATTACCAAAAATAGACACCAAGCGTAACGAACATTTAACAGAATATGATTTACAGAAAACGAGAGACAATATTAATGTCACCACGTGACAAAATACTAGGATTATTTGAATGTCTTAATACCAAAAAAAACCAGAGAAATGTCTAAAGTAGTTATGTGATATTTGTTTTATTGTATAATTGTTGTTCAGTAATTGGAAATATATCTGTTGTTTCTCATTAAACCAGCCATAAATTTCGACGTACTTTTTAATCCATAAACAAGACTATATTTGGGTCCTCAATGCTCTTCAACTTTGTACTTCTTTGGCTTTAAAAATATTTTAATCTGAGCGTCACTGATGTGTCTTGTGTTGACGATACGCGCGTTTGGTGTATAACATTATAAGCCGGATACATTTTGATAACTATTTACACCACTTGGTCAATGCAATTGCTGTTGAACGTTTCGAGGGTATCATCAGCCTAGTAGTCAGCACTTCAGTGTTTACATGAAAACCAAGTATATGGTGAAATTCCTGTTACAAAACTTTGAATTTTTCGAAATATTACGGATTTTCTTATCACAGGAATAGATTACTTTAGCCGTATTTGACATTACATTATGTAATTTTGGTCCTCGGTGCTCTTCTACTTTGTACTTCTTTGGCTTTATAACTATTTTGATCTGAGCGTCACTTATGAGTCTTATGTTTGGCGTTTTAAATTATAAGCCTGGTATCTTTCATAACTCTTTGTTTGCCCTAACACTACATACTAAGAAAAAAGCAGACGTCTCACAATCTATTGCATGTCCTGATGTGATTTTTGTTTTGTTTAATCAGATAGGTATGAAGACAAAAAAAAAACCAACCGTTGACACTTCAGTTTCACTTTATCGAAAAAAAAGTAAATGCGTATCTATTCTATCCACTCTGTCGACCTTTGGGTAGGGTTAGTGAAATACAAAAATATTTTGAATTGTAGCCTGGCTTCGATATTAATTCCGGTTAGCAGTATTGGTCTAGATGTGAGCTGACTCTTGTCTTCTTTTTTTTCCTTTTTGAAGTTTATGCCCTATTTCTATATTCTTTTAATTAACTTCTATTCTTTATTTTTCTACCAATATTTCTGTATTTTTAAATTCTACCCATTGTTTCTCTATCCTGTACCTCCATCCCGGCCCTCAAAATTAATAAGTTGTATTTAACATTTGCTGATATTTCTTCTGATGTCAAACAACCCTTTGTGTAGAAAAGATTCTGTAGAAATCATCATCTTGCTTTCGATGATAGATCTGGAATATGCATCTAATTACCCAAAACATGCATACTAGACATATAATTGTTTTTGTTTGAAAGGATCAACATACTTGTAGGGTCAATGATTAATAGACAGTAATTATGTACGTGTGTTTTATTCTTGTTTTCTTAACTATTTACTTGGCTTAGTATAGGAAATACAATAGTCACTTTCAGTATTATATGTATCCCTACGTGTATGTCCAACACATCGCATCTATATTTTTGAAGAGATTGTTAACGAGTTAAACCTTCTGTAGGTTCATATGCGATTATCACAGAAAAGAAACCTTGTCAGTGTTTGTCGCTCGTCTGAAACCTTGACAATGTTTGTAGGGCGATGGAAACCGTGTCAATGTTTGCCGAGTGTCGGGATCCTTGTCAGTGTTTGCCGGGTGTCGAGAACCTAGTTAGTGTTTGTCGTGCTTCGGAAACTTTGTAGGATTTTTTTAGCGCGACGAAAATCATGTCAGTGTTTGTCGTGCATTCTTCGGAAACTTGAGTGTTTGCCGCGTGTCTAGAACCTTGTCAGTGTTTGTCGAGTGTCTGAAACCTTGTCAGTGTTTGCCGCGATTCTGGAGCCTTGTCAGTGTTTGCCACGTGTCCGCAACCTTGTCAGTGTTCGTCGTGCTACGGAAACTTTGTAAAGATATTTGAGCGCGACGAAAATCATGTCAGTTAGTAGCCGCGTGTAAGGAACTTTGTAAATCTTTGCCGCGTGTCTGGAACCTTTTCAATGTTTGCCGCGTGTCTCAAAACCTTGTCAAAGTTTGCCGCGTGTCTGGAACCTTGTCAGTGTTTGCCGCGTGTCTGGAACCTTGTCAATGTTTGCCGTGTGTCTGAGTGTTTGTCGCTAGTGGGGAATATGTCAGTGTTTGTCGTGCGTCGGGAACCTTATCAGTACGGATCGTATGTCGGGATCATTGTCAATGTTTGACGCATGTCTGACACCTTGTCGGTATTTATCGAGCATCAGAAACCTTGTCAGAGCTTGTCACATGTCGGGAACGTTCTCATTGTCTATCCTGCGTCATGTCAGTGTTTGTCGTGCATTCTTCGGAAACTTGAGTGTTTGCCGCGTGTCTAGAACCTTGTCAGTGTTTGTCGAGTGTCTGAAACCTTGTCAGTGTTTGCCGCGTTTCTGGAACCTTGTCAGTGTTTGCCACGTGTCCGAAACCTTGTCAGTGTTTGTCGTGCTACGGAAACTTTGTAAAGATATTTGAGCGCAACGAAAATCATGTCAGTTAGTAGCCGCGTGTAAGGAACTTTGTAAATCTTTGCCGCGTGTCTGGAACCTTTTCAATGTTTGCCGCGTGTCTCAAAACCTTGTCAAAGTTTGCTGCGTGTCTGGAAAATTGTCAGTGTTTGCCGTGTGTCTGAGTATTTGTCGCTAGTGGGGAATATGTCAGTGTTTGCCGTGCGTCGGGAACCTTGTCAGTACGGATCGTATGTCGGGATCATTGTCAATGTTTGACGCATGTCTGACACCTTGTCGGTATTTATCGCCATATTCCGTAACCTTGTCGCAATTGGAAAATATATGAAGCTGTACAAAGGGGCAACAATCAACAATTATAGTCGTAAAAAGACAAACAACATACTGGCAACATAAACCAACATAGAAAAAAAGATCATGCAAAAAGAATCCTATAAATCTCTGATGAACCTAGGCTTATGATCTGTTCATGCTCCACTAGCCGAGAGATCCGTCGCACCAATATTGTAATTCAAATTGTTTCAAAATAATGGACTGTAATAAAATTATGTTTTTAGACCCGAGCTTACAATAATGATGAACCGCTAACTAAACTGGATCATTCAATCGTTCCATGCATAACACATAAATATTTTAAATCCAACATGCATTTTATTTCAATTTCAGGAATGGTTTTCGATTATAGAGTAACGTAACAAAACGAAAAATGGGAGGAGAAAAGGATTTACAGAAAAACGAAGAACCAACGAAAGACGGAAAAAAGAAAGCTAAAGGACATAAAAGACTTTTCGCCGTCAGCCCGGAAAATGTTCCTAACACGAACTTACTTTTAGCATGTTTAGTGACTTTATGTTTCAACCCGGTATTAGGACCTATAGCTGCGTACTATTCCCTAACTGCGGCCAAATCGTACAGTGACGGTGACAAAAGAGACGGTGAAAGACGCGCACTTATATCAGTGATTATAAGTTTAGTTTCTATTGTTTTCACTGTAGTACTTGTAATGACCTTGATATTGGTTTTTACAGTTTACACAGAAACGAGGCATTAATTTTTGTACTTAAATACACGTTTAAATAACGAATTATTTATACGTTGTGCACGGTGCACGGACACGGTCTTCATTGACGTTTGTTTTATGCTTAGGATTGAAAAACCTTCTACAGTACGAATTATAACCAGTTTGTTATTGGAGGTAAATGTCATCGTATTTTGACATGAAATAGATCAAACCACTAGGTTTCAACTGATCATTTGAATATATAGACACATTGTATGTTTTACTCCGTTCATTTTAGTATAATTGTAACATTTTAATATTTTACACAATTTTTTTTTTAAAATTTTTATCGTTTGAAAAGTTTAAATTGTGATCTGCTTCTATAAAACCCTATTTCGAACAAAAAGTTAACAAAACTTTGCAGATGTGCGCTTTAGAGTATATCTTTGATTTTCCTGCTCAGATTGATTATCATAGGGATAATGAAATCAATGTATACATTGGATCTTTATGGTCACTTATAGCCTACACAGTAGTGGTCTGTACATGCAAACAGCAGATAGAAAACCTGAAAGGTCTAAAATGTTTGTTTATGACCACTGATGAAAATATGGTAGTATTATAATGCATGATATATCTATATGCACATCTTAAATAATTTCATTTTTTTAAATGTAGTTTTAAAGTCCATGCACTATCTATGCAGTATTACCTATGCAAATGCACAGTGCCTTAGTATACATGTAGTTTATAGATATTGCGTTCCAAACTGTCAGATATAATATATATACATAAATCATGTTTGTAAATGTGGCATAAAATGCACGATCATTAATATATTCATTCATCATGTGTCATTATTATAAAAATTACTTTGAAATTGAGTTTTTGAATATATACCCAACGTAGTTAAAGCCAAGGTATTATATCATGTAATGCCTCGCTGACATAGATGCTTAACATGAGGGTTTAATAGTTCTGGTAAATACTTGTGTTTCTTAAATGCGAGTAGATATATGTTTAGTCTTTTGAAACATCTAAATCAATAATTGCATTGTCGATGATAAATACCGATAGAACACGTAATGTCAATCCTGTTTTTGTTTGGAGAAAACAATTATGTTTGTAATACAAAAAAGATTTGTCAGTGATTCTTTTTATCCTGAACGTCTTTAATTGAATGTTTGGCAAATGTATGTTTCAGATTTGTCTTCTTTTATATTATATAAAAAGTCATATATAAAAATACCAGAGGGACAGTCAAAACTCGTAGATCGACAATAAACTGACAACGCCATGGCACACAAGTACAAACATACAAATAATAGTACACAACACACAACATACACAATTAGAAAATAAGCAACACAAACCCCACCAAAGACATTTGGGGGAGGGGGGCACTCAGGTGCTCCGGTAGGGTACGAAGATATATATCCTGTGGCATTTGTTGTGTTGCTCAAGTTATTCCAAACACGGTAGATAGTTTAAGGTATGGGAGAAAATTGATTTAGAATATTGTTTTCCGTCATAATGAGGATCAGAATATTTATGGAGAAAACATACCCCACACCTTTTCTTTAAAATGGTTATAAACTTGCATTCGCTAGATAAGTAATAACATAGTCGGTACCAATTTTTCTGCACCAGATGCGTATTTCGAAAAATGGTCTCTTCCGTGATGCTCGAGACCAAAATATATGAAAATGCAAAGCTTACGTCATTTCGGTTCTGATGAATAGTTGTCTCATTGCCAATCTTACCACACCACCTTATTTTATATGTACATATGATCAATTCAATATTTGGTGACAAATACATAATAAAAATTGTGTATGTTATATTTATGCCTTTAGTTATTTCGTTTGAAATGTTTTATATTTGTCATTTCGGGGCCTTTTATTATTGACAATTCGGTATGGGATCTGTTCATTAATGTTTGAAGCCGTATGGTGACTTATGGTGTTAGTTTCTGTGTAATTTTGTCTCTTGTTGAGAGTTGTCTCAATCCTGCCACACCTTACTTTTTTTAATATGACATATATTTCAATGCAATTCAAAGGAAACAAACACCATACCAATGTGATGAAAAAGGTAGGTGCATGAAAATGAAGCTGGCATTGAACTCAACTTGAACAGCTTCTGCAAAATTTGGATGTGGATGTGTCGGATTAGGAGAGTGCTATGAACGATGTTTTCACGTATTAAAAGAAAATTGTTACATCAACTTCTTGAGTGATCGATTGGTGGTCTAACTCCAGTGCAAAAATATGTGAGATGTTCTTTTATATAGTTATCAAAGGTATCAGGATTATAATTTAGTACGCCAGACATGCGTGTCGTCTACATAAGACTCATCAGTGTCGCTCATATAAAAATATTTAAGAGCATTGAGGATCCAAAATTCCGATAGTTGTGCCAAAATGAGGACACGTCTTGTCAGAATGATGACGATATTTTAATTTGCCCCGTGTTAGAAGAGTGATATGCAAGATATGTACAGTTAAAGAACTTTGCATCATCAACCGTATTGATCAATAAGTAGCCTAATTCAGGATAAATTTCATTGCAACATGTCTGTCCTTAACAAAGACGCCTTTTCCAATTAATGGTAGTCTAAATCCCCCTATTTATCCATTGTATACAAACAGGAAGTGGGCATGGGATTCCTTATTCCTTTCCCTACCCCAAACTGAGTGTTCCCTAACTCGCTTCTACAAATTCCCTCTTCTTTCACAATCTTCTCTTTCACATTTGAAACAAGATTGTGTCCATAGTACACAGATGCCCCACCCGCACTATCATTTTCTATGTTCAATGGACAATGAAAATGGAGGGGTAATTTCTAATTTGGCATTAAAATTGAAAAGATCATATCATAAGGAACCTGTGTACTTATTTTCAAGTTGATTGGACTTTATCAAAAACTACCTCCACCAAAAACGTTAACCTGAAGCGGGACGAACGGACGGACGAATGGACCCACATACAGAAAAAACATAATGCCCATAAATGGGGATTAAAAAATATCGTTATCTTTATTCCCCCTCTTCCCCCCGTTCTCAAGCTCTCCCCCTCATTCCAGTGTTTCTTTAAACCTGTCCACCCTCTTTTAAAATACAATGTTTCTCCCTTACTATCTCTTCTAGACGAACATCATTATGTTTACCTCCAACAGACGATTCCTGACATAGCATTCACCATGTTCACACTACAAAACTCTGTATGTTAAAGTAATATTTTATATGTATCAGTGATATGCTGTTTCTGTTGTGATTATTGTAATTTTTAGATCACACAAACTATTACATAATAACATGATATGATCTTCTTAATGCAAAAGTAACATTTCCACCACGATAGAATACATACATCAAATTATAAATAAATTACAGATATATTCAAGAAACTGTCGTGGAGTGGATTGTAAATTATAAAATCTGAATAACATATGACTGCACAGAAATTGGTGATTTAGAATTTATATTGTTTTAGTAGACGACGTCTTAAAATTAATTTGTTTTATTAGGCGACGCTTTAATTTGAGGCAAAACGAAATTTATGATACATTTTTGTAAAAGTGCGTGCTATTTAAAATGTCAAAAAAGTAGTTGTCATTTTACATTGATGAGAACTCTATATTGCATTTGATTTGAAAATTAATGTGTTTAGTGAAGTTTCAAATATTACAATAATTCTAAATTGATAAATTGCGCGCCAGACAAATTTTCAAAACATTAAGGAGCTTTTTGTGACCTCCATCAGCAATGTTTTATTAATATGGTATAAAGTAAGATCTGTCACAGAGTGGATTTAGACGAATGACAGGGAAACAGTACTGGCTCATGATCATGGAGATTTGATTGATAACGAAAGACATTTTGCCTTCCAACAGGCTACCAGCAGTCCCATAAAACACTGTTACAAGGGTTCTTTTATCGTGCAACAAACGCCTTTTCCAATTAATGGTATTCTTAGTCTCCCTATTTGCCCATTGCATGCAAACACAGGGAGTGGGCAGGAGATCCCTTATTCCTTTCCCTATCTCAAACTCACACTTCCCTTAACCGCGTCTCCTTATTCCCTCTTACATCCACAATCTTCTCTTTCACATTTAAAAAAAATATCACTATTTGTATTTCCCGCTCTTCTCCCCGTTCGCAAGTCCACCCTCATTCCAGTGTTCCCTTATACATAATTCACCTTCTGTTAGAATACAAAGTTTCTCCCTAAAGCCTTCTTCTAGACGAACATCATTATGTTTACCTGCAACAGACGATTCCTGACATAGCATTCACCATGTTCACACTGATGAAACTCTGTATGTTTAAGCAATATGTTATGCGTATCAGTGGTATGCTGTTCCTGTTGTAATTATTGTAATTCTAAGATTACACAAACTATTACAAAATAACATGATATGATCTTCTTAATGCAAAAGTTACATTTCCACCACGATAGAATACATACGTCACATTATAAATATATTGCAGATATATTCAAGAAACTGCCGTGGAGTGGAGTGGATTGTAAATTATAAAATCCGAATAAAATGTTACGACTGCACAGAAAATGAAGATTTAGAATTTATGTTGTTTTATTAGAAGACGTCTTAATTGGATTTATTAGGCAACGTCTGAATTTGGGGAACAATGAACTCGATTTATAGTACATTTTTATAAAATTGCGTGATAGTTTAAATGTCATTTTCCATAAACGAAAACTCTATAGTGCATTTGATTTGAAAATTCAGATTTCAAATATTAAAGTTAATCTTAAGTGATTGATTGCATGCTAGACACATTTCTAATAAATTAAGTATAATTTAGTGTCTGCCATTAAAAATATAATTTGAAATGCTTTTCTATGACAATTTAAAAACGTATTATAATATTTATAGTAATATCTGTACAAGAGTGAACCGAGACAAAAGACTGAAATACACATCTTCTCTACTAACGGACTACAAGCAGTCCTATAAAAAAGGTGTTAAAAGGGTCTTTTAATATGCAAAAATCATTTAATTCCTGCACGTGACATCTGATGTAATAAACCATTTCAATATGACGTGGCTGTGTATTTAGACATCCCACAGACCCAAACGGACGTCCCACTTCAGCAATAGTTTGATTTCTTGACAGGGAAAGTTAAGGAAAGATTCTGTAATGTATTCCCCAAGTTAACCCTTGGGATTTAATTTTTGTTTTATATATTTCTTCATATATTTTTCACTTAACCTTACAACGTGGTTCAAAAACCTCCATTTTGTTGCCTAGGATTTGAAACGTTCGTCGTTTGGTCCATAACCCTTTCCAGTCAGGTCTGGGTAAGCCACAATCTTTACACAAATGTATTTTTTTCAAAGTCAAATTTCATGTTTGTATACATTACAACACTTAAAGTAAGAATTAATGTTTATTTCTAATATACAAATACTTTTCTAATTGTAGTAGTAAATGTTTCGTCCATTAATTTCGCTTCAAGTCGATTATTAACAGTATACAGACATCAAGAAGAAAGACCTGCAACCAAAACTGTTGTCATAACAGCTTTAAAATTTGATTAAAGATACTTGGTTTTTATTATCATAATTGAATTATTATTCTACATCTCTGCATGATGTCTCGAATATAAATTAAAAAAAAATACTTTTGATGCATTACATTGATTTATCTTATTGCTAAATGGAAGAAAGCAGTTAAACTAAAGTAATGATGTTTTAAATAGCATTGTTTTAAGTTGTAAACTGATATATGTGATATATGTCTGGTTTATTATTACCAAAAATAGATTCCAAACGTATTGAGCATTTTACAGCATATGATTTACAGGAATCGAGAGACAATATTAATGTAAACCACGTGACAATATACATCTGTTTCAGACTCATTTTAATGTCTTAATACTGAAGCAACAGAGAAATGTCTAAAGCAGTTACGTAATGTTTGTTTTTATTGCCTATTTTTTGTTAAGTAATAGGAAATGTTTCTGTTGTTTCTCGTTTAAACGAGCCATAAATTTCAACGTTCGTTTCAATATGTGGCAATAGAAAATAATGTGTTTGTTTGCCCTAATACTACATACCCAGAAAATAGCTGCCTTCTCAAAAATCTTAATTTGCATGTCCTGTTGTGATACAACGTTTTTTAGTAAACACATATTACACCTCAGTTTCTCTTGATCGAAAATGTAGAAAATTCCTCCCTTACAGACCCATTGTTTCAAATCTTGGGTAGAGTTTGAGAAAACTAAAATATTTTTAATTGTAGTCTGGCTTGCCATTATCTTCTATACTTGATACCAGAATTGGTCGACATTATGATATATGAGTTGAGGCAGAATATCGTATTCGTTTTGTTTTCTTTTTGAATCGATGCCCTATTTCTTTTTCTTTGTATTCTAACACCAAATTATTTTTCTTTTCTTTATTTTTCTGTCAATATTTCTGTATTCTCAAATTTCTCTTTTATTCATTTTGTTCTCTATCATGGAACTCCATCAATAACCTCAGAATTTAGTTGTATGTATCATTTTCTTATGTTTCTTCGGATGTCAAATAACACTTTGTGTAGAAATTATCATCTTGCTTTCGATGATAGATCTGGAATATGCATCTAATTACCCAAAACATGCATACTAGACATATAATTGTTTTTGTTTGAAAGGATCAACATACTTGTAGGGTCAATGAACAAAAGACAGTAATTATGTACGTGTGTTTTATTCTTGTTTACTTAACTATTTACTTGGCTTAGTATAGGACATGCAATAGTCACTTTCAGTATTATATGTATCCCTACGTGTATGTCGCACACATCACTTGTAATGTTTTAGAGAAGATTGTTAAATGAGTTTAACCTTCTATATGTTCGTATGTGCTTGTCACATAAAGGGAAATTTATAATGGCGCGTCGCGGGAACCTTTTCAGTATTGGTCGTGCGTCGGTAATCTTGTTGGTGTTTGACATTGTCAATATTTGTCGCATATAGCGAACCTATTCAGTGGATGTCTGGTGTCGGGTACTGTGTGATTGCTTGTCGTATATCGGGAACCTTCACGTTGTTGGTGCCGAGTCTTGAACCTCGTTAGTGCTTGTCGAATGTCAAGAACCGTAATCGTGGCAGTGCTTGTCGCATGTCGCAGATATTGTCAGTGTTTGTCGCATGTCGGAAAATTTGTCAGTGGTTTACAATTGGCACATATTAGTACTATTAGGTATTTATAGAATGCTGTGACACTTGCAGGTCTTGTCACAGTTAAACTTATTGACTAATGATGATTAAGAGCTGGACATACTATTTAAATTATTTAAAACCCTATTATTTTAATTTCAGGAATGATTTTCCATTATACATTAACGTAAAAAAACGAACAATGGGAGGAGAAAGACAATAACAATCAAAACCAAATAGTACACAAAGACTCACAAAACCAAATGACATTTACATCAACCATTATAAACTAGAGGCTATAAAGAGCCTGTATAGCTCACCTTGGTATATCTACATATTCAGAAAAGGACACAGAAGGATTCATGGCAAACTTGTGTTTTGTTGTTGGTGATGCGTTTGTAGAGATCTTAACAAAAAATTACAAAATTTATGAAAATTGTTAACAATTGACTATAAAGGGCATTAACTCCTTAATGGGTCAGTTGACCACTTTGATCATGTTGACGTATTTGTAGCTTTTACTTTCCTGTACATTATTTCTGTTTACAATTTATCTCTATCTATAATAGTATTCAAGAAACAAACCAAAAGCTGCAAAATTTTCTTTAAATTACCAATTCAGGGGCAGCAACCCAACAACAAATTACCCTATTGGTCTGAAAATTTCAGAGCAGGTAGATCTTGATTTGATGTAGAATTTTATGCACAGCAGATTTGATCAAAATGCTTTGGTTTTAGAGATATGAGCCATAAACTGTATTTTACCCAATGTACTATTTTTAGCCATGTCGGCCATCTTGGTTCGCGGACGGGGTCATCGGACATATTGATTAAACTACATACCTTAATGATGATTGTGGACAAGTGTGGATAAATTTGTCAGAGTAGTTTCAGAGGAGAAGATTTTTGTAAAAGATAACAAAAAATTACAACAGATTATGAAAAATTGACATTAAAGGGCAAACTCTATAAGGGGTCAACTGACAATTTTTGTAGAAATTACTCTGCTGAACAATATTACTGTTTACAGTTTATCTCTATAAATTATAATATTCAAGATAATAACCAAAAACGGCAAAATTTCCTTAAAATTACCAATGCAGGGGTAGAAACCCAGCAACGGGTTGTCCGGTTCATCTAAAAATTTCAGAGTAGATAGATCTTGACCTGATAATTATTTCTACCCCCATGTCAGATTTGCTCTAAATGCTGTGGTTTTAGAGATATAACCCAACATATACATTTTACCCCTATGTTCTAATTTTAGCCATGGCGTCCATTTGGTTGGTCGGTTGGGTCACCGGACACAATTTTTAAACTACATACTCCAATGATGATTGGGGCCAAGTTTGGTTAAACTGTGCCCAGGAGTTTCAGAGGAGATGATTTTTTAAAAAGTAAGCGACGACGGACTAATAATTAATAAGAACACGAACTTCTCTAAAAACCGGGAGTGAAATTAGGTGCTCCGGAAGGGTAAAGGACATACAGAAGAATGAAGAACAAACGATTGACGGAAAAAAGAAAGCTATAGGACATCAAAGACTTCGCCGTCAGCCCGAAAATTTTCCAAAAACAAAGTTATTATTAACATTTCGATGTTTAGTGACTTTATACTCCAATCCGATCTTATGACCTATAGCTGCGTACTATTCACTTACTGCAACTATATCGTAGAGTGACGTTGACAAAAGATGGCGAGAGACGGGTTCAGATATCAGTGATAATAAGTCTAGTTTCTATAGTTTTCACTGTAGTTCTTGTGATGACCTTGATATTGGTTCTGGCAGTTTACACAGAAACGATGCATTAATTTTTGTACGCAAATACACGTATAACGGATTCAACTTATCATTTGAATATATAAACACATTACATTTTTTACTTTGTTCATTGTAGTATAATTGTAACAATTTTTAATATTTTACGGAAACAAACATAAGATCATTTCGAAATAAGAAATTGTTTTACAAATTTTAGAATTTTTATTGTTTTCCTTATTAAAATTTTGATTTGATTCTGTGTAAAGGTTTTCTGCACATAAAAAGAACAAATGTTTGCAGATGTGTGCTGAAGAGCATTGTCTTTAATTTGTCAGGCTACGATGAACTCTCATTGGAAAAACTAAAAGCATTCAGACATTTTATCTTTATGATCTCTTTTCTATGTATGGTAGACTTTGCAAAAAGTAGGAAGAAATTGTTTTTAAAAGTATAAAATGTATGGTTTTGATGGTTCATTCAACCTATGCCGCAAAATTGTTATAAAGAAAACAAAAGATGATAGTATTATAACGCTTTATATATCTATATGCACATCTAAAATAATTTCATAATTATTGTATGCAGTTTTAAAGTCCATGCACGATCTATGCAGTATTACCTATGCAAATGCACAGTGCCTCAGTAAACATTTAGTATGTAGATAATGTGTTCCAAGCATTGACAACCGTCAATATAATATACATAAATCATGTTTGATAAAGTGGCATTAAATGCATGATCGTTAATATATATATATTCATCATAATATGTAATAATAAAAAAAATTTAAAAAAAAAATAGTTTGTTGAGTTATTTTGAGTAGATACTCCGCTCAAAGCCATGGCATTATATATTATGTTTACTAATTGACTAAGTTGCTTTATATGAGCGTTTAATAGTTCTTGTCAATACCTTTTTGTGAGGTTCGATTTGCTCAGTTTTTATAGTTTTCTATGTTGTGGTTTTTATTATGTTGTTTGTCTTCTGGGCGATCGTTTTTCGTCTTTTTGACTTAGTATTGTCAGCTTATTTTCGATGTACAAGTTTGATTATCCCTTAATTATTTTGCCTCTAGTTTCAGTACTGCAACACACTTACATGTTAAAAAAAATCTTGTAAATCATGAGTTGTGCTTCTCAAACCAGTTCGCGAGTAGTTATAGGTTTTGAAACATGTGAATCTATAATCGCATTTACTATGAAAAGAAAAACCATAGACCACGTAAGTTCAATCCTGGTTTTTGTTTGGAGAAAACAAAGAGTTCGTAAACTTCAGTTTTGTCAGTGTTTCTTTATTCTTGAACGTCGTTGTTTCGAATGTTTGGCAAATTGCTGTTTTCAGATTTGTCTTCTTTCAATAATTTCTTAAAAGTCCGATTTTCCTATTTCTATCAGCTATTTTCGTATTTTGAAACTGAAATTGACCTATTCTCCCATTAGAATGAGGGAAATCTGGATTTAGAACATTTTTTTTTCTCCATCAAATACAGGCAGCAGTAGTATACCGCTGTTCGAAATTCATTGATGGATAGAGAAAAAACGATCCCGGGTAACAAACTAAAACTGAGGGAAATTCTTCAAATATAACAGAACTACGACACAATATAAACATAACATTAAAATGTAACACACAAAAAACGAACTTTAATATAACAATTGCCATTTTACTGACTTGGTACGGGGTATTTTAGGAAACAAATTGGTGGATTGAACCAGGTGTTGTGCCAAACCTCCCGCCTTAATGGCCATGTTTATTATAACATTAAGATGACATTACATGACAGGACTACAATACAAACAAATCGGAGAAAAGATAGGACAGAGAAACACGAATAATAGCCAACAAAAGGTTGTACCAGATTAAAAATTTAATACGCCAGACGTGCGTGTCGTCCACACAAGACTTTCCAGTCACGCTCAGACGAAAAAAGTTTGAAAGCCAAAACAGGTACAAAGCTGAAGAGAATTGATGACCAAAAGTTCAAAAAAAAATGTTACCAATGCGGCAAGGGACAAGAACATCCTTATTCTTTAGAATAATAAATACTTTTGCAAACAGCAAATTTTATAAAATGTCTATATAATAGATATACATGAAAAAACTGAAGTGGTGACTAGAGGGATCAGAATATTTAGGAAATATCATATCCCCACACACTTTTGAAGTTATGCAATCGTTCTCTATAGTGCTTTTAAACTTGAATCAGCTAGGTTAGGTATACATTGTACTTTTACACATGTATATATATCCCTTACACCATCACCGATATAAAAAGTAAAATGAAATTTACTTGTTATATCGGTGATAGTTCATACATGTGTACCTATATATACGTTACATGGGCGATACATTAACTATCAGACAGTATTTTCTTACGAACATTTAAGTACTGTTTGCGTTAGTCATATATCATTTGTGCGTATGAATAACCTGTTATATGAGTATCCGGAGACAAGTGAACAATAAAATTAACTTCATAATTGTTTCTAACAATATCTTAAAGGTTCTTAATAGTTTCTTATTGATTTTATAAGAATGTTTGACCACAAAAGTATTGTTAAGTGAAGTTAATTGTTGGGCTTTTCATTAATAATTATAGCATTTTAAGATGAACATTTTCCTTTTCTAAAATTCGATTACATAATCATATGAGTGTGTTAGATCACATAAGTGTGTTGCATTATATAAAATATAAGTGTCTTTCATCATAACAACATAAAGACAAATTACATCGTGGTTACTCCTGAAAGAAAAGTCCATCGAATTTCACATGAGGCATCCTCCGCCAATAGACAAACCAGAAATGCGTTGTTTAATTCAAAGTCAATGTTTTTAAACTCGGACTTGATTTATAAGAACGCCGAGACTGCACAGAAAGCTGACTAACTTGATTGGTTATTTATCGGAAAAAAAGGAATTTACAAATCCAAAGCATCATTGCAGGTTCACAGAAACGTATATGACAAATTTATGTCTTAGCAACTTTCTATGCTGGTTGATATAACATTAACAACTCCCTCAGGCAAAGTTGGCTTTAGATGAATTTGGCTATTTATTTTAGGTATTTTTGACATACAGCTCTTCAACGGTTTCGGTACTTATACATCTTCGGATTTCAAATGTTTGGCTTTGAGCGTTCCTGATGAAGGTAAATCCAGAAAAGCGCTTCGGACGCAAGAAATTAATAACGTGTTGTTTTCAATATTAAGAATGGAAACCTTGGTTGTAAAGGGGATGTAGGTTTCGATTCCGGAGAGGGAACATGAAAAACGGCTACCACAAGGAAAGCAGCAGGCACGTTAATTACCTACTCCTAAACCTTCGAGGTAGTTGAAAAAAAAACAATACAGAACACCTCTGACTTCCCAATAAAGGTAAATGTAAATATACCGTAACTCGAAATGAAGTGCTTTTCAAATTCAATTACCCCATAAATGCAAGATACGCAACTACTCACAAAAAATCCTTTTTTTTATTCAACAATATATTGCTTGCTGTTAACAATTTTCTTCACAACAATTCCAATAGCACGATGCGTCCGCATTAAATTCGCTGGGTTAGGAGGAAGACTAAAATGAATAAAAATAGATATAGGATCAAGCACGCAATGTCACATAAAAATCGACAGATATTCGGCATATATAGTCAACCTTAAGAAGACTAGTATTTTGAACAGACAATTAAAAGAGGTATTGAGTATCTCCTCGCAGTGTTTAGAATAGAAGTGTACCGATGTTCAAATTTCTTAAACCCAAATTTGATATTCAAAAGCAAGAAGCCGACAGGGTATAAGATAGCTACCATTTGATTTCTAGTAGGGGGGGTGGAATTTATTGTCCTGCATATGTATTTTAATTTGTAATCTCTGTCCTACCTTTTGTTTTTCACTCTACTCGGTTCTGTGTTTTTTTTTAAGTAATTTATTCAACTTTTGTTTGCCAAGCGCGCATCCTGCTGATTTTTTTACTCACAACTCCTGTCAAATTTTATCCTAGCCACTCCTCCATACAAATCAAATGGTAGCTCAATAAACGTCTCTTGGTATGCATGCATCACCCGTGTCATCCTCGTCAAAATTTACTAATTGCATGTGCGTATTGGTTATGAAAAACGGTCGTACGTCTTTTGTGCTGGATAGATACAAGAATTGTATTGCAATTATACTTTTTATTGTCATGTATCAGACATTAAAATAAAAAAAGTTACAAAAGTATAACATGTATAAGTAATCAACAATGATGAAAATAACGAAAATGACCAAGAGGATTATAATACGAGGAAGATTAGTGATTGAATCTACGCTCATGCCAACCTTGTAGAAAACGGGATATTTAGTTTGTAATTTAAAGTTAAACGAACTTTTTTTTTATCATAACAGCAACATTAGCTGCGAAGTGTACGTCTACCAAACACTCATGATTGAATATCTGACATACTTAAACGTATATCATAATTTTAAAGATAGCCCAGACAAAACTAAATAAAATACAAAGAATCGTTAAAAGGAGAAGTTGTATGGTTGTCAATGAGACAACTAGCAAAGTAGTCAGCACTTATGTGCTGACATGAATTATCATTGATATGGTTATTTTTATAAATTAACTGTTTACAAAATTTTAAATTTTAGGAAAACTAAGGCTTTTCTACCTTAGCTGTATTTGACAATTGTTTTTGAAATTTTGGTCCTTAATGTTCTTCAACTTCGTACTTTATTAGGCCTTTTCAACTTTTTTGGATTCGAGAGTCACTGATGAGTCTTTTGAAGACGAAACGCGCGTCTGGTGTATCTCCAAAATTTAGTCCTGCTATCTATGATGCGTTTATATACACCATATTAACACGTTTATGAAAAGTTAAGAATATCAATTATAGTTACTAGTATATAACTTGTTGAATTTCTATATATAATTATAGCATAAACGTCTACAATGAGAATTATTTGTTTTCTGAAAACTAGGAAAACTCCTGGTATCATACGTGTTGTTAGAACACCTTTCATAATTTCCTCAAAGTGTAAACATCATAAGATGAGTAAACTACTGTTTAAAAAAATCTCATAGAAGATAATTTCCCATCCTCTATGGGCATGATTATATAATCTTTAGCAGTGATATTATTGAATCATCAAATAATACCAATTATGTTGTATATGCATAAACATGTGTCAATACAGCAGGACGGTACCCAAGCGTTCCTTACCTAACGACAAACGTAGATGCAAATAGGGAAAACATGAATTAGTCAGAAACCTGATCTTGCTTTGGTATTAAGTAGACTTGTCTGAGCCAAACTATTTTATAACCATATGTCTATGGAATGTATAACGACCCTTCAAGCTTGTTACTTCAAACATACATATATGTTTTAGATGGGGTACGTTCACATAAAAGCTATTGTAGTACAATGTAAGTACAAAATGTACAATGACACGTAATATACAATGCAATTATTTTGTTATAGCAGGTTAACTTTTCACATGCAATGAATTTTATTTGGTTATTTTGGCAGGTTAATTTTTGACATACGATGTAACTTTTTTGGCAGGTTAACTTTTCGCATACAATGAAACTATATTGGCAGGTTAACTTTCACATACAATATGGCACTATTTTGGCAGTATAACTTTTCATACGCAATATGACTATTTTGTTAGTAACGCTATTCAATGTGATAAATCGATGGATGAGTGGTTGCTGTTAAAAATCACCACAGCGCTAAGTCTGTCATCAACAACATTTCCCTGACGTCACAGGTTCACTTGATTCCGTCACTGTGATAGCAGAATTGTTTATGTGTTGTTTCAGAGGACCTCCGACAAATATAGAACCTGAAATAGATAGATATATTAATATGAATGATTTATTGTTCGTCTTTAACGTCACTTTCAGTACTATTGTCCATGTAAAAAGAATTAGCAGAAAAAACTTAAAAGAAAATTTGAAAAGAGGCCGTGGTCAATTTCTCCATGATTATGCAGTTACAATATCCCCGTTTGCTTTCGAGTGTTTTTGCATTGCTTTGACGTGCTACATGTTTAACCAATGTATTACATACCTATATCCATGAATAGCTGTTGTATGTTCTGGCCTGTCTTGGCAGAGGTTTCCAAGAAATAGAGACCGTGTTCATCTGCAAATGCATGTGCCTCCTGAAAAAGAAGGAATACATATGTAGTAAATGTTACAATAAAATATAAAGCCAACAAAAAAAACCCAACAAACCTGTGGATCTTTAAACCTTGATCAGCGAGCTACTAAAACAAAACAATATAAATATGTACAGGAAAAAAAATCACGCTTAAATAACCGTGCAATACATTGACAAACACACGAACAAAAAAGAGAAATTATGGTAGAAACTTTGTGATATCTACGAATAGTTTATCTATAAAAAGTCTTATTCACGAAGATAAAAAAACCAAACAATTTCGATGGAAAGAAAGACAACCTGTATCCCGTTACGTAAACATGGAATTATAAAAGACTTCTTTGGTGTAATGTAGATTACATGTCGTATGGGACCAACAATTTAACATCAAATGGGGATACGTTTTTTTTCAGTGTGTGAGTTACATTTTTTTTCGCGAGAACATGTTATATTTTCAGTTCTTCAATCAAACATTTTTTTCAAGCTTTTAACACTATAAGTTTTGTCAAATTTGGGATCACAATATTTTATAATCCAAATCTATTCGATGGAATTAATCAGATTTATCATGTCATGGCGGGGTATTTGTTTATATTTACCAGTCTTTGTACCTAGCGACTCGGGAAATTTTACAGTCCCATGACTGGTATTTTTCGCAAATACCTCTCCATAACATGATATATCTGTTCAAAAAAACTTATTCGTTACCAATTGTTAATTTTCCATTTTTAGATGATGATGTTACTTTGGCACCATCTTACGGTGTTTATATATCACAGTTCGTTCGCTATACCCTTGTCTGTTGTGACGTTTTTGATTTTAACAAACGTAATCTATGTATTACAGGTAAATTATTAAGCCAGGGATATCGTTATCATAAATTACTTAAAACCTATGATAATTTTTTCCATAGATATAAAGATTTGGTTATGAAGTTTGGATGTACCTGTAGAAAACTTATCGCTCCTTCAAATAAACTTATTCTAAAAGTTTACCAATTCAACATTGCAATAAGATCATTGAATATTGTCTCTTTTTGGGGTATAAATTTTGATTTTCTTATCAGTAGATTAAAAGCAAACTAAATATAACTAGTATGTTACATATACATATACAGATTTATGGATGTACAACCTGTCGCTATCTGTACTTAAGCATTGCACAATTGATGTTTTTCGGCGACTGTTTATAACGTCTTTACACTGAATCCATTGGATGTTGGATGTGTACGGATTGATAATTTAGTCTTAGATGCATATTTTTTTATTAGTTGTTAGTGGCTTTGAACTAGCTGTCAGTTAACTGTAAGTACTCTCAGATCTGTTCCTATTGTCTTTTTGTTGTTGGGATGTGCAAGTTCCCGACCACGTCCTCTTGTATTTTTGTCCATCTGATGAGTTTATAGATGAAGGAAGATGTGGTGTGAGTGCCAATGAGACAACTCTCAACCCAAATAACATCACCGAGCAACAAGCTATAAAGGACCCCAAAATTACTAGACAAGTGTAAAACCATTCAAACGGGAAAACAAACGGTCTAATCTATATGAAAAAACGAGCAACACGTATAATTTAACATAAACAAAGGACAACCACTGTACATCAGATTCCTGACTTAGGACAGGTGCAAAAATTTTGCAGCGGGATTAAACGTTTTAATGGATTCAAACCTTCTCCCTTTTTCTGAAACAATAGCATAACATCACAACCTAGAAAACCACACTATAAAATATCAATTGGCAGGCTTAACTCAATCAAAAAACGTAAATTAAGCCTTTTTCAATTGATTTTTATAGTTCGTTCTTATGTTGTACTATTATACCACTGTCCCAGGTTAGGGGAGGTTGGAATCCCGCCAAAATGTTTAACCCCGCCACATTATGTATGTATCTTACTGTTCCAAAATCAGGAGCATGTAGTTCAGTGGTTGTTTTTTGTTTATGCGTACCTTTTTAGGTTTTTGTTTATTTTTTAATATAAATAAGGCAGTTATTTTTCTCGTTTGAAATAATTTACATTGTCATTTCGGGGCCTTTTATAACTGACTATGCGATATTGGGTTTGTCCATTGGTGAAGGCCTTACGTATAGTTGTTAATTTCTGTATCATTTTTGTCTCTTGTGAAGAGTTATCTCATTGAAAATCATACCAAATCTTATTTTTTATAAACACGAGTTAAATGGTCGTTCCTTTGTGTCTGTTTTTCTCATTTAAATATAAAAAAGAAGATGTGGCATGATTGCCAATGAGACAAATATCAACAAAAGACCAAAATGACACCAACATTAACAACTATAGGTCACCGTACGGCCTTCAACAATGAGCAAAACCAATACCGCATAGTCAGCTATAAAAGGCCCTGATAAGACAATGTAAAACAACTCAAACGAGAAAACTAACGGCCTTATTTATGTAAAAAAAAAAATGAACGAAACACAAATATGTAACACATAAACAAACGACAACCTAACCTGGGACAGTGGAAAAACAGTACAATATAAGAACGAACTATAACTAGAGGCTCTAAAGAGCCTGTGTCGCTCACCTTGGTCTATGTGCATATTAAACAAAGGACACAAATGGATTCATGACAAAATTGTATTTTGGTGATGGTGATGTGTTTGAAGTTCTTACTTTACTGAACGATTTTGCTTCTTACAATTATATCTATCATGAACTTTGCCCATTAGTAACAGAGAACTATATTTGGTAAAAATTTACATAAATTTACCAAATTAATGAAAATTGTTAAAAATTGACTATAAAGGGCAATAACTCCTTAAGGGGTCAATTGACCATTTAGGTCATGTTGACTTATTTGTAGATCTTACTTTGCTGAACATTATTGCTGTTTACAGTTTATCGCTATCTATTATAGTATTCAAGATAACCAAAAACGGCAAAATTTCTTTAAAAATTACCAATTGGAGGGCAGCAACCCAACAACCAGTTGTCCAATTCATCTGAAAAATTCAGGGCAGATAGATATTGACTTGATTAACAATTTAACTTCTTGTCAGATTTGCTCTAGATGGTTTGGTTTCATAGTTATAAGCAAAAAACTGCATTTTACCCCTATGTTCTATTTTTAGCCGTGGAAGCCATCTTAGTTGAATGACCAGGTCATCGGACACATTTTTCAAACTAGATACCCCAAAGATGATTGTGGCCTAGTAGTTTCAGTGGAGATTTTGTAAAAGATTACTTAGATTTATGAAAAATGGTTAAAGATTGACTATAAAGGGCAATAACTCCTAAAGGGGTCAATTGACCATTTTGGTCATGTTGACTTATTTGTAGATCTTACTTTGCTGAACATTATTGCTGTTTACAATTTATCTCTATCTATAATAATATTCAAGATAATAACCAAAAACAGCAAAATTTCCTCAAAATTACCAATTCAGGGGCAGCAACCCAACAACGGATTGACCGATTCATCTGAAAATTTCAGGGCAGATAGATCTTGACCTGATAAACATTTTTATCCCATGTCAGATTTGCTCTAAATGCTTTGGTTTTTGAGTTATAAGCCAAAAACTGCATTTTACCCCTATGTTCTATTTTTAGCCGTGGCGGCCATCTTGGTTGGTTGACCAGGTCACGCCACACATTTTTTAAACTAGATACCCCAAAGATGATTGTGGCCAAGTTTGGATTAATTTGGCCAAGTAGTTTTAGAGGAGAAGATTTTTGTAAAAGATTACTTTAATTTACGAAAAATGGTTAAAAATTGACTATAAAGGGCAATAACTCCTAAACGGGTCAACTGACCATTTTGGTCATGTTGACTTATTTGTAGATCTTACTTTGCTGAACATTATTGCTGTTTACAGTTTATCTCTATCTATAATAATATTCAAGATAATAACAAAAAACAGCAAAATTTCCTCAAAATTACCAATTCAGGGGCAGCAACCCAACAGCCGATTGACCGATTCATCTGAAAATTTTAGGGCAGATAGATCTTGACCTTATAAACATTTTTATCCCATGTCAGATTTCCTCAAAATGCTTTGGTTTTTGAGTTATAAGCCAAAAACTGCATTTTACCCCTTTGTTCTATTTTTAGCCGTGGCGGCCATCTTGGTTGGTTGACCAGGTCACGCCACACATTTTTTAAACTAGATACCCCAAAGATGATTGTGGCCAAGTTTGGATTAATTTGGCCAAGTAGTTTCAGAGGAGAAGATTTTTGTAAAAGATTACTTTAATTAACGATAAATGGTTAAAAATTGACTATAAAGGGCAATAACTCCTAAACGGGTCAACTGACCATTTTGGTCATGTTGACTTATTTGTAGATCTTACTTTGCTGAACATTATTGCTGTTTACAGTTTATCTCTAACTATAATAATATTCAAGATAATAACCAAAAACAGCAAAATTTCTTCAAAATTACCAATTCAGGGGCAGCAACCCAATAACCGATTGACCGATTCATCTGAAAATTTCAGGGCAGATAGATCTTGACCTGATAAACATTTTTACCCCATGTCAGATTTGCTCTAAATGCTTTGGTTTTTGAGTTATAAGCCAAAAACTGCATTTTACCCCTATGTTCTATTTTTAGCCGTGGCGGCCATCTTGGTTGGTTGACCGGGTCACGCCACACATTTTTTAAACTAGATACCCCAATGATGATTGTGGCCAAGTTTGGTTTGATTTGGCCCAGTAGTTTCAGAGGAGAAGATTTTTGTAAAAGTTAACGACGACGGACGACGACGACGACGGACGACGACGGACGACGACGGACGACGACGGACGACGACGGACGACGACGGACGACGACGGACGACGACGGACGACGACGGACGACGACGGACGACGACGGACGACAAGTGATGAGAAAAGCTCACTTGGCCCTTCGGGCCAGGTGAGCTAAAAATCAGTTGAAAAAGGCTTAACTCTTCAGATAGACAATCAATACAAGTGGACGTTGCCGGGTACTTATACATCCCGACACAAAAAAAGACACAATGAACAGATCTGAGAGTACTTTTTTACTGAGAGTAAAGTTTTTATATATATTTTACCTGTCTGGTGACTTGTCGTGTTTCCAGTAGATCACATTTGTTACCAACTAAAGCACATTTAATAGTTTCAGGGGCACTCTCTTGTAACAGTCGGAGCCATTGGTTGATGTTCTCAAATGTATTCTAATCAAATTGAAAGTAAAATACAGATAACAAGAATGTGTCCCTAGTATACAGATGCCCAATCCTCACTATCATTTTCTATGTGCAGTGGACCGTGAAAATGGCGTAAAAATCTAATTTGGCATTACATTTAGAAAGATCGTATCAGAGGGAACATGAGTGCTAAGTGTCAAGTTGATTGGACTTAAACTTCATCAAAAACTAACTCGACCAAAAACTTTAACCTGAAGCGGGACAGACGGACGAACGAATGGACGGGCACACGGACGAACGAACGAACGAAAGGAAGCACATACCAGAAAACATAAAGCCCATAAATGGGGCACTAAAATCAAATACCACAGCAGTACATCACAAACATTTTTAGTCAATACTAATGCATGTGCTAACGTATTTATATTTAAAAAAAACACACCAAGATATTTCAAAAATGAAAAGAGAAATTCCTTTTTAAAGGAAAGACCTTTTGATCAAAATGAAATTGAAACCACTATGTACTAGTCGATGAGTCTCACTTGAAACATGGGAGCTGTATTTTTCGAAACGTCTATGCTATATAATGCAATGTAATTTTTGAATGGAACAATGATAAAATCCTGTTTACTTAAAATTGAAACAAAAACTAACTAAAACAAGTTCTTAAAGTAGAGAATAGTAATTACTAATTTCTATGAGTAAACTTTTACAGAGCTTCTTACCTTTTCAGTGATATCATATGCTACAATGGCGACATCTGCATCTCTGAGGTAAAAAGGAACGATACTTTTAAAACGTTCAGTACCAGCCGTGTCCCATATCTGGAACATTATCTTCTTGTTGGCAACGTACAGAGATCTGGTACAGTAACTCCCTGTAATATTTGGTAGATACTTTAATGTTATATGAAGTATTTGTAACCCCTTATTTGTGGATTATACCATATTGAAGGAAATTGTTTAAAATTAAAAAAAAAAAAAAAAAGAAAATTCCACACAACTTTATTTCTCATGAAAACATAAAATGAACGATAACATAAAAATGAAAGAAGGATACAGTATTCTATGCTATATTTTGGAATTGACATGTCATATGAAAATTAATAATGAGATGATGGTTTATTGAGAATAAATATATATAGTAGCTTGATTGCACATTAAACAACTGTTCGTCAATTAAAGTAGGCAGAGAATATGTCAAGGTCTGGACGAAAGGGTCCTGAATTTTTGTATCCTAAAATTTGAGGACACATTTCTCTATTGGCTATATTTTGACCCATCATTCTCGATTCTCTATATCTAATAAACCCACAATTATCTCTATCTTTATATTTTTGCCCATTTCTCTTATGAATTACTTATATTTAACTCCCTGTTTTTTTTTTTTCTTTATCTTTAATCAGGCTTTCTCTATTCGTTATCTGTTAACTTAGACCCATTATAATCTATATGAATATATATTGTGACTTGGATCGAGAGTTATCTCAATGACAATCATACATTTTTATTCATATTAACTACCTCCTATGGTGTATCTGTAGTTGTCTCCAAATTTGTCCTCTGTAAACCTGACAGACAGTGAAGTCTTTCCAACTGCTGCATCGCCAATCAGGACAACTTTGAGTTTTATTTGACTTGTACCAATACCATTCATTGTGTTCGTTCACATTGTTCTAGCATTCAAGTCTGCATAAAACAAAAACTGTATTGTATGGGACGCCGTAGCTGTCTTATGTGGTATATTCTATTATATGCTGTGGATATTTCATTATATGAATGTGCTTTTTATTATATTAAGATAGTGATTTTTTTATTATAAGATGGTGCTTTTTTATTATGTGAAGGTGGATTTTTTTTTATTATAAAAAGGTACTTTATAATACAAGGTATATAAGGTTGGCACTAATAGATTTCAAAGATGCACAATATGATCACAGTAATCATGTTCGTCAAAGATCTGTCGGTGTTTAATAATAAATCTCGTTTATAGTTAATTTAGAAAGCAAAGTCGAACAACAAAATTAAAGATAAATAGCTTGCAAATATCAGAATAACGAAGCAAAACTGAAACAATAGCTTGTTCATTCAAATATGTAACTGTTCCCTCTTAGAACTATACTACTTGATTGATTGTTTGGTATTAAGCGTCACTTTCAACACTATGGTGCTCTTTCTTGGGGGCTAGTTTTTATTGGTAGGGGAAGCCGGAGGGCTCGGAAATTACTATGAACCATCGGTAGGAAAACTGACAATCCTATTTATTTAAGATTGGAGTCGTGTGCACCTGCCCCGTGCGGGATTTGAACACAAAACCTCAGTGCCACTGATATAAATAGTAGTTCGATTGCTAACACCACTCGGACACCGAGGCCTCCTATACTACTGGAAAGGGCGCGGCAACGTCTTCTAATGAAAGGAAAGGCAGCTTAGTTACATGGTACCTTTATTTACACAGAAAATATATAACCTTCAAATTTTGTTTTTGAAATATTTTTTAGGTTTGACCGATCTGCATGAAGAACACGTAGCTAATAGGGACTTCCCTTTAAGCATCGACTCTTTGTGCTTACTCCGGATAAGTCACATTAAAAAACCTTTATTCTATGTTATTTGCTGTATACATCATAGTTAAATGTGTGTGTTTAAGTGTTTTGTTTGTTTGATTTTTTTATATAGAGATTTCTCTGCACAAACTACTCAAGCCTCTTGTATATTTAACAGTCAAAATACACTTACTTTGTGCACTTGTGTCAATGTCGACATATCATTAAATGAAATATGATAGTTTACTATTGTTTTGTTGTTTGTTTCCTGTTATGTAATTTTTGTATTATACATGTGACATATCTATTGTCTATGCACTGCATATATTATTGTTAATAAAGATATTTTGTATAAACTAAAAATATAAACTAGAGGCTCCAAAGAGCCTGTGTCGCTCACCTTGGTCTATGTGAATATTAAACAAAGGACACAGATGGATTTATGACAAAATTGTGTTTTGGTGATGGGGATGCGTTTGTAGATCTTACTTTTCCAAACATTCTTGCTGTTTAAAGTTATCTCTATCTATAATGAACTTGGCCCAATAGATTCAGTGGAATATGTAAGTGAAAATTTACAAATTTTATGAAAATTGTAAAAAATTGACTAAAAAGGGCAATAACTCCCTAGGGGGTCAATTGACCATTTTGGTCATGTTGACTTATTGTCTTACTTTACTGTAAATTATTGCTGTTTACAGTTTATTTCTATCTATAGTAAATTATTCAAGATTATAACCAACTAGAGGCTCTCAAGAGCTTGTATCGCTCACCTGATTCTACCTGGGTTTTTGAAATCATATAAAAAAAAAAAGATACTTAAATTTGGCTACAAAGTAACAACACTTGGTCAGCACCTCATAAGGAACATTCATGCCATGTTTGGTTTCATTCCATTCAGTGGTTCTCTAAAAAAAGTCATTTGTATGCATTTCCCATAGGGTCCTATGTTAAACTAAGGCCCCCGCTGGCGTCCATCTTGAATGATGGATCAACTACAAAGTAGCACCTCATAACGAACATTCATGCCACGTTTGGTTTCATTTCCTTCAGTGGTTCTCTAAATGAAGTCATTTGCATGCATTTCCCGTAGGATCCTATGTTAAACTAAGTCCCCCGCTGGCGGCCATTTTGAATGATGGATCGGTTACAAAGTAACAACACTTGGTCAGCACCTCATTAGGAACATGCATGCAATGTTTGGTTTCATTCCATTCAGTGGTTCTCTAAAAGAATTCATTTGTATGCATTTCCCATAGGATCCTATGTTAAACTAAGTCCCCCGCTGGCGGCCATTTTGAAAGATGGATCGGCTACAAAGTACCAACACTTAGTCAGCACCTCATAAGGAACATTCATGCCATGTTTGGTTTCATTCCATTCAGTGGTTCTCTATAAGAAGTTCAAAATATAAAATGTTAACGACGACGACGACGACGACGGACGACGGACGACGGACGACGGACGCCAAGTGATGAGAAAAGCTCACTTGGCCCTGTGGGCCAGGTGAGCTAAAAAGAAGTTGTGGTATGATTGCCAATTGGACAACTCTCCACAAGATACAAAAATAACACAGAAATTTACAACTATAGGTCACCGTAAGGCCTTCAATAATAAAAAAAAAGCCCTTACCGCAAAGTCAGCTTTAAAAGGCCCTGAAATGACATTGTAAAACAATTCCAATAAAAAACTAACCGCCTTATTTATGTACAAAAAAATGAACGAAAAACAAATATGTAACGCATAAACAAACGACAACCACTGAATAAAAGGCTCCTGAAAGCCTTTTTTGGTGAAATTTTTTATTCTGTTATATCATATTCTGTTCTATTATGTAGTAATACATATTATTTGGACGTTAATAATTTGCGACTACGTCCAGCTTACTCACACCCTGAGTGATTGGTTGAATGCTGGTTGCTTGGCGTCCAATTGCAAATAGTTCACGCACGAGATCAAATTAACCGTGACAGGAACTACAATAGTTGGTCCTGTAATAGAGGCTACCCGGGATGCAGGTTGGGGGAAGACTGCCACTGGAAAGAGTATATATATCGGATAGGGGGAATGCTATGCAACATGCCACAAATACGGACCCCCTCAAAGAGTTATTACACGGGTTCTAAACGTGCAGAAAGCGTGACACTCCCTATACATGATGCATCGCGATTCAGATTTAAACGTCCTAATTCTGACCGGATGTGGCTTCAAACATCCCGCATAGCTAAACGGTAGCCTCAATTTCGCAAGGTTTTACTATCGGTCGAACAAAACCTGTATAGGCCATGTTTCTATTTCCAGGTCACCCTTAGGGTTTAGTCACAAACTTCACAGACTGCATAAAGATGTTTTTTAACACTGAGACCACTTATACACTTAAATCTTCAATATGATTGATTGAATGATTGATTGTTGGTTGCTCAACGTTCAGTGGCAAATATGTCATGCATGTTCAGGACGATCAATATGCAGAGAGCGTGAAACACATCCTACACTTAGCATCGATAATTGTTTAACCATGTTCAGATGCATATATCAAAGAGTTTGAAAAGAAGGACCTCGAAAAAAGGCAAAAGTATGAATGGAACACGTTGAAAGTAAATGCATCCATGGAAAGGGAGTAACCCCTAAATCAGCCTCATATGAATACGTCCCAATTTTTGATATACTAGTAACTGCACAACATATTTATACATTCTCCACTTACAAAAGGTTTAACTTCTTGCCGGGAACAAATCCCAGTTTGTTCATATGTGTATGCAACTTAAGCTTGGGTCGCTTTGTGCACGACATGTGTCAGTGATATAAATGTCACCAACACCCGATAATGGAAGTCATGTATACAAAATTATAACATATGTCAATGTGAGCCGGTTATATACTCTTTACATGTACGGCAATCAACAAAGTATACGAACTCACCAAATACCGCCTACACACATCCCACGGAATTAATGGTAGCACTAATACTTTGTTACTGGTAAACAACACAGAAAGGATTTACCTGCAAAAGCCAGGTGTAAATATTACACTTTAGATGTAAACAGAAATCTAAAAATAGTACATTTGTATTCTGTTCAAATATTGCGTTATAAATAAAGAGATGAAATATCTTATCAATATCAAAGATTGTGGTTCAATTTTGATTATAATCTTTAAAATTATCATATATTTATGCATACTCAAATAATATAAAACAATTTCTACTTTACATCCCATTATGGGTTTTATTTATCACAATTAACGGAAGAATTAAAATGATAAATATATGTACTCCATTTTAATGTACAGTAGTAATTTTTGTTGTCTATTTTATTGTGTATTTTCATAATTTTCATATTTTATTTTACCTCTATCTTTATCACGATGTTGTTAATCACAGCACAGCCGATGTATGAAAGAAAACGAAACTAAAACTTCCCCACAGATTGTCCCACATTATATTATTGGCTATTTCCACCTTATGGGATTTTCAAAAAAGTATGTAAACCACTTCATATGAATTATTAATTGTCAATACGGATGCATGTGTATATTATAGATTAAGTACATATATATACATGTACAGTTACATGTATATCATTATGTCATACATAACTAGATTTACAGGAATGATAAAATTGAGAATGGAAATGGTAAATGTGTCAAAGAGACAAAGGACAAAACAAAACAGCCTAAGGCCATTGATTCGTCTTTAACATAGCGAGAAAATCCCATACCCGGAGTCGGGCTTCAGCTTGTCCCTTAATAAAAATATGTTCTTGTTCAGTCAAATAGATGTCACACTAAACTCCTAAACATAAAAACGAAATCAAATTAAATAAAAAATCATATACGACTAACAACGACCAAAGCTAGGCTCCTAACTTTGAAGCCTTACGGCTCGCGAAATTTAACATTCTCTCGACTTTTATTGTACGCAAATACCCCTCCTTAACATGATATATCTGTTTAAAAACGCATTGATGATCGTGACGTTACACGCGTCCAGTCGGATAGAGTATTTTTCGGCAAATACCACGACAGAGAGGGTAAAAAAGGCATATCCTTTTTGCATATACCCCGTCGGCGTTTAAAATGAACGATATTCATTTGATAACAGTAAATTGGTGAAAAATACACTAGCTATCAACCAATCAAAACCCAGGATTCTTACATAAGGTGTAATTATATATATATATTGAAGGTGTGCATGTGGTCATGGTTTTGGTTTTAATAAATATTTACTCTTTTGGGAGATAGACTAGTTGTACTTTGTCATTTTTCTTTTTATACCTGTCCCTGTCAGATTGTGTTCAGACAGAGGAGAACTGCATACGAACGCAATAAACAAACGAATAGAGCGTACCGAAAACGCACTGCTGCTTTTTGCTTTTTGGCGCGAGCCTATACATATAAAAAAGAAGATGTGGTATTATTGCCAATGAGACAACTATCCACAAAACCAAAATGACACAAACATTAACAATTATAGATAACCGTACGGCCTTCAACACTGAGCAAAGCCCATACCGCATAGTCAGCTATAAAGGCCCCAATAAGACAATGTAAAACAATTCAAACGAGAAAACTAACGGCCTTATTTATGTAAAAAAATAACGAAAAACAAATATGTAACACATACACTAACGACAACCACTGAATTACAGGCTCTTATTCACTTTTTATATAGAGTTGTCTCATTGGCACTCATATCACACCGTCTTATTTACACAGCTACTTTTGCATAAGTACTATTTCTGTACTAAATATATGTAGTGCTGGAAAATTTACTTTTAATATTAAGTACTATTTTTTACTTTTAAATTATTGTTTTATTAGGTACTTGTATTTTACAGATGTATGTGAAGTTAGCAGCCGGTTCGTTATTCGATATTCGATATTCAATATCCAACCGGCTGCTAGCAGTCGGTTGGATATTCAAAATTTTGTTGAAAATCATAAAAAAAAGAAATACTTGATAACATTATTATTATCTCTCAATCTGCCTAATATTAAGCAGACATTTAGTCAACAGGGAGATACAAACGTAGGTTTTCATCATATATTTCTTTTTTGGGCTTTCCATAAATATTTCTATTTATATTTCTTGATGTTTTCTAGAGTTAGCGTTTTTTGTTTTGTTTTAAAAAATATCATGTATAAAAGTAAATCTTTGAAGTTTTTTTTATCGACAACAATCTTTATTATATAAACTTAGAAAAGGGTTTATATTTGAGGACAACGAGAACTTACAACATCTTGAAGAGGTAATTTTACGATTTCCTACGTATCTTATCAGTCATCTTAACTATGAAAATCTGAGTGAAAATCAGGTTTTTAATGTTATCAATTATTTCTTTTTTTATGATTTTCAACAAAATTTTGAATATCCAACGCGGTTTGATATTGAATATCGAATAACGAATAACGCACCGGCTGCTAACTTCACATACATATTTTAAAGTACTTGAATTGTACTAAATATTTTGGTACAGAAATAATACAATATTCCATGTTTCAAAATCATAATTTTAAGAGATTTGAAAAAGAAAAACTTTCAAAATGCTGAAAATGTAACGGTAGTAAACAAAAAACTGTAGTACCTAAATTTCAAGTACAAATTAAGTACTGTAAAATACAGGTACCTAAATATTACAATAATTTAAAGTAACAAAATAGTACTGAATATTAAAAGTAAATTTCCAGTACTACAGATTTTAGAAATAATACCTATGCAAAAGTAGCTGTGTATATTGCGAACTTTTACAACTTAAACATAAACAAAAAGCTTTATAAGGTACCGCGTAGCACTTAGTACAGAGTGTTTGTACATTTTTAACCAAACTTGTAAAATACTACAACTAACGTGCTGCTTTTTTATTATTTCGTTTTTTGAAAGTTTGCTTTTTTAAATTTTATGTTTAACAATAGAAAATGTCTGAAAACAGAACACATGTATTTTTACCGCGTTTGGTGTACATGTAACTTTAGAAAATAGAAAAAAAAAGTGCAGCTGAAGGTAAATAACATGCAGTGCTACATCTATACTATTAAACGAGAAGACCTCATTTTGGGTGTCGCTTCTCTTCTTTCCACAATAAATTAATCATCATGCCTCTATGTCATATGGGTACAGTGCATAATCGCATTTGTCATCCATTCATATGATTATTCAGATTGAGTTATTTTGGGTGAAAAACGAGAAAAAAGACGTCCGGATATGTTTCCGTCATTGGGCGAAATTTTAAGTCAGATTAGACTTCCGGTTTGCGTTTTTCTGTATACTTTGAACACACATTAATACTACGAATACAGTGTATTTTCTGTCTTATATCCGACATTGGACGAAATTTAACTCAGATAAGACCTCCGGTTTGCGTATCTTTGAAACAAATACATATACTACGAATAAAGTGTATTTTCTGTCTGATATCATTTTCAAGTTTACTATCCACGGCAGTCACATGGTTTATTTAAAAGAGAGGGTCTGAAAATATATATCAAGTGACCGCTGTGGATCAATTTTTAAACTGAGAATTGACTGTAAAAAGAAAATACACTTTCGGGACGTCTGGAACGGGTGTTTTTAAGATCGAAACTTCAGGATTGACCATTTCGGGATCCGGGATTCCTTTTATCGAATTTCGGGATGTCGAGATATTTAATTTGTATAGTAAATTCAGAACCTCGGGATTTCATGCTTTTAACCCCGGGATATTGGGATCAGAGCCTCTCTGCATGTGCAGTGGCGGATCCAGAAATGTTCATACGCAGGGACCCGTTGACTGCCTAAGCGGGGCCCGTTCCGGTCATACTTCAGGATTTTTTTTTCGAATTTCGGGATGTCGAGATATTTAATTTGTAAGAGGGGCCCGCTCCGGTCATGCTTCAGTGATTCCCTATAAGATAAGATAAGATAAGATAAGATATTTTATTTTCCAATTATGGGCCCCAAAGGGCATAAACATTACAACATCAATAATTTTTTTCATAATACAATACAAACAATGAGATAAAAAAAAGAAAGAAAAAAAAGAGTTAAACGAGAACTATTTAAGTTCTTAAAGAATACGTAGATAAAGAATCTATAGTATGTTTTTTTTTAATACTAATGCATTTTATTGCAAGTGTGGTTGATATAGATAACAAACAAGTAGCCCAAAAAGAAAAAAAGAAAAATAGATATCCACATATGTATAGTACACAAAAAGTTGGATCAATTAAATATATAATAATTAGCCAAAAAGAAAGTAGAAATTAAACATGTCCATGACTCATCCTGTGTCAGCAGCAAATAGGAAAGCATTATGGTTTCCTAAAGGCAGCTGACACCAGGGGGCGATACCTTATGGGCCATAGGCATGTAAAATGTGTGTAAATGTCTCTTTCCTACCTGTATCAAAAGCAAACAAGGAAGCATCATAGGTAACTTGAATGCAGTTGATACCAGGGGACGATGCCTCAAGGATATAAGAGAACATTTGAATAAATAATATATCTTAATATATAAGTAACCAATTATTTTCCAGAAAGGGGGCGGGCCCCCTAAATCCGCCTCTGCCCCGACCACCCTTTAATGAATGTTCATAATATATAGATAGGCGCTAAAATTATTCATGTGTCATTAAAATTAATAGAGAACAAACAAAAAAAAAGGATTTTTTTGTGGAAAAAGGGGGAGCCTGGCTAGAAAAACAATTATCCTGTCCCATATTACCTATGACTTTTGATACCTTTTCTGAAATTCTCAAGTCACTAAATGTTTTACAAAAAAAGAAGATGTGGTATGAATGCCAATGAGACAGCTCTCCACAAGAGACCAAAATGACACCGAAATTAACATTTAAAGGTCACCTTACGGCCTTCAACAATAAGCAAAAGCCGATACTGCATAGTCTTATATAAAAGGCCCCGAAATGACAATGTGAAACAATTCAAATGAGAAAACTAAAAGCCTTATTTATGCACAAAAAATGAACGAAAAACAAATATCACTGAACCACTGAATTAAAGGCTCCTGACTGGAATGTTCATAATACATGTACACTAAATGTATGTTCATAATGAAATTAATAGAAAACAAAAAGTGGGAATTTTGGAAATAAAGGAGGAGGGTAACAAAAACATTTTCCTGTCCCAAAGTACCTATGACTTTTGATAATTTTCCTGAAATTCTCAAGTCATTACATATTTTACAAAATTCTTCCTACAACACTGTTCATCCTTTCAAATACGCTCTGAATGCCCGCGATTTCGCGGGTGTGTTCTAGTTGAGAAAAAGACACAGGGTATGCGTTTAATGATTTTTTTTGAGTGCGCAAGGACTACTCATATTTTTCGCTAATAGTCTCCGTGAACACCTTAACATGCTTTTTGTGTTTCAAAATGGATAAAGTGATGAAAGTATATTCCAAACGCCAATACGAAGAAAGAGATGTCGATATTAGTGATTGTGTTGTTTCAAATATCTCTAAAGAATGCAATATTGAAACACTTTTCCTAGGCTTATGAAGAAATGTAACCTCGAGTTCCATGGAAAAGTAAACAATCTTCTGGTGAAGAAAAGGATCCATTTGGTTCTGAGGAATCGAATGCAAAGTATGTCATCTTAGTCATCTTTCCATGTTTAATCCATCTCCAATCGCCGCCAGACTTATATCTGTTAACGTTACCTTACCATGTTTAATCCATCTCCAATCGCCGCCAGACTTATATCTGTTAACGTTACGTCCACCAATGTAGTAATGTTGACCTTGTATATACAAACAAAAAGTACATGAAAAAACAACAAAAAACAAGAATGCGTCCATAAAACAAGAATGCGTCGATAATACACAGATACCCCACTCGCAATGACTTTTTCTACATGTATGTTCAGTGGACCGTGAAACTGGCGCTTAGTTTTACACGAATTAATTAAGAAATGTGTTTCAATATTGCATTCCTTAGAGATTTGCGAAAATACAAACATATCGTCTAAAATTGATCGCCAAACTCATCCAAAGTCAACTTTGTCTGAGGGAGTTCAAACTTTAGTTTCTTCATAATTTCAAAATTTATAAACGGACAATTTTAGAAAAGTTTGTTAAATCATGTCAGTACAGACGTATTGAATACTGAGCTGATGATGCCCTCGCGGACAAGTGTGTTTCATCCGATTTGTGTTTAGCATATAAAATACGTTTAAACTGATACCACATCGCGTTCTGCAACAATGAATACATCAATGAAGATAAAAAAAAAAAAAAAAAAAAAACGTTTTACGTAAAAAGGCAGACACCATAAAAAGTTTGAGAAAAACGCTTTTACAGACCTGTAAAAAGAATCAACTTTGAGTTAAGAAGTGTAAATTATACTTGTATGTGCCTCGTCGAAATAATAATAAAACTAAAGTTTCAACTCCCTCAGGCAAAGTTGACTTTGGATGAGTTTGGTGATCAATTTTAGGTATTATTGTCATAAAGCTCTTCCACGGTTTCGGTACTTATACATCCTTGGATTTCAAATGTTTGGCTGTGAGCGTTCCTGATGAAGGTAAATCCAGACAAGTGCTTCGGACGCATTGACATTATTAAACTTGTTATTTTCATTTTTTTTCAAACAGACTTATGAAGTCTTCTCCATTTAACCTATATAACAAAACAAGGAATAAGAGCATGCATTCATTACATAATATTTCAACATTTGTATAAATTGGACCATAAAAAACTGAGTGATAAAAAAGAAGGGAGAGAAAAAAGGTAAAAAAACTGAATAAAACCCCAAGGAAATAAATAATTTTTTTTTCACTTCTATTATTAACAAGAATATGAGAGAGATTTATTATCAAACTGAATACAGAACATTTTTTTTCTGATTCCGGTATGATACACATACCAGACTATGAACTAGCAACCCTTATTTATAACAAAAACTATGTATGCAACACCAGAAACAAACTAACCAGTATTTATCTTCTTCAATTCATATTTCATTAACATCAATTCTTCTAATGTCTCAAAGTTGGCCAGGTATGCACCATGTCGTAAACATATCGCCTGAAAAATCAGTAAATATTATATTAGTTATACATTAAAATAGTATGAAAGTTACTCTAAGTTACTTTTAAGATCATTTGCAAATGTATTGGTAGCTTATTCCTTAATAAAGTTTTATTGTTACGCACGAATCGTTTACAGCCGATTGCATTGAGTGTGTAGGTAAAGGTAATATTTTTGGTTAGCTTGCTTGCTTGTATATCTGTCTGTAGGACTAGCCTACATCGAAAGGAGGATAGTATACCTTTCTTAAAAATGTATTCACATTTCAGCTATCGAAGAAGCTAACTAAAGATATTTCTTTTGCCTACACACTCAATTCTTCCGTCTGTACGAAATTTTAAGAATCTTTGACCTTTTTTTTAAGCTGGAAAAGTCTTCTTTTTTAAGATCCATTTTAAAGCAGACAAATACATGTATATCTTATATATACTCAATCTGTAAATTACCTAAAAATAAAAAAAGAAATAATATACCATTATCAGCAGATGTACACAATAATTGTAATTACTTCATTGCGAAAAAACCCCAGTTTGGTGTCCGCTTGAATGTTAAGTAGTTCTTTAATCATTGAAGTTGTTAAAACAATTGCTCTGTTTTGACACAGACTTCGCAGAATGCATCAACATAGTCAGTAATTGTCCGTTAGCTCGCCGCAGCATGTTCGATGTAAGGTAAAAATCTTCTGGTGTAGTATGATTGCCAACGAGCGAATTTTCATCAGGTTATAAGGGGTGGTTATAAACCATCATAGGCAATAAATCGTACAGCTTTCAACAATGAGATAAACTCATACCGTTAGTTGGCTATAAATGACCCCGACATGAAAAATATGCAACAATTCAATTATCATTAACGGCCTATTTTATTAAAAAAAATGCAGTTTGCGAAATACAAAGACAGATATAAACCAACGACGACCACTAAACTACATGCTTCTGACTTTGGACAGGAGAACACAGAATGTCACTAATTTGCTGAGCCCTCCGTCTAACGTGTACACTGCGATATAAGCAAAAGTTATTGACTAATGAATCTCATTATTATATACTTAACATACAAAGGCGGTATCTGCTGTCACTTTTTGTGTATTTATAAGGTAACAGCTCTTGCCAATTCTTCTGTATGGATAACTGCATGCATCTGTTGGTTAAAAAGGTATGTCATATATAAATATAGGAAGATGTGGTATGAGTGCCAATGATACAACCCTCCATCCAAGTCACAATTTATAAAAGTATAGCATTATATGTAATCATGAGAGTTGTGAATATGTGTTTATAAAGCCTTACCTGTGATCAATTTATTACTGAGAGGAGAAAATTTAAAAAGACTTTAAGTTACTAGTATTTCTGCTATTTATCTTTACTTATGTTTTCTTCGGAAAAGTCTGCACCATGGCGATTGCACGAATACTTTGCATATTTTGACTAGATGATATTAACAAAGCACACACCAAGATTTAAGTATAGATAACATATACAAGAAGATGTGGTAAAAGGGCCAACGAGACAACTCTCTATCCAAATAACAATATGTAAAAAGTAAACTATTATAGGCTATAGTACGGCCTTCAACATAGAGCCTTGGCTATCACAGAACAACAATCTATAAAGGTCCCCAAAATAAAAAAACAGAAAAACCAACGGTCTATTTAAAAAAAAAATATATATATACCTGCATTACTGCTATACACCAACACTATTCCCAATATAGCCGCAACATGAACCGAATAAGCAAACATAGTGATACTGAACGGAGAGAGAGAGAGAGAGAGAGAGAGAGAGAGAGAGAGAGAGAGAGAGAGAGAGAGAGAGAGAGAGAGAGAGAGAGAGTTTTCTTTTTGTCAGGAATCTTTTCCAGAGAGAGAGAGATAGTTTTCATTTTGTCGAAAATCTTTTTCAGAGAGAGAGAGAGAGAGAGAGAGAGAGAGAGATAGATCAGAAAAAAGAGAGAAAGATAATTCTTATTACAGGACATTTTGAAGTCTCCGAATGAACATGCCATGCAGAGCTATCTATAAAAAGATCTATGGGGAAACTTTACCCAGCGTTTATTTCAAACGAAACGTACGGTATTAAATCTAACGTAGGCTTGGTATACACATCTTCAAAATATGTTATTATTAGAATTCAAAAGTTCAAAACTTAATCCATATATACATGTGTACTGAATGGCTCCTTTTAAATGTATTAGATTGTATTACGTTAGAGGAAATCCAATTTTCCACTACTGAATGACGTCGTTAAAGTGATTCAATGGGCCCTTGTATCAGATTATTGAGGGATATGTCGTAAAGATATGACATTCAAAATATCGGTCCAAATACATGTAGTAATGTAAAATCAAGCTTTGTTTATTTAAAAGCAATTTGTAGACTCGTATACGCGTGTTTGATTGTCGTCAGTGTTACTTAAAATGTTGAAATATTTTAGTGGCTTAGGCACCGACCATGCGTCTTTTTGTATGAATGTTGCGAGGGGTTCTTGCATGTATATTTTTTAATTTAATTTGTCTGATCATAAATTTCTTTAAATAAAATAACTTGATACAGATGAGAAGTGAAAAAGATGATTCCAACGGTTTAATTTAAAGGAGGTGCTTCATTTCTGTATTCTTAATTTCTATACCACTTGTTCTTAATTTCTATGCCACTTGTCTCTAGTCTTTATATTTTCCAAATTCAAATTGATTTCAGAGTATTATAAGGAAAGTACTTCAGTTTACTGTGTATGTCGAATATAAACCCTTTTGTAAGTTGCATACTTGATGTAATATAGATTTTCATCAATAAAACGACTTCAAAGATGTAATTTTATATATGATATATCTTAATTAAAAAAAGAAAACCCGTTAACTCTAGAAAAAATTATAAATAGAAATAGAAATATTTGTGAAAAGCCAAAATTACGTTCCAGTTTGATATTTAAAATAGATAGTGAAAACCTATCCGAGACCGCTTAAATGAGGTTGAGTTCCCACTGGTCTTTCAATGTCTATCAAATTCAACGTAATCATAGACTCTGTATATATAAAGGTTGTATCAGAATAATTTCCTCGAATTTTACGGACATTGATAGGCCAAGGAGCCTCATTTTTATTTCAGCGGTCTCCGGTAGGGTTTCGCTATAAAATACCGTGATACAGTCATATATAATTATGTTGATGTGGTTTTATGATTGTCTATGATGTTGACGGATGCCTGGTTGACTCTTTAACGTCTAGCAGCAAATTAAATAGAATAGAAAATTAAAACGGGGATTTAGTAAATGACACAACCGAGTAAAGCAGAAAACAGCTCAACGTCACCAATGGGTCTCCATCGAAGCGAACAAATGTGTATCCAGAACCATACTTGCCACGGCAGGTCTGTGTTTTTGTTAGTTGTTTTCCTGCTTTGTATCGATCTATAGTGTTAAGCCCTTTTTTATAATTGTTGAAGCTTGGTCTTATGATTTACTGTTACATCATTGTCCTAGGGTAGCAGCAGCAACCAAGAATAAACCCAAAGCATTCTGGATGTGGCTGTCACAAATGAGGTGCATGTCATCTAATAGTTGTTGCTGTATATCATATTTATTTTTCGTTCTTTGTTTTGTTACTAAATCAGGCTGGTAATTTTTTTATTCCATTTGTTTTACATTTGTGATTTTCGGTGATTTCGGTGATTTTAAAGCTGACTATTCGATATCAGTCTTGTTAATCATTGACGGCCGTATTGTGACCTAAAGTTATCAAGTCATATATCGTTTTGTCTCTGAAAAGGATGCCTAAATATTCAAATGTATCAAAACAATAAAAAAAAAATACACACACACACACACACACACACACACAAGATAAAATTGAAAATGGAAATTGGAATGTGTCAAGGAGACAACAACTTAATAAAAGAGCAGATAAAACAGAAACTAGAGGTTCCTTATCATGGACAAGTGTAAAAATGCAGTAGGGTTTACATATTTTGTGAGATCTCGCATTTTTTCTTACTTATATAATAGCTTAATATTAGTTGAAAAAAGGCTCGAACGCGTTTTGACCTGAAACTTTCTATTTAAATACAGGGACTGACCTGTATGATTTAACCTTTCCAGATGTTAATGTTATAAAAATAAATCACAATCATTCAACGCAAATGACTAAAAGATTGAAACAAACATACACATAAATGTAACATAGACGCCAAAGACATACACATAAATCTAACATAGACGCCAAAGACATACACATAAATCTAACATAGACGCGAAAGACATACACATAAAAATAACATAGACGCCAAAGACATACACATAAATCTAACATAGACGCCAAAGACATACACATAAATCTAACATAGACGCCAAAGACATACACATAAATCTAACATAGACGCCAAAGACATACACATAAATCTAACATAGACGCCAAAGACATATACATATTCTAACATAGACGCCACAAACAAACACATAAATGTAACATAGACGTCAAAGACATACACATAAATCTAACATAGACGCCAAAGACATACACATATATCTAACATAGACACCAAAAACATACACATAAATGTAACATAGACGCCAAAGACATACACATAAATCTAACATAGACGCCAAAGACATACACATAAATCTAACATAGACGCCAAAGACATACACATAAATCTACGATAGACGCCAAAGACATACACATAAATCTAACATAGACGCCAAAGACACACATAAATCTAACAAAGACGCCAAAGACATACACATAAATCTAACATAGACGCCAAAGACATACACATAAATCTAACATAGACGCCAAAGACACACATAAATCTAACATAGACGCCAAAGACATACACATAAATCTAACATAGACGCCACAAACATACACATAAATCTAACATAGACGCAACAAACATACACATAAATCTAACATAGACGCCAAAAACATACACATAAATCTAACATAGACGCCAAAGACATACACAAAAATCTAACATAGACGCCAAAGACATACACATAAAACTAACATAGACGCCACAAACATACACATAAATCTAACATAGACGCCACAGACATACACATAAATCTAACATAGACGCCACAAACATACACATAAATCTAACATAGACGTCACAAACATACACATAAATCTAACATAGACGCCACAAACATACACATAAATCTAACATAGACGCCACAAACATACACATAAATCTAACATAGACGCAAAAGACAAAAGTACTGTAATAGATAGTCAATTCTACAATAACGCAAAAAAAAAAAAAAAAAAAAAAAAAACCCGCTTTTGTCGTTAGTTGTAACTTGAAAAAGACGCCGAAAAAAGTTGTATTGGTAAAATATACTGGTGTGTCTAAGTTCAATGTTTAAACTGTCTCGATGAACTAGAAATTATGGACAAAATAAATTAAAGGATAAACAAAATATGAACAACGCTGTAAATACCATCTCTTGTCAGCATCCAACAATAGGACCAAACAGAATAAAACTTACATATGATTTGTACTTTAAAAACCCCTTTTACTTTGATAATATGTTTTCAGTCCAAGGACAGAGTTGTAAAATAAAGCAAATGCCTGACTATTAGAAGACCACAAGACAACTTATCTGTTAATGTGTGTCTACATAAGATAATGCCTTTACCAATTCAGGAATATGACAGTTGCTATCAATTCGTCTGATGTGTTTGAGCTTTTGATTTTGCCATTTGATGAGGGACTTTCCGTTTTAAATTTTCCTCGGAGTTCAGTATTTTTGTAATTTTTTTTATACGTTTAGAAAATAAGATTAAAACTTACTGTGACAGCCATACAAAATATATTCGTTTTCTCTAATTTCCGATTCTTAGTTAAAATGACGGCAGCTATGTTAGATTGATAATTGAAGCTAATGGAAGTAAACATATGATTTAGATGGATTTGATTAACTTTGTAGCTTGGGAAGAGAAGAATTAACAAAGCATAAAGCATACCGAAGACAACGGGAATCAACGTAAATACAAACATTTTTTATAAACTAGATCGTTACTGCTGCATCTATTTTTGTCATTCATTGTGTTTTAGCCAGGCGATACATGCGATTAGCTTATGTACGTTTAGAAGGTTTTTTTCATAAGTGAATGTTGTAGTTATATTGTAGTTTTGGATATATCTAATGCATAAGTTAAGTGGGTACTATTTCTTTTTGAAAATTATGAAATATAACAATTATTTTTATGCGATGAAATTAAATTGCGTATTCTGTAGATATTTGAAGCTTTACATATCGCTTGTAACAAAATGAGAATATTATTAAAGAAGAGACCTTATACATGTTATACTTCATACATTGCTATAATGAATCATAAGACAATTCTGAACATATTTTAATCCGTTTATGGTAACGGTAGCCAATTCGTTTTTAGACCATGAGCATAAAAACTAAGGTATCAAATCTCTAAGTCAACGGCGACCAACAACTGTTGCATAAGTACTGATCAGCACGATCCATATGGCAATACTTAGATTTTAAGAAATGAAATTCAGAAATTAAATCAAAATGGTTATTTTACTATAAGACTTGTTCCTTTCCTGTTATGAATCACATTTTAAGGTCAAACACAGAAAAGATATTCCATTAAATGGATAAATTCAACAACACTTACCATTATTTTGATGATATTTGTTCGTTAAACAATCAACAAATACAATTCTGAAATTTATCCTAAAATGAATCAAATATAAATAGCAATCACTGTCCTTTACTAGAAATAGATATTCCAGTTTTACACCAGAAACTCTATAAAAAAAAATCACGACAAAAGTAAGAATTGTCTTTCCCTATTTGTTAATTTTTCATTTTTTGGACGTTGATATAAAAAAGAAGATAGGGTATGATTGCCAACGAGACATCTCTTCACTAAAGACCAAATGATACAGAGATTTAAAACTAGAAGTCACATTACGGCCTTCAACAATGAGCAAAGGCATTGCCGCATAGTTAGCTTTAAAAGGTTCCGAAAATGACAAATGTAAAACAATTTCAAACGATAAAATTAAAGGCCTATTATATGTACAAAATATGAACGAAAAACAAATATGTAACACATCAACACACAACAACCACTGATTTATAGGCTCCTGACTTGGGACAGTCACATGTATACAGAATGTGGCGGGGTTAAATATGTAAGTGGGACCCCAACCCTCCACTAACATGGGGCAGTGGTGTAACAGTAAAACATAAGAACGAACTTAAAAAGGCTTAACTCATCAGATTGATACAAATAGATATACATCTATCAAAAACACAGAGTGTACGTGGCCGGGTACTTGTTTATCCCAAAAACAAAAAGACACTAAGTACTGATCTGATGTTCCTTTGCCATCTTCCTATTGTGTTTATATATCTTTACTCGCTCGCTATTCAAAGGTATAGAAAAAATGTCAGACACAATTGCGTAGAACTCATGTTCAGTCTCTTGATGTTCTACATGGATATGACCATCATAATTAAATTATGTCGCTTTATTAATTCTGAGGGTACAACACATTCAATAATTTCGTCGTTGGTGATGATTAGCACTCCTTTTTTGACAAGTGTCAACAGGAAAAGCACATAGTAGTCGTCTTTTAAAAACTATATTTTCTAAAGTCATAATGTTTTATATAAATAGATTTTGAACAGCCAGTAAATTTGAGGAATGAAATAGGGAACATGTCAAAGCGACAACAACCCGACCACAGAGCAGACAACAGACGAAGGTCATCAATGGGCCTTCAACACAGCGAGAAAATCCCGCACTTGAAAGCGAACGTCAGCTGGCCCCAGAATAGAAATTGGTATTAGTTCAGTGAAATGGACGCCTTACTTAAATCCAAAACATATAAATAAACAAAAAATTTAAAATGAAAAACACACACAAGAGTAACAAAGGCCAGATACTCCTGATTCTTACAGCCGATTAACTGTCGGCCTGCTCTAATTTTAAATGAGAGTAGTTTACCGTACCTAGTAACGGCTTTACAATTCAACTAGCAAATAAACTCATCATAGATACCAGGAATACAATTTTATATTACGCCAGACGCACGTTTCGTCTTCAAAAGACTAATCAGTGACACTCGAATCAAAAATTGTAAAAATGGCCAAGCAAGTTAATCAAAAATATGACATTTATTTACACACTTATCGGCAATCGGCTGTAACGTCTTCATTTTTCAGGTATGAAGATATATATATGGGACGAAGATGATGAACATGTAGGACATGGATCGATGATTTTGAGTGATGGTATAACCCGGATCAGCTGGTGGCCCAATGAAGTGAAAGAAATGACTGCAAACCAATTTTGGGTGTGTTTAATTTCAGAATTGTCTATGTACCCCAATTTTTTTTTATCTCTTACGTCTGTTTGTAACAAAACACATAATTGCCAATACAATGGAATTATATGCGACTGTCATACAAGTTGGAGATTTAGCTAACTATAAAAAAAATAAAAAAATACAGGATATGCTTTTATCGAATCAGAGATATAACAGTTATTTTCCATTCGTAAGATGTGTTTGAACTTTTAATTTTGCCAGTTAATAAAGGAATGGCCGTTTTGATTTTCAATAGGAGTGCGGTATGTTTGATATTATATTTTTTTTTATTGGCAATCACACCACATCTTCTTATTGTTATATATACCCTACCCTCCATATACAAAACAATGCAGGCTTTTGAAGATTAGTTTCTTGTAAAAAAACGTAAATAACTGTGACAAGTTTGCTCAAGAGAATTAACATAACAATAAGGTATATAATGTATTTCAATAATTGTAACCTAATTTTTTATCATTTTATGAATTGTTGGCGTCCTTTGAAATGAGTGCCAGTGGACATAATTTTTGCGGAAGTACCGTTATTATATTTCAACACTGTTGGTTTGTTTTATATTCTCTTTGGCTTCTAGAACGGCGAATGAGGTATAAATTTGTGAAATGCATTATGATTGAATATAGTTTTCTAAGATTTATATAAAAAGTAAAGAAACAGAAATACCATAGACAGAGAAAAATTAAAAACACGAAAAGTCCTTAATCAAATCAAAGGCTCTAGTTCATCAAAATAATGGACAACAACTGTCATCTTTCGAACAGGGAACAGGCATTTACTTATATATCAAATGGTAAATTAACCCTATATTTATAGATATAATGTCTTTCTTTAGTTTTGATCGAAAGGCTTTTATACTGTGTTATGATTCAATAATACAATCGAAATTCGAATGACTTATGTTAAAATAACAGCATCAAATTAAAGAAAAAATTGGTTGCAAAAAATCATATATTAAAAAAATAAAATATGCCGTTATATTGTTTTTATATATAGGGACCAGTGGAAGCAGAAACATCAAATTCGTACGCACAAGATGTAAAATGGGAAGGAAGACCAGCTGATATTATATACGAAATTTCTCCCGGAAAGCTTGACGAGGCAGCTATCAGAACCTGGTGGAATGAGTTCAAAACAACCAACAACTATCACATTATCTTTAGGAATTGTTGCAGTGCCGTCTACAATGCTTTGAAAATAGGTGGAGCTGAAAATATAATGCCGTTCCCAGGGTCTCTTATTTCAACACCAGCAAACTTAAAAGAATATTCTGAGAAACTACAGAAAGCTACACTATAACACCCATTGAAATCATGACACAAATACAATTGTTGTTCTTTGTAAGAAAAAAACCAGCATATGGAATTTTATATAAGATTATAATAGAAAACCGATTCATCATATTTCAAAACTTGTTATTGTAGATTAGAAAAAAACCGACATCAGTAGTATTCATTGATAACATATGGAACTAAACACGTTGAACGTCCTGTCAATATCTCATTGCCAACGGTTGCCATTTTCGGGCCATTACCAGGCAAACCTTTATGATACGAAAGTTGATTCTATTTCATTTTCAGATCAATCACATTTGGTAGGAAGCGTCGACTGTGATATTGTGAATCTTCTCTGAATGATGTTATTTAAATGATAATCTTTTAGTAATATAATTTAGTAATGTTAATTTTTAGTGTAGAAGATTAATCCAGTAATGAAAAAAAAAGAATTCTTGCATCTTAATTGAAACCTATACTCTTACAATATATTGTTTTATAGCAATTAATGTATTCAAAAATAAGATTAAACAAAACTTTTAAAAAACAAAGAGAAGTTTGATATGACATTGTTGCCATTATTTGATTTGTACTCCTTCTATGTATGAGAAAAAAAACGACGTGTGACTTTCAGTCAACAATTTTGTAATTTACCCATGCAGCTGTATTTAACGCAGCTTTGCAAATTGTGTACATCTATTTTGACAAAACAAATATAAGTATTGTTAATTTGCTGAGCTTTGTGCAAGTCGATAAGTTAATAAAACTGTAAGTGTTTTTGTTGGGAATTATCTCAAGTATTTTGCACTTTGATGCCTTTTATAAATGATTATACGGTATTGAGTTACTCATTTCTGAAGCCAAACCGTGAGCTTTGTGTGTTTCTAGGTGTTGGTGTGTGTATATGTGATACTGGTTACGCAAGAACTGTCGTTTTTCACAAATTTAATTGGTGTTTGTAACATTCGATTGATTAATTCATGAAAATGTCTTTCAACAAATTATTCTACTATAATAGTAGCTATTCAACCTTTAATTTTATATATAAACACTCTACGTGGAATTGCGCTATAATTTGATCAATAAAACACCAAGTATTTTCCAAAAATGCAAACATTTTCACTTAACTTCTTATTTACACAGAATGTTTAGGTAAATTTCGGTATTTATTTTCAATAAAGAACGTTTTGTTTTTTTAGCTCTTCATTTTTAACCGGATTTTTGTGACAAAAATGTCGGTTATTGATTTTGGGATGTACGGCGGGCGGGCGGTCAGTCGGGCGGGCGGTCGGTCGGGCGGGCGGGCTGGCGGGCGTCAATCAAATGTTGTCCGTGCATTAACTCATGAACCGTTCAACCAAAGCTTTTAAAATTCTAATATGTTGTTACTGACAACTAAATGAAGGTCAAGTTCAATAATGGCGATTTTGACTTTTACCGTTCAGGAGTTATGGTTCTTGAAAGATTGAAAAATGGAGTTTCCAGTCGTGTCCGTGCATTTACGCATGAACTGTTCTACCTAAGCTTCCCAAATTTTAATATGTTGTTACTGATGACAAAATGGAGGTCAAGTTCAATAATGACGATTTTGACTTTTACCGTTCAGGAGTTATGGATCTTGAAAGATTGAAAAATGGTGTTTCCAGTCGTGTCCGTGCATTTTCTCATGAACCATTCAACCAAAGCTTTTTAAATTTTAATATGTTGTTATTGATGGCAAATTAGAGGTCAAGTTCAATAATGACGATTTTGACTTTTACCGTTCAGGAGTTATGGTTCTTGAAATATTGTGAAATGGCGTTTCCATTCACGTTGTTGCATTTACTCATGAACCATTCAATCTAAGCTTTTCAAATTTTAAGATGTTAATACTGATGACAAAATGGAGGTCAAATTTGATATTGACGATTTTCACTTTCACCATTCATCAGTAATGGTTCTTGTGATATTGCCAGGACACAAATAAATATTAATAAATCCGGTTTGCTGTCGTTGTGACAGCCTCTTGTTTAATACGATTTGAATTTGAAATTTTTGGCCTAGATCAACAATCGACATATTTGTCGAAATGCTCATCTGATACAGTAAAGTTGGTCCCATATATAGCATTGTTAGCAATTGGTTGATACCTCTGTTGGTAGGTTGTTAGCTTTTGAGCAAGTTATCAGACCAGAAGCAGTACTTCGTTACATGCATGAAGATAGAGATATAAATTTGCTGTTACATATTCAAATTATTTTGAATTGAGGAATACATTTTTTTCTTCATGCCCATGGAAGCTCGAGTCCATGACAGGCATTGGCTGTCATTTTTTCGTTTCATCTTTTCTTAAAACATTCTAATTGTCAAATATTCTGGCCTCGAACTTCTTTGAAGAGACATTTTAGAAATACGCTTTTGGTGCAGGACAGGAATATTGGAAAATTGAAATATCGCTGCAAATTTCGGACTTTTCAAAAATACGTACAAAGATAAGGAGGTACATTTCCTATTCCTGAGCCTGTTTATCGTTTTCCTGACATGTTTTTCATTTGGGAAAAATACAATTATAATGTCAAATTTTCTTGCTTTCTTATGAAATTCCTATTTAGACGTCATGAAAAAAATGACCATGCCTGATGACAGCACATACAAAAAACACGTTACTCGAAACGACCGATAAGAATAGTCTGCATATCGTCTAGAATTCATTATAAAAACAGATTCATCTATCAGATATCGTGTATTACGATATTTATCCATTCACGACATTTTAATTTAAACATTTTAAAACGATCGGCCATCCTCGCCATCAGAAAATTTTTGAAACTTTAACTGTATTGTATTACAATTGATGCATTGGTAGAGTATATATTTATCTGAATAAAAAGTAAAATAACAAAAATACCGAACTCTGAGAAATTCTGAAAACGGAGAGTCCATAATTTTTTAATCAAATGCTAAAATCAAAAGCTCAAATACTTTTAAACAAATGGATAACGAATGTGTTCTTTTTGAATTGGAACAAACATTTTGAAAGAACACCCACCAACAACTTATGTAAATTTTCCCCAAAGCTGTTGGAACTTATAATTGTTAAAAAAAATAATTGGAATTTAGAATATAGTTATAAATCACATTATTGCATAGGCAACTGATCTGATGATGCATGAAGGAACTTACAGTCCAACAGTAGAGGTATCGACACAGTGCTATTCAACCAAAATGATATTCTAAAAGTATATTTGTGTATTGTCCGCCATGATAATCTAGCAATGTCAATTTTTCAACAATTGAATACATTGTGACCAAAAATGTCTTGGCATATAATAAATTACCGATTAAAATTTAACACTGTTTTTTTTTGTGTATGTGAGTCTTGAAAACATGGAGATACCAAAGGCAGGGTAGAAATCATATAATACTGTTACAACTTTTTTGGTTCTCAATGCTCTTCAACTTCGTACTTTATTTAGCCCTTTTAACTTTTTTGGATTCGAGCGTCACTGATGAGTCTTTTGCAGACGAAACGCGCGTCTGGCGTATATACATAATTTAGTCCTGGTATCTATGATGAAAAGAATAAATAAAAGTTTACAAATAATTAAAAAGAGAATTTATGTCTGATAAATACAATTCCTACAAAACACAAAGGGCCACATGATTTAATTAAGGATGCTACATCAGTATCAAAAAAAATTCTGAATACGTACGATTTAAATAACTGTTACAAAAATTACTTCAATGTAATAAAACTAAAATTAGTGCTTCAATTTAATCAGCTTGATATTATTAAGGAAGGAAATTAAATCAGTATTTTCTGAAAACACAAACATCTTTTGTCTTAAAAAAAAACTGTTTTCATGATGCGTGATCTGTCTTTTGTAAGTGTATAGATCAAGATGGTTTATTCTAATGAAATACGAAACAGGGGAAAAGGATACTAAAAAGACATTCAAACTTATAAGTCAAAAATGAAATGACAACGCCATGGCAAAAATAAAGATTAGACCAAAACACAAACAACAGTACGAAAAACACAAAAAAAGTAAAAGAATAAGGACTGATCAACCCGAACCACTTGCTACACATATTGTGCATTGTAACTTATTTATTATGTATTTGTTTGACACATTCTATATTTGAAAGATTGTGGCATAACTTCTGAATAAGGTTGTTTTGTGTCTCTTTTTTATGCTAAAATAAACAAATATTTAAATGATAGTTGTTCAAAGAATAGGTTATAAACGAAATAGCTGATGTAAGCGAATATCTATTGGAAAAGAAAATAAACATAATGCAAGCCATATCTTCCAGAAAGTACTTTCTTTTGTTTTTCTGAGAAGCAGTTGAATGGACTTGATGAAAGATTGTTTCTTTTTCGACTTTAACTGATTTATATTTCTTTCGAAAAACTTTTTTTCCGTGTAATTTGTAAGTTTTGTACTTTCACTTTCATTTTGTACATACTTCTACAACACCAATTGTCAAAGGCAAAGTTTCTCACATTCTTCACAACAGTAAATGTGAGTATTTCAATAAATAGATAAGTGCAAGAAATGTCATCTTTTAATGTTATATACAAATGTAGTGTTTTAGCAAATTTTAATCATATGGTTTCTCGATATTTTCTGAAATGCTTTCAGAAATGAAGGTATATATTAATTCCATAAAGATCATCATTCAAAATACAAATTAATAATTTCCCAATTTCATTGTATTTATTATATTTGATTCTATGATAAAGTTTAGATATCCAGTATACAAATAAGACTATTAGCCTTTTTACATGAGTATACGGTAATTGTTTTCCAGCTCGTTCAGGGCACACTAGGCTGAACTATATACCATTACATTCATGTTGTTTGGACTCTGGAAAACCCAATCCCATTTCGGTTTAGTTTTGAATATCTGTTGGTATCAAATTGTTTAGTTTTTAAGCTGTCATAAGAAAACATATAAATGACAAATATAAAAATATTCTATTTTTGTGCAGTTGTAAATACAATAAAGAAAAATAATGACCAAATAAATTGTATATTTCAAAGATCGTCTGGTTTATATTTGTTATAGTTTATTATTTAAACAAATATAATTTTAGATATTTGATAAAACAAATTATTTAATGAGCTCATATCCTAAACAATTGTCTCAACAATAGTTCATCGAATTGATGATAATGATAACATCAAGGAAGCAAAATAATTTTGTCCTCAATTTTGTATTTCACTTTCATTTGTACAAATGTTGTATATATAGAGATACAATTCATTGTTATCCGTACCACGTAAATTTTCTGAGGCGCGCTGACTTCCTTCACATTCTTTATTTCAGTTAATGTAAGTAGTTTAAATTTTAAGAAACATGATAATTGAAGAAGTTTTTAGCGTTTACTGTTATTTCATATATAAATACAGAAATAGTGTAAAGAAAATTTGATGAACATTACCTCCAGTTTGTTTTAAATGTTAACAAAAACTGTGCTACGACATTTTCATAACGTCGAAATCTTCATTCAATTTCGCAAATTAATCATTTGCATCAATAACCTTGCATATCTTTTTTAAAAGGGTTAACTTTCTTCAAGACTAGGCGTCCCACTACTTAGCGTAACACATTTATTTTAAGATACTGAATACAGTTAACTATAACAGTGATAATTTATACACAAAAATAAAGAGATACATATGTTAAATGGAATTATATTTTTCTTTGATGTTATACATGTATGTCAAAGTCATACAAAGGATGTAATTTTAAAACAATTATCCATAAATATTGTGATCAATCAGCATATTCGTAGATTTGTAGATCATTTAGTTTTATAAGGTAACACAAGCTTCGAATATTTTTTAACATTCAAATACAAGTAAAGAAAAAAGCTTCGCAAATTATGGTTAATATTATTTAATATATCGTATTCCAACAACATTGATTTGCGCTTAAAATAGCCCGAGAATTTATTTTGATAACTATTTCAAGGAAGCAAATTATTTTATGAAAATGCAAACCTATAAACCGAATCTTTATCTGTAAGTTCTGGAAATATGAATGTTCTTCCACTTTATTTTTGATTAACATATTTCTTGAAGATATTCAGAATTGTTTACAAAAAACAATATGTATTTGATTTTACGTTACTACCAGTACCATCATACACGTTAATACATAAAGTCAAAATAAAAATAAGATTTAAAACTATTGATTTTCATTAAAAAAAAAACACCTTGTGAATTTATTTTCAAGGAAAATGTTAATTTAATGAAAATGAAATTCTGTAAACACTTTTGTAATAGATTCAGGATGAAGGAACGACTAAAATCGATAAATCATCAGTTATACGGTCAACATCACAATTGGTTGACCCTACCATGTGTCTGTGTCTTAAATAGCGACATGTTTTCGTGTTCTGAGATCCTTTATATACAAGTATGATCGTGTGATCTGTTAATGTCCCAATTGTGACTGAAAATTGATGCGTGAATAGCAGAAGGCGTTTTCAATGTCATCTCTCCTGGCCTTGCGGTCATAAAACTTTCGAGCACGATTTTAGTACTCAGACTCGAAAATCAACCAATCAAACTGCTGGATTTCATGTTTCGAGCATGTTTTTTGTGCTCCGAGCACTGAGCAAAGTTTTATGCCTTCAATATGTTCAAGGCCTGGTGTCAATGCGCCTTCTCCACTTTTTTCCTAGTTTCCATCTTGATTTGTCCACTTTTAATCGAATTAAAAAAAATTGAAATCGGCTAAGTACTGTTACCTCAAATTAGAATTAAACTAAACGAAGATTAACCTAATCGATAAATTGCATTCGGCGATGTTATTAATAAATAAAGAGGGGTAGGATTAGGGTTACGACGATTTGAACAAACTCGATTATATTGATGATGTGTTAATTTGTCTTTTCAACAATTGCAATAGCAATAACAAATAACAACACGAATTATATGAACAAGTAATGAACTGTTGTCAAACTAGAGCCAATTTTATTTTTCAGTTTATAAACAATGGGCGTAAAGATATACATATGGGCGGAGGGAGGAGGGAATGTAGGTCATGGATCGATGACCTTAAGCGATGGAACTCATATCAGCTGGTGGCCAAAGGAAGACAAAGCGAAATCTGCCAACCAAAGATGGGTGAGTTTAATGACAATAGAGATAACCCACAGTTTTCGTATTGCTTAATCTATGGGTTTTCATGTTGTGTCTTGTGAATTATTATTTGTTTATTCTTCTTTTTCTTTTTAATGCCATGGCGCTGTAAGTTTATTTTCGATCTATGAGTTTGACTGTCCCGTTGGTATCTTTCGCCCTTTTTTCAATTCAAACCAGTGTACTGTTCGGTTCTAACGGCTCTGATATGTTTGTATAAGGTTTTGCCTCGAGAATCATTGAGGAGACAATGATGTGTGAGAAATGTGCATTTTGTCCTGTAAATTTGGTTTATGTTTTGTCATTTCTACTACATCATTTTCTGCTGTCAGTCTGTTAATAACCAATGAAAACGTTTACTGTTTTATGTATATTCAACATAAGGTTAAGTCATCAATACAAATAATAGCAAAACATTTCCTGACAAAGATTATGACTCTAATTCAGAATAAACAAACATGAATTAAAAATCTCCATTTTTTGATGAAATAGATCTCTGTACATTGTTTTTATAGAAATCAGTGGAAGCTGAACCAGCAACTTCGTATGAACAGGACGAGGAATGGGAAGGAAAACCAGCTGATTTCATATACGAAATTCCTTCCGGAAAACTTGACGAGGCAGCTGTTAAAACCTGGTGGAATGAGTTCAAAACAACAAACAACTATCATATTGCTTTTAAGAATTGTTGCAGTGCCGTCTACAGCGCATTGAAGAAAGGTGGAGCTGACAAGATAGCCTCGTTCCCGATGTCTCCTATTTCAACACCAGCAAACCTCAAGGACTATGCTGAGAAACTACAGAAAGCTATAAAATAACAATCACTTTTAATAAAATAAAAGAACAACGCTGATGTTTGACATCACAACGTGATCATATGATTTTGTTAAATAATGTCTTGTTATTGCATAATTCGTTATCATTTCAAAAATTGCTAGCGTAAATTGAGAAATAAAAAATCATATTATATATGTATATAGATAGATATAGGAAGATGTGGTGTGAGTGCCAATGAGACAACTCTCCATACAAATAACAATTTAAAAAGTAAACCATTATAGGTTAAAGTACGGCCTTCAACACGGAGCCTTAGCTCACACCGAACAACAAGCTATATGTATATTAAATTGAATTATATCAGATAGCAGTTTTATTGGAGTGAACCTCCTCTCATTTGTTTATTTTTTTACGCTTTTCAACGATTGCCATACACTGTGGATTTTCTTATTTATTTGGGTACCAATTGAAGTATGGGACTAAAATCAACCTTATGTTATTTCAAAATCATACACATTTTGAAATTTGAAAAGTTACATCGACTTGCTTACTATTGTGACACAGTTCAATTGTGGACAAACTAGAGAGTGATAAATAGAAGATGCTGCAATAATTGAATCGTGTTAATTTACGAAAGCAATTTGGTCATTTATACTGCTCTCATTCGATAAATCTGTTAGAAGTATACTAGCATAACTGTTTTTTCTTTTCTTTGTGTATCATGAATATATTCCAAAGATATAATTCAGACGAATGACAAGACATTTCACACATCAACCAAGCCTAAAAAAATCTTATTTCAACACACTCACTTTTGACCTTGTCGTAGTGAACCGATTTTTTCCCAACCGATAGATTGGTGCCAGTGTCGTGGAACTCTAACTTATATATCCTTATATTCTTAATAAGCAACATGTTTATATTTCCTCATTTTGTCGATTTAGAGTTCCTACAGATAACAACATACGCAACTTATCACATTTGACGCATGTAAATGTATACGACCAAGTTAGAACTAATACTGGTTGTCAATCTTTTTTTTTTATTTTAAAGAAAAAAATGATTTATATAAAAAAAAATGATTTATATAAAAAAAATATTTACTAGTAGTAATAGTCCGCCTATAAGATGTGTAGGACCAGTTAGAGAGTCTGTAACAATAACAATACCGTTATATTTACTAAATACTGATTATATGGTTTTATGATTGCCTTTGACGTAAGTATGAGCTCTACGTTTTGAACCATTTATAAGTCCAAAACAGTAACGATCCCGGTCTTCATACGTCCGCGGTCTGCTGATTTTAAAGTTTGAAATTTAGAATAGAAATGGGAACGCCATACTAAACTTATATATGTTGTACTGTTATCACACTGTCCTTGGATAGGGGGTTAGTGCGAAGATTTGGCGCCAACAAACTAGATTTAAGGATCATTCATAATCACAATTTCATCAGTCTGTCTGGGTCGTTTGTTGCTATATGCTGGTATAATTTTTGTGTTTCATGCTTTGTTTTATACATCAATCAAGCCGGTTTTTGTCGTTTTTGCAATTGATTTCGGTACTTATAACAGGCATTTTTGTTTGATATATTGAAAACAAATAATAGGATAAATATGATCCAGATTTGAAATGATTGGTCAAGTAGTTTTATAACAGATGCTCAACATAACATTTTGCAAACTGAAGTTACGACAACGGACAACTAAGAATAAAGCTGGTCAAATAAGGTAAACATATCAATTTAATGCGAACTTATGCACATATATATTACATCCACATGGTTGTATATGTCCATAACGTTATATTAATATTAAAGCAACGAAGTAATAGTTTTATCTTTTGGACTACGAATGAAACAGGAAAAGATTGTAACTTTGACAATGATGACAATAAGAACATACTACTGAAACAAGGATAATATAATGAATTAAAAAATATGACAGAGATAGCTAATATTATATAATTAAGGAGATGTTTTACCATACTTGCTAAAAATTAAATAACTAAAAAGAAATTCACATAATTATTTTTTTTAATTTTTGCATATTTGCAGTCCTTCGTATAAATTCAGTTTCAAAATTTAACCATAGATTTTGCCTGAAGTTGTGCGAAAGATTTAAGTTATATTATAATCAATCCTCATAGACTAACATTCAGATACGAAAACAAGATTGGAAATAAAATATAACATGAAAGGTATTAAAAAAAACGTGCCACTTGCAGTTCAAATATCTGTATTTTGGTTAAATTGTATTAATTCGAGCTCTCAAATTTCATGTGATTTTGTTTGAAAATAGCCAAAACAACCATTCAAAGAATTTCCGAAAATAAAATCCTATTTATAACTTCTTTGTAATTGATAAAGATCATTCTTTTTAAGGAATTTATATATAAACCAGGTAGTTTCCAAAAAACTATTATTGTAAACTAGATCGATAACGCTGCGTCTATTTTAGTGTTTATTATGTTGCAACCTTTACTCAACTTTTTTTACGTTTAAACAAATAACTGTGAATTTGATATTACAAGTGGGACTTCTATTCATACTGTAGTTTTAGATATAACCAAAACTCAAGATAAGTTGGTAATATTTCTTTTAACGATTTTTTTTTAAATACTAGAATAATTATGTTTGTGCTACGCAATTATTTTGTGTTCAATAGAGAACTATACCGACCAAGGTCGGTCAAAATGAAAGGAAAGAGCTAATGCTGCAAATATACACCAATGAACCATACGATATATAAATAACTGTTTTTTTTAACGTGTTTAGCAAATTAGGAAGCCAACTCCTTTTTATTACTATTGCTAGATTTGTAGAGCTGGTTTCATCCATGTCCTATTCAATCACTACTAACTTGATTTAGAGGTCAATATATATATATATTTTTTTATGATATTGTGTTTATATATTCTGTTTTACATTAAAAAAGAAGTCGACTCCTTAATTCAAAGTTAGCCCTTAAGGGCATACGATACAGTTTTGATCCTGTATTTACAGCTTGATGAACATTTCCATAAAGGCTATTTTTTTGCCTGATTAAATCAAATATGTAATAAAGAATATACCCTCATGTGCTACTGGAGTTAAATGAGGTCGAAATTTGTATATTTGCTCAAAATTCGAATTTGTGCCCGTATTTTTCCTTTCGGAAGAAAAACATAACTTTTTTGTTTCAAAAGACAAACACAAATTGTTTGTTGTTAAATAATTTGAAATTTCTGTATTTTATAAGTATCCTAAAAATGTATGCATTTTGTATTCAGAAATAACTCATATGTATCAAATGGTCATGAATTGAGAAAAAAACGTTTGACGTCGCGAAAATAACATTTTACGATAGAAACGTCATTACCTCCCCTGTATCTGTATCGTATGCCCTCAACAAAAGAACTTTCTGATTTACTAGAATTTGAACATTTACTTTATAACGATTAGCATATTACTAGACATTACACATGTTAACTTAATAGATTTGGGAACTTTTGTTTCTTTATTAAAAACATTTTTTTCTAAAGTGAAATTATCATTTTTTTCCGATCAGAAAAACATAGTTTTTATAATTCCCATTATAGATACTGTCTATTATTCTGATTATATGTATGCAAATTCATCTTTTAATGTGGCTTTACTATTTTTTCATTCACAGTCAGAATGGGAGAGTGCTCATCTTTTTTATATATCTTCTTCACAATTTTGGCAACTCTCTACGTCAACGGTGATGAACAACCAGTGCACGTTTATTGCTCAATGAATGCAATAGGTCAATATTCAAATCGTAAGAAACTTCAGTATGTTCATTGAAAGTCTTGGGTCACTGATTTCCGGTTTTTGGTGATGACTTGCACCACCATCACGATCATCACCAATCAATAATTTCTCTATCTTACTACAGTCGGTACATTCTATGCAACAATTCCGTTGTTATTGATGACTACTCGATACATTTATTTATACCTTGACAATTTTCAATAGTTATAGCATGTACATGTATAAAAAGAGTCTGTTTAGCAAGTATTTATTTTTCAGCCTAGCTTCAATGGGTGTGAAGATATACATATGGACAGAAGGAGACGAAAATGTAGGACATGGATCAATGACTTTGAGTGATGGAATTACCCACATAAGCTGGTGGCCAAAGAAAGACAAAGAAATGACTGCCAACCAAAGTTGGGTACGTTTGATTTTAGGATTGTCGACACTCAATTTTAAACAGTTATCCATGATAAGAACTATTTCAAGTATTGATTCATGAGTCTAATCAACATTTTTTTTCAATCTAAACTAAATTTTAAAATTCAACATTGTATTTTCAATTTTCAAGGCTATTATGTCTTCTTCCGGCGATTGAAACCTTGTATAAATATTGTGCATGCTTGACTTTGTGGAATGTATAAACTCCAGTAACAATTGGGATGTTAAGTCTGATACCTTATGTAAAGAGTGTAATGATTTCTGCAGAAACGGCGACTACCGACAACTTTTTGAACGATTTTAATGTCACATGATGCACGGATTAATATTTCAACATACATGTAGTCTTGATTTCCTGTGCCATTAAAACAATCTCCCTTCTTACTCCTGTTACTTATTGGTATCTATTACAGGACCTACCTATTGCAAAATTGATAGATTTTTTCCTGAAATATGAATTTAAAATTTGCCATTATCAAACATTTACTATAACTATAATATACAAACGTTACATAGATGATTTAAAATTGCATCTTTGACATAGCGTTCATAACTTAGCTTCGAAATTTACATTAAATAGCCAACACGTGATAAAAAGGTTAAAAAGGTTAATTAGGTCTTTCCACTTTTCGTGGAAAGACCTTTTGTTTTTCTTCTGATTATTTTTTTTTTTTTTTTTTTTTCTTCTGCCGTCTGAGATGCTTTTTTGTCTTACAACATATCAATTGGATTTTTTGGCCACTGATGTTGTACAGTAATGGGGGTTTCAAAACTCACCCTATGTGACCGAACAATTATTCTTATAGGAGTTATCTCCCCGCGTCCCCTTTTTCTTGTTATTGCTATATCTCTAAAACCGTAAAAGATTTTAGCAAACTGTTTTCAACAAATGGTTTGTCTACTCTTAGGAATGATTTAGTTTATTTTGACTTGAGTGATCGGAAGACATCTTATGAGAGTTATTCCCCTTTGAAAATTTAAGATAAGCGATTTGTTGGATGAATTCATACGTTTTAAGTCGTAGAGGCCTACAGTCTTTTGATATGAAGTCCTTGGTCCATTTGAAGGTAATTGAGGTCAAAGTCAAAGGTCAAGGTCATGTTCTAAATTTTGAATTTTACTTGTTATCGTTATTCCAGAGAAACTGTGACAGTAAATGATATGATGTGTTTGCCAAATAACTGTTTACAATTAGGCGCAACTTCAATCTATTTCAGTCAAAGTGTTTTGGTTAACCCTTATAGGAGTTTTCTCCCCTTATGTATTTCAAATCAGTATTTCTCCACAACCATATAAGTGATTGACCTCCGGTCTTCCGTTTTGAGTTCACTAACCTATGACCTTGAAATTGAGATCAAGGTCGAAGGTCAAGGTCATGTAATAAATTTTGAATTTTGCTTGTTATCGTTGTTCAAAAGAAACGGTTACAGTTAATGGTATGGTTTGTTTGCCAAATTACTGTTAACAAAAAGGCGCAACTTCAACCTATTCAGTCGAAGTGTTTTGGTTAACCCTTATAGGAGTTTTCTCCCCATATGTATTTCAAATCAGTTTTTCTCCACAACCATACAAATGATTGACCAGCGGTCTTTTGATTTGAGATCACTGACCTATGACCTTGAAATTGAGGTCAAAGTCAAAGGTCAATTTGACGTTCTAGATTTTGACCTTTGCTAAAAATGAGTTTTAGATCATAATAAAACAATTAAGTCTTCTGCATATACCTATTAATCTTATTTTTTTATATCAATTTGATGAACCGAATTACATCAACAAGGAGTGACATTTTCTAACATCGACTTTTAAATTTCATTCTTATAATCGAGGTGGAAAGACCTTCAATTGTTCTCTGAAGAATTGATTTTTAATAATGTATCCTGATGACATGTAGTTTGAATTCAAAGTAACGGTAACTTCTGCTCACATGGTCGTGTATTCGATTATTCTATTGACGTCATTTAATATGCGTTTTCCAAGGTTTTTTTTCAGCAGATTTGTTGGTTTTTCTTAGGTAGGGTGGATGGTGATGGGAGAGGAGGGATGTGAACGTGTCGATGGAGAATTTAATGGTTGGGTGGTCGTCCAAATGTCAATATATTTCAAATCGTAACACGTCCACTGTCTTTAATAAATTTAAAATGAAAGTGGGAATATGTCAAAGAGATAACAACCCGAACAAACAACAAACAATAGCCGAAGGCCACCAATGGGTCTTCAACGCAGCGAGAAAATTCCACACCCGGAGGTAGTCTTCAGCTTGACCCTAAATAATGGCTTATGAGAAACAAATGTGTGAACATCATTTTATTTGGAGTTGGTTAAAAAGCTATGACAAAAAGAATATATATTTGTTGCATTTTACTTTTAATAGAATGCGTATAAAGGGTTGATGATTTTATTATAAACCCTAAAATCGAACTCGATTTACCCATGTAAATATAACAGCGTCGACAAGTAATTATTTAAAAGTTATCCCACAAGAATGCGGTTTGTCATTGTAAGATCACCCCGATGGCCGGAGGCCAGAGGGTGATCTAACACTGACACACCAAGTCCGAGTGGGATAACTATTTTAGATCCCAGCTGTTTTAAATCAGACGAAAAACGATTTACGATTCATAAAATCTGGTTATGAACACAACGCAACTATTACAATATACTTTATATAATACTATATGATGTATACCCTTTATGACACCCAAATACGATGAGTAGATATCATACAATGTCAACTCGCCCAAATTGCCAATCGACCCACACTATATCGCCTCTTTATAAAAAAAAAAACCGCCCACTCTTGTTTACCGACTCGCCCCACTTTAAAAAAAGTGTAAAATCAAATTGAACAATAAGTCTGAAAACTCACTAAATAACAAAAAAAGGTTTAAACCCCACTATATAAAGGTCTGTCAACTCGCCCAACTTATAAAAAGTTCTTGCTACCTTTAAGTATGTCAAATTTCGTATCCAGTCGTCCTGGTTTAGTGGTATATGTCGTGGCTTGATATGCGAAAGATTTTGAGTTCGAATCCCAGCATATACACTGACTTTTTAATTAATAATAAGTTTTATAGAGGATTTGACATTCCAGCCAACAGAACAAAGGAAAGCATGCAGAACAAAGAAACATAAACTGGGGTGATCTGGGTGGGGTGATTCGGCTCAGATTACCCCTGTTAGAACAATGGAGCTGGGATGTGAAGTTAAATTATTGTTGTAATGAAAAGAAATATCATTTTCCAAAACAAACTAAGATTCATGATTTAAGGTCTTACAAAGTGGAGAACAGACCTGTAATAGATAATGCATGTTTTAAGGTTTTACTTGAGTAGAACACACCGAGGGGTGTCAAGGTTGATCAAATGAAAGACCGACCGTAGTGAGGTATTTCTGTGGGCAATGCTGACAACCCGAGGTGTGTTCCACGACATGACTAACCTTAAAATGTGCATTATCTGACAAATATACCGTAAAAAAATATTATGTTTTGTAAAGATTTGCAAATTTTAGCGTCTTATTTAACCGACCACACTTAAGTGGGATTTTCCTTTCTAATACGTTCAGGTTTTAATACGCCCTACGGCTCATTATGAATGCTAAATAAAACTCACTAATTAATCTAGATATATGAACCTTAGAAATTATTTTCAATACTTAATAAAATTATAACAGTAACTGCATAAATTAAGACACAAACGAATTGTTACCATCCGAAAACGGTGTATGAAAAATACAAGCAATTTATTGTATCAAGTTGAACTTAGTTTATGGAAAGGGGGTGCTATGCTGTTGTTGTTTTTTTTTATATTTGTAATGACATTTCTATCACGGACAAGTGGTTATTTTTTCAACAATTTTAATTGAATCGAATGAAATTTTTACATTTCTTTTTTTATTTGCAATACATACTTTTGTACGTAAATGTTGTATTAGTTGATCATTTGATAGAGTTTAAGGTACACATGAATTTAATAAAGTTAAGAACTGACAGGAAGAAAACATGAAATTTTGATACATGTACATGTAACACGAAAACGAATATCAATACATGAAGGCCACAGTATGATTTCCTATTTAGTGTGTATCGTTCTGAACATGCATAAAATATGCGCCATTGGACGTTAAGCATGCAATCAATAACCAATCAAACTATTAAGTGTGAATCAACACAAGATTTTCGAAATCTTAAACACAAATATGTAAACTCTGGCTTTATTTTAAGGTATTATTAAAGTTTGACATTAAAATTCATCTTCTATGTATAATGATATCTCTGTATTGTATCGATAAGTTTACAAAACTTCACGTTATTTGTTTCTATAATTGAAATGCTGGCAATGACATTTTGTTTTACTCCTATCATAGATTGAACTTTAAATATAAATTCCCAAATCGGCAACAAAAAAACTATCAGACGAATATAATTTTGAAGTATATTTATCAAGGAAAATAATGACCTCATTGAAACAAGGTATCGTCCGGATTGATTCTTCGAAAGAATTACCTATCGTTCAGAAGACAATAACACCATGTAGGTATATAATTTCGTGTAGTGAAATGATAGTGTCCATAAGATTATTTGATTTGATTGTTATATTGTCCATACAATTCTTCATTTGACTGTAATATAGTATCAAAAGCAAAGTTCATAAACCATCTATATATTGCCGTTTTATACACATATAAAAGCAAAAGTATTTAGGTAGAACTTTGCCCGGTTGAAAATTGAAATCTATGAATCATATTTTGCAAACGTCTTTACATTGACTTTATAGACATCCGTGGAAGCTGAACCAGCAACTTCTTATGAACAGGACGTGGAATGGGAAGGACAACCAGCTGATTTAATATACGAAATTCCTTCCGGAAAACTTGACGAGGCAGCTATAAAATCTTGGTGGAATGAATTCAAAACAACCAACAGATATCACATTGTTTTTAAGAATTGCTGCAGTGCCGTATACAGCGCTTTGCAGAAAGGTGGCGCTGAAGAGATAGTATCGTTTCCGATGTCTTTTCTTTCAACACCAGCAAATCTGAAAGAATATGCTGAGGCTCTACAGAAAGCTACAAGAAAATGAACATTATAAACAAATGAAAAGGAACCCGCTGATTATTTTATTTTATGAAAAGTCATTATATAAGATCGTTGCATAACTTCCTTTACAGTATTTCGAAAACTGTTATTGTAAACATAGAAAACTGACTTCTAGCAATATCAATTTCGATAGCCACTCATGTCGTTAATCAATCACATTTTGTATCTAATATCGAAATACCAAATGATTTAGTCTAACTCTCCCTACACCCTTCAAAAAGGACACCCAACATTATATACTTAAACAGGTTAAAAACTCGAAAATGATGAATCGAATAGGATGTATTTATTTTACATCATCTAATCTACAAAAGCAATTTTATTATTTGTACTGTAATTATCACAGAAATATAATATATCTAGTTTGAAATACATTTTAAGGGAAGATATGATTTAAATTATATATTTTTTGTCAGTTATTTTTGTAAATTTAGTTTTCTGATCTTAACATATTTGTTTTTGAGTTATACGAACATTACATGTCTTAAAGACAAGTAACAATTCTGTTGAACATGAACGAAGACTTTGACTCATCGAGTTCTTAATTTTATATTCAACTGTTGAACAATTTGAGACTACAACCCTTATAAATCTTAAAGCAGAATTCAAATATTGCCCCACAGAGGGCTTAGATGAGATTCATTGACTCGTAGATATCTTTTTGTTGTAAACACAAGGTTAACAATTGGCAAACAATTTTAGTGTAGGGAAACTTACAATCTAGGTTTGAATCAACATTTTGGTTGTGTAAATGAACTTAAGTTGGAAAAAAGTAAAAGTACAAAAAAGAGTGAACTCCGAGGGAAATTCAAAACGGACAGTCCCTAATCAAATAGCACAAACACATCAAACGAATGGATAACAACTGCCATATTCCTCACTTGGTACAGACATTTTGCTTATGTAGAAAATGGTATATTAAACATGGTTTTAAAGCTAGCTAATTATCTCACTTGTATGACAGTTGCAATAAATTCTGCTATATTGACAACAAAAAACTTTGATATCAGCTGATTGCAATGTAACTGGAAATAACAGTAACATTATACCTGGCCGTTTTTCATAATTTGGCATGAAACAATGGAGTAAATACATACAGTTTTATCAAGCATGCTATGATTTAACATACCATCCTGTATCTATGTTAAACAATGTTGTATGCATCCTCTAAGTCCTTGATCTAAAAAAAAATGTTATTTGTTGTTATTTACGAAAAAATGGTCAGTATAAAAAAATCGTAATAGATATAGGAAGATGTGGTGTGAGTGCCAATGAGACAACTCTCCATCCAAATAACAATTTAAAAAAAGAAAACCATTATAGGTCAGCGTACGGCCTTCAACACGGAGCCATGGCTCACACCGAACAACAATCTATAAAGGGCCTCAAAATTACTAGTGTAAAACTATTTAAACTTCACCAGTTCTCTTATTCATATGAGTTTGTATTCTATTGTGTATAGCCATGAAGCCAACAACATAACGTATTTGAACAAGCTTAACTATTTGGGATGATAACTTTTATACACATGTATTCTTTTCAGGCCATCAATGGATAGTTACAATCTCTTCTTTCATATGTACGTTTCCTACATTTTAATTGCTCAAATAGAATTCTTACATTAATCGCTGTGATGGCTTCGACATCTATGATTATACGTAGTAAATAGAATTGTTCGTTAAAATTGTTTAGAGAAAAATAAAAAGAACTATGAATTAATCAAAGTTTTACAAATGAGACTGAATGATCATTTCGTAAGTTAGGACAGCTGGATTGTAACACAACCAGATATGGTGCGTCCTTTACAATCGACATAACACTTATTCATGTTATTATGGACATAACAATTCATATCCTGTTGCAATCACTGAAACTAAACTATCCCCCTGATGACCAACTATACTTACCTTGGATTACAGAGGAAATTAGACACTTCATTTGACGATATATTTCGCTTAAATTATCATTCAACATAAAAGAGGGGGCTTAGAATACAAGAGTGACATTCAAACTCATAGATAAAAAATAAACTGACAACGCAGTGGCTAAAAAAAGTCAAACAGACATAATAATAGGACACAACCACATTTGTCTTAAAACGAAACTTGATATATCTCAATTTCTAAATACAAACTACAGAGGGGTCATGGTTACATACAATAGTCATATAACTATCTTTCAAATGAGGTAACAACAAACAAAAATCACTGACAGTGTTTGTTTCATCTAATAATTTAGAATACACCGGGATATATATATATATATATATCTAACTCGTCTAAACATCAACCTAACAATGTTAGATCTGTAAATTTGCTTTCGCAAATTTTTGGTTCTTCCCTCGCCGGGATTCGAACCCATGCTACTGTGATATCGTGACACCAAATCGCCTGCACTGCAGCCGTCCCGCTAGACCACACGACCACCTGGGCTCTCTATAAAAAGAGCTTTCGGTGGCCATATGTTACCTTTCCACGTCAGTTTTAATCTAGCGGCGTACTACAGTACATGATATATAAGGCATGAAGATGTTATTGTTACAGATCAGCTAAATTATCTATAGTAAAGGATCCTACAAATTAATGTAAGATACAGTCACAGAAAATAATTATATTCATAAGTACGTCTGAGTCAGTGACAACCCTACAACAGATGTATCCATCGGATCGCCATCAATGATGGTGATACATGGCTGTGTACATAATGTATATACAACTCGTCTAAACATCAACCTAACAATGTTAGATCTGTAAATTTGCTTTCGCAAATTTTTGGTTCTTCCCTCGCCGGGATTCGAACCCATGCTACTGTGATATCGTGACACCAAATCGCCTGCACTGCAGCCGTCCCGCTAGACCACACGACCACCTGGGCTCTCAATAAAAAGAGCTTTCGGTGGCCATATGTTACCTTTCCACGTCAGTTTTAATCTAGCGGCGTACTACAGTACATGATATATAAGGCATGAAGATGTTATTGTTACAGATCAGCTAAATTATCTATAGTAAAGGATCCTACAAATTAATGTAAGATACAGTCACAGAAAATAATTATATTCATAAGTACGTCTGAGTCAGTGACAACCCTACAACAGATGTATCCATCGGATCGCCATCAATGATGGTGATACATGGCTGTGTACATAATGTATATACAACTCGTCTAAACATCAACCTAACAATGTTAGATCTGTAAATTTGCTTTCGCAAATTTTTGGTTCTTCCCTCGCCGGGATTCGAACCCATGCTACTGTGATATCGTGACACCAAATCGCCTGCACTGCAGCCGTCCCGCTAGACCACACGACCACCTGGGCTCTCAATAAAAAGAGCTTTCGGTGGCCATATGTTACCTTTCCACGTCAGTTTTAATCTAGCGGCGTACTACAGTACATGATATATAAGGCATGAAGATGTTATTGTTACAGATCAGCTAAATTATCTATAGTAAAGGATCCTACAAATTAATGTAAGATACAGTCACAGAAAATAATTATATTCATAAGTACGTCTGAGTCAGTGACAACCCTACAACAGATGTATCCATCGGATCGCCATCAATGATGGTGATACATGGCTGTGTACATAATGTATATACAACTCGTCTAAACATCAACCTAACAATGTTAGATCTGTAAATTTGCTTTCGCAAATTTTTGGTTCTTCCCTCGCCGGGATTCGAACCCACATATAATACAGATCTAACATTGTTAGGTTGATGTTTAGACGAGTTGTATATACATTATGTACACAGCCATGTATCACCATCATTGATGGCGATCCGATGGATACATCTGTTGTAGGGTTGTCACTGACTCAGACGTACTTATGTATATATATATCTATATATATACATATTTATTCTAAAAAGGGATACAAGAATTAAAGAAATGAATACAATAGTTCTTCTGGTGAGAGTTAAATTATAAAGTAATACATCCTGCTTCGGGCACACTGATTAAAAAATATCAAACCTGGTTAAAAATAGGATTTTCTATTTACCTGTAAAACACACCTGTACTAAGGTAATCGAACTTATTTACTTGATTAAAGTGTTTCTTGTTTTCCATGAATTTAATTATGACAAAACGTATTCAAATTTAGTTACAAAACTTGTGCTACTGCATGTTTGGAATACATTTTGTTTTGTTCAAGGTTACCATGGATGTATATGAAAGTTGTATTATAATCATTACTATTATTATTGTATTAAATTCTTGGTTTTTCATTCAAAGTTAAATTTAAACATTTATTTAGTTGCTTTATAAACTATTTTATAAATGTTATAATTCAATCGAATTCAATATCATTTAGGACATTTGAGTAATGAATAAAAGTTCTAGTATGAACATAAGTAATGTGTATAGAAAAATTTTCCTAAAACTTAAATCATGACATGATATTTTTATAACCCAAACAGAAATATATTCACCGTTTTTTATTCTAATTTGTGATTTAAATTGTATATATATATATTATACCAGTTCCTAAATTGAAGTAATGCAATAGATAGACGGAGAGTCAGAAGATGTAACCAAAGAAAATAAATAAAATGACAATAATACACAAATAACATCAGACTACTAGCAGTTAACTGACATGCCAGCTCCAGACTTCAATTAAACTTATTGAAAAATTATATTTTCATCATATGAATATCAGCAAAATCCTCCCCGTGAGAGGTTTAGTATCATACCATCATAACATATATGAGAAGAACATAACATAATGTGTACACTAGTTTCACATTAAATTTGTTCACATCTATCATGTCTATACACCTTGTTTATTTACCTGTACATGTATGATTTGTTCACACTTTTAAACTATATGTCATTGAAAAAGAGGGACGAAAGATACCAAAGGTACAGTCAAACTCATAAATCTAAAATAAACTGACAACGCCATGGCTAAAAATGAAAAAGAAAAACAGACAAACAATAGTACACATGACACAACATAAAAAACTAAAGAATAAACAACACGAACCCAACCAAAAACTAGGGGTGATCTCAGGTGCTCCGGAAGGGTAAGCAGATCCTGCTCCACATGTGGCACCCGTCGTGTTGCTTATGTGATAACAAATTCGGTAAATAGTCTAATTCGGTGGGTCACATTCATGAAAGGGAAGGGGATTGTATTTACAACATAAGGAACATATCCGACATCATTTGTGAAACGGTTATTCACTAACGGTCAACCAACTCGTGATGGCGTCCGTAAAATTTACGAAGGGATGATATCAACTTCATCATTTGGAACTCTTGGTTTAATAGCTTCCTTGTGACCAGCAATCCTCTATCAAGAAAATCATGATAGGAAATGCAAGCACGGGAATATCGTATCAGTTGGGAGATATATACCCCGTATGCAGGTGCTGCTGGAATGTTGCTACTGAGAAATGGAAAGTTCATAATTGGAAAGCTGAAATCATCTCTTTTGTCGTAAAGTTTTGTTTTCAACCGACCCTTATTGTCAATTTCTAGATGTAAGTCAAGATATGAGGACGACTTAACTGTAGTATCCTTTATCTCTAGTTCGATGGGATAAATGCGTTCCACATAGTCACCAAAATTTGAATTATTTAGTGAAAGAACATCATCTATATAGCAGAAAGTAGAGTTAAAGGATATTGCTAACTTCTTATCTTTCTTCCTAAGAAGTTCCTGCATGTAGTCAGCCTCATAACAATAAAGAAACAAGTCTGCAAGTAGAGGGGCACAGTTTGTTCCCATTGGAATGCCGATAGTCTGTTGAAAAACTCGTCCTCCGAACGTAACAAATATGTTGTCAATCAAGCAATCAAGCATCTTGATAATGTCAGTTTCAGAGAATTCATTGTTTGAATCAGAGTGATCCTTTATCCCTCCCTAAGACAAGATAGTTGTATCTACGTTGGCCATTTTTGTTATGAAGCAAAGCAATACCAACTCTTTCAATTTTTCTTTTAGTTTGGAATGTGGAATACTTGTGTAAAGAGTAGAACAGTCAAATGTTTTAATACTGCTGCAAGATGAAAGAGAGTTAGATTGTGTGTACTCTAAAAGATCTTTGGAATTTTTAAGTATCCACATCTGATTCACGCCACCTCTAAAAAAAGGCAGTTTCACAATAACTTTAAAGCCCGTCTTTCATTGCTGATAAAATTATTGTTAATGTTCATTACGTAGAACTGAATGCCAATTTTTCGGACAACTAATCTAGCAGTTAAGGAACGACCTTTTGAATTAAAAAAAGGGTGGGGATTTTTACTTGAAAATAGTCTGACCCCTAATTTGATAAAAACAAAATATTCTGAATCCAGAGTTGCCCCATTCATTATAGTGGTAAATATTGAAAAAAAAAGAATATGTGATTGCTAACATCGAAAAAACTGAATAAAAACGTTCACGTGAAAAACATTCTGGCTCCGAAAAAAAATATATACCCCAACCCTTTTTTAACTTACGTGGTTGCTCCTTTATGAAAGCAGTTTTGATGATTTGCTGTAGTTTAACGATACTAAAGATGTCTCGATTGCGCATTTGAAAAAGTAGCAGCATGCTCACATACGAAGAAAAAGGATTGAGATGTAAAGGATCACTACATTTCTATCTTTTCTGTTGGGTTCGAATGGTATTTCTTCTCTAAGAAGTATTTAGCAAAGGGAGGGGTTAATGTTTTATTTTCTTTTTTCAATTGTATTTTAACGGATATGAGATAGTAGACAAACAATACAATTACCTCACACTTTTTTGGTAATGCATTTATGAGTGAATCATTGTTTGAGTAAATACCAGTGGCAAATATTTCCGTGTACGTTCAGTCGAATTATGTGTTCGGCAATTATGTGCTTTGAGTCTAGGTAAAGCTACCTACAGGTTATATCAAATTATTCAAAAGTCGTTTCTTCCTTAAATATACATGATAAAATCAATGCTCTAAATGGCTAGTTTTGTGTACACTTAACCTACACAAGGCCTACATTGACTATCGAATACATGTAGACAAAACATGATTTACACTACATGTAAACATTGAGTTATAAATTGGAACGTATTTGTGTTCAGTTTACGTGTGAGTTACACTAACACAACACCGAGAATATGTGATGAAAAAGATGACTATGGCTGATGACGACACACATTCATTCGAAACGACCGATAAGGATAGTCTGCATATTGTCTGCATATTGTCAAGCATTAAATGGAAAAACAGATATACCCATCAAACATCGTGTATTACGCTATTTATCCATTCTCGACAGTTACATTTAAACAATTTAAAACGATCGGCCCTCGCGGCATTAGAAAATTTAAACTTTAACTAGTCGATAAATATCGTATTACATTTTATCCTAGTCCGTAATCAAATAACACGAATGGATAACATCTGTCTTTTTTTTGGGACCAATTATCTATTGAAGGCATGGGATGTCGGTATAGAGGAAATAATAATTGCTAAAGACAATGTCTGGTTGACACCTATTTCTGTACACACTACAGTTAAAACTTTCAAACGTTAGGTTACAGGTGTAATACAATCCGATTATATAAGGACGGATCGCACACATGGAAAGTAGTCGTGTTTCTGAATTAGTACATGCATATTGAAAGAAAAACGGCTTAGGTCAATTGTTCCCGAAGCTGTTGAAATTTGTATTGTTCAATACATCACATCATTTCTGAAAACACAAATATCTTTTGTGCGAAAAAGCTTAAAATTTTGTTCTCAAAATGCGTGATCTGTGTTGGTGCATATGTGATGATTGTATATTCTTATGAAATACTAAATAGGAGAACAAGATACAAAGAGACATTTAAACTGATAAATAGAAAACAAACTGACATCACCATGGCAAAATTAGATGAAGACAACAGACAAACAAAAGTACACAAAACCAAAAAGAGAAGGGTAAACAGATCTTGCTCCACATCTCGTACACTTATTTATGAAGCAAAGCAATACCAACTCTTTCAATGCAACTTATTTATTAAGCATTTGTTTGACATACTTTGCAATTAAATTTCTAACGTTGGAAACCGTATATTTAACACTAGAAATGCATGGGTTTTGTCGTTGAACTGCCTATTACCAATTACCCTTGTCTCATATTCATACCGATAGTGTGAGGTTTATCTATCCCTCCAATGTAAAAACTTCTATTTGTACTCTCCCAAATCTCTGTATTTTGGCATTTCAATCATTAAAGGTTCAGATGGAAGTCCTCCTCCAATTGCATTTACCTTGAAGTCATTGGTTCAGGAAGATGCAGCACTAACAGAAACTGAGTTTTTTTTTCTTTCAATGATAAAACAATATTAATATAAATAGACACGTGACATTCATTTATTGGTAAAGGAGAAAGTACAATTATTTTTCGCAAATAAAACCTGCAGCGTAACAGTCGCAGCAGGCATTATGGAGTAAATAACCACGTGCTCCATGGAAAAACATACAATCCTCGGGTGAAGAAAAGAACCATTTGGTTCCGAAGAATCGAAAGCAAAGTATGTCATTTTTGTCATCTTACCATGCTTAATCCATCTCCAATCACTTATTTTCAGAATGAATTATAAAATGGAATTCAACTTCCAATTTTATTAAAACCATACATGTAGCTGTAAAGTGAGATTTTAAAGTCTTTCTGCAACTATAGTTTTTTTGCTTATAATTCATTTCAGAAAGTTGATAAAAATTTGATTGCTTCTAGGGGAAAAAAAATGTTCCATGTATGGGAAATTTAGGCAACATCTTAAAGACGGGATAAGAGTTTGGAAGCATACAAATGTAGCCTGGTAACATGCACCCTACTGTTCTTTTAACGGTTTTTGCAACACATGCTGTTAATTTGGCCGATATTTATTAACGCCAAAAATGAATGCATTTGCGCTACAACCATTTGCACAAATGCTTTTTCTGATGGAATAGGAGATCGTTTTCCTTCTGTCAAACTTTATGTTGTCAACGATATACAAATCAGCTTTATATGTAGAGAACTTTTCTTTTTCTGAACAATTTATTCATCGGTGAGTTTTCTTAATTTTGTAAAGTGTTCAGTTTCATTTCAAGTCAATATGTCAGATATAGTACATAATACATGTATAATATAGGCAAAACGTAGGTACATGTGGCGCAATTTTATTTTATTATTGGCGCAATAGATACCATCAGAAAAATAGAAAGTGGCACAATTGATACCTTTCAAAACTGTAATTGAGGCAAGTTGATTCTGACCGTAAGTGTGATACCCAAAATCAGATCGAACAAGATGAAAATCATACATGTCGGGACTATCTTCTAACAAAGGCGATCATACCTAGAACTAAGTTCATCATATTTTTTTTCAAAAATCGGAATTTAGAAATAATGTTTAACATTGCATTGCTTAAATATTTTCGAAATGCAAACTATCGATTGTATTATTATTTCGACGAGGAACATACAAGTACAGTAAGCACATATTTATTCCAAATTGATTTTCATAAAAGTTCTGTAAAAGCGTTTTCTTTAACTTATTATGCATTTTTACGCGAAATTTTTTATCATTTGTTTTAATCTTCCATGATGTATTCATCATAGAAAAACGCAGTGTGGCATTAATTTAAACACATTCTATTTGCAAAACCACATATTGGATGAGACATACTTGTCAAACACACTGATGAAGTCTTATTCATTTAACAGATATATAACAATACAATGAACAATGATGAATAAGAGCATGCATGCATGACATTTTTTTCTTCAATATTTGTATGAATTGGACAGAAAGAACTAAGTGGTCAAAAAGAAGGGAGAGAAAAGGGTAAATTAACTGAAAAAAGAAATAATTAAAAACACAACAAGGAAATAATACAATAAATACTACTATTATTGCCAACAAAGTTATGAGGAGGACAGATTAAAAATGACATTCCGTAAATTTTACGGACACCAACACGAATTGGTTGACCCATACGATGTATCTTAGTCCAAAATAACTATGGACATTTTTACCACGTGCTTGATTGAGGTTTGTCATTACGTCGTCTGATCTTTTTATTACCGAACGTGACTTATTCCCGAATGTGACAGTTTTGCTGAGTATGAATTCGTATTGCTTTAAGACGTGGCACGGTTCTTTTCCATCCCAAATTAATTTGTTGTATTTTGATGTTGTGTGTGTTGTTGTCATCGGATTTTGTCAAATATCTTAACGTTTGTAGTTGTAAATCGTATTTTTTTCCTGTAGTATTCGTGTGGTATTTTGGGGATAACTACTCATCCAGTTCATTTGGTAGATTTAATTAGACGATATATTTTGTTTGCCGTTTGATCGGAAGAAACACCCACAAAGCTAGATACTACAATTAATTATCTTATTGCTAATACAACTAAATTTTAATAAGTATTATAATTTTCACTGTTATTAGTATAAGTTAGATAAGTCATACAAATCTAATCTTCAATTTCATCCAAATTCTTTCTTTATTTTCGGAACACGTTTTAGAAATTTAAATGTGACGTCACTTTGGGTGTTGCATTGACTATGGCTTACAGAGCTGTGATTTTGTAATGTATTCGTTTTTATTCTATAGCTAGTCACCACTTCAGTTTAATCATGTATATCTATTATATAGTCATTTTATAAAATTTACTAATTGCAAAACAATGTATTATTCTTGATAATAATGATGTTTTTGTCCTAGGCGGATTACTCTGGCATCACAACTTTTTGGAACTTTTGGTCCTCGGCGATCTTCAACTTTGTAGTTGTTATTGCTTTCAAACGTTTGACATCTGAGCATAGTTTTGTGCGGAAAAAATGACGTCTGGCGTATAATTTTTTTTTTAACCTGTTACCTTTTGATGGCTATTATTCGTTTTTTTCTCTGTCCTTTATTTTCTACCATTTATCTGGGTTTTTTTATTGTAACCCTGTCGTGTTATGTTTTCAGTTTAATGTTATAATTAACACTGCTATTAAAGCGGGAGGTTTGGAATGCCACAAAACCAGGTTCAACCCACTATTTGTTTCATAAATGCCCTGTACCAAGTCAGGAAAATGCCCATTCTTACATTATAGTTCTTTTCTGTGTGTTTTATTTTAGAGTCGTGTCTCTGATGTGTCGTAGTTCTCTTATATTTGAAACGTTTCTCTCAGTATATTTTGTTACCCGGTTTGTTTTTTTCGCTATCGATTAATGAATTTTGAACAGCGGTATACTACTGTTGCCTTTATTAATTGACAAGAAAATGAGAGAGATTTATTATCAAACTGAATACAGACTAATCCTTTCCGATTCCAGAATGATACAGACTGTGAACTAGCAACCAATATTTATAACGAAAATTATTTATGCAACAGCAGAAACAACCCTACCGGTATTCATCTTCTTCAATTCATATTTCATTAACATCAATTCTTCCGATGTCTCAAAGTTAGCCATGTATGCACTATGTCGTAAACATATCGCCTGAAAAATCAGTAAATATTATGTTAGTTGACATTGCATGATAGTTACTTTAAATTACTTTAAGATCATTTGAAAATGTATTGGTAGCTTGTTCCTTAATAAAGTTGTATTGTTATATACGAATCGTTTACAGCAGATTGCATTGAGTGTGTAGGTTATATCTTTGGTTAGCTTGCTTGCTAGCTGAACTTCGAAGTCCTTATGAGGACAGGTAACCTACCTTCCTTTAATAGTAGACTAGTCTGACAGATAACCAATTTATCTGTATGTAGGACTAGGCTACTTCGAAAGGAGGGTAGTATACCTTTCCTAATAATGACTTCACATTTCAGATAGCAAGGAAGCCAACTAAAGATATTACTTTAGCCTACACACTCAATGCAACCGGCTGTACGAAATTTAAAGAATCTTAGACATTTTTTTTTATTGCTTTTAAATAAGTCTGAAAAAAATAATCTTGAAAGGTCTTTTTTATCCATTTCAAAGCAGACAAATATATCTAATATCTGCTCAATCTATAAATTACATTAACATAAAAGAGAAATACTATTTCATTAACAGAAGATGTACAAAATAATTGTACTTACTTCTTTGCGGGAAAAAAATCAGTGTGGTGTCCGTTTAAATGTTTAGTAGTTCCCAAATCATTGAATTTCTTAAAAACAATTGCTTTCGTTTGACACAGACTTCGAAGAATGCATCAACCTAGTCAGTAATTTTGTCCGTTAGCACCCGGAGGCGTCCTTCAGCATGCTAGTCGTAAATATGTGTTTTTATAGACTAAGTAATCTATGATTAATTCATTATAGAAAGGAAATTTCAACAGACTTTAAGTTCCTAGTATTTCTGATATTGATCTTAATATAGGACAAGTAGGGATTGTACGAATGCTTCGCATATTCTGACTAGATAATTTTAACAAAAGATAAACCATTTACACATATCAAGACATTAAGTGTAATATATAGAAGTAAGAAGTAGTGGTATGAGTGCCAATGAGACAACTTTCCATCCAAGTCACAATGTGTAAAAATTAAACCATCATAGGTAAAAATACGACCTTCAAAAATAAGGGTTTGCTCACATCGAATATCAAGCTATAATGGTCCCCAAAACATCTAGTCGAGAACAATTTAAACGAAAAAACAAACGGTCTTTTTTTAAACATAATTACCTGCATGACTGCTATGCACCAACACTATTCCGCATATAGCCACAACATAAATCGATTTGGCAAACATACTGAACGGATGTAATGTCAAACAATAAAGTGATTTTTTTTATAATAATGGTGATCATCATCTTTAACTTGGTATCAACTTTCATTTAACTGATGGAAACATATTTTAACAATCGATCTTATTGGACTGAGTATCACATTCCCGTCTCAAATGTCAGGACTACATGTACCTCGATCGATCTTTATTAATGCGATTCTGAGAATCATCATCAAAATCATCGAACGTAACGTGTGACAAAATATTTAATGTTGCTGTAGTTTTTAATGTTGATTTTAAATAAAAGAGAGAAGGGGTTTGGGGCTTCATTTCTGTTTTCTTAATTTTTTAGCTGGAGTCACACATTTCTGATTTTTGCTGCCGTCCTTGACAGAACCATTCCCAATTAAAATTTGTCAAAAGGCTGACTAAAATACTATGGAAATTCAAACTTGATTTAGAATCTGTAAAAATATTGATTGAATCACGAAATCAATCAGATAATGTTCAGGAAGCGTTTCCAACCGAATTTGTTCCATTTTCCCGTTTTCAATCCAATTCTTATCCGATTTGTATCTTTCTCATGGTACACAACGACCGAATATGTCCTGGCAGCGTCCCGATTCTACCGAATGTGATCCGACAAAGATCAGACAATGAACCGATACTGACGGATGATACCCGATAGAAAAATGTCGACAAATTTGGTATGATAAGGTACAGTCGGAATGCAATCCTATCACAGTTTGCTGTACTGCATTGCTTTTTCTGGACTCCGTCGTATTGTTATCTGTAATTGTTGGCAGAAAAACAGCAATGATAAATTTCTCACGATCATGTACGTTCCAGAGTACAACGTCCAGAAAATACATTATATTGTTACAATTTTTAATCCGATATATCAGAAGCTGTCACAACATAATCACGGTATTCAGACTAGACACGATCAGCTGACTTTCCCCAAATGTTGCAGGATGCACCTTACTGTCGAGGATGCCTAGCCGACCTCTCCAGGCTATTCTCGATCCATACAAAATTTGTAACGAACGAAGACGACTTCTTTAAGACATGTTAGGACATTTCAGATCAATGAGGATAGTAATCCGACTTTTTAACTTTTCGTATCTTAGCGCTGTCAGATCTGAAACGGGAGTCATAATCAGCACTGTATGAACACCGCATTATTTCATTTGTCTCTATTCGTTATATTTTTCAAATTCAAATTGGTTTCAGAATATTATGAAAGAACTTCAAGGTAGAATTTTGAGCAGTGATAGAATGTAGTTAAAAATTCCTAAAAGTCTATCATCATCCTTTTGGACCAGGAAATACTACCGTGCCAGCTTTAATGAGAAAAAAGCCAATGCTGACACATGTGGATTGCAAAAGAAATCGCCAGCATTTACCTGTGACATGCTAGCCATATCTTACGGAAAATTACCTCTACATTTTATCTGAGAAACAATTGAATTCACTTGATAACATTTTCATTATTTCTTTAAACAAGTTTTGATACGGATTTTTAAAATCTTTTCCATCTTATTTGTGAACTTATAGTATATATATTCCCTGTACAAAACTGTCATTTAGAATTCAAACTTGATAACTTGTATTCATAATGATTATATACGATGGATTACTTTTTGTCTTTATTAGGAGAGACAGTAATCAATTCATACAAAGTGCGCTAATATTTTTAATCATTTAAGCTGAATGTATTTGTATATCGAATCGGCTGAAACAAAGAAACACTGCATGTGGGTAACCAGCTTAATTATTTGTTTACTGTTTCCCCGTTTATTGCAAAATTTATGGGTTCAACTGACGGCAACAATATCCGGACGACTTAACTTTCGTTTTTCTCAAAAAATATCCCAAACGGAAAAAGCATATGAGAGGATAACACATGCGACTATAAATGCTACCTTTAGGACACAGGGGCATGATGATTAATTTATTGTGGAAGGAAAATAAGCGACACACAAAATAAGGTCTTCTCATTTAATATCATAGATATTTGATTTGGTTCTCGTCTTGAACATGTTGGATATACTTGAAATATGTGTAACGATTTAGACACTCACGACAATTTGTTAAACCAATATCAATATGAAATTTTGAAATTAGACATTTTAAAGAACAGGTTAAATTAATGTTATTAATTAGGAAAAAATTGGGAAAGTCATATTTGTAGTTCATTCTTAATGACTGTAATATTTTTCTGTCTATGTCTAGCAGGTTTTTTTTAAGTGTGCACTACATATTGTTGTGGTTATTTTGAATGGACAGAAACAAATATTACATTCCGTTCTTATGATTTAATTTTAGATTCAATTTTAAACCGGCGTAAATCATGAAAAAACGTTGATGACGTCACGGTCACATGACAATATTATATCTATGAGATGATAAACAAAACACTGTCAGCCAGTAAGAACATAGTACGTTACATCTAAAAATAAATTATATTGTTATAGACAAAAGAAGAAGCAGAACCACAACTTTGTATGAACAAGATGTTGAAAAGGAATGATATTATATACGAAATTCCTCCGGGGAAACATGTCGAGGCAGAAATAAAATTTAAAACAAACAACAACTATCCCATATTTTTTCTAATAATTTAAGAATTGTTCCAGTGCCGTATACAACGCTTTGAACACAGGTGGAGCTGAAAAGATAGCATCGTTCCCCATGTATCCTATTTAACACCAGCAAACCTGAAGGAATATGCAGAGAAACCACAGAAAGCTACAAGATATAAAAAAGCTTTAAATCAAAGTAAAATGAACCCCGCTGATGTTATGGCAAAACATCCGTATATGACATCGTTTCATTATAAAATAAACAACAAAAAAAACAAAGTACAATTGTTTGTACGGAATGTCCTTTTTTCTGTCTCGAATACTGCCTCCCTATCGAAGATTCTCATAATATCCTTATTTTGAAGTTCCGGAACATCCGCTGGTTTATCTTTAATTCTACGTCAGATGACGTTATGTTATTTCCAAATCAATCACCTTAAGTAAGTAAGTCACTTTGACCTTCCAATTATATATCCTTAACAAGTAATAGGTTTATTGATATTTCCTCTTTTAATTTTATATTAGTGATGAGATGTGTGTATACATTTTAATTTACACGACCAATTAGGAACTAATTGGTTATAAAACTTTGTTTTTAATTTCATGTACAAAACGAAAAGAATAAAAAATGATAGTAGTAGTAGTATAAGTAGTATCAGTAGAAGTAGTAGTAGTAGTAGTAGTAGTAGTAGTAGTAGTAGTAGTAGTAGTAGTAGTTTGTTGTTTGTTGCTGTCATTCAGTAGTTGTTGTTTGTTGCTGTCATTCAGTAGTTGTTGTTTGTTGCTGTCATTCAGTAGTTGCAGTTTGTTGCTGTATATTATATTTGGTTTTCATCTTGTGTTTTGTTTATTAATCAGGCCGTTATTTTTCATATTTGAATTGGTTTACATTGGTAATTTATGGTCTTTTATAGCTGACAATTCTATATTGAAGGCTGTATGGTGACCTATTATTGTAAACTTCTATGTATTTTGTCTCTGTTGGAGAGTGATCTGATTGGCAATCATAACACATAATATGCTCATTTTAAAATTGAACATACCCCCTTAACATTAATGTGTACTAGCGACATCTTTTAAAAACATTCTTTGGCGTAATTGAAATATGTATGATCAAGTTGATTATAAATGATGTTGTTTTGTTTTGGGTTACATAAATTCCGTCATAGATAATTAGTAGTGTTTTACCATCCAACAAGTCCAAATTCAGTTTGTATTTTTAAAAATAAATCGTTAATAACCATTTTTTTTTTTAAAGTATTCTCACTTAATCCTAATCTTAATCAATAAATATTTCTTAGTAACGCTATAGATACTTCTTATAAAATTATTGGAAAAATAGTTCTAGCTACCCGAACCAAATGCATTTTTTAAATCTCTCTTGATGAAAATAATGAGATTTGATTACTAATGAGAAAAAAAAACCTATTGAAACCAAACAATTAAAAAGTGGAAATGCTGAGTTGCACAATTGCACACAGTTCAACAACATGACACTTTCTGCGGACGGACAGTGGTTTATCATACGTTAAGAAAATAAGATAAAAACTTACTGTGGTAGCCATACAAATTATTCATTTTACTTGTGTTACCCAAATTTTTGATTTTTAGTTAAAATTCCGGCCGCCATTTTAGATTGATGGATGACAACTAATGGAAAATACATATGATTTAGATGCATTTTATTAGCTAAGTAGTTTTGGAAGAGGTGAATAACAAAACATCAAGCATACAGCATACCGAACACAACGGGAATCAACGTAAATACAAACATATTTTTATAAAGTACTGCTGTGTCTATTTTTGTCTTGTATTATTTTGTAGCAGGCGATACATGCAATTAACGTATGTACGTTTGTAAGTTTATTTCATGAGTGGTCGTTTTATCTATATTGCAGTTTGGGATATAGCTACTGAACAAGTTAAGTGGGTAATATTTCGTTTTGAAAAATATCAAATAAAACAATTATTTTAATGTTATGCAATTACATTGTGTATTCATTGGAAAAGCGAAGCATATCAATTTCTAACATAATGAGAAAAAAGAAGAGAGTTAGTACTGCATATAAAGACAACTTATAACATGTTTTCCCCGCTAATATCAACTGTTTTTCAATTCGTTTTATACTTTGACTGGGTTGGTGATAGATAGTGACTAGTTATTTTATCAACGTAATATAAATTTGCCAAACAAAAGGAAGCAACTATCTACGTCAAAGGGGTTCAATAACTGAGCTTGTAAGTGTATTGCTTAATATGTACTTTCGGTTCATTTTAAAAGAAATGGCACACAGAAGTTCTATCAAAATGGTTATTTTATTAGCGGACTTGTTCTTTTACTGTTATGAATCCCATTCCATGGTCAAACTCAGAAAAGAAGTGTCTAAATTTCATTAAATGGAAACTTACGGTTAGTTTAAAGACATTTGGTCGTATAAAGATCAAGATCTCTCTAAATAAGCTACTAAAATTTTAGGACGATGTCAACGTCTTACGGATTTTATTTATCAAAACTCATTCGCTATACTCACGTCTGTAGTGATGTGTTGGATTTCAAATTACTTTAAACCTTTACTAAATTCGTCCATAGATACAAAGATTTGGTCTGCAAGTTTGGTGACACATGAGGAAAACTATTTCCAAACGGAATATCACATCCTTAACTTTACAGTAATGTGGTAAACCTAGCCTGAAATTGTATATACGATCCGGTAACTATATATATCAATCCTTTAAATAAACTTATTTTCAAAGGTTACCTATTCAGCATACTTAGTGTTACATATATATATATATACTTTCACGGTTCTACAATCTATCGACACCTATAGGTCAACAGTGCACAATGTTATGGTTTTCTTTGACTGTAAAGGACGTCTTTTCACTAGATCTATTGGATGTTAGACGTGTACTAATTTATATTTTAGTCTCATATATATTTTTGTTAGTTGCTTTTGGCTTTGAATTAGCTAGCAGTAACTGTGCGTACTCTCAGATCTGTACATAGTGATTTTTTGTAGTCGAAATGTATAAGTGCCCGTGTTCGTCAACTGTGTGTTTCTTAAATGTTTATTTTTATTTGTACGTATCTGATGAGTTAAGTTTTTTTTATAGTTTGGTCTGATGTTGTGCATTTATATAACTTGCAATAGCTTGTAGCTCTGTGATTGTTGTTGATTCGTGTTTGTCATATTTGTTTTGTTATAAATTAGGCTGTTCGTTTTCTCAATTGATCTGTTTCATATTTTCATGTGGGGAGATTTATAGCCGACCATGTTGTATTGGGATTTCTTATTGTTGCATACTGTATGGTTGACATCTCCATCATTTTTATATATGAATGAACCAGTAATGTCAAAAAAGAAAAATGGACTAAACAAGTATTTTATTTATGAACCCATGCATTGGCAGCAGCAGTACTAAATCTGCTTTGAATGGGACAGCCTCAATAACTCTCGTCCGGTTACCTCACTAGTTTTCACAAATGTTATACAACGTCCGAGCAAAGATCGATGCTCAACAACTCGGCAATAGCAATAGCATATCAGAGTCGGCTTTTTGAAAAAAAGTATATGTTCTCGAGTCATAAAGTTTTAAGTAAATAGAGTTTGAACAGCCAGTAAATTTGAAGGAAAAAAGGGAATAGGCCAAAGAGACAACAACCCGACCACACAGCAGATTACAACTGACGGTCACCAATTGGTCGTCAACATATTGAGAAAATTCTGCACCCGTTGGCGAGCTTCAACTGGTCGCTAAATAGAAACATGTAGTAGTTCAGTGAAATGGACGTCATACTATACTCTAAAACATTTAAATGAACTTAAAAAAGCAAAAACATGTAGTAGTTCAGTGAAATGGACGTCATACTATACTCTAAAACATTTAAATGAACTTAAAAAAGCAAAAAAAAAACCACAAACATACAAGAATAACAATGGCCAGATACTCCTAATTATAACAGCTGATTGCATTGAGTGTTTAGGTAAAGGAAATATCTTTGGTTAGCTTGCTCCACGTTTCAGCTTGCTCCACGTTTCAGCTTGCTAGCAAGCTAACGAAAGATGTTACCTTCATCTACACATGTAATGTATACTTTTTTCAGGTATGAAGATATATATATGTGGGACGAAGATGATGAACATGTAGGATATGGAGCCATAGTTTTGAGTAATGATATAACTCGGATCAGCTGGTGGCCCAATGAAGTGAAAGAAATGATTCCAAATCAATTTTGGGTAAGTTTAATGTCAGAGTTGTACCGCAACCTTTGACTTGTTTACCCATTATTTCTGTTTAACACATTATTGTCAATATATATAGCTAGCTACATGTATAAAAAAAATCACAGGAAATGCCTGTACCAAATCAGGAATATTACAGTTGTTCACATTCGTAACATGTGTTTGAGCGTTTGATTTTGCCATTTTGCATAGGACTAGCCGATTGAATTTCCATTAGAGTTCGGTATGTTTCATATTGTGTAAATTCACATTGCGATAAGACGTGTCACGGTACTTGTCTATCCCAAATTCATGTATTTGGTTTTGATGTTATATATATATGTTATATTTGTTATTCTCGTGGGATTTTGTCTATGTGTGTTACATTTGTTTAGTGTTATGCCGTTGTTCTCCTCTTATATTTAATGCGTTTCCTTCGGTTTTAGTTTGTTACCCCGATTTTGTTTTTTGTCCATGTATTTATGAGTTTTGAACAGCGGTATACTACTGTTGCCTTTATTAATATTCTATTTTTTTTTCAATTGCCAATCACACCATATCTTCTTATTGTTATATATACCCTACCCTTTATAAACAAAACACTATGAACTATTCAAGACAACTTTCTTGTTAAAACGTAAATAACTGCTATACATTTGCTAAAACAGTTTCATAACATAAAATTAACAAGACATACAATGTATCTCAATGACCTTTATTTTCAATAATTGTAACGTTATTTTATTAACGAAATGTGATCACTATATGAATTGTAAGCGTCTTTTGATATGAGTTTCTTTTTTTTCTTTCCATTTTCCATTTGATATCTGTTTCAATGGATGTAATTATGGCGGGATGACCGTTATTTTTCAATACGTTTGTGTGTTTATATACTCTTTGGTTTCTATAACGCGTATTAAAAATAAATTTCGGAAATGCATTATTTCTAAGATTTATATAAAAAGTGAAATACCAAATATACCAACTATCATATTTCTAACAGGGAACATACATTCTTACGTAGAAAATGGTGAATTAAACCTTGTTTTATGTTATAAAAACCATGACAAAATTGATATTGTTTTCTTTAATTTGAATAGAAATCTTTTATAATATGTTATGATGCAATGATAAAATTGAACTCGGAATGATTTATGTTGAAATAACAGCATCAAATTAAAAGAAGAAGAAAAATATCTTAAAAACAAATATGCTGTTACATTGTTTTTATACATAGGGACCAGTTGAAGCAGAAACATCAAATTCGTACGCACAAGATGTGAAATGGGAAGGAAAACCAGCTGATTTCATATACGAAAGAAATGTTATAAATATTAAGTCTATATAAAAAAGACGATATGGTATATTTGTAAATGAGACAACTCTTTACAAGTGCTCCAATGACACAGAAATAAACAACTTTAGGTCATCATACGGCCTTCAGCAATGAGCAAAGCCCGTACCGCAGACGCGGGTATAAAAGGCCCCGATAAGACACATGCAAATCAATTTAAACGAAAGAACTAACAGGCTTGTTTATGAACAAAAATAAACGATAAACACATATGTAGGACTCTAAAGTGCGATGGGGACGCTAAAGTGCGATGGACACGCTAAAGTGCAATGGTATACGCTAAAGTGCGATGCTTCCATACGCTAAAGTGCGATGGTCCTTGAAAGTAAAGACGTAAGAAATGTAGTTGGATTATGACGTTAACAGTCGTTTATACAAACTAAAAATGAACACGCCGGAAAAACTACAGACATTTGATTAACAACTTTTAAACCAAATGTCAATGACTTAATTAATTTAAACCAAAACGTGCTTTGTTGGCTAAAGCAAAGGTGTTTTATTTTGGAGGCTTGAAGAAGAACTTGTATCCTGCTGTCGACCGTTGAATATAGTCCCTGTCGATACAAGTGTATTTGCATAGATATCCTGTATCCTGCTTTTATTGGAAGCGAACGGATGCATTTAAATCATTGTTTTTGTTGCAGTTTATTGTGCAGTCTCCGTTAATATGTTGTCGCTCTAATTGAAAAGCAACGTCGGCAAAATAAAGGGACATGTTTTCATGCGTAAATTATAAATTGTCGGCTAAAACATTAGCATGCACATTGTAGGATAATATAACATGGATGTGTAGTCGCTACAAAAAAGGAGTAAATTAAGCTCGGCAAACATCGCCTTTCTCTCTCATTTAAATTAAACAAATAAATGTTACATATTCCCATAATCATTACATTTTGTATCTTTAATTTATAAGGACGATTGTAAGGGGAGGTGTTCCAATAAGTGATAGACTACGCGTGAACAACAATCTACACCAATTATCACAATATTTGTAAATACGCCCAAATTGTAAAAAAAAACATTGACTTATATACAAGAAATATAGTATTCTGTGCCACCTAAATCACATTTTTAGCAATTATTACGTGGTCGGTCGTTTAGAATAATTCACTTTAAACTGTTGTTAAATTATAATGCCTTTCGCATATGGCACATTATAATACTAGATTATACAAAAGAACTATTTTTACATTGAGTGTTCTTTAACGTTTTTTATAAAGCCCTAGAATCTTACCCTATTGGTCCATCGAACTTTAGCGTGATATACCATCGTACTTTAGCGAACAAACGACCATTGCACTTTAGCGTGAGACACCATCGTACTTTAGCGTAGACCATCGCACTTTAGCGTGACCATCGCACTTTAGAGTACCATCGCACTTTAGAGTCCTACACATATATAGTTATCAAAGGTACCAGGATTATAATTTTTTACGCCAGACGCATCAACAAATGAAAAGCACTAAATTACAGGCTACTGACTTTGGACAGGCCCATACATAAAGAATGAGGCGAGGTTAAACATGTTAGCGGGATCCCAATCCTACTCATAACCTAGTATTGTTTCCGAATCCTATATTCTTGCAACATAGCAATGATTGTATTCAAAATATCAAGGGGGTAATCTACGTCATCACGCAGGGTGTCGGCGATTGGAAATTGGACCAACATCTTGTCGCTTCAAGGTAAGAATTTTACTTATTATGCCAGTTATATGAGGGTTATGATTATACAAAATAGTCCACCAAAGACTGTATAAAGTAGGAAAATAAATGAGCCATCGCTCAATAGTATTGGTTATCTTAATTTTGACGTAGATCCCTCCTTTGAATTAAGTTTAAACACAAGTAATAAAAAAAACAAAGAGAAGCTACATGTTTGATATGATATATTCCATTATTTGTTTTGTACTCCTTCTATGAGAAAACAAACCAAGTGTGCAATTCTGTCTACAATTGTTGATGTATAGTAAAAAGTGTAGCAATTTTAATTTGATATATTTGTGACCATATATGGCAAAAGTATTTCAAAGGCATCATTTTCCAAGTATTTTCGAAAACAAAATTCCACTTATTCTGAACATCCATATTTGTAACAATGAAGTTAGTTGTTATTATATATACAGATTGTATACTATTCACTTAACATTCAATAGCCGATGATTTTACAACAGGTCTTTGCTATTTAATTTTTTGATATAACTAATGCGGAGGCTTAATGGATAGTATTTATTTCTGACAATTTATAAAATAATTAAAATAAATATATATGTAATTATGGGAGACACTTTCTCTATCTTTTCAATATAAAATGTAAATTAGAAAAAAATACGTGTCAAAATTGCGAATGCAAAAGGGGAATTGGTCAAAGAGAAACGATCTCTTCCAAAGAGCAGATAGCAGCCGAAGGCTATCAATGAAATGATTTGAAGGATATGCTTTTCCGACAAATAGAGATGATAGCAAATAGTTTTTAGCATGAACCATTTCAAAACATTGGTAACGACGAAACAAATATGTGGATTGCAATTATCACCTCTATTATTACCAGCGTTATATTTTTATTAACTTAATCTTCGCATACAGATTTTATTCTAGATTAAACATATTGATAATATATTTTGAATATTGATATTTATTTGTTTGTCCTTTTTCATAACCGAAACGTATGTTTATTTGCAACCAAAACTAGTGTTTTTGTTTGTTTTTTTGTTATTGATTTGTATGTTAACTTGCCACGTATCCTTAAAAGATTGTGGCCTCTTATAACTGACTATGCATTATTTATTTTGTTCATTTTGAAGCCAATCTGTGATTTATCATTTCTAACGTCAACTTCATTTTGGATTTTAGGTATACCGTTCGTGTGAGTGGTGGAAATGTCATTTATGCAGAAACTTTGGTAAATTTAATTAGTAGTGATCGTATTATTCGTTTGACTAGTTTTTCTATTTTAAATTTATCAAAAACGGCTTGTTCTTCTCTAGTAATAGCTATTCAATCATTAACTTTATAAACACAAATGAAACAGTCTTACGCGGTTTTGCGCTATAAATAGAACAAAACATAAATCTATTTTAAGCATCATTTCAATAACACTAAATATTTTCCGAAAATGCAAACATATTTACTTTACTTTCAATTTACAAGGAGTGTTTGGGTAAATTTTGGAAATTATTGTTCAATTAGGAACATATATCCCTTAAACAGATGTCTGATTTTTTTCACGTTTTTTGTTTGTTTTTGCTCTTCAAATTTTCAATACGATTTTGATTTTCAAAATATTTGGCCTAGATAATCAATCGACATATTTGTTGAAATGCTCATCTGATTCAGTGAAATTGGTTCCTTGTTTATTATTACTAGCACTAATGTCATCTACCAAGTGTCCAGTACTTCATTACATGAAAAAGAATACAGAAATTGTGCTATTGATATTTTCGGTTTCCCATTAACATTATGTGTTATAAAAATACTTCAATATGTTCATATCCCACGCATAAAACTAAAAATAGTGCATCAATTCATCGAACATAATATTATCAAAGAAGCAAATTAGCTTAATATATTCTGAAAAACACAAACACATTTTTGCGATAAATGCTTTAAATTTTGTTTCACAGATGCTTTGTATGTGTAACAAAAAAGTTATATCTTCCTGTTTATATTAAAAAAAAGTAAAATCACAAAAATACTGAACTCCGACGAATATTCAAAACGGAAAGTCCCCAATCAAATGGCAAAATCAAACGACAAAACACATCAAAGGAATGGACAACAACCGTCATATTCCCGACTTGGTACAGACATTTTCAAATGTAGAAAATGGTGGATTGAACCTGGTCATTAAGCGCAAAATCTCTCAAGATTGTATATTCATATAAAATACCAAAGAGGAACAAAAGATACTAAATTTAAAGAGATATTTATAGATTACCTTGGATTCATTTTTTTACCTTGAATACCAATTTTCGAGGATTTCGTGGGTACAGGTCACCCACTAATTTAAATGTTCAACGAATTACATATTTTTCATAGGCTTGTAAGCAGACTTTGGCAGAACCATGCAGTTGAATATCCACGAAAGTGTAAGTTTTGGTCAATCCACGAAAATTTGTACCCATGGAAATAAATGAATTCACATTATCGTTGATCATCTCAACAAGAAAAATTTCACGCTTGAGGCGGTACGGCAAAAGTAAGAAAAACAATCGAATTTGGATGAACAATGATAATCTTTTTATTGCTATTTTACCTATGACAACTTTGTTAATTCCATTGTCAACGTGAGTCTTTGGTTTCTGCGATATATTTCATATCACTAGACTCTGTTAAGAAAACAAATTATCAGTCAGCAAGATCAACAGAATTTTCGTAAAATATCGATAATTAAACTTATAATTCGCAAATAAACGTACAACGCCGTTGCAAAAAAAGAAAAAGGCAAAATGACAAACAACAGGACACAAAACACATTAGAAAAATAAAGACCAAGCAATACGAACCCCATCAAAATCAAGTGCTCCGGAAGGTTAAACAGATATAACTCCACAGGTTTGAACTTAACTATTATGCATTTGTTTGACAATTACTCTGCAATTGAAAGAATATTGCATAACTTTTAAAGTATTTACCGATTTCTAATCTTATACTACTAGTATATATGGGGTTGAGTTGAACCTCTTTTCATATTTATAATTGATAAAAGATATTTATATATATGTTTAATAGATAGGTTTTCGAAGAAGAGGTTAAGCAGATAATAGCTGATGAAGTCGAATATCTAAAAAAAAATAAAAAGAACCATTGTAAGCCATATCTTCAAGAAAAAAAAATGTCTTCTGTTTTTCTGAGAAGCAATTGAATAAACATAATAAATGATTGTATCTTTTGTTTACTTTTAATGAATTTGGCTGTTTCGAAAAGCAGTTTTTTCGTGTAATTTGTGACTTTTGTAGTTTCACTTTCGATTTTACATGCTTGTACAACATGTACAACACCAATTGGAAAAGCGGTTTCACACATTCTTCACAACAGTAATCGTGAGTATTTCAATAAATATATAACTGCAGGTAATGAAACATTTTACTGTTATATAATTATATAATATATAGTGTAAGCAAATTTTGATAATACGGTTCCACGATATTTTCCAAAAATGTTTTCAAAAATTGCGTAATATATTTATTGTATAGAAAACTTTATTCATATTACGAATTAAAGTTTAAAGTTTGTTTAAAGCGCTTTAGACATATCTTATAATAATGATTATATCAAGGAAGCAAAATGTTTTCGTCCTGAACATTGTAGTTTCACTTTCATTAATATATTTTATCATTAATTGTATACTATTCTGAGATCCGTTAACTTCCTTCACATTCTTTATTATGTAAGTATTCTAATAGCTTAATAAAAATGACAATTGAATGTTATTATATCGTTAATTGTTATTTTCGATATAGAAATATTCTTTATATAGCTAAATGAGAATTTTTCAATATTCGTTTTCAAACTTGTTAAATGTTTGCAGAAATTGTACTTTATTTTCATTTTGTAGAAATCTTCATTTCATTTTCAAAATTAATTATTTGTATCAGTTATCTTGTAGATTTTTATTAAAAAGATTTACTTGTTTATGACGAAGTGTTCAGCTTCTCAAAGCCTAAAATTTTTATTTCAAGATACTGAACGCATTTAACTATAAAATTGAAGAGATCCATATATTAGATGAAAAACAATTTTTAAGTCGATTTTTATCATATGTCAAAGCAATTTTAAGGATGCGATTAAAAAAAACGATTGTCCATAAATATTGTGATTAATCATCGTAAACCTTTGTTAATCAGTTAGTTTTATAATGTATAATAAGCTTCGGAGACATTTTGTAACATTACAAATACAAGTATATGAATAAGTTTCCCAAATTACGGTTTACGATACAGAATTTAACTGTAATGATTCCCGGTAAACATAGCTAGTGAATTTCTGTAAATAATTATTTCAAAGAAGCTGTTTATTTCACGAAAATGCAAACTTATAAACTGATTCGCTATTTTTAAGTTCTGGAAATGTGAAGTTTCTACCGTTATATTTTTGATTAGCACATTTCTTAAAGATATGGAATTTTAATGAAAAAATATATGTATTTGGTTTAATGCCTACCTTTAGTACTATTATAAACATATTTTTAATTTTAGTTTCTTGAGTATAATTCGGAGTTTAGTATGACGTCCATTATCACTCAACTAGTATGCATATTTGTTTGGGGGTAAGCTGGAGGACACTTCCGGGTGCGGGAGTCTCTCGCTATATTGAAGACCCATTGGTGACCTTCGGCTGTTGCCTGCTCTATGGTCGGGTTTTTGTCGCTTTGCAACATTCCCCATTTCCATTCTCAATTTTATGTATAATATCAAAATATAAACAAGATTTCAAAACATTGAATTTTCATGACAATGGATTACAAACACAGTATTTGATAATAACCGTACTAAATTTGATAATTACGAAAATGAACTTAAGCAAAAGAAACACCAAATTTTAATAGACTTAAAACTAGTATTTATTACAAAAGGGATAAATGCAATTTTCCAGTTGTCAACCGCCTATTTTCAGCATTCGCATGCAACGCTCCGTTGTATAATGTTTGCAAATCTAAATTAATACGAATTAATTCGTATTCGATGATGTTTTTGACAAGTAAAGAGTGGTGGGTTTGGGATTACGACGAATGGAACAAACTCTTTTTTATTGATGATGTGTTAATTTGTTTACTTTTTTACATAAATTTGCAATAGCATTAACATAAAGCAATCAAGTTTTGTGAGGAAGAACCAAGTTATATGAACGAACGATTCATGAGTTTATGTCAAACAAGAGCTAATTTTATTTCAGCTAAATTATAATGGGCGAGAATTCATCGAAGATATACATATGGACGGAGGGAGGAGGAAATGTAGGACATGGATCGATGACCTTAAGCGATGGAACCCATATCAGCTGGTGGCCAAAGGAAGAGAAAGCGAAATCTGCCAACCAGAGATGGGTTAGTTTAATTTCAAAATTATTAAACTTTCAAGTGTTTTGTTTGGTTTTAACTGCTCTGAGATGCTTGTATAGGTTTTGGCCTCGATAATAACGGAGGAGACAATGATTGGCGAAATGTGTATCTGGTGCTGTAAATTTAGTCTATGCTATTTCTACTACATCATGTTCAAGTTCGACATTTTTGGATGACTGTTAGTAACCATGGTATCAACTGTTGTGTTATTGAACTTGAAGAACAAATAACAACATCATTACCAACTGAAACAAAAATCATTTGACGCAATATGCGTCAGAAACTAAGGTTCACGCAAAACAAGCATGTCGAACCCAATCCGAAACTAGAAAGGGTGGTGGTTTTGTGTTTCGTGTGCGATCGGCGGTTGCACAGACAATGATTATAACAATAAAACGTATAATATTAAATGTCTGCTACAAATGTGTGATTATAAATCATTTAAGAGTTCTAAGTCGCCATTTTCTTATGTACCTTTCCTTAGAAAACTGTGAACGTTTTTAATTCGAGCGTCGCTGATTAGTCATTTGTAGACAACACGGAAGTCTGGCGTAAACAACTTAATTCTGATTGATATGATAAGTTTATCAATAATACACTGTTAAATATTTACTTTGGTCATTAGAGATAACATTTATTTGGTGTCTGATCGTGCACCTCAGACGATGAGATATCGCCTGCAACAACCAAAATGACAATAAAAATAAAGAACCACAAAACAACCTAACGATTCTCAGTGAGTTTCTGTTATAAATGCAAACAATAACAAACATTTTCCAGACAAGAATCATAACTTCAATTCATATTGGAAAAAACCAACTTGAACTTTAAGATCTCGTTTTTTTGTACATTTGTTTTATAGACATCCGTGGAAGCTGAACCAGCAACTTCGTATGAAGAGGACGAGGAATGGGAAGGAAAACCAGCTGATTTCATATACGAAATTCCTTCCGGAAAACTTGACGAGGCAGCTATTAGAACCTGGTGGAATGAGTTCAAAACAACCAACAACTATCATATTGCTTTTAAGAATTGTTGCAGTGCCGTCTATAGCGCCTTGAAGAAAGGTGGAGCTGAAAAGATAGCATGGTTCCCAATGTCACTTATTTCAACACCAGCAAACCTGAAGGATTATGCTGAGAAACTACAGAAAGCAACAAGATAACATTATAAACAAGTGACAAAGAACATTACATGCTGATTTTTTATATTACTAAAAGTCAGCATATGATATAATTTTATCACACACGTGTTTGTTGTAATCTTGCATAAATTCCCTTTAAAGTATTTCAAAAATTGCTAGCGTAATTAAGAAAATGACATGATTAGTATCATTCAAATACATAATACACAGAACAGCTTTGTTATACTCAATGCTCAATCGCTTGTTTGTCCCTTTGTTGAGGATTACTGTATACATATTTCTAATTTGACAGCAGGACCCTATCTTTCTTCTACGCCAACCTTATTCCTTTCCTAAATCGATTTTTTTTGTATCTGATGTCCAAAGTTTTTATTTTAAGCGCAAGAAAAAAAGAATCTTCAAAAGCAATTTTATTAATTATACTGTTATTACCAAAGACATCTAATAGATCTGTATTGAAATATTCTTTAAATAATTTCCATTGTTTACCATTTAATCTTTTGGAAAGATATAATAAATATGTGATATAAATGGCAAATATTTCAAAAACTATTGATGAGACATAAGCGAACATAATCAATTCTTACTAATAAGTGGACTGGAAAGAAGACTTGGACCCTCAGATTCTTTGAATTATATTCAACTGTTGAACCATTTGGGACTAGAACCCTTAGAAATTCTCAATTTGGTATTCAAATATTGCCCCAAAGGGTTCAGATGAGAATCCTAGTAGCTGATTCGTATAGATTTTAAAAAAAACCACAACAGTGTATTAAAATTGTCAAAATTGCTCAAACTACCTGTTTGTTAACACAAATAATTCTTGTTAACATAAACTCACTATTTACAGTTAAATCAACATTTTGATTTTGTCCCCAATCAAACGAATGGATAACAACTGTCATATTCCCTGGTACTGGTATTTTCTTATGTAGGAAATATAGGATTGAACCTGGTTTTAAAGCTAGGTTACCCTATCACTTGTATGATAGTCGCATCAAGTTCCTTTATATTGACAACGAAAAGAACATTGATATCAGCTGAATTATATGTAACTGGAAATAACCTTAACATTATACCTGGCCCTTTTTCATAATTTAGCAAGAACCAAACGAGGGACACAAGATAACAGAGGAACATTCAAACTTATAAATCGAAAATAAACTGACAACGCCTTGCAAAAAATGAAAGAAGACAAACAGACATACAATAGAACACATGACACAACATAGAAAACTAAAGAATAAGCAACACGAACCCAACCAAAAATTAAAGGTGATAGTAGATACATGCAGATTTGTTTTAAATACGCTATGATTTGAAATTACATCCTGTATCGATGCTGAACAATAGTGTGTCTTCCTCCATGCATTATTCTATGCTGTCCTTGATTTGTATTAAAGTTTTTTATTTGTAGTTTTTTTTGGCAAAAAGTAGTCAATAATTGAAAACATTCTTAATGTCAAATACATCAACAGTTCTCTGTTTCATATGCCTTTCTCTTCTATTGTGTTTATTCATGAAGCCGACCACATAATATAGTGTGTTGTCAAGACATGTATGTAAATGAAGTCCATGTGATGTTACCATGTCGGCGCTTGAAGTAAACCTTGCAACGAGTTTGTCTATTAGCCATGCTTTATTTTATTCGATGAACCATACAGGATTGATCGACACAACACGTATGGGATGTGAATATGGTTGATATTTCCAAAGATTCAATGGCACACTTCTGAATAATAACATGATACATTATTTCCTATCAATCTACATTACACAAGAACAAAACAACCCAATTAAGAACATAGCTTCAGAACTGACATTTTGCATGTATGTAGAACCCCCAAATTGGATTGTTCATATTTTTTAGTAGGGGCCGTCTATATCCGACTATAATGTATTTGGTTTTTGAAGACAAATGATTGAACGATTTTGAGTTCATTAGTACAATGAAATTTCTAGAAAATTTTCCCGATTTTTTTTTTTTTATTGATACTGATTTTCTACTGTTATTGAGGACTTCGTTCCCATATCAAACGAGTTAACATTGGTAGTAACAGCATGTCGTGTTCTTCCGATGGACGTATGCATCACATGTAGATGACCGACTCCCTTTCTTATATCTTTCGACAAATGCACTACCTATTTTAAAAACAAATATATGTTGCACTTATCGTATATACAGAAAAAACTTTGACATCTTACATTGTTCACTGTGTACTATAATCTATCAACATATTTACTTTTGAGATATGTTTGCCTGTTTTTGACATTGATGTCAATATGAATTGTAACCTTTCATGTGCATTCGAAATTAAATGCGAATCTAAATTTTATATTGTATAAGTACAACATAATAAAATATTTAATGGTTTGCTTCTATCTGCTCTTGTTAAAAGCTGGACGTATACCTATATAGATAAAGAATACTTTACCCGAAGATAGGGGAAAATAAACAACAATTATCATGTTGTTCGATATAAGTTTATTTCCATTGTATTTCATTGGCGATACTTTGATCTTTTTAAAAAAACTTTCTGGTCAACAGTTTTCATAATTGAATTCTGATTTAAAACCCATAGCATTTGCGATATAAGGGTTCGGGTACTAAATTATGCAGTGTTGCAATAATGAATTTATGATGATATGTATATTTAAAGTAGGAAAATCGATACAGTATATCTACAATTATATAATTCGACATGAAGATTCATATGTTCAGTTTTCCTCTTTTCTGCCAGGCTCCATCGACACTCACAATCAATGCATCACTGTCAGATTTTCTGAAAAAAACAAAATAAAGATAGAAACTAGAGCTCTAATAGAAACATCCAGTTTTACCGTTTTCTCGCTTAATATGATTCGTCTCAACTTAAAGAATTCTAACATAATGCAAAATAATGTATGGCCTACATGTACTACTACCCTTGTATTTGATTATCTCCCTTATACCATTTAGAATTGACAGGGTTTATCTTGGTTCATTAACATTTATATTGGTTACTTTTTTGCATGCATTACCTGAAAGACTGGTTCCTATTAATTCAGCAATTAAGATTTTTTTAAACCACTTTTTTATAGTTCAGATTTCTCAATGAAAAAGGGGGACTCCTATTCCATTTGACAAATTCTGGTTTTGTCCGGTAGAAACTTTTTTTTAAATGACAGGCATGCCTTACCTTTCTTTTAGAGAGGGTAGATTTTTTTCAAGGGCAATAATAGTGTTTGAAATCACACACAGAATATAACGTTACTATAAAAGAGGGACGAAAGATACCAAAGGGACAGTCAAACTCATAAATCTAAAACAAACTGACAACGCCATGGCTAAAAATGAAAAAGACAAACAAACAACAGCACACACGACACAACATAGAAAACTAAAGAGTTACACGGCATAATTGTATTCTTATATTTTGACGTCTTATGCTTATGACGTTACATGTACCTTCAGTCTTCAATACAAATTCAGATCGTTTACATGTCTTTGTTTATATACATGCAGTTTAATCACAACCACTATACGATAAATAGATTTCAGTTAGATCATATATGCACCTACTTCTTTGTAATATCAAGTTCTTCGGATAGCCATAGAGCCATGGTGCTTTCTGCTACAGTCTATATAGCACTTCCTGATTCCTTGCGCCTTGCACAGAGTAATGTATTGCTCACAGGTGGTATATTGAGAGCTGTGAGGAATGTGTTGACTTGTCTCCCTCCAATACCAGTTAGTACCATAACTGAAATTAAAAAGAGAAAATTGAACATTGAAAGTCTTACGATCATCCTGTAATTTAAGTGGTTGTCATCAGATACTGCATGTATATTTGTGTGCCTCTAGACATTTTTACCAGGGGTAATAATAATTTGCTCTAGTTATCATTTGCAAAATTGTGTTTAGACTGTAGACACAGTCATTGTTCACTACAAATACCTGTAGCTTATTTTGTGTTGGCATCCCATATCTTGTTATGTCTTTTCCCAGTTGCAACATTGTTTATGTGAAGATATCTGTTATTATAACATGGTATCTAACATGTTAAGAAAAATATTCCTATAAATCTATTACAATTTAATGTAATGCAATATGTACTAACTTCATGCAGTGTGTTTTATACATTCAACAGTAAAACAATGTTTGCCGATGCAAATTGTGTATACTATTGGGAGTGAAATGATTGTTATAACTTTTTACTTGTAAGCTTTAGAGAATTAAGCCATTGACTAAGAGTCATTTTTTTCTATTACCTGACCTCAGCCCCATAAGCTGTGTTTGTCCATTTTCAATTAAACACTGTACATCAATATATAAATATACAAAAAATTAAGTGACTGCAAAAAAAGATTAATAGTTTTCCAAATTATTACCATCAGCTTTATTTCACCCTGTCAATGTCCATTATTCAAGTTGGTTTATAATGCAGTTAGTTATGTATTAAATACAAAACAAAAAAAGTTTCCTGTAATAATCCTGTGTTGGGTAGAGTTGTTGATACTTTACAAATATTAAATCCTAAAGCAGTCCATTTGACAAATTGAATAGATGCATTATTTTAGTCACAGACCCAACCCTTATAGAAGGTCACTTAAAACGATGAGATTCCACCATAACCAAGTATTAGGAAGCTACCATGTGAATTTTAACCTTGATAATAGCTGACAATCCATATGTCACAATGCCAGATGCATGAGTCAACTGCAGAGGTAGTCCACACGTTTTACCACAAGACAGACCCTCTGCAAGAACACCAAGTTCCACTATGCGTCTGCTCATAGACCAGGAAGTTTGTATCGAAGTTGAAAACAACTGCTCCGCGACGTTTAGGGGGAGGGGTGACATCATTCGCGGATGCTTAGGTATGGTCCTTCAAAACGGAAGGAACCTTGTCATCTGTTGCACATCTTTCACTTCTACGATCTACTAGACCCTGTAAAACCTTCCGTAACCGCTCCGTCTGCTTTTTACTCTCAAAACCTTTCACTTTGCGTACCATTATCAATGTAAACAATATCTACTGGCAGACGATTGTTAACATTGGCGACTCACATCCGGACCTTTTAGTCAGTTGTTCTATTTTTATACAACCATTTCTATTTACCTTTTATTAATTTATTATTGACTAAATGAACATATGGAAAAAATTTAAACGATGATATTTATCTTCTGCGAAATATGACTTTTTCAGCCATTTTGCGACATCAGTAACTCGCGAGTTATCCCCCGTTGACAACTTCCAAATTACTTTAAAATAGTCAGAAGAGTACATCCTTAATTGCTTGATTAAATTGACAGATTTTAAACTAATAAACCTAGTCAATTAAGATTAGAGGCGAGTGTAGCTGTCTGATGCATGATTTGAACTCACCGCCTCAGTGTTGACATGCTAATCATATAGTTGTTCGACTACTTAGACCACTTGTCTACTGAGACCGTCATTAGTTCTCCAATGAAAAAGATGTATTTAAGAGCACAATAAACATACTTTCATGGTAGAGGAAATTTCAAGAAAAAAATGAAACACAAACACATACTACATAGACAGCTAAAGATCTAGCAACGCTTATTCCCCCAAAAACGAGTCTTTTTCCATAAACAAACAATGAACATCAGTTGAAAATATAGTTGACTCAAATTTTGCTATTTTTCTGTGTTGAGTTGTCTCAAGAATTCTAGTTCCAGAAACATCGGTTCGTGGTACGAAGCTTTCCTTTGGAGGATTTGTTTTCTCGCAATCGATTTATGACTACTGGAAATAGGTAAACAACTGTTACCTTTATTTGGTATCTGCGCATTGATGTTAATGAAAGTACATTTAGAAATTCTACATATGCCAAAACATCATATACAATTGAAAACCTAAAATATGTAAGAGTGTACATATATTATATTTAAATGACACGTTGATCGGTGGACACCTCTCATACTTTCTATTCATGAATTCGATCAACAGTCGAGGTGACAAAAAGGAACTGAAGATTCGAATGAACTCTATCAAACGGGAAGTAGTCTCTTACTATTTACCCATCACCTGCCATGTGAATTGTCATTCAACTAAAACATAATTTTTAATCAAAATGTTATATAAAAGATTCACGTGTTTTCTCTAAGCGGATTGGATATGTACATAACTTCGCTTATCTCATGATTCTTATTTTTATCACAAGGAATACCTACATTTCACCTCAGTTAATTTTTTATAAACTTTTTAGGTAAAAAAACACCAAAAGGGCATTAATGTCTGTTCCTATTTGACGAAAGTTATTTACTCTAATAAGCAAATATTGTGAAATTTCCTTCAGCTACAATCTGTTATTATCAATGTATTAAGTCATATTTAGACTAAACAGTATGTCAGGTTTATGCATCACGTTTTATAAATATAAATACGTCCTTAAATATAGATCATAGTTCAAAAGGAGTGAAAATATATGAGGGAAATCGTTTTATGACCCCTTGAAGCTGTCGTAAATTCTCGTTGTCCTATCCAACATAAACACCTACATTTATTTTAATGAAATATACAGTTTTGTCAATAGTACGACATTAGTGGTTTTTTTTTACTTTCATGAATTTTTAATGTTTTATTAAACGAAAACTCTAGTAACATTTAAAATAAATAAAGAAATAATTCCATAAAGCCAAAACAAATAAAGATATATATAAACATGATAAATGTATACTATAGTGAAAATTTATATGACGCTGAGATACCCTCGATCTCTAAATTTTCTAAAAGTTATGACGATAGTTAGTTAATATAAAGATACAAACAAGATCAAACGGAATTAGGACAAACTTCCTGTCTGCTATGTTTACAGAGGGCTCAATGTTCCAGTTTGATATTCTAAATACATTTATATAGTGAAAACCTACCTGATACTGCTTAAAGACGATAACCCCCTCTTTCAGTGTGTATAAAATGAAGATCTTCTAGACTATTTATCTATACAAATGGTATCAAATGATTTCTTTGATAAGCTATAGTTTGCTATAGTATTTCTTGGTATAACGTACCGCCCGCTAACTTTATATACATAAACCACTAACGAAATGCAATAATTGTATACATATAGAATAATACATGGCAAAATCAAAGAATTGATTGATTGAATTGTGTTTAACAAAGCTTTTGGCACTGGTGTTTATGCATTTTCATACAATGATGACTTTGTTTCTCCCCCTTCTGGAAACTGCAATGTACGCATTTGGACTTCGTCTCTCGGGACTGATATTGGTTTCTCGCGGTGATACAGCATGCGATACGGATTTTGCAATGTAATATTCTGTTTATGATATTTTAACAAAATCAGATTCATATGATATGTAAAGGGACAATGATTTGATTTTGAGGTGGGGCCTGGCATATTTTAGAAATATATATTCTAGCCCCTTATTATATAAAAAATAAATAATCTTTTCTCATCATGAATGAAAACAAATATTCTGTATACTGTAAATTCAGAAATTATTGCGAGGTTTTTATTATTGCGAATAATGCGACAGAGTTGTAAACGCAATAATTAAAACTCGCATTTAGTAATATCTTAACTGAATTGAGCATGACTTTTCTCAAAATCGTAATAATTAAAATCGCATTTAATTTAAAATGACAAAATCGCAATAATAAATGAACGCAATAATTTCTGATTTTACAGTATTAGTTTTGCTTTGAAAGACAGGAAAAACTCATATTTATTGCATTTATTTTCTATCTAAAATCAATCGAGTCCCGCGTAAAAAATATTAAAATCACACATTAAGATGAAAAATGGTTCGCAGAAAACAATATTGAATGGACAACAATAAAACATCGCTCAAAGAAAATAATGATTCATTGTTACATTTTAACAACTAGTTTCAACAGTAAAGATAAATAACAAAACATTGTTCGATTTTAAAGAAAAAAGGAGATGATTGTCCCACGCCTCACAATTTTGAATTGACATTTTTTCATGGTTTGTTTTGTACACATATTTAAGTTTTGAACTCGATGATATGGAATTTATCTTGCTGTTCATGTCTGTCTGTCAGAAGAAAATGGGTTTAATTCTCTATAGAAATGCTTCAAAACAAACATATAACTGTAACTAATCTATATTTGTACTTCTTGGCTTTATAATTCTTTTGATCTGAGCTTCACTGATGAGTCTTATGAAGACGAAACACGCGTCTGGCATTCTAAATTATAATTAAACAATTTACGTATAAGGTCAAGAAAGACGACTATGGAATGCGACTGCAATACACATTTTGAGATCACGTATGTTCATACAACATTCGTCAACATCAATACACAAACGTTGTCCGACAGTGGGTGCAATTTTAAAGCGATAACTGTATAGTATGATAAATGGGACAACACATCGTCGTTATTCCCCACAAAATATTTATCAGTATACTTCCTTAAAAATGTTTCCAGTAGTATATATATATATATATGCTGTATCACTATTTGAGAATTTCTGGCGCTGAATTTTAACAGTTTGTTCACTACGATTTCCCACTTAATATATGTAAACCTTTAACCACAATGCATGTTCTCATTGTGTATAAGAATGTGTTTCTTTTCCTACTATCAATATCATCTAAGGTATCTTTTGTAATTGTATTTCCGGTACGCTTGGCACATACATTGTTTTTAAATAACTCACATCGGTTAAAAAATTGATATGTCTCAAATTTCAAAAAGGAATGTTAACATATCGAAGGATATCGTATAAACATCTTTTAAAAAATTATATAATGGACTACAGACGAATTTGCATATCCCCCAGAGTTAAAAGTGATCTTCATGTAATCTATTGTTATATATCCTTGACTTCTAAATTTAAGTTGCCTTCCTGATTAAGGTAAAGGCAGAAAAGATATTCGCAACCGCAAAACAAATACAGCGTTTCTTTCATTTGAAGAATTTAAGTAAAAATAAATAAACAACAGGTTATGATTGCCTTGAGGTTTTATGGAAGTGGATCACACTTGCAAGTTGTTGGGGACACGATGGGATTTGACAAATCAACTGTGTCTCGGGTGATTGACCGTGTGACGGAATCATTAGTTGCCAGGAAGGATGATTTCATATCGCGGCCAGATAACCAGAGGAAGAACGTGATAAGAGCTGGGTTTTATGAAAAGGCTTGTTTTCCAAACGTGGTTGGATGCATTGATGGGACTCACATACGGATTACTGGGCCTAGCATTGATGAACCAGCATTTGTTAACCGAAAGGGGTTCCACAGCATCAACGTACAAGTCATTTGTGACCATGAAGGTAATTTAAAACACTGTTTTCTACCTATTTTATGTTTACAACATGCATTGTGTCCGTCCTTTTTCTTGACATCTGCAATCGTCCTTGACCATATACATGGCTGGTTTTCTGTTGAACTGGCTTTCAGCTAATTTGAAAATCGATGGAAAAAGAAAGACAACTCAATCTTGTCATAATTATACTTTTTATTGGATATGTAGAATCAATGTGTTTCTTTTACCAGAGACATATATACACATATATGTGTCTCTGCTTTTACCGTTTCACTTTTAAATATGCTGGACCGAGTGAATTAAAACATAGATTTTTTTATCAAAATAGTTTTAAAGATTTGCCCATCCACCCTTATCAGCTTCAGGTAGAATTTGGTCAGGCTTATAAACTTTGAAACGTGAACAAATAATGTGCCTCCTGTAGTTTGAATACATTATGGATTTAATTCAAAATGTCCCCCCCCCAAAAAAAAACAAAAACAAAAAAAAACATAAAACAAAATAAGTGACCAATTATACAATACTTAGCCCCCCCCCCCCTTCTTTTCGGTTGGGAAAAAGTGACCAATCCTTAAGCCAGTCCGATTGTTCTATCCATATTGTTCAATACATTTAAAAAAAAAAGTGTTTAAGGGAGCATATAACTTCGATACCCGATGTCACTGTTTATCTGAATTGTTACTATACATATTTTGTTTTCATCACATTGCAAATTCGGCCAATATTTTAATGTCTGAAACTATAATGGACAAACTATGCATGCACATAAAAGAAGATGTGTTAATGATTGCTAATGGGACAACTCACAAGAGATTTAATGACACAGAAATAAACAGCTTTGGGTTCACCATACTTATTCACATTCACTGACTTGTGAATTATGGAACTACGTTTTCCCCTTTTTCAATTATCATATTTTTGTTTAAAGGTAGATTCACCAACATCAGTGCTAGGTGGCCAGGATCAGCGCATGATTATCATGTTTTCAGAACTTCAGCCATAGGACAACATCTTGAGAATGGATATCAAGGAATTGGACAAGGTGTATTGTTAGGAGACAGTGGCTATCCCTGCAGACAGTTTTACTGACACCATACAGACAACCAGCTGCTGGTAGAGGTTAAGCAAGGTTTAACAGAAGACATTGCTCAACAAGGTCAACAATAGAAAGGACATTTGGAATATGGCAGAAGCGCTTTCACATTCTAGGATCAGAGGTACAATTAATTCTTTACAAATAATCATAGTAGTAATATGAATATTTGACATGGTGTATGCCCTTATATTTTTTTAGTTTTTTTTCTTGTGAGACTGCTGTCATCAGCACATTTTTTTATTTCTCTAAATTTCGGTTAAGGTATTCATAATTGTCCCCTTCTCTGTCGAGGCCTTTAAAGCCTATTATGCATTTTTTTTTTGCTGACCACAGTATGGTTGCCTATAATTGCTTGCATCCACTTCATTTTAACTTTGCAGGATACATACATTTTAGTTATAAAATTAACAATTACACCAAATCTCCTTTTTTTTTTAAATCGAAAAAACTGATAAATCAGTTGTATATTTAAGGGCTGATAAAGCTGACCTCAGAAACACGTTAAATGTCAAGCCGGGACAAGAACACAATGATCAACAATTCATCACACAGACCAAAACCCTAAAATTATACGGATAACAGGGATCCAGTTTGAAAATTGGTAATGTTAGTTCGGTAACCTCATGTAGTCCTGTTGGAGTAACTGCTCCAAGTTAGTCATTACTGTAACTTTCTTTATTAAATCGTGAATGTAACAGTACATCATCAGTTGGACTGTTTGTTCAGCTTCATGCTTGATTTGGTCCCTTTTTTAATTAAATTATAGTGTTTTCGTAATAGATTTACTTAATATCAATCTTATTCATGAGCAACGTTAATTCATGCTACATACAAATAGTATTTCTGTCACACTTTAAAATAAATGTTTTTAAATTGTATTCCAGATCCGAATGAAACCTGATAAAGCTTGCCGAATCATCATTGCTTATGGTTTTCTGCACAATATTGCTATCATGAGGAATGAACATGAAGTTGAAGAAGAACAATTGATTGACAATCAACCTCAGATGCCGCCCTATAATGGTCCACAGGACGGAAAAGGCATACGGGACCATTTTGCTACCACATTTTTGCCTAATAAATTGCATGTTTTTATTTTTTCATATTTTCATACATTTTTACATTGTCTTTCATTTAAAAAAAATGAGGAAATTTGAAAATAGTAACAAATCTTTATATGATCACTTTGACAATCTGTTGAGAGAGGAAGTGTGCATTTTCGGCTTCAATATTGGTATAGTAAATGGTGAGCAGTTAGTCGCCTATGAAATCAAAAACCCAGTAGCCGGGCAACTGCACTTCAGTATAAGAATAATAATGTGTTGTATGATTGCCAATTGATTATATCAATTACCATATGGAAAAAAAAAAATTTAAATGCCCCAAAAAAGGGCACAAGCCATGGCCGACAGTGCAAGGACTGTCAAGGTCATTAAAAACTTCCATCATCATGATTGCCAATGAGACAAAGTGTTATCCCGAAACATTAATTAATCCAAGACCAAATTTCCTCTATAGCAGCAATTATAGGTTCCAGTGCGACAATTGTAAAACAATTCTCATATAAGTTAAACCAATCACCAGAATTATGTAATAAATAAACCAAAACAAATAAATGAAATACATTAACAACTGACAACCATTAAAATTAAAGGCTGTTGATTTGGAAAGGTATGTAGAATAATTACAGCGAGGATATAAAGATATATCATTCCTTGCAAGAGGTCAAAAATGACACCTAGGAGCTAGCTTCCTGTTCGTGCAGTTGCACTATTACATCCTTAGATCATTGAGCCTTTGGTTGAAATACTTGTCATTTGTTTAAAAAAAATTTTGATTCATGTATCACTTATTGTTCTTTAAATGATGGAGGTACATTAGGTGTGGCTAAATTGTAATAACTATTTTCTTTCACATCGGAGTGTGCACACAAAATGAATATGTTGGCCTCATAGTAATTTCTGAAATACAAATCAACAATATAACAATGAATTTAATATATTTATACATTTTATACATAGAGGCAAGTGCCTGGGAGAGTGTAACCGGTTCTGAATTGCCACCCACTATCTTCTGTAACAGCTCAATTTGAAGTTCCAGTTTGCTCTTCTCTAGGTCCATTTGAATTTTCTGCTTCTCTTGTATCTCTAATTTACCTTGCAGTGCAAGATACTGCATGTCGTGTATATCCTGCACTGTTACCTTTTTCGAAGGTGTTCTCACTGTCCTACAAATAATAAAAATAAATAATTTTACAACTCTTTTTATTGATCGATTCAAAGGCATAGTTCCAACAAATAGCTACTCACAACTCAGGGTCCACTTCCTATGTCTGTTTATATACAAAATGATTGGAAGTGCCAGTCAGAATATGTCACGTTTTCCGGCTTAAAAAGTGTGAATAGGTGGGGGAAACTGTCAGAAATATATGAAAAGGTAAAAAAAGTTCCAATTACTTGTACATTACTTGTACATACTAAGAAGCGCAGTCTGAGACTGTCATTTTTCACATCAGAAAAAGTCTCTCCGTAACTTAAATGAACATTACATACAGAATCTTAGCCCTTATTTCATTAGTGGATCCAGGAATTTTCACAAGCGTGGTCCCACTCCGGTCATGCTTCAGTAATTCTCTAAATAACCATCTAACTTTTTCCCACAGAAGGGGGAAGAGATGGGCCATTGGCGATCCAGGGGGGGGGGGTGGTTCCGGGGGTTGGAACCCCCCTTTTTTGGCCGATCAATGCATTTAAATGGGGACATATAGTTGGACCCCCCCCCCTTTGTCCTGGGTTGGGAACCCCCCTTTTTAAAATGGCTGGATCCGCCCCTGCTCAAATCTGTCTCTAAAATATTCCCCTTTTCCAACAGAACACATCCCTATCAATTAAGTATTGAACTCCCCCCACTTATTTAGGTGCTGACATAACTAAAACTTGAATACATTTAAAGTTATTATAAGGAAAAATATCACTATAAATCACTATCACATATTGTTCTATCTTGAGCAGAATTTGTGAATCTTTTTTAGGTTTAGGTTTGAAAGATTGTTAGATTTAGTGATATTAATATGATATTAATATGACTGCATTGTCATGAATAACCGTATGATAGCAAAATCCCACTTTGAGGTACATTGTTTGAAATATAAACATCCATTGACAAATTTAATTTTATGCATTGTATCGAGAAAAAAGTGTTGACCAAATAAACTAGCGGAACCTGTTTCCACAACACATTTTTAAAGAGTTCTTGTATACATCCCCATAGTACGGTAGAAAAATATTTTTAAAAGAATCTAAAATTTCGGGAAAATATTCATTCTACTTATGAACTCAATATCGTTTTGGTTGAAGGTGGCTTACACGTGTTACAGTGACCTGTAGTTGTTAAATTTCTGTGTCATTTTGGTCTCTTGTGGGGAGTTGTCTCATTGGCAATCATACCACATCTTCTTTTTTTACATTTACAACTTACTTCTGCTTTTCTGTCCTATGTTTTTTTCTGGAACATGGGAGACGACTGTTTGTGTCAGGATGGGGTCATACCCTGTAAGTAGAGACGGACTTTGTGGACTGGGCGGGGGTGGACTGTCACTAATCAGTGATGCTTCAGATTCATAGAGAACCCCGGCTGGCATCTTCTTCTGGCAATGTTGCATTCATAGTTGGTTGATCTGTAATAAATAAGAGAAAATTGATTCGTGATACTGTGTTTGGGTATTTTATTCAGTATTAGGGGGGGGGGGGGGGGGGGCAATGAACATCATTCAATTGAATTCAGATACAAATTAAATTGCAAGTTAAAAATAATGCACAAGACTAAATAAGACCCTATTTCAACCCTTTTCAGATTATCGAGGATCTCAGCTATAAACTAATATGTGTTCCTGTCTAGGTTCGGTCTATCAACTTTATTCCGGATATATGATAACCAGTCCGTATGTGTTTTAATATTATAAATCATGACTGGTTTTCGGTCGAAATTAGCTGTTGTGGTTCCTTTTAATCCATCAACAGCTACCAGTTTAAAGACGACTTGGCGGGCACCTGCAGCCCCTTGTGAACTAATGTTGAAAATAACACTTTAAAACCGTTATCACTTTAAAATGCAATCTTGCAATAGTAAATCAAGAGGAAAACCTTCAAACTAACAAGAGACATGTTTGCAATCATTTAATGATAGAAAATATTGATTAAAATAAATTGTTATCAGTCACATGATATCAGTTGGGAATTCCCCTACTTGTTGTGACGGCGGAGCAGACGAAACTTTTACCAAAATTAATTAAAGGAAACTATGTATCCCGGTATTTAAAAGGCTACAAATATTTGTGTTAATTTCATTGAAAATAAACGATAACAATAAAAAGAACCTTCAAAACTAAATTTTGCCAAAAGTTGTTTGTTTTTATATGGAAAATAAAAACATATACAAAAGAAGATGTGGTATGATTTCCAATGAGACAACTATCCACAAAAGACTAAAATGACACAAACATTAACAACTATAGGTCACCGTACGGCCTTCAACAATGAGCAAAGCCCATACCGCATAGTCAGCTATAATAGGTCCCGATAAGACAATGTAAAACAATTCAAACGAGAAAACGAACGGCTTTATTTATGTAAAAAAATGAACGAAAAACAAATATGTAACACATAAACAAACGACAACCACTGAATTACAGGCTCCTGATGCTGAGTGAAACTGATCAAGTTTACTTTTTACAAAGTACAATAAGAAGGGAAGAGCCTTGAGAAGTTCTAATTAAGGGGAAAACATATGGGGATATATTTCAAAGTGCTAAATATTATTTACTTACTTGTCTGGAATGATTCGGTTTCAAGTCCACCCTGAATACCCCTGAAGCTGGTGGTGTCATTCATCAGGTGGATTACCTTATCTACTGCAGAGCTAGGTTGTTATGGAGCTGGTCCTCCCCCAGTTTTGAATAACTCACTCCTGTGAGTTGTGTAAACAGCCTTGACCACTCTTGTGGTATTCCTCCACTTGTTTCTTACGTCTGTAGTAGTGCGAAGGGCAACTCCAAGCGAATTTACTTTCATGGCTATGTCATCCAAAACCTTTTTTTTTAACAGGTTGGTTAATGTATTTGTTAATTTTCCATTAATGATACTTGTGTGTTTTTCCACAAGTTGTTGGTTGAGGTCTTCTTCTCCCACAGTGAAGATGGTCTTTGTCAGTCTTTTTAGTTTGCTTGGATTTGGTTCAGCAGATTCAGCCATTGTTTTACAGACAGGATGCTCCAAAACAATGCATGATGGGTAGGTTTTATTTAATCACTTGATTAATCAGTTGATTAAATTTTTAGGCATTGATTAATCAGTTGATTAAATTTTTAGGCATTGATTAATCAGTTGATTAAATTTTAATTCATTGATTATTTAATCGACACCATAAATACTGTTGAACAACAGAAAAGAAACGACTCGTTATGTAACGACTCGTTAAAAGATTTTATGTCTCGTTAAATTTAATCAATCGTTAAAATAACGACAAGTTGAACAACAGACCCCAGGTCCTTTTTTAAATGTAGCATGACCAAGGGAGAAGGTATGTGTAGGTTTTGATAATATGCTATGCTTAAGAAATGATTCATGGGGGCTTGGATATATCGTGATTTTTCCACGGGTTGGCCCTTTATGACAAATATTTTACCCCGAGCGATAGCCCCCATGAATTATTTCGATTCTAATAGGACAAATACGGCAATTGTTTAGGATCGAAGCGCTCTAGGTGATGGCATTTGTAGCCGTTTCCGTAAATAAACGCACTATTTATTAAAAAACGGAGCAACCTTAATAAATGATGATGCTTAAACTATTTACAATAACATATTAAGATAATTTTGGATTACTCTAAATGATTAGTGTACTTATATGTGTCATATATGTACAAAAATGGCTAATATAACACATTTTAGCATCGTTTGTTTACGTTTTCTTGTAATGATTATCGGTTTCACAAGCGTGTATTTTTCTGACGTCGTTGTTCTATGACGTCGGGTGGTTCATTCCTTAAAGTATATATGATGTGGGAGTGCAATAGGAACAGCCCTAAGAATATATTCATATTTTACCACGGGTGTGTACTCAAAGCGTTTGAAGGATGTCATGTTAGAATTCAAATTACATCATGGTTCTATGCTGACCAATATTGTGTATTCCGTCATGTATGAGCCTACATGTGGGTCAAATATTTGTAATAAAAGATATTGCTTGTATTTTTTTTACAAAAAGTAGTCAGTAAAGTCAGTATATTAAATGATCATAATGTTATATAAATCTACTTCTGTTCCCTAGGGGGTATTTTCTATTGTGTTTTCTCATGAACATATAACATTTTTGAACATAGTTAACTACTATCTGGAGTGACAACTTTTATAAACAGGACAGTGGTACCTTGTCAAGCCATTTAGGGCGCATGATATAGATACATTAGAAGTAATGACATTGGTAATGTACAACGGTTTTTTTTTCGAGACGTCAACATATTGGGAACATATGCATTTTCTAGTTATTATAATCCGTAGTTTGAAAACGAGTGCATGGACCACACTTTTAATGATGACATTTGACTTGATACGTTATGAAGGTTATTTATTCCAATTAAAGGGGGAAAACACTTATCACTCGTTTTTTTTTAAACTAAGATAATATACAGCAAGAATTTTAGGTTTCTTTCTACAATCCTAAAGATTTACTAAAAACTAATCATTTCCAAATGGGTGTTACACAACTTAAATGAAGACTTTTTTGTAAAGTGGTTATTCCAAATCCAAAATATCGTGTGGTAGTCTTTTGCACGATAAAGTTTATCATGTCTACCCAAAGGATAGAAATGTCCAACAAACAATTCTATGATACAGATTGTAAATGATATTTCATACGAATTTATATTAGCAGCAAGTCTTTTTCTTCCGTTGGATGTATGCATCACATAAAGACACAGTTGTTGATTTTTTTCTTTCTTACAGCTTTCGAATAGTAAACATCTTAATTAAATATAAATATATTTCATTATCATCGTATATGCAGAAAAACTTCGATATCTCACATTTTTCGCTGTCTTCTACAACCCTTTTCTTACTGTCTACTGCAATTTGGATTGCTTTTTGTGTATATAGACAAATGAAAGAAATATATGTTATTTCGAAAATAAATATGGTGCTTACATGATATGACACCAACATTTTAAAATAGAACGGAAATTGAAGGAGCAAGCTTACATTCCCATCCCACCCTTAAAAGCGTAATTTGTTAAATTTTTGCACCAAAAAAATGTTTCCCTATTTCGTTTCATTTTTTATTTGAAAGCATCAACAGTTTTGATTAGTGCAAAATACATGCAACAGTAATATATAGTAAGATAACAAAAATACTAAACTCAGAAGAAAATCAATTTGGGAAGTCCATAATCATTAGTATACTGCTGTTTAAAAGTCATAAATCGCGGGAGGCACATCAACTATCATAGGAAAACAAAGGAAAACAGAATCACTGAACTTTTACAAAAACAAACACCAACATACTATTTGATAACAATTGCCATATTCCTGACTTGATAAATAATATTTTATGAACAAGTGGTGGATTGAATCTGATTTTCTGTCTAATCAAACCTCTCGTTCATAAGGCAATGTTAATACTAGTGCTGATATGACCATATTACGTGACAACAGTTCTCAGAAGAACACTCAAGACAGAGTAATACATAAATAAATAATATACTACCTTTTACAGGTTGCACTTTGTAAATACAGCTGTTTCTCAAACCACGCCTCTTTTGGGGAGATCTGGAATATTCATAGCAAATTAATTTTGTTTCCATACTGGTTACAAGTTATTCTCTCTGAGTTCCATCTCATATAGACATAACTTTGGAATGTTACCAGTAAATATATATGTGCATATTGTGTACATTGAAATCCGTGGTAACCCTTCATTCGAGGAAGGAGTAGTTAAGAAAATAAGAGTTTGTTTAAACTCAGAAACGTTCAGGGCATATAAACGTTGAAAACATGCCGCACAACCCGATATTTTGACCTTTGAAAACAAATGTAGTGCATATGAATTTTCAAATCTAGGCTAAGATTTTTTTCAAAACTTCATAGTAAAAGTGGTACAGTTTTAGCCGTTAAAGGAGTTCCTATGGGAAATTGCATTGTCAATATTTACAGCAATGCAACCTACAACAAGTTAACCAAAAAATAAGAATCGACCATTAATATATAACAGTACACCAGCACACTACAATAGCACTTTAAACTGTGTGGCACACAAATGTATCCATACACCAAAGGGACGTCACAGGTAAATGTCTGAAAACATATAAATCTTGTGCGTATAGGTTCCTTAAACTGAAAATTATATAAAAGAAATAGCTTAATAATCATATTCTTTTTACATACAAAAAGAAAATTAAAATATCGAATCAGACTTATAACAGACACATCATAACTAAATGCATGAATATTGGTTGTATAAATACTGAGACACATTCATTAGCAATGTCTATTCACACTCATCGGTTATACCCAGGATTAGGTCACGTTCGTTACTTAACACATGGATGAACCAATTCGTGATTTTGTCCTTAACGTATTAAAATGAGGAACACACGTCTGTATATGAAGTCCGTAAAGTGTGAACATGCCCGAGAATAACGTATCAACTGAGATATTTAAAATCATACAATTGGGCAGTGGGTTTGTTTATGCTGAAAAATTGGAAATTGATAATTGAGAAATTAAATTCGTCCCGTATGTCATAGAATTTAGTGAGAATATAAAAAAGAAGATGTGGTATGATTGCCAATGAGACAACTGTCCACAAGAGACCAAAATAACACAGACATTAACAACTATAGGTCACCGTACGGCCTTCAACAATGAACAAAGCCCATACCGCATAGTCAGCTATAAAAGCTATATAGAAGTCGTCCATCTAGGTCAGTATTGAGGAAAATATCTATGTATGTTGCTGTCGTCCTAGTATCAGTCGTATCCCTAATTTCAATTTCACTGGGATATAAGTACTGACTGAAATATGGCTTATTGAGTGATCGGATATCATCAATATATCTGAAAGTAAAATTGAAGAATTACGCAATGTGCTTTTTCTTTTTTATGTATTTTAGTAGGTTCTGAAATAATTGTTCTTCATACGAGTACACAAACACAAACAAAATGGCAAGTAGGGGTGCACGATTACTACCCATAGTTATACCGACTATCTGTTTAAAAATATCTCCAAATGCAACAAATGTATTATTGATCAAAAGATTGGGATCTCAGATCATTCGAACTTTCAAGAATTCACACCTGATAAACACCACTGGTTAAATATATATCAACACAGTAATTTTGAAGCACATCTCTTTCTTTCCAAAAAATGGGTGTCAACACTTTGAAAATATGTGTAGTTTAACATCTTGTTAATCCATTTATGCTTCGAAAAAAGGCACAAGTGGAAGAGATAATATCTTGGAAACCTTTAATAAGGCGGCCGTTATAAGTTATCGTTGTTAATATAATGGATTTTTTTGCGATTTTCATACAAGGGGTGAAAGGTTTGCTATAAACCAGGTTTTATCTTATGTTCTACCTTAGAAAATGCATGAACTACATAAAGGCAACAGGAGTATACCGCTGTTCAAAATTCATAAATCGATAGAGATAAAAACAACTACTACACAACAAAATAAGTCCGGAATATGACAGTATCCATTTGTTTGATGTTTTTAAGTTTGTATTTTGCAATTTGCTTAGTGAATTCCCTTTCCGAAATTTTGTTTGGAGTTCCGTATTGTTGTAATCTTACTAAGTATAAAGCTCTAGAAAGTAACACAAAAATACCGAGTTCATAGGCAAATTCAGAATGGAGAGTCCAAAAATCTAAAACAAATCAAACACTATCAAGCAATGAAACAACTATATAACAGCCGACATGTGTTCCTGACTTGTTGGAGCCATATTCAGACGAAAACGGTGGAGTTCTAATTTCGTAGCTAGCAAAACATCTTACTCGTTTGACGATTGTTCTGTCATATTGACACAATCAGAAACAACAAAATAATGTAACATTGATAGAGATCAAGCAAGCAAAACTGTGTACACATACATCACAGACATACAATATAACAGAAAGAAACATGGTACAATTGTAAATGAGACAACTATCTACCTAAGCTCACATGAAGTAGATCTAACCAATTATATACAATCGTATATCCTTCAACAATGAGATAATCCCATACTGTATAGTCGGTATGGAAAAAACCCTCACCGAGTAAATATGAATAATTCAATTATGAAACGAATGGTCTGCTTAAACATTGTTTTTACTCTTATAGTTGATGTGTTTCCTCGGTTTTAGTTTGTATCACGGATTTTGTGTTGTCTCTGAATCGATTTATGACTAACGGAACAGCTGTATACTACTATTGCTTTTACGTATGCCCCTAGGTGTGGGTTGCGGGTTGTTGTCTCCTTGACACATTCCCAATTTCCACTGTTTCGCTGTGTTGAAGACATTTTTGTGGCCTTCTGTTGGTTTTTACTCTATGGTCGGGTTTTTGCCTCTTTGACACATTCCCCATTTTTATTCTCAATTTTATTTGTGAGATATCAACCCTCCCTTTATAGTCTGTTTTAATAACTTATTACATAAATGACATATTGTTAATGCATCCATCATGTTGCTCAAAGTAAGTACAACGTTGGTATGGTAAGCCCAGGTTAAGAGGCGTTATCGTACCAACAAAATTTGAGTATACCCCTGAAACAATAATGAAAAGTAATAGAAGTAATCTATATTTGTGCAGACAAATCATGATCCTAAACTATGATAGGGATAGATAAAATTTTATCAGTGATTTTTGATATTGTGCCGTCATATATTCAAATTCGTTTTCAAGTTGTTAGCAAACATTTTGTTGCAATTGTGTGAAACACAAACATTCAGATATTTAAGAAATGCAAACTATGAAAATAGAATAACACATTTTTGTTTTCAAAAGATTTGCGGCTTATGGTTCAAATAGTGATATGTAAGTTCAGTATTTTTTGTTATTTTACTTTTAAGTTAAATTGTATTTATTCCGTTTCTCCAATCAAACGTTATCTGGTTCTTGCGCTGACAATAACTAACCAATATATTAAAAGAATTTCTGAAAATACAATTCTATTTTTAGTTCCTTTGTAGTAAGTTAGGATATAAACTTCAAGGAAGTTATAAACTATTTTCCGAAAACCTATTTTTATAAACCATATCATATTACTACTGCGTCTGTATTGGTGGGTTCTTTTCATGTTGTAACCTTGAATTATTTTTTTTTCCCTTTTAAACAAATCATTTGAGAAGTTGATTTAAGAAGTGATACTTCTATTCACATTGTAGTTTCGGTTATAACTTCTGCAGTAGGTAAGTCGGTAATGTTTCTTTTAAATTATTATGAAGTACTGGGACAACTATACGTTTATAACTATGTTTGTGCTGTCCAATATTTTGTGTTCAGTAGAGACTATATGTTTCGATTTTAGTTAGAATGAAAATATTGCGAAAGGAAAGAGATAACACTGCACGTATGGTGCCCGTATGAACCATAAGGCAGTTCGTAGTGAATATATCGATGGTATCATCCATTCCATGTTTATTTGTTTGATCGAGATTGCTCAAACACATTTGTCATTATTGGTTAACAGATGTTGATCTTTTAAAAGTAATCGAATTACAAAACATGAGGCAGCAAACTCGACAAGAAGCTGAAGGTTATGATTTTTACAGCAGTGGATGTAGAAAAATAATGTGAAGGTATGGGTTCATGTCAATATTCTGAATATGTAGATTTTGTTTTATGTTAATTTTTTGAAAACAGTTTGACTTCACCTGATACCATGTTATTTAATGTTTTAGTTTTTGGCATCCGCTTTGGTATTTTTCCCGGTAATTTGGGAATTCTGAGGTGTAACTTTCGTTTTGCAACTTTATGTTTAAACAATTTAGTTTTCATTTCCAAATTATATATGCGCTAAAAATAGCACATATATTTAATTCTAATGTTATTCCAGGTGTACTTTCCAAAAATGTAAACCTATTCTTTAAAACATCCATTTTCGTGGAAAAAAGGTATATTATACCGTTGGTTTACTCGTTTTACACTAATAATTTTTGGGGTCCTACAAAGTTTGATGTGCGGTGTGAGCCTATGCTCCGTGTTAAAGACATTACTTTGACCTATAATGGTTGACCTTAATTAATTTTGACTTGGATGGAAACTTGTCTCGTTGGTACTCATACCACATCTTCCTATATCTTTTTACTTTAAATTTGTTTTATATTTCTCATTCAACAATGGGCAATTTAACACGAACTGGTTGAGATATTACTACAACATACGTTTAAATGAGTAGTATTAAAAGTTGCTAAGACAGGGCTATGAATCAATCAAATTAAGGTCATCACTCAAGAAATTTTACGGTCGCATTCATGAGCTGATTGGCCATTACGACAAAAGTGTGTCAGAAATCATATCTGATATTCTTCCTCAGTCATAATAACCTTCCATCATTACCGAACTGAATTTTTATTAATCAAAATCCGCTGTTCAAAAGTCATAAATCGATTAAGGGAAAACAAATATGGGTCACAAATCATAACCGAGGGAAACACATCAACTATTACAGGAAAGTAACAGAACAACAGAAACACTGAATTCTTACAGGTAAATGATAGAACAATCACTGACATAAAAAAGAAATATATAATAAATAGCTACTTAATCAGTGTATGTAAAGTGCGGATCCTAAAATATCATTTTCACTGTATATGCCATACATTTTTGATGTAGAATGGTAAATAAACAGACGAAAAAATTATGATTTTTGAAGAAAATGAAGAAAAATAGTTCAAATGTATATGTTTAGTAATAATTAATACAAGTTAAACAAAGTAAGAGATGGGAACGGGTTTTTATCGCGCCGAAAACCATCTATACGTGAAATATATACCGAAATAGGTTAATATTTAGGACGTTTTACGAACAAATCGTGCAAGTGATTAAAAACTAGCAGGAAAGATGTAGTTGCAGAAGAATATTAATTTCAACACAATTATTAATGTTGTATAACGTAGAATAGCTTTTGTTATTCAGTTTGTCCATATTATATTGAATTCCACTATGATGCTATCTGTATGCGAGTCATGTTTACTGTTGAATAATGATACTTTACCTTCATTTTCACTGTAGAGCGATTCATTAGTACTGTGTATGCGGTGCATTTTCACTGTATGAATTTTATTCATATTTATGCATTAAATTCCTAATTCAGCCGACTTGCTCAAACAATAATTAAAGTAAGAAAAGGATTTGATAGTGCTGACTTTGAGATGGAAAGTTTGATTGAACACTCCAACATGTCCAATAAATTCAATAGAATCAATATTGATTTAAAATATAAGACATCGTAGTCATAATATAGCAACATGTGGATCATTTAAGAGTTGAAAGTGTTTTAAATTAATGAAATATATTTTAAAATGCCTGCCCATTTGATAAAATTCATGTTTCTGCAGTAGTCATTATACGCATGTGCAAACACATTTTATCATTGGATTTCGAGTATGGGTCTGTTTACAAAGCAGAAGAATCATGTAATAGACATCAGCATCTTTATCTAAAGTGTAGTTATATTTATCCAATACAATGACACTTCATCACTGAATACGTACATCTATCATGTCTATCGAAATAGAATGGAACAAAAAGGATAAAAAACAACAATACTTTTCTAATAATTTTTTATAAATCACTTCTTGACCAATTTCAATGAGGTTTTGAAGTAAGATTGTTGATTTTGGGTCTGGTTTTAAATTGGCCTACAAGGTCCAAAATAACATTTGAGGTTATTTGGTAGGCTAAATCCGTATACATGATTGTGTATATTATTTTTTAATTTTTGGCACATGTAACAAGTTTGTGGGGTCCACACTGTCAAGAAATAAATTCTTTTGGATTTCAACAACAATTGAATATTCAGGGTACTTTGGCATGCTGAATCTCATGGTTTTTTTTAAATTTGGGATTTTGGTATTTTGGATTTTAAGTTATCGAAATGGTCCACATTGAGGTACAAAGGGTCCGACATTCAACATTTTTTTTATTTCATCAAAAAAGAGTCTAGTTTGAATGCTGTGTACATACTTACCCCAAACTGTTCAGGATTCGACCTCTGCGGTAGTATCAAGGATGCTCTACAACACGTACATCATGTACGATACCAACTTTATCAGTTTACATTTTTGACAGAAAAAGTTTGCCCTACACAACTTGACTTGCATTTCACGCTTTGCTGACTTTGGATAATTTATATGTCACATGTCGTTTCATTTTTTACAGTAAAGAACATGCAAGCAACAATCGAGCTAAAAAACTATCTTTCCTTTAGAATATGGATATTGAAGCATTAGGGGAGACAAGTTAAGATGAATCACAGAAAAAAGAACTAAAGTTAAGAAGGAGGGGTCTTCATACCAATGCACTTATTGCCCTTTCAAGACAAAATGGGTAGCTAGTTTGCACAGGCATAAGAAGATCGACACTAATGAGTTACACAAATGTGACCAGTGTGAATTAAAATTTTAAGACTTCTCAATGAACATAAAAACTGATAGCATGGAGAAGGCCTAATTTGTACTCATTGTTCCAAACACTTCAAAAGCAGAACTGGGCAGTGGCCGATCCAGAACTTTTTGTAAGGCGGGCCCGATGGCTTACCTAAAGGGGGCGCCCGATCTCACGCTTCAGTGATTCCTTATATAATCAGCCAATTATTTCCAGTCCCACTGGATACGCCTATGCTGGCCTGGCTAACCATGATATGAAGAAAGCAATAGGAACTTTTAATCACATCTGCTCGTTTTGTAGTAAAACATTAAAATGCTTCGCTGACCGCAGAGGTCGAACCCTGAACAGTTGGGGCAAATTTGGACTCAATATTAAAGCTTGATACTATCTGAATTTGGATTATGATCAAATTTAAGACGTTATAGGTTTCTGACACAAGGTAAATGTGATCGAAGATATTACAAATCGTATGCGCAATACTTTAAAAAATTTGAAATTTAAAAAAAAATAAAAAAATAAAAGAGATATGAACCCGTTTAAACCATCAAACGAAATCCCAGTTTTTCCTTTGTGGTATTATAAATAAACCTTGTAGTACAATTTTAGAGAGATCCATACACTTAAACACAAGATATTGTCTGGAAATTAGAAACATGTTTTTTGTTGTTGCCATTTCTGTTGTCCCTAATTTCTGCATGTTTGGGGCAATTATCCCCGAACCTAATCCCAGTCTTCCCTTTGTGATATTGTTCCTTGTGGTACAATGCCAGAAAGATCCAAAAACTAACACACAAGTAATTTTCCGGAAACTACAAAGTAAACATGATTGTTGGTTGTCCCTTTTTGTTCCTTAATTCCTAAACTGTTAGTACCCTAACCCCCAAAATGAATCATAACCTTCTACTTGTGGTATTGAACACTGTGGTACAATATCAGAAGCAATCAAAATTCCTATACAAAACTATATTTATAAGTAATTATCCTGAATTTAAAAAAAATGCTTCTTTATGCCCCTTGTTCGTAAACGGTTAGAACCATCATTCTCAAATATATTCCAACTTTCCTTTTGTGGTTTTGAACCTTCTTTAAGATTTTTATAGATCCATTCACTTAAATTGAAGTTGTGCGGAAACCAAATGTGTCTTCGGACGACGCAGACGATGACGACATCATAGCAATATAGGAACCGAAAAAAAAAATGTGTTCGTATAAAAACAACACTTTGATGGCCATGTCAACAATCATCTAAACAACAAGCCCTATAAATTTAAGAAATGCGAGAGGTTATGTTTTTACAAACATAATTTGAAACAACATGCACCAAGAAAACAACAAAAAATATCAGTGTGATTTGTGTAATCAGGAATTTGCAACTTCAAAAGACCTAGCGAATCACAAAGCAGGGAAACATGGCAATACTATGGAACGCCGGAACTGTCTTATAGTGTAAATATTAATGTGTTCTGTCGCTTTGTCTTTACGTCCTGTCGTTTCTTCTTTATGTTATGTGCAAATGCCTGTATTTCATGACACGGCATCTCTGTGTTATGTCAAATTAGTTATTTGTTTGGTCAAACAGAAGTATAATATGTCATTGCTAAAGTTTGTTGTGTACAATAGGCATTACATCATGCTTTAACTACTATATATTCCGTGAATACTTCCAAACTTTATGATCAACCACCTTTACATTCTCTTATATTTTATCAATGTTGTGTCTATTCTTCTTTTACGTAAGTCAGTTAAAAATTGTGTCCTGTATCAAATGTGATTGTTATGCCGAATGTTCTAAAGGTTTTGTTTTAATACACCTTTGTTCTATGTAAACCACATGATAGTGTAGTCTTTTGGCGTTATGTTGTGTTTATACATATGTATCTCCAGTGAAAAACACAACACATCATGGTATAGTTCCTTTACGTTTTGCCGAACAATTGATACTCTCTGTGAGCATTCATTACGTCATGTGCAAATGCCTTTTTACATTATGTGCAAACAACTTGTACGTTTTGTGCAAACCTCGTTTACCTTGTGTGCAAACATCGTTCCCCCTATGTGCAAACACATATTACGTTATGTACAAACACCCATTACGTTATGTGCAAACACCTATTACGTTCTGGTAAACGCTTTTTTGACACAGATTAAAACAAAACGCATCAGTGATATGCAGGTGGAAGTTAGGTCCGCTGCTGTATGCCCTGAGGTAATCGGTGCCCTGAGGTAATCGTGGTAATGCGTCATTGATTAAATACGCACGAAAATATAGTTCTTATTTAGATAGATCTTAATACCAAATTTAAGTGTGACAAAATACCAAAGATGTCAACAAACTTCCCAAATGATTTTATTATTTGTATTCACCGATCATTCATTTCGTATGTACGTGTAGGTTGGGGATGGCTGGTAAAATTATAAACTTTTTTTTTTTATAAAAGTTCAATTAATGATCTAAAGTATTCATTCATGACAGGGTTACCTGAGGTAACCCAAACAATAACAGCAAATAAAACCTATTTAACTCAAGTTAATTCAGATCACCTTTACATATACATCACATAAACAATATAACTTCAATGAATTCCTACATTATAAATGACGAAGTTTGTTTTATTACACCATAAATGCTTATACTAGCAAAGTATCTACTAAATATTCTGTCATGAGAGGGTTACCTCAGGTAACCCATGAAATAGCAACAAGTATTATCCATTCATATCAAGTTCACTTAAGTCGCCTTTTAAATATATCACACAAACAAAACACATCTATGAAGTCCTACATTTGAAATAAAGAAATTGTCCGATTACAACATAAATGTTTACACTAGCAAACTATCTAAAAAGCATTCTTCATAACATGGGTACCTGAGGTAGCCCCCGACATAATTACAAATATAACCCACTTAACTGGAGTTAACTGAGGTCACCTTTACATGTGCATCACATGAACAATACAACTTTCATGAAGTCCTACATTTGAAATAAAGACGTTTGTTTATTACAATTTATGTAAACCCTAGCAAAGTATTTATGAAGAATTCATTCATTACAGGGTTACCTCAGGTAACCCAATAACAACAAATACAACCCATTTAACTCAAGTTAACTCAGGTATCACCTTTAAATATATATGCATCACATAAACAATACAAATCTATGAAGTCCTACATTTTTAAATTAAGAAATTGTGTAATTAAAATATAAATGTATACACTTACAAAGTATATACTAAGAATTCTTTCATAGCAGGGTTACCTGAGGTAACCAATACAAAATCAACAAATAAAACTTAATTAACTCAAGTTAATGCAGATCACCTTTACATATACATCACATAAACAATATAACTTCAATGAATTCCTACATTAAAAATGAAGAAGTTGGTTTATTACACCATAAATGCATATACTAGCAAAGTATCTACTAAGTATTCTGTCATGACAAGGTTACCTCAGGTAACCCATAAAATAGCAACAAGTATTATCCATTGATATCAAGTTAACTTAAGTCGCCTTTCTGATATATCACATAAACAATACACATCTATGAAGTCCTAAATTTAAATCAAAGAAATTGTTCGATTACAACATAAATGTTTACACTAGCAAACTATCTGAAAAGCATTCTTCATGTCATGGGTACCTGAGGTAACCCCAGACATAATTACAAATATAACCCACTTAACTGAAGTTAACTGAGGTCACCTTTACATGTACATCACATAAACAATACAACTTTCATGAAGTCCTACATTTGAAATAAAGAAGTTTGTTTATTACAATTAATGTAAACACTAGCAAAGTATCTACGAAGAATTCATTCATTACAGGGTTACCTGAGACAGGGTTGCCTCAGGTAACCTAATAATAACAACAAATACAACACATTTAATTCAAGTTTACTCAGGTAACATATATCTATACATCGCATAAACAATACAATCTATGAAGTCCTACATTTTAAATTAAGAAATTGTGTAACAGCAATGCATATACCAGCAAAGTATCTACGAAGTATTCTTTCATAACAGGGTTAAGGTAACCCCAAAAGTAACAGTAAATATAATCAATTCAAATAAAGTTAACTTAAGTCGCCTTTCCTAAATATCATATAAACAACACACATCTATAAAGTTCAAATTTATAAAAAAGTAAATAGTTTATTACAACTTAAATGTATATTCTGGAAAACTATCTACAAAGTATTCTTACATGACAGGATAACCTCAGGTAACCATAACAATAACAACAAAGACAAACTTTTTATTTCAAGTTAACTCATGTCACCTTTAAATATATATAAATCAAATAAACAATACAAATCTATGAAGTCCTACATTTTTAAATTAAGAAATTGGGTAATTAAAATACAAATGTATACACTAGCAAAGTATCTACTAATATTTTTTTTATAACAGGGTTACCTGAGGTAACCCAAACAATAACAGCAATTACAACCAATTTAACTCAAGTTAATTATGATCACCTTTACATATACATCACAGAAACAATATAACTTCAATGAATTCCTATATTGAAAATGAAGAAGTTGGTTTATAACAGCATAAATGCATATACTAGCAAAGTATCTACAATGTATTCTGCCATGACAGGGTTACCTCAGGTAACCAATAAAATCGTAACAAGTACAATCCATTCGAGTTAAGACAAATCGCATTTTCTAAATATCACATGAATAATACACTTCTATGAAGTCCTACATGTAAAATAAAGAAATTGTTTGATTACAACATAAATGTTTACACTAAAAAACTATCTAATAAGCATTCTTTCATAACAAAAGTACCTGAGGTAACCCCAAATATAACTACAACTATAACCCACTTAACTGAAGTTAACTGAGATCACCTTTACATGTACATCACATAAAAAATACAACTTCAATGAAGTCCTACATTGAAAATGAATAAGTTGGTTTATTACAATTAATGTTAACACTAGCAAAGTATCTACGAAGTAATTATTCATGACAGGGTTACCTCAGGTAACCCCAATAATAACAACAAATACAACCCCTTTAACCCAAGTTAACTCAGATAACATTTACATATACATCGCATAAACAATACAAATCTATGAAGTCCTACATTTTAAATTAAGAAATTGTGTAATTACAGCATCAATACCAGCAAAGTATCTACGAAGTATTCTTTCATAACAGGGTTACCTCAGGTTACTCTAAAAATAACAATAGATATAATCAATTCAAATGAAGTTAACTTAAGTCGCCTTTCCAAAATATCATATATACAATACACATCTATAAAGTCCAAAATTAAAAAGTAAATGATTTATTACAACTTAAATGTATATTCTGGAAAACTTTCTACGAAGTATTCTTACATGAAAGGGTTACATTAGGTAACCATAACAATAACAAGAAATATAACCCTTTTTACTCAAGTTGCCTCAGGTCACCTTTAATAAAATATATATCACATAAACACTACAAATCTATGAAGTTCTACATTTCAAATTAAAAAATTGTGGAATTACAATATGAATGTATACACTAGCAAAGTATCTACTAAGAATTCTTTCATAGCAGGGTTACCTCATGAGGTAACCAAAACAATAACAGCAAATACAACCTATTTAATTCAAGTTAATTCAGATCACCTTTACATATACATCACATAAACAATATAACTTCAATGAATTTCTACATTAAAAATAAAGAAGTTGTTTTTTTTTTACCATAAATGCATATACTAGCAAAGTCTCTACTAAATATTCGTCATGACAGGGTTACCTCAGGTAACCCATAAAATAGCAACAAGTATTATCCATTCGTATCAAGTTAACTTAAGTCGCCTTTCCGATATATCACATAAACAATACACATCTATGAAGTCCTACATTTAAAACAATGAATTTGTTCGATTACAACATAAATGTTTACACTAGGAAACCAGCTAAAAAGCATTCTTCATAACATGGGTACCTGAGGTAACCCCAGACATAATAACAAATATAACCCACTTAACTGAAGTTAACTGAGGTCACCTTTACATGTACATCACATAAACAATACAACTTTCATGAAGTCCTACATTTGAAATAAAGAAGTTTGTTTATTACAATTAATGTAAACACTAGCAAAGTATCTACGAAGAACTCACTCATTACAGGGTTACCTCAGGTAACCCAATAATAACAACAAATACAACCCATTTAACTCAAGTTAACTCAGGTAACATATATATATACATCGCATAAACAATACAAATGTATGAAGTCCTACATTTTAAATTAAGAAATTGTGTATAATTACAACATCAATGCATATACCAGCAAAGTATCTACGAAGTATTCTTTCATAACAGGGTTACCTCAGGTAAACCCAAAAATAACAGTAAATATAATCAATTAAAATCAAGTTAACTGAAGTCGCCTTTCCTAAATATCATATAAACAATACACATCTATAAAGTTCAAATTTATAAAAAAGTAAATGGTTGATTACAACTTAAATGTATATTCTGGAAAACTATCTACGAAGTATTCTTACATCACAGGATAACCTAGGGTAACCATAACAATAACAACAAAGATAACCTTTTTATTTCAAGTTAACTCAGGCACCTTTAAATATATATGCATCAAATAAACAATACCAATCTATGAAGTCCTACATTTTTAAATTAAGAAATTGTGTAATTAAAAAACAAATGTATACACTAGCAAAGTATCTACTAATATTTTTTTTCATAACAGGGTTACCTGAGGTAACCCAAACAATAACAGCAATTACAACCTATTTAACTCAAGTTAATTCAGATCACCTTTACATATACATCACATAAACAATATAACTGCAACGAATTCCTACATTGAAAATGAAAAAGTTGGTTTATTTCAGCATAAATACATATACTAGCAAAGCATCTACTAAGTATTCTGTCATGACAGGGTTACATCAGGTAACCCATAAAATAGCTACAAGTATAATCCATTTAAATCAAGTTAAGACAGATTGCATTTTCTAAATATCACATAAACAATTTACATCTGTGAAGTCCTACATGTAAAATAAAGAAATTGTTTGATTACAACATAAATGTTTACACTAGCAAACTATCTAATAAGCATTCTTTCATAACAGGGGTACCTGAGATAACCACAAATATAATTACAAATATAACCCACTTAACTGAAGTTAATTGAGATCACCTTTACATGTATATCCAATAAACAATATAACTTCAATGAAGTCCTACATTCAAAATGAATAAGTTGGTTTATTACAATTAATGTAAAGACTAGCAAAGTATCTACGAAGTTTCATTCATGACAGGGTTACCTCAGGTAACCCCAATTATAACACCAAATACAACCCATTTAACTCAAGTGAACTCAGGTAACATTTACATATAATCGCATAAACAATACAAATCTATGAAGTCCTACATTTTAAATTAAGAAATTGTGTAATTACAGCATAAATGCATATACCAGCAAAGTATCTACGAAGTATTCTTTCATAACAGGATTACCTCATGTAACCCCAAGAATAACAACAAATATAATCGATTCAAATCAAATTAACATAAGGTTGCAGTCTTGTTATTGACTGCTCCATAGGCTTACATGCAAAACAGCTGATCTTCATGTTCATATCATGTATGTACCAAAGTGAAATTGTGATTTAATTGAAAAAAAGGGGGTCTTGCCACGAAGAATAAAAAGTTACGCAATCCTGAAGTCAACTCATTTTTTTTCTACTTTCTGTTTGCTATTTTTACTATACCTCACCACTTCAAGTAAACATGATATCCTTCCACTTTCCTGGAATGATATCCCCAAAAGATGCAAGATTTTTTAAAAAGTCTATATTTATGTTTCCATTCACCATAAACCTATAAACAAACAGAAAAAAATGAGTTCAGAAAAAAATTCAGTCTACCAAATTATCTGTAAATCTCATTCTAGTCTATCTTTATGAATAACCTGACAATGCCCAGTTGTACAGTGGTTCCCTGGGGTAACATGACCATGCACAGTAGTACAATGATTCCCTTAAGTTACCTACCATGCACAGTAGTACAATGGTTCCCTGAAGTAACCTGACCATGCACGTTAGTGCAATGGTTCCCTGAGGTAACCCGACCATGCACAAAAGTTCAATGGTTCCCTGAGGTAACCTCACAATACACAGCAGTACAATGGTTCCCTGAGGTACCATGACCATGCACAGAAGAACAATGATTTCCTGAGGAGACTTGACCATGCACAATAGTACAATGGTTCCCTGCAGAGTAGTACAATGGTTTCCTGAGGTTACCTGACCATGCCTATTTGTACAGTGGTTCCCTGAGATAACATGACCATGCACAGTAGTACAATGGTTCCCTGAGGTAACCTGACAATGCACAGTAGAACAATGATATCCTGAGTAAACCTACCATGCACAGTAGTACAATGGTTACCTGAGGTAACCTGACCATGCACAGTGGTACCATGGTTCCCTAAGGTAACATGGCCATGCACAAAGTACAATGGTTCCCTGAGGTAACCTGACTGTGCACATTTGTACAACGGTTCCCTGAGGTAACCTGACCATGCACAAAGTACAATGGTTACCTGAGGTAACCTGACCATGTACAGTAGTACAATGGTTCCCTTAGGTAACCTGACCATGTACAGTTGTACAGTGGTTCCCTGAGTAGCCTAACAATGCACAATATTACAATGGTTTCCTGAGGTAACCTGATCATGCACAATATTACAATGATTCCCTGATTAAACCTACCATGCACAGTATTGCAATGGTTTCCTGAGGTAACCTGAACATGCACAGTAGTACAATGGTTCCCTGAGGAAACCTGACAATGCACAGTAGTACAATGATTCCCTGAGGTAACATGACAATGCACAGTAGTACAATGGTTCCCTGAGGTAAAATAACCATGCACAGTAGTACAATGGTTTCCTGAGGAAAACTGACAATGCAGAGTAGTACAATGATTCCCTGAGGTAACTTACCATGCACAGTATTGCAATGGTTTCCTGAGGTAACCTGACCATGTACAGTAGTACAATGGTTCCCTGAGGTAACCTGACTATGCACAGTAGTACAATGGTTCCCTGAGGTGAACTCACAATACTCAACAGTACAATGGTTCCCTGAGGAACCATGACCATGTACAGTAGAACAATGATTCCCTGAGGAGACTTGACCATGCACAATAGTACAAAGGTTCCCTGAGGTAAACTCTCAATACTCAACAGTACAATGGTTCCCTGAGGTAATCTGATCATGCACAATATTACAATGATTCCCTGATTAAACCTACCATGCACAGTATTGCAATGGTTTCCTAAGGTAACCTGAACATGCACAGTAGTACAATGGTTCCCTGAGGAAACCTGACAATGCACAGAAGTACAATGATTCCCTGAGGTAACATGATCATGCACAGTAGAAGAATGATTTCCTGAAGAGACTTGACCATGCACTATAGTACAATGGTTCCCTGCAGAGTAGTGCAATGGTTTCCTGAGGTTACCTGACAATGCACAGTAGTACAATGGTTCCCTGAGGAAACCTGACAATGCACAGTAGTACAATGATTCCCTGAGGTAACATGACCATGCACAGTAAAAGAATGATTTCCTGAAGAGACTTGACCATGCACTATAGTACAATGGTTCCCTGCAGAGTAGTACAATGGTTTCCTGAGGTTACCTGACCATGCCCATTTGTACAGTGGTTCCCTGAGATAACATGACCATGCACAGTAGTACAATGGTTCTCTGAGGTAAACTCACAATACACAGTAGTACAATGGTTCCCTGAGGTACCATGACCATGCACAGTAGAACAACGATTCCCTGAGGAGACTTGACCATGCACAATAGTACAATGGTTCCCTGCACAGTAGTACAATGATTAACTGAGGTTACCTACCATGCGCAGTAGTACAATGGTTCCATGAAGTAACCTGACCATGCACAGTAGTGCAATGGTTCCCTGAGGTAACCTGACAATGCACAGTAGTTCAATGGTTCCCTGAGGTAACCTCACAATACACAGCAGTACAATGGTTCCCTGAGGTACCATGACCATGCACAGTAGAACAATGATTTCCTGAGGAGACTTGACCATGCACAATAGTACAATGGTTCCCTGCAGAGTAGTACAATGGTTCCCTGAGGTTACCTGACCATGCCCATTTGTACAGTGGTTCCCTGAGATAACATGACCATGCACATTAGTACAATGGTTCTCTGAGGTAACCTGACAAAGCACAGTAGAACAATGATATCCTGAGTAAACCTACCATGCACAGTAGTACAATGGTTACCGGAGGTAACCTGACCATGCACAGTGGTACCATGGTTCCCTAAGGTATTATGGTCAGGCACAAAGTACAATGGTTCCCTGAGGAAACCTGACTATGGACAGTAGTACAATGGTTCCCTGAGGTAACCTGACAATGCACAGTAGTACAATGGTTTACTGAGGAAACCTGACCATGCACAAAGTGCAATGATTCCCTGAGGTAACCTGACCATGCAAAGTAGTACAGTGGTTCCCTGAGGTAACCTGACCATGCACAGTAGTACAATGATTCCCTAAAGTACTCTGACCATGCACAGTAGTACAATGGTTCCCTGAAGAAACCTGACCATGCACAGTAGTGCAATGGTTCCCTGAGGTAACCTGACCATGCACAGTGGTACCATGATTCCCTAAGGTAACATGGCCATGCACAAAGTACAATGGTTCCCTGAGGTAACCTGACTGTGCACAGTAGTACAACGGTTCCCTGAGGTAACCTGACCATGCACAAAGAACAATGGTTACCTGAGGTAACCTGACCATGTACAGTAGTACAATGGTTCCTTGAGGTAACCTGACCATGTACAGTTGTACAGTGGTTCCCTGAGTAGCCTAACAATGCACAATATTACAATGGTTTCCTGAGGTAACCTGATCATGCACAATATTACAATGATTCCCTGATTAAACCTACCATGCACAGTATTGCAATGGTTTCCTGAGGTAACCTGAACATGCACAGTAGTACAATGATTCCCTGAGGTAACATGACAATGCACAGTAGTACAATGGTTCCATGAGGTAAAATAACCATGCACAGTAGTACAATGGTTTCCTGAGGAAAACTGACAATGCAGAGTAGTACAATGATTCCCTGAGGTAACTTACCATGCACAGTTGTACAATGGTTCCCCGAGGTAACCTGACCAAGTACAGTAGTACAATGGTTCCCTGAGGTTACCTGACTATGCACAGTAGTACAATGGTTCCCTGAGGTGAACTCACAATACTCAACAGTACAATGGTTCCCTGAGGAAACATGACCATGTACAGTAGAACAATGATTCCCTGAGGAGACTTGACCATGCACAATAGTACGAAGGTTCCCTGAGGTAAACTCTCAATACTCAACAGTACAATGGTTCCCTGAGGTAATCTGATCATGCACAATATTACAATGATTCCCTGATTAAACCTACCATGCACAGTAGTACAATGGTTCCCTGAAGTAACCCAACCATGCACAGTAGTACCATGGTTCTCTGAGGTAACCTCACCATGCACAGTAGTACAATGGTTCCCTGAGGTAACCTGGTCATGTATAGTAATTTACATATGACCTGAGGTAACCTTGTCATGTACAGTAATTTACAGATCACCTGAGGTAACCTGGTCATGTACAATGATTTACAGATGACCTGAGGTAGCCTGTCCGTGAAAAAAAGAACATAGATATAATCTGGACTAAGCTGACGAAGGGAGTTATGAACATTCATTTGTGGTAACCTGAGGTTTCCAGAAAATAAGCGTTTTGCAAAGTTTATCTGTGGTAACATGCAGCTCGTACAATGACCATGAAGTTGTGACCTTAGGTAACCTCACCATATTCTAACATACAGAGGTATTCTGAGGTTACATATTCATATACAGTAGTTAAGAGATGACATTAGTTAACATGTGCACTTGGCCATGTATAGAAATGCAGAAGTGCCCTGAGGAAAACTAAAAAATAGTGTTTTGTAAAGTTTATACAAACTGTGGTAATACGAGTATGTGCAGTAATACAGAGTAACCTCATCAAGTACAGCAATACAGAGGTGATATTAGGTAACCTCACAATGTTCAATCATACAGAGGTGACCTGAGGTAACCTCACCATGTGAGCAATCATAGATATGATCTGAGATACAGCCAAGACACAGTTATTTAGAGATGAACTAAGGTTATCTGACCATGTACAAAAGTACACTGGAGATGTGAGGTTTTTTCTTGAAAATATCCAACATCTGTACAAATAAGATTAATTAAGACAATTAACATTTTAAAAAAGCAGTTATATACTATATAACCTGTGCTTGTTACTACGTTACTTTCAAAGTAATGTCAAATGAAAAAAATATAGATTACTGTTCGTACTGTAAAGTTTCTCTTTTTTAATACTGGTGAATAAAATCCTTACAGTGTGTACTGGCTGGTCATCATCGCGTATGATGCGATTTTGATACGCATACACAGCTAATGAATAGTATGCATGAATATAGATAAGATCAGCACGTGAAGTCATAGACTGAAAGTTGTAGATTTGTAGATGCCGTTTATAGAATACAAAATTAGATCACAAACATAGTTATTAAAATTGAGAAAGGAAATGGTGAATGTGTCAAAGCGACAACCATCCGACCATAGAGCAGACAACAGCCGAAGGCAACAAATGGGTCTCCAATGTAGCGAGAATTCCCGCACCCGTAGGTGTCCTTCAGCTGGCCCCTAAAAATATGCATAATAGTACAGTGATAATGGACGTCAAACAAACTCCGAATTATACACAAGAAACTAAAATTAAAAATCATACAAGACTAACAAAGGCCAGAGGCTCCTGACTTGGGACAGGCGCAAAATTGCGGCGGGGTTACATACATGTATGTTAATGAGATCTCAACCCTCTCACTATACTTCTAGCCAATGTAGAAAAGTAAAAGCATAACAATACGCTTATTAAAATTCAGAGAAGTCCGAGTCCGATATCAAAAGATGTAACAAAAGAAAATAAATAAAATGACAATAATACATAAATAACAACAGACTACTAGCAGTTAACTGACATGCCAGCTCCAGACCTCAATTAAACTGATTGAAAGATTATGTGTTCATCATATGAATATCAGGCACAATCCCTCCCGTTAGGGGTTTAGTATCATACTATCATAAAATATATGAGAAGAACATAACCTGTGTCATGCCAACAACTGTTTTTAGAAATGAATGTGTTTAGTTCCGGTGCAAAGACCCTATCAGAGAATCAATAATAAAGCCAAAATATGCAATCTTTGATGACCTGACAACAGTATCGTAACTATATCCCTTTTTAATAAGTCTATTTAAAGGTTTTGTTAGTTTCTGAGAAGAATACTGACATTTTTGTGCTTTACAAAAAATATTTCCATAAAAATTGGATGTGAAATACCTGAACGTATAAGATGTCTGCATGTTGAGTTATATTTACGAATTATTTCCTTATACCGGTGATAAAATTTAGTAAATGTTTTGACCAGTTTGTAATATCGAAAACCCTGGTGTAATAATTTTTCAGTAATACATAAATTTCTCTCGCTAAAATCTAATACGTTGTTACATACACGAGCGAATCGTACAAGTTGAGATACATAAACACCATAAGATGGTGACAAGGGTACGTCACCATCTAAAAACGGATAATTAACAATAGGAAATAAAAAAATCATCTCTTTTATCATAAATTTTTGTATTCAGCTTCCCGTTTATGATATAGATATCAAGATCGAGGAATGGGCAGTGGTCATTGTTAGCATAACATGTGTAGCTTTATTTAAAGTAAGTTCTACAGTATACATTTCTTTAGTATACATACGGAAGTCGTCATTATTGAGAGCCAATATATCATCCAAATATCTAAAAGTATTGTTAAATATTTGTATCAAATGTTGTTTTGATGGGTCTTTGCTAATTTTAGTCATAAATTGTAACTCATAACAATACAAAAACAGGTCCGCAATAAGTGGTGCACAGTTAGTCCCCATTGTAATTCCAATAACTTGACGATATACGGAATCTCCAAAGCGAACAAAAATGTTATCAAGTAAAAATTCAAGCGCATAAGTAGTATCAAAGCATGTTCAATTGACATAGTTCTTTTGTTTATTGCTACTAAAAAATGATCAAAAAGAGTTTGAACATATGTACTCGCATTCCGACTTTTTAAATGCCCAGTTAATTAGGGATGTGAATTTTTCTTAATAAGAATATGAGGCAAAGTGGTATATAGGGTAGAAAAATCAAAACTTGGAACAGATTCAAAATCACCAATATATGCATGCAATTTATCAAGTACTTCCAACGAGTTTTTGACACTCCAAAAGTAATTAATTCCACTATTTTCAAAGGCCTTATTTCAACAATTTATTATCTGGTTTTTTATTGTACCAAGTGTACTAATAAGTAAAACAGACAATTTAGTAGTTGAACAATGGACAGTGGCGGGTCCAGGGTGTTCTGGGGATAGGAACCCTTTTGTTGGAACCCTCTCCTTGTGTCCTGGATTTGAAACCCCCCCCCCCCTTTTTTTTAAATGGATGGATCCGCCACTGCCCCTCATGCAGTCGGACAAGATGGACTGATTTTCAAAAACCTATCTATTAAATGTTATCATTTTCTACTTATGTTACTTTAAAAGAAGTAACCAAAATCAATATATGCGTTATCTGTCCATATATAAGTGTCATATATTACCAAACACAATGATAGTCAAAGTTTCAACAGGACATTCACGAAACTTAGGCAGCAATCATTTCATTTTCAGGTGGGGGGGGGGGGGGGGGCTGTAGATTTTTTTAAAAGTTTGTTTCTAATTGTTTGAGAAACAAATAATTTGTTTTTGACCCTGAGGAAACAAAAATGTTTGTTTCACCCTCAGCTGCCACTATATGTAATGCTAAAATTGAAATGAAAGAAAAAAATGTTTTCGACTGGTCTCCAAAAATATTGTCTTTTGCCGAAGGAAAAAAATCCATAGCCCCCCCTCCCCCCCCCCCCCCCGGAAAATCAAATGTTTGCTGCCTTAGGCATGTGTGGATAACTTTTATTCTTTAAATAATTGTATACATTTATTTACATAAATCTTTATGAAACCAGTTTTTGACAACTATTATTATAAAAGTTTAAATCGCCATTCAAAAAGGGTTTTCTTTTTAATTATTTTAAGTCATTTACGTTTCACTAAATAAATATCTGTTCACGTTGCAAAGATCACAAATTAACCAAATATCTGGGTTTTTTTCGTGAATTATTTGTCGTAACTTATTGTCAAAAGTTGTATGTGTTCCTGTTTTCTCCTATTTTTCGCACATATACTGTCAGTCGAAATAGAAAGTACAATGATGTATTTTTAGTTTATTCTATTTTTAGATCATGTTATTACTACGCATAATTGGCACTATTGCCACGATTACCTGAGGGCACCGATTACCTCAGGGCATACAGCAGCGGACCTAACTGCCACCTGCCAATCTCCCATGCAGAGTTATCTGTCTTTGCTCCCTTTCTGTGCATGGGACATTGAATGTTTTGCTGGAAAATATGAATGCCCTCTCAAATTCAATCTATTAGAAAAATCGAATTATTACAGAAGAGTGTCCACCATGCTCTTGTACAGCACTATAATTAATATAGTGCAATAGAATGATATACAAATGGATGAAAATTATATATACATGTAAAAAACAACGTCTCGCTTTAACAGTAGCCGAGAAAAGGGGGACCGATATATCTTAAAATGGCAATATTTAACGGAAACTGTCAAAACATATTTTAGAATGATAACATTTAGATCCAATAGAATATAGTTGTATGAAATTTTATATTTTTTAAAATAAGATTTCTCAGAATGATGTGCAGCAAATCCCTTTTATGAACATTTGGCCTAATTGTGTATTTACCTATATTTATCGAACCATTCGCATTCATAACTAAACGCATCGAAGCTTACTTTTTATACAGTATATCCCGCAATAATATTCATTGAATTTATGACTCTCCGTTCGGAAAATAATTTATACGACGATATTCGTTGAAATATTGAACAAAAAGATAAATTCATATCAACAACTGTGGAATAATGTATTGATTATAAATGTACTTTGTCGGTAAACGTGAAATTTATTTGTACGAGCTTTAGAAACAGGACGAAACGCGAGGCTTGTCGAATTTTCTCCTGTTTCGCAGCGAGAACTAATACATTTTATATTTCTGACAATGTACATATATTGTTTACAATTTACACCTAGTAATTGAGCATAAGTTGTTTAAATCTTAACCATTGTCTCTGATTTTTACAATTATTGAAACGCGGACTCGAAGAATACCCCAAAATGAACTATGTTACCCAGAAAGAAATATTCATATTACCAATTGATCAACATGGAAGCGGGTAGCAGGACAAGTTATTTGTACATGTACAAACAAAGCAAAACAATGTTGTTTACCTGTTATTTGTACACAATAACTAGCCAATTGCAGGATAAAGCGAATTACTTAACTGTAACCATTTTTTTTTAACTGGTGAAAAAATTAAATGGGATAAAAAAATAAATAGATTAGCTGACTATGCGGTATGGGTTTTTTGTTAAAGGTCATAAGGGGATCTATTGTAATTTATTTCTTTGTCATTTGGTCTGTCGTGGAGAATTGTCTCATTGGCAATGATACCACATCTTTGTTATAGATAGTCAGTTTTTCTGAAATTCAAAGGGAAAATTATGTTATGATGACCATTTTAGCAACGAAATTATTTATTTATTATTATAGACAACAAAAGAAACGAAATTATTTATTTATTCTTATAGACAACAAAAGAAACGAAATTATTTATTTATTCTTATAGACAACAAAAGAAACGATATGCACATCACTCATAAAAAAAATAATAGAAGAAAACAATAACAATTTACTAGAATATGTATTTTTTTGTATCGTTCTTGATGACACGGTTCGAAAAGTTACCGGACCAAATACGGATAAATGAAAGTCATTATCTGGAGTTTCAAGTTGCGGGATTTAGTTTCGAGTATGGCTAGTGAAGGTGAAACAAGGCTGATGACCTTTACATTCAGAAGAAATATGTGTATGCGACATTTTTGTTGATTACAGGATAAGGCAGTTTTTAATATGAAAAAATAGGGTTTTTTTAGAGAAAATGCAGCTTTTTGTTACATCGTTCTACCTGTCTTATCCAAAATCGGATCAAATTTTTCCAACATCCCTATTCGTTTAAAAAAAATATTGTCAGATAAAAGGGGCGGGTCACCTCACTACTCCTTTTCAGGACACCAACCAGTCTCAACACGTCTTGTCAGAGACGGAGAAAATAATAAATCTTAGGAAGGTTATTCAGAATAATATTCACAACTGTTAAAGGAAATGCACGAAAATAAAATCTTAAACATTTTGTAGGATTCCTTAGCTGCTACATGAATCGTGGGAGACGGCATTACATTTGTAGCATCAATCTAGTACACGTTTCTCGCTAGATGAAAACCCTATTGGGATGGTAATAACAAATCATCCTGGTCTCTTGTGAAGAGTTGTCACATTGGCATTCGTACCACATCTTCCTTTTTATATCGTATTGTTCCTTTCGGTTGCAGCTCTTGGAAACTAGAGTCGTATCTGTACATTTGTTAAAATTTTCAACAAGTAAAGTGAACAAATTTTCAAAGCATGGATGCATAACGCACACTCTTAAAGTAGAGCAAAATAATTTCCCATAAAACTAGATACATTGTATGTATATAGCATTTTTACACAAATCAATATAATTATAAAAATCCACAGTTTGTTAGAAAGGTCAAACTTTTAATTTACTTCATTTTCAAACTGCATATCATTGATGCGTTTTGTTTTAATCTGTGTCAAAAAAAGCGTTTACCAGAACGTAATAGGTGTTTGCACATAACGTAATAGGTGTTTGGACATAACGTAATAGATGTTTGGACATAATGTAATAGGAATTTTTGCACATAACTAACATGGAGTTTGCAAATAATGTAAGCGGTATTTGCACATAACGTAATAGTGTTTGCACATAATGATGTAGTTTTTAACATAACTTAATAGGTATTTGCACATAACGTAAATAGGTGTATGACATAAGGTAAACGATGTTTGCACATAAGGTAAATTATGTTTGCACATAGGGTAAACGATGTTTACACATAGGGGGAACGATGTTTGCACACAAGGTAAACGAGGTTTGCACAAAACGTACAAGTTGTTTGCACATAATGTAAAAAGGCATTTGCACATGACGTAATGAATGCTCACAGAGAGTATCGATTGTTCGGCATAACGCATAGGAACTATACCATGGTGTGTTGTATTTGTCACCGGAGATACATATGTATAAACACAACATAACGCCAAAAAACTATAATATCATGTGGTTTACATAGAACAAAGGTGTATCAAAACAAAACCTTTAGAACATTCGGCATAACAATCACATTTGAGACAGGACACAATTTTAACTAACTTACGTAAAAGAAGAATTAACACAACATAGATAAAATATGAGAGAATGTAAAGGTGGTTGATCATAAAGTTTGGAAGTATTCACAGAATATATAGTAGTTAAAGCATGATGTAATGCCTATTGTACACAACAAACTTTAGCAATGACAAATCATACTACTGTTTGACCAAACAAATAACTAATTTGACATAATACAGAGATGCCGTGTCATGAAATACAGACATTTTCACATAACATAAAGAAGAAATGACAGGACGTAAAGGCAAAGCGACAAAACACATTAAATATTTACACTATAAGACAGTTCCGGCGATACAGTTCACACATGTCAATGCTGTGGGAAAACGTATAAATGGCCAGCCAGTTTTTATAGACATATACAATTTATAAAAAGAAATAAATATTAAAGTAATCAAATAAGTTTTTCATTTGTTATAAGTCTAATTATCACATTAATCTACAATGAAAATTCATCGCATCTTCGAAAATTCTACATCAGAAATGAATGCCATACAGTGATAATTTATCGCATCTATAGTGAAAATGGATCACATTTAATAATTTGTATTCTATATTATGTTGCTTTTCTAACACGTATTTGAACTTTAATACTGTTATTTTACATTAAATAGACACATCATAATAAAAATACGTTAAAATTTAGTTTCAAATAAATTATTTTGGTATTTTCAAAACGTTAACAAATAAAGTTTTCCCATGATTCTTTATTCTATGAACATACTCGCATACAACAGTGAAAATGAACTGACTGGCTTCGCACTTTATATACACTGATTAATCATCTTATTGTTTACAAGCAAAAGGGAAATAAACATATCGAACTAGACTTACAAAAGACACATCATTACTTAATACATGAATATTGGTTGCACATTTAATTACAATGCAAATTCACACTCGGAAAAAGCAGTAACATACGGGATTTGGTAACGGTCGTTACTTAGCAGACCAAATGAGTATGTGGTAAACATGTCATTAGTTAGTTAAGAAACAGACACATAATAGGGTTGAATTCGTGATGGTGTCCTTAACATTTTTGAATAAGAAGCACACCTCTGTATATGTAGTTCGTAAAGTGTGAACATACTCGAGCTTAACGTATCAACTGAGATATTTAAACATCACACAATTGGGCAGAGAATGTTTTACTGCTGCAAAATTGGAAATTGTTAATCAATGTGTTCTTTTTTTTTGTATTTTAGAAGGTACTGAAAACATATTTCTTCATACGAGTACACAAACACAGCGGCCAGTAGGGGTGCACGATTACTTCCCATTGTCATACCGACTATCTGTTAAAAAAATCAATTCTCCAAATTTAACAAATGTATTGTCGATCAAAAAGATCTTTTAAGAATTCACACCTGATTGACACCCTTGGTTTTAACAAAATATTTTTGAAGGACATCTTTGACTGTCAAACAAATAGGAGATTTTTTTTCTATTTTATCTCTCGTTTTCCAAATAAATCGATTCTAAAAAGCTTTTTAATACAGGATATTGCGTTTTAAACACGTACTTTGATAACCATTAACAATATCTACATAAAGACAATTCCTTTCTAGATGCATCAGTTTTCTAAATATATCTTTGTATCTTTCCCGCCATTGTCCCAATTGGACAATTGATAAGACAAAACGATGTATGGTGACCAAAAGAAGGATTGGATTAGAACAACGCCGAATGGAACTTATTGATGATTATTAGGTCTTTTTACTGTTTAAGAGCAAAAATATATCTAGACGATTTTTATAAATGAATCAAAAGTTATGAACGAGTCATGATGTTTTTTAGCTAATTAAAAATGGGTGTAAAGATATACATATGGAAGACTGCAGGAAAAAATGTAGGTCATGGATCGATGACCTTAAGCGATGGAACCCATATCAGCTGGTGGCCAAAAGAAGCCAAGGCAAAATCTGAGCTCCAAAAATGGGTGATTTTTTCATACTTTCAATTCAACTCTTTTTTTTTATTTTATCGTCAACCTTTTGTTTGTACATGTATTAGGTCTGAAATTTACAGATAGCTTGGCATCTCTAAAGTGACAATGTTTGAAGAAAAAAAAACCAATACGTATAAACTGAATGCCTCCGAAGCACTTTTTTGGATATACCTTCACCAGGTACACTGCATACCAAATATTTGAAAGTCCACGATTTTGAAGAACCGAGACAATTGAAGAGCTATACGACCAAAAATAACTTAAAAAACAACAACTATGTATGAGTGGGTTTACATCTTAGATTCTTTATAACTTAAACAATTATAAACGGACAATTTAAGAAACGATTGTCATAAATCATGTCAGTACCGAAGTACTGAATACTAAACTGATGATACCATCGGGTACTGATGGTCCACCAGAAGAGGTTATGTGCATTTAGTTTACTTGATTTGGCATTCGTAACAGTATTAATAATGAAACGAAATTTCGCTCTGAATTACATTATCGTTAAATGTTACGTTTACATAAATCTACTATGATTCAAAACGAAACTTAGAAATACAGAAGTCGGAGAAGTATTAACGAAAGCATTACGTATATATGTACATCGAAAACAAATGTTTTAGTATTCCATTTCAGAGATAACAACATTTTGAAATATCTCTATGATTGTTTGAAATGTGCATAAAAATCACATGAGGCTGTGTTTTCGCCGCAGATATCGACTTTAAATAATATGTAATTTTTCTACATTTTCCCTTTTAGTGTAAAAAAGCTTTTAGCAGGTCACTTGATTTATTTTGATTTGTCATAACAACAAAGTGATAGAAGCTTTCGACAGATCAAGTTGCAAAATCGTATTTAAAAAAATTGTTTTCCATACACCACATGTTCATTAATGATTGCGACAATATTTTACTGTTGTTGACCTTACTCGTGTTTCCAACGGCAGTTACACCCATTTATTAAACCAATATGAATATGAAAACATTCGAAATAGAACGTTTATGTTATAAGAAAACAAATTGAAAAAAGCAAACAAATTTGAGTCTTTTGTTCATTGATTTTTTATAGTCATTTGTGGAAGCCGACCAAGCAAATTCGTATGAAGAAGATGTTGAATCGGAAGAGAAACCAGCTGATTACAAATATGAAATTCCGTTAGGAAAACTTGATGAGGCAGCTATTAGATCTTGGTGGAATGATTTCAAAACAACCAATAGATATCACATGATTTTTAAGAATTGTTGCAGTGTCGTATACCGTGCTTTGGCGGCAGGTGGAGCTGCTAAGATAGTACGTTGTCCGTCAACTCTCTTTTTTACGGTTTCTAAACCTGATAACTTACAGGAATATGCTAGGGTGTTGGAGAGAGCCACAACATAAAAAAACATGATAAGGACTGCTGAATTTGTATTATCAAATGACAGCATATGATATTGTTTTATCATAAAAAATGTTTGTTGTAATCTTGCATAACTCCTCTTTAAATCTTAAGAAAAATGCTATCGTAAATTAAAAAAAAAAATGAAATTATAAAAGTTCATTCAAAATACACAGGTTTTTTTTCAACTCAATTCTCTTTCTTTTGTTCCAATTATATACCTCGGAGGAAATCGGATCGGACTGATAAACAACATACATTCTGCATTTAAAAATCTGTTTAAAATTTATTATGACAAAATATGCGTATTGTCATCGATGTCATCGTCGTCGTCGACTTCATCATCGTCATCGTGGTAATGGTACATGTAGTTGTAATTGTGTGATGACAATAGTTGTATTTTAAGTATAAGCATTACATAAAAAAGGAAAGTTTTTAACATTCAATTCTTCGTGATCTCAGAAATTATGTTTTGCAATCTCAGTCTTCGTGCAGGTAACGTTTTGGAACAATCAAAATGTGTAAAACAGTACCAATCCTGTTATACAACACCAAATAAAATTAATATGCTGTGCATGTGGTTTAACGATTTTAACTGTTCGACAGGTGACATAACTGTAAAAGTGATGTTTCGTAATGTTCTTTGTACGACCTTTCGTTTGATATACGACAAGCATATTACCTTCTGAAACTTTTCGCTTTTTACACTTAATGACATCATCCGCCAACATTTTTGCGATCATAAGTATGATATATGTAACACAGGGTAGATGAGCTTTCATTTGATGTGCGACAACGCCATGTTCTAAAAAGTTTGATTTTTGCACTTAATAACACCATCCAACCAATTTTTGGAGGTCGGGAATTTGATATTTCAAAGGTACACATCATGACCTTTCATTTGATATACAACAACCCTATCTTAAAAGAAAATTTATTTTTTGCACTCAATAACCCCATCCAACCTATTTTTGTGAGACGTCAAAGTGAAATTTGAAATGTACACTTTATGTTCTTTCATTTGATATGCGACAACCTTACCATCTGAGAAATTTGAATTTTTGCACTAAATGACCCCACCCGTCCCCTTGGGATGAAAAGGATGTTTAAAATTTTCATTTATCAGTAGAGTTTATTAAGACCTTCACTTTGATATATCAGATGACCCCATTTGTCGAAGTGATAATAATGGTGCAATATCAACTATATAAACAGAACTTATGAAACTGACAAAGTCAATGCAAAACTTGAAAATTTCAAATTGAATTTTTTGTGTTTTTTTTACATGGAAAGTTTTTGGTATTTGGTCAAACATATAACTATGTTAACTTCTTCAATTTCTTAAACATTTTTAGTAGTAAGCTGTTGTTGATCTAGAAATGCATGCCTCCGCTCGCAAAACTTCAATCTTCATTATCTCTAAAACGACAATAGATATCTCAAATAAGTTAAATGTTTAATGATCTACAGTTGAAGGACAACATTATAGAAAAAGAATTGGGACAATTTCAAAGTTCACCAAGGTCACAATTAATCAACAAATATATGATGCAATACCAAACTTAAGAACCGGAAGTTGTAGAGATATGGGACTAGCGCCATTTAACTCAGGATTACTTAACCTTTCATCTATCACAAGGTCAAGGTCATTGTTAACTTTGAAGGTCAAAGGTGAAATTTCATCATGACCTGACATTGAAGGTCTTGAATTACTGATCATCTTTGAAGTTTATAGTAGGTTGATATCTGTTACCTTTAAAAAGATATACACACAATAATATACTTTTAAGAATCATCCTGTTGTAACTTTAAACAGACGGTCGGACATGTTTTGGCTTATTGTATAAAATGTAGAGCTCGTCGAGAGGAACAATTTACACGCTGTATGTATGCAGCAAAGTCTTATCGTTTTCCTAATATGTAAGCTTGAAATTGCAGCGTAATATTTTTTTGCACTCGGTGACCTATGACCTTGGGTGCATATTAATATATCAAATTGAGATCTTTTTAAAACCGTCATCAACTGTTTTGAAATTTGTAAAAACCGAATCAGGAAGGGTTTGATTCTTACACAGCAAAGCTATTTTATGGTATTCTTTTTTTAACGGCAAAGCAACATGTTTTCGTGATTTTGTCAGAGGCTGATCAAGTTTTGTTATAACATACTTTTTGACCGGTCAAACTAACAAGTGGATATAAAGTTTTGCAATTCTAAAAAAGAAAATACTTTTTCTTTCAATTTCTGAACCATACTACTTTTGTCAGTATTCAATGTTAAGATTTCTGACTACGGCATATTTGTCTACAGATTATACGCACCTTACATGTCCAAGAGGAAAATAACGTAAGTGTTTAACTTGAAAAAAGACTTGGAACCCTCGAGTTATTAAATTATATTCAAATATTGAACCTAATGAGACAAGAACGCTAGGAAATTTCCCAATTTGAATTCGATTATTGTTCAAGAGGAAATCCAGATGGGATTTATTTGATTCGTGGACAGTTTTGTGTAGTGAACGCTTCAAAGTAATAATTGGAAAAATTGCGCAAACTACTTGTTTGTAAATAACTCAATCTCGTGAAGGTATATTACTATCTACAGTTGAATACACATTTTGGATGTGCATAAAGTAAAACTAAAAACAAAACTGAACTCCGATGAAAATTCAAAAAGGAAAGTCCCTAATCAAATGGCAAAATCAAATGACAAAACACATCAAACGAATGGACAACAACTGTCATATTTCTGATTTGGTACAGGCAATTTCAAATTTAGAAAATGGTGAAATGAACCTGGCTTTATAGCGCTAAACTTCTCACTTGTACGACGGTCGCATCAAAGTCAATTATGTTACCAACGACGTGTAAACAAAACAAAACACCAAAGAAATATAACTTTGAAAAGTTAGTAATGAAAGAACTATGACTTAAGCCTAATGTTATATATCTGGACATAACCTTAAAATACATCATAATTAACATGATTAAGGATGTATGTATTCGAACGTGTATTGGCATGTTCATCTATTGTCATTAAATTAACACGATATTGGTAACTAAGTCCTTATAAATGTTATAATTGAATAAATACCATTAGATGTCAGCGGGAATAAAAATACTATTAGGAAGCTTAACTTTTAAATTGTTTCCTAGCATATCTTTATGATTAATGTAAAAGAACTCTGGTGAATTTTACCAGAATTTCATCATAATTGAGAAATACCAGTCTTTTGATATGTTTGAGCTTTTGATTTTGCTATATGATTATATTAGGGACGATCCGTTTTGAATATCCCCTAGAGTTAAGTTTTTTTGTGATTTATAATTTGTTGTTATAGTCTTTTTTCATAAAAATTCAAAGGCTTTCGAAGGTTCCAATCATAATTGCTCACTAAAGCATTCGAAACTGGTATGAAGGTTTTGGAATAAAGTGGTAGTTATTATGTTTTACTTTTGTGTTTGTGCTTTTGTGTCTCTGTTGTGTGTTTTTACTATGGGTGTCACGTTATTTTTGTATTTGTCTTTTGGGAATCAAATAATGCAACTATAGTTAAGCCATTTTTCTGCTTCATTTGAATTCTGATGTTATCATATATACCATATCAAAACAATAAATGTATTACATGTAGCAGGATCAATGCTGTTGTATGTTAGACGTTGTGGACAACAACTTTAAAATGTGTATCCTTGATGCAAGAATGACTTCAGTTGTCTTCTAACACGTGTGTTGTTCATCTGAATATTTTACTTCATATCATAAATCGACATTTAACTTGAGGCAAATGCACATTTACAGTATTAAATGCGTCACTAAAATTTTGAGAATGATTAGGGAGAAGAGGGTGGAGATGTTAAGAAGAACCGTTATAATGGTATAAAATAATAGAAAACGTTTCAAAACCAATTATTTGAATTATATTTGTACATGAATGTCTTTAATAAACGTATATCAATCTGAAAATCTATTGAATTTATAAATTTTGTATTTATTTATATTACAGCGAAAATGGATCCCTAATTTATTATCGAACTCAATTCTGTGGTTTTGATTGTTGAAACCTTGAAATAAAATTAAAGAGGTTCGGATAAAAATTAGTTCTCTTTCCAAGCAAGAAGAATCAATATGGGGTGTGTTCACAGCAACAATAAACAAAATCATGCATTTTTTACGTCATATAAATCTATAAAGGATCTAATAAAAAATAAAGACGATCTCTTGTTGATATAGAATAGAATTGCAAGGATCTCATATAACAAAAATGGATCGTCTTAATTTTTTATAAAGATATCATTAAATATTAGAAATTAACTGATGAAGGTCTAACAAAAAAAAAACAGAAACATTTACAGATATGAAAGAAGGATATTATGGAACAATACATTTATTAAATTTGAAATTTAAGCTATATTAAAAAAAAAAATTGGATGAAAACCGATCTTTTTTTATGTAAACGATATCATAGATGAACAAGGCTGTATTTCTAAAGACAACATTTTAAATAAACTAAAAAAATAAATCAAGCTGGATAGCTGAAATAAATTTAGAAAATAAATCATTACCAAAAGATTGGGGAGCAATTTTAAAATTGGAAAACTCTGTAAAAAGTATTGTTAATATAAAAAAAAAACAATTTATATTGGAAGGATTACCTATAAAATTAGAAACCCTATAAAATAAACTTTTATATAAGTCTCTGATAAATAAAAAAATTGAACCAGCTATTGGACCCCAAAAAATGGCTGCGATTTAATATAGATGATGTGTTATATCAAAACAATTTAAATATTTTTTTATTCAGATATTTAAAAGAAAATACGTATACTTAAAAGTTTTAGATGGAAATTACTACAACATATTCTACCTACAAAGAAACTTTTATGCAGGTGGAAAATTGTAAACAATAGTTCTTGTAATTTTTGTACACAAGAAGAGGATTATGACCACTTCTTTATACCGTGTCCCTATTTAAAACTTTTTTGGAATAAAATAGATAAAGTTTTAAAGAACAGTAAAATAACGTTTAAGATAAAACTAAGACACTTGGTATTTTGATATAAAACTTCTGACGAAGAATATTTTGACTTTACTTTTCTTTTAACTATTGTTGGTTTTTCAATTTACAAAGCCTATTATAAATCTGATCAAAAGACAAAAAATGTCAATGTTTTCTCATTTTTTCTCAATGAGTTCAATAGAAGAGTATGTTTGAAAATTAAAAGTATTTTGTTAGCATCTATTAGAAAACTTATGAATAGCCATACTAAGTGATATTATTAAATATATATTTGATATACAAATGTAGTATGTACTTTACAACTATTCACTACCCTCAGTGATTAGTGGATTGTAACAGGGTACATCAGGAGGAGCTTGGACTCCTGACGGATATTGTAACCAGCAAAAATATATAGGCAACAGTAGTATACCGCTGTTCAAAACTCGTAAATCCATGGAAAAAAACAAAATCAGGGGTAACAAACTAAACCTGAGGGAAACGCATAAATATTAGAGGAGAACAAAGACACAACATAAAAATGTAACACACACAAAAACAGACTAAGCATAAGAAATCGTTGAGAATAACAAATATAACATCAAAACCAAATTGAAATAAATATTTAATTATGTTGTTAAAAAGATAATCATATTTTTTTTTATTTATAGAAATTGAACTGACTTATGTTTCGTGAGCATAATGAGTATGAAATATGTGATGTTTTGGTCTTCTATGAGTTTTATTTAAAGCCATCTGTATCAATAATACAAACCCATATGATGAAAGACTTTCTCTATTCCTTCCCCTGATTTGGCAGATTTCTCTGATAAATAACAACCATGTTTTATGCAAGTAGCTATCCTTCCTTTAAGATGGAGAATTTATCGTTTTAGTTAAGAACATTCCATTTATTTACCAAGGTATGTTTTTATATTCAGTAAAGGACTCTTGGACAATGTATGCGAGGATAGAACTTATCTCTTATTTGTTTATCTTGCATTGATAAATACTTTGTCTGAATGTTATTTTTTCATGTTTTTTGTGCTGTTTTCACAATTATTGAAATATTTTTCCTAACTAGTAAAATATCTGTTCTTGGCAAATGATATGTCGAATTTTAATTATGCCGTCAAATGTCATAAGTTTCTGCTAAATATCCTTTAGTGACGTCATGAAAAAGACGACCATGCCTGGTGACGTCATATACAAAATTCACAACCAAAATATAGATAAAAAGGCTGAAATTGGCATTATTCACCAACAATCAATCTATATTAATTTTAATGCTTTTATGAGATTTTAACACAGAAAAAAAAGAATGCATCTTATTACCAACTTAAAAATATAGCATAAAATGTAACACAATAGGTAACGTCTATTGATGAATCTTTTGTAGAATGACGTCTGGCGCAAATACAAAATTTTAATCCTGATATCTATGGTGAGTTAATTACGACCACTTAAATGAGGTCGATTCTGGTGGAGTTTTTATTCCCCCAGGGAATCACCAGCTCAGAAGTCAAAACTTCTGTGTTGATATGAACTATCATTGATATAATCATAATTATAAGTTAAATGACAACAAAACTTAGATTTTTTGAAACACTAATGGCTTTTTCTACCTCAGAAATAGATAACCTTAACTGTATTTGGCAAAATATTTAAAATTGTTGGTCCTCAACGATCATCAACTTCGTAATTTATTTGGGCTTTTAACTTGTTTTGATTCGGTCGTCTTTGAAAAGTCTTGTGTAGAGACGAAACACGCATCTGGTTCAAATACACAAATTCCAATCCTGTATCTATGATAAGTCTAATTGTTATCTTACCTGAGTATGAACCTCCCTGACATACCCCACGTTGCCGTCTTGATCAACTTTGGTTCCTATCAATGACATTTCAAGTCCAGAGGTCCGTACTGTTGTATCTGTAACAGACAGATTTCTACATTCTCAAAGGATTTCTAGAGTAAATAGGATTATGCAATATATCTATAGTTAATTGAAACTTAACGAAAAAACCTTTTTTTAAATTGAGAATGAAAATGATGAATGTGTCAAAGAGACAACAACCCGACCATAGAGCAGACAACAGGCGAAGGTCACAAATGGGTCTTCAATGTAGCGAGAAACTCCCGCACCCGGAAGTGTCCTTAGCTGGCTCCTAAACAAATATGCATACTAGTTCAGTGATAGTGAACGTCATACTAAACTCCGTATTATAGCACTACTAGCAACTACTAGCAGTTAACTGACATGCCAACTCCAGACTTTAACTAAACTGACTGAAAGATTATGTCTTCATCATATGAATATCAGGCACAATCCTTCCCGTGAGAGGTTTCGTATTGTACCATCATAATATATATGAGAAGAACAAAACCCGTGTCATACCAACAACTGTTTTTTAATAAATGTGTATAGTTCCGATGCAAAAACCCTATACTAAGTAAATCAATATTAACGCCAAAATATGCAATCTTTAATCATCTTACAACAGTATTGTAACTATATTTCTTATTTTTCTGGTTTTGTTAGTTTCTAAGTTGAAGACTGATATGTTTGTGCTTTATAAAGAATATTTCCATAAAATATTGGATGTAAAATACCTGTACGTATAAGAAGTCTTGAGTTAAAAGAGAGCCGTGGTGTAGTGGTTAGTGCATCAGAATACTAACACAAAGGTTCCTGGTTCGAAAATTTCAGGGACCCAATTTTCGGCTCTCCCTTGACACCATTTGCGAGTATGGTCTTGAGGAAACAATGATAGTCCGTCGGAAGGGGACGATAAATGACTGACCCGTGTTAAGAGAGAGCCATATCTCTTGCACGTTAAAGACACCCTTGTAGATTTCGAAAAAGAGCAGGCTAATGCCGCTACAAGACAGTACTCGCACCCGCAAAGTGGAAAGGGATTAATATAAGTTGCAAAACTTGTTTCCCAGTCCACTATAAATAAATATGTTTAAATTAAAAAGTCTTGAGTTATATTTTCGAATGATGTCCTTATACCGATGATCAAATTTGGTAAATGTTTTGACTAGTTTGTGATATCGAAATCCCTGGTGTAATAATTTTTCAGTAATACATAAATTTCTCTAGTTAAATTTAAAACGTTGTTACATACACGAGCGAATCATACAAGTTGAGATATATAAATCCCGTAAGATGGTGACAAGGGATCATCACCATCTAAAAATGAATAATTAACGATAGAAAATGAGAAATCATCTCTTTTATCATAAATGTTAGTATTAAGCTTTCCGTTAATGATATATATATCAAGATCGAGGAAAGAGCAGTGGTCATTGTTAGTATTAGCTTTATTCAAAGTAAGTTCAATCGGATAAATCTCTTTAGTATACAAACTGAAGTCGTCATTATTGAGAGCTAAAATATCATCCAAATATCTAAAAGTAATACTAAACATGTGTACCAGATGTTGATTCGATGGGTCTTTGCTGATTTTTGTCATAAATTGTAACTCATCGCAATACAAAAACAGGTCCGAAATACGTGGTGCACAGTTAGTACTCATTAGAATTCCGATAACTTTGCGATATACGGAATCTCCAAAGCGAACAAAAATGTTATCTAGTTAAAATGCAAGTGCAGATATAGTATCAAAGCATGTCCAATTGACATAGTTTTTTTGTTTATTGCTACTTTAAAATGACATAAAAGAGTTTGAACATATATATTTACATACTGACTTTTTAAATACCCATTTAAGAAGGTGTGTGATTTTTTTCTAAATGAGAATGTGAGGCAATGTGGTATATAGTGTAGAAAAATCAAAACTTTGAACAGATTCATTGTATTTTTACATGTCATGAGAAAAAAACGTTTGATACCAATAAAAGAGATGAAACGTGTTCCCTTTTCAGATATAGCAAGTGTTTTAAATGTTGTTTTGATCAATGTGTTGCTCTATTAGTTGTGTTTATAAGATAGAGCTTTTCATGCATGTGATTGAGTATGGATCCAGGACTATCCACATCTGATTGAGTAGTTTATTTTTCATTAATCAACGCTCATCGATTGTATCTATAATTTAAACTATTTTGTTGATGTTAAAACCTTTTCGATACTAGAATGTTTTGTTTATTTAAAATAACCACGATATCATTTTCAACGATGAATAAATAAATCTTCACAATTAATTAGTTAGAGAAATACAAATATATCATAATACGCCTGTCCTTAAAATATCATGCTGTTAAAAATTATCCGTTATTTATTGAGTGCGACATATTCGAAGTACAATGTTATATAATATAAGTATGTTATTAAAGTTTCTACAGGACCTCTAATTGTGGGCACCTCATGATTTACTTGAACAAGGATTTGCGAATAAACATTTGGAAAAAACAGATGCAATCATACTATATTTCTATACAAGACATACAAGAATTGAATTTAAACCATTGTGGTTACGTCAGCCCATTCATTTACCGTGGATTCTTTTTCTAGAATCAACGCTTCCTTAATTCGTCGCTGAAATGGACTCATCTTTTGTCATTCTTTTGTTTTTTTGTTTATTGTTGGATGATTGTTATCTATTCTACATGTTTAAAACGGAAATGTTAACATTATAGGTGTCTATTTTTGTTTTATAAATCAATATAGTATGATTACATTTGTTTATTCTTTTTCTAGAATCAACGCTTCCTTAATTCGTCGCTGAAATGGACTCATCTTTTGTCATTCTTTTGTTTTTTTGTTTATTGTTGGATGATTGTTATCTATTCTACATGTTTAAAACGGAAATGTTAACATTATAGGTGTCTATTTTTGTTTTATAAATCAATATAGTATGATTACATTTGTTTATTCACAAATTCCAATGCTAGAAAATCGTGATGTAGGTAATGAGACTTCTTGTTAGAAACTACGGACACATGCTTTATATATATGCCATATATATGTTGTTTGTCAAGTTGTTGTCCCCGGCTTTGACACATTCCCCAATTTTATTAGAAATAAGATCAAATAAACTATTTCGTCAAAACATATAATGTTCAGATGCCTGATAAATGAAAATCTTTAAAGGGCAGCATTATGTGTACAACATGTATTTGTATTGTTTTAACCATAATGATTTAAATGTAATATATGATATATTGTAATGCATCGTTTGTCACGATAACATGGTTATTTAAACTCACTAACAATACCTTCTAATTAAGAATAGGCTTTAATTTTGAAAAGACATTATCACAATAGTTTAAGTTATAGATACAATGGATAAGCGTTGATTCATGAAAAACAAACCATTCGCCCTGCGGGCTCATGGTTTCTTTTTCAAGAATCAACGCTTATCCATTGTATCTATATCACGTAATCATTTACTTTTCAAACATGTCAAATAGTCAAGAAAAAACCTGAAATAAACTAGACACCCCACTTTCATAGCAAAAATATCCACAATAACATACAAGGTTATCAATCGGGAAAAACTAAATAATAAGGAAAAGAAAGTGGAAAAAAAGGATTCGAACTCAAACTGGCAAGTCTCTAAATTTAGTTTGACACTTAAACGTATTGATCTTAACAATGGACATTCCTCGGCTACAAGCTTATAGGGAAAACGGTAGTATTTAATTTTTCCCAGCATTAGGTTGGCCTTTTGTGTACCCAAGACAGGTGAAGGAAGTCTAATTAGGAGCGCTGTGAATGGATGTGAGGGTATTCTTTTATTTATCTATGAATAACTGTAGTGGGTAAATTTACAACATAAATTTAAAAACCTATTGAAATATTTTCTAGAGAATTATTCGAAAAGTCTTCCAAAATTTCATAAATTTGTGGCAAAATGACGGTGGGCATGGATAACAGAAACCAGCTCCGTTGGAAATTGGTTATGATATTATTTGGCTGCTATTTTTAGAATACAGTAATAAAGTTCTAAGACCACACATATCTGTTTTATCCAGGTTTTTATTATAAAAACTGATAAATTTAGAAAATGTTAGTATTGTCGCCTATGGCAGAATAAATAGTACCGTTTTCTCTATATAACATACAGTTGCTTATTATGTATATATACATGTGTATCACATATTCATTTAGATATAAAAAAAAAAAAAAAAGAAAACAACAAAAAACATCAAAATTGCAACCCATTTGTAGACGAAATAATGAAAATGTCAGGTACACTTAACAATTTCAGGGAGGGGTTCAATTCCAAGTGTAGGCATATCAAAACTACAAGTTTTAAAATTAATTCCATTAATGAATATAAAATTACAACGTGTCTTAACTTCCTTGGCAACAAATGTTTGGACTCAATAGTATCTAATATCCAGTACGGTGACGGAAAATTAATCACGGACAAAGAGAAGTAAGACGATGTGTTAATGTATCTGTTGGTTTATTGAAGAATATACATGTTCATTTAACTATGCTCGATTGTGATATGTTATATTTTCTACAACCTTTCAAGATTAAAGAAGAAATAGGTAAACATGAACATCAAAATGGTGGATAAATTACCTTGTCTCGAATTTGTTTGATTTCTATTTTAGTTGTGTAAATGGTACGGAAAGTAGGGGAAGAAAATATTAACACGGATATTGCAAGACTAGTAACTTTAATCACTCAATATTCGCATTTCTGTGCATAGAACGAAAGAAATTGGTGATGTCAAAATAGAAGGAACCCGTTTTATCAATGTGTATTGAGCGGTTCCGTTTTAAATCTCACAAAGCAGACCCGGCTATGTCACAAAAATTCTATATATTTGCATGACGCCAATTAAAGTCATGACAATCAACTGGATTTTGAGGGGTGAATGTATAACAGTTTTATTAGGAGGATAACTTATAACCTGTTTGAATTCCTGCTATATTTAAACAAAAGTAATTTTGTCAAAATTGATCAGCTGTTTATCTGGAGAACGTTTTTTTGTTTAAGTAGAAAGGATGCTATTTTTAAAAGTCCATATCCAAACAGAACAGAACATTTTTCAAGCATAACATATTTTTTTGTCTTGACCTATCAACTACTAAACCTTCTCCTCTCCTTTTCAAATTTACGAAATAAAAAAAAAACTTGTGTACTTCGAAGTGGGCCTGACATTCATAACCGGAAAACAACCATTTTGATTTCATGTAGCCAATACGTTCTAAAAGAGGGACGAAAGATACCAAAGGAACAGTCAAACTAAATCTTTCTCTGACTGTCCGTCAATGAATTTTTTATTAAATAACATTACACAGGCAAAATTCACTCACATCAATTTCACTTGAATTTGAATTCATGTGAATCTCATGTGAAATTCACATGAATTTAACCTCAAACGCGCTTATACGTGAAACTCACAAGAAATCTTTTTTTGTGAGTTTCATGTGAATTTCACATTAAAATCATGTAAAAAAATTTCATGTGAAATTAACATGATTTTTTTAGAAAGAGTATTTCAAATAACACCTAAATTTTCAAATTCAATCAAAATCATGAAAAATATCATTTTTTGTTGTAAATTTCACGTGAAGTTCATGTGAAAAATTTCACATCAAATTCACGTGAAATTCACATGAACATTTTCACGTGAGTTGCACGTATAAGCTCGATTGAGGTGAATCTCACGTGAAATTTTTCATACGAATTTCATGTGAGGTTCATGTGAATTTCATGTGAGATTCATGTGAAATTCATGTGAGCAAATTTCGACACATTGCAGGTAAAGTGTCCGGCTAAGGGAGAGTTTTTTTAGAGTAAATCTGTTCATTTGTTTTGAGTGATAAAATATGCGATCAGAGTAAATTGCTGCTTTTTCGTAATTAAAATAGTTTTGAACCCGACTGCTCATCTAATCTTGAATACTATACATGTTTTGAGCAGCTCAGAAGCACAGTTCCTTTGGATATAACAAAACAAAATCGGTGTTTAATATTGTCCGGGCTTTTTCCTAGATCATAACCGTAATTTAATGAATATAAAATATATTATAATCTCAAAAAATCACAAAAACATATTACTTCATTGATCAAAAATAACCTTTTTCAGTTCAATGGAAATTTTCTGTTCGGAAATCGTTCTTCCACAATTGTACAGTTTCAAATTAGAAATTATTGGATTCTTTATAAAAAAAAAAGGTCTTTAGAATATGGTGCAGAGGACTTATACTCTTTTCAACTTAATCGCATGGTACTTTTGTTGTCACAGTAAATAGATAAATTCATAGTGAACCCTGGAGTTTTTATACGGGACGTATTTTGATATACCGTTGTCCGTCCGTCCGTCCGTCCGTCGTCCGCATATCGAACAATAACTCATAAAAGCATGTCATTAATTTACATGAAACTTTGTTGAATTGTTAATTTCTATTGAGGTATCCTCCCTTTCAATTGTTTTGAATTTATGATTTTACGTTTCCGAGTTATGTGATTTCATTTAACAAAGTAGAGACTCTAAAGAGCATATGTCGCTCACCTTGGTCTATGTGATGCAGTGTATATATTAAACAAAGGACACTCTTGCACATTAAAGACAAGAATAGAATACATGACAAAATTTTCTTTGTTGGTGATTGTGGCTTGTTTGTAGGTCTTACATTACTAAATATTTTTGCTGTTTTCAGTTATATCTATCTATACTGACCTTTTAGTTTCAGAAGAGAAGATTTTTAAAAGTGTTTAAGGACGACGATGACAGGCAACGACAGACACCAAGTGATGAGAAAACCTCAATAGACCATTTTGTGCTAGTTGAGCTAAACAGGGATGATTTAACAGTTTTCGGACAATGTTTTTTAAGTGTTTTCATGAACTTCGGTAACTGGTTTATATAAATAAAGGTAACCAGCCTTCCCATTGAGACATAATGTATAGGTTTCATAACGAGTGATAACGAAGATCGATTGATATCAACTCGAGTGTATTATACCTTTCGAATTTAATAACGAAAGTTGATATCAAGCAATATCTCATTATCAGTTATTTAACCCATATGTCTTATGGTTAACACACTCATTGTGTTAAGTAAATAATTTCGCGAAAAGTTGTTCTAGTATTTTGCACACAAAATGTACATTGTCGTAACCTTTGAAAGTCATCAATGCCCTAACAAATATCCAATGGAAATGCCATGATGCTGTATAGGCAAATTATATTTAACGCAGATTTTCGTACCACACTCCTTGCAGTGTGCATAAAATGTATGTTCATGCAAGATATAGATAATTATCCACAACCATAAGAGAATGGACTTTATTCTAGAAAACGCGAAAGGCCTATTATGTGCCTATGGTGCAGCTGTTTATTTAAAAACGAGTAAGATACCCACTAGATTGTAGAGATTATTTTTGTACGAGCGATAGTGAGGCTTAACATAACAGGAATATTATGCCTACCCATGTTAAAACTACAATAAAGTATAGCTTGCATCAATTATTTCTATTCTGATGGACAATTAAGAAACTTTCTTTGTCCGATATGTAGAAGCGTAGAGCGTTCCATGAACCTCCCTCTTTGTTTGTAAACAAGCAAACGACTAGCAATGTGATTTTTCAGAGAGAGGAATTTTTAACAGTCAGCATACACGGTTGTCGTATCTAGGTCAAATATGTCAATTTCTAATTGTCATAATAAATGAATTGGTAACAACATGTGCATCATTTAGGAGTTTGGAAGTGTTTTAAGTTCATGATATATATCAAATGCATGCCAATTTAATAAAATTCATTATCCCGCAGATGTCAATATTTGCATGTGCAAACAAATTTTACTTGATTTAAAGCATGGGTTCATTCACAAAGCGAAAGAAGCACGTCATATTTGAATCATTATTAATAACAAAAAAACACATACACACACTTAATCCGACAAGTATATACAACTGTCAATAAGATAAAGATTAAACTTCATACTTAGTCTAGTAAATAATTAACAATGATATTTTTTAAATTTTGTAAAGTGTCTGTATATCATGTATATTCAAGGATATATTTATTCCATGTATGCATTTTCATTGATATTTGCCTTGGTATGTCTATAAAAATGACTTTACTCTGTTCTTAGAATAAAAACATTGTAAGGCTAAGTTCAACTTTTTTAACGTAAAATATTGTCGGATTGATTATATTTTTTTTTTCATTTTAAATGCTAACACACCTTGTTTATCCTTGATTATTAAACTCTGGCTTCAATTTCACGACTTGTCAGAAAGGAAGACTGTTTGTTTACTATTTTGATCATATTCACTCGAAACAGAAGTTGTCACACTCGAAAAAAAACCCGATTAAATCTTTCGGAAAACCAAGGTTCTAGCCGAACTTCTATATCTACCGTGTAATCGATAATAAATATATTCTATTAACACAGCGTATAGTATAGTGAAGCATACAACTTTTAGTCTTTTGATAAACTGATATGTATTGCAACACAATTAGATACATCATCTTAGACTTACTTTTTTGTTTTATTTACATTTATTTCGAAGATAAGTTCAATGAGGTAAACGTATAGTCATGTCTAATCCTTGTTTCGAAAAAGATTAAATCGTTTTAACTCACATATTGATTTCTTTTGACGGACAATGTGCAGATCCGTGGTAATTAAGCTTGAAATAAATATGTGGTTTTAAAACTAAACTAATCCGGGGCATCTACGAATACAAGACCTTGTGTTTATGGTATATAATCACTAATTCAGGCCCGGTCAGAAAGGACATGCAAGAAAGTAGTAAATATTTTATAGATGTGTCTTTGTCAAAAGGTGAAATATTTGATCAGTTGTGGTATCAAATGAAAGTTAGGGGACGTGGAATCACTGTAGAGCCCTTGTTGATAGATTTATTTAAATAACATAAAAGTATATAATTTTTTTATAGAAGGGCACATTTGACCTGTTGTTCAGATCAAAAGTTTCTGTTTTTGTACTACCAAACCTCTAGGAACCATTAAGCTCTAATATGCAATTAAAGGTGTGTTGATTTGTATAGCACGAGTCAGGATAAGGTACAGTATTGACATGAAATAACTACCACTGTGTGACATTATTTGAACTTAAGACAAAGTAGCTATTAAAGCTTGAAATTGCAGAATTTAACATAGAAAGCAATCGGGCCATGAATTAGTATTTTATACCTTTTAGTAGAAAACAATATTAAAGAAACCAGGTTCTTCCATTTTGAAATGACCCCTGGCCATTTATTTCGTTTCGTGCACATAAATATTAATATTTGGCTGATCATAGTGACTAGTAATTAAATCCCTGTGTTACATTATTTCTTGACGTACCCTTTTTCCGTACAATTTGCACAATCTAAATTCGAGGCGAGGTTTACTCTATTCACCAATTTGAAGTACCTTTTTTACTTATTTAATCTTTAATCTAGAACGGTTGTTGAAAAAAGTTCATCTCACTATTGAAAATAGTTATATGTGTGTGTGTGTGTATATTCTTCAATATCATTAAAACAACAACTAAATAAACAGAAAGTCTACCTTTGTCTGTAATTGCCTGTCGTTGTACTGAATATTTAATATAATCATGACTATTGAGTCTAGACATCTTTTGTCGGTGTAGTTGAGACACAGTGACGTAGAACATTGACTAAAATAGGGTGAGTCTATTTCAGCAACGGATTTAAGACGCGTTGATTCCAGAAAAACAATCCACTGTAATGAATAAGCTGCGTAGCTGCTACGATATTGAGCACGGCCCTGTTAACCTAGAGAAATTTGATATATATGTAATATGATCTCAAATTAAATCAATCATTGAAGCCATCAAAACAAATCCTGAAACCAAATTTCAGAAATCCTTGTATTGTACGTAGTTCCTGAGAAAAATGTGACGAACATTTTCAACTTGGCTATCATGTGTAAAATCATACAAGTGTTCGGTAAACAGGAAGTTGTCAAGTGATCAATCTGAAAACGCATCACACGGTATAGCTGACTTACATAAACCCTGAAATCAAATTTCAGAAATCCTTGTATTGTAGTTCCTGAGAAAAATACGACGAAAAAATGTCATGGGACGGACGGACTGACTGACGGACTGACGGAAGGACGGAAGGACAGACAGAGGTAAAACAGTATACCCCCTTTTTTTCAAAGCGGGATATAAAAATCATAACCCTATGAATATTATTGAAATAAATATATAATATAAGTACTCAATCACAGTCACTAAAAACCAGTAAAAGTCTGAAATGGCCTATATCTATACTCGACTGTACTGATTTTTAATCGACCAATCTAACTCTTATCTTTGCCACTAAAACTATTACTCGGCCAGTATGGAAATGTCTTAACCCATTTGTGACCTGTAATCGACCTTTTTGTTTTAGTCTGAACCATACTCGACCTTTAGTCTGAATAATACATGACCAGACAGTGTCATAATTACACAAATGACCTCTACTATTTTCAAAATTTTACTTGTTAACATACATTTCATTTTTTGAAGATACACGACAACAGCCACAATTAAATAAAGAGATATATTTTACAACCTTACATGGTTCTCAGATTTATCAAATAGAGATAGTTAATCAAATTATTGTAAAAAATAATTTATTTAAAGTTGTAAAATTTAGTTAAAACACAGATTTCTTTCACCTGAAAAAAGCGAACACCTATGCTGAGGGTAATACAAGCTTATTAAGGTGCTTCTTTTTTTTCATGTGCATTGTGCATGTTTTTTTTAAACATAATTTTCATAAATTCCTGAACAAAAATATAGGATTCATGGTTACATACATTACTTTTTAATTAGGTAACAACAGCCAACGAACTCACCGAAACATAACACTTTTTTTTTTTTTTTTTTTTTAACGATAACATATATTTTGTTCAATCATTTCCTGTTATATAAATACCTAAGTAGCCCAGGTTACATACTTAGGGGTCCCTGTTTTTTAACATCCTCACTTGACCAGGGAAAATATCAAATGAGTTTATACAATAGTTTTACATACATAATTATATTTAAATAACCATTACAATTGATTTTCCCACCTGATAGGATCACTGTATAACATCACTATCGTATATCCGGTTCACTGAACAAAACATGTGTTGATTTAAACTGGAAATACTTTAAAATTTGATTGCGAAAATAAGTTATTGTTTTACTTGAAGAATCTGGATGTGATTGAACAGAATTTGAAAGTATTCTTTAATATATATATATGGATTATAAAAAAGGATAAAGCACAAGTGGTGAGTACAAATGTATTACGAAGGATAATATATGTGGTAATTTGTTTATTTAACTAATATGCACAGACAAAGATTCAATTAATAATTACAATAAAAGATATTGTGTTTTCTTTCTGTTATAATAACATTGTGTTCACAACTTTATACACAATATACAATAAGATAAGTATATATGGAATCGAACACACCTTTCGTTTAGAGCAGTAGAACTAAGTACATCTTCCTAAATTTTTTCGATAAAGAGTTTAATTTTCGTTTTGCATATTATATACTTTATATCCGAGCGTAGCAGAAAAAACATAACTATTTTAATTATAATTTTGGATAGCTTATATATAACATATATAAAAAAAAGATAAATAAACGTATTTTCTCAATTCACTCTGTTCAACTGAAAATGAATTATTTATATACTCTAGGCTCCTTATTTTCTAACGACACCCTAATACCAACCACGAAAAATAATACCGTTGTCTCAACTATTTGCAGTAAAATTGTTTCTGTATTAATAAAAACAAACACCATTATAGAGACTGTCAGGTGCGGTGACCATCTTTATAATTTATTAAACACATAAAACGCAAGACAAATGTCCTCAAATAGTTCTCACCACTAATGGTATAAGTTCATTCAAATAATATACAATGGCATCAGTTCATTCAATTAACGTACGATCTACAAAAGAAAAGGGCATAATCAAAATATGAACTCTACGTATATAAGGCATCAACTGTTATACTGAAGATGAATATTCCTATACACAAATACATGTAAACACTGCTCGTTAGATGGTCTCCACCCTTGTCGATAACTTTTCTGGTGCACGCACGACTTTAAATACTAACGCAACTTCTTACTCTATTGTTATAACAATTAGCTCTCTACCTGAACTCGAAAATGCATACGCCTGTCGTAAATAAATATATTTATTTTCTCAATTCACTCTGTTCAACCGATAATGAATTATTTATATACTCTAGGCTCCTTATTATCTAACGACACCCTAATACCAACCATGAAAAATAATACCGTTGTCTCAATTATTTGCAATGAAATTGTTTCTGTATTAATAAAAACAAACACCATTATAGAGACTGTCAGATGCGGTGACAATCTTCGAGTGTACAAAGAAAGCATGTCAGATGCCGAATTTTCTAGAAAATGACAAACGTTTATCCAGATTATCAGCAGTGTGTCCATCTTTTGTGTTTTCGGTTTTCCAACGACCGTGCGCTTTTAAGAGTCTGTCTGAAATTCCATTATTTGCGGCTGCAGAAGCACCGCCTGATCTGAAACTATAAAGGCCAAATAATTTGGCATCTAGACCAATGAAAGAAAGTGCTGCTTTGACAATTTCTCTTGCACGTGTAAATGACAGTTTTGCATTATTTTTTCTTAAAACAAATTTGTTATATTTCTTAACATATACAATTGATCTGAAAATATACATATCAGAAGTCAAAACAATCTCACCTGCTTTTATGTAATCTAACAAAATTCCTACAGGACAAAATGGTGTTTTCGTTTTACCTATAACAACGCTTTTTTCCTTTCCTGTAACAGTCTGTTTTGCTGCTAGAGATAAAAATTTCTAAATATTTTGGTTTGAAAGCCAGATTATTGGCCTTAATTGAACAAAGTTCACTATATCTCAAGAATCCTGCGTATGAAACCGTACAAATAGATAATAATCGAAAATCTCTAAGTGTCCTTGGATTACAAAATCTATTAAACAAAGTTTTTATAATAGTAGCATCTATTGGTTCTTTCTTCTGTACAGGCCTATTCAAAATCCGTTTCGAAGATTCGACTATACTACGAACTAAATCAGATCGCAAGGATCAACTAAATTTGCTAACTTGTGTATCCACTTTATACTGTAGAAAGCCGTTTCAACTGAACTTGAATGCTTTTCTGTCTGCATGAGATGTTGTAAATAAAGGCTTAAGTACAATTCACTTGCCGGTAGGATTGAATCTATTTCTGAATATGTTTTTGCCCATGCTAAAAATCTTTTAAAACCGTAAGCATACTTGGAAGCGTAGTCTTCGTTCTCTATAGTCATACTGTGGAGCATAAATGAAATGAAAGTCTTTTCAAATCTGAACTTTGTACACGGTCACTACCATTCCAAAATCCAGATGAAAAATTCTCTACAAACAAAACCTTCTTTTAAATAAAGGCAACAGTAGTATACCGCTGTACAAAACTCATAAATCCATGGACAAAAAACAAAACCAGGGTAACAAACTAAAACCGAGGGAAACGCATTAAATATAAGAGGAGAACAACGACACAACACCGAAACGCAACACACACAGAAACGGACCAAGCAACAGACAAAACACCACGAGAATAACAAATATAACATCAAAACCAAATACATGAATTTGGGATAGACAAATACCGTGCCACGTCTTATCTCAATATCTAAAACACAAACGACTCAACGTTAAAATGCAACACACACAGAAACGAACAATATTATAACAATGGCCATCTTCCTGACTTGGTACAGGACACTTTTAAAGGGGAATAAAAGTGGTGGGTTGAACCTGGTTTTATGGCATGCCAAACCTCGCACTTTAATGGCAAAGTTAAATATAACATTGAAATGACAACATAATATTACAGGACTACAATACAAATAAAAAGGAAAACATATTAGACAAAGAAAAGCATGATTAATAGATAACAAAAAGCATCAGGTTTAAAATTCAATACGCCAAAAACGCGTCTTGTCCACACAAGACTCACCAGTGACGCCCAGATATAAAAGATCGAAAGTGAGAAAAGTACAAAGTTGTACAGCACTGAAGATCAAAAGTTGAAAAGGTTTTGCCAAATACGGCATTGTTTGTATGCCCGGGATAAGAACATTCTTATTATATAGAACAATTCATGCTATTGCAAACAGTAAATTTTATCAAATAAATATGAAAGAGATATACATAATGAAACTGAAGTATTAACCAATTACAGAAAACTAAACCCGAATACATAACGCCCAGATATAAAAGATCGAAAGTGAAAAAAGTACAAAGTTTTACAGCACTGAAGATCAAAAGTTGAAAAGGTTTTGCCAAATACGGTATTGTTTTATGCCCGGGATAAGAACACTATTATATAGAACGCTTCATGCTATTGCAAACAATTAACAAATGAATGTGAAAGATATATTCATAATGAAACTGAAGTATTAACTTATTACAGAAAACTAAACCCAAATACATGATGCCAAGTTCAATACAGCATAGAAACACCCGAATCAGTCCAGGCGTCAACGCAATTAAAAAAATGACGTCACATACGATGGCGAAAAGGCAAACGTTATGCCACATTTGAATTTATGAAATTTAGAAACAGCATGACGTCACACATGAACAACTATAATTCAAAAAGTTTATAGAATTAGGATTGCTTTAAGATTATATTAGAACTAAATACTGATAATTCATTAAAACAAAATGCATATTGCAATACTTATTAATAGAAATTAACTGTAATATATATATGTACAGTTTTTTATGAATCCAACTTCAAATGTAATTAATCGTACAAAATTAAATATAATTAATAAAGGCGGTGATTAATTTTTCTATCCGTAACACCTTAATATAATAAAAAGACGTCAACACATTTGACAAAATCCGATGAGAATTACAAATATAACATTAAACATGTAAACTAAATACATGAATTTGGGAAAAACAAGTACAGAAACACGTCTTATAGTAATGAGAATTCACATTCAGCAAAACAGTCACAATCGGGAATAAGTCACGTATGGTATTTAAAAGATTAGACGACATAATGACAAATCACAATCTACCATGTGGTAAAAATGTCCTTAGCTAGTTTGGTTAAAGAGACATCATATGGATCCACCAATTCGTGATGGTGTCCATAAAATTTACGGAGTGTCAATTTTAATCTGTACTCCTCATAACTTTGTCGGAGCAGTTTCTGCGTAAGGAGCACACTCCTGTATATGAAGTCCGTATAGGGTGAACAAGCACGTGAATAACGTATCAATTGCGATAACATTTTTTAAAAGGAAAACATTGAATCGTCTTACATATATGAATATAATTACCTCTAATGGCCAGATGTGGCCCGGTGAACAACTATCACCCAGTGGTGAACACAAAAAAGGTCCAATGACCAAATACAATACTTGTCAGGGGTCCAGTGACCAAGTACACTACTAGTGTAAGTCCGGTGACAAAGTACATCTGTATAAACATAGTCAAATAACTAAATAATACCATGTCCAGTGACAAACGTTTTCTACCCAAAACAATTTAAACATTAGTATTTAGTTTTACTGCTAGAAATGTACCGGAAAATTTCCCGTTTTCAAATATTGAATTCAAGTAATGTCCAGGTACACAAATTATCTCGTTCTCATGAAATTCTAATACGTCTTCCACGTATTCCTTGTAACATAAATTCTCGTTAAACAGTAAAGGCCAAAATGGTGCTGAAGGCCATCTAGGGACAACCAAAGTGCCTTTTGCTCTGCACTCAACTAAATGGTTAATTGTCTAAGATGCTAGCAAAACTGGAGGTACTAAGCAATTGTTTTCACAAGACCTATTACATGTGAAAGCATCTACAGCTGATGTGCCAGGGTTCCAATGAATAGAACTAAATCTTTTAGTTTTTGCGTTTCAGTATTCGCAAATCTATCAGAACTGTGTGGGCCCCACATCAAATCAAGAAATCTAAAAAATTTAGGGGAAACATCCCAATCATTTACATCTACTATTCTACTTAAATAATCAGCTTTGTAGTTTTGCTCCCGAGGGATCCAAAAAACGTGTAAATAAATTTTATGTAAAACACAAATATTAAAAATGTCTAAAGCAATGTTCTGTAGCTCGGGCACCTAACTGCCTTTCCGCACTTTACTCACAGCATTCTGATTATCTGTGTGTACTGTAACCGTACTATTTCTAAGTACTTTATTAAAATAATTTAAACATATTTGTATGGCTTTTATCTCTCTCCATTTGGAGCTTTTAAATTTCTTGATTTAACCACATCTTGTGAAAAACATAAGCTGTATCTGAGACAAAGCCACCAGCGCCTGTGTTACACGTGTCCGTAAATACATTAACATCTGAATAAATATTAAACAAATCAGAAGGTTTTAGCGACAAAATATTCTCTTGCCAAAATCTCAACTCTTCAATACAATCTGGGAAGGTAAAAATATTTACAAATTGATCCCAATGCTCACGTTGATTGATCACCGAGAAAATATTTCTAGTCATAATCTGAGTGACATTACCAATAGCAGGCTTCAATGATATAATCTTACCGCAAAATCTGGCTTAAGGAAGCTGGTTTGTCATGTTTTGGAATTTTGGTCAGATTTTCGGAATCCTGTGGTGTTATCCATTTGAATGCATAAATAAATTTTGTCCGGTGACCCCCATTTTTCCTTTTATAATTCTTTTACATGTATAGTTTTAAGCTGTCGGTTAAAGTCTTTTAAAATTTTAATTACTTTTTAATAGTTTTTTAGGACTTTAACTTGTCAATGATAAAGCTATGAAAAGTCAAGAGAGAATATGTTCCCGCCAAAATTTCAATAGCTTTTATATCGAACACGAGCACGGCGACCTATATATTTTTGTTGCTCTATGGATTCCTTTATTAATCCTCTATCAATATAAACTAGTATTTTGAAAAGTTGATAACTTTGAAACTAAGAAGCAAACTCCCTTAATCTCTGATTTTAACTCGTGAACCTGTTTGTAATAAATTGCATAACTAAACAATTTCACTTAATTTTTTGTCTGGAACTGAAAGTTTTCCCAATTTAAAATCCCAGTGAAAACCTAACCAGTCTTAATCTTGCGATGGGTTCCATTTGCACTTACCTTTGTTAGGTACAAATCCCGAATTAATTAGATCTGTTTTCACTTTTTGAGAATGTAAAGTACATATAGCAGACGTTTCATCTACACCGAACCCGTCGTCAAAATAAACAACTACTTTTATCCCGTCTTTCCGTCAATTTTTAACTAACGGTCTTATAACTGTAGGGAATTTATAACCGCTTGTTTTTCAGACCAAATGTAAGTACTGTAAAAACATAAAACTTGTTTTTCCATTGAAAACCTAAAAATTGTCTGTGTGCATGGAAGACGTCTACGTGATGATAGCCCGACTTTAAATAAAAAATGAACCCAAAAATCTCAGACTTAATATATTGACTGACTGTTTTCAAATCTTCAAATTTAATTCTACTCAAAACTACATGTTCAATAACATGACGTGGATCCAATATTAACCTTTCGTTACCTTTCGAACTGACAGATACCGTTAGCGGGTTTATTACATGTGGTATAACGGTAACAACATCAGCTGACCATGAAATAACGAGATCTTCAATTGCCGAATCAACAAATTGAAAGCAGATTTATTATTTTGTAAAATTACACTATCTGGTTTATTTCTCATTGGAATTTTATACCCGTTTTCAATTACATCAAAAATAAAATTAGACGGTCCAAAATTTTGCCAAAAAGTAAGAGATTTTTGTAATCTACCTTTTACATAAATATTTTTGAAACCCTCTTCATAATCACAATAAGAGCTAAACATGTTTAAATTATCATGTACCTGAAAAATTTCACTGTGTGGTACATACTGTTTAAACGGCACCTCCTCTGTATCCAGATATTTTGTCCTTAGCTCGGCAATCTCTAGCCCAGTGCCCAAAGTTGGCACATGAATAGCACATGTCTCTGGACTTGGCTTGTCTACTCGGGCCAGCTTTGCCCTGGCTGCCACGATAGGGCTGTTGTATAAAAATAGTAGTAATAAAGCTCACGCCATTATGTGTACCTTGACTGGGTGCTCCTGCTGCTTCAGCGGGTCTTTTACGGCCTTTTTTCCTAACTGCTCTACTTTCCGCCGCTCTAATCCGTTTTTCATCCTCAAAATTACTGGCAACATCATCGGATAAATACTCTTGCACTGTGTTTCAGCCACCCTCCGACTAATCGGCTCTCCGGATCAGCTACGTTTCTTAAGTATTTTACTGGACTCTTCAAGAAGCTTCGTAGCTCTAGCGGGTCTTTTACTGTCAAAAATGAATATACTCTACGGCTCTGTCAATACTGTCTATAATGTCAGAATTTAACTCCAACTGTTTCTGGTAACCTTTAAAACGAAACGTGGTCTCAACTTTCTTTACCTTCTTAGCAAGACTGTGAGTTTTGTCGTCCAAGTTTCTCTCGATACCTGCCAACTTGCTGTTCATTTTAGTCTTGAAAAATGAAAACAAATCGGCATTACTAACGTCTTCGTCTGAATTTCTATCTGGTTCAACTGACTCTTTACTCGGTATGAGTACTTCAGTGAAGGACATTATAACTCGTCATATACACAAATACACGTATATGTTACAGTGAATTTGTATAATCTGTGATTATGTAGAATCCCTGAAATTTTCAGGGAATATGTAGAATCACTGGCCAGTTTAGGGATTATATATAATCACTAAAATGTTCAGGGATTATGTATAATCACTAGAAAAAACGTCAGGGATTATACATAATAACTGTAATTATAGTGAAATAGTTTTATTTATAAAGAAAATGAATAAAAGTCAAATAATTAATACTATTAAAACAACAATACACTGTAAATATAAATTGTAAAGTGTTAAGCACAAAATATCAAAATGATAACCCTATTTAATTAAATATATCAAAATGTTAAACATGTTAAACACAATACAATAAAATGTTAAACACAACATATAAAAATAATATGCTTCATATTTGTTTTTACCACATATCCACATTTTAGACGTTTCCTTCACATATCGAATCAAATCGTATAGCCCATATCTAAGAGAAATAAAGTGTTCAGTAAAAACACATATGTAGGGACCCCCCTCCCGAAAGGAAATTAACAACCTCGAACTGGTTCGAGCAAGATACCATTTTTTTTAAGGCCAGGTGATATCCCTTTTCAGACTTCTGGTGAGAACAATTACCATTATGTTTTTTTGGACTCCCTTCCCTTGTTAACACTGTGGAATTGCTATGAGAATATTACACCAAATGCCAGCTTCCTCTAATAGTTTGTTCTAACTGTCAATCTTTAGTTTTTCTATACATTTTGATGCGTAAGTTCACAGTTCTGTTTAAATTTCTTGTTCTTTTGAAAAAAAAAAAAAATTAAAAAAATTAGATGTTCCATAATAATCTTCACCATTTGTTTTACATGTACAACAAATAGCATGTTCTGTAGATTTATAAATGGACATGACTATACATTTGATGCTGGCTTTTTGAAATTAACAAACAATACATAATCGGGCATGTAAAGTTATAGCTATAATGGGAATCTTGATATTATTAATTTTGAAGTCTTCAACTTTATCTGAAACCCATGTTTTTAAAAGCAAATTTATTTTATCTGGCAAGGAATATGAAAGTAAAATAATAATTTGTTTATATTTTTTTATCAAACGCAGGATCCTTAAATTATTCATAATCCCTAAAATTATACTAGGGAATTTTTAGAATAATCATTGAAATGTTCAGTGATTATGTAAAATCACTTGGTATTTTCAGGGATTATATATAATTACTAATGAGTTTAGTGATTCTACATATTCACTGAAAAATCAGGGATTCTACATAATCCCTTATTATACATATTCACTGTAACATATACACTGCTCGTTAGATGGTCTCCACCCTTGTCGATAACTTTTCTCGTGCACGCACCACTTTAAATACTAACGGAACTTCTAACTCTATTGTTATTACAATTAGCCCGCTACCTGAACTCAAAAATTCATACGCCTGTCGTAAATAAATATATATAATGAAATATATATCTCCTGCTTGGGGGCAAACTCATTAAAAGGACCATACCTGGTTAGAGAGTATGAAATTCTAAATAACATTTATTCAAAATTGCAACATCATGTGAAACTTAAATCGCATAGCCTTTTGAATCCACAAGTCAAGTAATACATGACTTGAAAAATAGGACTTCTTTTAACATGTAAAGCACACATGTACTGAGGTAATTAAGCCTATTAAAGTTCTTTTTGTATGCCATGACTTTAATTGTTCAAAAGTTATTTAAATTTGTACTGCAAATTTGGAAGACATTTCCTCTTTTTAAAAGGTTATCATCGATTGCTATGGCAGTTCTACTATCATGCTATTAATATTTGCTTGGTTTAACATGTGCAATTCAAAAGTGTATTATTTAAAATTATCAATTAGCCTTATATATTATTTTGTATATATTTTAATAAAAATAAAGTTCACTGATGGTTAACATAACACAACTGAGACCATATATCTAGACATGGCTTTAGTTAATGATGAACATGTCCAATACCCATAAAATATATCTGAAAGATGGAATAGTTTATCATAATTCAGTTTTGAGATTCCTTCATCAGTTTGTTTTCTTCTTATTTTAAAGGTCATATATATATATAAAATGATGATATGGTGTTAAAGTTATATTATTTTTATTGTGAAATTTTGGTTTCAATTCTATATTGAATATATTTTTAATTCAAATTGTTGTTCAAATTTCTAGCCAGTGGAAGTATCTGTTGTTAAAAACAGTTCCTAAATTGATGAAAATCGATATTCTATAGATAGATAGATAGATAAATAGATAGATACGAAAAAAATTAGTCTAGGTCGGTTTAGACTTTGCCGAGTATGGTTCAGACTAGGTCGAGTATGGCTCAGACTAGGTCGAGTATGGTTTAGACTTGGTGAAGGATGGTTTAGAATAGGTCGAGCATGGTTTACGTATGAACGCGTATACAATGGTTAATTTCTGGTCGAGTAAAGGTCAAGTACAAATTCAGGCTGTTGAGTATGGTTAAGACTACATTCGAGTATAATCAAATAAATTGCTGACCAATTCAGACTGGTCGAGTAAAAATCAGTACAGTCAATTACAGATATAGGCCATTTAAGACTTTTACTGATTTGTAGTGATTTTATCAATACATGAAATATTCCACAAAATCAACGTAATTTCAAACCAGAACCTCAATTTCCAGTAAGAGTGGTGACAGAGGTGTAAGAGGTCATCTAAATGTCGAGATTTATCTTAAGAAAAAAACACATGGCTGACAAAAAGTCTTAACTTTAAAGCAAATATGTCAACTATTTGTTTCACTCTCTCGGTTTCTCTATGAAATTGGTGTGGTCATATTTTTTTTCCTTTTAAAAATTTTGTATTTATGTTCTTGTATATTCATACTCTCCTTAAGGTAACAGGTACGTAAATGGCTTGTCCTGCGATTTTAAAAAGAAATTGTATGCACGTAGAACTTACTAAAGGATAATGAAAAATCGAAAAATTTAAGTTAGTCACCCATCTTAATTCCGATTTCCAGGCATTTGAAAATGGTAATGAAACAACATAAAGTGCATAGGCATATCGTCAAATTTGAACCAAAAATAAGAAATTTAAAGCATTAGTTATACTGCAGTTTAAACCAACCCTACGATTTTTCTATAAAAATCAAATGATTTTAAGGTGTTATTTTCCTTTCTTTTGATATATAATTTTCTTGGAGTTACCGAACTCCTTTTTCATATATCAGCCGTTGAAAGTTTGTTGTTGACGGGAAAAGAGAGAAAATCATGACGTCGCCGAAAGAATTACTCAACGTCAAGGCTATTTCAGCAGAATTGTAAAGACAACGACTGCCTCGTTTTAATTTGTTAGGCTATTCAAATGCGCTATAGAGCATATTATCCTGCCTGAAAAAAAAGGATTGATTACCTATTATTGTTTTTTCAGTGATTATATTTCTGGAATGATTAAAAGCACAATGTTTAAGGACATGTATTTATAAACTTATTGAACAGAAACAAATAAAGATATATCATTAAAATAGATTCTCCGAATGACGAGATACATTCAATGTTCACATATTCGACCACAATTTTGCTGCTTCACAATATTGGAGGCGAAATATACCGCGCAACGGGAAATTGAAACTTATCAACCGAAAACATACTAATAATGTCTTGTGAAAAAACGGAAAACGACCAAAAGACAAACAATGGTAAGTAAATGGGGAAATGTGTCCATGGGACACAGATACGCCCGCTTGCATATGATGTTATAAAGTGATATTACATTTTAGATCTGTGATTTTTTTTGGTAATCATCATTGTGTATAAGTCTTCTAACATTTGGTTGAGGCAAACTAAAGTTAGAGAACGGGAACCAATTTGGAAGGAACGACGGACGGACAGACGGACAAGTGTTAAAAGTAATGCCTCCTCCGCAACGTCGTGTGCATAAAAACATCACAACATTTAACTTTTAATCCTCCGATAGTTGCAGGAGGTCATGCATATAAAATATATAAAATTATGGTTCAATGGCACGAGAACACAACATAAACATGTTCACATACTTCGATCTAAATCGTACTGGTCATTTGCAAACTTAAGTAGTGTGTTTAATATGACACGAAAGGAGATGTGAGATCAATGTTAATCATAGGCAAAAGACAAACAAAAACAATATTTTAAAGTTTGTTGCATATTATACCTACTTTTTTCAACTTATTTATCTTCTCTTTTTTTTGAGGGGGGGGGGGGGGGGTATTCGGTTTCGTCGCGGTTGACAATGTTTTCTCGGAATACCAATCTGCTCTTTTCCCCACTCAGCTATGTGTTAATATAAATTGTTCAACATAGACTTTGGACACACTTTATATGACGTTCAGATAAATGTATCCAGTCTAGATTTTGTGAGCTGTAATGTACTGAATAGAAAACTGCGTGTGATTTTGAAGAACCGTCTTCGAGGGATTTTTACGTATGTCTAAGTTGTTGCAGAGATTGGAAATCCCAAACAGCTTTAGAACCTCGTAATTTATGCCAACAATATTCCTGTTCGTACTTTAGAATTTTTGCAAGTTTTGCGAAAATTGAGAAGAAACACGTAAAGCAAAAATAAAAACTATAATTCTAATTTTGTATAGCAGCATTTGCACATGTATACAAACAGTACCAACTGAAATCGAAATAACTGTAATTCCGCAATTTTTCGCAATTTAAAATGAACTGATTGAGTCAAGCAGAAATTTCTATATCTTCAGTATAATATATATATACTTTGCTCATTATTTTATTTTTGTAGTGGCGGTAAAGCCGTAATGTTCAATCAGGGGATCTATATTTTTCCCTCCCGCTTTTTCATGCTGAAAGCTTGTAATTCACAATGTTCCATTCAATTCAAATTGACTGAAAAGCAACGTGTATTCATTTCTTTAAAATTTTCGTTCATTTTGAAAGACAGTTTTACTTCGGAGTTCCCGTTTGTTCATGCGGAAGGCCCCATCACCTTTAGTCATTACGATTCTCGTTCAAGTTTATTGTCACTTTGTCTTGCTTATCCGTCCGAAGTAATTTCCGACATTATATTTTACAAATTTGATGTCACACAGAAAGCAATTAAACTCTTTTGCTTTTCAATAAAAAAAATTTACTGTAAATTATTTGTTTTAAAATAGCACGTCTAGTACTCTCATTTTTAAATTCTATTTATAGACCATATCGCGGACGTGAAAGAAAGCATTGTGAAGAAATATGTATTTGTATATTTATATGAGAAAATGGTTATATAACAGTTTTTAATATAACAGGAATATCAAATTAGAAAATATTAAAATTAACCTCTTTTTTTTGTGTGTCGAGGATTGGATACGTCCTAGCCGTTTTCACTCACGTCGACAGTTGTTTTGAGAAAATTTCTTTTCTTTGAATGAAAAAGACTGAATGTAAGTCCGTGAAAAAGTTTGCTTTGCTATGGAATTTCAATAAATAAAATGACAAAATATAATGTAAGCTTTAATTTGTTATTGTGGGAGTTTACGTGTGTAATGCATGTACGTGTTTATGATATGCTTATCAATATATATCTACTACATTTAGTTTTCATGTGACATATCAACATTCCCGATTTTTAAAGTCTCTAATCTTTGCCGATTACCGGCGTATAGTAAGTTCATGTATGGACAGTTTTCCCAAGGTATAAACAAAATAGTTACGAGACCCAATCTTTGTACTTTAAATAGTTTTGTAGAAACATAATTCATATGCAAGCTTTAAGATGGTCAGCTAGGACAGTAAACCCAACTCAGTCGCTCTTCGACCATCACGACATGCCAAGTTTCTTTCATTTTCATTGGAGGAACACTTTTTAAATGTTACAAGATATTTCATTTCACATTCTTCAATTGTAGCTTTATTCTGATGAGATGCACTCAATACTCTTCCACCAAATTAACCATTATTCCGACGATGCGGAATATATTCCGACATCTTGAAAATATTGTTTCTGGTGTACGGGAGATAACTCCCATAGCAACAAACGCCGATTTTCCCGTTTTCTGCAAGAGGCGTTCATTTACGTACCTCTCATCTTAAGGAGTATAATAAACATATATATTATCAAATGTCAAAATATTTTGTGCCGTATTCTAATTCATCTATTAAGTATATAAAACATCTGCAAAGTTCTCAATGTTTTATAAAGAGAATTAACTTTAATTGCAAATTTAACACAATTCTAATTTCTTCTTCGTAGTTGTAGTCATTACTACCTAATATTGTTTTAACTATATACTGTTAATTAAACTTAGTTTAAACAATATTTATTCAGATAAATCAACATGAAACGATATTATACAAATGAAATAATATTAAGGATTCAGAAACAAGCAATTTGCTTTTACAAATCTGTCACCGTTTACAAAAATAATACACTTATTGAGCAATACATAAATATAAATACTGGCATGCTCTGTAATAAATATATGAATATGAAAAAGGTGAAAGAAGAAGAAAAATAAATTAATGAGAAAAATAAAATAATAATAATAATAAATAAACATGAATTATTGTAATGTATACAGTGTGAAATGCTTAGGTTCCTATTGAGATATGAAGCATTAACATCAAGGGTTAAAACGCTTACTTTTAATAATATATTTCTGCACCAAGCTAAATAAAAGACTATTTTGCTCATCTGAGAGTACTATTGAGTCCAAAAAGCAAAGTTTTTGTGTTAACTTGGACAGGAAGAACTGAAACATAAACTAATAGTTCATGTCTTAAATTTTAGTGTATAAAGGACGAGATAACAGGAAGTGATAATTTGTTTCTACATCACCACAACGACAATTTAGAAAGTTTACTAAATTACGAACGAAAAGGTGATAATTCAATGAACTTGAGTCCATTCTTGAGCGAGCATGAAGAATTTGATCAAAACGATGTCCTATATTATAATACACTGGGACTTTACTATTTCGGGTACTATAGATATTCAAATATTCCTATGTTTAAGTTAAGATTGTTCCATAGTTGTGTTGTAAATGGACGAATGGTGAATGTACGAATATGTGTGAATGTGTGAATATATGAGTGACCTTTTAGTCGGGAGTATCCAACCAACTAGGTTATCAATCAAGTCTCTAGTTCTAAGTTATACGTCTAGACACAGAGGTTGTTTGCAAGTAACTGATTCGAATCGTCAAGTTCCCGCGGTCAGCTGATCTATATTTCCGGTTTCCGGTATGACCAAATACCAACTTTATCAATACAACATTCCTCCCCGTTTTCAGCAAGAGTGCTAATCTCCATATAATTCCACCATAAGACTATATACATATGTCCACAGATTAAAAATATCGCAACACAAAATTATCCAACAATCAATGGTAAAATCTGTCCTTCTGTACACTAAAACCTATCCTATACATAAAGTCATATATGTTATCTACAGTTCTTTTATTTTGTATAACTTCTTGGCATTATCTGTTGTTATCCTGGCCACCTCCTCTGTGGAGACATTGTGGAGGTTGGCTATCTTTTCAGCCAAATCTTTCACCAACAATGGAGAACCAGTACTTCCATCAGCTCCTGGTAGGTATGGTGCGTCTGTTTTCAATAGCAGGTCCCTTAGGTCCATCTTGCATACTAATTCCCTAAATTGGGGGTATTTAATCTCATTGAGTAGGAAAGGGGATATTCCAAATTTTACCTCTGGAAATGCAATTTTCCATTTGATATATTCCGCATACGATCCATTGAAGCAGTGTCTGTGGATATGATGGTCTGCAGGTAAGTTGTCTTTGAGACATCTAAGGCATTCGTTGGATGTGTCATAGTTTCCCCGACAATGTATGACCACAGGTAATCTTTTCTGTTGTGCAATTTTTGCCTGCTTTCTCAGGATATCTTTTTGTTTTTCAAAATCTTTTGACGATGGTCTGTCAGTTATATCTAACCCACATTATCCTACCGCATCTACTTTCTTGGAGTCCAACAATCCCTCTAAGTCCTCTAGCCATATCTGTAGAGTTCTTGGGCTTTCATGGTTTACTGTTCTAGGATGTAAGCCGAAAGTCAATCTTACCCTTTTATCTTCTCTAATTTTTTCGCGTTCAGAACTGTTTGGCCATTTCTTAGGGAAACAGTAATTTGAAATTCCAAATTGAAGACAGTTTTTTATCCGGTCTTTATCAGTGTTGAATTGTGGAAAGTCAGAAGATCCGACTCTCCTTCTTAATTTTTCCAAATGAAAATGTGAATCCACATAGTTGATTTTAACTGGAGGTATGTATAGTTGGAGACGTTGTTCTGTAGATATATAAAGGTAACCCGAGTCCAAAGTATGTAATGAAAGTACTTTCCAATGGAGAAGAGAAGATAGAGAGACGGCTGGGTATGGTTTCATGTAGGCTGTATCCGGTTCTAAATGGTTTATACGGTTGAATGAAAGAATGGGAGATACGTCTTCATCAAGGAAGGTGGATTGATGACATAAATCTCTATATTTTTTGTTTTGGTTTACATAATCACAGGCTTGTGTTACTTCTTTGAATCCAAATGCATTTGATATTTGCTTTAAGTATCCATTAACCAATTCAACCCACTTCTGTTCATACTGTTCTTCTGTGTAATTACAGCAAACATCATCCAAGGAGTGAACTTCGATCATGTGTATTTGTACGAACCTTGCTTGTCCAAATTGAAGTTTGCAACTCCAGCATGCCGTACTTGGAGATAAATACCATGGCAAATGTGAACGAAGAGTGTGCCTTCTAGGGTGTGTGAACTTGCCTTTACACAGAGGACAGCTACGGCCGCGTTTCTTTACTAAAGTTGCCCCATTAATATGTTTTGCTTCAGTCTTTTGTGGTTCTGTTTCATCTTTGTCTGAGATATAATCTTCATAATCCAAGTCTGTGTCTTCATCCATACTGCAAAAATTCAATGAATCCAACATTCAGTGAATACAAATAATATTAAAATCCATAAACCAATGATTATACATATATACATTACCAATCTACTTCAACGAATACTCTATTCTAACTCCCAGTCTTGCACGTAATCTGCAAGATAAGCTGGTACCTGACGTCTCCGTCTCCCCCTACTAGCAGTAGATGTTTCTGCGTTATTTTCTTCGACATCATATATCAATGTATGATCCAGGTCAGTAGCGTGGTCTAACAATTCGTCTATATTCTGGATAACGGGTCTATGTCCCTGTTCTGGGGTCAGAGTATCCGACTCCAGAGTGATATCCTGTAAATCATGTGTAAAATTAGTATCAGGTTCCGATGTCAGAGAATCCGACACCGGATCTGGGTTAGTAAATAGTCCAGAAATATCATAAATATCATCCAAATCTTCTGAATCTTCATTCTCTATTGGTACATTGTTGTCCGTGTCATGTAAAATATTGTTTCTCAATCTTTTTAACCAAATGGGAAGTTCTGTGAAGTAACACATCTTAAGTCGGTCATGGTGAACCACAGACTCTGTTTTCTTGTCTTGTATCTTATATAGTACTGGGGATTTTACTTTTGTGACGATATAAGGTCCTTTCCAGGGTTGTTTAAACTTTGGGGTCTGACCCACTTTGGTAGCAGAGTTTATCTTAAGTACTATATCACCAATATCATACTGTTGTTGGTTGGTTTTTAAATCATAGTCCTTCTTCTGTCTTTTCTGGGCTCTTTGTAAATTAACTCTTGCCAGCTCATGAACTTCATATAATGTCTCCTTTAACTGTTTAATATACTCTGGTGGGTCTTTAGCAGTATCTCTTGATGTTCCTAACATTAAATCTATCGGATGGAAAACTTCACGTCCCAGCAATCATTACGTTTGGTGTAAATCCTGTTTGTCTGTTCTCTGTAGCACGGATGGCTCCTACTAATTGTTGCAGGTGCACATCCCATTCACATTGTTTTTTATTTAAAAAAACATCTAATTATTTGGAGAACTGTACGATTATACCTTTCTACTTGTCCATTCGAAGCTGGGTGATAGGCTGTGGTTCTTGTCTTAGAAATTTCTAACAGCTCACAAAGGTTCCACATTAAATTACCATCCACATTCTTGCCTTGGTCGGTATGGACTTCCAACGGACACCCAAATCTGGAGATAAAACCATCAACTGCTGCTTTGGCAACTATTTCTGCAGTTTGACCAGGAATTGGAAAACATTCTAACCACTTGGTGAATTGATCAACAATCATGAGTACATATTTGTTTTTCTGTTTGGTTACTGGAAGTGGTCCAAGTAAATCCATGTGAACTCTACCCATAGGTACTCCTGATAAATACTGTCCAAGTTCAGCTTTTGGTCTGATATTTGGTTTTTTATTCATACTGCAAATCTTGCAAGTCTTGATGAACAACAAACAATCCTCCCTCATATGATGCCAAACTACTTGTTTTTTAAGTCTTGCCAGAGTCTTATCCTGTCCAAGATGTCCTGAAAATTTACGACTATGACAATTCTCCAAAAATTCTTTATGTAGTGCTTTTGGAGCCACTAACAACAATTTTGGTAATATTGGATCTTCCCACCAGTAATATAAAATACCATCTTGTATTCTTAGTTGGGACTGACATTGCCAAAAATGTTTAACAGCCGGACTACACAATTGTAATTCATTTCTTGAAGGCGAGTAATTTTCTTGTAACCATGTCAGCAGTAATGACGTGTCTGGATCCTGTAACTGGCATTGTTTTATTTCTTCTCTAGGTATTTGTCCAATCCATACAGGTAAGTCTGGTACTGCATTTACTCTACGTACAGCCAATGGTGTCACATAATCTATATCCTCCTCAAAAGTTTTCCATTGTTCTTGAGCACGACGACAAAATTTGCAACCACCGCAAGGTAAGGAATCAATATCTATACCAGCCTTGTAGTTAAAGCAGTTCTCTGTTTCATCAGGTATTCTTGATAGGGCGTCTGCGTTTATATGTTTTTTCCCTGGTCTATGTTGTAAAATGATGTTATATTTAGATAACTCTTCAATCCATCGAGCCAACTGTCCCTAAATATTTTTGAAATTTAGCAACCAAGTGAGACTACTGTGATCTGTTCTTAGTATAAATGATCGACCAAGAAGATAGTGCCTAAATTGTCTTGTAAATGTCACTATTGCTAACGATTCCTTTCTTGTGGTACAGTATTTTCTCTGAGCAGGAGTCAAAACTTTGCTAGCGTAACTAATTATCTTTTCCTGTCCATCTTGTATCTGTGTTAATTCTGCGCCAATACAAACATTAGATGCGTCTGTATCTAACATAAATAAATCATCTGGATTTGGATAACTCAATGTAGCTGTTTGAATTAATGCTAGCCTAAGGTCTTCAAATGCTGTCTGTTGTTCTGAATTCCAATGAAATTCTGCCTTCGATACAGTAAGCGTGTGTAAAGGAACTGCCATCTCTGCAAATTGTTTTATGTGGTCTCTATGGTAATTTGCAAATCCAATAAATGATTCAACCTCTTTTTTTGTTCTTTGGGATAGGCCAACTTGAAACAGCTTGAATATTCTCTGGATTCACAGAGACTCTTTTATTTCTGCAGGGTCCTCAAATGTTACTCTCTTGATATCAGTTGTTTTTCTGCTTCCCATTATTAACCTCTGATTAGTAATTGCACTTTTCATATACTGTGTGGCTTCATCTAAAGAACTTGGATTTTTATCCATAGCTACTAATGCTGCTTGTTTTTCAGCGCATCCTTTAAGAAAAGCATCTACAGCTACAATCTGAATGAAATAGTCTGGAGATTCAGGGTATCCATCTGTGGCTAATTCCTGAACTTTATCTGCAAACTCTTCCAGTGACTCGTCTGATCCTTGTTTAGCTTCTTGCAATTGATGCCTCAAGATGTGCGGTAAGTCCTTCCATCCAAATCTGTCATTCATCTTCTTACATAGTACTTGAAAGTTATCCTTTATCTCTACTGGTCTTGAACTGTAGAATTTAAGTGCTTTATCACGAAGGCAGACAATTAGATTATCTAACTTCTGTTGTTCTGACCATTTACAGCGTTTGGCAATATGACAAAACTGTGCGAAATATGGGCGCCAATCTGCTTTGCCATCAAAAGTGGACATTTTTGGTGTTAACGGTCCTTCTATCGAACTTTTAACATATCTATCTTCAGTTGCCTGGTTCTTAGTGCTTGTTGGTAGTTTATTCTCTTTAACCTCTTCTTTTATAGGAATTGTCTGATGCTTAAGCAATACTGTCTAACTAGGTACTGAAATTTCAGATAATGTTGGGTCTTTGCCATATATCCCTGAAGGTGCCATCTGATTAGTTTTTAATTCATGCTTTTGAACCAGTTCCTTTTCTCTTTTATTCCAGTGGTGCACCCTTTCTTCTCTAAATAGCTTTTCTTTGTCCATGTTGTCTCTGAATTGATTCTGCATATACACCAGCTTTTCTTCAAGTTGCGTATGTATTTCTGCTATGTTCTTCTGATGCTGTGCCTCTAAATCTGTTATTTGCGTCTTAAATTCTTGCCCTTGTTCTTCAATTGCAGCATTAAAACTTTGTAATTGTTTGTCTTTATCTCGCAGATTTTCTTGTAAACTTCTGACATATTCTTGCATTTCCTGATTAAATTTGAGCGAACCTTCTTCTGGTTCAAAATTAATTTTCCCTGTATCAATAAGGTTGTCCCATACATTTTCAGGTATATCTGGTATCAATTTTAAATCTTGTATTGACAATATTTTCTTTTTACTTCTTTCCTGCAAAATAACATTTGCCCTTGACTTTCCAATGTTCTCGAGCAACAATAAATCATCATATGTTGCGGTGTTGATATTCATAGCCATGGTAACCAAAGAAAACCGAAAATCACGTAAAACAAACAAAAATCACGAAAAAATAATATTTGGAAATAGAAAAATATTGATGTCAGAGCATCTGTCAACAATATATTTTCTATATGATCAAAATAAATACGTCAAACTACACGTATCTTGTTGTCAGAGCATCCGTCAACAAGTGTTTCATATGCGGTCAAAATATGTGTACAACGGCACATATACAAATGAACGCAACGCGATCAACACAATTCCAAATACTTTTCACTAGAAAGATAATTTTTATTTACTAAAAATAGTGAAAAATTACAATGTTTGATCACAACATCAACGAGTATGTATGTACGTATGGATACACGCACACACCTGCACTACCAATGTTGTAAATGGACGAATGGTGAATGTACGAATATGTGTGAATGTGTGAATATATGAGTTACCTTTTAGTCGGGAGTATCCAACCAACTAGGTTATCAATCAAGTCTCTAGTTCTAAGTTATACGCCTAGACACAGAGGTTGTTTGCAAGTAACTGATTCGAATCGTCAAGTTCCCGCGGTCAGCTGATCTATATTTCCGGTTTCCGGTATGACCAAAATACCAACTTTATCAATACAACAGTTGTGCTGTTGCAGGGATGAAATATTCAGAATATAAACGGGTCCGTGTGTTGACTTTATATCTTTGTCTTGTATTATGAACATGCCGACTTCCTATAGAATCAGGCAATAAGTCTCTTAAATACTCTGGAGTTGTATTATTCAAAATTTTGTGATAATGAATTAGTCTATGATTACGTCGTCTTTCATATAGTTTTTCCAATCGAGTTACAACATATCATTTGTTTATACTGGTAAGTTTAGCACCCCGTGACGATACGCACTGCGTCAAGCTGAATATGTTCAAGTTTAGCAATCAAATTCTGATTTTGAATGTCCCACACGACATCGGCATATTCAAGAATTTGGCGAACAGATGATATGTTAATTTTTTCAAGTGAAAATCTATCAAGAACTTTTTTTCCTTTTTTTCATTATTTTTATTATTTTGTTAGATTTAGAAACTATATATTCAATATGGTCGTTCCAGGACACCTATATGTTTTTCTTTATTTACTGTTTGTAGCTCTGTTGTATTCATATTTAATCATGTTAATGGAGGATGAAAGGTTTTATTTTATTTTCTTTTTTAAAATGATCATACTTTCAGTTTTTTGGGCTTTTAAATTCACCAGCCATTTTTTTTAACCAATTGTAAATCTTATCTAGATCGTCATATTAAATTGTAGCGGTTTGTGTTGGATTGTCAGTCGTAATATATAATGAAGTGTCATCTGCGAATATCTAAATTTGATCTCGAATGTTTTCAACAATATCGTTTATAAATATCAAATAGAGGAGAGGGCCTAGAATGGACCCTTGTTGGATGCCTGCATTTACAGGTAACCATTTGGAACTTGAACCGTTAATAACCACCCGCTGGACTATTTTGTAAGATGATTTTCTAACCACCTTAGTAAAGAACCCGATATGCTCGCTTGTTGAAGTTTAAATAGAAGTCCCTTATGCCAGACTCGGTCAAATGCTTTGCTTATATACCCTTATTTCTTTACCGCTATCTAAAGCCTTCCCAAAATCATTTGAATGTTAAATAATTGATTATCCACTGAATCCCCCTTTGTTAAGCCTGACTGATTTTTCGTTAAAATATTATTGCGAATAAAATTTAAAGTGGTTGTAAACATTTTTACACATCATTCCATACACTTTGAAATTACACCCAACAAGGAAATAGGTCTATAGTTTTTTTACGTTATTCGATTTACTAGTTGTATAAACTGGGATAACATTTACTCTTTTACATTGATCTGGAAAAATAGACATACTTAACGATAAGTTAAATAGCTTAAATAGTGGATACTTTAAAACAGAAGATGCTTCTTTTAACAATTTGGGACTTATGAGGTCTGTGTCAGAATCTTTTGTGGGATTAACAATTTTCAATATATCTTTAACTTCAGTAACAGTAAGTTTCATATAAGTAATGTCATCATCAATTGGATGAAGTTCTTCAGGTAACATAGCACTTGAATCATCAATATTTGACTGGGAAGAAAAAAATCGATTAAATTCATTTGCCTTTTTGATTTCATTAAATATTAAGTTGTTATTAACAATTAATGGAGGTACACTTGCATCGTTTGTTCTAATCCGGATATTCGTTTAACCGTTTTCCAGCAATTAGTAGTGGACTGGTTACTGTCATGATTTTTAGCTCATCTGGCCCAAAGGGTCAAGTGAGCTTTTGTCATCACTTGGCGTCCGTCGTCCGTCGTCCGGCGACCGTCGTCTGTAAACTTTTACAAAAATCTTCTCCTCCGAAACAACTGGACCAAATTTAACCAAACTTAGCCACAATCATCATTAGGGTCTCTAGTTTAAAAATGTGTCTGGTGACCGGGCATATCAACCAAGATGGCCGCCACGGGTAAAAATAGAACATAGGGGTAAAATGCAGTGTTTGGCTTACAACTCAAAAAACAAATCATTTTGTGCAAATCTGACTATCGGTAAAATTGGTTATCAGGTCAAGATCTTTCTGCCCTGAAATTTTCAGATGAATCAGACAACCTGTTGTTAGGTTACTGACCCTGAATTGGTAATTTTAAGGAAACCTTGCTGTTTTGGGTTATTATCTTGAATATTACTATAGATAGAGAAAACTGTAAATAGCAATAATAAACAGCAAAGTAAGACATAAAAATAAGTCAACATGACCAAAATGGTCAATTGACCGACCCCCTATGGAGTTATTGCTCTTTTTAGTCAATTTTTAACAATTTTCATAAAATTCGTAAATTTTCACTAAAATTTTCCACTGAATCTATTGGACCAAGTTCATTATAGATAGAGATAATTGTAAACAGCAAGAATGTTTAGAAAAGTAAGATCTACAAACACATTCCCATCACCAAAACACAATGTTGTCATAAATCCATCTGTGTCCTTTGTTTATTTATTCACTTAGACCAAGGTGAAGGACACAGGCTCTTTGGAGCCTCTAGTTTTTAATCAAATTATTGTTATAATCATCCTTTGATTTTCTTTTTAAACTGGTAACTTCATTTTGTATTTTCTTAAATTTTACCCAATCCGATGGGTTATTATATTTTTTAGCCTGTTTGTGGATTCTATTTTTTTCCTTATCTTTTTTTTAATACCATTTGATAGCCATGGAGGTTCATTTTTACAAACAGTTATAATTTTATTTGGAATACATTTTTCATCAGCTTCCATGATAGCTTTTGTTGTTTCGGTTGTAAATTGTTCAACAATATTTAAGTTTATTACTAAATCCCAATTTTTCGCTATTATATACACATATTTTCAATTAAAGTATACTGAAATATGCCACATACATTATTTATATTCTATGTTTTTTTGTTTTTTTTTATAAAACATCAAAATACTTTGTCATAAAAGTCTTATTGTAAAATCAAAATAATTGACGGATAAAATCATAAAATTTTATGCAGTGCTTAATAATTATGCCAAAAAACTCGACTGAAATTTTTGAGTCAATTTACCAGTATAGGGAAATCAATTTTTGTATCTGCATTGAATAAAAGATTGGATGAGGTGATCATCAAAATCATTCGATAGCTGTTAATTTGAAAAACTCAGTGCAGGAAGCTTATCATCGTTCCTGCTACAAAAGTTATACAAGTAAACATAGTTGTTCCCCCTTTCAGAGCGAGGAAGCTTCTAATTAGATATTTAATGACGATATACAATTATCGGACTGTTGTCCCTCAGTTTCGGGTATTTGTATGCGTTCTAGAATGCAGTCGTTCAACTGGAGCGCGTGAATATTTTGTTGTAACAAAACATTTTAGAAAGATCAAAAACTACTAAAGTTTGAATCAGATGAGAGTAATAAGACTGGTGTATCCGTGTCAGATAAAGTTAAAGTTGAAATAGTTTCCCGTTCATCTTTTAAACTTCAAGCACTGTCATTTTGGTTGCATTACAAATTATTTGCTAAAAACAAAAAACAAAATTAAAACCCGTGGAATAAGTGATCTCAGATCACGATACTGCTTTTTACATATTTTATTTTGGCTATTGACAACGATTTAATGGTTATTCCTCATGACACCGTTCTTTGATAGATATAGATATTTCTTCCGGCAGATTCTTATTTATAATATTATACTTGTAAAATGCAGTCTAAACTCATGGATTTCTATAGAAATTCAGTTGTAAAACAACTTCAACACAGCTAATATAGCATAATATTTAGTAGCAAAATAACTATTTGAGATGCCGTGTCAGCTGCTAGTCAATTGAAAACTGACCTCAAAATCTCAATGTCAACTGTAATAGACATAAATAACGAACAGATATTGCATTCCGCTGCACGTATCCTTAAAAAAAACATCGAAACTCTACAGAAGAAAACCAAACTTCAGATGAATTAAATTGTCTCTTCCTTCTTTAATTCAGTCAATGCCTTCGTAATCATTGCAATTCATTTTATTGTTACTCGATGAAACTGCATACAGCCAAGACTATTCTCAGGAAATGGCACCAGAGAAATTGCATAAATCGTTTGTGTTGCCAATTTTTTACTCCTTTTCATTTAGGCTTGGCTTTACATATGTACCATGAGTTTTGTTCAAAACACCTTGTTGAAACATTGAATGCCAATGGATTTAATGCTTCTTAAAGTAAAGTTCGACGCTATCTAATGTGTTGCCAACCATGAAATTGAGCGAATTAAAGTTAGTGTGTACGTCTCGTATAATGTTTCCCCAGCATCTTTGCAGACAAGCATATGAATGTCATCAAACCCTCCTAAACCCCTGTGTTAAATCTTGGATGAATTGATAGGGATGGTTTGAAGCTGGCATTTTTTTTCGGAACAGATGTCTTCGGACTTCCTACAATACCTTGTCTGCACTTGTAAAGTAAAAAACTCAATATAACGTGTTTGCTTTGGGCAGAACCTTTCAGATGCAGACCTGTGGCCATGAGTGAAATATGTAGAAATATTAAAACATGTCTTTTTGATGAAAATGAAGAAGATGGAGATAACGGTTGATTTGGTATAAAGCTTGTTGCACTGGTACACACGGTCCCAGCCCCCAGATAAGGGGAGTTTTGGCGCACCCTTAAAAAAGTTAAACCCCGCCACATTCTGTATGTGTCTTTTTCAAGTCACGACAGTAATGCAGTGTTTGTCGTTTGTTTATATATACTATATTTGTGTGTTTCTTATTTATTTTGTACATTAATCAGACCGTTAGATTTTTCGTTTGTTTTACACTATTCATTTCGGGAATTGAAGAATATGCAGTATGAATTTTACTCATTGTTGAAGCCCGTGTGGGACCTATAATTGTTAATTAATGTCTCATTTGATCTCATGTGGAGAGTTGTCTCATTTGCAATCATGTCACATTTTCTTTTTTTTTAATGGAATACTTTTGAAGTTTGTGGTATGTTGCAAGGAAATAAGGTGGAATATAGGTACAAAACCTATAATGTAATAGATATTAACCAGATTAAAATACACAGCAACAGATAATACTATGGTAGCAGTAATAATTGTGAAAAAAAACACAAAAGCAACGAGTAGTCTATAAAAATACCTGAAGTATATGCAAATTCAATTTGAGGTCATATCTGACTGTAGTGTTCTATTGCTTTGGTTTGATACCGCAATCAATATGATAGTTTAAAAAATAATTGTAAAGTATTGTTCTGCATGACACTTGATTTTTTACATGAAATAGACATTTTTCATAAGGTTAAACATTTTATAGGTTGAAACTTGATTTTTGAAGTTTAGTTCATAAAACGTCGTTTTAGGAATTTGATTTAGGTTTATGTATAAAAACAAACACGAATTAAGCCAAAACAGTATCCTTTGTATCTAGGTAGAGTTTAGGAATAGAAAAAAAATGTAAAAATTGCAACCCTCCCACATTTTCACAGTTTTTTACATATGACCTTTGACCTCAATTTAAAACAAAATGTGACCATATCAAGTTCTGACGACAGGCATATTATTATAGTTCACGATTTCTCTTTTCCAATGATATGTTATATAGGTGTGTGTTCGGTGGGGATATTAAATTAAAAAACAAAATCTGCCTTCAGTCACCGCACTATAACAGGTATTGCATTCTGTCGAGGGTGATTTAGGAAAGACTTTGCACTCTACAAATTTCAGCAAAAGAATACCCGATTTTCTGATGAATTTTATCTTCCATCATAAATTCGGCCTATGTCTTCGTCTTTATTGCAATTCATTTCATGATAACTGGATGTTACTGCATGAAACCAGGTTTATATCCATGAAATAGCACTAGAGAAACTACGTAAATGGGCCATTGTAGAGCCAATTGTTTATGTTGACATAAACAGTTTTACTCCTTTTCATTTAGGATTGGCTTAACCAATGTATCAAGAGTTTAGTTCATAACACTTTCTTGAAACATGAAATGATTATGGATTTTGTTCTTGGTACGGTAAACTCCGATGATATCTGACAAGTATCGCTTCCTATTAATTCGATCGAAGTCAAGATTGTGTGTACGTTCCGTATGTTGTTCCCCATGTTGCCGACGGTGGGGTTCTTCTTCAAGAAGGGCTGAAGATATTCATTTCAATACGGAAACAATAGATGGAAAAAAAAACTTTCATTCAATGGCACGGGCTGTTTTTCAAGTAATTAACGTGAAACCTCAACCAACCGGTTAAAATAGAACATAGTAACGAGAGATTGTTGACGCTGACAGAGGGTGGGATATCCATGATGAATTGTGCTGTTTTCCGTAAACCAAAAACTTGAATAGAACATATAAAGTGTTCATATGCATATGTACAAATTTGAATTTGGGCTCCAGAAAGTACAAATTCACAAGATTTATTATGATTTTTGTTGAGATCTTTGTCCAAATGAATTGTTGAATAACCTTTTGTATTTCCTACTTTTTTTTTGAGTGTGTATAACAACAATCTTTCATTTATATCCAAAATTTTCAAATATATATTTTCATGGAAGTAAAGTCCATGCAAAAAATTATTGGGCATGCCTAAGTCTTTTGAACAAGATCATACTACTCAGACATTTGATCAACTGCTGCATTTAATTGATCAGTGAGTAAAAAGTAAAATCACAAATATACTGAGCTCCGAGGAAAATTCCAAACGGAAAGTCCCTAATTAAAAGTCAAAATCAAATGATAAAACACATCAAACGAATGGACAACAACTGTCATAATCCTGACTTGGTACATGCATTTGCAAATGTAAAAAATAGTGGATTGCACCTTGTTTTGTAGCGCTAAACCTTTTATTAGTGTTAGTCGCATCAACTTGCAATAAGTGCAAACAATCTTTGACTGTCAAGTTTTTAGAATAAGCGGAAAATCTAAGTAGTATCGAAATAAACTGACAACGCCATGGCTAAAATGAAAAAGACAAACAGACAAATAGTAGACACAAGAAAGAAAACTAAAGAATAATTAACACGAACCCCACCAAAAACTGGGCTTATCTCATGTGCTCCAGGAGGGAAATATGTTAACTAGTACAACGGAAGGGACCAAATTGGACATACACCAAATGTAATTGTCAGGTGTTTCACCCAGTCATATTTCAAATTTATTCACAATAAAAATGTCAAAAATGTCAGGGATGGATGTTATTATAAATTCGGGCATGGTGTGTGGTGATGTTATATTTTATAAATATAATGTAAGCCTAATAGTTTTCGAAAGTAGTGTTAACACTTTTCATGTCTGATAAATTCTAAATAAAAAGAGATAATTAACATTTAAAAAAAACACTTATCGTAGAGTCGTAATAAACAGGTTTGGTTTACGTTTCATTGTATTCCCAACTGTGTCAATTCGTTAGTTTGGTAAACGTAGTGTAAATTCCTTATTTTATAAATTATAAAAATACAATTACTAATACTGTATACAAATTTAAAACAACAAAACTACCTTAGACGGATATTCTTCTTATAATAACAAAAGGTAAAACCTGCGACGGTTTGTTTTTCACATGGATGAAAGTTTTATCATGCATGCAACCCGTCACTTAACAAATGATTACATTCTAAATACCCATCTAACTGTTAAATGAGGAAATAACATATAAAATTCGACGTCAAAAAAATATCAAAAACACATTCATGGCTCTATTGATTGTCAATTCAATTTAAAGAGATTATGCTATATTTTGTTTGATGGTAAAAATGACAGCTATTGAATTTACACAAAATAAATACATCCTCGTTTAATAATTTATATTCAGATAAATCAGAACAAAACAAGCCTGCATCAAGTACAAAAGAATGTTTAAAATTTAGACTCGTTATTGAATACGAACGTTATCTCAATATCCACATAAAGTAAAGTAAACCAACTAAAAGAAATTGTCTTAAAGTTAGTCCAATCATTGGTGACTGTCTGGAATTAACTCAGTAATGTATGCTCTGTTTAATAATTTCCGACCAAAATACATACAGCATTATTCTGACATAATGTTTTTTTTTCATCTAAAACACACGGATTGCAATTAATGTATACTTTTGGAGGTCTACGTTAAGAAAATATCTTGTATTTCTTTCTAAAACAATACCAAAAAGCATGTGTCAAATTTTTTTAATCACCCTTATCAGCTCTCTAAATGCTGACAAGAATATTGTTTTTTTTTTACACCGAATGGATTAGGGTTCAAATATCGCGGTAAAATAATTTTTACACTAATAAACTTGCCCGAAAAATGTATGTCGAAATAAACTGTATAATATATTTCAAAACGTGTATAGGTGGGATATTTACGAAAGGTTGAACATCATTCTTAAATTGAAATGTAATGTATTGTATGAAAACGTTCTAAAAGTAGCAGAAACAAATAACTTAAATACATCCTTTTATCTGAATAATTATAAAACTGACACCTCTGTTTAAATAAGTGTGTCATGTCCTTAATCAAAAACATTTTGTTATCAAATCACTTCCATCGATTCTGTGGACGATAAGTATTAATCTCCTTTGTTCTCTGAATTCCAGTGAGACCTTTCTTTTTGCGTAATATTTGAAATCAATGTATATGTCAAACGTACCGGAAATACAATGACTATACATGATATTGATAGCAGGAAGAGAAACAAGTCCTTCATACAACTGCATATTTAGTTGAAAAGTCATTTGACGAAAAATCAACTGTTTGAAATGAAAGACGGAAATTAACAAATTGTTATACATCAAATGTTACTACTACTACTTGAAACTTAAACTAGTTTAAGTTAGTATACTAATGTTTGGCTTCTAATCTCAATCTCAACAAATGAGTAATTTTAAATAGTCCGGCCGACATTCGACATAATTCAAGCCTTTACGAATTGTATATATCAAGTATTAACAATAAAGGTGTCACTCGAAATCAGAGAACAATTGAAAAGACTATAGCTGAATGCTATATATCTGGACAAAACCTTAACATTAGACCGGAACTTTTTTAAAAACAGCATAATTAAGGGAGTAGGTTTTAGGTTTTGTAAGTATAATATGATTAAATATCATATCCTCTATCTATGCTTATCAATATTGTGAACTTCGTCAGTTTTTTGTAAAGGAATTAACTTGTACTTAATTGCCAACAAGTAGTCAGTATAAAAAAAATCGTAATATGATATGGATTAACAGACTTCTGTCTCATACTTTGCTATTGTGTATAATCACAAAGCCCAACACATAACGTTTATTATCTTAGTTAACTATCAGCGGGTGGTAACTTCCATAAAAAAAGTTATAGGCTCAACTCGTCAGGTAATTAAGGACATACAGAAGAGGTAAAGACTGTACATATGTCAGAGTAATATATTATGTTTTGCGACATCAAATTGCAACATATTTGGAAATATCCATTTTTCTTGTTTTCGTGATAGTAATGATGTGTTTGATCACGAGTATATGGACTCCTTTTTAAAAAAAAACGACACTTGACTTATTCACCTTTATTAGAATTTGATAAATATACAGCAAAACTTAATGTTCCTTTCCACAATCTTTTAAAAATTTTATTTGAATTGATAATTTTCAAATAATTTCACACATCTTAAATGAAAACTTTAAAAAAAAAAGTATATACCTAATTTGTTTTTTTACGAGAATCAGAATGTGTTTATTTTTTGCCACAAATAAGTAAGTTGTGTTTATCTAAAAAATAGAAATGTTAAACCAACAAATAATATAGATTGTAAATAATATTTCATTTGAAGTTGAATCAGCAGCATGTCTTTTTCAGCCGATAAACGTAAGAATCACACAAAGACACAGTAGGTGATTCTTTCTCTTTCTTATAGCTTTCGACCAATGCACTACCTAGTTGAAAATAAATATATATTGTAATTATCATACATACACCAAACACTGTGACATTTTTTAATATGTACATGCTTTTTGTGCATAAAGACATATACTTATAAACCTATAATGGTTTACTTTTATAACTTTTTAATTGGATGGAGAGTTGTATCATCGGCACTGGTATCACTTGTTCCTATAGATATATCTACTAAAGATATAATATCGAAAAAAGATATAGTGCTTACATTATCAAAACCCCAATACTAAAACAAATTTTAAAATATAATGTACGTTGGAGGAGCAAGCTTACTTTCGATGCACACCTTGAAATGTGCTTATCTGGATATATTTGCACACAAATGTTTTTTTTTTTATTAAAGACAAGGCATATTTTAACAGATATGAAGGGGATAATGTGACATACATTGGTAAAGAACATTAGTAAAAGCAGCTGCTTTAATTCAGAGTTCCCTAATTATCTAATCCAGTCATAGTTTTGATAACTATAAAAATATATGAAAATATTATCCTAATTTCTAATGGTTCACCACAACAACAAACAAAAATGTTTTCCCCATGACTGTTTTTTTTTTCTTAAACGCAGAACAACTGGTTACGGTTTATACATTGTTTACGTTATCTAAATTTGAAAGGACTCCGATTAAAAATAAAGATGTTTTTCTCGGCGACAAAAAGTGATATGGGTTAATTGTACCAGCCTTTCATTATGGCAACTATGTATCCAATTTTTAATTGCTCTGATTAATAAACTCACATGAGGATTCATAAGTTGAAACAATCAATCAAATTAGAGAATAACCCCTTATAAAAAAAACTCTGTACAAGTTTATTTTTGCGTAGTTTGTCTTCATTAAACAAAACAACATTTTCTTTTACACATTGTTTTCTCCACTATATGAGGATGTATGTACTTCACCAATATTGTCATACAAGTGAGAGGTTTAGTTACCTATAAAAAACAGATTCAATCCATCATTTTCTGCGTAAGAAAATGCCAATTCTAAGTCAGGAATACATGAATATGACAGTTGTTTAAATAATACAAACCCATATCCTGAAATACTTTGTCTATTCCTTCCCCTGATCGAGCAGATGTCTCTGCAAAATACCAGCCGTGGGCTCCTGCAAATAGTTGTCCTTCCTTTAAAATGGAAAAATGATTGTTTTAGTTCAAAATATATTTATATAGATAAATTTGCATATACCGTGAAAGACACTCTTCTTCAATTGCATGACTTAAATATTTTTATTTTGCATTGCTGATTAGTTTGTTTGAGTGGTATGTTTCTTAAAATTTTGTGCTATTTTCGCATTTATTAATCGGTGTGAAAAAATGTTCTCCTCATTAGTGAACTATCCGTTGTCGGCAAATGATTTGTCAAAATTTAATTACGCCATCAAATTTTCTTCGATTTCTTTTAAATATCCTATTGTGAAATCATCAAAAAACCTATCATGTCTGGTGACATCATATACTTAGAACACATCTTTCGGCAAATAGGAAGGATACAAATCATCAGAAAAACAGATTTCAACTGCTATATATCGAATTAATCGTGGTATGGTCGTAGTGAGTTAACTAGTGTGACGATTTAAATCAATATCTGTTTTGTAGATCTTGTCCAGCTGATCACTCTTGCATTGAAAAGTTTCTTTGTAAATGTTTTTATTTTTACGATAATATGCAAGCAAAAATGTAAAAATAAAATTGTAGAAGTTGTAATTTAATGGCAAGAATTCTTATCAAAAGTCCCCGGGCAGTTTTTCGTATTTTGACAACTGGTAGAGGTCTAAATTCTGCCCGTGCCATATTTTCGCATTTTACCTCTTTGTTCATAACGGCATAAAGACAAGTTGCATAAGCAAAAAAGAAATTTGAATACAAAAAAGAGCAAAGCAGAATAAAAAAGTGCCGAGATGAATGAATACTTTGCCACACAAAACGTTTATATGGATTAAACTGCAAATATTAAAATTTACGTCAATTCTGATGCAATGACTTCTGAGCTGGATACTCGTAGTCCGTAAGCTGCAGTATCAACGTAGTGTTAGAAAATATAAATATCGATTAGCAAATTTGGTGTGTTCGATACATTTTTGTGCGCTTTCTACAAAGCTATCTTACAAGCACTTATTAAGTGAATGGTATCAATAAACCAAAATGTGTTTTCCATCAACAGTAAAGATGCGCAAACTTCAAGTATTTATTTGTATATAATTCTGTGTTCTACCCTTGCATGACAAATGATTGCTGTTTTTATGTCCGATCTTTGATAATTTTTTACCAAACTTTCTAATTGGTTTCCAAAGAATGATAGTGTCAATCCTGGTATCTATGATGATTTTATTTACAACCACTGTGTCGATGCCACTGCTGGTGGAGCTTTTATATCACGAGTGTATCACCAGACAAGAAGTCAGAACTAATATTATCATTGATATGATTTTAATCATGAAATAACTTGATTTTTAAAAATAAACTAATCTTTTAGAACCTCAGGAATAGATTACCTTAGCTGCAGTTGGAAAAATCTTGATGCTCAATGTTCTTCAACTTTGTTCTTTATTTAGTGTTTTTTACTTCTTTTGATTCGAGACTCACTGATGGGTCTTTTGAAAACGAAACGCGCGTCTACCGCAAATATAAGCAGTATCTATGATGAGCTTAATTGTTATCTTACTTGGGTTTCAACCTCCCTTGGATGTCTCTCGTTGCCGTCTAAATCAACTTTGTTTCCAATCAATGCACATTTCAAGTCCTGAGGTCCGTACTGTTGTATCTGTGACAGCCACTTCTCTACGTTCTCAAAGGATTGCTATATTGAAAAGTAATAAACATCATGTCATTACAAAAAAAGTTTGGTACAAGTAAAAAAGAGATTCCACTGGTTGCCCATTCAGAGACTCTGACTAATGTTTGAATTATTTGCTTGATAAATATGTTGCTTCTTTGTTTGTGTTTATAATATACAGTTTTTCATACAGGTTATTGAGTACGGATCCAGTACTTCTATATATGATTGCGTAAGGACACAGCTTCTAAAATATCACATAGAGTTCAGGCTGTCATGAATAAAGATTAGTTTAGCGTTATATGTTTTGACATGATTTCATATTTGTGTTCTTAATGGGTTTATGTCCCAAATTGACACAACATTACAGATCTAACAATCAAACTTTTGATGTAATGTACCAACATTTCACGATTTTTAATTATGGTTGTATTTCTAGAACTTAGTAACATACGTTATGTAGAAGAGATAAAATGAATAAGCGTTGATTCTTGCAAACGAAATCCTGAGCCCGGAGAGCGAATGGTTTGTATTTTATGAATCAACGTTTTTCTATCGATCTATATTTAAAACTATTTTGTAATGTGTAAGCCTTGTATTAATTAGAAGGAATAGTTATGTTTTAATAACCACGTAATCATTTTCAACGATGAATTAATAATAATTCACAACTAATTGGTTAGAGAAATACAAGTTTAGCATAAAATAAGTCAAAGGTAAGTTATTAAAATTAATTTCATGAGGGAATAGAAACTTATAATGTGTCTTAACTTCCTCGACAAAAACTGTTTGGAATTAATAGTATATAATATTCGGTACGGCGTTTAGTTACAGACAGAGAGAAGTAGTAATTTCTGTTGATTCATCTGTTGTTTTAATGATAATGATGAATAAACATGAACATTAAACTATGCTCGATTGTGATAGGTTATATTTTCTACAACCTTTCTAGAAGAAGAAGAAATAAGTCAAAATGCACATCAAAATAGTGAATAAAGTGAACATTGACTCGAATTTTTTTTATTTCTCTTTTATTGTTTTAATGATACGGAATTTATGGAAAGAAAGATATTAACACGGATATTGCAAGACTAGTCAATATGATCACTTCAATATTTGCATTTCTATGCATGGCACGAATGAAATGGGTGATATCAAATTAGAAGGAGTCGGGTTTGACAATGTGTATGGCCCCGTTTAGTTCCAAAATTTTGCAAAGAAGACCCGGTGTTGTCATGGAAAATAAGGCATAATTGCATGACGTAAATTAAACTGTGGCATTTAACTAGAGTTTCTGGGCTGGATTGAAATTTATTTTTTCATGTGATAACGCATTATACTTGTTTGAATTTCAGCTATATTAGAACAACAGTTATTAAAGTAAAGAAAAACTGATAATTAAACGTGGAAATAAAAACGAAAATGAAGGTTTGTTACATGATTATATAAATTTTAGTATTCAAACTTGAACAGTGATTTTCCTAGACAACCAGTTTGTTATCTTAATGTTCTACTCTCTTTAATTGGGAGGCCGTATGATCGTTTGAAAATAAAAAGTTTGTTACTAAACATGCTAAATGTTTATTATAATTCAGAATAATAAAATAATTCAATATGCATGCAAAATAGACATATATAAACAATTTCCATGCGGCGCAAATTAAAGAATTATAATGATAATTTCCATGCGGCGCAAATTAAAGAATTATAATGATAATTTCCATGCGGCGCAAATTAAAGAATTATAATAATAATGCGTTAGGAATACATAAAATAAAATTAACGGTACCAATTTTTTTGCACCAGATGCGCATTTCGACAATACATTTCTCTTCAATGATGCTCGTGGCCAAAATATTTGAAATTCAAAGCTTATAAAAAAGATGAAGAGCTATAATCCGAAAGGTCCAAAAAGTATAGCCAAAACCGAGAAAGAAATCAGAGCTTTGCATGAGGGAGATACATTCCTTCATTTATAATAATTTCTAATATTTTGTAACAGCAAATTTTAATAACACAAAAAATCCGTTTTTTCATGCCAGTACCGAAGTACTGGCTACTGGGCAGGTGATACCCTCGGGGACTTATAGCCCACCAGCAGAGGCATCGACCCAGTGGTAGTAATAAAATTAACGGTACCAATTTTCTTGCACCAGATGCGCATTTCGACAATACAAGTCTCTTCAGTGATGCTCGTGGCCAAAATATTTGAAATCCAAAGCTTATATAAAAGATAAAGAGCTATAATCCGAAAGGTACACAAAGTATAGCCAAATCAGTGAAAGGAATCAGAGCTTTGCATGAGGGAGATACATTCGTTAATTTATAATAATTTCTAATATTTTGTAACAGCAAATTTTAATAACACAAAAAATCCGTTTTTTCATGCCAGTACCGAAGTACTGGCTACTGTGCAGGTGATACCCTCGGGGAATTATAGCCCACCAGCAGAGGCATCGACCCAGTGGTAGTAATAAAATTAACGGTACCAATTTTCTTGCACCAGATGCGCATTTCGACAATACAAGTCTCTTCAGTGATGCTCGTGGCCAAAATATTTGAAATCCAAAGCTTATATAAAAGATAAAGAGCTATAATCCGAAAGGTACACAAAGTATAGCCAAATCAGTGAAAGGAATCAGAGCTTTGCATGAGGGAGATACATTCGTTAATTTATAATAACTTCTAATATTTTGAAACAGCAAATTTTAATAACACAAAAAATCCGTATTTTCATACCAGTACCAAAGTACTGGCTACTGTTCTGGTGATACCCTCGTGGACTAATAGTTCACCAGCAGAGGCATCGACCCAGTGGTAGTAATACAATTTACGGTACCAATTTTCTTGCACCAGATGCGCATTTCGACAATACATGTCTTTTCAGTGATGCTCGTGATCAAAATATTTGAAATCCAAAGCTTATATAAAAGATGAAGAGCTGAATCATTTGTATCCTTTCTTCATATTATAAAAAACTAAGTGAAAATTATTATAATGACAACGTACCTTATTTAATTATCATTTGTTGTCTCTTCGTAGTGTATTGTTTCTCATACATAGATAATGTTCTACAATTTTGGCACGTTGGTTAAATTCAACATTGTCAATATGCAAAAGTGGATCGAGGATTTTCGAAAAGGACGTTTTCATAAATCGGATTCTATTTTTTTCCAGTATTGGGCGATACAAATCCGCCAAGCGCACATTTACTATAGAGGCATTGTACTAAAATGAGTTTATCAAACGACTGATTTTTATAGTTTGATCTTAAAATTCCTTTTCGGGGGAGGGCACTAAGACGTTCACACTCACTATTCTGTATGTGCCAGTAGTGAATCTATGAACTTGAAATACGATAGTTTGTTTTTCTTGATATATATAGTATTTGTTTTTCGTTTTCGTGTCGTTTTGTACATTAATCAGGTTGTTTATTTTAACGTTTGGTGGTTGTTTTTTTTTTTTACATTTTTTGTTTCCAGACCATTTTTTTATCGCTTTGCTGTACGGTGACATATGCTATTTAACTTTTCTGTTATTAAAAGCTGTCTGATTGTAATTTTTACGATTGTTCTATATGTGGGCCTATTCGAAATTTCTATCAAAAGTGCCGTATTTTTTGTTATTTTATTCTGTACAGAAAGTGTTTTTTTTTTTTTTTTTATCTTAAACAGGTATGTAAAAGGGATCATTTTTCAATGAAATGATAGGGAAAATAGAGGTATTGACAAATTTGTATTGGAATATCAAAAAAGCGTTCTATGACACTTGGTTCAAAACTGTAATATGATAAGCTGAAATATAACTTCAAAGAATAAGAAAATAAAAAACATAGGTCACATATAAGGGGGGAAAAAATTGCCTTAAAACCAAAATTTTGGAAGGAAAATGGTGAAAATGGGTGAAATGTCATTTTGACCCTTTAACAAATACGGATAATATCGAAAATATTCTATTAGTTTCATGAATACAACGATTTAACATGTCTTAACAATCAAAATAATTAAAAAAAATTATGTCGAATTTACCACAAATATTTTTGTAATTCATGCGTGAAATTATGCGCAGTCGAATAGTCCCGAGCCACCTGAAGACGAATATATTGGTATCAAGTAAAGAAATAGTTCTTTTATGCCATATTATATCCTGATTTTAACATAGGTAGGCAATATATGTGTTAATAATTTTGAACAAAGCGTATTCAAAGTATACACAATTGACATATATCATGTATATGTTACAGTAAATAGGTGAAATTAGAAATTACATGTAATTACTAAAATTTAGGAATTACAGGTATTTCCCGGTGCACTTAGTTAATACAAGTAATTCCTGAAACGGCCCAGCTATTACCAGTAATTACTAATTTTAAAATGAGTTTTTACACCTATTTACTGACTGCTAAAACAATGTTGTTTTATGGTCAGATGATCAAAAGTTATGGTAATACTAACAGTAACCTTAAAATATTGAAGGGTTGATTTGTATTCAAAATATCTTGAATAAATATGGACTTTCCAATATTTGGTTAAATGATCAGAGTAACTTTAGTTTTAATCCAAAATGGTTAAAGTTGAGCATTATAAATATAATTTTTGACCAATTTCAGCAGACATGAAAATCAGAATTGGAAAATTCTTCCAAAACATTATGTTTTAACTTTTTTCAAAAAAACTTTGAGTTTGAAGAATATTTAGACTTATTCCCTTATAAAGATCAGATACCGTTGTGAAGGTTAAGAAATGGAATGAACTGTTTTGCACCTCTCCTAAATCAGGAATCTGATGTACAGTAGTTGTCGTTTGTTTATGTAATATATACGTGTTTCTCGTTTCTCGTTTTGTTTATATAGATTAGACCGTTGGTTTTCCCGTGTGAATGGTTTTACACAAGTAATTTTGGGGCCCTTTATAGCTTGTTGTTCGGTGTGAGCCAAGGCTCCGTGTTGAAGTTCGTACTTTAACCTATAATGATTTACTTTTTAAATTGTTATTTGGATGGAGAGTTGTCTCATTGACACTCACACCACATCTTCCTATATCTATGTTATGTGCATTAGCTTCGAGATATAAAAAAAAAAATATATATTATTTTTTTTGTTGTTAAATCATTAATAAAAATGATACAGTGAAATAATAATTCACTGGTAGTAGCCAATCTAGTTCTATTTTGTTAAATTAGCTGAGAAACAAGGTTGATGAGTTGTGCACTTGCAAGTGAATATTTGGACCTCATTGACTACGTATTCATGTGAACTTCAATTCAACCCCTAGCTGAAGATGAGTTATCGATGTATTAAGGTACTAAAATTGTAAGGGTTTTGCAGAACAAATAGTCGCGCTACTTTTGCTGTTAATCGCAGGCTCAACAAAAATGAGGAAAAAATATTAAAATTTATCTCTAGATAGTATCTTTTGACTAGTACTATAAGAAGCTTCTGTCAAAATTGGGTAAAAATCCAGGATGGTTTATACAATCTAATGTTTTACAAACTTTAACTGCAGAGTGTGTGTAAAAAGTAAAATCACAAAAATACTGAACTCAGAGGAAAATCAATTTGGAAAGTCCATAATGTAATGTTAACTGGGAAAAAACGAGTCCATTTATCATGTTTATAAGTAATATAGGGAAAAAAGGATTTTTTTTACAATCTTTACTTTCGGATATTATCTTAATTTTAAACTTCTATCTTCTGTCCAAGTTTGATATAAATCCAATATATTTGGAGAAAGTTATTTTAAAGTTTAAAACCACAGTGCATGATTGAGTTTTCGTTTAAAAAAATTATGAAAATCAATTTTGGGTTGATATCATTGTCTTGCATGCATATATTTATGGAGTTTCATGACCTATAAAACAACCATTTTCCAGTTTCAATTCACAAACACTACAGAGTATGCACTTTTGATGTTCCTTATATTACTACATCCTCAAGTAAACTCCCTTAAAATCCCTACCCCTTTACTTTCTTATTTGGAATCTTAAGTTATGTTTTTAATTTCAAAACATAAATATCAAGTTAGTAAATAGTGTAAAAAATCAGTAATTAACGGTAATCACTGAAACAACTAGTAAATACATGTAATACCTAAATTGGCTAGTAATTACAGGTATTTACTGAAATGTTTAGTAGGTACGTGTAATTCCTAATTTCACCTATTCAAAATCATCATAGAGCATGATAGAATTATTTCCAAAAGGGGCTGTCGTTGTTAATGTGTTGAATACTTGTTTTTCGTTTATTTTTGGTAAATAAATTAGGCCTTTAGTTTTTTAGTTTGATTTTTTACGAACCTTTTTATATCTGACTATGCGGTTTAAGCTGTGCTAATTGTTGAAGTTCGTACGGTGACCTATAGCTGTTAATTTCTGTGTCATTTTGGTCTTTTGTAGAGAGATGTCTCATTTGGCAAACAAGCAACATTTTCTTTTTTTTATACTAACATTAATATTTGAAAAATAATCATTTTCATTTGAAAACCGTCAAAACGTCTATCTCTTACTGTCCGTCAATGAATGAATGAATGCATAATTAAATGAAAATGGATATATTGTAAACATAGAGAAGCATACTAGCTTTTATCATTTGATAATTTGAAATGATAACACCATTAGATCCCATATCTAATATTTACATCATTACAACAACAAAAAAAGTATCAGAAGGAATTAATGTACGTACATGCTTTAAAGTAATTATTTCTATTCAAACTTGTATTTGTAGTTCGAAGATAAATTCAATCGTGTAAATGTAAAGCTTTTAAAACATGTGTAATGTATTTTTAACAAAGCTGCTGCTCAAAATATATTTGAACACGATAGGTTTATTTGCAATACCATTTTTATGACTCACATAATGAATTCTTCCGACAAACAATGTTTAGATCCGCTTTAGCTTAGATTTTTATAAATGTTTGGTTTTTAAACAAAACAAGACCAAGTCCTCTACTGAATAAAGACCATGCTCTTATGTAGTACACAACATTGATGAAACAGGATTCTTTTATTTTGACATTTGATTCGTCTCATGCACAGAATATTGCGCAATCTCTGTGTTTATATTTTTCTTTTCGACCTTTTTCTTTCCAGACAATGTGCAACATTTTAAAAGAAATTCAACAAATTCGAGACAAGGTTTGCTCAATTCAGTAGTTTGATGTGCGTTTCTTTTTTTTTTCTTCTTATATTTATCCTTTAATCTAGAACAGGTGTTGAAAATATTACACGATGAACAGAAATTCTACTTTTTTCTGTAATTGCACGTCACCGTACCGAATATTAGATACTATGGAGTGCACATATGCTTTGCCGGGTAGGACACAATTGAACATAATTAGGTGTCAGGTTTAAGGTGCGTTGATTCTAGAAAAAGAATTTACACATAATGAATATGTTGACGTCACGGCATTACTTTAATGATATACAATAAACTTACAGAAATGTCACGCCTTTATATTGTAATCCCATATTAAATCAATTACGTAAGCCTTCAAAACCGCCAATGTTCAAAAAACAATAGTGTAGGAAAATAGATATATATTTCTATTGATTAAAAGGTACTTACATGGCTACAAATATCATATAAAATCAATGCGATTCCTGCATCTCGATAAAACAAACTTTGGAAACTTTCTGATCCAGCAATTTCCGAAATGGTAAACGCAACAGATTTTTCTTTACAACCTAAAATTCGTCTGCTCGGAAATACTTGATAGAAAAAGGAAATAACAGAACACATAGATAAATGTATACTTGAACTGAAATAAAATGTATTCATGCCAATTCATCAGCTATACCGATCATTTGAATAGTCAACGCAATATATAAGTGTTATTAAATTGGTTATTTTTGTGTGCTTTCAACAATAGGTAGCTTGTTGTGATAGTTTAATATGTTTGATTTTTGATTCATTTGACCTGGTCAATCCTTACGTTTGCCCCTGGTCAGATCTCTGTGCATTGGTGTATACATACAATTGACAATAACATTTCGTTAAGATGTAACTTGTAGCTTATCCAAAATGATTGTTTCGTAATTCAGCACAACAGTTGATACAATTTCAAAAATGATACTGTTACTGTTACCGATTTTTCTATCATTGGTCTGACTTTTTTTTTCGTCCTTTTTTTTATAAGATTGTCTTCAAACTTGATATCATTTCGATTTTAATATACAAACTATAACTCACACGAAAAAAACATAAGTGGATGAATTAAAATATACTATATTTGTTTAAATACAGAAGTTATACACAAGTTTTTAAGATGATATTCCAGTTTAGGTAATGAGTTATCAAGTGTATCAGCTTGGTATCTATCACTTTGTATATATGCATTCCAAACCAGGAGTCAGCAGCGAAATGATTATCGTTGGCTGAAGTCTTCAATAATGTTTCGTCATCTTTTGTGTGTCGTTGTTCTCCTCTTATGTTTGATGTATTTCAGTTTTAGTTTGTAACCCGAATTTGCTTTTTCCCAATCAATTCCTAAATTTCGAACAGCGGTGTAGTACTTTTATTTTTCTGGTATAGTCTCATTGGATTTTTTTCACATTTTGTCCTTCGAATTCATTTGTTATTGAAGGTGGTATGGGTGTCTTCCTCCATCTTGGATTGTAAAAAACAGAGAACCAAAGGTCTAGATTTTCTATTAAGTTAGCAAAATTTAATGCAGGAATGCAGATATTTAATGTGAATTTTCATTTAAAAGAACTAATTTATAAGAATATAACTTATAAATATTAATATTTCAGCAAATATTAATTATTTTAGTTTTTTTATTTTAATCGGTAACTCTAAAATAGTGCATTTTCTGAAGGATTCTACATGGAATTTTCCTATTTTGTATTTTAGCGGGGAAAACGTACGGTGTCCCTATCTTTTCTTTTGATATTCTCAAAGCATTGTCTGAAAGCTATATTTTCCTTAAGTATTTAACAATGCTATCGTTTTGTTTAGTTTCTAATCACAAAATGGTGCCTTTTCCTGTACAATCCATATGTTCCAGACCGTACGCGTACGGTCTGACTGATTTTAAGAAGTAGATCAAGTTCCTCAGATACGAATGTATATTACAGGTCAACATAAGTGAAATATCGAATTAATATAAAATTTAGAATAGTAATTGGAATAAAAACATAATATTTTAATTATTAAAAAAAGTCGCGTTAATTTAATCCGTTAATCTCATGTATTTAGCATGTCAGAAATACATGTACACGAAATTGAATATTGCTCACTGAATTGAAGTTATTAGATTATGTAGAATTTATAATGTTGATAGGGCATCGGGAGATCTTCCCAGATTATTATGTAGGGTTGATGATATCATCGGAAAAGATGCAAGTTTGTACAAGCTATCATGCAAATTTGGTATTTTGAACTCATCTTGATCTCATCTGATATTGGTGATATTGAACTTTTGACAAGGAAAATTGAAACTGAACATTGGAGTACAAGCGGAATTTCCTTGCATGCCGCCGCAAAACAAGCAAGTTTTTCTCTTTCAAGTAAGAGATGCAAATGTAAAGGAACATGCAAATGTAAGAAATCAGACGTTCCTTGTGGCAACAAGTGTCACCCAGGCCGAGAGTGCCAAAACAGGATTTCGATAGACAATTAATTTCAGAATTATTCAATTCAATTGATGGTTCACTAGTTTACTTTATTTATCTAATTGTAATAAATTGTTAAATGTTAATTTGTAAAACTCAATAAAAGTTTGTTGATAAATGTTTGTATAAAATATACCCATACGGTCCAAATACCGGTATGGTCCAGCTCGTACTAGACCGTATGAGTATACTCGTACGGTCCGACCGTACGCGTATGGTCGGACCGTACGAGTATACGCATACGGTCCGGACCGTAAGCATACGGTCCAAATACTCATACGGTCTGGAACACATACACAATTTGTCATTTTGTCACTTCCTGTAGCTTGAAAAAATGCGCGGTGACCTATCATTTTTATTACATTTTTCAATATATATTAATAGATACTACGTTTTGGCAAAGTATGAACAAATTCTATCATTTTTATTTAAGACTCCCATACCACCTTAAATGCATGTTATGTACGATATGAAATTACAAAAAAGACCTATAGATGTAACCAGGGTTTCCCCTGGGTCAATTATTTTTTTCGCCACCTCTTTCGCCAAAACAATATATTTTTCGCCACTTTATTTTTTTTTTCGCCAAGTAACACAAATATATATTTCTTATAAAATTTTCCTTTTTTTCCAGCACCCCCCCCTCCCTCACCGCCCAAATAAGAATTGTTTTTTACAACAAAATGAAGCATCTTATCACTTGGCATTGATCCCTCGTGTAAGGTGTAGTCATTGCATTGAATGCAATCAGCTGATTATTGATTTTCTGTCAAAATCTTAACGAGTTCAAGGTGAATTCCGAGTCTGATCGGTAAAGTCAGAGAAATCCGTAAAAAGTAAATAAACAAGATGGCTGAAAATAAATCGTTTTATATATTTCTTTCGCCAAATTCTTTCGCCAATGACGAATTTTAATCGCCACAATTATTATTTTTTCGCAAATTGCGAAAATGGCGACCGCCAGCGGAAACCCTGGATGTAACCATCCTTGTTCTTTTTCATCAATGGGTAGTTGTTTATGATAATCAGTGCAAATGGAGGATATCCAGATCTCAAGATAATTCATCGGTACCACCTGGATTGAACTATTTTTCTGTGGACTGTAATGGAAAGTTATCTAGTCGGCAATCAAACCACATTTATTAAATGAATATCCAACACTCCTACCCAAAGTTACCATACTAAGTTAATGCACTTACATCCAAGCATATAACTACTATAGCCAGGGAAATCATTTTTTGTAAATCTGAGAACCAGTGACGATTTTCCTACCCCTGCATCTCCAACAACAACCACATTTACTTTGATCATAGATAATGCTTTGTCATTCATTTCAATGACTCACTGACTTTACACTTCGGAAACTAAAAGAAACAATTATCAGCATGATTCTTTTTTGTTATAATATGCTTATCCTTATGCTTTATAATTGGCGTCAAAAGAAATCATAACCCATCATGTGCATATTAATTTAAAACAAAATTAATATAATGTTGCTTTCGTAAAAATACGCAATCACAGTTGATAGATGCACGAAACATTTAACACAATCATCGTGACTTAAAACCAGAAACCCCTGGTTAAGTAAGTGGTGTAACAAAACTGTAACTAGTCGTCTCATTATCGAGTTTAATCTTCCCAAATAACACATGATTAAAAAAGGTCTTAACTTAAAAACTGATAGGTCTACTATATTTCCCACTCTCTTGTAAAAAGTGCGTATAGTCATACTGTTTTCCTTTAACTCGTTTATTCGACAAGAGTATACTGGAACGATTGCAACTACCGTTTTTGAAAACGAAAATTTGAATATATTTGCCTACATTTATAATAAGTGTTTTTTTCACAGCTATTATCAGATGTCAAAATCTTTTATTCTTTAGTCTTTTTTTATCTTATGTATTATCACTGAAAAGTTCTCACTGGTTTTAAAGGAAGATAAATTGAATGGCACATTCAAAAACATACTTCAGTTTCTCCTTTTGTGTAGTAGTCACTACTTGACTTACTTGACTTAATCCACTTCGTCCCAAGGGGGACATAGGGCGACTACTTATTGTTATTTAATCATATAGTATGTTATCGAACTTAATATTGATAAAAATTTCGGAAAGTAAATATCAGAAAGCTTGAACGCAAAAAATAATTAAGTGTAAAACTGTATTTTCTATCACACTACTTGACCACTTGAGTTTTCATAACAAGTTGTGTATTGATCAATAATTATGTCAACATTTTGCACTCATCTGATTTGTGAAATTGATACATTCTTCGCTACTATATACAAATATATTCAATAAATTTTAACATTTTAAGAAAGACTGGAAACTCCGCTAAGAGTTTAAATCAGATAAACGTATCAAGAATAATTTGGCCGGAGCAGAACCCAATAACAATTATTTATGGTATTTTTTTATTCATACTCAAAGAAGGAAAATAAGTATACTGTGAAAGTTGTGTTTATTCGTTGGATACTAATTTACGTGGTGTTCGTTGAATGCCTTTTCTACAATTGTACGTTTAATATCAGCCGACCGACTTTAGATCAGGCAGGATTATTCCCATTGCATGTTCTAAAAGTAAATATTTGATTTTCATGAAATTAAGAGGATATATTTCCGGTGATAATTTCCTATACTGAAGTGTTCATTTCATTTTTGCCTGATTCTCATGTGATTTTCTTTTCACAATATATCAGTTAAAAAAACAACTTAATCAAAAGCAATAGTACATAGTTCGAAAGTCATTATCGATTGAGAAAAAAACAAATCCGAATTACATAATAAAACCGAGGAACACATATCAACTGTAAGAGGAACCCATTGGGAAACACAAACAAAACTTGACACAACAATTATTATAAACAAAACTAAAGATGAAGCAACATGAGCAATGCTTATCCCAAGAAAACGGGTCGTTATTTTAATAAAGCAATGTACATCATTTAAAAATATAGCAAATTGAATTGTATTCTTTTTAAAAGCCCAAAAAATTATATCACGTCAAATAATTTTTCAAATCTATAATTGTCGCAGTAATTGTAGTCAAAAACACATCATTCGGTTCTCCTCTGTAAACTTTGTCATGTAAACAACCCGAATAATGCCTTTATTTATGTTCCTGTTTGACGAAATACTCTATACCTTAAAGAGTAACTACTGTATAATGTCTTTCAGTGACATAAACGCCTTTAAAATTAATGTATAAACTCATATTTAAACCAAACAGCATATCACGTTTACGTTTTCTAATTGTTTTATTCAGGCAACTTGTTGATCTTTTTTTTATATAAATTCCCGTTTGGACAATAATAAGATTAATGTCAATGAATGAGTGTAATTTTTAACAAGATGCAATATAGCCAATAAGCAGTATACAATTCAGAAATTGTTTGAATGCATGCAAACTATTGTGTTTTTTTGTAACAAAAGTGACACCATTATGGCCTGCCAAAAAATAATTATCATAAAATTGAGAATTGAAGCCAAACACCAATAAAACTTACGTGAAAAAAGTTTCCAGTAGAAAAACACATATAATGTATAACTATATAAGAGTTTCCGTCTTTTAATTTTAACAGTTAACACTTTCCAACTCTATATATCAAACTGAGTAAAGGAATTGTTTCTCTTCCTGTTATCAATACCATGTAAACGTAACGTAAATAGTGCTTATATTTCCGGTACGTTTGACATGCACATGTGATTTCGAAAAGGACGCAAACTAGTTAATCATGAGAAGAAAAAATGATGTGTCTCGAATTTCATACAAGAATACTAACATACCTGATAATTTCAAACGTAATCATATACACTTCTTTATAAAATTACTAAGTTGAAGTCTGTAAATAAGTTTAGATGTTTTTGTTATTTCCCTTTTGTTAAATTGAGCACCTAGTGTAATCGAGTATACCTATATACATTGACTTTCGAATTTTGATTGCCTTCCCGATAGTGATCAATCCAGAAACGCGCTTCGGAAGCTTTCAAAATACCATAATTATTTCATTATGTTTATGACCTTAAAGGCTTTGCGCAATAAATTTAAGGCATGAATCTTTGAAAGATATTCATATTACATTCTTATGCTCCCTCAAGTCAACTCATATTTGTTTTCTACTTATATTTTGGTTATTCTATCAAAATATATTCTTTTTTATTTTATGTTTAATCAACAATTGTGTTGTTTGTACTAATCTAGACTTCCGAAATGTTCGCCTGGCGTTTTTGTTTTGTTCGTATTCAGTTTTAAAGATTTTAAATAAAATTCTGACTCGAAACCAGAGTACAGATAACATTAACAAGCATCCGGGGAAACAATTGGAGCGATTTCAAAATTGTGCTTTATTTTAATTGTTTACTGCTTAAAAAATGATTGCATTTACCTTTCACTAATATTTAAGGAATGACTGTAATATTTATTCTGTCTATAATATAAAAAATGGTGCACACTGAATAACGCGCGTAGCGGGTTATTTATTAAATTTCTTTTCGTTGAGACTTGGGGCTTTTCCCCTGTGATACTATTTATAAGTTCAAGGTTGGTTAGTACGAGTAGTTGTATAATGCAGGGGTTCACACATTGCCGATTATTGCTCCCGTTTGAGATCAGACAGCAATACGACACGAAAGTGAAAAAGTCGGATTAGTATCCTCAATTATCTGGAATATCCTATCATTGTCTGAACGCAGTCGTTTTAGTTCGTAACAGATTCTTTCGGGTCGGGAAGGGTCCGAATAGCTCGGCAAAGCACCCCGACAGTTAGGTGCGTCCCGTAACATTCGGGACAACTCAGCCGATTTTGTCAGTCGGTTTACAATCGTGGCTATGTCGTGACAGATTCTGCTGTATCGGATCGAATTCCAAACAATGTCTTGTGCATTCTGGACTGTGTCTTGTGGAACGGGAATGATCTGGAGTGTTTTTTCATAGTTGTTTTTCTGCCGATTGAGTCAAGATTGCATCCAGATCTTGTCGATTGCGAACCGTTTTTTGCCGAAACCGTTCCGAAACAGTCACGTTATTAATACGAAATTAATCAATGATACCCACGTCAGAGTCCCGACAATGGCAGAATACAATACGACTGAGACCAGACAAAGCCGTTTGCAATGCGATAGAGCGGACCGTGATAGGATTACATTCCGACAGTACCTGATCATCCCGAATTTGCCGACAGTTTTCATACAGATATCTTCCGTCAGCGTCGGTTCACTGTCTGGTCACTGTCTGATCTCTGTCGGATTACGTTCGGTAGAGTCGGAACGAAGTCGTGACATTCTCGGTCGAATTTTACCTGGCGAAAAATACAAATCGGGTTAGAAGCGGATTCAGAACGGGATAATCAGGACTAATTCGCTAAGACACGGTTGAATATCGTCGTTTCCTGAACACTATCTGATTGTTGTCGTGATCAAATTATTTTTTTTTACAAATTTTGATTTAAGTTTGAATTTCAATCCACGATTCACAGGATCTTGATCAGAATTTTGATAAATTTTAATCGGGAATGGTCCTGTCGAGGACGGTAGTAAAAATCGTGAATGTGTGATCCCAGCTTAACAAGTTCTTGTTTTGGTTATAAATATACTAGATGGGTAAAATACTTTGGTGGTTTAAAAGGTGAGGTCCCGTTATATTATATAAATGATTTGCGGGTGTCATTTATCAAAAGTACTCGGTTACAGTTACTACGACAGTTTTTGCAGTTTATTGTGTCATAAGAATGTGTACATATAATATGATTATGAATTGTTTAATTTCAGTCCATTTAAATGTATTGGACAAATGTGTTTGTATTTATGATTCGTTGGTTTATTATATTATTAAACATTGCTTACTAGAAAAAGAAACGAAGTTACTGCGAGCAACTAAACCTATATCTAGAGTTTTGTTTTATTTATTATACCAAGGATTTAGTAAAGAAATGTTTTAAATTCGGACGATCATGGCGAGGGAGAATTTAAACAGTGTGCACGACATTATTTATGTTATTTCGAATAGACAGAAAAAAATATTACAATCATTTAATAAAATTTCATTCTAAATTCCATTTTTAACCGTAGGAAACCTTGAAAAACCGTTGATGGCGTTACGGTTACATGACTAAATTATGTCTATGGGCTCATAACAAAATAACGTCAACCAATCAGAAGACGCGTTACATCAAAAATTAAATTATATGTTTATAAAAGTAATACTTAGGAAAACGTTTTCTAGTAAAGCAAAATATACGAAATAAGAATAAAAAGTCAGACAAACGCTCCACAAAACATTGAGAATGGCTTACTCATTCAACTGAAAAGTAAAATAACGATAATACTGAACTATTGCTAATCACTCGTAATAACAAATCGGTAATGACCATCGGTAATGATCATCGGTATAACATGTGTTTATTATAGTTTTGACAAGTAAATAAAACTTACTGTGTGAAACTTCAAATTATTAATTAGCTAATCGTTTTATTAAAATATAATAATAAATTACCCATATGAAGAGGTTATAAGTATGTATCACTGTAAACTGTAACAGAGTGTTAACTACCCCGACCATACGCGTATGTCGGACCATATGAATATATACCTTTATGGTCATGACCATACGCTTATTGTCCAAATACTCATATAGTCAGGAACAGACATATTACAAATTGATCAACCAACTAGTATTACAAATGTAAAATTTTAGAACGGATGATTTCAACTTCGCCACTTTGGACTCTTTGTTTAAAATCTTTATTATAAGCAGCAATCCTTTATCAAGGAAATAATTATAGAAGATGATAGCTCTGCAATGCCGTATCAACTTAGAAGTATATATGCCATTCACTAAATTAATGTAAAATTTTTAGATAGAAATAGAAAGTTCACATTCAGGAGGCTGGACATTTTTGTTAATGTCAGGTTTGTTCACAATCGACCCTCGTGAACGATACCTACATGCAAGTCTAGATATAAGAGACACACTTATCTAGTTCTGTTGAATTCCTATTTCAATAACAAAATGATACAAACACACTCACCAAACTTCAAATAATTTAGTTAGATTGCGTCATATTTATAGCATGATTTAAAGTTAAAACTAATTAGACTGTTGGAACACATTCATGTGAGAAACTTGAAGCCAGATGAAGTTTCCTATAAAATTGAAAATTAAATAAAAGTAATTATGAATGCTGAAAGAATACATACTCGTAATCAGGCCGAAACCATACAATAATGGTAAATCTCTGTGATGTAGCCATATATGTTATATTTTAAGGAAGATGTTACTTAGCGTTTTTTTTCCAAATTGGATTATCTCCCGTTTAACAGAATAATATAGATTGATAATTAACTAAAATTCACAACAGGTCCATTTTTGTCAATGAAATAAATTTCCACCAGAGACCAAACGACATTAAGTTTGTAACAATTATATGGCACTATATTGCTTCCAACAATGAACACGATTCACATTGCAATGGATATTTTGCATAGTAACCAACGAAAACACAGTTTTGATGGTAGGGAACTATTTAAATTAAATGTTACCCAAATTAGTTTAATTCTGTTTATTTTGACACCATCTGATGGGAAATGTATTCTTGCAAAATCATGGAGTGTTTGATGATTGCAATGTTTTTCTTTATTGTTTATCCTAATGGACTGCATTAGCCGATTTCCATTTTCCAAAAAACGGAGTTTTGGAAAGATCAAACTAAAATTATAGGAATGTGGATTTTGCGTAACATCTTGTGATTCACAAACCACAAATTACTCCCTGTTTTCGACAGTTTTCGTGCATGTTTATGTTCTTTACACGGCTTTTTAAACCAATATGCCATAATAATCTAGATTGCCGAAAGGAAAATAAACGCCGTGAAGTCTGATCCATTCAAAATCTAAAATTGAATTTAACGATTCAACTATGTTGTTCAGATTTTTGAAGAATTGTAGATAGTTTGTCGTGAACACACAGTAATAATTTGCAAAATTTCTCAAACTACCAACGTGTACACAATCAAATCATTGTGTAGGGAAACAATCAAGGATTTAACAACATTTTGGTAATGCAAAGTTAGCTGGATAAGAACTTTGATTTTACCTGAAAGATATTTATCTACCCGTCAGCAATAAATTATACCTTGTCGTTGAAAAAAAGAACTAACAATTGGTAGGTATAATGAGTATGTCCCATACTCAATTTTATTACAAATCAATAGTGTATTTCCCTCAATAAATGGTGCCTATACCACACGGGAACCGTGATATGAAATAAAGTATGTTATTATTTTCCAAACAGTTTTAATGATATGATAAATATCGGTATCAACAGTATTCTGTTTGCAAAGATTTACTTTTTATTATGTTTACTCATTTAACATGTATAATGAACCCTATAATTCATTTAATCAGATTATCTTATTTGTGAATTATAATTTCTATGAATATGCCTTGTGTTCTCTTTGTTTTTCTTTTATTCTAATATCCCTAAACCTTTTTTTTTACATTAACTGTTGTGTTCACTGCAAGATCTTTGAAAATGCGTTTATATATAGTGTTTTAAGAAAACTGAAATAAACTTTAAGTTGATCGTTTTGTTTTAAAATATGACACTGATAAATATTTTGTCTTATCGCACCGCGGATAAATTATTACGTTGTGGGTGATAAACCGCCGTCACTTGGTGACCCCAAATAAGACCGTAAGGGGGTAGTACATTTCATAGTGGATTCGGCCCCTATGGATTTATCTGACCCTCTATGGATTCGTATGGGTTCAATAGCGAACCATGTAAGTTATATTATCAGAAAACTTGTAAGTTACATGCAGCAATATGCTAAAATCTGTACAGTTTGAAAGATATAAAAACAAGATAAATCTTAATTACGGCATACTATTTATGTCATAAAGTCATCTCCTCATCTCGATGAAAAACAAATTACTGGCCATGTCTAAAGGTTGGAGTTGGATACAACATATAACAAATAATGATACAATTCTTTTAAATTAAAATTCAATGTAAATATTCTAATTAATTCGATGTACCTGTTGAATTGCATACTGACTAAATAGTACAATAGTCTACAGTCATTTAATGTTATAATATAAAAACAAATGTGTTTGACAGTAAACAAATACATCCATCATAGCCTGTACATTATGCACAGATTCATCAACATCATTTATAATTCGTTGACTGAAATACATTATAAGTTCAGTTGTTCTTCATTGCCATGCTGGAACATATTTTGCGTTGTTAACACATCTCTGTTGATAACATTTGTGTGATGCGATTATATCAACACATGGAATGTAAATATTGGAAACACAGGTTTGATTGCATAACATGAGACAAACATTTGTTTTCTTTTTTTAATTACAAAAGATAAAGATGAATATATTACCAATAAAGGTAGAAACCGACATTTCCTGATTTTCTGATTTTACAAATATTGCACATAGCTAAAACACCTGCTTAAATTTAACTCTTCTATACATAAATGCAGTGAACCACACAACATGCAACTCAAAACAAATTTCATCATACAACATTAGGCGGTCAGTAATTCCATCTCAAAGAAACAAACAACCTTACAATAGACAATATAATTAATTCTTTTTATATCAGCAGCATGTCTTCTTCTTCCGGTGGACGTATGAATCACATATAGACACAGTAGATGATCGTTTCTCTTTCTTACATCTTTCAACTAATGCATTACCTAAATAAAAATAAATATAGGTATATAGGTAATACATGTTTTTTTCTTATGTTGTACTGTGACACCATAGTCCTAATTATGCTATTGATTGGCGCCTAAAAACTAGTTTAACCCGGCCACAGTCTGTACGTTTCTGTCCAAAGTTAAGAGCCTGTGATTCAGTGGTTGTCGTATCTTGTTGTGTAACAGATTTGTTTTTCATTCTTTATTTTCTATATAAACTAGGCCGTTAGTTTTCTCATTTACATTTGACATTTCAGAACATGTTTTAGCGGAATATTCTAGACGGGCTTTTCTCATTATTGAATGATGTACTGTGATCAATAGTTACTTATTTCATTGTAACTTGATCTTTAATTTAAACTTGTGTCCTTAGCAATCATGCCACATCCGTTTCAATATGTATACCCCCTATATATTAATGGATCCCCCATTTAAGATTTTTTATCATTATTAATCTCATTCCTAGGTTGTGTGGAGTAATTTCACAAATCTCTCATTTGATTATATGGATCCCATCTTAAATATCAGTACCACAAAATAAAACCCTTTCTTCAATTACTACAATTTCATTGCAATTTATTTAATTACAGAAATCATCATTTTTCTTGACCGTACTATTGTGGGCGTTTTCTCCTATAGTGATGATATATGTACTTCACTAGTTTATAATAATTCTCTAATGTTTTATACGTTTTGAAGTTAATGTATGACTTGCTTTTTGACGGTTTTATGATCTGCCATCTATATCAATTCATACATACCAATATCATTAAACACTTTGTCTATCCCGTCGCCTGATTTGGCAGATGTCTCTTCAAAATACAAGCCGTGGCCCTCTGCAAGTAGTTGTCCTTCCTAAAAAATGAAAAATTATCGTTTCAGTTCAGTAAATTCGACGGAAGTTACTGAAAAGGGCATGGGAGGACCTGATTACTTAATTAGTTGTCATCGGTTTTGAAATGGCTTTGATTCTCTAACAATTAAGTCATAATTCGAGAATAAGTAGTGCTAAAAATTTCAACATTTCCGCTTTTGTAGAAAAAAAAACTAGCAGACAAAACTTGCTTTTTATCCATTTGATCTATATTCAGCCATTTCTGTCATTTTAGTTGCCATGATGATTGTATTCATATTTGATTAAATGTGGTCCACCAGTATTAGAGAACTGACAATTGACTCGGGTGCCAAGTGATAAACGCTTTTTTGGCCCTTTAGAAACAGTATGCGCGTGATACAAAGGTTTGAACGGAATTTTGTGCTTGTCCTGGCAAAATCTTTTGAATATTAACGGTGGTTATGTTGGTTTATTAATCGGGTCTCCACCATTATGTACTAATGGTGTTTTCTATCATTACGTAGTAGCGGGGTGTTGCTCCTATAAGAATACTTAAGATACGGGGGAAAGTCTTTGGTTTGTCGGTATTGATAGATGAGCAGAATAGTCAAAATAGTCGGAGATAAACATTATTTATTTTGTATGCAACACAAAATTTTAGAGAGAGGCAAAAGAACCTAAGTAAAACAAAAGTAGTGACGTCTTATCTTACCTGTGTTGGAACCTCCCTCAGGTCGTCGTCTAAGTCAATTTTATTTCCAATTAATGCACATTTCAAATCCCTAGGTCCATACTGTTGTAGCTGTAACAGCCAACTCTCAATATTCTCAAAGGATTTCTGAATAATATTGTGCAATATTGTTTGTTCTAACAAATAACAATACAAATATTGAAAAATTGGCCTACCGCTGTTCATACTTTTTATAAGTCTTTCGACAACGTTAGATGAAACGTGTAGAACGTAATTTGGTTACCATTTTAGGACATCTGATATCATTTTTGGAACTAACGTTGTTTGTACGGGATTATCGAAAGCATATTATGGAATGTAATGAGTATTCTCTTATCGTTTTATTACATATATATATATATATATATCTTTACCATTGTTCTGTTGGTCCCTCTGCTATTTTCTTGACTTTAATTGTCCAATTGACATATTGTTACCCATCACAGGCTTATCAAGTGTACAACAACAGATATATATCTGGCTTAAAATTGTCTTCTTGTCTACAAGGACTGGCATTTGTACAATCTCTTCGGAATATACTTTATACGAACAAAAAATTCATGTAATTACAAAGTGCAAATTTTTAATAAGATAATATTTTTTAATCTGTTAAAGATTGTGCTTGCTATACGTTCGTCGTGTATTTGTATTTTCAAGCTTAGGTTTGCGTTTTCCTGGTGAATATTATTTCCTCTAAGCACGCCATTAACAGATTAGATAATTTAAAGTTTGATTTGGAGACAAATAATTTTCCAGGATTGAAAGACTGATATTTCTATAGATAAGTATCATGTACACTTAAATCGCTTATGTTTTGGTTTATGATAAACAGAAACTGATTCAATATTGACACGATAAAAGCAATCAAAAGTGCCGTTCCAGGAAAGTTGGAAATGTTATCAAGAAAATTGATTCTCATATGATTTTTAAAGTATACTTACATGACTACTTATATCATATACAGCCAATGCTATTCCTGCATCTCGAAGATACATAGGAACTAAACTTCGGAATCTTTCTTGTCCAGCAGTATCCCAAATATTAAACACAACAGTTTTGTCTTTAAAGTCTAAAGCGCGACTGCAAAAACTCGCTGAATTAAAAAAAAAAGAGTAAATACAAAGAGGTGTAGTCATTATTCGCATATATACATGATCATTTAGCTGTTATTATGAACAAGACAACATCACAATATGCAATACTTAAGTGCAATTTAATACTTTTTCTTGATCTTAGCTTTAAAATTCACATGCGGAGATGGGATGAGATTGAAAAGATAAACCATGCATGAGAGAGAGAGAGAGAGAGAGAGAGAGAGAGAGAGAGAGAGAGAGAGAGAGAAATAGAGAGAGAGAGAGAGTACATCAATATTAGAGGTATATTTTTTATCATGCGTGGTAAATATAGTAATCGTGGTGTTTATTTGTTCGGCTGTAATTTTATTTTATTTTGATATATGTATATGTTAATGTTTTCCAAAATTTGTTACCGATCGTATTACACAAAAACTAGGTGTGTCGAGGGCGCCATGCAGACTGACGTTCTATTTATATTTTATGACCCCCGGAACGGGTTCTCCTGGTTTCCAGCTGCCCTGTAAGCAGTACTTGAATATGGACACAACTAAACTGATACAACATAATTATCATTTCAAGTTCGCAAACTTGGAAATTATACTAGAATAATGTTAAGGCAAATAGTGAACTCAGAAGGGTTTCATTTGTGAATCATTTAAATATTTCGGCTGTTATGCGTCAAAATGTTTAACGACTATTGCCATAACTTATCAGTTAGTGCTGAATCTAGGAGTTTCGCCTGCCTTTAAAGAGATCTAATTGGATTCTGTACTGTTTTAGCTAGTGATCCGATAGGTAACAACATACTATTAAATAGATTAATGTTTCAAGTAAAGAGCCTGAAGTTAAGTGGTAAGCTTTGGTTCGGATCTGTCATATTTGTTTTTTTATACAATTGTTTTATTACTAGTTCGATTGTTGATTTCCGCAATATAAATGTTTCACATTTTTCACGTCGGACCCTTCAATAACCGACCATACAAATGAGAGAACGGTTTTATAATTGTTTATCATGTTCATTTTTATTGTCTCTCAATATCATCGGTAATCTCTACTAAATCTTTGTCTATAATGTTAGTTCACTTGAAGAGGTAATTTTTCCGGGGTGTCAAATATAACTGGCCATTTCATTATGTTCAGTAATTGGATGCCAAAAATCAGGAAACTTTCTAGGAATCAGAAGACTATTTCCTTACAATATAATACACTTTTTTTTAAGTTTTAATTATGTATTTTCCAACTTTATACTTCCGTAAATGTTTTTCGTATAAGTTATAAAAACAACAATGATTTCAAAAGTGTTTACTCATTTAAATAATTTTGGCAAATGAATATGCAGTAAATAATACTGATGTTGATGAGATCCAACCAAACGTGTATAAGATAATTCAAATAATAAAAACAAATGATGATAACAATAATAATAATTTTGGTCTAATGTCTACAATCAAGAACCTTTTAACTTACCGCCAACTGTCTGTTTATAATGTTGAATGAATGAATTGTCTGTAAATCTCACAGCCAGTGACGTTTTCCCTACCGCTGCATCTCCAACAACTACCACCTTCACTTTGATCACAGGTAATAGGTTTCCATTCATTTTAATGGCTTACATTACTATTTATTAGCTGAAAGGGACATACATTTATAAACATATATATATAGCATTAAAAAAAGCTTAAATCATTGTTATAAATTATAACCTTTTATGTTCATGTTAATAAATAACAACGATAAATCTTATATAGTATGCATGAGTGTATAAATACTGTATATTGATACTTGACATATTCAGTAATGTCCTGTTAATTATACGCGTGTTGTTGTATCAGAACCTCCTGTTTCAGTATCACAGGTCATGTTTATAGATAACACATTGTAATTACTAATTTGGTAAATATAGTTTACGTTTAAAATATGCAAATCAGCGTACTTGTTCTGTCGAAAACAGAGACGAGTGGTTGAGTATCAATTTGTTTTACATCTCGCATTATTTGTCTCTTATATAACAAAACAAAACAAAATGTATAAATATCAAATTTTTTTAATTAAAATTCATGTGTCAAATTTTGTCCATATACCATGTGTAGACCGATCATTCTCTATATGACTATGTCTTACTTCTGTTTGCAACTTTTCTTAGAGAGATTAAGCATGTTAATATACTAATACATGAATCAAATATTAGACGCTAAGAACACATTTGACATTTCCTTTCATCTCATTTTAAAAGAGCAGCTATAAACGTAGTAAAGACAGTACATTACAAATGAATTGATACAAGCACTTGAGAAATTGAGGCAGAAACGATCAAGTTCTTCAAATGCATCGCAAGGGTTATGTGCGGTATCAATTTATATAAGAGACATAAAATGTGAGCTTAGGTAATATAATATATTTACTAGAAAATATTATGCAATAAACCTGAAAAATAAATATGAAACATAACTACTACATCCACTCCCTGATTTATGTTTCAATTTAATATCTATAATGAACTGTTGATTAAAATACTCATGAAAAATACCAGGCTGATAATTGTTTACTCCAGACGCACGTTTCTTCTTCAAACGGAGCATCAGTGACACTCGAATGAAAAGTATAAAAGGCAAAATAAAATTCGAAGTGAAAATGTAACAAGGGCTAAACATTCCGAACTTTTTTTTTCAAAATACATTTAAGGTAATGCATTTTGTAGGTATAAATTCTCAAAACTTCGAACATTTGAAAGTTTTGTAAACAGTTCTGGTAATTTATAAATATAGCAGTATTAATTCATTTTAACACATTTATATTGATAAAGTGAATTTCTGTTGTGCTTTTAATCACCATGATCAAAGAGAATTTTGTTTCTACATAATTGTACACAAATGCATCGTACACGTGATACCAAGTGCTGTTATATATTATAAAACATATTTCTGTATTTATTTTTGGATGACCTAGATATATTCTCTAAATGGTCATGGTACAAAATATATATATGAATGAAATACTATCAGTCCGTACAATTATAACTAAATTAATTATTTAATTATACTTACTTAAACGTTTTGCCATCGACACACATGGTAAAAAGGTATTTGATAGAAAACAGTGTATTTTCCGTCTTCAATTTCCTACACATCAATTTGACATCTGATATATATGTATTCATATATTTTCATAAGGCATAACCTATTTATGTGAAACTGAATGTATTTATTTTCCTGTTACAATTATCAGTGTATTAGTCATGAAACTTAGGTATATTGTCAATGTTTTTCCGGTACATTTGTCATAAGTACAATTGATTTTTTATACTTGTAAGTTTATATTTAGACTTTTTGTTTTGTTTTGGGTAAATCTAAACCTACACATTGCCGATGGTTTAATTATAGTAGAAATGTTACTAGAAAGTTAAACGATAAGAAAGAAACAAATAGGGAAATATTTAATAAAAAATATATTTTGTATTTAATCCTTTTATACAGTATTGACTTTTGTAAGGTCTATTTAAATTTAGGGCTGTGACTACGATATAGTGACTCGGTTTGATGTGATTGCAGTAAAAAGAATATAACAATCAAAATCCGAAATTTGGGATACAACAAATTTTACCTCTTTTCAAATTGTTTACGTGATTTATCTTCACAAGAAGCAAATAAAATTGTAAACTGGCGGCTTGGAAATTGGTAATTATTCAATGTGCAGGGGCAAATATTTCTCAATATACGGGCTAAGAAAATTAATCGATAGGCATTTAACGTTTTGTTTATACTTTTAAATACAATGTATCTGGAGGAGAAACATAAAATAGCAAATTTGAAGGCCTCGGTGTGACCCCGGAAAAATAATTCGAACAATTGAGTTTTTAGCAGGGTAAAGTATTTGTTGTCGTAATTAAATCATGTCTCTCAATTTGTGATTTACGTTGGCCTTGTTCTATCTTATATATAGTTATTGTCAGTGGCGGATCCAGCCATTTAAAAAAGGGGGGTTCTAACCCCCAAACCCTCCCCCCTCTTGATCCGCTACTGGTTGTCCTGTTTGAAGTAATATTTCAAAGTTTATAAGTGATTATTGGCTCAGTTGATCACATTTATCCCAATAAACTACAATATATTATACATTTGCACCCTGTGTACCCCGATTTGACAATGGAGGTAGTTTACGAACTAAACTTTACAGCAGACAGGATATTTAAATGTTCAGTCCATTTAAGCAAAATCTGACTCGTGTCTGCATACGGATTATTATATCTTCAAGCTGATACGCAGCTGGCACGGTATTCCAATGTTTTCGTTTCTAAACATGTTTTACTTAAAGGGGGTTCCTTACATCATCAAGAAGCTATTGAACCTGTAGTTCCATAGATGAGATTTAAATAATCAATTAGAAGTTTGTTGAAACATCATTAATGATTTTGTTGTACGTTGTATGCGTCATTGATATGTTTCACATGTCAAACTCCTGTTCTTTTTTTCCTCAACTATGCCATTCTACATGCAACTTATTCTTATTCCACAATGCTCTTTAATATTCTATTTATTTGGCCTTGGTTAGAGCGTCATTGAAGAATCGTTTTGTTGAAAAAACGCATGTTTAGAGTACAAACATTTTAGTTTGATGTATATATATGATGAGTTTATTTATTGGCCAGAAATAACACAATCCCTACAAGAAGTGTAGTGGGACCCATTCTACCTTCCATCAAATCTTAGGTCATCCATTATTGTCTTTTAAAGGTGTGTATTCATTTACTGTTAGTTTTGAGTGATGGGGTTTTACATTTGATCAAGTTTTAAGGTTTAATAAATCACATATACTGATAGTATATGGATTTGTTATGTCCACAAAATATAAGATAAGGTTGATTGTTTCTTGTTTAATATAAATTGTCAAATATTTCCTAAACATAAATAAGTGACAAGAAATAAACCAGAATATGTCCATAGTACACGATGGCCCTATACGCACTATCATTTTCTATGTTTAGTGGACCTTAAAATGGGGTAAAATGTCTGATTTGGCATTAAAATTAGAAAAGATCATATCATACAGACAATGTGTACTAAGTTTCAAGTTGATTGGACTCCATCAAAGACTACCTTGACCAAAAATTTTAACATGATGCCGGACAGACAGAGGGAGGAACGAAAGGATGCACAGACCAGAAAACATAATGCCTATAAATGGGGAATAAAACAAAAGAATTAATATAATAATTATGTTCTGCCTTTTGAGTTGAATGGAAAAAGGAAGACAATCACTAGAAAATTATCAAACAGTAAACCCTTGAGGTGAATGGTACCTTTTACCAGATATAACTGATTGTGTGAACAGTATAAATCCTAAACCAACAACCCTTCTTGAGTCACTAGATCAAGATGAGATGTAGAAACTTTTGAGCAAAATATATAATTTCTAAACTAAAACATGTGAAATGATATGCAAATACTGCTAATGGTTTTGATTTCAGCACATATTCAATGTTTCTATATGATTTTACAAAGAAGTATAATGTTTTGATCAATATGAAAAATGCAAAATGTACTAATATCTAAAAATTAAAAACATACAAACGTCTTTCCAAAATAATTTGTTTATTTATAATATTGATGCGTAAGACTTCATTTTTTTCAGTTTTCATTGGCATATTTGTAATAGACAGAAATTTTTATGGATGAAATGGAGATCATTTTTAGCAACAGGTATCTATATTTCTAAGAGCTAATCATAATGAAAGAGTAAAGTCATTTGTATCCACTATTAAGACAATTTTAACACTGCAAACATGGAACTGGCATATGCAAGTCAGATTGGAAATTGGTCATTACAAGGACAACAAAAAAAATATATAAAAGTCATTTATTTGACAAACATAACTCATATCTAACAAAACGTATGCTTGCTGTTCCCAGACTATACCATATGGATATACCATTGGAAAATTGCAATCACACATTTTCAATTCTTATAAATTGCACATTCCCTTTACATAAACAATTCATACAATAATTTTACTTTTCTTGTGTTATTGTTGATTCATTGATTTCTTTTAAATACCCAATTTTCATGTATTTGGTTGGTACAGGTGAAAACCAAATTCAAATATTCAATGAATTACAAATAATTTGTTTTTTTTATGAAAACTTTGGCAAAACTGCTAAATCAATATCCATAAACAAAAATTCCTTAATATATGAAAATTGGTACATATGTACCAAAGAAAAATCAATTGATTACTATCAATGTATCAAATGATAATTTTCTCAGTTACACTTGACTTTTTAACAATTTTATTATTACACACATATAAATCCTATACATATATATATGTTTTTGTTTTTACACATTGCACACACTATTCCAAAGTATTTTTCAAAACATCAGTACACCATTCAAAAGGGCATACAATACAGTTACAAGTAATGACTTTTTAATGTAAAATGTTACTTTTTAGCAAATTTGAAATTGTATCATATCTGAAAAAGATGTTTTTTTGCACTGTTTTAACTATTACCTTGAAAAAGAGTATATGGACCCCTCTTTAAAAAAATATATTTGTATTGATAACGTATGCAACAGTTTCTGTCTTGGACGCACAACAATAAAATTATTATCACAGTCTTAATTTAACATATTGTTGGCAGTGTTCACAACACACAAACATTTGTTAATTTACAATTAGTCAATCATGTGGCTAAAACATATCACAGCTGTTTTTACTATGGCACACATTCAATCAAGAGTTGGTTGGGGCAATGGGAGGTGCCAGTCTGAGCTGAAAGTTTTCTTGATGAAATATTCCTGATGAGCCTCTAACTGAACGAGTGTCTGATCTGGATAACTCTGTAAGAATGGCCATCTGCAAATGAAAATGCATTAAAAGTGAAATAACAAAAATACCAAACTCCAAAGAATATTCAAAATGGAAAGTCCCTAAAAAATCAAATGGAAAAATTAAAACCAAACACACTAAACATTTACGAATTACAACTGTCATATACTTGGTTCATGCCTACAGGTCTTTCTTATGTAGAAAATGGTCGATTAAACCTGGTTCTACTGCTAGCTAAACCTCTCACTTTAGTGAAAATAAGCAATAATTTTAATGTTATTAAATTGTTTCATCCCTATCACATTCAAATCAATGGCACAGCATAAAAACATGGAGATTAAAAACCCTTGTAAAAAAATCAAAAACTGATATTCTAAATTTCAACAAACTTTAATCTCATTTTAATTAACAACTAAAACAAATTCGAATAATGCAACAAATTTCTCATTTCTGCAGTTTAAATTTCATGATGTCAATAATGAACCTGTCTATAACCAAACTTTTAATGATTTTTTTTGTATTTGATCATGATCTTCCAATCATGTAAAATCATCCCCAGGGAATATTTTAAATGATTTAAAGGTTTCCTTAATAGTTATCTTCCATTCATTTTACACTTCAAGGTAGTTCCAAGCACCTTGACGAAAATTAATTTGGATCTTTAATTTTTCAATTTTTTTTGATAAAATATTTATTTTGACCCTTTAACATTGTTTAACAAAATTAAAAAATAAAAAAAAAAATTGAACCAGACACATTATCTCAAAAATTTCCTTAGATATATAGCAATTTGACAAACACTAATTTTGACCATTGAGGAGATTTATATTACCTTTTACAATAAAACATATTCAGAGTATTCAGCTGATTTTTACAGAGTTATCTCCCTGTAGTATTTTGTGCCACCTTGAGGAACGGCCAATACTTACTCTAGATGGTGTTTTCATGGCTTTCCTTACAGCATCAATGGCTTGAATATGTTGTGAATCTAGTGTCATCTACAAAATACCAAAAATATATTAAAAATCTAAAATTTCATATGATTGACAGACCAACAAATGTATCAAACTGATAAAAGCATAAACATTTTGATGTCTGTTCTTTAAAATAATTAAAAAGTCTTAATAATTATACTGAAAGTAATATTTAGGAATACATGTTGACTGTGAGAGTTTATCTAACTTTGATGGATAGCTTGATTTTTGGCTTTCAGCACTATTTTGTATTTTGAAATCATTGTCTTATGAGGAAATATTTGATGACAGATGACACACAGCTTTCATGTTTTACTGCCAATATTTTCAGACATGTTATAATAGATAAAACAGTACAAACCTCTTTAGATTTTTCTTTAGTTTGTTGTAGTGCTGCCTGATTAGCATTAGATAATGACCTATGGAACCTTGTACTTTGGATACGCCCCCTTTTAGAATGACTACACAAGTAACACGCCCACATTTCCTCCCCATCCATTACATGGACTGATCCGACCGACCTCAAACATGGTAAATGATAACTATGTCCACACCTGCAAAATCAAAATATGAAAAATGTTAATTTATCTTATATCATAATTTAACTTTTAAAATCTTAATTTTATTTGAAATTTTAATGTAACAATATGCACAGCTAGAAAAAGAGTTGTGAAAATGTTTGTTTTCTGTCGAGGGTATTTGATACTCTTGGCACTCCAGCCTCCTCCCAAATAAACAACTGACTGAACTTTTTTTTTGTTTCTCACAAGTTGTTTTTAGTTTTGTTGCTTTTAATAGTTTGTCCTTCTTTGTCCTGTTGAACCACGGTCACTGATTATCGGAAGGGATTGGTACCAACAAACTTGTTTAACATGCCACATTCTGTTAGTGCCTGTCCTTAGGTTATTAGTTTTCACATAAATCAGGCCAATATTGTTTCTCATTTGAATTGTTTAACATATGTCGTTTGCCTATTACAGCTGCCTACACCTTTGTTTTAATCATTGTTGAAAGCCATACAGTGACCCATAGATATAGTTGATAACTTCAGTATAAATTTGTCTCTTGAGGGGAGTTGTCTCATTGGTCACCTTACCACGTCTTCTTATTAATAAAGATAAACAATTGTTTTGTCTAAGTGTAATATCTGTCACATTTTTCTAAGCAAATGGACAATAATCTGATATAAACTAGCTATTACCTGAAAACAACCACAGAATCCGTTTCATTCTGATTTATAAACATTTTATTACACAGATTACAGTTATCTCCCCTTGGAATGTATCCTCTGACCGCAGCACTGGTTAAACTCTTCAGATGGACATGTATGTCATGGTTCAGTAAGTTTTTACATGTTTTCATCAAGGTCTGTTCATAGTTATAAGTCTCAAGCATGCCTAATATAAGTTCTCGTACTTCTCCAAATTTCCCAGTGTTGTATGCTGGGTCCTTGAAAAGAATTTAAGTAAAACTTCAGACTAACTTTTTTATACTATAACACATGCACAATAAAATCATGTAAACAATACTTGCATGTAATGAATTCACAAAAGTTGCTTGAGTAAAAAGTTTTAAGATTAAAAATTAGTTAAAAATTTCAAATTCATGAAATCTAACACAAATTTTAACTGAACTCTAATTTTAATCTTTCATTAAGTATATTAACACTCCCATCTTAACACCACATAAAAAGAAAAGAAAAGTGCAATAAAGCCTGTAATTTCTCTTGCTTATAAAATATAACTTAATATTTATTGGAAAATTAAATAAATTCTGGATTAGATTGAGTGGATTTCAATATTCCAGATCTTTTTTATATCAAATTTAATATGAGAATTAGATTATTTTCATTCAAAAAAATAAAAAGTATAACGTTTACCAAGAGAAAAATGTGTGCACTACTGCTTTGAATTTAAAGAGCATACTTAAACTACCATAAAATGTGAAAAATGCTGTCAACCCAGTAATACTATTACATTTTTGAATTCAAATAAACTTTTTTAATAATCTTTATGTACATACTTGCATTATTTTCTGTAGAATAGCTGGTAAGGCTATATAACCCATCATGCTGTTTAATATGTGGTGAGTCAGCTTATTGAAGTCTGCAAAAAATAGAAAATTCTTCTTTTTATACAATTTATAAAATATCACTAAGAAGGTCAAGACCTGCATTATATAAGGTATAGGAACATTTTTTGTTGTTGTAGTCATTGTGTTGTATCTATAATTGTTTAATAATTTAATTTTGGATGTAACACGTCTCCTGATTGGCTGACATTATTTTGTTATGAGCCCATAGACATAAATCAGTCATGTGAGCGTGACGTCAAACATTTTTTCATGGTTTTCTACGGTTTAAAATGGAAGTAAGAATTAAATTATAAGAAATGACTGTAATATTTTTTCTGTCTATTCGAAATAACATAAAAAATGTGGTGCACACTGTTAAATAACCTGCTACATGGGTTATACAGTGTGCACCACATTTTCTATGTTATTTCTTCATAGACAGAAAAAATATTACAGTCATTCCTTAAATATTAAACACTCATTTTTCACAATAAATGTAATCTCTAGTAAAACAGCAAACCCTTTCATTAAATATTGAAGCCAATATATTGAGTGTTGTACAAATTTTAAACTTTTCATTGTACAATGAGAATTGTACAAATTTCAAAGTAAAGTGAAACAGGAAGAAATCAAATTGTTTTCAAGCTTCAAGATAACAATATATTTACCATCTAGTACATCTTTATTGTCTATATCCTTTAACTTTCTCTGTGGTGTCATGACTGTCTCTAACAATGGAAACCATAGTGCCTAAAATAAATAGGTAAATCCAGTGGCAAATATTTCAAGCATGTTCAGAACAAGAACAAAATAAAAAATAAGTACAATTAATAAATCCTTTTTTAATAGAGGCCATCTGGGATAAAGGTCGAGGAAATTTGGAAAACAAGGGTATGAAAATTTAGCCTTTCAACAGGCCACCTAGGGACCCCTCAAATAGTTGCTCCAAGGGTTCTTCATGTTGCAAATGGTAATTTAATATCACAAAATGATTTTCATATATAATGTACAACATCATAATTACCTCTCTGCTGGCCTCATCCATTTTCCCAGAATTCCTTTGACACAGTTGTATGATGACGATAGCAAGAGTATCAATCTCAAGGAACAAAACATTCAGATCTGAAATAAACAAACATTTTAGGCTGCACTGAGAATTTTTTATGATATTTTTTTTCTCACAAAAAATTCAATGCTTGAATTTTTTCCATGACACCCATTTTACAAAAATGTAAAATTCTTTCAAAAAATAATGACAGTATTAACCTTTTGTTACAGTAAATGTGAAAATAATTGCCATTCACCTAATCTACCCTTAATATAACTGCTACTTAAAACTTACATTAACACTCAATAAATGAAAACATACAAGAATTTAGAAAGATCTAAGCAGATATTAGATTATGTTCAATTTTTTGAAATTCTACTTATTATTTTTTAACATTTTGATTAGCTATTAAAGAATTATCATTTGATAATTACCTTTATCTGTATTTCCACCTTGCATGACATCAACAAATAATTTTAACTTGGCCTGTAATTTCTAAAATAAAAAATTAAAACTAGTTTTATTACAAAAAAAGTGTCATGTATTTAAAGCTGGTCTTGTTTGAATTGAAAACTTCTTAAAATATGTGGATGCTGTGTTTGACAATTTGTTTGAATTCACAAGTTTTGAATTTTGTTCTAAGCTTTAAACTAAAGGAGCACTAGCTATGAGATAAAAAAAATCTAAAGTATGATATTTTTTATATAGGCAATAATTATCATCAACATATATATGTTTAATCTATAATAAGAAATTAAACAGACCTATACAAATCCAAATGCCCTATTTCACTTTCTATTTATATCTATATTTATGTTAATATTGCTTATACGTATATTGGAGGTCTTCAGAAGTCAACTTGATAGTTAATTAGATGATATCATGATTAATATACACAGGAAACCAAGCTAAATGTTATCAAGCCCATATCCTGTAAATTGTTCACTTTAAACTTTTTATAATTTGAATAAATGTTTTACATGGTTATAAATCAAATATGAGAATTTAAAGAAATATTTCTGAACTGGACACAGTAAAAGAGAAGAAAGATACTAAAGGAATAATCATACACACATGTTGAAAATAAATTAACGTCAGAGCACAACTGTCAAATTTTAATATCATTTTTAAAACTGAAAATTTGTAAAAGTAAAAATGAGCTACATTTCCAAAGGAGAGTATAATTTTGATTATAGATAGAACATAAATTACTTTCTGTAAAGTTTACATTCACTACCTTTTAGTAGCAAACTATTCACTATATAATATGAAGTTAATTAATCATACCTGTAATATAATACCAAAAGCTCCCTGTATGTCTCCAGCTTTCTCCAGTAGAAAGGCAGTCGCTTCAGACAGTTTATATTTTCTGCATATCTACCAATCAAAAGATAAAATCATTAATGACAATATACTGTAAACCAACTTATTTTCGCTGATACTTTATTTCGCGTTTATACCCAGCTAGTCAACTTCGTGGCGATTTAATTTCGTGATTTTCTTATCTACTTAATAATGTAGTTTGATAGGGAAAGATCCAAGTTATTATTTTTCTACTCGCGAAAGTCGCGAAAAATAAATTGCTCACGAAATTTAGCTGGTTTACAGTATTTTGGAAGAAGACTTAAGTATATTTTAAAATACAGATATTTTAGATTACTCTCAGTACTTGTGATATCTTTTTTATATATAAGATATTTTTTGTTGTTTTTCTATTTTTGACATCTGAGATACTGATAACAAACAAGTTGTAAAAAGTTTTCTTAATCTACAGTAATACTTGAGTTTGCATGGTCACCTTGAGTGCAAGAAAGTAATTAATTTGAACCATGCTAATCATCACCACGTTTAATCTAAATTGTTCATTTCGAATTAAGGTGGTACCCAACACTTTATCTAAAATTGATTTGGCTCGTTTAATTTTCTTAAAATTTTAACAAAGTCTTTACTTTGACCCTTTGACAAAAATATAAAAAATTCAAAAACAAGAATGTGTCCATAGTACACGGATGCCCCACTCGCACTATTATTTTACATGTTCACTGGACCGTGAAATTGGGGTCAATACTTTAATTTGGCATTAAAATTAGAAAGATCATATCATAGTTGACATGTGTACTAAGTTTCAAGTTGATTGGACTTCAACTTCATCAAAAACTACCTTGACCAAAAACTTTAACCTGAGCTTCACACTATCTTATTCTTTGTTTAGTGGACCATGAAATTGGGGGTCAAAACTTTAATTTGACATTAAAATTAGAAAGATCATATCATAGGGAACATGTGTACAAAGTTTCAAATTGATTGGACTTCAACTTCATCAAAAACTGCCTCAACCAAAAACTTTAACCTGAAGCGGGACTAACAAACAGAGGCACAGACCAGAAAACATAATGCCCCTCTACTATTGTAGGTGGGGCATAAAAATGAACCAACAGTTTTATCAGATATATTACACTGGTTATATAGCAGTTTGACAAGCACTTATTTTTATCATTGAGAAGCTTAATATTCCCTTAACAACACAACGTAATTAAAACGTTTAGCTGACTTTACAGAGTTATCTCCCTGTAGTGTTAGGTACCACCTTAAATATCAACATTGCCTACCTGTAATGTTTGTTCTAGCCTGTAACCTTCATTCATCTTGATGTAATTCAGGACTTCATTGGGTTTAAACTGACACATTAAACTTATGTATAGCTCAAACACCTGTGGTTCTATGTTGATGCCACGATCTTGGTGTATTGCACTACTTCCTGTATCCCTGTCAAAATGTCAAACACTATAAATGTAGAATTGTAGAATTGATAAACAATATCGGAATCATTAAACAAGAAATCACAGTTATCTCCCCTTCAAAATAAGATATGAGCTTAAGATATAAATCTGATATTTTTTCACAAAAAATTTAAACTTTGCAAATATTTTAGAAATTGCAAGATAAAAGGTTATTGTTGTAGATATAAAAAAAATATGATATTTAAATTTTTGTGAAAGTTACTGTGACATGAGTTCAAAAAGTTTTTTAAATGATTTGTTTGCTGTATTTTATTCAATTGCAATATAATCTTACATTTGTGACCTTTGTTCAATAATCACCATATTCTAATGTTATTCTTTTATAATGATAATTTTCAATGGATGTTGACAAATACTTTTTGAAGGGAAAGATTCCATTTTCTACCAGTCTGTAACTGAAGAGCCACTATTCATTGCTGTTGTGAAGTTCAACTTTTTTTTTACGTAATTTTTTCACAAAATAAACAAGAAAGTCACATTTTGAGCTTCATACTGTAAATTCAGAATTTTTTGTGTGAACAAGAATGCGTCCAAAGTACACGGATGCGCCACTGGCACTATCATTTTCCATGTTCAATGGACCGTGAAATTGGGTCAAAAGTCTAATTTGGCTTTAAAAAAACGAATGACCGAATGAACAGAGCCACAGACCAGAAAACATAATGCCCCCTACTATCGTAGGTGGGGCATAAAAATGAATGATGAGGCCTGAGTTGATATCTTACTTGCATGACATGACACCCTGTAAAAATTCAAACAATATCTGAGGTGTGTCCTCTAGTTGTTTACATATGTCACCAAGGTTACTAGCAAAACAACCAATCACCATTTGAGCTGCTTGTTTACAATCTATGGAAACCAATTCCTGAAAATAAAATCTGAATCATGAGATCTTGGTGTGGATAGTATACTACACCATCCTAGTTTATGCTACTATCAGAAACATCTTTTCAATTTTGTTTTAGCATTTTGCATTTTTTTATTTAATGAAGAGGTTGGTTGATTGCATTTTTTTATTTAATGAAGAGGTTGGTTGATTGCATTTTTTTATTTAATGAAGAGGTTGGTTGATTTCATTTTGTTCATATTCCACCATGTTAATACTGTAAATCAACCAGATAATTTATTTTGCATTTTAGCCATTTCTTGCTCAAATCATTGCAATTTAATTACACAATTTTCAAAACTACTTGATCAATAATGTCATTTGACTAAAAAAGATCCAAGTTTAAAATTTTTGTGAAGATCTAAATTCACTTTCTTTTAATTCTGATGAAAACCGAGAAAATATTTGGTTGACAGTATACCAGGTAGACAATGATTTCCCTTTTCACCCTCTCTGACATCGTTTTTGTGAAAACCTTTTTCTGAATTTATTATCCTGCAGAGTGAATCTGAACCCAATGCTAAGTTATAGGTATATCTGTTCTAATTATCAGTTCAATGTTAAATTAAACATTTCTGTGATTTTTTTAAAAGTTTACCTGTAGATTTCTCAAAGCTTCCTCCTTCAGAGCCTCTTTCTCAGTGCTGGAATATTTGTCACTGTTTAATATACTGGTTATATAACTGAAAGCATGGTACTGAAAAGGATAACAATAAACAGTATAAATTTGTTAACATTGTTAAATAATCTAAACATGTCATGCCATAAATAGATATAAGAAGATGTGGTAGAAGTTGCAATGAGACAACTCTCCATCCAAGTCATAATTTATAAAAGTAAACCATTATAGGTCAAATTTTGTTTTTTCTTTATTGTTTTGTTAAAAAAAATGTCCATTGATTTTCTTGTTTGAATTTTTTTACACTTGTCATTTCATTTCCTTTTATATCTTATTATATATAGAGTACTGTAAACCAACTTTTTTTCCCAAAACACTTTATTTCACGTATTACCCTTTCTTGACCACTTCTAGGCTTTTTAATTTCGCGATTATCTGATTTACTTGAGGAAGTTTTTTAAGGAAAGATCAAAGATTGACATATTCGCAACGATTTATATTCGCAATATTGTTCTACTTGCCTAAGTCGCGAAAATAAATCGCTTGTGAAAATAAGTTGGTTTACAATATATGGTTTTTGTTCATTGTTAGAGACCCTGCAGTCAGCTAAAGTTACTTCTTCTTCATTGAGACATCACTTTTTTTTTAAATTTTCATATGACTTTCAATTATTTTGATACAGAAGCACATAAACTTCATAGTAATAAATTTTATATTCAAAATCCAAGACAAGTTTAGGCTCAAACTTTATTGTAACAAGAGTGAACACTAGACCTATTGCTTATAGTATCTGAGATATGGACTTGACCACCAAAACTTAACCTTGTTCACTGATCCATGAAATGAGGTCACGTGAAAACTGTCTGTTTGGACATGTCACTGACGAAAACTCCTTAACATGAGGCATCTATTTACAAAGTATGAAGCATCCAGGTCTTCTACCTTATAAAATATAAGGCTTTTAAGAAGTTAGCTAACATCGCTATTGCTGGATCACTATCTTTATGTTGTGCTTTCTGCAACAAAAGTTGCAGGCTCGATAAAAACCCTAAGTAAGAGATTCAAACTCAAGCATGTACTCTCCTGTCAAATTATCTTATAAATGAAAATATATAATGAAAGTGTTTACCTTCCTAGCATAATCTCTCAGATAGCAGGATAAAATTTTATCATATTGTCGTCTCTTCTCATATAACATTTCACATACACGGTAGCTGGAAATATAATAAACATAATATTATTGTTCTTATAAATGTAGTAAACATTATGGAAAATTGATTTTTTTTAAATAATCTGTTGTTATCTCTACAAAAAATCAGGCTGTTTTTACGTCAAACATGGTATTCTTAATATTTTTACTGCTTCTATTTTGCAAAAAAACAAGAAATTTCGTTACATTATCATATTAAACAACACAAAAAATCCGGCTGTTTTTATGGCAAGCATTTTTTTGCAAGGTATTCTAAATATTTTTACTGTCAGATTCTATTTTGCAAGCAATTTCATTGCAATATTATTTTAAACATCAGTATTTTTTAAAGGATTACATTTTTCCACTATAAAGATCACTTCCATGAAAAGAACAAATTTGTTCAATATGATAAAAATGGAACTGGGGAATGTATCAAAGAGACAACAACCCGACCATAGAAAAAACAACAGCAGAAGGTCACCAACAGGTCTTCAATGTAACCAAAAATTCCCCCAACGGATGTGCCCTTCAGCTGGCCACTAAACAAATATATACTAGTTCAGTGATAATGAACACCATACTAATTTCCAAATTGTACACAAGAAACTAAAATTAAAATAATACAAGACTAAACCAGAGGCTTAGGACAGGCGCAAAAATGCGGCTGGGTTAAACATGATTATGAGATCTCAACCTTCCTCCTTTACCTCTAGCCAATGTAGAAAAGTAAACGCATATATATATCTTACAATTTAGCATTTTCCACTAGGTACAATAGTCGTTCTTCATCAATCTGAATTAGTCCACCTGCCCTCAGTAATTCCATTAATGCCTGTTGTCTCTCCTCATGTCTAGATTCATCATCTGGGTTAGAAAGGAACTCAAGTACCTGAAATATACAAACTTAAAAATAAAAAAATTATCTTTACATAGAATTTGGTTAACCCACTTAAAATTGTATTTAGTTGTTAGAGTTATTCCATTAATATGTAAGTGGAAGGGTAGGAAATGAAGTTTAATTACTGAATGTGGGTCATGGGTCTTTTTTCAGTATGAGTCTATTACTATTATGCAAAATTATCTAAAAAATGGATTTTAGTAGTAGGGATAGTTTGAAAGTCCCTTCCTACCCTTCCATGTACATTGTAAATGGAATAGCCCATATTGATCAAGGATAGCACTAGACTTTACCAATTATTAATATTACATGGTGGTATCACTTGTGCAAAATTCTAATATGATGTTCTTCTTTAGCTTTGGGTACAAAGCCGTGTTCTAATTCGAATAGAACATGGACTGCAAGTGATTGACGTCACAATTGAAATTGCAACGTCAGATGAATTTTAAACAACGCCAGACCAGAGATCAAAATGGACATTTTTGTTGGTGTTGCTCGCTACAAAATTAAATAAAAACATTCTTAAAGTAAGTTTATATTTTTCTGTTCTTTTTTTATTGATAAACTTTTGATTTCCTGTAACGTCAAATCAAAATGGTGACATTTCGAGCGTCTACTATAGGTCTGTTTCGAAATACAAAAGTTTAAAATATTCCTATTAGAATCAAACTAATTCTATATGCTCTATGCTCGCTAATGCTCGGTATTAAGATATTAACAAATATAATGCCTACCCATGTAAAAATGAGCATAGAGCATGGCATGAAAGAATTATTTCTTAAATCACGATGATGCAAAAATTAATAATTAACTTACCTGTTCAAACAATACTTTCTTGACTTGGATGGTATTCTCATGCCTGGCCATTTGTCGAGCAAGAAAGGTGAACAAAATTCCAACTTGTGTAGGCTAAAACAAAAATAATAATTAATCCTAGATTTCAAACTATTAAAAAAATCATTGCTTTGGCAGGATATAAATACAATGCCTCAATAAGATTGACCATTTGTTTTATTTAGAAAGATAACAAACTTCATACTTTTTTCTCAATTTTCTTCAACAATGAGCATAACATCTACGGTACTAAAACAATATAATGGTGATACTAAATATTAGTTTGAATGTGAATTTTCACAATGGAAAATAATTACACATTTTAGCATAAATTGCCCTATTTTTAAGGGCTTAAGTTTTACTTCAAATGGTATTTTGAAAAAGACATGTCTTTGCTACATATTAAAATTATATAAAATCTTTTTTACACTTACAGTAAAACCCACATTTTCTACCATCACCTGAAGTAATATATCTACAACTCTCTGTCTTTTCATTATTCTGAAAAAATAAAAGATCTGTGAATAAATACTTCGATCATTCATAATGTGTTAGTTTCTCTAATTTTTACTACATTTATAATTTTCCTCAACTGTTGATTATTTTTGTTTTATCAGCATGTGGTTTGTTTGATCTCAGGTTGTAATTAGTCAAAATTGAATATGACGTCTAGTGTTCGTGCTTTCCGTTAAAATTTCGCTTTTGAGGTCATGAATTAGTTAACATGTCTGATTTTGTCACATAGAAAGAACAAATCTTCTTGCAGTTCATTAAGAAAAAAGGATTATGATTGTTTGCATTTCGTTTAAAAATCGTTAGAGAAATGGTCCACCACTAAATCTCATAGAAAACCTAATGTTTAAATTTGGTAATTTAACTGTCTTGAGTGGATGAATATCATATCACACTTGTTGCAGTTGTAGAATTTAATAATATATATATATCAGTTACTAGTTAAAGTACAACTTTAAACATCTTTCTTGTTAAAAAAATACCACTTTCAAACTTTCTTCCCTGTTGATAAGATCTGGTTTAATTTTCAGTGTCTTTGTAAGATATTAAATAAGATTATTATCAAAAGAACTCACCCTTCCTCTGTATTGAACTCCTCTTCCTCAAAAGCCTGTAAAAATATAAACATAATTTTATATATGAGTTTTCAATTTATGTATACCTTTTAGCTCTGTTTAAAGTGTCAGAGCTGATTTAGTGAACTAACAGTTATCACAGTAAGATTGATTGATCAAGTGATTGGTGTTTAGCACCACTTTCAACACTATTATGCTATTTGGTGGCTGTCAGTTAGTGAAGGGAGTCAGAATACCTATAGATAGCTAGAATCATCAACCATCAGTAGGAAATCTAACATTCAAGACGATTAAGATTGAAGATCAAGTGCACCTGCTCCATGTGGGATTCAAATCTACAACCACATTGTCAATAGCCTAGTTTGTACCTGTCCTAAGTCAGGAATCCTTGTCAATAGCCTAGTTTGCACCTGTCCTAAGTCAGGAATCTGATGTACAGTAGTTGTCGTTTGTTTATGTTATTTATACATGTTTGTCGTTTGTCTTTTTTTAATATAGATTAGACCGTTGGTTTCCCGGTTTGAATGGTTTTACACTTGTAATTTGGGGGCCCTTTATAGCTTATTGTTTGGTGTGAGCCATTAGGCTCCATGTTGAAGGCCGTACACTGACCTATAATGATTTACTTTTTTTTTTTTTTTTAATTTGTTTTTTGGATGGAAAATTGTCTCATTGGCACTAACACAGCATCTTCCTATATCTAGTGATATAGTAGTTGGACTACATAGACCACTCAGCAACCACAAAAGCCCCCTCTCAGTAAAATATGATACTGCTTAATACAACGAGAAGATAAATGTAATGCTAACAAACAAAAACTTACCAAAGCTAACACGTTTAAAAATTCTCTTGTGTCAAACTGTAATAATGTTCTTAAATGAGGATAGATGGGTTCTTCTAAAACAGAAAAAAAAAAATTAATAATGATTTTATATCAAGTCTAAAAGGAAAACTAGCCCCACTAATCTAACAAAAAATTCTAACTCTATCAATATAAAATCTAATTCTATCATAATACTTTGTTTGCTATTGTTCAATTCGTTTTTCCTTTAACAATGCCTAATACCTTGTCTCATTTAAGATTACAGAAAAAAATAATCATATAAAAGATGTGGAATAAACGTCAATGAGGTAATAAAGATTACAGAATTTTGTTTAAAATAAAAGATGTTAAATAATTGTCAATGAGGTAACATTATTAATTCTATCAATGTGTAAGCCTCAGATTTGCTTGACAAATTTCAAAAGAATTGTCTTTTTATTCCCCTCTATAAACTAGTGTTAACCTTTAATAAGGAACAATTTAAGTATCAATAAAACAGCTGTACCTGAAGTGTGATTCTTGGAATGTAAACTTGTTATGCAATGAAACATCTGTAAAAAAGAATTAGCATTGATTACAATAAAATATTTAAGTATATCTTGACTTTCATAATTAGAAAAATCCTATTTGACAATCCTGTTGGCTGAAAAACATCATTAAGTAGATCAAGTGCCAATCAACCTTGACAGTTTGAAAAATGTCAAAATTTTAAAAGCAGAGATCTGGTGGACCCTTTCAACAATTCTTATTGTCTTAATACAAAAAACAGGAAGTTGTCAAGTGATGAATCTGAAAACGCATCACACGATATAGCTGACTTATATAAATCCTGAAACCAAATTTCAGAAATCTTTGTATTGTAGTTCCTGAGAAAAATGTGACAAAAATTTTCAACTTGGCTATCATGTGTAAAATCATACAAGTGTTTGGTAAACAGGAAGTTGTCAAGTGATGAATCTGAAAACGCATCACACGGTATGGCTGACATATATAAATGTTGATATCAAATTACAGAAAGGGTGGATGTGTAGTTCCTGAGAAAAATGTGACGAAAGTTTCATGGGACGGACTGACGGACGGACGGACAGACAGAGGTAAAACAGTATACCCCCCCCTTTTTTAAAGCGGGGGTATAATGAATAACTGAACATTTTGTGTTAGAATAACACCAAGTATCCCAAAATTAAATAGAAATGTTCATCAAATCTACTCATTGATAATTGTGTTAAATGTCTTTTGAAACATATTCTTACATTATTTTTGACATCTGATACAAGGTCTTCTGGTATATCTCCTAATGGGTAGGCTCTTCCTGCTAAACAACAACTGAAAATACAATTAAATGAATACTCATCAAATATAAACCATATGAAAAAAATTCACATTAGACCTACATAGATTTAAGAAGATGTGGTATGAGTTCCAATGAGACAACTCTCCATCCATGTCACAATTTTTAAAGTAAACGATTATAGGTTAAGGTACAGTCTTCAATGCAGAGCCTTTTTTTTGCCTCTAAAATCTTTATGTTTACAGAGTAAATTCTGCCATAAGGTGGTATTTACAAATTTTATATATCAACATATTTTTTATATATTTTTGGCAAACAAACAAATAAAACAGCATTCAAGATCCAAATAAAGATATAAGTATTCACATTAAAAGAAAAGTTTTTATTCATATCTAAATAATGGGTTGGGTTTGTCCAGTTTGCCTTTTTTCATCCTTGTTTTTCTTTAAAATGAACTTGTCTTACATTTTATTTGTTATTTCATATGTATTTCATGAAACTTGTCTATTGTTCTAAAATAAATAAAATTATAAGAGAAATAAAACAACACTATCATACTACATTGTACTATTAACTGATACCATTAACTACAAACCTTATATACACCAACAGTTTATTTCCTAGTTTTATCTGATTATCTAGAAAAAAAGAAGATAGCATATTTTATTTATCAACAATATCCTTATAACTTTAACCCCAAAAATATTCATTTCTTACAGTTTGAACTTTCTTGGAACTCAGCATGCATTTATGATAGTGAAATCTTCAGTGTTTAGAAAGGTTAAAACAAAAATTTCATCCCTAAACAAGTTTTTAATTGTGGAGATAGAGTGACCCTATATAAATACATTCTCACATTGAGCCTAGCCTGTAGGTCAGTGGTTGCCATTGGTTGGTGTCTGTCATAGTTGTTATGTTATAAATAAGGCTATTAGTTTTGTCAATTAAATTGTTCCACATTTTTCGTGTCAGGCTTTTAATAGCTGACTATATGGTATGGGTTTATCATTGTTGAAGGCTGTATGTTGCCTATAATTGCTTACATCTACTTCATGTGAACTTTGGTGCATAGCTGTCTCATTGACAATCATACCACATCTCCTTATCTTTATATAATATGATATCATAATCGTAGTATCCCTATGTTACAACTCCATTTAAATGTATTGGGGAGGGTAGGAAGGGACTTTCAAAATATCTTTCCAACTAAGAAGCATTTTTTAGACAATTTTGCATATTTGTTATAGATACATACAGAAAAAAAACCATGACCAACATCTAATAATTAAACTTCACTTTCTAACCTCCCGCATATATTTTAATGGAATAGCCCTACAAAACAAGACAACAGAAAGTGTTTTCTTTGCAGTATAAACCTAGTGTTAATACCTGTGAGCTGTTTCCCAGTATCAACAGCAGACCTGAGAACAGTAAGTAATTCTTCTAATGGTGTGGTAAAATCCCTCATTCCTTGGTTGTACACATAAATTATAGCATCATATAGACCATGGCTCCAACATAATGATACAACCTATCAAAATTAACAGAACAATTTAAGTCCTCATGCATTTTTCTAATTATAAAATTTATTGTTCAAATGTGTAAATAATTATTGACTTATCTACCATGTAGGTAAGAAAGATATTTAGAGAAACTGAAGGTCATTGGTCGAAAGATCTAAACAATGGTTTAATTCCTGCAATAATATCAAATCGTATACATTTTGTGTATTAGATTGTGTGCTTGTATTGAGTCAGACTATCTTGACAATGTTATTTATAATGTTTGTCTTTTCTGGAGAATTCAGTTGCTGGTGGTTGATCTGTTGCAGTAATTGGCATTATTGTATTCAGTATCTTTGGCTATTCTTGAGATTTTTTGTTTTTTATCCATTTTTAACAGTATATAAGTTTAATGCAATTTTCATAACATGTCGAGACTTTTGTTGGTATAGAGTATATCACATAGGATAATGTCTAGATGTTTTTTCCTGTTTTCTTATTTTGTTGGGTTTTAGTCTCGAAAACGTACACCAAATGTTTTTTTTATTTTATAGCTAAATCATCTAAAAGAACCAACGATGCAGACAAAACTATTTAACCATTAATATTTTTTGACATTGACATACCTGATGAATATCTAAACTAGTGACTTCTAGATGAACTATACAGGCCTCTACACTCTCTAACATCTCACGACTCTGGTAATGGTCTACAAAATCCTTCATAACAGACGGAGGAATCGACATGAGCTTATCTCCAAGGATATACGGCTCAAGACATTCTAAGAACGTTCCCATAGCAATCATATCTTCACTAAATCGCTCATAGATTCTCCCAAACAGGATATCTCTGTTAAAAACCAGAAAAATTCAACATGATTTAGAAATATGGAAATTTTCAAATGTTTGTAAAGTAAAATCAAATCATAAAACTTTTAAAAACAATAACAATTTTCATAGATTCATTGGGAGCTAATTACATGTTTTGCAAAATGAGGATGCAATAGACAACACATACATAAGGTCTGTTAAATCTCAACTCTATGTGATTTAGGTTTTGCTACACAAGGTGCCTTCATTGATCTTTTTGTTGAAATGGCTACTCTGATTTTATAGTATTGGTGAGAAGCTGTCTCTTTGATACATATATACCTAACTTCCTGTTCTTATCAAACTTGCAATGATTATAATAATACAATTCCTGTTTGAATGGTTTTACAATAGACATTTTGGTGCCCTTTATAGCTTGCTGTCTGGTGTAAGCAAAGGCTCCATGTTGGAGGCTGTACTTAAACCTATCATTATTTATATTTCCAAATTGTGAATTGGATGGAGAGTTGTCTCATCTTAGTATATCCATCAAACTTACGTTCTGTTTAGATACAGACAATGATCTACACAAACTGGGACTATATCTATCAAACTTACGTTCTGTTTAGATACAGACAATGATCTACACAAACTGGGACTATATCTATCAAACTTACGTTCTGTTTAGATACAGACAATGATCTACACAAACTGGGACTATATCTATCAAACTTATGTTCTGTTTAGATACAGACAATGATCTACACAAACTGGGACTATATCTATCAAACTTACGTTCTGTTTAGATACAGACAATGATCTACACAAACTGGGACTATATCTATCAAACTTACGTTCTGTTTGGATACAGACAATGATCTACACAAACTGGGACTATATCTATCAAACTTACGTTCTGTTTAGATACAGACAATGATCTACACAAACTGGGACTATATCTATCAAACTTACGTTCTGTTTAGATACAGATAATGATCTACACAAACTGGGACTATATCTATCAAACTTACGTTCTGTTTAGATACAGACAATGATCTACACAAACTGGGACTATATCTATCAAACTTACGTTCTGTTTAGATACAGATAATGATCTACACAAACTGGGACTATATCTATCAAACTTACGTTCTGTTTAGATACAGACAATGATCTACACAAACTGGGACTATATCTATCAAACTTACGTTCTGTTTAGATACAGACAATAATCTACACAAACTGGGACTATATCTATCAAACTTACGTTCTGTTTAGATACAGACAATAATCTACACAAACTGGGACTATATCTATCAAACTTACGTTCTGTTTAGATACAGACAATGATCTACACAAACTGGGACTATTGTCTGAAATGATAAAAGGATAAAATGAGAAGTTAAGTTTTGATGTACCATATTCATAATATTTTACTATGATTTGATATTTTTGTATTTTTCCTCTGCGTTCTGAATCAGGGTCTCCTATATAGGGAGTAACATGTAATTTCACGCTGTCAAAAGTTAAAGCATATAAAGCAATGCTTGAAATAGTTATCTAAAATCCAATAAGGGCCTATAAATGTTGCAAACTTTAATGACCTGTTTATTTATTTTGACTTTATTGCCCTTTGGTTTCTTTGCTTTGTGTCATTAAATTGATGTCTTCTAGACATATACCCCACAGGTCCTTTTATTTGTAAAATCTTCATAATGCTTTAATAAATACAAATGGAACCTTTGATTTACCTATATAAATACATATTAGATCTTATTAAAAAAAAAACATTTTTTTTGGCAAAATGCCTGTCATGCCAAAAAGAAATATTGAAACTTGGACAAATTTAGTAACTAATGTATTGGGAGGGTTAGCCACCATGATGTTTTTGAATGTTGGCAATAGGGTTGGAACCAAATACAATTCAGTAACAGTTGGCTATAAAACTATGGGTGATTGAGTATAATATGAGTGGTGTCTATTCCCCCACAAATTTACCACTAGAATAGCTCTTACCATATAGTACTCCTCTAGCTCCTCCATCTTGCCTTTTTCTGGACATAAAGTAGTCATAGACAGATCAACATAGTCAAACAGCATGTCCAACATCTGAAAGAAAACAGGATTGACAAGATTTGTGATTAAATGCTAATGATTCTCCCATATTTTTTATCTTAAGTTCAAAGAAAGATAATTTTTTGCACAATTATCATTATTGTAAAATTTGTGAGAGGATAAAGATTTATGAAAAAATGAAAATTTGCTTCTAATTTTTTATTTCATTATTTGTATGCATGATTCCAGAAATCACAATAGATTATAATTTACCTGTTACAAGTACCAATAATCTATCAGTAATTTGCTGTATAAATTTCCTTTAAAACACTTACCAGATCAGCAACAATCTGTTTCCTCTTAGCAGATGAACCAGTCAGTCCAACAACTGCTTTAGCATTGCCCTCATAGAATGAAAGAGCCAAGGCCAGAGCATCTTGGTATTTATTCTGTTTAGCTAGCACATCTATTCTCTGTAAAACCAAGAAAGTAGACACTTCTAAGTTTGAACAGTATGAATTTACAAAAAAAACAAGGTCTGATTTTGTTCTCTCTTTAGAATACTGAAATTGTAAACGAAATGTGCAGGAAGTTACAAGTATTTTCATACTAATAGATATAGGAAGATGTGGTGTGAGTGCCAATGAGACAACTCTCCATCCAAATAACAATTTAAAAAGTAAACCATTATAGGTTAAAGTACGGCCTTCAACACGGAGCCTTGGCTCTAAGCATTCTCCTACATTTATTAAAAGTATGAAACAGTTCATTCATCATATTGAAAAAATCAAAGTCAAGAAATTGCCTGAAAGACCCAAACAAATTTTACAAATCTTTGTCAGGCTGACCATACATTAAGTTATGTTTTTTAGTAATACTGGATACAAGTGAACTGAAACTACTAATTTTGTTAAAAAAATTCAAATATCAGCAAACAAGAAATTAAGCATCCAACAGATCTGAAAAGGGCTAATACCATACAGCTTCTTACTCAAGTACTTGCAACAAATGGTATTATAACGACTGCAGTCAATTTTGTTATCTTTCAACAAAATGAAAATTAGAAATATATTATTAATAGTGTAAACCTGTCTATCAGTATTAACATTAATAAGATGAATCTTAAAATATATTGAAGAATGTTTCTACTGACCTCTCGCCATGACCTCAGTGTATATAGATGAACTGTTTTAGTACCCAGTATAAACAATTGCCCATTATGGCTGACAATGGTCTGGTAACATGCTTTCTCTCCAGCAAAGGCCAAGGCTTGACTGACATTGCCACCAGTGGCTAGAGATTTGAAGTGGCTTGTGTTGTAGACCAACATAACTTCTGATACATCTATCACCTGTTAAAAATGTAGTAAATATAAATTTAGAAATGATAAGAAGGTTTTTATCAGTGCCAATAATGGGAGTGCATGGGTGAGTATAGAATAATGAACTGTCAATCTGTTATCTGATAAATTTATCTGTATGCAGCTTTTCTAGCAATCAAAATAATTATTCTCCAATTTTTTATTGTTCTTCAAAAATTGCAATAATAATTTATAATGCACGCAAACATATCTGAATTTACAGTTATTGTAATGACTTAGTGAACTATAAATCCAGGAATATATACAGAAACTGATTTCGTCCCCTGACAGACATATGGTCAGCTCAAAAGATTGAAAGACTGTCTAATTTACAACAGTGAGTTTGTGAATCAGGAACATTTTAAGTTTGATATATTGAAAAGAAACCTGTCTCCTAGCAGGCCCGTAGCCAGGAATTTCCAAAGGGGGGTTCGTTGGACTCACAAACTCGACTTTAACAGTCACAATTCGAACAGAACATTGACTTCAACAGTGCTTATTTGTTTTCAAGGGAGGTATGGTCTTAGTATGTTTGTAGCTCGTTCAATGCCTTTTGGCATTAGTGATGTTGGATTACTGTAGATGTCTCAGTACATATATATATCCCACATCTTATTTCATTCATAGTACTTCTCATCTGAAATAACAAGTGAAACTGCGAGCTACTGCTCACTAATGATACCCCCGCCGCAAGTGGATAATATAAATAGAGTAAAAATATGCAAGTGTTCAAAAAAGGAAGTTGTCAAGTGATGAATCTGAAAACGCATCACACGGTATAGCTGACTTATATAAATCCTGAAACCAAATTTCAGAAATCCTTGTATTGTAGTTCCTGAGAAAACTGTGACGAAAATTTTCAACTTGGCTATCATGTGTAAAATCATACAATTGTTCGGTAAACAGGAAGTTGTCAAGTGATCAATCTGAAAACGCATCACACGGTATAGCTGACTTAGATAAACCCTGAAACCAAATTTCCGAAATCCTTGTATTGTAGTTCCTGAGAAAAATGCGACGAAAAAATAAATAGTGTAAAAATATACAAGTGTTCGGTTAACAGGAAGTTGTTGAGTGATGAATCTAAAAACGCATCACACGGTATAGCTGACTTATATAAATCCTGAAACCAAATTTCAGAAATCCTTGTATTGTAGTTCCTGAGAAAACTGTGACGAAAATTTTCAACTTGGCTATCATGTGTAAAATCATACAAGTGTTCGGTAAACAGGAAGTTGTCAAGTGATCAATCTGAAAACGCATCACACAGTATAGCTGACTTAGATAAACCCTGAAACCAAATTTCAGAAATCCTTGTATTGTAGTTCCTGAGAAAAATGCGACGAAAAAATATTCATGGGACGGACTGACTGACGGACTGTTGGACGGACGGACTGACGGACGGACTGATGGACAGACAGAGGTAAAACAGTATACCCCCCCTTTTTTAAAGCGGGGGTAGCGGGGGTATAATAATAACTGTTACTTACCACTTCTTATGTTAAGGTTATCATTGTATCTGATATTTATCCCGTAGCTTATTAGACATTGACTGTCAATTGTCAGGTACAGTTTTCATTCATATTTTTAACTTTGACAGAAATATTTTGGTAAAAAAATTTCTTTTCATTTTGTATGCAAAAACTAACCTCTAACTCTTCTTCAGATCTGACATCTATAACATGTATCTTTTCTTTGGTATCCATGGCAACAAGTGTTCTTGGATTCATCCACTATAAGGAAAAAGACACAAGTTAAATGTTTAACCCTGCTACATTTTTGCGCCTGTCTCTAGTCAGGAGCCTCTGACCTTTGTTAGTCTTGTATTATTTTAATTTTAGTTTCTTGTGTACAATTTGGAAATTAGTGTGGTGTTCGTTATCACTGAACTAGTATATATTTGTTTAGGAGCCAGCTGAAGGACGCCTCTGGTGAGGGAATTTCTCGCTACATGGAAGACCTGTTAGTAACCTTCTGCTGTTGTTATTTCTATGGTCGATTTGTTGTCTCTTTGACACATTCCCCATTTCCATTCTCAATTTTATTAGTTGTAGTTTTGATAGCATTAGAGAATTATAGGAGAACATTTGTACATTATAAATACAGTTAGCGTCATAAGTTGATAAACTGTTGGCACAGAAATATGTATTTAGACCTGTATGTAATTTTGATATTTTTAAAACAAAAGTTGAAATTAAAATGGCAACCCTTTACTAAGTCAATAGACCATGGATCTTGTGACAAAAGCATCTTCAGATATGTATGCAAATGCTCATACCACTGCTTACCAAATGTATCTTACTAACCATAAGTGGTTACAGCTTGTGATAAGTTCATTGTCAGGGGAACTATTAATGGCCAGTCAAAGACATTGTAAGGTAATTTGACCATTGAAGATTTTATTTATTTTGTAAATACATGGTTTTCATGTTGCCAAACATCTGATATTTTTTACTTTTTAAACTTTTGGTCTAAATTAAACCTGATCGAACCAAGTGTTGTGAACCATTCTGGATCTGTATCTATGTGTATGTCTGTCCCAAGTCAGGAGCCTGTAATTCAGTGGTCTTTTGTTGCTGTATTACATATCTGTTTTTTGTTTGTTTTTTTGCACATTATTTATGCAGTTATTTTTCCCGTTTGTCATTTTGAGCCTTTTAGAGCCAACTATGTGGTATGGGCTTATTGTTGAAGGCCGTTCAGTGACCTATAGTTGTTAATTTCTGGGTCATTTGGTCTCTTGTCTAAGTTGACATATTGGCAATCATACCACATCTTCTTTTTTTATATATGAAATCTAGCATAATACTTTTTGAGTCTAGTGTCCTTGAAATTATTAACTTACGGTAATGTTGAGTAAGTTATATTGTAGCTGTATTTTCTGTAAACCAGTACATTTTATTTCAGCTGCATTCTGACAAATCACCTAAAAAGTACAAGTATTAAAAGAGTTGATCTCTGAGCTCAAGTCTGAATACTTTAGTCAAGAGAACAGCAAATTCAAACTTAAAACATTTAAATAAAAATCTTTAGTACAATTAACTATGAAGAAAAATTCATTTGAAATCAATAGTTAAATAAAGCTGGCTATATAATTAAGTTTTCTAGTTTATAATTTGACTATATGGTAGTACTTATAGTTACTTGATAAAAGTATATTGTAGATTCTCTTGCAAAAGCCAAGACAGGATCAATGACTCTGTCTTTCTCGGACACCTGAATCACAACAAACTGCCAGGCTAGAAGGGGTAATGTTCCAGGACTGCCCTGAAATTGATTAAAGGATAGAAATTAAAGGATACAATGTATTCAGGAAAACCTGTAGACAGGAACCAAACAATACAAGAGAACAAAAGATATCAATGTGATGTTTTATTTCTTGTTATACAATATGTCTGACAGAAAAGGACAACAATAGACTACAATTTTGATTTTTTTTCTTTATATTTTTTCTCGCTTTTATTTTCAGTAAATTAGATTAAGATTTGAAGAATATTTTGATGCATTTCTTACACTTAAAAAATAACATTTTGTACATCAGTTTTGATAATGTCCTGCATGTGCTGATTTTGTCAATTCAATAAAGGCTTGTCTATCTTTCTCTGCCTGTAAGATTAATTAAATACTGTAGTATGTAGTGTAAGATGGTCAAGTTTAGGAATAAGTAAATATTTCACTGAAATTTCAGAAATAAGATCTGAATTAAGTCCTTAAGTCTTTCATTTTGTGAGGGAGTAATTTAGACATCTGTAAACATGGCTAACTGTGATCAAATGTTTAAAAAAAATACAAACAGAAAACTGGTTTCCTTATTCATGACGATTTTTTTTTAGAATAACATGAATAAAATCTGTTGCACATACATAATCAATTATTATCGTTATTGACCTAAAAATTTGAAATTATTTGATGAATTCAAAATTGCACTTATTTGCAATGATGCAATAATTCAGTGTCATACTTTTTAAATTCATGTCCACTTTATTTACTCTTTAAAGCAATTTATTACCTGAAATCAATAAGTCTTACCTTTAATGGGTGAGTGAAGATGACCTTCAGCTGAGGACGAATTATCACCAAGAGGATCTACAAAACAAGAAAGACAACTCTTGATTACAGAAACTATGATCCAAAGACAAAATACATGTAAAATGGCAAACTTCCAGTAAGCACACAATTTTTTTTCTGGATTTTGACAATTTAAAAAAAAATAAAATAAAATTGCGGACCTTCCAAACCTATTTTTGAAAAGTATGTAACTGGAACCACACATATATTTTTTATTTGGCGACTGATTTCCTTCCACCAGAGACCAAATGTAAGCATCTATAGATCACCATACAGTCTTCAACAATCAAAACCCTTTATAACATAATACCAATTTTACAAACCTTGGATAAGGAAGCCATGGCCACTAGTTGTACATCCTGCATGGGATGATCTTTAATGGTAACATTCATATGGAGTGGTTCTATAACACAGACTTCACCACGACTGAAAATAAATCAAAAAATAAATAACAAGAATGTGTCTCCAGAACACGGAAGCCCCACTTGAACTATCATTTTCTATGTTCACTGGACTGTTAAATTGGGGTCAGAACTCTAATTTGACATTAAAATTAGAAAGATCACATCATAAAATACCTCGACCAAAAACTTTAACCTGAAACTGGACAGACAGACAAAAGAACGGACGGAGGAACGGACGCACAGACCAGAAAACATAATGCCCCTCTACTATCGTAGGTGGGGCGTAAAAACATGATAAAGGGAGACTCTGTCCTATTCATTGTTTTGGAAGCTCTGCTGTCAATATTTGTGACATATTATATTTATAATGTATATGTTAATGTATTTATTTATATTTATTTACGAAGAACTATCAACAATATCAAAATCCAGCATACTACCTGTATTAAATAAAACATTTTTTTTTATGTTATTCACTAACCAATTTCATTACCTTTAAAAATGTATGCAACAACACCATAGTGAAAAAATGTTTCTATGACAATAAGTCTTACCTTCCAGAAAACAGACACTTAGATTCACATGTTCTGACACCAATAAGACGTCTGAAATAAATATGGGTAAATAAAAATACAAGTCAAAGATCAGATAATAATATAAATGAGGTAAATAGTCTGGACCAATTAATTTTCTGGTAAAGTCTTTATTTATGCAACTCATTGCAATAAAAAAAGAACACAAATATAAATCATCTGGAAGGATTTGAAACTCTCAGGTTTCCTCTATTAAAATTGATGTGTGAATTTCTATCTATGAAGAAAATTTTTTATTTATGAAGATAAACTTTTACATCATTTAGTGTTTGATGGAAGGTTGTCTCATTACTATTATGCCTCATCCTATTATTTTTACATTGGTCATTTGCTCAAATAAAGTCTATTGGTTTGTAATGTGTGTTTAGGGTGGACTTTGGAAGTCCATTTCCCATCCCCCCAACATCTATTTCATAGGAAATTTTCTTACTTAAATTCCAGTTCAAACACAGATCCACCACTATCGCTGCAGGCAGCTACCACTAAACTGTCTGTAAACTGTCAATTAAAAATACACACCATTACAAGTTATAATCAAATTATTTTACACATGAAATGCACTACAAAGTGACTAGACTATATTGTATCTGTGAATAGTGTGTATTCATCAAAGCTTGAAGGGGCATTAGTTTCATTGTGGATTTCGTTGGTACATGAATCCTAATATCAATAGATTATTTCCTAGGCCTTATGAAGTTAATATGAACAGTTAAAACTAAATATGATATAAATAATTTATCAACAAACATATAGTTTCAAGTTAATTCACAAAATATTAGTATCTATCAAACAGGTGGTCTACTGTTTTAAATTTATATGAAATTTAATTTCTCAAATAAGGTTTGTTTTTGTCTGTTTCAACAAAATCTTGCTGTAATCATGGTAATAAGGAAGTCAAGCATCCTCATCTTGGTAATCACTTTTTTGATTGTTTGATTTGTTTGTTGTTTTTTTCATTTCATTGTTTTGTCAATTCAAAATTCTCACTTTTCACGTTCAAACCCAAATCCACCACTACCAGTTCAAGAAAACCAGTCATTAATTGTGTGATTGCTTAACACTGCAACAGCATAAAAAAGGCTTTATAGCGACAAGCTAGCTATTAATTCTATCAAATCATAATTATAGTTACCAAGCTGTAATGAACAACCTTCTCGAAGGGATTATTTAAATTAACAGTAGCAAATATATAGATTTTGTTTCGAATGGAGGACATTACCTGCAAAAATTCCAAACGTGTAGGTAGCTGTAAGAATTGTTACAGATTATTTCCTACAGTGATTTTGACATACCTTTATATGAAGTACTGCAGTTCCAGGTGGGTGAGCGTCTGCTATTGTTCTTAATAACTTGCCGGTGGTTAGATCCCACATAGTAATCTGAGAGTAAAAACAATGAAATATGTTTGACATTTGTAAAATTCCTAATGAATAAAAGTCCATGAAGGATTCTGAAGGCAGAAATTGACTTTCGTATATTGTAATAACATTGACTTTTTTCTTTATTTGGTAAATTTGATATTAATGGCATTTATTTTATTTTATCTGTCAAATTTATTCATAACTTTATTGACTCAGGGCAGTACAAGTTAGTATGTGAGTAGCAAACATCATTAAACAGCTAAAAAGCATTTTTTAAAGATTTTTTTATATTACCTGTCCTTTGGCAAAGCCACACAGAAGCCTGGTACAATCTTTATTGAATCCTAGAGCTGATACTGATCCATACTGAGACCCCACAGCTGTACTTCCTAGACACCATTTCAATACTTGTTTAGGGTCTGAAACACAAACAAATTAACATATTAAAATATTTTAAATTTGTCCTTACAATAGGGACTTTTCTTAAAATATGTCATATTGATACTGGTCAATTATGAAATCAATATGATAATTTGTATGTTTTACTTGTGTTGTTAGGTTGGTGTCATGGATGGGCATGATTACTGTCTAAAATTAATCAATTACTTGAATAGTTTTTGTTTAATCTATTTTTAAAATACTAATGAACACTGATTTTTAAATGTATCATAATTTTCTCTGGATAATTAGTCATTTTTTTAAAAAGAAAATTGTCAGGGTCATTCTTAACTTCAGTTCAACTTATGTAAGAATTTTTTTCTGAAATCTGGTTCAAATTATGAAAATCCTGAATTTTTTGAAGTATGAACAATGATATTTATATGTATCTAAAATTCACAGGTTTGAAAAAAAGTAGATTGTTTATTGTTTACAATAAATGTGTGTTTAAGAAATAACAGTTGAATGCAAGTACAGAAGACAATGTTCAAAATGGTAAATAAAGGAGTAGGTCCAGTAAGACCCCTTTTTGGCCCCAAAATATAGCAGTTTTACAAAATTGTTAAAATATAAACTTTTCGTTATTTATTGGACAGTAAAATGCTTCTGCTACATAAATATGGGCTGTTTTTGACAATACAATGCACATATATCAGGTACCAGCACCATAAAGTCATGCTAAATTACTGAAATCTTCACAATTCTAACATTTTAGTTAAATTTTAGACGGTTTTCGTGTAAAACGAAAGTGGCCGCATTCGTGTTCATCCTTAATATTGAAATGTAAGTTGTATTTTATGATAATACATAACATATATAAAGGTTGAGGATGAACACGGATGCGGCCACTTTCATTTTTGACAAAAACCATCTGAAAAGTGACATTTTTCAGCATATTTGGTAGATTTTTCATATTTGAGCTTGAATCGGATAGTATTTTATGACTTAATCAGTTCAAATCTTTCACATAAACTAATTGATTCAAATGAAATAGACACTTAAGTGTTTAAAAAGTGGTCAAAATATTTCGTCAGATGAACCTGAAATTTGAGGCCAAAATCGGTCCTTACCGGACCTACTCCTTTCTTTTTGTTATCGTTTTGCATTTTGATAGTTGGCAGTTTTGTTTTTTTTGGCTCACTAAAGCATAGTAGATAGATAGTTTGTTCTCATAAAACATCATAACATATGTGAACTATAATTCAAATGGGCTTTAAAATAACCAGATATGTTGCTCAAGCTTCCCGTTTCTGTGTAGTGTTTTGAAAACAGTTGCCTTCCTTTTGTTATTTTTCTTTTTAGAAAGTTTTGTTTTTTTGTTAAATTAGTATCTTCTCCTTCCTAATTGCATTTTGTTTTGCTATGTCATAATACTTCAAAAATATGCCTTTGTACTCTAAATAAAAACAAAATGTTTAATATCACAAGTCAAAATCATATCCTGTAACTTACCAAATACCAAGACTAAACCATGTGACGTTCCTATCGCAATTAGTGAGGATACAACCTGTAACAAAAATTGTTTAAAAATACAAATACATATACAATACATGAACACGTACACAAAATTAGCAAAAAGTAAATATATAGATATAGGAAGATGAGGTATGAGTGCCAATGAGACAACTCTCCATCCAAGTAACAATTTATAAAATTAAACCATTATAGGTCAAAGTACGGCCTTCAACATGGAGCCTTGGCTCACACCAAACAGCAAGCTATTAAGTAAGATACAAAGGGCCTCAAAATATGTATTGTTATGCTTTTACTGTTCTACACTGGTTAGAGGTATAGGGGGAGGGTTGAGATCTCACAAACATGTTTAACCCCGCCGCATTTTTGCGCCTGTCCCAAGTCAGGAGCCTCTGGCCTTTGTTAGTCTTGTATTATTTAAATTTTAGTTTCTTGTGTACAATTTGGAAATTAGTATGGCGTTCATTATCACTGAACTAGTATATATTTGTTTAGGGGCAAGCTGAAGGACGCCTCCGGGTGCGGGAATTTCTCGCTACATTGAAGACCTGTTGGTGACCTTCTGCTGTTGTGTTTTTTTATTTTGGTCGGGTTGTTGTCTCTTTGACACATTCCCCATTTCCATTCTCAATTTTATTAATTCATTTATAAAATTTTTACTTGGCTATGAAGTAGCATTTAAAAGGTAGTCAGGAGAAAAGATAAAGAGTACTTGTATATAAATTAAAATGAATACATGTAATTATAATTTCATCTGCCACTCAAAATTTGATCTTCAAACATGTTCAAAGTAAATCTAATTAAAAAAAATTAAAAAAATATATTTATATTTTCAACAAAGTTCATCTACGTTCATAACTCATTATTTACTCACAATGGCTGTTGGCATACCAGCATCTACTCTATCCTGTAACAGAAAGTAAATGCAATAATTCTTACTTCAATTTGTCACATTATTCGTTTTATAACCTACATTTCATTGGTTTAATATCTAGGAATATAAAGATTGTGTGATTGTTTGTATTCGACACCACTTTTAGTGCTTGGTTACATCATGGCAAGCAGTGTTTATTTGTAGAATAAAAACTCCATTATTTGTAGATGTAGTTGCCCCACTTCAAAAGAACCATTAACCTTTGTCAGGATAATTTGGAGTCCTCCTTGTAATAGATCTATACAGCTTGTGAAAGCCTGAAAGCCTAACACGATAAAATTTCGTAAAGACTGGACTGTGTAGAAGAGTTTACCAATCAGCCGCCATCTCAATTTTTTATCAGATAGGTAAATCTTGAGCTTATTCTGAAATATAGATCGGAGATTTTATATTGTCGATGCATTCAGGTGTTAATTAATTAATTGTGGAATATAATTACTGAATTAATTAGGCAAAGTTTCCCCTTAGGCTTAGTGGAACTTTAAAAAATACTTTCTAGCTTTGAAAGGTTGGCAGGTATGAGTGATGAGAATTGTCTCTGTAAAAAACTTACAGCAGCTGACAACAATTGAGCTGAAATACTCTTTAGTTTACTAGGCTTCAGTACAGATCCATGGATCTTATAATGTATGCTCTTTCTCAGTCTGAAAAATACAACATTAAAATTACAAAAGCTCCAATCCTTTAAATGTTTTAGCAAATGAAAGATTTATTCTACAAATTTCAAGTCTACATGATCATCATTTGGGCCAGATGAGCTAAACAAAATAATCGACTTGATAAAGAAGATGAAACCTTGACTGTCTTGACTTGAAAAAGAAGATAAAACTGTGACTTACTTTTCCTGTTTTCTTGGTCTGTCTGACAACAAACTGTCTTGTCTTGATAAAGACGATGTGTGACTTACTTTTCCCGTTTTCTTGGTCTGTCTGACAACAAACTGTCTTGACTTGATAAAGAAGACGTGTCCCCAGCATCTTTAAACAGCTGTACTGAGGAGGGGACAGACACATCATCTTCTTCTAGTAGTGATTCATCCTCTTCTTGCTGAAATATAGAAAATAAACAATAAACAGAATCCATAAGAAAAACATTCTGAATGTCAATATATATAACTCTATCTTCACTTGCTGTTTTGTCTCATTCACTGATCACACCAACACTCAATGCAATGCATCTTCAAAATATATAAATCAATTATATAAAGAAAGAATGTGGCTAATCTGAAGGCTGAATATGAAACACAGAATATGTTTTCTCAAACTAAAGTCACAGTAGCCGAATTCAAATAAGAACTCTCTAATTTACTTACCAAATCTACAATGAGCCAATGTCGGTTGCTTAATGTCCAGTGACAAATATTTAATGCATGTTCAAGGCTATTAAATAACTAGACAATACGTCATATAAAAAATAAAGGTATAACATGTACATGCATAGCAAGGTTTTTTTAAATGTGAATAATTTAACCCGTAATCCATGTAATCGCAATGATTAATATCACATTTTTGTCCATTCTTCAAAAATCCTGTTAATAAATGCATGAAATGCACACAATAATTTGTGTATATAAATACCTCATTTAATATGCTTTCTAAAGTTGGATTTTCAACTTGTGGTAGATCTGCTTGAAATTCAGAATCATCAAACTAAAAAAAAGAAAACCAACAATGATTAAAATTTATCTCAACTATCAACATGTTTTCTCCTTCTTACATACAAATGTATATACATGATATACAATAATCAGTCAGGGGTCTTACTGAAATAATTGTTTTTTAAATCACTTATTTGAGTAGCAAATTCGAGGTTTTGTCACAAATTGGGATTTTTTAGTTTTTTTCAAAATTTTAAACACATATATACATGTATATAGGTTTAAATAACATCTTTTAATTAGTAAAATTAAAAAATATGAACTTTTTGCTCCTTTTAAGTAGCAAGGTTTATGCCTTTGATGCTATCATTTACCTGAAAATTCTATTTTAGTTGGAAAAAATGCTATAATAATGGCTTTACATAATGAACTGATACTTTCTTGAAAGATTTTTCACAGCAGTGGGAGTATTTTTCCTGTGAAGTTCAAGGTTTCATCTTTCAGATTATGTAATAAAATTCTACTGTTCGCGATAAAAATTTCACTGTTTGGGGGTGTTGAAATTAGCGGGGGTTATTAAAAGAATGATACTTAAAGAAGTGATTTTTGGGAAGGAAACTGAGGTCTGATACTTAAACAAGTGATTTTTATGTCATTATCCTAGATTCAGTACAAGGTCATCACCTGAAATGACCTGGTCATCCTAGACAACACAGATGTTGGTTCTGATAAGTTTAGACACATAATTAGTCCCTGGATCATTAGTATTCTATATTTAAAGCTACACTAATATTAAATTACTTCTTCTAGTGATTAACTTGTACTACTTAAATAGGTGATTATTAAAGAAAGACAACTCTAACTTTCAACCTTTATGAAAATAATGTTACTTGAATCAGTGATTTAGAAAATCACTTGTTTAAGTAAGTCCCATGACTGATAATAAACCAGGAAACATCATGTATATGTATCTACTTTTCTGATTATGTTCTATTCCTTATTGCAACATTCATGACATTTTGACTTTAAGTGAATTTGCATGGTATGCATAATAGCAGCAGACATGGCAAATGCATGGGATTCCCTAAGTTTATGTTTGTTTCCTGTAGCTCTTAATTGTCTAAATACCTGGTTATGTCCAATGTAATTTTGTTAGATGTATTTCTATTTGTATCTTTCTGATGAATAAAGCCTTTTTCAACTGATATAATAGTTCGTTCTTAAGCTTACATTGTATGTTTTACTGTTACACAACTGTCCAAGGTTAAGGCAAGGAGAGGGTTGGGATCCAGTTAACATTTAAAAAATTTTAAACATGCCACATTCTGTACATTGCTGTATGTATATATGTACCTGTCCAAAGTCAGAAACCTGTAAATCAATGGTTGCCATTTGTTAATGGGTTACATACTTGTTTTTCATTCAATTTTTGTACATAAATTATGCAGCTAGTATTCTCATTTGAATTGTTTTACATTTGTATCTACAGGCTGTAAGGTGACCCATATGGCTGTTTATAATTTCTTGGCATTTTGGATTTTTTTTGAGACCATGCAGTGTAGTACAAATCAACACATCTATCAGGCTTGTTAAATTGCTCTCTACATATCATATCTACAGGCCAACAGAATCTAACAAATAAAAAATTAAAATTGAGCTCCAGGCCTGTAAATTTAACAGTTCATCCTGAAGACTGTGTCAGAGAGTCCTAATCAAGGTAATGGGGGTACAATATACTTTTATAACGAATAATGGTGAAAATTCTTACCAAATGATGTTTACAGTCATTTTTGGTCATGTATTTGCAATCAGGTATCGCAGATCAAATTTATTTGTTCATTATATAAGTGTGTTAATTAAGGTTTTTTTATTGAGTTAATCCTTCCAGTTAATATTTTATTGTATGTTTTTCTATGTTGTGATGATATTCAGTATAATACTATTGTTTCAGAAAAAGGGAGAAGGTTCGGTACCATTAAAACCTTTAATCCCGCTGCAAATGTTTGCAGGAATCTGATGTACAGTAGTTGTCGTTTGTTTACATAATTTATAAGTGTTTCTCGTTTCTTGTTTTTAAATAGATTAGACGTTTGAATGGTTTTACACTAGTTAGTAATTTTAGGGCCCTTTATACCATGTTATACACTGTAGCTTATTGTTTTCGGTGTGGGAAGGCTCTGTGCTGAAGGCCAAACAATGACCTATATTGGTTTACTTTTATAAATTGTTATTTGGATCAAGGACGTATAACTAACATATGTCCTTGTTTGGATGGAGTGTTGTCTCATTGGCATACACCTTATCGCTATTTGCCCGCCATTACTGGATATCACACAGGTTCCCGTAAAATTTTGACGTCATAAAACAAAATATCTGACGCCACAATGGAAAAGAGATTGTTGTATGCGTCAAAAGGTCAAGTGGCCGAGTAGGCTAATAGCGATAAGGTGTATAGCCATTGGGGATAGCCACTCAAATGATCATACTTCTTCTTCTTCTGTTTGTATTGCCTTCCTTTAAGGAACACCAAGAATATCTTGTCATGAATGTTATGTACACTATGTACACTATCTACATATCTCCAATTCTCCTCACAGAATGTTTTATATATACACATGCATACACGACCCACTTTTCCACTTTTATCAATTAATTTTATCTATTTATCATATCAAAAATAATTAATTAATTTAAATTGTCTTTAGTGGAATTTTATAAAGTTAACGTTAGATTTTAAAGACTACATTGCCAATATCTCCAGCAATCAGATTTATAGAGTCACTGTTCATGTACAATTATCACTACCACGTTTTTTATTGGGCACTTTCGCTGTCTTTTCTAGCAGTTTCAGTCTCATTAAATATAGTTGATGACATAACGCACTTGATAACTTTGTAATAGTATTTTGTTGATCCACACTAAAATATTTGCTGAAATTTGTACAGTCTAAAATTAGCAGAAGAATCGCATCTTTGTTTCCAAACAGCTCAGACCACTTGCTTTCACCAATCACATTGGTAACCTCTAACTTGAGACGGTTGTAATATATTTGTCTAGTTGAAAATAAGGCAGGACAATCAAGAATGATGTGCATTAGATCTTCGGAATATATTGTGCACAGTTTACAAATCTGATCTGAGTGTTCAATGTTGTACTTGTGTTTGATAACTTGTGTCATAAATGTTCCAGTAAGCATTCTGGCTTTTGTAATGCCCATTTTGACCTCAGAGACCATTGAGCGCAACGATTTCCATATTAGATGGGGCTTTCCAACAGCCAAATCTTTTGTATTGATATGTTTCAGCGTCGATTTTTTGTCAGACTCCGCCACTAATATATTAGTCCATGTTTTCTGAATTGCACTTTTACATTGATGTTTGAACGCTAATTTTGAAGGTGGTTCTGCCATTAGAGTATCAATTTTCGGCAACTTGTACTGTTCAAGAATATCCTGTATTCGACCAAAAAAGCTTTCTTGATTTTCACCGTCTTCCTACATCTAATTAAGCATATTAAGACCTACTTATGAAAACTTCACACTATCACACATAACAAGTGCCATATAATTATTACCTCGATATCAAAATTTATTGGTGCTGAAGGACTAGATTTTTCTGAGCTACCCGAGTCCATAACTTTTGGGAGGAGAATCTGAAAGCCGGAAGTAGTAGAAAGCTGGAAATATTAAAACTTCCCCGGACACACTTCCGCACATAATGAATTGATCACAGTATTTGAAATGTTCTAGGAAACAGAAAGCTAAAACACCAACGTCTTAAAGTAATTGTCATCTGATCTTACATTTTACAAATACACGGCCACATGATCTGCAAGAGATCGTGAAAATAGTATTAAACGAATATTTGATTAGGAAAAAATGTTGCATTTTGTTTTTCTCCCCTTTCTCGAATATATCTCTTCCGATATGTTTTTCATGTGAACATACTTATAATTAGGTCCATACAAATATGTAAATATATATTGTCCCATGTTTTTTACCATTTTGCATACAGATACATTATTTAGAATCAAGGTAATGACTAATGTTTAGAAATCAAAATTTGTTTTGGACTGGTCCCTTTTGTCATGTTTGTTTTGTTTCTGCCTGAAGAATAAGTGATTGGGATGTGTTCATTGGTCGATTGGAAAGAACTTATTTTGTAATAACTCAGTGACTCACACTGTCACAGCACCTATACAAGGGTACCGTCAGTTGTCAATGGTTATATATACATGTACAAGGCTTCCGTTAGCCGTTCGCATCAAATGGGTCGAGATTTCACTGCGATTCGTCAAAACATCCTTACTGTGATTTATCAGAGGTGTCAAATATTAGATTATCATTACTGTTGTTTTGGGAAAATATTTATGATTTCATTTTATTGTCCATGTTGTCTAAAAGAAAGTTTTCATTTTATGGTTATGCACGCAAAATTAATTACCATTAACGTCGAATAGCAAGAATTTTTACAGTTATTCATTATGAGGCTACTTCATTACAACCCTTCTATATATTTATTAATTCTAGCTTAGCCATTAAGCCAACACCAGAGATATATAGTTAATTCGGCAATTGAGGTAGTTATTTCAGCATAACATATAAATATGACGTCCTTTACCAGTATGAATATATTGCCAAGGCTGTTCTGATCCTACTCCCACATCATTTGCCTTTTTATAAATCATGTAAATGAGCAAACCAAAGTCACATTTTTGAGAATATAAGCATTTTAAGGGAAAATACATGCTTTTAAACCCAAAAATCACAACAAGAAGGAAACATAAATTAACAATGCTAAAATGTATATTTAAGCCCTTTTTTGTATACATATAAGACAAATAAGTACAATTAATGAATTATCATTTAGATTCATCTAAACCTATCTAAATATGCTATTGTGAATAGTTTATTATCATATTGTCACTTAAATGACTTATTCAGTTTTCTCCGTTCTTTTACATCAAATTAATAGAGCATTTATTTAAGGTAGATCACCAGTATATATATTTTTTGAGACAGAATTTTTTTATAATTTGCCAAAATAAAGATTTTAATATGCTCTTTTTAAAAATTTAATAAAAAGTATGGGTCACCGTGCTATTTTTCACCCTATGAGTCGTTGAAAATTGCCAAAATTTGGTTAGTTTGTTCATGAAAAAACACATTAGTGTGCATAAAAAAATTTCTATGAGATAGAATTTTGAAATAAATTGTGAGAAGAAAGATTTCATCGTATGTTTTAAGAAAATAAAAAGAAAAAATGGTGTCACCCAACTTGTTTTCTTGCTACAAATAAATATAAAAAATTTCCCTATTAGCCCAGTATAAATTTTTACTAAAAGATTTATCTCCCCTTAAATGGCTCATTTGATTTTTTTTTATTTTAAACCCAAAGAAAATGATATTTGTTAAAATATTTTGTATAATACAATTAATTAACAAGTTTTCTTTAAATAGAAAAAAACTTATAACAATTGAATTGCAAATCTGTCTCCAAATTTGCAGATATAGGCAAATAACTAGACCGATTTTGTACTGTGATTGTACAATCCAAGATGGCGGTATACCATCAATCTACCTTCAGGGACAGGCATATAATGCCTTCACTTAGAGAGCTTCTATCCAAATCAGTTGCCTTATTTGTCAAATAAGAATACAAATAAATCCTGGGGCTTGAATTATTATATCGTGATTTTACCACGGGTTGTCCCTTTATGCTGGTATAAATTTGTTATAAAGGGCCAACCCATGGTAAAATCACAATATTTTCAAGCCCCTATGAATTATTTCTTAACTAAAAAAGTTTTGTGAAATAAATTTCTGTACCAAAAATGTTATTGCATGTTATAAGTCTTAATGAAATATATGCTACATAAATAGTTTCTTAAACAATTTAAAATGTAAAAAAAAACAATTTGCATGATGTGTAGCAAATTAAACTTTCAAGTAACCTTGACATGTCAGACTAACACCTAAATACTAACTTATTGAATTCTTTGATTGTAAATTTGGTGTATGTTAGGGACGACATCAAAAGATCGATGTAGGATAAAAAAAACTTAAATCAAATAGTTTGGGGGTGGGGGGGTTAACAATGCTGCAAGTGTAGTTAATTTAAAATCAATTTTACATATATATATAAATAAATCAATTTTTCCCAAATTAAGTTAAGAGGGGGGGGGGGGGGAGTCAATGAAAAAACTATGTGAATTATTTTTTTTATCCTACATTGAACTTTTGATGTCGTTCCTTAGTAATTGAAGTGGTTCATCTTCTTTATCTAAAATATTGTGAGTTCAAACACAGAAGAGGAGAGGAACTATTTATTATAGTGCAACCTGAATATACAAATAAATACATGTTTTAACGCATTTACAACTTGAACAGATGTTATAAAATAGGTTTGGTAATTTATATACACACTATGTAGATTGATTTTTCAAAATTAAAGTCAATAATAAATTTTGCCACTGTTTTACTCTTATTACAGTATGTTGGTAGTGCATTTTAATTCTATCCTATTTGAATTGTCGTAACAACAGTTGCTAGTTTTCTCTTTCTGCTCTGACATCTGCCACCAATACAAACTTGCCATCACAATAGACTCAATGTGTTGAAAGTGATGTTAAACACCAAGCAATATACATGATATATCAATGAATAAATTTATCATTTTTGTGTTAATCAATCTTTATAATTGACAGATTTAATGTTTCTGAATCTCTTTTTTTTCTGTTTCAGGTAGCTGATAATTGTTTTTTTGCAAGATTTATTGCCTTTTTTAATGACTTTCCAACATGGATGCCGATTATGATCCAGAGGAATATAGCACAAATGAAATGTACATTTTACCAGGTGATGAATTGAAATTAGAAAACCAGTCTGAAGAAGATTCAAGGGAGAGCTCTTTTTGTGTTAGCACAGTTTGTGACAAAATCTTTGCTTGTTATGTTTGTTCACAAATTTTACCTTGGGACAGGGTTTCATCTAGAAATATTAGACCCTTTCTTGAAGGACAGACTTATATATGCAATTATTGCGACAAGAAAAGCTCTGACAGTAGTAACAAACCTAAAAGTCTATTGGATGACAGGGATAATGAATCCCTCAAAGCAGCTATAATTGAAACTATAAACAATCAAGGAATTAATTTTGACACTGTATACCAGTCTGGAATTATACATCCACCCCATGGTACCAGTATGTTAACATCACATCCTGGTGATGTTACACATCAAAATTCAGAGGATTATCATCCCCCTTTTTCTGCCAAGGGAAGTAACTTATTTTCAGTTCATTCTGAAGAAAGAGTTGGTGATTTGCCTATTTTTAAAGTTGGCCAAATTCATAATCAGTTTGTTGAAAGAAAACTTGAAAATGAATCGCGAGAAAGTTACACAAAATTACAAACAGTTAATCAAGTAATAAATGTTCAAGGAAATGCTGAAAAAGATTTAGTAAAAAAGTATCAGAATATAACAGAAGAGATGCTAAAGCAGGGGGAAAGACGTTATGAATGTTCTTTATGTGACAAAAAATTTAAACGTAGTGCTCATCTTCAACGTCATGTAAGAACACATACAGCAGAGGGGCCGATATTTAAATGTGACGAATGTGATAAATGCTATAGAGATTCGTATAATTTAGTGCGGCACAAAAAGTGGCATCAGAAAGATGTGATTCCATTTGATCCAAAACCATTCACTTGTGGCATTTGCGAGAAGAAATTCCGTGATAATTATGATTTGCAGCGCCACATAAGAATTCACACTGGTGAAACACCATTTAAATGCTACATGTGTGATCAAGGGTTTATTGATAACAGGAGCATGCAAAAGCATGTAAAACAACATAAAGGGGAAAGACTCTGTATTTGTCCCATTTGTAAAAAGGGTTTTATTGATAATAGGGCTTTAAATAGGCACATAAGAACATACAATGGAGAACTTCATTATAAGTGCGATATTTGTGATAAAACGTTCAGTAAAAAAGCAGATGTTTTATTTCATATGAATACACACTCTAATAAACTCCAATTTAAGTGCGAGTTTTGTAAGGAAAGTTTTAGATCTCTAAGCAATTATGAAATGCATCAGAAAATCCACATTGATCAGATAACATCTATTGTAGCTTCACCATCAGGGTTGGGGAGTAAGGAGGATGAGATACTAGATCCACTGGTAAATAGGGAGGAGTGTGGGATATAGGTGGAGTAAAGGGGTACATGTGTACAGTATTCAACAACCAATTAAGTAGAAAATTTACAGAAATTGCAAACTATTGTTAAGTCAATTTTATACTGTTATCATGGTTATAGGAATAAGAGCAATCAATTATTGTTAGGATTTTGACACTCAAATATATTGTGTATATATATATATATGTCAGGTTCGAACGTAGTTTTCAATTTAGACTCGTATATATATGTATATATATGTCATGTATGTACTCAATTCACTTTCTTTTTTGATTAAATTGAGACCATTTTGATCAATTGAATCAACTGTTTCATCTGGTTTGCAATAGTAATATGTTCAATGATATGAAGTGACTTCAATGTTTAAAAATTGATAAATTTAATGTACTATCTCGTCCTGTTTTCAAAATTTACGAGCCTTTCTGTTGTGATTGATTGTTGATCATTTTATCACAATAGCAAGGAAATACAATTTGTAAGAGTTAATCAATTTATTCAACTGTCTCATTTGTTTTTTTAATCAACACAATCATATCAATCTTATTCAATAGTTACTATATTTTATCAATTTAATCAATTTATTGTGTTGATCAAGTTTATTTATTATAATAGCAACTTTATATCTATCCTAACTAAGAAGGGTTCGCTCTTTTTTACGATCTCAATTGAGTTTATATTTGCTTATCTAACTTGTTCAACCATATCAATGATATCTATATGATTATGAATATAACTGTATAAAGAGTGTTTGCAATTTTAAATGAGTAAATTGAGTTAATATACATGATTTATGTTTGTTATGTCACATGGTAACATTTTATTGAGTCGAAATTTATTATTTAATCATCATGATCAATGTGAATGTAATCTGCAATCATTACAAAACTGTATTTATAATTTTTAATAGAGTCTACAATTAATATTGAATCATTATCAATCAATTCTGTATTAAACCATCAATTATTTAAAGTCAATTGTTATTCATGTTATTGTTGCTTTTTTAATACACAAGGTATTACTCAAAAACTAGTCATGCTAGTCAAGGATTCAAATTCAAATTCTTTATTAACTTTGAGCCTTACGGCTCATCAGTATAATCAATTACATGTACAATGTATACATATGGCATATTACAAACAATATAAACAATACGCATAATAAACAATAGATGACGTCAGAAGTTTCATCAATACAAACTATCTTTTATTACAATAAACTGTTTCTTAATTTAAAAGAGAAATGTATATACTTTCCCAAGTTACAAAGCTGTTTTGTGTTTTCACCAGATAATAATTCTATTAATTTAAAAGTTGATGGCCTAGACCAGTAATATTTTTTTATATATTTTTTTCGCAAATCAGTATATCTTCTACATTGAAGAATAAAATGAAATTCATCCTCTATTACCCCTAAATCACAAAAAATACAATTTCTTTCATTTCTATTAATACCAACATAACGTCCAGTTTCAATACAAAGATTATGTGAAGACAAAAGAATTCTTGTTATATACATTTACGAAAAAGTACAGGAATGCATTTCTGTAAATAAAATTGCAAAACTACATTTGTTACAACATACATGTACTTATATAATCTACACTTTGAAGAAGAATCTAATAAAAATTGTAACTCTTGGTTAGCTTGATCAAACAAACGCTGTCTTATCAAAGGCAAATATGAGCTGTCTACATTTAACAACCACTGATTATCCCACAAATTATTCATACCAAGACTATATATCAATCTTTTTACATATGTTGCCCAATTCATACATTTTGAACAATTTAACACAAGTTCTTTATAACAAGACCTTAATATACAATTGTCACTATTTAAAATTTTGAACCAAAACTTAAGCATTCTATAATTACGCTCATACTGCAGTGGAAATCTACCTAATTCATAATAGACCATCACATTTGAGGTCGTTCTTTTGACACCCAATAACATTTTGCAGTAGTCCAAATGGACCTTTTCTATCATAGGAGATTTATGTACTCCCCATATTTCACACCCATACATTAATATGCTACTAACATAAGTATCAAAAAGACTAAGCATTGTAAATACATTTAAACATAATGATGATGTAGTTCTTTTCATACTGAACATAGCTTTTCTACCTTGTTCTGCACAATGTTTCTGTGTATTAAGAAATTTACAATTATATCTTATTAATACTCCTAAATAACAAAATTGTTCCACAATATCCATTGTTTGACCGTTATAGACCCATGTCTCATTAGGCCGTACAATTCCACCTTTCCTGAAAACAACAATTTTTGTTTTTTTTGTATTAACAGACAAGCCCCATTTTTCTGTGTAAATTGACAAAGTATTCAACATTTCCTGTAAACCTTCTACTGTTTCAGACATCAAAATCATGTCATCAGCATACATTAACAAAAATAATGTTATATCTTGAAACTCTAAGGCACAATTGCCATTAGCAATAAATTCATTTTCAAAATCATTCACATAGAAAGAAAATAAAATTGGAGAAAGAACTTCCCCTTGCATTAAACCAAGGTTGTTACAAAAGTAATCAGAATTTAGCCCATTGAATCTTATACAGGTTCTAACATTATTATACATAGATTTTAAAACAGTTAATAGTCTTCCCCGAATACCTTATCTGGAGATTTTGTACCATAAACATAAGCGATCAATTGAATCAAAAGCTTTTAAGTAGTCTACAAAGCAACAATATAATCTTTTATTTTTACAGAGTGTATTTTGAATAACAGAGTATAAACAAAAAACAGCATCAACTGTACTATACCCGTTTCGAAAACCAAACTGTGCATCAGATAAAATATCATTAACAGTTGCCCAATTTAACAATCTTTTATTAAGAATTGTGGTGAAAAGTTTACCTAGATTGCTGACAAGGCTTATGCCACGATAGTTTGCTGCATCATTAGCATCACCAGATTTGAAAATTGGTACCAGGATAGCATCTGACCATGATGACGGGAAATATCCACTATTCAATACGGCGTTAAAAATAGCACATACATGTGGTATAATAAAATCCTTGTATTCAATAAAAAATTCATTCAGCAAACAGTCTGGACCATGGCTTTTGTCCATTTTAAGATCATTAATTGCCTTTATAATCTCATCAGCTGTTATATCTGCATCTAGTTCATCAAAAACACATTCATTATCAATCACTTCAGGTCTCTTATTGTTATTCGGCGCACTTGATACAAGTTCTTTGAAATATTCAAAAAAGTCAGTAATGTTAAAATCACATTTCCTCTGATTTTTTTTCCTAAATAATGAATAAAATTTTCTTGGATTGTCTTTCTTAAGTTTACACAACATATAACCTTCCTGTCGTTTGTAACTACGTTTGAGCTTGCATTCATACTTCTTGTAAGCTTTTTTGGCACTGTTCAAATCTATATGACTATTAAATGTTTTTTTACCATTAAAAGTATGCAATTTTTTACAATAATTGGCATATAGCTCTTTACACTTCTGGTCAAACCATGGTTTATCAGTATGTACTCCCTGATTTTGGGAATTTTGCTTTAATTTTGCTTTTACTTTTGGCATTTGTTTGAAAAAAGGAGCTGTCACATTTGCTAAGCACTGAGTGAAGTTATTTATGCACAAGTCCATACCATCCTGAGACGCTATATCCATATTAGCAATCGTTGAACTTAAATCATCAGCATTAACTAGTAGGGCATTATATATATAAGGATAAAGGGAAATCTTGAATGCATTGAAGTGTTAAATTATATAACTTACAGGTCAGGTATCTCAGGTAAAATATGTATGTGTTTGTCAAATTAAATAACTAATTTAATAATTTAGTTGAAAAAACAGCTTAATAAAAAAAAATTGTCTCATGACTATTAGTTGTAATAATATACATTTTTAAATAATTTTTATTCAATTAAAGTTATTTTTTAAAGTTAAAGTCTATTTTTGGGTAAGTGAAAAATAAAGGAATATCATTTTCAAATATAACTGCAAACATTTACAATGCCTGCCTTTTTCTATTGACAAGGTGTTTCAAATTATTTTTTTTAAAATCAAAATGTTTTATTATTGTTGATTGACTGCATTCAACATTGTTTAACATATATGTTTAAGATTGTTTTTAGGACTTATGCTAAATAAAATTTAGGCAATTCATTATTTCTCTAAATATTGAATAAAATATAAATATTAGAAATATTCACTACAGCAAAATTTGATAATATTTTGATTGTCATATGATATTTTAGACATGATCCATGTTTTAGAGGTTAAGCATTTCTTTTACCTTTTGTTTCTGGATAAGCGACATTATTATGAGAAGGAAAAGAATTTTCAAAAAATTTATCTTAAGATGTTTTGTTAATTTTAAAATCAAGGAATAGGTGTTCTTCATTGACCGATAAGTGGCAGTTTACACATTGTATCCTTTCTAGGAGTTTTATACATGTTATATCATGTATATTGTCCACTATTTTCTATTTTTAAATTATGAGCAAAAATTCTCTACCTATTGACACAACCAAGTTTACAGTTTTAATCATAAGTTTTTATTCTTAGATTTTTCTTTAATTTCATTTTTTATTAAGGACTTTAAAAGTCTTAATTCATCTTATTCCCTGGAATTATTAATTTTATCTAAAAGGCCTAGGTTGAGTGAAATATTCCTTGCAAATGTATACCAAGAATATGTATCATGCCAGTCCAGCACTATCAACAATATAATACACTTAGGAAAAAAATATTATTTAATTAATAGACCATAAAAGTGTCACCATCTTTAGAAGTGCACTTTATATTTGAAAGAAATTAACTAAAGTGAAGAAAACATATTTAATAAGTTTCAAGACAATTTCTTTAAATGATTTATTTTCATAAGATTCACTTTATTCAAATATAAGAACATTTTTCATTATGATTAGCATTTTTAATGAACATTTATCAAAATTTGATGATAAGTAGGTGGGAATTTGGAAAATAATTCTTTTCAGAGATTGTTTGTTTTAAGATTTGTAAAAAAATTTAGATAAACAAAATTTTTTTTTTTCCTAAACCATATGATGATACTTGTAGTTTTCCTGAGTAGTATTAGACATGTTAGATGTTATTATATACATTTATATATATAAACCTTAAAATTATTAAAAGTCTGTGTATTTCAAATGCTAGTCAATAACTTTATCTTTGACTTTTTGCCATTTCTACTCAAGATCCTTACCAAGAAGAAATTAAAAGAATAAGAAACCAAAAAGTACTGAAAAAACAAATACACAAATAAAAAAATTATATAAGATTAAATACAAAAAAAATAATTAATAAATTAACAGACTAAAACAATATTTTTTTCTACAATCTCAAAAAAAGGTGAAATGTCAATTTTAAAAGAAACCTGAGTTACCTGTACAGGTAAATATTAATGTACCATACCAGCTGAAAACTTTAACCCTGATTGATTTTTAAAGGTAACATAATTAGATAAAACATCAACCTATGTTTTATGACCCCCAATAAATGGCCAACATCTCAAGATTGAATACCCCAATAAATGTTCACCATTGGATGTTGACCATGCAAGAGGGTGGACATAACTAAGAGAATGTCACAGGCTGTACTGTACATGTATAACATATTTTTAAACTACAACTTTTTATCATTGTTTATCATGTTTATAATTGAAATTGCAGGAATGCTTATATATTCCATGATAAAAATGTAAATAATGTGAATTCGCTGACCCAGTGAATCATTCATAGACCAAATTTAAATTTTATGGCACTATATATATATATATAATGGTATCCATAAACAGCTTAATCACATTTTTACATTTTCAATATATGCATATATAAATATCTGTGGTTTTAATTTTACTTTTGGGCTCATTTTCTTTATTCTATATTTTGTCATATGCATATCATTAAGAATTAATAATAATCACTGTAACAAATTGCTTGTAATTATACTGCTCTTTTAGGGCGTCCATGATTGACAATAAAAATATTGTATTGCATTGTATTGTATTCCATGTATTATGTTGACAGATTTTTTTTTATCAAGGATAGCAACAGATAAATCTAACAGTGGCGCTTAAAATTCAAAGTTAGAGCAGCACCACCCTTTAACAATGTTTAAAATGTTGTGGTCGTCTTAGATATGCATATCAATCATGTCAATGAAATTTGCCACTGGAGATTTAGCAGCCATCCATTATCATTATAATCATTATTGCTTCAAATTGTAGTAATTAAAAAATTTCATTGTATACACATTTTGAGTTTACATGAAGATATGTCAATAGCTGATTATACATTTTGAACATGTTGAAGGAAAATTAATGTTCATTAGAAATGAAAAATTGGATGAATCTAGCATTCAGTAGATCTGTCAATTGTCTGTGATAATATGGGGAAAGGTACCTGATTTAATCACATTTGCCCATCAAGTTTTCTCACAATGGTACAGATTTATATGTTGTACATGTATGTAACATTGTGATATTTATTTATTATACTGCCTGTTATTACTGTCTGTGTACTATATTTATATACATATAATGTTATACCAGTTACATGTATAGAACAAGTATATTAAACAGGTTTTCTTTGAAGTAAAAAATGTAATTTGAATTGGAGTTATTTATCTTTGACTGCCACATCGGAGAAAAAACTGATTGATTTTCTTTTTTTTTCTGGGCTGGTTATTGGTGTGAGAGTTATTGGATTCAAAACCAGGCAAGGCTGATTCTTGCATACACACCAACATGACTAAGATTCAAGGAGAAAGAGTAGGGACATGATGGCTTAGAGGAGGAATGATATGATTAGTGTGTCTGTGTAGTTAAGCATGTCTTCTTGTGAACTATTACTTATGGACAAGTGACATGTCGGTCTAGTATCAAGCTAGGTTAATGATCATGTTGCATTAACATGATCTTGTCCAACATAATCAATTATTTGGTAATGGACTTTAAATAGCCATTTTTTTTAAACTTTTTACAATTTTATGGTCTTTTACCAGCATCTACTTACCATTCCAGAGCACATAAGATAGACCCAGGGTTTCGTGTTGCTCAGTCTTTTGTTTTCTATGTTATTTTTGAATGAATTTAAGGGCTTTGGTCTTTTTTTTTTGCCTTTGTTTTGTCAGTTTAGAATTCAGCTTTGAGCTTTAATTTCCCTAAGGTATCTTTCGCTTCTCTTTTGATATTTATTGTAAATGTATTTAGCCAGTTGTGTGTACTTGGAAACAAAAGGGTCTCTCATTTTGAATTACATTTAGAGTTTGACCAACACGGCAATCCACTGTTGAAACTACTACTGCTTGCTGGCATGTCAAACAGGACAGTGTACACTAAAAGCACTCCGACAACCACAACCGGTTATCCTTAATAAACCACCGATAATGCATAGGTCTACACAAAAATTGAATGATGTCATATTCCCCTCAAAATAAACGTCTTATCTAGAAATAACTTGACCAGAACCAAATGAAAAACAACTTATCATAGATGGTACATTGCAAGTAGACAACAATTCCCCCATTAGAACTACGGTGTATGGTTTAAAACTCCTGCAATTTACGTTCAAAATCTAAAAAAGTTATGTTATGTACTACAAATTAACACATGGACAATTCTCAGATGGATAAATTAATAAAATCCTTTTAAATTTGAAAAAAATCACTTCAATCTTAAACAGCAAGAATTATGTACTGCTACTGTCAATAGACCACTTTCCAGTTCATCTGTTAACGGAAAAACTCGTCAATTAGGCGCGTCTTTGTGACGTCATTTACCAGATAGAGGGGACGCCTTTATTCCTGCACTATAAACGTTCATCAAGCGTCTAAGTGATCGTCATTGCGCAGGATATAATTGAAAATCAATTTTGTTTCGTAGGAACTTAATCACAATTCCCTAATGGCATCAGTGCTGATTGTCAATTATGAGAATTTAGTTTGCCAAATAAATTGTGCAATATAGTATTATAATTTTCCAACCACTCGCTCAACATTGGAATGGATGTGACGGTGCCCCTACACGCACGAATGATGTTCACTCAAACCAAAGTTTTTGACGGAAATGCATCGAACTCGAAAGTTTTCTATTAGAGCACTATCACTTGATACGGAAATACACAAATGCAAATGTCGTGTAGAGTGTGCTATCCTGCAAAAAACAGTAAAATAAAGAATCTCTCTGAACGTCAAACCCTTATGATTCTGCCATATCAACCAACCTCTAGAACAAGATTGAATTTAACTATCAATACATCAACTACCAAAGAAAACCTCTCTACAACAAGCTTACCTACTGAATCATCATTGAAATCATTTGTAAATAACTATCACCAACTTTGGTTACATAAATAAAAAAAATGGTATGGCTCGGAAAATACACCCAAATATCTCAGCACTTTCGGTCTAGATTTTTAGTCTGCTTATCCAAATCACAAAAATATAACGAACTCCGAGGGAAAATCACTAATCAAACAGCTAAATAAAAAGATCAACCAACTGTCATATTCTTGACTTAGAACAGTCCTTTTGTTATGTAGAAAATTGCGGATTAAATAAAATTGAGAATGGAAATGGAGAATGTATCAAAGAGACAACAACCCGACAATAGAAAAAAACAACAGCATAAGGTCACCAATAGGTCTTCAATGTAACGAAAAATTCCCGCACCCGCAGGCATCCTTCAGCTGACCCCTACACAAATATATACTAGTTCAGTGATTAAAGTTGGTTTAAGCTAGCTAAAGATACACAATAGGTAAACAAACAATCAGATAATCACTATAAAAACAAACAAATATTTAAAAAAAAAGGCATGTACACGAAGCACATTACCGAAAATGAAAGCCAAGATTAATAAATGGATATCACCAAAAATAGACTAAACAGTAAAAGTAACATTTAAAATGACAAATTAAAGGATAGTATGACAAGTCATTAGCCATGGCGTTGTCAGTTTGTTTTAGATTTACGAGTTTGACTGTCCCTTTGGTATCTTTCGTCCCTCTTTCATTAAGATGATAAACAACGTCAGTATAAATAGTACAACGGCTTTGTGAAAAATTGTGCACATCCTGCTACAAGCATGAAATTTTGCATAGACCTTCCTCAACTATTACTCTTATATTTCAGATAGGGAGGCATTTGAAAAAATGTCTCATTTCCGGTAAAATCCAAAATGGCGGACGTCATACTTAAATCAGCCCAATATCGAAGGCTTGTGTGTAAAAAAATCATGCTACTAAACAACGTCAGTACAAATAATATATACTTCCAAGACCATCGTTGTAGCCCAGATTTGTAAATTTGAGATATACTGAACTACAGTAAAAGTTCGTATGATTACTGGATTTGTATCTAAAACCTCACTAAATTACTTTGTATTGCTTGGCTGCAGGTACGAATTACCGTGGTATAGCATTGGTACCAGTTATATACAAAATTTACTGCCATATTCTAAATAATCGACTAGTATTTTGGGAAGAAGAACATAACGTTTTGAATGACGAACAGAACGGTTTTCGTAAGGGCCGTAGCACGATTGACCATATTTCAACACTGACTTCAATCATCGAGTGTAGAAAATTAAAACGAATGTCTACGCACGCCGCGTTTATAGACTTTAAGAAAGCGTATGATTCTATCAACAGGCAACTTTTATTCACTAAATTGAAAGACCTTGGTATAAACGGAACTATGTTCAACGCTTTACGATCTTTATACAGTGATGTTCGAAGCTGTGTGCGTGTAAATGGATTTTCTACAGACTAGTTTTCAGTAAATTGCGGATTAAAACAAGGATGTTTATTATCCCCCTTGATGTTCAATTTCTATATTAACGATTTCGTAAATTTAGTCAAAACTTTGGATGTTGGTATCAATATAGATGGAGAAACAATTGGAATTCTGTTATACGCAGATGATATGGTCCTTCTAGCTAGTTCCCCTGAGGACCTTCAATTACTCTTAAACATTCTTTCTTCTTGGTGTGCTAATAATCATATGATTGTAAACGCTGAAAAGTCTAAAGTTATACATTTCAGGCCGTTTTCCATTGAAAGAACTGAGCTTTGTTTTAAATGTGGCGACCTTTCAATTTCAACAGTAGAAACATATACCTATCTTGGATTAGTTTTTACGGAACATTTAGATTACAACCGCATGGCCAGTAATGTTGCGAAATCTGCGAGTAGAGCACTTGGATTAGTAATAGCAAAGATTAAAACATTTGGTGGACTCCCGTATAACTGTTACACAAAACTATATGATACAATGGTTTGGAGTGTTATTAACTATGGTGTTTCAATCTGGGTACAAAACATTTCCCATGTATTGCTGCCGTACAAAATCGAGCAGCTCGTTTCTTTATGTGTGTAGGACGATATACGCCCAATACAGCCGTACATGGGGATATTGGTTGGACTCCGGTTATAGTAAAACAATGGAAATCTGTGCTAAATCAGTGGAATAGACTTCGAAATTTTGATAGTGCACGATTGAATAAAAGGGTCTTTGTATGGGCTGACAGTCAAGCCTTTTCAAACGCCAACAATTGGAACTTTAAAATAAGAGACAAATTTAAAACGTGTGGAATTTTAGAGCGTTATAATATACATGATGAAAACATGAATGTGAAGTTAGCAGCCGGTTCGTTATTCGTTATTCGATATTCAATATCCAACCGGCTGCTAGCAGCCAGTTTGATATTCAAAATTTAGTGAAAAATTACACGAAAATTAAATACTTGATAAAATAAAAAGCATGATTTTCAGAGTTAAAAGGACTGATAAGATACGTAGAAAATCGTTAAATGACCTTTTTAAGCTGTCGTAATTTCTCCGAGGCGTTGTCCTTGCATGTAAACCCTTTCCATGTTATATATTTTGTCTTTATGTAATATAGAGTTTTGTCAATAAAACGACTTCAAAGATGTACTTTTGTGTATAATATTTCAGAAGGCAAAAAGAAAAACCCATAACTCTAGAAATATTAATAACTATAAATAGAAATATATATGGAAAGCCAAAAAAAAAAAATTTCAGTCAAAAAATGTCAAAATTTTAGGACAAAGGGCACAGGGTAATGGTGAAAGCCCCCTGATCCCTCAATCTTTCTAATATTTTACAGACATTTAGTCAATAAGTAGTTACAAACGAGACTAAAAGGAATTTGGGTACACTTCCTGTCTTCTATGTTTACGGTGCGCCCAAAGTGCCAGTTTGATATTCAAATTATATAGCAAAAACCTACCCGAGACCGCTTAAATGAGGTTGAGACCCCCAGGGTATTTCAATGTCCATAAAATTCAAACAAATCATTGACTCTGTATATATAAAGATTGTATTAGATGGATTTTTGAGAATAACGTCATCTTCAATATTTACGGAGGGCTAAGATTGTCATTTTTCAGTCCAAAAATGTCAAAATTTTAGACAAAGGGCACAGGGTAATGGTGAGAGCCCCCTGATCCCTCAATCATTCTAATATTTTACAGACATTTAGTCAATAGGTAGATACAAACGAGTCTTAAAGGAATTTTGGTACAGTTCTTGTCTTCTATGCTTACAGTGCGCCCAAAGTGCCAGTTGGATATTCAAATTATATAGCAAAAACCTACCCGAGACCGCTTAAATGAGGTTGAGACCCCCCTGGTCTTTCAATGTCCATAAAATTCAACCAAATCATTTACTCTGTATATATAAAGGTTGTATTAGATGGATATTTGATAATAACGTTATCTTCAATATCTACGGAGGGCTAAGATTGTCACTTTTCAGCCAAAAAATGTCAAAATTGTATCTCTCAATCTTTCTAATATTTTACAGACATTAAGTCAATAGGTAGATTCAAACGTGACTAAAAGGAATTTTGGTACACTTCCTGTCTTCTATGTTTACGGTGCGCCCAAAGTGCCAGTTGGATATTCACATTATATAGCAAAAAGCTACCCGAGACCGCTTAAATGAGGTTTAGACCCCCCTGGTCTTTCAATGTCCATAAAATTTAACCAAATCATTGACTCTGTATATATAAAGGTTGAATTAGATGGATTTTTGAGAATAACGTCATCTTCAATATCTACGGAAGGCTAAGATTGTCACTTTTCAGTCAAAAAATGTCAAAATTTTAGACAAAGGGCACAGGGTAATGGTGAGAGCCCCCTGATCCCTCAATCATTCTAATATTTTACAGACATTTAGTCAATAGGTAGATACAAACGTGACTTAAAGGAATGTTGGTACAGTTCCTGTCTTCTATGTTTACGGTGCGCCCAAAGTGCCAGTTGGATATTCAATTTATATAGCAAAAACCTACCCGAGACCGCTTAAATGAGGTTGAGACCCCCCTGGTCTATCAATGTCCATAAAATTCAACCAAATCATTAACTCTGTATATATAAAGGTTGTATTAGATGGATTTTTGAGAATAACGTCATCTTCAATATCTACGGAGGGCTAAGATTGTCACTTTTCAGTCAAAAAATGTCAAAATTTTAGGACAAAGGGCACAGGGTAATGTTGAGAGCCCCCTCATCTCTTAACCTTTCTAATATTTTACAGACATTTAGTCAATAAGTAGTTACAAACGTGACTAAAAGGAATTTGGGCACACTTCTTGTCTTCTATGTTTACAGTGCGCCCAAAGTGCCAGTTGGATATTCAAATTATATAGCAAAAACCTACCCGAGACCGCTTAAATGAGGTTGAGACCCCCCTGGTCTTTCAATGTACATAGAATTCAACCAAATCATTGACTCTGTATATATAAAGATTGTATTAGATGGATTTTTGAGAATAACGTCATCTTCAATATTTACGGAGGGCTAAGATTGTCACTTTTCAGCCAAAAAATGTCAAAATTTTAGGACAAAGGGCACAGGATAATGGTGAGAGCCCCCTCATCTCTCAATCTTTCTAATATTTTACAGACATTTAGTCAATAGGTAGATACAAACGTGACTAAAAGGAATTTGGGTATACTTCCTGTCTTCTATGTTTACGGAGCGCCCAAAGTGCCAGTTGGATATTTAAATTATATAGCAAAAACCTACCCGAGACCGCTTAAATGAGGTTGAGACCCCCCTGGTCTTTCAATGTCCATAAAATTCAACCAAATCAGTGACTCTGTATATATAAAGGTTGTATTAGATGGATATTTGATAATAACGTCATCTTCAATATCTACGGAGGGCTAAGATTGTCACTTTTCAGTCAAAAAAAAAAAAAAATTTTAGGACACAGGGCACAGGGTAATGTTGAGAGCCCCCTCATCTCTCAATCTTTCTAATATTTTACAGACATTTAGTCAATAAGTAGATACAAACGTGACTAAAAGGAATTTGGGTACACTTCCTGTCTTATATGTTTACGGTGCCCCCAAAGTGCCAGTTGGATATTCAAATTATATAGCAAAAACCTACCCGAGACCGCTTAAATGAGGTTGAGACCCCCCTGGTCTTTCAATGTCCATAAAATTCAACCAAATCATTGACTCTGTATATATAAAGGTTGTATTAGATGGATATTTGATATTAACGTCATCTTCAATATCTACGGAGGGCTAAGATTGTCACTTTTCAGTCGGAAAATGTCAAAATTTTAGGACAAAGGGCACAGAGTAATGGTGAGAGCCCCCTGATCTCTCAATCTTTCTAATATTTAACAGACATTTAGTCAATAGGTAGATACAAACGTGACTAAAGTAATGTGGGTACACTACCAGTCTTCTATGTTTTCGGTGCGCCCAAAGTGCCAGTTGGATATTCAAATTATGTAGCAAAAACCCACCCGAGACCGCTTAAACGAGGTTGAGAACCCCCTAGTCTTTCAATGTCCATAAAATTCAACCAAATCATTGACTTTGTATATATATACAAATTGTATCAAAAGGGGAATGTTGTTGAATGGACTGTTTGTTTCTAGGACCAGAGCAGAACCCTAGTATAATCGAGGACCTTGTTTCAAGTACAAACCGGCACCATAGTTGACGGGGGAAGATTTACAGACTTTTACAACGCACCTTCACACCGCTCACACGACATGCACCCCTTTTGATGTAAATTCCAGGTCTAAATGCATTGTTGACGGCTATTTCACCCAGGCAACTTAAGGCTCCAACACCTCATGCTGGCAGAATTGTGTTCGCTAACATAGGAAGGACTTGCATTGCCCTTCCCGCTTACATGGGTAGGAATCCACTTTCTTTTGAATGTTTTTCTTCAATTGGGTAGTGCTTATTTCCATAGTCATACCACTAGAAACGTTTCGTAGGAGCTTGGTGATCTTTTCAATCTGTTGCAGGGTAAGCACATCTTGTGCAACCGTGCAACCTTTTTTGCTGCTCCGTATAATTTATTAGCTTGACCTTTTATCAAGTTCAAACCGTATTTTGATAGACTATTTTATCATACCTCGCGAAGATGGAAGCGGATGGTGATATGTTCACTGCTGAGATTGATAGGATCGCCGTCTTGGTCGGTTAGGTATGTCTGCATGCGATTGAAAAGCTGTAGATATTGGACTGTTGGGTGGCGTTTACGTAGCTTACATTGATGATTCCACTATTCACCAGGATGCTGTTGCTTGAATCCCAATACGGTATTCGATTCCTTAAATTTTAGTGGGAAAGGGGGGGGGGGGGTTGAACCTGGTAAAATAAAATGCAACAGTGTGGTGTCCATTTACTAGTATACATTAAAACACGACGTTCATCTTCTGACCGTCCGATTCGAACTTGAGAACTCCTTCAGAGATTGCAAGTGCAAAGGCTTCGGTGTTGGCGGGAACATTACGCTCGAATTCCGCTCGAATCTGGACGTCCACTCGGGCGATGACTTACTTCGATCACAAACAGCAGCTATGGGTGAATAAAATCAGAGGGGTTGACACCACCGTTACTGAGAAGGTTTTCAATGTCGTAGAATTTCTTTCTGAAGTCTACAGTCTTCTTGAACACTCTGGCAACCTTGTTTTGTAAAAAAAAAACAGGCATTAAAGTCGACGGCTGAGTCGCGTTCAGCTTTGAGGGTGATATGGAAACTTTGCGAGGAAGGACCCAAGAGATCTTATACATGATGAGTTTTGCCACGTTATTGACGGCGGCAGCTCTCAGAATGGCATTTGTATCTTAATAGCGTACGAGTGGAAGTTCATGTCTGAACCCGTACACTATTTTAAAGTAATCATCCCATAATATGTTTCAGGGGAATGGCAAACGAGTACGATCCTTTGTTGGTGGGCTTGGTGATAATGTATTCATGGCATGCTGTAAATCCAGTGTTCTCAGTCTCGGCTTCGGTAGAAGAATCCTTATACAACAGTTGGTTGAGACCCTGCGATTTGAAGAAGTCGTCGAGGTAGGTTAACATGCCCAGCATAGTGGTGGCGATGCCGGGGTCGTTAATGTGTTCAATCTGCTGGCCGGAGAGTCGATATCATATACTAGTAGTTTTGAAGAGATACATGATACCATTGTGAATGAGATTAACGTCTCCATATGCAGTGCCGTCGTGATTTTGAAGTCTTCCTTCTACTAAGAGATAACGCTCGATTGGGTGGAGGAACAGGTCTTGCGTTTCGATGTTTATTCGGATCTCCGCTTGAGAGTTGGTAAGTAGGGCACCGGCTTAAGGTACGAATTCGTGAACCTGGTATTAATATTTTTGAAAAATTCAATCGTAGGTTAACTCTTCTGTGATTTTAAGGATGTCAGACATTATGGATTTATTGATAGCTTTGGACGAAGTCGTTGAAGGTAGCGATGCCACCGGAGATGAGATTGTTTAACTGTGTTTGGTTAATGGGCTTACTGCGTTTAATACTGAGCTGTTGATTGGGCTTGCTGCGTCGGACACTGGGTTTTCGAAGGCGGGTCACTTGTTCAACGACATGTTCGACGAATTTGGCTACCCCCTTTCAACTTCTATCATGGCTGCATTGATGTAAGCGCTCATAGTCTTACTTTCCAAGGCCTTGGCAGCAGAGGAGGTAAATATGCGACCAGAGATACCGGCGATAGTGTCAAACAAAAGTCAGAGTGTAGAAATACGGTTTGCAGTCCGCTACAATGCTTACATATATCTTGCTTTAGATGTGCGACACAATATTCGTCCACTTGTAACTTTTTATCGCCTTCGAGTTCTACAGAGGGTCAATTGCCTTGTCGATACATGGCACCGGAACTGTTCAGGATCTCTGCATACTATATATAGTAGTCGACAGGGTCTTAAAAGCTTCGGGCTCAAACGATTCTGGTTTCTTTTTCATCATGAGTTCCAAGAGTTCAAGGGTTCCTTTGTACCTCAGAGCATCCCCGAAAATATCATCGCCGTCAGAAGTAACTGGTAAGCTTCCGATAAAGATACCATCGTTTTCAGATCGCGATCTAAAGGTGTGGTCGGCGGAAGGATTGTTACTGAGCTGCAAATACTGCTGAGCTCGAGGTCCGAGGTGGTACAATGGGTAGTGGGTAGGCAAAATTTGGGGGTGGAGGAGGGAGGACTGTCACTGTTGCAGGAAGGTATACAATCGGTTTGGTATTGCTGAAGCTGCCTCTCGCCGAGCCTCAACCACAGGTTTAACACCTTGGAAAGGTACCGGTTGATTACAACCTTCTCGAGGCGATGCTGCATGTTACTGGCTTGAATCTTCCGCTTGATCTCTTGCAACTCCCTGGCGAGCGCCTCACACTGCTTAGTGTCTGTAATTTTTATAAACGTCATTTATTTATAGCGTTGACATGATCCCCCTAAGCGATGGTTTGAACGCATCTAAGCGTTTGTTTGAACGCCTCTAAGCGTTGGTTTCCTGAAACCATAGGCATACATCTATCAAAAGGTAAAAAAAAATCACATGCATTTTTGCTTGTTTTTTAATAAAATTGAATTGAAAAGATCGAGTGATAAATCTTTGTTGATAAACACTACAATAATTTATGGACCAATGGGTGGTACGGATTGGAAAATATGGACTGTTAAACACATAAATGCTAAAAACAATCTAAATGTTGATATAAAGCCACTAAGAAGGCTATATATTATTCTTCAATTATCTAAAAATCTATTTTATTGTACAAAAACTTTCATATTTAAAAAAATCACATAGGCCATAACATGCACTATGAGAAACTTAACTCGAAACTGTGTATTGCTACCTTATCGGTAAAGCACTCAAAGTCCGCGTACACTACAAAAGGGACTCTCATCGTGTGGGTGTTGTTGACAAAGTTCAGCTGGTATGTCCTTTCTTTGGGCAGCTCGATCTTGACAACCTTGTGGTTGAAGCACCACTCTTTGTTGGTCTCCAGGACTTCCTTGCTATAAAAGTTGTTCAAGCACCTGTAGTCTTCGATCATCAGTAAGTTGAGTTATCTCTCCCGGTGTTAACCAACGTCTGAAATGCGCAGCGGAAATACTTCACTATCATCTATTCAAAATACATTAGCCACCAGGGTGGAATTGGCCTTCTCAAATTTATTAATATTCTTAATGCTAACAAGATTGAGATCTGTTTAAGTCTGTCCGGCGATCCGCTTGTTTTGGGTCTACCTCGTTATGGTGCAAGGCTGAAAGTATGTATGGCCAACGTGAACTACTCCTCGTCGTTATTTTTCACATTGATTACAACCTTCTTGGTTTTGATCCACGCCGGCTAATCAATGTACTGTGACCAACCCAGCGGTCGGTGTTTGTTAATAGTGACTTGAAGTTTTACAATTGCCATCAATGTCCACCCACTTTTTTCAGGGGTCCACTGTGCAATCTTTTCTCCGATCTTTTCATCCATCTCCTCAAGGGTTTGAACGAAGTTCGTGGTTGAGGTGAGAATCTAGTTTCCCGAGTGAAAGTGACCCACGTTCTCATCATCCATCTTACCTGTTGGGTTAATCTTAACAGTGCAGCATCACATTGATTTTTTATCCTTTCAATGCCCACTCGTCTATAAGTTTCACCCTTGACATCCGAGAGACCCCAAGGAAGGTCTGCACATCTATGTCAATAATGGGGGTCATTTCAGGTAATAAATACATCTTTAAAGGCTTTCTTCGGTGGATGTACCTCAATTTTATCCCCAATGGCTTTCCTATCTTCTCTGATCTTTTCCTGTACGTTCTGCAGCAGTCGATCTTTCGACATCCTGCTTACCCCTATTAACCCATTTTGCTGTTTGACCTAGTTGATAATATCCATCCTCATATATATGGTTGGGACAACGCTCAAATAAAGTTGGTCTTCGTTTCAAACAACTGAAAGCGACTGATCCTTCCTCATCCGGGAATACCGTCGGAAGTGGTTAATTTTTGCAATACCTCTCAGGGCTTTGCCGTTTCAACAACTAATTCACGCTATTTTTAGGTATTGGATCAATGTCTTTATCCTAACAATCCAAAATATAATCAATTTAGATCACCCGAAACCACTATCCCCAATTCAATACTTTTAGACCCGGTTTTTGATCTTTCGATCCTATCGTTAAAAAAATATAAAATTCGTGGTAATCATACCCGGTACGACTGGTTTTTTTTCATCCCATAGCTCACAATTTGAAGAGCTCAATCGGTCCCTCTCTTTGCCAAGACGGTGGGCAGCTGCTTATTTAATCTCTCACAACCCTAAGTGGGGATAGTTGCCCCGTTCTAGAATAAGGTTTTATTTTTTGTCTACCTATTAACTAAATGTCTGCATAATATAAGAAAGACTGAGAGATTAGGGAACTCTTACAAAGTGTCCTTTGTCCTACATGTAAAATTTTGACAATATGTAGCTGAAAAGTGACAATATAAGCCCTCCATATATATGAAAGATGACGCTATTCTGGTAAATTCCTTTTAGTCACGTTTGTATCTACCTATTGACTAAATGTCTGTCAAATATTAGAAAGATTGAGAGATCAGGGGGCTCTCACCATTACTCTGTGCCCTTTGTCCTAAAATTTTGACATTTTCCGACTGAAAAGTGACAATCTTAGCTCTCCGTAGATATGGAAGATGACGCTATTCTGGTAAATCTATCTAATACAACCTTTATATATACAGAGTCAATGATTTGGTTGAATTTTATGGACATTGAAAGACCCTGGGGGTCTCAACCTCATTTAAGCGGTCTCGGGTAGGTTTTCGCTATATATTTTGAATATCCAACTGGCACTTTGGGCGCTCCGTAAACATAGAAGACAGGAAGTGTACCCAAATTCCTCTTAGTCACGTTTGTATCTACCTATTGACTAAATGTCTGTCAAATATTAGAAAGATTGAGAGATCAGGGGGCTCTCACCATTACTCTGTGCCCTTTGTCCTAAAATTTTGACATTTTCCGACTGAAAAGTGACAATCTTAGCTCTCCGTAGATATGGAAGATGACGCTATACTGGTAAATCTATCTAATACAACCTTTATATATACAGAGTCAATGATTTGGTTGAATTTTATGGACATTGAAAGACCCTGGGGGTCTCAACCTCATTTAAGCGGTCTCGGGTAGGTTTTCGCTATATATTTTGAATATCCAACTGGCACTTTGGGCGCTCCGTAAACATAGAAGACAGGAAGTGTACCCAAATTCCTTTTAGTCACGTTTGTATCTACCTATTGACTAAATGTCTGTCAAATATTAGAAAGATTGAGAGATCAGGGGGCTCTCACCATTACTCTGTGCCCTTTGTCCTAAAATTTTGACATTTTCCGACTGAAAAGTGACAATCTTAGCTCTCCGTAGATATGGAAGATGACGCTATTCTGGTAAATCTATCTAATACAACCTTTATATATACAGAGTCAATGATTTGGTTGAATTTTATGGACATTGAAAGACCCTGGGGGTCTCAACCTCATTTAAGCGGTCTCGGGTAGGTTTTCGCTATATATTTTGAATATCCAACTGGCACTTTGGGCGCTCCGTAAACATAGAAGACAGGAAGTGTACCCAAATTCCTTTTAGTCACGTTTGTATCTACCTATTGACTAAATGTCTGTCAAATATTAGAAAGATTGAGAGATCAGGGGGCTCTCACCATTACTCTGTGCCCTTTGTCCTAAAATTTTGACATTTTCCGACTGAAAAGTGACAATCTTAGCTCTCCGTAGATATGGAAGATGACGCTATACTGGTAAATCTATCTAATACAACCTTTATATATACAGAGTCAATGATTTGGTTGAATTTTATGGACATTGAAAGACCCTGGGGGTCTCAACCTCATTTAAGCGGTCTCGGGTAGGTTTTCGCTATATATTTTGAATATCCAACTGGCACTTTGGGCGCTCCGTAAACATAGAAGACAGGAAGTGTACCCAAATTCCTTTTAGTCACGTTTGTATCTACCTATTGACTAAATGTCTGTCAAATATTAGAAAGATTGAGAGATCAGGGGGCTCTCACCATTACTCTGTGCCCTTTGTCCTAAAATTTTGACATTTTCCGACTGAAAAGTGACAATCTTAGCTCTCCGTAGATATGGAAGATGACGCTATTCTGGTAAATCTATCTAATACAACCTTTATATATACAGAGTCAATGATTTGGTTGAATTTTATGGACATTGAAAGACCCTGGGGGTCTCAACCTCATTTAAGCGGTCTCGGGTAGGTTTTCGCTATATATTTTGAATATCCAACTGGCACTTTGGGCGCTCCGTAAACATAGAAGACAGGAAGTGTACCCAAATTCCTTTTAGTCACGTTTGTATCTACCTATTGACTAAATGTCTGTCAAATATTAGAAAGATTGAGAGATCAGGGGGCTCTCACCATTACTCTGTGCCCTTTGTCCTAAAATTTTGACATTTTCCGACTGAAAAGTGACAATCTTAGCTCTCCGTAGATATGGAAGATGACGCTATACTGGTAAATCTATCTAATACAACCTTTATATATACAGAGTCAATGATTTGGTTGAATTTTATGGACATTGAAAGACCCTGGGGGTCTCAACCTCATTTAAGCGGTCTCGGGTAGGTTTTCGCTATATATTTTGAATATCCAACTGGCACTTTGGGCGCTCCGTAAACATACACTACAAACTGCTCAGAGTCTGAATTGACCAGTTTTTGTGCTCGACCAGTAAAATCGAGCACACATTTTACTCGACTAGTCTCGACATTGTCTCGACTGGACTTAACTGTACTTAAGTGTACTCGACTAGGTCTCGACTTTACTTAATTAGTCTGAAATGGTCTTGACCAAGGCTCGACCTGTCTTGACTAGTCTCGACTCAGTCTGAACCAGTCTCGACCTGTCTCGACTAGTCTCGACTCAGTCTGAACCAGTCTCGACCTGTCTCTACTAGTCTTGACCTTCAAATTTAGTTTTGACTGGTATAAAGAAGCCCATCTAACTAAATTAAATATTGATCTTACAAAATTCAAGCTTATTAGGTAGTTTGATTACTGGCTGTGAAATAAAAAAAAAAATTTTTTTTACAATAGGTAAAAATAAAAATTATTATTTAAATTCATATAGGCATCTTTAAATTTTCTAATAACTTTTTCAAATCAACTTGGATTTTCATCAAACTATGCACCTATCTAAGATATATATCAAGCTTACTGAATCCCATTTCATTTACTTTTTTGTTGTATAGCTATGAAATTTAAGAATTAAAGTCATCTCTGTAAAAAAAAGCTAGGATTTGCAATTTGGACAAAATAGAGATAGGCATCTTTAATTTTTTTAATAACTTTTTCAAAATCACTTGGATTTTCATCAAACTATGCAGCTATCTTAGATTTATATCAAGCTTACTGAATCCCATTTCATTTACTTTTTTGTTGTATTGCTGTAAAATTTAAGAATTAAAGTCATCTCGGTAAAAAAAGCTAGGATTTGCAATTCAGACAAAATAGAGATAGGCATCTTTAATTTTTTTAATAACTTTTTCAAATCAACTTGGATTGTCATCATACTATGCAGCTATCTTAGATATATACCAAGCTTACTGAATCCCATTTCATTTACTTTTGTTTTGTATATTTGTAAAATTTAAGAATTAAAGTCATCTCAGTAAAAAAAGCTAGGATTTGCAATTTGGACAAAATAGAGATAGGCATCTTTAATTTTTTTAATAACTTTTTCAAATCAACTTGGATTGTTATCAAACTATGCAGCTATCTTAGATGTATACCAAGCTTACTGGATCTCATTTCATTTAATTTTTTGTTGTACTGTTGTAAAATTTAAGAATTAAAGTAATGTTGGTAAAAAAAGCTAGAATTTGCAATTCGGACAAAAGAGAGATAGTACACTTTAATTTTTTTAATAACTTTTTCAAATCAACTTGGATTGTCATCAAACTAGGCAGCTATCTTAGATACATATCAAGCTTCTTGAATCCCAGTTTATTTAGATTTTAGTTGTATTGCTGTAAAATTTAAGAATCAACGCATTCTAGGTAAAAAAGCTAGGATTTGCAGTTTTGGCAAAATAGAGATAGTACACTTTAATTTTTTCATAACTTTTTGAAATCAACTTAGATTTTCATCAAACTCTATAACTATCTTTGCAATATTCTTGCTAAATATCTTACTAAACTATAAGTTGTTATTTAGTTTGGTGTATTTCTGTCAAATTTAAGAATTTAATTAATCCACATGTAGGTCAAAAAGCTTTGATATTAGAAATATATCTTTCTTTAAATAAAAATATTAAATTTTTGTTTTAACAAAAAAAAGGTGTCTTTTTTAAGATTTCATATTTTTTTCAAATCAGCTTAAACAAAATAAACCCCTTTTTTTTGTAGTAAAACAAAAATTTAATATCATGAACTTTCATAACAATCCTTGAAAACCTTTTAAAAAAAGAAATGTGTTCTAAAGTTACAGTAAAAATTTATTTTAATCAAATCTTAAAATATTTTTTTGTCAAATTTAATGACATGGCACTATACATGTTTTAATTACATCAGTACACCTGAGTTTTACAGGTAAAAGAAAGCCCTACTTTTCTTAAACTCGTGTATTACTTATCAAGGGAATTAAAAAAGCCTTCAATTTAGATTTAACAGGATGTTGCAACTTTGAATAAATGTTATTTAGAATTTAAAACTCTCTGGTAGATGTGATTTTTTAATAAGTTTGCCCCAAGCAGAAGGTATTGCCTTATAAATCACCACAAATCAGAAGAACTATTTGAATAATTTCTTTAATTTTTCTTTGCTTTTTGATATATTTATAGGATATATATATCAAAAGGAATAAAACATTAAAGGAATTATATAACTAATTTATATATACTTTTTCCAAAATTATGAGGAAAGATATATATCTAATATTGTAGCTTTTTGACCCACATCTAGACTAATTAAATTCTTCAATTTGACAGAAATACACCAAACTAAATAACAACCTATGTTTCAGTAAGACTGATACATCACCAAGGTAGCTATATAGTTTGAATAAAATCCAAGTTGATTTGAAAAAGTTATTAACAAGTTTAAAGTGTACTATCTCTATTTTGTCAAAACAGCAAATCCTAGCTTTTTTACCCAGATTAAATTAATTCTTAAATTTGACAGCAATACACCAAACTAAATAACAACCTGGGATTCAGTAAGATTAATACATCAACAAGGTAGCTATATTGTTTGAATAAATCCAAGTTGACTTTAAAAAAATTAAAGTGTACTATATATCTTTATTTTGTTTGAACTGCAAATTCTAGCTTTCTTGACCTAGATTAATTAAATTCTTAAATTTGACAGCAATTCACCAAAAAAAACAAAATAACCTGGGATTCAGTAAGCTTGATATATATCTAAGAGAGCTGCCTAGTTTGAAAATCCAAGTTGATTTGAAAAAGTTATTAGAAAATTTAAAGAGTACTATCTCTATTTTGTCCAATTGCAAATCCTAGCTTTTTTTACCAACATTTCTTTAAAATTCTTAAATTTTACAGCAATACAATAAAAAAGTAAATGAAATAGGATTCAGTAAGCTTGATATATATCTAAGATAGGTGCATAGTTTGATGACAATCCAAGTTGATTTGAAAAAGTTATTAAAAAAATTAAAGATGCCTATCTCTATTTTGTCCGAAATTGCAAATCGTAGCTTTTTTTACCAACATTTCTTTAATTCTTAAATTTTACAGCAATACAATAAAAAAGTAAATGAAATGGGATTCAGTAAGCTTGATATATTATCTAAGATAGCTGCATAGTTTGATGACAATCCAAGTTGATTTGAAAAAGTGATTAAAAAAATTAAAGATGCCTATCTCTATTTTGTCCAAATTGCAAATCCTAGCTTTTTTTACTGAGATGACTTTAATTTTTAAATTTTACAGATATACAAAACAAAAGTAAATGAAATGGGATTCAGTAAGCTTGATATATATCTAAGATAACTGCATAGTTTGATGACAATCCAAGTTGATTAGAAAAAGTTATTAAAAAAATTAAAGATGCCTATCTCTATTTTGTCTGAATTGCAAATCCTAGCTTTTTTTACCGAAATGACTTTAATTCTTAAATTTTACAGCAATACAACAAAAAAGTAAATGAAATGGGATTCAGTAAGCTTGATTTATATCTAAGATAGCTGCATAGTTTGATGAAAATCCAAGTTGATTTGAAAAAGTTATTAAAAAAATTAAAGATGCCTATCTCTATTTTGTCCAAATTGCAAATCCTAGCTTTTTTTTACAGAGATGACTTTAATTCTTAAATTTCATATAGCTATACAACAAAAAAGTAAATGAAATGGGATTCAGTAAGCTTGATATATATCTTAGATAGGTGCATAGTTTGATGTAAATCCAAGTTGATTTGAAAAAGTTATTAGAAAATTTAAAGATGCCTATCTGAATTTATATAATAATTTTATTTTTACCTATGGTAAAAAATTTTTTTTTTTATTTCACAGCCAGTAATCAAACTACCTAATAAGCTTGAATTTTGTAAGATCAATATTTAATTTAGTTAGATGGGCTTCTTTATACCAGTCAACACTAAATTTGAAGGTCAAGACCAGTCGAGACAGGTCGAGACTGGTTCAGACTGAGTCGAGACTAGTCAAGACAGGTCGAGACTGGTTCAGACTGAGTCGAGACTAGTCAAGACAGGTCGAGACAGGTCGAGCCTTGGTCAAGACCATTTCAGACTAATTAAGTAAAGTCGAGACCTAGTCGAGTACACTTAAGTACAGTTAAGTCCAGTCGAGACAATGTCGAGACTAGTCGAGTAAAATGTGTGCTCGATTTTACTGGTCGAGCACAAAAACTGGTCAATTCAGACTCTGAGCAGTTTGTAGTGATAGAAGACAGGAAGTGTACCCAAATTCCTTTTAGTCACGTTTGTATCTACCTATTGACTAAATGTCTGTCAAATATTAGAAAGATTGAGAGATCAGGGGGCTCTCACCATTACTCTGTGCCCTTTGTCCTAAAATTTTGACATTTTCCGACTGAAAAGTGACAATCTTAGCTCTCCGTAGATATGGAAGATGACGCTATACTGGTAAATCTATCTAATACAACCTTTATATATACAGAGTCAATGATTTGGTTGAATTTTATGGACATTGAAAGACCCTGGGGGTCTCAACCTCATTTAAGCGGTCTCGGGTAGGTTTTCGCTATATATTTTGAATATCCAACTGGCACTTTGGGCGCTCCGTAAACATAGAAGACAGGAAGTGTACCCAAATTCCTTTTAGTCACGTTTGTATCTACCTATTGACTAAATGTCTGTCAAATATTAGAAAGATTGAGAGATCAGGGGGCTCTCACCATTACTCTGTGCCCTTTGTCCTAAAATTTTGACATTTTCCGACTGAAAAGTGACAATCTTAGCTCTCCGTAGATATGGAAGATGACGCTATTCTGGTAAATCTATCTAATACAACCTTTATATATACAGAGTCAATGATTTGGTTGAATTTTATGGACATTGAAAGACCCTGGGGGTCTCAACCTCATTTAAGCGGTCTCGGGTAGGTTTTCGCTATATATTTTGAATATCCAACTGGCACTTTGGGCGCTCCGTAAACATAGAAGACAGGAAGTGTACCCAAATTCCTTTTAGTCACGTTTGTATCTACCTATTGACTAAATGTCTGTCAAATATTAGAAAGATTGAGAGATCAGGGGGCTCTCACCATTACTCTGTGCCCTTTGTCCTAAAATTTTGACATTTTCCGACTGAAAAGTGACAATCTTAGCTCTCCGTAGATATGGAAGATGACGCTATACTGGTAAATCTATCTAATACAACCTTTATATATACAGAGTCAATGATTTGGTTGAATTTTATGGACATTGAAAGACCCTGGGGGTCTCAACCTCATTTAAGCGGTCTCGGGTAGGTTTTCGCTATATATTTTGAATATCCAACTGGCACTTTGGGCGCTCCGTAAACATAGAAGACAGGAAGTGTACCCAAATTCCTTTTAGTCACGTTTGTATCTACCTATTGACTAAATGTCTGTCAAATATTAGAAAGATTGAGAGATCAGGGGGCTCTCACCATTACTCTGTGCCCTTTGTCCTAAAATTTTGACATTTTCCGACTGAAAAGTGACAATCTTAGCTCTCCGTAGATATGGAAGATGACGCTATTCTGGTAAATCTATCTAATACAACCTTTATATATACAGAGTCAATGATTTGGTTGAATTTTATGGACATTGAAAGACCCTGGGGGTCTCAACCTCATTTAAGCGGTCTCGGGTAGGTTTTCGCTATATATTTTGAATATCCAACTGGCACTTTGGGCGCTCCGTAAACATAGAAGACAGGAAGTGTACCCAAATTCCTTTTAGTCACGTTTGTATCTACCTATTGACTAAATGTCTGTCAAATATTAGAAAGATTGAGAGATCAGGGGGCTCTCACCATTACTCTGTGCCCTTTGTCCTAAAATTTTGACATTTTCCGACTGAAAAGTGACAATCTTAGCTCTCCGTAGATATGGAAGATGACGCTATACTGGTAAATCTATCTAATACAACCTTTATATATACAGAGTCAATGATTTGGTTGAATTTTATGGACATTGAAAGACCCTGGGGGTCTCAACCTCATTTAAGCGGTCTCGGGTAGGTTTTCGCTATATATTTTGAATATCCAACTGGCACTTTGGGCGCTCCGTAAACATAGAAGACAGGAAGTGTACCCAAATTCCTTTTAGTCACGTTTGTATCTACCTATTGACTAAATGTCTGTCAAATATTAGAAAGATTGAGAGATCAGGGGGCTCTCACCATTACTCTGTGCCCTTTGTCCTAAAATTTTGACATTTTCCGACTGAAAAGTGACAATCTTAGCTCTCCGTAGATATGGAAGATGACGCTATACTGGTAAATCTATCTAATACAACCTTTATATATACAGAGTCAATGATTTGGTTGAATTTTATGGACATTGAAAGACCCTGGGGGTCTCAACCTCATTTAAGCGGTCTCGGGTAGGTTTTCGCTATATATTTTGAATATCCAACTGGCACTTTGGGCGCTCCGTAAACATAGAAGACAGGAAGTGTACCCAAATTCCTTTTAGTCACGTTTGTATCTACCTATTGACTAAATGTCTGTCAAATATTAGAAAGATTGAGAGATCAGGGGGCTCTCACCATTACTCTGTGCCCTTTGTCCTAAAATTTTGACATTTTCCGACTGAAAAGTGACAATCTTAGCTCTCCGTAGATATGGAAGATGACGCTATTCTGGTAAATCTATCTAATACAACCTTTATATATACAGAGTCAATGATTTGGTTGAATTTTATGGACATTGAAAGACCCTGGGGGTCTCAACCTCATTTAAGCGGTCTCGGGTAGGTTTTCGCTATATATTTTGAATATCCAACTGGCACTTTGGGCGCTCCGTAAACATAGAAGACAGGAAGTGTACCCAAATTCCTTTTAGTCACGTTTGTATCTACCTATTGACTAAATGTCTGTCAAATATTAGAAAGATTGAGAGATCAGGGGGCTCTCACCATTACTCTGTGCCCTTTGTCCTAAAATTTTGACATTTTCCGACTGAAAAGTGACAATCTTAGCTCTCCGTAGATATGGAAGATGACGCTATACTGGTAAATCTATCTAATACAACCTTTATATATACAGAGTCAATGATTTGGTTGAATTTTATGGACATTGAAAGACCCTGGGGGTCTCAACCTCATTTAAGCGGTCTCGGGTAGGTTTTCGCTATATATTTTGAATATCCAACTGGCACTTTGGGCGCTCCGTAAACATAGAAGACAGGAAGTGTACCCAAATTCCTTTTAGTCACGTTTGTATCTACCTATTGACTAAATGTCTGTCAAATATTAGAAAGATTGAGAGATCAGGGGGCTCTCACCATTACTCTGTGCCCTTTGTCCTAAAATTTTGACATTTTCCGACTGAAAAGTGACAATCTTAGCTCTCCGTAGATATGGAAGATGACGCTATTCTGGTAAATCTATCTAATACAACCTTTATATATACAGAGTCAATGATTTGGTTGAATTTTATGGACATTGAAAGACCCTGGGGGTCTCAACCTCATTTAAGCGGTCTCGGGTAGGTTTTCGCTATATATTTTGAATATCCAACTGGCACTTTGGGCGCTCCGTAAACATAGAAGACAGGAAGTGTACCCAAATTCCTTTTAGTCACGTTTGTATCTACCTATTGACTAAATGTCTGTCAAATATTAGAAAGATTGAGAGATCAGGGGGCTCTCACCATTACTCTGTGCCCTTTGTCCTAAAATTTTGACATTTTCCGACTGAAAAGTGACAATCTTAGCTCTCCGTAGATATGGAAGATGACGCTATACTGGTAAATCTATCTAATACAACCTTTATATATACAGAGTCAATGATTTGGTTGAATTTTATGGACATTGAAAGACCCTGGGGGTCTCAACCTCATTTAAGCGGTCTCGGGTAGGTTTTCGCTATATATTTTGAATATCCAACTGGCACTTTGGGCGCTCCGTAAACATAGAAGACAGGAAGTGTACCCAAATTCCTTTTAGTCACGTTTGTATCTACCTATTGACTAAATGTCTGTCAAATATTAGAAAGATTGAGAGATCAGGGGGCTCTCACCATTACTCTGTGCCCTTTGTCCTAAAATTTTGACATTTTCCGACTGAAAAGTGACAATCTTAGCTCTCCGTAGATATGGAAGATGACGCTATACTGGTAAATCTATCTAATACAACCTTTATATATACAGAGTCAATGATTTGGTTGAATTTTATGGACATTGAAAGACCCTGGGGGTCTCAACCTCATTTAAGCGGTCTCGGGTAGGTTTTCGCTATATATTTTGAATATCCAACTGGCACTTTGGGCGCTCCGTAAACATAGAAGACAGGAAGTGTACCCAAATTCCTTTTAGTCACGTTTGTATCTACCTATTGACTAAATGTCTGTCAAATATTAGAAAGATTGAGAGATCAGGGGGCTCTCACCATTACTCTGTGCCCTTTGTCCTAAAATTTTGACATTTTCCGACTGAAAAGTGACAATCTTAGCTCTCCGTAGATATGGAAGATGACGCTATTCTGGTAAATCTATCTAATACAACCTTTATATATACAGAGTCAATGATTTGGTTGAATTTTATGGACATTGAAAGACCCTGGGGGTCTCAACCTCATTTAAGCGGTCTCGGGTAGGTTTTCGCTATATATTTTGAATATCCAACTGGCACTTTGGGCGCTCCGTAAACATAGAAGACAGGAAGTGTACCCAAATTCCTTTTAGTCACGTTTGTATCTACCTATTGACTAAATGTCTGTCAAATATTAGAAAGATTGAGAGATCAGGGGGCTCTCACCATTACTCTGTGCCCTTTGTCCTAAAATTTTGACATTTTCCGACTGAAAAGTGACAATCTTAGCTCTCCGTAGATATGGAAGATGACGCTATACTGGTAAATCTATCTAATACAACCTTTATATATACAGAGTCAATGATTTGGTTGAATTTTATGGACATTGAAAGACCCTGGGGGTCTCAACCTCATTTAAGCGGTCTCGGGTAGGTTTTCGCTATATATTTTGAATATCCAACTGGCACTTTGGGCGCTCCGTAAACATAGAAGACAGGAAGTGTACCCAAATTCCTTTTAGTCACGTTTGTATCTACCTATTGACTAAATGTCTGTCAAATATTAGAAAGATTGAGAGATCAGGGGGCTCTCACCATTACTCTGTGCCCTTTGTCCTAAAATTTTGACATTTTCCGACTGAAAAGTGACAATCTTAGCTCTCCGTAGATATGGAAGATGACGCTATTCTGGTAAATCTATCTAATACAACCTTTATATATACAGAGTCAATGATTTGGTTGAATTTTATGGACATTGAAAGACCCTGGGGGTCTCAACCTCATTTAAGCGGTCTCGGGTAGGTTTTCGCTATATATTTTGAATATCCAACTGGCACTTTGGGCGCTCCGTAAACATAGAAGACAGGAAGTGTACCCAAATTCCTTTTAGTCACGTTTGTATCTACCTATTGACTAAATGTCTGTCAAATATTAGAAAGATTGAGAGATCAGGGGGCTCTCACCATTACTCTGTGCCCTTTGTCCTAAAATTTTGACATTTTCCGACTGAAAAGTGACAATCTTAGCTCTCCGTAGATATGGAAGATGACGCTATACTGGTAAATCTATCTAATACAACCTTTATATATACAGAGTCAATGATTTGGTTGAATTTTATGGACATTGAAAGACCCTGGGGGTCTCAACCTCATTTAAGCGGTCTCGGGTAGGTTTTCGCTATATATTTTGAATATCCAACTGGCACTTTGGGCGCTCCGTAAACATAGAAGACAGGAAGTGTACCCAAATTCCTTTTAGTCACGTTTGTATCTACCTATTGACTAAATGTCTGTCAAATATTAGAAAGATTGAGAGATCAGGGGGCTCTCACCATTACTCTGTGCCCTTTGTCCTAAAATTTTGACATTTTCCGACTGAAAAGTGACAATCTTAGCTCTCCGTAGATATGGAAGATGACGCTATACTGGTAAATCTATCTAATACAACCTTTATATATACAGAGTCAATGATTTGGTTGAATTTTATGGACATTGAAAGACCCTGGGGGTCTCAACCTCATTTAAGCGGTCTCGGGTAGGTTTTCGCTATATATTTTGAATATCCAACTGGCACTTTGGGCGCTCCGTAAACATAGAAGACAGGAAGTGTACCCAAATTCCTTTTAGTCACGTTTGTATCTACCTATTGACTAAATGTCTGTCAAATATTAGAAAGATTGAGAGATCAGGGGGCTCTCACCATTACTCTGTGCCCTTTGTCCTAAAATTTTGACATTTTCCGACTGAAAAGTGACAATCTTAGCTCTCCGTAGATATGGAAGATGACGCTATTCTGGTAAATCTATCTAATACAACCTTTATATATACAGAGTCAATGATTTGGTTGAATTTTATGGACATTGAAAGACCCTGGGGGTCTCAACCTCATTTAAGCGGTCTCGGGTAGGTTTTCGCTATATATTTTGAATATCCAACTGGCACTTTGGGCGCTCCGTAAACATAGAAGACAGGAAGTGTACCCAAATTCCTTTTAGTCACGTTTGTATCTACCTATTGACTAAATGTCTGTCAAATATTAGAAAGATTGAGAGATCAGGGGGCTCTCACCATTACTCTGTGCCCTTTGTCCTAAAATTTTGACATTTTCCGACTGAAAAGTGACAATCTTAGCTCTCCGTAGATATGGAAGATGACGCTATACTGGTAAATCTATCTAATACAACCTTTATATATACAGAGTCAATGATTTGGTTGAATTTTATGGACATTGAAAGACCCTGGGGGTCTCAACCTCATTTAAGCGGTCTCGGGTAGGTTTTCGCTATATATTTTGAATATCCAACTGGCACTTTGGGCGCTCCGTAAACATAGAAGACAGGAAGTGTACCCAAATTCCTTTTAGTCACGTTTGTATCTACCTATTGACTAAATGTCTGTCAAATATTAGAAAGATTGAGAGATCAGGGGGCTCTCACCATTACTCTGTGCCCTTTGTCCTAAAATTTTGACATTTTCCGACTGAAAAGTGACAATCTTAGCTCTCCGTAGATATGGAAGATGACGCTATTCTGGTAAATCTATCTAATACAACCTTTATATATACAGAGTCAATGATTTGGTTGAATTTTATGGACATTGAAAGACCCTGGGGGTCTCAACCTCATTTAAGCGGTCTCGGGTAGGTTTTCGCTATATATTTTGAATATCCAACTGGCACTTTGGGCGCTCCGTAAACATAGAAGACAGGAAGTGTACCCAAATTCCTTTTAGTCACGTTTGTATCTACCTATTGACTAAATGTCTGTCAAATATTAGAAAGATTGAGAGATCAGGGGGCTCTCACCATTACTCTGTGCCCTTTGTCCTAAAATTTTGACATTTTCCGACTGAAAAGTGACAATCTTAGCTCTCCGTAGATATGGAAGATGACGCTATACTGGTAAATCTATCTAATACAACCTTTATATATACAGAGTCAATGATTTGGTTGAATTTTATGGACATTGAAAGACCCTGGGGGTCTCAACCTCATTTAAGCGGTCTCGGGTAGGTTTTCGCTATATATTTTGAATATCCAACTGGCACTTTGGGCGCTCCGTAAACATAGAAGACAGGAAGTGTACCCAAATTCCTTTTAGTCACGTTTGTATCTACCTATTGACTAAATGTCTGTCAAATATTAGAAAGATTGAGAGATCAGGGGGCTCTCACCATTACTCTGTGCCCTTTGTCCTAAAATTTTGACATTTTCCGACTGAAAAGTGACAATCTTAGCTCTCCGTAGATATGGAAGATGACGCTATACTGGTAAATCTATCTAATACAACCTTTATATATACAGAGTCAATGATTTGGTTGAATTTTATGGACATTGAAAGACCCTGGGGGTCTCAACCTCATTTAAGCGGTCTCGGGTAGGTTTTCGCTATATATTTTGAATATCCAACTGGCACTTTGGGCGCTCCGTAAACATAGAAGACAGGAAGTGTACCCAAATTCCTTTTAGTCACGTTTGTATCTACCTATTGACTAAATGTCTGTCAAATATTAGAAAGATTGAGAGATCAGGGGGCTCTCACCATTACTCTGTGCCCTTTGTCCTAAAATTTTGACATTTTCCGACTGAAAAGTGACAATCTTAGCTCTCCGTAGATATGGAAGATGACGCTATTCTGGTAAATCTATCTAATACAACCTTTATATATACAGAGTCAATGATTTGGTTGAATTTTATGGACATTGAAAGACCCTGGGGGTCTCAACCTCATTTAAGCGGTCTCGGGTAGGTTTTCGCTATATATTTTGAATATCCAACTGGCACTTTGGGCGCTCCGTAAACATAGAAGACAGGAAGTGTACCCAAATTCCTTTTAGTCACGTTTGTATCTACCTATTGACTAAATGTCTGTCAAATATTAGAAAGATTGAGAGATCAGGGGGCTCTCACCATTACTCTGTGCCCTTTGTCCTAAAATTTTGACATTTTCCGACTGAAAAGTGACAATCTTAGCTCTCCGTAGATATGGAAGATGACGCTATACTGGTAAATCTATCTAATACAACCTTTATATATACAGAGTCAATGATTTGGTTGAATTTTATGGACATTGAAAGACCCTGGGGGTCTCAACCTCATTTAAGCGGTCTCGGGTAGGTTTTCGCTATATATTTTGAATATCCAACTGGCACTTTGGGCGCTCCGTAAACATAGAAGACAGGAAGTGTACCCAAATTCCTTTTAGTCACGTTTGTATCTACCTATTGACTAAATGTCTGTCAAATATTAGAAAGATTGAGAGATCAGGGGGCTCTCACCATTACTCTGTGCCCTTTGTCCTAAAATTTTGACATTTTCCGACTGAAAAGTGACAATCTTAGCTCTCCGTAGATATGGAAGATGACGCTATTCTGGTAAATCTATCTAATACAACCTTTATATATACAGAGTCAATGATTTGGTTGAATTTTATGGACATTGAAAGACCCTGGGGGTCTCAACCTCATTTAAGCGGTCTCGGGTAGGTTTTCGCTATATATTTTGAATATCCAACTGGCACTTTGGGCGCTCCGTAAACATAGAAGACAGGAAGTGTACCCAAATTCCTTTTAGTCACGTTTGTATCTACCTATTGACTAAATGTCTGTCAAATATTAGAAAGATTGAGAGATCAGGGGGCTCTCACCATTACTCTGTGCCCTTTGTCCTAAAATTTTGACATTTTCCGACTGAAAAGTGACAATCTTAGCTCTCCGTAGATATGGAAGATGACGCTATACTGGTAAATCTATCTAATACAACCTTTATATATACAGAGTCAATGATTTGGTTGAATTTTATGGACATTGAAAGACCCTGGGGGTCTCAACCTCATTTAAGCGGTCTCGGGTAGGTTTTCGCTATATATTTTGAATATCCAACTGGCACTTTGGGCGCTCCGTAAACATAGAAGACAGGAAGTGTACCCAAATTCCTTTTAGTCACGTTTGTATCTACCTATTGACTAAATGTCTGTCAAATATTAGAAAGATTGAGAGATCAGGGGGCTCTCACCATTACTCTGTGCCCTTTGTCCTAAAATTTTGACATTTTCCGACTGAAAAGTGACAATCTTAGCTCTCCGTAGATATGGAAGATGACGCTATACTGGTAAATCTATCTAATACAACCTTTATATATACAGAGTCAATGATTTGGTTGAATTTTATGGACATTGAAAGACCCTGGGGGTCTCAACCTCATTTAAGCGGTCTCGGGTAGGTTTTCGCTATATATTTTGAATATCCAACTGGCACTTTGGGCGCTCCGTAAACATAGAAGACAGGAAGTGTACCCAAATTCCTTTTAGTCACGTTTGTATCTACCTATTGACTAAATGTCTGTCAAATATTAGAAAGATTGAGAGATCAGGGGGCTCTCACCATTACTCTGTGCCCTTTGTCCTAAAATTTTGACATTTTCCGACTGAAAAGTGACAATCTTAGCTCTCCGTAGATATGGAAGATGACGCTATTCTGGTAAATCTATCTAATACAACCTTTATATATACAGAGTCAATGATTTGGTTGAATTTTATGGACATTGAAAGACCCTGGGGGTCTCAACCTCATTTAAGCGGTCTCGGGTAGGTTTTCGCTATATATTTTGAATATCCAACTGGCACTTTGGGCGCTCCGTAAACATAGAAGACAGGAAGTGTACCCAAATTCCTTTTAGTCACGTTTGTATCTACCTATTGACTAAATGTCTGTCAAATATTAGAAAGATTGAGAGATCAGGGGGCTCTCACCATTACTCTGTGCCCTTTGTCCTAAAATTTTGACATTTTCCGACTGAAAAGTGACAATCTTAGCTCTCCGTAGATATGGAAGATGACGCTATACTGGTAAATCTATCTAATACAACCTTTATATATACAGAGTCAATGATTTGGTTGAATTTTATGGACATTGAAAGACCCTGGGGGTCTCAACCTCATTTAAGCGGTCTCGGGTAGGTTTTCGCTATATATTTTGAATATCCAACTGGCACTTTGGGCGCTCCGTAAACATAGAAGACAGGAAGTGTACCCAAATTCCTTTTAGTCACGTTTGTATCTACCTATTGACTAAATGTCTGTCAAATATTAGAAAGATTGAGAGATCAGGGGGCTCTCACCATTACTCTGTGCCCTTTGTCCTAAAATTTTGACATTTTCCGACTGAAAAGTGACAATCTTAGCTCTCCGTAGATATGGAAGATGACGCTATTCTGGTAAATCTATCTAATACAACCTTTATATATACAGAGTCAATGATTTGGTTGAATTTTATGGACATTGAAAGACCCTGGGGGTCTCAACCTCATTTAAGCGGTCTCGGGTAGGTTTTCGCTATATATTTTGAATATCCAACTGGCACTTTGGGCGCTCCGTAAACATAGAAGACAGGAAGTGTACCCAAATTCCTTTTAGTCACGTTTGTATCTACCTATTGACTAAATGTCTGTCAAATATTAGAAAGATTGAGAGATCAGGGGGCTCTCACCATTACTCTGTGCCCTTTGTCCTAAAATTTTGACATTTTCCGACTGAAAAGTGACAATCTTAGCTCTCCGTAGATATGGAAGATGACGCTATACTGGTAAATCTATCTAATACAACCTTTATATATACAGAGTCAATGATTTGGTTGAATTTTATGGACATTGAAAGACCCTGGGGGTCTCAACCTCATTTAAGCGGTCTCGGGTAGGTTTTCGCTATATATTTTGAATATCCAACTGGCACTTTGGGCGCTCCGTAAACATAGAAGACAGGAAGTGTACCCAAATTCCTTTTAGTCACGTTTGTATCTACCTATTGACTAAATGTCTGTCAAATATTAGAAAGATTGAGAGATCAGGGGGCTCTCACCATTACTCTGTGCCCTTTGTCCTAAAATTTTGACATTTTCCGACTGAAAAGTGACAATCTTAGCTCTCCGTAGATATGGAAGATGACGCTATACTGGTAAATCTATCTAATACAACCTTTATATATACAGAGTCAATGATTTGGTTGAATTTTATGGACATTGAAAGACCCTGGGGGTCTCAACCTCATTTAAGCGGTCTCGGGTAGGTTTTCGCTATATATTTTGAATATCCAACTGGCACTTTGGGCGCTCCGTAAACATAGAAGACAGGAAGTGTACCCAAATTCCTTTTAGTCACGTTTGTATCTACCTATTGACTAAATGTCTGTCAAATATTAGAAAGATTGAGAGATCAGGGGGCTCTCACCATTACTCTGTGCCCTTTGTCCTAAAATTTTGACATTTTCCGACTGAAAAGTGACAATCTTAGCTCTCCGTAGATATGGAAGATGACGCTATTCTGGTAAATCTATCTAATACAACCTTTATATATACAGAGTCAATGATTTGGTTGAATTTTATGGACATTGAAAGACCCTGGGGGTCTCAACCTCATTTAAGCGGTCTCGGGTAGGTTTTCGCTATATATTTTGAATATCCAACTGGCACTTTGGGCGCTCCGTAAACATAGAAGACAGGAAGTGTACCCAAATTCCTTTTAGTCACGTTTGTATCTACCTATTGACTAAATGTCTGTCAAATATTAGAAAGATTGAGAGATCAGGGGGCTCTCACCATTACTCTGTGCCCTTTGTCCTAAAATTTTGACATTTTCCGACTGAAAAGTGACAATCTTAGCTCTCCGTAGATATGGAAGATGACGCTATACTGGTAAATCTATCTAATACAACCTTTATATATACAGAGTCAATGATTTGGTTGAATTTTATGGACATTGAAAGACCCTGGGGGTCTCAACCTCATTTAAGCGGTCTCGGGTAGGTTTTCGCTATATATTTTGAATATCCAACTGGCACTTTGGGCGCTCCGTAAACATAGAAGACAGGAAGTGTACCCAAATTCCTTTTAGTCACGTTTGTATCTACCTATTGACTAAATGTCTGTCAAATATTAGAAAGATTGAGAGATCAGGGGGCTCTCACCATTACTCTGTGCCCTTTGTCCTAAAATTTTGACATTTTCCGACTGAAAAGTGACAATCTTAGCTCTCCGTAGATATGGAAGATGACGCTATTCTGGTAAATCTATCTAATACAACCTTTATATATACAGAGTCAATGATTTGGTTGAATTTTATGAACATTGAAAGACCCTGGGGGTCTCAACCTCATTTAAGCGGTCTCGGGTAGGTTTTCGCTATATATTTTGAATATCCAACTGGCACTTTGGGCGCTCCGTAAACATAGAAGACAGGAAGTGTACCCAAATTCCTTTTAGTCACGTTTGTATCTACCTATTGACTAAATGTCTGTCAAATATTAGAAAGATTGAGAGATCAGGGGGCTCTCACCATTACTCTGTGCCCTTTGTCCTAAAATTTTGACATTTTCCGACTGAAAAGTGACAATCTTAGCTCTCCGTAGATATGGAAGATGACGCTATACTGGTAAATCTATCTAATACAACCTTTATATATACAGAGTCAATGATTTGGTTGAATTTTATGGACATTGAAAGACCCTGGGGGTCTCAACCTCATTTAAGCGGTCTCGGGTAGGTTTTCGCTATATATTTTGAATATCCAACTGGCACTTTGGGCGCTCCGTAAACATAGAAGACAGGAAGTGTACCCAAATTCCTTTTAGTCACGTTTGTATCTACCTATTGACTAAATGTCTGTCAAATATTAGAAAGATTGAGAGATCAGGGGGCTCTCACCATTACTCTGTGCCCTTTGTCCTAAAATTTTGACATTTTCCGACTGAAAAGTGACAATCTTAGCTCTCCGTAGATATGGAAGATGACGCTATACTGGTAAATCTATCTAATACAACCTTTATATATACAGAGTCAATGATTTGGTTGAATTTTATGGACATTGAAAGACCCTGGGGGTCTCAACCTCATTTAAGCGGTCTCGGGTAGGTTTTCGCTATATATTTTGAATATCCAACTGGCACTTTGGGCGCTCCGTAAACATAGAAGACAGGAAGTGTACCCAAATTCCTTTTAGTCACGTTTGTATCTACCTATTGACTAAATGTCTGTCAAATATTAGAAAGATTGAGAGATCAGGGGGCTCTCACCATTACTCTGTGCCCTTTGTCCTAAAATTTTGACATTTTCCGACTGAAAAGTGACAATCTTAGCTCTCCGTAGATATGGAAGATGACGCTATTCTGGTAAATCTATCTAATACAACCTTTATATATACAGAGTCAATGATTTGGTTGAATTTTATGGACATTGAAAGACCCTGGGGGTCTCAACCTCATTTAAGCGGTCTCGGGTAGGTTTTCGCTATATATTTT